>NW_027273864.1:25875000-28820000 GCF_046630095.1 Trachinotus anak
AGCTCATGCAACTCAAATTCATAAGACACAACTGTAAAATGATTATTGCCATTGTTAATAAAATAGTGGTAAACATGTCCATACATACACAAGCCATGCAAAGCCAACCATTTAGGAACAGGAAAGGAACATGGAACAAGTTAGCAGCAAATTAGGATATTCATGTCCATATGAACGTCTACAGAGACGCAATGATGGCGGTGGTTTAGCAGACATTGTGATCAGAGCTCAGCCAGGTGTAAACATTTGTAGAGAGTCACCACATCCTCAAGAAAAAATAAACTAGAATTACCTCCTCGCTGTTGAATGCCCCTCCCAACCAGCCAAACTGAAGGAAACGTAAATAATAAAATGTCATGACTTAATTTTATCAATTTTGTCATATGTAAAATTATAAATTGTGTGATAATTAGTGTATGAATTTGTGAGTTCTGGCCAAAAACATGTTTTGTGAGGTCACAGTGACCTTGACCTTTGACCACCAAATTCCAATTAGTTAATCCTTCCAAATGAATGTTTGTGCGAGATATAGTGAAATTGTTAGGATTACGTCCCCTCTGGCCCTTTTTTCCCTGTGTGCTCCTGTGTTTCCAAATCTTCTTGTTTATGCTCACCTAGTTTTTTTGCAACCTTGTAGTGATTTTTCTCCTCTGTATGCTCCAGGTCTCTGCCTTTGTTTGCCTGCCCGCCCAGCTTCACTTGCCTGTTTGTCTCCTGTGGGTTACCAGAACTGCCGCCTGCAGAAATCTCCAGTGTGAGCCCTGACACACTCTCCAGTCTGCCACTACTGAGACCTTTCCACCCTCAGCCTCCAACCAGCCTCCCAGACTTTCCCCCACAACTCCAGCCCCCTGAATTACAAAGACTATCGTTTCATCTACAAACTGCCAATAAACAAACAACTTTTTCTCACCTCAGTTTGTGTTTTCTGCTTTGTGGGTCCACATTTTACATCTACAATAAAACCTTACAGAAATGTCCTGAGTGTTCCTGATATATTGCATTCACAAGAACATGAAATCACTGTGACTTTGAACCTTTGATCATCAAAATCTGATCAGTTCATCTTTGAGTCTAAATGAAATTTTGTGCAAAATTTGAAGAAGGTCACTCAAGGCGCTACTGAGATATTGCATGGGATGGACTGACAGACAGACAATCCGGAAACATTAGTCCTCACTCCTATGTTTTCATTTTAAAACGCATCACTTCTCTTATGTTTTCGCCTCCCGTTCAAACTACTCCGGAGTTTTTGAGCCTCGAAAATGGAGCATTTTGGAAACGCTGTTGGCTCCATTTTAGTTCAAAAACTCTGGGGTTGCATTGTAGTATGGACAGGCAAAAACGGAGACCTATGGAAGCGATGACGTAGACACACCAGGTCCCTCCCTGATTGGCTCTTATCAGTCTCTGCTACCAGTAGTAAAATCATGTATTACAAGTGATACTCACCTTGTTGTCTGTTGGTCTTTGAAATCCTGTATGTTAACGCTACAACTGCCTTTTCTTTTCTCGTTTTGTTGTATTTTTCTGCAAATAATTAGCTGAGTACACCTGAGAGTAGACAATCGGTTTCCTGTTTACACCGGCTCTTGCATGCGCAGTGTCCGTGAATGGTCAGACATGTATGCATTTTCAGGTGCGGTAGTATGGACGCAGATTGTCTCTGATACGGAGATAAAACGCCAGTCTGGATGGAGACTGTTTTCATTTTAAAATGCCATTTTCAAAGGAGAACATAGTAGTGTGGATGTAGCCTAGGCCTGTGTCCCCAGCCCTGGCTGTCGTTGGTGCAGAGGCATAAAAATCCACCCAGGAAGTTGAAATATGCACCAAACTGCAGGATGTCCTGAGAAGTTTCTCTTTGTGTCATACAGAACAGCAAGTAAGTAAATGAGGCTAAAAGTACCAACATAGCTGCGGTGATGTAAGCGACGTGACTGTGTGAATTTTAATTCATCACTGCAACACAGAAAACGGACTCCAGGGACTAGGCGTGAACATACCTAAATTAATATTTAGCTTCATTCAATTAGAAACCATAAATAAATGAAATAAGCCCGGCTAATGAGCAATCTAAAACAGCTGCCAGTGAAATGTGCATTTATGTGGTTACTCAGCGGTGTGAGGATTCATTTGTGTTTCTATGAGGCGTGTGTATGTGTGTGTGTGTGTGTGTGTGTGTATGTGTGTGTGTGTGTCTGTGTGTAAGAGTGTAGAGTGTCTCTGGAGACAGTGCTGACAAAATGATCGGCTGATGAGCGTCCTCTCCTCCCATGTTATTACAACATTAGAATAAGAATTGGATTCTGCATGTGTTGGGGCTTCTATATTGCTTCTTTGATTGCAGTGTGCTCCTCCATCACCATCACTGATGTTGTCCCGGGGGGTGCAAATCAACATGCAGCAGCTATTTCTGCTCAGGTCACAAGCAAACAATTAAGGCTCATCCAGTGCATGTATGTGCATGTAATGAGAGAGGCAGTGCACGTTGCCTTTGACAATTACCACTAGCATTGGCGTGTGCGCTATACTGTATGCCCAAGTGTATTTGACACAAGATTTAGAAGGATAAAGCAAAAATAATGAGGGAAAATGGGAGTGAACGTGACTCAAAGAATGTGTGGGAGGCTAAATAAAAGAGCACACTAAACCACGTTTAGGCTTCACGTCTGCTCGTTTCACCACAGAACAAGCAAAATACCTTGAGCTACAACTCGTGTGCGCTTGTAACATTACATTTACACACATTACACAATGAATACAAGCCTGATATATTGCTTTACGTGTGTGTGTGTGTGTGTGTGTGTGTGTGTGTGTGTGTGTGTGTGTGTGTGTCTGTGTGTGTGTGTGTGTGTGTGTGTGCATGCATGCATCTGTGTGTTTGTGTTCTTGTGCCATGCTTCACTACGTACCAACAACATGTTTGCACCATAAAATACAAGCCATCTTAAATCTCCTTTATTGATCCAACATGCATTAAATATATAGCAAGACAATCGATGGCACTCAGCAGAGTGAGTGTATCCTCCCACTGAAGCAGGCAGGTGGAACAATGTTCTTTTTGTGATGGTTTTCCGCAACATTTGCAATGCTACATTTTCTAAATCATTTTATACTTTTTTTTTTCTTCCTTCTCAGATAGACAAGTTAAGACTTTGCTTAAGACACAGTTTATATCATAAAATGAGAATGAGTTTCATGTATGGCTTCTCTATTTTTCTGAAATGTAATGCAAATATTTGGGTGATATTCCCTAAACCTGTTGCACATGACCATCAGACGCAGTGTGGAGGGGTATTTACTAGAACTACACGTAAATGAGCTGCAGTTCAGCTGATTTGCATGAAATGCAGCTAAATAAGAAGCGATGCCGGGTCGTTGTCCATGTCTGTGTAGAAATGGGACACAAAAGACAATGTTTTCTGCTGGTGAACTGTAATTATCAGATGAAGAGACACTTTAAGAGCAGCGATTGCATATTTGACCTGCAAGACGGTGGCTGTTTGTGTGAGGAAGCCTGATGTTGTCAGGTCAACAAAAAGGTCAGTGACTCACTGAGTCATGAGTGCCTTGGTAACTGGTATCTGTCCCTGCACTGCCCACTGCCCAGCCAATAATAATAATGATGATGAAATACTTGCATAATAGGTATTACTAGTAATTATATGTTTTTAAATGTCAGAAAAAATCAGCAGGTGGCAACGGAAAAAAGAAAAAGTTAAATTGTGAAAACCACTATTTGTTGCAATGTCGCACTTTTGGCTTGTGTTGCGATGCTCCTGTAAAGTCAAGCAGCGAGCATGTCAGCATGACCGGACATCATTGGTTTTCTATGTGAGTCTTGGGCGGTGTGGGCGCCAGAAAAAGTTGAAGTCCAGGCAACTGTACAAGAAGGAGCTGTGATGCAGTTTGGCAGCAACCAATTGTAATTTAGAAGTGCTCTACTCTATGGAAAACTAGAGAACACAACAGTATTAACTTTGGTCCCCATCAGACATTTGTTACCAAGCACAATGAAGAAGAAAATGATAACTGTGGTAGCGGGTTTCCCCACCCTTACGACGTGTCTCTGTTTCCTTACAGGGATTAAATAAAAATAAAAAATAAAAAAAAATGCATGGACAAAGACATTTTAGTTGATCCTGGTGAGTTGGTGAAATGCAGCCTATAATATAGTTTGTGAAAATTGGAGGTAATTGAATCCAAAACAGTGTTGCTTAAAGACTTCATGCAAATCAGTCAGTAACTAAACGTTGTTTATTTATAACATGAGTGTTTGTCTTTCATGCAGTTAACTTATACCCACCTTGTGATCAGTTGGCACGAAGATACTAGCTGATGTGTCTGTTTGTGTTGCGGGCCTTTAAATACAGTTTGCAAAACCAAGCATTCTGAACTAACTTGCTAGCTGTCCGTCATCTACATCATCTAGGTCAGAGTGCTCACAAACTTCAACAGCGTCCTTGGCTGGACAGACACATTTGGTCTGAACGTACAGTTCATTTGAGTTTCTGTCTTTCTGTCTCATCCTGTCTGGTAGAACAGTGACACTCGTAGCCCAGACACAGCAGCAATTTGTATGAATGTCCATTTTCTCTCTTGTAACTTCTTAAAGTGGCTTTGTATAATACCAAAGTATGAATTGATCACACTAAAACAATGTGACAGGTGTGTCTCTTGTAGTGAATTATCAGCTCAATCTGCAGCTCCCCTCAGCTTTACTGAGCTTTATATTAAGTTTCATCTCCCAACTTCACTGTCCTGATTCACCACTCTCATAGCACCTTTTTAGGATGTTTTCAAAGAAATTTTAGCATTTAGCAGCTAAAGAGCCAGATATTTCCTTCAGAGCTGGTGGAGACCAAAAACAGAGCTAAAAGGGAGGACTGAAATTCACCAGGGGGACACAAACACCACTCCACATGAATTATCATGCCGCTCTGTAACTGCTGAAATAACTGAAATAAGAAACTGTTTGAGAGCAAGTTTAACTTGTCAACTTTAAAGATGATGTCAGTGTTGTGTTCACTACGTTGGTGCAGCTTTGTAGTACATAAGGATAAACTGTTGACAGTTTGACTGTTCAGCTCCTCAACAAAGGCCACAAATCTTCAGTAAATATCCTCCTTCATGTTCACAAATACAAAAGTAAAAAGAAAAAAAAAAATCAGCTGCCTAAATTGTCTTATTACCAGCTTGTCTAGTCGAGTAACCTGCTGAGTCTATTATTTAGCATATTTAGAGCTCCTTTCATCAATGACATAAAAGAATTCACCTTTCAAAGGCTGTCGTATTTGAGGAGACATTTTAGAGACTCGTTCCCTCTCTTTAATAAGACCATTGATCCCTAACCTCTCCTCTCTTTTCCCTCGTGTCTTTGTTGGTAATGGGTATTGAAAAAGACATTGATGGGGTCCAAATGAAAGTAGATGTCTCAGTAAAGTGGAATTTCTAACTTCCGGCTCAGCCAAGCTCTGTGATGTGAGACTTGGCCCCCAGGAATATCTCCACTTTTTTTTTTCTCCTCCCACTGTTTTTCTCCACTTTTCTTGCAGCATGGCATCCTCTGTTTCCTCCCTCAGGCAGTCTACTGCCAGTGACTTCTGAAAGCCTGACACTCGATCTTGCCTCACTCGATGGCCAGATTCCATGAACTGTGAAAGCATTAGGTGGCTCAGCCTCAGCTTGGATAGAAAGTGTGTGTGTGCGTGTGTGCCCCTGTCTAGCTGTCTGTGCTGATCTCTATCTATTTGCAGGGGTTAGTTAGTGTGTTTGGATGTAATTGAATGTCCATTTCTGTCTGTAGGGATGTGTGTTCCTGCCATTTAATACTTTTTCTCTGGTGTTTAAGGAAGAAAGAATTCAGTTATTCACATGTTAGGAGATTTTCTAGCTCACAACTTATGTCCAATGCCAACAGGTAGCACCAGGTAGGACAGAGAGGTACTCTTCATTTAGGAAGGTGGGAAGTAAAGGTTTAAAGCTAAAGTGGTAGACTCTAATAAAACCTCCTCATGATTCACGATGCTTGGTTTGCATTCGACCTTTGTTGTGTGTCATTCTCCACCTCTGTCTTCCCTCTTTTCCTATCATTTCTCTGCTGCAATAAATGAAAATCAGTGTTCTGTCTTTTTAGCAATGACAATAAAAACCAGCTATTACCACCTCCCCCAATACAAACACAATGGTGGACACTTCTACATACAATACATATGAACATCTGCTGCAGGCGGTATACCTGACACTTAATGTTCCACAGCAGCTCCAGTGTGAAGTTATTGAAGCAGGCAGTAATAGCTTATTTAGTAAAGTCATTGCTTTATTAAACAAGCTATTACATTAATGACCTGTTTCCAGAAATAATCTTGTCAAAAACTCTCCTGTATTGCTTTTTCGTGACTCATTCTTTTAGCAGCACCTCATGCAAACGAGATGAGCTGCAGCTCGGCTTATTTACAACTCTTGTCTCAGCAAATACAAAAATAATGTAGATGCTAAATTTTGTGATTAGTAAACATCTTACTGGATCCACAGAAAGTCAAACATCAACATCATCACTATCAACAAAAAAATGAATTCAGGCTGATTGTTTGTTTGTTAGCTCAGTAATGGAAAAATGAAACATGTTAAACCCAGCGGAGCGAACAGTGACGCTGCATCAAAGCCCTGAGGGATTATACTTTACACAGCATCTACAGTTCATATACATCACAGCCTTAGCTGCTTAGCAGTGAATATGTCATATTTGAAATGTTGAGACGGGCTGAAGTCAGACACATGGTGAAAATCAATGCTAGGGTTCCCAATGTGTCCCTCACAGATCCAGACAACAGAGTTGGGTGGACCATCAGTGGTAGTCCAGTGTGTGCATAGATTTGCGTGTGTGTGCATGAGGGAGACTGACAGATGAGACAGCTGCCACCATATCAAGAGACGGAGGGAGGTTTGGTGAAGTGCAGAGTCAATTCCAGTGCAGATGATTCACACAGCGATCACGTCTGCAGCGAGGAGGCCAACTGGCTGCTCGCGCCGCTTCGTTCTCCCTCTCTCCAAATGTCTTTCAGCCTCTTACAGCTTTCATCTGTTGTTCTCTTTCACTTGTCTTTCTTTCTATCTCCTCACATTTTCTGAGTCCAGAGCTGTCACTGCCTCCGTCTCTTCAGCCGTCTTTCTCAAACATCATTATCCCTCCTCTGTCTCACTGACACGTATTCAAGTCTCTCATTAGCTGGCCTTTGGCTTTGATTCACATGTTTCTCCACTTTCTTTTCTTTCCTTCCCTCCCTACACTTTGCAACGATTCTAAAGTTCTGTTTAAATACCATAACTTTTGTGTTTGGCAAAGATTCATAATTGTTATGAATTATTATTTCTTCAATCACAGACGTGAATGAGCCATTATTCTGCTGACATTAACTCCTTGTGCTGTCACTGACTTTGTAAGACAGGTTGTGATTAGCCTTTGCATTCAGGTTTAAAATCCAATCACTTCTTCACACTGTAGATGAACTGTAACAGAAATTTGAGTTGTGAATCTGACTTTGCATGGCTCAGTCTTTTCTTTATTTTGAGGGGATAAATGCTACTACGGGTGGTGTTTTGTTGGGATTAGATTGAAACAGGAGAAAGTGGGAAATGAAGGAATTGGTCTGTGTGTGCATCGGCTTTGACACTGATTTCAAGGCCCAAAGGAGCGACTAACTGAGAGTTAGTCCCCCTGTAAAAAAAGACACTAAAAACACTAATTATTACAGGAGCAAAGGAAAAAGTCTGGTGAGTCAACATCAGGAGGAGGTTGGGGTGGATGGTTGGGTCAACAAAACAAAGGAATATGACACAGGAGAGCGGTGTTTGATTCTCATGTGAAAGTAGCAGTTTATGTTGTTTCTTTTATCCATGACCTGTTATTATTATTACAGCATTAACAACAAAGATCATTGAGGAAGTATTTATTCTAACCCAAATCACAATCTTTCCTAAACCTAACCAAGCCATGACCATTTATTATTGGAACCATGACAACCAAGGCGAAGTACACCTGCAGCCATAAGGGCTATTTCAGGAGACACTCTCATGGATCGTATCAGGGGGTTGGAACAAATGACCTGTGTGGTTGTTCAGGATGGAGGATTTGTTGGACTGCTCTGGGTTGTAGGTGGAAGTAAACAATCTGCCATTACTGCAGAGACAACTAATGTTTTAAACACTTCTAATGCTGTAACATATGTGACAGATTTCACTTTAAACACTTTTGCTAAGCCAGGAGGATTATTGGAAGTTTAATGGAAGGATAAACCCCTAGATATGAACAAATCTCATTTTCAAGGGGGTCCTCGACACAAAACACGATACAGGGATGACACTGGCAGAGCTGGTAAAGACCCTGATGGAGTTGGAAAATTTTTGATTAGTATTAACCCAGTAATAACCCAGTCAGTGTCAACACTCCTCTCCACAGAGGCCTGGGTACAAACTGAACATTAAAAACAAACACTGACACAGTGTCTGTTCATCATGTCCTTGTTTTCATCTTGATTAATATCACCTCAGCTGAGAGAAGCTGAAACACTGTACAGGATTTTTGCTGCTTTTCACGACTTTAAAAACTTAAATCTTTTTTTTTTAACCAGAATGCAATGAAAGATCACTCTCTTTGTATATGTGCTCTTTTGGTTTTTGTTGTGAAACACAAATGGAGCAAATCATTTGTCAAATCATCATTAGTCTGGAGAACTTGTTGACACCTTTTTGGAGCTTGTTAACCTTTGTGTCAGTGGAAAATTGTGGCAACAGACAAATGAAAGTAATTTTGCAATTATTCTTATATCTCAGAAACAAAGAAAAAAATAAAAATAAAAATAAATAACCCAAACAACTGGATGGTGTTTGTTGTGAAGCTTGGTTAGGGGTAAATAGAAACCATTCCATGCTTAGTTGGGGGCTGACAAACAGACAATTAACAGATGAGCTTTGACTTGTAGATGAGCACTATAATTTAGGAAATGTGTTGCAACAATTAAATGACCATATCAGTCTCAAAGCTACAACAAATTTACTTAAATGATAATTAAATAAATCCCAGTTTGTTTTGTTCAGAGTGAATCGGCCCTTCCACCATCATGGATGCCAAAACTATGTGTTAATGCCCTGCTGATTGGAGCAGGAAAAATGATGATGATGCAGGAATAATAACAATGTAGTGGGATGCAGTTCAATCACTTCCATTACTGATGTAGTTTACATGTGGTTCTCCAAACTCTTGCTCCATGTTTTTGGCACAAACATACAAAACACTGAAACTGAAAGAGCTGGATCAAAGAAGTAAAACAGAAAAGAAGATACTGATCTGGGGCAATATTACACAAATTTGCAGATCCTGTCTTAACTGTTTTGTAACCATGATAATTAGGGTTATAGGACCTGAGTGAGATTAAAAAAAAAAAAAAAAAAAAAAAAAAAAAAAAAAAAGAATAGTTTGTAAGTCATTTCTCCTGTCCTAACTGAAGACAAGAAAAGTGTTACACACACGCTTCCTAACTTCCCAAAATCTTTAATAAACTCTTCCAACTTCAGGAGAAATATTAATCTGCCCTATTAACCAAAAGGCTCATGGTGGACCCTTATGACCTATTGAAAGCTCATCAGTAGATGCTGGGTAGTCCAGGTCATGATCCTGCCATTAGCCAAGCTATGACCGCTGTGGAGCGGCCAACCCAGTGACACAAGGCTCTCCTGGTTGTGGCACAACCGACAAATACGGCATGTTTGTTTGGGTTTTTTCTTTTTTTTTTTTTTTGCTAATGGAGATTTTAAGTAAAGTGGTCATTTTTTTCTACATTTCAATAAGAAATCTAAACGGTTACAAAAATACCTCATTGAGATGAGATGAGAAAATTAGCCTCGGTTGCTGGGTAACACCTAAAACCAGTAACCGATGTTGGAGTGAGTATTTAGCCCTAAATTCCAAACTTCAGATAAGATAGGATTCCTGAAATTAGTTAGTATTTGCTTCTATACTACCAAATTGGGAAAACTCCTCTCTTAAACAGCCCGTTTTCTTATGGAACTGTCAAACATGTTCATATATCAGCCTCTTTCGTGAACGCATTTCAAACTATACAATGAATTTCTCTCCATCAAATCTGATGTTGTGTTTGGGGTCTTGGTCTCTCTTTTAGCAGGTTGAAAAACATATTTAATATTCATCTAATGCTCTTTCAGAATTTCACTTCAGAAAACAACACATTACCTCAGCTGTTAAATCGGGTCAGATACAATGTATTTCATCTTCTCTGTATCTGTGATTGGTGTTGACAGGACTTTTCCCATGGCGCCTCTCAAATCCAAAATCTTTGGACTTGGAGTTTGTTTATGAGGTATCTAAGAGGGGCTTAAATCAAACGACTTTTTGGCAAACAAAAGAATTACACATCTGTACATAGCCCATTAAAACGTAAATCAACTGTTTCCTTGTTTGGTGTAATACAAATACTTTGTGGTCATTTCTGTATTTCTGTGCATGTAGATGAGACAAACATGTATTTGACTGAAAAGAAAAAAAATATACATATATCCATACAAAGCAGTGACAAATAAAGCCAAAGTTGCCAAAAAATAGTTTTAAACACACACACACACACACACACACACACACAGCAAATATAATGTCCCCTAATGCACATCTATGATTAACAAAACCCTACAAGTCCACACCCACCCCCACCTTCCCCAACCATCCACCCCATCTCAGATCTCATTTCTCACTGTGTCCACAATCATCATGATGCTTTATTTGTTGTGTTTGTTTTATTTATCCAGCTGCTTCGTGAGCCGTTGTTTACCCTGCCGGCACTGTCCTTGGACATCTATACGTCTTAGAAACGGATAATACCTGCCAAAATCTAATTTAGCCCCCCCCGCCCCCCCGCCCCCCCCCCCCCCCCCCCCCTTACCCCACACCCTATAACCCTCCTCTCTTCCTCGTCAGACCTTGTAGGCAGATCCTTTTGGGTCCGCAGATAATAAATATCTGATCTGAGCGGCTGTGGAGGAGATGGATTATGGTGACAGATGAAAAACAGGGGGGAAAAGCTCCGGTTAGAAAAAGGAAAGAGAATGAGAGGAGGAACAGGGGATGTGTTATGTAAAGGGTGTAATAAGGCTGCAACTGGGAAACGGTGGTCTCACAGGAACCAGAGCAGGAGCAGACAGTTTACCTCAAGTTCCAGCCCTGTTGCCTAAAAATTACACGTCTAAACAACTAAACTGCAACAGCAGATTTACGACTAGATTATGTTTCTATTAATATAATGAGGAAATGTTATTTAACATATTTTACAAGTCACAAATACATTGATACTGAACGCATCAGTAAAATGTTCACAATGTGTTTGTTTTCCACCAAAATATCCGACCATGCAGAACATCTACTTGTAGTGACTCCAGCATTATCAAACTGATTTTTGGTTCAGTTCACTCTCACAACACTTCAGGTTAGAGAAAGATCCTGGTCTGGTTTAATACACAGAAAGTTCACTGTGACTTCAGACACAAACTGTTTATTTTAACACTTAACCATATTTCTCTAACCTTAGCCTCTGGAGGCAAACCCTGAGGTCTATACTACAAAGCATGATTTGATGTTAGATGAGGTCATGTAAAGTCTCTGGGTTTTCAGGGTTAAGATGGTGGTTCACTTGTTACTGGGGTAAATCACCACAGTAACTTATGTTGAACTCCTACACTGCTTCGGGGCAGGTTAACTTCAAAGGATCAGATCAAAACCTGTCAACAGCCCAACTACTGTCCAATCAGATCTCTGGAAAAACTGAATCATCATTCTTACAGGATCCTGACAGGGACAAAAGAGTTTACAATAAAGTGAAACATATAATTTATAGGCTAATATACATAGTGTATAATACAATAAAGTTTAATGTTTGAGTCCACTCTGGTTTTAAAACAGAGCTTCTAACAAACAGAACAGTTTATCTCACTAAATAAATACAGAATAATTGTTGTATCTTCATTTTAACTGGACAAGATTCTTTCATCCGGCCAGGATTCCTGACAGAGTCGATGCTTTTACTCTCGTCTCCTGTCACTGCAGCTCAGATCAACGTGAGGAGACTTTGTGAAGATAGTGGATGTAAACACTTAACCCTCTGATGTCTTTTATTAAAAAAAATTTAAAAATAACAAATAAAAAAATAAATATTCACACACTGTTACATTATTCCCTCAAAATGGGAATGCTGCTTTGGCAGCAACAGTCTGACATCAACTTTTTTCTGCATCACGTTCATAGCGAAAATACTCATACAGTAACAAACTTAATGATAATTCCTGTACTTATTTATAGTATATACTTAGCCAGATTTTATTCATTGGAAATTATTTCGACTGTTTTTTTTATTCTAGTCACGTGATCATGTTGTTTACATTTCATCTTGTTGAATATCACTTTGGGTGTTGCGATAACTGAATTTACCTGCATGTACCAGCGTTTCTGCTCATATCATATCAGTTCAGGGTTGTGAGGATGTTGCTTGTAATTGATAACTGATAACCAGCTTAGTTCCTCAGTTATCTGACACAGTAGATATGTTAGCTCAGTGAAGCCAGATTGAGACTTGCCCCCCCCCCCAAAAGAAGTAAAAAGAACAGGTTGGGGGGGTTGAAACTTTTTACCCGTAATTGTAAATATTACAGTATATTTCCCATATTCATGCCTGGAAAAATCTTTAATACGATTTCAGACACCTCTAAAGTGGACCGTACCATTTCTTAACCTTGATGTTAGTTGAATGTCTCGTCTACCTCACTCCATCAGTGGTTCACAGGGATTAAACTGGTCGGAGTTGAGCTCTGATCCCTTGAATATCATATCATCATATCACACTTGAATTTTTTATTTTTTTTTTAAATCTCCCAGAAACTCTAATAGTATATGAGCAGCTTATAGAGCCTCTAACAGCGCGAATAGCACCGTTTGACACTCAGTAAAATAATTTTGCTCTGTGGTAAATTTAAGTTCAATGCTGACACAGAGAGACAAGACAGAACAGCATAGAGTCAGAGCAAAGTGAGAAATATCCACAAATCTGTTGCGATCATTTATTTCCATGATGCTCCTCTCAAACTGTGCGCACACGGGCAGGTGGGTGAGTACTATGGTTACACCGGTGCTCTGTGTCTCTGAAACGTTCTCGTGATTCAATAACTGTTTTTTAGGTTAGCATGCCTTTACAAAAATCATGAATGTAAGAGTGCCTTAATTTTGTAAAATGATATCACTGAAATCTAGTGATATCGTCTTCTTATATTTTTATTATATCAAACATTACATTACATTAAAAGTAGTACAGACCTCAGATTCTCTGTTGTGACAGCTGTGCGCTTTGTACCCCCACCCATCAAAACACCTCATCCACCTCCAGGTGACCCCGCTACTGTTAATATATGCAGCACTTCATTCGTTTACAAAAAATATGTTGCCTGTGAACATAATCCAGCCGGGGATCTTGTTTGCTACAAGACATATCTGCTGTTGCAGTTTAGTTGTATATAAATATGATTTCTAGGAGAGAGGTGTGTGTGTGTGTGTGTGTGTTACGTACTGGGGTAAACATCATGCACTTTAAATGAAGCTGTTTATGTGGTTTTTTTTTTTTCTCATGTAGGATGTGTTACATTTTTTAATACCGTTTTATGTGTATTTCTAGGCATAATGGTGAGTATGTGTATATTTCTGGCCACATTTTATAGCTACCAGTAGACTGTAAATTATTGTATGTGTGTGTGTGTGTGTGTGTGTGTGTGTGTGTTTTTACTTGGATTAATATGTATGCACAGAGTGAAAACAGTGTGTGTCTGAGTGTATGTCTGAATGTGTGTGTGTTTGTGTGTGCGCCTAGTTGTATTTGCCTTTTGAATAATGCAGGAGTGTGTTTTGAAAACATATTAGCTATTCAATCATGCGCTGCGATATGTGTTTTTTCATAATAAAATTCACTTAAAGATACACAGATTACAGTCATTTTGTTTATGCTTGTTTGTCTTAATATCACACAGACAAGCTCCGGTCTTAAATCTCACTATATCAAGAACAACAACTGATCAACCAGCACTCTCCCATTATTAGTCTGCTGCTATGTCGTCTTCTCATTCTTCATGACCTGTCTTTTTCTCTATTCCAGCTAAAGAGGCTTCAATTAATGGGTCCTGGGTTCAGCCTTCCTGGCATTTTTCTTTTCTTTTTGGTGTATACTCTACTTTATACTATACCACATAGACACCTTTCCACAACGTTTCCACACAAATATACAGTTTAAACTGTGCATTCATATCTGCAGTGTCTACCACACAGATTACACAAAGTTTCTCTCTCATTTTGTTCCTGTTCCTGTGTCTCATTCTCCTCTCTCAAATCTTTTCCAAACATTTTCATTCCTACACTCCTGCTGTGTAGTGGAGCTGGTGTTTGCTGATGTCATCCTCCCACTGACGTCATGCTTCAAACAGAATTTGGGATGGTTTGCGCACTCTTCGCCCATTTCATGTAGGGGGCAGCTGCATCAGGAGCGACTCGGGCTGAAAACAAGTTCTGTGAGGGAGTTTCACAGCCACAGGCAGAACAACATGAGGAGAGGTGATTTCTATTTTTGTTGCTTTTTAAAGAGGGTTATCTGTTTGTGTAGGTTGGGTGTTTTGTTACTCTTCAGAAGAGTTTTCAAGAGATTCTTGAAGACAGAGGGGGACACTCCAGCTCTGATAGCATTTGGTAGCTAGTTCCACTATCAGGGAACCACAGACACGAATAGTCTGGACTGGACTGGGATTGCCTTGTGTGCAGGAATGCCAGATGCCACAGTGGCTGAGAAGGTGCACAAGCCTGTATGAATGAGTTCAAGTAGATGGGTGCAGACCGAGAAGTCACTCCGAGAGCATGCGTTGGTGACTTGCATTTTATTCATAGATAACCAGTGTCAATGAGTAGCAGGGTGCTATGTGCCCTTTTGGGCTGATCAAGCTGATGGGCTGCCACATTCTGGACCATTTGCAAGGGTTTTCACTGTGCAGGGTCCTGCCAGAGTGGCATCGCAGTAGTCAAGGTGAGAGACAACCATGGCCTGGACTAAGAGTTGGATTGTATACAGAGTCAGGTAACTTTCTTATGTTGTATAGAACAAAGTAACACAACTGGGAGACAGATGCAACGTGGTCAGATTAGGATAGCCGGTCATCAGACATGACATCCAGGTTTCTTGTGACCTTGGTTGGCATAAGGGATGAGGAGGATTAGATTTGGTTTGATTTAGGCACAAAAACCACCTGGTTAGGTTTAGGAAAGGATGGGTTGAAATAAGTACTTCCTTAAGATTAGAGGACCTTTATCGCCATGGTTACAGTAATGAACATGCAGTTATGGTTGTGAAAGGATCGTGGATATAAGGAACAACACTTATTTCACATGGGAAAGTCCTGTGTTTTATCGGCACATTCATCCACTATGGGCACTGGTGGTCGCGTAATCTGTCTAGGAGGACAGATGGTTGCGTAGCCTTGGACTCATTTTTCTCAGTCTCCTTTTCTTTCCACAGGCCTGTTTTGTAATAGTCACACAGCAGGGGGGATTCTTTTCTTGACATTACCCTCATGGTGACACGGTCCTTTGCTCATCCAGAATAATGCAGGATTTCAGACTTTCCACTTGAAATTCACCCCAGTTTAGTTAGAGCTGTAAATTAGCTTTTAGAAAAAGGATTTTCATTTTGGATGGATTTGCATTCATTTTGAGTGGGAAGATTAGTGACGCTAACACGCAGCTCTAAAACACAGAGATGGCATGAGTAAAACTGCTCTGCAAGCAAATTAACAACAGTCTACAGCACTCCCTCCACTGTGTGAAGACTTTACAATGGAGAACCACACAAACTCTTTACTCTCCCTCTCTCTCCTCATGTCTTTCACACAAACACATCAACATGAGCCAGCTTCCCTTCGATAATAAACCAGAAAGTTCGACTCGTTCCTTCACCCTGAAGTGAGAAGAACATGATGTGAGGGTCTAGCAGTATTCCTCCCTCATCCTTAGAGTTTCTGATGTGTTCTTCCCCTTCCTCTTTGGCCTGCTTGTCCCCTGATTCTGTGTGTGTGTGTGCGTGTGTGGGTGCGTGTGTGTGTGTGTGTGTTCAAATCAGGGCATGGCGACCTAGTGTTCTCCTCACACCTATTCACCTGCACACCTCCTGCCAATCCACACATCTACTGTTGAAACACCTGTAGTGCCTTTTTAATGTTGGAAATATTTTACATTTTATGTTTTTATATTTGATATTTCAACTTGGCACATTTAAAGTGAGGACACCTGCTGTTCACCCAGGTTCTAGAATAAAATTTTTAAAAAAAAGTTATGTTAAGAATGATCAAAAGAAAATGTAATTGAAAGTATTGGACAACAGGAAAAGAATTGATATTCTAATAACTGAAATTCTACTTTATTGTAATTATGTAGTTTTTACGGTTGTGAAAAGATAGATAGATACTTTATTCATTATAAATGTCACTATTAATAATTGACATGGGAATATTAAAACATTTAGCTGACTCTCCTAGTTCGCTGAACTCTCTTTGAACTGGGCTTATCCTGTTTTTGCCTGTTCATCAGGTGCACTGGACTCCTGCCTTCCTGGTTTGTCTGCAACACCGTGGCCCTTATTTGTGTCCAGTGTTTCAAGCCACTACCTGCCCTGCCCTGCCCTGTTCATGATTCCCACCACTAATAAGTTTATGATAAAATGACTTCACCTTTGAGAACCTTTGCCCTGTCTCTGAGTCTAAGTTTTCCTTTTGGGACTAGAGTTATAAGCTTAAACCTCACACATGATGACGAAAGGCAAGTCCACAAACGATTCTACTACAGTGTGTGTGTGTGTGTGTGTGTGTGTGTGCACTATCTTCTATCTGAGTGGGGTCCAATCTGACCAATCCAAATTGCTGTTTGAGGGTTAAGACATAGTTTTAGGGCTCAGGTTAGAATCAGGTTAAGGTTAGGGTAAGGGTTAAGTATTATATCAACAAGTGTCCTCACAAAGATGAAAGTACGTGTGCGTCTGTATAAAATGAAGAAACACACCAAAAATACATTCTGATGCATCCTGCCTAATAAATGATTGGAATTTCAATATATGAAGTAATATTAGTGACAGTTGATATTTAATAATAATCATCAGGGCCTGAACCTGAGGCAAGCCCTCAGTACGGATGAGAAAATGAGGCTGAACCTGACCTGATTATGTCACGCTAATGAGGGATCACCGCACTCACATATTTATCTGAACTTCAACCATCAAAGTCAGCAAAGTGGAAGCAAACTAGTTCATGGTCAAAGTTAACAAAGTTAACAGTAGTCACCTTTTTTTTTTTTTTTTTTTTTACAGTTTTGATAGCTCTGTTTTTATTCATTTACACATCAGAAGATTAACGAGGGCAACACCATGTCAGAACGATGCATAGACAGTTTTTATGATCCGAAACCACCATCAGCATGATGACATCATCTGTCTGTGTCTTCAGAGGCTGTTACAAATCAATGTTGAAGAATTAATTTACTTGCGATCCAGTGCCTCTGTCGTTAAGGTTTGGTTTTGATTAGGCACAAAAATGACTGTAACTACTCACTGATAATGATAACATTGCCTTTACTGACCTCCAAAGAGCTGTCTCCAGCCGTGGAAAGCCGCGTTAAAAACTGTCTTTGTCACCTTTTTTCTTCTAACCACGTTAGCACACTAAACAGCTAGCCTCTCTTGTCACTTTCCGATAGCGACTCACTTTAGCCTCCTACCTGCCCTGAAGACGTAGTGCTCCTTTCAGGGGAGGAAAAGATTGTGGTTATGATAGAAAGAAACAAACTTTGACTGTCAGTATGGGTAATGAACAGCTGTTTCAGTGGACTGATGTTGTGCTGCCTCATCCATCCATCCATTATGTCTACCGCTTTCACCACTTTGTAAAAGTGATTTAAATATATATTTTTTTTTATAAAACGTTCATGTTAGGGTTAGGGAATCCTACTGTCTTTGCTGATCCTCTGACTTTTCCTCTAGTGCCACCATCAGTGAAATATCTCTGTGATGAAACATTCATGTTCCCCTCAGGGTGAACTGTAAGAACATTGGTGATCCTTTGACTTTTCCTCTAGGGCCATTAAGTCAACATTAAAATTGATACAGTACCTTGGTTTATGATCACATACCTACAGAACTAATGACATTATCAGCCTCAGCTGGACCTTGTGTTTTCCGCTAATTAGCAAATGTTGGCATGCTAACATGTAAGCCAAGAGGATGAACATTGTAAACCTTAGTCCTGCTAAACATCACTATGTTAGTATTGTCATAGGTAGCATGTTAGCATTTAGCTCGAATCACCACTGTGTCTGGCTGCTTGCATGGCTGTAGTCTTTGTCTTTTTCTCTCTCGGGAGAACGGACATACGCATCTTTTGATTTCCTCCCCCTCATCATTTAATCCTTCAAAACATTTATCAATTAGTCATTTACACCAATTGTCTTCCTATTTCTACTTGTGACTTTAATCATAATTAATTGACCAGGGCTGATGGTAAAAATGTGTTTTAAAGTCGTTGGTGGAGTGTCAGAAAAAAAGACAAATAAAAAGATGGAGAGAGAGAGATGACAAAAAAAACCCTTCACCACTCGTGTGTGTGATTAATAGCTGTAATATAAACACTCATATTGCCACAGCTGTACGTGACATGCCCACACATTCCCCCATTGCCATAACCAGAGGTTTTTTTTTCTCATATATCTACACACAGAGACACACAGATGCATGAGGGCACACCTCAGGCATAACTTCATGATACTGTTGCATATACACAGCCACAGTAAATCTCTCTTACTTACACACAAACACTTATGCATGCATATATCTAAAAAATACACAGACTAGGCTGACAGTGCCATCATTTAGCTTTTCCGTCTGGCATAAAATAAATATTTCTCTCTGCTTTCTCCTCATATACAAACTAAACACATATACGTACAAATGAAAATACTGCACATGCATCCTGCTTTTATTGTGTGTGTGTGTGCACGACCTGTTAAATATTTATCTGCTCTCAGCTGTGTCATCAGAGCCTTCTCAGGGCAGCTAACTTTATAATAAATCTGTGATAGGTCAAAGAGTATTGGATTAGGGTCGACTGGATAATGCGGCATTTAACAGTACAGCATGAAAATGACTTACTGCAGAGAGTTTATAGCTATTGCTAACACGTATACAGCGTAATTAAACCATGGGATGGATTGGCATGACATTTGTATAGACATTCAGATTCCTCAGAAGATTGGTGATCCCCTGATTTTTCCTCTAGCACCACCAACAGGTTGGAGATTCACTTATTTAGGGAATATCTACCAGATGGAAATAAACATGTTTACATTCTGGTAAAGTCTCTTTAGATAATCCCCCCCCCCCTCCCCTTTGTGGCACCCAAACTCACCTGTTTGATTTTTTGAAGGTTTAATTTCTGCATAAGTAAAACTGCAAAAACAAACTAAGTCTCAGCTCCAAACTCGCTCCACCTCTTTGCCCATTTCTCGATTAGCCGGGAGTTAGGCGGAGTCAGGCAAAGCTAAGATGGCAGTGGTGGACCTGCTATTCAGAAACCTATGGGTGACGTCATGGAAGCTACCTTTATCATTACATAAAATCTGGGACTGTCACCAACATTCGACTTTTCCAGAGAATGAACCCTATTGACTTTAATAAACCTCTGACTTGTCCTCTTTCATTACCATGAGGTTCCCATTTGTGGTTTTGAATAAAATATTTCAACAAATAGTGGACTGTGTCTTTGATGCTACTTAGCAAATGTTAGCATTAGGGCTGGATCTCCTGATCGCTGTATGATTTAGTTACACCTGATAAATGGATGAATGTTGCATAAAATGATTATCAAAACTCATCCTAGGAGCTTTCACTTTGTTGTTTCCTTGGATCTAAAATTGTGTAAAGTGCACATTATAGGCTACAAAAAAAAATATATTCTGCATATAAAAGAGTGAACAAATGATTTATTGTCCTTGGAAAATGCAAAACAACTAAAACATGATACATCCATCTTTCCTATCCCGTGCAGCTTCACATGGACTGACAGTCGCAGATGTTTCGACAGCATCCACTGTAAAGAGCACGTTGAGCACAGACAGTACAGAAACTGAAGGTCTGCTGACTACTTCATCTGCACTCCACACACTGTTCACTTCAACAACCTCACATGTCATAACCAGAGATACTATCTCTTCGACAAACACAAACTGAGCTCAGATCAGTCTGCATAGCCTTTTTTTTCACATGTCCCACTGGTACATGTCCGGAGTCAGTGAAGCATCCCGAGACAGACACAGTCCCGTGAACTGCAACAAGTCCACATAGACCATAACTGTTCGCATCACCGTTCACAGGACTGCGGTGGCTCTACTGAATAACTTGATAAGGAATAGGCAGTGTGCACATATAGCAAAGACATAGGTCAAGGTCACTTTGACCTCACAAAACACGTTTTTGGTCGTAACTTACAAACTCATACACTAATTATGAAACAAATGAACTCAACTGCCTATAAAGATAAAATGAATTTATATCCAAATGGTCAAAGGTCAACTTCCTTGTGACATCATAATGGTCTGTAAAAACATACCAGGTTATGATTTAATGCTGCAACTCAGGAAGGGGAGGTTGTGGTTGGTGGAGTCATACAACCACAAGGCGATAATTGTAATTGTTTTTGTTTTCGTCTACATATGTTCACAGATTGCTGCGATTACTGTAACTTTGATTGGAGGGAATGCATTCCTTTCATCACCTTTTCTTTATACATTAAATACATGATTAAACCCATGCAGACACACACACACACACACACACACACACACACACACACACACACACACACACATTCACTGGCTGTCAGTGGGCTTCTCCTTTCTCTCTTCTATATCAGCAGTCAGATGTTAGCTGTTGGCCAGAGGTCGGTGTGTGTGTGTGTGTGTGTGTGTGTGTGTCCACTGATGTGTGATTTTTGACAAGGAAATAAGACTCTGATGTTGAGAGTGATGGATGATATAAATGTGCGTCCACAAGTGTGCGTGACTGTCGTGGCAGATGGAGCAGGGGACCACAGTGACCTTGTGGGATGATAGCTGTGAACACGTCCCAGTTTTCACACAACCAACAACAATCCAGTGTGCTTGTTCTTTCAGTCTGTCTGTGTCTTTCCTTCACAAACACATGCTGACAGAGACAAGTTGTCACACATGGTGTGAAATGTCACCAGGAAAAGCTCACCTCACGGGCAAATCCTGCACTGAGTGACATTCAGTCAAACTTATTTAAACAATGTGGAGATGAGTCAGGGATAAAACTTAAGAACCGCACACTCCATCTGCCTCCAAACTCTACCATATGTGGATGCTGTTACATCTCTTTTGGGATTTACCATTACTGAAGGAAAGAAAAGTGCAACAATCCTCCCATGGTATGTGCACATCAATCATTATAATCTCCAGTGGGATAGCCAACATAATATAAAAAAGAACAACTAGAAAAAGGTTTTAGAGGCCTGACAAGGATATGTCCACCTGGACACAATAGTACAATGTTTAAATGTTAACATAAATATATATATAAAAATACAGAAGAATACTGGTATTTGGGGAAATACATTTATTCACTTTTTTGCCAAGGGTTAGATGAGAAGATTGATGCCACTGTCGTGTCTGCAAACTTAATATTAAGATGCAGCCAGCAGCGGGCTAACTTGGACCTGGCTCTGTGCAAAGGTAACAGAATCCACATACCAGTTCCTCTAAAGCTCGCTGATCAGCACGTTCTATCCCGCTTGTTTAATCTGTTCACAAACTGAAGGGTAAAAATGAAAATTCACCTTTTTGTGGGGGGTACATGGTGGACTATATATTGGCTTTCAGCAGCTGCATATGGTTTCAATGCCAAACCATTCATCCAAGTGAACAATAGTGCTGGTGCTTCTCTACCGTTTGACCGAGGGGGAAAAATATTCAGTCTGTAATCAGCTGGTTGAGCAAAACCTCACTGGGAGCATTTGTAAAATGAGCGGGCTATGTAACCAACAGCCCTATTGGCCTCACTGTGGTTGTCTTTGCTAATGAAAGAGCGAGCTGTGCTGAACAGACACTCAAGTAATCAGGCCATCTAAGAAGTTTTTCCCGAATCCCACACTGTACCCCCCCCCCCCCCCCCCCCCCCCCCCCCCAGGAGTATAGTTTGGGTTCTGTTATTTTTTCTCCTCTCCTCTCCACTTGTTTTTCCCCATTCCTCCTTTTTAAATGGCGCCGCAGATGGCTGCCTCGGTGTTTTGGTGCGCTCTGCACCATTCACCAGAACAAATTCCTTGTACGTGAAAACATACTTGGCAATAAACCTGATTCTGATTCTGATTCTGATTCTGAATACGTGGAAGCATTTTTGATTCAGCACCACAGGCGGAAAAATTGTGGCTAAAATGAAATAAACAGCCTCACAGTGACATTAGCTTGTCATCCAACTGAGGCAGCAGAAGCAGTTAAAATGGACTAAACAGTGTTAATATACAAAGTAGTTTAAGACATGTGGGTTACCTTTGAATGAATGTGTATGATGTTATGTAGTAGCTTAGATTTATTCTACCTTGATGCTTTTTACAGCAACAGCTGTAGCGAACAGTTTGTAGGGGACAGAGTTTCCAAGTGGGAGTGTTCTTCCTCAGTGTTGTGGCATCAGGACAAGCAAGGCAAGCAGTGCTTGACCGGGTAAAGCTAAAAATATATATTGACTAGAACGAATAACAAAGTGGAAGTGATATCTGTCCTTACGTGTCAGAACAGTGTTTTGCCCCTGTCTTGTAATTTACTGCCCTCTTGTGGCCACAGCAGGAAATTGTCTTTGGAAGCTTAGCTGCAGCTATCGCCTAATGCGTCATTTTTGTGGGCGTTTGAGAAATGTGAGACACCATACTGAGGCAGAAAGATTACCAAAGGCATTTTTTCTCTATAATGCACATGTCAGTTCAAAGGAAACAATAGAAGAGATTTGCTTCTAGCAGTGTTATGAAAAGGTACGTTTTAATCTGGTCCATTTTTCTTGTGTAGTAAACTGAATCACATGATGAGATTGTGCTTCACTGGGGGGAGTGGTGTGGTTTGTGTGCATGTGGGGGTCTTTACAAGATCCCCTCAATGTTCCATAGCAAAGACGCTCTGGACTCTCTGGACTCTTTATGATCTATGTAAAGATCATAAAGGGTTATGTTCTGAGCTTTAATTATGTCCACTTTGTTTCTGAAAAATGAGGCTTTGTCCCTATAAATACTACATTTCCCATGAGCCAAGGGTGCTGTTACTGTTAGACACAAATCAGAGCTGTAGTGAATTAAAATATACACGTCACCATGGTTACTGAATTCAACCAAAATTGAACCAGAGTCCAAATATGATCTCGGCTACTGATTGTGAAATCAATTTCCTCAGTGAGATCTTTAACTTTCACCTTCACATAACACAATTTGGAGCTTCGTGACTGTTTTTTTTTTTTTTTTTTTCAGGCTGAAATGCACACTGCACACGTCTCCCTTTGAAATTTTTATGCCCACAGGTTTGTACCTTTGAGTTTTTTTTATTCTTTTTCATCAAAGAACGAGTTGTTTTCTAAAACAGTTGTTATTCTTTTGGTCTGATGGTTTAGTGAGTTTAAGACTAAATAAACACTCCCACTTAACATCTCAATATGCACCTTGCTTTTCAAAAAAGGTTACATGAAAAGCTTAATTTAATCTTTTATATACAGTACAGTGCAGTACTGTAATAGGATGGAGACAAATTAAATCGCAAGTCACTTATCACATAACCAAAGGGAAAAAGGTAGACTAGCTCAGGCAGAGGTGTCCCCCAGAAACTCTAATTACCTCTAATTGCTCTTCTTAATCTTTACTGATAATAAAGAAGAAATATGTAGTCCTAAAGCAGAAAAAACACTCAATTTATCCTTTTATTTCAAGGCTGATGTGTTTCAGCTTTAACTGTAATGGTCTGCAGTTAAGACAGAAATAATAAGACTGGCTGATGAGCCAGGAGCTTTTGCATCTGCCAGATTGGCTTCCTTCCTAACCCTCCATCAGCTAACTGGAGGTATGTAATTACTAGGCACTGGTTTGTCCTTTTCCATTTCATTAACTGTCAGACAAGACAAGTGGTTGATAAGCTCTTTTTGTTGATATACTGACGTTGTTTTTTGGGGGGCACACTTCGTTCTATTTTTTTACATAATAATTTAATCCTCCAGTGAGACCAGATCATCTCTTTTAGGAAGGTTTGGCATCAGTGTGGCTCACGTGGAGATAAAGGGGTCACCTTGCTCAAGGCTACTTGAAATTTACACTCACCAAGTATTTAATTAGGAACACCTGTACACTTGCTTTTTTTGCAATTATACAATCAGCCAATCATGTGGCAGCAGATACAGGTCAGCAGCTACAGTTAATGTTCACATTAAACCTCAGATTGGAGGAAAAATGTGATCTCAGTGACTTTGACTCTGGCATGAGAGCTCTGTGGATGGATGAGAGAGGTCAGAGGGGAATTCATGCCACAAAGAACTAATGTCCTACCAAGTGTTAGTATGGCATTCCTAATAAGGTACGCTATGAGGTTGTTTTTAATATGGATCGTAAGATTTAAGCCTAGATAAAGAGAGATAAAGCAGGGGATGGCAATTAAGTTTGGCCTCAGGCCAGTTTTTTTCTAATCCATTGGATGGTGGGCCAGAACACAATCAAAGTCTAATTTAACTGATAAGAATGCAACTGGAATTGTGGCCCACATATACAATTATATTACACTTTTGACTGATTTATTGAATTTTTTCATATCACACATCATATGTCTGCTATTTCAGAGGTCTGTCAAGTGAGCAACAGAACCTTTGGAATATCCTCTTCAAAACTTTCAGAATAAAAACTCACAATAGCCTGAAAAAAAAAAGTGTGCACTTTTATTTTGCGCACGCTAAAGAAGACTGTTGCTGTCATGATGAAGATCTGTTTCAGCACCAGGTGCTGTGAACTGCAGTCTGATGCCTGACTATTATCATTCACTCTCAACTTGGATAAAAATATAATAAGCGTTCTTCAGGTGGGGGTAGATTCTGTGATTCTCTTTCTGGACATTATAGGTAAATGTGGAACTGTCAGTCCAATATTGTAAAATAAAAAAAGAATTTAAAAAATCATCAGTTTTGCACCACTGGCCACCAGTTGCTGACCACTGGTGTAAAACTTAAATAATTACAGTAAATGGGCACTCCCTTTGTACTTGAAAGAGTTTAGCTAGTCCATTCATTTGAGGACATTTTGGGAAAGTGAGGACATTTTGGCCGGTCCTCACTTTTTGAGACACCTTCAAATCACATTTTGAGGGTTAAGACCTGGTTTTAGAGTTATGGTTAGAATTAGGTTTAGGTTAAGGTTAGGGTCAGGGTTAGGGTTAGACACTCAGTTGTGATGGTTAAGGTTAGGGTAAGGGGCTAGGGAATGCATTATGTCAATGAGTGTCCTCACAAAGATAGAAGTACAAGTGTGTGTGTGTGTGTGTGTGTGTGTGTGTGTGTGTGTGTGTGTGTGTGTGTGTGTGTGTGTGTTTTACAGAGGAAAACTAAATTAATTTAAATAATCAGAACAGAAGCAGCAGGGTTCCAGTAGCTTCACTGCTTGGATTCCTAATAAAGAAAAGAGAGGAACGTGACGAGGTGTTAGACTCACTGAGGGTGATCTCGCCATGAACTGTTGTATAATGAAACTTTGGAAGATGGACTGCCGAGCCTGAGGCCAAGAACACACCACTGATGGAGCGAGGTGAGCTACAGCTATTGTTGGGCCAAGTAAAGAGAGCGCCCTGTGGGCACTGCATCTCTCCAACTGCATGGGAGTTACAGAAGCAATACTAAGTAACCCCGCAGGTTTGTGATTAATCAACGCTATAGCAGAGGCCTGTGCAGCAAAATCACTGGGGGCGAATGATCAGCAGCTGACAGGGCTGTTTCTCTATTGCTCTGTCTTTGACAGGCGATAAAAAGGGGTTTCCAGCAGAGGTGATGGCTGGTCTCTTCGCCATCAGGAGTCAAGCCCAGATTATTCTCCACCAGAAAACTTTTAAAACCTACTTTTAACATTTGATTTATTTTTTGCATTGTATATGCATTGATTCTACTTAGTTAGCACAACTTTGTTAACTATTGGACCTAACTAAACTATGTGGACTCATGTAACTCAGGTAACGTGAGTTTTTCTGTTTTCTCTGTCTATTTTAACCCTTTCCATCAGTGAACCACATCATTTTCATGACCACAGATTCCTGAAAATTATTTTAGAAAATGAACTTCATAAGATAAAGTAACAACACAAGACGGCATTTCTCTTCTTGTTTCAGATGCCTGGTAAACATACAGTCATGTTCTTATTATTCTATTATGGCATTTGATCACCTCTTTTCAGCAGAGCTCCATGTACCATCAGCCTGAGAAGAGCTATAATCAGCTACAAATGAAAACACCTGTGAGGGCAGACAATGCAGGGGCAGCATGTAGAAATCAAAGTGGAAGAGGTCAATGAAAATATCTTGATTCTCAGTTTTATTCATAGAATCTGTGAGAGGAAGTGGGAACAAAGGTCAGAGAGTCAGATTTCTGCTGAGTGACAGAAATAACAGACAGATTTCTGCTGAGTGACAGAGATAACTGAAGCCATACAAAGAGTACGATGGTGAGGAAGTTAGGAAAAGATTTGCTTTAGGCAAATCAAAATACAAAAAACAAAAAAAACATCTCCTAGGACTGAGCCAAAAGAGAAGGAGAGGGGCTATCCAGTCAATCACATTAAATCCTGACACAGTACCTGTTCAGTGAAGACTATATAAAAAAAGACAAAGGAGAGAAGTCTTTACATGGTGATGTGACCTGCACAAGCCTTAAAATGGTCCATGACAAGAAGCACATCTGTGCTGTGTGACCTTACAGCTTTAAGAAAGTAAACTTTTTTTTTCCTGGTCTTGAGAAAAGTTTAACCAACATGGTGCCAAAATGATTTGTGCAACAATGTCAGCTGTCCATAACATATTCCAAAAGACTCTAAAATCAATCCATACTCAGTTAGAGGATGGCAAACAGGAGCAACAGAATGAAAAAGGCTTACAAATAAGCTCTGTTTGATCAGTCACCCAGGCAGGCAGTTAGAGGAATAACACGAATGAAAACAAGAAAAAGCAGGTTTAAGCCTTAGCACAGGGGCAAAAAATGGCCCTGGCATTGTGGCTTGGACCAGCCCACCACACTCAGCCACACACCGCCCAACTTCATGCTCCCGTGAAGTATGTCAGCCGCCACTCCTTAAAAACATTAAAGCAGTGTAAAGAGTACGAGAGAATCAAGGAAGATTGAGCGAGAGGAAACTTGAATACTGTATGTTCAAAAAGTGGCATTGCAAAATTGAAAAAGGATGTGGATGACTCCTTCAGTGAATCCTGTAAAACAACAAGTGAAGGCATTCTGTAAGGGTTGTGTCAGGCTTGAAGAAAACAGCTGCTACATTGCAATTAATATTTTCATAATTCTAATTATTACATCTCATTAAGCTACAAGAGCAGCTGTCTCATTAGCTATACCTAATAATGATACAGTCAGGTCCACAATTATTGGATTCTTTGATAAAGAAATGCAAAACTGCTGGACTGACATAGCAAAACAATACAGGACAAATTGCTGTTTAAAATAAATAAATGCATGGATGTCTCAATTTTATTTCTATGTACTGTCCATCAACACTCACACAAAAGCTGACTCCCAAACATGTTTTTTTTCCAGCTCCCAAAAGAGCACCCCCACCCCCATTAGTCTTCCAATAAGACGACATATCAGAGCCACATTAAAATATATTTTTAGTTCACCTGGGAAAAACGGAAGTAGAATTTGTTGTATTATAATGTTATCAATATAACTTTGTGAAACACCAGCTAATTTGTTCACTACAAGCATTTTTTCCATTCATTTTTACCAGGGAAATGAGTTCCTGGGCTCTAGAGTAGCATAGCCTAATGCTATTCATCTGTGCACCCTTTGCATTAATGCTAAGCACCCATTTGCTGACGCACATTACCATTGTTACCAAATGGTTTGTCTTAGATAAGTTGCTTAGACAAGATCACTTAGTTAAGATAATTTTCTGAGCTGTACAAAATCAGTAGAGTATTCACTACTAAAAATATGGGTCTGCTTTTATTTCTCTGTAGATAAAGTTCATGAAATGCATTATGATGCTGCATAAAATAATGTTTTGTATTGGTTAGGTACAAAGATAACTATTTCAGACAATTTTTACAACTCCTCGTCATCTTAGTATCCTAGCACTGATTTTTACTTCTATATAAAAGTTCACAGAAATAAAGAAAAATAGATTTTTTCATTTAAATATATTTATATATATTGAGATGTGTTCAACTGGTGGGCCAGAGCATAGTTTGGAGTGGAGCTGTGATGGATAGAGTGAAGCAGGAAGAAAAGAGGGTCTGAAAGAGTCTATCTATCACATATCGACAGGGGAAAAGAAGCCACTGGGCTAACATGTGTCAAGTCTGTCTACAGCCCTCTCAAGGCCAGAGGTATAGACAGCATTCACAGACGTGGTCCATAGGGAAATGGACGATCCAAAAGTGTATGAGAAATGGGTACATTTTTCACAAATACAAATAAATTGTCCCAACTTTCCATAACATTGAGGGGAAAGTGCTGTCCATTCAGGAGCAACTCTTATGGAGGAAAGCTTTGTCTTTGTCTTGAAACTCCTCCAGACTTGTGCTTCATTGTTAATCAAATATGCTAATTTACTTGAACAAACAAATATGAATGGATTGATTGTTAATTAACAAATTGAAAACCTTTCACTACCCAAAATATCTGTCTGTAGTGTTGAGTAAGGAAACAAACTGCCAGTATGGATGAATCCAACTTTGGTCCAGACCAAAATACTGTATCTCAGCAACTGTTGGATGGAGAAATGTGGTTCACAAATTCATGTTCCCCTCAGAATAACTTTGATCCTGAGTTTTCATCCAGCACCATCGTCAGGTCCAAATTTAAATCAAGCTACAATGTGGGTTTATCCCAACACAGCCCCAAAACTAACAAAAGCCCTTTCAGCCTCAGCTGCATTTTGTGTTTAGTGCTAATTTTAGTGCTAATTAGCAACAGCTGTCATGCTAAACTAAGATGGCGAACATGGTAAACAATACACTAGCTAAACATTAGCATGTTAACATTCTCATTATGAGCATGAGCATTTAGCTCAAACCATTTGTGCCTCATCTACTTGAGCTGCTCACAGAGCTGTTCGCAAGGTTGTAGTGAATAAATACATAAAAACTGATTAAAAGACAAATCACAAGTTTGGAATTTGGGTTTTAAAACCTGCAGAGCACTGGTTGTTAAACACAGTTGTTAAACCACCTAACCTAAAACACAGTTTAGATGAGGCTGTACAAATGATTCAACATTTTTTTGAATCTGCTTTAAATGATAATAATAATAATTCATAATAACTAATAGTTTAAGTTAGCTAAGTAAATTACTCTGAACTCGCTGCAGATGTATCCTTTTCTCTCTGGTTTCATTTGTTCATTGATGCTAAAAATAGTGGATTGGGAGATGTAGCCCATTGAAGAACAAGAGTATGTGAAAATGCATGATCGAAGCTGAGGACAAGAAGAGAAGAGAAAACTAATAAAATGAGAACTGGAGAGGTAGAGAGATCAAAGTTGTTGTACCAACAGAAATAGACTGTGAGATGAATGGAGTAGTGCTGCCGGCTAATAAATCTTCAGGGCTTAATTATTGTCTTCTTCAGACTTTATTTTCCCTTTCACATTTTTCCCTCCATCAGGAGTATTGTACACAGCCTGGAGAATCACAGGATCATACCTCCTTGCCTCATTCAGATTAAAACGTGTAACATTTTAGGCACCACAGAGTTGTTGTCAATTCTACTTTCAATTTAACTTTCACTTACAAATTAAAGGTAAAGCTGCAGTGTTTTCACCAATGTTTTCATGGATCCCTGCTTTACCCCTTTACCTCTTTAGCATTCTGTTATGTTCCCCTTCATCATCCCTTGAACTATATAAAATGTGAAAGTTGTCTGGCTTTCTTGCTTTCAGAGCCCTTCGGCGAGGCCACGAGCACGAATCAAGATAGTAGCTTTGGAGCAGCGCTCATTCAGAGACAGTGTTTGGCAAGTTACTCAGAAAGTCTAATAAGTTACTTTTAACCTATCACTCGTTTAAAAAGTAATTATATTAGGCTACTTAACATATCAAAAGTAAGATACAGCTCCTTTTAGAATTGAATCCACTTCATTGGAGCAATGATTAACCTTACAGGAGGAGTCAACGATGAGCCAAACTGCAGAACTGCAACACTGCAGCCTGTTAAACCTGATGGGATGCAGTATACTGTATGTGTATATCTACACACACACACACACACACACATATATATATATATATATATATATATATATATATATATGGTTTTTTTTCTTTACAAAACATAACATTTAGGCTGCTGCTCTGCTGAGCTTCTGATTTTGTCATCTCTGCCCTGACTTATTAAGAGATCGTAATCCTTTTCACACCACTCAATACTCTGCCCAAAACTGGTGCAGCATGGATTCACTGATAAGATGCATGGAAGTGATAAACAGCCTGATAGAATTCTGTGACAAGACACTCCTGTGTGGCTGCGTATGGGTGATATCATACTCTGCACTGTGTCGTACTAAATAGTTGGCTACTGTATTTTATACAGACAGTTGATGCAATGAACAGTGCTGCACACTTTGACATGAAAGCCTAACAGGTGTGTGAGGAGTACTCCCTCACTGGGTATGTGCGAGGCTCTGTGTGGATGTGGTTGTGATCTCCAATTTGTTGTGAGTGCGTGGACTCTGCATCAATTGTTCATACGCCCTTCAAGTGGACTAGAAAAGTTTAAGTGGGTTGGGTCAAAAGCGATTTTAAGGCCCTGCCTCATCACTGTCTCCTCAAAGATTACAATGACATTGCTAATGCTTATTAGCACTAGACACAAAGTGCAGCTGAGGCTGATAGGAATGTCATTAGTTTTGTAGGCATTAGGTCATTCACCAAAGAATTGAGCAAAAGAAATTGCTTTTTTAGTCTTTTCCGATTACCAAAGTCTTGACAGTTCATCCTCAGGGACGTTGAATATCTGAGCCATTTCTCATGGTAGTTCATTCAATAGTTTTACTAAAAAATAAAAAGGTCAAAACTCATGGTGTTGCTTGAGAAAAAGTCAGGATCAACATCAGTTCTTAAGATACAGTATTACAGTCAGGAACAAAGTGGTGAACTGACTGACAGATTGACAGATTGAAATACTGACAGTCCACTACCTATGCTGCTAGCGTGGCTAAAACCCTAAAGGCACATTATAGATGCCAGTAAATTAGCAAACCCCTGGATGCCTGTACGCCTGAAATCATGTGTGATTTTACTGGTTCTTTTCCATCTAAACTGTGCAGTTCAAACAATCTCAAGAGTGTTTCCCTTTTTGAGCTTGTGTGATAGTTCTATAACTGTGGTTGTGACTGAACAACCAGACAAACACTGGTTGAAGACAAGGGTCTCTGTCTGCTTCTAGTATACCAACACCACACCAACCACAGAACTATGTGATGATAAGTTGCCTGTCAGTCCTGTCAATGACACATGTTTACTCCTCTGGCTTCCTCTCTAAGAGAAGGTGAATAGACATAAACTGATCATGAACTCTTTCTCAGTCACACTGAACCAGCTACAGGGGTGAAAGCACCCTAACAGGATCTGTGTCATTTGGTGGCTATTTCATGAAGCCTAGCAATGCAAACATTTCATTTTCAGTATCAATGGCCACCATAGAAATCAGAGCCCTAACCACCTGCATGCATGTGTGCATTTCCATTTCGGATTAGATGGCTTTTTATTATTTGGAATTAGAGGTTTATTTTTGTGCTCATGCATCTGAGGTTTATTTAGCCTACTTGAAACTATTAAACATTACATTATCTCTTTCTTCTCTTGTCTCAGAAGCTCTATAGCACAGTATAGCCACCTGCTTACCTTCAGAAACAACAGACTCATTCACACGCTGTAAAACAACAGGCGACAATCCTCTACAGACAAATTCAATAAGCCCAAGGGACTAGTGCAGGGAGCCCATACGTCTGCTTTTCCAGTTGTAAAAGTCGATGAACGTAAGGTTCAGAGCAGAGCTAAAACTTCCTGAATGTTTTCCTCCTCTCTCCGTCTCTCTGTGGGAAACACTGAAATCAGGAGACAACACTGTGGCAGTGCTGCCTCTGCAAAGTGCCTCTAAGACAAGCAAATATAAACAATAACCGTCTCATGAGTGCATCCGTGGGAATGTGTGTGTTTCTGTGTGGGTGTATATGTGTGTGGGTGTGAATAAACAGGAGGGTTATATATTAGTAGATCATGAACCACAGAGCTGCGAGGCAGGGGAACATAGAGGAGACTGTGGCAGGATGAGAAGATGTAGAGAGCTTCGAGGGGATGGAGAGAGAAGGGAGGGCTTGAAGAAACATAATATGATTATAGGGGAGATATGGAAAGAACAAGTGGGGACACAGGGAGAGGAAGAGGAGGAGTAGATGCATTAGGAGGACAGGGAAGACAGAAGCAGGTATGGTGGCAAGAAGGTATCACAATAAGTGGAAGAAGAGAAGAAAGGAGAACAAGAGGATGGCATGAGGGTGAAGGAGGTAGAAACGGAGAAGGGAAAAGGGTAAGAAAAGAGATGAGAGAGAGGTGAAAACATGAGGAGGACCACCAGAGAAGATCAGGGGTAGAGGGGGAGGTGGAGCAGAGAAGCGAAGAGAAGCATGTGCTGACGAGAAGTTGAGGTTTAGGATTTGGAAGAAGAAAGGGAAGAACACTGAGGAGGTGGAGTGAAAGAAAAAGGTTCAAGGGGAGAAGGAGAGATGGAAGAAAGGGGAGGAAGGGATAGGCGTGATACTGCCGAGACATAGCATGGGAAGCTGGAGTTGTAGCAAGATTAAGTTTGAGAGAAACACTCTTATTTGCTCTTACCACAGATAAAGGCCTGAAACCGGCTGGCACCAGGCAGAATGCAAATACAACATAATGATGTCATTAATATTAGATCATTTAGCGACACTTAGCAGCTGTTCCTGGTGGATTTAACTACTTTCCATTGAGTGAAGTTGTTTACAGCTTGTTTAGAGCTACAGCTGTTCCACATTTTGAACATGCACAGTCAAGCCAGTAAGTTTTGACCTAGTCTTGTTCTGATAAGACAACAGAGCAAAGCCACATCATCTGAGGAGGAAAATAAACAACGGTGCAAGTATATGGTGCCTTTACAGGGGTCATCCGGTAATTTCGCACAACATTTCAAAGCTAGTACAAGACACATATTAAAAAAGGCTACAGCCATGCTAGCAGTTCTGTGAGGCAGTATGTAGACACAATGCTGCTTTCAGCTTAATGCAAACATCAGCTAAATGCTGATAATATAATATTTTCTATATTAACCACCTTACTTTAGCGTGTCAGAATGCTAACACTTATTAATTAGCTCCTAACACAAAGGCCAGCCGAGGCTGTCGGCAGTGTCATTAGTTTTGCAGGTATAAAAATAGATGAAAAGTCAGAGGATCAACAAAGTTATTACATTTCATCTTGAATCATGAATGTCTGTACAACACTTGAGGGCAGACCATCAAAAGTCTGGACCATTGTGATGGACCAAAAGAACCACACTGCCAGACCCGTGACTAAAAGATACTGATCAAAGCCTGTGCAGCAAAGGCAGAGAGGTTCTGAATTTTAGCGCATATATTGTCAAGTTCCACAAATGCTGGATCCTGCAGTTCCCATAACTACACCGCCTGATAACACCATACCTCCAGTCTTTGACACGAGGTTTCTGGTTTTATCTCGAAGCACAGGATGAGATAACCCTGATGACCTCATTATGGTTATTTTGTCAGACCTTCCCTACAGAGCCACAGAAGACATCACTATATATAAGTTTCACAGGCTGAGTACTAATCATGACAATTAAACGGATCTCGATGTGTAATCAGTGGAATTTCCCCTTTTGGAAACTGTCCAGCTGAAGCAGACATGACACTCCAGAGCCGATGTTATGAGCCAATCAGAGACTTCTGCTGGTGTCAGCAACACAGAACAGCAACACAGAAAAAGCTGTGACACATTTGCTAATGAGAAGCTAACAGAGCAGCAATAAAAGAGATGAGGGCTGCAGAGAGACGCTAACTACGGCAGGAGCAGCAGAGCCAGAAGCTCCTGAGGCGGCGTCAGGTGATCATGGCCACTGTGAGTTAGACAGAGAGCAGGACAGAAGGTTGAGTGTCACATCAAAGACGAGCAGTCAAGGCCTCCTCGACCACAAGTAGTCATCTCATCTGCTGTGGTGCTTTCAGCCACTGAAACGCATTGAAACGTTAATGTAGCCAGTACCAGGGAGGAACAGGAGACTGAACGAACCAACACGTGTTTCTCACAGAGTGAATCTACAGAATCTACAGAGTCTGTGAGACGGCGAAATATAAGAAGTGTGACTATGTGCTTGGCAAGCTCATCTAGGTGATGACATGGATATATAAATCAGCTTTTTAGGGATGTACTTATTAAGTTTTTGTTTGTTTGTTTGTTTGTTTGTTTTTTGCCCTGATTGTGATCCCAGACCTTTTATAATTATAAAATAATCTGCCAATCTACCAAATTGCAGAAGAGAGTCTGTGTGGCTGTTTTCTGAGTAATCAAATAAAAATATAGCAGAGTTCAGGTAAACAGGTAAACCAACCCCTGCAAGGTTGGATGGTATCACAATATTAGTATTGAACCTAGACCTGCTTTATTATCAAAAAAGACATGGTAATCTTACTTTGTACAGTGAGACTCGGATTTTTACTGATTTCAACTTAAAACCAGGTTTGGATGTGATGACACATCTACAGTAGTTAGTGTGTTGATTTAGGTCCTTACTGAAAACTGTCCATTGTGCAAAATTACATAACCTGGGGAAGTACCAAACCGTTTTTAGTAAAGCTACAAAAAAAATAAAAATTAGATGAAAAGTCAAAAAAAGAAAAGGTCTTTCCATTGTACACCTATAAAGAGTCAGGCAGAAATCCAAAACATCTAAAACTGCTTCAAGCTGCTAGATCATTAACGACCCCCTACTGTTCCTTTCCTCCCACTTAGACACAGTCCAGTTCACCGCGAGGAACTGAAATACCAAACAGGCGAGAAAACTCTGTGCTCATCAGAGATGCCTCTTTTGCCCATGCAAAGTCACACCATCTGCCATCAGAAAAAAAATAAAGCCTGAGGAGTTTGAGGACACGCAGCTAGCACAAATAATATGTGGGTAAAATGAAATCCTAAAGATGGGAGTGTGAATGGAGGAGGAGAGGGTGGAGGTGGGGTAAAGATGCATTTAATGAGAGGAAACACATCTAAGTGACACCCTTTGTCATTACAACCTCCCCATGCGATAAGTACAAGACTTCTTGTGTCAAACAAGGGGCAGAGGACTCCTTCTGACAGCCGACGGGCTCATACGACAGCTTGATAGGGACAAATTAGACTTCAGCAGACTTCAAAGACAGTCTTATTAGCTGCCTGCTATCGTTTAGTTATGTAGTGCATCCGTTAGAGCAAGAAGAGGTCTGCAGGCAAATCTGCTCACATGGTAATTATTGTGTTAGATAGCTGTGCCACGGAGTGACATCAAAACCAGTCGAGCCAAAATACACACGATAGAGAGGGCTCACTTAGAAAAACATACACTTCCTTTATAGTTTAGCATTTCCAAAGTGTACAGTAAATGTTTAAGCTCTGCAGGAAATGTTTTGTAATTTTATTTGTAGCAGGAATTTGGTCACAAAAAAAAAATGCTTTGTAAAGGTTTTCTGTGTCTGAATGAGAAAAGCTGGACTGATTGATTGATTGGTTGACTGGTTGAATGGTTGAGTTGTTCATCAATTTAAATGTCCCATATTGTGAAAATGAGTTTCGATTGTGTTTTGTGTTTTATAAACTCATTGGTGTAAAATAAAAGCTGTGAAAATATGAAGTCGCTGATGACTGCCATTCCTCTAGCTCCCCCACAATAAGATGACACCCCAAATTGGAAAGATGTGAGAGTCTCACATAAAGATTGTCAAAGTTAAAACATCATTAAATATAAAGGAGCTCTGAGAGTCAAATCTAGATGCACAGTGCATACCTGATAGTGAATATAACAGCCCCCCCCACCCCCCACATTAAAAGTCCCATATTTTACACTTTTCTGGTGTTTTATTTGAAGCATTGATATCCATAAGAAGATATATTGTCACTTTAAATATCAAAATCTATCTCAGTGTCGTTTTACATCTTCTTTCTCAGGCTTCTCTCTGGAGGTACAGTCAGAACAGAAGAGAGGCTCCGAGCCTCTCCTCTGATTGGTTGACTGTTTTCTGAGTGATAAAATAACAATATAGCAGATTTAGGTAAACACACAAATCCTGCAAGGTTGGATGGTGAGTCCAGGTTGGCAATGCTAGGGGCATGGCTGAGGGTAATGACTGTATAGTTGTGACCTCACAAAGTTACAGAAGTCCTGACGGCTCATTTTTAAGCTCAGTTTCTGAATACAGGCTGTGTGCATTTCTCTGTGGATTGAGCACTTTGATACTTTCTCAGTATTAATATAGAACCTAGACCGGCTTTATAATCAAGAAAGACATGGAAATCTCATTTTATACAATAAGGGATCTATAAAACTGTGCTGAAACAACAGGTGTCTGCTAAACTCAAACTCAAAATAACTTATTTTCATATGTGTAAAAGTGTCAGTGCATGCAACACATTCGGAAAACTGAAAAAAATTGAGTGGACAACAAACAGTTAAAGACAGAAAGTGTGCTTACAAAAATAGTAGTAGGTGAGTGGAGTCAGTAATGTCAAGCCCCAGGCTAACTCAGGAATTAATGAGTCTGATGGAAGTGAGCACAAAGCTTGATTAACAACAATGATATTACAGCACTAATATCTCAATATGAACGTAAATGGAAACTAGACACCATCTTGCAATGACATCACACCAGCCTCATGCCCATTAAGGTGTTGAGTACTCAGTAGTCCTTACTACATTATTACAGTAATCTTGGGTCGCACCACACCCATCTTCGAGCTTGGCCCTAATTTTGATCTCAACTACACACCTGTAAAGTTTGATTATTGACTAAATCTGTCCACAGAAAGACAGACAGACATATGAACGCCAGAGTCCTCAAAACCACCTCTGTGTGAGTTCCTGCTACAATAGGGGTCTCCAGGGCCAGATTTTGCCATTATCCCAAACACACACACAGACACACATTATCACCTGTTGGGAATGAAATTTCAATACTCGTACAGTCCAAATATCTGTTTATTGACAAATATAGATACAAATACAAGTTGTGATGTGAGACCAGCCCTAAAATCCTTATAGCTGATATTAACACCTCTATTTGGAAACAATTTGCTGCAGAGTAAAAGGCTGAATTAACAGGTAAAACATCAGCTTACTGAAGCAAGAAGTTTGGTAAAATAAATTGGATGCGCTAAACGGGGCATGAAGCAGCGTAGGATACAGGGTGAGTTGATGCGTGCAGGACAAAGATAATAGAAATGTTAATGCTGTAAGTCATATTAATCTGTTAAAGTAACAAGCAGAGAGAAAATAATATTGTAAATGAAGTCACAGGCAACCCCTTTTGAAAAAAAAACACTTGTCTATTTTTTAATATTCTATTCTCACAATTATTCTTTAATATTGTCTGCTGACCCTCAACTCAAAAAACACACTCGACAATGTTTTAATAACTTGATACTCAGTTAACTGTGTTTATCATTTTTTATGCAAAAAGAATTGCCTGGTTCCAGCATCTCATATATGAAGATTTGATGCTTTTACACTGAATATTTTTATACTTTTGGTTGTAAAAGACAAGAAAATGGAAAAAATCCCCTTGATGTGTCAGAAATCACAATGGACAGCCCCAACTACAACCTTTCACACAACACGACCCAAATCACAAATAAGTCTGTCTGGATTCTGTTGGTGTAGATTTATAACAGTCTGGTCATATGATGTCTAACAGGGCGTTTGACTTGTCTGAGGCCTGCCTGACCACAATCATAAGTAACATCACAGGAACAATTTATTGTAATACTTCCAAAATACCTCATATAATACATAAAACATGACAAATTTCCTTCCCTAACATTTTTGCTAGTCATAATTTATTGGAATAACTAATGTATTTGTTGGACATAAAAATAGTACCTTATTTATTATTATTATTTTTTATTATTCTGACTCATCTTTATCCTTTAGCTCATTTTATTTATTTAATTTTTAATACAGTGAAATATTTCCCAGCAGAGTTTACACACCGAGGAGATGTCCAGTGAAAAGCGCTGCCCTCCTTTCGGCTACGGAGCAGCTCCCATAGTCACTAACAAAATGCCTTGCTCAAGGGCATCCTCACAGAGAATCCTCAAAGATGAGATCATTAATCAAGTGCTTCTGTCTGTCAGATTCCCCCATGTGGCCCGTCAGTTTGAGCCTACAATATTTATCATCACAAAGCAGCTTCTCTGTGCTGCCACTGCCTCATAAAACTTTAAAGTGTTTATTAAATTAATGATGCATTCAAACTAAATCACCAGAAATATCTGCTTAACAACAAAAGTTGCTTTGTAGAGGTGTCACCCTGTGCACGCTGCCATTGCTTCCATCTAATAAATTGTTTTGAGTGTTGAACACGGACGTTTTCACAAGTTGGACTTTATTTTTTGAGTGTGTCTGCTTTGAAAGCGTGCAGGCCACATTCAAGTATTTATAGTGTTGTAAACAAGCTCCATTACTTTTTTTTTCTCTCTGCAGAGAGCAGCTGATTTGATTTAAAAGGTGTCACACAAACAGACGGATCGTTCACATATTCAGCCGGTGGAGTGTCTCTGGCAGCAGCATGTGTTGAAGGGTTTTGTTTGGGGACCTTGGCGCCAGGAAACAGACAAAATGAAGAATGAGATTTAAAACGGTGCCAGTTTCTCTCTCTCTCTCCCTCTCCCCATCTCCTCTCTTTTGAGGGACATCAGGTGTGGTGGTTGTTTTCAGTGGCTGGTCAGCTGGTTTCACTGAGACTGACCATAATCGCTATCACCAAGGGGTTCACCTACTGTTTTAGCTGGATTTGAGTTTTTCAGTCCGGCTCTGAGCATGTTCATGTAAAAGAGGCAAAGTCTTTTAATCACAAGTAACATTATCAGAACAATGACTGAGGTATTTAATATGTCTGTTCCAGACAAGAGAAAATCTCATTCAAAATCCCACTGACATTTGTAACAAGTCTTATAACTAAAAACAGTCTTTCTCACCAGGGTAACACACGGCTCACTTCATATGCTCAGATCAGGATCACTTATCTGAAATATTCAATATTTCTGTTCTTTATTGGCTTCAACAAATACCTTCTACTGTCAGCCCTAGAAGTTTGCGGGCTAAACATCACAGCTCAAGAGAAGCAGTGAGCCCATGAGCAAGTCGAGCGGTCGTGCTCAGCTCAGATGTTGTTTGTTGAAGTGTGCCTCCACTCTTCACTCATGAGATTGACTGGTGTAGTCAGACATGCCCCCCCCCCCCCCTTGATGAAGTAACAGCCCCTGACCATAACAGACACTGGATTACTTCTCAGCACCCTGGTGTTGTGGACTGAACCAGCAACTAATACATCCGGAAAACTGCCAGTGCTGTCACAGAGGCTGGATGGACAACCTGTTCAGGTAGTCTTGTGCATGTGGGCCATCATGAGAGCGGCATCCATCATTGCATCCAATACACAGTGGCTAAGGGGTTGGGCTGCTGGCAGGGTGTTGGAAGCCATGGCCAACTTCAGCACACTGTGCCAGTGATGGGAATTGGACCTCTTTGTCCAGGAGAGACAGGATTGCATCACAAGTCTTATGTGCAATTCCGAACACAGTTGTCTTTGGCTCATCGAAGACCCGGGAGACAGTGGTGTGAGACAGTACATGTGCAGGTCAGTAGACCACCAAGAGGACCTCCATACGTTGTACCCAGCCATGGGTCCTCTCCCTCCTGAGAAGGGCCATCAGTGCCTCAGTAATGACCTAGACAAGTCTTTCGATAGCTCTTCAGAGGGACAAGGGTGTTGATGGTGGTATATATTTTTTCTCCTCTCCTGTAAAAGACAAAATAAAAATTAGTCTAAATACATAACCAGTGTGCTGTGTTTTTCCTTCTTGTTTGCCTTTTTCAACCTAATGATGCATTATCATATGAAAGGCAAAATATAATGGTTACATTCGATATGCAGCAAAAATTTCAGTTAAGCTTTGATGGTATGTTCCATTTCAGTGATCTGAGTTCAAAACCCCCATATCAGCATCATCTTACCATTCCCGAGCACAACACCACGAGCCTCTGCAGTCTTCTGTGAATGTGTCTTTGGTTTCTCTGGTAGATGGGTCACACAGCAGCAGCGGCAGCAGCATCCACAGCTCCCATTTTTGCTCTGTAACTCTGATACTCCCCAGCTGCCATTTTATGGGCCACTAATTGAAGAAGGGGTCATCAGGATATTTACAGCTCAGCTGGGTAGATGGGTTATTAGACATCCGTTGAGTGCAGTAGTGTTAGGCCCTTGATTATCTGATGGTCATACCTTTGGGGAGTATTTGCCATGTCTTTCAAAAGTTTAACGATTATTTCCGAACAATCATAGTAATTGGTATTTATCATGATTTATCATGGGGGGGGGCAGCCATTTTCAATGTGACAACCACTTTGTTTCACTTTTTTGACCGGTATCTTTTTTTTTTCTCAGTTCCGACCTTGGTCATAGAGTAATTTTAGTCTCTGCATGAAATAGTAAAATGCCACTTATATAGTGCTTTTCTTGTGCAGACCACTCAAAGTGCTTTACAATACAGGTGACATTCACCCATTCACACAAACATACATATATCCTATCTATAGACTGATGGAACAGCCACTGGGGGAAATTTGGGGCTTAGTATCTTGCCCAACGTCACTTTGACATGAAGACTGGAGGAGCTGGCGATCAAACCACCACCTTTCTGATTAGTGGACAATCCATTCTACCTCCTGAACCACAGTAAGAACACAAGTAAAAGTATATATGATGCACTTTTTGCAGTTAATCTTCTGAACATTGCAGCTTCACCATGGCAGACACACGTCAATAACGTCCACAGAGTGCCGCAGGGAAGACATACTTCTGTAGACCAGCGTCACCCTAGTTCCCTCGACAAGAAGCTGCAGATCACTGCAGACATAAGCTCCGTGACAAACAAATTTATGTTAAACTGACTTACTATTTATACGATAGTGATGTTTTGTTCGACAGGATAATCTTCGCAAACGAGCACCATTTTTATAATTTTTTAACAAACTGCACCACAGTCACATGACTTCAATGTCACCACCACTAAACTTCCAACTTGTAGTTTGATTTAGCTCTGACCTCTTCTATAAATAGTCTTTCCTCTTACAAAGTTAGTGATAGTTGGTAAAAGCGCAACTATTAACACAACAAAGCTGTAAAGATGGTGAGTAGATTGGTCTGATGACATTTAATGTCCCCAGTTATTTCACTGTTTGACCGCAGTCCGAGTCAGGATGCTGTGTGATGACTCAGATTTCATAGTGATCTGCAGCAGTAACGGTTACCATGGTGAGCTAACCCTGTTAAAAGCAAGTCATCATTTTTTGGGGGATGGTCATTCATTTCCAGAAGCATGTGGTGCCCCCATGATGCATTGATGCCCCTGTTTGAGGATGAACGTGATGAATCGTTAGACTTGTCAGTGAAAAACTAATTTCTACTGTGTGCATCTGGAGTTCATCCACGTGCCTGTGCTGTTGTGACTGATCCTCAATTGCAGGTTGAGCAAACAGACAAACAAGGGAAAACAAATGTTCTCCTGCTCCGGGCTCGGGTTGACTGTAATGTATGAGTTAATATTCATATCAGCATTAGTTTCATGTTGCCTTGTTTGCTGCCCCATTTAAATTCACATCAAACAGAAAAGAGTTTGGAGATCTCGGTGCTCAGACATGAAGATGAATCTGAGCTGCACCTATTGTGTGTTAGATGTAAGGGATCAGAGAGAACCAAACAGGCTTCCGTGCCAGTGAGAGGAGTTTACAAGGTATGAGGTGTCAATGCAGCACTAAAGTGCCGTTACAGGACTGAATGTACGGTACATACAGGCTGACAGATGATGAGGATGACAACAAGACCGGTAAAGAGATAATCACAGAGTATGAAGAGGAGACGCAGCTCAGACACAGTACAATGGACCAGACATGCACTCACACACAATACAAACAAAAGATGGTCAGAGGCAGTCACAGGGAGGAAGTAGAGAAATGATAATGAGTCAATCACAGCCAAAGACACTGACATGAAGACAAACTGTCTGTGAGAGACAAAGTCCAACAATGTACAGACAAGACAAAGTGGATAATTGCAAAGAGAAAATAGAAAAAAAGAAAAAAAACTCTTCACTTCATCTCTAGTCTTTGATTCTCGGTGAAATATTTGAACATCATTTGAACAGTTACTGTAATGAAACCATGCGAGAGGTTTTTTGGTGGAACTGAGAACAACTCAGAGCCACAGCTTCACACTGCTCACAATACAAAAAGATTGAGAACTGCTGGTTTTATCTATAATAATGCCTCATGTAAAATAAGTAAATAAATCATTAAAACCTCTTAGAGTGATAGTTTGGCTTGTTTTGGCGTGGGGGTGTGTGTGAGGTAGGCTACTTATCTATTGTCAGTGTCTGACCTGCAGTAGCTTTGGATCAGCTCGCTGCCAGTTTGGAGAAGCAGCTGGGAGCACTTGCACAGAGGCTGAGTGATGAGCTGCTGCGGACGAAGCCACATGCAAACACTTTAGAAAAATGCCCACAGCATTTTTTGTGAAGACGTTAGTGCTTAAGGTGCACAAAGACAAGGTGTTTTTGTGAACATGTGCGTACAGATACAAAGCACAAAACTGTGGTTACAAGTACAGACTCAGAATCTTATTGACCCTAATTTGAGCCCGTAGATGTTACCACTGGATTGTTATGACTATATATTTCAGCATGTGGAACTTTAAAAGGGTGATTCAGTTTTATTGTAACCTTGTGGCCATATTTATGATACCATTGTACTCATCAATTTAATTGTTGAGATATGAAAACGCAACAGAAACACTAAAAAAAGGGCCGTTGGGGAAAGAAAGATAATCAGACTCTCATACAGCTTGTAAACAAACCTCCGTGCAGATTAAACAAAATTTTGTGGAATAGGAAAAAATGAAGACAGTGTGCACAAATGTGTGCACACACATTTTTCCTTTGCAGTGCTGACTCTGTTTTTCTCTCCTGTGACAAAGAGGGGGAATGCACACCAATAATATTTTTTCCCATATTGTTTAACCATGTCTTGTTTTTGTTTGACGAGAATGCAAGGTCAATCTGTAGCATTGCAAGCATGTACACCACTGTCCCAGGTTTCTTGTGTTCACTTTCTGCTAAAATCATAACAGTGAGTTAAATTTTTCTTTCTTAAAGTTCCCATATTTTAAACTTTTTGACACTGGTGTTATATTTTAATTTCTGATATCCATAAGAGCACACCAAAACCAATCTCAATGTAGATTAACATCTCCTCTTTCAGGCTTCTCTCTGGAGCTTTAGTAACAACAGTTTGGTGAACCAATCAGAACGGAGACTCTGACCCTGTATTAATACAGAACCTAGACCTGCTTTATAATCAGAAATGACATGGGCATCTCACTTGTCTCACTTTTTTTTTAGATATTTTTCGGGGCTTTTGTGCCTTTATTTGATAGGGCAGTGGAGACTGACAGGAAAGGGGCAGAGAGAGGGGAATGACATGCAGGAAAGAGTCGGGCTGGTCGGGAGTTGAACTGGCGACTCGCCTGCTGAGAGTATTTGCGCTCATGTGGTATGCACCCTAACCATTCGGCTATATATATATAAATTCGAAGGTACCTTGTACTATGCATGGTTTTCTTTAAAATAAATATGTGTAAAATCTCTCTATCATCATTTATGACCCACTAGAATTGTGAGGTGTTGTATTATTGTGTTCAGGATGTTTCTGGGATGCAACCTTTGGGCAGTGGGTGTGTAGCCTCCAGCCAATAATAGCACGCAGGGTGTGAGGGCGGGACTTTATAAAAATGTATATTATACCATAAATTCAATTACTTCAGTGGAACATTTGCTTTCCTTTTTTTTCACTTACCCATTTTCAGCTTCCAGGTGTTAAAGGGGTTGGCAACCAAACACTTCCTGCTTTCATGCTCTTTTAGATGTCATCAGTGACAGCTCTGCCCGAGCTGATTATGGAGTCGTGGAAGAGCAAGGTGAAGGAGTTGTTATTTGGCGGCCGAGGAAGATGGATTATATTCATGTAGCTGTTTGCAAGTGACGTTGCGGCAACCTCAAAGTGAGTCGAGTCATTTTTCCACCTTTGTTTCTTCTGTGCTACGGCTGCACAGTGTAAATACATTATCTTATATATGGACTGCAACAAAGTCTCTTGACGTCAGATCACAGACCCACCCAACTTATTTCAGTCTGCTTTTTGAATTTGTTGGATTAAGTTAAAAAGAAAAAATATATATATTGTATTTTCATCAGAACTGAATTAAATTCGCTTCTCTTTGAGAACTGTGGAATAACCTGGGCTGGGTGGTTAGCAGGAAAATTCAGAACCCAAATTTTGAGGTGGGCTGTCCTAGTTTAACTCATCCGCTGTCACACACATTTCACAATATATTATTATAACCTCAGCAGATGGTTGTTAGTGGTTCTTTTTGCGTGGGTTAAGTCAGCTATGATTTATTCAGTGTTGTTTGTTTGGATATCTTTTAGCTTGAGGCTAGTCTCCCAAGAGTCCATATTAAAATCACAATCAAAACATTTTCAGAAAGGCCATGGAAATGTCTGTATGCATATACATGCTTCACATGAACACTCAGCAGTATATAAAGTAATTAGAATTAACCCACCTTTACCAGCTGCTACATTTAAGTGGTGAATACATCAATGAAATGAATCTTTTTTTTTTTTTTTTTTTACTGCAGGGTTTTTAGTCATAAAATCTCACACTGCGAACAGTTTATTCTGAAAGCGTACTGGCATTTTAAACTTGTGTATTGTTCTGAATTGTATTTGTCAAATGCAATTAACTCCCTTTCACATCTTGACAGTCTCAATCATTTTTATAATAAACAATCTTAACACATCTGTACAAGTGAACAGCTTTAACACCTTCTTTTCTCTTTCTTTCACTCTTATATCCAGACTCCCCAGTGTTTGTATCTCACTAACAGACTCAAGTCGCAGTGATTGGCTGACTAGCATCACGTCACCAGTGCCAGTAAGGCTAGAAAACCTGCACTGGTTAAAATAGAAACACTCCACAAAATTATAATAATTCTCCATAATTAATAGGTCTCTAGAATGGATAGGATGGCGTGTGGGTCCGGATCTGGACTGTGTTCCACCTATTAGTGACCTTACACTTCTTTCAAACCCACACTCTTTACTCCACTACATTTATCTGTCATTACCAATTACTTTTTGGGCAAATTACAATACATTGTTAAAGATTAAACTGGTGGCTTGTGATGCTGTCAGATGTCTTTGAGTTGTTATCACTTTCACCAAACAGTGATTTCCCCTTTGAACTTCTCACATGGTATCATTTAATTTAATTAGCTGTTTGAAGCCCAGAGTAGTGAGATTTTCCAAAGTAGAAAAAAAAGCCCAGAAAAAGACTCAGAACTTTGATTATTTCTCCCTTCCAAACCACATCATCACAAATGACCCCTCAGATTTCTCTGCTGACCCACAACACTAAATGTGCTAAGTGTATATAAAAAATAAATTACCACTACAAAAACAGATGCCTCAGTTTTAGAATAGAATAGAATATCTTTATTGTCATTGCAATATACACAATTGTACAGCAACGAGATGAGATTTTGCAACTCTTAAGATGCTCTTGGAATAAGACTATGAAGAAAGTATAACAATCTTCAACCAGAATTGTAAAATAAGTAAAAAAATAAAAATAAAAACTTACAAAAATTAAGAAAACAAATAAAGTGCGGCATCAGATAAGAGTATGTAATACTGTGCAACTGAATCCCAGATGCACATACTGGGCAAATAACCGCACAATCATTTGCATAGCTGTGCAAATTAGGCGCATGACCGTCTGTGCAGTGTTTGAAATAAAGTACATTAAAAATATTGCTACAAAAACAGATGCATCAGTATTATTGATCTAATGTCGCACAAAGATGAAAATAACTCTCTGCAGAATGAACACTTTTGCTGAGTTTTAGGATTTTGAATGCAAGACATTTAGTTATAATAGACTTTCTTTACATTGGTGAACTGGTACTTTTACTTAAGTAAAGAATCGAAGTATTTTTTCCAACCACTGACCAGAACTGATCTGTGTCAAAGCGTCAGCGTCCATCACCTCCCTGTGATTTCTGTGTAGTACGAGAACACTGCACTCCATTCCCTGGGACAGAACGTCCCTCTGATTATAATCCAGGCAAATTAGAGTATAAAAATATTATTTCTTGGAGACAGGGTTTGTGTGTGTTGCCGACAGTTACAAACGCCACAGAAGAATCTGACGAGAGCAAAATGCAGACTCATGTCATTGTGAAGCTTCAGCAACTAGAAAAATATTGTTTTTCTGTTATGTTAGATTCAGTGCATGAATGCAAAGCACAATCGCTTTCTGTTGTGTTACCTTTTCTCGGCCTCGGTTAGATACACTGCAGGTCACACTCAGGTAATTACTGTTTTCACAAAATCAGGATCTTGAGCATTCTTCCACATTGCCCCCGCATATGATGGCTGTACACTGACAATAACAAAAGCACAGGCGGAGATTTGTTCCCACCCAACCATTTGTACACACTCAACAATTGATAGAGGGGACACTTTGCTTGAGCGACTGAAAATGGGCTCTTCTGGCTGCTCTGTGTTTTGGTAAATTGAGATCTGATTGAGTGAGTACTCGGATGGGTCAAATGGTGGTCAACATTTCCCATCTGCACGTCACTTTCGACAAAATGTGCTTTTACGCCTCAAGTTCCCAGACTGCAGATATCTTGTGACTTTGGAAAATTCATCCTTGAATATAGTTTGATAGATTTCACCAATGCGTCATGGTCACTGCATCCAACCCGGTGTTTTTGTCTCTGCACTCACTTTCCTGGTTTGTGTACTTTAGCTAATGACCCATATTTATCAAAATTGACTTTTGAGAGCCCTCTGCGATTGTGCCTGAATTTGTTGCATTAAGCTAGTGGGGGTGATAAATGTACATGCAAAGAGCAATAACACCAATTAAGAGCAAGAACATTAAGGTGTTTCCAAATCAAACCTCTTCCTTAACATAATCAATAATCCGTTAAAGTCTACAGAATCACTGTTATCCAGACCTGATATTTACCACAAATGTAGTAGAAAATGAAATTCATCTGTAGTTGCATGTATGTGTCCCACTCTGCCATGGTCAGTGGGTCTGACTGTATCTGTCAGTAATATGTGTAACGTGAAATGATGTGGACATGTGCAGTGTGTTTCCATGAATCATGGCTCACGGGCTGCTTTCCTCCTGTATTGTTCTGTAGGTCTGTGCATTTTTATCGCCTGTGGATTCCGTGTCAGTTCGCTACTGGAGCTCACCTCCTGCCAGAGCAGCCTCTCTCTTACCTTTACGCCTCTGCGCTAATGACACCCGTGCCCAGAGGCTTAATGTGTGCTCTGTCTCATTCTATTGAATGTGATATCTTAGGAACGCCCAGAGGGGAGTTCTTCAAAAATTCACTTGGAGTCTAGATGAACTGATTAGAATTTGGTGGTCAAAGGTCAAGGTCACTGTCACCTCACAAACACGTCTTTGGCCATAACTTAAGAATTCGGATTGGATCAGCTAACCGTGTCTGCTCGAAACCCTGGGGGTCATTTTGGGAATACCCCAATATGGTTTAATTCCAGAGGGAAATATCTCTTATCCCAAGTCACTTTCAACGACTTTGCCTCTACTTAACGGTGACTTCCCTCACTTGGAAGGTGGGAAAACTGATATATGTAACCTTGCTCAAGTGTCGAACAGGATGAAATGATAAAGTGATGATATTTTATATCCAAAGGGTTAAAGGTCATAAAGTTCTGCAAATACATTTAATACCTTTTATTAAATTGATTTAATCTTCACTACATATATTATACAAGTCAGGACAGATGTGGATGTGAACTGCATCTTGACTGGTGGGCAGAGGCGTACAACCTTACTGTGTGATTCTAGTTTCTGCCAGGTGTCGAAGCTGAATATCACCTCTGTCCATCCGCACACAGTGGCTTCTCTGCCCCTGCTGATCACACACCTTTGTGAAGCCAATATTACCTTTATGTCTGTCACAAAAATAAGATTTCAGAATGGATGAAAGTAGACATCCACCCAGATCAAACTTTTCAACAAAGTGTCAAATTAGTTCAAACAAGTCAATATTTCTCAGTCACTCTGAATGTTTCTCATTACTTGGAATTTATTGTTAATGTTTTTCATGGTCAGAGGCGGCTCACAGTCTCAATGTAATTTACTGAATGAATATCTGCAACTGAGAAGTTAAACACGACTTGATTGCTAATATTCTCATAATTAAATGTATTGATGAAAGTTATGGGGATATAAATGGACAGTGAACCAGGAGAGACAATGTTCCTATAACTAACTTAAGGGTCATTTATTTTCATATCAGTGTTTGGATGCTCTACTTTTGGTTTTAAAAGTCCAGAGCAAGATGCTCTGGTTGAGTAGGTGACATGTTGTGTCTTTGTGTGTTGTGTGAACCTTCAAGACTTGACAGGTAGCTGGTAAAAGGTGAATTTTTGATTGGAAGAAGCTACCGCATTCATCTTGTGGTTGTCGTGACCACCGTGTTTACTTGTTGGTTTTTCAGAATCGATTTTCTGACAGCATAGCTTGTTATGTGCGCAAATAGTGTTTGTCAGTTGGCACTCGAGCTTTGGATGCCCAGAGTGTGTACAAGTCTTCAGGATGCATTTTAGATCCGATCACCCCTCAGACCACGTTCGGAGGTGGTCTGGGCTACATGTGTCAACATTCTTTTAGCAGTGTGAACCTGAAATGCATCCTGGCCACAAAGAAGGGCCGCCTCCTCTACTGACGTCCTCTGCCACAGTCTTATTAGTCCCGTCACATTCTTCTAATGAACCAAAAATATTTGACTATTTCTAATGTATAGAGCCTTTTTTCACTGTAGAGCTGTGAAGAGCACATTGATTCGCTCAGCCCCACTGTAACGCTCTCTCTCTCTCTCTCTCTCTCACACATACACAGAAGCACATTGACAATCGACTCGTCTGTCAGATTGGAGAAAAACAACACAGCCTACCTGTTTACTTGCAGATGAAGTCGTGAAGTGAGATCTGATCATGAGTGGTCACTTGAGATGCATATGGAGATGCATTTTAAAGCCAGGTGTGAAGAGACGTACTTAGAGCTGACCACTTGTGATCGGATCACTGAATGTTAGTGTTGAGCAGGGCCTTTGATGTACTGGCCCAGGCCCGCCGCTCACATTAACCAAGTTACAATGATAATAGAAAGAGATAACTGCAGCCACTTTAGGTAAATCAATAAAGTGTTCCTGCCCAAATCTCGATCCAAAAGAAACACAAGACAAAAGAAACAAAGGACATGTTGAGATAATGAGGCAAAGTAAAAGAGCAAATCAAATAGCTCTGAACAGAAATGCTTTCTGGATGACTGAAAATGCTGTGGGGACTTAGTGGGAGAAAATAGTATGTGCTTGTGTTTGCTTGACATGAGGTCAAAACAATAAAGTATGTGCACTATTAATCACTTCAATTCAACCACTTTCATACCAGCAGCAACCCTGTGATTGAATTGTGGATTTGAATCATCATTAAGGCTTTTCTTCTGTTTAGGTAGCTAGGAATCAGCCATTAACAACAACAGAGCTGTTTCTGCACATAAACCGAAGATTTATCTATTTTTACTCAAATTCTTTCTAGTGTTGGGTGAAGCATGAGATGACTTCTTCTCTGTCAAACCTCCAGACATCCAGTTTGATTAGTCATGCCTGTTTGCTAAAGGAAACCCGGCTATGAGTCATTAATAACGTCTCTGCTTAACTTCAAGCTCAATTTACAAGCTGTCAAAAAGTTATTTTTCACTCTGAACTCAAAGGGAAATATGGACATGGTCAACAAACCAAGAATAAATTGGGTTTTTTTTTTTATCTCAGTGTTTACTACTGACACACGCATCTGTCAGTTTAATCGAAATAATTCAGAATTAGAGGTGTAACAAGTCTGGAACTGAGACTGACACCACAATAGGAATGATCATGATCAACCTCTGGGGCTGAAGAATGAAGCAAACATGGAAGTGACGAAAACTGCAGTTCCTCGAACAGCCGCTTTGAGGCTGTCTCTGAAAGTGAGATGGCGATGGTGGAGTGGGCTGCTCCACCACTCTTCAGAAACCTAAGGGGGACATCATGGAGGTTCATGGGGGAACCACTGTTCAAAGATTAAGGTCTGAACCAAACTGTCGCTTTGTGGGTCCACTCGACCGAGGACCAGAGAGGGACCGGGGATAAAGGGGTGGGTTGGGCACAACTTTCAAACTAACATATTTTGGTGGGAAACTATTTTTTGAAGGAATGAAGCATTACATTCATTAATGGCAGGAGGTGGCTGGGGTGGATGGTGTGACTCGCATCAGTCACACCAGAGACCAGGTACACCAATCAACACAAACTCTTGTGACTGAACTGCCATGAAACGAGATTGCTACATCTGTGATATTTGTTGACAAGACTTTTCTTACACAGCTCTAACACTTCCAGATCCTTCTGCTGTTGGAGTTTTACAACAGTTTTTTCAGAGGATGTCGAACAGTGACTTTGTGTTCTTAGGCGTCTGATGCCAAAAGTATGTCTCTTTGGTGTATAACATACAACATTCTAAATTTACGACCTGTGAATGAGTTTTTGGCAAACAAAAAGATGATGATGATTATTATTATTAATAATGCATAACCCATAAAACTTAAAGTATGACAATGCTTTATGGTATCTCAGTATTTTGTCACCTTCATCATCAGGCTACTGCAGCAGTAACCTTACCTCTTTAGTTCAAACTCAGATTTGTAATCAAATCTCATGAAATGAGAGTCATAAAATATCAAGATCCTAATTCAATGTTCATCTATATTGTTTTAACTGGGGCCCAAAACTTAACATGTTGCTGGTCTTTTCCACTGCAGCTGTTTGTTAACTGATGGATCGTCACACTGCTGCTGGTGCTGGTGTTCTCTCTCTCTCTCTCTGTTCGGGTGTGATCAGGTCAAACTCATTCTGGATATGCTGTAATTATCCAGGGGTCTATTTGGGTCAGGCCCCACTGTGCTTGGCTCTCTTTAAAAAAAAAAAAAAAAAAAAAAGGATTTGTATTAAGGATCAGGTAGGTTTTCCACAGGTCCATTTAAGATCTGGTCCAAATACCTCTGCTCGTCTCTCCTGCACTTACATATATTATTCATTCTGACTTTCTCAGTCCAACCAGGCATCATTAGTTGAGGGATTTCATCTTTACCAGCCACACTATTAATAATTGAAACTGTTGTCGGATTCCTCAGTTTTCAGATGTTGCTGTCCAGCAGATGCCTTGACCATGAGGTGAGTGCAGGCTGAGCTGCACACTGATGGACAATATTACACCTGACACTTGGTTTGCATTATATTTTATTTAAAGGGCAATACTAATACAGATACAACAGATATTTTACACCAATGTCTACTTCTTTATGAATTTGCCAAAATAAACATTTGAAACAATATCCTACAATTACAGTTGCTGCTTCAAAGCTAACATGCAGGGAGGTGATTTCTCAGCCAGCACACCAGCTACAGGCAGACATGCTCACAGTTTTCCTGCTACCACAGCTAACATCACACAAACAGCAGATCTTAAACTAGAAAGTCATTTAACACCACCTGACACACAAAAGTGACACTGGTACCACCTTGCTAACAATACTGAACTATTAAGTCTTGAAAACATAGCAAAACTAATGTTACCCACCAGACTAAACAGAAACAGAGCAACCTCTGCATCCGCCTTCATGCCTTTAAACTCTCAGAGGTCTCTCTGCCATAGTCTGACTACCAGGACAAATCCTGGTTGGTCGGCGGACCATCAAAACAGCCATAAAATCTTTTTACCAGTCCCGTCAGTCCCTTCCCTGGCCTTCTCTATGTGCCTTACATTTATGATTTACCGTCTCTCACTCCCACTGCCCCCTTTCCCCATCTCCCCCCCTCCCTTCTTCTTACCCTTGTCCTACGCACAAGCACAAGTGTCAGAGCCACTTTGTATGTTTCCCAGTACAGAACCAGGTCTGTGTAGGAACACTTTTTTTCACATGCCCAGAACAGAAACTAATTTTGTCTAAATGTGTATTGGATGAGAATCGCTTACTCCACCTTTAAAAGTGAACTTTCATGAGGTAACAACACATAATTGAGAATTATATTAAAAATGAAGTGAATGACACTGAATGATGATGCTTGAATTAAAACAATGGTCTAAGGTACATGATCAGGAGGTAGCTTGAGTAGAGTTTGTCTGTCTTCCTAATTAAGTGAGAATCTGCCATGTCTCTAATATGAAAGGTAATTTGTGAAGTGTTTACTTTTCATATTCCAACACCAGAGGTTATCTGATAATATTGTAGTTGTGCGATACCTTAGTGAAGCTTGGCTGCTTGTTTTTTCCGCCCTTCCTTCTCTGGCTGAATAATTACTGAAGCTGCAGTGGAAATTATTCACAAAAGCTCTCGCAGTATTTTGGTTTAAATAAAAAAAACAAAAAAAAAAAAAAAAAAAGGAAGAATTGTGGCTCATAGAGGTCCAATATGTCAGTGTGGAGAAACAGTAGCAGTGGATCTTTGGGATTGAACATGAACACTATAAAGAGCACGCCATTGTTTTCACCAGCCAAGTCACCTTCAGTTTATTTTGAATTATAACAAAATTATGATGAGTCAAATAAACCAGGCAGACTGAATCTATAATATGACATGCATGTTCAGCAGAACCCTACCTAGTGATAGTTGGGGTTATTTGACATGGAGTAATGTTAGGTAGTCATTTATAGTCAATGAGTTACCTCCAGCAGATTTGGATCCGCATGCCGGGAACACTGGTACAGAATCAGAATCAGAGTCAGTTTTATTGCCAAGTTGGTTTTCGCATATGAGCAATTTGTTCTGGTGTTTGGTGCAAAACAGTAGACATAGTAAGAAGGGAAGAAGGTATAAACAAAGGTGAGAACAAGCAAGTACTGCAGGTCAGTATCACTTAACTGTAAATAGAAGAATATAACAATAAAATAAAAATAAAATGTTTACAATAAAGATGTGAAGGATGTTATAGAAAATATAGAAAATAAAAATATATACAATGTGAATATTTACACTGTGTAAAATGACAGGGGGATGTGCTGTAGTTCTGTGGGGCAGTGGGGGGCTCGGTGACAGTGGAGCTTTCTAGCCCTGCTGTTAAGGCTGATGCCAGACGGGAAGAAGCTGAGCAAAGTGCTGCTGTGGAGGGGGCCTTAAAAAAAAAAACATGTTTGAGACACTTTTAAAAGATGCTCACCAAAACAATCCAATATCTGTAAAAATGTTTGCTTCATTTAGAATAGTTTCAGCACTTTAACTTCCCATCAAAAAATAAGTGAAGGTTAGCTCTTTCTGATTCACTCAGCTGACCTGTGGCTGTGGCGTAATACAGTGCGTTTCAGGAGTGTGCTTGTGTGTAGGGGCAGGGTTGTTCAGTGGCTGAGAAAAATGTAGTCGGAGGAGGATATGTAGTAGTACCAAGATAAAGCGCCTAAAATATTCTAAATGAAACATTTAAACAGATATTGGTTTGTTTTGGTTGAGGTCTTTTGAAAGTGTCTAAAACACGTTTTTCCTGCTGGCCCCGCCCACTGCAGCACTGCGCTCTGCTAGTATGGCTAATATTGCTTATGTTTCATACTACAAGCAAATTATACTTATGGAAGACAGAGGAAGAAAAAGTGCGTACAGTAGGTTAGTTACTAGTAGATCATTTCCACAAATCAAACCTTACATGTATCATCACTCTAACTTGTTTTTACACATATGGGAAACTGAAAGCTGTGAAAAGGACGAGAAGTCCGAATGGACTTTATTAAAATCAATATCTCTTCATCAGCTCCATGGAGATGATTCATCTTTATCTTACACCTCTCACCACCTCCGCTTTATGTTTCCATCTGCAGCTTTCCTCATAACCTTGGAATTTGCAAATTTCAATCCACTGCTGAGCAGTCAGTCTGGGAGAAGATTCATAAACATGTTCATTCAAGCAAGTAAAAAAAAATAAAATAAAAATCAATTCATATACTCGGGCTTCTTTATCTGACTGTGAGATTTTAAACCTTTAGAGCTGTTCTCAAAATGAACGTATTATTCTGAGCTGATGATTTAAAAAAAAGTGACTGAGTGGTTATGATGCTGCTGAAAGGACCAGAGCTGCAGCTTGGTTCATACAATAAGCAGTCCTGTCTTCCACAGTCTCTGTATTGTAAGTCTCAGTGGGCCTCTATGAGGCTAATGACTGCAGCAGCCACCAGCCCTGCCACCCTCTGTCTGGTTAAATGACCTGTGGCCACCGCACATAAAAACACATGTCTGTTACAAACACAGAAACATGCGTGTAGTCATGAACTAATGAATGTAAACGCAAGAAAATGATGTGGACAGGCGACATCCTGGATAAGAGTAGTTATATATGCATGCCAGATAATTCCAGTCTCTCAAAAACAGACCAAATCCATATGATATACAATAAGACATTTTTAGTCATTCATTCAACAGCAGAAGAAGAAACCTCCAAACTACAGTAATAACTGACTAACAGCTTTCCATAAACACACACGTGGATGAATCACATCTATGAAATATGAGCGAGACAAAAGTTTTTTGAATGTTCTTGTGATAAGAAACTAAAACATTGATGAAACTCACACAGAGAGAAGAGACATTAAGCAGCTACTTTCCCTCTGCAGTCCATGTGCAAGGTGACACAGACTACTTCCTGTTCCAAGACAAGTTCAAATAAGAGCACCAATTTATATTCTGGACAGATTTCAGTCATTACACCCAACACTATGCAACAGAAATCCATATTCCCTGCCAACTATAGCCACCTAGTACACACTCTCTCTCCCTCTTTCTCTCTCTCTTTCTTTCACTTTAGTGTTACCTTCCTTGTGAAAACAGTCATAGACACAGACAAACGACAGAAGTCAAGGTGTCAAATAGAAATGTAGAAAATGAGAAAATATAGAAAAAGTCTATACATTTTTTCAAAGTGACAGGGTGCTCATTTTATCTCTTAACAGACTTAAATGAAAAAGCAGGTTGTTCGTGGGCAGTGTTTTTCATAGAGCTATAATACTCTTTTTTTTTCTCTTGGGCAAAGTTGAATAAATATTTTCAGTGGCGCAGATGCAGTAGTTTTAGTCATTTTAAACACCAAACAAATATCTGAGGACAACATTAAATCCTCAATGTTCAACATGTTAGAGAATAGAAATTACTTCTGCGCATTACACATTTTCAACTTTAGCTAGAACGTGTCTCAAGTTACCTCCTGATGTAGATTCAGTCCCTCTTAAATACTTCCTGGATGCGTTTTCATTTTTTTTTGCCTGTTGCATGAGGTGACTGAGGGTAAATGGAGCACATACAAAACATTTATCCAGACAAAAATGTCTGCGTGGACAAATACAGTCTGATCCACACACAGCGATACACACAGTGGCAGATGCCTCCAGGTCTTCCTGCTCCCTTGCTGGAAACAGAGCTCCTGCCTTCTGCCAAACGAGTACTTTGGACAAAAACAACAAGTAAACAGCACTAATTCCCTGAAACAGAGGGGTGAGGGAGTCAAGCTGGCCGGCAACACTGAATCCTCAGCACAACTGACACAGCATTCTGCATAAATGTACACAGCAGTGAATTGGCTGGCAGATTGGTCAGCTGTAGATGCTAATGCGGCAAGAAGCCTCCAGTCACTATAGACTGTGACAGATTCATGTTTGAAATAGGCCTCAGATGATCATGCCTGCCTGCCTGCCTACGTGTTCATCCCTAAATCTGGAGACGAATACAGATGCTCATTTGTCCTTAAGACATTAGATTACTTCTGACAATTTCTGTTTTCATATACATTTTGCACAGAAAAAGAAACACAAGTTTGCCCCTTAACACCACCCTTTGTTCTGTCCAGCTTGTAGTACATAATGTATTTACTTGTGTTACCTGTGGCTGCTGCAAACGTGAAGTCAAACTTGTTCTATTTAATTAGCTTGTTTTGATGGATGGCGACGTCAGCCTGTCTGTTGGTGCTCTACTTCGATCCAGACGGAAATATCTCAACAGCTATTAGATGGGCTGTGATGAACCCGGATGGCAGCTGACTCCGAGCAGGATCCGCCTCCGAACCGTCAGGTCCGCGTTACAGTCACATCCTGCTTTTACTGCTGTGATACAGACGTGGCCCAGGCACAGCTTCAGTGAACAAATATGTCAGCAGAATCAAAGCAGATGTGGTCCGGAACAAAGGGTTCACATTTTGTCTCAATTTACCCGCTATTTGACATATTGTAAATCGTATTCTAATTGCCACAAGGTGTTCGATAACATCACCGCACACGTTTTGTTAATCATTTTGCCCTGTTGTTTTCACAACAAATTAATTTAGGCATTTATGGTCCCCAGAGAATGAATTATACTGTATTTGGTGATCCTCTGACTTTTCCCGCAGTGCCAGCAGGAGGTTGATATTATTGGGTCTGGGTGAATTGTCTCAGTAGCTATTGGATTGATTACCATTAAATTTGCATTGCATTTGCATTTCAATTGCATTTACTGTTGTTTTACTTTGTATAATTTGTCATATTTTAGTACAGTTTTATAAATGTGAGCTAATGTAAACAAATGTCTTCTGTCTTTGGTAACATAAACAGACTGGTATAAACAGACACGGGCCTATTAGAACTCCACTGCATCGTACTATGAAAGTTTTCAGTTTCTCTGCTGTAGTTGAAAATCAGCAGGGAAGAAGAAAAAAAAAGGAAACCAAACCCCAGTGAAGAACAAACATGTTCCATAAAATGGAGGGCAGAAAATGTCAAGCTGGTTAGAGAAGCTGCATTCCCTCTGCAAATACCAGAGTGGAGTCTGCAGAAACACATAAAATCTGCACCTGCAGTGTCTCCACTCTGCTGTCTGTTAATGTATAGGCTGACAAAGTCTCCAGCTAATGCTCCCACTGTGTGTGCAAATTAATAAAAGAAACCCTAATTTAATCATGATCCCATTTTCAGTTACTTTTTTTTAAAGTTGTCTGTTAAAATTGTTAGAAGGTAAAAAAAAAAAAAAATCTTTTTCTACTAGTTTCTCCAAAGTAATCATATTAACAACTAACATATTAGCCAGTTTTACAGACCCAGTTTCACAAAGGAGGATAAACCTAGTATCTATTTCCTGAGCCAGGGACCAGGACTGGAGGGACGTTTACACAAATGTGCTGCTTCACTCGCTTTAAGATGCAGATCAAGTTCCACATCAGAGCTTCTTTGTGTCCAAATGCTTAAGTGACAGATATATTGTGTTAGCTTGTGGAATTCCTCAGGGATCAGTCCTGGGACCTCTTCTCTTCTGTCTTCCCATGCTCCCTTCAGGTCGCACAGTTTAGCTGTGTCTTTATCATTGCCATGCTGATGATGTTCAGCTCTGTACCTATTTGTAAATCCGGGTGAACTTTCAAATGTTCTTATTTTACATAACTGTCTTAAGGTATTTAGTGTATGGATGTCTAACATTTTCTTGCAGGCAAATCACAACACACATTCAGTTCTTTGAAATATAACAACATTAAACCGTTTCCATGGCTCTTAACTTAACAGTGGTTTCTAGAAGCTTCAGGGTCTTAAGTCCGTTAGTCAGTGCTGTTATTTACTATTTTAGAAGCAGTCTTATCTTTCCAACAGCTAGCTGAAAGCATCACATTTTTACTAGTATAAAACTGTATTCTTGTAGGATTGTTGTCCTCATGTGCTCCTGTGTTTCCCTCTCCTCTTGTGTTTGTCCCCAGTCTGTCTTTTGGGTCTGTGTGTGTGTGTGTGTGTGTGTGTGTGTCTGTGTACCACCTGTCTCCAATCTTCCTCATCAGCTTCACCCTCTGCAGTATTTAAGACCAGCTCAGACCTCCACTCTTTGCCAGATTGTACAGTTACCTCTCTCGGTACCACGTCAGGACAGTAATTCAAATATTTATTTTTTTTGCCTTTGTCGAAAAATTCTGTATGCTGATCACTTCTCTCCCTGCTCCAGATTTAGTGGCCTGCTACCCTGTCTGCTCACCCAGCTGCATGTGTTCGTCATCTTTCAGAGGATTCTGCCAGGCTTCAACCCTCCAGTTCTCCACTGCTCTTAATCTGCTAGAATTGATGAACTGCCTAATAAACATCCCTTGCTAGCTAACCTCACTCTTGTGTTCTGCTCTTGGGTCCTAAACTAAAACATATTGCCAAACCTTACAATATCACCCATTTGTCTTAGTTACACAGACTTTCTGTCAAATTTAGGATTAAATTCAGAATCCTTTTAATTACTTTAAGGCACTAACCAATTTGGCTCAACCATGTATTAATGAGTTGATGATTCCTTACAGGTCATGCAGGCCTCTCAGGGCTCCTAGTTTTGCCTCACTCAAAGTTCAAGAAGTCATGGAGATCAGAGCAGTAAAATGTGAATGTTTAAAATCTCTCCTCAAGGTATTTTAGTGATTCTTCCTTTTTCGTTCCTCTCAAATGATCTTTTTCCAACTTTGTTAATAAGATGGAAACATACAGAATTGAGCCCAATATCATTGTGTGTGTACTGTGGTTCACCCTGGCGGGAGATTTTATGGTCTGAATAACCTTAATTCTGAAAAGACAGTAGTGAGAGAAATAGTGGAGGGAGGGAAATAATAGTGTTTAGTCTGCTGGTTGTGAGAGATGTCGGAGTTATAACAATTGTTATTTGGCAGATATGTTTTGTCCACAGTGCATTTTGCTGCCATGTGTACACACATTTGCAGCATGTATGGCCCCAGTGGGAGATGAAGCCCTAACTCTGGCAGAGTTAGCGACATGCTCCATTAATTCAGGACCATGGAAGAAAAAAAAACTTTCCCGCTTCTGCCATCCTCATTGGCCGGAAACTCAATCAGTTGATGTTTTTTGCCAGAGGAACACAACAAACACTCTCTCTGTCCCCTCCACCCAACCAAATCTAATTTCCTTGTGGGAAAGAGAAACATATGCCAAGCTGGTTTGTGATTCTGAGTTCCTGATATATTAAATAGACTGCACTTTGTGTAGACAACAAGGTACTTCCAGGTCACTGGGGCTGCGGTGGCATTTTCTTTGCTGAAATGACTGTATCATAAGACTGAACCACCTGAGGAGGCATTACCACATCAGAGAATTATCACTGCCTGCTTTTGTGAGATTAACACATTTCAAGGGGAAAAGTTCAAGTGTTTTGGATGTTTTGTTTTGGCTTTGGATGTAGACTAACTCCTTGAAATAATGTTCAATAAAATCTCGAAATAATAGCCTGACTGTCTGTCTGCAGGCCTGTTGCAGCCTTTATTACATAACAAAATGTGTGTTTATGTGCGTGAGAGGGGTGCATGAGAGATAAAAGAGAAACTCAGAATGAGACGGCCTTCCGCAGCTGTTAAAATTAGATCTCACATTATGCCTAGTCTTTGGGAGCGGAATCGCGGCTGTCCCCATTTTCCTCACAAAAACAGGATACGAGACTGTCCTCTGCAAGACAGTTCCTTTCAGCCTCACATTTCCTCGTATCAAGGGGACTTATAAACCACCAAACTCCTGGAATTCAATGCCGAACATGAGGAACAGCAGTAAATGGCTTCAAGTTGTGTGGCTGTTTCATCAATCGGACAAATAAGACCAGCCTATTTTCTGGTTTTAATGAGGTGTCCCTCATTCTGCTGTTGTGAGCGGGTGTACCACTTAATTGCCAATCAGTCACTAGGCAACTGTGTGTATAGATGGAGAGTAGTGTTGAGTGGACTGAATGATTAAATGGATTTCATTAAGAAGCTTGTAGGGATCAGGACAACCTGTTTGTTTGACATAAGCGGGATGTGTCAATTTGTGTTTCTGCATAGCTGATTATTATACAACCCCACATATGAGCAAGTCTGTCTGTCTGTCTTGTCCTTGTCAGGGTAAGCGCTTTTTTTCTCTTTTTTTTTTTTTCTTTTTCCTCACATCACAAAGTCGTCCTCAAAGAGCTTTTCAATCTGCACAGCCCACAACACTCTCTATCCTTAAACCCTTTTTAATTGAAAAAGGAAAAACTCCCCACGAAGCTTTTAATATGGAAAACAAGGCAATATCAATTTATAAACTGAAAACGTATATGAAGGATGTAAAGCCTGGAAGACATCAAGCAACTCCTAGATGCAGCAACAGCCTGGCAAAGAGAACACCCACACAAGAGGTGAAACTCATGACTCCATTCACACAGATGAAGAGTGACAAGGACACCAGTCAAGCACAGAGAGAGAGAGAAAGACTTGGAGGACCAAGATCCTGAGCCATAATTTCTCAAATGAGAGAGAGAGAGAGAGAGAGAGAGAGAGAGAGAGAGAGAGAGACTCAAATGAAAAATTGCTCACCCACCGTTCACGCAGAGGGAGAGGAAAAAAAGGAGACAATTCAGTGATACAGGGACATCGCACACCAAAGGTACGATAGACTAGGATATGTAAGGACATTCACACAGAAGGAGAGAGGTAAGGATACCTTCGCACACGGGTAGAGGAGATGAGGACAAATTCAGATGCTATTTAGAGGGACAGAGCAACAAGACCTCTGTTCACACAGAAGGAAAAAGATAATGACAGTATTCACTCAGAGGGAGAGAGAAAAAAAACATTCACACAGATAGCATCAAGGACACAGCGAAGACATGGACACCATCTCATAAAGAGGGAAAGAGAGACGAGTTTACCGTTCACACAAAGGGAGGGCCAAAGATCCAGATCCAGAGAGAGCAAGAGAGAACCTGTGTGTCTTTTTGACTGGATGTCGACCTCACTGATTGTTTTTGTATGAACCTGTCAGCCTTTCACAGGCAAACCACTGTGCTGTTTCCAGTCCTGTGACGCTCCCAGTGTAGATATATTCAGCCTAATTAATATGTAAATGTGATGACATTTACCACAGAATTTTGTTTATTCAAGTGTTGGAATCTAATGACTACACACATCAAATGCTGCTTTGCGTTTAGTACATCGGATCCCTTTCTCAGTATGGTAATTTTTGCGGGGCAGCAAATGAGGCGTCAGGAAAATAATGTAGACTAATATCGACATGTAGATTAGAGTCTGAGCCACTTTGTTACTTTGTCTGCATGTTTTTGTCTGCAGTGAGTTCAGAATCAATGCGGGTAACACATGAATAGATGAATACACACACATATGCATACAATCTCATACGCGCAGTTGACTCGCAAAGTTAATCACCTCCCCCCGATCGTGAATTTCACACACAGATATGCACACATGCACACAAACATATTTTTTGTGATTATTGTACTGTGTACTGTATGCAGGACATGCTTTTTACTCGCATTTATTCATGATTACTCATTAGATATGAAAGGGTAGCAAAATTAATCTGTGCATCTTCTCAGAAAAGGCAGTATCGTACGCATGGTGATGTAGAAACAGGGCATCATAGGGAAGAGGGGAAAAAGCCATCTTTAGCTCTCTGTCAGTCAGAAATCTCATTAGCTCGGACACTAATTGCACAATAACTTACCATAAACTCTTGTCTTAAAATCCTTTTTGTAGAGCAATTTATACTCCTATAGATGATAATAAATAAAACTTGACAGTGACACATACTTAAGTCAAAATGATAGTTTCCTTCATTTTGGACTCATAAAAAACTGTGTTGAACTATGACACAAAGGTTTGAGCAGATTTTCTATGCGCCTGCTTGCCAGTCCAGTGACTGTGGGGATTCCTTTGAAATTTCCCCATTTCAAATATTTGTGTTACAGGACTCTTTAGAATATACATGAAGTCATATGTGAATATTTGGCTGGTTGGTGTTAGTGGTTACTCAGTGGAGGCTTCAAGTTCAGTGCTCAGTCCACAGAGAAAAGCACACAGCCTGTATTCAGAAACTGAGCTTTAAAATGAGCAGGATATGAAGCAGGACTCCTGTAACTTTGTGATGTCACAACCAAACATTTGCCACAATTAGCCACGCCCCAAGCCCAGCCCACCAGCGCCTGCCATCCAACCTTGCAGGATTTAGGTTTTTTGAGTGTTTACCTGACATCTGCTATATTTTTGTTTAATAACTCAGAAAACAGTCAGTCAGCTCACCGGCCTGTGGTTACTAGAGCTCCAGAGACAAGCCTGAGGGAGGAGATGTAAAATTATTTGGGATGGTTTTTGGAACCACAAATATCTTCTTGATATCAGCACTTCAAATAAACCACAGGGAAAGGGTGAAATATGGGACATTTAAGCTCAGTCTGTTCTTGTTTACGGAGTCATGGGTAGAAGGCGATTAAATATTTCATGACTTAGTGAAATATTCACTAATTTTATTAGTGAATATAATGAAAACACCTGTGTAGGTGGATCATAGTCGGGCCTGATTTAAAGAATCGCATGACGCTGTCTCAGCCTTTCAAACTAAGCAGTTGTTGATGTTTCCTTTGGACCATGCACCATTATCCACATTCCTGTTATGTAAGCACCAAAGATTTCCATTTAGAAACGTATGGGTGATTAAACACTGTGTATGTCTACGTGTTTCTACAGCCTGTAAAAACTTAGCAATTAAAGGACCCCCCCCCCCCCCCCAAGCTCTGGATTTCACACTTGCACATTAAGTAACAACAATGGTGGATTTAAAAATGAATTGTGCTCTCATTTGCATTATCAGGTAACCACATTGTTGACAATTTTTTAAATTATTGGAAAATGATAATTGCCTGATATAAAAACTAGCTAGTTCAATTCAAAAAAATGAATTCAACAATTTGATGTAAAGTGCCTAAACATACAGAAACACCTGTGTATATTGAAATGAGAGGGTAGGAACCAGAGCGCAACCAGCAAAAGAAAAGTCACTTAGTTGCCTGAAATGTTGAGCAACCTGAGGTCTCCAGAAAAAGTTAAGTGGTTTCCGCCAATTAATAAACCACGGCTCATAAAGCGCTATTAAAGCTTTTACCTCACCACTTAGATTCTTTGCCCTTTACAACCCAGTCACATGTTGAATATTTAAGTAAGTCATTTCAATGCATTATCCATTTTGAAAGCAAACATTAATCTTGCAACTTATAATACAGATTGTTGCATAAGCATGATGTCATAGCTGAAACAGAGATATAAAAAGGTATTAAAATAGAAAGTTGGAGGCAACCTCAGTATTTCAGCACTGAGTTTACACAGATATACTGAACAAAAACCCACACTTTTGTTTTTGCTCCCATTTTTCTTGAGTTGAAATAAAAAAATAAATAAAAAAAAAGATCTTAAACTTTTTCAAACCACACAAAAGGCTTCTTTCTCTCAAATGTTGTACGCAAGTGTGTTTGCATCAGTGTTAGAGCATTTCTCCTTTGCCAAGCTAATGCATCCACCTGGCAGGTGTGACATATCAAGATGCTGATCACACAGCATGATTGTGCACACAGGTGTGCCCTGGGCTGGTCACAATAAAAGGTCACTTAAAATGGGCAGTTTTATCAGTTTTGAGGGACCTGGAATTAGCATGTTGAATATCCACCAGAGGTGTTGTCCATGAATTTGGCCGTACATCCATCTGGCCTCGCATGTAACCATTCACCAGCCGCCATCATGTTGTGTCGCGATAATGCTCGGCCCCATGTTGCAAGGATCTGTACACAATTTCAGGAAGCTGAAAACATCCCAGTCCTTGCCTGTGCTGCATACACACAAGACATGTCATCCACTGAGCATGTCTGGGAAGCTCTGGACGTGCATGCATGTTCCAGTTCCTGCCAATATCCAGCAACGTCATGCAGTGACTGAGGAGGAGGGGTCCAACATTCAACAGGCCATGATCAACAACCAGATCAACTCTGTGCAGAGGAGATGTGTCACACTGCATGAGGCAAACGGTGCTCACACCAGATACTGACTTGTTTTCTGATCCACGAACCTCCCCCCCAAAAAATACTTATCTGTAGCTCAAGTCATGTGAAATCCACAGTTCAGTATCTAATAAATGTCGTCTTTTGAAAATAAAACTGTGCATTTTAATGTGGCCTTTCATTGTGACCAGCCCAGGCACACCTGTGCAGTAATCATGCTGATCTTGGCAAAGGACAAGAAGAAAACAAAATTTCAGAGAAAGACGACTTTTGTGTGGATAGAAAAAGTTTTAGATCCTTTATTTCAACTCATGAAAAATCGGAGCAAAAACCAAAGAGTTGGATTTACATTTTTGTTCAGTCTCTTTGACACTCTTACCCATTTATTCTGTTGATAAATACATTTAAAGTGATGCTGTAGAATGGTGACACCAAACTCTGTGTTTTCACCTTTATCTTCTAATGTTGTTATCTGTTCATCAGTTAGTTTGAAATTACATGTTCTCCATTTACAGCAGCTTCATGCGCAAGAGCGAGCCTTCACCAACCATTAAAAATGTAAAAAAAAAATATATATAAAACTTGGAAGAGTTTGATAAATGAACTTATCAAACCCTGGAAAGGACGTCAGTGTTCACCTATTACTGACTAACTTCTTAAGTAGAGACATGGATAAAAAAAGAATCCCAGGGAAAAAGTGATGCAACAGGCTGGAAACCAAAGGATCTATGTCTTCCCCTCCCCTCCGTCTCTACGAGTGTATCTGTTGGAAAATGAAAAGACTCTTTGAAGACTTGCCATGCCATTAAGGTTGACTTAATGTTGTCTTTTAGAGAAGAGAAGGCCCATTCAGGTTTAAATGTAGTCATGCCACAAATTCCAAAGATGCAAGATGCAGGTCTTAGTCATTCATTCCTGCAAACACATGTGTTTCTCTTGTTTCTCAATCAAAGGTCTTGAGCGGATTTTGGAAATTACCTGTGCATACTCTGACATGGTGTGTGTGTGTGTGTGTGTGTGTGTGTGTGTGTGTGTGTGTGTTTTTTTTTTTTTTTTTTGTCCATCACAAAAAGGCAGCTTTGCATTTAAGGACAGTTGAGGATGTCCAACTCTGTTCCATGACAGTAAAAATGTTAGTTTAAATGGTAAATGGGTCATAGCTTCTTCTTGGTGCAGTGTAGTGGAGCAGGTTTTAGATGCACATTTTAATGGTTTCATTCCAAAACTTTGTCCAGTTTGGCCATCCTTAAAGGTCTCATATTTTACACTGTTCCAGTGTTTTATTTGAAGTGTTGATATCCATAAGATATATTTGTGGTTTTAAGAACCAAAAACCATCTCAGTGTAGTTTTACATCTCCTCTCTCAGGCTTCTCTCTGGAGCTCTAGTAACAACAGGTCAGTGAGCCAATCAGAAGAAAGAGCTTCACTTCTGATTAGCTGACTGTTTTTATATAGCAGATTTCAGTTAATCACTCAGAAACAAAATCATGCAAGACTGAATCATAGGTCAAGATGGGCTGGACTTGGGGCATAGCTAAAGTCCTGATGGCTCAGTTTCTGAATACAGGCTGTGTAAATTTCTCTGTGGACTGAGCGCTTTGATACTTTCTCAGTGTACGTTAGTGGTTGACCATGTCTGAGTGTGTCAACCTGAGAATCACTGTGTGTGGGAAGATCACTTGTTTGTAAAACAATGATTAAAACACTTGTGATGCCTGTTGCACTAGTACTGCCGCCTTCAGTGGTGGAGAAAGATTCCCAAGTTCACATGTTTAAAATGCAGAGATGAGACTATAGGACTATCGTCATTTAATTAATTGTAAATTACCTTGACGGATGGACTTTGTCTGACATGAGCAGTCATAGTTCACCTACTCAAGTAATGTACTTTAGTAAAATATTTAGGTACGACATTTGAGTATTTATACCAAACAGCCGTGAAGCAGCCACAGAATTTTATGACATTTAGTGGAACCCTATTCTCAACTTTTTATTTGCTCTATTTATTTTTTTAAAAGCATTGCAGTATGAGAGTCTTGCCTGAAGAGAAGCAATGAAATTTTAATTATATATCCCAGCACGCCAGATAGCTACAATACAATTGATCAAATTGAGTTTGACATGGCGAAGTTAGTGAGAGGATACACATGGGGTTTACATGTGAGATACACAAAGTGTATATACCAAAAATAAAAATTTGTATTGTATGTAGTGTGCTCTGGTACGAAAAAGGTTTCATAGCCTCTCTTCTGGTAAGACTAGCTTGACCGCAGAGCTTCAGGGAGAAAGGCTGGTCTGTTGTGGCGGTCCTCTGTATTTCTCATCTCGTAGACATAAATTAATCAAAATGTGGAAATGAGTTGAACACACAATGGTATTAAAGACACTACAAAGAGAGTTCCCCAAAGCAAATTGGTGCAGGCTTGACTTCATGCCTTCATCATCACATATGTCCATAAACCTTTGAATCCTGACTTGATAAATCCATTTATTTCCTCAAGACAACAACCTTCAAATAGTAGAGAAATCAGGTTTGTGGTTTTATGGTACTTTACTTCTTTCTGGGCAAAACAACAACAAAAACTTCAGTTTTAAAAAATAAGGCTGAAGGGGAAATGAATAAATTCACAGGATTTAAAATTGACAATTACTTTTATATTTTTTATATATATATATATATATATATAATATTTTCTGAATTAATTATCTAAGGGATGTGTTTTGTTTTTTGTTTTTTTTCTGGATTGCCTCCAGGTTTTTGGAAGACGTCTATGTTATGCTTCTTATCAGCAGCGACACATCGTTTTTGATGAACTCACTGCAGTCAGTTTCACTGACACCAAGCCTGTCTTGTCAGGACTCCAATAGTTTTGTATTCCTCTTCTCATTATTCTTCTCACTTGGATTAATATAACCTTGGAAACCAGACTGATCAGTGAGCTCATGTTTATTCGCTCTCGCAGATGGGTCTGGCCCCTCTCCCATTAAGATTAGACAGATTTCCATTCCACCCTAACCCCAGAAAATGTTCAAGCCAATCACAGCCATTTATCTAAAATGAGGAGGCTTTGTTTTGATTTACACATTTTCGTCACCAAGCATGATGGCTGCTGCTGATGTTAATTGTCTCCAGAGGTGGAAAGCAATGCCAATGTTAAGTCTTGTCTGTTTCACATCTTCTACTGAAGTTAGCATGCTAACCTGCTAGCCCCGGCCTGTCTCCTCATTTTCTGATAGCGACTCACTGCAGCCTCAAATCTGCCCAGAAGACCTAGCGCCGCACAGAGGACTTATTATAACCTCTTGACTTGTAAAAGCAACAATGGCTGAGGGCCTAGAAAACTTTCAAATATCCTCTTTTTAAAAAAATGTTTAAGTAGAAACTGAACATTCATTGGAAAACATTCATTTTGCATTCACTTTACTTTTAGTTCATTTGATTTCAGTTCTTTTAAACTACAAAGACATATTAATTCTCAAGGCAAACTAGCGTTGTTCTCCCTGTGGAGAGAGACAGGCAGTCTGTACAAGGCTCAAGTGAAACCGCCAGTGAATTGTTTGTGCCTAAGAGAAAATGGGTGAATGTGATGAGTTCTCTTCCGTTACTTTAATGTGACACTTGAAGACACTGGTTCTTGCGTGAGACCTGCTGTACTGTCTTCACACTGAGCATGAGAGTAGTGTAGATTGAAAGGGTTTAAGATCTTTTAAAGACTGCAGCTCTGCCTTCATCTGTGAACAAGAGGAGGGGTGGGGGAGTGGAAGTTTGGGATGGAGTGGAGAGACACCCAGAATGAGGTAAGGAGCTGCATTCATCTCTTTGTATATGTGCGTGTGTTGTGGGGTAAAAAATCACATTTGTTTTTCATCACATCCAGAATTCACTTTGTCTTCTTTGCAGCAACCTCAGACTTCAAACACGATTCACTTGACGTCTTCTTCCCCTTGAAAAAAAAGAAGCACAGCCCTGAATGCTAACCTTTAAGGAATTTCGATTTAAAGGCAGCGTCCTTTCAGATTGACAGCCCTGAGTCTTTTGAAATAGTGCAGTGGGTTTAAAATGGATTTCATCATGTGTAAATCAAAGGCAAAGGATTACATACCATAATTATTACACGCACAAAGTTGAAATGTGATTCATCTGTAACCTCAAATTTCACAGGACCCACTTTAGAACTCATTAGGTTGTTTGACAGGAAGTGGGCACCACAAATACAAATAATGGATATTTTGGATATTTCGTGTGTGTGTGTGTATATATATATATATATATATATATATATGAGTAATAATAATATGATGATCACTGTTTTTTGTTATGTTTTTCTTGCACTTAAATAACATTAAGTTATAATCCTGATTTCGAAAGTCAGTTCAGCAAAGACTTTCACACACACACACTCGATTGAGGGGATGGCCGCTTTGAGTGACAGGTGGGCGAATATATACTTGCCACAAACTAGCATGCACTGAAGTTTCGACTCCACACATGCCCCACCGCTTTACCCATTTTTGGATGGAGATGGATGGAGTCAGGCACTGCCAAGATGGCGATGGCGAAGCAGCCCACTCAAAACCTATGGGCAATGTCGTGGAGGCTACGTCCATCTTTATATACAGTCTAGGCCTATAATCCAGTCTGACTGTTGATACTTTGCTGTCATTGATATCAGCTGACATCATGATATCCTAACACATCATTCCCCACTGCTGCTGCATATGACTGGAGGAACAGGCTTTTATTGTGAAGCAGTCACAGGAAACGCAGTGACTTTGTCACTGAGGTTAGCGCTGACTTTGGTTGTGTGTGCTTGGCTGCTCTGTACACAGAAACACCACTTACTCTTCTGTCAGGTTTATGATAAAGAAGCTACTCAACCACTGCTCGGCGTGGTATTAAACCACATCTGCTGTTACCATGGTAACAATGCACAACCAGGTTTTTGTTTTTTTTGTTTTTTTCTCAGCTCAACACAAAAAAAACACTGTGTATATATATTTAATTAGACAAACTGTTACTTTCCTCATCATACAAACAATATGTGGACCTACCCTTTAAAACTTCAATTTAAAACTTGATTCACTGTTATTATAATGTGTGAAACAGATCCCACCCTCACAAGAAGAGGCCACCTAACTACATATTATATTTTAATTAATATACCGATAAAAATACCAAGGACGCGCTAATGACTTGGATGTCTACAGTACATCATCTTCATCTAGTCGAGTTCATTCCAAAGATCGGACATATTTCTTAATCATGTCATTTGTTTTTAACAAACCAGTGATGAAGAATCACCCTCAGTTTGTCCTCTTATGTAAACTGTCCCACTTCCTCTACTGTTGTCTTCAGCATCACTGAGGATTCCCAGCCTCAGAATAGTTTCTGCTTGTGTATTAGTGGTTAAGAGTGTGTGTGTGTGTGTGTGTGTGTGTGAGTGAGAGAAACTGAGACACACACACACACACACACACACACACACACACACACACACACATACTTGCAGAGAGAGGAAGAGTCTGATTGATGGTCTGTCTCTCAGGGCTCTGTTTAAAGAGGGGGGGGTCGGGGCTCTGGGCCTCAGCCACAGGAGCGTGTAATAACTGCTGAGGAATTTCAATGGCACCCAAACCCCTCTGAGATATCTACCAGATCCTCTCTCTCGCGTTCTCTCTCGCTCTGTGTGTGTGTGTGTGTGTGTGTGTGTGTGTGTGTGTGTGTGTGTTAAACTGTGTCTCTCCTCCCTTTTCTATTTGTCAGGTTTTCACACCTGTGAGTGTGAATCTCACTTTCTCGCTGCACCTCAGCTCCTTGATTTTCTGACAGTGAGGTGGGTGTAACATAGTAGCCTTGTCTGTAATTGTGAATATTACAATATATTTCCCATGTTCTTGCCTGGAAGAATCTTCTTGTACGATTTCCGACATCCTGAAGTGGACTGTACCATTTCTTAACCTTGACGCTAGTTGTGCATCTTGTCTGCCTGCTTTACTTCACCCTCATGTTTCTGCTTTCGTGCGTCACAGTAGCTAACCATCTAACTTGTTTAATACATTTAATTTTAACCTTCAGAGTTTAGATTGTGTCAGGTAAGGTATGTATGGATGAACACTATTGTTCTGATAGCGTACCCTTTCACTGGTTACCTCACCTTTTTAAAACAGCTGTTTCAGTCATCCCAACAGTGATGCCTGTCAGTTACCCTAATGTGCTTATGTACTGAAAAACTCTGAAATTGCGGACTTCATGAGCTGTCTGTCTTTCGCAGGTCTGGTAGGTGGTGCGTGCTGTACTTGCTGATGCTGTTTACCATTTCTGACTTGTAAGGCCTTAGAGAAAATCGCTGTGTTCCATTAATCCCATGTTTTATTTGCCCCAGTTCGACTATCCAGCCACTCCCATCACAGAAGGAGGTAGTAGGTAGCAGGCAATCTTCTTCCACACTTCAAATCTCTGTCTCATCTTATTTCCTTCTGTTTCTACATGTTATTGTCTGACTCTCTTTACCTTTATCTCTGTCTGTGTATTTCTTACTTCTCTCTTCAGTCCAGCGGGAATTAGTTCTTGTCACAGTGGAAGTTGATGACACTGCTAATGAGAAGGCTTGGCTGCCTTTCAGCTACCGCACATGTGCAGGAGACACTGCAAGTACCACTGCAGGATTTCGTTTTCTCAATGTCCACGCAACACTGACACCTGCTCCGTATCGATTCGCAATTTCATGCATGTCCGTAGTTAAATCAGCAGCCCCATCTACGCTGTCTTTATTCCTTCTTTTTTTTCTGAAGACAAAAACACAGGGACTAGAGGGATGGAGGAGAGCGGAGAGACCAAAAGTCACACAAAAACAATAGAAAATGTAGAGTATATTCACACCTGAAAAAAAGTGCTGGGTGTATTTTAAGAAAAGATTAAATATGACTCGTGTAACGTAGCTGCTGTGGCTGTGTGAAGCAGCGAGAGCTTAGGAAGACACATTAGTCGTGACACATGCTGGGAACGTGTCTTCACTTCCCCGAGGCTGGTGTCTGTTTTCATGGTTCTTCATTTCCACATGAAATGCACCACTTCTCAGCGGCAGCACTTCACAAACACACACCCACTGTCTCGTGTGGGAGATAAAATATAGCGGGTGATTCCCTTAATTGCCAGGTTTCAGTAATAACCGTCAGAAGATCATACACAGATTAAAGACACTGTAACCTTTACTTCCTTTAATATGTGCAACTTGAAAATCCTTAAACACATCTTTAAACACATCTCCTTCTGCAGACTTGAAATGAATGAGAATACAATGTTTTCTTCACACCGAATGAAACCTGGTTGTTTTTATTCTCCTAAAGAAAATAAACTGCAGTTTAGTTCTGCAGAGGTCTGAACTCGGCTTAAACAAAACGGATGTCTGCACCAGATCGATGCACTTGAATGAACCACCACATGAACACACAGAGCATAATGCAAATGCAAAAAAGCAACACCAATAAGTGCTGATGTCCAATCTATCCAGTAGTTGTAGATATTTCAGTCTGAACCATTGTGAAGAACTATTATTCTTTAGTTTGCATAATGCAACTGAGTTGATGTTCTGAGACATATTGCCTTTTTGTACTGTTTATCCTATTGAATAGGCTTAATATTTTTTGTTATCTGTTAATAATTGTGTTCATTCACATAACAACACATGCAATAATAATAACACATGTAATGAATTAATTATTACACTGTGTAATTCATTTCTCCTTGGGAGTTTTTTGTGTTGCTCTGCTGAACACAGTAAAAGCATGTTGTTGACTGAAGAGGGATGATCTTTTTCCTTTTATCAGGTTACACTGCCGCATGTTGGACGTCCCAGTACACTCCAAAGCAAAGAAGTCTGACCAAGCGTTAAACCGGCTGCCATAACAACACACAAAAAATTAGTCGGTATCAGCCGTGGACTCAGATGATCGGTAAATCTTGATCGGGGCATCCCTAATTCCTACAAAGCACAAATTAGATGCACATGAAGGTAATTGGTGAGGTGACACTTACATCTGTGCCAGGAGTTACCTGGATCTTTGACGAAAAGTCAACACTACAAGAAGCCTGTGCACAACTTCTTATAAGAAGTTAACTATGATTCTCAGCTTGCATCTCGGCAAAAAAACATCAAATTACACAGCTTCAGATCGTGTTTGGTGCGCTGCTAACATTGAGCTGAAGCTTAAGATTTCAGTGTAGTTCAGTCTTCAGATCTTTTCTTATAAACAAAGAAAAGCTTTGTTTACATTCATTGTCACTCCCCGAGATGCTTTGTGTGTATTTCTGACGTCTAACAATCGTGTTGAATGTATTTCTTATCTCTTTAAACACCCTGGTGTGACCGTTGTACCGTTCCAATACAAACCTTCTTACAGTTAGTAGAGGAAATAATGGTGTCTATAAATACATACTCAGTACGACTTGATCCCACAAACGTTTGAATATGCATACTGTTAGCAGTCCTCCCCCATATGCGCACACACACACACACACACACACACACACACACACACACACACACACACACACACACACACACACACACACTCAAAAATATAGACCTGCCCCCTCCCCAGCGCTCAGTACACCTGCTGTCTTTATCCGTAAGCTTCATGTATTCATTACATTGTCAATACAACCCCCACCCACACACAAACACATCAACATAATGTCACTTCACTACAGAGGTTCAAACACATTATTTACTCCTACACACACACACACACACACACACACACACACACACACACGCACATGCACATGCACACAAATATATGCTACACTTCATACCTGTTCAAAAATCCATGTGTATGTATTCAGGATAAAAAGAGAAAAATAGACAAGGACACATATGAAAAGCCTCGTGTTGAGTTTGTGGGTGGGTGTGAGGCTTCCTGAGGCATGATGGGATTTACGCTAACAGGCGCAAGCCGTCACTCCATACCAGGGATCTATAAGCTTAATGGGTGAATCACAGCAGCCAAAAAATGATCGCCTGCAAATACACACTATTTAATCGACGTTATCATGCAGCAGCACAGTGGGGAGTCCATTTTCATTTAATAAACCTTTAAAAGCTTCTCAATTGTCATTTACTTTCCTGCCTCTCTTCTTTTATGGCTGTATAAGCTGTCGCCGAGTGTTTTATGAAGATGTATGAGCGTCATAAAAATGTGTTTAGGTTTTCTTGTCACTCTTATTGCCTTTCATGATTGTAATGGTGCTGGCTATAAAATAGACATTAGTCAAGTCAATACTGGGCACCCCCCAGTGTACAAAGTATACATACAAGCAATCCTCACATGGGTGCGGTAGTCATGCTGCTTATGTCATATCCCCTCCAATTTTCTCTGTCTGACACACTCAAAAGACTGAACTGTATTATCTGGAATACTGAACTTAAATAGTTATGTACAACATTGATTAATTTCACTGCATCCATGTTGAATAATTAAAAAAAAAAAAAGATCTATAAACTGTGGAGCAGCTCATACAAAAGCACAGAAAGTCAATTATTGTTTGATCCACTTGCATCAGAAAATTTAAATAATGAATGTACCTGCTGTGTCTAAAATTATACACTTTGCTTTCAAGGTCCAATATTTTACACTTTATCCATTTTTTTAAGGTTTGATCCATAACTTGACATATTTGTGGCCTTAAGAACCAAAAAAAAACATCTCAATGTAGTTTTTCAAATCATCTCTCAGAGCTCTAGCAAGAACAGGTTTTTTTTTTTTTAGTTCATTTTTCTTTGGTCATTTCTAAGCCTTTATTTAGAGGGCAGTGGCGAGTGATGGGAAATGGGACAGAGGAATGACTCGCTTGCTCAGAGTATTCACACCCATGCGCTCTAACCATTCGGGTCGGCCAAAGGTCAGGGTGTTTCGTGTTTTTTGTATTGATGACCCTCAATTCTGATTGGCCGACTACTGCCTACTACTGTAGCTTGGTTAAACTCACCAGTAAACACAAACAGCGATGGCCACCGCTGAGGAAAAATGTTATCCATGCTTTTTACAGGCAGCAGGAAACAACTCACCACTCCCTCAAACATGCTGACAACAGGATGTTTCAGAATGATAATTTCTGTTTTTGTCACATTATTTTCAGCATGTTATTCTAAGAGAGTACAAGGTTTATTCAATGATTGAGGAGTGTTTCTGTGACATCTTTCAGTATACCTTACTAGCTTAGCAATAGAATGACTGCTTGGTGTTGTGTTGTTTATAAAGTTAAAAAAAAAAAAAAAGATTTTGCTGAGGGCATGGCTGAATGGTGACTGTATAGTTGTGACATCACAAACTTAGTGACATCCCGATGACTCATTTTAAGACAGATTCTGAATACGCTCTGTTTGCATTTCTTTGTGGATTTAGTGTTTTGATACTTTCACAGTATTTATACAGCACAAAGACCTGTTTAATAATTAAAAAAGAAATCTTAATTTCCACAGTATGGGACTTTTAAAAACACAAACAGTTCCAGCCTCTGATGGTTGCTGGTTTGTAACAGAGTAATATGCTGGTAGCTGTGTGAAACTGTAATTAGGCACAGTGGTATCATCCATGCTAATACAGGATATAAGTTAGATGTTCTGAATAATGCCTCTTTTGTGTCTGCTCAGTAAATTTAGTGGCAACCATGGAATTAGCCAGTCTGCTTCTACCAGAATGTAACGACCTGTACCAGCATGTCCAAACATCACTGAGTAAGACACTGTATCTCATTTGTTTAATTCAAACAAAAACCAAACTGTGAAGACAACAGATCTGTTTTACAGACGATAATCTGCCAGACTGCATCCATCTGTATCCATCATCTAAGTTTAGCTAAACTTTGCTAATTAGCACTAACCAAGTGCAAGTGCACAAATGAGGGATCAGAAAACCAAAGTATTGGACAAATTAAAATGTGACCTGATGATATGATGATTTTTTTTTTTTTTTTTTTCAGTTTTTCATGCTGAGGGAGGGTGTCTGTTCAAAGCCTCTGTGCAGTGCATAAATAAAAAAATGTGTTGTCCTACCCCTGGTTTTAGTGTTGAATAGTAACATGGTTGCAAACATGTTGTAAACAGCTTCTTTTTAACCCCCTGATAAACTTGCTGCAAAGTCAACCTTGATACTTAATTGATCTGAAATTAATCTTGATGTGCTATATGTATCGTCTTTAATAATCAATTAATCATTGTCAAACTAACTGATAGTGTCATTACCATAAACAAATGAAACCATGGTCGAATGATTGATGGCTTCTGTCTCACACCACTGGGACTGTTGAGTGTTAGTGTGTGTTACACTCTGTCTCAAAGTTAAGACCAAAGATGACATAAATCCTGTCTCCCTGATGTAATTTTCTGTAAAAAGATACAAAGACAGATGATGAAAAAAGATCCTAAAAACAACATTTGTGCATTCAAATATGTGGTACTAACAAAATAATAACTATTCAACGATGCATCTTTAATACAGTTTGCGTCAGGCTGCTTGCATGACTATATGTACAAAACGAGTGTTTGTTGTTACTGTATCTTTGTCCCGATGTTGCTGCTTCTAGTTGCTTTGCATGGCCTGTGTTTATGTCTTGATAATTCTCTTTGTTGTTTTCGCTGTCCTCTGTGACATTGCTATAAATTTTATCGCATTTTTGAAACATCTTGCCTAAGGACTGCAGTTGAAAAGTAGCCAGCTGGCTAACACTGGTACATTGACACTAATGTTGATTAATGTGCATTGTCCCTAAATGAATAAATAAATGAAATCAAACTAAAGTTTAATACGTTCAAAGTCATACCCTGTTTTCTTAAAGACAGCGGTGGCCCACAAATACTTTTGTGATAAGCTTGGATGCAATAAAATGTGTGAAAAATAATAAATATTTAAATGGATTAATAGATGTTGTCTTACTGGTGACAGATAATAATTTACACCTCTCTCTGCAGAGCATACACTCCACTGTGTACATCTTTACAAAACAATTCAGCCCCAGCTATCTCTTGTTCCTTTGTTTCATGAAAAATGCAGCTGAACTATAAATGATACAGGAAATATTCAACATCAGGGTTGCTTTGTTTGAAAAAATCTATACCGAGGCAGGTTGGTCTATTTGTCTATTTTAGGGTATTAAGAAAAAGTGTTTATTGCGCTTCTTAGACGTGTTCAAGGACGGCTTTAATGTCCCACTTAACATTTCAAAAGTGAAGCTTTTTCTTTTTTCAGCAGCCACATTTAGTTGTGCTGTTTGAATGTTTGCAGCTTATCTAGTATAGAGTCATCAGAGTGCCACAAAAAATAATGAATCTGTAAAAGAAAAACAAAACAAATGTGGAAATATAAACAGAAATAAATATAAGGATTTAAAAAAAAAAAAAAAGCTTTTCCCCTTTTCCTTTTGCTATTTCTTTGAAAGGCCAAGCTGTTAATCAGCTGGCTTTGGGCGGGCGTTTTTGTGCAAAACTATTTTATATCAGAAAAAAAAAAAAAATTGACAAACTAAACATGATCATGAAAGCGCAGATGACAGTAACCCCAGTTCTCTCATTGCTGAAGTGACGAGTGCACGTTTCACATGTCCAGGGGGAACAAAACAGCATTGATTACCAGTGTCAACAGTGGGGCTGCTATTGTTTTCACCTTGTTTGTGTGTGTGTGTGTGTGTGTGTGTGTGTGTGTGTGTGGTTTTTGTGGTGCGTAAATGATTTTATAATAGCCCGGGTGGTGTCCAGAGTTCCACGAAAAATGAACAAAGGTGATGTTTCACTGATGCAGTTTTGTTTTGTTCTTTTCCAGCGGAGGATGAAGAGAAAGAGATGTAGCTGGTAAACAGTGGTTGGTGGCTGGTCTCAGTCCTTGTTTACAAGAAAAGTTAGATTTGCTCTAAAGGCCTTATGACACAAAACAAGTAACAAAATGCTTAACTACGTATAAATTGAAGTCAGTTGTCAATAAATAAAAACAGACATTGACACATTTGCAAGAGGTTTGAAATGGCAGTGGATTTTCGCCTGTAGCCCTGACAGAGTCGGACACTGGCCGTTTCTGAGCCTTAATCCAAACCTTTGTACTTGCCATGAGCAGTTTACAAGTTTTAAGGAAGGGATGGTTTATGTTATTAGGCTTTTCTCTAACTCTCAGATCCCCCAGGACACAGAAACACACACTGTTTATAGTCCCAGACTGTTGCTTCATTTGATTTTAGTGTTTGCTTAAACCAATCCATCTGTGCAATTTTTTTCTCAGAATACCTATTCTGTCCCCACACAAACACACACACACACACACTTACGATTCCTCATGTGCTGCAGAGGCAGATTTATAGTCATGGCTGACACAGCCCCGAGCTGTATCCAGCTGCTCCGTTCTTTCCATTTTTAAAATCACTTACCTGGGTATTTAAAATTTGGATTACCTACAGGTGCAACTTGCATGATGCATGATTCCCTCAGCCCTCCATTGCATTTGTTTAGTGAAGCATGTAGATTCAGTTAAAGTGTGATGAGATATGAGGAGGAAAAAAAAAGGGAAGAATTTCAGTCAGAAAAAGATAACAGTTAATGTTAAGTTTCCTTCAAACGCCTGAAGCAAACAGATGGAGGAACGCTTGTATCTCTTATCTGGACTGCTGCCCAGGTGTTATAGTGTGTTGGGAGGGTAGTCCAAAAAAAATATGGACTTCCAGCAATTCTTCCATGGTAAAAATGAATAAAACAATAATTGAAATATATGAGGGCATTAAACTTGTATTGTGTTTATGTATAATGTATGAGGTACTGATCCCAGTGATTGTATTACTCAAACAAAATATATATTCTTTAGAACTTTTTCTAAGGAAAATGTCTAATTAGACTTTGCGCTCAGATTGTTTTGGCTCCACAGGTGATGTGAAAATTTGTATATTATGACTCACACCCTTTTGTTGAACTTGAAATTTGCTTTACCTGCGCATTTGGGATTTTCTTGCCCGGTGCAGTGGGCATGCTGCAAAGGTCGGAGGGAACCAGACAGCAGTTCCATACAAATAAGGAATCACACAATGATGCAGCAGTAATTTGGTGAAAACTGTTTTTCGTAAAGTTGCACTGACACTGAGCACAGGCACTATGTCCAGTAAAATGTGACTCAGATGATAATTTCCTGATCCCTTGTGTAAAGCCCTGCTGGCTGGTGGCAGACAGTAAACTGGGCTGCATAAAATCATGAACCTATAACTCTGTTTATACACAAAGACAGAAGTGTGCTTTTTTTTAGATTTATAAAGGCTGTTTTTATTGCCTGTATTATCATTTATTTATCCTATATTCCTGTAAACAATCATCAGCAGTGATATCGTTGTCAACATAACAGAGGAATGATGTTGTTTATGGCCTTGACCTCTCAATGTGTGTCACTGGCAAACAGTCTAAACACGTAATGTTTTACTGTTGACATTCTGTCTCTTTGTGTCTCTAATTGGTTTCTTTACCTTGTAATATTATAATACCCCCCAGTTATAATACATACTATGCACACACTAGTTATGCATGGTTTACTGTAAATGCACAAAAAAGGGACAACTGGGGCTGGAAGCACATCGACACTTACTTCCTCATTAAGGAATTCTGGATCAGCCATTGTGCCCCACTCACCACCGCTGCTTATGCTAGGTCGACAGGTTGTTGTTGTGCACCAAAATTGGTGACTAGAAGATGTATATGATGATAGATGACGACAACGACGACAACGACAACAACGACAACGACGACGAAGAAGAAGATGAATATGTTGTTTATTAGCTTGTAACTGGCAGTGGCTGACACAGTGTTAGTGGTTGTGCTAATGTACACTCTGGCTCTCTGTACTGACAAGGTTTTGGGTTTATCTTGCTTGCCCCTGTTCCCAAAAGTTGATGGGATTGGTTCCGTAGTTATATGAAATATGAATCCCTGTCTGTCTGAATTATGAGACTGTCATTGGTTCACTGCAGCTCCAAGGTGGAAATCCACAGTCATGGCTTTGACTGATTCTTTCACTCATGTTGTGTCTTGTTCATATAAAAACACTGCATGGACATGTCAACAAGGTTAAAAACTTGATTTTCATTGGAGGGGGTCTTTAACATACTTCTCTACCTTAGATGCAGTTTTTGCTAGACGGTGTAACTACAGCATGTGTCTGTATGCTTAGCTTTACAGTACCGTATACTTGTTTCAGCATAAGGAGAAACATCTGGACAGGTAATTGACATGGAACATCGAGTTAGAAACTTTGGACTGAACAAAAGAGTCAGCTGTGATACTTAATGGCTGATGCAACAGTGGCAGTTGCTGCTGGAAAAAACAACATAGGACGAGTAGCTTTCAGTCTGGTTTATGAGGAGGAGGCGGTTCAATCAGGTGAAATTAATGGAAAGAAGAACAGAAAAGTTTATGATTTGGGAGAATCAGAGAAAAGTACATTTGGATTTTATGAGGACTGTAATGACACCCGTGAGAATAGAACAGAGAAAATGTAAGAGAAACTGTGTGGAGGCAAGTGAGAGGAGGTGAAATGAAACACATCAGATTTTTTCCCAGAAATCAAAAATTGCTCAATGTTATTGTGAAAGAAATAGATAAATACATAAAAAAAAATAAATAAATAAACCGTAAATGTGAGAGATCCCTAGGGAATCCACTTGTGCTCTCTGTGCATGAAAAGTAATGCACATTCCTGGTACTGATGAAACACACTCAGATGCAAAAGGTTATTGTTCAGCTGAGTGATGGGTGAAAGCAGTAAATGCATAAATATCACACTGAGAGGTAACAATGTGGGGAAAAACCTGGGAGATGGTGTACATGGCAATTAAGTGATTTTCATTGTATTGCTGTCAACAGTTGAACAATTTAGGAATTACAATTCATCTGCTGTATTTGAGGTCAGAGAATAATAAAAATTGAGGTCACTGATAGGAGACAGAAAGACAGAGGGTTCTTGTTTATCGAAGCATGTGTGGAACAAGTTCATAGGAACTGCCCAAACAAATGAAGAAAACTGGCATTTACTGAATGCAAGAACATTAACAAATGTCTGTAATTTAGGACTTGGTTTGAAGGCGACTACACATGTGTTCCTACAGGGGACAGTCGGTCGTCATTAATTGGAGTGGTGGTAAGAGCCACACATGCTCTCAAACATAAGAAGAAATCAAGAAATTCTACTATGCAAGTGTACCAATGGTTTAAGCACAGAACTGAGTGTAAATAGAAGAGGCCCCTGATCAAGTTTTTCAGTTATTTCTTACTGTTGTGTGCTTTAGTATTGTATAAAGTGAGATTTAAGAAGACTCTTTTTAGGAATATGAAGCATGTTTAGGTTCTTTATTAATACTGTGAAAGTATCAAAGTGCTCAGTCCACAGAGAAATGAAAACACAGCCTGTATTCGGAAACTGAGCCTAAAAACAAGCCGTCAGGACTCCTGTAACTTTGTGATGTCACAACAAAACAGTCATCGCCCTCAGCCATGCCCCAAGCCCAGCCCATCTGGACCCACCCTCCAACCTTGGCTTATCTGAGCATTTACGCTTACATCTGCCATATTTTTATTTGATCACTCAGGAGACAGTAAGCCAATCAGAAGAGAGGCTCAGCTCCAAAGAGGCCTGAGAGAGGGGATGTACACCTACACTGAGATGGTGTTTGGTAATTAAAACACAAATATATCTTCTTATGGATATCAAAACTTAAGATTTAACACTGAAAAAGTGTTAAATGTGGGACCTTTGATATTTGTTTCTTTACTTCAAAAGATATATGTGCACTTGAAAAGTTATGTCATAACTCAAAAATAAATGCAAGATGATCCGTGTGGATATGGCCCCATAAAACAAGTCAAATATAATCAGAGACCATCATGTGATGGATCACACCAACATCCGTCTGGTCAGACTCATGAGTACTCAGTAGTTATTACTACATCATTACATGACTACTTGGTACTCATGGGTTGGACCAAACCAATCTTCGAACAAGACCTTCATTTTGATATTTAATACATCAGCAAGAGACAAAGACAAGGCAGCCACAATGGAGACTGAACAAAATCAACTGTGTAAAATCATCCCGTCTGTCTCCCTCTCTGCCTCTTTGGCCAGGACTACACTGCCAGCAAATTCACCACAGCTCCTCGTCTGAGGCAAAACAACTCGTGCACCAGCAGGAAATACAGGCATAGATCAAAAAGCTGGTAGGGAACAATATACCAGGCAGCACTGCAGACATCTCATTTGGGTTAACAGAAACTGCAGTATGGTTCAGTAGCACCACTAATGACTAGACTGATAGTGTTGAGTTTGATGGATGGGGCTGAAAACGCACTGATTGGATTGGTATGCAACAATAGCCTGGATTCCACTGGTGGGCCCAACAGGGCTTGTAAACTCATCATTTCTGTGACACACTTTCTCCCAAAACAAAATAACTGGAAATCCTTCAACATCTTGTTGCTCTCAGGCAGTTTGGGGGTAATATAAGAATTTGAAATTAGCCAGTGTTTTGTGGCATTTTCTTACTGTAGGTTGGTGTATTTGAAAGTACAGACTGAACCTGCATGTGTACAGTAAGTGAGTATGGCTGGCTGGGGTCTATCCTCACCACCTGTCCCACGAATTAAGATAAAGGTAAATCAGTGGATGAGTAAACCTATTGCCTTTTGCTCTTGAATTTGTTTCTTTTTACACACAAAGACATTCAAATAAACCAAAACACATCAATAAAAGCCACATGAGAACATTTAATTTGCTCATTGGTTAGACATGTTAGGGGCAAGAAGAGCCAGAAACTAAACCAGGGGCAGTGTACTTTGTTGCTAGTCCAGGTCAGACCTCGATTCATTCTCCAGCTAGCTGCTAGTAACTCTTTATTTCACTCCCCTGCATCCCAATATTCTGGAACCACTTTGCTCAAACCTGCAGAGCACTCCGTTTGGTTGATTCAGATGGGACTGGACCAAATTCCCACAATAAACACTCCAGAATTCAGTCAGACCATTTCCTCTAAAGCCAGACTCAGACTAATTTTGAAATCAGTTTGCATCACACATGTAAGTATATCTTTATCCTGTCAGAGAGAGCAATCAGGGAGCGACGCATCACCTCACACGATCTCATGGGGAAAGAGACTGTGGTGCAACAGCTTGCTGTATCATTAGGGTTAGCAGAATGCTAAATGAGAGAGAAAATGAGAAAATGGTTTGGGAGTTGCAGTCAGCAGAGGTTGTCTGGAAGTGAGATTTCAATTTTCAGTTTTAATATCTGTAAACAGTAGTATGCTAGCTAACATTTGCCTGAACCACTAGACTGTTTACAACACCATCAGCTGTTCCTGGTCGAACTGGTTCCTGGTTAGTTCGAAAGTGATATTCGCTGTGTCCCATTTCAGGGGCCACATCCCTCGGAGGACGTGGTCTAGCCATCGTAGACCGTGAAAACCGAACCAAAGTGAGACAGTCTGGCCTACAGAGGATTTCTGCTTTGTGTCACCAACTGTGCCCGCCTGTTCCAAGAAAAAGTGCCAAGGAAAGGAAAACCACTTTCCTCAGCTGCATTTGAAGGAGCCTTCAAAATTGGACAAGGATTTTAACTTCTAAATAATATGTTTGGTATTTATCAGGCCGGTCTAGGTGAGTCCATAGGACATAGGCTTTCCCAGACCAAATGTCTTCCCTGATCTTCACGAAGGGTGAACCAGGGCTAAACTGGCCCAAAACTTCTGGAGTCTGGGTCCGTCTTCAAGTATCCCGGTGCAGTTGACTTGCCCAGTTTTGATCAGACTCTTTCAGACATGGTTTAGCTGTGGATCTAAGACTGACATTGACCTCTACAGAGCAACACCACTTGCATGGCTAAAAGTGAGACATTAATACGTGTGCAAAGGTTTAGCCCTCAGGTCTGTCACAGTCGAGCAGAAAGAAATAAGCACTAACTAGACTGGCATCTGTATTGTACAGCCTGTCTAGCAGAACTTAAGACTATGATTATTTGTATAGTTTAATGACAGCAACAAGTTTTATTTTATTCATAGTAATTTATAGATATTGTTTAGCAGTTTTTATGAAACCCTGTGAGGACAGGTGAAAGGCGATAGAGCAGTAGAATAAAACCTCCTCTACATCAGCACTAGATGTTCAACTTTCTGAGCGCATAGTCTTCAGCCCACAGTGCACCGTCTGCTGATTTGGCTTTCTGTGGTAGCATAGCAACAGCTGCTGATCATGTGGTTCTCAGGACGGGTGTGCCAGCTCATCAAACACGCACACACAAATATACACAGCTGTCTTCCTAGGTTCCCCTATGGTGGCTGCCACAAACAGCATCATACACAGTAGCTGTGGGGCTAGGGTTATGGTTTTCACTGCATCACAGGTCCTCCATACAGTGGCAATATGTGAAAACAGCTGAATCCCTTGTTTGTATGAGTGTCACAAACTGGCTCAGTGAATGTGACAAAAAGGGAGTCCATGCAAAGTTAAACTAAAAGCAAACAAATTACTTGTTTGTGTTGTTTTTTAGTTACAATAATGGGGTGTGGAAATTAGTAAGTATATGCATGAAAGCAGTGCATGAATGAGTGGTATATGTGCTGGGAAGGGGTTGTATGTGCAAAAGCAAAGCCTAATGCCAAAACAAAGGATGTCAGCAGTTGGAAGGCAGGGAACAGGTAAGTACATGGGCCAGCTTTTATAGTCAAGAAGGCTTCAGGTGAGCTGCATCAGCTGACGACCCTCCCATGTCAACCAGTGGCCGACTAAGGTTGGACAGGACAACCTCCAAGGCAGTGGGAGCGGCGTCACAATGAGGAGGCCAGCAGTGCAGTGTGACTAAGTTATATTGATATTTTAATCACATGGTAACGATAATAACGGTGAGGGCTCCAGAGTCCAGAAGACGGTTTTACATCTTTGTTATCGAATAGCACCAAGTGGATGCTTGAGGGAATGTCACTGCTGACTTTGACTGTTTCTGCATGATTATTGAAGGTGGTTTTGAAGTGCAGCAGCTAAGAGTTGAATTTCATTTCTCTTTCACCACTTGATACTCACCACCATTACTGTTAAACATGAAGTTAAACTTTTAGGACAGTACAGAGGCTTCTCTTTGAAAGTTCCCAGCAGACATGCAGCCTTTGATCTCTGACAGTCATGCTCCAGCTGTTCTCCTCTTCCCATCCATATTGTCTGCCATATGTATGTTGAGTGCTATATCTTGCAAGTGTGTGATGTTTTCGTCCATCTCCTCATATAACCTCTCACCTAAACCCATAGTTTTTATTTTCTCATGTGTTTTATGAATCCTTACTCCTTTAACAAAAGTCACCCTGTAGCACTTTCCCTTTTCTCCTCCCTTGGTTAAACTACTGTGAATAAACATGGCTTTTATTCTCAGCATGTTTTGCTGAGTGTGCTTAATGTTGGTCATAGAGGGCAGTGCACCCTGCTGCAAAGAACAGCTCTCAAAGCTCACTTACTCCTGGCCTTTTCTCCGAGTCCTGCTCATGTGTTTTTATATTTGTTATTTCCCTCCCTCTTTCCTATCTTGATTTTTCCCCCCTACATGCTTTCTAACACCATGGCATCACTGCATCTTTCCCCTTCTCTTGCAGAGGTCTAGTAGTTGTGGAGTTTTGTGTGGCCTCCTTCCAAGCTTCATGTTTCCTATTGGTCCTAGATAGTTAACCTCGTCATTCTCGGCCCGACCTGTCACAATAACTGTATTTTCTTTTATTTTATTTTTCCTCTCCCTGTCTTCCCTCTCGCGGTGTCACATCAGCGATGTGGGTCAGTGGAAAGGAGGACAGACACATTAGCACTGTGAATTGGGTTAACCCAGATGATCCATCATGATTGGCTGAACTGAAACTCATCATCTAGACGCAGACCCTGAAATGTCCTCAGGTGCAGTCAAAGGAATCAAAGAACAATAAATCCTAGTAGCTCTGACATAAATTTGATTCAACAGTCAAATGCCATTAGAAAAACCCACTAAATTCTACTGAAGCTACCCACTTCTAGTGTCTCATCATAACAAAACAAATGCTAAATCACATTTTAACAGAAAAGCATTATTTTAGAGTGTTGTGTTCCTTCTCCAACTGGTTCTCTTATCCCATCTTTCCTGACACCAAACTCCCTGACACATTACTACATGTTTGATATCGTAGCCTTTTAATGAAATATTAGTAGACAGGACTGCTAATAATGCAGTAATTAGTCAGGGCCTTCTTCTGAAACTGCATGCAGGTGCAAATCCAAGCACACACTGATGTGGCTAACTAATTTTTGTGAGGTTGGAGGAACAGAGTGGAAGCAGTTGGGAGCCTGGGTGGGCTTCAGAAAGAGACAAGATCAAATGAGCTTCACTTGTCCCCATTAAGAGCAGCAGATATTTTCCAAATGGGTCAGGAACAGAGTCCAGGCCGACTTCTCCTCAGAGAAAACTGTTGTCTGGGAGGTAGGCTCCCAAAATATGTTCACAAGAGCAGATGACTTCACATTTTATTTATTTAATTAAGTGTAATTCTTGTGTCAGAAGAGGTAAAATATGATTTCCATGTGTAAAATATACCTTAAAAGTTACTTCAAAGGTCCCACTTTCCCTGTGTTTTATTTGAAGCGTTGATATCCATGAGAACAAATAACATCTCAATGTAGTTTTACATCTCCTCTCTCAGGCTTTTCTCTGGAGCTCTAGTAACAACAGATCAGTGAGCCAATCAGAAGAGAGCATCTCCTCTGATTGGCTGACTGTTTTTTGAGTGATCAAACAAGAACATAGCAAATTTCAGTTAAAAAAAACTTTCAGAGAAACCAAATCCTGCAAGATTGGATTGTGGGTCCAGGTGGGCTGGCCTTAGGGCATGGCTGAGGATGGTGACAGCTTTGTTGTGACATCACAAAGTTGCAGAAGTCCTGACAGCTCATTTTAAGGCTCAGTTTCTGAATACAGGCTGTGTGCATTTCTCTGTGGACTGACACTTTGATTGACTTTCACAGTATTAATATAGAACCTAGACCTGATTTATAATCAAAAAAGACATGGACATATCACTCCTACCTGCAGACAGGAAATGTATCTTATCTTACAACACTTCAATAAATGTGTTTATATTGTCCATGTTATTATTTATGAATATTTAGTTACTCTGTGCCTTCAGAAAAAACTCAACAAAGGATGTAAATTTTGACTGTGGACAATATGGCAACAGTTTGTTCTTGTGCTGTTTGAGATTGGGATTATAAGGACATTCACATTTTGCGACAGCAAGGCCCCTTTCATTGGCTGCTGGGCCATGAGCAGTATGTTAGTTCTAATTATATTTCCATATTCATGTATGTTCACTTCCAGTTTTTTAAGAACATTGACTCTATATGTTTATTTATGTTTCAATCTATCCATTTGTCATCATAGTTGTTTTTTTTCTTACCGCTGTTTCTGAAAGACATGACCTTGTTAGTCTGTCAGCGTAGGATGAGGGCCACCCACGAGCCACCTCACCTCCCTCCTTCTCCTCTCAGTCCTCAGACAGTCCTTCAGGTCAGGCCGCTGTAATTGGCCCATTGATTGGTGACAAGTCTGATGCAAACCGGCGCTCCACGGGCAGACAGGGAAGTGACAGGCGGTCGAGATGATGCATACTTACATCAACCTCTGGTTATAACAGCATAAACAGACACAGAGGGTGCTGGGTACAAGCACGACAGACATGGTGAGGGAAAGGAGGTGGGAAGGCAACAGAGAGGGGACAGACAGACGGGAACACGCTCACAAAAATGACAGTGACAAATGAAAAAGTTTAGACCTCAGGAGGAATACTTGTTCCTTTGGTTGGGTCATATTCAAAATACCAATGAACAAAAAAACAGAGCAAGTGTAAAATATTCAGTATAATGTTTTTTGTAATATACTTTACTGTTAAACCAAGGGCGTAGGTTTGGCGTCAACAATGGTAGGAACACAGCAACCCCTCAAATACAAAGAGGACTTTTTAATGCCGTCAACCAAATGGTTTATTTGAATATGATCTGTATTTACATTTAAATAAAAACTATATACAGTTACAGCTCAAAGATTAAAACAAAGTGAGGTTTAGGAAATTACTTATTAATGGAAAACAGAGAAAAAAACAAACAATATTTTTGCGTCCAAGTCGACATTTTTATATTCAGTTGTCCTACCAGTGTTTCATTTCCCCCTTAACTTCACAGTCAAAGATGGCTCCTCCTTGACCAGCAATAACAGTAAAATGCTGCTAATCCAGTGATGCATTAGTATGAACTATCTAATAATGTAAGACTGGTGATGTTGGGTAGCTAGCAGGAATTCATTTTAAATCACTGTGGCTGCTGGCTGGTTAGTTACCGCCTATTTTACTACCTACTACTAAAGTTTTGCTCATGCTTGAGGTCTGGATTGACATTGATAACTGAAGGTTGCCGGCACATTGATCCACTCTCTCTGTTGATTTATGGGCTTTTGGTTTGAGATTGATCAGACTTCTGAGCTGAGAGAATTCAAATGGGAATTCTCCCACTGTGTGTGTGAATCTAAAAAAAAAAAAAGAAAAGAACAAAAAAAACAAGACAACTAAAGGGATGGCTGGACAGCATCTTCAACTTTGGAAACTATTACCATTTCCCTAATTTTCCTCATTCTATGGCAAAGTTAGGCAAAACCATCAAAATCCCTAAATAGTACCAACTTATGTTGGTTATTATAGGTATTATACTATATGGTTATTACACAGTCTATGTCAATATTTAACAAAATATGACGATAACAATAAAATTCATGTTAATCTTAATTACTCTGTCGCCAGCTAAAGCGGCCTATTTCTAATATTTATTGATGAGTATATTGTTGGTTGCCATCAAATTTTGTGACAACATGCATATTAGCATGCAACCTGGTAATACTGCCATCAGCAGGCTCAGCAGGGCCTCTGCTCTACAAATAGTGCTCATGTTTGCAAGGCATTTGAAAAGTATCTATGGAAACTCTTTGAGAGTTTAGAGATCTTGCTTCTTCCCTTCTATTTTTTGATGCATCTGACATAACACAAAAAATACACAAAAGTTGAGACTTGAATTTGATGCTCATTTATGAGCTAATCACGTTTTCTTTTGGATCTTACTGTTATCTCAAGATTTCATTATTTCAGACAAAAAAGATCAGTGCGGGGAGAGAAACTGAAGTTTATGTGTAGATCTTGCTCTCAATATTTCTTTATTTTGATAAGTGAGACAAATCAAATTATTTCTGAGCCAATCCAGTTTTCTTTTGGTTCTTATTGTTGTTTCAAGACATGATTATTTAAGACAAAAAGAGGCAAGTGCAGTGAAAGAGAAAAAAGGAGCATTTTAAGATCTGAAACAGGATTTATAGGAGAAATCGACTGGACAAAAAATAAATCTTATTTGGAATTTTCCTTTGTCATACCATTTGAGTGACTTCTCACTCACACTTGGGGGGGGTGGGCTGACAATGTTTGGACAAAGCTTGTCACCAGATATCACTGTGGTGCTTCCATATTGAAGTGCACGCAGCATGTAGATTTGATAGAAGTCAAGAGACGTGCAAATCAGTGTGCAATCATCTTTAATCTCCCTCCTTTTTTTCCCCTCTATGACAGAGTAATGAAGTGAATTTCTGACAGCTGGAAACATAGTCACCTGCAGCTGATGAAGGAAGACCTGAGTACAAAAGGAATGTAAAGTTCAATGAAAGCACTTATAGCAGGTTTCCACGATCTGAGATGCATTTAGCAGACATTTATTACTCTTAAAGGGCGAGGTGCAGTGTTATAAATCACTCCGAGTATGACATTCAGCGTGAAGTGAAATATTTCTATCTTGGAGGAAGCGGTCTGTAGTAGAAATGAAAACGCTCCTGCATACACGTCACTTATTTTTCTAATGAGCATCAAAACAAAAGTAACAAACCATGTCTGCAGACTTATTTCTTAGGCACCAGAATCAGTGTCAGTTCACATTTGGGGGAGATTTAGAAGAACAACCAGTGATTGGATTTCTCTCAGGGGGGTACCTCAAAACCGTCAGGACAAATGTATTTAGTGTCTGAACACCTTTTATTTTCAAATGTATCTGCAATAAGTAATGAAATCTGAGAGGTAAAATAGGGTAGAAACCACACATGTTGTTTCATTAATCATCATTTATCACCTCATATATAGAGGTAAGAATTAAACACTGTGCTATCAGACTGTCTCATTTATTGTGCAGGAGTCCCAGAATTGTTCATCTTCTGTTATATCACTTTTGAAAGCTCTTCTTTTTTTTTTTTTATCAGTTAGACTGTAAATATATGAATAAGTTGCATTTATGTTTAAGCTTGACACCATGTTTTATTTTACATGCTGCACAGCTGTTCTCTAACTGTTGCTGTGTCCCAATTCGGGGGCCGCATCCTTCGGGGGAGACGGTTTAAGAAGACTTGTCCGCTTGTTGCTGTCGAAGACTGTGAAGACCGAAGTGAAATGAGGCAGTCCAGCCCACTGAGGATTCTCATTTCGTGTCACCAGCTGTGCCTGTCCTTACAAAAAAATAAAGTTCAGCAACAGTTCAACTCACGCTACGTAAAAAACGACAGCTCCAGTCACATAGCAACGTTGACAACACCATAACTTTTTTTTTTTTTTTACAAAAAACTCATTTATAAGGTCCCTTGGTTCTAACAGCCACTTGGTGTAATCCTCGGGCTTTCTGTCGGTGTTGTTTGTTGCCATATTATTTTTACCTTCACACAATGAATCTTGGGATAGGTTAAGCCTCCAATGATCCCCTCTTTGGAGCCTTCGTTAGGAAAAGAAGGTCACACTGCAAGGGGCCTTTGAAATGGGACAGCCTAGTAGCAAATGGTCTTCAAATGCAGCCTCTGACGGATGTGGCCCCTGAACTTTGACCCAGCTCGTGCCTGTCTGTAGGTAGTGGACAGTGGTGCTTTAGTTTTCTTTTCTTCAAACAGCTGCTGCTGCTGGAAACCAGGGAGGGAGATTTAGAGAAGATCCAGTGATAGGAATTCTCATGGAGGGTACCTGAAAGCCTTAAGGACATACTGTATTTAAAATCTGGACACCTTTTGTTTTCAAATGTACCTGTAATAAGTGGTGAAATCTGAAAGGTAAAATAGGTTAGGTAATTCTCTGTGGGATCGTTCCTACTACCGACACCTTTCACTTTGCATAGCCATATATGGATATGAAAATATATGTAGTAGAACAAGAATTCTCCACATTTCTTCTCAATATGATAGTGTGAAGTTTCTGACAGTGTTCAAAGGCGTTTAGAAAGAGAAGTCACGACACAAATCCACATTTTGGTGCTATCCATAAGAACCCTATGAACCACTAGTCATTCAGGTCGCTGCATCTAAGTGGGTTGTAAGTTTCCATGACACTAAACCATGTGAGTGTGAGTGTTTTATTAAAAGTCATGTGGGGTTAGACACTGAGGCTGGCAGCAAAGATGAAGACTTGACAGCGGGGGGACAGCAGGTGTGTGAGTCAGCCGATACATCTAAACCAAGATAATGCCACAAAGTCACGAAGTCGGGGGAGGAGGCAGGAGGACCACCTGAGCTAGAGACGGAGCCCACACAATAACAATGGGTAAGATAGTAAGAACTGTCATCTGGATATTTTGGACAACTGTCTTTGACAAACATTTGGAATAAAAGTTTCATCAACTTACTTTTGACATTTTCGAAGAGCAAATAGCCTAAAATCAGGGCTTAAACAAATTTTATCAGTGAATGTCGAAGAAAAAGAACAAACACTTTTACTGCACTTAATTTAACACTGACTGTATTTAAAGCAGTTACAGGTCCCATATTGTAGAAAGTGAGACTGCCTATACTGTGAAAACAGACAGCCAATCAGAAGGTTGATGGACGGAAAAAAATGAAAACCACAAATATATCTTCTATCAAAACTTAACATAAAACATAAGAAAAGTGTTAGATATGGACCTTTAACTTACCTGAACACAGCTGCAATGAACATGTATATTTCAGTAGCAATGTGGAAGATTTTCATTTCAATATGTCACATTTAAGTCACTATCTATCACTGAATGCGGTTAACACAATTATACTGAGCCTGTGGCCTGCTGAGGAAAGTTTGCAATATCTATATATTTACAGTATGATGACCTGGGTCTCTGTGGTGACATATTAACTTGTTGCTAATATAAACCAAACATTTCCGTACTACTGCAGCTTCATATTAAAAGCTTTTAAGTGGAAAAACAAGAGCTGCTTTTTATTATGATGTAGTCACAGGGAATGCAATGTGCTTGTCCATGTCCATTTTAGTTACTCAAAGATGCATCTACAAAACAAGACAACCGTCATTTCCTGACAGCGGATCAGTTTGTAATATTGCAGGGAGTAATGGAAGGAGAAGGAGCTGCCACAGTGAGCTGTTAGATGAAGATCTGCAGGTGACAGGCTGCATTCCCTTAGCTTTTCAGCCAGGTAACCAGCTCCTTTCTCTGTATCCTCCTGTTTGCAGTATGGCATGTAATTAGTCTCAATACTCACGCCCATAAAAGCCTTTTGTGTTCATGTGACACAAGCACACAGAACAGATCCATTAGCTGAAAATAAGTGGGAACCCACAGTGATGAAACCCATTGGTTTGTGAGCTGCTGTTTTGAAGCCTTGAGTTGGTAATTTGGCTGTCGCCATCATGGTTTTTTGAAAACCAGAAGGAACCGTATTTGGACGAGAATGTGGAGCTGAGGAGGAGTGAGGGGTGGATCTGACCTGCTCTGTACTCTATCCTGATTGTCAGGCAGGTCGCCGTGTGTGGTACAGTCTGTCAATCACATGGTAGCCCCACCCTAATGCATACCCTGCTTTATCGTCTATTTCCTTCTAAATAGGACCAGAATTAAACAAATGAATATCATGTTGTATTGAAGAAGACTTGTAACAAGTGATTGAGACCATAAACTCATTAGGAAAATGTTCACTGAGTGGGATGTATAGTAAAGTTTTTTGTGCCTATCACTTCATGGTCAGTATGGGCAGCTGGAACAATATTACACTGACCAATAACATTTTCAAAGTACAAATGTGTGTCTGTCCTTTAGTGGAGAACAGCTGAGCCTTTCTCTGTGCACTCTGTAACCTCTGCCCCTCTCTGCTCCGTCTGCTCTGCTGTGTCACTTGCTTTTCTTTTTCACACCTTTGTATTCGTGTCTCTCTCTCTCACAGAAACAGACAATTCTCAGCACATTGTCTCCTATAATTATAACTGAATTATCATCACAATCAAAGGCTCCATTATCACAGTTTCGACTTTGGCCTCTTAATTTATCCCCTTCTCTCTCTCTCTCTCTCTCTCTCTCTCTCTTTCTCCCTGTCGCCTTCCCTCTCTCACTCCCACTCTCTTCCAGCTATTATCAGCTGAGTGATGCTCAGTGGTGGGAAAGATGGATGGATAAAAAGACAGAAGAGGAGAGAGAGAAAGAGAGATCCCCCCTCCGCCCATGTCCTTGCCTGACAGATTGTGGCAGTAATGAATGTATGTGATTCCACAGCACTCGCCACTCCTGGCATTTTAATTGAATTTTTTATTTCTGCACTTCAAGAGGGCTGGGAGGGACAGGGACAAGGATGAGTCAGTGTGTGTGTGTGTGTGTGTGTGTGTGTGTGTGTGTGTGTGTGTGTGTCTTGGTGTGTGTGTTTGTGTTAGTGTGTTTGTGCGTGTGTGTGTGTGTGTGTGTGTGCATGTGTTTGCTTCTGTTAAATATAGCAAGTCTGAAATTTGTACAGAAGGAGTGGCAGATGAGTCAGTGTCCGTTTGTACTGTACACGAATCCCCTTCTGTGTTTTGTCCAATGAAGTCAACCTTTTCTAAATCCCTCCCCCAAACTCTGACTGTCCAGTCATAGCTCGCAACTGTAACTATGTCCTAACTAAGCCCTGGCAGATTTGTGCGGTGTTTGGATTTGTCCAGATGTTGAAGCTCTAATAAGAGCTAACACTAGCATGCCCTGCTAACTAACCTCCACACCGACCAGGTGTTACTTCTAAACCAGGAGCACATCATTGAGTAGTGTTAACTATATACATTTTAGAAAAAGAAAATGACATCCCCTGTGTTGAAGCCGATCCTTGAAGTTGTTAGAGTTTAGGCTTATGTTAGCAGCTGAAGCCAATGTTACCTGAGACAAATTCACATTTGCCAAACATGTTGTTTAGTTGTCATCTTAAAAGCCTTTAAAAGTTGAACTTCAATATTAGTAGACAAACTAAACAGGGTTAAAGTGAAGTAACAGTCTGATCTCACTTTTTTTCTTTATTTTCATGGTTTCTACAGGGATCAGAAGATGGTGATGACACTTCCATCCAACCTTAAAATTACATCTATAGACAACTAAACTGCACCAGCTGGATCATGTTTTAAGAGATATGATTATTAACAGCAAGCTATGACCAAGACTAACGTTTTAAACGAAGATGGTTTGATGTCTTTCAGTAATCTTAAATTCTGATCTCAGTGAAACCCCACTATTTGTTGTGTGCAGGGTCCATGTGCAGGCATACACAGGTATAGGTGTGTGTGTGTGTGTGTGTGTGTGTGTGTGTGTGTATTTGTTTTTTTCTGCATGTGTGTTTATGAAAAACAGGAACGTTAATAAAGCAATAAGACTGCAGCTGCTTGTGAAGCTTGAGGTTAATCTCTGACCAGTGGAGTAATTCCCACCTTTAATTTTCCACATCCCTGTCTTTGTTTATTAATGTTGGGAGAGTGGCTGCCCGGCCCCTCACTAATTTAATTGTATGTGTATGTGTATTGTTTGTGTGTGTGTTCAGATTCTTTACATATGGAAGGTGATAAACAATACTGTTTTTTTCTATGTTTCCTCCCAGCGTGCGCTGTAGGGGGTAAAAAAGTGGGACGTTTGCAGATGTTTGTTCCTTTTCACTGCTGTTTCTACCTTCATGTTCCTGTGTGTGCCGGCATGTGACTCAGCATTTCTGTATCACTTCATACATGCAGAATTACAAATGCATCTGTGATTGTGGTGTGTGAAGCTCTGAGAGTTTGACCATGTATACTGGTATCCCTTAGTGATGGAGGTGAAAATAAACATGCGTGTTGTGAACAGTGTGTTATTTGTTGTATATGCGAGATAGGGATTCCAGTCCCGCAAGGTGATAAATACAGTTAGAGACCCTGTCTGAGCAGCCTGGTGTTTATTGCTTATTTCCTGTAATACAAATAGCAGGGAGGAAGAGAAAAATGGTATGAGAGATGAATAATGAGAGAGCTAAAACCTAGAGAGACAGACAATGGAGGAAACAATGGAAAGATGGAGGGGAGCATAAGTATACAGGAAGGAGGTTCAGGTGGACAGATGATGAGTTATTTTTAGATAATGTGAGAAAAGCACAGTCAGCCTTCCCACCATTTTTCCCCTGCAACCAAGACAATGTTTTCCCAATAGATGTATCTGTTAAATTGTTCACAGCACACAATTATCGCTTTTGAAGTATCTTTCAAAACTTTTAAGCTGCTTTCATCGATATTTGACCAGGGACAAAATGTGAAAGGCAGCACTGTGGAGTTACGGTCCAAAACTTCAGCCTCAGTGCTCGTATCAGGCTCGTTTTCAATCAGCAGGCAGCTGGTTTTAGAGAAACAGCTGTAAAAAATCACTGTCCTCTACCTCCTCACCTGTCTGCAAAAAGCAGAAAGACACAGTTAGAGAGCACCAGCTAAAGAGCCAGATATTTCCCTCAGAAGCTGGTACAGACCAAAAACAGAGCTAAAAGAGAGGGAATACTGGAAAATGTTGTTCTGTAACAGCTGGATGATGTTTTCTGATGAATGTGGCATAACAGCTTATAATGCACAGCGAGAAAATGCATTGTGTTTTTTTGTGTTGCCCCTAAATAATCAAAAGCACAGTTTATGAAATAGAGAGAGAGCAGATTCGCCACAGTGTAATTTTTCACTAGATGATGTGGAGGGATGCAGAAGGGGGAGGGGGCAATGGAAAGTTGAAGGTTCTGGATGAGAAGTAAAAAGAGGAGAGGAATAAGAAAAGAAACAGCCTCAAACAACCTCAGAGGAGACTACGAGTGAGACATTAGTGTTTGCATGATTTTAAGTTTCCTGCCTATTTGGGGGTTCAGTGGATCAAAACTGCACCCTGGTGAAATTTCAATGGGTTGATTTGCAAACCCTGAAGCCTCTTGAATATTAAGCTAAATATTGCCAGAATATTAAATTGAACTGCATCTCCAAATGACCCCAGCTGGAAAATCAAACAACCTCAAACTACTGTGTTAAAAGTGTGTCGAGACCTATCATGCTCCCGCTGTGTGCACAGTGGAGGGTGTGTGTGTGTGTGTGTGTGTGTGTGTGTGTGTGTGAGTGAATGATTGTGCATGCTTATATACATGTTCATCACCTGCATCTGGGGAAGTGTTTGGGTGTGTGTTCATATGTCTGTCTGAGGATGCCCCACTGCCACTAAATACAATACAATACAAGACATACAATTATTATTCTTATTCTTATTATTATTATTTGCAGTCTCCATTTCACATTAGAAATGCCGCAGTCTGTTCCTAAGCATGATATGTATGTAGTATGGAGGCTGATTCTGCATTATCTTAATGCATCGCTACTGTGAATACAAATAACATGTGGAACAGGCCGACATGTGTTAATCACTAAATATCTTTACTTTTTTTGCAATACACCTGGGTAAGAATCTTTGTATGCCTGATAAAATCCTGGCATCTTCTGCATCACATCAGCCGAGCAAACATGTTTATTTTCTCTCTGTGAACAACGAGTTCACTAAAAGAGAGAATAAGTGAACAGAAAAGTTCCATCAGGGGAAATGATACAGACTGGGTAGTTGCAGTACATTTACATGATTTTAAACATGCCATCTCTTCATTTAGGTTCCAGTGTATTGATAAGGTGACTTAACTGGAGAGAGGTGGTAACATTGACGAAATTCTCAATAGAAGAGATATATACTGGATATTCAATTTGCATACACTATCCCCTAAAAGTCTGAATGATGAGGTCCCATGGCATTTTATGCTCTAAGAAATCTAGAAACCAATAGTTCATGAGTGACTTATGAAAGCTGCAAAGCCGAAGTTTTCATTCAATAGATTGTAATTTTTGTAAATAATCTTGTAAATAGCTGTGACTATTGAGATGTCTCACTTGTTTTTGGTATTTTAAAATATATATATATATATATGACAGAATATACAGAAATCACTTTCAGTGACTGAAAGACACTCTCACAGGAAGTTCATTGTCACACCTGGGCACACAAAAGAGGGTTGGAGCATCTATTTAAGATCATGGCTAAAAGAACTGTTTAACTTAATTCTGATGAAGGCTAGAGAGACAAAAATGTTATGATGACTAATAAATCTGAGCCAGAGCAGTGTGCACGATCTTCTTTCTTTCAAGACGATATTCTCCCATACACCTGCATCAGATCTCCGGATGTGCCAGTATCCTCACTGAGATAATTCTCTCTGTGAACTTAACCAGGGTGCGAATTATGGGGGGAACTAGATTAAGACTTGGACCTCCCAAAGGAAACAACAGTTCGGGAGTTGAAACATTTATTTATCTTACTTACCTGTAATTTTAGATATTACCATATATTTTCCAATTTAATGTAATACAACGACAAACACCCCTAAAGTGGACCATACCTTTACTTAACCTTGACATTAGCTGAACGTCCTGTCTGCCTGCCTCGCCTCCGTCAGTGGCTCGCCTCCTCAAGTCTCTGGTCACTGTGCACAAGCAAATTGAGACACTGTCAGTAAATGTGTGTAGCAGCTGCTAACTATCTAGCTTGTTTAATACACTTTACATTCTTACCTGAGTTTCTGAATGAGACTGTGTCAAGTATCTACAGATGGACGCTAATGGTAGCTACTTTCTAACTTAGAGTTTAGATCACTAATGTTAGCTAGCTCATAGTTCACCCTTTCATTTCCATTTTGTTGGCTTGTCATTTCATTGCCAATATAAAATGTCATATATTATCTAAACACTGATACTCAGACATGAGCAGTGAGACAGTTGAGGATTAGTTGCTGACTATATGCCGACCATATGAGCACATATGTGTGTTTAAATCTTTGCATGTGGTTATATGTGTAGTTGTAAGTGTGTGTGGATAAGAAACCAACTGCAGGAATAAAAGTCTAAACAGAGGCAAAACTCTAGCGCTGCACTCGACTGTAGCCATAGCAACATGGGTTAAGGTGAATCTCATTGTTGCGGCTGTAATGATTTGAATAGCTCAGAGGGTCCTGCCTGTGCTGTATGCATCAGGGAATTTGGGACATATTGATGTTTACACACAGTAATAGATCTCAGATTTCTATGTTGGCAGCAGGGGACCAGCAGGCTAAAGTGTTAAAGCAGGAATTTTAATGGAAAAGTTTGGCCCTCCACTGTAAAATCAATCTGTTTTTCAGCATGTGTTGAATCTGCTTACAAATGATGAAGCCTAAGAGACACTTTTATAATGTTTGGAGCTTGGCAGAAATGAAGCACTCGCTGTCCACAAAAAACTGTCAAGAAGCCAGCAATAATATAGTGGATTAAAATGAATGAATAATAATAATAATGAAACAATTAAAACCACAGCACACGTACACACACACACATACATGTGCACAGTGGTTTATAAATCAATGAGGTGGGATTTTACAGTTCTGGAAAATTATCAAGGTGACATCCTCACAGAGTGATTTTGATTGGCCACTGCCATTTGTGCTACAACAGTTCAGCCAGAGAAGACATTTAATGCCACAGCCCGCTGCATTTGTTCCCCCACTGTGGCAACATGCAGCCCTAGGTATGAAGCTGATCAATGTTTCATGGTTATATTCCTCAATTAAGATTTCTGGCCCTGGTTGATTGGTGACGCGAATGGCTACCATAGTAACAGTAAGGCGCAGTTCAATACCACAGCAAGCTACTTAATTGGAAATCCAGCATTACAGCAGCAGGTGTAAATGTTTCCAGTGCAGCCAAACAAAGTCAGGTTGTTTTCATAAAGAAGTGAGTGAATCTATAATAATCATAGCCTGTATCTGATATCATGCTGCACACAGAGTCATTTGTCAACCGTTTTGACTGAAAAATATCCATATTTTAGAGATAGACTGGTGTGAACTCGGGATGCCAGGAGAACCGATGCTTTGCTGGCGTTAGATGTTGAAGGTACTGGAGATGTGATTCTTCTGGGACTGACGAGGGCAGTATAATAACCCTACAAGCGTTATAATCTGACATTAAACACAAAGAGAAGAAGGAGAAAGGTACAGCTTATGGGATGGCGGCAGCAGGTATGGGTGCAGCACAGGTCCAGCAGGAGTTAAAGTTATAGACACTGAAAAGCCAGTATGCAAACGGTGCCACAGAGCATTTCAAATTAAGTGCGGAAAGGAGGAAACTTACCTAAGCAGCTCTGAGTGAGTTTTAGTTGTTAACATTATATTAACATGTCATAAACATGTTCATGTCCTGAAACGTTGCCGTTATTGTTTGCGAATTGGGACATCTGGCGCCTGTTGTAGCAAAGCTCCACGCACAACGGTCACAAAGGCTAACGTTAGCTTGTTGCTAACATAGCGACAGCTTCTAACGTGAGCTGGGTGCTCACATTAGCAGGCTACAGTCATCACTGTTCAGTCTGTCAGAGTGTAACACTGAGTCAGTTTAAAGAGGTGTGTGTGTGTGTGTGTTAGTACAGTGTGTGCAGCAACCCATGTTCTGTTTTTTTGCTATCGATTTTGTATCGAGAATCATGAAATTTCAATGGTACTAACATCCCTTGTGTGAACTGATGTTCACCTGGATTTGACATCACCAACCATTAAAAAAAAAAAGTATTTTCTGCTGCAAGTAAATACTGTTGGCTTAGAGTAAACAGTATCTTCTTGTGGTGAGGGCAGCTCAAATATACATCAAGTAACAGAGGTGAGTGAGAAATGTAAAGAAATAAACAAACAAGCTGCTGGTAACGTTTGCAGATCAGCCAGAGATGATCCAGCCTTCAACATAATTTCAGTGGCTTGTTTACTTTAAGAGCACACGAGCACATGTAACAACAGAGAGCAATCAAGAGCTGGATCATGAAAGAGAGGGGAGGAAAAAGAAAAGGGGAAGGGTAGGATCGAGAGTGACTTGGTATGAATCGATGATGGACACACCGCATCTCAGGCCCTCATCTTTTATTTAACCTGAGCTGCTGCCGAGAAAGACAGAACACAAAAAAGAGATAGTGGAGAGGGGAGAAGAGAATAGAGGAAAATGAGACAGAGCAAAAGAGAGGGAAGGAGGTATAAAGATTTTAAAAAGAGAGAAAGAAGGAAATGGGAGAGAAAGACAACAAAACAAGAGGTGGAGAGAGCAGAGGAGGAAGAGAAATGGGGACAGGAGAAGAGAAGAGAGAGCTATTGATGTGAGGCTCTGTGGCTGGAGTCATGCTATAAAACTGTCACTGCAGCCGTTTGATGAGCTCCCATATTTCACTTTTCTGCGGCTGCCATTCATCTGTTACACATCCCCCATCCTGTCTGTGTCCCTCCTGCCTCTCGAGAGTCTCTTCCAGGAATACGACAACTTGAATGCAAAGGTAATCACATTAAAATGCATTATACTGAATAAATTACATAAGAAGTAGTACATTAAAGGGCATACAAATGATAGAACCAAAAGAATTAGTGAAACGACAGTTCTGACACTCGGGGCCCTGTTTCCATGGCGGCGCACCAACGAGCACAAGCAGCGATCAGGCAGTTTGGTACTTTCCTGACCTTCAAATTCTCTTTGACCGTCTGTGTGATATCTTGATGCCAAGCACAGAGCGCTCGGTGCACAGGTGGGAGGTTCATTTAAATGTGGCAGCTTAAAGCGAGTTATTGATATTTTGTTGGACATCAGGTCTCATGCTTTAATAACATTACAGCAGAAAAGCATAAGTCCAGTGCTGCATGTTGTGGACTGAAGCGTTCACCACCCCACATCTCCCAGTGGTACCTCTACAACACAACGCCTCCTTAGCTGCAATGCCAATGTTGCTAGCAGTTAAATTGTTTCATTTCAGAGGCTCAAAGCTGGAAGCTGCATCTGCTCGCTGATATTTTGCCAAGTGAATATCTGTTTTTGTCAGGTCTGATATGAGATCAGTTCTGGAAGCAGTGGTCTCAGGGCTACTCCGTGCCCAAAAAGGTCAGCACAGCGCCGGTCAAAGTTCAACTCATTTGAACTTTTGGCACAGACTGCACAGAGCCGCTGCAGCACATCACACATGCAACAGTGGAGGAGGCGTGATAATTTGAATACACCAGCAGACTGAGAACAGGCCTCACAGTAACACATCTGTCTCTGAAGCAAAGCTACTCTGCAGCCGATTTACTGACTTTTATCAACAGGAGTAAACAAAATACTTGCAGACACAAACCGAGCAACATTTAAAATGAGAGTATTGTTGAGAATGGTCATCTGCACTCACCACAATGGGTTTTTTTTATGTAGAAAATCACAGCCTTGATAATATGAAAAATTTTGATCATGCCTAATGTTATTGTCATAGTTTTTAGGATGCAGGTGTTTGGAACACAAACCTTTTGCTAAAACATTGTAATGTGATAATCGGTCATGTGACCCATGTATGTTAAAAACTAGATGTTATCACACCTGTGAATACTCTTGTAATTCTACTGAGCAAAGCTGAAGAAGCCACTGGCAAAATGCATTGCTCACTATTGATAAAAGTCACAGTTGAGTCATCTCAGTGTGCGATCGTTAATTGTGATTTACCTGTGAAGAAACTATTTTAATTGAACAGTTTATGTCTAAATAAATAATAAAGTCATAATTGTTAACAGTTGCTGTGAAAATAAATAAAGTTATAATTGTGAACAAAGTTTGTACTTTAAAAATGTCCTTATTAAAAGTACCTTACAGTATGTTGTGAACATTTAAACATTAAATGTTTGTACACTGCTTCAATACTGTTGAAATTACTGCTTTTTTCAGCAGGTAGTTGCATTTTTATTCCTACAATGCATTAAGGTGCAAACGCTGCTGTGTCAAATCAATATCAATATCATGTGACCATTCATGACATGAGATACAGTAGAATTATGAATGAAATAGCATAGAATCACCACTGTGTCACTGTGCACCGGAGGTAGTTGTGCTTGTGCGATTAAAATAGGGCCTTAGGTCATTTAGCATCTTTAGCCAATCTTACCTGTAACCTTCTCACAAGATCTATGGCGGAAGGATAAGCTTCTTATCTGTTCTTTTCCCATTTGGCTTGTTGTTGTCCTCTGCACTCACCTCAATGGATTTTTGTTTTTGTGTAGAAAGTAGTTTTTTCTTCAGTATCTCGAACCTATCTACTCAATCAATATGGAGACAAAGCAAGCTGACGTTAAGAGAGACAAACACTGTGACAAATCATTCACCAGCCAGTGTTTTTGTGGTGTTAGATGTACACGCACCACATATTTTCATATGCGCTGCTGAAAATGACAGATAGTTGGTTGTTGGGTGTGTGTGGGAGGGAGGTGTAATAAGAGATCAGCAGTCTTTTTGTGTGTGAGGTCTGTAATTTCATCAATTAAAAATGCTGCCTGGGACATGGCATGCAAAACTAGAAATGGTCAAAAAAAGTTTCCCATCAACATGTCTTTTCTTACTGTTTTGGGAGAACTGTTGTTGTCTAACAGAGTACGACAAAGCAGTACCTATTGTGCCACGCAGACGATATGTGCAGTGAGTTTGAGCATGCGATTTAATATGTCAACGCCAGACGTTCTCCATTCTCACATGGAGGTGAGAGTGGAAAATCACATGCTGAAGAACAGAGTAGAATTTAAATGTGCTCACATATGATTTCTCACATCTACATCTTGTACCAGGCTATACACATTTTTATTTCTGCTATAAATTTGGACATTTTAACATGAGAGTCTATGGAAATTGATTCACTTTTTTATAGCAGGACTGTGCTTCAATTTTGAGCCGCAGAGGTTTCTCACTGGGTTAAAACTGAAGAAGCCTTTGAAATTAGATCTTGTATGAATCCACCTTCAACAACAAGACTTTGAAACTATTTAACACTTTAGTATCCACACATGTAATTTCTATATTTTTTTTTAAGTTTGATGAAGGTAAGGCGTCTTACAGTTATAGTTTTATCCCTGTTTTGGTCTCCACCAATGCCTGAGGGAAATATCTGCCCATTAAGAAACTAAATGCCCTGTGATGTTCAAAGTCTCTAACTTTGTCTGCCTGTTTGGTAGTGGGCAGGGAGTGGGCAGGGAATACATAGGGGATTTTTATAATTGCCTACTAATGAGAGTGAACGAAAGCAGCACACATTCTGTGGGCTGGAAAACCACAACGATGAGCTGAATATGCTAAAATGTTGTGTACAGCTGAGAAGAGCAGTCTGTGGGTTCATCACTATCAATGCCATCTGTCAGTCATTTCATCCATGGTTGAGATAAAAAATATGGATTAGAGCAGCTTTGAACTACAATAACATCCACCCTGTTTAAATATGTTTTCTGTACTCACTCTGTATAGGAAAGGAAAAATGAAAGGATGTTCTGCCTCAAAAAAACTGACAAAACCTTTCAGCACAGGAACCAAAGATGAACAAACTGACATTCTGCAGAAATTAAGAAGAGATATCACTTAAAAAATATCAAGGTGGAGGTCTGGTAAAAAAAATAAAAAATAAATAAAAATGGGGTAGCTCAAATGATCATTGTGGTTTCCACATTAGGGTCAATACAGTGAAAATAGAAAGGTAGATTTAAATATTTAGTACTTCTATTTTCTTATTATAAATGAAATAGGTTGAATAAATCATTCAAATATAATGCTCAATATTACATTCAATAGTCAATAGTCAAAAAAAAATTCCTTTCAAAAATTTGTTACTGTTTGTAAAAAATTTACTTTGTATTTGACATCTATCCAAATTGTGCATGGTTAGGCTTTGTTAGGCTTTGGGTAAAGTGCACTGGATTTCCCATCAGCAGCAGCAGAGAGCTGGTTTCCTCAAAATAGACCCTCTACAGTAAACCCTCTGCTCATTTACTTTCAAAGAGCCAGGCAGTGTAATGAGGCAGGGTAAGCTGGCATTATTGAAGTTCTTTCAATAGGGCTGGACTGCTGAACTGGAGAGAGAAAGTTCAACCTGCTCTAAAAAAAAGACACTCCCAAGGGAGAACTGCAAGCGTGGTTTACCTTCTTAATGATCTTTTTCTTTTTTTTTTTTAGGAGTGATGTGTTTTTTAGAGGCAGGGACTGCTAAGATAGTTTCTCTGGGTTCAGCCAAATGTGTTCTGACTAAGTCTTTAGCTGACAGCATGTTCTACAGCAGTGTTTACAAACCAGGGACTCTCATAATCAGGGCATATCGAGACAGTACATTAGCTCAACTAACTTGACAAAATAGAAATTATATGATTTCACTAAAACATGCATACATCCACATATTGAGTCAGCTGCAACAAATGAAAACTTGAGTGTGTGAAAACTGGACCACAAGAAAGCAGACAGATCTAAACAGTTGGCTTAAAGTAATGAATAAATGGTTGAACATTTTTTTAAAATGATAATAATTACAGTTCAACCTTTCAATATGTACATGTAATGGATAAATAGCTGTATGTATGAAATGTATGAAATCACTCCCTATCCACAGCATAGTGCACTACATTACTGTTATCCCTGTTTTATTTGACTGCATAAATGTATCCATTATATAGTGACCTCAAATTTCTACAATGGAACAAAAAAGTCGACATGTATGCTGCTCTCTGCTAACAATCCCACAATGCAATGCTCTGCATTTTATGAATGCAAAAATTTCTTTTGTGCATCTCTCAGTGCTAACGCGTAATGTTGATGATTGGTGAGCATCCAAACTCTTTAGTCACTGTTCACTTTTGAGTGTCCAGTACATCGGCAGTAATAAATTAGGGAATGGGTTTGACTGAGTTAAAAATAATTGATAAACAGTAGCCAAAAGTAATCAATGGATAGTTGAAATAGTTTGTTTAAATTAATGGAGAAACAGAAAACTAAACGTAAAAAAAGACTGATCTGATCTGAAATAATGAGATATGGTTAAAATACGAAGCTGATTGATTTCTAAAATGTCTAGCTTCTGTCACTGCAAATTGCAATATTATGAAATTGAACCAGGCGGCAAACTCCAAGGCCTAAAAATGAAGCCAACATGGAAGTGTCAAAAACTCCAGTTCCTCAAATGGTCACTTGAGGATGGCTTTAAAAGTGAGTCAATCACCATAGACTCCCATGTTAAAAAGCCCAACTTTACAGCAGAAATAAACAGCCAGTGTATGGTACCAGTGTATGCTTGCCACAAACCTGCATGCACCAAAGTCTCAGCTCCACACACGCCTCACCAGGCACTGCCGAGATGGCGACTTTGGAGCCCTCTCTGAGCTTCAGAGCTGTTTCTCGGAAACCTATAGGTGACATCAAAGATCATTTATTGTATGAAAATGGAACAAAAAAAGTACACTTTTATATTATTAATAATGGTAAACCATATCCTGTCTAAAGTCAATTTGATTTGAGTGAACACATTTGGACCATTAAAGCTTGGGTCGATGGAGGGCTACATTAGTTTACCTTAGGACTATGAGTCACTGATGTAAAACCATGCGACTGCGAGTGTAAAACAGGAATATGAGCATTAAAACATGTCTCTCATCCTCCTGTCAACCTTCAATTTTTTTTTTTTACACTTTGTGTTGGATTTGTTTCACTAAATGATGTATGAAGGCACTTCTTGGCAGCATATTCCCGCACATGAACAACATGTGATATAAAAACACTTTGTGTCCCATTTTGCTGCTTTAGCAGACAGGCTCCAAAATCATGAGCGGTAAGCAAGAGACTTGCCAGATATTTTTAACAATAGACTTGAGTTGAGAGCCAGCCTCCTAAAATAGGTCTTACACACCCCCCCACCCCTAACTCCTACCCTATCCCATTTGCTTCAAAGAGCCAGACAGCGTAATGAGGGTACTGAAATTTTTTCAATAGAGCTGGAGTGGTTGTCCTGTGAGAGAGAGTTCCACATGATGAAACAAATCCACCAAAATAAAAGGAGGCAGCAAACCTTAAGGGAAGACTACAACCATGGTTTTCCTCTCAGAGCATAGTGATCATTCTTATGGTTGATGCATTTGGATGTAATGAATATAAAAAACAGGAATTAGAGTCTTTGTGTTGGGATTTAATCAGACTATTAAAGTGTTGAATTGTCTCGCAGAGTGAAAAGTTGCCTACTGATTTTTGTAAAGGTAACAAATGGAAAAGAAGAGCCTGGCGAAATATTTTACAACAGTAACATACTTACATATATGTATATTAGACCCTTTCATTAGATGAGAGGTATGTCATTAAATGAAAATTAGGTTGATGTCAAAACTCAACATTGGCAAGTTGACATTGTGATGTGATTGGGTTTTGCTCACGACTTATATTAGTAGCAGTTGATAGTGTTGTCTTCAGACATTTGGAGATGTTGGATTTTGGTTACTTAACAAAACTTCAAACCAAGAAACGTCAGCTGTCATTAGTATTATACATCAAATTAACGTTGGCCTTAGACGTTGTCCTGACATTGACGTCACAACAACAAAATCTCAACACCTAAGGACGTTGGTGGCCGGCTGTAGGGCAAGGGATAATACTCGTCAAGTTATATGGTACGTAACTGTGATAAGTAATAAGTGGCTTAATTGTGCTCTCCTTGAGTATTTCCATTTTCTGTCGCTTTATACTTCTACTCCACTACCTTTGTTTGACAGCTTTAGTTATTAGTTACTCTGCAGATGAGGAATTTACACAATGGATAATATAACAAACTTTTTAAATATAACATATGGTTAAAGATAAACAAGTGGTTTCCAACCTTTTTGGTTTCTGACATCTTACAAAAAGCCATGTGTAGCCCAGGTCACATTTCAGATATATATGAGTTGTTAACAGCTCCATCAAATAGTGATAATCCCTCTAAACCTTTCACATGGCTCTTTTTCAAACCATCTGAAAAGAGATTTTCTTCTTTCCTCTCCCATTAATCTACGTTCAGATTTATCCGGTGTTCCTATATATAAAATTGGATATAAAGTAGTTCAAACTAGCTCCACCTGTCAGGATTGCTGAACAACAACACAGGTAAGGTGGGCCCAGATGCAGACACTCTGGCAGGCTGGTGCGGTGAAGGATATTTTAATGAAGAACACCAGGCTTACAGGAAGACAGGTTGAAAAAGTGTTATTCAGGCAAACACATAAATAAACAATTTAAATCCACAGGTTCATGAAGTTGTGCCTTTGACAGATGTCTTGATGTACCCTGTTTCTGAGAGCAAGCAGACTGCATAGACTCAACATAAGACGCACAAAGCATAAGAAACACGCTCTTTCCCTCATTCGTTCTCACATGCAAATAACAGGATGCCAACTTGAGAGGTGTTACATAAGAGGGGTACACTGAATTGTAATAGCTCACAAGGTAGAATAAGCTAATTAAAATTACGACTGAGATATTTGCATGAATGTGAGTTAAATTGGGTGTGAGAAACTGGATTAGAATAGCGAGCAATTTAACGAACAAGGCCCTGAAAACATTTATTCCCCTCATTTAAACTGATAAGCAGAGAAGTTCTTTAAAGTGAAAAACACATGAAAGGTTGAGCTACATGAAATGGAAATTCTGCCAAGGCACTCATCTTGAATTAGCATTTTGCTAGCTTTTATTATTCATCATAAAAACTGCACCAGAGTGGTTTCAGCCATGTCAGTACGGAGGAGCTCAGATTAAATGCAACAAATGATGAAATGTCACCTCTGCTATCAAAGGTAGCTATTCGGCTGTTAAAATGTATTTTATTCAGAGGAATCTTCCCCACCTCAGTGATTGCATTTGTATTTTACACTTCAAGCATCTATCTGACAGTTTAATTCAGAACAACTGGGTGCCCAGGCAATGAAATGTGATACAATATATGTGGATGGCTGGTTAAAATCTATAACATATTATATTTTGTTTGTTTAATCCATATAACGATCAAATCAAGGAGTTGGGTGATCAGGTGGGTTACCTTAAAGGTGCCAGTGACTAAACTGGATGAACTGTGACGGATAAAACAAACAACATAAACTATTTTCAAATAAAAATCAACACCGCTCTCCATTGTCATATTCCTTTGTTTTGTTGACTCGTCCATCCAACCTCCTTCTAATTTGCACTTTGTGGCTCTATATACATATATGAAGGCAGACCTTTTCCTTTGCTCATGTCATAATTTCTACGGCTGCTAGATGTCACCTAACAACAAAATGTAACTATGGGTCATAGTAACCCACTGCATAGTCGACCTATGGGCTTGTTTTTTATAGGAGGACAGTCTCGCCGTAATACTTCCTCAGAGGTGCAGGTTGGATCGTTGACATGCTTTGGAAAACCTCTTGCCTGACATCTTTTTGACATCTTAGTTGGGAGAACTGCGTCCAAAAAGTCCTCTACCTCTCTGGAACGGGCAGTCTAAGGCTAACACCCACGTCAATAAGTAATTGATCAGTTGTGAGAAAGTGAGAAGTGTCATTCTTTATTATGTCTATATTCACAATGTGTGAAAATATGCCCCGTTATTCACAAATGTAAATGATGGACATGTTTCACCCCTCTCTGTGACTGGCTGACATTTACTCTGTCCTCGAGTGTGGCCCCTCAGAACAAATATTAACACTTTCACTTTTAGACTTGGTTGCATGAAGTCCTCGTAAAGCAGCTGGCAGTACTTTCATTGGGCTGCGTATGCATCCATTGTGTTTTTACCTTTTCTTCTTCATCATCTTCTTCTAACTCTGCCATGGTAGTCTATTGCAGCCCCTAGAACTATATGGTCTAAAGTTTTAACATTTTGGCACACTGATTGGGAACACTCCCTGTGATGTTTTTCACCAAGTTTCATATCTGTGCCTCAAGCACTCTAGCATCACCAACAGGTATAGAGTTGTAGGTGCGTTGACATAGGTACCCTTGGATTCCTTGGCTCAAGGGATCAGTGCACCCTATGACATTTCCACTAAATTGGATTTAAAATTAAAGTCTTTTTTCACTACTCTTCAGACAAACTTTGTCCAATCTTCACTAAAATTGGCAGAGATGATCTTCAGACCAAGGTCCACAAAAGTTATTTCATGGGTTTTTGATTTGTGAAAGCATGCAACCATAACAGCCAGTTGAAATTGGCGGCAAAGGTGCTAAACAAGAGATCAAGTCATATCTTAGCCAGTTTTTCATCAACTAACCCGAAACTTGCTGTGAGTGCTTACAACCATGCCCTTGAGATAACGACATAATGCTTCCATAGCCGCTCAGGGCTGCTGGGCTGGGTGGCCCCCACATTGCTGCTTGCAGGTATAACGTGTGGACCTGAGGCACATGAGTATCAGAATGATTCAGACAACACATATGTAATTATGGACTGTATGACCGTCTGATTATTATTGCAGCACTGACTAAAATATCAGGTTTCAGTAATATAATCACTGAAACATTCATTCCCTGATTACTAACTGAGACTTCTGATGGAGGTGGAGACTGACAGATTGAGGCAGTATCAATCACCCCCCCACCCCCCCACCCCCGCTCCCACCCCACCCCCACCCTCTTCTATCACAAGCTGTAGCCGTGGTGGGATTTGATGTTTCTCACTTGCATTTCTCCCTCAAGTGTTCCAGAGCTGCAACTCACAAAGCGTGAAGGCTTTAATTAAAGATAGTAGATGTGACACTAACAAGTTGGCACTTTTACTGCTTTACTGTCTGACATCTGGAAACTCAGACGTGATGTCTGTATGTCTCAAACGTGCTGTGCCACTGCAGTTATCCATATTTGTATTAATTGCTTAAATGAACTAAATAGAGCAATAGTGGTAGTTAGTTTGGTCTAACAAAGCAGCGCCAATATTTCCAATATATTTCCATATTCGGCTGGAATAAAGGAGGACTTGTGCAGCCGGCTCATTAACAGTCACAGCTCATTAGGGCTGGTTTAATCAAGATTCAGAAACCACACTGGGCTCCTGACAAATGACCAATATTGCAGCAGCATAATGACAGCAAAAACAACGTGTCAGGTTTCCTTTAATGTGAAGCTGTAGTCCTGTTTATGAAGCTATGCTGTAGAACGCCATTGTATTGAGACCCCCCCCCCCCCCCCCCCCCCCCACCACCACCACCACCACCCAGCCTGTCAGCAGGTCAACATTTAAACATCATCCTGATAATGTGTCAGTGTTGAAGCCTGAAGCTGAGCAAACCACACGCGCTGGGGAAAAAGCACAGTGGGCGCAGCCGATGTTCCAGTTTTTAAATTAGCAGTAGAAGAATTCTTTTATTTATTCTTTTTCTCTCTCTCACGGCTCTCTGGAAGCGTACAGTAATTGTTGCTCTGTGTGACTTCCCTTCAGCACACAGCAAATACTTCCTACTGCAGAACACACTGAACAACACTGAAAGGATACAGGATTTCAGTTGGTGTGTTCCCCAGAGTGTACACACACAGGCCATAGGTATACATTTCCCATTAATTAGTTATTTACAGGCTTAGCACAATTAAAGCTGGGTTTGTAGTACTGCATTAAAGGGTTGCATTATCCCTATAGCAGCTTTGTATATAGGCCTAAACCTGAGCAGAGCCCAGGCGTCTGTTTGTGCTCAGTTCAGACCTGGATTCCTGCCTTTAGCTGTGCAAACTGGACGCTTCATTCAGTCCCCAAGGACAGAGGGTGTCTCCTGTGTAATTTGGATGAGGTTGAGAATAAAATGCAGTCTATATTTTACCCTCCTTTTTTTTTTTTTTTTTTTAAATCATCATCTTCCAATTAAGCCTTTGCAGAAAATGTTTACTGGGCATCTTCTCAGTATGGCAGATTCATTCAGCATTCATTCATTCATACACTGTAGCTGACGTGCGCCTCCTCGTCAAAAATGTCAATTCGTCAAATATTGTCCTACAAGTTTCTGATGGTGGTCACAATTATTGATAGTGAAGACAACATGAAGAAAGACTTCTCCTTTTCACGAACGTGTCTTTCCGAAAATCACCCTGCTAACATGGGAGACAGTTGAGAAAGGAGACGGAATCATTTCCTTTATCAGTGTCACATGGGTATTGCTACCTCCCCATCCCTTTAGGAGACTAGCAGCAGATCTGAGTCTGTTCACTCAAATGGGAGAAGTGAAGGTGATCACAGATTATCAACCCCATAGTCACCAAGTCATGAGAAAATTAACATTGTTCGGGACCTGTCTCTGTCTCAGCAGATCTGGTAACACCAGATAAAGAGAAGTTTACAGGGATTTATCTGTGATTTAATGTTAAGATCTAAATGTTTCTTTGCTTACTAATACTATTATTGTTATTATTATTTAAGTGTTTTTGCTGGGGAAAAAAGAGAATATTATTAGACTGGTAAAATCTTGTCAGATATTACACTAACATAAAAACAAGCAGTGCAAATTGGTACTGTATCTATGTTTTGAACAAGCAATCACAACCATGGCCACTTAGGAGACAGGAAGTGTAGGCCATTTTGTACTATTGGCACTGCTTGTAATGCGTCATCTTTGTTATAGAGCAGCTTTGCTCACACGCTCACAATGACCATGCTAACACACTGATGTTACTGTGTTTACTGTTTGAGTTTAGTGTGTTAGCATGCTAACATTTGCTCATTAGAACGTAAAGACAAAGAACAGCTGAGGCTGATGGGAATGTCATTAGCATGTAGAGATATTTCACAGGATAAGTGAAAACTTTGACCTGTTGGTGGCACTGGAGAAAATGTCAGGGGATCACCAAAGTCAGAGGGATTTAGTCTCTTGAGGACATGACCGTACAAGATGTCATGGCAATTTATCCAATAGCCGTTGAGATATTTCAGTCCAGAAAGTGGTGGACTCACTTACCAGTGCCAACTAAATGGCTGTGCTGCTAGCATAGCTAAAAAAAAAGTTGCCTTCATAGTCTAACCAAGATAGTAATGAGCATAGTAGCTGGTGGTTAGCAGGATTGTTACGAAAAACATCAATAAAAATGCAACTGGATAGTCCTAAGCTTGATTGCTGTGATGAAAACCACACTCTCCCTTCAGCAGTACAGCTTTGAGCTCAGGTGGATAACTTAAAGATCGCTGTAGACCTACTGTGCTTTCAGTAGGTTATGTCCTGACTGAAAGCAAAAGCATTTTCACTGAAATTAACTCGATGATCTGAAGCCAGTGAGAGCTGCAGGAGCAGGGAGCTAAAAATCTACAGAAAAAAACCTCCTGGCTCAGGGTGGTCTGTGTTAAACTGAGGCCAGTAATATTCATAGATGGTTCAGGGAACTGCAAAGCCAAATACAATACCACCAGGCTCAGCCTAACAAGGTCACACATACAGAGGCTGTAGCAAATACAAGCAAACATAAATCCCAGCAGGCAAAAAGAAAGGTCATCCTTGTTTTGAGAGAAAACAGGGAGTTTTCTGAATTTACAGTCAGCCACAAAAATCAAAAGGCCATGTCACGTTGCTATAGTTACAGAGCAAAGATCCCAAAGCTCCTGAGATGCGGAGGGCAGATTCTTCTCCTGGAGTTGGAACTTGAAGTTTTCTCTCTGTTTTATTGCGCACACTCAGCCCTGTGGGAGAACCACAGCTACCTTGGGATGGCAGTAGAGTCTCTGCTTCTTGGCGACAAAAGGCTCAGTGGTACAGCCTGGCTATTATATTATGTAAATTTCAGATGTGTCTGTCGGACCGCTGGTGATGATTAATTGCCGTCTAACCGCGAGTCACAGAGATGCACAGGTATGATGGGACAGGGACCTTTTTCTTTCTTTCTTTCACACATGAAGTGACGTTGATAAACAAATAGTACACACTTACACTACATATACACTCCTTATACACAAAAGTCACCTTGCTTCAAATGGTCCATAGCATTAACAAAAAACACTAATGATAATGCTTTGATCAGAATGAATTTGGGGTTTAAATATGTTCCATATAAACAAAAAATAAATTAATGTGAAATTAATGTTCTGTTCAGAGTCAAATTTATAGCCCTGGTTTTTGCCAATAATTAAAAGGGTAATTAATGATCAGAAACCATCCATCCATTAGCTAACCACTTATTATTTGAGGGTTGAAATATGTTATTAATAAGAATAAATATTATCGACAAATAGCTGCTATTTGTAACTCCACACATGTAAAAAGCCCCCCTCCACCCCTGGAAGCAAGAACACAAGACTGAAAGGGGCACAAAACATAACTTGTGGTCACCCACCCCCCCACTTATTAGCATCTGTCACATTACAGCTCTGCTCTGATGACACATTCTTGACAGCTGTGTTTATATTTTCTAATAGTTACAAGACCCGACACAGCTGAATTTGTTCTGATGTAATCTTCTGATCTCTCCCTGCAGGTTTGAGGCTCATCGTTGTGAAAATCTTACTCACAAGTGACACTTTTGTGAATGAAACTTGTCACAAACAGAGCAGAGCAGGAAGCCTTATGCATGTTTTACAGCTGTTGATTATGCGAACAAGTTGAAATGTACTTATTTATTTAAGTTCGTGCAGTTAGAGTTTGCTGAAAGCCAGTCTTCACCAGTGTTGCCAGCATTTGTTACAGAATTTGGCAACTTTTAAGACCTCTTTCAAAAAAGCACTGACAAATCTAACAGCTTTCTGGGGAGATGTTTACTCTTCTCTCTCTTGTTCAATCAAGTATTTATTATATAAAGAACAAAACACAAAATTAGACATGTCTGAAGAAACAAAACATATGCAAACCAGTGCATGATGATGGTATATCTTGTTTGTCTTATCCTGTTTGACGGAAGGTGCAAAAAGCAAAAGGTTAAAGTTCAAGGAAAACATTTAGGCCTCTAAATGTTGCTATATTAGAGACATACACATATACATGTCTCTACACCACAGGGAATGTTGTAATACACTCATCCATTTCTGAACTATTTCTAGATACTATCTTCTACTAGTTGCTTCTACTATCTAGAAGATACTAAGTATCTTCTAGATACTTTCAAGATAAAAAAAATAAAAAAAATTAAATGTGGCAACAATCAAAAAAATTCCAGTAATTAATTAAGTTTTGAGGAATTGTCTGGTTTTTTATTTTCTAGTAAGTGATATTTTGGGGTCTTGATGCTTTTATCTTTAACAGGAGTCCTCTGGTTAGACAGTCTTTCTGTATTACACTAGCCATTCATAGGGGATGTGGAGTCAGCAGAAAACTGAATGAGCCCTGAATGTGCTTCCAACAACCAATCACTGATCCCCATTGTTAGTCCGGGCAACTCCTTCTCCTGTGTTTTTATTTCAAATCTTTTGACTAAGTAAGATTAATTTTCATTCTAAATACACAGAGTTTAATAGAGAGTGTTGAGTTCAGTGTCTGGATCCTTTCTATTCATGACACTTCAGCTGAACAGACAATACTCAATGCACAAATTATATCTTGATACAAGACAATAGATTGATAACATTTTGATACATTACATTTGAGGCAGATTTAGATTCATATTGTTGAGATGGTTGCAGCTTGAAAAATAAAAATGAGTTAGAGTCAGTACAGTCCGGCTTCTTTTTTAAAGTAACTAATTTAATGTAATCATGCAACATCTAAGCATTTCTCAGACAGGCACATGGAAGAGAGGTTTAGAATAAGAATATGAAAATGTTCTTGCATGAAGCCCATGGTGTTGGTACATCAGTGAAGTGATTCATCATATTTCTAAACACGTCTGTAATCCGATGCTGCTGTTTACACTCAGATGTATCAATAGCAGCACAGAACTCCAGCCACTTCCCTCTGTGAGCAATATATATGTGTGTGTGTGTGTGTGTGTGTGTGTGTGTGTGTGTGTGTGTGTGTGTGTGTGTGTGTGAGATCCACGGTACAAGGCTCTGCCTGTGTTCCATGAGAGTAGAGCAACGTCTGCAGCTTTGTCTGAGAAATGACAAGAGGACAGATGCAGGCATATGTCATGTAGGCTGGGAGGCGACTCTCAGATGGAAACCCGGCAAGGTGCCCTGAGCAGTGGTTGGCTGCTCTCTGTGCACGTGTCTGCTGCACACAAACATGCACTCATACTCATTCAAATGTATGCATGTATACAAAAGTACACAGAAGCCAAAATTTCATGCTCACACACACTTGTAAGTGAGTCATCGGTTAAATTAAACATACAATAAATATGTATCAACACTTTATTGGAGACTTTGCGGATAACATTACCATAAAGATCAAGAAGTCTTTTATGTGTCCTTCTTCATCTCACAGTCTGTTCCTGGCCTTCTCATCATGTCCTGTTGTGGTTTTAAAAAACATGGATTTGAGCCACAGTGGATTTCAGTCACACTCGTGTTGTGTCTGTAGGAACAGCAATATGGTACAGATTGAAATATCTCAACAAACAGCTGATTGATTATGATATAATTTTGCACAGCTATTCATAGTTCCTAGAAGATGAATCCTACTAACTTTGGTGAACCACAATCATACAGTCAGAAGCTAATAACAGTCCCATCAGCCTCAGCTGTGCTTTGTGTTTTGTGCTAATTAGCAAATGTTAGCATGCTACCATGCTAAAGTAAGACGGTGGTCATGGTATGCATTACACCTGCTGAATATCACTCTCATTGTGTGCATGTTAGCATGCTGATATTAGCATTCAGATCAAAGCTGCTGTTGCGGCTGTATAGGTTTATCCACGGTGTCTACACAGAGTGAAAGCAGCATGTTAGTAGAGCAGCAGCAGCTTCAGTCCCCTGTCAGTGCCCGTCTTGCCTGTTCAGAAGCTGCGTCTCTTACTGGTGCTTGGGTCTGGTCTCCCGTGACTCCAGAGAAAATAAAATCTGGCTCCAGGCCCCTTTACTTTTTGCACTTGATTTAATTTTTTTGCCCATCAATCTTTGCCTAGAAACCCACAAGATAAAGTGGAACCCTTTTTTTTGCAAATTTATCTCAAAAGATTTCTGACATGTTTTAACTTTGTCACGTCAGTAAATGTAAACATAAAAACCAAAACAAAAAGAAGCTAAAAACCTCTGTAGAGCTGCAGAGTTGGCCATTAATTGTCTGTGGTTTCATGACTATGGATGACCGCCTTTTCACATTTAATGTAGTTATTCAATTCAGTGTTCGTGTAAAAACAATATTATGCCAGTTGTGTTGATAGTTCATACACATTCTCTAAATTTCTCTTTCCCTTTGTTTGGCAGATTTGTTCTCACCGATGGGAACAACTGAATGCACTTTCTCGCCAAGTTTAAATGATTGCTTACTTCCTTGGCAAATTATCCGTGTGCATTCAAGTGTGTGGCTTCCAAATTACTGACTGATGTTCACAGCCAACAAGCCCTGGTGTCATGGCTTGAATACAGACTGCCAACCAAAGGAGGGATTCACTCTGCACCGAATGTAAATGGAGGGCAATCACCTGCCTAATAGCCCTGCCGGTGCCCATCTCTGTTGTAATCTCATCTCTGTCTTAACACAGACATTCAGACAGGGGATTGAAGATAGAATATGACTGTAGTCGGTTTTTCAGCAGGTGTTTCCGAGGCATTGGCAGAGTTGTAGGAACAGTTGAAATAGCACAAACCTTTCAGTAAAACAGTAAATCCTACCAACCCGCCTCTAAGCCCATAGATAAGACAGCAACAAAAGGAACCAATCGTGTCAGCAGCAAAGAGGATTGATACAGTCAATATTAGGACTTTGGCTGCACCCGGCTGCTCTGCTGATACTTGTTTCAGTATGATAGAGCAGCTCTTAAGGGGGAAAAAAATCAAAACAAAGATATTTTGACTTTTTTTAAGAAACCTTGTAAGTGATGCATGTGGGTATGAGGCAGCACAATTAAATCTTGGACCAGAAATCAGTAGCCCATCCTAATATGGAGGGCAAAGCTGCATTCAGGTGTATCAGGATTTTATTCACAAGTGAGGTTAATAAGAAAATTGCTTTATGTATGGTAATTTATTTTGGTAGAATGCCATCGTAGAGGTAGGGAAGTGATAATCCTTCTGAGCTGTTACTTACGAGAGCTTGGGAACTTTCAATGAAGTGACATTAACACATAATGTGTGTACAGCTAAAAAAAAAGAAGGTGCCTGCTAAGCTGTTTAACTACATAATCAGCTCTTGTAGGGGCCAAGATTTGCAGTGAACTGTCTGAACCAGCAGCAATTGGACTGTACTTATATTGCACTTTTCTTGTTTTAAAGACCACTCAAAGCATATAACACCCATGCACACACATCACTAATGGAACAGCCATCAGGAGCAGCTTGAGGTTCAGTATCTTGCCCAAGGACACTTCAACAGGCAGGCTCGAGGAGCCGGGGGATGAATCCCCAACCCTCTGGTTAGTGGGCAAACCGAGGACTGTCAGAATCGAGACTGTCCTCCTGTAAGAGCGTAATTTGTAACCCATAGTTACATTTTGTTATCAAGTGACATCTAATGGTCTAATCTAATTAATTATGACAGAGGCAAGGGGAAAACTGCGGTGACGTAGTTTATAGTGCGAAGGATGGATGGGTCAACAAAACACAGGAATATGACACAGGAGAGCAGTGTTCGATTCCCAGGTGAAAGTTGCAATTTATGTTGTTTCTTTCATCCCTGACCGTTCGAGAAAGTTAACCATTTTGTTATTATTGTAACCCAACACTAGAGACTGTCTAATAATGAGGAAGAACTTACTTTAACCCAAATCACAATCAAACCACATGCCACAGTAGGGGTGCTATTTCAGACCTACAACCTATATGTTGTGACCTATATGCCCTCTGTAGGTTGGGGAACTTGTTTTCAGAATCAGCGCTGTCACTTACAACAGACAGTGAACGTGTCACCTTTCATAGTGAAGAAAGTGAGCAAACACAGTCAGTGACCACAAATCTTTTAACTGAACTGAACGAATGAATTTGAATAAAATGATTTTGATAACTTCCACCTCTAGTTGTTCCCATGAGGTCTTAAAACTGAACTGTTGCCTAAATCTCAGTGCATTTTTACATCCACTCTTCAGAGCTCTGAATATCATTCACAACAGCCTCTATACGCAGACATGAATAACTCTCAGTTGCAGGCCTTACCCATCACTGATCAATGTTCGGTTTTGGCTTATTGTGGATGTATCAGTATATCCCCTCTGCTTTGGCTCCAGTGGTAGAACAGGCTTCTGACTAAGAGCCCACCTGTTCAGGCTAGATCTAAGCCCTCTGTAGCATTTACTGTACTACTTGCACTGTAGTACTGAACATGCTTTTAATCATTTGTTCAAAAGGGATATGCTCCCACTTTTGGATGTCTAACTCTTCATGAATGTTATGTAATAGGACCAGTGTATGTGTGGGCAGATAACTAACTAAATCTGAGGTAATATGGAAACTGTGTCATTATTATGTAGTTCTTCTACCAGAGGTTAGTTTATGATGTTGGTCACAATTTAATAAGATAGTACCAAATAAATCTAAGGAATCAATTTTTGTATTATGTGTTTAAGTTGTTTTTCAAACTCCAGATATCAATATAGGTATTGGCCTCAGTCAGGCTGTACTGATCACACACACATATTCACGTGCAGATGGTTGATTTCTTCAGATAAGGCTAAAAAGACAATATTCGCCCTGATCTTTAAGACCAGAGGTCGTCCTGACCGCAAAGTGTCCAGACCACTGCGAGGACTCATACTGTCTTTCTTTCACTATCCTCCATGAAGGAGAGAAAGGTTCAGGTGCAACACAGCTCTGGATGCTCTGGCTGGCTTACTATACATATGGAGGCAAGTTCACAACTGCATTCACATTAAGATGGTCGATATGTATTTCCCACATTGACCAACGAAAAGAAATCACATTTCACATTGTTTCATATTCAGATCCAGTGCTGCAGAAAAAAACATCATCTTGGGTTTATTTCATTCCCGTGTAGACTGATCTAATGGAGTTATATTTGATTTATTGCTGCAGTCATTACGGTTTCATTTGTCTGAAGGCTCAGATTTATGCTTCTGTAGATCTTTGAACACATTTGCACTTAGGATAACTTCTTTTGGAATCCTGCTAATGTGTTATACTAAACAGCATTAGCTCTGCAATGAAAAACGGAATGGAGTCCAATATCTAACATATGCCACTAATAACAATAAGATGAGCATATCACAAGTCCTCCAACCTGGACAACCATATAGGTTGTTTGTTCCAACCTTCTGATACGACCCATAGGAGTGTCTGAGTTAGTGCCACCACAGTGACAGAGATATCATAGCTGTGTCCCAGTTCAGCGGCCGCATCCTTGTGCGTCACAGCGGCACGACTAGGCTGGACCCATTTCGAAGGCTCTTTCAAATGCCACTGAGAAATGCATCTGTCTTGCACCAGGCAGTGAAGGCTCCAACAGGGGGATCCTTCGTGGCCCAACTTGTTTTAAGATTCACTGCGCCAGTAGTAAAATTATATTACACTTTTTAAAATTCAAGTATTGGATTTCATCTCAATTTAACAGGTAACAGTTCAACTGTTAAAACCAAGGGCCTTGAAACCTCAAGTTTTTGTTAAAAAAAAAAAAAAAGAAAGTTATGTTGTCATGTTTGGTAGGTGACAGGAGCTGTGCTTTGAAACAAAACTGTAAGGACAGCCACAGCTAGCAAGTCCTGTGTAGGCCAGACTGTCTCATTTTGGTTTAGTCTTTGCAGCACAGACGGCTACCATGTCCTCCAAAGTTGTATTTTTTTGCATCTGAGCTGCACTCGTCATAGAGCTGTCAAGTGACATCACTGATGGCACAGTTCTGAGCCAGTATCTTTGACTATTTCCACATCAGCCCCACAGTAACAGCAATAGGAAATGATTGTATGCTCAGCAGCCATCTGCTTCCTGCTTTAGAGGGACCCTCTGCAACCCTGATGGACCTCAGCAGAATGTTAATTAGGAAGGAAGCAAATTGTTGCCCATGAAATGGCCACAGATGGGAGCTGCACAATCAAGTGGAAGTCCAGCTGATATAATTGATTGGAATAATTACTGTTTCTTTTTCCCTTAGATTGAGTGCTGTTTTGGATTGAAATGAAAATTTGTTGTATTTATAACCACCCTTCTTTGTTGTTGATCACATTCCACCTTTTTATTCCACGATAGAGGTGTTTCTAAAACAGTCATTTAGGGAACTGGACATGTGCTGTTTATTTATCCACAGTGTAGGGTAATTTTATGCAACATGCTTTATACTAACATATGCAAACCAGTGGCATAAAAACTGGCATAGTATTTCCCTGAGCAGACTCTTATAAACAAAATATTATATTTCTATTTCACTGCAATAGCACTTTTGAATGGAATTCAGGGAAGAATTGATGAATTTGTGCATTTAGATGTTGTGAAAGGCTGCTGCACCTGTTGCATCATGATTTCATAGAAGATTTCTTGCTTTCCTTTTTGACTGAAAAGTTTGTTAGTTTGAAGCTTCTTATTGAGACTTTGAAATAAAAACAAATGTTAAGCAAGGGCATGTGAAAGATGATGTTAAATAAGAACAGCACGTAAAACAATAAATGTTAAATGAGAGCAACGCGTTTTTCCTCATTCTTGAATGTAAACAGACTACGACAGTCAACACTGTCAATTTCATCTTGACAGCACCGTATGACATTATCTCAGCCAAACAATATGACAATTTTAAGTTAAGAAGAAACGTTATTTCATATTTCGGTAAACTGGCAGCACAGAGTGAGTGAATGCTGCCACTCCAGAAAACATTAAAGGAAAACATCATGCACAGCTCACGATAATCTGAAAAATACATATTGCTGTTGACAGGCACCGGGGGGTGGGATGTAATGCGACAGAGGAAAACCATTACAAACATACCTCAGCCACCTGGAGGTGGGAGTGCTGCTGCAGCGCCTGACGTGTCTCAGTGCAGAATCTCACTATGCAAAGCCCAACAACGACCCACAGCAAAATAAAGTTTAGAGAGGCAGAGCTTTACTATTTCAGCTTTAATTCTCAGCTTTGTGGAAATGCCTCAGTGCTGTGGTTGAAAACTGTAAAGAATCACAAGTAGCTGGATTGAATCTTCTGACTGTCAGGGAGATGCGGAGCTTCGGTCACGGACACAGCAGAGTGCTGCAGGGAAGCTGGCTGCTTTGGTTGAAGGCTGTTCTCTCACTGATCTGTTGACCAGTTTTTGTGCATTTGTCAGTGTGTTTCCAAAACAATACCGTGGAAAACAACCCAGAAACAAGATATCACAGAAACACTATCACCCAGCAAAAAAACAGCTTAGTCACGACTACAACTCTGCCTTGTTCTGACTAGATAAGACTGTAAGGTAAAAAAAAAATATTGCGTGTCACAGAATGATATGAATGATAGAGTGGATATAATAAAAAGAAGTGGATTGAATTGTACTCGCTGCATCATAAATAGAGATATGAAACAAAATAATAAACAACATGCCAAGAGCTGCCTGAACAGATATGAGGTAGCAGACTCAACTTCAAACTCAATTTTTTTCCCCAGACTTCCTCTCATCAGATATAATAAATCAAAATTGATTTTTGTGTGTAGGCTGATGGAACCTAATAATGTTTGGTGAAGCTGATGGTAAATTCATGGGCAGGTATATAAAGTAGAATTGGGGCCATTGGGAGGCAACATCTTGAAGCTAAAAGTGGCTCCTTTTTTGTTTGCCCACCCGCCTCCTTCTCCCCATTAGTGTTTTTTGTTCTTAATGTCTTGCTTGGTAAAATAAAGGTTAAATGAATAAATAAAAGAATTCAACTGATGATCGATTGATCACAACATTATGACCCATCTAGTGTTCAATAGGGTTTAATTGGTGGTAATTTGTAAGATGAGAGGAACAAGATACAGTGACTGTTACTGAGTTGGTCACATGGCACTCACGTGTCACTGTCTATGCAGCCAGTGGAGTTTCGCCTACAGGCAGGGACACACAGGAGGGCCGTACCTCTGATGATGATTCAGATTTGGTTGTGACAACAGATGGGATCGAGTTGGGTCAGTTGGTGTTCATAAAACACATAAGGGAGGTGTGGAGAAACTCTAGTTAAAAAAAAGTCAGGCCCTTCAGGCAGATGTTACCAAACGTGCAAAACTTACTGATGTGTTTGCTGTAGGACCTTTGTTAGGTTCCCGTGGCTGCGGGGGCGAGTGACGGGGGAGTAGCACTTACTGTATGCTAAACAGAAGCTAACAATGGGCTGGCTGCCGGGCTAAACGATATGTAATGAGACATGATGATGATTAGCATTTTGCTATGTTACTCTGGAGTCCAGTAACCCATTAAGATGCCCTGGCAGAATTTAGCAAACAGTGTTTCTAGGGAGTGGCACAGTTGGTATACATATTCAGGAGAGTATTAAGATGTGTAGTGTGATCGATTGCTGTGGGCCTGTCTGGGCCAAAATACCAATGCCATTTGTCCCAGTGCAACCCTGACATCACCTGGTTGTCGCTGAGGGAGACACACCTGTAAATAAACAGCTTTACCTTTAGTTTGTTTCATTTTTCAGCTCCAGGTCCCTCTGAAGGTTCTGCCAACATGTGATGGTCAGCGTTCTTGTGGATATTCTAGGTCGTCTACCTCCAGAACTTCAGTCGTTACGAAGCAGTGGCTCAGTGCGAATGTCTGGTGGATTTACTCGGTTTAAAGTTTATGTTCCTTCCTGACTAGTCAGGTTACAGCTCGTCTGCAGGTCTGTGCAAAGACTGAGCAGGTACAATGCGGATGTAAGGCCGAGCATCAGCTCTTTGTTTGGGTGAGAGTAGAATTCAAGGAATTTAAAGGTTTTACGGTTGGTGCTACAGTATTATGTCACCTTTCAGAGCCGGATATGACTGCAGGGTCTAAACATCCTAAATACAGACATTGCTACTTTAGATATGGTGACTCACAGATTAAGTAGTCATATAGTATACTTGATTCCACATCAAGCAGTTGAACAGACTGGGCTAAATATAACATGACCCTGATTATGAGGCGTACAAGTGAAATATGGTAAATCACACATGTGTGTGTGTATGTCGTCTATCACTCGCATAATGGCTCACTCTCCTGACAAGTTCCTTGAAGTGATAAAATTCTTTTCTCTGTGGGCTGGAATTTTCCAGCCTTTGCCTTTGTCTTCTGGGCTCCTCATGTGTGACAGCTGTAAAGCTCTACTCTCTGACAGATGATTAGTTCTTGTTCTGCAGGCGACATTGGGAGATGTTGTTGACTTGTTTTGACAAAACACTCTAAAGGGCTGACTACCTTTAAAAGACACACTGTTGTATAAATGGACTTGAGGAAACTTGCTAGCATAGCAACAAGCAACCAATAATCCAACACTGACCCTGCCCACTTAAAGAATATCTGATGTTGTGAAGGTATCTGTGAATTTACAGAAACTAGTCCTACACACAAATACATGATCTTATTATTTCAATACCACCAGTGCACTTTGGGGTTCAGTGTCTGGCTAAGACCTGCTGTGAGGGTTTGTGTGGGCTATATAGATGTAACATCAGCTGATCTCTCCTCACTTGGGGCTCACCCTCCTCATGGCACTGGCAGCCAACCCATCAACCTCTCAACCATCTCCAACCGGGCTGATTCTTGTGTCAGAACAGGCTACTAATTCAAATTACTCCACACTCTGCAGAAGCAGTAACATTGCTCAAAGCAGCAATCATAATGTAATCTTTGATTTAATGCAACTGTTCTTCCAGCAAAAGGACTTGTGACTCAGGCTGTTTGGCAAATATTGTCAGTGGTAAAAATTAACTCTGCCTTTTTGTACAGGCACTTTGGGCAAAATATATGGTAGATTAAGTAAGAAAATATTTGTTGCGTGAATGGAAATAATAAATCATAAACCATTGCATCAGTCCTTTCTGACATCAGTGAAAGCGATCCACACGCTAAGCAAGATGTGGCCCGGAGCCCTTCAATTAACTGAAATGGGCTGTGTGCATTTAATAATGTATTTAAACAGCCTCTTTTCCACCCTCAGCTACTGAGTGCAGGTCTTACTTCACGCTGATTTCTAATGTCACACTAACGCACTTACCCTGTGGGGAAAGCAAGATATTGTAAGAACATCTGTGAAGAGAGCAAGTGTTGATTTGCATGAGTCAGTGTCTGAGAAGAATGAGTAATAATGATGGTGCTAAAGATGATTAAAAGCAGCAGCAGTGGGAGAAAAGAGAAGGTAACAGTCTGTTGGTGATTCAGCTTGGACTCATTCAGACTTATCAGTCACAGTGGAGTAGAGATTCAGGGTTGTGGTATTTTTCATGCCTCCGCCCTCGGTGACAGCAAGGTCCAAGGGCATTACGTTTTCAGGTTGTTGCTCTGGAAGGACGTCCCATTTGTGTGAATGTGATATCCTGACCTCTTAAAACACAGTATTCGCCTCCTGAATGTGGTATCTCAAGACCACCTTGAGGGAATTTGTTTAGTTTTGGCACAAACATCCGGCTTCGATTTGGCTGCAACTCACAAATTCATACTTATGACACAACTTAACACAAATGCCAAAACAGGATAAAATGATGAAGGGAAGACATTTTATATCCAAATGGTCAAAGGTCAACTTCACAGTGATATCATAATGTTCTGCAAAAACACTTCTGGCCATTATTCAATGCTGTAACTCAGGCCAAGGTGATTGTGACCATTTTTCCTGCAACTTGGCTGGTTGGTGGAGGCACACAACCACAAGGTGGTTTTGAAGTGATTGTACAAAATGTTGTTGGTCCTGGAGATGCCAGTGACAAGAATGATGCCTATATTCATTTTATTTGTAATTATATTTGATGCTTCTTGTAAATCTACTTTTTATTTTTTTATTATGGTTTCTCTGATGTACCTCCTCTACCAGCTGCAGTATTTTTTGCAGCAAAATGTCGTTACCATTTGAAGTCACTTGATAAATGTGTCTCATTGTCGGTGAATAACTTTTACTTTTATATTCTAAGAATATTTTCTCAGGTGTGAGACTTGTGTGTTCCAGTCTGTGTGTGCCTGTACAGTAGATGTGTAGCAGCTCAGGATTAGAAAGCAGAAAATCTGCTGTTTTCTCCATGGTGTTTGTGCACCTCAGCACATGCTGAGTCATAATCATGTTGTATTTCATTCAAGATATCTAAGCACCATTTCAAAAGCAACAAAATCACCATCACTATATGTATCAGTGAGATTATCAGACAAGATATGTAGGTCTTTGTGTATGTGAGTGTATCTAGTCTGTAGGAATATGAACTTAATTATCATACTCTGGAACCAGCAATAAGGTACCGATGTGTGTGGGTTTGTTTGTGTGGTGACAGGTCTGACTATCTTTGTCCTGTAGGTGATTATTCTCTCTCTCTCTCTCTCTCTCTCTCTCTGTGTGTGTGTGTGTGTGTGTGTGTGTGTGTGTGTGTGTGTCAGCTACACTGTGTATGTGTGTGTGTGTGTGTGTGTTTGTGTCAGCTAGAGAACACTGAGGATCCAATCACCACTTCTAACAGTTGGCTTGTACAGCCTTGTATGTATCCTGTTGGCTTGTACCCTGCTTTAGGATCTGTTTCCTGTCATTGCACCCCACCTACTTGCAAAATACATCAGCAATACAATTCATTAATACAGCTGAGAGAGATCCAAGGTCTGATCGCTAATTTTATTGATTGTAACCGTCATTGATTTATTTGACTCATTGTAAGTTCCTACATTTTGATCTTTAACATTGTTAATTTTACCCTGTTTTAATTGATATAAGAGCACATCTTCTTCTTTTAATGGTATTTGATTTTAATTGTGTCTTTACCACAGCACCATTGAAAATGAGTGTTCTCCCTAAGCATCAACCTCCAGGACTGAAAAATGATGCCAATACAGAAAAAACTGTAGTTCCTTGAATGCCACTTGAGGCTGGCTCCAAAAGTGAGTCAACCCCCCACAGACTCCAATGTTAAAATCCCCAATTTTACAACAGAAATAAACATGTTTACAGCCTGCTACAAAAAGCACTTTTAGTCTCTATAGCGAATGTCTTCCTTCATGACAACTGTACGGGGGTGAATCTTTATATAACTCACCCGTTTAAGTATTACCAAGGCTTAAAGTTGCATGCATAATGGAGGGAGTAGCCACTTTAAGTGACGGGTAGGTGCTGTCACAGTTGGCTAGCGGCACAGTGTCTAGCCGCCAGCTGTCGGCTACGTGTCGCCTTCACTAATTTGAGTCACTGAATGTGCCGTGTCTGTGGTGTTGGTGCCTTTTGTAAGATTTGCGAATATCAGAAAAATAATTTGACTTGTTGTGTGGTTGATTGACTGTGAGGAAGTCTATGCTTCTGTATTTTTGAGGTGAATGAAATTCTTGTATTATTATAATTTATATGTTAGTACTTCTAGCTGGTATCAGTGTCTGTGGTCACCATACCTGGCTAGTTAGCATAACTCATTAACTGGCTAATTAGCCAGCAAGTGAATTATTTTTGAGCTAGATGCCCAGCTGTGCTAACGATGCTAACAGGAGCGTACGCTCGGCACAGCTGTTAAACAGGGCATGCACTGAAGCCTTGGCTCCACACATGCCCCACCTCTTTGCCCGTTTTTAGATTAGCTGGGAGTTAGGGGGAGTCACACACTGCCAAGATGGCGACAGTGGAGCAGCACACACTGAGTTTCAAAACCGCTCTTCAGAAACCTCTGTGTGATGTAACAGAGGCTACGTCCATCTTTATATACAGTCAATGGTTCTCCCTCAGTTTCAGAGGTTTTGAAAGAATGAATAGACGAATGAATGACAGGATTGAAATACTTCATCCAGCTCTAAGGATAAGGAGTAATGTTTTGGCGAACTGACTTCAGCCTCACTCTCATTACACACAAAAAGTCCAAATGTTGCAACTGTTTTTTTGGTTTTGTTTTCTTTCCCATTCTGCTTTTCTTTTTTTCTGAAACTGATTGGTAGCCATCAACAGGTGGTGTTTGTGTGTGTGTGTGTGTGTGTGTGTGTGTGTGTGTGTGTGTGTGTGTGTGTGTGTGTGGCAGCGAGCATTGTAGGAAGCCACAAATGAGATGCCTCTTCCGTGTGGAGAATATCAGTGTAGCCAGAACCGGTGAGAGAGTAAAGTGATAATCAATCACTGCGGCCCCCAGCTGGGCCCACCGGTGCTTCTGACAGGGAGCGTTAGCAGAGTGTAGGTGCACTGGATCACCTCCATAATCAGGGTGCAATGCATGTGATACATGAACAAGCATGTGTGTGTTTGTGTGTCTGTGTCTTAGAGGAAGCAAGTCACAAAGAAACACAATGGGAGTTTGTTTTGTGTTCTTATTCTTAAAATTCTCAATGAAATCACAAAGACGTGTGTGTGTGTGTGTGTGTGTGTGTGTGTGTGTGTGTGTGTGTGCGTGTATCTGTTTTGATGTGTGTGGGTGTGTGTGTGTGGGCAGGTGCCCAACAAACATGCGACAGCTGCCAGTGTGCAGAAGAGTCTGGTTTATTCAAAGCTGCCTCTCTGGAGTCGGACTGAATGTATTTGTGAGTCCTGGCTGAGCAGAGATGCTGATGCTCATGACCATGAATCATCCACAAAGCAGTTTTTATGGCTGTGTAATGAAAACTGTCGTCGTGTTCTATAACAACACCAATTTGGAATCCCGGCCAAAGTCTGAACACACTGTCAGGAGTTGTGCGTCCCCATGGGGCCTTGTCTGTTTGCATCAGCGCAAAATAAATGACACATTAAAAATGTTAAAGGTTGAAACAGCATTTTCTGTCTGTGTGTAATCATAGAGGTGGAACTTAAAGCTTCCATTTCTGTTTGGTATGTCATAAAAATGTAGTATTCTTTCAGACACAACCTCTTCATATACATTTAACCAAAACCACCATCTTTCACTAACCTTAACCAAATTGTTTTTTAAACCACAGACGGGACTCTGGATGTGAACTGCATCTGTAGCGTGACAGTTGTGCACTTTGTGCATCCTAAATTCACCCAAACAACCTCCTGGTGACTCCATGAATAAATGCAGTGCTTCATCCATTTAGAAAACATGTTGCCTCTGAACACAATGCAGCCAGAGATTACACTGCCACCAAAACGTAACTGAACTGAACATGAACGGAATTTCATGGTTGTCCTGTAATACATATTTTCACAAGTTTAGCAGCAACAACAAACAAAACTATATATATATATATATATATATATATATATATATATATAAATACTGTACATGTTTTTTGTTTTTGTTTTTGTTTTTAACCATGTACAGTATCTGGGGGGTTATTCCAGATAGCAGCTTTAGTGAAAACCTCATCAAGGTTTAATGAAAAGTTTCTTAACCCTGAGATGAAGGAAACTCTGGGTTTTCCATTCAAGAAACTTGTTTTGTTCAACAAATCCTATGTTCCTCGTGCACAACCAGAGCAAGATTTTGATGTATTTCCTTTGTCTCACACAAATAAATAAGATCTTATTTGGAGATCACTGAATTCTGACCTGTTTCTCCTAAACCCCTCCTCAGGAGAAATAAGGAGCAAAAGAAGAGATCAAGACCTGAGATACAATCCTGTCCAATTTGAGAATAACAGGAGAAACACAAGAAAAGCAGGAGATTGTATGCTGTGCTTACAGGCCTTCATTTGATAAGAATCATAATTTCAGATGTTGTGCAGGCTCATTTATGAGACAATCTTTAAGCTCTTACTGTTGTCTTAAGAGCTGATTATTTCAGACAAGTAAAGATCAGAGCAGTGAGAGAAAAACAAGACAATCTTAAGATCTTAGGAGTTGAGATAAAGAAATACAAAAAAATGGTCAAAATCTTATATTGATCTTAAATAGAGCTCAATTGTTAAATAGACAAGCGGAGAAGAGATCTTATCTTTGTATTTTCCTTTCCCCTGGGCATGTTTAACTCAGAGTGAACATACTCAGAACTGATTAAGCTAACTCAGATCAGCTGCTCTGGAACCCAGAGTTTAGGGTTCGAGTCTTCAGAGTAGTTTGTTAATAGACGCCTGAGTAAATCAAATAATCAAGGAGTTTTTCAGTCTCTTGTAACTGTTAGTATCATGATGGAAACAAATCATAGAAAGTTAGAATTGCATTGGGCCATATTATGCCATTTAAAAACTGGAGGTGGTATGTACAATGGGAGGAAGCCCAACTGAGTGTCTATGATTAAAAAGACTGCTGTTGACAAAAAACAAGCCACAACAGCTCACTAGAGTATATTTCATATTTTTTTAAAAAGCAGGTTGTGCATTTAGCATGAGGAGGTCCAGACGAAAATAAAATCTGTTTCAAGTATTTATGAAACAAATTTTTAGCAGTCCTTAACTTCAGCTCCTCAGATCCTGTCTATATTTCTGCAAAGTTGTCAACACCTGTTTAATATTCAGCTTTATTCTGCATTGAAGAACAGATCAGGTCAAAAACTCTCCAGTTACTGAGGATGAACATCGCTGGATGTCTGACTATTAAACCTAAACTAGTATCTGTTAAGATCCATCATGTCTGCACACTTGAGTCTACACTGCTGCACAAATTCTACCTTAACATGATCTTAGTTTTGGGCGAATTACCTCTAGTGTTTGTAAACCACAGAAATACCGATCCACTCCATTTATTCACTTATTTACTGCATGTGTAGAGAAGTGCAGCTACATCCGAGGTCAGTGGACAAAAATACAGACTCAAGCTGCTCAGTGACATTTACATTAAAGGGTTTAAGGTTAGAGAACCCCTGTAGTTCTGTGACCACAGTTGTAGTCCTCTAATATTCTCTACAGGCTTGAAACTCACTTGTCTGTGAATATGAATGCTCTAAAATTTCTTGACTTTTCTTTAACCTGCAAAGTCAGCAACTTGTGCAGCAGCAGGGGTGAGATTTGTGGGCCCCAACTGTGATCCTACTTTGCATCTGTAGTTGTATTTCACAGGGGATGGGATATGTTCCGTTTATTTGGACAAAAAAAAAAAAAAAAAAAAAAAAAAAAAAAGATCTATTGTTGTCCTTTAGTTCTGGTCCATGTCATCTTCACTCTAACCTTTCATAACCAAAGAGCTGTGAACATAAATTCATGTGGACTGACAGGTAACTTATTGATTGGTTTGGTGATGTCTGCCTGTATCATCATCATCATCATCATCATCATCATCATCATCAGCGCAACATGGAGCCATGAGGGAAAATTAAACTGTGGTGACTGACAGGAGGTCAGACTGCACTTTACTGAACCTGATGAGTTTATTGATCTTCTGTGGAGTCACCGTGTAACAGGTTAAAAATCCCATCGCTCACATGCTGACATACATATGTGTTACTATAGTTACCAAATAATCACTTTCTTGACAGCTGATAATCAGCAGTTTTTAATTCCTGATAATATCACATGAACTGTCTTGTGGTTGCTCAGCTTTGTCCACCTGAAAAGGAGCAACTCGGTCCAGCTGTTGATTCTGCACCGGAGGTTGACTGAGTGTCTTGTAGGTGTAATGGATGTTGATATGAACAATAAAAGCCATCAAAGCAATCATATCTGAGTGCTGTTCACCTGTTACAGTGCATATGCATCATTATGTGTCAGGCTGACTGGAATTGTCATGTGTGGGAGTGAAATTAAACAACAACTAGGAACGATTCTAAATGCAGACAGGCTCAGTCAAAGGGACATAAAACTGAACAGAGACAACAACGACATCAACAATATTATTAATGAATAACAGGAGAGCTGAGACAAATTCATGGGTGTGGACTTAAATGTATGATGTGTTGAAACTTAATGGCATACAATGAGCATAAAAATATAGAATCTACTCATTTGCATACAGAGTACTGTTTCTGGGCCATCTGTTGCTGTGAGTTTTGACAGGCTGTTTATTTACCATCAGCATGGGTGCGTGATTTGGAAATGGCATGAAGTTACCTGGCTTGAAACCAGAGCAGGTTTGGTTGCATATTAAACACAAAGAGTTGGATCCATGTAGGAAAAAAAAATTCACAAATCCATTATCCATGACATTTTCCTATGATCGTACTTTTTTACTCTACTCTGATTGCAAATGTTGCGTAACACTATGTAAAGAAACACAACGTAATGTTAAATTACAGTGGGACAAAACAACCGACAGCTTTTTCTTGTTGTTATAGACAATAATATATTTGCAATGCACCGCACCGCAACACATCACATTGCAACACATCACATTGCAACGCATCACATCACAACACAATGCATCACAACACAATGTAATGTATTGCAATGTAACGCAACATAACATAATATTAATTGGTGAAGCAAGACAAAGAAAGAAACAACACAATGTAATGTAACGCAATGTAACATGACAGTGAAGTGGGAAAAAAAAAACATCAAACAGCTTTTTCTTTTTGTTATAGACAATAATACATACACTCAGAGGGGAGAGAGAAATAGAGAGAGGGAAAAAAACTGCCTACTGAGGATGAGGAAGAAATATGGGTTCTGGGAGCAGCTCTGGTTGGGAGACAGGGTCTTGTCCCCTGCTGGTGAGCCTCCTCGTAAGAGTCTGGAGCATGACCACTTTAAGGGGCAGTCCTGTGTTACTGTACGATAATACAAAACCGACAAAATTAAACACGTCACATCTCCCCACTGCTGTGCACCTGTGTCACTCAATTACACCAAATCAGACAAACCACTTCCTCCATGCCGCTGTTTTGAGTATTTTAGGAGTCTAATGGCCACAATAACATAAGCCGCACAATGACTAACACTGTCCAGTGGGAGTCAGTCAGTTTGTTTGTTGACTGTGTCTTAATATAAAAATGATTCATGCTACATAATTAATATTTATTTCTTTAATCAATTTTAAGTGGAAACTTGATTTACTGACCTGAAGAGACTGTTTGTCTTCAGAGGCCTGACGCTCACAGACTCTGACATTAAAAAAAAACTCACTCTAAGATTGAGGTTTGACAATCATCATCATCATCATCATCATCATCATCATCATCATTTCAGTCAAACTGTAAACATTTCACTTCAGTTTCTCTCTGGACTCATACCCACTCACCCCTTCATACGCATATACACACACACACACACACACACACACACAAGTAGAGGATTGTATTGTAATGAAGATAATAACATGAAAAAATGGATGCATTATAAGAGAAAGCTTTTAAGTTTTGTTTTTTGGAATATATTTTCTCATAAGTACAGAAATGTTCTGGGGGAATTCAGCATAAATCTGTCCACTTTCCTACTGGGAGGGCCCAATTACTTGACTTCACTGAGCGATGACTCCGATCTGAGAGTCATCTCAACCGGTTGACCTTCAGATCGTGCCTTGAGTCTGCTTTTCAAAGAGTTCTACATTCCCCGGGGGCCCACTTTATATCAATATATTGACTCACATGAACCTTGGGAAGTCCCATTTGGTGCTCAAACAGAGCAGCTGGTCAGATGATTTGCAAGGAGTCAATAGACTAAGACCAATGCTGGTTGTGAAGAGCAGGATGGGTTTATGGAAAAAAATAGTATGACAGTGTAATGCAGTCACATATTCAGTGTGGTTCACAGCGGACAACCTTGTCTCCTGTGACCTTGTCCTAGTCAAAATGATCACCAAGTGGACAGGCTAGAGGTCAGGTGTCAACTAAGAAAAAGCTTCACTGTCAGTCTTGGTAAATTCCAAAATAGAAATAAAAAGTTTTCAAATAGAAAAGTTGAACTTGTTATTGCCTCAGACAGATAGAATGAAGCTGAAATTATTGCCATAGTGAAAACAATAAACAATATCAAACAATATCGATATTAGCCTGTCTAAGTAAAAGTATGAAAACATTTTACTTTGTTTGTGACTTGCCTGATGTTAACCAGTGCTATTATTTCCAATCTTGTGTGTTATCAAAATTATGGATATTCATCACCAGAAAAATTCAATGTTTTCCCCTACAAAATTGTTTTTGACTGACGTGCTGCAGCATGATCAAACTTTTAAACTGCTCTCTCCAGTTTTGGTCAAAATTTAATGGAAAACTTAAAATACATAGTTATCAACCCTGTCTTCTACATTTCTATACAACTAATCTGCAGACTGTGGATGTGACCCAGGGGCCATTTTGTAGAAACATCCTAACTTGCTATCTGAATTGTTTGGTAACCATGGTAATTAGGGTTAGGGCCTGATTCAGTTGGTTCCCAACTTGTGGGCCATGAAGGTTCTTTTAATGCTTTAAATGAAATGATCTTTAAAGACATAAAAAATGTTGAAAAACTTTGTTTTTTTCATATTAAAGCCTATCACTGTGATAAGTTAATGATAGCAAGTTTTATGTTGTTTCCGGCTGGACCACATTGTATTCTTGTTTGCTATCTCAGTTTAATTGCACTAAAAGATAACATCAATGGCTAAAACTGACAGGTAGGGGGTTAGCAACAGGGAGGATTAAAAGGAAAAAGAGTCAAGAGACAGATGGTGATTTCTCCCTCATCAAAAAAAAAGGAAATTTGGATAACAAAATGGATTGCTGGTTAGCAACAGGAAGAATTAGTTCGATGTTTTATCATCATTATTAAAATAAAAAGTGCTCTGAGAAAGTATTATTTGGCCTCCGTATTGGGGTTGGATTTGGGCAGCCAAGACGGGAGAAATGTACTACCCCAGCTTCCTAACTTCAAAAATCACAGATAAACTCTCCTAAACTTTTCCACCACATTAAATCCATCTCGCTGCTCTTTTATTACTTTTACACAACCAACAAAATGTCAACAGGCTGAACTTATTCATTGAGAGGCTCATTGCAGACCCTAACGACGTGTTGCGGTGCATGACATTGTTCATTATTTTGCAAATGGAGATTTTCCATTTGCAAAATAATGAAATGGAGTAAAGTGGCCACTTGTGGATTTCAATGATAAATCTAAAGGATTGCAAAAACACTACAGTGAGATAATATGAGAAAAGTCGTGTTGTTTTTTTTTTTTAGCTAACAAACATAAAGGTTGATAACTGATTTGTTGCTGTTGTACCAATTTAGGTGGAATCCTATCTAATACTCTTCCTGTCTCAACTTACCACCTAAGATACAGTGGTATGAAAAAGTTTAGGCACCCCTTTGAAGCTGCATAATAATTTACTATGTCTTCACAGAAAATGATCACATTGGCATGCCCTTCATTTTCTAATAAAAGCTGAGTACTGGGGTATTTTCCAGACTAAGATTTTTAGTGTAGCAATATTAAGTTGTATGAAATTAAATCAGATGTGAAAAATAGGCTGTGCAAAAATTTGGGCACCCTTGTCATTGTATTGATTTGAACACCTGTAACTACTTAGAACTGATTGGTTTGGTGAGATCATTAAGCCTTGAACTTCATAGCCAGGTGCATCAAATCATGAGAAAAGGTATTTAAGGTGGCCAATTGCAAGTTGTTCTTCTCTTTGACTCTCCTCTAAAGAGTGACAACATGGGGGCCTCAAAACAACTCTCAAATGACCTGAAAACAAAGATTGTTCAACATTATGGTTTAGGGGATGGCTGCAAAAAGCTATCTCAGAGATTTCAGCTGTCAGTTTCCACTGTGAGGAACATAGTGAGGAAATGGAAGACCACAGGCACGGTTCTTGTTAAGGCCAGAAGTGGCAGGCCAAGAAAAATATCGGAGAGGCAAAGGCGAAGGATGGTGAGAATGGTCAAAGACAACCCACAGACCACCTCCAAAGACCTACAACATCATCTTGCTGCAGATGGTGTCACCGTGCATCGTTCAACAATTCAGCGCACTTTGCACAGGGAGAAGCTGTATGGGAGAGTGATGCGGAAGAAGCCTTTTCTGCACACATGCCACATTCAGAGTCGCTTGAGGTATGCAAAGGCGCATTTGGACAAGCCAGCTTTATTTTGCAATAAGGTCCTGTGGACTGATGAAACAAAGATTGAGTTAGTTGGTCATAACCAGGGGTGTTATGCATGGCGGCGAAAGAACACAGCATTCCAAGAAAAACACTTGCTACCCACAGTAAAATTTGATGGAAGTTGCATCATGCTGTGGGGCTGTGTGGCCAGTGCCAGTACTGGGAATCTTGTTAAAGTTGAGGGTCACATGGATTCCACTCAATGTCAGCAGATTCTTGAGAATAATGTTCAAGAGTCAGTCACAAAGCTGACATTACGCCGGGGCTGGATATTTCAACAAGACAACGACCCAAAACACTACTCAAAATCTACTCAGGCATTCATGCAGAGGAACAAGTACAATGTTCTGGAATGGCCATCCCAGTCCCCAGACCTGAATATCATTGAAAATCTGTGGGACGATTTGAAGCGCGCTGTCCATGCTCGGCAACCATCAAACCTAAGTGAACTGGAGATGTTTTGTAAGGAGGAATGGTCCAAAATACCTTCATCCAGAATTAGAGGCTATAGGAAGCGTCTAGAGGCTGTTATTTTTGCAAAAGGAGGCTCGACTAAATATTGATGTGATTTTTCTGTTGGAGTGCCCAAATTTATACACCTGTCTAATTTTTGTTTTGATGCATATTGAACATTTTCTGTTAATCCAATAAACCTCATTTCACTTCATCCATACAACCTATGTTGGTTTAGTTGTATAGGGTTGTAATTGTATGTGCTCATACTTCTCGATCATGTCAGATATTAAGTGGCTAACTGTTGAGGGATCAGAGCAGTCAGACATGGCACATACAGGAACAACATATTTTGTCTTCTGTGAAAATAGAATAATGTTTTTGTCTCTTGACTAGTCTATATATCTACACACTACCACACGGCGGCTGCTGTGTAATTCCAGCTGTGATGCGGAGTGAGGGACACCTGTTTTCTGACCACTGAGAGTCCAAGTCACCAACATGTTTTGCAATAAAGCAGAAAGCTCATCTCAATATCCTGCAGCCTCCCATCTGTTCACTGTTCAGCAAAACATTTACTCTCTGTGTGTGTGTGTGTGTGTGTGTGTGTGTGTGTGTGGGTTAGGGTTAGGGTTTGTCCTGTAGCCAATCATGTAGTGTTATGGGTTATATCCTAAGTAAGAGAGGGAGGGAGAGAGAGGTTTGCTAAGTCAAAACAAACATGGAAGTCAGAAATGACCTGATCTTTTATTCATTTGAACAACTTGAAATATTTTTTTTTTTTTTTTTTTTTTTTTTTTTTTTTTTTTTTTTTTTTTTTTTGTATATTACAAAACACACAAGGAGATATTGTCATTAACTCTAATGTTTTTTTAATAATCAGTGGTTCAGGTTCTTGTAAAACTCTTTTCACCTTAAATGAATCAGAGTTTCTCAGATTCCATTACTGACAAGCTCAGAAACAGTTATTGAAATGATATTATGTTAAGTCTGATACAACTATATGCAAACCATTTAACTGTCACAACTTTGATTGATTTTATGTGGTAAGGTGAGAGATAAGGGTGTGGGTGCAGTGTATCTGACTTTCATGCAGGACGCTTGAGTTCTGTGTCCACTCATAGACCTGCAATTAACATTTGTATTTTCATAACTATGACCACAATCTTTCCCCAAATGCAACCATGCAACATACATGCAGATGTTTTGGAATGGCAGAAGTTGGAAAATGATGTAATAGGATGTTTTGAGAGAGACAGACAGACAGACCTGATCTTGGACCCAGAAGAATCTATCCTCTGCACCCCACCTGCCAACACCATGGCCACTGCCAGTTTAATCACATACATGCCAAACACCTGTGGACACAGGCTCAACAAGATCTGATTCCTCCCAGCAAAAAGAGGAGGTGCTCAAGGAACTACTTGGTGCCAGACCCCCCCCGGCCTGTTTGATGGCCATGTCTGGCCCATGTATTTGAAACACAAAACTTCCCTGGGCCAGCCAGGCCCAGGGAAGTTCAATCTTCAACACAGGGAACATTTAACAAATACAAAAATAAACATGTTTAACATTTTTTTTCAGAACTCTCTTTTTGGTCACGAAAAAGAGAAAAAAATTAAAAACAACAGTTTTTAGGAGTCACTGTTGTCTGAACCGGAGTCACTGGAGCTGCTTGTGGCAGAATCTGAAGAGCTGCTGCTGCCGATGTTTTGAGATGCAGCCTGACTGCTTTTTCTTTTGAAATATTTGTAATTTTTAATAGCTACTTCTTGCTCACATCTCACTTCAAATGTTGCCAGTGTTGTAGCTTATGTTTACATAGTTAATAACATTATTGTTCATTTGCCACTGTACCAGATTTTGGTTTCTGTTTGTTCCCAACTTTGACAGCAGTATTGCGTGTCATCACCGCAAAATGTGGAACTGTGACACCTTCTGTAGCAGGAACTACCAAAGAGGCAGTTTTGAGTATTTTGGCAGCTGTATGTCTGTGGACAGATGTTGTCTTTTGGATGGCATCACAACCTACATACAGCCACAAACAAAAGTCTGGGTAATCATGTAATAATGTGGTATTAACTAGTGAATGCTCATGGGTTGGAACGTGTTTTTTTTTTTTTTACTGCAGCTTTTCACATCCCTGCAGGGCTGAGATAGCTCCATTGTATTTCATGCTTTCAAAGAATATCCATTTTATATAAAACCGTTTATACCAAAAGAGATACTTCAGTCAAATGGTTCCATTAGCAATTTATAGAGCTGATGGATATTATTTTTTTTTCAGCAATTATTACTATTTTACCTGTTCAGCAATCCATATAGATTGCATTTATTTGCAAATTTCCATCTGGGAGGTTGCCATTTGTACCAGATATGTATCTTGTATGTGTTAAAAACACGAGGGACCTTCAGCAAAACTTTGAGTTTAATGTTCACAATATGACTTTACGTTTTGCGCAACTTCAAACGCAAACAAGGGACTTGCTTTGGTTTCAAAGGATGCCTCTTCGCAAAGACATCGCTGGTAAAACATTGTCTGCTTGGAAAAGCCTTTTTTTTTTTTTTTTTTTTTTTTTTTTTTTTTTTTGTCATCTTTTCATGTGGTTCTCAGTCATTGTGTGCCTGTTCAAAGTCTCAGAGAGATGTCTCCCTGTGGTAATGATTTTTCTGCAACAGAGGAAGGATTTACTGGATCATCTATCCAATGAAAACAGCCATCAAAAAGCAGCAGGCTGATCTCTTCTTGCTGTGCCATTAAAGTCCAACCTGCATGCCCGGCCCTCTGTCATTCATTCTCTTCCTGTCTCTCTTTTTGTTCCCTTTTTAAAGGCTCTTTGTTGTCTTCTTTTCACCTTTATTTTCCATCATTCTTCATCTCTATGGATCTGTATGTGTCTGTTTTTGTCTGTACACCCACAGTGTTACTCCTTCACACCATATCTGTCTCTTTTTATACCTTTTAACATTCAGTTTGCAATGTCTTACTGAAAAAAATGGAGAAAGCCATTGTCCTCCAAAAGTTGTCATCAAATTTTATACTACTTTGACTTTATATTGTTTGAAACTTCTTTTTTTTTTTTTTTTTTTTTGTTAAGACAAACGTGACAAAAGGAAGACAGTATATTGTCACTATAGGATATATATTTTAGTACATTATTCACAACTGATTTAAAGGAATGAATTAACAATCTCCTTTCACTAATCACTGAACAAGACAGGGAGAAATTTAATTACAATTTGTGTAATTGGAGAAAGACTAACTCCAGCCTGCAGCCTGTCTCCTGTTCAAACCACTGAGATTCTCCCATAAACAGCTAATTGGTTTTGGCATTAAACAGCTCTGTAAACGAAAGAAAGTCCCTCACTCCTTAAACAGGAAAACAATGTTGTAGTAGCTGAGTTGATGGGATGAAACAGGCTGTCACTTTATTTTACCAGGCCCTTTCCATACACGGGCATTTAAATGTGAGTTTAGGCAAGGAGTATGTTATTAGGTACACCTTTACAGTTTAATGCAACTCAATACACCTTTTCTACTGTAAGGCCTACTTTTATGGTGCCTATAATGTCACACAGGTGTTGATCCTACTCTGTTTTAGCACTGGGCTCATAGTGAGTGATGGTGTTGTACTGGACTACAGAAAAGTTTCATGAAGTCCCCCCTTGATGTAGTGTGTGTGTGTGTGTGTGTGTGTGTGTGTATATGTATAAAATAGCTGTGCCATAGATTGAAAAGTGAATGTTACATTTTTGGTAACATTGTCAGAAGTGTGTAAATTTGGTTACTGAGGTCACAGTTAAAGGTGGTGTTGTACCGGACTGTGTTCTATTGACAGTAGTTTCACTTCATTTCACATTCATGAGGGGGACTTCATGAAACTTTTCTGTAGTCCAGTACAACACCATCACTCACAACTTTTTATGTTGTCACCGGCCGGACCGCTGGATGATTTGCATTGTATACTTCTCAATCTAAATGCACACTAAAAGATTACATTCATGGCAAAAACTACCAAAATGGATAGCTGGTTAGCAACAGTAAGAATTCAAAGTCGATAGACAGATGATGAAAGTGACCTTCCCTAATCCAAAAAAAAAAAAAAGGTAAAAACTTAGCTTCCTGTGCTTTCAGTTCAGTCCTTAATGTTTATTATCATTAAAATAAAAACTACTCTGAGAATGAATTATATGGCCTTCGTATTGTCAAGGGGTCAAATATGGGCCACCAACATTTTTTGAGATTTTCGAGTGGGCCATGACTTAGAAAAGTTTGGGAGCCACTGCTGTAGAGGCGAACATAATAAAGTGGACACATCCCCATAGAGGAGAGGAATAAAAAGCGAGAGAGAAAAACATAAGTATTTCTAATATAATCATGACTGTATTCAGTCTTTTGAACCTGCGAGAGAAACTGCCAGTAGCTTTAGACTATTTTAATGTGCCACAGTCTAAACTGAAGGGAGCCATCATTAATACTGATAGTTACACCTGTGCTTTTCTTGTCATTCTGCTGTGAAATGCCTGAAGTGAACAAGTGAGCGACTGGAACATTAATCCAGAGTTTTTAGTGAGTACATTGTGTTTTCGATTGACAGGTACAAAGTACAGTTTACATTTCTCTGAAGCAACACTTCAGACAATGTGAAGTTTTGATTTGTCAAAGTGATTCTTTCTTTCTGCCTGAATTGCTGGTACCAGTTTAGATAATCTATTGTTGACACGTGAAACAAAAGGCAGCTTCAGTTCAAGGAAAACAGTGTTAGCATCAGTGGTTGCGTCAGCATTAGCATCAGTGTTAGCACCAGTTTTAGCCTCAGCTATCGAAAAAGCATTTCATCCACAGAAGGGCACTCACTGACGCAGTTTCCTGTCTGTAGGATTTATGAGATCCCTGTCACTTCCACTGCCCTCGCTCTTTCTGTGGACCTGTTGTTCACTCGCTCACTAATGCGTTCTGTTGCTCTCACTCTTCCTGTCTCAGGGATTTATGAGATTACCATCACTCTGCTTTCACTCTATTTCACCCACTTCTCTCTCACTTTTCTCATCGCGTTGCAGCCCAAAGATCAAATATTTTATCAGACACAGGACTGGTGGGAAACCTTGTAGGTCCGCAGCTGACAGTGGTGAATGGGGAAAATAATACGTGTGAACCATTGTTTTCCCCAGCCCCTCCCTGAGTCTCCCTCATCCTCCTATACTTCCCTGTTGCTTGGCCTCCTTCTCATTTTTCTCCTTCTCCATCTGTCTGCCTCCCACTCCTCTCACCACTCCTGACCTCGCCTGCTCTCAGGTAGGATCGGGTCCCTCAGGGACAAAGCCAAGTAGTCTCTTCCATTACAAGTCCAGGGCCTGACATGCTGAATATCATCACTTTGCCCTGCTTCTTTGTAACCTTCATCTCTCCCTGAGATGACTGTCTGTCTTTCCCCTCGCCTTCCCCCCAGGACTGGAAACATGTCTCTGATGAATGACACCATATTCATTTCTTCTTGTCCTTCTTTTTTTCTCATACAACAGTTAATCATTTTTCCCCTTCATCTACACAGTTTTGGGCTTTTTTTTTTTTCTTTTTTATTTGATTTTCTTGTTTTTTTTTTTCAGGTCATTTTTTAATTAGCAATTTAAAAAAAATAAATGGACAACTGATTTTGACTTTGATAGGTCTTCATCATGATTCAAATGATGTGGGATGAGATGAGAAAACACCTGAGTCTGACCCTTTTATCCCCATCCTCTAATAAATGATTTGATTACAAACCCTCAGTTTTTAATTAACTTCCATTACTGTTGTGCCTTATTAAAATGCTTTGCCACAGGACCGTCCACGTTCTGCTCTGTTATTGCACATTTGTGTTCAGAGAGTTTATCCTTTAGATGTCTTATTTTAAAAAATAAATAAATAAAATAAAATAAAATTTAAAAAAAATAAATAAATAAATAAAATAAAAACAAAGACGACAATCCACAGTGGTGTAAGTCAATTTTCAGAATAGCCTGACTGAAATGAATGTGTTCTGTATCATGTTATAAAAAGTACTTTTGAGGAAATGTGTCATATTTTTTTAAGTCTTAAAGGGATGGATCTGGTCATTGAAATGGGGTTGTGTTAGGTACTTATACGTAATCAGTGTATTACCTGCAGTTGATTCGATTGGAGCACTGACAGTTTGGACAGGCGTGCCAGCACAGAAGCTGAGCGATGGACAGCGCCATCGGCAAAAACATGAGGTGAATACATTTTATCTATAAGCGCTTTTTAAGATAGGAAACTTTACAAAGTACGCGAGCATCGAAGGAGCCTCAAGTGGGTTTATAGGGAAGGAGAAGATTGGATAGGTAAGGAGGCACCGTCAAACAGCCCTCTCCTCCATGAACCGTTGAACTACCACATTCCTACACATTAGCATACCTACACCACGCACTGTATTACACTGCATATCAAATAATACATACTCCTGCTCCTCTGTGTAAGCACCATAAGTTTGCTGTCTTCCATATTTGAGGAGTTAATCCCTCTTTCCTCCTGTTTGCTGACTGCAGGTTGAGATGTGCCCATTGAGCGCCACTGTCTTCTCTTCTACCTTTTTGTCCTTTTTTGCCATTTATCAAACTTACATTTGGAGCCAGTTGGCTGTGATAGAGAAGATCACCGAGGTTTTGACAGCGGTGAATGTGAAATCAGTCTGCCTCATCCGCATTTGCATCGTCTGTTTTAGTGACTCTGGAGCTTATTCCTCTCTCTTCCCCTCACTTCTGCCCTGCCAGAGGAGTAAGGGCAGCGATCTGGCAGGCACCTCGTTAGATACATATCCCTGACTCCACTCTGAAAATCTACAATACACAGACACAGAATCCCAGTTGGAGAAGTCATTGCAATTCATTGAGGCCTGAAATTAATTTCATATGTCTTTACAAGAGAATCCAGCGAGGCATAGAGAGAGAGAGAAGAAGGGGGTGAAGCTGAGAGAAACAAGAGGCAAGGAATTTACTGACATACACGCATTGGTAAGTGAGCATATTCATAATCATGATGATGATACTGCACTGTACTGTGTGTTAAAACAATATCCTCTTGATATAATAAACATGCCAGACCAGAACTGTGTAGAGGCAATAGAGTGACCTCTAGAGAGAGCAACACATATGCTATTTGGCTCCATCACATGAGTTGAACAGAACATAGAGCCCATGGGGACAACAGTGGGCTCTATAAGGGTTTAAGACACTGATCATGTAATTACAGTATCCCTGACCTTATGTGGTATGTCATCTCACATGTCTCTCTCTTCTTTCCTTTAAACTTTATACTGGCAAATAAAAATGGGGAAAAAATCCTTACTAAAGTTATCAAATAATGTCCATAATGACCAAGGTCAGGAGTTTACAGAGAACAGCCCTGTGAGGCTGTAGTTACTTAGGGTAAGTCAGCCAACTCTGAATGTAGCAGAATGGAAATGAGATGCCAGTAAGTCAGAAGACTGAGACCAGAGGCGACAGACGTGTCCTCCAACTGTGGAAAGTTTTCACAGCAGCAGCTAATTTATGTTGTCCTTCGTTGTCGAGGTGAACAGCAGAAATATAGAGTTCGTGGTACAAAGTGATCCACCTGGAATGTGTGTTTGCAGGCATTTGATTTGTCAATGCTGCAGCCCTGCCACATGATGTTGGGTCGAACGCTCACTCCATTCAACTGAATGTGGGGGCAATGTTTGAAGTCAGTGTGAACACAGCCTTCGGGTCTGTCCTCTGGGCAGTATATCAGGATGGATATCTTTCCGAAATGTACGAAAATTTCATGGCAATCCATCAAATAGTTCCTGAGACATTTGAGTCTGGACCAACCGACTGACAGACCAGCATTCCCATTCCCAGAGCTGAGGGAAACAGTAGAACTAGAGCCAAAACATGAGGAGGATCCTTACAAAGCCCAAAGAGCCTGCAATTAAGATAGTGGTTTTACATTATTACCATTAAACAAACTTTTATTGACTGAATTAATAGTTTGACTATATCTTGTATCTAAAAAAAAAAAAAAAAAAAAAAAACTCTTTTTTTCAGGGGCTTACAAGATGTCAATAGGTACATTAACAAATGTAAATCATTCCTGACACCAAACTTCACCTCAACATTCTTGGACAGGCGGACTAAATCTCTACAATACCACTGCACATGACAGCCTGTTATTCACTGTACAGCAGATATTCAGATTCTGGCACTGTATACTGTGTTTGCCTTCTGGCAAAAAACACAGCTGAAACTTTTGGAATTGGAAATGCAGCTGCTCTCCAGGACTGTGGATCACACATCCCTTCACTTCAAACTATCAGATTTACTGGTTGTGTGACAGTGTTTCCCTCTGAGCACTAATCAGTTGTGTAATTAAGTAACAAGACAGTAAATTATCAGCCAATCGAAAGAGTTAGGAGGTACTTCATGGGGACGGGGTTAAATGGGGAATAATGAGGAGAGAAGGAAAAATGATGAATGCACTTAAGACTTTTAATTTGTGTGGAAATTTAGTTTCCATTTTCAGCACTGATTTTACTCTTCATTATGAAGAGTTTGGTACAGTAATATCAGAGCACCTGTTTTCTAGCAAAAATCAGATAAGTTGTAGCAAGTGTATGTTCTGCCTCGATTAGTTTCAGTCGATTCTCAATTATCTTTGTTTTTTCCACTTACTCTTGTAGCGAGACAGATTGTAAACTCCTTTTTTCCTTGTTATTCTGCAGCATTTGCACTTTGATATGATATACAGCAGTGGTTCCCAACCAGCACGGATTTATTGAAAGTGGACAAATCATTCGCAAAAGAATGTTTTAAAATGTTTTGAACTGAAATGATCTTTTCAAACATTACAAATGTTTAAAAACTGCTTTCATTGTTTTTTTTCATATTAAGGCCTTTCACTGTGATAAGTCAATGATAGGAACTTTTATGTTTTTTTTATTTATAGGACAGTGGTGAGTTACAGAAAACAGGATAGAGAGTAGGGGAATGACATGCAACAAGGAGTCCGGGCAGTTGGGAGTCGAACGGGGGAACTTGGCTGCTCAGAGAATTTGCGCCCACATGGCCATCCAGCTCTCAGGTCCCACCCAGAAATGTACTATTTTTGCCACCTCAGTCTGATTGTGCACTACAAGACTACATCCAAGATGAGTATGAGAATGGATAGCTGGTTAGTAATTCTCTTACCTCCCCTGTCAAACAAAAACTGAGCTACTGATTTAAAGAAACAAACGTTAATGTATTTAAACATCTCAAGTGTCTCTACCTCATCCTTTTGTTAAAACTTAAACTGCTGAAATCAGCTGACTTACTCCAGCGTAGTTTTTCACTGAGAGCGGTCCTGTTTTTTCCCTGTTTCCTTTCTTTCCATCCAAACTTGTGAGACCAAATCTTCCTTTTTGAAATGTTTGTTCTTGGCAATCGCTGAATAGATCAGACAAAAAAAAGGAGAAATAAAAAAATTTGAGGGACAAAGTAGCCTTCAGCTGTTCGGACAGGAACCTGCGTATAAACACAAAAGAAAAGATTGAAAAGACGGCTGAATGACGAACACTGACACAGATCAGTGAAAGAACAGACAGAGAGAAGAGACAGAAATGTAAGAATGAGATTAGAGTGAAAGACACAAAGGTCAAGTACAGATTCTGCCAGTGGATTTAATGAATGATCATTGTAGTTTGAATGTCATTGATCCAGTGACTTTGATTTTGTGCAAATTTGTTAACTATTTGCCCACAGACACTGCTGTATACAATATTAATTAGCAACATTACATGCAGTCTAACAGATGGTATTTTCCCTCATACAGTGCTGAAATTACATTATGGAAACACATTTGCTGAAGTTTGAGTTTATTATTCCCAATCCCACAGGCTGTACAGTTCTCCTTTGAACTAAATCTCATCATGCTAGCACACGGATGTTTAGCAGGTTTAATGTTCACCATTGCACTTCAGCATATTATGATGCAAACATTTTCTAATTAGCAGTTAGCTCACAGCTGAGGGTGATGAGAATTTCAGCCCTGCAGGCATTTGACAAATTCATTTGGACACATTTAAATGTTGACCCGATGATGGAGCTATAGATTAAAATTCTGAGGGTCAACACAGTTCATTACGGTTCTTCCTGAGGGAGAACATTAACGTCTGAAGTACATTTCATCACAGTCTGTTCAATATCTGAACCTCATGGTGGCGTCAGAGGTAAAGTTAGAGGATCATCAGGGTCAGGAGGAGTCACTGTAAATGGCCAGAATGTCACAGCAGTCCATCCAATAGTTTTTGAGACATTTGTCTGGACCAAAGCTGCGGATTGATAGACTTATATGTCTATAAAGTCTATAAGTCTATAAGTTATATAAATATGTCTCTAAAATGACCTGGCCAGAGCCAAGAGTGTCCAGGTAAAATGTCCTCACTTCTGCTCGCCCTGGCTAAATTGAATGTAGCCGAATGGAAATGAAATGCCAGTAAGTCAGAAGACTGAGACCAGAGGTGCCAGAGGTGTCCTCCAACTGTGGAAAGTTTTCACAGCAGCAGCTAATTTCTGATGTCTTTCCTTGTCAAGGTGAACAGTAGAAATACAGAGTTCGTGGTACAAAGTGATCCACCTGGAATGTGTGTTTACAGGTATGTAATTTATCAATGCTGCAGCCCTGCCAGATGACTTCTGTTTGCCCTGGCTAAATTTGTTCTTTGAAGAAGTGAGACTAAAACAAGAGGAGAGAGACAAGAGGTCATAGAGTAAAAATCATTTGCTGCCCATGTGCCCACGTTCGCAGAAAGCTGAAGACAAATCATGACAGATGTTCTATTATTGACAGCAGCAGTTGTCTACAACTTGGACCTATTCTCCTTTAGTCACGTCAAAAACATTTGATAAATCATGATAAAGTCTTTGTTTCAAGTTTTGCTTTGCAAGAAACGTGAGTTCATCACCAAACGTCATTCCTTTAATCACTAACAGCTGTCTCCAGCAGTGGAAAGCAACACCAATGTTAACTCTTGTCTCCATCTCGTGTTTTCTTCCACTGAAGCCATCTTGTCACTTTCCGATAGCAACTCAATGTCGCCTCCAATCTGCCCCAAAGACGTAGCACTGCTGAGAGGGTGTATTATAACCTCTTGTCAACCTTTGACCTTCGCCCACCTTCTTTAATAAAGGCGTCGGTTTTCCACACAGCAGCATAAGAAGCTGGTTGTGTTGCTAGTAAATAAAAATAATTCACCATTGAAATTATGCTAAATAAAAAATGGCCGTTACCCTTTTTTGAAGAAGGATTTGTTTTGATTGATTAAGGTCAGCTGGAACCGCTGTGACAAACATTAGGCTATGTTTCCTGTGACTGCTTAACAATAAAAGCCTCCCTGTGTTTGTCCGGTTGAAGTGTGTTAAATGCTGTGCAGCAGTAGTGGGAAGTGTTGTGTTAGCATTAGCAGCAACTTAATCCAGCACTGATCCAGCTGTAAGAGAGTGAACGGGAAATATCACACAGGATCACAGGCTGCATCATTCCCTGCTAATCCCTCATATGTGTGACAGCAACTTGAAACCTGGAACAACAATGGCGGACCCACTAGTAATAAATATACTACTATATAGCCTATATATATATATATATATATATATATATATATATATATATATATATATATATATATATATATATATATATATATATATATATATATATATATATATATATATATATATATAATAATCAATTGAATAAGGCTGGTTGAAAAATAAATAAAAAATTTAAACCTTAATTAAGAAAAAAAAAGTCAAACAAGATGTATTTGCTTTGCAGATCTTCTGTTTAGAGAGCAGCTTGTCCCTGTGTTCATGCTGCAATTACAAAGCCATACATCAGATGTATAATCTAATCTGACAGTGGGATCTCACGTATATAATAACCATAATAATGATAATATTAATGCATTGTGCTCTTATTGAAAAGCTATGAAGCCTTAGTTAAAACTCTGCTCGGGGTCATACTGCCATTTGAGATATTGACTGAAACGCAGGATTAATCATCATTAACCTGATTGCATCAAAATGCAAACATGCTACAATATTCTCTCTCAGAACAAGTGCATGGTTTGTGTGTGTGTGTGTGTGTGTGTGTGTGTGTGTGTGTGTGTGTGTGTGTGTGAATTCCTTCATGTGTGTAAATTCACAGTATGAGCCCAGTTGCATGTTCGTGTTTGCTCCTGGATTCGCTGATGTCTTGTGTTCATATTGAGCTACTTTTTCATGCACGTTACATTTCCGACTGAATGGATGCATGTCTGCCTCTGACTTTGTGTACCTGTGTTCGTGCACTGTGCGGTACACTTGTGTCTGTGTGCATTTGTTCATGTGTGGGAAATATATACCTGAAGGTAAACAACAACAACAACAACAGTACATTAACCCACTGCATAAAAAGGTCCTCTGTTCCCTGGAGCTCAATCTGACGGACGTCATTTAAAACGACCCGCAGTCACACACCATTACTCCCCTCTTCCTCTCTCGCTCTCACAGCAGCCCTCACAGATGCAGAATGTCATTTGTTAAAATAACCACTGTACGTATTATAAAACCGTCGGTCAGTGTCACCAGGTGCAGCCTACCTCTGCCCGCCCCACACAAAGCAGCACAACCAAACATTCAGCCGCCGCGACTTTGTGACAGCTACATAAACCCTTCACTTACAGATCTCCTGACATCGCAGCATGGCTTTGCCTCGGCCGTCGACCTGGAGTTGGGAATCATATCAAGTGCAGCCATTTTCACTGTCCTGCTTTTTACAACATGTTCTGCTCAGTGCTGTGATTTACTGCTGCTCTCTTCTTTCTTCTGAATGTTGTGGACGACTAAAATCCTAAACTTCTGAGCAATTGCAGCATGAATTCTTTAGAGACAGTTTTAGAAAGAATAAGCTTCACTTGTCACCAGTGTGTTTATGAAAGATATGCATAGGTGTATCAGAAGAAAACAGTCTGGGCCTGAAGATGAGGACATTCTTAGATGTTCTCTCAATCTGTGGAACATTTTGTTCCAGAGCAATAGGGCTGGGCAATTAACTGAAAAAGTATCAAAACCCACATTTACAACCCCTCACTGACTCAGTCATGCTCATATCAGTTATCGCTTAAGACTTTCCGTAATGCATGCGTTCATGAACTGTTCCTTTTTTAAAAAATAAAATGAAAAATACTACCTTGCGTTCAGTCACGTGGCTCCACCCCATCCAACTCATGTTAGTTCCTGAGCCTCAGGCTACATCCTGGGAACACGCTAGTTGCGTGGCAGCTTTGGAACATCTTGGTTTTCATTTCAGTGCCTGTGTTAACAGGTTAGAGCGTAAACACTGCCTGTGTGACACACTTGATATATGGATTTAGCGTCTTGTCTATTTTTCCCGTGATGCGTGCGGCTCCCAGGAAGAATAGACAGAGAGAAGACTTGTTGACAGTTATATGAACATCATACCAGCAACATTACATAAAACTGACACCTTTCACTGTAGTTGTCAGTGCCTAGGCTGAATCTGAATAAGTCACAGATATGAAAAAAAAATAATAATAATAACAATTTAAGCAGCTGCATGTGGAGCATTGTAGTGACATTTTCTGTCAAAAATAAATTAGAAATCAATTCATAATTACAAGAAATCCAACATTTGAATGTCCTGCACTCCCTATGTAGAGAGGTAGGGTTGGCAGTAGCAGAGACACAGCAGACATGCACCTGCTGTGGACATATACATACATACATACATACATACATACATACATACATACATACATACACAGACACACACACACACACACACACACACAGACGTGAGAGTCACAGCAGTTCGGCGACACAGGCAGTGTGTTCCTGGTGTAATATGTTTCACTTTTAAAATGCATCACTTCTGCTATGTTTATGCGTGGTGTCCACACTGCTCCTGAGCTTTCCAGCCTCTCAGTTTAAGACTTTTGGAAACACTGCTGGCTCTGTTTTAGTTTGAGAACTCCACAGTTGCGTTTTTGTCTGTACAGGCGGAAACAGAGACTTTTGAAAATGATGACACACACATCTGCCTCGCCTCCTGATCGGGTCTTAACAGTCAGGACTATCAAACAGTGGTAAATGCAACCGGGGTAGTGACAAAGGCCGACACCAATAATTTGTTCTATCACTTGGAAAACAATCACACTGCTGAATATGAAGAGTACATGGCTCAAAAACTGAGACAGCCAGATATTGATCTGGAGTCACATCACCCAGCCAACAATGTCAACTCCTCCAGGTGCGTGCTGGAAGAATCGGTATCGGGGCTGATCTTTTTATGGATTGTGTCAATTAAAATCAACCCGATCGCGTGCTGAGCTTTCTCCACTCTGCTGCGTCTGGTCCACCTCAGCCCTGCTCGTTGCTCTACTACAGCTGGCTCTACAGTGCAGCACGTCACAGCACGTGGGAGTGAAAATTAGAGTGTGTGAATGTGAAACATGATTTGGGCACGGTGGTGACTGACTCCGAGTTCACTCAGCTTCTGTGTTTCTCTCTCTCTCTCTCTCTCTCTCTCTCTCTCTCTCTCTCTCTCTCTCTCTCTCTCTCTCTCTCTCTCTCTCTCTCTCTCTCTCTCTCTCTCTCTCTCTCTCTCTCTCTCTCTCTCTCTCTCTCTCTCTCTCTCTCTCTCTCTCTCTCTCTGATTTATTTACTTTTTTTATATCAAGATCCGAACTTTATGTCCTGAGAAACTGAGGCTCCGCTCTGTAACACCTCTGTTTCTGTCATTCAGCAGCTCCAACAGTGTGAGATGTCCTCTCTCTCTCTAGAACAACCATTAGCTGATCTCCTGTCAGTTTCAAGAGTCACATCATCCCTGTTACATACAGTATATCTGATCAATTCAATTCAATTCAATTTTATTTGTATAGCGCCAAATCATAATATACATTATCTCAAGGCACTTTACAGGGTAAGGTCAAGACCTTACTTTGTTACAGAGAAAAACCCAACAGTTCCCACAACGAGCAAGCGCTTGGCGACAGGGGGGAGGAAAAACTCCCTTTTAACAGGAAGAAACCTCCAACAGAACCGGGCTCAGGGTGGGCGGCCGTCTGCCTCGACCGGTTGGGTTTAGGAGAAGATAGAAAGAGGGGGAGGGGGAGGAGAGGGGAGAGAAGAGAGAGAGAGAGAGACCAGGAACAGCTGTGTAGGTAATGGTGTTATCAATAATAATGACAGGTAACAGTGGTTAATAGTAAAGATGAGTAGTGGTGGATCTGGATCCTGCTGCTCCCGAGGCAGAGATACCTGCAGAATGAGGACAGAGAGAGGGAGAGAGAGGAGAAGCACAAACTACGGGAGAGAAAAGGAAACAAAGTTAATGGCATGAAGTCATCGAGAGAGAGAGGGGGAGAGAGACAGAAATAGGGAGAGAGCGCCCAGTGAATCATGGGAATCCCCCAGCAGTCTAGCTCTATAGCAGCATAACTAAGGGATGGGTCAGGACATACCCGAGCCAGCCCTAACTATAAGCTTTACTAAACAAGACAGTTTTAAGCCTGATCTTAAAGGTAGAGAGGGTGTCTGCCTCCCGAACCCACACTGGGAGCTGGTTCCACAGGAGAGGAGCCTGATAGCTGAAAGCTCTGCCCCCCATTCTACTCTTACAAACTCTGGGAACCACAAGTTGACCTGCATTTAGAGAGCGAAGTGTCCTATTGGGAAAATAGGGAACTATAAGCTCTCCAAGGTACGATGGTGCCTGACCATTAATGGCTTTGTAGGTGAGGAGGAGGATTTTAAATTTGATTCTGGATTTTACAGGGAGCCAATGCAGAGAGGCTAACACAGGAGAGATGTGATCTCGTTTCCTAGTTCCTGTCAGTACTCGTGCTGCCGCATTCTGGATGAATTGGAGGCTTTTTACTGAATTTTTGGGACATCCTGACAATAAAGAGTTACAGTAGTCCAGTCTTGAGGTAACAAATGCATGAACTAGTTTTTCAGCATCCTTTAGACATAGAATGGGTCTGATTTTAGCAATATTGCGCAGGTGGAAGAAGGCTGTCCTAGAGACTTGCTTTATATGTGAAGTAAAGGACAAGTCCTGGTCAAAAATGACACCAAGGTTTCTGACTGTAGTACTGGAGGCCAAGGTGATGTCATCCAGAGTCAGTATATTATCACATAGTGTATCTCTGAGGTGTTTTGGGCCAATTACAATAACTTCAGTTTTGTCTGAATTTAAGAGTAAGGAATTACTGGTCATCCAGGTTTTTATGTCCTTAAGACAGACCTGAAGCTTGGCTACCTGGTTAGTTTCACCTGGCTTCATGGATAAGTACAGCTGGGTGTCATCTGCGTAACAATGAAAATTCATCTGGTGCCTCAGTAATTTATATAAATCAGCCACATGGTTTGGACTACAGCTTCTGTGTCAGACACATCTAATCAACATGCTTTATCTTCAGCTGCTATGTGGATAATTATTTTTACTATTTTTACTATTTCTACTATTTTCACTGTTTTTACTGTGAGCATCTTGGCTTCAAATCAGACTCATCCACGGATACTCTTTGTTAAAAACAAAAAAAAAAAAAAAAACCAACTCAGGATGGGGGCCAAAAAATTGTTGAGTTTTCAATGACCTCCTGACCTTTCTTCTCATGTAACATCAGGCCTTAATTTCCATTCGAATACAAGATTAATCTAATGCTGCGATTGTCGTGACATCTACTGAACTATGTTATGATGGCTGTGTTGAAGCAGCTGCACACATTAATCATGGCAGGAGGAGAGGTTTATCATAAATGACATGTTAAAGAGCTAAGGATGGACGCGTCATGATTTTAAAAGCTAATTAACCCATGACCCGTGAGATGCATGTGACGAGTGCGTCTCAGTGCATCGCGGTGTCACCGTGACAACATGATCTGGTGGGAGTGAAGGCATGATTAGGCCACAGGTTCAGGTTATTATGGGTATTAGTGTAAAACCACAGGTGACATTTGAACACTGATCTGGGGTCAGCTCTTTAAATCCCTCCTACATCGACAGGATTAAAGCCATTTAAACAGAATAAATGTGTTGTCTGCACCCAAGGGCATCTTCATGACTGATGCATGCATGATGCATGATGCACGCACACACACACACACACAGACACACACAGACACACGTGTTAGGTACACCTGTAAAATCCAGTCCAATCCAGTATAGTACATCTATTGTATATACAGCTCATGTGAAATGCAACGTGATTCAGTGTCACTAACCACGACCACTTCTCACAAAAATAAGATACTTCTAGTTCCTCTTCCCCTTGTTAAAGATTGTTTGCACAGCAATATTTAAGATGTGGCGCAAAGCTCCAGCACCAGGTAAAATCTATCTTCATGGAGGGCGTGGTCTTATTCATGTTACATCTTTAAATCAAGTAAACCTCGACTTGATAGTTGTTGATATGTTCCCTTGAATTCACCTTATACATAATTCTTATTGCTCTTTTCAACTGTATAAAGTGGATTTAAATTAGTTTCATGTGTGTTATCCTACATCTTCACACAACAACATTTTAAGTACCTTATAATCCAACATATACTTTGATTTGTGCAGAATTGCAATGTGTTGGACACTTAGGCCTCATATCAGATACATGAGGGTTCAAAGAGAGATTATAATATGAGTTTTGGTGAAAATTTGAAACCATATCTTAAATCTAATCATTTTAATTTCAGGGGGCGCCTCAATGGCTGACCTGGTTGAACACGTATCATAAGCCTTATTCCTAGTCATTCCTTCTGTCACTCCCTGACTTTCCTGTCTCTCTCTTACTGTCGCTTTTGCAATACAGGTAAAAAATGCCCTAAAATAATATGAATAATAATACTAAGATTTTTTTTTTTTTCCCTGAAGAATTCTTATGTGTGAATCGGTTTGATTCGTCAGCTTGAAGCAGTTATTCCTCCCATATGTGGCCACAGCGTTAAGTGCTCCCACGGCCTGTGGCTAAAGCTTCATATTATCAGTCTTACTTAGGACTTGAGAAAATATCTTCTACCTCAATTGATCATTCTTTGTGAACCCTTCAGTACCCCCCTGAGCTCTGAGTGAGTCAGCAATCATTAACCAAGGCGGCTAATCAGACCAAGAGAGCTGGAGTGCCTTAATAAATATGAGGCCTTGAAAACTTGAGTTACAGACAGGGGATGTCTGGTCTGGAGGAAGGTAAACAACACTGAAAGAAAGTCACAGGATCTGACTGTAACCTCTAAACTTTCTTATTCTCTATGCTGAACAGCCATATACGTTCACATAAAATTTACAATTTACAACATATGACAGCTTCCATCATTTATTCTGATTGGGGAATATGAAATATTAAAAGTGCAGTGTTGATTAAACTATAGATCACTTAAATTTAATCTATGATACTAAACTGGGAGGAATATTAAACATTGTTAGCCATCTAAAAACAAACACAAAAGGCTTGACACACACACACACACACACACACACACACACACACACACACACACACACACACACACACACACACACACACACACACACACACAAACGCGCCAAAGCAGCTTCTCCACATGAACTGCTACAGAAACTCACTGTATACCTATTCCTTATCTCAGCAAACCAAGAGTCACACAAACACTCCGTGACGCACCTGTCAGGTGATTATTAAGACTGACAGAAACCAGTGAATGTTCTTTTCAGAGAACCTTGTGCCTTTTCCACAAACACCAAGACATCCAGGAAATGAGGAGACACCAGTCGGCACATGATGCTGCCTTGTGTTAAATCTAGTCTTAACACAAGGCCCAGATGCAGAGCTCAGAGACAGGGAAGGCAAGTTTGAACCAAAGGGACTTTATTAAGCACTCGGTCGTGATGGGGGGCAGAGCAGGATGACGGTCAGCTGGTAGCCCAACCTCCTGCTCACCTGTCTCCACTCCTACATTTAAGCACATACCAGACAGGGACAAAGAGAGAGAGGGACAGGGTGGGGGAGAGTGGGCTGATGAGGGCATTAGTTCAGCAGGTCTAGAGTGTGTGATGATGTTTCATGTCCCCAACAACCTCTGTGTATGTATCATTTAGCAACTTGTTAGCAACCAGCCTTTTTTAAGACACGTAAAAGCTTACAGTTCATCCTGAGGGGAACATGAACCACATTTCATCACAATACATCCAAAGGTTGTTGAGATATTTCAGTAATAACTTAGATATATAGGATAGGTGTGGTATGCTGTATGGATGTAGTACACACTGTAAGTGTTTGATGTCAACAGCTCCCCTCCTGTTTCCCCTCATTGTCCCTCCGCCAACCTCTCCCCCATCTCTTGTCTGACACAGTGGAGTTGTAATTTAATGTCTTTGTGTCGGCATCTTCAGTAAACTGCTTAGTGGCGTCTAATTACCTCTGCGTGTTTGCCAACTGTGTCGGGGATTTTATTTTATTTATTTTTTTGTTTAATTCAAATAAGCCTTTACAAGTGAACCACTGGGATGTGACATGTAGTCTGGTCCATAATCCTGAAAGAATTGTTTACCTCAGAGAATAAGGGAAGTGATTGTCTTGCTAGAGCAGTAGAGCTCATTATTGGTGTGGTATTAAGAAGGAAGGGGGAGATGGTTGCTGAAAAGAGAAACCAAGGGAACATGAACCATCAGCTTGCCAATGAAAGCAATGAGGTTTCCATTGTGAGACGGAGAAGATAGGGAGGTTTGGTGAGAGAGAAGCTAAGGGAATAGAAAAGAAAGGAAGACATATTTTTGAAAGAAAAACACTGTGTAATTCAAGTCACTGTCAGGCCCTGCAATTAGGGCCAGCAGCTGAATGCTCCAAAAAATGTAGATAAAAAAGAGGAGAGAGAAAACAAACAAGAAATCCTTCCTGCCTGGGGTGTTCTTCATGCTAATTGGTCTTCACTACAGAAATCGATACAGAAACCACATTCACACTGGAAGAGTGACCTAAAACCTAAAAGACCCAAAGATCACAGCATCACTACACTATGAAATATGTTATATGTAATATAATGTACACTACATATAATTTGTATATTACTGTATTCTTATTATTTATCTATCTTAAATATCTGTTATTGCAGTTTCTTTGCAGCTTTCTTTTCTCTGCACTGCCACTTTGCTGCTGTAACACTGTGAATTTCCCCACTGTGGGACTCTTATCTTATCACTAAGATAAGAGTTTACAACCATGGTCATGACTCTTTGAGGCTGTTCTGTGATATTTATGTATAATTGCTGCTATCTTAGCCAAGTAGTAATGAACACAAGTTCACTTGAGGCTTATTGGTACATTTTTGATTTTACCTGTATTCAGCCATAAATTTGGTTCATATTAAAAGACAGTGAAAAAAGTTTGGCCTGACAATGGGGCTAGGTGAAAAGTCGGAGGATCACCAGAATCGCTAGGATTCATCCTCAGGGAAACGTGAATGAACCAACTTTCACTGCAATAGTTGTCGAGACATTTCAGTCTGGAACAATGAGGTGGATTTGACCAACAGATCCACAACCACAGAGATGTGTCTTAGGCCAGTGGTGCTTTCAACTGCATCCAATGGTGGATGGAAGTTAGGTCATGTGATAACAAGTTGTATATTTGGGTGGAGAGAGCGAGATAGATAGTTACCTTCTTTCTTGTTTATTATCATGTTGTAATAAACCTGTTCTAATCTGAGTTCCATTGTAATTATGTCCAGTGTGTGACAGCTGATACTGATACATTGACTTGTTAGGAAGCAGATCTGATACGAGGGATTGCAGGTTTGAATGGTGCCTGGATCTTTAAACGTCTCCTTTTGCATAAAATTTATTTCTGAAAAATTGAAAAAAAGCTGTGTGTGTGTGTGTGTGTGTGTGTGTGTGTGTGTGTGTGGGTCTGAGGGGTATAGAGAGCAACCACAGTTAGTAGGCTACCAATAAACTAGCATGTATCCTAGGGGTCAATTTTAGAAACACAATTACAATAAATTAAAGTTTCCTAATCTGCCAATTGCTGCTGTCAGTGTAATCTATCTCACCTACTCAGATAACACATAATGAAAGCTGTGAATGGTGATTAGCTTCCACTTCTTTCTCTTTCACTTACAATCACATTTCTTTCACTGTTAATTTGTTTCTGCAAGTTTTTTGAGTCACAAATTCATTTGACTTGTCAGCCTAAATCACAACATGGGTCTTATTTTCATTGTCTCTCTTTGTTCAGATAAATTCTGCTGATGATTGATGCACTGGCTGGAACTCTTTTTCCCTGTGTGAAGGAGATGAAAAAAATTATGTTTCTGATTCATTACCAAGGTAAAATTCTGTATATTTATAAGTCATACATTCTCTTAAGTAAAACTTAAGTTTACGTACCTGAATGATGCACAATAACTGTACCACTTGTCCTTATTGAGGAGCCAACACACGTAAGGTCTATCTCATACAGACATACATGTTAGCAGGGTGTGAATTATACAATACAGAGAGGTTAAGGTCAAGGTTAACTTTTGCTCCAGGGTAAAAGCAAACCCACTACAGTGCAGGTTCATTCTTCAGTGAAATAAAGTGTTACAGCCCTTACAGTTTCTTGCTTGTTATCTCCACTACATTCCCTGTAAAATGTAGTGGAAGTATAAAGTCACTTAAAATGGAAATACTCAAGTAAATGACAAGTTCCTCAAAATTTTACTTAAGTACACTACAGAGAAGAGTAAATGTAGGTTATTATGTTCCACCACTGCTGATACTATTACTATTACATGTGTGTCGTCAGCATGTGTTTTAATATTGTTCAGTTACCCGAGCAGGTCAAATTTCTGAGTGAAAACAAAGGAGGTGGCTATTATAAAAGCACAATCATAAAATAAATCACCATAGACAAATAAAAGACTGTTAAAATGGAATAAAACTATATAGTGATGTCAATACACATCTCTACAACCATTATTTCACTGCTGAGCACCAATGTTAAAATCTGACAATACATGACATTTTTTATTGGTTATGAAATGCCAACCCAAAACTGGCAAAGAAAGGGTGTGCTATGAGCTAGCAAACTTTAGTTGCCTAAACTGTAACTGAAGGCAAAAGCTGGAAACTAGCTAACATTAGCTAAAGTGTAACTTAAGGCCAAAGTTAGAAACTAGCCAACATTAGTTTTCACATCCATAGATATTTGACACAATCAAATTTCAATGGTAACAAAGTGAAGTTTATTTAACAAGCTAGATAGAGACTTGAAGACGTGAGCCAGGTGTGGGTGAGAGGTACGAGATGAAATGGTATGGTCCACTTTATGGGTGCCTGAAATCGTATTACAAGATTCCTCCACACATAAACATGTGAAATATATTGTAATATTTCGGTAAGAAGGATATATAAACGTCTCAACTCCCCTGAACTATTGATTTTATCTTATTATTATATTATATATATATATATGTCCTCAGACTCTCATGTGTAGGGTGGAGGAATATTAATGTGATCCTTAATTGATCCCCACAGGGCAAAGTTCTTGCCCAGCAGCAAACAGATCAGAGCACAAGGTCAGTCTCTGCACCCAGCAGTTGGCAGGGCTTTAGAGACACGTCCAAGGTCTTTACAGCAGAGCAGATGCTTGCTGGCACTGGGAAATGAACTTACTACCCCCCCCAGTTTAAAAGCAGACTCTGAATCCAACAGGCTTTTCCTTCCTTAGAGGACTGAGTTGTTCGAAAAGCTAATACAATACAGCACTGATGCACTGGGACAATTAGATAAGTTCTCATTGTTCTGTCATTTTACTAAAAACAAGATGATAGTTGTTACATGGAACCTCAGCATAAATGACACTGTTAAAAATATAATAAAAATGAATAAAAAATATCCATTATATCTTTAATAAAATCCAATCCTCAGTCCACATTGTGTCCTGACATGTATGTAAGTTGCTTGGTGGGTCATATGCAGGCAATTGCAAATTAGCCTATTTCACGTCATGCAGGCTCCCTGGGCCAACGTGCAGCCTTTCCACTTCACTTCCAGCCAGTCTGTGCGTGGCGTTGCCATGGCATCGGTCTGTAGGATGAAGGAATTCACCCACCCTTGGTGGTAGTCTGCCTGGAGGCTCCTCAGGATTCTCTCATGCGTCACTCCGAGCAAGCTGTGACTCTCCTCTCCTCTCTCCTCTGATTTCCTTTCTCACTCTCATTCACACATAGACATCTCAGACTTTGCAGGTTAGCATAAAATCGTCCGGTCCCCGTCAGCATTCTTTTCTCACATATCACAGCTTCTCTCCTTCCATTTATTCTTCCGCCACTGTTCATTCCCTCACCAAAGCTCTCACTTTCCCGCTGGCTTTTCCAGCTGTCCATCCTTCCATTCATCTCTTTCCAAATTTGATATCGCCTCCCTCTCCTCACAGCTCACACCTTGCATCAATCCGTTCAACCTTCCACCACCTGCCCCTTGTTCTTATTCCCCCTCAATCACACTTCTTCTCTGACCTGTTTTCTTTTTTCCTCTCTCTTTCTTTCTCTCTGCCCCTACACCTTATTCCATTATACCATTCGTGCTTCCACCTCTCCATCCTTTCTCCCAACCTACTCTTTCTCCCCCTCACTCACTATCTAAGCTCCCGCCTCCGGCCTCCTCTCATCACGGCTAACACACTGCTGAGGGTAGGAAGGGACTGTCACGCAGCCAAGAGCAAAGTAACAAGCTGCAGGAACACAGTAGTCTTACGGGGAGTAAGAAGGGCGTCATGGGAAAAGCAGTGTGAAAAGCACAGGCCATTCTCCACCTTCTCTCTAACTCCTTTTGGGCTTCACTCTTTTCTATTTCTTTCATGTTTTTCTTCATTTTTCTTAGTTAACCTCATCTTTTTGTGGGAGTCTCTTTAGCAGCAGTGTGTGCTGTTATCTCAACATGTTGCCATCCCACACACACACACACACACACAGACACAAACTCTTCGTCTAATGAAATCATGAAATTTTCATTCCTACAGTATACACTGCCTGGAGAGAAATAACAGTGTTGTTGAGTGTTTGTCATGCAGAAGAGGCTTTTGCAGTTGAGGTTCTTCTTCTTGAAGAAAGATGGTTGAATCGTTTACTCTGACAATGTTCCACAGAGCTTGTGGTCATGTCACAGGTCTTCAAACGACCTCATAAATGATCAGTGGGGCTGAGGTCAGGTGACTGTGAGGGGAAGTCCATGACAATAAGGACTCCTTTGTCTTCTCTTGCTATTGCAAAGCTTTGAGGTGTGTTTGGGTCATTATCCTGTTGCAGTGTGAATCCTCCTCCACAAAAATGGAAATAAGATAAAAACATGTTCATTACAATCATGATAATAAACAAGAAAGGTAACTGCCTCTCTCCACCAGCTCTACCCAAGATGTACAACAACCAGTTATCACTTGTCCTAATTTCAATCCACCATAAGATGCAGTTAACGGGTAGTGACATGGCTCCGTGGTTGTCGGTGCACCATGTTGTTCCAGACTTAAACTTAACTGTGTTGCCAGTTATTGCACCCCCACTTCAATATTCCTCTCCACCAAGTTTCACTAAGGGCCTGATACAACACGGTATCGTTCTCTCTCCTGCTCGTCTCCTGACATTCACCTTTCTGGTTCTGCCATAGATCTAAAACTTGAATTCATTAGTAAATATGACTTTTTTTCCCCAGTGATCCACTATGAAATGTTGGTATTTCTGAGCCCACCCCAAGTGTTCAGGCTTGTTTCCCCTCCTGAGTAGTAGGTTCAGAAACTGCTACTCTTCCTCTGAGACCCCTACAGGACAGCCTTCTTTTAGTAGTACGTTTGTTGATTTGAGACTTGTCTTTTTTATATAGTTAATTCTTTATCTGTGATGAAGTTGCTTTTCTATCCCCCAAGGGAACTAAGCCTGATGTATTGATCTTCTGAGGCTGTGGTCACTTTTGCTGTGTCTGATCGTGCTTTGGATACAACTGATCCAGTTTCTGCAAAGTGCTTTAGAGTTCTATGCACTGCCCCCTCAGAAACCTTTAGTCAAATATAATCTGATGCTGAGAAAGCCCCTAATCTGACACCTCCACTTAGTTCTGATGCCATTTTCCCACAATCACAATGCTGTTTATTAGTCAGTGACCTGCTGGAACTTGTTCGATTGGATGGAGAAAATGAAATTGTGGCCCAAGATATATACAAACCCAAGTGTGCAGAGACAAACAGAACTAATCCTACAGAAAACCTTTGTTTAGGTTTAGATGTCTGATAGACTGCAAGTCCATCTGCACATTGGTGGAGAATGAGGGGGTAATGTTTGTAACTTTTTCACAATTCAGAGACATCTTATAGTACAGGAGCAGTCAGCATTTAAATCATGTAAAATAAGTTAACTAGCAGCTTATCATACCAGAGATAAGGCTCATCATGTCAACCAAGATTTTTTAACTGGATTATGTTTGTGTCTGGTCTTTCTCTAAGTATCTGGTTACATTCCTAGAGTCTGAACATCTACAATTTTAGTCTGCTGGCCGTGACAGACCTTAACTTTGAATTGACTGTGATGACGCACAGGCACTGGGTTTGTGTGACAGATGCAGAAAATGGCCATCATGTAATACTGTACTGACAGCATAAACACCAGCGCTCCGATAAGGAATTATGTATTTTGGTATTGAAAGGCGTTCATGTCAAAGCTAAATATTTTCTTTCAAAGCTGATTTTTCTGGCCTTTATCATATAGTTGACAGAGGTTGACAGGAGATGATTTAGGGGTGGGGTCGGGTGGTGGGGTGGGGTGGAGGTGGTGTGCAAGAAACATAATCGGGCAGAATCAACCAGGGGGTGTTACACATGTTGTGCATGTTAGACGACTGGTTCGCCTGAACATGTGTACAGCTGCAGGCAGTAGAAACTGATCTGATGAAAATAAATAATGAAGTCAAGTAAAGTATTGAAGTGCCAGTTACAAAAAAGATAGCAGTAATAAGTAATAGTATCTGGAATCAAGCAGAAAAAACTTCAACAACCATATAGGTTGTATGTCCATACCCCCGGATATGACCACAGAAGCATTTCCTAAAAGGTTTATCTGACCCTCATCATGGTTACAATGATAAACAAGTAGAATGTACAGGCGGTGATGTACTGTATCTACAATAATAAACATGCGGTTAAGGTTGTAAGATGGTCATAGTTCAAATAAACAATAATCAATTTCACTCAGGAAACAAACGGCGGTCTCCTGTCTGTGACAGTCCTCTGTTTCATTGTCTTGATCACTGCAACCTTATGTTCAGCAAGCATTTTCAGCAAATTAGCAAATTAAACTAAATGCTGCCTTAACTTTACCAGCGTATTAAACCAGACCTGATACAGTTGTAGGAGAGTGAACAGAAAATAATGAGGCTGATATCACACTGAATTACAGGCTGCATCATTTCCTGTCAGTCCCCAGTGGGTGTGAAGGCAACTTGAATCCGGCATTGGAATGGTGGAGCCTGCAGCTAATAAAAGCTGCTAATATGGGAGCTAATTAGAGGATGTAAATACATTGAATGACTGGTGCTAAAAAGGTACCATACAACTCATAAATACTATCCAGAATGGGACTGATCATGAAATTCTGAAGGATGATCCTTTACATCTAACTCCTGGGCCACCAATGGGCCCATTTATTACATTAAACAAGAGGATATTGAGGATTTTGAACAATCAGGGTGCGCTTATCTTAAATAATTGCTTTTATCAGATTATGATCCAAATGTGGCCTTATTTCTTCTGTCAGATTCCACAGTAAAATGGCTACTGATCAGTTGCCTGCTGGTTAGAAAAGATTGGACCGTTTGCTTAAAGGTTAAAGTTTCAAACACCACCACAGTTGTAAGATAAATTGCCCTTGTCCTCGACTCAGATGCTAAACCCTACCTGCTCACTCATTGTCACTTACAGTCGCCCTGCTGAGGAGTGTCAGCTAAATGTCATGAATTAAATGTTCACACCTAACCCAATACCACCATGCTGGACCACCCTGTAGGTGTCTGGATATCTGACAGCGCACCATCAAGGATGTAAAGGTCATCACCTCACACACTTTAGCACCTCTCTGCTATTTTATTGTTTTCACCTTGTGAGTCTGTGTGTGTGCGTGTGTGTTACTATATTCATTGGGTCAAAGAACTGGGAGCCTAATATATTTATAGGGTCTATGGGTTGAGGGTTAAGACTTGGTTCGATTAGGCATTTAGTTGTGAATGTTAAGGTTATAGTAAGGGGCTAGCAAATTGTGGGGACCCAAAATACGTCAATGTTGGGTCCCCACAAAGAAAGCTGTACGAACATGTGTGTCTAAACAGGGTAAAATGTCAACTACCACAGAGGCAGTTTGGCTACTTTTGAGTGCCAGGTCTGTCTGTCTGAACCGATTTTAGAACCGTGATACCATCACAACCCGAAGGATACAGTCATGAAACTTGACTGGTGTGTAGTTGAGATTACAATGAAGGCAGAGTTTGAATATGGACCGAGCAATCATAAGTTGAACGGCAACATGTTGACAAGCATCACAGTTGGTGTGATCGCTTTGCTAGATGGTCTCTAGTTGCAGCTTTATGATAAATGATGACTGATGTATAAACATGGTAACAGTTTTTAGTGAGGTTCATGGAAGCTGTCAGTCATAATGCAGATTTGATACATGGTGCAGCACAGTTCCAGCTTTGGATGATAAAAACATTAGATTTTATTGTCTGAATAGTGAGTCTCTGGTGTTACCAGTGGTTGAGTCTAATTTGTTTCACTGTGAATAACAAGATGCTTTTACCTTCAGTCCTGGAGTGACACACATCTACGGTATGATTGAAACTTTGTCAACAGTACAGTCAAATCTCTGCAGTATATTGTTTTATCCAAAACATCAGAAATCCCATGATGCTGCAGGTGTTGGCTTACTGAGATTGTACTGCAGTGTGAGTCATGACAGCAAAGTTTGTTATGTGAATATCAGATGTAGAGATTGGTTTAGCAAGTAAGCGACATTGAAAGAATGTTGTGGATTGTGGATCATAATGTAGTAGCAGGTACAGTCGACTCCCAAAACGTAAATGAATAATTAATCAATCAATGCCAGAATGTCATCGGATGACAGTGTTGAAAGAAAAGAAATATTGTTTTATGTTGCCAAAAAATGTGATGTGACATTTTCTACCTACAGTTCGTCCAAATTAACGGCACAAAGATCACAACGTGACACATTTCCATTTAACTACGAGAGAATATGTGCCACAACATCTTGATGTCAGGGTCACTGGTCAGGAGTGAGAATAACGACTCAGTCTGAGCTGATGAGCAAAGTGGCATTCACTGTTCAGGACCCTTAAAAATATTCAGTTTCCCAAACAAGAAACAACAGAAACAATTATTTACTGTGACCATGGTATAAACTACAAGAACATCTTGTTGTGTTTATTTATTGGTTTATTTAACGGGGACCATGCACATTAATAAACATGGCTGTAAACCACTTTTCCTGTGTGGGCCCTGGACAGATGAAGTCACACTAAAAAGGATATGAGACCAAAATAAAAGAAAAAAACATATTTGAACAGTTTGTAATCACACGGAGAAATAATAAAAAGAGAAGAGAATACTGATGTAATTAAAAAAATAATTATACAGGACATAATTATAGATGCAACACAAATTCATGATATGTTCATGCAAAGCAATGAAATGGATTAATGAAACATGCGAAGGAGACTGAGATGGTACAAAGACAAAAGCTGCAGATGTAGTTCATAAAATACATGACATGTTGTTCATATTAGTGTAAGAATATGCTGTCAATTCTAAAGGAACCCTGTTTACATGTTGTCATTATGAATTCAGTATATCCATTTCACCCATATGAGTCATGTCAGTGTTTCATTCTGCCTTTTTCCCAAAATAATAGGGTTTTGCTGAATAAATCCTACAATCAGGAAATGAGTTAGCATTTTAGCACTTCTGGTTCTCTTGTCCTGAAGTCTATGGGTTTTTTCAATGGGTTTTTTGGTTAGATGCCTGAAATAAGGTCTGTGGTTAACACAAGCTCAAGATATTTTCACGTTTTATTCTACAACATAAAATATGTCAGTAAATAGCCCAGTAGGGATTTCTGGAAGCTTTTACGTCTCTTAAAAAAAGGCTGGTTGCTTAAAAGTGGCTAAATGAGACTACAGAGGACGTCGGGAATGTCATGACGCCGCACACAAAACCTGACCTACTCACCAGTCCACCTCACAGCCTCGTTGTGTTTATACTCACGTTCTTACAAAGCATTCCTAACTTTGTAAGCGGAAAAGCTTTTGTTGAAAAATGACTGTATAAGTTGGAAGTTTAGTGGTGGTGACGATAAAGTCATGCGACCGCAGAGTACTTTATTTATAGCCTAACATGAGCTTTTTACTCCTGGAGATTGTATTTAGACTTTAAATATCACAAAAGCGTTGATCATTTGTGAAGATTATCCTGCTGAAAAAAAATGTGTAAGTATCAAACCTTTGTTTGTCACAGAGTTAATTTTCTGCCGTAATCCAAATTCCAGGTTGGCCCATGAAAATACATCATCCCTTCTTTGCTTCATTACAAATTACAAAACACTGCACAACTCAGAGCCCACTTCTGACATGTAATAAATCCTAAATCACTGCGTTCATGGTTAGACTGGGCTCTCCACTTAAAGGTACATTCCCCCAGTTTCATGCAGACTGGTCCTCGGGCTGCGTCTCATGGGCTGTCCCTCTGCTCGCCTCTAATTTACTGCTTATCTGGTCTCAGTGCACCCTCAGATGCCTGTGAGCTGTCCCATGTCTGTTAGCTGGCTAACAGGTGCTACACGAGCAGTGGAGATAAGATGCATAGTGCCCTGGGGAGAGTCCTAATCAGCATGGCTGGCCTTGTGTATTTGTGTTCGTGTGTGTGTGTGTGTGTGTGTGTGTGTGTGTGTGTGTGTGTAACCCTCATTTGACCAACTGGCTGTAGGGTGTTTGTGTCTTCTGCTGGTGTCATTATAGTTGTATTTCTATGTGCTGTTGTGTGTGAATGTGTTCCCTGAACATGGCAGTGTAAGCAGGGTGTATCAGAGTGTCTGCCCAGCATTAGATGTATTTGGCTTCGGGTCAAAGCACCAGCTGAACTCAGTGGTTTCACTCGGTTTGTGTCGTTTACAGAGACGCAGTGTGGACAGTTGTCAGTAACATTGATTTATTACCCATAGTGCAGGCTGCCTGCTACACTGCATCCCTTTAACGGGATATCAGTTCATTGTTCCTCTTCTCTATTGGATTTCATGGCATTTCATTGTCACTACGTTCATTGGATCCACACATAAGAAATCAATAGAAGAACAAGAGTTGTTCACACTCACTCATTCTCAGCTATGCTGCTTTATTTTGGAAGCAGACTAAGTCTAGGAAGGATGATAGGACAATTAATGCTTACAACTTGTAGTACTGACAATTTACCAATTAATGAAAGCAATGCTGACATTTTTAAATTTGTTTTTCCTGCCTTCCAAGGTTTCATTGGCTTCAGTTAATTTCAGCACACTATTAAGATCAATTCACTGGGACTAGAAACTTGCTCAAGGTAGCTAATGCATCATAATGAAACCTACGTGTGCGCAGTTGTTTCATGGAAGTTAATGAATTGTAGAGTTTTGATGGTGTTAAAATGCCGACCTGGTTTGGGAATCCTTCCTGGTGGTGCATTCATGTGCTGAAGTTAAGGCCTGACAACAAACCTTCAACATTCAGATATCACTTTTTTTTTTTTTTTTTTGGTAATCAGTTGTATCGAATGGTCTGAAAATCATTTTTTCTGACTTCAGAGTGGAGAACAATTTCAGCACCATGACAGCACATAAACGCACCTTTACATGTGATGTGCTCCACCATTGGATGTGCTCTCTCATGAAGAGCCACATACTACTGAGTAAACCAGAAGTAGTGACTCTGCAAAATGGTGATGCTTTTGAGTTTTGTCAGACAGCGAATATCATGAGGAGGAAACGATTACACTTTCTGCTTTGGGAACGGGACATTTTGAAGCCTCTGCTGGCGGAGAGGGCAGTGATGCAGTGGCTGAACAACATGTCTGACAATTTCAGCGCTCTTGTGCAGGTCCACAGTACAGCTGATCAAGTTGTTCGTTCATCATAGATGAACTGTTCTGGTCAGAAACGTGATGTGCTTCACAGAGCACAGTCTGTCCAATCAGAAATACTCACAGGCAGGAATGTATACGTGACTGGATGAACCTCCTGCCCCCTCGTACAATACCTTTATGATGGAATAATGCAAGACAACCTTTCCCAAGATCTTTTGTCACAGAAAACAATTTATGAAATTTGATTAAACACATAACCACAAGACAAGGGCAGAATAGAAAAGAAATTCTCTTACAGCTAGTTCTGGACACAGAGTCTCAGGATGGAGGATTGAGAACACAACATAGTTTCTTCTTTAGTGGAGTAAATTTCGAACAAATGAGCCATAAATAAAACTATGTAGACCCAAAGAACATGGAGTGAACCCGCTTTGGCTGATAGGTAATCCAGCCATGATTGTAAACTGTACCTCCACCAGGGAAATGAGACACAGATCAAATACTTTTTACAAACTAAATCATAATTACTGTGAGTTATAAATGCAGACTTGTGTTATAATGGGTGACAGACTGAATTGCGGTGAGTGTATCGTCTGAACATTTTATTTTGAAAATTTAAACAATTCAGCAAAATGTTACCCAATTTGGTCTGCATATTTTTGGCACTATCTAGTTACGTGTATCTGGTTGATACCATTGTATATAAAGTTAATGAAAGATGTTATGAAGCGGAAAATTAGCTATGAACACCAAAACCTTTTTTTGTACCAGGCTGCAAACATGTTTATTTCTGCTGTAAAATTTGACATTTTAACAAGGGAGTCTCTGGGGATTGACTCATGTTTGGAGGCAGTCTCTAGTGGTCATTCAAGGGACTGCAGTTTTTGGCACTTCGGTGTTGGCTTCATTTCTCAGTCCCAACAGTTGCTGCTTGGTTGATAGATCCTTGAAACCATCCTTTAAAAAATGATCAGTGTGCAATGCAGGGCTGTTAAGCTGCATAAATAAAGACAGTAATACTTCAAAGGTTGTTTCAGCCTGTACGGTGGAAAAGTGACAGCAAAGAGAAGAACATATTAAATCCAACAGAGGCTGTGCATCACCAAACGCCGCTGCAAATGCAGTTTGAGGCAGTTTTGCCTCCCGGGCTCCTCAGCACCTAAATGTTCCCCTCAGGTTACAACAATAGTGCACTGATTAACTCTTGTGATCCTGCCGAAGACTATTTAAACTTTTTAAGTAAACAATTGGACGAAGTGCCAGATTTAAAGCCTGAAATAATGAGATAGAAAAATGTAACTTTGTCTTTATAAAACTTTATTCTAGGAGAGTATCACCCAAGGGTTCAATATGCAGAGCCAGTCGAGCTGGTACAAAGGCAACCCTGGTTGTTTGGGATAATTAGATATGCCATATTACCCCATTCTTCTTCAAAGAGATCATTTCATGAAAATTAAAAATGAAAACTCATTTATATGTGTCTATGTTTTCCAATGAAAGTTCCTCATCCTGTAGTTCCACCATAAGCACAAGACTCAAGCAGTGATTGCTGATTAGTGCTGTTGTTCTAAAATCCAGTGGTTTGTGCTTGTATACTGTATATGTGACAAATAAATCCCTGCAAAAAAAACTAAACAAAAAAAAACACTCCAAAGTGATACCAGTGGTCAAAATGTCCACAGGGTACCCTTAAAAAAAGAATCTGAACTCTTCCTTCACCGGTGATCAGTGCACATCCTCGTCGTGCCGCAGCTCCCAGTGGACCATAGTTAACTAATGTAACGTCTGTCTCATCGTCTCCTTCTGGAGAGAACTCTCATTCTAGCATGAAACTGTCATCATTGTCAGATTGTTTCTTCTTATTGACTCTTTGCTGCCTGTTCCTAGTTGTGTGCCTGATTAGCTTTGAAGGGAAGGGAAGGGAGGAGTTTGCCCCCTGGAGAAGCTCTTCTCTCCAGCTTCAGTACTGTTTAACTGAGACACCACCTTTAAAGCAGTGTCTTGAACAGTAAAAAAATCACAGAATAAATTAACTGTCGTGACTGACTGTAGTTCTCCTCTGCAAGGTGTGCACTGATACATACTGAATCTGTGGATATTTTTAGATAGATATGCAGTGAACCCCTCTGTCCAGAGGTGCACTACACACCTGTACACATCTGCATGTATGTCAAAGCAAATGTGTGTTTACTACCATGGACCTTTTGTGTTTGAGTGTGTTTTTGTGTTTACTGCCTCCAGGTAAACATCAAAACACACTTTAATGAGATTCTCCGAGCCCAAGCAGCTACAAGTCATCTGTGTTGCCGTACTGGAGCCTCCCTCTGGGAGACAGAAACCTGGGAGACCAGGATGGAGGAATCTCTGTGACAGCTTTGTACCACCAGCAAGTTTTCTCCCACTAGAGCCTGAGGGACGCAGCAGTAGGTTGGATGTAAGGTAACAGTGGTCAGGATTGGGAAGGCCACCAGCCTCCTGTCACTGCATTTATCCACACACACACACACACACACACACACACACACAACACTGCAGGAGGAAACCTCCCTCCTGCTGCGCTCTTCCTGAGCAGCAGGAGCATCACAAGAAGTCCAGGAATGCAAGTGGAGCAGTGTTCTCTGTGTCGAAATGGATAAAAACCAACAAACATCAGGCCTTCTAGAAATGAACGGGTGATGTTACAGGGACAACGTTCACATTTATAGTATAACCAGCCAAACTTGTGTCAAATCGGTGTGGTCAGATGAACACTTTTGTCTGAAAATGTGAAGAACAGCTTGGCTTTAACCAAGATCTCTGAGTGTGAATGTAAAGGTTATGTAGGTTCAGGATGTCATCACAAGACAAGCAACAGCATTTGTCATATTTTTCCAAATGCTTAAAATGACCCATTTTATGAGGACTCTGGTCTGTCAGGAACAAAGCAGGTAAAAGTATGGTGACATTGTTATTACTGCCATAAAACATTGTAGGGAGATAGGGATGGATTCATGGGTCAATAAAGTCGGTGAATTTAACACAGGAGCCAGCTGTTCATTTCAGTCAGTGCTGGATCTTTTCCCAAACACGTCCAGACAGGTTTTTATCAGCGCGGCTGTGTGGGTAATAATGTCATTTTGTTGGTCTGGTCTGCCACTTTGTCCTACACAGAAATATCTCAACAGCCACTCACCTGGGTGCACACATTCATGTTCCCCAGATGATGAATCCCACTGCCTGGTGATCCTCTGACTTTTCTTTTTCTCCCACCATGAGGTTCACATTTGTGGTTTTGAATGAAACATCTCAGTAACTATTGGCTGGACTGTGATGAAATACGGTTCAGATTCTCATGTTAATCCAGTCGCAGTTATCTATTCGCTGTTCCAAACTAGCTGCATATGAATATGAATTTCTAGGACACATGGTTGGTTTTTGAGCCATGCTATATATCGCTCATAGACCCATGACGTTTTGTACATTCATGGTCTCCAGATGATGAATCCACCTGACTCATAACCTTAGAGTTGAACTGAACTGATTCTCAGACTTTTCCTCTTGTGCCATTCTAGTGAAATATCTCAGCAACCGAAGATGAAATGTGGTTCAGACAGTCTTGTCTCCCTCAGGATGAATCGTAACTACTTTGGTGATGCTTGCTAATGAGGGCGATGACAATCTATTTTGTTCAGTTTGGAGAACTTGTTGAGTTTCAGCCTGATCCTGACAGACCTGCTAATTGCAAACAGTCCACCATGTACTGATTATCTGTAGCAGAAAGTGTTGGCTTGAAATCTCCAGTGACGACACTTGACCGAAACATTCCCTTTAAAACCCAGATCCAGTCGACTGCACGTTGCTGGCGTTTACCTTGCAGAGCACAGATGCTGTCAAAGCTAAATGTTAACAATGTGAGAGCCGTGCTCTAAACCTGTACCGAGCACAGTAGATAATATAAGCACTTTACCTCTGTCTGACGCAGAGCGCAGCCTTAGATTGAACTGTCAGTCCCAGAAATGAAATCACAAATCACTGGGTTAATTACATCACCTCTACAAGAGCTTTTCAAGTCAGTGTGCATTTAGTTGTGATCATTACCATCCTGAAAACTCATTACAAAGACTAATTTGGAGACATGAGTAAAATCTATACACAGACTTCTACAGGTTTTCCATTTTAACCATCCGTGCTCTTCAATACTTTTGTCAAGATATTTGTCCAGGGGTTGTCTATTACAGCCGATCATCAGAAGGATCACGTGGTCACAAATTTCCCATCTCTCTAGGTCTCTGAAGCGTTTCATACACAGAGTTCCAATGACATTTTTTATTAAACTGTAAAACAGAATGTTTCTTTTTTAGGTCTGGCCAAGGTTTTTTTTTTTTTGATGAGCACCATCTCCAGTGAAACACAGACGGATTGAGAATTAGAATGACTCGGCCCTGCTTTTGATTGCTGAGGTACAACACATGACGAGACTCAGACCATGTAATTACAGACCTGACCTTGGCATTTCTGATAGCCCGTAATATATTTCACAAGTATCATTCCACACCTGGATATTATTCACCCTGTGTGACTGCTATCGATGTGTGACGTTTAAAAAGCCTGTAAAGACGAGTGGCATCAGTGATTATAATTTCTTAAGTATTTCTAAGCTGAGAGGTTCCATGCTGGACCCTGGGAATATGCATCAGTGATTATAATCCATTTGCCTTTTACCTGTAACCTACAGCCTTCCCCAGTGAGTGGTGTTCAGTCAGGACTCCTCACATGACCTGAGTACAGGACCTGACAATTTGTCATCCTCGAACAGAGACGGCGGCTTTGATCTTCCCCTCATACTGTGCTGTACTGTACATGGCCTCCTGTTCCATGGGATGACACTTCACCGGCTAAAGAGGGCTGGAAGTGACACAGCTAAAAGTGAAATAGACAAATGGATTTGAAGAACTTTTTTTTATTTTTATTTTTTACCCTTAAGGAGTATTGAAATTAAAACACGTTGCACAACTCATAAATGTTAAGGATGGAGGTGAAATAATTAAGCTGAAAAAATGCAGAATTAATTTCCCTGAACTGAGAAATGGATTTTGAACTGTCTGACTCAGTGATGGGTTAAAATGACAGAGACTGGAAGTTATTACTATTTGGTACATATTGTAGTATTTTTGAAGAAAAGGATGATTGTAATGATATGTATGTGTTGTATCCATGGGGATGATATTGGTCACATGACAGATGTATGTCCTGATGAAGGCAAAGTAGTGCCCCCACAGCGGCAGGTCTACTTGGTTGTCATGGTTATAATAATAAATGCATGGACTGTACCAACAGTGGCATAATAACAAACGATTGTGGCCTGGTCAGGTTTAGGCACAAAAACTACTTGGTTAAGGTTGGGAAAAGATCATGGTCTAGGTTTAAATAAGTACTTCCTCAACATTAAGTAATTTCTGTCAATGTTTCATAACAATGTTATTAACTTTGTCGAGCGGTCATAGATAATAGAAACAATATAAACTGCTACTTTCTCATGGGAGTTGAACACAGCGCTCCTGTGTCATATTCCTGTGTTTTTGTTGATCAGGATGTTGACCCATCCATCCACCAATGTGGATGGATGGGTCAACATCCTGATGTGGACTTTGTCGCTCTGTAAACTACGTCACCGCACTTTTCCCTTTGCTCCTGTCATAATTACTATGACCACTAGATGTCACCTAACAATAAAATATAACTATGGGTCATTTAAACCTGCTGCACAGACGACCTGTGGCTCATTTTTTTACAGGTCAGTCTCATACAAACACACTATATCTTATTTAAGCATATATTTAGATGAAAACCAATCAGTATTAGTGTACTTTATAGATAGACAACTGTCACTATCAACAGAAAAACACCATTTCAAAAATAAAACTTCTCACTTTAGGTTCAAATTTTAATTTAGGTTTATTTAAGTTGACAGGTTACAAAAAGTACTTAGTTAAGGTTAAGGACCTTCCTCATCATGGTTACAATAATAACCAGCACTTTTTTACTTAAACATAGCTCAGTTTGGTTTCAGAAACATTTGCTGAGGGTGCATTTATTATTTGCTTTATTTTAAGTGCACATCAGTTTTCTGCACAATTTGCAAGTTTCTGAAAAATTTGCAAGTTAAAAAAAATACTCAGTACCCACTCAATACCCCATAATGACAGAGGAAAAACAGAAATTGACACATAATTCAGACACTTTGCATTTCTCTTGATCATCTTTGAGATATGTCTACACCTTGGTTGGACTCCACCTGTTGCAAGTTCAATTGATTGGACATTATTTGCAAAGGCACACAACTGTCTACAGTACATAAGGTCTCACAGCTAACAATGCGTATGAGAGCAAAAACCAAACCACGAGCTGGAAGCAACTGCCTACAGAGCTCAGGGACAGGACTGTGCTGAGGCTCAGATGAGGGGAAGGCTACAAAAATATACAGGAGGCTAAAAGAGCACAGTGGCCTCCATTATTCTAAAATGGAAAAAGTTTGGAACAACCAGGACTCCTCCTAAAGGACTCTGTGACTGATGAAACCAAGATTGAACTGTTTGGCCTTCTTAGCATGGTGGTGGCAGCATCAGGCAGTGGGGCTCTTTTTTAGTGGCAGGGACAGGATGAATGGTCAGGGTTGAGGGAAAGCTTAAAAGAGCATAGTACAGAGAAATCCCTTAATGAAAACCTCACCCAGAGCACTCAGGACCTCGGACTGGGCTGAAGGCTTAGTGACAACTCTGTGAATGTCCTAGAGTGACCCAGCCAGAGCCCTGACTTGGTCTCAATGGAATCTCTGGAGAGACTTGAAAATGACTGTCAACCGACGGTCCCACTCCAGCCTGACCTGAAAATCCCCAAATCCAGATGTGCAAAGCTTGTAGCGTCATACCCAAGCAGACTTAGAGCTGCAATCACTGCCAAAGGTCTGAATATTTAAATACATTTGTAAAAATGTCTCAAATTAAGTTTTGGCTTTGTCATTATTGGATATTAAGTTTAGACTGATGAGAGGGAAGTAAATTCAATTGATTTTAGTATGAGGCTGCAACATAACAAAATATGAAAAAAGGTGAAGGGGTCTGAACACTTTCTGAAAGCACTGTACTTTGATGTCATGTGAGTCTGACACCTAACCAGCAAATCCACTCTCTGATGTGTCTTTTACTGGTAACATGTTTGCACTTCACTCTGTTTCAGCCTTTTAGCACCTTGGTGCCTTGAGTCCACCTCACTGAGTCAAGTTCAATACTCGATGCTAATGTAAAAGTTGCCGTGGTTACAATACACAGCACGCACACACACACGCGCACACACACGCACCTTAAGATCAGTGTTTTTCCAGGATTTCCGGGAACATTATACAGTGTTTGATAAGAATTAAAGAAATAAAGAAGAAAAAAAAAACAACTCCCCCTCTCTGTTTCTCAGCTCACGTCTCCTCTCTCTCTTTACTTCTCACTTTGCACCTCCTCCTCCCCCAGCTTCACTGTCTCGGTGAGAATTGATACATAATGGCAGTGGTGGGACTGTGAAGTCAAAGCCTGCAAATAACAACACGTATATCGGCGGGGTTGCCATGGCGACGGACTCAGAGCCTACAAGGTGCGATGGGAGCTGCTGTAACAGTGCGGGTGTAATGTCAGTCGTCTTCCTCTGCATCTTTCCTCCGCTGAACATGCACACGAGTCCTTCCCTCCAAGAGGAGGTGGGAGTTTAATGACTGTGTTTTTTGAGGAAAGTAAACACAAATTTTTTTATTTATTTATTTTTTTTAATCACCATCCATGCTAAAGATTGCATTGCATTAATCATGTTATCTTGTTCAAAATATATCAAACAATAGATATATCAATATTGTCAGAGAGTGCATCTCATAATCAGGACTCTAGTGGTCAATAAAAAGCTGGACGAACCTTTCCTTCCCTCGGCCCCCGAAGATGGACCTTTTAGTCTGTGTCAGAAACAAATCTCGGCTCAGACACACACTCTCTATAGTCTTTGGAACGTTTGAGTTGTAGATGAAAAATAATTATTTCATTTCATAATGGCTGAAACTATCTGTCATTTTAACAACCTATGTTAGTCCCCTGTACCAAAAGCTCTGTCAGTCCCTTTGAAGGAGGTTTCCACAAACTACAGATGGGACCCTGGATGTGAACGTGATGTGACAGTGTACGTCCTCCATCCACACCAGCCATTAATAAATGTGCAGCTGTATTTATTTAAAAAAAGAAAAGAAAAAAGAAAAAAGAAACTTACAGTAAATTCGTTAGTTCAGACAGAGTTGTGAATCCGTCTCTTCTGTTCTCTTTCTTCATGTGCAGAGGGATCTGAGCTCAGCCTGAGCTTGCTAACAGGTGTGAAGTGTGGGTAAACAATGAGGAGGCACTGTGTACATGGTATTTCAGAATCCGATGGCTGGGTAAACAATGTTTGCATGCATTTAACCTCCATGTCCGCCACGCTCATATTTCAAGAAATGAGTAAAGGCCTCCTCAGCTGAAGTGGTGCTCAGAGACGGCCACACAAAGCACCTCACCTCTTCACCTTTCCCTGATGCAATAAGTCAAATAAACCACAGAGTCGCTGAACTTATCTTGTTCATTATTGCAGTGAAAATAAAAGCATGTCCACAATGATTTCATCCTTACTGAGTGATTATAGGAGGAGGATAGGATAGTTTTTTTCCTCAGCACTACCCAGCAGTTATGGCTTTGTCAGGAACTGATTAATGCTTCAAAACAGGCCATTTAAGGTGTGTAATTCAGCGAGGTCCAACTGGGCTCACTGGGTGATGTGATCATTAATTTGTATTACAGAGATTCTCAAATGCTGATAATTCCCGCAGTATTGTTTTTTGACAGTGAACTTGGAGGCCATCATAAATCACACTTTTCTCATACGAGGCAGAAACAAGATGTCCCGTCTAAAAGCAATTCATCATCTTAATAAATGTGTCACTGCTGTGCTTCTTTATATCCTCACTTTTCTTCTTCTCGCTGAACCCAAAGACGGAAGAGTTAATCTGGAGACGTGAGATTTAAAGCACGCAGATCGAAATGAACAAGTCAAATGAAAGCACTAAAAAAGTAACTTTCACACCGACTTTGTTCCTCAGGGAGAACACCAGGAACCATTTTATACTGGGAATATGAGCAGATTCTTAGAGGAACAGAGGAACTTTACACTATATCTACTTTTTTGAGTTAACGTGACAGTACATCTAATTTACTATTGATCGATTCTGGCCCCAGGAACAATCTTCATAGTAAGTTTTTTGTTTTTTTTCTGAGAAAATCCAGTTATTCTGTCCTCTAAAATATTTGACATGACCACCCCAAATAACGAGGCAACCACATGCCAACCTCTCCCAGATTATACAGAGATTAACTGTCAGGTGTAGATGAGGCAATTTCACAAAGGTAGTTTCGCCTGGTCTGCAGTATTAGGCCAGTCTTCATTTTACCATTAGATTCCAAGCAGTGGCTAGGAGGCAAGAAAAGTAGCACTTGCCCAGTTAAAGTGAAAAACAGACATCAGGTACAACGATACTGAAGTGGAAACAATATTTCTCCTTACATCTGATCTCTGAAAAGCTTTAGTACAAGATTATATAAAGGATCTGTTGCCTGTTTGCATTCACATGTGGTGGCAGCAGGGTATTGTCTCTGAAAGACAGCTTGACTTCAAGCCGTTGTTTCTCTTGTTCATCTCATTTTTGAGGGTGTGCCCGTTCCCCGTTGACAAAGACTGGAGCAAGTGAAGCTTAATTTGGAGGTTTGCAGATGTACATTGAGGGTAATTCTGGGATCATTCGCTTGTGATTAGCTACAGCCGAAGCGTGCTAGGCAAGCTGTCCTTGGCTCAGCTTTTATTGTTCTGAGATCAATAATGATATTGCAACCATCATTAACATGTGTAATTACCAAGGATACATCATCTAAATGAAAAAGCTACTTTCTGTGATGAGAGGGGAGCCGAACTATGGACGGGAACAAGTGAGCGAGGGAAATTATCAGTGATGATGTAGTCATACCTTTAACCAAAGACTAAATAACACTGTGAAAAATATATGGATTGACAAATAAAATTAGAAAACATTGTTAAATAAGTAATACGATGTTACAGCCCTAGTGCCTTGGTGTTGCTTCTCTCTCTCTCTCTCTCTACCCTGCTCCAGATGTCACCTCTCCTCAAGTGGCGTAGGTTAACTCCTTATCACCTTGAGCAGGAGGTGTAGGGGTTAAGATTGAAGATTGAGGCAGATTGTGTCTGTACTTTCCAAAATAATAAATGGATTAACAAATAAAATCAAGAATCTGTGTTATGTAGCCAAGACTCAACCAATTTTGGCCTAAATATTAAAGTAGAGGACAGACAGAAACCTGATTAACGACGGGCCTGAGGTTTAGAAGGAATAAATGACAGTAAGGCCACACCCACTCAGGTCAACGTGTCTCTGTGGCGCAATCGGTCAGCGCGTTCGGCTGTTAACCGAAAGGTTGGTGGTTCAAGCCCACCCAGGGATGTTTTACACTAAGCTTAACAAAGATACGTAATTCTGAGGAAAAACCTACTTTGTGTGATAAGATGGGAAAGGTTGAAGAAACTCAGAGCAACACTATGGATGAAAAAGCATGACTAGGAGACATTATCAGTGATGATGGAGTCAAGAGTAAATAGTCATACCTGTGAGTATAAGTGTAAACAAGACTTTTTTTTTTTTTTTTTTAATAAATAAAAAAAGGAAATGAATTAACGAATAATTCAGGAAGCAGCTTTATAGATCTAACATGCTAACACTCAACCAAGTTTGGTTTAAATATTAAAGTCGACAACATGCCTGAAGTTCAGAGGGAATAAATGACAGTAGAAGTAAGAAATGGGGATTGGTGGAGATTGAAGATCCAGGTCACACAAATTGTTGTGTCTCTGTGGCGCAATCGGTCAGCGCGTTCGGCTGTTAACCGAAAGGTTGGTGGTTCGAGCCCACCCAGGGATGTTTTACACTTAGCTCAACAAAGACACATGATCCACATGAAAATCCTAGTGTGCGTGGTCAGATGTGAAGGGTTGAAGAAACTCAGAGCAGGAGGAGATATTATCAGTGATGGTGTACTCACAAGTACAAAGTCATACAGTAAAAAAAATGTCTGTGCTTTCCAACAAATAAATGCATTAACAAATAAAATTAAAAAAACAGTCTTATGAGGCTAATACTCAGCTAATTTTGGTTTACATATTAAAGTAGAGGACAGGCAGAAACCTGACTAACAACACGCCTGAGGTTCAGTAGGAACTAATGACAGTCAAAGCAAGAAATGGGTGAGGGTGGAGATTGAAGATCCAGGCCACACCCCCTGAAATTAACATGTCTCTGTGGCGCAATTGGTCAGCGCATTCGGCTGTTAACTGAAAGGTTGGTGGTTCGAGCCCACCCAGGGACGTTTTACACTTAGCTCAACAAAGATACATAATCCACATGAAAATCTTACTTTGTGTGATCAGATGGAAGAACTGAACAGACAGAGCCTAAAACTATGGACCAAAAAGCATGACTAGAAGGCATTATCAGTGATAATGTAATCAAAAGGAAATAGTCATACCTTTGACAGGTTTAAATAAGACTGTTTTTTTTTTTTTGTTTTTGTTTTTTACAAGTAACAAAAAAATGAATTAACAAATAATTAAGGAAGCAGCTTTATATACCTAACATGCTAACACTCAACTAATTTTGGTTTAAATATTAGAGGACAGACAAAAACCTGAGTAACGACACGCCTGAGGTTCAGAAGAAATAAGTGACAGTAGAGAGTAAGAAATAGGGGTGGGTGGAGATTGAAGATCCAGGCCACACCCCTAAACGCAACATGTCTCTGTGGCGCAATCGGTCAGCGCGTTCGGCTGTTAACTGAAAGGTTGGTGGTTCAAGCCCACCCAGGGACGTTTTACACTTAGCTCAACAAAGATACATGATCCACATGAAACTCCTAGTGTGTGTGGTCAGATGTGAAGGGTTGAAGAAACTCAGAGGAGATATTATCAGTGATGGTGTACTCACAAGTACAAAGTCATACAGTCAACAACTCTAAAAAACACATTTTCTGTGCTTTCCAAAAAATAAATGGATTAACAAATAAAAAGAAAATCTGTCTAATGTAGCGAACACTCAGCTGATTTTGGTTTACATATTAGAGGCAGAAACCTGAGTAACGACACGCCTGTTGCTCAGAAGGAATAAATGACAGCAGAAGCAAGAAATGGGGGTGGGTGGAGATTGAAGATCCAGGCCACACCCCTTCAAATCAGCACGTCTCTGTGGCGCAATTGGTCAGCGCGTTCGGCTGTTAACCGAAAGGTTGGTGGTTCGAGCCCACCCAGGGACGTTTTAAGCTTCACAAAGATATGTAATCGTAAGGATGAAAAGCCAGCTTTGTGTCATCAGATGGAAGAATTGAAGAATCTGAGCACGAAACTATGGACAGAAAAGCATGACTAGATGATATTATCAGTGATGATTTAATCAAAAGCAAATAGCCATACCTTTGACAAGTTTCACTAAGACTGTTTTTTTTCTTTTTTCTTTTTACAAGTAACAAAACAAATTCATTAAATAATTCAGGAAGCAGCTTTATATACCTAACATACTAATACTCAACTAATTCTAGTTTAAATATTAGAGGACAGACAAAAACCTGATTAACAACATGCCTGCGGTTCAGAGGGAATAAATGACAGTAGAAGTAAGAAATGGGGGTGGGTGGAGATTGAAGATCCAGGCCACACCCCCTAAAATCAACATGTCTCTGTGGCGCAATCGGTCAGCGCGTTCGGCTGTTAACTGAAAGGTTGGTGGTTCGAGCCCACCCAGGGACGTTTTACACTTAGCTCAACAAAGATACATGATCCACATGAAACTCCTAGTGTGTGTGGTCAGATGTGAAGGGTTGAAGAAACTCAGAGCAGGAGGTGATATTATCAGTGATGGTGTACTCACAAGTACAAAGTCATACAGTAAACAAATCTAAAAAACACATTTTCACACTTACACTTTACACTTAGCTCAACAAAGATACATAACTCTGAGGAAAAACCTTCCTTGTGTGATGGGAGGGGAGCCAAACTACCGATGAGAACAAGCAAGCAAGGGAAATTATCAGTGATGATGTAGTCATACCTATAACCAAAGACTAAATAACACTGTTTCTGTGCTTTACGAAAAATATATGGATTGACAAATAACGTAATATAAGTAACACGATAAGTGTTACGGCCCTAGTTCCTTGGTGTTGATTCTCTCTCTCTCTCTCTCTCTCTCTCTCTCTCTACCCTGCTCCAGGTGTCGCCTCTCCTCAAGTCGAGATGGTTTCTGCACGCAGCTGCTCCCTATCACCTTGAGCAGGAGGTGTAGGGGTTAAGATTGAAGATTGAAGCAGATTGTGTCTGTACTTTCCAAAATAATAAATGGATTAACAAATAAAATCAAGAATCCTCAACCAATTTTGGCCTAAATATTAAAGTAGAGGACAGACAGAAACCTGATTAACGACGCGCCTGAGGTTTAGAAGGAATAAATGACAGTAAGGCCACACCAACTCAGGTCAACGTGTCTCTGTGGCGCAATCGGTCAGCGCGTTCGGCTGTTAACCGAAAGGTTGGTGGTTCAAGCCCACCCAGGGACGTTTTACACTAAGCTTAACAAAGATACATAATTCTGAGGAAAAACCTACTTTGTGTGATAAAATGGGTTGGGTTGAAGAAGCTCAGAGCAACACTATGGATGAAAAAGCATGACTAGGAGACATTATCAGTGATGATGGAGTCAAGTATAGTCATATTACATAAGTAATAGTCATACCTTTGACAAGCTTAAATAATGCTGTTTTTATTTTATTTTTTTAATAGATAAAAACAAAAATGAATTAACAAATAATTCAGGAAGCAGCTTTATTTACCTAACATGCTAACACTCAACTAGACGTAGACGTAAGTAATGGGGGTGGGTAGAGATTGAACATTGAGGCCACACCCCCTCAAAACCACATGTCTCCTGGGTGCAATCAGTCAGCGTGTTTGGCTGTTAACTGAAAGGTTGGTGGTTCAATCCCACCCAGGGACGTAGCTAAGACTCGGTTAGCCGAACCAATTTCGCTTTACATATTAAAGTAGAGGACAGGTGTAAACCCAATTAATGACAAGACTGAGGTGTAGAAGTTATATCTTATCTATCTATCTATCTATATATATATATATATATATATATATATATATATATATATATATATATATATATATATATATGTATGTATGTATATTATATTATATTATATTTTATCTGATGATGTGAGTGTTAGATTTAAGCCATTGTCACAGTTTACTTCCACTACTCTTACCAATACACTACTACTATTACTATTACAACCACTACTAATTACTAGTGTGAAGACCCTCTCTAGGCAGGCCTCTCCCTGCAGGAGCTTGAAGGGTGGAGTTTGGTCATCAGCAGGATTCAGCTCACCTGGTCTGCTGCACTATAAAAGGCAGTCAGTCAGTCTCTCTCTCTCCCCCATGGTTTTCACGCTGTTTGGTTTTGTTGTATTTTGGGTATCTTTAGGTTAGTTTACTTTTTAGTTGTGTACAATAAACTTATTTTTAGTTATAACTCATGTTTGGTTTTCCCTCCTATGTCCAACCTTGGTTGTGACAAATAAGCTACTAATTTACAGTATCATCCTTCTCGTGTTTGTGTCAAAATTCACACCGTCCCTACCACTCATTCACACCCCCTATATCCATATGTCCATGGATATAGGGAGGGTATGTCCAGTAGTTATGATACAGCCGTCAACTTGAGAGTGTGGTATGTTCATGGTAAAATAGGTTGTTAAGTTGCTTATTGAAGTTGTTCCAGTCTGAACACGATCACTGATTTGTTGATGTAACTCCTTAGTTCTAGGCCATACACTGTTTTTAGCAAACAGCCCTAACCCACACCCACTGAAAACTACTGTCCTCTGTTGTATTTTAATCTGTCTTGGGCCTCCGCCCAAACCCACTGTAACAGACTGGAGGTTAAGTGACTTCCTGAAGGTCAGCAAAAACCACTTGTTCAATTTCCTCTCCCAGACTCCTCCGGTCAGTCTCCAGATTCAGACCAGTATCTGTATAGTCACAAGTGCACCACCTTGAATCTGACAGCTGTCATTTCTTTTCATTGTAGCTTATCACCTGATTACTGACTATAACATGTTACGTGACAGGACTGCTGTCTTTAACAGGCTGACTCTCTCCCATTCACAACCAGGAAGAGGAGAATCACCTGGAGGTGTAACATTGAGAAGAATGGCATCTTCAAGAAAAGTTGTAGCTGACTTCTTCTTTACATAGTTTAATAGATTAAATTACCCAACAAGAATTAACATACCATATCGGTCCAGCTACAAGATTTTTTTTTTTTTTTTCTGGAAATTACATTTGCAGCAGTGGGGGTCATATTGTAACTGATAGGCATTTACATATTCACCACATCAGAGTACTGACACCTGCAGAGAAAGAGTGTTAGTCAGCTTTAAACATATTTGGATAGAACAATTCGACCTGCCGGAGTTTCTGTAAGATCATGTAACAAAGGAAGAATTCATTAGTGTCTCATTCATCAGCTGTTTCGCTGCCAGCTGACTAGGTCTTTCATAATCCTCCAGGTTTTACTGACACACTATTCGATGTGTAAATCCTGAATGGATGAAGGCTCACAACAATTGGACTGTCTGCACAACCCTCTGCAGCACTTTGTGGTTGAGGGCAGAGCAGTTCCCGTGACATGCAGTGATGCGTGCAGTAAGGATGATCTCCGTTGAGCCTCTTTAGAAGGCCCATGAGGTCTTGAGCCCCGTGCCAAGCATTTTTCACCGCTGCGCACATCCCAGGTGAGGTCCTATGTAGTGTGGACGCTGAGGAACATGTAGTTGCTGACTCTCTCTCTACTGTAGACCCACTTGGGAGAGAGATTCTTCTTCTGGCACCACTGTGTTAGGTTGTTGACCTCTCTCCTGTGGGACATCTTGTTGTGGTCGGGAATCAGGTGTATCGATGTCATGTCTTCCACAAACTTAATCACCAAGTTAGAGCTGTGCACAGCCATTTATTTGTGAGTATACAGGAAGTAGAGGACATAGCCCTTGGGGGACACCTGTGAAAAAGGGTTGAGAGGCTGAGGTGTTAGAGCCCATCTCACCACCTGGGTTCGCTCCAACAGGAAGTCCAGGAGAATTTTTGTTTTTTTACTACTATAGTACCCCCTAGAGGCAAAATTGCATGATACTCTACACTCTTTTTTTGAGTATGTAAACAACTGAAGTAAAGAGAAGCTGGTCACAAACTTTCAGACTTGCAGCTCTAATACTTTTTGAGAGATTCATCACGATTCACCATGTGTTGCTCATTCCCAATAGAAAACTATTTAAAACTGTTTAAAACAACTGTTACAGGTATCTGCACCAAACCTAATAGCACCTATCTCCTAAACCTACTCATCAGAGCACCAAAATACACACTCATTAAAATGGAATATAAGAGCAAAGACAAGTATAGTCCACAATTAGTATGTGCTAAGTAATAATTTTTGTCATCATTTCACAGGCCCTGACATTTCTAATATAGCCTACTATCATTATTATACTATTAGCAGATTTGTCGTGGGTTGTTTTGTCGTCAGTGTCACAAGTCTTGTAAGACCATAATGGTCTCTTTCCTATTCACATACCTGCAAGCCAAACAGTAATTTCTTGGTGCAGTGCAGAGACATTAAGGGAAATCACTCTGAAGGAAATAACAGTGACCTGTCCTGTTCTTTCTGCTGCTGCTTTTCTTCTCCCATGTACCAAACACTGCCAAATCTGCAACAGAAGCTATAATCAGCAGCGGCAGCCGTGGTATTCTAACTAGATGATTATCACTCTGTCATTCTAATATTGTATTTTAATGTTGGAACGAGTGCCCTGCAATTAAAGCCAAACCATGTAGGATTAATCCGAGTAAGTCAAATGAATTGTGTGAATAGCCGTGACATACCAACTCCTCTGATTGCTTCTTTCTAAGGGCTTATTTAATTTCTCATAACCTTGGCTTTCATATTTAACAGGGATTTGAAGCAGGAGAGAAGCACTGGATTACCAAATAAAAGGACAAAAGCACATCATGCAGGCATTTTTTTTTTCTATGATTTTTTTCAGAGTATCAGAATGGACCAAGGTGGTCTCTTATCACTGCAATTTCTAAAATTGACGATCCAAAGTTATTATTATTTATATTAATAACTAAAAAATAATTAATATTTATATTATTGAAATGATGAGCATTAAAGGAATAAACTGTAAGCACTGTGCAATATGAATGTTTCTCCACTGCACTTTCTGCACTCAGCCTGAACTTCTCCACTTTCTGCACTCCTTCTTGCCTGATTAAGTATCAGGATTATACAATAGTAGCAGCAAATCTCTCTTAAATTTGGGGCCTGTCCTGTCTAATGTTTTGTGTTGCTTTATCTCTCCTGTGGTGAAAGTTTCTCCCCTGCATCTTGCTGCACTCTGCCTGGACATCATCAGTTTCTGCACTCCTTCCTGCCTGATGAAGTATTTGGATTATTCTTTGAACTGACACTAAACATATCAAGTGTGCAGGAGAGGGAGAATATCTAAAAAACATCCATCTATGTAACATCAACTGACAATGACACAATCCAGTGACAATGCAGATTCCTGTATTATCCAGTTTTCCACATTTCTCAAACTTCCTGCAGATTTTGTGTGGGTTCTTTGTAAAAGAGCAAATTACATCTACAGAACAAATGGAATATTTTTTTTTTCTTTTTTCATTACCATCATTTAAAATTACATTTTAAAGAATAATGGCCCCACCCTGCTGACTACATGGAGGACTGCTCTTGCAACGTATTATTTGTTTGCTTTTGGTGTCTCCGTGGGTTAAAGTGGGCCGGAATGATCTGGAACCTTTGATTAGTGAGTAAATAAATCTGAGTGACTAGACAGAGAGTGAGACAGATGAGCAGATGAACACACACACACATACACACACACACACACAAACACACACACACACACACACACACACACACACACACACACACACACACACACACACACATACTTGTACTTCTGTCTTTGTGAGGACACTCACTGACATAATGCATTCCCTAGCCCCTTACCCTAACCTTAACCATCACAACTGAGTGCCTAACCCTAACCCTGACCCAAACCTTAACCTAAACCTAATTCTAACCATAACTCTAAAACCAAGTCTTAACCCTCAAAATGTGATTTTAAGGTGTCTCAAAAAGTGAGGAGCGGCCAAAATGTCCTCACTTTCCCAAAATGTCCTCACTCTGTTAGTAAAATACTTTTTTTGGTCCTTACTATGTAGCAAGTACGAGTACACACACACACACACACACACACACACAGGCAGGAAAGAAGCAGATCATTACACAAGGTGATGGTCCTTTTATGCCAATGTCATATTATTGGTCCACGTGGTACATTTTTTTGGGTGTACATGAGGTTGTGGTGTGGACATCTATGCACCCCCAAATAAGTCTGTGCAGTTACTATGCTACAAGGGTATCAACTGCACATGTGGTTGAAAACAAATATGAATGCTGAGTTTGAAGTGAGGCTGTGCGAGGAGGTCCACCGCCACCCTCACCTCTACGATTCATCTTTGAAAGAATAAGGAGAGCCACAGTACAGAGGAGCTGAGAGGATGCCTTTCTTTTCCAGGCTGCAGATATTGACATGCTCACAGAATCAGTTACTGCTCATATTTCCTTCTGTGTGAATTTAATCATACGTCAGAAAACTGCCAAGAGATATTAAAATAATGAACTTTTTCACAAAAGAAATCAAGGGATGTATTAATAGGAAAAAATGGCTTATGAATCAGGAGAAACTGCGGGTCTGAAGGCTGCACAAAAAGGACCTCAATCAGTAGTTGAGGACAGCATGGATACAGCATGAGGAGTGGAACAAGATTTGTTCAAATCTGACACAAAGAAATGTTGGGTCTCAATTCAAGCGACGTTTAATACAGACCACAAAAGGAAGCCCATCATGGCCCTCAATTAGACTGCAAGAACAAATGAACTGGATAAATTTTGTGTACAATTTGAAACTGATCATTTTGAGGATTTCTGCAAAGTTTTAGAGAAAGAAATATGTAATGGCTAGGATGACAGAATGGTAATAGATCCTTTTTTTCTGAGAACATTTGCCTGGCATCAACTCTTTCAGCTCTCTAAAGAAAAGAACACAATGCCAGAGCTTTGGGGGAAAAAATTCCATCATAATTCCAGTTCCAAAAAAGTCTTGTCCTCAGGAAAGTAATAGGACGGAGGCTTTAACAGGCAACATTGCGAAATCACTGGAGAGGATCATAACAGAGGAGCTACGCCGAGAGGTGGAGCCATCCTTAGATCAATACCAATTTGCCTAATAGAAGAAATTGCAGTACAAATGACAGCATCTCCACATTACTGCACCTTGTTGTGAAGCACTTAGAAAGTCCTGTTACATATGTGAGATTGCTCTTTATTGATTTCACTTCTGCCATTAATTCTATTCATATACACACCCTGCTCAGAAAATTAGTCCAGCTGAAGGCTAATCCTTTTTTGATTGAGTGTTTTTATAATTATTTTCTATCAAATAAGCTACAACAAGTGAAATCCCCCCCCCAGGCATGTGTTAGTTCACCATTCTTTTTTACTCTATAAACAAATAACTGTGCCCATTCCCAAACTAATCAATTCATAGTGAAATTCTCTGAAGACAATATTATCCTCAGTTGAGGTCCACAGTCCAGAACTGCGTGTGGTTATTTGTCCGATGAATTCCAAATATACTTTCATCAGATCTGATCCTGTTTTGTTTACAAAAAGGAAGCGAAGGGAGGAAATAAAAATGTAAAATCAGAATGCAAATGCAAGAAACATATGTTTGCATTGCGAAAGGAAGGTGATATGTCACAAAGTGCTGTCCCATTCCTGTTGGTACCATTTTGAGCCCTTGCAGCCTCTCGTACTCAATCACTTCCCAGGTGGCGTCAATTAAGTCAGAGGATTTAGGACTTTGGCTTTAGGGACTGGGCCTAAGATAACTGCAGGTTTTATCAGTTGCGTGTGTGCCTGTATATCTGTAAAGTGAGAGATGTGTTACTGTCAGGGTAATGTTCTGCCTATCTAATGTGTATTTAATGTGTTTTTGCTGTCATGTTTGTAATATCTGTTTAATGCAGCAGTTCCCTTAATCCAAGACAATTTAACTTACTGTGTAAACAAAACCACAAAATATGTGTCAAATAGTGTGTCAGGCAGATGTGAGGAAACTTTCATATTATTTCATTTTATTCATATTATGTCTCTGATAATTTTTCATTTCACTGGCTTTTTCAGCTCGTTTCTTGCTCTTTTTTCGACCAGCATTGATGCAGAGAGTGAGAGAGAGGGACAGGAAGTGATGTGTTTTCAGGTGTGTGATGATGTCCCATTAGTCAGTAAGCAGCGGCAGCAGCTCAGCACAGAGCTTCAGAGACCAGCACCATCTGGCTGCATGTCAGTGCCACACAATGGATGATGGAGCTCTGCTGCGCTGCTCACCTGCCTGCTTCCCGAACCCTCACAGCAAATACAGGACAGTGTCTTCACAGACGGTCACAGTCATGGATTTTACATGTGTGCAGACCATGTTGTTGGCATGGCCCAAGTAAAAATTAGATGCTTGATCTCTGCTGGGAATTCCCATTTTCTCACCTTTAAATTCCCTGCCACCTCTCTCTCTCTCTCTACACACACACACACACACACACACACACACACACACACACACACACACACACACTTACTGGAAAGAGGAAATGGTTGCTTGATACCATATCTGTAATTTCCGCCATGACTGCAGGGAGCCCTTGAGCAAGTGCAGTGAAGACTTTGTCTGATTAAACCATTTGCTCCACTGCAAAAGGCACATTCAACACTTTCGAATAAAATCAACCTGCACTGCCTACAAGAATCTCAAATTAATTTTTGATTTGTGCACCGGTTTCTTACTTGCACTGACTGCTTAAAGCCACTGATCAAACAAGATTTCACTCTGTGTTCTGCCCTTGAGCAAGGCAGTCCCCCTGCAGCCTGTTTCAGAGGTGCAATGCTGCGTTTCATTGCCCTCAACCAGTCCATGTTATGCATGCTGATCTCGCCGAAACCTTCCCAGATGAGCCGTTAAACCTTGAATACAGTTTAGCAGCAGTGCTCTGCTAATGCATTCTGTGTCATTATGAGAAAATGGAAGTCAGTAACAAAACCTTTCATATTTTTAATTATGCATTTGAAGTGTTTGTGCAGTGCACTCATACCCATGTGGATTCCATATTCTCTCCATCCTTTTAATGTTCTACAGAGATGATGTAATTTTTTTTCCTCTTCACATGTCATTGGTGCTTCATCTGTTTGGAGGAAGGCTGGCAGAGAGAAAATATGTTGTGTTACTGTGAATCCCTATTTATATGGCACAGTCGGCTACAAAGTGATATCACTTAATTAAAATCAAACTTATCTTCAATTTGATCTTCTTGTCTGAAAGGCATTTGGCAAACATTGATATAAATGCACCAGGATGCTCATCCCTTTGATATTTTGGTGCACAAAGTGTACACAACAACTCCATGGAACAAGAAGCAATAGTTGAGGTAAATGAGATAACACAAAGTAACACAAGTATTTTCCTAATAAGACTAAGAGTCTGCAGCCATGCCTTCTTAGTTCAGTGTGTTAGCAGCCTACATTGCCATCGTTAGAGCCAAGTTATAACTAGTGTTGGGGCAGTGCTGGTCTTTGTCTGCACACTGGAAGAAGTTGAACTACAGCAAAGCTATCATAAGGTTAAATCTAGTCAAGTTAAATAAAGCTGCTTAGAAAAAGTAGTTTTCAAACTACTTTGTAAAAAAAAAAAGACTTGTAAAAAAAAATCCCTTGACCTGGCTGCCCTCACAGCAGTTGGGATGAAAGGAAAAGGTGGTGAAGCTGGTCAAAGACAAAATTTTAAAAAATCATTCCTTTCCTTGTATGGCCCAAAAATGTCTGTAGTTTCAGTAGTTCAATTCAATTTTTATTTGTATAGCGCCAAATCATAAAATACATTATCTCAAGGTAACTACACAACAGGTGGCAAAAAGTAATTTAACAGTTTGAATCAATATGTACATATAAAATGTAGTTAAAGTCAAGATGTTACTGCAAAATGTAGTTAAACTATTAGTTTACTTGCATGATGTTCACTACCCCCCAATACTAGTTATGGCAATTTATTGTACACTACACACCTCTGGTCAGTTATAGCTCAGCATTCTGTCTCTCTCTCTCTCGCTCTACATTTGTTGATTCATTGTCTTCGTGGGAAGCAGTGATTGGCACAGTCATGAAAACATATGTGGCAGTGATGTGACTGGCTAAAAGGATAATCACCACTCACTCCCATTCCACCTGACCGCTATGGATGTAATGCACAGCCAATATGAATGAAAATAGTGGGTGCGATTGAATAGGCTGTCACGACCGTTGTGCTGGTCTTCAGATTTGTGTCAGCAGACAAAGTCAATTTACTGAATATAGGACTCTCTCGAACAGCCTCATCACATGAGCCACAGAAGATTTGCAAGAGCTTATATTTCCCCACAGAATCTCAGCATGAGAATGATATTGAAGCATTTCCCACTTCCAGTCAATATTTTAAGACGCATAACTCCCTCACCTTCTCTTCTGTTTCAGGGTATTACAGTAGAACTCACAATTTAACGCTCGTGAAATTAAGCATTTCTGTAGAAGAAATCAGTAGCTGGCATTTTGTTAAGCTGCATCAATATCTGATACACGAGATGGCCCAAATAACTGAAGGTTAACAATACAGGCTGCAGAGTTCATGCTGGAGTGATTTTTTTATTTTAAATCCTCTTTTAATCTTAGATGTGATGAATTTCTATCAAGTGAGTTTAGTGTTTCATAAATTTATCTGAGAAATGTGTTGCAGATTATTCACAGCCTTTTTTTTTTTTTTTTTTTTTTCTTTTAGCAACACTCTGAACTGACACAGTTACCCAGACTCTCCTACCACTGGCAACTAAACTTCTCAAGCAGGAAGTCAAATGTAAAAAAGTCATTCACATCATATACATATACATATACATATACATATACATATATAGGAAATGCAGTTTTTGGCACCTCCTTCATTCTTCAGCCCTGGAGGTTGCTGACTTGCTTGGAATGGATGCTCTACAGAGTCAGTATTTCAGATTTGTGAAAAACAGATTACAACAAGAAGGGTCAAACTAAAAAAGACTGACTTCAGCGTGGAGCAGGACTAACCCAAAAACAAATCCTGGCCCACATGTTCAGTTTGTCCATAAAATGACTACCGTCCAGACCTCGCTGCAACCACGAGTGAGTGATGCCTCCACATTTAAACTGATTTAATTCTGATGGTTATTTTGAGAGTTATCAAAATGAATATTATCGATTCAGAGTATTTGGTTAATAGTAATCACAATGTGCAATGCTACCTAAATATTTTTTTGCAAGAGCTATCAAAATGATAGAGTATGATGAAAACCACTTGAAAGCCCTCATCAGCTCACAGAATCTAATGAGTTACAGAAGTTACAGAAGTTTAATTTGTCCTTTACGCTTCAGTCTTTTCTGTTCCTGACTTTGCATCTGTACATTTCTTCCTCTAAAAATCTTCTCCCTCTCTACTCTGTGGCACAAACCATTTAAATACCCACTCATGTAACTCTAATGTGTGTAGACTTATTTCACGTTGTTAACCAATATTTTCTTCTTTAATTACTTTCATAAGTTAAGATAAGTGTTGGCTAAGTTCTTACACTGTTATTCTTAATAAAAATAACTCTACATAATAATTTAATGGCGATTTGACTTCATGTTCCAGCTGCACGGAAAATTGATTGCACTGAAAAAAAATATTTGGCATATCTGCAGCCCGATGGGACGCTAGATCAACAATCATGTGGGTCATTTATAGAAGGTGGTGACTAATGGCATATGTTGTTGGAGGACTTGATGATATAAAGAGGTTAGAGAAGAAAACAATCCAGCACCTGCATTCTTCTTTCATTTACAAGTGAACACATTAAATTGTGAGGGAGACCACGGTACGACTGACATTGTGTGAGGAAGGCAAAGCAGAAAAAAATACATGCGACCACCTTTACAGAAAATGCATTTCTATCTTTTATTCATATCAACACTTATCTTGGACATGCAGTCTTAATATGTGCCACAGAAGACAGCACCACGCCCAAATGTGCAGATTAATAAATGAGGTGTAACTACTCATCTCATCTAATAAAAAATAAACACCACTTACAAGAAGCTGGCTGCAGTGGATATCTGTGGAATTAAAACCCCCTGAGGAGCATGTATTGCTAATTACTGCAGAGGCTTAGGGATTTCACATGGACATGTAACATAAACTCCTTAGTATTGTACACATGACTTGACATCTCAAATCAGCCCCTCGTCATTAAAAACTGTGGATTATGAGGGATTATACACAGTCTAGGCATTTCACGCACAAGGTGTTGTACCTTATCAGGGTCTCAGAATGCCACAGTTTGCTCCACACAGATCTAAGCACCGCGGAGGAGCATGCAGACTAGAACCTTAAAGTGTGACTGAGCTGCTGCATAAGAAACTTACAACCCAGTAAGAACTGGTCCCTAAATCCCAGTAGAATTCATGCATTGCCAATTAACCTATTTCAACTTCTTACTTATAGGTCACCCAAAAATAGTAAAGTCTGTCATGGATCTGTTTAATGATAACAACACAATCATATCTTAACTCTTTTACATTTTCTGTCACAAGTAACAGCTGAACAGCTAAACTATGAACCGATCTGTCTGTTCCATGGCTTAAGCTTTTCTTTATCATTTTCAGTTACGTGAGCCCTGTGGCGAGGGTTGGTCCATCATCTGACATTTTGTCTAGCAGCACCACAAGGCTGATATTTGTGGTTTTGAGGGAAATACCCCAACAACTATTGGATAAGTTAACAAAAACATTTATGTCCACCTCAGGAGGAATTTTGTTTTCCTTTCAAGGTTTAAACAGGCTCTTTGGGCCTTATGACAGATTTTCTTTGTATTGTTGTTGTTGTTGGTTTGTTTTATTTTTGTTTGTTTGCTTTGTTTTGTTTTTTGTCTGTGCTCATCTCGTTGGGTTAACGTGGGCGGAGCTTAATTGGAAAAAGGTCATGTCAGGATTTCAAAACACAACACAATCAATCAAAACTGGTCAAACCACAACAAATCAGTCCAGATGGCACAGAGGAGAGTTTTTGAGTTTTTTTCCAAATGTTATCTTTGGTTTCTGCTAATAGAATAAGTTCATCTAGGTCATCAGGTCAAAGGGCAGAACCTGAAGAACTAATGATGTTCCCATCAGCCTCAGCTGTACCTTACGTTTACTCCGAATTAGCAAATGCTAGCTTGATAGATTAGCATATTGTTTGGATAAATATCATGCCTGCTTAACATCAGCATGTTATAGCATTTAGCTTGAAGCACCATTGTTTCAAAGTAGGGCCTGGCAGCAGACTCTTAGTCTGGACTAACGACTGAGGCTGCACTCCGTCCAAATAATAAGCTTCATCAGATTACTTTTGATGTTAGTAGAATTAAAAGAGGAAAATGACTTTTACTGAGACCAAAGACCAAACCTGCGAAAAACCTAAAGCACAACAGCATTTCTGAATTGTATCTGAATAATTTGTTGTTTTTTCAGCTTTTAGTCTCCTCCTAATGGGGGGAATTAATATTTACCTTATTTTATCATAGTAGTAATAATAATTTTATAATTATTCTTACCACTGGCCACCATTTGTCAGCAATCAACAAAGACAGAGTGTGACGCAATCCCATTTAAACGCTCCTGTCTCCTGTCATGTCACGCGCTGTGGGAGGGATATCGATGTTTTTATGCCCTTTCTGTATTCTAACCAGGCTAAATCAATGTCCCTGCCTTGACTTTGATCTCTGTGTTTACTTGTCCCTATCAATACTCCTTCTTACTTTATCTCGGCCTTCATCACCCCTCTCTCGCTCTCTTACTCTCTCTCACCTCAGTGGGTGGAAAATTAATCCTGTTCCTCCTGTTCCTTTTAATCAAAGGACCTTCACACATTGTGCCAGGTCGTCATTAAAGGTCGACACAGTCGGAAGGTGGGAAGCAGCAGATTTACACATAAATAATCCAGTTTGCCATAACAATTTACTCATTACAACTCTTTTGAAAAAATATAGAAAGTCAATAGTAATGATGTTTTCCTGCTGAGGAAATGTTTTCATGGAGTTAAAATGCTGGGACTTTCAACCTAGTATGAGCATGTATGTATATAATGTGATGTTAGTTGTTTTGTATACAGTCTCAGTCAAAAGTCTGTTGTTTTGCTGACATTTTTCTGGCTGTATTTTAACAATCCAAAGCGCATGGTCTGAAGAGCAAATGAATTTAGGGCGTGTCCATATCACTTTTTTTACCACTGCTTTTTTAATGGCAGAAAAACTTTTTCTGCACCAGGTGCAAGTTTCAAAAGGGTTGTTTTTGGTCTCTTATGTAATCATGCAAGTGCTTACAGCAAATCAGTGCACTGCACACAGCTCTACTGAGAAGCAACGCCACAAATGACAACATTAGACATCTTTTATGTTATGTTATGAGAGGTGTGATAAAATTTTCGGTTCATTATGAAATAAAATGAGAAACACTGTGGCACACTCACCTTGTGCGTAACAGGCAGAGTGTGTGCACCTGCCTATTTTGGCACATATTACTATCTTGATAATGCGGCCTTAAAATAGCAGTGAAATACTGTCCCACTGACTTAGGAGACACTTCTTCAATCACTTTCTGCTGCCTCAAGATACGCGACAAGAATGTGCCTGACCACACCTCATTTTGTGACCAAGGCGCTCAGATGGGCACAAGTGTATTTGCTACTTAAACAACATGGGCGCTGGACAGGGAAATGACATCTGTGTCAGTCTGAAACTAGCAATGATACTTGCAGCGGCAGGCGTAAGATAGGGCCCATGGAGTTATTAACTCAGTGTCTTGTATAATGTATGTAGGGTAACTTACGTCCATGCTTGTCCCACTACAAAACAGCCAGGGACTGTGTGGCACTGTAACTGTTTTTAAATGTCATGAACCTGTATTTATGTTGATTTTGTCACTGTTTTATGTGTGTTATTTTTGAGCTGCAGTTATATCACTTTCACTCTGGTTCTGTTGTCTGACAGCAGAAATATATGAAAAATATGCAAATGACAACAAACAAATCACTAACGTGCCTGCATGAAAACACAGTGATGGCGATCACAGAGAGCAGGGGGAGACTGAACGGAGGTTCGACCAGCTGAGACTCAGTGTGTCTCACTCCTCACCAGATGTTGGCTGTTGCTGTTTTGTTGTTTTCCAGCTTAGAAGAGGACAAACACACAGAGATGTAACACCAGGAAAACACATTAAAGGTCCCATATTTTACACTTTTCCTGTGCTTTATTCGAAGTGTTGATATCCATAAGAAGATATATTTGTGGTTTAAAGTACCAAAAACCATCTCAATGTAGTTTTACATCTTAGGCTTCTCTCTGGAGCTCTAGTATCAACAAGTTGGTGAGTCTCTCTGGGAAGAGAGCCTCTCTTCTGATTGGCCGATTGTTTTCTGAGTGATCGAATGAAATATAGCAGATTTCAGATTCAACATTTAACACTTCTGTCCACCGTTCATCCTGCAAGGTTGAACGGTGGGTCCAGGTGTGCTGAGCTTGGGGCACGGCTGAGAGTTTTGACAACTTTGTTGTGACATCACAAAGTTATAGAAGTCCTGATATTTTAAGGCTCAGTTTCTGAATATGGGATGTGTGTGTTTCGCTATGGTCTGAGCGCTGTGATACTTTCACAGTACTGACATAGAACCTAGCCCTGTTTTATAACAAAAAGACATGAAAATCTCACTTTATACAATGTGGGACTTTTAAAAGTATAAACATTATTCAGCATCTCTCATCAGAACCATCTTGTCCAGCACATAGCAGCTGAAGCCAAAGCAGAAATTTACTGGATGAAAACAGCTCAGCAGGAAGAAATCAGCAAATGTTTTTATGTATGGATTCATAGATCTCAGTGACCTCCACTGCCTTTCACATTACAGGTGGGAGGAGAGTGAAACTAGAAAGCTCACAGTGACGCCGGAGCCCAGTCAATCAATACATATTCCAATAATGTATGATTTAAACAGCTGGAGATTAAGCTAAGTGCAGCAGAGGGAAAAAATAGACTGTAAGGATAAAAAAACAAAAAAGAAATATAGAAGGCCCCGGGTGGTAAGTGAATTCACACATTTGCTAAACTGGTGAGTGACAGTAATAATAAGACGGTGGGTGATGGACGTCAAAAATGCATCAAAAAACACTTTCTGGCCTTTACAGTTTCTCTTTGGCAGCTGCCATGCAGCCCTACCTGTTGTGCATTGGCCTTAGTTAAACCTGTTATTTAACAATCTTTTACAACGTCAGTATCAGCCATAGATTGGAGTACAAAACCAGGGCAGTATTACAGACACAAAATGAGAAGGGGCTAACAATGCTTTCATAACTGAGATCAAAAAGACACATTTTCATCAGTCTACCGGCTGATGCTGAAGGTAAAAGGACAAAAAGGATTTTTTTTTTTAAATCTGGAGATCTTCACCCAAGGTCTTTTCAATCAGCACACAACAAAAGCTTCTTCACTTTCCTGAGAATCTGAGTCTGGGTCTGAATGGCCAGACAGCTTCTAACTCCCTCTTTGTTGACTTCTTTTTTTTTTCTTTTTTTTTAAGAGCCGCTGTAATCAACAGCTCTGCTGAGAGATCTCACAGAGGAGGTGAAAGTGAGGCCTTGTTATTATGTGATTATTTTTCAAATTGCATCCTCAGCGTCAAATAATGAAGGTGACATTTAGTGTCATTCATGACAACTCCCTTCAATCGCATTACAAACTGAACAGTATTAATGGAAATGTAGTATTTTCATTTGCTGTTTATTGATTGAAATCAACATTTCTACTCATCAAGCATTCATGATGTATTAACTCTTGGTCACTTGGAATCATTGATTTATTCTTTTTTGGGCAATATTTTCAGTGTTTTTTGAGCTTTTCCTGTGTTTTCTATGTTTCCATGTTTGAATAGCCACACACATCATATTGATTTTTTTTCCTTAGTTAAAAGGTGGAAGCTTCAGGGTGGTTGTCAAAATTTGACATTTAAACCAACTAACCTTAAACAGAGTTTCCTACAAGGGATTAAAATACCAGTTTCTCTGAGGCTTCATCTCCAGCTAGATCCCAAGACAAAACTCAAACCAAACATGTCTGTGCAGGAGAAACATATACTGTACATAAAGATGGACTTAGCCTCTGCATAGTCACCAACAGGCTTTGAAGCTCAGGGTGGGCTGCTCCACCGTCGCCATCTTTGCACTGCCCGACTTCACCTAATTCCCGGAGAAGCCCTGGAGAGGTTGCTGCTTGGAGGAAACACATCAATATCAAGGTTGTATTATCTGAAAATGGACTGTTTTTGAGCTGTTGCATCACAAATCTGAAACCAATCTGCCAGAAATTTGTGGCTGTCTCAAAAATATGCAAAGATAATGACTCAACTGATGCTCTGCGATCAGGAAGTCTGTCCCCACTGTTGTCCAGTGGTGGACCTTCTCGCAAACCTTACAGGATTTTGATCACAACATGTTCTCATTGTGTGGTGTCATAAAGACTTGGGTTGAATGCAAAGTCAGAATGAGCCCTCAGTGGATGGAGACCACTGCTGTTGTGACCGAGGGCATGTGCTGCAGCGCCTCTGTTCTCACTGGAAATTACAAATACTCTTGACCAGCTGATATGACTGACATTTGCCTTTATGATGCTAAAAAGTTAGACATTCTGGCATGAAACCATTTGCAGGGTGAAAAAAAATTATTAATTTATTGCATGGCAGACTGAAATCCTCACATGAGACAAGCACAAGAGCCAACAACAACGTGATATTGCATCCAGCTGCAGTGCTATTAGCAGTTCAGTCACAGACAGCAGGTTCAGTGACAAAGGAAACACAATAAAACCTGCGTTTGCTTTTCAAGGCTGTTCATTATTTCATGGCCAGTGCTGCTGGCTGAGGATACTGAAGCCATACTCACATGAATCCTCCTGTGTCTGTTGTTGTGTTGTGAAACTTAATTATTTGAAGACACCAACAAATCAATAGATAGTTCTTAACGAATTCCTCCAAGAAGACAGAAAATTACAAACTACATACCTGCTTGTCAATGAATTTAACTTTTTCAAATAATGATTTTTCTTTTTAGCTTAAATTTCTACTCATAGCACGTAATAATTGACAGGTACACCCCAAGTGTGCCAAGTATTTTCAAACGAGCTCAGTGGAGGCGTTTAGATGTTACATTACATTTAATGTTATTTTCTGCTCCACTAACATATCTCTGGCCATATCATTTTCAAATACAGGATGATCCCATATTATACGGGATGGCTGGTAACCCTGGTTGAGGCTGAGAGGCTGAGAGTGCACTATCCGGGTAAAGTGCTCTGCATGTTGGTATAATTGTCAATGTGAACGCACTTATGTACTCAAAATAGCAAGTGTGAGTATGGAAGTATGCGATTTGAGACACAGCACTTGTGTTCCCCTGTTTGTCTCTGCCTTCCTGGTGTGTGTGTGTGTGTGTGTGTGTGCGAGAGAGAGCGGCACAGAGGGGTCGAGCAAATCAATGCACTGCTCACAGCTCTACAGTGAAATAAGGTCTACCTGGCAGAGGCGTAGGTAGAGTAGGTAGACCTGGCCAGGACGGATTCAGGTTCACACTGCTAAAAGAATGTGGCCACATGTGGCCCAGACCACCGCCCAATGTGTTCTGAGTGATCGGATCACAAGTGGACAGCTCTAAGTACAAGTGTGAACGCACCCAAGATGCATTTGAGATCCGATCACCCAGGACGGATGTTGATCCCAGGTCTGAGCAGAGCCTAAGTGTTAGAAGGCATGGCTACCTCTGCTCAGCTCTGGCATTTCTCCACACATGTTTGCAATCTGCTCATCACTCACAGTTCAGGTACTCCAGTCAGATTGTTCAGCCAGTCAGTGGGTCTGTTTACTTGAGCTATTCCTTGTGTGCATCATTAATCTTCCTTCTCATGTGTCCCATGCAGGACTCTAGTGCCAGATCTAACTCCATTTACCTCAAGCTGCTGCCTGCCAACCACCTCCTCCACGCTGTTCACCTCCAGCCATCACCAGTCTCCACCATCTCCAACCATTGCACCATGCTCACCATCATTCCCCAGTTCCCCGGTCTTCAGCAATACCTCACCCCTCCAGCCTGCCTGTCCCCTGCCAAAAAACCCTTACTTCTCCATTCTGCCCTCTCCTACCTCAGCCCCATCCTCTCCATTCATCTCCCCACAACCCTTTCTTTATTAAAATACCTTTAATACCGATTCTGAGTTTCTGTGTCTGCTTCTGGGTTCAGTTATATAAATATGAATGCTATAGGTTATTTAAAAGCGCAACACAATATATTACAATGTGCTTCACTCTGGCCATCAGGGTAGCCTCCACAGCCCCCCCACCCCCGCAGTAATGGCATTGCAGTGTAGGAGTGCTAATAAATTTGACATAAGGTCTGCTCCCAGCATCTTCAGTACGAGTCCTCTGTCGTTCTACAAGTCCACGATCCTGCTGACCTGCAGACTCTGCCTGAGGGAATATCCCACAAGTCAAAGGGCAGGAATGTTAAGATCAGGGTTGACATGGCAGAGGCTTCCTTCAAATGAATAAATAAACAGATAAATACATAAAACATGGAAGCAGGAATACGTTTACATATAGGCGCTGTAGCTCAGTAGCATTCACCATGGGTGCCGGTATATGTGTCTGCCATGATAACATTGCAGTACATGACAATGTTACTGTTTTTCTTGTGAACTGGGAGTGGGAAGAATACACTTCGATTAAATTTAACTACATATGAAATATGAGCCTCACTTTACTGGCCACATGCTGTAAAAGCCTCGGTCTCAGGTAACATTATTGATGTCACAAAGTGCTGCCCCATCCCTTAGAGAGGGTTTTGAACCTTTACACTGTCTCCCTCCCTCCCTTACTCCTGGTGACATCACCTTCAGCACAGTATAACGTTGGTTTTCTACTTTGCTTCAGACTGAAATATCTGTTGGACGGATTGTGATGAAATGTGGTTCAGACATTCTGACTTTTCTCCTCTGACTTTTCATCTAGCGCCACCATCAGGTCAACATTTGGATTTGTCCAGTTCTTTGATTTATGACCAGATACCTGCAACACTGATGACGTTCCCATCAGCCTCAGCTGGAGTCCATGTTTATGAACATAGTAAATATTACACCTGCTAAACATCAGCATGTTACCTTTGTCATTGTTGTAATTTCAGATCATTGTTTAGCTGCTCTGGTTCACTCTCACCACTATCATGGCGCCGTCTTCGGCCGTAGCAGGCAGATGTTTTCAGAGAAACAGCTGTAAGAAGTCACTGTTCACTACCTGCTCAGCAGCAAACAGCAGACAGACACAGTTAAAGAGCAGCTGGGGAACATAGTGGAGCATTTAGCAGCTAAAGAGCCAGATATTTCCCTCAGGAGTTGGTGGAGACCAAAAGCAGAGGTAAAAGCAATGGCTTAACTGTTGATGGTGTAGTAGATGCATCACACAGGGACCAAGTAGGTGTCAGGGGCCCATCACACTCACGGTTTTAAATCATAGTCTCTTATAATTTTATTTCCCTTCCTGAAATTGTCCAAACTCCATGTTTTATGTCAAATAAATATAATTTCTACCCACCACATATTTAATTTGGTAAGTAATGCTTTCTGGGAAATCCTAATTTTGTCCACTGAGCTCGCTCCCTGTCATTTGTGATAACCTGCGTGAGTGGATGTCAGTTTTTTCTCAACCATTTAGTAAGAAGCGAGGTCTTCAGTAAATGGATGATTCAGTTAGCAGTATAATCTTTTACAAGCCCAAACAAAAAAGTGGTGCTTCAGCTACTGCTGGATTATTTATCAAATGCTAGCAATGGTGACGTGCAGCTCGAGGCTAACGTTAGCTGGATTGGCTATACTCTCAATAGAGAACAGCAGATCAGGGATTTGGACTTGAGCAGTGTTGTTAATGACTTTAGTGAGTGTGAGTCCCAGCTGATGAACTTCTAATTGGTGAGAACAGGTTTCTCTTCATGGAGCAGGATCAGGGATTTAAATCTTTAGCTGCATAATTGTTACCTCTCATATTTTGGAAAATGCGTAGCTACATTGTGTGTGTGATAGCCTGTGGCCCCTGTGTCACTGATGATGAATGATGAATTTTTAATGCAAGTGATTGTGTGATCGGGTGCCGTCAACCATTCGTTCATACTGTGTAGACCTATAATGAGTTGTTTTCTTGATGGCTGTTTGCTCTGGGCTTACTGACACACAGTGTAAGACAGCAGCCAATCACAGTTATGTTACGCTACTGGCTTCAAGAGAGGGAATACTGGGCTTAGATTCACCAGATGGACACAAACACCACTTAACATGAATCATCATGTTGCTCTGTAACTAATTAGTGAGTGTGGAATGTTTTGATCATTAGTTCAACGCATCAACTTAAAGGTGATGACTTTGCCACCACACTACTTACATGGTGTTAAATGTCAGTGTTGTATTTCTAACCAAAACAGTTGTTGCGGCTTTAAGACTTTGTGAACGTGCAGCGGTGGAACCTCATGTGTTTTCCTGAGGCGCTGGTTACTGTACATGACAGCTTCATCCCTTTGAAGACAGCACAGGAAAACACAACCAATGATGCAGAAAACATTTGTATGCATGTGTGTAAGTGTATGTCAGACTACAGGAAGTTCTACCAGCTGTGTATATCCTACAGATGATGCATTTTTTCAGATGTAGGCACATGAAGCAGGAAATGTGTCTTCGAGATGGGGCAGTGATAACAAATTAAATGTGCTGTTTTCAACAAGAATCTCTTTTATATGACCTGACATCAGGACGCACTAACCTGACAGACTTTTATCTCAAAATGATGAACACGTAGTAGCTTTTAACATATTTGTAAGCATCGTAAAATGATGGTAGCGAATGTAAACACAACACAGACATTAAAATATATGACAGGTTTTGCCTCCCTCAATAATTCTCCAATATTTACCAAAATGGCAAACTTTTTTTTTTCTTTATTTCTTTTTTTTTTTTTTTTTTTTATATTAAATTCATCACAAAGCCTGTCCTTAGACTGCAGACAGCAGATTGTGCAACAGCGGTGTAAAGTGAATTGGGTATGAATATTTAAGAGCTATATCAAAGGGAAAAAAGGACTGAAACTGCCTTACATCACAGTCACACTTGTAAATACGTTTTGTTGAAGTTATTCCACGCTGAAAGATTTTCAGAGGTATAGAGTGGTGTTTAGTAACCCAGCAAACACTCAGCTCCATTCATCTTCTCTCCTGCTGCTCACACACATTTTGTTGATATTTTTCAAAATCACACAGTAGGTGGAGAAAGACTCAAACTGACAACAAAATTACTTTTACTGAAGAGTACTGCGTGGGAAGAAACTGCCAGAAAATTAAAGTATCTCAGTTATATTGTTTTTATGGCTCTTTTCTCTTAATGGGTCAAACCCAATGGAGAGTAACAGGAGAGATGGGAGACCGGATGCAACATGATTTTTTTTTTTTGTTTGCTTGTTTGTTTTAGCTGTTCAACAAATGACACATGGCATAAAGAATTATGTCACCACCAGCCTTTTGATTGTTGATTGACTCAGATTGGAATTTGTATTCATGCCAAGACAAACATATGGGGCCTTTTTTTCCATCTTTTTGAATAGTAGGCCTAGTTTTTATCCCAATTACAGCCCTCATCTATGGAAGCTGAAGCAATCAATCGACAACTCCTGATCATTTTTGGAGATGCAGATTGTATTCACATTTAAAAGAGTATGCCACGGATGTATCATTGCCCTCTAAGAAGAGTTCTGAACTCACAATGGACAGATTTAAAAGAGAAAAAAGACCCAACCCACGCTGACTCAGGTGACATCACCACAGGACATTTATGTTCACACAGCCCACCACATGTAAAGACACTAAAGGCTTCATACTTCTGTTTTCACACAGGCAGTAGAACTCACCAACACACAATGATGCGTTTAAACCTTTAAATTGGTTTTACATCAAATGTTAAGTCTGGCTTGATTGATGTTGATGATCAGGTGTCTTAGCTGACGCCAGCAGTACTCCAACAATGCTTAAGAAATATTTGACGAATCTGACTGCGCACTTCGATTGAATAAATAAAACAAACTTCTACTCCACTTTATAAGCACCAAATTGAACACTGGTGCATTTTTGTTTTTCCAATTTGTGTGCATTCGCCACAAACAGCTAACTGCCCAGTAATAACTGTAGGTTGATAGCAGCATAGTGTTTGTGTGCTGGCTCGAAACATACCAGGGACTCAGCTTTTTTCTGTTATTTCACCTTTCTTTTTTCCTCTTGTCCCTCTTAACGTCAATGAAGGATGGTCATACAGTTTCATAATAAACATGACTTTCAGTTGACTTTTGAGGGTTCCATCTTCCAGTATCACGATAATTCATGCACTGCTACTTTGCCTTGCTGAACTTATCCAAATTAGCACTGTAAACTCAGAACCTATATGTTGGATAAAATATACTCATTTAGTCTTATTATAGCATATTATGTTCCAACATGTTAGCTCAGTAAAATAATTGTGTGTACCACCCGTGCTCCGCTCACCTTTAGTCCTCACTGTTCAGTTCAGCTTGTTCTTTGTAAACAATGCTTTCTTTTTCCCCCTTTTTTTCACTGAAATAAACTTAATAATACCACGGCTCCAACCACCCACACAAACAACATTTCCCTCTCCCACGGGAAGATGACTTAGAGCCTGATATGAGTTTTCATTCAGACTCAGGAGGTTGAATAATCTGTGTATAATTATGTGCAAAAAGACAGGGAACAGCAGTAATTGGCACCTGATATTCCTCCCTCCCCTCCTCTAACAGAGCTGAATTTGAATAATCTCGACAGCAGGGCACACACACCCAGAGATAAGTGCTTCTCAAGGAAAAGAGCTTGAGGTATGGAGATACTGCAGAAAATGACACACTTTCACTGTCAAACACATATTCAGACCCTGAAGGACACATAATCCTTTCCAAAGTTCTCTGTGGCTTTTAGGTTTATGCGTCTGCTACTATTTTCCTAAACCTTTCCCTCTTTTATTTGCTCTGAGAGTCATAAGAAATCAGTGTTAAATCTGTAAATCATGAATAAAAATGCATCAGAGTTCACAGAGGAACATGGATGCAAATTAGGATTTTGCAACAAAACAATGATATCTGTCTTTTACATATATAATTTATTTGCAGTTGTTTGCATCCCTAATGGGAATAGGTATAAATGCCAAATATATATATATATATATATATATATATATATATATATATATATACACATGCCAAAGTGTCTACCACGAGGCTGTGGGGGACTGCTTTTGAGCTACATGCTAAAATGCTCAAAATGACAATGCTAACGTGCCAATGTTTAGCAGGCACAATGTTTACTATGTTCACCATCTTAGTTTAGGTTGTTGCTAACATTTGCTACTTAGCACTAAACTCAGAGTGTGCCTGAGGCTGATGGGAACATCATAAGTTCTTCAGGTATTTGGTCATAAAGCAAAGTACTGGACAAACTGAAATGTTGACCTGATGATGGCACAGATAGATGAATCAGTGTTGTTAGACTGAGGGCTCACAAAACATCATAAAAGACTTTATTTTATTCTATTTAATTAAATAATTTACTTACTTCATACTAATTGATATATTTATTTATTTATTTATTTATTTATGTATTTATTTATCTTTTGATTTAATCTCTTACAAAGTGTAATCTATCTATTTATCTATTATAACTATTATATCTGTTATAACCAGTAACTTTAGATGTTAAATATATGTTCTCCACTAATTTAATCTTAATCAGCAGACTATACTTATAACCTGATTGTGTAAATCTTAATCTGAATAGTAACTCCAGGTGTCACTGTAGTGACATAAAAAATACAACATGCCCCTCTGAAATGTAGCAGAGAAGTATAAAGTAACAACAAATGGAAACAAGAACCTCGACTGTACGCACTCAGTTACTTTCCGCCACTGACATTATTGCTCTTTGTTGCCTGAGTGCTGCACATTTGTAAGATTGTTAAAAAAAGAAAAGGTTTAGGGTTTGTGTGAACAGTCTGATAAACATGATCAGCAACAGAGAAAATAAATTCTGGCCTCTAGGGAGAAATTATTCTGAAGTGATTGGTCTCTGATGAGAGAAATTTGAAGCCCAATGGTTAAAAATGTCAAATTATGTTTTGCATTAACTTGTTTTGGCTCAGAAGAATACAAATATGATTAATAGAGATTCCCTTTGTTGCATGATGATTTTTATGATCTCCCATAAGGAACTAAATATATTGTTCTTGTTTCCAAATTAGCGGAATTTCCCTTGAGTACATTAGCACGCTATTAAAACGTGATGATTGCAGCGAGTCGCGTTTAGAGGTGGAGCAGTTGTTGTTGTACAAATTCACATTCATACACATTCAGACACACCAGCACAATCTAATGAAATCCGACTGCTCTGCCATAAAGTGTTATAATCACAATCATAATGTGGCGACTGATTGTATGTGTGTAATTATTTAGTATGTTCTGTGACCACAAAACTAGATTTTGGTTTCCTATAATCTGTTCTCACCCACATTTTCCAACAGGAAATCATTCTGGTTTGAAAAGCCATTGATCTCCCACTCAGACACAGTGATGTTCTCACTCTCTATCATCATGAAAGCCATCAGAATTAGTCTCCACTGGCAACATCAGCGCCCTGATTCGTCTCGTGTGCAGTAGACACAAGAGGCTTTGCCGTCCTACAACAGGGTCATTACTGCTCATACACCGTTGGCGGTTGAGGCAAACAATGGTTACGTTCATCTTTGCTCCCCAACAAGGACCTTGTGTGTTGCGGTGATTGATCAGCTGCATCGTTCAATACAGCACCATGCAACAGAGCGCTATCTGCGTGTGCCTTCTGCAGTCCTCTCATGAATAAGTAATATTTTTAATAGTGGGAGGCTGTTATTGTTTCCCTCTCTACTCTGGCCTTACCATTAACATGTTTTACACACACACACACAGACACAGACAGACACACACACACACACACATATCAGCATGTAGGTATATACAGACCTCAACATTGCCTTTGACCATTCAAGTTTCATGGCTTTTCAAACTGCTGGCCTGCATTATTCAGGATGTTGTTCATATGCTACTTTGCTTCAAACATTGACAGGCCGCACCAACTTTAAATATTCATCAGCACTATAAAATAACAATCAGTACAGAAAAATGTGAGAATACATAAGTGGAGAGGAGTTTCCCAGTAGACCCGGACAGTATCCTTAGCTACAACTGTGCATGTTTATTATTACGTAAACTGCACCTGTTAGATTATGATTCTGAGACGCAAGATTCGCAATATTTTTTATTTATGTGATTTTATGCTTAACCATTGCATACAGTGTATTTGCAATTTCGCAAATAAAACCACAGCATTACAGTTAGGTGTACAGCTTTTCTAATTTTGGGCACAAGACATTCATGATGCCCTTTCAGCATAGAAAATCCCATCTTGACACCTTGACACATCCTGACAGTGTAAAAACACTGACAACACTGAGGAGTCATGCAGGACTAAACCACACTTTTTTCCCATGCAGCTGTTGGATGAAACCCTGATTTGAACTTTATTTTGTTCATGCAGGAGAGGTAGGATGCTGCAAAAAATATCATACGAAACCATCTGGAAAGCTGACGCTGCTTTCAATAAACAAAACAAAGGGATGCTCTTGTTCCAAATGCCATCATTATATTAATATGGTTTTTAACATATTCAACATATTAATATATAAATGTGGATATTGTTTTGTTTATTATATGTTATTTTTTGTATAGGTTATAGTGGTTATAGGAGCTATTTGTAAGTTTTGCTATCCAGCATTAGCATTAGCAGCCGTTGACTTACCAGTCTACAGCAAATATTGTGAGTTCAGCATCAAACTTCATTCCTTTAATCGCCAAGAGGTGTCTGCAGCAGCGGAAAAGCTTGCTGTTTTGCTTCTATTTCTATACTTCTTTTATACTTAAGTTACAATACTTAACAATACTTAAGTTAGCATGCTAACCAGCTGCCCCTGACCCAGTCGGCCTGTCACGTCACTTTCCAATACCGAGTCGCTGTAGCATCCAGTCTGTCCTCAAGTTGTAGCTACTGATGGCGTATTGTAACCTCTTGTATAATAAACACAATGATGGTTGAAGCTCTTGGCCAGACTGGTAAATACAAAGCTGTTAATACTAAAATTTATTTACCAATTGCAAAACTTACAAATGTGTCCTTTAAAGAACTGGCAATACTTCTTTTCTTTTCTTTTCTTTTTTTTTTTTTTTTTTTTTGCTATTACAAGTCCCTGCTCTGAGGTTTTAAGGCACTCTCAAGCACAGCGTGTGTTGTTAAGTGTGCCCTATGGAGTTTCTGTTTTCATTGTGTTTCTTGGCATAAATGTGTGTGTCCTGGAGTTCTGAAAAACATGTTGATCACATTTCTTTCCTTTTTATAAAACATTTTAGCACTGAAACCTGCCTTGTTTGCGTCCACGTTTCTTTGTTAGCAGTCTTCTCCTTCACTGTCTTCGTTGACAACTTGCTGCCTTTCTTGATGTGTCACCACCACCAGTAGGTCAATAGAATAGTGTGAAACCACTGATGTAGTGCGTCACCACAGGTTATGTTGGACTCTGAAGGTCTTGTTGGACCCACAGGTAAAACATGTGGATCCAGCAAAACCCTCAGAGTCCATCATAACCTGTGGAGTTTTTGACTTGAATGTGACTCCAGTTGCTTGCAGGTGCATCCTGTGCCGCCAGTTAGAGCTTGTAGTTCATTCGTTATTGTGACGTTAAGTTTACTAAATATAAGTATGTTAGTATTTGCTTTCGTCAAATCATAATTTCCACCATCTTCCCAAGTCCTCTGCAAAACGTGACCCCTGGGTAGGTAGCAATAATCATGTTCTATCTATCCATTTATCTATCTATCTTTCTCTCTCGCTCTATGTGTGTGTGTGTGTGTGTGTGTGTGTGTGTGTGTGTCTTTGGGCTTATGTGCATATTACCTGCCCACACACTCCTCCGCCACCTGCTTAACCTTTGAACAGATGACCAGACAGCACTGTAAGTCTGTAGATCAATACAGTCCACGGTACAATTCAGCAGTGACAAGCAAGACACTGATTTCCTCCACTGATGTAATATTTCAGTGAACGATAGTGTGACATTAAAGGTGCATGTATGACAGTGTGAACATCCTAATGTAGGTTTGTCAGGTATGCTGGGTAATGTTGTTGCCCTAAGGCAGATGTAACCTTTACCAATAGTCATGTCACATTATTTTAAATGACTCCCGATCTGACCCGACACAGCAAGCAGCTGTTAAACTAGTAGGCACAGTTGGCAGGTGTCAGCCAACTGACTGTGTTAAACTGTGGAGTCAGCCTGTGAGAGCAATCTGACTGGAAGTTCAGCCTCACAAGTCAGTGATTTCACCCATTTAGTGGACTTTCTCTTTACCTTTTTCCCCCTAAACTACATTTACTAAAGGTCCTTACTTTAGTGAGATAAGATATGGTATACAGTACGGTACTACATTTTTCACTTTGGGAAACTTTTCTCAGGCTCAGCATCACAATCATACCTACAGGGCAAACTGTATTACACCACAGATCAGCTGTTTGAGTCAGGAGGAGCTAAGCGTAAGTGCGCTTGTACGTAGAAATACATTAGTTCAACAACTGAGAAAATGTTGTTCCAAAGAAAAGGGCTGTTTGATGGCCTTGTCTGATTCTTGTAAAGTGTGATGCGGGTTGTATGTCATGGTGAGTCTATAGACGGGTTTTGGTGGGTCAGTCTGGGTCCTGAGCCAATATTTATTCCTATTCCACTTCTGTATTGCATCACATTTATTTGAAAGCTGGAGTTACAAGTTTCATAAAAACACATACGATAATTTAAAACATAAGAAACAAAAGTAAATTAGATCAGACAGAGCTTTCCAACCCATATATAAAATGAATGTCTCTCAAATGATCAAATTCTTAATGTTAACTCCCTCAGTCCACATGAATATTGAAACTTATTTTTAAAAACTCTTTAAACACTCAAAAGGAAAAATAAAGAAAGTCTGGACCAGAGGTAACAGCAAAACAGAAACTTAAGAGAACAGTGTGATTGAGCAACCCTGTTAATTTGTTACAGATGTTTCCAGGCTTCAACCAGAGCTGCTGTGGCAGCTGAAGCAGCAAGACAGAGTCAGGAAGGGATAGCAGCTAATGAAGAGCGAGACGTGGGAGAGGAGGAGGAGGACAGTGTGGGAGAGGCAGCTAGGGCAGAAGCAACAGATGAGACTCACAGCAAACACAGAGATAGAGCTGTGTATATCATCTATTTGTCACAAAGTGCTTTGCAATTAAAATGTTTGCAGTAGAGCACATTATATACGATGTTATTTAATAATCAACTGCAGCAGCGGTGGTCTGTTGGTATTGTTGTTGATTCCACCCCCTTGTTGCCCTCTAATCGTGGGTTTGGCTGCTGGTGTCGTGTCAGCGCGCCTGCTGAGTTTCTGTCTTTGTAACAATAAAAGCGCATTTTAAAAAGAAGTGTTTTTTCTAAGATCAGTTTAAAATCAAAAGGTTGTCAACCTACATGTCCGTCTGTTCCAACCTTCCATCTCCATAAATTCCCCCTTGGGCCTGTCTTGCATCTCCATACAGCTTGTAATAGGATGCATAAGGGGTCAGGTCCTTGCCCCCTCTGCAATAGCGGAGTGGCTGCCCCACAGATTTATCTCATGACCCTTTGTAGGGGTCCGACCCCTAGGTTGGGAACCACTTGACTAAACTAAGTGTATAAAGTTAAAAGCAGGTGTTGTTGTAGCTGTAAAATGCAGCTGACGCTTCGATGACTCAGGATTAATGATCAGATAATGTCAGACAGACCTGGAGATCAGTCACAGGAGACAGTTTACTACACAATGAAGCACTTTTACTTTTGATTTGTTGATGATGCTTTTGTTATTTTTACTTGCCAGCGCAGGCAAAAGCAAAGCTTCCAGTGCCGGTAGCTTATCAGCTGTTAGCCAGACATATTGAGTTTGTATTCAGAGCATCCAACGAGCAGCACAACATATTCACGGTGGTGTGTGAAAATGATAGGCCAGTTTGTCCTTTTGAATTTTCTCTTTTGTATGACAAACACAGAATACTGACTAAATGTCCACTCACACAGCCTCACTACAGAGTCTGCTGTCAGATGTTGTCTTTGTGATGTGTTCAAGTGCAACTTTTAACTGAAGACATGAGGCGAGGCAAAGTGTTTGATCAGTCACCCTCCATCTGCACTGCTTCTTTGAGGTCTGCTTGGCGTGTCAGGGCCCTGACAATGTCTGTCAAAAGGTGGAACAGTAAATATAACATGCATACCCCAGGTAGCAGAATATGTCTACATCCATGGGCAGGATGGTGCACAGAAGACAATTCCAGCAACTCGTGTGTAAGACAAGTAAATAATTATGATACATGATAAAAACACACCGATCTTGGCTTGTTCGGGAGAATTTATAAAGAAGCAAGCTTTGCTGATGAGTACAAAGTTGTTGGCTCGAGGACAGAATAGAATAAAATACAAATTTAATGTTCACCAGTGTGGAGTATTGTCTTTAGCTCAGCTCAACAACACATAACATAGAAACCACCAGTAGGATTAAAAAAACAAAAAAAAACGCAAGTATAAAGCAAACCAGAAACAAAATGTAAATAAAATTCTTGAAACAAAGTGTAAAACATATATACAAACAGTGAAATACTGTGGAGCGAGATTGATCACTCAGATCTCAACAAGTATGGTCCCCAGAGGATGAATCCTACAAACCTGTTGATCCTCTGACTTTTCCTCTGGCGCCATCATCAGTTCAACATTTGAATCTGTCCAGTACTCTGGTTTATCACCAAATACCTGCAAAACTAATCACACTCCTGCCACCCTCGTGGCATATTCACGTTCCTTGTACAGAAAATCCCACCAACGAGGAACAGCAAAGACAGTTGTAGCGATAAAATGCAGAATTTAACACAACAACAGCTGCCAGCAAAGACAACATGGTCAGTAACACTTGTATTCCATTATCCATGTTGTTTGTCTGCAATGCAACCCAGGAGTTTTCAAACTAAAACTGGTCCAACAGCGTTTCCAACAGTCTTGATTTTAGGGGCTCGAAAACTCCAGAGTAGTGCAGACAGCAGGCGTAAACATAGCAAAAGTGATTTACTAGTGTGTTGGATAGAGTTGGACTGGCAATACAACTCTTAATACCACCTTTGAGGTTTGTTATAAAACCTCTAGCAAAATTTGCATTATACAGTGCGTTAAGCACAGCCTCAGCAAGAGCTCTGAAGTGGTAAACACTGCACCGACTTTCCAAAAATACTTGGCAGGTGGTTGGATGAACCGTCTGCCTATCATATGATGGAGTAAAGGAGCGCAAAAGAGGAAAAACAATACAAAACCAAGCTGCTGAGGAGCTTTGAAAGCTAGTTACCATGTTGATAGATGATTCAAATTGTACAAATACCAAAACAGTTGTGTTTCCATAGCTGCCAGTAGCTCCTCCCTCACAGGCTGCTGATAACTTGGATGGATTCTCACTTGAGAGAAATGAAGCTGCCTTTGCAGATACTTCAACTACATGAATCTGAGAATATGTTTACTTAAGCAGGATTCTGAATGCAGGACTTTTACTTGTAAAGGATCTGAATACTTCTTCCGCCGCTTCATTTGGCTCCCATCTGTTTAAACATATGGCCAAAAGCACAAACAGACACACTTGAGTTGCTGTTATTATAGTAAGATTTACTTCACTTTCCTCTCCCCTCTTTGGGGACTCCATGTAAAGAATCTCGACAGGCTGCGAGTTGTTTATGAACAAAAACAAGCCATAAACATAGAGCTGTGATATAGTACAGCATGTTTGATAACTATTGGGAGCATTTGCCCCAGGAAGATAAGATAAGACCTCCAGCAGCTTTAGAGCTGGTGGCTTGGCTCCAACACGCTCCTGCCGCTCCTCGTGCCATCTGATTATAGCCGAGGTCTGCCAAAAGAGCTGCTGTGTCTACCTTGAGACGTGTGTTGGTGATTAATTATGGTTATTTTTCATTTTACACTCAGAAATGTCAGCCAACTGATCATGTAACAGCTATCTAATTACATTTTGAGGGCTCTTTATTCAGACTTAAGTTATGCATTAAATTAGTGTACTCAGTGAGACACCACTGGCTCTCTAAGCCTCTGTGACCTTTCATTGATAAAAAAATTTCCAGTGTGTAGTGATTTAATGCAGGAGTACGGGCACGCTGAATGGTGCCCCACAGTTAGCCGAAGTTATATATAATTATCTTTATTTTGTGTGGGTGGCAAAATCATGAAGAATGACTCCAACAGGGAGTTAAAGACTAAGTACTGAGGAATTAAAAGCCACAGAGAAAATATGCAGAAATATTATACTGTTATTTATTATGTTTTCGATTTGGGGATTAAAGGCGATATACAAAAAGTAATCTGGTTTAGAGCCACAGAATTGTCTCTTTAGTGATGCTATTTAGTAATATTGAGTATTTATACACAAAACACAAGTTACAAAGTCCGTTATAGGAAGAGCAGTAAGACAATTCAAATAATGCCAGCTTCTCTCAAACATCTTGATGTTCGGCAGGATTAATGTTCACCATGTTCACCATCGTAGTTTAGCCTGTTAGCATGCTAACATTTACTAATTAGCTGTGCAGCCCTATGTAAAAGTTAGGGATTAAAACATGTCAGTTCCTTAGATGACAATAACTCTGAGAAGCGATTAAACTGAGACTAATTTAGTTTATTAAAATGAAAAATTGTCAACGGAGAGGTTATGATAAAGTATTCATAAGTAAGATATGATGTAAATAGTTTAACAAGTAGTTAAAATAACAGTTCTAAGCTAAATGGCCAGCAGCCTTTGGTATATTAAAACGGATAAAAATGAAAAAAACACACACACACTGTGCCTTTAGTTTCGGTTATTCTGATTGGTTTTCACAGGTATCAATCTGTGTCACCTGTGGTAATGAGTCAGAGGTATGGCAGGGGGCGGGATGAGAAAAAAAGGCAGAAGCAGAGGTAGCAGAGGGGGGGCCTGACTGACCACAGGTCGGGTAAAAAGAACCCGGTGGAGCTGTCGCAGTTGACGGCCACGTTGGTTAGAATGAACCGCTACAGGGGTGAAGGTGCTAACCTGGAGGCAGCCTGCTGCCAGACCAGAGGAGGCCACTGCTGATCCAGAACTGTGAGGTGGTTGTGCCAAAACACCACAAAGACAGAGGGCGTCGGTGCCGACTGGAAAAGTGTGCGTCCTGAGGACTCCGCCTCCGCTGCTGCCACCAGGCTTCTCTCGCCGGATTTGGAGCTGTTTCTCAAGGACTGTCGCCAAAACTGTGAGTTGAACTTTCTGTGTTTTGTCCTGCTGAGGATAAGGATCACACAGGTCTGCAACGTGTGTGTGTGTGTGTGTGTGTGTGTGTGTGTGTGTGGGCCCACTGTAAAGTTTTATTAAGTATTTGATAATGAAAAAGGGGTGAAGTCTAAATATTTTGACACAGAAATAAGGATATTTAAGATTATGTTCAGATATCTTGATATTTAAGTCAATTTTGTTTTTATCTTTTTTTGAGGTAATTTGTTGATTCGCTCATTTTTCTTAAAGGTATTTTTGTTTAGCTTTATTTCCAGAGTATTTATTAATTTGCTAATTTTGGTAAAAGTAATTTGATTTAATATTATTATTATTATTATTATTATTATTATTATTATTATTATTATTATTGGTGTTAATTTGGGTTTTGATTTATTTCAACTGTATGGGTTAATATTGTTTATATACTCTATACTCTAAATATATTTATGGGACCATTTTAAAAAAAATATATACTAATTTGAGTGTATGTACTGTAATAATTTGTGGAGTATTAATCAGTTCACTCAAACCAGCTAAACCTTTATGCTAGCTACCTTAGGAAACCAAACCCAAACAAATAACCCCAGGATGATGATGAGTGTTTGGGTGGTACAGCGGTAAGCACAGTGTGCAGCTGAGGTGGATGGGACCCTCATTAGTTATGCAGGTATCAGATCACAAACTAAAGTACTGGACAAAATCAATTGTTGACCTGATGATGCCACAAGATGAAAAGTCAGAGGGTCAGCCAAGTTATTAGAATTCATCCTGAGGGGAACATGAATGTCTGAACCACATTTCATAACAATCCATCCAGTAGTTGTAGAGATATTTCATTCAAAAGCACAAGCATGAACCCTAATGATGGCGCTAGAGGAAAAGACAGGGCATCACCAAAGTCTGTAGGATTCATCCTCTGGTCACTATGAATGGGTAGAATGGGTACTGAGTAGACTGTGAGATATTTCAGAGGAGAAGTAAAAATGGATCTGCTGATAACACTAGAGGAAAAATCACAATCAGTTTGACCAAGTTATTTAGTTTAGTTGTAGAATGTCAAGGTCGGTCAGTTTTCTCTGACCCCTCTGGCATTTACTTTTCTACTTTTTTTTTTTTTTTTTTGGCTTCAGAAAAGATTCTGCATGTGGTGTGTTCTCTGTACTTGAACATGAGAGAAAATCACTATTGAAACTAGCGAAAGTGTTTTGGCTTTCTGCATCATCTGCTGGTTTGGCAATGCCACTGAGGCACAGAACAAGTCTGTCAGAAAAACAGTAACAGCGGCCAGTAAACTGCTAGGGATCATGATACCAGCTATGAAATGCATTTACAGAAACAGCCCTGATGAAAGCAGCGGATAACATTGTGCCTTTTCATTTCATCCATCTGGGCAACAATGCCCCCCTCTATTCACAGAAAACAGATGCATGTTTTTATCTGTTCCACATTAAGATTTTTTTTTAACAAGTACTGCACGTAACAGTTAAGTGCCTGACCGCCTTCTTTGGTGCGAGGTGCAATACCTGGGTATGAGCATGTTGGTATGTCTGTTGCTGCCTGTGTGTGATGTTGTGATGAAATGCCTTGTGATGATGCTGCAAAACAGTTCAGCCACAGGGACAAATAAAGTATCTATTTCTCTGGTTTTAACTTTTGACGAGATGACCAGATAGCAAAATAAATTTGGCCCATACTTGGGTACGCCCACATCCATGCGTCCCACAGCCTGAGTCGGGCTCATGTGCAGCAAGATTGTCAGGTGGTGCTTCCACATCTGGACCAGTTCTGGCACACTCAGAGAAAATCTTCAGGCTGTCAGCGACTACTGGTTGATCACAACCATAATCTGCCTAGATGTGGGAGTATATGATGATATAGAAAGGACCTAATCTGCTCTGGGATTTATAGGTGTTTAGCGATATTTTAAAATATGTTCTAAAATCCAAAGTGTGCTCATCTAAGGATGCTTAAATAAGTTCAATATATTCAATTTTCCATGTTGCAGCTTCAAGTTCTGAAGCATTTTGAGAGAAGTGTGACAACGAGGGGTTTAGGATTGGATGATGTAAGGAAAACAAATGTGAAAATGTTAGGAGAGAGCGTTCTGTATTTGTCCCAGCTGATGAACGAAGGTTGAACTTTATGCTTGACCTTTCTACTGGAAGTAAACTTGACCTTCAAAACTTTGATGAGGGTCAAGAGTTACTTCTTAAACTCGCAGAAAACTAAATCCTGTAAATGAAGCCAATTGAAATGCATCAATTGACCAATTGAATTCAATCCAATTGACGCTGCTGCTGATTCTGCTGCACTCTCCTGTTACGTCGTCATGTAAATCTTGAATGATCGGCCGATGCTGTGTATAGCTCACTACATTGTCACGGTTACATTTCACAGTGTTTCATTGTGCAGCTGCAAACAATTCCTCCATCTGGACGGAAAAGGTGAGAGGTGCAGTTAGCGTGCAGGGAGGCGAAATCCTCATAGATGCTCGTGGACAATCACTGACAGGTTGTGAGAAATTTGTTGCAAACAGCGGTTGTTGGCATCAAACATGTGACCTGTCGCTTCTGTAACTGTTCCCCCGTACTCGCCACAGCAGCTCACAAAGCTGCGTTCTCTGTGCTGCTGTGAGCATTTGGCAGCAGTGACTGTTGAAGTGAGGGGTTCATTATATTCCTTCTGAAAGCTGAGTGCAGCCTCTGAGTGAAATTCGATACCGCAATTCAATTACCAAGCAAGGTGTTTACAAATTTGCACTTAAAGCATTTTCCTATGGAATCAAACCAGACACATTTCGTCCGAGTTGTGACAGAAACAATCGGCAAAAACGTATCATTCATCAAATGTGTTTCGGCTCAGCAAGTGTCCTTGAGCGCTGGTATTGCTCACACTGCACAAGTCACTCTGGGCGAGTTCATAAGCCGAATTCCTAAAAACCATAAATGAAAGAATGGGCTGTCTTGTTTTTGTAATGTTATGGAGGCTATTTTTTTTTCGTTTCCTCAGAGGTCAGCGAGACTTTTGTGTCTCGCTGTGTGAGAGCTCAAGGTGAAATTTGACAGGAAGGAGGTGAGACACAGTGATGTGCAATGATTAGTGGCCACATTTCACCTCACTGTTGTGTGTCTCTGCACACTGAGACCGTACGACATATTATTTTTATTTTCACTGAGCAACAAACCCCTTGTGCATGAACCTTTAAAGGTGGGCTCCCTGTCGCAGAGCGTTTAAGCTCAGGTTGTAAAATCATTTTTTTCAGCACCATAATCTTTAGCTTCAGCTCGCTGTTAGGTGTCGTTTTAAGGTCTGCGATTGGCTGGTTGTAAGTAAATGCACCTTGGGAGTTGTAGTTGACCTCTCTGCTTCAGCCTTCATGTCTGCAGGCAAAGAAGCAGATATTTTCTAACACAGCTGTACATTTTTTTGTACTGATGGTTTAATCAGAGGAGTCTCATGCTGATGCAAGCTGAACTTGGGACTTTTTACTTCCTCACAGCGAAACACACAACTCTTCTGCCACTGTGGATAACATCTCCCCAACACATCCTGGCAAACTAGATTACAAGCTGAATGTCCCTGGGCAAGTAATTTAACGCTACCAGACGCAGATACCAGTACCTGCTCGCTAACTAACCAGTTGGGGTTAGCTATCAGCTATCAGGTGACAAAACCATACTGACCTATTGACCTATAACAAAGCTGGTTCGCTGGTGTTCCTATGTGTAGGAGAGGTGGGAGAGCAACCTCTGCATCCGTCTTCATACCTTTCAAAACTCAGAGGTCTTGCCATCATAGTCGGACTGGCCTTTGCGACCGCTGGGATAAATCCCTGTTTTAATTTTGCAAGTTGACATCAAAACAAAGACATCAACAAATAATGTACTTGTGCTGCGACAGCATGTCAGAACTGTGCATCCAGAATGGGAGTAATGGATGGGATATTCACAGCATTTCAATTTGGGACCCAAAAGGCAGAAAACAGACACGGAAACCAAGCTGTTGGCTGATGTAAGTCGGAGATGGCTGAGCCCACGTTGTTGGCAGGGCGGGACAGGCGGGGTGAAGCAACTATGGTGAAGGAGAAGCTGCGTGAGGCAGGAAAACAAGAGAGAAACACCAGAGGGCAAAAACTAGGATCTTGGGTAAACTGAAAGATCTGGCGAAGACTGGGGGGATGAGCCAGGGTTTAAATACTGCAGCTGCCTGTAGAGGCTGATAAGATGATGTGTTGCAGGTGAACTGGCAGAAGGGACCGGATAGCCACGCCCAGCCAGACACACACACACGGGCAGGAAGACAAACAAACCACACAAGGGAGGGTGAAGGGTGGAAGGCACCGCGTAACCATGACAATTACAATAGCCAGAGTTTGTCCTCCCCAGGTTGTCCAAACAGACAGATGGCATATCTCAGCTCCACTGCAGCTGAGTGACAACAAGGATGGCCGGTGAGGATGGATGTGAGAATCTGAGCAGGTGCAGTCATCTGGCATTCACACCACACCCCGTGATCGATTAAGTGTAGACATTTTTTACACTATTGTAGAAGGTAACATTAAATAGCTTTGCCTGACTCGCACGTCCCTGCACGTCTCACACGTTCCATGTGAGTTTGGTGCTGAATGAGGTGCTGTTCTCCATCTCTCTCGGGAACACCGAATCTTTTCTGTGACTCATTAATCATAACGGTCATTCAGACTTTGACCGGACGTGATTTCATTTTCATGAGCGGAATATGAAATAGCACAGCCTCACAGGACCACGGCTGCATTCCAATACTGTAAAGACACACCCTTCAGTTATTTAAAGGTCCTATATTTTACACTTTTCTGAGGTTTCATTTGAAGTGTTGATGTCCATACGAAGGTGTATTTGTGGTTTTAGGAACCAAAAACCATCTCAGTGTACCTGTACATCTACTTGTACATCTCCTCTCAGGCTTCTCCCTGGAGCTCTTGCAACAACAGGTTGGTAAACCAGTTGGACCAGAGGCTTATTGCCTGGTTGTTTTCTGAGTGATGAAATAAAAACATAGCAGATTTCAGGTAAACACTCAGAGAAACCAAATCCTGCAAGATGGGACGGTGGGTCCAGGTGGGCTGTACTGGGGGCATAGCTGAGGGTGGTGACTGTTTTCTTTTGACAAGCTTTGGAAGGACTCCTTTTAAGACACGGTTTTTGAATATGGGCTGTGTGCATTTTGTCCATGGATTGCACACTTTGATACTTTCACAATATTAATATACAGTAGCACCTGCTTTTGAATAAAAAAAAAAACATGGACATGTGACTTTCTACAATATGTAAACTTTAATCCCCCCCCAACATTCCTCCCACTCCATTCTCTCCTTTTGACATTTCCTACTTCTTTTGTAGCCCTCCATATGTACTTGTGCATCTTTGAAAAGTCTTGATTAAACACTGGTGTTACAACTGTGACTCGGGGGAAGCAACATAAAGGATGAAACACTGTTTGGTCCAACAGGTTTAAGTATGTTGGAGAGCAGGAAGTGCTGGCTGAGAGAGAGAGAGACAGAGGAGGTGGAGGAGGGGCCTTTTGTATGTTGATCTGGTGCCACTGATTAGACAGGAGGAGTTAATTAATCTGGGCCTCTTGAAATAAATTCAAAGAATAAAATAAAAAGATAAAAGATGTTCAGTGGGGGGGCCTGACTTCCTGTTAAATTTCTGTTGATTTTCCACATATACATATATAATTATAATAATTCTATAATTCTTTGTTTCAAATTTTACTTTATTCAGCTTCTGTGGGAACATTTTTTACATCAAGTGTTATTTATCATTTGTTGAGCGTTCATGTTTTATTTACTTATTTTATCAATAATGATTATGTGTAACCCTTTACTTCCAGTTTGATTAAAAGTTTAATCATTAGAAGAAGGCCAACACATGATGGTGCATGCAGCCAGGTGGCACAGTTCAGGTTGCAATTGAACATCGAACTGAGGGGTTCACGGGAAGCAGTGATATCCATAACTTAATTAAAAAGTGAGGAGCATCGAGCAACCAAAACACGAGATGATGGCGGACTGGTACAGGGTCAGGTGAAAGGGCGGAATGATAGAAGGGCCTCTAGGGCTGAGCCCACAACAGGAGGGGTAGGAGATGATATAAGAATGAGTGGTACAACTGAGGCAATTTATTGGCTCCCGGGATCGGACCAGGCTGTGTTGCTGTTTTTTTGATGATATCTGCAGTAAAGCCTTCACCACATTGAACCCAGAAGACTGCTAATGTTTTAATTGAGTCTACAAATTGTGCGGTGGAGGATCTGAACTCATCTGGCCCAGGTTGAGACTTCTTTTCTGTGTCATCATCATGTTATGGATATGATATAAACGTTCCCTGATTGTTCATATCTCTTGTAGGACTCTAACATCGTCAGGTTCATCTGTGGCTTTGCTGCCGCCACATCACACACAGTCTCTGTCATCCTTGTCCTGAGGAGCAGCTGTTATGAGGAGACTTTCAGTCATGTGCAGACCATGTTAATTTGCATCATTGTTTTTCCTTAATTATGGGTGTCAGAGTGGATCTTGTAGCAGGAAGGTCTGGACAGGATTTTAGACGGACCCTCATTAACCTCAGCTTGAACCGGTCAGGCAGACCAACAGCGGCGGCGCACAGGTGTGTTCACCGCAACAGCTGCGCCACGAAGCTCAGGCGCCGCAGTTACATAAGTGCAACTGAAACTCGACGCTGGGTTTTAGAGAGAAAATGAAAAACAAAAAACAGGCTGATATCAAACCGCCTGCACAAATTATCTGCATCTTATATAATTTATCTCAGATTTATAGTGTTTCTATGGAACATAAGGAACCTGATAACTGATGTGAGGAAAAAAAAAGGCAGGCTATGTGAGAGTCAGTCCGCAGTCTCCCGGCCCCGGCTGGTCAGTGCAGTGTGAGCGGTGTTTTTGACGCTGGAAGCGGCGCACTGGACGCCACTGACCCGGAGCGGGTAGTTCTTCCTCCTCTGTGGCGCCGCTCCAGCTGGTGGCGCCTGCAGCCGCGGGAGTAACTAACTAGTCTTCTTTCTCCAGTGGATTCCTGAAACGGGTCATAATCAGGTTAATAAGCGTAAAATTGAGATATGAAGGTGATAAAACAATGGTCAGTCTCCGTCTCCAGGACTCCGAACAGGATTCTTGTCTCTTCTTGCCGGCTCTGTTCTTATGAATGCAGTCATTCATAAGAACAGGAGGTGTCAATAATTCAAAAAACAAACATTTTTTCTTTCTTTTTTCCCCCAGTGTTTGTCCATATTGTTTTGGCAGTGGGCTCCGTGGACTGATAATTAACAGGCGTGGGTGGATTGCGCGCTGGTGATTGCGTGTGTGTATGAGAGAGCTGGTGGGAGAGAGAGAGAGGAGGAGAGAGAGAGGTTTGCTCCTCCAGCTCTGTGGGGAGACTGAGGATCTCGCCGTGGCTCCTGTTATTCGGACACTTCCAGCGCAGGAGCGGTGAGCACCGCAGAACAACAAGCTGCACTTTTCAGGGTTTTCTTCTTCCTACGCGCAGCATCTGATCCCAGACAGGTGACCGTGGACTCGGGCCGTGGGAGGGGAGGGGAGAGGGACGAGCAGCCTGTCACAGACAGCTCGGCTCTAAAGCGGAGCGCAGTTATTTCACCAGTGCGTGCCGCGCCGCGCCGCGCCGCGCCGCGCCGCTTTAGCGCCTTCTCCTTCTCGCCTTCACATCTTGTTTTCAGGCTTGAGGAAACTATTAAACCCCGTCTGCCATTTGTCTGCAAGTGTGGCCACATTTTTTCTATTTATTTTTTATTTTTGAAGTATGACATCAGGGCCGACCGTGGGCTGGGTTATTCACATCTCCAAAGACGGAATACCGGGATAGCCTATAGGAGTTGACGGAGTGCTTCTTTCACTACCTCGCTGCCCTTTGTGAGCAACGACTGACGTTGTGTTTCTTTCTTTTCTGTCCTTTGCCCCAAAATCCTGGAATGGGTGCTCATGCAACAAGCGACCGTGGCTGCGTGCAGCAGCAGCAGCAGCTCTGCGCACACTTCCGAGGGATAACGCATCGGTGAATCAGCCGCTGAGGTCGGTTTGTATGTTTGTGTGTGCATCGCGGCTCTACCTGCGGGATTACAGCCTGACACCTGCTTCTGTTGTCGGGTAAACGGGTGGTTTTCTGTGCTGGATCGAGGACAGGAATGAACTCTGCTGTTGGATTTGTAAAAGTCTCCTAAAGTGCCTTGCGGTGGTTCTACATTTTTTTAAATTTTTATTTTATTTTATTTTTTTTAGTCCGTGGCGGAGCTGCTTTGATTCAACTGCTCGTTGGGAGGGAGACAGATCGGATCATGGGGAGGCACTCTCATAACCTCCCTCCACTCAAACCCTGCTTTACGTTCCGGGTGTTGTGGATGGTTCAAGCCTTCCTGGACCTGTCCGGCTCCCAGGAGATTTACGCGCCGCACTCGATCCGGGTGGAAGGCGACGTGACGCTGGGGGGGCTCTTCCCGGTCCACGCCAGGGGGGTCCCGGGGATGCCGTGCGGGGACATAAAAAAGGAGAACGGCATCCACCGTCTGGAGGCGATGATGTACGCCCTGGATCAGATTAACGGCGACGAAGAGCTGCTGCCCAACGTCACCCTGGGCGCCCGGATCCTGGACACCTGCTCCCGGGACACATACGCGCTGGAGCAGTCGCTGACTTTCGTGCAGGCGCTCATCCAGAAGGACACGTCGGACGTGAGGTGCACCAACGGGGAGCCGCCGGTGTTTGTCAAGCCCGAGAAAGTTGTCGGGGTCGTGGGAGCGTCGGCCAGCTCGGTGTCCATCATGGTGGCCAACATCCTGCGCCTCTTTCAGGTACGAGCCGAGAGTTGGGGAGTGTTTCCTTCTCTGTCCTCCTCCCTGTCCCTCTACGCCTCTGATCATTCCTCTGATCTTTATGGTCAGACACAAGCTTCAGCTTCTTATGTAACTCCACATTTCTCATGCAGGGGGTTCAGTGGAGCCGGGCTCAGCCGCACAGCATCAGATGCTGCTGGTCTGTTCCCTCTCACAGTCTCCACTGTACTTACTAACCACAATACCTAGATCCGATTTGCAAAGGATTCCTCCAGACCCCCCCACCCCCCACCCCCTGTTGCACTGCCTGCAGTGTGAGTCTATGAGCGGGTCTTGTGGAGCACCCTCTCCTCTCACAGTCATGCGTGTTGTGACTGTGAGGCAGGGTCAAGTTGGCACAGCAGGCGTGATGACTGTAATGAGTCTTCCACAAGTGCTCTACAATAGTAACGACTGCAAATCACATGTTTCTGCTGAAATGATCCCAGCAGTGGTCAGAGCTGTGATTTGGCTTGTTTGTGTGTGTGTGTGTGTGTGCCTGTTTTACTGTCCCTGTGAGGACAAGGACTCACCTCTCGATTTTGTCTCTCGATGATTGAGAGACAAAAGAGCCAGTAATTTATTTCTCATCCTCTTCATACTGATGTGAAGCCGAACTGGTTACACATGCTGTTGAGTGTCGTTGGGTTAACATCATCACTATCAGTGATTATGAAAAGGCTGCTGCTGTTTGACTCTGGCTTTGTTCGAACCAGGGGCAGAGTTCAGTGTGAAGTTCACCTCCCTGGTTGACGTTTTTCGTGGCAGGAAAGTGCATTGAGCGATGCTGAAGTTGCTCCACACAGTGATTCATATTTAACTCTTGAATGAATGTGAAACTTGCCATGAGTTGTGTAACAGTTTTGGTGCTTATGTTTTTGTGATTATTTATTGGCTGTATTTTGATCCTGTTAATTTGTGTATCTATGTAGTTTTTACTCATTGATGGACTCAGTGCACTAGTTACAATATAGCATTACAATATAGTATAGATTTTTTTTTTTTTTTACATTTCATTGTAGATATTCTTTTCCTAAAATATTCTAAACTGAATATTTTGCACATTCTTTTGTAGAGAATGATATATCTCAGTTGTCTTAGTCTGGTTTTATTGCCTAAATTCAGGGTTGGAAAAGTGTTTTTATGCTGCCCTCTCTTCAAAAAATTAGATTTTAATCTCAACAAGACTTTTTACTTGGTTGAGTAAATACAAATGAAGTAAGGCAGGGACACGACTGTGGGTCGTTTTGGCCGATCTAGACGTCCTTGAGGGAGACTTTTTGTGATGCGGTCTTGATGATGAACCTTGGAACAGATCGGACTGACACTGAGGACGGAGTGAGACGGAGAGAGGCATCGGAGACGATAGAAATGTCTGGCGAAATGTGTGCGAGAGACATGACGTCAGAAACACATGCACACAGTTGGTGAAGTGACATAAAGTGAAGATTGGGGAGGGAGGGAGGGAGGAGTGGTAACTCCTCGACTCTGTCTGCATGTATGTGACTCTGCTGTCGTTCCTCCCTAGTTTTTGCTGTCTCTTGTTGAGCAAATCATCCTTTTCTGCTTCATCCTGCTAATGCCCTCTCAAGTCTTTACCAAGTCTGAATATGCTTCATAATGAGAGGGAATTACTGTGCGTTAAAGACCTCAAATAGTCCTGTCCCACTCCACATAGCTCCTACTGTTTTGTTTTTTTTAAAAATCCTTTTCCTATTATGTTTTAGGTCTCTAATGATATTCAAGAGCAACTTTTTGAGCTAGTAATTTACGTTAAGTGACTTTACCACACTGTTGAATGATCCTGGACACATTTTATAGTCTTTATTGCAGAGAAACTCCAGGAATTCTGGCCTCAAAAAATCTGTGAGAAATTCTGGCCTCTGCCCCCAAATTACTAGACGATGTCCCTCCCCACCCCCACCCCTCATACACCCCAGATGAGGTGTGGATTTACTTAATTCTTCAAAATCTTGTATGAAGTCCGGTGCCCTGATGCCCTGACATGTGCACAGACCTTTCAAGTGTTTGTTTCATTGAGGACGTTGGTTATTTGGTCCATTTTAACTTGGCCTCTGTAAAACCATGACCTTCAGTGAAATTCAGACAGTGTCTCCTCATCTTATGGACTGCTGAAGATATATATATTTTTTTATTTCTGATACACAGCTTAATAACTTTTGTAAGCTTTGCAGAGCTTTGGCTTTCAGGCCGGCCTAACTCTCACCAGTGGAAAGCTGATTTTGAAAAGAATTTAATGTCCAGGAAGCTCCAGAATTTAATGGCGGCTAAGCTCTGGCTGTTTTTAATAACAGGCACTGAAAGGCTACTTCACAGTGGGGGCTGAAAGTGTGTCTTCTGTCCCAAATATTTCAGGGCACACAGCACGACAATGCTGAATTTTCTGGGTAAACTGTGACCTCGAGTCATATGAAGATAAACAGAAATGAATTTTCTTTTCAGAGGAGTATGCATGATTGCCTCTTGTGATATTTAGCTCTGAAGAGTTCACAAGGAAATGAATTAAATGTCTCAATTGTCCTTGAAACCCATTTGAGCTTCAACAAGTCCTCCAACTAATAACTTTATATAAGTCGGTTGTACGAACCTTCTGATACGACCCATAAAAGTGCTCAAGTGGTGTACTGGATATTCATCGTCACGGCAACAATAGTAAATGTGCTTACGGCTGGGAATGGTCACAGTTTGGTTACATTTAGAAAAAAACTACTTGGTTAGGTTTAGGAAAAGATGGGGGTTACTTCCTTATGGTTTGAGGACCTTTGATGTCATGGTTACGAGAATGAACACGCAGGTAAGGATGTGCACTGAAAACAGCAAGTATGAGTATGGAAGCACGCGATGGATGGGGCGACCGCTGTGTGAAACTGATCCCACAAGTGTGTTCACATTGACAAGTACGGCAACGTGCAGGAAACTACAAGTACCCGGATGGTTGCACGCAAAACAGTCAAAAAGCTGAGTGTAAAACAATCGACACTACACCCTCAGCAGCAGCAGAAGGGGAGGGACCACAACAAGCCCAGTCAAGTGAGCGAAGCAGCCGGAAGACGGGCAACAATCATGATCACGTGTTGCAATCGGAATTTTTCTAGTGAGCGCACAACGGCAGCGTTTGATTTTGGACGACACGACTTTGCGCGCTATGCCAGTGAGTATACGGTGCACTCATTCTGAACCATTCATGGAAATATTATCAAAATCGCAACATGGACAAGAGCAAGATTCAAATCGCTTCAAGGAGCTTCAGTTTTTTTGAAAAAGGTAAAATGTGTCATAACAGACACACACTGTGACATAAATGAAGCATTGTGGTGCTACAGATATGCCCCCGTAGCATCATATTCTCCAGATGGAAGACAACATGTTTGTTTGGTACAAGTCCCAACAGAAATCACATCATCATCTGATTTTTAAAATTTGTTCTGTGAAGCAAAAATGACCATTCCAACTGAAATCACAACTCGTACCGCAAACGTACTATCTGCCAAAGTAATCGCAACATTATATATATGGTATATCTGAAAACAGCAAGTATGAGTATGGAAGCACGCGATGGATGGGGCGACCGCTGTGTGAAACTGATCCCACAAGTGTGTTCACATTGACAAGTACGGCAACGTGCAGGAAACTACAAGTACCCGGATGGTTGCACGCAAAACAGTCAAAAAGCTGAGTGTAAAACAATCGACACTACACCCTCAGCAGCAGCAGAAGGGGAGGGACCACAACAAGCCCAGTCAAGTGAGCGAAGCAGCCGGAAGACGGGCAACAATCATGATCACGTGTTGCAATCGGAATTTTTCTAGTGAGCGCACAACGGCAGCGTTTGATTTTGGACGACACGACTTTGCGCGCTATGCCAGTGAGTATACGGTGCACTCATTCTGAACCATTCATGGAAATATTATCAAAATCGCAACATGGACAAGAGCAAGATTCAAATCGCTTCAAGGAGCTTCAGTTTTTTTGAAAAAGGTAAAATGTGTCATAACAGACACACACTGTGACATAAATGAAGCATTGTGGTGCTACAGATATGCCCCCGTAGCATCATATTCTCCAGATGGAAGACAACATGTTTGTTTGGTACAAGTCCCAACAGAAATCACATCATCATCTGATTTTTAAAATTTGTTCTGTGAAGCAAAAATGACCATTCCAACTGAAATCACAACTCGTACCGCAAACGTACTATCTGCCAAAGTAATCGCAATATTATATATATGGTATATCTCCAGAAAAAGTCCGGCAATAGCCAAATAATTCAGCAGGGATCAGACTAATTTGAATTTCACAAAAACGCGCAGAAGAGACTTCTGCCAGATTAGCTGAGGGTAAATGGGTCAGATGTTGGAGACAAAGGGAGTAGAGGCCATCAGAGAGCCAGGGAGCCAACGCTGGTTTCTGTGTCCCTGCAATGCAACACTGAGTGGAATGAAATGAGAGGGCTAATTATTTTCCCGTGATAGAAAAGTCATCTGTTCCACAGCTGTTTTCACTTCATTACACCCCTGATGTTCATAAATGGCCTAGTTGGCATCAGAGTCGCACCACAAACACATTAAAGCTTCTCTCCCTGGACTGCCCCCCCCCCCATGGATCTTGGTCCAGGTCAGAGCCAGAAAAAGGTTTTTACAGTACATGTAGGGCAGTCGTGCAGCAGTAAACAGGGGTGTGTAGAAATACGACTGATGAGCAGGGAATCCTTTTTTCCAGCCTCTGTTTACTTCTCATTGACAGAGACGTGGCTGTAGCACATTTTCATGCTATGATTTCTGTGGCCAAAAATACCACAGTTAAAAGTCTGAGCAGGGTATTAATGAAACTAATGAAGTATTCATAATAGAGCTGAAATTGGCAGTGACAGGAACAAGATCACCACAAACCACATTGCTTTCAAATTTGATCTGTTATTTGAGAATCTTGTTTCAAATTTAACACCAGAGTTGTTATAAGTTTATTGGGTGTGTGACTGATAATCGATTGACCAAGCGTTTGTAAAAATGCTCAGATTATTCCAGTGACACTCTGTGGAACAGTTACAAGCTGGTTCCCACATGTATGTCTGAATTACTCCACTTTCCATTGAGTAGCATACAGTAGAGAAAACAAGCAGAGGTTTGTGTGTTTGATGAGCAGAGTGGAGCGGCAGGTGGGTGGGGCTAATATGCATATTCATGTAACTGTGAATACTTTGTGGCAAAGGTTTGTAGTTCCATCAGTTTTAATGGAAAAATGTCTAAATATACAATGTTGAGGAACAGAGGTGAGGTTTTAGGAAAAGCTAAGTTTTGTAAGAAGCTTCCAGTCGATGTCTTCCTAAGGCCTCAGATCAGAGGAAGCTGGGAATCATTGCAAAAATAAACTGCAATTATAATGGGTTTTTTTTTTTTTTTTTTAATAGACTTAACAATTAATCGAGAAAATAATCAGCAGATTACCTGATAATGACAATATGTGTCAGCTGCATCCCTGAAGCCAGCACACCTCCACTCATTACCTGCGTCACCTCCTCAGTTTGTCTCACATCTCCCCAAGTCTCTTGCTTCTCGTTTTTCTTTGTCTCGTTTACCTCTCTGTTTGCCTTTCCCTTCCTTCCCCTCCCTCTCTCCCTGGGCGTGCTTCATTAGGCCATAACACGGGGCAACTCAGCACAGGTGCACACTGAGGAGAAGCTGCAGGGTCATTAAACTCCCCCTGTCACCACACATAATGGAGCGTACCCCCTGTGTTAGCCATAAATTTTAGCGAGCATGAGGGCAAAATGAAAATAGAACTGCTCCCCATCCCTCTCCTGTAAAAATAAAAAACAAAACACGGTCACAGCAGCTTTTAATGAGAAGGGGTTCTTACTTTTTAATCAAGCGGGTTGGTATTGCTACTGCCCCCCCCCCCCCCCCCCCCCCCCCCCCCCCCCCACACTCTACACGAGCCAGATCATTAGAGTGGTGGGTGGGTTTGGGTGCTTTCAAAAGATAAATCATGATTGGATATGTTTTGTGGAGGTGGTAATGGGAGTTAATGGGCGGGATGTAAGCTACACCTCATTAGGTACATACAGTGTATTATGACTCCACCATATGTGACAATATTAATGTTGGTGCTGGTATTAGAGAAAACACATGCAGGATCAGGATTTCTTTTCCCCCACTCAGTTCACAAGGAACCAGACTTGGTTAGTTAGTTGCTTCTTGCACATTACAAGACAATTACACATTTAATTATATGGTGATTGCATTAAAAGTGCAAAGCAAAACCCAGCAGGGTTTTTCTCTTAGTGGCGACAGAATAAATGACAGCAGAATACAAGTAAATCTGAGGAAACACTGGTAGTTGGTAGAAACACTGGCACGATCACAAATCTGTCTGATGGTTAATAGCAGTTGTGTGAGTGGGGAGATTTACTAATCACTGTAAGGGGCCGCAGAATTTTAGAGTAACTTTATTTAATGGGGTATTTAATTAGTTCATTTGATTTACATGAAGTGCAGATGAATAGGATCTGATGGCAGCCTGTTTTGACACTTTTGCACGTCTTAAGAGCAGCGGAGTGTAAAATGAAGTGCTGTATGCTGCTGAACTGGGCGAAGTCAAGCTGAAACGATAAATTAATCTGTCTATTTTGATAATTGATTTGTTATTTCAGTAGTAAAGACAGCAGACATTTGCTTGCTTTGCTAAAATGGAAACTTCCTCTGTTTGATATTATAAACTGAGTCTCTTTGGGTTTCGGACTGTTGTTTGTTTTTTTGTTTGTTTGTTTTTCATTCAGTCATGAGCAATACCATATATTATACAAAATTTTCCGCGACCCAGGGAGGCTTGAGCCAATCCCAGCTGACGTTATGGACTTTAAGCAGCGACGGTTGAAGAGACGGCTACAGCACGACGTGTATGTCGTAGATTCCATCCTGACTCTTCCTATCGTTGCAGCCCAACTGGCTACTACTTGAAAACAACTGGTTTGCTGTTGTAGACACTTCGGCTGCAACAGCTGGAAGTGTTGAGATAGAATCTACACCATACACGTCACGCCGCTGCCGTCCCTTCAACCGTCGCTGCTTAAAGTGCCTGTTGGGCGAGGGCAGGGTCACATTGTCACATTGCTGACATATAGTGACAAACATCCATTCACGTTCACATTCACACCTGAGGACAATTTAAAGTTTAATGTTTTTTGTTATTTTATTATTTATTGACAAAACAACTCGTCAATTTTTTGAGAGCACCACTGGCAGATAAATCAATAACGAAAAGAATTGATACTTTTGGAACGGGAAGTGTGCGTTCATCCCTTTCGAGTAACTGAGAGGAAATATCAGTTGATGTCATCAGCTACAAGGAAAAAAAAAAAAAAGATCAGAGTGAATGAGTCATGAAAAGTCAGAGACGGAGACTGTAACTGAAACGTCTTCTCTCCTGCTCCTCGGATGAAAACAGGCTTATGTAACTTAATGAGTATTAGTGGCTGCTTCAGTCAGATCTCACTGGATAAGCAGGAGGAGGCCGCTCAGTGAAATCAGGAAAAATAACAGGTTGTTCCTCTCCTCTTTTGTCTTGTGTTGCTCAGCGTTGAGCTCTGGTAAAGTTAGTTTATAATTTGTTTCTCTCTCTCTCTTTCCATCTGTGTCTCTGCTGTGGTCTCTCTCCCTCTGTGTGGGTCTATTAAAACAGTGCTGCAGATCTTCCACCTGCTTCTCTCAGGTGTTTAGTTTTCTGCTGTGGTGGTAACTCTGCGATGATAAATCAAATCCAGTATTTTTATAATTTTCTCCTCCCTCCTTCTATATTTTATGCCTCTGAGCAAGGACGCCTTAAAATACGTAGTGCATGAGTCCGAACACACAGGTTCCAGCTGTGCCACTTCTCCTCCTTATTCTTCGGTGTGGTCCTTAAGTGCAGTGGTTCTCGAACGTTTACACATCAAGGACCCCTAAGTGGACCCAAATTTAACCGTGAACCCTAATGTGATAAGATTTTTGCTTTTAGATTTACAGAAAGTGTTTGAAACCCATGACAAATTCAGTCATAGATTCTATCATTGTGTTACTGATGCATGGATGGAATTATAATGAAAATAAATTTTTGGTGGGAACCTCCAGGAACCCCCTTGAAGACCCCTGGGGGTCCCCACTTTGAGAAGCAGTGCCCTATTGAGTAAGGACAAACATTATTTGACTGTTTAGCACCTGAAAGGGCCACAAATGTTCAGTAAATATCCCCCTGCCAAAAGGAGGCTACGCATGTCCGCCATGTTATCTGCTAATTAAACATGTAAGTCCATGCAGCTCAGATCCAGCGTCTGTGACCCAGATGCTGACGCTTATTAAATTATGACAGAGCATTTCTATTTCAACTGGTTCAGTTTTTCTGGCTTTCGAGCTTTTCAAGTACATCACCGGTCACATGACGTATTCAACCCATAACTGCAACAGAGAGTGAGATACACACACGGCAGAGAGACGAAACTAGAGAGAATGTCAGAGAAATAAGTGGGGAAGAAATAGAAAAAGAGGTATTGAAGCTGTTCAATTGTGAAGATGTGTTGAGATTGTTTATTATAAAAAAAAGGTTGAGACTGTTATGATGTGAAATGCCGTTAACAAAAAGAAGAGAAAGAGAAAATCAAGCTGCACTTTTTTTTTTGGGCCTATTTCATTGTTGTAAATTTAAGCACTTTATCTTATGAGTCACATTTTACAAACGCTCTCAGTTATGTACTTATTGCAGCCCGTAATTTTCTGGAAATGAGATCCCTCCATCAACCCCACCCCCTATTCCTCCCCACCCTTTGCTTGTGGAAATTATGTCAAACTGGATGTGAAGAGTTTTTAGATAATGGACTGCTGCTGGAAGTTAAAGATACCGCTTTACCTTGGCTAAGTCTGACGTCGCAGTTTTAGAAAATGAGACTGACGGGAAAATAACCAGCATTTTTTCGAGTTTTTCATCCCGGTAGGTTGAACAGGCATCAGAAGGAGTATGTAAACTGCATGACAAGAAGATTCTCCATTCAAACCGAAACTAATCCTGTTAGCCGGCGTGGCTGCTCCTGCCGGCTCCTGCCGGCTCCTGCAGGCAGGACAACCACCCCGTCCGTTCAGTGCGGAGTGGAAACACTTCCTCGGCTCAGAAAAACAAGCGATGATGCTGTTTTAAGTTCCAAATGTCAGACTTGGGTCAAACATTGTTTACATAATGCAGTGAGAAATATCCAACTGGTGGGTGTATTAACATAAATATTGAGAACCAAAGAGTTTAACATATAAAAAAGTCTGAGGTGATTGAGACTTTCCTGACCATTGGTGCATAATGGCTCATTTTAAATCACCTCTCAGGAGAAAGGTCCCTGCAGGGTGAATCCCTTTGTGTCTGGAGTTGGTGCAGGTGTCCTCTCAGTGCTCCAGGTCTATGTGTATGTCAGGTGCATCAGACACTAAGGGAGCCTTTAGACTGTGTGACGAAAAGGATCGTGTACGTTTATGTCACACTGCGTGAAATTGTGTGAAGAATGAAATAAAAAAAGAGAATATGAGAGCGAAGCGACGTCACCGGCTCGTGTCATCCATCTGCAACGCTCTGAATGTTCTCGAAATGCAGCAAAGTAATAAACAAGCTTCGGCCACGGTGCTGACACTTCTCTGCATCAAGAAACCTCAAAAGAGGAGGAGAAGGCAAGTGTAGACTGAAAGAGAGGGCAAAGTGTTTTTGTCCTTTAAACATTACCATTACTGAAAAATTGTGTTGTTTGGTTTGCATTCCTAATAATATGGGACCTAAATCCTAATTCTCTGACTTAGGACTCTTTCTTCTTTAAAGCTTCAAATCTCTCCCACTGATAACCTGTCTCCTATAAATGTATACTTTACTAAACTATTTTTCCCAATTGGTGGTGACCAACCTAATCGCTGCCTGGATTATGTTCAGACAAACCTTTCTTTAAATGCATGAAGCGTTACATTTATTTATCACACTGGGGTCGCAGTTGCAAATATTTCAGTTATTTCTGTATTAAACCAGAGCATGGTCATTCCCAGACCTTAACCATGTGCTAAACAGAAGCATTAAACAGTTTAACAATAATGATGGAGTCAGGACAAATGGATATTGTTCTGCAAGATCAGATATTATGGTAGAAATCAAACACGTCTGTGGGCATTTTCCTGATTTGATCAATTTCAACAATTTGGCCTCTTGCTGAAGACAATAATTAACAACATTTCCTCATTATATTTGATTATTAGCTTTTATCACAGAGAGTCCAAAATCACACAGTGTAAAAGGACCTTAAAGGTCCCATATTTTACCCTTTTCCAGTGTTTTATTTGAAGTGTTGATATCCATAAGATATATTTGTGGTTTTAGAACCCGAAAACCATCTCAGTGAAGTTTTACATCTGCTCGCTCAGGATTTTCTCTGGAGCTCTTTTAACAACAGTCAGCCAATCAGAAGAGAGGAGCCTCTCTTCCAATTTGCTGACTGTCTTCTGATTAGTCGAATATAAATATATCAGATTCCAGGTAAACCTGTAAATCCTGCAATGTTGGGATGGAGGGTCCATCTGACTCCTCCCACCCTGGACACAAACTCTTTGAGACACTCCCCTCTGGCAGGAGGCTGCGGTCCTTCAGGACCAAAACCTCTCGCCACAAAAATAGCTTCTTCCCATCTGCTATTAGCCTCATCAACAAGGCTAGAGAGCCCCACTGTTGCTGATCAATTGCACCAATCACCAGAAAAAATTCCTTGTATGTGAAAACATACTTGGCAATAAAACTGATTCTGATTCTGATTCTGATTCTGATGTGGGCTGGGCTTGGGGTGTGGCTGAGAGCAGTGGCTGCTTTGTTGTGACATCACAAAGTGACAGAGAAATGCACACAGCCTGTATTCAGAAACTGAGCCTGAAAACGAGCCATCAGGACCTCTGTGGACTGATTGATACTTTCACAGTATTGATATAGAACCTAGACCTGCTTTATAATCAAAAACACTTGGACATTTACCTTTATACAATATGGGACCTTTAATTTGTCGGTCAGTCTCCTGTCTGTCAGTATTTTTTTTTTTCCTACCATTTAACGGATTCTTGACTTGTCCAGGTTGTTTCTTTGCCTCCTGTGCAGTGCATACTGGGATACTGTGTGCTGTAGGGCCCTTTGGATCTGAGCAGGGAGAGGCAGCTATAAATGACTGAATCGATGGAGCAATTTGAACTGGATTTATCTGACACTCTGAAACTCCTTGATGTGGACACTCCCTCCAGACAAATCTGCTAATTCTATTTCACGCAGTGTCCAACCACACCACTGACTGTGAGGAGAGGCTTTGCCACTTTCGGGGACTGTATTCTATATTTTTGGGCGCCACACAGACTCATAACTCTCAGACACATTTTTTTGTTGACCTATATTTATTGAAGTGCCACAACAAGAGTGCTGATTCAATAAAACTGCAGTCGTGTTAGCTGTAGATGCCCCCACCTTGCATCACTACTTTTCCCAAACACTTCCAGGTGGGAGTGGAGCAACGCTGCAAATGCTGTGCTGAAAAAAGATCAAACCAGAATCAGTAGAGAAGCAATCAGTTACATTTTTGAGGTCATGATGCATGTCAGAACAATTTCAGAAGCTGTGTTTGGCAAAAAAAAAAAAAAAAAAAAAAAAAACGCAAACACCAAAGAGACAGTTTGAAAGGAGTCTTATCTTAGGGAACTTTGTTGCCTGTTACAGGGAGAACTGTCCCTTTTTATCTTAGTAAAAAAAAAAAAAAAAACCACAACAAAAAACTGCTGTTAATGAATATGAATGATTTATCTTCAAAAAAGCTACAAACTCTCTCCTCTAAATGAGACAGCATTGTGTTTTAAAAGCAGTATCCAATATAACAATTCCACACCTCAGAGTGTTTTGTTAAGTCGCTGCAGAACTGGAATGAATCATATATTATCCAATATCACAGCCCAACTCCTCCTTCATTATAACTGGCAAAGTGGCTATTTTTGCAAGTTTAGAAATGAATAATAAGAAGAACAGGGAATATGCAGGTGTTGGAAAGTCTAAAAAATATTGAATTTACTGTAGTGTCCTCAAAAAAAAAGTGGCTGCCTTAGGTATTAATATTAGTCATGAAATGTTTCTGTATATGATTGCGTCTGTCAGGAGACGTTCTCCACCGCTACGCCAACAGTGGGATTGTTGTGACAGTGGATTGAGGTGCAGGAGGCTGAGTTTCAGTCAGAATCATCAGACCTGCAGCAAACACTGTTATTACAGCTGCTACAGTAGAGAGGAAGGTCATCAGTTCGCAATGGACAAATATGAACAAAAACGTAAAGCAGCTATAATCAATTTATTGCCAATGAATGAGCAGGTTAGAGACCAGCTGGTGACCACAGAAGGTGGATACAAACAGCTGAGGTCCACCACTGGATTTTTGAGGCGGACACTGAAAAATTTATAATTTTGTTTTAACATGAACACGTAACAATAAACAACAATCTAGATAATGGATGCCATATATACAATGTATAGTTATTATCCATCAAGTTAATCCACCCATGTGTTATATCATTAGGAATTATTTTTACATATTGCTGGGAAGTGTTCAAAAATATGATGTGATAATATCACATTTTCATACTTATGACAGTGTATTGCACAGGGTCTACATGGTACTAAAAAGGTCGTAAAACTTTAAAATTTCACACATTCGGAGGAAGCAGCAACAAAGAGACTCCTCCCTCTCAGGTTTTTCTCTCCTTGCTCCCTCTAACCTCCCTCCTCATTACGACCCTCAATTCTCTCGCCGCCGCCTTACAAAGCTGCAGCCCTCGCATTCTATTAATCCAGCACCCAGGAGAGACTGCTTCCACTCTCAGTTGCTATTCTCCTTGTTTTGGGGCATCTCTGATTTGCTTCTCAGCCTGTCACAGCTGCTTGGGAAGCCTCTTTCTCCTCACTGTCCTTGCTAAGTATAAAAGAATTGCTGTGGTAGACTTAGTCAGCCCTCTGAGACGCAAGCAGCCACACAGCCGCCCATCTATTAGCAGCCGAAAAGCTCCTGTGGGTGCGGACACTACTCAGACTCTGTTTCTCTTGGTAGTTGGTGCTATTTTAGATTAAAAAGCCTTGATTCAGCTTGTTGATACTGATTTTACATTAGTGCAGGTTTGGGTTGAGATATATTTGACTCAGTGGGTCTGAGTGGTTTTTCATCCTTGGGCTTAAATTGAGCAAATTAACTGTCACCACTTGACAAACGACTCTAAACATAGATTTAAGCTCAATACTTGTTCCTGTCTTGTATGACTGGCCAAGACTCCGGAGGATGAATTCCTCAATGACAAAAATTGATGAGCAAAAACATGTTTCGCCTTGAGCTGGTCCTCAACAGATGTAGTCCAGAAAGACCCTGGTAGGAATATATGACAGTAAACATACAATAATTATTGAGCAAATTAGCCATGAGTGGGGATCCTAGACTTTGGGGGGCCCCAGGCAAGGAAGCCCATAACTGTGTCCTCTGATAAAAGCTCTACAATGTGCAACAGTAAAGGAAGAGCTCATCTGAAATAAAGAACATTTAACTAAAACTTGTTGCATTTAAATCATCATATAATCAGCAAAAAAAGAAACATAAAATGGATTTCATATTTATTACCACCTAATTCCCATAACAGACCCTCAGAACTGCCTGTGTCTCCAGCTAATGAAAGTGCTAATGTTCAGTCCTGCTCCATCAGGCTCTGCCCTCTTTTCACGAGACTATGTTTGTAATTACGGTTTGTACCAGACAACAGCAGACAATCTTTCCTCATATCATTTTGCACTGAGCATCATAGATATTATTTATATTTGTGCACAGCCGCTGCTGCAGAAACTCAGATGTCAGAATTACGAAGGGATACATTTCACACACAAATATTACAAACAAAAGGAACAAAAAGCTTGGCTGGGGTAATCAGCAAAATCAAAATAACCCATTTTCCGGCAAAATAATGATGTCAAAGTGTGTTAGGGTGCTGTAATTGTAACTGCATTTAAAATTTTGCTAATCTTCAAAGTTTCACAAGCTAAAGTTTTTTTTTTTAATTTAAATAAGTGATGTAATTCTAGTTAGTCCTATACAGTAGCCTGTATTAGAACCAGTGTACACAGACGAGCACAGGAAAAAGGAGCCAACACAGCAGGCTTCATGCAAGAAACAGATTCTAAAGAGGCACATACCAGTGATTCGAGAGGACCAGCGTCCACATATTTCTAAATCCCAACTCGTCACATACGGACCCTTTAACATTCATTAACAGCAGTAGAGTTGCAAGGAGTCACATCCAGAGTTCTGTCCTTTGCAGTTTGGTGTAGATTAGGGGATCCTGGCATCCAGGGAATCCTGAGCAGGAGTGATGATCACACCTCATAAGCACACACCCCTACATGTCCAGGTGGCAGCCATCAAGTTGAAATGACAAAGTTTGTGAAGTTCGGAGAGTTTGGTGGGTCAGAATCGGAACGTAGTGTACGGAAGACCAAACATCACAAACAAAGAGGTTCTGGAGGAGGATATAAAACTGCTCTTGCATGAAGGCTAATGTGCCTTTAGGTTTGTTTGTGATTGGGAGGAAAGTGGCTGACATGAGACAGCAGCTGCTGTAGATGGACCAGCTGGGTCAACTACCTTTCACTTCCTTCCACCAATTCATGTGCAAAGTAAAACTGTCATAAAAAGTAACTAGAACTGCATTAGTGCCTTTATATGGACCTTTCTATTGCATTTTGACAAGCCATTATATTATCTTTTTATCTCATTAGCTGACACTGCTGCAGGAAGACCTGCCTTGAGTTTGTACTTCAAGACTATTTAAATGTGATCCTTGAAACTCTAGGCCTCTGATCTTTGTTAAATGCTCTCCTGGCTTCAGACACTGATCAGTGAGAAAACAAAGCTCTTTCTGCTGTTCTCAAAAGTCACTTTTGATAAGAGGAAAAAAAAAAAGTCAGCCTGAGTGTAAATGTAAATTCTTGAAGCTTTTTTCTTTTCCAATGAGGAATTACCCCAGTGACATGATTTTTGCATGTTGTTTCAGCTCCTGTTTATTTTAACATATTTAGAGCTGCTGGTAGGTAGCCTACAGGCCTGCATTTAATTTTGGGTGAACCCCCACAGTTTCAGAAACAAGGTGTTGAGTATTCAGAGAAAACCTACTGTGCCAGACCCCGGCAGCCCCTCGCAGCACAGAGAGTCACACAGGTTCATCTGTAACGGGCAGAAAAGCCTGTCGGTGTCGACGTTATTCATCTAAGACCCCACCTCTGCGTTTGGATAATAACCTCAGATAGATGTGAGGATCAGGTTGAAAAACGAGCAGACTTGGCCTCAGCTTTGGTTGTAGCTTTTAGAGATAGACAGTGCAGAGCCATATTGGATTTACATAGTAAATAATAGAGTTTAACTAAGAGTGAGCAGCAAGGTTCCTACTTCTCTATGTAAACCTACATTTCTGTATTGTTTTTTATCTTGTGTCTTTGTGTATTTGCCAATTTTTACAGTGTCACATTACAAATGTGCTGTCAGGGGCCAAACACAAACAGGGTCTGGATGCACCACGGTAAATATAAGCTTAATAACTTCGACATATAACTTTTAGAAACTTTCTGCTTGTAAAATTTGTCAAACCTGCTCACTGAGCCACATCATGTTGTGATGGTTCTAGCTAAATAAACCTGTTTTACTAACTTACTGGTGTAAATTCACCACCGAAACTACAACTGCCGTCTTGTGGGAGGAATGAAGCCTCTGATGAGTTTGGACAAATCAGGCGTCATTTCGGATCTACCTGTGTCACATGTTCATCTGCTGTGTAGAGGCGGGGCTTGCATCCCTGCTACCCGCTCTGTGTTTGTGTGAATTAAAGCTGCAGTTGTTTTCCTGCATTTTACATTTACAGTAATGCAAAGGTGATCAAGCATCTACTGTTGAGTTTGTGAAGCTTTTACAGCTCACTGTTGTGGGTGTGCTGTGAAAATGCCATCAACATACCAACTAATGTGAACGCTAAAATGTTATTTACTGTAGTGATCAACATCGACGGCACCGGCGCAACCTGCCAAAGCCAATCAGCATCTCTCAGAGGCCGAATGTACAGTACAAATAGTCCAACATTAATCTGAGCAATGACCGCTTTGAGCTGCTACTGCTGGAGATTTGTGGAAGCCTTTTCACAAGCTCGTTCTTTGGCACAGTGAGGAAAATACAGCGACGAGGCTCCTGCCAATTTGCAGCAGTAAAAAGTCGCGATGGTATTTATGGTACATTATGTTTTCAAATGATTCTCAGTCACAGATATAAAACGGTATAGACAGGTCACAAGTGCTCTGCTCCGGTGTTCATAGTTTCCCACTTAACCAGATGATGCTTGTTGCTGTGGATACCGCTCAAAGGCACTGGATGTACTGTCAGTTAATTAAGGTTCAGTGTATGTTGATGAAGTCGCATCTACCCTGACATTCCTACACATCGACTGGACGGTGACAAGAGTGAGCATGCAGTAATATATACTCATGTTTTAGGTAATGCCAGACAATGCTAGGAGAAGTAGTGTAAGCACCAATACAGCGTAAAATACTGCATTGCATGTATGTATTGCAAGTCCTACAATTAAAAGTATTACATATAAAAAATGTTAACTAAAAATATTTCTCTTTCTCACTTCTTTGTGTGTTTCCAATCAGTCAGTCAGTCAGTCAATTTTATTTAAAGTGCAGAATCAGTATGCAACGATACACTTTACAATTAAAGAGAATACATGACACTAAATTGTTTCCAGGCAACAGTCTCTGGTTAAGCCTCTTATTTTGACAGTGTCGGTTCCATCAAGTTTCCTCTTAGTGGCACAGATTCCAGGACACATGGAGCAGGGTCAGTCAGATCTCCCTCAGACTTCTGGGTAAAGAAGTTTTTTTTTCCCGGAGAGGAAGCAGGATTGATGTTTTGCCAGTTCAGTCAGCAATTCAAGGACGGTTCAGAGTGACTGCAGCCAGAGGAGAAGTGCAGCTTGTCACTGCACGCTCTGCACATCTGGCCAGCTGCTCCGCTTGTAGGACCTGGCTGGAAAACTCACCTTTCTTCGTTTTTTTTTTTTCAGCGGTGAAACAGCTGACTGTCGAACATCTGCTTTGAGTTTTTCACTCTGAATATGACTCCTCCCTGTTTTCTGTCTCCGCTGAGGAAACAGCAGTTAAAACAGAAATACAGTCACCTTTAATGCATGAATTTCCTAAACAAGCTAATCAAGCTTAAGAAACACATCTGCATCTTTTCATCCCACACAACAGCATTTGATCATCTGCATGTACCAATATCTGTGTGTCTGTGATACCACCACCACCACCACCACCACACAAGATGATTTCCAGTCAATAAAACAATTCCATCTGACCTCTTTGAAGCAAGACATGTGTTTTTCCAAAGCACTTAAACACGACGGTGATTTCCCCAACACGTATGAGCAATGACGCTCTGTTCTTTGCTTCTATTTTAACTCGTGGGAGTGCTTCCACCTCCTCCCACTCTCAATCTGCCTGCTACCTCGCCTTAGCCGTCACTGTTGTCACCACTTCCAAACACTGCATACACACCACAGCCTGCATACAGATGTTACATGATCACACTCTGCTTCATGCCCCCCCTCCCCACCCCCCCCTAAAAATTAAAAAAAAAATTAAAAACAAACAGCGAGAGCTGTGACTAAGCCGTGAACAGGAGTGTGTGCGTTTAGTGCCAACAGGTGGTGAGAGGCTCTCACACAGATGATACGATGAGGAAAAAAAAAAAAATTTGATGACAAACTGAGCCCAGCATTACAGTAGGCAGACAAAGCAGCCATGTAATTATTGTGGGTGCATATTGATATAGTTGTTCCTGGCGTGATTGCATTTGAGGAGACAATGAACAGTTTTCAGGCTGAAATTAACCTGTGTCAACATGGTTTTATTATAGTCTTCAAATCCTGGTTTATTTTGTAGTTCTCTTACAGCAAAGTGATACATCTGCTCAGCTGCTTCCCTCCTCTCGGTAACCATCATACAACAAGAGTCGACAGCCATGCTGGCAGCTCGGAAGGAGCTGAATGTTGCTTGTAATGACTGAGGAGCGAAACAGTAGATATTAGTAATGCAGTGTGTTGTATTTTATCATCATTAAATCATTATGATAGAGAGTTCATCAAAGTATTAGATTGAGAAAGCAAAACTGAAGTAGAAAAGATTGATGTGTTCCTCATACTGATTAAAGGAATTCATTTGAACTGTTAAGTAATGCCCACCCTCCAGTAATTGAAGGAGGCATTGAAATGTAGTTGTTTGTTTTAATCACTTTTGGTTGAGTTGGATGGGAGCACAATAAACACCATGTTTTAATGGATGAGCATTGAACCTTGAGACAAGCATTGTATTTTCAGGGGAATGTAAAATGCACCTCACAATATTTCCTGCCTGACGGCATCATCTATATCTGAAACATGAAACAAATCAACTATTATTTAAAAAATTGCGATAATATCGTGTATCTTAATATAAATTGTTCAGATATCACCTGAGTCTGTAGCATATTAAACATTTTCTAAAAGCAAACCACAACAGCGACTGCAAGGGTTACAATAACTAGTCCTCTGACCGAAGTATAATCATGCATGAAAAAACCAGGGTGGCGCTGTGCATAGGGTAACCTCTCTGGGGTGTCAACAAACATCATCTACCAGACTGCAGCCTGACTGTGACCTGATCTCCACAATGACCAAACTTTAGTGAATCAGTAGCTTGGCTGTAATTAGGCATCACCTGGGGACCATGAGTATCTGGACAAAATGTCATCGTAATCCATCCAATTCCAATTCTCCACCTCTTTGGTCCAGACTGAAAGTAACATTGCCATTCACGGAACCATGCTGCTGCAATGGCTAAAAAATAAATAGCTGTAAAGGCAGCACAATGAAGACAGGATGGGAAGAATAAAGGGGTGAAATCATAATAACATCACTGCTTAATGAGAGAACAAGGCAAAAGAGAAACATGGGCTTCAAACACAAATGTAACTGACTCATAAAAATAATGAAATCGTTAATTAGAGCACGTAGCCAGGGCTCCGTCCCAGATGATTACTCTGCATATCTGTTGGGATTTCAACAATGGCTTCTGTGGTGCCCTTTTATGCTTTGTTCTTTGTCTTACATGCAGATTCAGCCAGTGTAGCGTTCCCACCATTCTTACTGGGTGCCCACTGAATCACTGCTGCACTGCTGCAGGAGTTTGCAGTGATTCAGAGACAGTTGCTCTCCCCCCAGCCCTTCAGAAGGCAGAGGAAACCTACTGTCCACTGCTGGATGGACGCTCTCAAGTACCAGGTCTACCTTCCTTAGGCTGAAGGTGATCCTGCAATGACTCAGTGAGTCAATGTGATCCTGTATTGACCAGATGACCCTGCAAGAGACAGTGATTCTGCTGTCGTGTGAAGAGTTCATGGGGTTTCGTGGGGTTCATCTAAGAGGAAGTCAACATACCATAAAGAAGCCAAAAGTAGAGCAAGTGTGTACCTTGGGCAAAAGAGCTTCAGTGAATCAGTCAAGCAGTCTGAGCAGCACTGACAGTGTGAGAGCTGAAATGTTGCCTGCTGTTATTCTTCCATTTGTGAACCCACTTTTTATCCATGTTAGCAGCACAGCTACAGGGACGGCCGTGTCCATCTTGGGCCATTTGTTGGTCATTTGGCTCCAGACTGAAACGTCTCAACAGCTATTGGGTAAATTGTCATGAAATTTTCTTCACATGTTCATGTTCTAACACGGGATCACCTGTAATAACTTTGGTGATCCTCTTTTCATCCAGCGCCATCCCTATCCATCCATCACTAGAATGGCATTCCCATCAGCCTCAGCTGTACTGTACTGTGTTAGTGCTAATGAGCTAACGTTTGTTAGCGCTGAGCTCACAGCACCACTGTACCTGCTAGCATGGCTGCTTGTCATAGTTAACTGTTGATATACAAAATAAAAGCCCAACATACCTCACTGCCACTCATAACTAACAGGAAATGAAACGGTACAGTCAAAGGCCAACAAACGTCACAGCTGATTTAACTCCACAAGTCAAAAGCAGCATTTCTTATTGATTACTTATTACTTATTGATACTGATTACTTGTTTTTATATTCTAAGATCTTTCTGGAGCTGTTTCAGCACAGTCAACAATTTATTTACATTTCTTTCTCCTCAATCACTTTAATAACATAAAATTAGAATATAAACCGTAAATAAAAATAGAGATTTTTTTCTATTTTTTTTTTATTTTTATTATTTTTAACCAGAAAATAAAGTTGCCAGTACCCGTTTTTTGCCCTGAGGTTGTATGTAGTTTTAGTTTGGAAAAGTTTCCATAGCACTCACTGCCCCACTTTAAGGTCATTGATGCGAGTGCACAGTTCTAACGTTCATCAGCTCAGATCTTCTTGTATTGCGATTGTGGCGGCTGGACAGTCAGAGATCAGAGAAAGAGAAAACCAACCGGACACAACACTTATCAACTTCACTTTGTCTCGTTTCTAGTGTGAACACACCATGTACTAAAACCTTACAATGAGTATGCTGTCAATCAGTCACTCCATTTTATTAAAAGTGTAGGATCACTTTTCAACATGGTCCCGATAGACTTTACAATTAAAGAGAAGCCATGGAAGCAAGCAAATAAGAAGTCCAGGTCTGGGCTCTGCTGTTAGTCTTGATTTAAGGGGCTTCAGGATGTTGTCCATGCTAAGAAGAATTTAATGATTATTTCAAGTTGTTTTATTTTTTATTTTTTGTCACCCGCACACACACACACTGACAGAGAGAGATAATAACACAACATCTGAATTTCTCTGGTCTTTTTCTTCCTTTTATCTCCCACACAAACACACATCATCAACCTCTGCCTCTCTCCTCCCTTTTTCTCAAAGAAATCCAAACTTCATATAACCTCTCTCTGTCTAGTCTCTCTTCTTCCGCTCATTAATGTCATAAACCCGGGGAGCTGGGACTGCTTGTCAGCCTGTCATCGCCTTTGTCTTCCTCGTTGGTGCCGTCACAAGGATCCCTCCGCAGAGGGAAGCTGCCAGAAATCGTTCCAGCCTTCTGATCACTCGGCTCAGTTCTCCAAGTATTAGCTGATGACGCATAATGACAGTAATGAATGAGGCATCTCGCTGGCTCCCCGCACTTTCTGCCTCAAACATATGCAAGCATAAACACGCTTGCACGTTCCCACTCAGACTGCGATCAATAGCATCACCTCGTCCCCACAGACCGACTCCATTCTCACTCTGACACTCATCAAGCTCAAGTCGAAACCATTAATTTGTTCGAGCATTAATTCAGAAAGAGAGAAAATCACATGGCTAAGTGATGCAGCCAACAGAGTGAATGCCACGTGTCACAGCAGGCTGACAGCACAATTCAGGGAAGATTATTACTTACATCTATTTTTTTCCTGCTTTTGTCAAAAGGTCATTTCTTCCACAGCTTCGTTTCATAATGAGATTTTCTGTCTCAGTATAATAATCTTGCTTGTGGCAGTTAGAAGTGACGTACTCTGTCTTAATTGACACAATTGTAGCACCACTTATAAACAAATTAAATATGTGGACCTTATGGAAATCATAACGGAAATCCGACATTTCTGTTTGTTTCATGGATTAATGTGAGGAATGTGGTTGGCAATGCACTCCCTGACCTCCCTTTCTGGCCCCATTTTCCTTATTTTTTTGCTGAAGAATCTCCAGATTCTGTCCCAGAAGTACAAAATTAAAAAAAAAATACAGTTCTGTTGTAATAAAACAATATTCTCTTGTAATAAATCAAATAACTAAAACTCCAGCATTACAAAATAATCTTACTCAACAGTATGTTGTGTGGTTCACTCCATGTCTCTAATAACAGCCGGACAGTCAAGCATCTGTGGTTAGTTCACTGTCTGTACTAATAGTGGGACAGTTGAGAGTCTGTGGTTAGTTCATGTGGTGCCACACTTGTAGCTTTTCATGGCAGCTGTAGTTTTTCTGTGTTGCTCAGCAGTCAACGCTGTTGTGCAGATGATTCGTCTGAGAAGATGGAAAGTGAACTTAAGCGCTGAAAGAACTGTGATGGAGATTACAGAAGCTGCTGGAACAAAAGCTAGACAGGAAGTGACTTCTGGCTCTCGATACGACATGATTGCTAGTTACATATTTTATAAACCATTTTGCAAAAGGCATTTCATGGACAGGGATTTAGTCTGAACTGAAATAAATGAATCACACCATAATGTGCTTTGGATTCGGGCTGTCAGTAATCTGTGAGGAGCCCTGTGGTGCAACTAACTTGGTGGAGAATGACATTAAAGGATAATACCAGTGTTTTGGTCAGAAGCAGCCTTCCAGGTTTCTCCTTTTCCCATAAACTGCTGGAACGCAACTCATTTACAGGTGATCACCGTAAAACTGATGATAGGTAGCATGTATTAATATGGATCTACACTGACTACATATAAATGTTGCTTTACTATTAATGAATCATTAATAATATTCTAATAATATACATATGTAATAGATATAACACATGTGTTGCCATTGATAAATGTCCACAACGACTTATAAACTCCCATTATTCATAGTTTCTTTATCATCATGTTCGTTGGCCTCTGCATTGCTTGTTTTCTCAGACTTGCCTCTAACAACCTGACACTGTTTCTGTCAACACTCCTGCCCCTTATTCCTTTTTTAGCTCCAGTGCATTTTGGGTGTTTTCCTTTCTGGTAATTCCTTTTCCTCTTTTCCTCACTCCTCTATCCTCCAGCCCGTGGCCAAAGACTTGATCAAGGTCCTCCATCATCAAGCGTGTTCTAATTACTTCAGTGTGTCTCAGAGGAGATGAGGAGAGAGGAACTACAGGACGTTTTTTTTTTTTTTTTTTTTTTTTACCGAGCAGCAACCACCATGAGTCTGTTTACTGAGCTGATCTGAAGTGACAGTAAAAGCAGCGGTCAGACGTTTCACTGTAATGTATATTACATGAGTGTAATACTGTAGATTAGACAAACTACCTGTGGAACCAGGAATGACAGCACATACGACAGCTCTGCAGTTATTAATGTTTATTCATGAAATGAACAGTATTACGTCTGGAGAACCTGAATCATAAATCAGTCTTGTAACTTTATTTAATTTATCTTCATACGCCTGAGCCTGACTAGGACGTCAGACTGACTCTACCTTTCTGTCACAAACCAAAAATGCTTTACATTTTCTCTACAAGCTTTATTTCTGTTTTTGTTCCTCTCTCTCAGGACAGTTATGTTCTTTGAGTGATAAACTTTATTTTAATCATCGGTTTGTTTTCTCTCTCTGTCACATCGTGTGACGCCTTGATGCTGCGTATATTTGTAACGTTTTCCTTCTAAACTGTGACTGTTATTTGTTTCTTCATGTATGACAGTTTGCATGCTTTGTATTATGAGTAGCTGCCATCTCCTCAAAATGACACTAAGGTGAGGGACGATGTAAGACGCATGTTAGGGAAACGAGGACCCACATTATACACGTACCAGCCATTTGTCTGCTTCTCACTCAGTCTTACTTCATATTGTCACATGGGGGCAATATCTTAGGCCATGACAAAAGAAGGCAAATGAACACAATTCAATTTTAAATAAAGAACAAATGACAATTCAATAGCATAAAAGAAAGTCAAATACCACAACTGGATGTAATGTATCCATGTGATGCAAGGGGCAGATCCAAAACCATAGACTGTAAATAAAGATGGACGAAGCCTCCGTGATGTCACCCATAGATTTCTGAAGAGCACTTCTGAAGCTCAGAGTGAGCTGCTCCACCGTTGCCATCTTGGCAGTGCCTGACTCCACCTAACTCACAGCTAATCCAAAAATGGTCAAAGAATTTGTGGAACTTCCTTGTTGGCATCATTTTTCAGCCCTGGAGGTTGCCGCTTGGTCAAAACACAAACAGCAGCCAAGGACAAGGCGACCCTAGAGGCCATATCAGAGCCAGAGGGCCGTCCCATCATGAATCAGATTGCATTGTAGTTGCAGCCTCTAATGCAGTTGTGTCTTGTCTGTTGTGTAGATCTCATCTTGTGTGTGTCTGTTTGCGTAGCCATTAAACATTAATCTAAACATAAACAATTAGATTAATTATACCTGAATTCACAAACCTACTGCGATCACTTTCAGATAATAACATGGGCAAGATTTCAGAAACTCAGCTTTGCCTGCAGTCTGGATATAAAAGCTTTCCAAAGCAGACGCGTGCAGCTTTTGCTTTTGCCCAAACCTTCCAAAATATCCTGGATTATCTTCAGGCAAAGTGTAGACTGAATAACACAAAACAATATCCCGAGTCTTTTTCCACGAGTGCAGGCCTTCAGCTACTAGACTTGGCTCAAATTGAATTAACCTGGAGGAAAATGGGTTGACTGTAAACTCATTAAATCAGAATTTAATGAAGTAAGTGTAATCAATTTGTTTGACATTGATTTTCCCTCCATCTGAGCGCGGTCTTGGCGAGGCCCACCTGAGCTCTGAACTCCCCGACATGTTGATTGACAAACAATAAGTGTGACTCTCTAATTAACAGGCCAAAACGCCACTGTGCATTAATGTCTGCTAAATGAATGGTGGGGAACAATGCGTTCCTAATTGGACATCAAAGACTCAGACCATGTCCTAAATTTCCCTGGTATGTTGATGCAAAGTCAAGGTTCATTTGCTCCTGCTTAACACCAGCGATGTAACGCGGTGTCAGCGTATGTGTGTGTGTGTTTGAACTTGTCTGTGCGTGACTGTGTGTGTTCTTGTATATCTGACTGCAAGTTTCCACTTGTGCACACACAAACACACAAAGGCACTTAGGGAAATGAGGAGGGGTGAGAAGCACTGAGGCGAGAGAAAGTGACTGTATAAACATGAGACAAGCGAGAGAGAGAGAGGAAGAGAGAGGAAGACGAGGGACTGGAGTTTTCTTCTCAACACACAGGCACACAGTCTTTAGTAATACCAGTGGTTATTAATACCACAATGTCTCAATTGCAAAAAATGCTCATTTAGTATGGAAAAGCTGCTTTTTACTACCACTGGAGGAAAAGTAGGAAAAAAGCATAAAAGAAATGTTTTTTTTTTGTGTGTGTGTAGCTTTTGAATTTTTACTAAAATCACATGTCTGCTGTGACCAAATCAAATTCTACGGTTGGTCCGTTTGCTTTCAGACCACAGTGAAACTACTCTGAAGCGGACTGACAGCCTCCTCTTTCCAGGCGGTCTCGGGATGGATGTTTGATCCACACCAGAGTTTGATTGACAGTTTTCACACCAGCCCAAACAAACCAAACTAAACAAGCAAACACACCTGAGTTTGTTCGGTGTAAAATAATCTATTCAACAGCAAGAGAACAGAAAAGAAAAAAAAACAATTGCATTCCCTTTACTTTCTATCTAAATATGAACTTATTTCTGCAGCTGTTGAGACATTACCGTGTTTGTTCCAATATGAAGACCAGCTGTGGCTTTCTGTGTGAAATGAATATAATACAATAGTCTGCCATGATGTAAACTTGAGGCCATAAACAGAGAAAATGTCTTCTCTGTGCTAACAGCTGAGCTCCTGGCTCCACAATTCAGTTTTACGGTCAATTCAGGCTTCAGCAGAGCACACCTGACTAAATCCTATCAGTGACTAAGGCTGGGCTGGTCCTGATACATGGCTGAGGGGTCTCTGGATACGGTTGAAACATTTGTGTGAGATAAACAGTTATATGTCCAATTTTTCATAATGGAAAGCCGGATTAGTGCTGAGAGCAGGGCAGAGCAGCAGCTGCACACAAAATGTTCAGCGTGGTGACATGTTTTCTGTCTTTAAGTCTTAAATCTTTGATTGGTTTTGTCCTGTGGAGAAGCTGCAAGGCTTTACAACCCTAAACTGAGGAGTAGCTTTAAAGGAAAATCCAGCTCCCTTGCAGTTTGGGTCTTTTTTTGTAGTTTTTGCTTTAATTATAATGATGGTAACAATACGATTGTGCTCACAACATAGACTGTATATAAAGATGGACATAGCCTCCGTGACGTCACCCATAGGTTCTGAAGAGCAGTTTCAAAGCTCAGAGTAAGCTGCTTCGCTGACTCCTGGCTAATCCAAAAATGGAGCCGAAACTTTGATGCATTGTGATTTGTGGAACCATATGCTCAACCACCTGTCACTCAAAGTGGACACGACCTGAGTTATTAACTGTAAGTCTTAATAAAATTAAAATGGGTGAGTTATATAACAATTCACTCCCAGTACAGTTCTCATGAAGGAGGAAATTAGCTATGGAGACCAAAACAAATTATAACATGAGAGTTTGTGGGGATTGACTCACTTTTGGAGCCAGCCTCAAGTGGTCATTCAGAGCCCTTCTGTGTTGGCTTCATTTTTTAGCGCCTGACGTTGCCAATTGACTCACAAAAGTCATTTGTGGGATTTAGGTACATTAAATAAACACACACAGTCAGATTGGTTTGTACCACTGAGTATTAGGACTTGGTAGAAAAAGTGAAAAAGTGAAGTCAGGGTTAAGAGAAAAAAGAAATTTAAGAAAAAAGAAGTCAAAAGATGATCAGGAAAAAAAATAAATATTAGTCTGTCAGCTTTTAAGTTTTGAACGAGAGATATGGATCACCTGAGGGGACAGATTTCACCAATAAGCACCTTATTACTAAAGATTTGAGTGAATAACTGGCTCTGTTCTGAAGCAGCAGCTGGAGCACATCACGGATTTGGTTTCCTCCAGACCGCTAAACCAAAGAGCACAGTCGTGGTATCGGAGAGTGTGAGTTTAATACCAGCTGTATGTTTGAAAATAGCTGCTCTTGACAGGCAGGTCCACCCTCCACCTCTGCAGGCTCTTTTCTTGTTGCGTAAATAATTAAAACCAGAACATCATCTATCATCTCCTTCATCCATTAGTTACTACAAACACTGTTAAATATTTACAACTCCCCTTTGTTAATACACAAGCCATTTGAAATTATGAACAATATGTATGAATGTAGATTTTCTACTGTTACCTCAATCAATCAGTCATTAGAAATATAATGTTATGAATCCTATTTAATAGTATTATTGGTGTGTATTCTTTATTATGACAAGAGTCTTAAAAACCCTACAGGCCTGTGTAAATGAAACTTACTTTTTTTTTTTTGGTGTTGGAAAGAAATGAATCTTTCTTTCAGAAGACTTTATATGCAATACAAGAGAACAAAGTTCAAAATCTCTTAATATATTAAGCACCCAGTCTAGAGGAGTGCTTCTCTGGACCAAGGACATCGAATAAATGACCTGCAGAAATCAATTCTTTTGTATTGTCACTCTGAACAGGTGTGACATTTTGAAGGAGTGGGTGTTTCATTTTGTAACAAAAGGTTATTTGGGTGGAATAAGACAAGCCCACAGGGACCAGGGGCTCATCAGCACTGTGTGGAGTTTAACTTAGTCAGAAATGAATGATCACAGAGAAAAATCAAGTTACTGAAGAGACACTAGTTTAATCCACTCAGCAGCATTCATGTCCATCTGCAGCCATGTGTCCAGCCAGTGCTAAACCATGATATCTGAGCACTGGAAATTGGAAAGCTAAAACTTCCTTAGGTTTCCTCTCTTGTGGTATCAACTTATATGACATTGTTTTTGCCACATCCGCTACCAAGTAAAACATTTATCAAAATCACTCGCACTTAAAAGTGGAGCAAGCGATTCTAAACCAATACACTTTTTTGTCAAATTCAGTGAATATCTTCCTGCTAGCTGTCTGTCCTGGGCATGTGCTGAAGGGGGCATTCGTGCTCATGCACAGGATAAGGGAAAGAAGAAAAGAAGGAGGAGAGAAGAGAAGATTTTGCTGTCTTGTTGTTTGCTCTATATCCTTGTGTTTGTCCATACAACATTCATAGGGTTTTATGGCCGCAAAGAATTGGATGGATTGAGATGAAATGTGGTTCAGACATTCATGTTAATCCAGTCGCAGTTTTGTTTCCTCCAGAATGTATTTGCTGTTAGAGGTTAGTTGAATATAAACATAATTTTTAGCAGACTGGGTTAATTTGTAATGTTTTCATATTAACCCCTCCTGTGGCAGATAACCAGCAAATATTCATACTTAAGAAGTTGAAACCAGTGAATGTTTAACATTTGTGCTGTTAAGATACGATGAACAGGATTAATTGATCATCAAAATTGCATGTGTGTGTCTGTATGCAGTATATTCTGCTGTGTGGCTCACAGTGGATTATGTCTGACACAGTGTAAAGATGAGGCCTTGCCTGATGCCAACGGGGGTGTGAACCGAAGCCATGAGGGATTATGTGACATTTCCCTAATTTCACACAAGAAAAGACAATTGTTTCATGACATAGAGGCATTTCACACCCCTCCCAGAACTTCAGAGGGTCGGTCAGTTGGCATTTGGATTTTTTAGCCTCAGTGATACCGCAGTACAGACTCATGGAGAGGAAATTATGAGATGGTTTCATTCCACAAAGCCTGGGGGGGCTCAGATGGTTGAGCATGTTACACAACAGAGGCAGAACATTTGTGTTACAAACATCGAAACAAATGTCAATGAGACATTCTGAGTCTTAGTCACGTAAAAATCGTGTTGATAGCGCAGCACTTATTGTGACAAATACTATTATCCTCCCATGATTATTCTGTCTTACTTGAGGGATAATCATGCTCTAAGCTTTAGAGCTACATTTCCCGTAACATTTTTGTGGCTATAAACAGGAATTCTAATATGTTTCTTGTGTTTTAATAATTTAAAATATGTTTTTTAGCCTATATTTGTTTACATGTAGTCAAACTGTCCCATTAAAAGCAGCTGAATCAGCTGAGATGAGCTCTGGTTTGCAGTGCACTCATCAGTGGATCACTGTGATACTGAAGGAAACTTAAAAACATGCAGATTCTGCATGATGCTCTGCAGCCGTAATGAGTATATTTTTATCTCTGTTTTTCTAAGCAGATTTATTGATGTTTATTTGCAGAGATAATGATATCCTTCAGTCATCAGTTATGACTCTTAAAAGTAGTGTGTTTTTATTTTTTTTTTACAAAGCCAACAAAAAAATTCTCCCATTTAAAGTTTAACATTCATCAATAATGCGATTGGCTACTTCGAATAATCAAACCTTATCACAGTAAGTTTTGTTTAACATCTCAGAACAGGTTTCCTTGACCCTGAGGAGATATGGATACTGGATTTAATGGAGCGCTGTTCAGTCCACAATGTTTTCATATTAAATGCTAATGTTCCCACAGCTTGCATGTGTATTGCAGTCTACTCTTGGTGTATGCCCCACTGTTTACAGTTCTGCTACTGTGTGAATTTCCCTTTAGGGACAATTAAGTTTGAACTTGAACTTATCTTGCTATCTTGTGTTTTCATTAAGTCTGTTGGCTCAGCACCAGGTGGCCTTGTTAAAGAGCACATACTAACGCTGTGATGTGAGATTCAACATGAGGTCTGTGTCTCTCTCAGATTAAATCAGCCAAAAAGCCGAGCGAGCAGATTCAGAGCGGATTTAAGTGGCTGTGGACAAGCTTGCCTTAATTTTTTCACATTTTAAGGTGTGCATCATTAGAGACATTTTATTCAATCTTCTAGATTTATGTAGCTCCCCTGTGTCTGCCTGCTGCAGTGAGTCACTGCTTCATATTTAGAGGTGAGTTGGTCTTAAATCTCCATTTTGGATTAAAATGTGAATCATCCTGTCACTAGTCATTTTTGTAGCGTCCGAATCAGGGGAAACAATGAGTTCATTCAGGCGTGCAATGTAGTCCACCGGTGCTTCCATGCATATTGAACAAAACCCTGCACCCCATCTGCCCTTAGGTGCTGTCATTGAACAACTTTCTGTCAACAGCATGTAAAGATTTCTTCCATAGAGCACCAGCTGCAGAAAAAAGCAGAAGTCATTTCATCACTTCCTGTCCAGTCTCTGTTCCACTAGCTTCTTTAACTCAGTGCAATCTCTTATTAAGCATTAAAAAAAAGTTTATTTTCCATATTCCTAGACAGATCAGCTCCACTACATGATTTACTATTAGTTCTACAGCTCGCATGAAAGTTCACTTTACTTTATCCATTCCCAAACACTGTCTTCTAAAGTCATGTCCTCAGCTCAGTCTCCTCTCTCCTGCTGTTTGTCCTGACACTGAACTTGTCCATAGACTGTGTTGACATGGCATTCAACTCAACACTAAGTCTAGGGATTATGGGAAATGGATATTTGTTAAAGGCAGCAAAAAACAGACATATTGAGCAAACGTCTACATCAGATTAGATTCACCTTCTTTATTATTTGCCTGCAAGATTAAATTTACAAACAAAAGACAAATAGGCTAGAGGCTACCACAGACATTTAACTACTGCAGGTGAAGAGTAAATGTCCTGAACAGGGCAAAAGTTTTCAATGCCTTGCCCTGGTTTTGGTGAGTGGACATAGGTTCTGAGATTGGCTGAGATTAAAAAAAACAAAACAAAAAAAAAAACGCGAGTTTCCACTGAATGTAGTGCAGGATAAGTCTAAGATCATTTAGAATAGAAATATTGGGATGAAAAATGGTCCGTAAAATACCAGTACCTCACCTTTTTCCTTATGTGTAGCAAATGTACTCCGGCACTTTCCACCATTGCATTGAGTTTAGTCAGTCAGTCAGATAATCAGTCCTTCAGTCAGTCAGTAAGTGCTGTCCTCTCTCATTGTCCGTGTGGTTCCTCTGCTCGCTGTGTTTTCTCAGTTGACTCAGAGTGAATCTCATCAGTTGACTGGTCTGCCACTGCACATTAGCCCTGCCGACCCCCCCTCAGGGAGGAGCCGCACATGGGTGAACAGCACCCACACACTTAAACACACACACACACACACACACAGACTCCTTCATGTCTGAACCCACAAACACTCACTGTAAATACAAACTGTGGTTGACAGAAAGGCAAACAATAATGCATACACACACACACACACACACACACACACACACACACACACACACACACACACACACACACCATCACACCATCACAATGTCAGTGTTGAACAGATATCCTCACAGCCCACAGATGCATTTATTTTGAATGGTCCTTATCTTGGTTGTTGAACCAGCAGTGTTATCATTTCAACCCCTAAAATTGTCAGTAATCACTCTGTTTATAGGCAAATCTCTCTCTCTCCCTTTCTTGCGCTCGCTCTCTCTCTCTCTCTCTCTCTCTCTCTCTCTCTCTCTCTCTCTCTCTCTCTCTCTCTCTCTCTCTCTCTCTCTCTCTCTCTCTCTCTCTCTCTCTCTCTCTCTCTCTCTCTCTCTCTGTTAGTGTGTTTGTGTGTGTGTGTTTGTCATTCCTGCTTAGTCATACACTTAGCACAGCTGACAATGACTTATCCTGTCATCAGGAAACACACACTCACACACACACACACACACACACACACACACCACCATCCACTGCAGTATCTAAGCTCAGTAATATTCATACCAGCATCGCTCAGTTTATTTGACTTGATGTGATAATGAATGTAAAAATAAGTGCACGTATGGGATCATCAGAGAAATGGCACTAAGCAGGAAAAACACTCTCAACCCTTATGATGTGTTGGGGGCCCCAGAGACCCCGGAGCCTATTTAACAGCTGGGAAAAAAACATACTTAACATTGTTTTTATACTTAATGACTTGTTCTAATTTCGTGAGAGGCTCCAGCTGTGAAACTGGGTACTAGGTTGGATTTATATCTTCTCTATACCTGTGATAGGTGTTTACTGTACCTTTTTACACAGCAAGAACCCCTCTAATCACAAACAAGTCGGTTTGGTTTTAGTTACTGGTGTGATTTTTTTTCTAACCGGGAGTTTGATCTCATCATGGTCTAATTGAGCCCATACAGCATATGAAACATGACATAATTCAGACAGAGGGAGATTCATACATAATTAGGAAAAATAGTGTCTAACTATTATTATTAGATTCAGTGTGACTTAACACTTTTCAAAGATATCATCACCTCTGATGTCCAAAGAAATTTCCATATATTTGCTTTGAAACCAGAGAAAAAAGACACCACTTCCAACTGCAAAACTTCATTCAGAATCCTCATGTTTTTAAGTTTTCTTCAGTATCACAGTAATCCAGTGAGAGTTGTCTGTACATCCATGGGTGCACTGCAAACAGGAGCGGATCACAGCTAATTCAGCATACTTCAATGGGGACGGTTTTCCAAAATGAAAGCAAATACAGACTGTGGGCTCAAGTTGTAGCCCACAGCTATCCAAGTAACAGTGGGGGGTGGTTTGGTGAAAGTTTCGCCAACTTTCTCTCAGAACACTGGAAAAAAGCAAGACGGTCTTATTACTCAGTCTGTTTTTGTTTTTTGTTGTTTTGTTTTGAAGAACTTCTGATTTGTGTGAAAGTAGGGAGTAGGGGTATAGTCTAAAGCAATCAAATGATTATGAAGCTTGCTTTTAACTTTCTGCCAATTGATTAATCAATTTATTGTTGCAGCTCTACTGATTACAGCCCCTCTTTGTTTACTCAGCTACATGTAAATCAGGGCCGGTCCTCCGTCAGTCCAGGAGGAGGTGGTGATGTACCCAAAATAGCAGAATAAGAATATCTTTCACACTCTGACAGTTTAGTTCCAACATTTAAAAGTCCCATACTTTTACAGTTTTCTGTTGTTTTATTTGAAGTGTTGATATCCACAAGAAGAAACTGTATTTGTGGTTCTAAGAAAGAAAAACCATCTCGATGTAGTTGTGCATCTCCTCTCTCAGGCTTTTCTCTGGAGCTCTAGTAACAACAGGTTGGTGATCTGACTGTTTTCTGAGTGATCAAATAAAATATGGCAGATTTCAGGTGAACACTGAAAACAAACCATGGCTGAGGGTGGTGACTGCTTTGTTATGACATCACAAAGTCACAGAGGTACTGACGACTCGTTTTAAAGCACAGTTTCTGAATACAGGCTGTGTGCATTTCTCTGTGGACTGAGCACCTTGATACTTCCACAGTATTAATAAAGAACCTAGCTTTATAATCAAAAAAGACATGCAAATCTACCTTTGGCAGATGAAGTGACTCAGTGTATATGTCGTCTTCAGCTTTATATGACACAGACTAGGGAGAACTTCCCCATGTTGTTCCCCTGGCACATCCCAGCAGCCTCTTCTTCAAAGTACTCTCTCCTCTTTGTTGCTGAGGTTCAGGGAGGTCAGAGGGTCCTGGTGTAATCTCACACACGAACCTTTGATTGAATCTTCTCCTACAGCAGCAATACATGACAGCTGCCAGTCAGGTCCTGCTGTCTCCTCTCACTGTGGGCTCGACAGCTTTTGCGTAATGAATCTTAATGATTGATGAAGCTGACGGTAGCTGCAGGACATTCAGGAACCGATGGGGGTGGATATCATCATCCCACGAGTATCTCTTCTGACTGTAAAGGCCTTGATTAAGCATAAACCCTGGTTTCAGACAGGGAAATGATGTATTTTCTGCTGCTTTGCTGTTTCCTCTGACAATGTCTGCTGTATTAATCAGGCAGCAAAAACCTAATGTTTAGCTTGTTAGGTTGCAAATGTGATCCAAATAACTGTGCATCAGCTTAAATTCAGCACAGCTACACTAAACCCCACGTCGACAAATCTGATTTGTGATTGTCAGAGTCGATCAAACACACAGTGACTGTGTCCTGCTCCTGCACTGGCCGGCTGAAGTGTCCCTCTTTGTTACTAACAGAGGCCTAATCACGACTGCCCTCTTCATTTGGATGAGAGATGAGGAGTTTCTCATGACATTAAGCAACACCTCCAACCGTGCAACGCCTCTGATAATGAGTGGAAAAACACCAGGGAGGGCAGGTGTTTTAGCTGAGGCATGCGATACAGAGGTGGCAGGAGGATTCAGAGGATTAGGTGAGAAGCTAATTGAATGAGGCTTTCTCCAAACTCAGCACCCCCCCCCCCCCCCCCCCCCCCCCCCCCCCCCCCCAAAATCAAAGACTGCGGGTCCTCCTCACAAAGATTTAAAGAGTTCATTTGATTTGAGTGCTGTCGGCTCCTTGTGATGCATGCTGCTGACCACTGGCAGGCACCCAACAATGTCATAACAACGCCTGTAGATGGATTATTCGTCATCCTGCTCAGCGCTGTCGAAGAATCCATGTATGGTATGAGAGACGGGGGATGGTTGGAAGATTTCTGACATCTCTGCCCGTATCTTGGAGCTCTTTTAAGGCAGTGTGTTCAAAATGTTACACAAACTAGTTACATGTGTCTGCTATTAAATGCTGCAGGTGTTATCCCTGTATCACAGACAGAAAGTGCACAAGGAGTGAAATGTTACAATTCATACTAGACAAGACAGACTAGACAACTAGCATGAAAGATATCTACATAGACACACAATAAACATGATTTAACTGCAAAGCACGCAATGCTATAAAAATAAATAGTAAAAAAATAAGAATTTTTTTTTTTCTTTTCCTTCTAAAATTGCTATTTTCTCCCACAGGGTGCTACTTAGGACTACGGACTAAATTCAGCATGGATAGTATGAATTGTGTTACAACCATCCCCGGTCTCCCCTGCATGTATCGGGATTGTACTTGGAAACATAAATCTGCAGGATAGCAAGTACATGTATTTATCACCACTGTGTCATAAAGAAAACAAATGAAGCCTTCAGCAAGTTAATTATAGGCCTTGTTTATTCTTTTATAATGTGCATATTATATTGTTTTATATAAATATTGTCCAATATTTGAAGAGAAATATTTAAAAAAAAAAATATCTCATCAAAGTCAAAATTAAAGTATGTGCATGTCAATCAAAAGTTTTCCCATGAGAGTAAATATCAGAATTTTACTGGATAAAAGTAATTTTTCATTAGGCAGCGTGAGGATTATACAAGAAGAGAACAGCAATGTTTTTCATTGATTTGATTTCACACCCATCATAGTGAGCAGGGGAACACGTCCACGCTCACAATGACATGATGTCATTACAGATACCTATTAAGAAGTTCACAACATATAAACAGCAGGATGTTTGTGTGATTGAAACAGCTGTCTGTGGAGATTATGCTTCACTAAGCATGTTGGAGGGGAAGAAAAAAAAGACACGTGGGCGGTACCGATATGATGGTGGTGTGTGTGTCTTGGAGTCAGTGTGGATGAACACATTTAGTGAAGTGGAGGTGGATGTGTTCAGTGAGGAGGGCGGCTGAGTGGCTGCTGGTCTTCCTCTGGTCATTGAGGTCGGTCGGGAGGAAAACGGACCATGTGACCTGTGTGATGTGGGTCAAGTGGAAAGTGGTTTGCAATTTCTTTTGTAATGCCAAAATTATGATTTAAGTTAATAAGTTAATTTCCCATCAACAAAACCCTTAATAAATATTCTGATAATAATCAAAAACTGGAATGTTTGTGTGATTATCATACAGTAAATGTGTTATGTGCGTGGTGGCTTCAGCGTGGAGGAATATCTCCTACCTGGAATAACTTTGGTGTAATTGGCTCATTAGTCAAATAACACTGTCTATTTTGTTTATTCAGCTTTGTGAGTCTGTTGTGCATTTGAGAGATAAGGCTATAAAATCTTTTGATATACAGAGAGTAACGCACCTGTCCATCCAGGAGGACGTTTTTATCTCCTTATCTTTTCTATGTACATGAATTGACTTCTGAGTATGTTTTTCCCATAACAAATTAACAAACTAATAGGAGCTCATCAATAAATAGTGAAACATCCGTGTGTTTCTGTTCATGATATGCAGCTAAACATTTACAGCAAATTGACAACATGAGTAGAAAACATGTTTTTGGCACAGCGAGGGGTCTGTGTCCTGCAGAGAAACGAATTAAACGATACATGAAAATATGCTGAAAAGGCTTGTTATTTAAATTCACTTTGAAATGCAATACCTCGTATTATTGTGCAAAGAAAAAAAAACCAAAAAAAAAAAAAAAAAACAGCCCCATTCTGCTCACATGTACAGTACAGTAAGCCAATTATATGAGCCAACAATTATTCATGCCCTGGCTCAGCCATGCTGTTAGTACAAATGAAGAGTTGTCTGATTAAAAGTTACAGTGCTGTCTGCTGTGATGAGTGTATGCAACTGGGTCGGAGAGGCTGCGAGAGAATTAAAAAAAAAAAAAAAGAAAGAGGAAAAAAACAAAAACAGGAGGAGGCAGAGGCGGAGGGAAAGCCGTGGCAATGATTGGCACGCATCGGTTTGCTACGTGCTTGGATCAGATACAGCTCCATTCTAGCATCCTGTCTTGAAGAGCTGGATTTCGCTGATTTAACTTGTGTCTATTTCCCGGTGTGTTAATGCTGCAACTGTGTGTGTGTGTGTGTCTGTGTGTTTGTGAATTCAGCATCTGTTGTTTTTAGACTGCTAGCCTTAGGACACGGGCCTGCATACTAATAATACTGCTAATAATGATGGCAAGCAAGCAAACAGAGATAGGAGAGGAGAGCAGGGCGGGCAAAGAAGAGCAGAGTGGATAAGGAAAGAAGGCAGGACAGGAAGGAACAACGAGGGGAAGAGAGAGGAGGAGTGAAGCAAAGAAAGAAATTAGGAGGTTAGACAGAATAAGGGAAAGAAAGAGAAGACACTTTGCGCCGTTGAGGAAACTAATGATGACGAAAACAAAAACCGGCGCTGATGTTGTGTTCTCCTCTACACTGTGTCTCACATGAATCCAGATCCCCCTCAGTAATCTTTGCAGCTACAAACACAGCACAGTGTGGACTGAGGGAGCTGCAGAGTGACCTCTCTTTTCAATTAGCGAGAACAGGTAGAGAGCGCCAAGCTGTGAATCAAAAGGAAGCTATTATAAAGCCGGACGCTTTGTCAGGTGGGACTCGGCACCTCCATCATGCAGAAACTGTAAACACATCCCAGCTTTGCAAACAGTTTTGGCTGACAGCTTACTTTTAGGGTAATGACTGTTATCATCTGCATAATTTAGATGGTGGTGAGTATGTGTTTAGCCTCATTCAACAGAGAGGAAAGGAGGAAGACGAGGAACAAGAGGAGGGGGGGCAAAGAAACAGGAAGAGGAGGGGCAGTTTGGAAGAGGGGAAAAAAAGATGGAGACTGTGTGATGCAAATGCAAATGTTCCTCAGATCAAGCTTCTCTGAAGACAGGAGGTATATTGATTACTGATTAAATTGTGTGTTTCCAGGTGTTAGGGAGCACCATGACATAACTGAACACGTGGTTGGGGGTTGTGGAGTTAGGAAGACATGAGCTTACTAGAGTCTTACTCATTAGCCTGCTCCTTATTAGCTGCTACTAGCATAATACACCCTAATCTGACTGTCAAAGGTCTAGGTGCACTGTGGGTAATTGAGGTGGCAGGTTTTAATGAGGAAGTAAAGACATTATCTCCGGTGCTTACAAACTGATTTTCATCTGTCCGTAGATGTGATACCACAGATGGGACGCCATGTGTGATACAGTCTGTCAATCATACGGTAGCCACGCCCTATCGCGTACCCTGCTTTATGGTCTATTTTCATCTAAATGGGATCATAATTTGAAAATTCGTAACTAGCGATTGAGACCATAAACTCACTCATAAACTCACTTGCATTTGTGTTAGCACACTGTGGGCAGCAGCCTCTGTTGTTTTCAGGTTTTTATCTTTGCAGTGGTATCGAATTTGGTTTCAAGAATCGTGGAATTTCAGTGGTCTTGGTACCAACTACCAAAACTCTGGTATTGTGACGTCCCTAATCTGGGGAGGACTGTTCGCTGCTACAAGACAAACAACTCACTCCTCCACCTGTGGTTAATATCCAGACACGGCCAACAATGAAAAGAAAAATCTTTCTGATGAATGATGGCAGTTTTTTAATTTTTCCAATCATTTTAACTAGATGAGGAATCAATTTGTTTTGTTTGTCCTAATTTTAGTGATGTAATATGACATCAGCCCGATCAGGTGCTGCATCCAATCACCAACAGGCTCCCAATAAACGGTCGTGTTGTTCCGATGAAGGCCGGTCTCTCATATCCTCGCTCAAGCGTCCTCACTCCTCGATCCTCAAGCCAAACTTGTGCTCTGAAAGACAGTTTTCAGCCTTAAACCTCAGTGGGCCGAGCATCCAGCAGGATTATTTCAGCTCTGCCTTATAGAGATAAACTCTCAGCTCGTCAGAAAAGGAAGGAGAGGAAGGGGAGGGTAACGAGTGCAGAGGATGGGGAGAAAAAAGAGTGAAAACAACCCTGAGTCAAGAGAAAAAAAAAGTCATCTGAATGTATTTAAACTCATCGTCGACTGAGATGCTTGCAAAATTACCCACTCATGGAATTCAGCCTCACTGATTTTATTATACCATCAATTTTGTGTGTCAATGCTTCCACACCCCACTTCCTGTCTCGCTCATCCCTGTTCGCTCTTCTCCTCCCTCATCTCTCTCTGCCCCATCTGCACCCTCCTCCTATACGCAATATTATCTTATTCTCTCTTTTCTTTTATTTATATATTTTCCCCCCAGTATTAAAGTGATTTATCTTCTGTGTTACATTTCTACAGTTGCAAATTAATTATAGATCACAGCCATCATCACATGGCTGTGCACCATGGAGACGGTGGTGTGTGTGTGTGTGTGTGTGTGTGTGTGTGTGTGTGTGTGTGTGTGTGTGTGTGTGTCTGTGTCTGTGTTTTCTATCATTGTCACTTAGTTCCCTGCAGTGGAATCATCCAGAAAATCAGGTGCACCAAAAACAAGTATATCATGTCAGAGAGGCAGCAGACCCCGCTGCAGACTGAGTCAAATATAGCTCTGAATTTACAGAGAATTCAATGCAGATCTGGTCTTTTCGTGGCTAAATTGTGAGAGATGAACAAGAGTCCAATACTGTGACACTCATGTTGTAAATAAAGCTGCTGTTGACGTCAGTGGTTCAGAAGTAGCTCTCACATTTGGGTTGGTTTCAGGTCATGGAAACATTACATAGATTGATTAAAAATGTAATAAAAAATGATTCATTAAAGATAAAAAAAAATGTTTCATGACTTGCACTGTGATTCCTGTAAGTTCTTCACAATAAAAGCCACAATATCTTTGTCCAGATGAGGTGTTTTAATGTGTTAGCTTTAGCAGTAGGTTAATCCAGCTCTGGGAGTGAACAGTAAAGAGTGAGGCTGATGTATTACAGGCTGCTGTATTACAAGCCGCATCGTTTCCTGTCGGACCCTCATGTGGAAGGGCAATTTGAGGCTACGTCCACACTTTGTTTGGTGTTTTAAAATGAACGTTTAGCTCCGTATTAGAAATAGTCTCCATTCCTTTCTATCACACCTGAGAACACATATCACATGACCATTCAGGTAACCTGGGCTTGAGTGAGCCGGGGTCAACAGGAATGTGTCTACTCTACAGTTGGTTATTTGCAAAAAGCAGAATGTAGTGTAAAATTGCAGAATTTAACTGCACAACAACTGCTAGCAAAGACAACAAGGTCAGCAGCGCTTGTAGTTTGTTATCCATTCACTACTGGTAATCAAGGCTGATGGTGTCTGCATCATTGTTTCCTAAGGTCTCCGTTTCAGCCTGTCTAGACTGACACACAGCCCCTGGGTGTTTAAACTAAAACAGGCCAGCAGCAAAGTCTCCATTTTAGGGGCTCAAAAATGCTGATGCTAAATGGCGGGCCCTGCAATTATCAATAAAAGCTGCTATGTAGAGAGGTCATGTAGGTACTTTGAAAATGAGCATGAAGAGCACTAAACATAGATTTTAGAGGAGCTATTTATGAGTTTTGCTATTGCTACATAGTAATAACAGCTGTTTACTTACCAGTCTAGAAGAAACATTGAGAATTCAGCATCAAACTTCATTCCTTTATTTGCCAAGAGCGTTCTCCAGCTGTGGAAAGCAACCCTCTTGTTTTGCTTCCGTTTCTGTCATTTCTTGTCTTTTACTGAAGTTAGCATGCTAACCAGCTAGCCCTGGCCTAGCTGAACCATCTCATCACTTATACTGATTGACTGCTCAGAGGACGTATTCTAACCTCTCGTACTGTAAACGCAACAATGACTGAAGCTCTCAGTAAGTAAACAGCTGTTAGTGCTAATGTTGGCTACATAGCAGTAGCAAAACATACAAATAGGTCCTTTAAGTTCATGAAAATTTCTAAGGATTTTAAATATTTCCTTCATGTATCAAACAAAAAGCTTTCGCAGTGGCACAGTCTTGATAAATAAATAAGTAAATAGCTCACTGGGACGGTCATGTTCACAGCTCTATAGATTTAGAGTATGGTCACAAACAGAGGTCAGTGTTGGGATGACATATTAGGGCCCTGCGTCTCTACAGACAAATGGTTCTTTTCTCTAATGTGGCAGGAAGTGGCGAGCAGAGTGGTGCTTACCCAGCCTAGCATAAAGAAGGTAATTATACTGACATCTCATTGCCTCTGAATTTATGCTTCTGTAATGGCTTAGACACACTGAACCACTGCTACAGAGACCGGACCCCTCTTCACTCCAAAACACAATGACTAAAAATGATACTTGCACCATTGTATCTGCTACTTTATTGTTATTTCAGCTGTTAGTTTTCATAGAGAGGATTTGGTCCAAACTGTAATGATATGCGTTTGGCTCACCTGTGCTTGATGAATGTGCTCTTTGTAAGTCTGTGTGAGTGCACACTAAATGACTAAAATGTAAATGTGATTGCACTCACACATGCAGAGAGAACAATTGGCCCCATGGTTTGCATAAAATGCCTTCATTTGTGGAAGCGAACAACACCCTTGGTGTTAGCAATTGCAGGAATAAATGTTCAGAGGCAATTTCACATGTCAGTCAGTTGACTATCCAGTTTCTCTCTAACTCCAGACTGTGCAGCTCTGCAAGGAAATAGAGGCCCAGAGAAAAATTATAAAATGTCACAGGATTGATCCTCACATCAGCTTATGTGTGCGGAGACATTGAAATCAGATCATTCAGAATTATTTTCATGTAAAACTGATAATTAACTTTGATACATGACACTAAAGGTTTTTCCTCTCAGGCTACATACAGTTGTATAGCTTTATTGCTGTTTATCTTATACTGCTATAACACTGTCTGTAGTTGACATTCTGCTTGTCAAAGAATAGAAATAAAATTTTTAAAAAACAAAAAAAAACAAAAACAATTTGAGGTGGTCTGGGACAGGTCTGCATACTGTCCCCAGGGTCAAAACTAAAGATGGATATTCAGTCTTTATTCTTCACTGATCTGAACAAACAGAAAACGGTTCTTTTAAATCAGGGCTGAAGACTATATTTTTATTTTCTATTTTATTTCACTCAAATTCTAGTTTAACGTGTACTCTTTCTTGTTGCCTTGAGTTTCTTCTCATAATTCCTTTTACTATGTCTTTTGCAAACCACTTAAAATGACCTTGTTGTTGGAAGTAAACTCGCCTGCAGACACAACTTGGCAGCAAATGCATTGTTTCTTATGCTGGAAGACATTTGATACAGATCTTTAAAACTTACAGTCATGTTACATAAACAACTGAGCCAGTTTTAGTACAGAAGACAAAACTGGGCTAAAACTGGTTCAAAGTTTCACTTTGTATTAGCTCTTATCTCTCCACTGGAAATGCTGGTACATAATGTTGATGGTTATAAGGTGTTATTACAAGTTCAGCCCAGTTTCAACCAAGACATCAAGATGTCTTTTAGATCAGCAGTTCAACAGAAACATGCTGGGAAATGAAATACAACGTGTATTCATAGAGATTTGTCGCGTTTGCAGATAATGGCAGTTGTATTCATTGCATATACATCGCTAGTGAGCAGCTACTGTATAAAAGTAATGATGAGAATATTAAAACTGGATGATTTCTTGTATGTTTTTTGGTTGACAGCCTGAACAATGAAGAATCAGAGACTATAGAAGTTTGTCGAATGAGTTTAAAAAGCACTTTGGACACATGTAATATTCGCTCCTCACAGCAGACTTTCCTTTCTCCTTCAAAACTTGAAACGCTGTCTGAGAGAAATTACATGCATAAACATTTTTGTTTTGTCAGGCCCTTCACTTGAACCTCTCAGTGTGTTGGGACACATAATTGTGCTGTAGACAAGTTTGGCTGAAAATGCATGTTGGCACTCAGTATCAGGAGCTCAGTTATTCATCGCTGCGACTGAAACTGAAAGGATTTTGTCATTCTGTCAGCCTGAGTTTGACATCACCGCCTACATCTGCATGGACCTGTTAGAAGTACTTACAAACCTAAAAGGAAAGTAATTTGCACAGGGAATTGATGGTAACATGAAGCTGTCTCTGTTGTTTTTGTTCGTCTTTTGATGACAGGAATAAATATTGTTTTTGATGTAATAAATCTACTTAATCAGAGACTCTGGGGATTTAACTTCTGTCTTTTACTTTGAGTAGCTCTGCAGCACCTGTTAGGGTTTTCCTAAACGTCATTCTTTCTCAGTATCCACACACACACACACACACACACACACACACACACACACACACACACACACACACACAGATGCATATTTCCAAATTTGAAAAGATGTGTGTTTGTTGACAGTGGGGAAGCTGCAGCAGAGCCCTTATTTCCCCAACACGCCTAACTTTTTTTTTTTAGGCAGATGACAATTAAGTAATGGGGTGTCGACAGTCTAACGTGCTATTAGTGTGTTTTTCCTGTCATAGTTGTCCAGCTGGAGACAGGGACACAGTGAAAGGGAGAGGAGGAGAAAATTAAGGGGTTGTGTAGAAGAGGAGAGAGTGAGCTAGAGGAAGAGACGATGACAGTGAGGGTAGGGAGGAGAAAAATAATATGTTAGATGTGTGTTTCATTTGTATAGAAGTCGTAGGAACTTCAATTACAATCAAAAGCATATGTTAGAATATCAGCATGCTAACATGCTAACAATGACAATGCTAACTTGCTGATATTTAGCAGGGATAATGTTTACCACATTAGCAGTGTTGGGGAGTAGGGAACTACCATAAAAAGGAAAGGAATCATTTTTTATTTTTATTTTATCATTGCTTCTTTACTGTAATTGAACCCCCTTGCATCTCCCCCCCCTCACCAGCCCTGCATCCCTTTTCATTTCATCCTGACCACTGAGAAAACGTTTGTCAGGCAGTCCACACCACACACTTGACCTTTGTGTAGTGCATGTGCAAAAGCCAAGTGTGGGCGTTGATCAGTGCTCACACAGCAATAACGTTTTAGGAAGCCTGATGAAGACTCATCATGGCCATACTTACTGTTTATATAAAAACCTGACATTCCAGCACTTCCCATCAATAGTTGGGTATATTAATTTTTTTGGTTTATGTTATGACCTGTGAACAAGTCGGCACCTTCTGCGTTAAACTCAGTTCAGAGGCACTTTTTTGCTAGCATGTGACTTATTTATTATATGTACTTTTTACAATTTCATATCACATATACATTGTCAGTCATTTTTGGCAGGCAACAGTGGGATCAGGCCTTTAACTTGGAATGTTCCTGACTGACTGAGTGATCATCTTTCCACCACTGGGCAGCCGAGCGCCTCATCACTGAGTTGGAGTTTCTGGTGCAAACAGGTTCTATTAGAGGGTGCTTACAGTCTGCAGTGTTGCTAACTTAGCACATTGTTGCTAGATTTAGAGACTTTAGAGAAAAAAAAAAAAAAAAGAAGGTATAAACCTGTTACATGAGTGGACCGTGTATGGATGCCGACTGAGGCCTAAGGGCTACGCGGTTTGTCAAGGGCAGTCTACCGAACTGCTCTGATTTCCTGGCTGCTCAGGAACTGCAGGGAATTGCCTCCATTACAGCAAATAAAGTATTTTTATTACATGTATCATTATTATTAAAGGAGGCAGAGGAATAACTAAACATCTGACACACCGAGCAGAGAGCAGGGGAGAGAGGAGTCATTGGTAACAAGGCTTCGTACTAACCACTTTGACCAATTGCACATGTAAAACAGAGAGAGTTCAACACCTGCCTCTAATAAGTCTCTGATGTTCTGGAGTTGGAAGTAAATAAAGGCTAAACTATTGTTAGTTAGGCTGTGTCCTGTGTGAGAGACAAGTCAAGAAAGACAGCCTGTCTGTGACAATTCTGCGGTGCCTTGGGTCTGCGTCCATTTTCTGCATGTCATCCTCTCTCTCCAATTTTCCATCTTTCTCACTACAACTGTAACAAAGGCAAAAGCCTAAAAAAAAAAATCTTAAAGTGTATATGCACTATAGTATATACTACAAGACTAGGTCAAAACCTATATACTAACTTTTGATTTAGTCTTGTATTTACAAAGTATGTTGAACTTTTTCGAAGCTGCTTTTGTAAAACCAAACTAGATTTCTCTGGAGGGTAGCTTTGCTGTAGTTCACCTTCTTCCAATATAAAGTTATCAGTAGCTTGCAAAGCTCTGCTTTCAAAGTAGCTTCCCCAAAACAGCATAATAGCATGCTAACATATGCTAATTAGCACTGAACAGTCCATCCAATAGTATCAGTCTGGATATCGATGTATACTACATGTGCATGAGATACACATGCAATTACGTAGGTCTAGGTAATCACCTTCATATATCCAATAAATACATACATAAATAAATGAAGATTAAGGATGTAAATCTGTGCAACAATGAACATAGATAGATGAATACCTATAAATGCATATTCACTCAGTGAATGTTCATAACAATGCAGTATGTAGAACAGTATATTCAGTATATGCACGCATAAAGAATCCCAGGGTTAACCCAGTTCACCCAGTGCAGGGGGGTGTGTCAGTAATAGGTTAACTTGACCCACTATCTGTGAGTATAAAACCACCACAGACAGGGGGATGTTTTGATCCATTAAACCAACAGCAGGAGAGAAATTCACAGTAACAGCAGGTCAAAATAAAGTGGGTAAAGTTAACCCAGTGTTGTGTCTATGCTATTTGGACACCCACAGAGTAACCCAGTGATTTTTAGCACAAGCCTTTCCTGCTGTGAAGCAGATAACATTCTCCATTGTTGTTGATAAGATAGAGAAAGATTACTACCATGAAGAACTGGACAGGAAGGGAGATTAAACTTCAATAAAGACCTAAAAATATCAATAACTGCAATTACCACCTCATGCTCATATGCATCATTCATGAACTATGGCCAAAAACATATTTTATGAGGTGACCAGTGACCTTTGACCTTTGACCACCAAATTGTAATCAGTTTATCCTTTAGTTGAAGTATGAGATGTAATGAAATTCCCTGAAGGCATAACTGAGATATTGCCTTCAGGAAATTAGGACGGATGGACAACCCAAAAACATCATGCCTCTGGCCATGGCATAAAAAGAAAATTAACAAGAAAGAAAGAAAGAAAGAGGGGGGAGCAAAGATAAATGGGGGGAAGACTGAGAGCAAAGTAGGAAACATGCAGAGAGGCGAGAAGGGAAGGGTGAGGAAGAAGCGCAGACGTTTTGGCTGGTTATTAGTGCTCGGGGTGTTTGTGTCAGAGCCGCTCTGGATTAGACATCCTCTGACACATCATATTTCTTCACCTTTTAATTGGCCTGTCACGCCTCGGACCACCGCGCCTCAGGCGTGTAGGCCACGATTTGGCCCTGCTAGATGGGGGCCCGGATCTCACACCATTTTCATACTTTGTTGTAGGAGAGAAAGAAAATTATCACAAGGAAATATGGAAGCATCCTGTTTCAGAAGCTGCAAATGCTGAAAAATCCACCAGATCTAGTCCAGCTGTGTCTGATACTCATGACTTGTGAGGTGATCAGGTGGTCAGACAGTTTCACTTGATTCCAGCAACATTTGGTTTTTACAGCTTCATTTTTTAATTTTTTTTCCTTTAAAGTTCCTCTCCAGACATGTTTTAAACTGTGTCAAATATTCTGCTATGATTAATATTTAATATTTTGTTTAACATGGTTTTCCCACATAAAAAGTTAAAAAAAAAGGAAAACTGGGGCTGGAAGCACATCTACTCTTACTTCCTCATTGAGAAATTCAGGATCCACCACTGGTGCTTGTGCTAGATTGACGGGTGAAAGAGCAGAGAGTATCAAGATGGTTACAGGGGGAAACATCAGAGAGACTCAGAGACATGTTTGAGCCTCAGTCAGACCCAGGCTCAGAGTTTGTTGTATCGTATACCCTCATGTCAGCATCGCTGCATCATTTAGTATCATTTCTTGGTGCAACAATGGTCAGGTATGGATTCATACGACTGTGGATTTTGCCCAAAGGGACGCTCGGTCCCAGTGTGAGACGGTCTGTGTACATCCTCAGAGTAAGCATCAACGTTTCCCATAATTCTGTGCAGATGCTGAATTATACAAGGGGACCTCTCTCTGAGACAGGGTCATTTGTTCTGCATTTCTTTCTTGTGATTGTGGGTAATTTTCACTCCCATCATTCACATAGGCACATGCTTATACATACTCTTACATCTTATAATTTGAGGATGTGTGTGTGACAGAGCCGAGTGGAGAGTGTTTCTGTGTGTGTGTGTGTGTGTGTGTGTGTGTGTGTGAATGCATGGATCTTCTGACTTAAAAAGGTTTGCTTGTGTCGTCCATCTCTTTTAGCAGACCACTCCTCTTTTGTGAAACATAACAAAAAGCTGGGGAACGTTTTTGTATTCCGCTCATTTGTTTCCAGAGTCTCCCTCTCTCTCTCTCTCTGTTTACCAGTGACTCTCAGTGAAAAGCTTCTTGTTTTGATGATTAGGAAATGCATGGCAGCAGAATTTATCCTCGAGGAGTGGAGAGAACGAGGTAATGATATCTAGCTCAGTGCAGCGCTGTGTGGGTAATTTACCAAGAGAATGAGGCCAGCGCTCGCTTTTCCACCAAGCGGCTTCATCTGCTGTTTGTCTTTAAGAGTGTTCACTGGACCTCAGTCGACCTGCTGCGATGCGCACTCAACTAAAAAACGAAACATTATGTCCCGCGATCACAGAATAATTTGCCCATCATCGACTTATAACAACTCATCGAAACGCGTTGACTGTCAGGATGACAACTTGATGCAGCAGATGTCGTTGGAAGACGGAAGATACGAATTGACTTGTATCTGTTAATGGGTGTCTTTAGGTTTTGGCTAAAGACAAACTCAGACTCTAAAGTTACAATTTAAAAGCACAAGTCTCAGTTGTCCGGGTTATCTGTGCTTTTAGAAGAGATTTATACCAGTGTTCCTTCAGATATTAAAAGGAGACGCTTTTGTCATGACGATCTTTTATCTAAAGATAGATAACCACCTCATGAACTGCTTATTAAAACCGCCTCTCCAGCTATGTTTAATTAAATCTGATCCTGTCAGGGATATGTGAAGGAAACACTGGTGTGGAGTTAATATAATCCATCCCCCTCTCTGTTATGTTCTGTATTTAATAGATGTACCTTTTGTCATAGTTGTGCACGACTGTGTCTGAGCAGATCCATGTTAATCACATCTGATGGGATGCACCGGCCCTTTAAATACAGTGGTGTGTCATGTTTAATATTTGCTTGTCTGTCAGGGGCACGGTACCATGCAGAGGCATTTTAGGATTTGAAAAGACACATTATTCATTTTTGACATTAATACATTTTATGTATTGTTCGTTTTCTTTAACCTGCCATTATCTGACCTTCTCACGCTCAACTCCCCAAACGCCTGCATGGTCTGTGTCTCATTCCACTCTCTGTAACCAGCAGTCTGCCTCTGTGGTCGCAGCAGCAGAAACACGAGAGCCTCACTGATCTTGGCAAAGCAGATGTTGTCCTGTTTAAACTGGAAACACTGGAGGCAACAGAAGCAACCACTCACTGTCTGAGAGTAACTTTTACCGCCCGTGTTATTTTTCTTTGGCTTTATCAATCCCCCTAACTCCAACATGCCAATAAAGTTCCTCTGTGCCGCAATAAAACGTCATTTTTTTGACGACCAAACAGTATTCAGGTATTGGGTCCTGAATGATCAGCCCTAACAGCCACTGGTGCCATGCTCCTTCTCATAAATATATTATTTATGTGGCTTTGAGCATGCTCTGGGTAAATCTTTTTATTTGATTTTATTAGTTTTTATTATTCACAATTTAAAAAACCAACTAAATTCAAGGATTTTGGTTTTATTTTTTATTTAATTTTATTTTAAATGTGCACTAACTAATGTCTTTATCCATCTGTTAGTAAAAACAAACAGTAAACAGAACATTAACATATCATCACCTTTTAAATCGATATGTTGAACCTGATGTGTCCCCCTGCTGAATCTCAGTCCAGTGTTCCCTCTCTTTTAGCTCTGTTTTTGATCTCCACCAGCTCCTGAGGGAAATATCTGGCTCTTTAGCTGCTAAATGCTTTACTTTGCTAACCAGCTGCTGTCTAACTGTGTGTGTCTGCTGTTTGCTGCTGAGCAGGAAATGGATGGTGGCTGTTTCTCTGAGAGCCTTTACATACTGCGGCCGAAAATGACGCTATGAGAGCGGTGAGATTGAACCACAGCCGTACAGGTGTGGTCCAGATAAACAATGAGCTGAAGCTCACTATAAAGCTCCATAAAGCTGAGGTGAGCTGCAGATTCAGCTGATAATTATCCAAAGACAGCTTTTGCATTGTCACACTGTGTCATTGTCACACAACCATTGATAGATTCCTGGATTTTTTTGTTTTATTCAGGTTCTTTTTTCATGAGCGTCCCTCAACTCATCATTCACTACTTTAACAACACACTTCTCATTGATCTGTCTTCAGGTAATTTAGACCTGGGTTTCTTTTAGTGTCAAATATCAAAATCCAGCATTTTCTGATCTAAAGACTTATTAAACTAAATTACCCCAAAATGTTTGTTCGCATGTTTCTCATAATCCTATTTTTAGGCATTTTAAAAGGATCTTCGTTACCATGGACACTAATGAGTGGTTTACTGTACAGTAATGAGAGCTATAAAAATCCACACTGTACTTTCAGCTTGAGAGAAATTCAAACAAGACAGGATTTGTGCAAAACAACCTCAGCTCTTGTCTCTCTTGAGCTGTCTGTGAAAGTGAAACTGTAAAAACACACTTGTGCTTATAATTTCCATTAAACAGCTGTTCACACACACACACACGCACACACTGTGCTCCTCATCATCGCTGCTCTGACCTCGTGTTTATTTAACAAAGTTAAATAAAAGCTTAATTGAACATTCGTGGCACCTGCTACAGATTTGATGTGTAGGAGTGTTCATTAATGTATTGCTGCATTGCTGAAATTAATTTAGTGATGAAATATTCTACACTACCATCTGGCAGGCTGATAAGTCATGCATCAAACACAGCAGGGGGGAGTAACTGATTAAAAAACGCTGCTATAAGGAAACTAATGTATAAAATCATTTGACTGTGACATTTATGTCAGTGAACATCCAACCGATGGCTCGCTTGAAGTGTCCTTTTGCTTTTATGTTGTGCTGTAAAGTGTGACAACTGAGTGAGTAAATATACAGGAAGCTCACAGTGCACAAAATGGCCAGGCGTCCTGTATGTGTATGTGATTGGCAGAGAGCAACCTTATATAAACTGTATTTTTTGAGGGAAATATAACAGCATTTGTGTCCATGGAGGATTTTCAGAACAGCCTCACCAGCCACAGGAGGTGGTGCATGTCACAACCACGAAGAGTTTCAGTGTCGACACAGGGACTCCGAGTCCAACAACTGAAACAGTAACAGATTATTCAAAATGCAAAAAAAAAGGAATATGGGTCATGGGAAGGTACGAAATTTTAATGGAGTAAATCTTTTGGTTAGTCATAGATGAATTATAAAAATCATCGTTACTGTAATAAACAAAGCATTTTGACAAAAAGACAAAATATATGTTTCGTCCAAATCCTCAAATAGCTTCTTGAATACATTAACAATCACAGTTTTGTTGAATAAAAGGGGGGATTAGCTGTATTTTGTTGTCAGTAAGCATTTGGTGTGTTCCTTAAATATTATCATTTTTATTATTGGTTGTACAATGTAACAACTAACCCCGTTATTATAGATTTAGTAGAGAAAAGACTTCATGCTCCCTGACACTGGGACTTATTTTCTCATCACACTTGGACCTTTTCTTTAAATATGGTTTAGATAATTACGGCTAACATGCTGTTATCAGTGTCAATATGTGGGGCCATTGGGGGCCACTTTTCCCCTTGGGGCCACTAAGCATTTGCATGGTTTGCCTTTCCTGACAATGCACTTCTGTATCTGACTGAAATACAGTACAGTTGGTCATGTAGGTCTGTGGGACAGCACTTATCCACAGGTAAACTTAAATGTCTATTAAAGAGAAGTGCAGCCTCCAGGCCTGTGAGGACTAAGCACTGAGAAGTTTTTAAAGGCTGAAATCTCACTTTGTTTACTTGTCAGTTCTGGTATTCTTTATGCCACCATTATATGAGAAACTTTGTTTTGCTGTTACATAAACTGAAGGTTACTTAGGTCCCCATTTCTCCACTCTGTGCAGTACACTGCTGTACACTGAGTGACAGAGGACAGATGAGCTGCAAACAGTTTTATTAATTGTACCGAGCTGATAATAAATGGAAATAGCATTTCGTGTACTATGTTAGTTCAAAGGTGAATTTAATCTGTAGTCACTCGGAAAGTCACAATTAAAACACAGGCACAGTGACAGAACGAACCTAAACAAACAGCACACAGAGCACCAAGTTACACATAGCAGTACATCACACACACACACACACACACACACACACACACACACACACACACACACACATTCTTGTCTTCGTAAGGTGTGAGGACACTTGTTGACATAATTTATTCCCTACCCCCTTACCCTAACTTTAACCTAGTTCTGACCTGAACCCTTAAACCAAGTCTTAACTCTCAAACAGACCTTTAAACTTGTGGTGTCCAGCATTTTGGTCCCCACAAAGCTCCACAGACCCCACTAATACAGTAAAATAGGCGCACACACACACACATACACACACAGACATGTACATACAGCGCAACATTTCAATTTGGCTTTAAAGCTACTGATCAAACTATATTTTATAAAATTTAGCTGCTGCCACTCAAAACACTGAATCTTCCAGTCACATACTCCAGAGAAAATTGAAATATTCACTGTCGGGTTTTCTTTCATTCGTCCCTGTGTGTGTTAGAGGCCCTTTGACTCACATGCTGTCGCTACGTTATTTTGCAAGTCCATATAAACATGTTTCACCTCTTTACCTCATCAGAAGTTACAAGGTGGGGGGAGTTACAAGCTTGTGAAGAAAGTTCTAGTGTTAGAGTCTATAAAGTGAAGACCATCTGCAGTTTTATCAGTGGGAAAGCTGCAGGAATATAAATGAACTGGTGAGGGTTGTCGGCAGGTGTTGCCTCTACACCTGTCTCACTGCTGCTGGTTAATTCCATCGTTGACATTTCTTTTACGCTGTGTCCCCTTCTACTTCATTTCCTTTGGTCTCTGGCTGCTGTTGTTGCTGCGTGGGCTGTTTGCCACCGCGCTCAGTGGCCAAGCCTTTCACTGCCAATAATCTCCACACTGACTGCAGCAATGAAAGGCAGGCAGCAGTCAGAAGGTGAATGAATAATTTAGCTGTGGTAGGCTGTGTGGCCAGGATAGACACCGCTAACCCATATAGCAAAGCCCTGGTGAGCTGTCAGAAGTGTGGGCTTGGTTGGACTGAGGTAGGCCAGCCAGATTAGCTCCAACATCCAGTAAACAATTAGAGCTAGTGTCCTTTTGTAGGAAATGGTCAGAAACACAGTCAGAGCTCTCCTGTGACACGCTGTATCACTGTGCTATGGATCCGATTTTCTCTGTGTCAGGATGAAAAAAGTACAGTAGACGTGACCTCAGCTGCAGCTCTGAGTGCTTGAGGTTTGGACAGAAAACTGGAGCATCAAGAATCACATAAATTAAAGGAGAAAAATTAGAGCAATTGACGACAGAGTTGATAAAAGTGATCAGAGGCGCACCATCAGGATAGGCAAACCAGGCAAATGCTTGGGGCCCCTCGGGGGAAAGGGGGCCCCCAATGGCTCCTCATATTGGCACATTTTACAATGACAAATATAAAGTCCCTTATACCTCCCATAGAGGCACTAAACCTGATGATGTATGCTGTAGCTGATGAGCTGTATAATTGTAGCGACTGCCGGTTACATGTGAGGCGTTTAGGGGACATGCTCGATGGGCTTCTTTGCCTGAGGTCCCGCAGACTCTAGGATGGCCACAGAAAATAAGCAGGGATGGAAGAAGTATTTGGATACCTCAGTATCTATGAAGTAATGGCCTGCATTCACAATCTGGAGTCAAAGTACACTGGCAGAGTTTACTCCGAGAGCTGAAGTCAGTTTGCTGTGAGGCTGCAGATTTTAGGTGTTTGCTTTTTTCTGTTGTTGTTGAATTTTGTTGAATTTCCCAGAATTAATTTGTAAATAAAAGCCACTGACCTGTTACTTCAATAAATCCTTTACAGTTCCCGGCGATGTACAACATCCTCTGGCCTTTACACAAGGCAGTGGAACTACATGTCCGGAAAAAGAAAGAACAAGGCACTGTCGCTGCACTAGAATAATGAAGAAGTTGATTTACAGTCACATTTCCAAACATCCTCACTGCTCTAACAAACAAAACAAACAAACTTTAAAGCCACTATTTCAGATTAAAATCACATCATAAGAGTGAGATTCAAGATGTAAAATAACTAGTAACTTCACGTCAGATAAAAACAGTGGTGTAAAAGTACGTGGTTACGTTGCACTGTGTGCAGTGCAGAATTAGCTCCCTGGTTCCAGCCTACAGCCTTTACAAAGTTAGAAAGTGCTTAACCTTTTTGTGTCAGTTGTTTTGTTTCTTTCAGTTCTGCTGTCAGACGGAGGTTTGGAAAAGCACTCGATAAACAGAGTTTGAAGTTCTCATTATTGCTGTCCCCAGTGGGCCCCTCCAGTTGATCCTCAGGAGCCTCTAACCGGGGATTCTTTACTGTGCATCGTGGGCGAGAAAAATGGAGAGGGTTTTAATCTTAAAGCGGCCAAGCATGCAGCCTGAAGCAACAACAAAAAAATAGGCTGGCACCATCCAGGCTGCAGCAGGAGGAATGATGACCCCACATGAACCAGTGTCTCTTAAACAAATTTAAACAAACAACAGAGTGAGAGACAGAATGTGAAGGAAGTTAAACATGAGCTCCTGTATGAATAACATTATACAAGAAGTCTGGGGTTAAGAGTGTCCATCGGGAGCACCTGGAGAGGAGCTACTGATGCTAGAAGAGCTCCACTCATCCACTTTGTCAAAAAGATAACAAGTCGAAGTGTCCTCCACCTGAACAGAGAGCCAGATGCTTCAGACAGGGCAACGCCTCCACATGAAGTGGAGGATATGTGTCCTGTCTGAGGCGTCCTGTCTGGTCCAACACGCCTCTCGAAAAGAGAGACAAATAGCTGGTGTAGCTGGTGAACAATGGTTCACAGGGTTTAAACGTGAAGGATATGTGAGGACGACTCCACCCTTTGCTGATGGACATCCCAGCTGATGGACTGCTGATTTCTCAGTGGATGTTTTCCAGACTAGTATCTCACAGGGTAATATGAAGCCTGCAAGATGAAACTTGTCCATGCAAGGCTGCTGCAGAGAGTGTAACAGGGTACATTATTGTGGTGATATGATCACATATAAAGGTTTTTCTTTACCTTTGAAACCAGTGGTCACCACCTTTACCATCAGAGTATCACTGTACCACCAGTGTGTTACAGAACTGTCAGTTTGCTACAACACTGGAGCTGTGGAATATGTGGGAACACTAGTTGTGGTTCAGGAAATGGAAAACATGAAGTGGACATTACTTGTGGGTCACATGGTGAGTGCATGCAACTGTGCGGTGAGTGACAGTTATGATCCACTTAAAGCCATGTCAAAAGTGAGAATTGATTTTCCTGCACTGAGCACGGGCGGTCGGTGACGCCCTCTTGAGCCTTGGCATTTAGTGTTGGTTGAGGTGTGTGTGTGTGTGTGTGTTTAGAAAATTTATCAATATCCCACTCTGTGTTTCAGAGATTGTAAATGTTAAAGGGGCGCACTGATGTGAGAGCTGGTGAATCGGTCTTGTTCTGTGGTGAGTTCAAATCTGCTCAGAGGAAGTGGATGTGTACTGCTGTGTATTGGAGTCACTCACGGGACCAGGTGTATAAAGCTGTGTGCGCACAGGGACAGAAATATACAGACACATTCTTTTCAACGCCTTCACAAAGCCGTGTGGACTGTTTGTGATCCTGCTTTGTAAATCTCAAGCACTGTGGAACAGGGCGCTTTGTGTCCCAGCCTGCCACTCAGCCACAGTTACAGTAGAGACACGAACAGATGTAGACATGACCCTGATCAACAGTGTGCACGTCAATACTTATGTCTTCTCCACCTTCGACCTGTCAGCGAAAGCAACAGCAGAAAAGTAGCAGCGTCATTGATTGTGTCACATCGGTGACATTCTGCCACGGTAGCTGTCATTGCACACGGCTATTTATAGAGCCTGTATCATTCGTTCATCACAGGTACCCATAAACCATTGTTAGTAGTGTTGTGACTAAATTTAATAAAGGTGATCAGTGATTTAGTTTGTGTTTGTGCTGTTATCGAAGCAGAAGAAGATGCTCACTGAGGATTTGCAGCTGACACATTCAGATTGCAGTTGTCTTGATTTCCTTCTGGATTGCGCTGACGTTTCATGGTGTTAAACTGGAGGAAAAGCAGCACCACTGAAATTGTGCGTTCGGTCTGATGTGATGTGTATTTTAAGGCGTGCCTGTTTAGGGGAGCAAAATATGACAGAAGGGAAATGAATAAGGACCACTGCAGCTGGAAGGTGAAAGAACATCTGAGAAAAGGTGTAAATTCAGCTTTATTAAACAAACTCTGAGGGTGAGAGATGATAGAAGAGAGAAATGGACAGAGAGAGAAAAAGCCTTATAAAGTTACTGGAGCTGAGCAACACAACACGATGGCAGAGCGACAACCTGTTATTTTTCTCACATCTTTACCTCCTCCTCCTCCTCCTCCTTATTTTTCCTGATCTTCTTTGTTTGAATTTAACATTTCCTCACATATAAACTTCCTCTTCCTGGACAAATAGTTGATAGTGATTCAAAGTGTCTCCTGTTCAACAAATATTCCAGTTTAAAGTTCAGCAGCAGGAACTACTTTCTTTTGTGCTTAATTATTCTATATTAGCTGCACTGTGTGCAAACCACATAAACTGCAGCTCATTTACATCTGCAGTCTCACTAAATACCCAACGGAAGATTTGCAGACACAGTGTATGGTAATTTGCGACAGGCTTACTTGTGTTTTTGTTCCCAATAAAAACACAAGGGAATAAAAAGAAGCATCCGATGTAAATAAAAATTAAACATTGATCAAGCAAAAGCGAGCAATCAAAAGTAGGTTCTTAAATGCACCTTTGATTGGAATTTCACAGTTCAACAACAACAACAACATCACCCTCCAGAATATTGGTTCCCAACCTTTCCCACATCCGTCCCCATAATGATATGGAGGCCAAATAATACTTTCTCAGAGCACGTTTTATTTTAATGATGACAATTGAACGTTTAGGACCGAACTGGAAGCAGGGGAATCATGAAGGAAGTTCAGTTGTTCTATCTTTCTTGTTCTTTTGCTAACTAGCTGTCCATTTTGATACTCAGATATACAGTTTTTGCCATGGGTGTAATCTTGTAACCCACAATCAGACTGAGAGAGCAAACGAGAATATAATGTGGTCCAGTGGCAACAACCTAAAAGCTCCATCTTCTGCTCATGGTACAGTGAAAGGCCTTTATACAAGAAAGAAAATGAAACTATACAAAGCATTTTCAAATATTTTTAAGATCATTTTTGTTTTAAAAGTTTCTATTTGCATATTTCTTTTTAACAATTACATCTTTTCACCAAAATTGTACTGTTTTACAAATAATTTGTTGAGCCACAGTGGGCCGCGGCCCACAGGTTGGGAACCATTGCTCTAGAAAACCATCTGTACGCTGATCTGAAGTCTTTGTGAGGTGTGGAAATTGTCACCGTACATTCTGACTCTACAAACAGCAATGTTTTTTCATCATTCCTACATCTGGCACCAGATGTGTGTTAAACACTGAAAACCTTGTTGATGTGACAATAACTGAAAATGACTTATCTCAGGGACAGACTAGGGGACGGATGCATATCTGCTTTCTCAGATTTGTATGGCTGTTGTAGATGCTGACGGTAGATGATTAGCCACAGATATGATATTACACAGCTGACAAACGCTGCTGGCTCCTGATTGGGCAGTGAAGGTGGACATCCAGACTCGGCTCGCTCTGGCTCATTTCAGCATCGACTGCGTTTTCATGGTCTGTGTGTCAGACGTCAGGTCATAAATATTAAACATGTGAGATAGCATCGGGCCGGCGCGGATCAGTCTGTTAAGATTGAATCTGTAAACCTCTCACATTCCCAGGTGGTTTATTCTGACCAGCTACTCTCTGAGCAGCATTCCCGCTCTGACGGCCAGGGCTGAAGATTCTGCCATCTGTAGAATCAGGATTTCTACATCCAGCAGCCTTAAACAGCACCTTATTCTACACAAGGGGAGATATCAAGCTAGCAGTTACCCGTTTTCTCTCCCTCTCCTCCACACACACACACACACACACACACACACACACACACACACACACACACACACACTCACAAACGTGAAATGAGCCTGCCAGCTACTGTTAATGACTCCTGCTGCACCCCAATCCTCCAGACCCCACTGTCAATTATGCTCACTGGTTCAGAGAGAGAGGGGAAGGAAGAAAGACAGGGATAGAGAGGTGGTGGAGGGAGAAAAAGACAGACAGAGAGGGGAAAAGAGAGAAATGGCAAAAGAGAACTAGATACTGCAGGGAGAAAGAGATGGACAATTGGCAGGCTGATGGCTCCAGCTTGAAACGTGTGTGTGTGTGTGTGTGTGTGTGTGTGGTTAGTTAGTTTTGTATCTGTAATCTTAGTGTAAGCTTGCACATGAGTGATTGAACAACCTTAGTTGTCGTGGCTCCAAGGTAACTTATGATTGGTCAGAAGTTGAATGTCCAGCTCTCTCCATCTAATGGCTCATTTGAATCTTTTAATCACATAGAAAACCGGTCAAAACACACACACACACACACACACACACACACACCTGTGCAGGCCTTTTTGCCTCACAGCTTGTCAAAGTAAGTTTGCACACCTGAAACACTGTGCAGGCGGAAACCTGAATGTAAATGCCCACAAAATGAAGTTCACAGACACAAACTTTGTTTTCCAGCCTTCCTTTTTGAATTTATATATATAACAGTGATATTATATTGTTGATGTTGTGGAAAATACACATATTACATTAAAGGGGGACCGATTTTCCACTGCAGCATGTGTTTCCAGGTGTTTCCAAGTGTTTGGGAATACAACTGCATATGTGAAAACAGCACAGAACAGTTTCCACCAAAATACCTGATCAGTACAATATCTGCCATAGCAACTTATTAAACTTTTTTTTTTTATGGTCACAGCACTAAGGTTAAATGAGCTATTTGTAACTTTTGCAATTGCTACATAGCCAGTGTTAGCATTAGCCACTGCTTACTTACCAGTTTTGTCAAGGGCTTCAGCCATTGTTGCATTTATAGGACAAGAAATTATTATAGGTCATCTGAGCAGCGGTACCTCTTGAGGGCAGACTGGATGCTACAGTGACTCGGTATTGGAGAGTGACCAGGCAGTCCGAACGGGTTGGTTAGCTGGTTAGCTTGCTTCAGTAGAAGAAAAGAAGTGATAGAAATAGAAGCAAAAACGAGGGCTGCTTACCATCTCCGGAGACAGCTCTTGGCGAGCAATTGAATGAAGTTTGATGCTGAATTCACAACATTTCACGCTAACGTTGGCTATGTAGCAACAAACAGCTCCTTTAAAGTTAGAGAAAGAAGGAACTTGATTACTACTGACTTGAGTATGAAGTGAAAAAGAAAAGAAAAACCAACAAACAGCTCCACAGCCTCAAGGTGCATCAGCACCATGTGGTACAGCAGCATTAACTATTAAAGCAGGAAGTAGTGTCCAAATAAAAGACAGGTAGACCAGAGTGGAGGCAACTAGCCCTCGAGGCAACACCAGCCACAGCCAGGCAGATGATCCCGAAACAGCAGATTTGTGGGGAAATTCCCTGAGTAGAATAAGAAGGTGATTGTGGAAAGTAGCATCCAGCCCAGGGCAACATGCTGCAGCAAAGACTGTTGCTAATGTGCACATCTACTTTCATTGGGTTGCACCCAAAGGAAGATCTGAGGAGGGAGGAGAGATGTGACTGAGCCCAGAGCAGCATGCTAACTGATCCGAGGGGCATTATTCCTCACAGCGCCTTACTCGCCGCAGCTGTCCATCACCCCAACCCCTCCCCCCACACACACACACACACACACACACACACACACACACACACACACACACACACACACAGCTCCTTCCTCTCTCTCTCTCCCCCTCTTTCTCTCATTTTTATTTTCTAACAGTCTCAAGCAGCACAGGAGCAGTTAAATGGCACTTTTACAACACATCTTTGTTTCTTTATTTATATCTATCTGTCTATCTGTCTATCTATCTATCTATCTCAGTCCATTTAGGTCACTTTAATCTTTGATTTTTTTTGCCCCATTCCGTCATTCATTCATCATTCCTTGTTTCTCTTTTTTGTCTCTTGCCATTTCTCTCTCTCTCTCTCTCTCTCTCTCTCTCTCTCTCTCTCTCTCTCTCTCTCTAGCTCGCTCTGTCTCTCGCTCTGTTTGTCTCCACTTTGAAAGCGTTTGTATTCTGATCAGCTCCCTTAGAAGCAGCCCACCAGGATTTCCATTTCCAGCCTGATATAAAATTTATTGCTTGTTGGCCACTGAGATCAAATGCATGTTGCATGCTTGGCCTGTTCTTTGGTGGGCACAGAGTATTTCAGACACACTCATCTATGCACACACACAGAGCACATAATGTAGCACAGTGCACACACACACAAAGACACACACACACAAACTTGTACCTCTATCTTTGTGGGAACACTCGTTGACATAATGCATTCCCTAGCCCCTCACGCTAACCTAAAACATCACAACCAAATGCCTAACTGTAACCTAAGCCTGATTCTAACCTGGACCCTAAAATCAATTCTTAACCGATGACTGTATATAAAGATGGATGTCATTTGTAGCCATGATTGGCTGGTGGAGCTGCAGTATTGAGGACATACACCACCATAATAAGAAATGCCTACAATCATAGAAACCATCTTTAGGAATAATTTATGTGACCTATACTTTTTATTTTTTTAGTTTGGCCCATGTCCCATCCATTAACATGGAGGGTCGGGATCCTATACTGCAGGCATCCAACAAGGGGCGATCAAGATGTTTTGCCTTCAGTTTTGGGGGAGCTGTCATGTCATACACCTTCATATAGAGTCATTAGTCTTTACCTTCAAACTGCCCTATAACTTTGTGTATTCATTTTCCCAAACTGTCCTCACTCTGTAGACTCTATAACAATGGTCCTCACAAAGAAGTACAAAGAACACATATATATACACACACACACACACACACACACACACACACCAATCACGTGTGTTTCATAGAAACACACACGATGTAGTGGTATAAATAGAGGCGGGATCAAAGCTATTTCATGCCTCTTCCCTTCAACTGTGTGTTTTATGTGTGTGTGTGTCCCTGTAATCGTGAGGAGTGAGAGAGAGTGTGATAATGTCAGTTTGTGCATGTCTTCACATATGTGTATGTTCCTGTGAGTATTTGTGTGTGTGTCTGCGTCTGTGCAGCTGTATTGTTTTTCTACTGGGTCAGTGGGACGTTGTGTCCTTTTCCTCCAACAAGAGGCATCATTAGATAATGTCAAAGGATCAACACACAATCAGAGTGTCTTGACAGCAGCACAGCATCGTACAGTTGATGTTCTCACACTGGGACTGATCTTGGTTTTGATACTCAGACATCAGTGCAGTGAAAACAACAGAAAGAAAGCCAGACTGAAAGCCTAGAGCCATGCAGCAGCTCTGTGAGGCTGTGCTCTGACACAGTGGTTCAGCTGGTAAAGTACACTATCTTTACCATCTTAGTTTAGCATTTTAGCTAATTAGCGGTAAACACAAACTATAGCTGATGCTGATGGGAATGTTAGTTCTGCAGGTATTTGGTCACAGAGGTCAGGAGATGCAAATATTTGGTGCCTACCAGGGAAAAATGGGGCCCCCAGTTGGCACATTTTCCATTGACACCTATACACCCCCTTAAACCCCCTATAAAGACATTATACAGTGCAGTACTGCTGCCCCAATGTGAAGCGTTAAGGGGACATTTGTAAATTTTAGCGTCCATAAATTGCAGTGTTTGCCAATAGTCTGCACATGAGGCGTTTAGGGGACATCTGTAAATTGCATGGGCTTTGATTGGCTTCTTTGCCTGGGGCCCCTTAGGGTCTAGGGTCACCACTGTTTGGTCATAAAGCAAGATACTGGACAAATCACCCCATGGCTGCCATCATGTTTTTTTCCATAGTGAATTTGGTAAAATAGAACTAAGATATGAAAGTAACCAAGGCCGTTAGTCAAAGACACCTCATACTAGACTAGAGTAAATATTCCATCTGTCATGAGGTTTATTTAAAAGTACATCCATCCCTCTCTCTTCCCATGTCAGGCCTTTGTTCACACAACAAACTATGAGGTTGTAAAGTAAATGTAGAGGAGAGAAATTAATATACTGCAGTGCTGAGCAGTCTTAAACTTTTTCAGCTCAGGATCTAATTATGATAATTTATTCCCACCCAGAGACCGGGTCTCATTAAAACATACAGGTAGCCTTGTCAAGTCAGGGCCCATCACAAATAAGCCTGTGGCCCATTTTGGAGCCCGACTCAATGCTTAATAAATTCTGCCTCACAGTAAGGGATTACATTATTTTGCTCCATCCACCAATCTTGTGGTGGTGTGACTTGTTAGAACAGTCACCTCAGTATGCTGTATGTCTCTAGCTCTGCTTTACAAACCCATAGTCAGTTATGAAGAGTGATTCATGCTGAATGTATGAAATCTTGGGAACACCTGTTCTTCCCAGTGACAATTATAGACTTGTTGTAGAGTTTTATTTAAACATATATCTGTCTTATCGACCTCAATGACAAAGTCAGGCTGCAACAAAGACAAAGGCTCCATGTCCTCTTCGTGAAACTCTGGATTTTAGCAAATTAATTTCAGGAGTCAAATGTGCTCTCGAGCAGAAAAGAGTGAAATGCTAAAACATAAAACCTACACAGCTGTGAGCGGTTTGTCCAGAGGAAGCAGGTTTCATCAAAGTTTCAGTAAATTCTACTAAAATATGGAAGATTGTTTCATTGCAACTCCCACAACAAAGGTATTCTTAAATTGTTAGTTACAGCTAATTGAGCTAATTTGATGTGGAGGCAGAAGAAGGGTTTGTCTTAATGTTGCATATTGTAACAGGCACTTAACAACAATATACAACAATACACCTTATTTTTTATTGTTATATTACATGCTATATTAGGTACTTATATTTCTATTATAATGTATAATGTAAATAAGTTTACATTTACTCATGCACCATACTTAATTCTAAATTTACTACAGTATTTCAATTTAATTGCTCAAGTAACATTTTCATTGCAAGACTTTTACATCTAATAGTGCATTTTTGCTATGTGGTATTGCCTCTTTTACCATAGTAAATTATCTGAATACTTCCTTAACCAGTGATTATTGATGTATACTGTGTGTATATTGCATGTACTGCATTTTAATACTTAAAATAGCCTATTTTAATATATTGCCATGTTTATTAAACTGTACCTATCAGTCATACATTTACCTGTATACTTAAAATACTGGCTGCTAGAGTTGCACTACATGGTTTCTTTTGCACAAATATTTGCACAATAATGTAATTTCTTAATGTCACCTTTTTATTTCATTTTAATATTTATTTTTCCTGTATCTGTTTCCTTACCTGTCAGCCTGCCACTGTGCTGCTGTAAAGTCTGCTCTAATGGTAGGAGAGGAACCTGAGGAGGGTTTCACACCCTTATGACATAAACTGAACAGAGGAGCAGCTCATCATAGACACTCATGATGTTTTTAGACTAATTGTGCTCTGAAAACAGAAGTTAGATTTGACAGGATGAGGAGCAGTTCTACAAAGCTACATATCAACGCATCTGTCAGATTTCTATGTTTTTTTTTTTTTATCCAGTGACTCGTAAGAACCTCTATGCATTTCCTCACAGACACCTTCTTGCAAACTTCATTAGTCAAATGAGATATACTAACTATATTTCACAAATGAATGCAGAGAAATATCAAAGGCAGAGTGGCACTGTTCTGAACCTGATTAAAATGCAGTCTGAGTTACATCATAAGCACAAACTAGAGTTTAGGATGCTACTGGATTCAGTAGATTCTGGCTTCATTAGCTGAATTTGTGTGAAAATCTCATGTATTCAATAAACTGCTGACTAAAGATGGCACTAAACCATGAGAATTTTAGCTGGCGTGAAATTGTCAGTGTTGTTTGACATGAAGTAAACCTACATACACGGAGAGCGTGACATTAACCTTTCTACTTCCCTTTCATACCTGCATCATAAAATACTCCCAGAACACAGTAGAATAAGTATGCAAACACTTGTGTTGTGAGCGGGATCTTTGTCTAATTAGAAAACAGACACAGTGAGGATTATTTTACCAAAACTTCAAATTAAAAGGGACAATGACAAATGAACTACTACAATATTTCAATGCTAAGGATAATCAGGCCATAATTATACATAAAAAAAGGGTATTGAAATGAAAGGATATTGTGAAAAATGCAATTTAAAAATGAAAAATGAAGTTTAAAATCCCCAAATGGAAAATAGAAGAGATGAAATGTAAATGCTTAAATTGAAGTGTTCAATTTAGTAGGAAAATTAAAACATATACACTGTAAAAGTGTGTCCAAACATTTGACTGATACTGTGCAAGAAAATTGAAACAATTAATTATCAACATAAAAGGGGGTTGGGGGGGGGCACAGTTATGCACTGTACACTATCTTCATGGGAGGTTTAAGGGTGTTTATAGTTGTCATTGCAAAATGTGCCACCATGAGGGGCCGTTCAGGGCCCCAAGCATTTGACAGGTTTTTCTGTCTTCACTGTGCGCCTCTGCATCTGACTTTCCAGAAGCCAGGACTCAAAACTTTGTGTGAAGGTGAGCTGAGTGCTACAGGATTTTTTCTTATTTGAGTCATGTTCCACAGTTGAGAAGCTCTCTCAGAAAAGCAGGATTTGTTTGGACGAGCTGGTTCTGTCAGGGATTATACTGTGTCCTGTAAGAGCCAGACCCAGTCACCTTGTTGTTTGAGCTGTTCTGCTCTAATTAAAGTTCATTTTAATTCTGGCTAAAATTATCCTCCAGAAAATGAGTCATGCTGGAATCACCTTTCAAACGTGGAGTTACGTCAGCGGCGGCTTCTCTAGTGCATGGAGAAAGCAGGTGGTCCTAATATTTTCATGCAGGAACAAACCCTCATTATCAGCTGGGGTACAAGTGTCCTTGTTAGCGCCGTCCAGGCCCTGTGTGTGTCCCACTCTGCTGCTGGCATGGTTTATGAGCAGACTGAGTCAGGTACAGATGGTGGTCTCACCCCGTGGGTCACCCTCTGTTCCTTTTGGCTCGCCGGAGGGACTCAACAGCACAGCTAATATAGAGCACAGCAGAACTGGCACTGACAGCAAAGTGCACACCCGAGCCTCCGTTCATTGTGAAGTCAACTGTGTGCGGCCAGGATGTGCAAGGGGGAGTTTAGGGGGCAGGTAGAGTGGTATCTCAACATCTAAATAGAAAGACACACACTGTCATGATGCAGCTGCAGGGGGTTAATTCACTGAGGTCTGTTGATTAATGACACCATCATCACTTGGCCAGAGACTCTGCACCTTTAACTCATTGAACCGATGAAAATGGACCAAGGAAATCATCGCTTCAAGTGTCTCTCAGCAAACTAAGGACGATGCTGTTGAACCACTGACACATCCTCACCCACGTGTGTAAACACAGATTTTTGACCAAATGCATTTCAGCTCCAGCTCGGTTACTTTGTCTTTGAACCTCTTGTCTACACAGGAAGTGAGAGATTGTGTTGTGTAGATTGACATCTGCTGCTTGAGATCAACTTTACCTGCATTTTATCTAACATCTGTTCGGTTTTATGACTTAGTATAACGACTGACGAACTGACAAACAACCACCGGTTGTTAGGTCATTTCTCCTGCACTGCTCTGGGATCAGCTGATTGTGTTACTGATATCACAGTCATGCAATCCTGTATTTTTGACGTGATCAAGGGGTAATCGAGGAAGGTACAAGCACTTTTATATATTATACTTGACATACAATGTAATGTACAACACTGGTGAGACGTTTGTTTTTTTTTTTTTTACCTGTGAGATGAAGCATTTCAGCGACTGCCACAGTCTCATATACACATCCATGCATACAGATAAATGAGGCCCAGGGCCACGTTCACAGCAACTGTATATACTCATCTGAGACTCTCCACTGTAATTGATACTAACCACATATCTCCTCCACTCCTGGGCGTGTTGATTGATGCCTCCACCTTCTCTGCTATGCTTTTATAAATAGATCACTTGGAGTGGAGTAGTGCTCCCCGATGCCTGAGCTTCCACTGGGGACATTCCTCATTTAACAGAGAGAAATTAGCATATTAGTGCCATTTTAGAGCCAATCCCAAAAAACGGATCCTGCCAAGCTTTCGTATTCCACAGGAGTTGCGCCAATGCAGCTAGCCAAGGAAGATGCAGAGAGAGAGAGAGAGAGAGATGAAATAGAAAGAGAAAGAATACAGGATGAGAGAGAGAGAGAAAAAAAGAGATCAGACTTTCACTTCTTTGCATCTTCACCCAACTCACACACACCCCCACAATGCACCTCTTTTAGCATTTGCATCTTTCCTCCTCAGTTAGTGCACTGCTTTCCACATTACAGTAATGAGCTTAGCAAAGAAATGGCTGGAATTCCCTCTGTTAGTGAAAAAATAAGGCGACAGTAAGTTGCAGCAGCATTGTTGATTTAGCTTCAGACTACAGGCTCGTCCTTCCCGCGCCTGATGGGCTTATAAAAAAAAAGAAATATCATTAGTCTTATTGGTTGACTTGTTCATCTACCAGCAAGAGCTTGGATGTGCGGTAATGCAATAATGTGTAATTATTTTTTCTCTGTTGTTGCAGGAAAGCAATTCATAATTCATATGGATTGAGAACAACTCGACAAAGTAGTGGAATGAGTTTCAGTCGGGAGCAAACAAGAGGAACATGTCAGGGTTATCCTGGGCTCTTGTTCATGGCACGTCACTCTGGAAACAAAGTCTAACATTCATAGCATAGATAATTCTGCCTAGCTCATGATTTATCAGCAGATATGACTGATATAGCCCAGTTATTCAGTATCCAACGTAATGAGTGAGTTTGAACTTTGTAATAACTTTGGAAGTGTATGTATTGACCTGTTACACTCCCATCAAGTTTATGGTTAAGTGTCTTGTAAGTTCATATGGGCTGGACACCAGAAAGATGAAGGACACTTTATTATTATTATCTGGCTTATAAAATGTCAGAAGAGAGGGCATTACTATTTCCACAGGGAAGTGTTCACATCTTCTTATGTCCGACCAACAATTCAAAACTTATGAGCACATAAGACAAAGACAAAATGCAAATCACATTAAAATGTATAGAAAGAAATGTATAACATTTGTAGGGGCATAAATACATACATACAAAGACATTGTACATACATGCAAACATACATGCGCACACACACACACACACACACACACACACACACACACAAATAAATACATAAATCAATATATATCAACGGAAAAAAGACAATGGACATTTACATCAATTAAAATTTAGATTTTAATTTGCAGAGTAGACAAGGGTGAGGTGACAGTCAAATGAAAAGTGGAGACACAAAGAAATTAAATTAATTACAGAGCTCCAAAAGGGCAGACTGTAATAATAAGCTGACTAACTGATTCATCAGCTAATGATTACAGCTCAAGTTTTTACTAATATAGTAATTCAAAATAATTGTGAAATGATTAGCAATAAAGGACATTTGCTAATGTATTATCATAAATGTTGTTGCAAGATGACAATATTAGATGCTAATTCGTAAAGCGGGTACTGGATTTTCTAGTTTTGTTGTTGTTTTTTTTTATTGTTTGTTTTTTAGCTTTTTTTGTTTTCTTGAGGCTGTAAAAATTATAATCCTCCTCTTATAATCAGTGTCTAGTGTTCCTTGCCCACAATCAACCATCAGACTGTTTTCCCACCTTTTAATATGTCGGTGTGATCATTTCTGGGTCATTACCGTGCAAATCAAATGCTCAGTGATATCACTGTAAACCAATGCAAGAACAGATTCGTATGAGTGATCGTGGCTCGTCAGTTGGAGGTTCGACCACAATTTTAGATTTTAGGCATATACTGGTAGTAGTTAGGGAAATTTACACATGGCAGTGCAACATCACCTGGTGTATAATAATCTCTCCCACTGCCTTCTGTCTGGGGCATTGACCACTTTTGCTTTGGGGAGATGTTTTTAGCCATGTTAGCGACAAGGCTCTGTGGATGTCAGCGTCCGTCTTTGGTCCAAAAGAACTGTTGGATGAACTGTGCTAAAATGTGGTTCCGACACTCATGCTCCCGTCAGGATGACCTGAAAGAACTTTAATGATCCTCTGACTTTTCCTCTAGTGGCGACATCAGGTCAACATTTCCATTTGTCCAGTGCTTTGGTTTATGATGAGATACCTGCAGAACAAACTGGGAACTTTTTTTGTTTTTTTTTTTGTTTTCTCTTTGGTTATATTTTTCTGAATGAATCATGCACATAACTAGAGTTGAACTGACACCTAAATGTTAGGGTTATCTAATGATAATGCTATTCATCAAATCTCACAAACATCATAAACAGGTGTTAGTCGTCAAGTTTGAACCAAACGGCAACCTCCAGGGTTGAAATACAAAGCCAGCACCGAAGTGCCGAAGGCTGTAGTTCCACAACTGACCACTTGAGGCTGGCACCAAAAGTTAGTCAATCCCAGATTCCAGTGTTAAAATGCCCAACTATACAGCACCAATGAACAGTTTACCAGATTACAGCTTGATACAAATAATGGTTTTAGTAGTTTTTTCTCACCTGTTAAGATTTAATTAAAGCTTAAAGTTATGCCAAACTGGGGGTGTGGTCACTGGCCACAAAACCAGTGTTTTTGGACTGACTGGGCGTTGGGTGGTGTCAGGCGCTACCAAGATGGCGACGGCAGAGCAGCCCACACTTCAAAAGCGCTCTTCAGAAACCTATAGGTGACGTCACAGAGGCTGCGTCTATCTTTATGTCCAGTCTATGGTTTAAACAAACCATTTCCTTCAAGTTTGTCCGGTAGTGAAGCTGACAGACAAACCTCAGACAAGAGTGAAAGGAGTGAGAATATTAAATTATTCTTGTATGAGGTTCATTGTCTGTTTACAGTTATGTTACATTATAACTTCTCTGCATAACCAGCTGCCTCCTATTTGCTGCATCTTAAGTGTATTTTGTAATCCAGTTAAATACCACCTGATGAATGTATCCATTTGGACTCTGTTGGACATCTGGTCAGGGACCTCTGCGTCTTAGTTAAATCAGTTTAGAGCTCTTTTCACTGAATTCATTGCCAAATGTTCTACAGGTATAAAAGAACAGATGCATGCGTTACTGTCTCTTCCTCACAGGCACAGAAGGTTTCAGGGCTTTAATCTGGGTGGCGAGTAAAAGAACAGGTCGTATCTCTGATTTCGCAAGCGGCTGTCTGCGGCCTCATGTCCAAACAAGCCACCGATATAAAGTGAGCTTGTTAGAGAAAAAGGCCACCTCTGAACGACGTCTTCATTAGCCGAGCATCAAGATGAGTTTCAGTCTATCTCTGTTTGCATCTGTCTCCCGCTGCTCGTCTGTCTCTCGGTTATATTTGTCTCCTGCTCAGGGCCTCTGGTGCTGCCTCCCCCGCAGACACTCAGTGGATGATTGGCCATTTAATATTTATTCTGTCTGACTCAAACTTTGGCAGAGCTGCCACCGTTGTTTCTATCCGCAGTGTGGGCCCTCTGCCACGGCCTTCGCTGGAAACGAGAGCATAAAGAAGGACAATGACATAAAGAGAGTCCGTACTGTTATTATTCACTCTATAGCTCAGTAGAATATGCCATAATAAAATGACTTTTGCACCTCATTTATAGAGATAGCATAACAAGAAGAAGGCCTTTATTTCTTACTTGTGGTGAGTCAGGAGTCTTATGCAGCACAAAACTAACTAAAATCCTAGACACTCTTTTTTTTTTTTTTCGTTATTATAGGTCGACCTTCAGACATTTTTTCAACATTTTCTTCCTTAGAAGTTTTACAGTTGCCAATAAAGTTGGAATATAGTGATGTTTTCATGCCTTTTTAGTCATTACTGTTCAATTTTCATGAGGCAGATAAATCAAGGACTTTGTAGTCGTTCACGTATTTAACTGGGTGATTTTCTCTGAAAATTAAACCTTGAAGAAACCTAAAGAGAAATTACCACGGCTGCTGATTTGCAGGTTGGAGAATTTAAAAACTGATTTGTTTTCACATATGACTTTTCATTTTTGGAAAATTACTTTTACCGGTGGTTTTAATTTTGGGACAAATATAAAACATATTTGATTAAAGCTTGATTGAAAAAAAAAAAAATTCCTGTGCTGCAGTCAGAGGCAGTGTGTGCTGCTGTTACAGTACCTTGGGATGGTCCAGTATAAACTGGTCAATGAGAGGAAAAAGCTAAAATATACAGACCTGGAGCTCAAGAGCGGAGGTCAGCTGTAGGGGTTTTGTTGGTGAAAGAAGTTGTCTCCATGGTAACTGAGCTAGGTATAAGAGGGTGGAGCCTAAAGCACGTAGTGAAAAACATGGCTGCCATAGCAGCTAGTTCTAGTTCAGGCTGTGGGTGAATGGTGAATGACTGGAGCAAGGAATGGTAAGTGCTGAGTCTGAAGCTGAGCATCACTCTTAAGATGTTGTGTTGCTCGGATGGTTTGTTTGGTGGCTTGGGCAGTATTTTGGTTAGCCTAGCGTGTGTGTGTGTGTGTGTGTGTGTGTGTTTGGGTGTGTGTGTGTGTGTGTGTGTGTGTGTGTGTGTGTGTGTGTGTGTGTGTGTGTGGATAAAGAGGGGGTTTTGCATCCTAACCCTCAATATTGAAAATATAAAATGTGTTGTCTGCTCATTACACCCACCTGCTTCCTCCTGCTTAGGCCTTGAGAGCCCTGAGACACAGCAGCGTGCAGCAGGTGTTCGGCGTATTGAACGCAGAGCAAAGTGAAACAGAATGGAATGCGGCTGGATCAGGGAAGGAAGCCAGCAGGGTGTGTGAAAAATGGTCAGCGTGCAATTATGTGAACGGTTAAAAGCTTCACTTGGCCGTGCCTGGTTTGTGGTTTGCACAGCGTGCAACCTTTTACATTACTTTTACACTTCATGAAACTGGAAAATGGCTGTGATACAAGAGTTTGATGGAGCTCAAAACCTACAAACTGAAATTAACACCTGCCAAGCGCCAAATGCAGGTTGATTTTCCGTTTGGCAAGTAAACCTCAGAAGTCTGTCTTCCACAGCAGCGCTACAGGTAACTCACTTCCTGCTGCTGGTCTGCTGGTAGCTGCGTTGGGCCAAATAAAAGCCATGTGCTGATATTTACAAGGAGTGAAAAAAGGACAAAGTAAGCTCTGTGATGTGAGAAAGCTGTGATGCTGTGGCACCAGGACTCCGTCAGGAGGACTTCATGTACCGAGCAAAGAAGAGGGTGATTGTGGTGGATACTGAGGAGGAGCTGATGATGATCAAAATGATTCATCCCACAGGTTTACAAAACCTCAGTTTGCTTCTGTTTGTCTCTGACATCTGATAGCGAATGTGTCCAGTATAATTTTGAGATCAAGACTTCTTGAGTTGTATTCTAGCTTTTAAATTTTAATTCAGACTTGAATTTATACTGAACAATATATTGCAATAATTTGGTTCAAATTTAGCGCTGACCTCTTTAACCCTGTGGTTCCTTTTAAAAATCTAACACTGAGGTCTTTAGAGGACAGAAATGTCCACATCAAAAAACTACATTAAAGGTATTATGTATCAATAAAATGTTCCATTTTCAATTAATTAATTTTTGTAATCAGCATCAGTCCTGGTCCATAACTACCAAATACTATTATATCATTTTCAGAATTTTAAGACTTTAAATGTCAGTTTGTTTACGTAAAGCCCCTGTTGTTTTTTTTATTAAAAGTCATTACTTGACCCAGTTCTACAAAAAGTCGGTGTTTCATTAGACATCTAAAACCTTGGAATTGGCTCCATGTTTGTGAGACTGCAGTAGTAATGATGTTTTCATTAGGTTCTCATAAAGTTGATAAACCTCTCAGAGAGCCACAGGAGAATACATGTTTTTTACTAGACATCTATAAATCAGAGTTTATAGTAGCTCTGCTGTAAACAGCACTGATGGCTCAGTCTGATGGACAAATACAGAACATATGGTTCAGGATATCGCTCGTAATCACATTTACTTATCTGCTGTCATGTAGCTCACTGTGTGTGTATGTGTGTGTCTGTATCCATGAGTATTAAGATGTTCTCAGAATGTGTGAGGTTGTGCGTAGGTGCAGAACATATGACACATGATGCATGCTGGTCAGAAATGTAATGTGACTTTCAGGGGAGCTGCAGAACGTCATGATGTTCTCATGTTTTAACGTCATGTTTTTGTCACGTCATGATGTTCTCATGAAGTTCTCGTGACAAAACCATGACGTTAAAACCTTGTGGGAGCAAGGCGGCTGCACTTTGTCCTGATTGGCTGAAGGCTTCAGTGACACACACGAGTGTTCTGCAGTTCTGCATTCTTATTCTAAGACCTTCAGATGTGTTCTCTCCTGTTTATTTGATCTCCTCCTTTTTTTTTTTACAAATGTGCACACTTTAGTTTTCATTTCTGCAGTAAAACAGTTTAATTCAGGGGTTTGTGAGAATTATACTTTGTGACAGAAGTACCACCCTTATTAATTATTAATGTCTGAAATACTGATTATGTTTGCACTGCAGCGAACAGTATGTTATACAACTTTAAGTTGTATTTTTCTTTTGTTTGACAATCACATTCTGTGTGTGTTTCTGTATAAATTTTAATAATTTGTGAGGAGACCTTCTCAGCAGAAGCCTGCACAAACCAGAAAGAGCGTCTGCCCCGACCCACACGGTGACATGACATTGACATGATGTGAAGATGAGTGAGAGAAAACAGATCTCCTAAATGTAACTTCTTTTTCTGTCCTGGGCGGCTGCCTATGTCGGGCATATCTAGATATGCCATTGAGCAATGTACGTGCAGTGAACAAGGAGGGAGGCGGGTCTACACTACACGGCACACAGTGCTTCTCACAGGCGCAGGCACCAGACTATTAACCACAGGTGATCGGTGATTAAAAGCATTCATTCCGATCTACCAATCATATATTTTTAATGAAAATCAATTGGGGCATCAACAGTTACTAGTGATAATGAATCACGTTACATTTGCTAATTGACCTGCATTACAGGGCAGGCTGCTCCTCCCAAAGACATGTAGGTCAGGACTACACCTCTTTTCCATCCCTATTAGAGCCAATAAACACATCTGCTTTTGCCAGGAGAGTGAGAAGAGGTAGAATCACATAGTGTCTCTTTTAATATTATAATACAGTGATCTAATCCTGTCACTATTAAAAAACCACTCAAGCTGCCCATCGCCTCCTCTTCTCATAATATATTAAACGTGTGGGTTTACTCTAATGAGGTAATTACTTTGGCGAATGAATGCTTTAATTAGAGAAACGTTTCTTTGCAACTGAGAAGGTGAACCTCGTGGTGGGCTTAATATTAACTTTCTTAACTTTTTCTGAAACATTAAGGAGAAGCCCAATCACAGCACCTGATAGATCCATGTTAGTCAGTTCCTGAACTCTGTACTCTGACACTCTGCATCTATGCAGCAGACCGGTGAGAAAGCCTGCGATTCCCTGTAGGGCAAAATTAAGTCCTCATTGTGTTGTCACAGAGTTGTTGTGTTCACATGAATGCAACAACACACACACACACGCACACACACACACACACACACTCTCTCATACCACGGTGACGAGACATCAGAACCAGAGACAATCACAGATTATTTCGTCCACTCATTTCCCATTTAGACCTTTTATCTGGCAATTCCAATATCAGCAATTTAACACCCTCCACTCCCCAGCACTGGGACGATCACTGAACTGTCCCAAACAAAGCGCCTCAGCCTCCCAGGCTATCTCTTCTCTTTCTGTGAACCATCGACGGTCTGGGAGTGTAATCTGTCTCCGCTTTAACACGCACAGCAGGCAGGAGGCCGAGCTGAGTCTGGCCTGTGATAGCTAGCGAGCTAGCTGTGCCGAGGATGAACCGGCATCACTAGAGCAAATCACTGAGGGGAGACTCATTGTCGATGCTGTTGTGTGAAGCAACTATCTCTCTGAAACATGCCCGGCGCCGAGCTGAACGACATTTAAAAAGCCCACAGAGAACTGGATGGTGTGGAGAGGAGTGTGTGTGTGTGTGTATGTGTGTGTGTGTATTTATGCGAGAGAGCGATACTGAGCCTGGAGCATATCCACTCAACAGTCAAGTGTTTCATTGCTGCTTTTAGCAGAATGCTGCTGCTCTTAGCAGCACTTTGCGAATGAATGCAGTGTATTCACACCATGTAACCAATGGATCAATATGTGAGTGTGTGCGTGTGTGTGTGTGTGTGTGTGTGTGTGTGTGTGTGTGTGTTTGAAAGAGGCATCAAAAACAAAATGAATAAATGAGCTGCCATTTTGTTGATGATTGCTTAAAGGGTTCAGAGACAGTTTAGTACATGGCTTTGTCAAAAGAGAGAGAGAGAGAAGCAGAAGAGATTGAAAAAGTCAGAGGGCAAGAGAGACGCTGATGGAGAGAAAGACTGGAAAAGGCAAACAAATGGAGCCAGAAGAGACATTTCAGTTCCATCACAGTAGAGCTGATATAAAACAGTGAGAACAAACAGATGGTTTAAATCACATCTCACTGTCAGCTGGACTCACAACTTCTAAAAAAACAAAAACAAACAAAAAAAAAAAAGAACTGTTATGGCCATCATACCTCACCTGTCCATACAGCTGAATATGTTACCCAGCAGTTATACAATATTGTCCACCATAGCTGGACATGTCACCCATAGAATTCTGAAAAGTGGTTTTGAGGCGGGCTGCTCCGCCTACACCGTCTTGGCAGTACCTGCCTCACCTAAACTCTAGCTAATCCAAAAATGGGCTAAGAGGTGGGGCGTGTGTGGATTCGGGACTTGGGTACCTGCTGGTTTGTGGCAAACACATGTTCACTCACCTGTCACTCAAAACAGCCACACCCTCAATTATGCTTTAAACCTGAACACAAATGTCCAAACACCTGAGAAGCAGGACGTTTATTGCTGCGCTTCAACAAGTTTCTCACACCACAGATTCACAGAAGAATTACAGGTCCAGTGTGGATGGTTCCAGAGGAGCGCTGAGCTTCATCCAACCCCGGACGCTCAGGTCTCCACCCATCCATCATCTCTTTCCACTCCTCCTCTCGCCCGGTTCAACCAGTCCTCAGAGCGTGTCATCATACCCCTCCGTCTCTCCCACATCCTCCACAGATTCTGCAGTAAATCATTCAGCCTGTCAGATGAAGCGCAGGCTTTCGCTGCAGATGAAGAATTGTGAGAAGAGGTCAGAGGCGTGACCAGACAGCTTCATTTGGCCCAGTCCTGATGCCGTATGTTGTAGAAAACTATTCAGCAAAGAAGAAGCATGGACATGTTATGACCCAACAGGCCCCTGGACAAGAACATATAAAAGGTTCTCCCGCTACCACTCATACAGCCAGACTCTTTGTGGTCGTTTTGCTTATTCTTGGGCCGTTCTGTATCTCTCTGTGGTCGTTTTGCGTCACTCTGTGGTCGTCTTGAGTCTCTTTAGTTGGCATTTTGCAGTGGATGCCCTGTGCCTTCCACCTATGTCAACAGCACTGAGCTGTGAGGAGAAACTAGGGCCTGTCTGATTCAGGCAGAGTAAACCTTGAGCACCTCTGAGCCAAAATGTAGAATCTCTGAAGAGTTATTCAAACGATTTCGAAGCAAAATAACTGCAGCCAGCTTCCCCGAATGGGCTAAATTAAAATGTTCATTTTAACTGGAACTGTGCCATTCAATTAAGTGAGGTCATTCAAAATTTAATTGGCAGCCAGGTCATTACTTAAACATTGGAGTGCGTTGGGGCCCTTCACCTCATCTCTCCTCTTCAATATTCCTCTTCTAATGACCTCCTCTCCTTTATCCTCAAATGCTGTCTTCATCTTCCTCTGTTCACCTCATCGTTGTCTCTTTTATCGTTCCCTCCTTTCCTCCCCTTCTTCCTCACCTGTCTTACACCCCCCCCCCCCGCTCGTCTCTGTTTCAGGCGACAGCGAGGTGAGAATCGAGGGCAATGTAGGACAAATGAATTAACAGCATCAGATTAAATAGGATTACTCCACTCAGTGACAGAGAAGGGCTTGGTGCTCCTAATGAATTATGTAAGCACAAAGCGTCCTGACCAGATTTAATGGCATGCTACTGAGCTGCTGGGACGTGTGTGTGTGTGTGTGTGTGTGTGTGTGTGTGTAGTGTCAAATATTGTAGGGCAGGAATCGGCTGTTAATGTGATGGTGTACAGAAATGCAAGTGAGGCCATCTGTGTGCGTGTTTCTGTATCTTATTTGTATGAATCAGTCAACAGTGTCTTATCTAATACCCTTTTGCTGCACCCACTTGAGTCAACAATCAAGTGGGTGAATCAAGGTATTATTAGTCTTTATGCAAGGATGGAAGTATAGGCCATAAATATAACCATACACTGACATGCAGGAACTGTCACGCAGTTAGCAAACATTGACTCTTTATGTGTCGTAATCGTCTCTTTGTGGTCATTTTTTTGTTGTCTCTTTGTGAACAGTTTCTTTGAAACTGTCCTCCTGTAAAGATCGAGCCCACAGGTTGTCTGTGCTGCAGGTTATCATCACCCATAGTTACGTTTTGTTGTCGGGTGACATCTAGTGTTCGTAAAGTTAAGGAGGTATATCACGATCTTTCCAAAACAAAACCAAGTAGGTTTTGTACCTAAACTTGACTTACCCATGACTGGTTATTTCTGTAACCATGGCAACAAAGGTCTATTTCAGGAGACAATCCTATGGGTCATATCAGAAGGTTGGGACAAACAGCCTTTGTGGTCTGTACCAAGCCTGGCAGGTGTTCGAAATACTTTTCAGATCATGGTTGAGATTCAGCCTTTTGGTGGATGACTCAGTCTTATTTTTGCCCGAGCCTGGTCCTGTTGAAATAAATGAGGATAGTTCTTTCTAATGTCTAATGATGGAGACGTACAGGAAGACATTCTCCATCACATGTTGGCAGATACAAACCCATTTATAACATGTGACACGTGTGCAGTGGTTAGACCTCACTGGCCTGTTGACTCCGGTCTCACCCACTGCTCCACCTTCATCTGCATTTTATGTTGCATCACGAGTTGCTCACTGATCAAGAGGCCGACTTAAAAAAAAAAAAAAACCGAGACAGATGAGGAAGATTAGAGGAGAGATAGAGGAGTGGTACAGGGTACAGGAGACATGAGTGGAGGAGGAAGACGTGAGGAGGAAGAGGAGGATAAAAGGATAAAGAAAGTGAGTCAGTCAGCAAACTGACTTTCTCTTGCGTGGATCACAGTCTAGCTGAGCACTGATCCACTGTTTTACAAATATAGGGATAAAAACAATGTAAATGCACAATGACACAGTCGGTGACACACAACAAACACACACACTTGTCCAGTGAGTCAGAGAGTGTATAACTATGCAGTTGCTTGTTGCTTTCTGCTTCATTTACCCATCCGTCGCCAGGCTGGGAAGATCACAGCATGTTGATGAAGGCATGCGCCCACATGCATGTATTTCTATGAGTGTGTTTTTGTGCCAAAATTTGAATGTGTGTATGTGTGTTAGGCCTGAGTGAAAGAAAGAGAGAGAGAGAGAGAGAGGTTTGGCAGGCTCATTAGGACATTGCATTGATTTCCATTCATTGTGGACAGGATTCATTGTGGACATTGTGGACAGGATCAATTCATGCCGAACCGTAACCCGGCTCTCAGAAATGACCAGGCTCTGGTCCCCATGAGGACTACCGGAAAAAATATCCCAAAGTGGTAACAAAAATGTGCGCGAACACACACACAAAAAACAAAACAAAACAAAACACTCTATGAGCAATGGCCCAATCAAAGCCTCAATCACACCCAGTTGTTAAAGTCGTGAACAAAGAAGTAGACTTCTACAGCAAACATTAAGTGTGATGTTGCCATGGATTCACTGAGCTACTCATCACTGAATTACTTTTGAATGAAAATTTCTCTGTGCCTCCCTTGCAGTTTCAACCTCTGGATTATAGGCAAAGGTAAACAACACCGTTTTATGGTAATGTTTTATCTCACCAAACTCTTGAGTTTTTTTTTACTCCTTTTTTGGCCTTTTCAGCACAATTGTCTCTGCGTAGAAGCAGGAGTAGCTGCTGGTTGTTTTTTGCAAGAAAATGTGACGGTCAGCGCTGTCAGTGGATTTTCTGCCTCCAGAAGTGGCACGGTGTGATCTGTTGGATTTACTCAGATGTAATGTTGATGCTCCTTGCTGACTGTCAATCACTAAAAGATTGGTGTTGATGGAATCGGTCTTGGCGTATGGTTTGCTCAGTTTTTGTAGCTTTCAGCTTGTCTGCGGGTTTATCCAAAGCTAAAGTGAAAATGCATTCAAAAAACACTCAAGACAAAAGTGATTGTTCAAATCACCTCTAGAGGAGCTTTGAGATGAATTTTAGTCAGATGCTGAAAAGGTAGAAATGCATCTTTAGGATTCAGACGTAATCTTTCCTCATCACATAATGTAAGCGCTCATTGAAAAGAACCACTCACTGGGTTTTCCCCTGTGGTAATAGCAGCTAAAGTTACATTTACATGCAGTTGATATAGAAGGAGAAGCAGCTGTAGTGATTTTATCTCCTCCTGGATAGGAGGAGGACTGAACCCTGGTTTACAGGTAGCTGAGAAAAGGAAGAGGGACTGTAATCAGATTTATGATCTGACCAACAGAGACTGGGTAGATCTGTGACTGAGTAGAAATGGAAGTCTTACATCTTGTCTGGATCTTATCAGGACACTTGAAATTGGGTTTGCATGAATCCTCCCCGCCCCATACTCAAACACATATACACACTCATTTATGCAAACGTTGACGTAGGGGCGATGTTTTTAAATGAAGCAGAAATCTGCAGGTCGAAATCGGAAGTCTTCAAAAACGCTGCACAAACTGACTTGTGAATTTTTTTATTTTTGAGGAAGATTTGAGGCTTTTCTCTAACGTGGTTTCTTGCCGGGAGAAGGTGGTGGGGAAAACTGTATGTAATGATGGGAAGTACAAATAAACTTGACTAATCGTAGGTGGCAGCTGACAAGGTTGTTGGCAGCAAGTAACAACTTAATATTCATGAACCATCTCAGCCAGTTAGCACTTATTAGATGCAATTCTAGTGTACACATGTCAAAACATTAGATGGCTGGAAAATAAAAAATAATATTTTCCAAACACCAGCTTTGGAGAACAGTTGGAGGGAGCTGTCACTGCAGTGGCTGCAAGTACAAAAAAAATACACCTTATGACTGCAGAACTTCATTCAAAATCATTATATTTTTAAGTTTTCCTCAGTATCACAGTAATCCAGTGATAGCTGTCTGTACATGGCTGCACTGCTAACAGGAGCTAGTCACAGCTGATTCAGTTGCTTTTAATGGGACAGTTTGACTGAATGGAAACAAATACAGGCTAAATAAACAGTTGTAGCCCACACTGTTACTCACTGAATCTGTGGGAAAATAAACTTCCTGTTCACGTCCCCTAAAGCATTATCGGCATTTTAGTTCCAAAACATAAAGCATCCAAGTAGCCAAATATAAGTAGACAATGAATAATAACAGGAGTGATAAAATCCATTAAAGGTCATATATTGTATAAAGGTCTAGGTTTTATTTTATCACTGTGAAAGTATCAAAGTGCTCAGTGCACAGAAAAACGCACACAGCACATATTTGTGAACTAAACCTTCAAACAACTTGTTAGGTCTTCTGTAACCTTGTGATGTCACAACAAAGTAGTCACTGCTCTCAGCCATACTCCAAGCCCAGCCCACCCGGACCCAGCATCCAACCTTGCAGGATTTGGTTTCTCTGGCTCAGGCTTCTGATTGGCTCACCGACCTGTTGTTAGCTCCAGAGGGAAGGTTGAGAGAGGAGATGTAGAACTACATTGAGAAAATATGGGACGTTTAATAGAAACGTGAACAAATGTGAACAAATATAGGCAAAAAAATAAAAAAATAAGTTAGATAACAGATTCAAGCACACTCACCACACATGTCAATTCTGAACACACACACACAGACACGTACACCTATTACTACTGAGTGGCGTCCAGTCAGTGCATCAGCCTTAGTGCTGTGTACCATATGTGCTGCGTTGGCCCTGTCAACTCCATTTGGTTCAGTTTGGCTGTTCACACTGTCTAACACTGTCCCAGATGTGGCCTGCTGGCTAATTAGTAGAGAATAGAGAGATCTGTCAGGGATACAGACGTACAGTGATGCGAGAGAAACCAGGGCTGGGACTAATGACGTAACACACACGTACACACACATGTACACACACCCGTGCATTCATACACAGTGTCTAATCTGTCTAATTAATGTTCAGTGCTGCCCTGTTGGAGAGCGGCTGTGGTAATTAGAAAAAGCTCCTACAGTATTTTGATAATCCTTTAGCTTGGCCCGTGGTTTTTTTTCTTTCTATTTTTCAGCTCTTTGTTTGCCATACAATTATAATGGACTCCTGCCAGCCAATAGAAATGAAGTGTTTCCATGGTCCAGTAACTAACCCTTCCATCCCTCCACCTGTCTCGTATCCATGCCAACACTCTGACCTCAGGCCATGGGCTCTGACCCCTCTGACAGAAAGTTCAGCCCATCCTTTGAAGCCAAAAGGCCGCAGGACACGAGCGCTAGCCACCGTCACAACTCATCCTGCTCCTCCAGGACAAACACACTCATTTAATAGACATCAGCGTTCAGCAGAAGGTCAATAACTTCAAGTCCTCTGCCGTCGGAGACTCGCACAAATGTCAGATGGAAATGTCAATAACCGTGTACGGTGTATCCCGGTGGTCACAAGGACTGTCTTTTTCTCACTCTCTGTTTCTTTCTGAATGACTTTGACTACTTTCTTATTCCACTCAGCTTCTGGGCCTTTGAATCAATTTTGGCTCTCTCCCGGTCGCATTGTCATTCTCGCTCTTCTTCCTCCTCCTCGTTCTCCCTCCCCCCATCCCAGTGTTTCTTCTTTCATTGTCACTCCCTCTGCCTCCAGTGTCTATCACCCCCCCCCCACCACCCCCACCACCCCCATTGCCACCTGTCTTAGATCAATGCAGCTTTAGCCACTGTCACCTTCCAGCTCAGGTCATGTTTGCCTCCCTCCGTCTCTCTCTCGGCCTCTGTGTCGCGGATCAATGCAGGGTTTAGCCATTGTCACATTGTAGTGCAGGTTGTGTTTTATTGAAGCTGTCAAGGCGCTGACCTTTCCATGTCCAGGGGAAGAAAGAAGGATGCCAGTAGCTATGACAGAGCGAGAGAGGGATGACCAAGCCACTTATGAGTCTAATCTATCACGGGGGGGCAGAGAGGGGAGGGTTTGGTTTCCTGCCAAACTTTGGGCTTCAAACACTCACCTACGTTATTTTTTATTTATTTCATTTATCCCTCACATCACTCACCTGTGTTTCTATTCATTTGTTTCCCCTCCCTTTTATTCAAGATTCAGTATCGAGGAATATTCTTCTCTGTCAGAGGTAGTTCTGGTTCCTGTTTAAGTACAAGAAAGAAAGGACACATCTTGTTTATTATAATTTAGCAGCTGAGGACGACAAAGACCAGTGTGAGCAGATACATGGTTTCTTGTTCAGTCCATCTTCCTGTCAACACGCTGAACGTTTACAGATTTTGGTGCCTGCTGCTTTCATGAGGGCTAACTGCCTAATTTACTGGGCTAATTAAAAGTGTTTGGCATGTATCTCCAGTTTAAAAATGAAGTGCAATTCATCAAAATATTTTAGTGCATAACAGCTGAGTGGTGGATCTGGCATTTTTCAGTAAAACATATAACACATCATGTAAATCAGCAGATTACCACAGTGCTCTATCAGCAGGTGTCTGCAAGCTGTGAGTGCACATCATCTCCTCCTCCAGGCATAACAACAAACTGTACAGTTAAAACATGTTGTGGAATACCGTTTCCCATCACAGCCATGGCTCATTTAAAGCTGGAGAAGTTGAAATACTCAACCAGGGGATCAACCCAGACATTTTGGAGAGTCTGTACACTGGTGCACAGGAGTGGGGCTGCACAATTAACTTTTTTGGAAAAAGGCAAAATGTTTGTTTGGTACAAGCAAATGTTTTTTTCTGGAAAAAAATCATCTTCGCAGTGCAAAGTTTGTTAAAACCTAAGATAGATAACAACCATTCATGTAACGCTAATTAACAGTTAATACAACATGTGACAACAGTGACTCAAAATCGCAAAGTAGTATTACCAGATGGGACAGCCCGGGGCTAGCAGATTAGCATGCTAACTTCAGTGGAGGGAAACAAGTGATAGATAATAAAAGCAAAACAAGAGAATTGGTGAGTGCAGGTCTGAAGTTTGATGCTGAACTGACAACGTTTCATCTAGTCTGGTAAGTAAACAGCTGTGAATGCTCATGTTGGCTATGCAGCGATAGCAAAAATTCACATAGAGCACCTTTAATTATTAATAAAAAATAATAATTGTTGCAGTTTCATGCACTGGAGCTTGCAAATGTAGCATGAGGTAACAGTTTGGAAACTGTTCAATAACAGTCGCCCATGTTGGTCTGTGATGATTTTATATCAAAGGATATCAACTCGATGAAATAGGCAAAAAAGGTAATACTGGTGTATTCCCTTTGGATCAATGTGTATTGCCTGACAAAATGAAGGAGCATCACTTCATCTCTCTCACAGTGGAGTGATGTCCTCCTACAGCCTTTACTGGCTCATATTTTTCCACCTCGTCTTTCCCTTTCTCTCCTGTCAGGCCTGTCATTAGCCTCACCTCCCACCTGTAACTTGAGCTTATTTAGAGGATTTCTCTGTGAGCAGGTGCCACATATCCTTTATGTCACACAGTGGGACAGACTAATGGACACGGGGGGTAATGGGGATTCATCCTCCACATTAATGATTCCTTTCACATTCAGTCCTTCCTTCCTTCCTTCCTTCCTTCCTTTCAGTGTTACATATTACAGATTCATACTGAGAGACAGAACAAAGGCGTTACCTCCAGTAACTGCTGCACTCAGTGTCCATCACTTTTCATCAGTGCCATATTGTGTGTGTGTCACAACAATAACACAAATCCAGACACACGGGTTCATCTGTGTGACTGCAACAGTATGTGCCCACACTTGTTGGTAAAAGAGGAAAAGCTGCTCGGCCGCTGAGCCAATCTTGTGACCTCAGTCACGACAAGCAGCTGTGTCCGCTGGAGGCCGAGGACGTGGATGGCCGGACGCCATTCTCTGCATTACTTCTGAAAGCGGGGCCAGATCTGAAGGCCACCCGGACGCCCGCTGTGGCACCACCAATACGGCTGTTTGAGGAGCCGCCAGTCCTCAGCAGCCTTATCAGGATGAAGAGTGTAACATCTGCCAGCTGCTGATCCAGCCCACGGGAGGCTACATCAACTTGTTTAAGAGCTCTTGAAGAGAGTTGTAACATCAGGTCCTCAGATTTGCTGCACAGGTTGCTGTGGAGGTCTGAGCTTTCCTGATAACAGCTTAGAGCCGGTGCTTTCAAACTCCGACTGCGCTGCTTGCATGACTTCAAATATTGAAAAAGAAAAGTTGATATTAATGCATTTTATGACTCTTGTTAATATTTGTTGTCTTACTACTATCTGATAGTCATGCTCTAGGTTTTAATGCTTTAGGGGAAGTGAACAGGAAGTTTAATGCCCCCATAGATTCTGTGAGTAACACTGTGGGCTACAACTTGATCCCTGCTTATTTAGCCTGTATTTGTTTCCATTCTGTCAAACTGTCCCTTTAAAAGCAGCTGAACCTGTTTGCAGTGCAGCCATGGATGTACAGACAGCTATCACTGGATGCTGTGATACTGAGCAAAACTTAAAAACATGATAATTCTGAATGAAGTTCTGCAGCATGTCATGTTAAGACGTGTGTGAGTGAATTCAGGATGGGTTTCTGTATGAGTCCTCTGGGGGGGTCACATGGGTAACAAAAGAATAACATATATGGAAGGATGATAGATATATAAATTCATTCTGTTGCTGTTTTTAAAGTACATTCCTATTTGGAGAAAGTTATCAGTTGCTTGTTGTGAAACTAGTAGCTGTTGGTAAATGACCAGTCATCCTTTCTGTCTGTCTCTGTGACCCTGATGTCCTCTGTCTCTCACTGGGAGATGGGATGATGTCCACAGGAAGTGTCAGTGCTTCTGATGAAGCACGAACAACAGGTTGAAGGTATCTCTGGTTCCCTGAGGTTTCACTGTGTTTTCATGCTGTAGGTCTCCACCCATGGTTCAGCCAAGACCCACCCCACACTGTGTGTGTGTGTGTGTGTGTGTGTGTGTGTGTGTGTGTGTGTGTGTGTGTGTGTGTGTGTGTGTGTGAGTGAGTGAGTGTCTATTCATGGGTTTCTCTGTGTTTTGGTTTGTGCAACAGTACATTCACTCAATATACCTTTTGTGTTTTTCATTTTGCTTTTATATGCATTTGTGGCAGTGTGTGTGTGTGTGTGTGTGTGTGTGTGTGTGTGTGTATGAGATGCAGCATCTATCCCCACAGGCCAGATGAGGTGGCCTTTGTGGCATCTTGAGTCAGAAACTATAAAACTTTAAACACATTTCAGCTACATCTCAAGGACACAGCCACTAAAGCGCCACAGTCTGGTAAAGACCTCGGGCTCTGACGCTTTGCTTCGCTGCTGTGGCTGCATCACTGTATTCAGCCCGACACTGACAGGCCACTGTGAGCGTAGAAAACCTGATACTTCATAATTTTCCTTTGCTTTCTATCATGGCAGACAGGCCTTATAGCATTACTGTCTTGTAGCAGTAAAATATAAAGGTGAATGAAACGGTGACAATTTTCACCTAACTACTGATCCGACTTGTCTTTTTTCAACCTGATTGTCTGTGTTTCTTACAAACTCACATTTTAAGTTTAATTTCAATGACATGATGCAGTGTCACTAGACTTTTCCTGGCCTTCGAGGGGGTATCAGGAGTGCTGGGTTATATTTATCGAGCTGTTTTTCCGCACAAGCTGACAAAGGGCCTGGGATGAGCAACGTAATAAAAAAAACAAGTAATAGAAATATTTTATGACAGTCTCAGAAATATGCTCAGAATTGTGTGTGTGTGTGTTTGTATGTTACAGGGACCTTTGACTGGGTGAGGACCAAAAATCATGTTTCATGGTGTGACGTTAATTTTCTCCCTAAAATCTGTCTGAACAACCTTCTCTGATTAAAAATGTTGACAGACTCATCAGAGCCGCTTTCAATTATTACCAAGCGCTCACAGCAAAGAGCGGTGAAGCTGACTCACAGATTTTTTTATTTCACCTGTCAGCAGTAGCATGGCCAGAAATATTAATTTAGTTGGGCCTGTGGGGAGGCGTGCAAGAACCACACCAAAAAAAAAAGGATCTGGATTTTTTACTCTCATTAAAACATCATTCAGAGTACTTGCCTACGAACAGTTTTTAGTATACATTTTTATATACAATGCATTGTATTGACAGCAGGCAACATGCAATAGTTTCAAGAAATCATTTTTTTTCATTTAACACACAGTGATTTTCCCCAGTTACAGTATAACTTAACTGTTGCATGAAGGCAATGTGAAACCTGGAGTAATGCACATATACACTGAACATGCATCTGCATCACACCAGATTTTCTAATAGCAACAGTAACAACAAACAACGAGATTTTTAAGGTTACATCTCCTCTGTTTGCACAAGGCTTCACAGTCTAGACAAAAAAACTTAGCCGCTGCTTTTGCCATGAGCGGGAATGAGAATGAATTTTGGCTGAAATGGAGGTTTGTTCACATTAGAGCAGCATCTGTGTGTCCTGCGGCCGCGGCTGTTGGTGATGCTGAGTTAGAGGGGCCCGAACATGGTCCCGGGGACGAGGCTGGAGCAGTCGTTTTGGGTTGGCGGAGCTGGAAGGTGGAGGAGCTTTCCTTACATTACTGTTTTCTGACTGCCGTTATCTGTTGCTGTGTCTCAGGAGGCAGAGCGGGGTCGTCCTCTGGTCACTGTGGTGCTGGTACAGTCCCATGCTCCCGCCCCTGGACACATGTTGATGTGACCTTGGGTGAGACACTGAACCATGAATGGCTCCCAGTGGGCAGACAAGCAGCTGGTGGGACAGCTCACTGCCATTGTGTGTGTGTGTGTGTGTGTGTGTGTGTGTGTGTGTGTGTGTGTCAAACTTTAAAATTTCCACCAGGAGGATGCGTGGGTGGTAACACAAACTTCTGTTACCGCTGATCTTCTGATGTGTACTGAAAAACACCAGATTTTTTTTTTTTTAAAGGACTTGATTGATATAAATACTTTAAGTACTTCAAATTTGATGTTCCTGCTTGTGCTCCTAAAATCAGTTGACACTGATTACCACAGTTTAAAGTTAATGGGGTCTCAGAAAATGTCTCTGGTAATAGAAACTGAAGAGAAATAAAGTAGAAAGTGTGAATGAGCTTCTGATTAAGTCAAAACGTTTGTTTGTGGGTCTTTGTCATTTCTTTAAGTTTCTTTTTTTCCCTGAAACATCAAACCAAAAATAATGAGCCCTGTGTAACAGACTGTAGGTGAGCGTTTAACCTTGTGCAAAGACAGAGCTGCACAACATCACTGTGCATCAAACTTTTAACCCATACATAATGTGAGCGAGTGAGTGCACCTCTTCTCCCGGCAGATCAAAGGGTAATTGGAAGAAATATCTAGTGCAGGGATTCGCAACTTTTCTCAGAGATTTTCCTCCGGGATGGATGGATTTCATTTTTACAGACCATTAGGGAAGACCTTGATGGACAGGGATCAAATAATCCCTGACCTCACACGGATTTTGTGTAATTACCATCATCACTCAACACCTTTAACTCATTACTGTGTCAAACTCCTTTTTTTTCTTCAGTAAACAGAGAATCTTCTATCTTCTATAATTTATGCTTTACTTCAGCCGTGATTTAAGAAGTGAACTTGCATAGATTAGCGCTGGCTCTGAGAGAAAGTCACTCTTTGTTTTAGCCAAATTCAATTTCCAGTTTAATCATTTCAGCTGCTGCTCCATATTTTAAAGACCTATCTGTTGATCAGCTTCATTAAAATAAAGTTCTAGTCTCCACAGGTTTTAGTCATATGGACATAGTTAAAATAAAGTTTTTTTTAATCAAATTTCTATTGCGTGTCATAATGATTGTATGCAGCAATCATGGAAACTTGCAGCGCTCCTGTGCACGGTGTGAACAGGGGGTGAAGGTTCTTTGAGTTCCAAACGTGGTTCTCTGTAGCAACATATTTCTTTCCCAATTCTCCACAGGATCTAACTGAGCATCCTTCCACCGTCCTAACTCCTCGTTTCCTCCCTTCTTCTTCTTCTCTCTCTCCCTCCAGATCCCTCAGATCAGCTATGCGTCCACGGCCCCAGAGCTGAGCGACGACCGGCGGTACGACTTCTTCTCTCGGGTGGTCCCTCCAGACAGTTTTCAGGCTCAGGCGATGGTGGACATCGTCAAGGCCATGGGCTGGAACTACGTCTCCACCGTGGCCTCGGAGGGCAGCTACGGGGAGAAGGGGGTGGATGCCTTCATGCAGCTCTCCAGAGAAGCAGGTAAGACCAGCGGCTCTGCGTGCAGCACACGGTTCATGAGGCATTAATAGGTTAATGGATGAGTGTTTTGTAACATTTTAACTAACTCAGGTTTATGTCCTGGTGTCCTGCCACAAAACAATGTAAGACAATTACTTCAATTAATTCAAAATCAAGGAGTTTATTTTTCTTTTGGAGGCACTGTTAAAATCCCCCACTTTACTGATTCACACCCTGAAAACATGGTTGGAAGTAGAGTTGTTCCAATTCCAATACTAGTATTGGAAATGCCTCTTACGCTGCTTAAAATACTGGATCAGGAATCGAGTCTATGCCCAGATCTGGTACCACATAATGTTTTGACAAACTTCATAGTTTCACACCCCGATAAAACAAGAGTTTTCCTGGAAATGATTTCTTCTTCACTGCTCTAAAACAGTAGCCTGCACAGGAGGTTGTACCCAGCAGCCGTTGGCGAGTCCAGACCTAGATGCTGTCTTGCCCTTATCTGGACCTAAAACCTATAAATTATTAACACTTTTTATTTTGACTGTTTTACCGGCCCAGCAATTCTAGCCTTTACGGCACTGGTCACATGATTCTACTCAGCCAATCATTGCGACTTGACTCAGTGAGTGAGATACACCAAGTGTCAACCCACCACGAAGTCACCCATTGGTTTTTGAATTGCCGTTTTGAAGCCTTGAGTTTAATTTGGCCGTCGCCATCTAGTTTTTCTGCACTTCTACCTTTGATGTCAATCATGAACTAATGTCCATAAATCTGCTTATAGATCATGAAAAAGAAGATGCTCATTATAACTGCAGAACCTGAGAATCATCATGTTTTTAGGTTTTCTTCACTATCACAGTAATACAGTGATAATTGTTTGTACATCCATGGCTACACTGCAAACAGAAGCTGGTGTTGAATGCCAAAATGTCAGCACATTGGTGGGTCAGTTATGGTAAATAGCACTTTTCTAGTCTTATTGACATTGTCATACAGCGCTTACATCTACGCATGGAGCACTTCTACCATTCACACACACTCTTACAATGATGGAGCAGCCATCAGAGGTGATCAGTGGGTTCAGTGACTTGCCCAAGAACACTTCGACATGCGGAAGGAGGTCTGAACACTTCCAAGATTCAAAGACATGTCTGGCACTTTCCTATTTCTTGGTGTAAAAGTAAAAGAATCTGTTTGCCAACCTGTGAACATGAAACAGATCTGATATAAACTGGTGACTCACAGAAGCTTGAAAAGAATTAATTAGAGTACACAGCGATGTTGATTGCTCTCTGAATAATCTCACTGACATTTAGAACAATCTGATGACTCTTCACAACTCACCAGTTGGGATGTGTCCTGACATTTATGTTCCGGAGTTTTTCGAGGATTATTAAAGGACACGGCACTGCCAGGGAGCGCGGAGGAAGAGCAGAAATCTCTTAACAAGAAACAGTCGCCCAGTATTTCCACAAAAGCATAGGGCCTCACTCATTGATCTGCGGTGGTGTTTCATAAAAATGAATTGCACAGCGGTCCATCTCAGGGTTACCCCAAGCGGTGTCCAGCCTCTTTATCTTTGCAACAGGTTGTCTTTGAAAGCGCACACAGGAAAAATCTTGGGCCTTAATCCCCGGCTTGCCTCTCATTTTTAATGAGAATGAGCAGATAAAACCAGTGGCCAGACTCGAGTAAGAATTTATTGTGAAGCGACACAAAGACAGCATTAAAAAAAATAGGGTAGCTGCCTAGAGTTTGAAGTTTCCTGGATCATCTCAGACCTGATTCACTTTGCAGTGTCAGTTCGGTCACCAAGACCAGCACAAACCAGGTGTAAAAATGACAAGTGAGTTTGTTTAGGATTTAATGGCTAAGTGATGTGGCCATATATGTTTACTATGAGGGGATATATAATTTTCACATATATAAATCCTGTGTATTTGTGAAGATATAAGTTTATAACATATATGAAATACCCATAATAAAAATGTTATATGTACATATATTTAAAATATCTATATAGTATAACATGTTGACAATATTTAATTTATATATCCAAGTTTATTTAAAAAAATAAACAATCACAATTCTATGTATATGTTTTTCTCATTGGTTTCTTATTAATTTGACCAACTGTATATAATATCAACATATACTGACCAGCTTTGGGATGGATATATATTTATGTAACACATGTCTACAGTACAAGCATACATATATTAACATGCATATTGTATGAGATAGACGTTTATATAAATATATGAAATTGTTCAAATAGGTTTCATATATAATCATATGTATATTTATATACATACATTCCATATATGGAAATTCAATACATACACATATATTCAATTTGTGTATGGGGTCTGCAGCGTTTCATGAATCCTCCAGAACCAGCTTTGTTTATTATTTTTATCGCAGTTGGTGAATATTTAATTTGCACTTAATGAACTGTCAAACAAATCTGAAGTGTTAATTCTTGATTTAATGAATAATACTGGCAGATGGCTGCATGTATTTTTCCACAGTCATAGTTGTGGAGAGTCGTTCAAATCATTATCTCTTCTGTTACTGGATAGTTTCAATTTGTCAGCGAGCTGATTAGATGCTAATTAACCCAACCACCATCAAAACATGCTTTTAAAGTTCGATATTGTATCTTTTTTGCAAAGTGCCGACATAACAAGGATCATTCCCTGCAGCGGCTGACCAACTGTGAGCAGGTCTCAGTGACTTATGAGTTCTCTGGGCCAAAAACCTTCTCTCAGACTGAGGAGTTGCTTTATGAATCACTCTCAGAAGTCCTTGGAGTCCTAAAGTCAGGACTGATATGACTCTTAATTTTAGCAGTTCCTCTCCCAGGTCAATCAGTTACTTTTAGCCTTGGGGGGTTTAGTGAACATGGCTCTTGATTCTTTAATAAGTGCGAATAATGGGATGGTCAAAGAAGATGCACAACAGCTACATGCATAAAAACACAGTTTAACCACAGTAAATTAACCATGTCTCTAAAGGATGGCGTAAAGGGGCAGTAGATTGAACATCCAGTCGCTGTCCTGCGTCCCTGTGACATGTGGTGTGGTCACAGCTCTGCGGTGGACATAATAAGAACGCTGTGCAGCATCCAGAGGTGCAGGCCCATGAAACAGTAAAGAAGGGGCTGAGATTCAGAAACAAATGATAAATCCAGAGCGACTGAGTCTTAAACAGAGTCTGGTCATTGTGCAGATGTGATAATTGCACCCAAATGCTCTCATTTCTGATGCTATCAATCCAAGAACACCACTACGCCTTCTTAGCCGGCTGTTCAGCTGGTAAATATTTGATAAAAGAGCTCTGTTTCCGTGTGTGTGTGTGTGTGTGTGTGTGTGTGTGTGTGTGTGAGAGAGAGAGAGAGAGAGAGAGAGAGAAGTGTGCAGGTCTTTCTAGGTTATCTGCAGATTTGTGAGTAATCCACCATGTATTGATTACGGGAGGTTCCCTCTATCAGTTGACAGACACACATCCACAACTCTTGCACGCACGCACACACACTCACTAATACAAGACCCGGGAATATAATTAGACAGTGTTCTTTTCTAGCGGGGCATTGCAGATAGGAGCTTACACACACACACACACAGGCGGTAATGCAGGGCAGACACCTCCAGAGTGATTAGTCAGGTGGTTGGAGACTGATTAGCAGGAAGTTTCTTCTCACAACTTCTCTCTCAGTAGTTCTCCAGCGTCTGATAAGCTAACTGGCTCCTCGCTGCGGCAGAGGCTGCCACACGACTGTGGTTACGACACACCCACCCACCGTGAAAACACACAGGAACTTCACATGCAGGCTGCCAGATATTTGCGTTTTTTGAATCTGGGGTTTTCCTCCTAGGGATGATGTGACTCATGACTCTTCTCATTCGTTCTCGGTGTGTTGTGGCAGGAGAGCAAATGAGAAGACGTGAAGAGACTGTCAAAGACTGACGCCCACGTCTGCTGCTGCCACGTATATGAAGTAAACAAGCCTCCAGCACTGTGCCAGGGCCTAAATCGTAAACCTGTGCACAACACTGTGATGTACTGAATGTGACAGGTTTCAGATCATGTTACATGTTAAAAATATTGTGCAGTTATCAAATGTCTTTAAAATAAAGGTTATCATCTAAGGCCTGATGGTGAGCCACCACCCTGCTGGCCGCTGTGAGCCCCCCAGTCAGAGAAACTCTGAACTCTCCTGTTTATGTCCTGCCCACCAGTTTGCATTCTTTAAACTTATTATTTGAACTCTTAAGAAATCACTTTTGCAGACAGCCGTAAATACTTTAATACTCATGAGCCTCAGTCACTGGTGCTTTGGAGAAGAAGCCAGTGTGTGAGGCGTGGAGCAGAGCAGATTCTTAAATGTTTCATTGTCGCAGCTGAGAACAAAACACGTCGTCATGGTTACTGAATTCAAGTTGAGTCCAAAAGTGACGTGACGGAAGTCGCTGATTGTAAAATTATTTTGAGCTTTCACCAAACATAACACTTTACAGCATTTCAAGCTCTTTGATTAGATTGTCCTCGCTGAAATGCACCTTGGGAGTCGTCGTTTCCCACCTCTCCTTCAGGCTTTATGTCCACAAGCTTTTTGTAGCAGATATTTTCAAACACTGTTGTTCAGCCTTTGTCTGGATGATTCATGTCCACTCAACCTGAGAACAGCCCCAACTGTCCATCTTTGGAAGGCTTCTTTTTCTTGCCTCTATACACTAAGCGCTGGAAATATTGACAGGTTGTCATTGAGATGTCATTTTCACAGCATCATTTTCACAATGTCAATCAGTTGTGTTATGTGGAGCTCAGCAGATTGCAGACATCTTCACATTTTTCCAGCTCTGCTTTGAGATAGTTGATAAATTACTGAACAGTCAAAACTCAGCTATGCCAGGATAGAAGTGTTTGTTGAATTTTCTTGTGGTTTTAAATATTCCATATCCTTCACCACAGCTTTATTTAAAAAATAAATTAGAACATGAAAAAGCCTACTTCAGCAGAGGAACAAATTTTAACTGGACCTCATATCCAGACATCCACTTAAGTCAGGCCGAAATGAGGGAAACAAATCGTTAGTCTGAACTAATTTCATACCTCTAAACCAAATCTGTCTCTGTCAGATTTTGCATTAATGTGCAAAATAATCACAAAAACAAACTCAAAGGGCAGGGTCAGTTCGGGTTTGGACGTGAAATCAAATCTAATCTGCACATCTGAGGAAGAAAATCTGGAGTCTCAAAGGCACTTTCTAATCAGGGGATATTATTTTTTGCAGCTTCCTGAATGCAGACACACTGAAAAAGACCCTTAGGAACCTGCCCTTATTATCTCTGAATCAGCAGGATTGCAAAGGAAAATGCCATGAGATATTTGCTTTCTATTTCTTCAGAGGTGGAGAATGCTGACTGAGTAACTGGGGCCCTTAATACCATCTGAACTCAGTATTGGCAGCATACAGCAGCAGGGAATGATGTCTCCAAGCTATTTGCCATGTCGAGCATTTGAGTGAAGAGTGTTGGTAAAAATCTAACTAGTCATGAAAAACTATACCTGCAGCAACTGTTTGCCTTAAAAATATAGTATTTTCATTGTTGGGTTTCTTACATGATCAATCATAACACTCAGGTGAATGGCAGCATCATTCTTGAAGTCACACGTCTTTCATAAGGCTGCAATAACACAAATCTGAATATTAGATATTAGATATATAGATTAGAATATAGATGATTATTATTTATTTTTACTTTATTATTTATTAGCCCATATTAATTCCCAAATAGTGAAACTGTCCCACTAAAAGTTCTGCTGCCTCTTTTTCCTCTGATTTAGGGTCAGAGGTTTATTCGCACTGGACATCAGAGGTGATGTTATCCTGAGAAAGTGTTAGTTCACATGAAGCACTAGGGTTAAACCACTCTTGTCCTTTGTGTGTCACAGCCAGTGCTGCGGCTCCGAAGGTGGTCAGTCCTAATGTGTTCACTGGATGACATGTTGTACTGTCATATTCTGGCTACACAAACAACTCAGGCATTATTTGGATGTTTCCAGCGAGTCTCTTTAGGGCCTGTCAAGTGATAAAGTGATACTCTACCCAGCACTAAACACAAACCTCTCGTTGGCTTGAGAGTTAGCTGTTTTGTGTCAGTGCTTCCATCTTACATAAGAAAAACAAGTCATCGTTTACTGGGTGGTGCCTAAAAAAAAAAAATATGTTGAAAAACAAAGAAAGAACAAAACAAGATATAAGAAATAGAAAACAAGAGAAATAACAGTATTAATGTGATAACATTCTTCTGTTGAAAAATAGATTTTAAATAATAAAAAAATACTAATTTTGAATATTCCAATGGATTTTAAGGAGATCAAATGATTTCAAATTAAATAAAACAACTGAACGAATGAAAGAACATTCTGGCATTTAAAGACAGAGCCTGTAAGATAGGAGTAGATGGGAGATGGTTTGCTTTTTTAATTATCTGTGTGGAGCTTGAAAGAAAGCTCACCATCAGAAAACACCAAGTCATTTTAAAGAATCAAGTTGATAAAGAAGACCTGTTCGCAGCCAGGACTCTTATAATAAGATTAATTAATTAATTTACAGATGAGCATTTTGTTGGCATTAACCAGCTCTGCAGTGTCAAAATCATGCTGACGGTGAGTGCTGAATTTCATTAAAATGAGATTTGTATGTGTATATATATAATTGTGTCATCTGCATACAGATGAGAAAAGTGTAATTGGTCATATTCAGGCAAAAACTGTTTGTGTTTGTGAAATAGTGAGCATGTGAATGAACAACAGAAGCGTGCAAACATGAGTTTAAAAGTTGCAATAGCTGAAATGTAACGCTAGCCCTCTGGTTCAAGTGTTTGCTGTGTGGAGATCAGTGCTGTGCTGTTAAGGCTATCTGCTGGCAGTTCTTGTGCAGCGTTCCCCAGAAACAGCCCTCCTTAGGTCTTGTTTCCATGGTGGCTCCATACCTAGGCTCTGCAGCTGTTTGCCTCTTCAGTCTCCTCCATCTTCTTCTTAAACAGACATCCCCTCAGTGTGTTTATTTATAAATTCATTAGGCTGGAGAGCTATTAGAAGCAGCACACCAGCTAATGCAGCATCTAATTTGCCTATTTGATTACCTGGGAGTCCCGGATGGCATCCATCAGTCGTTTATTAGTCTCCTTTGCTTCCATAAACAGAAGAGCGACACATACTTATCACCATAGTGGGAGCTGCAGGGTGGGGGCGGGAAGGAGGATAGTATAAATGAAAAGAGAGGTGGTTTCACTTTACTTCAACAGAACATGGTGTGTTACTCTTGGAATGATAGTCAGTCAGATCCCATTCAGGGAGAGATCAGTCAGCTGAAGGAAACATATGGCGTTCGTGTTCAGTGATATAGTTCATTGCTGTGGTGGCTGGACTAATGTTTTCTCAGCCTATCACAGTGCAGCGACGCCGCCGTTCATCAAAATAACTCGTCTAAGTATTACATTTTGTAAAACAAACCCATCGCTTCAGGTTTTTTTTTTTTTCTCTGGCAGCTCAGTCACAATCAGCAAACAGTAATATCTCTCCATCAGACTGACACCGACTGATCCGTTTTCATGCTTCTCTCTTTTGTTCTATCACATTCCACAAATTCCACATCTGATGTTGAGTAATTTCAAAACAACACTTTAAAGACAAGCTTAATATTGTCCCAGAGGATCGAGTCAAAGTGACATTAATATTTCAAGGTGGAATCTTCACATGAACTGCAGTCATTGTTTAAAATTTGAAGAGGCTGCAGTCCACTGCTTTTTGATACACATCAGCCCACTATTAGGTGGGGATCAAGGACTTTGTAAAGAGAAAAGAGGAATTAAAAGAAAATAGCTTCAGGTTGTGTTGCTTATACTGGAGTTATACTGGTGTTTGGTGGTTAGCTTAGCACAATAACACCTGTAAAAAGCTATTCTCCAATCTCAAGTCTCTATTTTCTCCTCACACCTGTTGGTAAAAATGCATCTGGACTGACTAATGAATCGCATGTCGGGTGTGTTTAAGTTTGCAGTGATTATCGCTCTGTCCACTCCATTTCAACAATGAAAACATTTCTGATATTTTTTTTTTTTTTTGTCGTCTGCAACTTCCTAGCACAACTACAACTACAAACCAGACAGTGCAAACATTAGCACAGTGCACACACTAATACGAGACTGTCCTGTAAAATAATGAGCCCATAGGTTGTTTTTGCTGCAGGTTACTATGACTCCTGGTCATTATTGTAACCATGACAACAAGTATCATCTATTGTTAAGGAAGTACTTATTTTAACCCAAATCAGGATCTTTTCCTAAACCCAGCCAAGTTCTTTTAGTGCCCAAACCCAACCAAGCCATGACCGTTATCATTGTGACCGTGGCAACAAAGGTAGGTACGCCACTCTCAGTACAGACTGGCGACCTGTCCAGGGTGTATCCTGCCCTCACCCAATGTCAGCTAGGATTGACTCCAGCTCCAGTTTCGGATAAGCACTAAGGAAAATGTATGGATGGATGGGTCTTTGACCCTGTGAGGATGTGCATCATAACATGAGGGACATGCTTCCAAACACTATAACTTGGAACACACACCATCATCATGACCATCTGTAAAACAGAGAGGTTTAACTCTTTCATCGTGGACATTAAACACTTGAACCCATGGAACAAGTCATAGCCACTGTCTGGTAATGCAACCGTCTTGTCAGTGACTCCCAGTGCCACTAGCCCAGTTAATGACTACCATACAGAGGCTTCCTACAGAGCTATCAGCCCAGTTACAGGTCATGAAAAGGAAGGTGCAGTCTCTGTCAGTAATGACTCACCCAGTGACTCATCAACACAGGCACCGAGATTCGTGATTGTTCTGATTTTAGCTCCTGGTGTACATCAGCAAACAAAGACGCGGAGCGACCGAATGATGGATCTCATCTACTTTCCCAATCATGACTTCAGCTGAAGTCCTTCAAAAAGTTGTACAGTGTGTACACTATCTGTCCTATGCATGCGTCCTGCAGAGTTTTTGAGAATGAGTAACACATGAATCTCAGCGTGTATACTGTATGTTTGGTTGATGTGCCACACACTCCTGAATTCCCTCTTGACAATCTTGGAGCCAAATGGAAGGCGAAGCTCTTCCACAAATCTCTCTGCATCCGTTTTGTCTCGACGCCAAATAGGAAAGATAAGAGCCGCCTATGTGTCCTTCAGTTAAGCCAAGAAGCTTAAAATGGAAGTCAAAAGACTGGAACTGGGATAAAATAATCTAATACAGAACTTTTCATGGCAAAAGCCTTTCCTATTTAGAAAAATATATTTCAAATCTTCCTGTAAAACAGAATCAGAATCTGTGGTGAACAATTTAAGATTCATTGTAGGGGCTGCAGATCTTAGTGGTGGTTCAGTTCAAGGCCGTTGCTACCACTGAAGACACCAAGGCTATGTCCTTCAGCATGAGGAAAAATAACAGATTCGGTTCTTCCTCACCACATTTTTATTCTATGAAGAATATTTAAAGAAGCATTTACACCTTCGTGTTTGCTAAACACACAAATTGATTTGTTGACAAAATAAAATCAGAAAAATTATTTTCTTTTTTGGTGAATTAGCAACACTTGGACTTCAATGACCTCAGTTTTCTCAATCCCTTTTTCTATAGAAAAAATATTAGTGTCAAAAAAATATAAAGGTTTTCTTCATCTGTGTGCATTAAAATTTACTGAATCCAAAAAACCCAGAGATATGCACATGCTGAGTGTAAGCTCATTTATCAGTTCATATTCCACACTGACAACGCAGTCATAACATCACATATTAGTCTATCCATCACCCTGACAAACACACAGCACCCTGTTGGGCTTGTGTGTACTGCCTCCTTCATCCAGAATGTGTTTCTGCTCTGGAGATGTTTGAGCTCATCTGATTAGACCCGAACTCAGCGAATGATTTTGTTGTTTTGTTTTTTTTTAGGAAAATGTTTCACACAACACAGACAATTGAACAAGTGGAAATCAGGTGGAAAATCATGACTGTCACTGAAAATGATGTTTAAGTGTGTAAATGGACACAGACCGTTTGAGCAGTGCTGCATCATAGATCAGCTGATACTTCACGGAGGTTTAGTCTTAGATTTAGTCTTTAGTTAGTTTAGCTCTGATGTTTCTGTCTTTACCCTTTACCCCTTGGCTTTTACAATGTATAGAGATACAGTCTCATTGAATGCTATAATATGTGCTTACCAAGCAGCAACCTGGGGCTAAAAAATGGAGTCAACAGGGAAGTGTCAAAAACTGCAGTTGACTACTGCAGTTTTTGATTGACTACTTGATGGTGGCTCCAGTGACTGGCTGTTAAAATGCCCAACATCACAGCAGAAAGAAACATGTCTTATCAGCTATTTTGCTCTAAATGGGACCATAATTTAAAAAATGAACATCATGTTGTAATGAAGACGACTTGAAACTAGAGACTGAGACCATAAACTCATTAGGAAAATGTTTACTGAGATAATAAAACAAGTGAGAAGTAGAGGCATTTTCCCATAGTCTTCAATACAATTGGAGCTTGTTTTTGCAGCCATCGGAGTCGCCCCATCAGATAGAATCCAGGTTTAGGGCACTTCAGCATTGGCTTCACTGTTCCGACTCAGAGTCTATGTCCATTTATATATATATATAGTCTATGCAAAAGACACAAAATAAGAACACAACAGCAACACAGAAACCCAGGCTGGGAGGCAGCAAGACCCGTGAGTTCTGGTGCTGGCACTATCGCTTTTAAGCGCTTGCTTCCCAGGCTAGGTGCACATCATAGAGGTCTGATCAGGAATCACAAGAGCGGAGCTACAGAGAAGACAGGAGAGGAAAACAGACTAACGCAACACCAGGAAACAAACGGCCATAACAGAAGCAAAGATTCACATTGAGAAGATGATTGCAGCTTGAAAAATAACTTTAGCTAATGAAGTAGATGAGAGATGTCAGTGTTGCTTGGCTGCAGATCTGACTACAGGTCAGCAATGACATGTTGTGCTGTTTGGTCACCTGTGGAGTACTGGTCCTGCTGTATAGGTACGAGACAACATGCACGTGCGTCTCAGATTTACCACAGGAATGAAACCCATCATAAGGTTGTGCAAAAGTACTTTGTGTTGTGCCAGATTACACAGAGAAGGATATACAATGCAGGAGGGGAAAAGTAACACAGTGACAAAGAGATTTTTTTTTTTTTTGCCCAGTGGGCATGTCAACAAACATTTAGTGATTTATTCGAAATGAACTTCAGGACAAAATGCTGTGAGCCAAATGCTATCTGACTCTGGCAGCCGGTTACTTTGTGTACACCATCAAATACAGAAGCCAAAACCGGCATAAATGAAATATATTTCAAAAAGTTGTTAAAGTGTTGATCCTTTCTCAGACTTATTAAACATTTCTAGACTCCTGACTTCACCAGAGTCTGTGTGAATATAAACATGTGTGATTTGAATCCTCACAGATCACAAATGGTTTGTGAGCTTGGCTGCTAAAGGTGTGTCTGAATGTTTGATTGACTGTATTTTAACCTTATTTATTTATGCCTGAACTTTATTTATTTATGGCTTTTTAATTGCACGACACTATGCTGATGAGAAACACTCTTTCGTGTCTTTCTGTGCATGCAAATTACCAGGTAGGCTACAGTGAATCTTGAATCTTGAATTACCAGTGAGTCCAGGTAATGGTATGAGTCTAATGACTTTAAATATGTGAAGTTATGTCATGGCTGCATAGCTGTTTTTTTCCTTCTTCTTTCATGCAGGTTCATTGTTCACTGGTTCTTTAAGGGCAGCTGTTCAGTTACATTCAGCCTCAGTTGCACCTTAATCATGACTGCAGTGTGCAGATACAGTATGTGCACTCTATTATGTTACCTTGCTGTATATTGACTGGATTTTCTGCAGTTTAAATCTCAGCTGACTCTGCTGATGGCACCGTCCGTCAATATCACAGGAAAATCAAATTTTAACTGGCATGTTAGATGAACATCGGCCTGCGAATGATTAGCTCTGAAAGTGTTCACAGCACGTTGTTCCACTTTTAGATCATGGAATTCCTCAAAATGAAGATCTCTATGCTCTGCATGTCATGCACTACATACAGTGCAGCAGATGCCTGCGGTTATTATGGGATATGTAAACAGGTGATGACCTTACAGTGTGGTAACGTAAGGGGTGCTGCAAGCATGTAATTATGTACATCAGAGAGAATAAATAAATCAACAGTGCTTCGTGGTAAGATTGAACTTTAGCATTCATTTTTTTTCATTACTCCTGAGCAATAATGGATTTCATGCTCTTCAGATCATGCAACAACAAGACTGAAATAAAAAAATATTAATTATATGTTTATATACTGTACAGTGGGATCCAAAAGCTTGAGACCCCTTTCTCACTCTATGTATTTATGTAATATGATTTTGAAAAACTCTTTGCTTTGCCATGAACAGACTCATATTAAAATACTGAGTCATCTGGTAGATATTGACACAAATACCACAGATAACCCCAACCTTAAAAGTTGTGAACTGGTTTTCAAAAACACACATTGATCCAACCTCTGTGATTATGCAGTAACAAGGATATTACGGCGCTGACACAGAGAAATAAATGGCAGCTATGTTTTTGTTGATCGATTACTCATTTAAATCATTCATCAAGCATCAAAATGCCAAAAAACTTGATGCTTAAATCATAACAAATTTAACATGTTTGAGTTGTGGACTGTAGGTCTCAATGTGGACTCACTATGGTCACTGTTTTCTGATGTTATACAGTAGATAGGTTGTTATAAACGCGTGTGATTGCGTGGCGGTGAAGTCTTCTCAGTCGTATCCGCTGCCTGTGGTGGGAGGGTTTTAGCCTCTCAGGGATGATTGCGATTGCATTATCCCCTTCCCCCTGAGGCAGGAGGCCTTGTAATGGCCTCTGCTTTGCCATATGCTTTGCACTCAATCAAACGAGAAGCACTGTTCCCCACCTCTCTTTCTGGCCCTCTCTCTCTTTGTCAATTGTAAACATGCTCTCTCTTTCTTCTGTCTTTCCCTCTTTTCCCTTTCTCTGTTAGAAGCAAATGTTTCTCTTTTCCTGCTTCTCTCTCTTACTTCCATCTCTTGCTGTCATTGTATTCATCTGTGCAGACTTGAAATCTCCCTGTTCGCTTCCTTCTTTCTTTTCTTCTCGATCTCAGCCTCTCAGTTTCTCTCCCGATCATCCTCCTGTGTTGAGTTTTTCTTTTTTTCTTTGCTCTCTGTGTGGAATCATAGAATATTATCTTTTTTACTTAATGGCCACTTATTCCATACATTTTAAATCCACTTCAGTGCCCAGGTCACAGCTGGCTCTCTCCAGTAAGCTGATTTCATGAATGCCATGTAAATGAGAAGCTTGGTTACTGTAATGGGGGTGGGGGATTAGAGACACCTGATTTGTCCTGGAGAGTGCCAGTGTCTCTGTCATGTATACATATAACCAGGTTTCTGCAGGCTGCACTTTAAAAGCTGCATTTTGGACTAATTGCAGACAAATTAGTGTTTTTTTTTTCTTTCTTTTTTTCACTGAATGCAGGATATAGAAGGTTTACCCAAACAGTTCAATGGCAGCAATCATTGTTTGAATTTTAGTGATTCCTCACAACTGATAAATAAAAAAGACTGTACTTGTTTTAAACTTACAGAGTAATGGAGAGGAAATCCTGGTGCCTGTAGATTTACAGTCATCACCCCACTGCAGTACGTGCAAGCATGTTTTCTCATTTACCTGCATAACCTGGCTTCCCTGAGCAGCCGGGTTGCTCATGGGTTCAGGTGGACACACTGATTAATGCTGCACCACTGTGAGTGGAAAATGTCCATGTTCACCCATCTGAATTTACAAAGACTCTCAGGAAACCTTGAGGAATACTTCCCACCTCAGGTCTGTCTCCATTCTCACTGCTACTGCAGCACATTGCTGCTGAGGGACTCAGGATGTCTACTCTTGTGTGTTTGTGTTCACAAAATGGCAATTTCGCTCTCTCTCTTTCTCTCTCTCTCACTCTCTCTCTTTCTCTCTCTCCACCGCTTGCTGTGCCCTGGAGAGAATAGAAAAGCTGGTTGCTGTCTCTCCCTGACTATCAGCAGCTCATCAAATGTTCATTTCTCTGGTCAATGATTGACTCTGGCCCCTTTATTAGCCTTCTGTTAGCAGAAAGATTAGAGAGGGGATCTGCTGTTGAGCATCTCCTCTTTCATTAAGAGAGATGAGGAACAGCACTGGATTGATTACAAATCCAAAGCCCATGCTTATCAGTGTATCTGTGCTGTAGATGGGCTGTTGTTGTGTCCATTCACATTCAGTGTGGCTTTAAATGATGCCGATAAATATTATTAAGAATGTCTGAAGCCGTGATGAAAGAATCTGTCATTTAATCATCATTCTCTGCCTTTTCTGTAAGAGTGTATGAAAAAGCACTGTGCTGATGATGTAGAGACATGTCTCACTGACAGATTCTTCATGCAATTATGATAAAGACGACTAAGAACGAGCCGTCATACTGGATGGGCTTGAGCACTTTTCTGCTGTCAGACAGTTTCTTCCATAACAGCTCGATATTGTAATTTTCCATCATGAGGAAGTGAGTAATGGTCATATTCCTCTGTTGGAGAGCAGGTAAAGTTGGTGCACACATAGTGTAACTATTCCCGTCACAGTTTATAGTTTTCTCTGAGACTCAGTGTAGTTGATATCATGTATGTTTTGACTGGTCATGCTGTAATAACTTGATTTTCATTATCTAAACATTTTACACATCATATAAAAACAAAAATTCTAATAAATTAAATAGATTCAATATATCCACCAGCTGTGGCGAGAGCATAACTAGAAAACAAGGGTAAACCTTAGCCAGTCTCTGAGGGCCTAAGGAAAGGATTATGAGTTTGCATTCTGGGTAGTGTAGTATTTCAACAAAGTGGGAATATTAATTTGTATGAATAAAAATCATTAATTGGGGGGAGTAGTAACAATGTAGCCATATTTGACTGCCGAAGTTTGTCTCACAAATCGCCCTCCTGCTTCTCTGATTCATAACTCAGTCACATCTGAACACACAGATGTGATACACACACTTTTAGATTTAGTGTAACTAGACTTCCCTAGAATATCACTATATCTGACATCTGTCGAGAATAAACATCCAGAGTTCTGCTTAAAAACCAGAGAAAAAAAGCCGCTCCTTCTTACTGCAGAACTTCATTCAGAAAAGTTTTGTTCCGCATCACAGTAATTCAGTGAGAGCTGTCTGTACATCCGTGGCTACACTACAAACAGGAGCTGATCACAGCTGATTCAGCTACTTTTAATGGGACATTTTGATTGAATGGGAACAAATATGGGCTAAAACAAGTTGTAGCTCACAGTGTCACTTCCTGGATCCTGTTTACATGCCCAAATTAAATAAAAAGGAAAAACTAAAATGTATTATACTGACATAACTATTCAGACCCTTTGCCATGACTCTTGAAATTTAGCTCAGGTGTGTCCCATTTCTTTTGAGATGTCTCTGCACCTTGACTGGAGTCCACCTGTGGTAAATTCCATCGATTGGCCATGATTTGGAAAGGCACGCTGCTGTCTACATAAGCTGACAGTGCATATCAAAGCATGTAAAGCATGTTTTTCTCAAATCATTCTTAATATACGTATATATGTTAAGACTTGTAGTTACTCTGCTAAAAGCCTGTAAATAAAGAGAGGAAATAAAAACAAGCATAAAGCCAAAGTTTCAAAGAGTCTTAAACCACAACTTTTAAATAATTTAGCCACTGTAATGTAAGGCCCTGAGATTTCCTCTATCTTCTATTGCTGCTTTCATAACAGCCACCTCTCCAGGGATTTTCACCACACTTTTGCATTATTGCTACTAGTGCATAAACCGCAGTATGCGCTGTAATGTATATACTGTGCTTTTCTGTGTACTATGTACTCTTCCTGTTCATCTCTGTCATCCCCGGTCCCTGTGTGTCAATACAGTCGTTACCATGAGATAGCAGAGCCCAAATGACACCGGAGCAATTTCTGTAAACCTACCAAGGCTTATGTATGACATACACCCATAATTTCACAGCCATAATTTCCCTAAGCTGTGTCTGCCACAGGCAAGATCCCAGCTACACAGCACAATATGAAGCCTTCAGCTATACAAGTGCAGCCAGGGGCCAATTTTAGCAAGAATGAAAGAGGGATGTGATTTTCACTGTGAATACACAATATTGAATTGATCCCTTCTTTCAAACAGTAGACTTAAAGTAAATGTCAGCCTCTCCCTTTATATTCTGACAAGAATATTTTAAAGCTGCGTCGTTAGCCATCAGTTACTCTGCAACAAAGAGATAAAAAACAGGTTCAGGAACATCCCAAAACTTTTCTTTTTCAGTTCTTTTCACTTATTCGCTGTCATCACATCTTTACCTATACTGTGTCACTTCTCCACTGCAATAACCCTGGATGAAAGGTTCAAGGTTCAAAGTGTCATTTGTTGTCATTCTCACTCAGTTAACAAGGGAGAAAAATCTGTGGAGTGGTGAACACAGTAAAATGAGATATGAATGAAAAACAGGTGCATAGCCGTCAGTGTGCAAGAAGTAATGAGTTGAACAAAGTAAGTAAAGGAGTGGGGGTGGGGAGACAGAGAGGAGGGAACATGACAACCATTCGAGGCACTTTGTTTGCTGTCATCAGTGATGCAGTTATTGATCAGATGACCGGATCATAACTGTTGCAGCCCAAGCTACAGTATCCTTCATAACAGCCACCACAAGGAGCATAATTCCTACTAGAGGGACCTCCTGCTTACCCAGGAAATTTGGTAGAAAACTAGTTTTAAAATGTAGCAGCATTGAGATTTAGTCAAACTGTGCATTTTTACCCAGTAACACTCTGTACGCTAACCGTGTTCAGGGCCTCCGTGTTCTCCTGCAGAACATGCTGTGCACAGAAATGAAATTTTTCTAAACCTCCAAAGGTCTTCACATTTAAAAATTAATTCAGCAATTGTGGCTTTTTAGCTGCGTGTCAGTTTTATTGAGGCAGACTAGCATTAGCGCACCAGGCTAGTGTGCTACTCACCAAGTAGCCCTGTGAGTGTACACACTATAACACCAGGCTGCTACAACCAAATATTTGCCTAAGACACATTGTTGTGGGGTTCTGTCCCAAACTCCTCCTCAGTGGGAAAAACGCAGGCGTAATCGAAGACATTATGTTGCTGTGATTCAATTTCCAGCCTCCTAAGGTGCAAACTGTGAAAACTATTTACAAGAAAATATATATACAAATGAAATAGAACAATGCAGAATAACAAACATATGTACTCTATATGCAAGAGTACAAGTATTACAAATAACTCAGAGACTCATGTTGCATCTGGGAATTCACGTTAGCTTCTCTGCAACCGAATCAAGACTGACTCCAATAGGTCAAGGCAGCCCCTTTTAAACCCGTAGCCCCTCCCACAAGGCTTAATACTGGTCGGGCTACTAAAACAGTGAAGGGAAAAGGAATAATAGTGGAGTATGCCTCTGGAGGGAGGGAAGGAGAGATGTGTGTGTTGTGTATGTATGTGTCAGTGACAGAGTCGCACTGTCGCACATGTGTATTGATTTTACTGTGCCAGTGTCCAGTGTGCTGAGCCTGTGGAGGACATCACCCTTGTACTGGGCCTAAAAAAATATGGAAAAACATAGAAACTATTGCAAAGATTTGTGGGTTTAAGTGCTTTGATAACATTTTGAGCAGATTCTAAATGCAAAGCATCCACATATCCATTTTTAAATTGTCACAGTATAAATAATCTTTAAGTTAACCCCTGAATGGAAATATATTTGGAACAATCGCTCCTCCTTCATACTCTTATGATGGCACAGGCTCGTAGAAATGTGTTGACTAATGCACTATTATTCATTATTATCAAAGCCACTGAGACAACACCGTCATTATACTTGTGTTCACTGCTCACCGTTCACCGTAGTCATAATTACCTGAAGTGCTGTGATCATTAATAAAACTGCATCAATGACAAACTGTGCCTCCTCCAACAGTGGCGCCTGTTAGCTTCTCTTTTGTCCCTCCAGTCTGAGGACAAGTCATCTGAATGCACCAGCATCGCTTCGAGAGCCACATAGAAAGAAAAGGGATGAATGAGTGGGGATTTGGGGGAGACACTACATTGTCAGGTTGTTGGCTTGTTATTGTGGCTCACAAATGTCACGGTGGTCTAAACGTGATATCAGGTTTCTGCATGCTGCACAGGTAGACTCTTTGGCTCCGGTGTAGCCAGCAGCTAACCCCCCATAGCTATTTATACAAAAGCACGAACCCCATTATCTGTGCCAGAATCTGACTGGGTGATGTTGTCGGCTGAGGGCCCAACAGACAGGCCTGCAGTTGTATAGCCACCAGCTAGTTGCCCACAGCCTTCCCTAAAGCCTCAAACTCATTCCCGATTCACCAGATAACTTCTGGCCTTATCCTGCTAGATCCACACAAACATCCCATGACACCGCAGCCCTCAGCTCTGCATGTTCATATCACTGCGTGGCCTCTAGCATATCATGCTAACCTCCCAGCAGTCAACCCATACAGCAGAGGAGTATGCACGAAGCTGTTAGCTGCTAAAACCACAACACCTCAACGCAGGGCCCGTCAGCCAGGAGCTGACAGTGACACAACCTGACTTAGCTCACCAATCACAACCTTCCACAGCGGTCCATTTAACACGACCTGTCACCGCACTCGTTCATGCTGCAAACATGCACACAGCTCCAAGCTGTGAGCCCAACCTGCAGACTGAGGACTAAAATTAGCATCACAAATGAAGATCATCTGGAGACTGCAGTGTTTGGATTACTGAAATATGCATGAAAAGAAATGAATGAAAGCACGGCTTTCCATTCTGCAGCATGCAAGTTCTTTTTTTGGGTCTTGTTTATTTTAAGACTTAATTAATATTTTTGTTCGATACTCATTCACAGAGAAATCCATTACAAAGGCAACACAGGCACATTTCTCACACGGCAGTGCTGCAGCAGAACTTGACGCAGCCTCTTTTTTGCATTTCATTTGGTTTTAATTTCATATTCAAAATGAGGGAAATATTCTTGAGCTTCTCGGGACAGATCACACAAGAGACAGACACAGGTGTCGCAACAGTGTCTCAGGTCATCCTTCCAGCCTGCTCCGCATACTCTCTCCAGTCATGGCTGTGAAGTGGGGTTGTGGCTGCTTTTCATCACCTTAAAATGTCTCCTCATTTCGCCTCACAAGGGAGCAACCGAGACACGAGGAAGCATTGCTGGGAAAAGATGCAAGAAGAGAGGAATCAAGGAAGCATGTTCTTGAGAGAGAGAAAATGAGAGAGACATCCTTTCCTCCAAACCTGTCGTTTGGAGGAAGCATTAGCTTTCTAACATGCTGATGTTTAGCAGGTGAAATGTTTCTACCATGTTCACCTTCTTGATAGAGCGTGTTAGCATGCTAACAATAGCTAAGTAGCACTGAACACAGCAGAGGCTGATGGGAATGTCATTCGTTGGACAGGTATTGGACAATTTAACATGTTGACCTGATGAGAAACAGTCTGTAGGATTAATCGTCTGGGAGATACTTCAGTCTGGACCGGTCAGCTGACTGAGAGACATCACCATCCTTGGAGCCATTCTGCTGCCATGGGCATGACATGGGCTATTTTGTGTTAAATTAACATATTTTGTTGGTTTTAGTGTCTTAAAAATGAGTCATAGTCTTTGTTTTGGTCTGGTTTATGGAGCTCAGCGAAGGCAACTCTTACTGTTTATCACACAAAATACAAAATCCCATCTGTGACTGAGCCAGGAAATCAAATATAACACCAACAAATCTAAAACACCTACAGAGCTGTTTCCTCTGATGTCAGCGATTGGTTTACCACTGACCCATTTTCTTTATTTGGCACCCCAGTGTGTTCCCATAAGACGTGAGAAAGGAACAGAACCGATGCAGATTTGCACCTCTTCTCCTGCACAGTGGTTTTCACATCCTGAAGGGACAGGACTGGGGAGAGCCGGGAGATCCGCCGCTTCACAGCCCTGAGATTGATCGGGTACACTTTCAAAGGATGAAGCCTCAGAGGGCAGCAGGAGATCTCTGAGGAACAGGCAGATCCACAAAACCACTGTGAGCACCTGTCACAGATGCTCACTTGAGAGTCACTGGATGCCTGAGCATCTGCTGCCATGGCCCAGATCTATAAGTCAATGCAGAACAAACAAAACCTGAGAGGATCATGAGCTGCAGCAAAGATATGCTCTATGTTTCACATCTCTGTTCATTCTACTCTCAATATTTTATTGTATATCATTAAGCCATTAATTCATTATTGGCTGAGGTATATAGGCCTACTGTATATCCTGTAGTAGTTGCCCTCAATTTTACAGTTTCACCTTGATTCATTCACTAAAAGAACGAAAAGACGTGTGACCCGTGCCCTCTGACTGTCCAAGCACCAACATCCAGACAGGATGGGATCAAAATTAATGACCTGAAATGTTCCTCTGAGTCTCCTTCAGTCATTAACACACACTCTCAGCATTTATACTTTACTAGCTGTAGCGAGGGAGTGGCTCACTGTCCCACATTTTCCTGTCAGGCTACATACAAGCTGCCTCAGCCCTCTCCTTTGTTGGGTTGTTAGGTTGTTGGGCCTGTACGCAGCTTGTGAGGAAAACCTGTAAACACTACTGAGGGCTTTAAAAACTCCTATTTTCTCTGCATTTTTGGGTAAAAGAAACAGTTTTCTATTTACAGACAATTCTCCTGATCATCTTTTTTCTTTTTAGTAAAGATAGGAATAAAACATTATTTATTAAGTTTAAAGGTTAATTGTTCACATTAGAAATTATAGTTTGAAACTTTTTGTCAGACATTTTTATATGACATGCTGTAATAATAATATTTATCAAAAAGTATCAGGTCTCTATCAATGAAATGATAGTTGATTATGGGGTTCATTCATTTTAATGCAGTAGTTATGTGGCTTTTTTTCATGTGCTAACGTTATTATGAAAAGCGTGAAAAGAATTTAATGAAGAATTTATATAAATGAAGAAACACACACACACACACACACTTCAACACGTCCTGAAACCAAAACGGCATCCTTTGTTTTCATGATGTGTGATGGTCAAAAACACAAACAGATAAAATCAAGATTTAAAACTGAGAGAAAATAATTAATAAAAAGCTAAAAACATTAAGTGTGAACATTTTAGTTCATGACAAAGTGATGCCTTGAATCTTAAAGTGGTTTCATTGACTCAGGACTAAAATGGGGATTAGTTTAAAAAAGGTCAAAGGTTAATTTGGATGGTTGACTTAATCCTCAAAGGAGAGATGATTTCATTTTACTCACTCTTTACATTTAATCAGTGTAACTGCTCTTCTTTGGGTGTAATAGATTTTTTATTTTTTTATTTTTTTATTTTTTATCCAACATAATTTGTATTGCATTGCACGTGTTATCACTGTGTCAAAAAGGTCACATCCGCAGAGGCAGTTTTTATTCAACAGATACATCCAGCTAACGATTTCTGCTAAAATGTGTCCGTCGCAGCAGAAGAGGAGAGAGGGCTCTGAGTACAGTTTCAATAATTCATCACAGATCTATGCTCATGTTCACAAGCCTCCGTTTTCTGAATGGACGTGGGGGTGCAAAGGGGGCTGCTATCAGACTTCGAAAAAATCGTCAGATCATCATAGACACGTTTGAACTCACAGTACATGTGGTTTTCCTCTTCTTTTCCTGGCTGGTTGTTACTACTGTTATTCTTTTTTTCAGTGATTTAAATAATTTCTTAAAAGGAATTTAGAGGAGATTTTCAAGTGTGCCACTGAATCAGAATAACTGAAGAGGACAGGCACCGATCATCCTGACTTAACTCTGATCGGCCATTTAAGATTCACAGAAGTGAGGTGCATTACTTCCACTCCTGCCAGCTACTGTAGAGACACAATAGTCCCACTTAGACTCCCCACTTATAGTTGATTTAATCTCAATATAAAAGGGCAACGGCACTGTAATGTTTGCTTAAGAGATGTTAGAAATGAAATAAAAATGTGAGAAAGCCACATGAACTGTTCAAGTATTATTGGGCAGATAAAACCTTATCTTTATTAAAGGCATTTGTAACTAACATCAGTATTTTAACAGGTGTGAAAAAGCAGTGGGATCAAACTTAATGCATGAAAATTAAAGGTCAGTGTGAGGAAGTGACTGTTGCCTTTTTTTATCCTGAGCAGGATGAATATAAAAATACTGAGAAATGTATTCTTAATGTCTATATTTGACACGTGTAGAAAGCAGTGCAAGTTTCGACACACAATTCACTGACACTAACAACACAAGAGCAGATTAGTTATAATGGTCCAGGGCTCCATCTGAGCAACATCACCTTCAAGTGATGCACCTCGTGCCTCGGGACCCCCCCCCCCCCGACTCATATGTATGCACGTATGCTCAGAATGCATCAGCACACGACAGTGATGACGCACGCGAGCTGAAGTCAGAGAACATTACTGAGCTTTATTCACACACAAACACACACAAACCCCCACTCTCCCAGAGTCTGTAAACTTTCACTTCATCAAACCTCTCTGGGTCATTACCCCTCTCTCTCTCTCTCTCTCTCTCTCTTTCTCTCTCTCTCCCCCTCCCTCCCTCCCTCTCTCTCTCTCTCTCGGACACCGGCTGTAAAAGACAAATAGCTCCAGGATTGATTAGTCTGTCGTGCAGTTTCTGTAAAGATGGATCTGTGTGGTGGTAATGTGTCTGAACATGGTGTGTGTGAGTGTGCGTGTGTGTGTGTTGCTACAGATGTGTTTAAATGTATTTAAACTCACAGGTGGTGTGTGTGTGTGTGTGTGTGTGTGTGTGTGTGTGACTGCAAAGCATTCGTCCCTGTGGCAGTTATTGTAGCAAATTCAGTGTCAATTGATGAGCTCCCCAGGGTGAATGGATCAGCGGGGCGGGTGGAGAGGTGGGGATGGTGGGGTGGGGGTTGGCTGCACTCGTGGACCCCAGAGCTGTTTATTTCTCCCCACTTATCACCAGAAGCACTGAGAGAAAGTAATGAAGAGAAAGAGGGAGGAGGAGGAGAAGGAGGCAGAACAAAGGAAAGGAAATAGTAGAGGTGATGAGGAGGAAGAGAAGAAGGAAGGTGGGAGGATTTTTAATTTGTTCAGTTGAGATTCATATTTTCACCTCATTTGAAAGAAACTACTCAAAGCAGCAAACTGCAGTTTGGACAGCATGAATACCCACATAAAGGTACAACAACAACATAGAAAGAAAGGGATGTGATGTTCTGAGTATTTTTTGTGGAACATTTTATTGATAGTTGCTGTTGTTCATAATGATGTGGGTTTAGATCCACTCAGAGAAGAGTCAACCTGTGAACACAGCCACAGAGAAGAGAAGAGGTCTGGAGGGATTGGAAAGGAGAATTTGTGAAACAGGAAGAGGAAAGAAATCATGAAAATATCATTTTGAAAATAATGGATTGATGATCGTCAGCCGCTCACATGCCGTCTAATATACTTCCTGCGACGTCCAAGCTCAGACCCACTCTGTTGTTCAGCTTTGATCCAGCTGACCAGATCTGTTAGTGTCAGTTATCATTTCAGCCGACACAAATCTACAGTTGCTGTTTTTATGAGACGCAGCTTTTGTCTCCCTCGGCCTGAAATTAAGGAGTTGTTGTTTCAAACATTCATATCAATTCATATGAGAGCCTGACGTGGAGCAAACTGAGGGGAGCAGCAGAAGAGATGCAGCCTTTTTTCTTCAGTTTTGATGTTTTAGCGTGGACATTTAAAACGCAGCGTGCAAATCTAAAAAATTCCTCTTTTCCATATACACATACATTTTCAGTTATGATCTGCAGTAATGCAGGCATTTCCTCAATATGTATATGTGTGGCAGTGAGAGGAGGAGGGGATGGGGGGGTATGAGGGGTGCATTGAGCTGCAGTGGTGTAACTGGTCATTTGCATCCCAGTGCTCGGTGCTTCTACCCATTCGTCATCTCTAATGAGGCGAACCCTCTCTGAGACCTGGCAGGCAGAAGACCCCTCCCTCAGCTCAGACAGGCTTTGCCCTCATAGCGTCCTCCACCCTTCATGGATATCTCCATGGCCTTATGCCATCCTTGTGCTGACAGTATTTGTGCAGAAATAGTTTGTTATTCATTGGATATGGACGGCGCCGGCATAGTTTTCTACTGAAGACCAATCATAATCAGATTATGATTATTTTTATTATTATTAGTATTATTATTATGACCTTTGTTTCATCTTGTAAAGTCACAGAGATCACAAACCTCATCCAAAACAATCACACACATCTCGACACAGTTAAGATTGACGCCGTGGGCACAGCTAACGATTAATCAGCAAATTATTTCCTAAATAACTGATTAATCATTCGGTTTGTAAAACGTCAGGGAATAGTGAAAAATAAGGTGAAGATTTTCTCTATGGTTTTGACTGAGTCCAAAACCTGCACACACACACATATATTACATTTTATAAAAATTCTGCAGAAAATTCTCACAGTTGAGAAAAGAAAATCACCATATTTTTGACATTTTGTGTTTGATGAATGATTTAAACAGTTATTCAATTATCAACATAATTACATTTTTTAAAAAAAAGATTAATTTATTGCTGCAGCTCTAGATGAGACCTTCAAGTTTCTAATTCATTGCATTCATATGGAAAAGGGTGCAAAGTGACAGCAGCTAAAAGGCACAGACACTTTCTAAAGAGCTGGTGGAGCTCAGCAGGGAGCGAAAAGCACAGGAATATATATGGCCTACTATAACAGCGATGTGTTTGTCAGCTTGTTGAGGTGATTTCCTGCCCCCCAGTTGTCTGTGAAACTGTTGGGAGAAGCACTCGGATTCTTTACTACAGTAAAAGTACCAACACCACAATGTAAAAATAATCCACCGCAAGTAACAGCCCTGTATTCACAATATACTTAAACATACTTCAAGTATCGAAGTACTCCTTATGCAGTGAAATGGCTCCTGTGAGTGTAATAATATTATATATGATATTATAGGGTTTTTATTACTGCTGTTTTAATCTGCTGCAGCTCCTCGAGGTGGAACTGATTATTAAATACTTTACGCACTGTTGGCAGCTTCATCTGTTACGCATCATATTCTACAAGCATCATATGTTTTGAATGTACCTACCTAAAGTTATAAAAATAAATACAGTACATATAGTCCCTCAGGAATGTAGTGGATTTGAGCTATAATTGAATATGAAAAAGAAATAAAGTACTAATACCTCCGAACTTTGGCCAGGTACAGTGAGTATTGGCAATATGAACAGCATGGTTAGGAAAATATGGACTATGTGTAGGGGACTGTAAAAAAAGAACAGCTGTTACTTCTTGTTTCTGCTGACGGCCGAGAAACAAGCGAAATGTGAATTTTCATGTGGAAATATTCCTCACGGGGCAGCAGCAGCGGTGCAGCAGCAGTTCACGGCTGTGTTTGGAGAGACGTGGGGTTTCCAGCGTGGCTAACATCTCTGGTTGTTTGACATCCCATGTGAGAGAACTGGGTTTGAATCTCTTTGATCGCACTGTGGAACTGAAAATAGCAGCATGGTCTCCGGTGCTAACCGCTAACATGCAGCATCCAGAAAACTGCTGTCTCTCCAGCAGCTTGCAGTATTGTGATCTGTGGAAGCATGTTACACAAAAACATACCATGTGTATATTTTGCCCTATAGTTAATTCATTTACAGGAACAATAACCTGATTTCAAAACTGAACCCCTCATCCTGCATTTATTATTAACATGGAACGTCATGTCATTAACAAATTCTTCTGCAACACCAGGCTGCAGAGAAATGTGATCATGTGAGATAGAGATAAAAAATAGAAAATAAAAAAATGTGTGAAGGGTGAAGAGAGGGCAGAGAGTGAGGTGAAAAAGAACCAGAGAGGAGAAGAAGATGGTAAGAGAAGGATGCAAATAAGGAGAGGGGGCCAATGAGATGAGAGTAGACAGAGAAGAGTGGAGGATTAAAACATTAAAGTGTGAGAGGACGGTTTGTTGAGGTGAAGGTGATGAGAGGAGAACTCCACAGAGGAAGGGAAGGACGGTAACACAGGAAGAAGAAGAAGAGGAGAGAGGTAGGAGAAAGAGGAAGCAGGAGAATTCGACAGAACTGAGAGAGGGTGATATTTTCATGGGGTAGAGCTGGTAGAAAACTGAATTTACTGGAGGGAGACTGCAAAGAGCAGTAGCATAGTCATAGAGTAAATATATGACTCTGCCCCAGAATTCATTACTCTGCTGCAAAACACGGAACCCAAGAACCACAGTATTTTAGGGCACAAGTCAGCGAACAGCGGGTTCTGTATTCAGCCAGTCGAGTCAGTGTGAAGGAAGCACGTCACTTGTGCCTTGATTTCATTCTCGCCGCAGTGTTTTTTTTGTGATCTTGGAAGGTCAGAGGAACACGTATTTAATTTAAACTTCTCTCTGCAGTTTTCTTGTAAACAAACACTCGGTGTGTGCGTCTCCTTGAGGACTGACCAGTGTGCTCAACACATCTCCTCTCACATAAAAGTCACATTGTTTACATCCACTTTTACCTGCTACCAATCATATTCTGTCACTGTAGCATATCTCAGCACCTTACTGCCCCCTGTGGAGCAGTGTGTGCTCACTGAATGTAAATTGCTACCTGGTTCTGCTGAAAACAAGTGGACAGAAAGCTAATTACAACAGGTTTAAAGAGTAACTCTATGCTAGACTTATGAAGAAGGAAAAACAGCCCTACTGCATTGAAAAGTTATAGGTCTCTTGACACCTATAACACCAGCACAGCTGGGTGTGGTCAGGTGTGACATGTTTTCCTGTGACATAACGTGGTGCTATAGAGCTGCAAAATGTAAAGAACCACTGGCTCCAGATGTGTTGTTCCTCATTCTCTATTCTCATCTCAAATCTTTCTTTCTCCTCGATGTTACTGAGCATGGAAAATCTCCGAGGTGATGGAACAATCATATGGGTTTATAGTCTAAGCTCCAGTTTGAATTATTTTTTCTTTGTTTCCTCTAGTTTAGGAGACAGTTATAAATACTACAATACCCATGAGCCCTGGCTGCTGTTGCAGCGGTGGAGATGACAGTCAGAGGCATGAATCAGAGTTAGATTGGGTGCAGTTACTCTTTACTACATCTCGTCACCACAGGTTAGCAGAGTGAGTGGGAATATTAGACTGGGTGCAGTTACTCTTTAAGCTACGTAAGGTGGTAAGTTTTTTCAGTCTGCAGCAAGAGAGTGAGGCGTTGTGGCTTTGGTTGCCTCCCCTCTCATCTCCTCGTCTTTCATTGATGTTTTAACTCCGGTGCAGCTCTGCTCTGGGGAAACGTCAGTAAAACCAAAACTCCAATCTGCAAAGGTGAGCAGGGACAGAAGCACACGGAGGAGAGACTGCACCGGACAGCTGGACGGAGAAGAGGATGAGGAGACTAATGGCCTGATGGGCACAGAGAGGGGAGATAATGAAAGTCACATTGAGCCGCTCCCTCCCTGCTCTCTCTCAGCAGGAGACGAGGAGAGGTCTTGATCTTGACCGTCAGCTGTCTGATAGGTTTCCAGCAAACCAGGGATGATTGGACACACACACACACACACACACACACAAATATACTCTGCATACACACTCACGGCTATACTGACATGTCCACTAACACAGAAGCATTTTCAACTTAAACCATGGTCTCTGCACACATGAGCCCTGCAGAATGTCCACGTACATTAACCCATAAACACGTTATTTAGCACGATGTGAGTGCCATTGTTTAACTGGGAGGCATTTCCATGAACAGAAGGTAGGATAGTGTAACAAGAGGAGATATAGTAATGAGGAAAAATACAATTTAAAGGCCAATTTTTCAGTAACTGAAATAGAGCTGATAAAATATAAAACAGAAGAGAACAAAATAGATGTCCTGTAAAAAAATGAGGCCATAAATCGTCGATGCAGCAGGTTAATATGACCCATAGTTACGTTTTGTTTTTAGCCGAGCCGTAGTAATTATGACAGTGTTTGTTCTTTTTTCAATTCATAACTACTAATTAACTGCATTGAGGTTGACAGCTAAGCTAAAAGGCCTTTTGCCAGAATAATTTTGAAAGTTTGGTGATTTGCAAAGCAGAAAATCCTCAACATGGAGTGAGGAAAGCATTACAGCACCGAACCCACGTAGCGGTACAACCCAGCAACTCGGCAGCTACACGGAGCTTTTTGGCTCATTGTTTTGGTTGTACAGCAGTGATGTGTACTGTGTGGGTCGACCTTACCAAATTCATTTGTTGTGTGGCTTTGGATACATCTGCTACATGAATACAGTCCATTTACCATCATCTTTTCCAGCAACATCCCACTGTCTCCAAAAGGCAGACTGACAAAGTTAGCAGCAAGCTAGCTAAACTAAACAAATTGCAAATTTAAGGCCTCATGTATTGTTCTAAAAGACTAGAGAATATTGCTTTTACATTTGTCAGGTGACAGCCATCACAACTTTATGATTTGATTCATGAGTGTGTGTCTGTCAGCTTGTCTTCAAGCTTTTTTGCCCCCTACTGGTCAAAAATGAATTAATAGCTTCATGAATTAGTGGTTAGGAGTGGGAGTTTTTTTTTTTTTTCCCAGTTGTCCGTTGGGCTTGACACTGAAAGACAGGAATGAGAGGCGTTTGAACTGGGTGAAGAAAATGAAGACGCAGTGCATACATAAAAGACATGTGCACGACTCTGACCCCTGTTTCACCCACCCACACCCTGTCACTTTTCATTAAAGCTCACAGAGGTGTGTATGAACACTGTGATGCATCATGACTGCCATAAGCTACAGTTTCAAATTAGAGAAAAGACAGTTTGACTGACAGTTCACTAGACGACTGCAAGCTGAGGGAACTACAGGGTGAAAGTGAAGAAAGGACACACAGCAAAAATAAGATACAGAGGAAGAAGATATACATGGAGACAGTTTGCAGTCCTCCATGTCCACTACTTCCCTCTCAACTGAGATGTCTGATGAACCGTCATGAAATTTTCTTCATACGTTCATGTTCCCTTCAGGATGAACTGTAATAACTTTGATGATGTTTCATCCAGCACCATGGCAACACAAGATGATGAACATTGGAAAACATTATACTCTCTCAGTATGAGCTGCAAGCATGTCTTATTGTAGAATGTCTTAATGAAGATTATAAATCAGGCTGTTTCTCTACCCTTAAACCTTGTTTTTGCCAAAGTTGATTCATCATAGCTGTGCTTAATGTCTTTTTTCCTAAGCACCGGCTCAGTGTGCTGGAATGTGCGTGCAGCATAAATTTGAAGAAATGAAAAGGAAAGAAAAGATGAAAGACGGGAGGAAAACTGAGGAGGAAGCAGCACAGAAATACTGTGTGCAGAGTGAGAGGAACAAAAGCATGAAAAGATACAGCGCACATGTTTTAATCATTTCAACTTATCCCAGGGAAATTTCACTCGCATGAGAAATGTTATTATTTCTTTTTTTGGCGCCTGACCATTAATATTTCACAGTTCAATCTCACGGATGTTTGTTGTGGCACAGCAGCGGGGGCTGACGCTCACACAGAGTGTTTGAGTCTGCCAGCATGACAGTCTAATAAGTCTAAACATTAAAACTTACCATCATCGACAAACTCAACAAAGACTATCACAGCATTTTCAAGATGTTTCTTTACCTATGAAATAATTAGGGTGTTCGGTAGTTTTTGCTTTAGCTGTGCATCTTCCCGCAATGGCCACGTAGTTCTGTGCTGGCAGAATTCAACATCTCCATTTTAGCAAACTGATTCACTCATCCCTTTTTGTCCATGAAAAAGAAAAAACCTTGTATTTCAGTTTTAATTTTTGTATTTTAAAATAAAAATTAAATAACCATTAATTCCTGAAAGGAAAATATTAACCGTAAGGGCTTGACCATGAGATGCACCATGGAGCAATTGAAAAAAAAAATTGGCTTTTGCAAATGTTTTATGAGAAAGTGAGTGAATTCAATATGCTCTCATCAGACTGCTGAAGAGTTCATTACTGCACCTATTAAACACTTTTAGTCCAACCATGAGTTCCAGGGTCAGTTTCCACCAGCTGTGGAGCCCGACCCTGAGTTGCTAAATTGGGTTTCAACAGTCAAACATAAGTCACTTACTGAGACACATCTGTGGCAGCGTCCAGTCAGAAAGCATTTAACCCTTTAACACCTGAGCCTCAAAATGTCCGCCGTCTGTCCGCAGCCCGCAGAGAAACACCAGCCCGCGACAGTTACGGTAATCCAAAGTGCGCCTGCGCAAATGTGTCGTCGACGACACACTCGGTTTTAAAGGGTTAAAAAGTCAACCACACTGGCTCCAAGGGGCCACATGTAGCGTTTTTGTCCTTGTAGCAGGCAGTTGTTTGGTTACATCAAGTAGTTAGTGGGTGAAAATATTCAGTAACAACTATTCTCTATGTTAAAAGAGGTTTTATGGTGAAATCTGCTTTACATTAGTGATGTGCCAACTTTGACTTGAACTGGAACTAACCTTTAAAGGAGCTATTTGTAAGTTTCGCTATTGCTACATAGCCAGCGTTAGCAGCTGTTACTTACTATTCTAGGAGAAAAGCTGCAAGTCAAGCTTTACTCACCAAAACAACCCTTTTGTTTTGCTTCTATGTCTTTTCTTCTACTGAAGTTAGCATGCTAACCAGCTAGCCCCAGACCGGTCCGCCCCTCTCGTCATTTTCCGATACCCATCACTGTAGCATCCAGTCTACATGAGTTGCTGCTCAGAGGGTTTATGATAACCTCCTGCCTTGTAAACACAACAATGGCTGACGTTTGTTGCAAGAATGGTGAGTCAACAACTGTCAGTGCTAACGCTGGCTATGTAGCGATAGAAAAACTAGCATATAGCTCCTTTAAACTCTTTCAGCATCCTGCCACTTTTCTAACCTTTCCAGGAGGTGATAAGTGACCGTATCAGATGCAGCACAAAGTCCCAAAAATAGATGATAAGGCAGTTTGTCACGAGGTAGAAAACAGCTGCTCCAAACTCCAGCTGATGATACAAACAGCCCTTTAAACAACACCTTCAATGTGAAGCTTTTGCTGTATGTCACCTTTCACTGTGCTGGAAATGTTCTCTATCCACTCCCTGTATTTTAGATTTTCTCACTTTCCTCTCTGACTTCTAACCTCTTTTTTCATCCCCCATCTTTCTTTCTTTCCAATCCGGTGATTTCCTTTGTGTCTCTGAGCTCATCACAGCCCCTGTCTTGTGTCTGTCTTTCTGTCTCATGGGGTTTTGTTACACCCTCAGTTGTATTTAGACACTCTGACCCACTTAAGCCAGTATCTTTGATTTACTGGCTCCCCAGCATGTGATTTATTTTCCAATCACCCAGATTCTCTCTTTGGCTTTATTGCATGTTGTTTCATCTTCGCACCTTCTTCTTCTCTTCTGTCACCACACCAGCTCAGCCTAATGTGTCGAGGTAAATTAGGTTCACTAAAACTTTCTTTTTGTCCAACTAGCTTTTTATACTTTTTTTTCAAGATGGTAGAATGAATTTATTCCAGTTTGGAAAAGGAGAGTTCAGTTGGAGAAGAAAATGAGAGTCCCAAGATTTTTTTACTGACAAGTAAATGGCCATTATTACATGTTCAGACCACCCTCACCCACAGTGCTGTTATTTCTGCTGAGTAATTTAAGCTGGCTGATTCCTGAATAGAACACCAGTGATATTTCGGAGGTAGCCACGACAAATGGTAATGGGAGATCGGAACTTTTGATGGGAGATGATGTATCAGACTTAAAAAGAGTTTTTCAAGCCAACAAATGTGGCAATGCAGCCAACTTTTCTACAGTTCTCGAAGGATAATGGTGCAACGACAGCTTTGCTATTGGTCGTGCTAGCAGGGTGGCACGTGGCAGTGTCGGCCCTCCACTGTGGTCCAGACTGAAATATCTCAACATCTTTTGGATGGACACTTGGATTGAACGTTAAAAATCAAAATACTGAGCTATAGCGCTTCATAAATAAACAGCGCTGTCCAAACAAATTCTTCATATGAACTTGTTGGGCCTTTGAGTTAAAGTGACAGGCTTTGTGTCATGTGATCACGAGTTCAACTAAATCTGTGGTTACAGTGTGATCCAGACTGTGGATGGTGATCCTGCCTAAAAAGATTGCCATATGATCTTTTGGCCAGATCGTCCACCACTATTTCAGTCATTCATGTTCCCCTCAGGATGAATTAACTGGTGACCCTCTGACTTTCTTAACAAAGACAGGAGGTCGTTCACAAATACAAAAAACCCTTAGGCATTGTATTGAAACTGCATTTAAAATTCAGTATGAAACAAGACTTACTAATAACAGGTCCTTCAGTAATACCATTGACCACAGAGCTGATGATGATGCACTCAGGATGTCAACACTGGACTCTGGAGTTTATTTAGTACATAAATGTTCATTTACTTACTGTAAGTTTGTTGCCTCTGAACTCAATTCAGCCTTTTTGTCACCACAAGATAATTGGGAAACAATTTAGTAATATGTAAACACAACCTGTAGATAGGTTTGCCTGTGCTGTACAGATTTATGATTCTGGGTTATACATATAAAACTGACTTGTCTTTATAAGATGTTTCCGTAAACTTTAAAAAACATGAATTATTACATTCCCTGATCCTGTAAATACGCAGCTGTAACCCGATGAGAATTATATACTGCGATGAAACATTTCTCACTCTGTCACTTTCTTTTTCTTTTTGAGGAGAGAAGAAAAGGCAGCACCGATACTAATATATTAAACTGAAAAAGCTTTGGCTGAGGCATATGTTTGGCCAAGCACATATCATCTGCATTGGAAACAGTAATATGTGTAAAATATTGAAGGCGTCTCTCTGTTTATGTCTTAAAGCCTAAAAACCCATCACAAACTATTCTGCATCTGTTTATCAGCAAAGCTCCTGAACAGGGATTCATTTAGATTAAATAAAATCAACGGGGGGGGGGGCTGATGGCGGAGTGGTTAGGGTGCGTACTACATGAGCGGATGCTCTCGGCAGGCGAGCGCCGGCTCAACTCCTGACCGGCCCGACCCCCTCCTGCATGCCATTCCCCCACTCTCTCTGCCCCTTTCCTGTCACTCTCTACTGTCCTGTCAATAAAGGCAAAAATTCCCCCAAAAAATTTTAATAAAAAAAAAAAAAAAAAAAAAAAATCAACAGGGCTTTTAACTGTAAGCAGTGTCTGTAACATTTGTGTGAAACCTTCATGTTGCACGCCGTCTTCGCAGAAACAGCTGAAACACAGCATCTGTGTTTACAGCTGAGATCAGTCAGTGTCCCTTTCTACTCAAGTCCATTGTACGAGAATGATAGGAACTATCACAGCCACCGCTTTCTTTCAGGGCTCTAAAAATCAGTGTTTTGACATTTTGTAAATTGTCACCACATGCTGTGAAGTGCTGTATGCAAATGTGTGTGACCTGGAGTTGACCACTGCCATTGCCGGCGTATCACTAACAAGCACAGTCAGCCTGTTATGAATTCTCTCTCGCTGTGTGAATACAAATGCAGCGCTTTGATATTCTGCTGATGGCCTGAGTGTAAAATGGCTCTGATGATGAAAGCTCTCCCTCTCTTTCTGATTCATCCACTCTCAAAGCAAACCATTTATAACTTATTTGATCAAACCCTGTAAAATATGCATGATGTTTCTACATATTTCTACATTTTTAAGGGAGAAACGCTACAGACTTCTTAAATTACATGGTTTCAGGGATAATGTCTGTGTGCTGGACTGAATTCTATCTCGGTTTAATCCAATCAGCTCCATCAAATACAATTTAAACATGACCCCGACGCAAATCTGCATGTTTTGTTGGGTTAGAGTGGTGTAATAGTAATCTCATCTGAAATCATTTCTCAGCTGAATTGAATCTGGGGGATTCTTTTTCAAAGGGGAGTTTGTCATGACTGAAAGCTTCTGAAAACTTGGTTTCAAAGCTAAAATATTTCACAGTAACAGGGGTTTTCAAACTGGAGGGTGGGCGATGTGGTTAGGTGAAAAGGACAGGTGCCCTTCACTTTATATTACTTCTTTGTCATTCTTCTTCCTCTCATCTCTGTGAGTCACAGTCCACAGATTCGCCACATCGAAGTCTCTGCTCACCAAACCTCATCTGTGTTCCTGTGCATTTGTACAGTTTGCTTTGTTTGCATACAATTTTCTTATACTGTAACCCACACTGTTTTTTTTTCAAAGTAAGAGCCCTTCTTCTGTCAGTCTGATATGAAACACTTCTTAATGTTTTCCAGCAGAAAACTTTACTAGTTACATTCCCTGAAACACAGAAAGTACATCAGAGGGAAAGTTTTAAGAGCTTTCCGAGTCCAGACCGAAAGGCAGTGTCATAGATAAGTATCTGTCTATAGTGTGTGTGTGTGTGTGTGAGTGTGTGTGTGTTGGGTTGAGGCACAGCTCCCATGGTACAACAGGCACAGACAGAGAGAATGACAGAAACACAGAGTGACATATTCACTTTGTCTGCTCAGGATTTGGTTGAAGTCGTCTCTCTTGTTTTCACCACACTAAGAAAGTTCCACTTCCTTTTGGCTCACAAAAGAAAAAAAAGAAAAAAAATGAGGCTTGAGACTTAAGGTCAGAGTATTGTTCCTTTGAAACACGCTCCTTTGGGACTAGAGCAGCCGTAACTGTGAGATCCAGTTTGAGTCTCAGTCTGCAACGCATTGAAGTCCATGCTGGTATTCAGAGTTCCCTCCTCAACCTGCACTATAAAGACTTAAATGGCTGCTCTCTGTCCTACCTCTGGTTTTGAAGTCTGTGAATGCTGTCTTCTAACTTACTGCCTTAAAAAAAATCACCTTTTTTTGTGAATTTTTTTTACGTATCTTGGGTTCATCACTATGTAAAAATGTATAAAACTGATTCTGATTCTGATTCTGATTCTGATTCTGATGTATTTCAACATACAAAAAAAAATAAAATTTGTAGGCAAAAATTCTGTGCTAGAGACACAATATCAACATTTCTTTAATTTCACAAATGGAAGCATTTTAGTGACAAAAATAAATAAATAAAAAAACCACACCATGACTCATTAAAACATTTTTGTTAAGCATTTATTGAAAGTCGTCTTTCATTGCTAAAGTATTGTGTAAACACCCCAAAAAAAAATGGAGTGTATGGAGTCCCAGCCGTGGAGGTGTTTAAACAGCCCTTTCATTTAGTCACATGACCCCTGCAAGCACAACAAATTCACCCTCTGCCCAGCTGTTAATTTCCCTGTCTTTGTCCTGGACATGTGTCCTTGTAAAAGCAGATTAGAAACCTGCTGAGTACATGTGAAAGAAATATGTGTTTTCCAGCAGAAATCATGCTGAGAAATCTTTGGCCACAATAATGGAAACCAGGTTTTTGGTATTTAAGCATACTAGAGAAAGTGGACTGTGACCAGGCAGTAAATGCTGCAGTCCTGTCACATTGGAGTTATCAAAATGATGCGTTTTCTACCAGTGGCAGAAAGGGGGGGGGGTTCGGCCAGGGCATCACACAAGCTTAAACCGCCACTGTTTCCTAGTTGTAAATAGTGTTCATGTCAAAATCCAAGTCTGATATAGAGGTGACAGCAGTTCATTATTAAAAGTAATGATGTAATAGATACAGTGAGAAAATGTCTGTCGGAAAAAAATAATTACACTCCTTAAAATTACACTCCTGTACACTGGCCAATAATAATGTTTTGTAGCAAACAGTTTTCTTGCTAAGTCGTGTGACAAAGAAATGTATGTAGCCCATGTTTGTGTCTTTCTGTTTTGTGTTGTGAGGGTTTATTGATGAAGACAACTGCAACCTCCAGTAATGAGGGACACGAAGACGTACAGCTGCCGTCTTGAGCTGTGCAATTATGTCCAATCTTGCGAGTCAGAGACGTAAATCTCACCCATCATTACTTTCCCTCCCACATGACACGAGCACGGCATTAGTTCATGAAAGTCTCACAAAGTCCTTTAAGGTTTCGAGCAAGGGTCATTAATCTACAGAGAATGCCGTCTTAATTGACCTTCTCAGTCTTTCATGTCTGTCATTAAATAGCAGCTGACTGCTGCTACTGTACTCTGCACTCCAGAGAATCCCAGCTAGACAGCGCTCACAAAGACCGACAGATTACTCTGCAGCCCCTGCCCCCACTAACGACACTTCCACTCTGATCCAACCTTTGGATTTATCTGCATTGCTCATGACTAAATATTGATCCAGGTAATCATTCTTTGCTTAAAGTATGTCCATATCGTTGTGTGAGCATGGTTAGGGGTGTGTGTGTGTGTGTAGTAGTAAGGCTGTGCAGCAGACTGAATTATGGCCTCATTCCGCTCCAACCACTGAGTGTTCGTAGTTATGGCTGTGAGTGTCAAAACTTGCAAGGTCGAAGTGTGAGGCACTGCCAGGATGTCGTCAAGGCTGAGTGGTCAGAATGAGTGCTGGAAGCCAGCACGGTGTCGGGATCCAGAGGAGCTTATCACAACCCCATAAGTCTCTCTCTGTACAGTACGACACGGGACCAAGTGGGCCACAGGTCTTTTTCTGCTCAGGATGCATTAACTCTTTAATACAATCTCAAACCCGCCTCTGTGTTTACCTGCTGTCTTTATAAATTCAGTTGAATTCATCAGTACAACCACGGTTATTTCTCTTCTCTAACAGAAATACAGTTTGCATTCACAAATTAACTTCAGTCCTTTCATTTTTCTATTATTTTTTTTCCCCCATCAATGTTTAGCTACCGTGACTACAACTCAACACATCCAGCCAATGTCTCACATTTGTAGTTTTTTAGTGTGAAGTTTTATCAATACAACTGAGACATTTAACCATCATCTGGTCTTCCCTTTCGTTTCATCTTCCTGTTCCCGTCTTGACTGTTGCATGATTTTCTTTATTCTGCAACATACAGTGTTTGCAGAAAGTGCTCAAACCTCTTTTCTTTTTTTCACATTTTGTTATTTTGCAACCTTATGCTAAAAATCATTTTTCCCTCATCAATCTGAACTCAGAACCCAATGATAAAAACCAAAATTTTCGACTTTTATTTGCAAATTTCTGTAAAAGGAAAAACTGAAATATCACGACATGAGTATTCAGACGCTTTACTCAGTACTTAGTTGAAGCTCCTTTGGCGTTGAGTACAGCCTCGAGTCTTCTTGGGTGTGACGCAACAAGCCTTGAACACCTGGAATTTCAGCCATTCTCTCAAACTCTGTTGATGAATCTGGACCTTTAGCATTTTCAGGTCTTCAGAGATGTTCAGTTGGGTTCAAGTCAGAGCTCTGGCTGGGCCACATTCACAGAGTTGTCACAAACCCACTGCCCTCATTGTCTTGGATGCTTAGGGTCATTGTCCTGTTGGAAGCTGAACCTTCAGCTCAGTCTGCAGTCCTGAGCGCTCTGGACCAGGTTTTCATTAGGGAAATGTCTTGTTGGGATCCATAAAAACAAACTTGACAGGAGAATATGTTCACCTGTATGGAAACTCTGACCCGTGCGTACGAACAGATGGACACGCAGGCGGTGATGTGTCGAAGTGAAGCCAGACAGCAGAAATTAAATGTGAGGCATTTTTATACGTATAATTGCATTTCACTTCATATAGATCCACTTTATCATAAACATTCACAGCCAGAACTGCTACTTTCAAAATGATAGAAGATTGAAAAAGATTGAGGCCAACTCAAATCTCAACTCAAGTTGTGCTGTCTCAGCAGAACAGAGCGTCAATAGTTTTTAATGATATCTTCTGGTACTGTGCATCTATCAGCAAGTACAATTTTAGTTTTCATGAAGTGTTTGTGTGGAAAATCACTGCAGTGAAAACCACTGAGCTGTTAGGCCTCACAAACACTCTGCCTTCTCCACCCACCTCACCTGACACCATTTGCATTCATCATCATCCGTGACAGTGAGAGAAACACCTTTATGTTGGATTTTGTGCTTATTTAGTTAGTGTGTGATTTCATCAGCTACGTGTCTATAGCCCATAGATGCTCAGCAAATACTTGAAACATGCATTTGCAGTAACATCTGGACCCTAACGTGGCTGAATGAGTACAAAGTATATTTCAGGAATAAGCTTAAAGTACTTTTTAAGCTAATGCAGCACTGGGGCATGATGGGAGCACCTCTGAAGACCACACTTGTTATTATTGGCGTAGGCTGGTGGGTTTTTACATCTGCGACAACAGACATTGTCCCCGCTGGGTACTTGAGCAAAGCACTCAGATCCGTATATGATAAATCTGTAAAAGCATTCTGTGCTTTTATTTATGCTTCAGCTGCTCAACAGGACAGCAGAACCATCTCCTGCTCACCAAGGCCTCTATGTGTTAAATTGTGTCTGCAGCGAAAGTTAAGTTAAAAAATACATAAAGTAAATAGCCTCCTTCAACACCAACTGCAGCCGGTCCTGGTCGGTCTCACAAGACTAATCAACCACAGATACCAAAGTGTGCGTGTTTGAGTGCTCAGTTCTCTGATGTAATTTAAGAACTCAGGATGAAAACCTCCCTGTTTGCTTCCCTTAACTTCAGCCTCACTCAGCCAGCACGTGGATCTATTCCAGCTGAGCTGCTTAGGAGCAAACACTGTTTCTATACGGTCCAGCAGCTTTTTTAATTAATTCACTGCACAGAGCAGAAACATCTTGTTAAAAAACAGTCTGCTCTTACATTGTTTCCCTTCAAATGAGGCAACAATGTTCAAAGCTCCTCCATTATACCACCTTTGCCACAGCAGTCCTGTCATGAAGCGTGCATCATTCGCTCGGCTGGTGACATGAAAGTTGCCTAATGTGGTGTAGACGATGTTATGCACATAAAATTTACACATTAGTGGCAAAGAGGATTTTGGTTTTTTCACCAGTTCAACAGAAAACAGCCCCAGTTGTAAGTGACTCCTGACGAACAATCACTAGAAGCCACAAAGAATGATCGTCATTATTTGACACGTTGTATGACAACTTCAGTGTGTAGTTAAAAACTACATTGCCACACTCCAACGTTATAACTGAATAGAATAGAATATTAAATATATATGTAAAAAAAAAGAAATAAGATAGAAAATTTGGGTTAAAAAGGAGTCTAATCAAGGAAAAAGATTTTTTTTTAAAAGATGAGCATGAATGAGGTAATAAGAGACACAGTGGCGATGCTGGACTCAGGTGGTCCCCGGTTAAAGAATCCCATCGAAGCCCATCGAGGAATCCACACACCCCTTACGAATGTAGACTATTGGCATGAAAATTCACAGATGTCCTCTAAACCCTTCACATTCACACTATCGATAGACACTACAATTTAAAGATGTTCCCTGAATGCCTCACATGCAGGCAGCGGCTAGCTACAGCACATATCATCAGGGGCACCACCTAAGGGGTTTTGAGGCAGCAGTAGTGCACTGCATGGGAGGTTTAAGGGGGTTCGTACTTATCATTGCAAAAATTGCCAATATGAGGGGCCATTGGGGGCCCCTTTTCTCCTTAGGGGACCAAAACATTTGCCTGGTTTGCCGCTACTTAAGATGCACCTCTGAACAGACATGAAATTTGAAGACAAGTGAACATGGAAGTCAGTTTAATAATGTGGCAGAATCATGATCCTGTTGTACCTCAGAAAAATTAGGTTGGATTGTTGGATTTGGTGAGGAAAGGGTTTTACTTCAACGAGAGACATCAGTTCACTTCCCATCTTCTAAAAGTCAGTATCTTAATTATGGAGAGAACAGGTTTGAAAACACTCACAATTCATTTTGTAGGGCACTGACTGTTCTGCCTGTAAGCTATGAGGAGTTGTGCTTGTAAGTGTGTTTGTGGGTGTTTGTGTGCCTCTGTGGAGAGAGATGACAGGACGGGAGTGGAGGGGTAGATGGGGAATGACCTTCAGCAGAGCTTTCTGAATGGAACCAGGGATGCTGCTCTTCATGGTCAGTGCTTTACACCCCTTTTCCAACAGGGTGTCCCTCCTGTTGCTCTGGAAAGACCATTTAGTTTTTCTGGTATTTTTTTTCAAAACTTTCCAGGGGTGTGAAGTTAGAAAGACATGAACTCCCCCAACCTATGTAGCTTCATCTCTGCTGCAGGCTCCAGGCTCCAGGATACATTAACAGCTACTAGCATAACACACCCTAATCAACCCACCCACTAGCAGAGGTTCAGGTGCATCATGGGTAATGTAGGCAGCAGCTTTCAACAAGGAAGAAGAATGTGTGGAATAAAAAAGACGATGTCTTTGGTTCTGGTTCTCAAACTTCGATGCTTTTTCAATGTCATTAATAGCAGCACAAAATTTAATAGTATTTTTTTTCTTTGTTACTTTAGTAGTAAGAGCATTGTTTTGTTGTGTGTCAATGACCCATAACCCTGACTCTGGAGAACAAAATTTTCTGACTGGACTCATAGACAATTTTCAGATTGGTGGACTGGACATAGAACCACCACCATTAGTTTTTAATTCTGTAATCCTTTTTTTAATTCAGTCTACCATGAAACATGTTCATATTGTCAGGAGGTGTGAAGGTAATTTAGTCCTGAAGCAGCGAGATGTAAATTTATAGTTTCAGTGTAGGTATGAGATCCGGGGGCATTACTGCAGTGTTGACCACTGCATACCCAATGCCAAATGTTTTATTCATTTGTTGAATAAAATGTGGGGCCTATACCAAGTACCCTTTCATCATACATATATTTGATCTAGCACACTGCAGTTCTGCAGGTGAATTTGAGATGAGGATTCATGGCAGTACATTATGGAGTTTCTGATCAGATGAGATGGATATCCGATCATCTTTGTCCTTGGCCTTCATGAAACCAGATGAATTATTTGAAGACACACATGCATATTACTGATAGTATTAACAATGAAAACTGATCTGGCATGTAATGAGCTCGGCTTATAAAAGACTGGATTTATAATTTTCCAATCCGAAACCTCAGAACTCATTAATCTGCCCGATCATGTACGTTAAGCAGAACTTCAGGGGTGTCTCACAAACTTGCAGAGGTGGAAGAAGTGCTCAGTATTCCTATGCCAATATAACACTGTAAAAATACTCTATTACAAGTAAGAATATATCTATGCTCGACCCCAATGCATGATATTTTTAAGAGGCATACAGTCTTTGACTTCATCGGGCTCAGTTGAAAAACCAGTGGCAGTGACGTCCCGCCTCCTTTTTCTCGCTGCTGTTAGCAGCTTCCTGTTGCCTGGATTGATTTTCACGTGTACACCATGATGCACGTTGCTCTGAATCTAATGTACCTCAGCTTTCGATGTAGAAACACTCTATTTGTGAGGAGAGGACATATATCAGCCGGTAATGATGAGAAGTATCCGGCATCACAAACATTTATTTTCAGGGGAGCACTCTGATCGCTCTCAAAGCACCTTCATAAGGTGATTCATCACCAGCCACTGAAGAACCTAATTAAGGACGGTTGTCTATCAACTTAATGTTTGTCTCTCACTTGATCGTGAGCTACTCAAGGGCTGTAAATTTCTGTGTCTTTCCTGTATTAACAGATAAGGTCTGTTTAGTACTGCACAGTGGTGTGTGGTGGATCCAATCAGACAATACGAAGCCTGATGTACAATAAGCTTCTTATCAGTGGCAGTCATCAGCAAACACAGGTAGTTTTTGACAATGGATGACAATTAATTGTCAGCTATAGGGGAGACTGGGGACGGTTGCAACAAGTCTTATTCCTCCAATCAGAAACATGCTAGAGTGATGACACTCACACTGCACATACTCAGTTAGACTCTCCCCTCACCAGGTAGACAGAAGACACATTCAACATATACTAGGGCTTATTTTGTTGTATTTTTGTCAAACTGTCCTGACCTTTTGTATGAATTGATCACAATTTATTTAGTTTGACTTTTTTTTTTAGCATTTTTAGTTTAAAATAGACAAAATATGCAGCTAATTTTATCCCATAGCACAACAGATAGAACAATGTTTATTGAAAGCAATGAAATAGCTATATTGTGTCTGTTTTGACCCACGTTCTAAGCAAAACAAACTCAATAACTGCTCTTTTATAAGTATTATTAAATAAATAAGTGATATTATATTATCATTGTATACAATACTATACTTTTATTGTAAAACAGTGCATATGTTCAGAATACTATGCTTATTTAGACAAAAGCAAAAGTTAATTAGTGTAATTGAATGTAATCTTAATATATTTTTAATACGGTGCAACCATCCCTGAGCCGTGTTGCAACTCAGTCTGTCCACCATCATGGTCCAAACTGAAATAGCTCAACCACTGTTGAATTACTTGCTATGTCATTTTATGCAGATATTAATGTTTCACTCGGGATGAATCCTACTCACTTTGATGTTCCTCTGACTTTTTCTCCAGCGCCACCACGAGGCTCACATTTGTGAAATGACTGACTGAAAAAACTCAGTAACATTGTCATGAAATTCAGTTCAGACATTCACGGTCCCTCCTCTTCATTCGTTCCTGATTGGCTGGCACCAGGAGGCCTCGAATCAGCTGACTAATTGTGGTTAATATGTCAAATAAAGCCCATAAGGTTAACACAAAATTAAAACATGGCTGGCAGAGACCCGAGGATCACATTGCAATCATTCCCTCACAGAAGAACGTTCACTTATTTGTGACGTTTGTTGTGAGTGAATCAGATTGAGTAGTTTAACAAGAAGGTCACATTTGATCTCCACATCCTCATTATATGCTTATCAACATCCATTTATCTAAAGCACCACACTGAACTCCTACTTACCCTTTCATATATAAATGTAAATTAGATTACATTATATTAGATGTAATGATGCCAATGAGGGAAGTGGACCATTGTGGCTGCTCCTTCTTGTCTCATTACTGGCTGCTATATTTCAGATTGATCCACTGACAAAAAAAACAAAAAACGACTGAAATGGCTGTTGTCTGGTTTTGTAGATGCATTTTTAAAGAACTGCACATCTTCACTGACCTCTGTGACAAATAACAATGTGTTTCCTTGTTAGCAGCAAATGTTAGCGGCAGCTTAGCTCCCAGCCCCTCCCACACATTCTGTGTCCACCAAACAGCGTCAGAGAAACAGTGATTTTTAACATGAAACACCGGAGGAGACATCTGTGGATAATTCAGCTCCTGGTAAAAAAAAAACCTCCTCAACAACTGACACTGAAGGACTCTTAACTGGGAGGAGCTAACAGCAAAGGTGATTAAGACAACAACTCCCATGATCCCAGGCTGCTTTACAATGTCACCAAACGCCATCTTTTGTTATTGCTTTGATTAATAGACCTGTTGTAGCAGAAATTTCAGAGTGTGTCGCAGTGTTTGTGTACCTACAGCTTGGTCAAATGCAAATGTATAATCTGCCTTCATGTCTACTCACCTGTTGTTTCTGAGGCTGAAGCTGCTCCACAGCCGGAGCAGGAGGTAAAGAGCCTGGTTCTGGGAAAACTCAATTACAGTCTTTGAGCAACAGGAGATGATGAGCTGCTCTAACAGACCCTGACTCAGCCTCAGAAGGCTGTTTATGTTCTGACTTAACTCAATACAGACAGACTACGTTCAGTCGTTACAACAAATAAGCATATTGATCAGTGTATTTATTCCTCAGGCATCAGATAGACATCTGGATATCTCTGCTCCTCCCTGTATGGACAGCCTGTCAGATTAACACCATCATCAAAACCCTGTACTGACAGGCCAGTAAAAATACCTCCTGTAGCCCATGTACTGCACCAGAATACCAATTCAGCTTTTAATAAACAAACATCCAAGCAAGGAAATGTTCTTTCCTCTTATTGCCCTCCAGAAAATAAGAGAGGCTTCCCATTTCTCAGCTCAGTTTATCTGCAGCGATGAAAGAAAAGACTTCATGTAGCATCAGAGGCTGAACTGGGCTGCAACACAGAGATGTAACTGTCAACACTTTGAATTACTGTATTAATCAGAGAAGCGTTAAACACTAGTAAATGTAATCAGTAATGGTAAAACAGTGATGCAAAAATTATTCAATTCATGGGAAACAACGGAGGCTAGAAAAAGACTTAATGTGAAACAAGGACAGAATGAACCATTAAGGAAGGAAGGAAGAACATGAAAGATGGAAGGAAAGGGAGGAAGCATCTAACATGAAGGACAGGAAGGAAGGAAAGAAGGATGTCACATGAAAGAAGTAAAGAAAGAAAGACCAGATAGATGGGACAGAAAAACAGAAGAAGTAAAAGGAGATAAAACAAACCCTGAGTCGTGTTGTGTTTGTTTCACATCACTGACTTTAGTGATAAACTCAGTGATTTAGTGTGATAAAAACATGGGCCTCCAGTGAAGACTGTATTAACCTCCGCACACTGGAATTGAGTTCCCAGCTGGAGGCTCAATGCCATCTACTGGGTCGTACAGCACAGTCCACCTTACTGATAGAGCACAGATGGTGGAGCTGGGGTGAAAAGGTTAGTGAAGTAAATATTTTCTGCTCCTCTGAAAGAACTACAATGTTGAATTTCTCAAAGCTTTGAGAGCTTGATTTGTCACGTGGACATCTACCATGATATTACAGCCTGGGCTGGGCAAGGGATTTAAAGGTCCCATATTGTAGAAAGTGGAGAAAGTTTTTTATTATAAAGCAGGTCTAGGTTCTATATTAATACTGTGAAAGTACCAAAATGCTCAGTCACACAGCCTGTATTCAGAAACCGAGCCTTAAAACGAGCCATCAGGACTTCTGTAACTTTGTGATGTCACAACAAAGCAGTCACTGCCCTCAGCCATGGCCCAAGCCCCGCCCATCTGGACCCACCATCCAACTTTGCAGGATTTAGTTTCTCTGAGTGTTTACCTGAAATCTGCTATATTTTAATTCAATCACTCAGAAAAGAGTCAGCCAATCAGAAGAGAGGCTCAGAGTCACCGACCTAGAGCTCCAGGGAGAAGTTAGAGAGAGATGTGAAACTACACTGAGGTGGTTTTTCATTCTTAAAACCATAATGAAACCACATATATCTTTGTATAGATATGAAAGCTGCAAATAAAACACAGAGAAGTGTAAAATATTGCTTTTAAAAGTGGGGGTTCACTGTTTTATTCATGGGGCTGTGGAATTTGTAGATGTGAACAAGGCTATGTGTGGATGTGCAGCCTTTGAAAGTCACTTCTCATGATTCAAAGGATCTACATACTATTGCTTGCCGTTTTTCAAGGTTAAAAAATATTCAGCTCTCTGAGGCGACTGGATGAGAGAGCACCGGTGCAGACAGAAGAGAGTCAAGTGCATGTAAAGGCAGAATAGAAAATAGAAACAACCCATACAGCATCTTTAATGACGAAATATTCCCGCCAAGAGTCCTGCTCAGACCAGCTCTGAATGAAACTCTGGGAGTGACTGTGGAGTTTTTGCAGAGGAATGGCTTCATGACTGGGTGCTGGGGTCCCTGATTTTGTCTGCACTGAAACAGGCCCTGATCTCAACCTCTAACCAAGTCCCTAAACATATTCATAAAAACTTTAAACAATGTACAACAGATGCTAGAGACCTTAAATTGTCCTTGGGATTCAAATGTTTTATTTAGTATTTAGGTCGTGGGTCCAGTCCTGTAGGTCCAGTTTCATTAATGCTGCATTTGACAGCCTGAGCTGAGAAAACGTTTTCATTGGATTCATTAAGAGATGGAAGACAATCAAGCTGTGGTGCAGAAGAGCCCCTGAAAACGAGAGTCGTGTGTGAGCAGATGACCTCAGCTTATCCCCAGTCACTCCCACCAGCTGCAGACTTCAGTGTCGGATCCGCCCCGTCCTGAAGAGCCTTTTGCAAGTGGCATAATATCTGATCTAATTTGTGATGTTAGAAAGACTGAAGAACTTCTGCTCGCTTGTCTCACTGTAAAGACAGCAGACACTCTTAAAGGCCAAACTCTTTTCATACGATCTTGCGTGGAAGTTGGTGTTGGAAAGAGTTTGTGAACGGGTCAGAAGGTTCATTTGCATAACTGCTCTTACAAATCTGTGTGAAGTAATTATTGGATTTAAATGTGTACAACCCGGACCTCCTCTTATTGACCCGGGTGCCAAATTAGCACGAGCATTGGAAATGTTTTTAGTCACAGTAGCGGTAGGGCTCTGTGTCTGACAGTCCAGACTCTGGACTCAACTATTGCGTGGATTGTCATGAGATTTTGAACCTGGACGTGTTGGAGGCATTAAACCAGCTCTGCATTACTTGCTAGCTTATGACTTGAATTGTAATCATCATTTAATGAAACAATTCAGTGAAAAGTGGATTGTGTGTCAGAAAACATCAAGAGATCAGCAGGGTGGTGACTCACCATTGGACCCCATGTAGGCAGACCGCTTTGTTGGCAGGCCACCTGTTGTGCCACTGAAGGTTTTAATGGAAATTTAGGAATTCATGAAACAGAGAATTGTGGGTTTCAGTCTCTACTTTTTACAAAGGAACAGCATGGAGTAAGAAAAGACATCTTTTAGAAGTTGGGCTAAATTTAGCTGTAAAGGTTTTTAGATTATAACCTTTCATTTCAATGGCCTCTAATGATGATATTAGATTCAAAAGTGAAATCATTTCCATTCATCACAGTGTTATACACAGGTTCACTGCAGTGATGGAGGCTGGTTTAATTCCACCTACAACAATATTCATGGTGCATGTAATGCCAGAAACAATGAATTCCTCCTTGGGATCAAAGTTTAAATTTATAGGTTGTGAATCAGTAAAGGAAAATGGCTATGCACCCAACTGAGTGCTGGCAAATGGTGCATGTTGAGCAAAGAAAAGTTAAAAAAGAAAAGAAAAAAAAAACTCCTGCACACTTTTTTGTGCAGTTGAGTGACATTTATTGAAACCAGCAACGTCTCAGCCTGGAACTCTCACAGTCATTTTCCTCGTACTTTCAAGATGAATGAGAGCAGAAATGTAGGTGGTTTCATGAAATGTCAGGCGAGAGAGAGAGAGAGAGAGAGAGAGAGAGAGAGAGAGAGAGAGACAGAGAGAGAGAGAAGCAGAGCTCTCTTGCAGCGCTCCATTAAAGCCTGTTACATTTTTCCCTCTTTTAGGTTCTTCAATGGCCATAACTTTTACTGCAACTTATTACTTTTTTGACAGACTCTTGGAAAAAAAACATTTTTAAGGATGTTTCTCAATGGTTAAAGTCATTGACAGTAAAATCAATAAATAAACATTTTTCCCTCAGAATCTGATTTTAACAGCAAACAGCAAGCTCAGGAGGTGAGATGTTCTGTGAATTCCACTATATAAATTCATGTTGCTGTGTGGTCTGTGTCTTCTCAGGTGGAATCTGTATCGCTCAGTCACTGAAGATCCCTCATGACCACAAACCCTCTGACTTTGATAAAATCATCCGCCTGCTGCTGGACACTCGGTACGCCAGGGCTGTCATCCTGTTTGCGTCTGATGAGGACATCAGGTAAGTAAACATGCTTTCCCCAAACACTATTAACTTCAATGTTCTGGTCACATGTAAGGAAAGATATACAGGTCAACAAAACGTTAAATATTGTGGGGGGGTTTTTTCACCCTATACATGACAAGGAGGCCAAAACTGATCCAGTTTGGGTCAGTCCTGGATTAGCTTTACTCAGGACTCACATAAAACCAATGGTTTGTTTTGTTAGCGTCGTGTTTTATAGGCTGCTACTGCCATTTGAAAGGTAATATCTTCAAGTTTCTGAAAATGTGCTAGTAATGCATGTGACATGTGCATGTGTTTTTTTTTTTTTTGTTTGTTTGTTTTTCTTTGTCCTCGTCTGAAAAAAAGTGATATTTAACCTCTGTGCCTATTATCAGTGGGATTTTTAGTTATTTTTTCTCACAGGTGCCTGTAAACCTCTCTAAAAGGAAAACCGTGGGAAAACGTATTTGAACTCTTTAAAAAGAAACAGTAGAAAACATACTGAAGCATTTTGATCCCAAAAAACCTTTAGAAATCATTCAAAACACACTCTAATCAATCTAACGAGAGATAACATGCCTGTAGTGAAAAAGTTTAATAATTTACTCATTCAGATCCCATGTAAAACAGGTCAGAACCGTCAGAATGGGCCCATCCACGGGCCAGTGGGGCGTCAGAGGATATCTGATAGTTGTGAAACATGTCACTACTTATTCAAACAGACTTTTTTGTTTGCCTGCTCCAGCTCCATATCTGCTCTGTAAATCTCATGTCTCCTTCGGGAACAAATCAGGAACTAAAAAGGAGAAACTTATATTTAATATTATAAAATCTCATGTCTCCTTCGAGAACAAATCAGGAACTAAAAAGGAGAAACTTATATTTAATATTTGTTGGTTTCATGAGGACGCCCCCTGGTTCTGCATTCATTCTAGTCAGTAATTTATCTGTCGAACGCCTTTTTTTTTTCTCTTGAAAGTAGCTATTCATAAGTTTCGCTATTGCTACAAAACTAGCATTAGCAGGAACAGCTTTTGACGTAACAGTCTAGAAGAAACTTTGCAGGTTCAGCATTAAACTTTACTCGCCAAGAGCTGTCTGTAAGGATGAAAAGCAACGCCAACGTTAACTTGAGAGGACGTATTATCACATCTTGTGTTATAAAGATGAGTTTTTTTACACAACTGAAACATTTGTGTCCATTTTAAGGTAAAATCTGAGCTGTTGTATCCACCACTGAATCAAAAATAATTATATTTGTCATTTATCATCATTGGTACCGGGTAAAGCTAAGCCCGTATTATGTTTGTGCTGTGTTGTAATTTTTAACTCAGTGATATTCAGTGATGACAATATATTTTATTTATTTATTTATTTGTGTTTTGATAGGGACAATGCATGTTTATGAACATCAGTCCAAAATGCACGATGTAAACATCTCACACTGTGCCTGTAATTCCTGTGCAGGTAACATGTAACAAAAAACATGACAAGTCACAATACACAACTACAAATACTAAATACACAAATATAAAAACAAATACATTTTTCTGCACACTGAGTTGAAAGTGATCACAGATCTGGTTTGACTTACGCCAGTCTTTGAGATATGTCCTAAAGGTGCCATATGTACTGTAGGACTTACTTCCCGTTACTGAAGTTCAAATGAGGTGTGCCTATATTAGCATGTTCAGCTCCACACCATGAATATAGCTACTGTCATATACAGATACACATACACACAGCATGTGACTGATCTCTTTGAATGCAGGGGGATCCTGAATGCCAGTAAGCGAGCTGATCAGGTCGGTCATTTCCTGTGGATTGGCTCCGACAGCTGGGGGGCCAAAAACAGTCCCATCCACCAGTTGGAGGATGCTGCTGTAGGAGCCGTCACTATACTGCCAAAGAGAGCCACCATCAGCGGTAAGTCCCTTTACAAAACCTTTATTTAGGGATGCTCGGTGTATGAATATGTGTGAGTTTGCCTTTTTTTTGGTAACTTGCATATTATCTCTGGATCTGACAGCTTTCACATCATCTTCTCTCCTGATTGAGCAGAAAAAAGTCAATCATGAGTGAGAACATTTATTCTTTTTCAATTTCTCACTTTCCTGTGATAAAAAATCTCACAGGATCCTTTTGATGATGATTATTTATGATCGTCATTCTGCCAGAGATCCAGCATCAGCCCTATTGTATCTGCTGGGCTTCAAATCTCAGTCAGTCCCAAAGATTTTATCAGACCTTCCATAATCAAGCATGAAGAGTAAATCCCTCTATCCCTCTTCTGTGTCGATGATCGGTCTGATTAAGTCTGACCAGGATCTTTTCTGCATGTTATGTTGGGAGTCAGTTATGTTGATCTTTAATCAACTAAAGTAAGTACAGTATCTCTACAAACAGCTGAGAAAGACAGACTGCATATGGGGGGGTCGGAAAGAAGATGTGGTTTTTGTCTTTTAAAGTTTTCTCTTTATTCATGCTTACTCTCATTTCAGTCAAAAATAAAAAGGTTGTCAATGAATAATTTTCATCATAGTTTTTGATGTGTTGAAATTAATGGATATCAGGAGGTAGAGCAGGTTGTCCACTAATTGTAGGGTTGCTGGTTCGATCCCCGGCTCCTCCAGTCCACATGTTGAAGTGACATTGGGTTAGATGCTAAACCCCAAATTGCCTGTGATGTATCATCGGCATGTGACTGTGTGTGTGTGTGTGTGTGTGTGTGTGTGTGTGTGTGATAGAAAAGTGCTGGTATAGAGAAAAAAAAGCACTGTATGAATGTGTGAGCGAACATGTGACTGTGACTTATAGTGTAAAGCACTTGCAGTTATTGAAAAGACTAGAAAAGTGGTCTCTAAGTGAAGTCCATTTACTAAGCAAGAGTCACGGACTGTAGGAACCGCGGCTCTGGTCTTTGTGTCTTTATGCTGTTGAACTGTATCTCATCCGGAGCCATGTGCATTCGTAAGATTCAAGATTAAAATGGACATATGTAAATGCCATGATGTCATGAACACCTGATTTGACAGAGCCAGGCTGGCTGTTTGTGTTGTTTCCCGTATTAATGCTAAGCTAAGCTAACCAGCTGCTTTCTGCTCTTGTAAAATTTATCTGTTAAATGCTGACAGATATAAGAACTGTTCCTTTAACTGTTCGAGTGATCCACATTACAGTATGAATACTGAGCCACTGCAGTTTTGATTTGTTTTGACACATCCACCTCCAGAAATTCGAACCTCACAGAAAGGCAGCACACACAAAGCTGCCACCCTGTCTGAATTTTTGTTTTCAAGCCACAATTCACAAACTGCAGACGTGTGAATTCTGAACAAACCAAATCTGAAACGCAGCAAAATAAACTTTTCATTCACACTTCAAAAATGTGTGTTGCATTGCCCACGTGCACAATGCATCACTTCAGATTGCATCAGTGAGCAGGGTCACTCCTCTGATTGAAGTGTAAAAACCTCAAGTTGCAGGGTGGGATTTTCTTCCTGATGTCATCGCCACGAGGTCGTCAGTCAAGCCCATTCAAAAAAGTGATGTATCATTTTTGCACTAATGTCAGTAATCAGTGAGCCTTACAGGAGCTGGTGGGTGGATTTAGTTTTCTTTTGGACAGAGACAGGCTTCCCATTCTTTATGCTAAGCTAAGATAACCAGCTGCTTGTCCTATTGATCTTTTTCTCAATGTTGAAAAAAGCAGATTATTAAGTTTGAGGGAGTACTCTCTCTCTCTCTCTCTCTCTCTCTCTCTCTCTCTCTCTCTCTCTCTGTCTCTCTCTCTCTCTCTGGCAGTTGTGTGAGACAACAACAAAAAGACGCACAAAATACTGATCAGCGGAAACATAAGTTACAGTGAGGGGGGGCTGACGGCACCGACTGCCTTCTTCGTGCTGATGACAGCCGTTACATCAAGATGCATTGGTATTCAGTAACTCCAGACAAGTCGCAGCACGACAAAGACGTTGACAAGGGTATAAAGCTGCGTTTTTTGTGCCAGTTTAAAGATTTTTTACTTCAAATAAAACATAAAACCTTTGTTCTTTTTTATTTTTCTTGATAACAGAAATACTGCAGTGAGAAGCTTAATGGGAAGTGGCCAAATCTGATTTTCTTTTCAGAAATCTAAATCCTTCTGCACACATATAAAAGCCTCTGTAATCCTGTTGCTAGTTTTTTAGCTGCAACATCAATTTCTGACCTCTTGTTCACCACGTAAACATTTCAACTTCCAACACACAAGCCCTGTCAGTAGATGCAAACTAGGGGAGGAGATGAATGTGTAACCTTGGGTGGTGCTCCAATAAATATTGTCCCCTTCGATGTGCTCTTTTGTCCCCTCTTCCTTGACAAATGATGTATTGAAATGGAGGTTTTCTGGGCATAAAGACAGTAGGAGAATACCGCGGCGTGACGGGCAGTCTGGGTAACTCAGCAGACACATTACATCAGAGTGTGTACTGTAGCGGTGGGAGGGAGAGTCATGGTCAGATTAACCTGCTGCAGGGCCCTCATTAACTGCTCATTCCTCCCACACTCGGAGCATTGTGTAGTTTTTTTTTTTTTTAAGCAAGAATATTACACCTATCCCTGTCAAATAAACACATAAATACCCTGTGCTAATTTGATTAAATACAAACTAGGTTCATGAATATGCAGCATGTCAGCACAAGACTGATAATGATGATATTATAACTAATATTCTCAGTTTAACCTAACTATTGATTTTCACAGTTGATTCATCTACAGATTATATCCTCCATGACAATAGTGACTGGAGTCAGTTTAGTTTATTCCGTTCATTCACACTGTTGAAAAAAAGAGCACATACAACAAAACCACTAAAAGGTAGTGAAGCAGAACACACCTGAAGGCCGTCCTTTTTGTACTGGCATTTTAATCAAGCCTTAGGGCTCTCTGTCTAGTTTTCTTGTAAACCAAGACCAAAGTTTACTTTTAGTGTTTCACGCCAAAACTGATCGTGTGTGTCCTAGCAAAACATGTTGAATTGGTTTACATCCTCATAAAATATTTGATTATTCTTCGTTACTAGGTCATAATTTTTAGTCTTCTCTGCCTTTGTTGGCACATTGTTGCATTTCTTGTGATGGTGATCACAAGAAATGATTAAGAAAAGGTCAGACCATAAATCAGCAGCTGCAAAGGTCCTCCACCTAATTCAAACTCACAGCCTATACGCATAAAACACATACCCACTTTGGCTTCTCTTATCTTTTAAAAAGTAAATCTCTCCCTGTACTAAACACTTATTCATGTAGGTTGAGAAGTGGCGATGTTTTGAGGCTGGGATGGATGGGTAGGAGGAGGTTCTACTTAAAAAGGCGGTGAACTGAACTTTGAGCTAGCACAACACTGATTAAAATCACTTTAAAGTCTGATCTGGTCCGGACAGGGAGCCAATGAAGGGAAGCTAAAGTTGGCGTAATATGGGACTTTTAATATGAGAAGAAGCTCATATCACCTCTTGTCTTGTAAATGCAACAACAGCAGAAGCTCATGTTGCGTTGCTGGTAAGCAAACGCTGTTAATGTTAGCTATGTAGCAATAGCAAAACTGACAAAGAGCTCCTTGAAAGGCTGACATGACAGCTTTCATGACACTAGATTGATTTTGTGGGTTAAGACATTAACACTGTCGGGCTGTAAAAATGATGGAGATGTGAAGGGTTCAGTGCCTTCAGCAGGTGGGAAGAATGGAAACAATTCTGCGTTTTTCTTGGCTTCACTTGTCACAGTGTTATATCACAAATATGTTCAAGAAAAGGGGGAAAAACTGCACTGTGTCTGGTTGTAAATAAATTAAGGACTCATTTCAAATCTCCTGTGAGGATTGTTCGATACAAACTGATATAAGGTCAAATTTCTTTTTATTGTCTTCTCAGACCCAAGAAATTATATCCAGCCCCAGTGTTTGTCATGTAAATGTAAATCTGAGCTGCTTGTCTGAGCACAGCACTGGTACAGTAGCTGTTAATTACTGAAACCGAACCCGAGAGAGAGGGAGGGCGAGAGGAAGGAGCTGGAGAGTGAAAAACATGGGGAGAACAGAAGAGAGATAAAAAAGATGATAGAGCAAAGACACAGACAGAGAGCGAGAGACAGAGAGAGAGACACAGAGAGAGAGGTGGAGAAGGAGCTGAAAACGAGGCAGAATGATGGGGCTGTGGGCTGAGGTTTCCCTCCTGCAGCAGAGGACGCCTGCTGAGTCTGAGGCCTCCAGCTGAGGTGGATCCTCTTCCCAGAGTCAATTTCACCCTCTAATCCACAAATCTCAGGCATTTGATGTCAGATCTCTGAGAAACTGTTAAATCAATGGACTGTATACAACCAGCAAAAAGAGTTAACACCTTATTATACAACAGTGTTTTGTTTGTTTTTTTAAACTTTACAAAGCACAAGTTACATAAACATTCAACGTTAGTCCTATTGTTACTAAACTATAAAACTGGATTTATATTTCAGATATATGACAGATGATGGCTCTTCAAAGGGGACCGGGGATGGTTTTAACACAGGTCAGTTACTTATTCCACATGAAGTGAGGAAGTCGCACCCTGTGGCAGAAACAGTAGATTTTAGAAGGAAAAAATACAAATTTTGAGCAAAGAAAGTTATTTATTTTTTTTATTTTTTACTTCATTTATTTTTGTGATAGCATTGCCGGCTTTGTAGTTAAAATCTTAGAACTAACATCATGTGTATTGTGTGTCTATGTCGATATCTTTCATGCTAAATTTCAGTGCTAATGTTTTAGCTGTTTAAACTGGTTCATGGCTACAAGTGTCTAGATTAGTTGTAACAACAATACACACAAGCGCGCGCGCGCACACACACACACACACACACACACACACACACATTCACTTGTTGAAGTGGGTGCACATTTTGTTCAGTTTGATTATGTTCAAATGTCTTAGAACTATTATGACAGTTACTAACATACTTGGTTCGCAGTCACTCACACACACACACACACACACACACACACACACACACACACATACACACAAAGATGAATTATGTTAAAAAGTCATTAAAGTTTTGAATAAAAAGCTTGAATATCAAGTTTTTGTCATGATCCTTCTATCACAATGTTACATTTCACTCCAGGAGATGTTAGGAACTAACCCAGACTATAGGGTGAATTGTAACATTTCACTCCTTGTGTTTGAGACTAAACCATTAATTTTCTATTTGTGTTGCAGAAATAACACCTGCACCATTTAGCAGCAGACACATGTAACTAGTTTGTATTACATTTTGAACGCACTGCCTTAAAAGAGCTCCAAGATACAGACAGAGATGTCAGAAATCTTACGACCATCCCCGGTCTCCCCTACTGTTCAACTAACCCACACTACAGTATAAATGTTAAGGGTCAGTAACAAAGTGTCTGTTTAGCTACATCCAGGAGGTTGGAATGATTTGCTCTGACCTCTCAGGGTGGCAGCATCTAGACCCATGACCCCGTGTGACTTTTTGTTTTTTTTCAAGCCTCGCTTCACAAAGTCATGTCAGTTTGAACAAAAACTACGCTCGTCAAAAACGCAGCAAAGCAAAGATACTTTCCCTCTCCAGCTCAGTCCAGAGGAAAATATGACTGTGGGTCTTATTTATTTATTTAATTTTTTTAAGGCAATGACGGAGAAGGAGATGAGGAGAGAAGCCTGCCTACACTTCACCCCCACCCTCCCCTCCTCCCACCCAATCCTCTCCATCCTCTTTTGTTTGGAACACAGAGCTGGTGGGTTCAGTGTCCCTGTGTGTGCGCAGCTGATAGGAGAATGTGGATTTTAATCTGCCTCTATGTTTAAAACATGATCAGTATCCGCCAAGATGGATGTCCTCCTGCGCACATCAGCCTGAGAAGGCAGGAAATGACTGGGAGCTCACAGAGAACAGACACATTCTTTATATTACGTATGAAAGATAGGAAGCTTTTCACGGCTGCAGACTTCAGATGCACTTATGAACAGAGAAATATGTATTTGACTCAGAACAGAGCCTATATATTCCAACCTATATTATATTTTTATATTGCTCTTTTTAAAATCCACTCTCTGTGCACTGTGCAGTCACCAAGGTGTCTCAGTGAGCAGTTTATTTTTGGATATAAAAGGACAAATGACAAAATTATATAGAGTCATCTTATACAAATTTCCCCCAGGAGATGCAGTGGGAACCAAACCATTTTACCGAGAAAATATATACAGAAAATGATACACAATTATGTGATAGTGATGTTTCCCAGTTTGATATTCCTCCAAACAGTGATCACCACAGTGTGACAAGGCTACACGTTATAAATGATGCTCTATAATTACAGCTTATTTATCACACACTGCTGCCTCTGCAGTCATCATCTCTTTCTGGTATTTATCTGTTTCAGCTGAACGTAGCTTGATGCTGTTGTTACAATCCTGTAATGTGGCATTAGCAAGTGAATTAGAGAGGCTGGTGCATCCAGGGCAGCCAGTGTAGGATTCATACTTGGTACATTTCTGATCTATATCTGCACTGTGATGTAGCTAAAAGAAAAAAAAAAACTGAAAACCGCCTTTTACACATCTACAGCTATATTTGCGTTGTGCAAAATGTATAACTGTCCTCTGCCAATGCTGCCTCAGTACAATGCTTCTCTTCTCACCTGTAAATCCACTCCTGCCCAGTGCTCAAACTACAGGGGGAACCAGGGACGACTTGATTCCCCCGAAACAGAGCTGAGCTTCCTCAGAAGCAACAAACTTTCGAGTATGGGCAGTAGACAGTCTAAAAAAAACAGATTAATAAGCATTAACATTTCTAAAGCTTCAATGAAGAAAATTACAAAGACTAATTAAGATCTATTTGTCATTAGAATACCCCCAACCTACATAACCCCACCACGGGGTCATTAGAACCTCAGTGTGATGTGTCCAGAGTAGCGATCTACTGAAAATGGTCTGAAACCATAGACAAAGAGGTGTGGCGCATATGGGGCCGAGACTTCGGTGCATGCCATGCCATGCTTCGGTGTGTGGCAAGCAAATGCCGACCCACCTGTCACTCAAAGAGGCCTCGCCCTCAATTATATATAACTTTAAGCCTTTCATAAAATTTGAACAGGTGAGTTATATAAAAATTCACGCCCCATACAGTTGTCATGAAGGAGGAAATTAGTTATAGAGACTAAACCCTGACTCACTTCTGGAGCCAACCTCAAGTGGCATTCAAGGAACTGCAGTTTTGAGGATGTCCGTGTTCATTTTCTGCTTCATTTTTCAGCCCCGGAGGTTGCTGCTTCTCCGAAACAAAGCAAAGCTGGCCTTTGTTCATAAGTGATTGGCTTATGAACAACTGATTGGCACTGCAGATCAATACAAAGTTGTTCTGAGTGATCAGTGAGAGTTGGCTGTGCCCCCATCCACAGGAACACGAGCACTCGCTGAATGGTTTGATGACTACGAAAACGACATGAATCACATGCTACGGCCTTCACAGTCACCACATCTCAACCCAGCTGAACACCTATGGGAGGTTTTGGAGCGACATGTTAGACAGGGCTCTCTACCACCATCATCACAACACCAAATGAGGGAATATCTGGTGGAAGAATGGTGTTCGTCCCTGCTGTGGAGTTTAATCAATGTCAAAGAGCTTTGAAGCTGTTCTGGCAGCACGTGGTGGCCAAACACCTTACTAAGGGGCCTCCTGTTGGTTTTTCCTTTGTCACCATCTGTATGTTGAAGACCGTTTAAAAAAAGGTTCTTTCATCAGAGCACCACTTTTCAACAATAAGTGATGCCCTTGACGATAGATAATAGTGAAAATTGCCCTTCAAGGTAAGGTAATGTATGATCATGGACCTTGGCTATTCATCACTTGTGGGCCTGTGAGTAGCCCTGAGTTGCAGCAGTGTGTGGATGCATACATGCCCCTTTCCTGAAGTACTTAGGTAATTCAGTGGGAATGCTCTCCAGCAGCCTGTCACAATGGATTCTTTAGACCGTGATGTGAGACTGAACACTGATCTGACTAACAGCAAAGAGATGGGAGGAGGAGACACTCATCCTCTGACGCTGATCATGCTAAGCATCCTTTCTCCTACTTCACACCAAAGTATTTGTCTGCTTTTCCACTCTGCTTGTCTTTTTCTTTCTTTACTTATTTCCTTCTTTGTCACTTGTTGGGTGCACTCTCCCTGTTACTCTATCTCCCTCTGTGCTGAAAATGTCCCCCACATCTCCTCCTTCCCCTACAGTCACCTCTGGGTAGTTTGAGAAAGGGATGACCTTTCCGCGCTTCCATCTGCTGATACGACTAAAAGCGTCCCTAATAGTGACAGCTACAGTATGCAGTGATGTGTAGATGTACAGCAACATAAAACATATAAAACATAATGATGAAATCATATATAGATATGTTTACTTTCTAGTAACTCACAAATGCCTACAGAGGGACACAAGGTGACACACACACAGGGTGACACACCACTATAAAGAGGCACCATATGAACAGAAAATGACAACAAAGGTACGCAAAATTACCACAGAGAGACTCGAACTGATTGTCCATGACAGTTGGTTATTGGAGTTACACAGAGAAGCTATTAATTGGTGTTATTTCATAGCAGTGTAACTGTTAATAATGTGCAGTTTATTATTGCCAAGATCCAAGTTTTTAAAATTGAGTGTTAACACATTTTCAACTCATTTTACAACAGTGAGTAAAATCATATTCTGTTAGTACCTAAATCTGTCAAATGTAGAGGAGTAAAAATCCAGCTCCTCCAGCCTGAACAATCATACAAGTTGTTTTTTCATTCCTGTGATGTGACAATAGGAGTGTCTCCTGAATGGTGCCAGGAGTACCGAACCTTGGTTGTCATGGTTACAATAGTAAACATGCGGACTGTACCTACCTTCATTGCCATGGTTACTATAATAACAGTCAAAGTTTGGTTAAGTTTAGACACAAAAACTACTTGGTTAGGTTTAGGTAACCAAGTAGTTATATTTACAGTAAATATTTTACCTGAGAAAAAGTACTAAATTATTTGCTGATGCAGCGAGGTTCTTGTCAGGGATGTAAAGAAAAACCAAGGTAAATATGATTCTTAAAAAAAAAAAAAAAAAATTAGTAACCTTGGATACGAGAAAGGCTTGAATTTTGTTAAAGGGGCCGGAATTATAAATCCACTCTTATCAAGGGTGTGATGGCACTATCTGTGTGTATTACAAACATGTCTTGTGGATTGTTTGCTCACAGGGCATGAAAATATGAATTTCACACCTTATTTTGGACGATGATGGTGCATCCCCTCCGTCATGTTCATTGAGATAAGCCTCGGGTGAAGCTTATTATTTTCATTTCTGTCCAAGAAATCTTTTATCACTTGTTTTCTTGTGCCTCGACATGTCTGAGTCTCCTCTTCCAGCCCCGCGTGAAACCACCTTCACCTCACAAGCCTCTGCTTTCTTTTCAAACAAGGGATTAGTCTTATCTTAAATAAGGGCATTAACTGACTTTTTCCAATTGTTTTCCCCACTCAAGGCACAGCTAAATAAGGGCTGCTAATTGACTTTTTTTTTTTTTCTTGTTTACTGGCTCTGGCCCCAGCAGCAGTGTTGGCTGTTACTTGAGCCCTTGGCAGTTAGTTTTAATTTTGGCCATTAGAGTCCGAGCTTGGCTCCAATTTTAGCTATGACCCTTAGTGGCTTCTGCTTGTTTGGCTACTAGTTTCTGGATAATTTTGTCCAGCAGAGAAAAAAACGTGTCCTACCAGGAAACATTGTATTCCATGTGAGATTTCAAAATATGGATTGTCGAAATGACTGCAAGAACTCATTTGTGAGAAGACGTCCATGTTACCGCATGAAGTGCAGGTTTATCAGTCCCACAAGAGTATATTCTTGAGGTAGCGTTTCTAAAGGTAGCATTAATATGCACTTTCTAAGGTGTAGCACAAAACCCACTCTCTGTATCTGATCAGCCTTCCTTGCAAGCATTTTTGACAGTTGTGATTTTTAGTTAGTTTATATTACAAATTAGTAACCAAATTGTTATTGGTAAAATAATGTTTTAAAACATTGTTTTAGCTCAATTTCAGTAACTATCATAACCAGAACTCACTGTTTGGAGCTGGAGCAGGATGTGCTGCCTCTGCCAGCTGCTTCATACAGTTCACAAACCAAAGGGTGATGTCATGTTGGGTTGTGACTGGGACCTAGTGAGTCTTCTATGGAGTAAAAGCCTATATATAGTGGGTGAATGAGTGGGCAATCCGACACAGCCTCTGTCGGTGATTTAATTCATTTTCCTGGTTAAGTTCAAGATAAAAAAGAAATATCTGCAAGGGGGAGACCAAGACCTAAGTTTGAAAGGTTCAAGCAGCCAAGGGCTTTGTGAGGCACTTTATGGAGGCTAACTATAACCACTATAGTTGGATAACAGCAGGTCCCAGAAAAACAGACTATTGTGTTCTTCAAGACAGACAGTGGTCCATGGAATACTTCTGGTTTTGGCAGAGTGAACACCTTAGCCAAGGCAGCCAAAAAACACCAGGGCTGTGGAAGAATCAGGAGATATTGAAGGGTCTTATCGACAGATAGAGAACACAATGAATGCATTGATTCATTAAATCAAATCAATGAAATTGACCTATGTTATCACTTGGCACCAGCTACTGTTTTTCACATCCAGTACAATTCAAAGGGATCTCACCAGATGGACTGAATGAATAACTTTAGCTGAAGAAAGAACTGACTGCACGAGGAAGTGATGGATTGTTTCATCAGAAAGGAATGAAGGATGGATATTGTTTTAAAGTGACTGTTGAATCCTGCTGAGTTAATAATCTACAGAGTTGATTAAGATTGTTGATGTCAATGTTCAAATCTGCAGCTGTGAGATATATGGCCTATTTCTATCTTTCAGAAAAGCATTTTTTGCGAATTGTTGAGCAACAGAAGCAAACAGCTGGGTTGGCAGTTCTGCTAATATTTTTGTCTTAGTGGGAGAAATAACTTTTTTAGGTTTACATAGTTTCCTATACACAAATGTAAGTATGTATATTGAATTAATAATGGGATAAAGCCTAAGCATAAACGTATATGCAAAATTACATTTGGACCCTGTCAGATATTGTAACAATTTCATATATTTACATATATATCTAGCTCATACAAATATATGTTTGTTTATATATATATATATATATATATATATATATATATATATATATATATGTGTGTGTGTGTGTGTGTGTGTATATATATATATGTGTATATATGTGTGTGTGTATATATATATATATATGTATATATATATATATATATATATATATATATATATATATATGTATGTATGTGTGTGTGTGTGTGTGTGTATGTATATGTATGTATATGTATGTATATGTATGCTTATATTGTAGACATTATACATAAATATATATCCATCCCCTCCTGTTATACCATATAAAAATTTATGATATTGATATTTTAATACTGTATGGACTTATACAAATTTTACTATGGGTATTTCATATATGTTATGAGCTATATATATATATATATATATATATATATATATATATATATATATATATATATGTGTGTGTGTGTGTGTGTGTGTGTGTGTGTGTGTGTGTGTGTGTGTGTGTGTGTGTGTGTATATATTGTATATATATATGTGATGATAATAAAATCCCCTTATAGGTGACATATATGACAACATCCCTCTTGATGTAGGGACATATATGTTGTATATTACATTTCTGTTTATTTCCTGCTTGCATAAATACTCATTTTACATACATATATACACAAACATATATTTGTATGAGATATATATATATATATATATATATACACATACACACAGTATCTATTAATAATTGCACACACAAAATGCCAAAATAACATAATATGTGAGCCATGTACCAGAAATAATCAAATCTCCTTCGTTTTTGAACCCGTCCCCTCTAAAAGTGAAAAAGAAAGTCTAAACTGAGTGTAAATGAAAGCTGTGTGACTGTTGGAAGAAGCACGGCCCTGTTTCTTTAGAAACAATGTGAGGAGGCCCAGAGGAATGAGCGGAAAAAATATGACACATATTGACAAGAATCAGGCCAGAATAATTAATTAGGCCTTCTTACATTTCCTTTTTAAAACTGACTGCATGTAATGGGAGGAGGTGTGTAGGATTATGAAATAAGATGATAATTTTTGAATTTAGAGATTCTGACACCACTTTAAAGTCTGCATTGAACTGATGAATAAGAATAATTTGGATTCTGTTTATAGCTCTTTATATCCCAGTAATGTGTTCATTTGATGCACAGAGGTGGATACACCCTGTGATGAGACCATGGTCAGGGCAAGAAACAGGCAGAGGAGTTTTTTGCTGAAAATTCTCCCACTTCTCTCTCAGGCACAGTCCTGAAACTATTAAATAAACCCTGCTATAAAACTCACATAGCGCAGGGTCACATAGATCCTGTAACCTTTAACTGCCCCGGAGCAAGCACCACATTCAACAGCATGTACATGGAGCGGTGCAAGCGTGACACGTATGATACGTGTTTGCAAAGCACATATTAGCCTAGCCTGAAGAGAGAGGGTTCCCCTGGGAGGAGAAAGTAGCAGGTCTTCATCCAAAGCTTTTCATTTCAATTGGCTGTGGGTGGAAATGTTTCCACAGGATCTTTCATTAGCACCCTGCTAGGAAAAGAAAACTCCCAGGTGTCATAGATCATGCCGTTCCCTCAAGGCTCCCATATTCAGAGACAGTGTTTATGTTAAAAATAAAATGAGGGAAGATGGTAATGTGCCTCTAAGTGAGGTGTATTTCCATTTTAAAGACATCGCCACAGCCTCTTAAAACATTTGTGTAACACTTTGTGCATCGGAGCGACATTTTCGCAGCTACATGGCTTGTGGAGGCAAGTGCTGTGATACCTACACCTTTGTGCACGTCTGTGTGTATTCCCCCACCACTTCACAAGTGCGCTGTATCTAGTAACAAATGCAGCACATACCCTGAGAGATAAATCGCATACCCTGCAGCACCGAACACTGTGTGAACAAAAATATGCACCTAGTTGTAGACACCCCCCCCCCCCCCCCCAAACACTTCACAAAACCTCTGTGCAACATTTGGATCTTTGCACAACTCTTATCTTTCCACTTTGTCTTTGATACTGAACTGTGAACCTCACATATGCTGAGCAAGTGTGTATCAGGTATAAATATATCAGCGTTTACGGATCAGTGTTTATCTGGTAAAATGCAGGAGAGGCAGCCTTGAGATACATAAAAAAAGACCTATGCACTTCACCCTTCTAAAATTAAAGCAGTGTTTAAGTACAATCTTAATTTCTGAGTGTCATATCAAGTCAGTTCGGTTTTATTTATATCGCGCTGAATCACGACAACAAAGTTATCTGAGGGCACTCTATCATATTTACAGAGACCAACATTCCCCCATGAGCAGCACCTGGTGACAGTGGCAAGAAAAAACTTCCTTTAACAGGTAGAAACATCAAGCAGACTCAGGCTCATGGTGGGTGGCCATCTGCCTCGACCAGTTGGGTTGAGAGAGAGAGAAAGAGGGAGAGAGGTGTTGGTTGGGAGGGAGCAGGAGGAAAAGGAACATAGCACAATGCACGTTCAACATAGAGATGTTTAATTGTAATAATAATAATAATTATAGCAGTGAGTATTGAGCGGGATCATGGGGGCAGTAGGTGGTCTGCAGTTACAGCTCCAGACTCCATGGTCCAGAGGCAGAAAAACCTGCAGAGAGTGATGGAAGGAGAGAGATTAGAAAGCACAAAACCACAGGAGAGAGAAGAAGCCAAGTTAGAAAACAAAGATGTGAATGTGTGCAGAAAGAGAGGAGGAGGTGGAGAGAGAAGTTCAGTGCATTATGGGAAGTCCCCTGGCAGCCAATGCCTGTAAAACAGCCAGAAACATCCCTTAGCTTAGCTAAGGCAAGCCTGAGCCAGCCTTAACTATAAGCTTTATCAAAAAGGAAAGTTATTGGCTACTCTTACATGTGGAGAGGGAGTCTGCCTCCCGGACCCAAACTGGGAGCTGGTTCTGTAAGACATCACCCTCCTATTCTACTCTTGGAAACTCTAGGTGCCACAAGTAATCCTGCGTTCTGGGAGCACAGTGTTCTAGTGAGGTAATAAGGTTCTATGAGCTCTGTAAGATATGATGGAGTCTGGCCATTAAAGGTTTTGTAGCTGAAGAGCATTTTAAATTCTGCTCTGGATTTTACAGGGAGCCAACGCAGTGACACTAACAAGGGAGAGATATGATCTCTTTTTCTTAGTTCCTGTCAGTACTCACACTGCAGCATTTTGGATTGACTGGATGAGTTATTGGAACATCCTCAAAATAAGGAATTTCAACAAACCTACCTACAAGTAACAAATGCATGGTCAAGTTTTTATTTTTTAAGTCATTTTGGGTCCGGATGTGTCTGAGTTTTGCAATGTTACGTCGATTAAAAAAAACAACCTGTCTTGTGTGGGAGTTAAAGGACATATCAAATATAATAACTTCAGTTTTGCCTGAATTTGATAGCAAAAAAAATGTCCTTGATGTATGCTTGAAGATTAGCCAACTGAATGGTTTCATCTGGCTTCGCTGATAGATATAACTGGGTATCATCTGCATAACAGTGAACGTCTTTCCAAATAATATTGCCTAAAGAAAGCATATATCAGGTGATTAGAGCTGGTCCAAGCACAGAACCTTGTGGAAATCGATAAGTCCTTTGCCATTTGTAACTCTCTTCAGTGCTGTCTCTGTGCTCTGGTGCATCTAAATCCTGACTGAAAATCCTCACATAGACAATTGTTGTGAGGAAAGTCACACAACTGATTAGCAGCTGCTTTCTTAATGAGCTTAGACAGAAATGGAAGGTTAGATACAAGTCAATAGTTGGCTGGATCAAGAATAGGCTTTTTAAGTAGTTTAATTACAGCTGCTTTTAAGAACTGTGGTACATAGCCTCTTAATAAAGACAGATTGATCATACCTGGTAAAGAAGAGCTAACTAAGGACAAAACTACCTTAAGCAGCCAATGAGATCGGGCCTAGGAGCCATATTGAAACACTATAAACATGGTTATAAACAAGTTTCACAGATGTTTCTGTGTTTGAGGATAACTTGGTGCCGGTTGGGGGCAGGAGGTAGTGAGTTTTGTTTCTAATAGTTAAAATTTTGTCATTAAAGAAGCTTATGAAGTCATTACTGCTGAGAGCTACAGAAATAAATGGATCAATAGAGCCCCACAGTGCTGACATGAAACCTGGGTTTTTTTATTTTCCTCTTATCAATGATGAGTAATTCTCTTCTCTAGCATTAAGCAGGGCCTATATATTTTAAGACTATCTTGCCAGACTGAGCGAGATTGTTCCAGTTTAATGGAATGCCATATCCTTCCACGTTTTCAATGTTTGCTTTCATTTGCGAGTTGGGTGGTTGAGAGTGAAACCATGGAGCTAACCTCCTTTGTCTCATCATCTTCTTTTTTAGAGGGGCAGTAGAGTCGTGGGTTCTTTGCACTGAGCCTGCAGCACTATCAACAAGATGGTCGATTTGGGAGGGAAAAAAGCATAGGAGTCGTCTGTTATATCGACACATTGAATTAAATTAAATGCTGATGCAGTCACTTCCTTCAGTTTTGCTACAGCACAATCAATAGGCACCTTCCAAAAACATGTTTTTGTCTAATGGCTTGAATTCAGAAGTAATTGATTAAATAAAATGGTTTGATATAAGATAACCCTGTGGGAAGAACATTAAATGTTAAACGTTATCGACATCCACATGAATATTAAAATCACCTACTATAATTAGTTTAGTTGTACTAGAGGATTGAACTTACTAAAAACTTTAAAGATTCAGACAGGAATTCATGTTCTTTCAATAAAAGAAAGGAACAGGATGAAGATATAAAGTAGAATGAAGAAACAATGTATCCAAGTCAACCTTTTTTTAAACCAGCTTTGGTAATTCTATTTATCACCTTTCTGTTGCCTTTTTCTTCTTCTCAATCCAAGGACAACTTGGAGTAGACACCTCCAGGAGAGCGTGTTATCTTTGCTGTGCAGAGAACCACCAAAAGAAAGGAATGAGGGAATTTTAAAAATATTAAAAACAGTTTTGGTACTGTAGTTCACTTCCAGAGGATCCATTTAATTAAAAAAATCATTCGTTTTTAGAGTTGTTTTTCCTGATAACAATCAGTTGTCACAGTTAAGAGAGAATTTCTTTCAATGCTCGGTCCTTTTTCTTCCTTTTTTTTCCTCTTACATTTTTTTCTAAAGCAGAACTTAAGAGCAAGTGCACACTAGAAGATGATGCTAAATACACTTTAAAGGCATGTAACTTTGCATATATACTGTAACTGTCTGTAAGCTGCTGTAAGTGTGGGTGTTTTGTTTAAGACAGAAATAAATAACTGGAAAGTGGAGCTGGTCAGTATGGAAATGAAGGCTTTATACTTCATGTTCCTGACTGGAACTCTGGAGGCAGAAATTCCTCTAAAACTCACACTGAACCTAAAATGAAGCAGCAACAGTAAGACCGTCATGTAACGTAAGTGTCATGTTGTCATCACTTCTGTATCACACCCGCTTTGTTAGAATGTGTGGCAATACATTCACAGCATGAATTAAAAAAAAAAGATAAGATGTGGAACCTGATAATATCCAATCGGGAAAGGTTCAGCCCGAACAGATGAAGACATCAAATGAAAAGAGGAGGATGATGATAATCACAGAAACTAGTAGCTCAGTTATTAAATTCATTTGTGTGCACTAGTTTAGTTCTATTTTTTGTTTCCGAAATTAAACATTATAGAGAAATCGTCAGTGTTTATGATAAAGAATGAACAAAAGGAATGAAAACGTCCACAACCTTTAGGGATTTTACACTTGATGCTTTTGGGAAACAACACCCTGGTCATTCTCATCCTTTACTGATATTTGTTTGTTGTAGTCATCATTTCTTATTTACCAAGTTCACTTTGTGTTTCTCTCGTAAGGTTCATGCAGACCCAGACAGTCACCTGGTCCCTGTTTGTAATCCTTTAGTATCTGTGAACACTCCACCTAGACACACACACAACATCGCCTCCTTAAAAACAACAGTGAATCAACACACACACACACACACACACACACACACACACACACACACACACACACTGCACTCTCAACAAACTGAAGTACCGCACATTAGCAGAGCTACCTGACACTAACTGCTCCCACTGTGTAATATTTTGCTTTCATGAAATAAAGCTTTGAAGGCTTAAAGACACACTCAATAGAGACCACTCTCACACACACACACACACACACACACACACACACACACACACACACACACACACACACATATCGTAGCCTCTCATCCACACTCATGCTCAGACCAGGAGTACAGGGGCACACTGGTGCTTACCGATGATTGCAGCCTCGGTAATGGGCCCTTTGCAAAGATTTCCTCAGATTCACGATGATGTTCACATTCTTCGCATCCCAAAGCAGCATGCTAAACACGTCTGCACATAAATTAGTATTAGAAACTTTTGTCCTACGTGGTGTAATACAGTCCTCAGCGTTGATAGCTGAGTGACTGAGTAATGTGTGTTGTTAGATGATGAAAGGTTCAGTGATTCAATCAGAAACTGGGCGACCTGTTTAATTACCGTAAACAGATATTTTAGCTATGCAAACAGCGTTATCTCCATGGTTGATGTTGCTAGTCGCCGATAAAGCTCCTTTGTTCACTATTTTGCCTAAAAAAACACAAAAAGTTGCTAAACTTTTTAAGTAAAGATGATCACCCAACCTTACCTTGGCTGTTTTATCCTCCTTACGGCGCCGTGCTACACAGGAGTGCAGCATGCACATGAGCAAACCCAAAATGTCCGCTCCCATTTAAAACACCTGGGCTTAAATTTCCTTCTGTCAAGCAAGAAAAAAAGTCTTAAAATCGTGTACCGGGACAAGATTCAATAGATTTAATTTTCGTGACCATGAGCACGAAAAGTGGTGATGCTGGGTTGAGTCATTGTTATATGAAGAGATGCATATGTTCCAGAAAGCAGGTTTAACAAACCCTGAACTCCGAGTTGTTTAAACCTGAGATGAGGATTTCAGTCCACACTGAGGACGTTCACTCTGAAAAAAGGACATCGGTGAAGCTGCAAAACTACAATTCACCATGGCAACAAGCACCATCATCCAGCGCAGCTAGAAATATTGATGTGTGACATTAATGCATGTATGTGTAAGAACATGGATCCAGATTGTGGCTTTGTGTTGTAGACCCTGAATGTGTGTCCACTCTTAATAACCCCTCCACACATGCTCAGAGGTCATCATCAGATAGAAAACAACCCTGCTTAGAGATATTATGGTTTAAATCCTGGCATTACGTGAACCCTCTGTTACAGTACAGCATCACGTTAGTTTTGGTTTGCGGAGCGTGAAGTTGGACAGACAGAATGGAAACAGGTTGGCTTCAAACACCTACCTCCGAGCAGCAGATGGCTGCTCATGAAGCTAGCCACAGCATGTAGTGATCATGTTGTGGCAGGGATGTGATGTGACACACACATGCAGTACATTACACATTAACGCACTGTGGTTAGGTTGACACGGAAACGGCCTAACGCTGCCCCGTGGACCTGAGGTGAGAGGGCTAACACAGCGGGTTGCTGCACACCAGCGATAACAACGCACACGTCACAACCTATTCCAGGATTCCCGCCTCACACTCACTGCTGCACTGCTGCCCAGGAGTGTCCTCAGCTCACAAGGTCTTCTCATCTGTATGAATCCACACTCTGCCTCTTCAGGTTTGAGGCTTTGTGGAATTCAATTCACTTCATTCAAGACAAGAGGAGGCAGGGCAGGAGGAAGGAAAATATGTTACAAGGTCACAGTAAGTCATCTGAAATACTGAAGGTGTGCTGGGATTACGCCCACACATGAAATATATGTTTAGATTCAGTGTGACTTTCTGGGGATATAGTCATCTCTGGTGCTCACTATAAATAAATGTCTATAAATATGCTTAGAAATTGCAGGAAAAAACTTCATCATGTTTTAGGTCTTCTTCAGCACCAAAGTAAGCTAGTGAGAGTTACATCCATGGGTGGTTCAGATGGAAAGGTTTTTGGGTCAGAACTCATGGAAAATAAAGCCATGAAAGTCCAATCCCCTTACCAATGGGTTATTTTCAAATCTTGGAGTGATCAAAAAGTAAGAACACACATGGGCTGCTGATTCTGAAAGGAAACAAACAGAGATTCAAGATGAAACTGAACACAATAAATCAAATTAGTCTCACGTGTCCTTCCCAAAGAAACAAGGATGAATAACACTCTCAGGCTAACATGGACAAAAACTCCTCTTACCTGAATTGCCGCCCCATGCAAAGGTGAAAAAGACGACCGTGGGGTGACCAGGTGAACTTCATGAGGTAAATGGGGGTGGTGAGGGTGAAAACAACAAACGTGAGGTTGGTGAAACTCTTAAGGGTTGTTGGTTTGGAACAACACACTTCACGCGAGCTCTCGACAATGGGTAGGGGGAGGGTGTGGGGCTTGATTGGAATTAGGCCGTTAACAATGTTAACAGGAACTGATCAAGGCTCATACTTTTAACTTCTGTTGGGGACAATTTGACAACATGTCAACAATTATAGGCTAAAAGGACAGTTGTCGCCCACAGCCAGCTAACTGACTTCATGCCATCTTTACTTCCTCCTTACATCCCCCATGGCGTGAAAAGTAAAGCTGACTTCACAAACTTCTTTGGTTGTCTGTCTTGTTTGTTTTGCTTTGTTTCCTTCAGGCTTGATCTCACCTGTCTCTCGGATAAATTGTCAACAGAAGGGGGCGTTAATATGCTGAAAATACATCACTATGCAGAAATGCAGTTCAGTGTCAAGACAACAATTTGTTATCAAGGATCAGAGCTTTAAAGTCATTTTGTGTTGCTGTGTGTGTGTCCCAATTAGGAGGATGAAAATCCCTCTTGCCAGAAGAGAGGACGAGAGAGAGAGAGAGATGGGAAGGTGGCAGTAAGAGTGAAAGAGAGGGAGAGCTATGAAAGACAAGCCAAAGGGGGAGAGGGAGAAGGCAGATTAATGACGTCACCAAAAGGCAGGCGGTGGGTTTCACGGGAAGATGCATCGGGGCGGTCTCAACTCCTAACTCGTCACATACAGACGCTTGGTCAGGACGCCTTCATGTTACTTTTTAAGGCACTGGGCGCCACTTCAGGGTCATTTTTCAACATGCAGGATAGTCTGATAGACTTCATCAAGTACTGTGAGAGTCCATACAGAACCGAGCCTGCACAATGAAAAATGACGCTAAAGGGTTAACCAGTGCATGAAAAAGTGACGCCAGGAGGTGTAGGATGTGTGCGTGTGTGAGAGAGAGAGAGAGAGACGAGCAGGTGGAGTGAGATTTCAGTTTGTGTTTTAGATCAGTAGCTGAGTGGCAGAGAGACTAGAGGAATTTCCTCCTGGTTCTCTTCAAAGCCTTCTTCATTATGCATGTGCAGCAATTACCTGATGTCTGTGAGGAAACGAACCGCGCCAAATGACTCTCTGATTAGTTAAAGCAATCACAGGGTCAGAGTGACAGCTCCACTCAGCACTGCTGTCTGCAGACACACATCTGATTTAATAACTGGTGGTGATCCTCACTTGTTATCTGCTAATGTATAGTCCTGTATGTAACTGCTGTTATCACTGTCCTCTCTTTTCCTCTTAAGCACTGTAAAAACAGAGAGCGTTAGATTTACTGCAGCTTTTTCTGCTGCAGGTTTGATGCATTTCTTCCCCGGACACTTGTGCTGTATTTAGCAAACAGACCCACTGGGCTGGAGTCACAGCTTGCATTAAATTTAGCGTCATCTTGCAGAATTGCATCTCTCTTTTTATTGCATATGCATTTAAGTATGGTGGCCCTGAGAGGTCAATGCACTGTAACTTAAGAAAACACATGCAAGTAGACAAAACAAAAACAGAAAAAATCTTCATCAATTTGACGACACATGTGATGCACCACCATATTTAAGGGAGGATTGCACACAATCATATTTCATTGGCTTCACTAAGGTCTCAGTGATGATCAGTTTTGGTGGTAAAATTCTCAACCCGTGAAGACCAAGTATAAACACAGCACAGATGAGTTTTACTTGAGTCATAAAGAAGGATGGCCTGGGACAGAGGTTGGTGAACTGCTGCTGTTGGTGAGCTAACCGCTAACTGTCCAGCATGGCCCGCCCACCTAACACTGGTCAGTCACAACAGCTGCTACTAAATCTTTTCTTTATTTTTTTCCGCCCTACAGTCCGTCACACCCACCCCCACTCCCACTCCAACCCCCCCCTGTCATCCTGGGAAATAAAAACCTATGGAAGAGGGAAAATAAAGCTCCAGTATTTCTTAAAGTTGAACTCAAACCATGATCTCCTCTGAAAACTGACCAAACCGTGACCGCTCCATAAACTGGCCGCTGCGTGTTTATTATTGTTACCATGACGATGATACACTCCACTCACATTTTTCATATTTAAGCTATAAATCAATTGTTTACATAAAGATTTGAATTAAGTGAAGAAGTAAGGGAAGTAAATAAACTCTTACTGGTTAGTTTCCTCTCTCAGCATAAACACCACTCACTCAAATGTAAGAAGTATAAAGTATTGAGTTTGTGGTGAGAGCGTCGGGTTTGTGCGAGGGAACCAACACGAGCAGTTCAGAGGATCTGTCAGTGTTTTAATGAGTGCTTTTATAGCTTTCTCACATCAGTTTCTGATTGTTTGCCAGTAGTTTACTCCCAATTTGGTGCTGATGTAACTGATGATATTGTTGTCTAACAAAGTTTGTCGAGCAAATCAAGAAGACACAGCACTGCTGTCACGTTAATGGCACCAAAAGCAGCTCAGACAGAATATCTGACTCAGTAAGTCTCAGAGATTTGGCAGCACAGAGGTTGGTGCAGAGGCAGAGATAATTCACCGGGATAAAGGAATCCGGTGGCATCACAGCAACCAGAGGAACGCAGAGCCATCAGTCAGAGCCAGTGTCTAATAATAGCTGAATATGTGTTCAATACAGGGCTATTTTTGTACAGTGTTGGATAGATGTTTATATTGTAAATACTTTTCTATAAATCTCAAACTCAGCATTATGACTGTTGTTTTTCAACCACACAGCTGCTATTGTATCATTATTCTACATGTCAGGTCTCAAGGTCTACGTGCACGTGTTTGTGTCTTTGTTCATTGCAGGTGATGTGAAAAGATAAATAGGGAGTAGTTCAGTGATAAAATACTCTCTCCTGATTGGCTGCTGTCAGCTGAGTCAGTCAAAGTGGATTTTTTTCTACTTTAAAGAAAGATGCTTCAGCTTTGTCTGATAAAAGGAAGTGTACAAGAAAACAGCATCATTCGACAGCCATTAATTATTACGAATTTAGAAAATAGTTTTTTTTGTTATTTTTGTTTGATATTTTCAAGTCTTCCTAAGGGTCTTTGTTCAAATCAGGGGCTGGTTGAATTTTTATTCTTCTGTGTCAGCTGGAAATAAATTACTATTTGCCCTCACGCTGGCATGGCTTCAAAAATAAAACAATATATACTCCAAAATTGAGTACACTTTAAAGTAAAATGAAAAAAACAAACCAAAAGAACACAACATTGTTGTCTGGAACAGTGACAGACTCTGCTTCACAAATCCACATCACAGTACCTGACCCTGAAGATCTCAGACTCTGGTCTCTGCTGCGGTTGACTGCGTGGCAGCAGTAATTCACTGAGATAATATGTCACAATAGTCTGACGCTCTTCACATTTCACTGTCTGTGGAACCCTTGACCCAGAAAATGTTAGACGTTTGTCAGTGAGCAAGAAATCCAAGACTGAAGCCCAGAGAGTAGAAGCCACTAACCTTTGTTTCCCACTGTGTGGATTTCCTCATTATTCCTGTCACAAGTTTTCTCTCACGACAACATTTACAGTGTCTCTCTTTTGATCTGCGCTGGCAGCTGTGATAAATTCTCCTACATAACTACTTACAACTAGATGCTTTGGGAGGAGTGGGGGGTGTAATGTTGTGGGCTACAAATTTTATTGTCTGTTTGCATTTTTCCAAATTGTTCTCATTAAAAATAACTGAATCAGCTGAAATCAGCTCCTGTTTGCAGTGTGGCCCATGGATGTTGTGTTATTGTATTTCTAAGTATAAATGATGCTGCCACTAAAGAGCAGTTCAAAGTTTTATTTCTCAAAGGCAAATGAAAGTAAAGTAGTGAAATAAGGGTCGGACTTGGCAGCAGGGCAGATAAAAGTGTAAAACTGGAGTAAGCCTGTGAATATTCTCATTTGTCCAGGTCATAGTATCTCAAAAGGAGTTTTAAATCGAAAGCAACTGGACTTGGTTATTTGTCTAGGAAGATGTTCCACCTCTCATCCAAGAGGCTTCATTAGTTATTTCTCGCACCTGATCAGGCGGACCAGTCCCAGTCCCTTTTGATGTAAAACTGGAGGTTTATTCACCATGGACTTCAGAGATAATCCTGTCACACCCAATATAAAAATATCAGTTTTCCAACCAGTCCTCCAACCTGAACAACCATTTTTCTCAACCCTCTGATACGACTCATAGGAGTGTCTCCTGAAATAGCGCCCCTACGGCGGCAGGCCACCTGGACCTTGGTTGTTGGCTAACCAAACAGACTGTACCAAGAGCGAAGTACCCACCTTTGTCTCCATGGTTGTTTGGGCTAAAATTAGTACTTCCTCAACATTAGATGTTGTCATGGTTACAATAAGAACATCGTGGTTAACTTTCTCGAACAGTCATGGATAGTAAAAACACCATAAACTGCTACTTTCACATGGGAATCGAACACCACTCTCCTGTGTCATAGTCCTGTGTCCTGTTGACCATCCACCCCGACCTCCTCCTTTGTCGCTCTGTAAACGACATCACCGCACTTTTCCCTTCGTTGCCATCAGATGTGGCCTAACAAAATGAAACTACGGGTCATAATAACCTGCTGCACAGACGACCTGTGGGCTCGTTTTTTACAGGACAGACTCAAGTTTTCATGTCTGTGTGTTCGGATCTGAATGAGTTACAGAGCCTGATTTTTGACACAAATTGTAGGAATTGGGAGGTAAAGTGTTGAGCACAAGTCCCTGAATCACAGTAGCTCCGATGCTCACCACGTTGGTGAGCGATCCAATCAGAACCCTTCATGCACCTGTCCCTTCCACCTGACACAGTATCTTTGCCCCATGTCTGAGGTGCGTAACTCCTTGATATGGTATAAAAGGTTAAGTTCCAAATTTCCCACTTGCACCGCATTTTGAAACAAACAGTATCATACCGTAAACCAGGCCTGGTGTCAAAACATTGCTCTTTTTCTGTAGTGGACCTACTTACAGTAGCTTTTCTATTATCTTCGTTTGGATAAAACAAGAACAGCATTTTGGAGACGCACATGGCTGGAATAATGATGGATGGGTTGGTGCCGTGTTGCTGATTAGGAAATTGTTACAGCTGAGGGCAGTTACAGTTGTTTTTAACAACACACTGCACTGGGCTGATGCAAAGGTGAGGGCATGGGGCTCACATTGTCAAGCTACTAAATTAGTTTTCACCAAGCAAGACCGATAGAAACAAATACATGCTGGTTGAGTTTCTAGGTAATTAATGTTCAGTCATGCTTTTGGCCAACTGCCCTTTACAATGTTGTGTTTCAGCCCTTAGCAGAGCATGTGAAGGATCCTGCGCACAGTGAAAGACAACACGTCCTCCAAATTGTAATGACAAAATACATTGTCATTTGAAACTGCAGGACAAAATAATTCGTTAGTGCCCTCCAAACTTTTACATGTCCAAGTAAAGTGTCCGCACAAGTTTTAACTGGACTTCCAGAAAATGGTCCAAAAGAAAAACAGGAGTTGAAGTCTTGCTTCTCTCCAGTGCTGCTGTGTGAATATGAGTTGACTGTTTGATGGAGTTAAACAGCTGGTGGAGCTGATTCTCCAGTTGCTGCAACTAAACCACTGTCATTAAAAGAGCTCCAGTAAAAGTCGAACTTGATAGAAATCTGATATGAATCATTTCATTTCATGTATTCATGTGAGAAAGATTCAAGTCTCTTCATCACTTGACACAGATCTTTCAGATTTACACTTTTTAATTTATGCATGAGTTGGAAATGAAGGTTTGGTTTCAGGCAAATATCATGGTTTAAGGTTAAATGACTACCTGTTTACAGTTAGGGAATAATAGTTGTCATGGTTACACCAACGTTGACTGTCTTTTGGAAACAGGAAGTGAGCCCTGTCTGTTAGAAATAATGTTTCCAATCAATGAAATTGCAACAGCAAATTGATTTTGATGGGAAAGTAATTGAGATCAGATTATGTTATAATGATGATATCTTGTTAATTTACATATTTGACAAATATGTTGATAGTAAACGTACCAGTAAAATGTTGACAGGCACCGTGTTTGTTTTCAGCCGAAATATACCCACTATAGTGACTCCAGCATTATTAAACTGTTTTATGGTTCTGGTTTCTGGTGTGACAGCTGTGCAGTTTGTATTGTTGCATTATGGGATGGGAGCCATGTGAAGTTAGACACAATGATAACGTGCTGCAACTGTTGGTTCATCAACATGCCTTAAAATAAACTCACTAAACAATACTTGGAATTGACTCTGTATATTTGCTTTACAGTACAAATGTAGTTTATATTGTTCTTGTTAAAACTTTTCACCAGCATATTACAGCAGCATAAGTTTTTATCTGATATAATGTGTTTGACACATATGCAGTACTTGCTCTCTTATTGTTCGCTCTTGCCTCTGAAGGTTATATAATATAGTGTCTTGTAAGCCCATGTGGGCTGGGAACTTTTAGGTCTATGACACACGAATGAGGAAATATTCCTTTATTTATTCATAATAAGTGCTGTACGCCCGGCAGGAACACACAAGTATGAGTCAGTGTTCGTGCGCTGACAGATATGAAGCCATTCTGATACAGACAACAGGGAAATCTGAATAACTACACAAGAGCAGGAAAACCTGAGTCGTGCTGCAGATTAATATAACAGTCTGTTCTTTGTGTTTATCAAACAATGGTGGGGGTGGTTGTTTTATGTTCAGTGGCACTGCAGCTTCTCATGACCTGAAGACAAACTCAGATCTGACATTATATGCTCCATAAAGTAGGCTAAGTCCCATCAGGGATTCATATAAATTAAGATCAAACACTCTGTTCGCCCTTGAGGTTACATCCAGCTGCAATTATTGTTGAATCCCCACTTTTTTCAAATGTATGCCCTGCATACTGTTGCACTAATGCTTCTTTCCAAAGAGTAATTACAAGGACATTTCTAATTTAGTTTTCTTTCAAGCTGCAGGGAGATGCCGCAGGAATAATCTGCCCTTCACTCAGACACAATTTAATGTCTATTCTTTGGTCTGTGTAGATTTGTGGAACGAATAAGCTCCTTCCAGGACTGATGGAAGGCATATAGACTACTTAAACTGTTAAAGTATTATTATGTATAGTCTTATAGCATTTATTGTATATTTAAATCACTTGTAAGCTTTTATGGCATGCAGAATATGTCAGTATCTGCGTGCCATTTGTTTTTATTCATCACACTTCATCTCAAAAAAAGAGAACTCTTTAAATAGATGGTAGCAGCACAGCTGTCCCTCTGCAGCCCATAGAGACTGGGCCTGAAAATCTGCTTGTCAGTCATGGCTTCGCCCTAGTTTTAGCATCCACACTGCTTTTCTGTTGCACCAAGGCTCCACTCACAGAAGGAATATACAGTAGGAGAAAATCCTGCATCAGCGATGCAGCAGACGATTTGTTTTGACTGATGAATAACAGATGCAAAGCCAGTGGAGAACTACAGCACTGCAAGCACAATGAAGAAAATAATCAAATTATAAAATGAAAACCGTTTTACTAAATCGGGCAGAAAACTAATTACACTTAAATTGCTTGTTGTGTCTTCCATAGTAATGGTGGCATAACAAAGACGAGAAATGTTGGTTAATCCTCTGTGTTGTGACTTTAAATTGTTGTTAGTTTCATTTATAAATACCTGATGCATTTTTACCACAGAGAGCTCTGAGCTGAGAGGTGGGTGATCAGGCCAAAAGATCCTATCACAATCTGTTTAGATAGAGTCACAATCCTCGATATGAGAGTTGTGCATATGGTTGCCTTGACGCAAAACCTGTCATTTAAACTCAAGGCCAAAAGGCCCAACTCATAAATCTTTGCATCATCTTTCCACTATGATTTTATTAAGTTCTGACTGGAAGTTGTTCGTATCTCTCTGCAGCTTTGACACTTCTCTTGGATGTCTGTTCACTGCTACTCTTCACACACAATGCTGTCCCCTGTTTGCAAATTATCTCACAACCAGTCACGCTTTTTGCTGAGTTCATATGGAGTATTCACTTCAACGGCGGTGTTATTTATTTGCAAGGCGCTATATGTAGGCTAAGGGTTTTAATTTGAAAGTTCAGTTGCCGCTAATCAGCTAGACAGCTCGTCCAGCTCTGCCTTTCCCACCTGCAGGCAGGCCTCTTGTTCCGCAGATGGACTGTTACTTCTTTGACTGCAGCTGGAGACAGTGGTTCTTGTTCTTTGGAGTTGGAGAAGTGTCACTCGTGGCACTACACCAAGGTCGCTGAGGCTGCTGAGCAGAACAAGCTGCTGTCTCCAGCTGCAGTTAGCAGGCTAACCATTACCAGTGGGCTGCGACTGAACTTTTCAAATTAAATATCTAAATATACCACTTTTTAATGACACAATCTGTAAAATTCATCTGAAAAGTCGATCACATGCCAAAGTAAGATCGTCTGTGGGATTTTTTATTTATTGTATTTTTTTTTTTTTTTTTACAACAATATTCACAGTAAAATTATGTTAGCCAGTAAAACAACATTGAAGTGCACAGCATGTAAAATTAGAGAAATGAGAAAACAGGCACACATGAAGTAGCTTAGCAGGATAAAAAGCTCAGTGTAAGACAGCATCATACAAAGTAGGACAATGCAGGCAGTTATTAATACAGAACAATGTTACGCAGCTAATCAGTGCAGGCAGTTAAACCATTACAACATAGAATCACATGACATTACAGAAGTCAGAGGTAAAATCCAAGGGAGCACAGTCTGACAAGCACAGACAAAAAGGCCAGTTAAGGAGAGCATTTGGTTACATGCAAAGGAGCAGAGGTAGTCACAGTAGGGTGTATTTAATGTTCCAGCAGCGTCAGCAGAATTCATTTCAGGCTGCACAGAGCTGCAACAACCTCAAGCAATAAGGTACAGCAGTCTGTGTGTAGCCTAACAGGGAAAACCCAGGGCAAAAGAAAAGTCCACAAAGCACTTGTCGCATGACTTGCTCCTATTCGTTAAGCTCACTGCTTTGAGTGCAAAGAGATAACTGAAGGTGGCTCAGACATGTGTCAACGTTTTTATCAACTCGGCTGGATAGTCATTGGAGTCATTGTCAGAGACTGTAGAAGGAAAAATCAGCCTGAAACTGTTAAAGTGAGGATGGTTTAAGTAACTTTATTTATACCCATAGGTAGATTTTACAAAGAACGCACATTTTACAAATAACACACATGATAGATAAAACACATTAAAACACAATAAAAGTACGTATTGTTCCAATCATCACGTCACTAAAATAAACATTGCTTCTATAGCATCTGTGCAGTGTTGGTAAAACTGGTTCATCTGAGTGATGGCTGCTGGAACAAAGCCTTTTTTTTTTGTACCGCTTTGTTCTGCACTTTGGGACTACGAACCAGAAGGAAGAGGCTGAAATTCACTGTGCAAAGGGTGGGAGTGGTCATTTAAAATCGAGCCAGCTATCTGCTGTAACTGTCTGCTGTACAGGGAGCTGGGTTAAGCTGTGACTCACCAATCAGCCTACTAGACCATTTTACAGTTTGATTCAGAGAGTTTCTGCTCTTTAAAGATAGGTTTCCAAGCCCCTAAGAAAAACGAATCGATTCAATAAAAGCTCAACAGAATAAGGTCGTCAGGATGTTGTCAGTGTGGCAACTGGACAGTTTCCTCAAACATGGCCTCACAATTTACTTCAAAGCACAGTTTTGAGTCAATAACTTTAATGATTGTACACACTCAACTCTCTGACCCTTAATGGATATGACCTCATGTGTGGGGGCGTATCCTCTATAATCAATTCTTTTATCTTAGATATGTTTAATTCAAGATGGGACTCCTCACACTACTTGACAGAGTCGTCGATGACCAGGCCATAGCTGGTCTCAATATCCAGGAACTGACTAACAATAATAGAGTCAACTGAATACTTTAAGATGGTTCTGTTTTCACTCCTGCTCTGACACATTTTTGTGTAGATGATAAATAATAGGGGCAAAAGCACCGAGCCTTGTGGGGAGCCAGTTGAGGAGCAAGCTGGGTCAGACAGAGTTTGATTTATCTCTCTCTTTGTGTCTTATTAGTTAGAAAGAATCCCACAAGACAGTTACCCAAGTCAAATTGTTCTGGAAGACTCCTGATTAAAATATGGGGTTGAACTTTGTTGAAAGCAGAGGATAAATCAACAAATAGAATTCTAGCATGAGACCCTCCAATTGTTGAACAAGTAACTTAAGCAAAGTGCAAAGCATCCTCTAATCCTCTGTGTGGCCCTACATAAGAAAACTGCATGCTCAGTTTTGTAACGTCTCATTTTTGAGGGTTAAAATCATCCAATATGTAGTTTGGTGCATCAGGTGAAAACGACTGCAGTTTTTGAAACTACTGGGAGCAGGTAGAAAGAACGGAGTGATACCAATGAAAGTCAGACATCTGACGTTCAAGTGCCTTCTCTGACAGTCACAGAGCTTCAGTATTGTTTGTTAAGATATAAACATACCTTTAGTTTTCCTCATCGCTCCAGCTTTTTTGACCCAGACGAACTGGTGAAAGACATCAGTGAATGGGTGGATGTCCTGGTCACACTCGGTGAGCCATGTCTCAGTGAAGACCATGGTACTGGGGTTTGTCTACATTGTTCCTCAGGGACTTTACGGATCCAGGTGAGCCACAGTTTCCTTGGGCATTGTCTGATGCCTCCTCATTTATCCCCCCATGGATATTATGTCTGTGGCTTAAAGTAATAGATAAAGAGGTCAAATAGTTAGCTAAATGTCATTGATAAATGGTCATCTAAGACAATATTGTAAAACTCCATGTTTTATAGTTAGCTGTGATAAAATCCATGGTAGTAGTTATTTACTGTCCAACTGATAACCACTATGGTGGGTAAGCAAAAATGTTTGACTCTCCACATCCAAAATAATCAAAGGTCAACAGAAATATGTTTACCAAAAGATAAAGCACAGTTTATTACAAATGATGAATGAGTTCTTGAGTAACTTCAGCTCGTCTGACAGGGCTGTGGGGGTAAATCTGACAAAGAGAGGTTGTGAAACAGTGATGTACACTAAAAGAGGCACCATTCTTTGTACCACACCCTGTTTGATATGCACAGGAAACTCAAAGCAGGCCATGAGAGCTGTGCAGAGTGACACTCTCTCAGATGAAATATCTGCCCCTGGCAGGCAGAGGCCGTCAGCTTCAGGCTCCAGCAGCTCAGTATCTTCCCTCCCGGAGTCACTCTGTGCAAAAGGCCATCAGCCCGTCTCACAGCGAGATCACATCACCGAGTGAATTATGAATTAGATCTCTTACTGTAATGGACTCCTGGACTCAAGTTTCATTCTCTTGTCGTCAATTCTATTTTTCTCCAGCTCTTTTATGTCTGCCTTTAATCCCCATCCCCACCACCTCCCTCACAAACTAACTCCATGCAAAGAAACTTAGAGGTCAAGATCCTAATATCAGCCTGTCAGAAATTATTAAAATGTATGCATCATTGACATCATCACAGGGTGTCAAGGACATCTCACCGGTATCAGTGACTTGACTGCCTGTCATTCTGAAGACAATACTTATAGGGAGAGTAGGGAGATGATTAAGTGCATTCTCCTCTCCTTATAACTCAATTTCCTGTACTGTCTGTTGAGAGGATCTGAGTGATAGAGGGGAATAGACAAAGCTGTCAACAAAGAAATAAATGAATTTAAGGAATAAAGCCCAAAAAATTTAATTAAAAAGAAAGAGATTAAAAAGATCAAAACAATGGTGAAAACACATAAATGAAGTTTATAGGTGTCTGCATTCAGATTTTTGCCTTTGATTTCGGCAGACAAGCTGTATTGTCATGTTCAGATTATTCCATAATCCAGTTGTGAATATCTGATATTTAACATATAATCTGTGATAATGACATATCTGGCTCAACTTTAGGTGCATTTTAAAATGAAAAGGTCGTATTGTGGACAGCCTAAGATAGAAAGTACCAGTCTGAAGTGTAAAATCTCTCTGCACCTTACAAAATACCAATCGTCATCTTTTCATGATGAACGAAATAACATTTTGAAGACTGGTAAAGACTTTCACGGATCATCAGAGCCAAACCTCAGATTTGCTCTATTTGCTAATTTTTTTTATTTTGCTCTATTTAGATATAAATCTTTATATGTGACACTTACTTTCTTCTTACTTTGGGGAAGTAATTGATTGTGGCCCTCTCAGTCTAGTTGGCTACACTGACCAATGTTTCTGACACAGTAGCTGGTCTGAACATTAACGGAGATTGGCAAGGTACAACTAGTCCATGAGCATTATACTATATACAGAAAACAACCTAGTTCCAAATGCAAATGATTAAAATGTCCACTTCTATGCTGATGATCCTGTGACTTACTTCTCTTCTGAAAAACTTCAGTGTGCTGTGCACATCAGTCTCTATATGACTGGTTTGTTCTGATTGCTGAACACTGAGTTGTCACAAATAGTAAAGACTTCACATGTCATTGTACTTTGCATGTGTGGGTTGGATGGTCCTCTGAAAGCTCCTGTAGCTTAACCCAATGGCATACTCTTATTCATGAAGCCATTCTTGGACCTTTTTTTTTTTTTTTTTTACAGTATGTGACATACACGTGACTAGTTATGCCCAAGGATTCCAGGGCTTTTGTTTGTTTATGTCCCTGTGCATGGAATATTCTGCAAAAAGCTATTAAACTCAGTGGGGTCCATGAGACCCTGTGTCCTCTCAAAAAATATACTTAACATTATACTGTATGTTATTCTAGCTCAATACTTCCTGACTTTTCTTAAGTTTATAAAATGAACATGATTTTGAACAAAATCCTCTACATATTACTTCTGTTTGGGTTTGTTTTAGACCCCAGCTGTAAAACATGTTTAAATACTTGGATGGATTTCATCTGCTCAGTGTCTGTAATTGCTATTTACAGGCTTCGAATGCAGCACTACCTCTCACAAATCATAAAATATTTATTTGGATTTCTCTTGTTGGAGTATAGGAAGGTAGTTTGACCTCCCTGACCTCCCTCTACCTGATGGTAGTATTATTAGTTACATCACTATGTAGGATAGCATACTGTAGATTATTGGTCTGTCATGACTGGAGTATACTTTCTGTTTGTCCATGTATGTACAGCCTAAATAGCATTTATTTCCTTATAGCCACTTATATGACATGCATGAAAGCCCAGTTTGTGACTTCAAGACGTTTCTATGAGTTGCGTTTCCATAAGGACAAAATAAAAGCAAAAAACAGCAAGGGATTAAACTGATGTCAACAAAACACAAGTGGTAAGATGATATAAATCACTGTAGAGTCTGCGTTCATCTGGCTGCCAACTGGCTTTACTAACATATTGTATAATGTTTTTTTTTCTTTCAATGATGATCTTGGTTTGTTTTCACATGTTTTTATAACTTGTATTTGTCTTAGGTTTTTTTTTTCCTTTTCCCTTTGACCCGTTTCCTGTTTTGAAGTCTGTTTATCCTCACAATTAATGGTAATCTCTTAATGTGATTAGAAACCTACTCACCACCTTCCACATCTCTGAGCCCTTTGTGATTTATGCATAGGTTATATGTTTAGAGCTGTTTCTGGTTCTCGGAGGCACAGTTTCTATTCAACCCTGTGGAGTTTCCTTTCCTTGCCAAGAATTTTATTGCCATATGCGAGGGTTTGTTTTTGTCTTGGCATATGTTTGGGCAGTTATGCACAAGGCAACGATGTTGAACTGGATTAACTGGTAGGATTGCCCAAGGTTCTGCCTGAACAGATTTTTTTTAGCAGTTTTGGATGTTTTACAATCTACTGTACATGACCCCCAAACTCATCTTTGTCATTTGTCTGCTGATGTTTACATGCTATTTTCCTCTTAAGCAACATTGGCAGATAGAAATCATTTCCGAAGAACATGTCTCAGGGAGCACTTTCGATGTATTTGCATAAAAGCAATGATTTAAGTGCAGACCAGACAAGCAGATAAACAGTCATACATTAGGGAACACATCTTATTTGTTAGGATTCTTCACACATGAGTGCTGCTGTCACTTTCAGTGCTTGCATGATCTGCTCTGTGATTGTTACAACCTAATGAGCTAACCTTCTTTGTTTTGTTGACCCTTTCAGGGTTCGATGCGTACTTCACATCACGGACTCTGGAGAACAACAGGAGGAACGTGTGGTTTGCTGAGTACTGGGAGGAGAACTTCAACTGCAAACTGATGAGCTCCTCCAAGAAGGACGAGAGCAGCAGAAAGTGCACAGGTGAGTTTGTGTTAGTGTGTGTGTGTGTGTGTGTGTGTGTGTGTGTGTGAGAGTGTGAATGCAGGTGTGTATTCTTGAAAATACCTTAATGCTTCTTTGTACGTCAAAAATACTGAGTATGTGCAGTGGTACAATGAAGGTGGGTAAACCCTTCTTTACCTCATTCCTACTTTGTGAAGGTTGTGTACATGAAAGTATAGTGATGATCTGCCCATGAAATGACTCTGTGTGGTCTTTGTATTTATGATTTCCTGTTTTATTTTGAAATTATTTTTCTTTTATCCAATTAGCCTTACCTCCTTTATGTATTTAATGCCAGCCTTACACCAAACGACTTACATTCTTGCTCCTCCCTGGAGTCACCTCCATGCTAACCATCAACTCAGTTTGCTGCTTCCTTTCTGGTGCTGGAGAAGTTGACAGTGTTCATATTGTTGAATGTCACTTTTTGCACGAACCAAGACAAAAAACCTACGATAATATTAAACATTTATCTGAACGTGAAGATGAAAAAAAGTTAAAGACCCCCCTCCAATGAAAATCAAGTTTTTAACCTTGTTAACATGTTTTTTTATATAATACAAGGCATATCATGAATGAAATAAGAAGTCAACCCCGTGACTGTGTATTTCCACCTGAACCAATGAACCAATTCATTGCTTCAGACAACAAGGGATTCATACATCATATAACATAAGGAACCAATCCCATCAACTTGTGGGGACAGAGGGTGAGGCAAAAACACTGTGTCAGCCTCTACCAGTTACAAGCTTACAAATGAGGATGCTAACTATGCTAACTGCTGCCAGTCACAGTTTGTAGTCACGACAGACTCCTCAACTGAGTCTGGATCTGAGCGAGGCTCAAACATGTGGCTAAGTCTCTCTGACGTTTCCTCCCCTAACCATCTTGATTCTCTCTGCTGTTTCACCTGTCAACCAAGCACAAGCACAGGTGGTGGGCAGGGCACAAGCCCTGATCCAGAAGTAAGTGTAGATGTGTTTCCAGCCCCTGTTTTCCTTTTTTGTTTCAGTTTTTATGTGGGAAATCCACAATCAATAAAATATTATTATATTATTTTTATTATAGTTATAAACTATGAGGAACTCAAAGACAACCTGGACGATCACCTTAAACCAAACAATTGAGATAATGGGCCTATAGCAAAACGATTTTATTACGACATCTGAAATTTGTCTGTGACAGTAAAATCAATTGAAAACACCGTAGGTATAAGGCTGGCATTAGTCTGATTCTAGTTCGTTTTCACCAATGCAACAACTTGTCTGCCTGCTTGCTTCAGCACAATGGTCCATGTTAACAGACCACAGTGGTGCTGACGTGAAGATACTATGTTCCAGAACAAAACGAGCAGCAGAAGCTGTGAGAGGGAGGCCAGCCTGAGTTCACCAATGGTAGAAATTATTCATAAATGCTACTTCAGAATTTTAAATTCACTGCAGACAGACAGAGACAGAAGAAAAGCCCAGAGAAAGAGGAGATTCCAGTGCCAATATCCCACTTCTAATGAACACTATCATTGCATATTGACTTTTTGCAAACACTTGGTCTTTTCTTGTGGAGGTTGTTGGGAAAGTATAGATGCATTTGCAATTATAAACAGAAACTCATAAGTCCGTCTGGTCTACAATCAATAATGCATAGCAATTACTGGCCCAATATGATAGTGTGAACAGACCTTGAACACTAATGAACCTGTTCTATTCAGACTATTGATTGAAGCCACGAAATAACTTATTATCTTGTCTCATTTATCTTTCTTTAGATTTCTCTCATTGCATTTCTGTTACCTTTCATCCTCTGATGCTCTGATTATTGAGACTTATCTGATTGATATTTGATTTTCAAACAGTCATGTACCTTTCTTAATCCTTTTGCCTAATTATCGCCACAGTTTCCATTCCCTCTAAGTCTTTGTTCTCCTGTCTCTGATGTGACCCCCATACTCACTCATAACAAATAATTATTTCTGGTCATTTAGCGTCTCTTTTTCGTTCTTCTTGTATTTAATTAGCATCTCTGTAGATGTTTTGTGTCTCTTTGTTGTTGTTGTTGTTGTTGTTGTGTGTCTCTTTGCATCTCTCTTTGCATTTGTTTAGTGTCTCTTTGTAGTTGCTTGAATCTCTGTGTCGTCATTTTGTGTTCCTTTGTAGCAATTGTGCATCTTTTTCTCTCTCTTTCTATGAACTTCAGTGTTTACTGAACAGACAGAGGGGCCAAAGGGGGCAGGGGGCCCTCTCTAGTGTGCAATAATCCATCCATAATTTTGTGGGCTGCATGTTTCTGAGAATAAAAGTCCAAAGACAGGCCACAGGAGATGGTCAAAAAGGAAAATGATATTTTTAGTATTATGATGTGTTATGACATCACATCTTCACTAATGACCTGTCAGATATTTGCTGTAATTATGTGGGTTGCATGTAGCTACTTTGCTGTAAGCCAAAAATGAACTTTCATGTGTGTGACTGGTGCTCATTATGTTTGGGCATCTCTCAGTCTCCGCTGAAAGACATGAATAAAACACCAGAGCTCTGTGAAGCTCAGTGTGTCAGTGGTAAGCACTGTCGCCTCCCAGCAAGAGGGTTCAAATCTGCGCCTGTATCATAGCTGTGTGGGAATGATAATGAATCGACACGCTTGGCTCCAGTCTGGCCGGTGAATCCTCAGAAACAAATAAACAGAAATCATCCCGTTCACTGCCTACAGTTACAAACAGCACGCTGAGAGAGGGGGGCATCTGCCCTGACTGCCTGAAGATTACCACATTATTTAAATGGAGTGGTGTCACGTAGTGATGATTTGTGGATGTATCTGTGTGAGTTTGCGTGGCTTTCCTCTCCAGCTTTCTCCACAGGCACACCATCAGGAGAGGCAAACCAGGCAAATGTTTGGGGCCACCTCCAAGAGCAAAGTGGCCCATGATGGCCCCACATATTGGCACATTTTGTTGTGACAACTATAAACCCCCTTAAACTTAAAATGGAGACACTATACAGGGCACTGCTGCTTCCCCAAGACCCCCCAAGTGGGGCCTGAATTATGTCTGCTGTAGCGTCTACCTGTTGCCTGCATTTGAGGCATTCAAGCAACATCTGTAAATTATAGTGTCTAATGAAAGGCTGCATGTGAGGTGTTTAGGGCACATCTGTAAATTGTAGTGTCTACTGATAGTCTGCATGTGTCGTGTTTAGGGACCATTGTTAAATTATAGCGTCTGTTGGTAGTCTGCATGTGGGGGCAGTTTTCGGTGGAATTCTTTGCCTGGTGCCCCCCAGAGTCTAGGATCACCACTGGTTTCCTCCTGTCATACCAGGCCAACGGGGAAATGAAATGCAACAGAACTGTTTAAGAAAAATGAACATAGTAGGTTGAATAAAGTATTATATGGTATTAATTCCAACATTTGTGAAAGATACAAATGTCCTGATTGGTTTGTCTCCTCTTGCATTTCAACAACATGTATGCTGGGAAAAGCTACAGACGCCCCAGTCCCATTAGTCTGAATAGGAAAAAGTGGATGTATGGATAGAGAGCTGATGATTGCATCTCTACTAAAACATCAAGGTGAAATTACACTGAGAGGTTGTCACATGCCACCAACACACAGTTTACAGTACTGCAGGATTTCTGATGTCCAGTGAGAAATTTCCATAAATCAGTTGAGAAGTCACGGAAAAAAAATATTCTACTAATAACTTCAGGTTGGCTCATAATCACCAGCATCAGATATTTTCCTCCACTTTCACAGTGGTCTAGGTGGCTTGTCTGGACAGTGTTATCAGGAACTGCTCACAGCCGAAGCAGCAGGACTTTTCGCAAGGCAATTTAAACAAAATCTTTTTCTCTCTTCGGTTCTTTTTTCTTTTCACCAGATTAGCTGAGCAGTGCGGGGTATAGTTTGGCTGATGTGAGAGAGGTCTAGAGAGGACTTTTCCATCAACACTTCAGATAAAACTTTTTATCACCTGCACCTACTGCCACTGCACGTGCAACATCCTCTTTAAATTATGCAACATGGCCCTTATGTCATGTCTCTTTAATCAGATGCTTAAAATTCATCGAAGCCTCCTCCCATCATAAACACAACTTTCAGTTTCCCTCCAGTTTCTAAAGATAAGTCATGCAATATGTCCCAGTGCAGTTCTGACTCCACCAGGACTATTAATGGAAACACAACTTTTATTTAGACTCTGTTTTGATTTACATGTCATGCTTTAGTTTATTATTTAGGTACATGTTTCAATTACAGATGCTGTTTTGTATATTTGTGTGCAGAAACATTACGCATATGAAAACAACTGGGCACAGAAAACAAACAACGTCCTGGTTAAATCCAAATGCAGATATTTTTGCAAACTAAACAGATACAGATTCAAATACTTGTAGAAATAAAATTCCTTGTTTAGATATTATTGTCTCTGACCCTTGTGTGGAGTTTTTGTGTTGGTTTCCTCCCACAGTACAGAGCCATGCTTTTTAGGTGAATCTGTGAGTCCAGACTGAACTGTAGGTGTGAATCTGACCCTGTGTCAGACCCGTCCACGGAGTAACCCTTCCTCCCTCCCGGTGCATGCTGGGATATTGCTCCAGCCCTCTGTGACCCTGAGCAGGATGAATGGATGGATCTGTCCCACCTTGAAAATACTCCACATGGTTTTACAAGCGCTGTAGAACACAAACCTGACATCCTCAACGGTGTTGTTTTATGTGTCGTCGTGATGATGCTGAGTGTGTGGCTGCACACATCTCCATCATGCGCGTAATCTCAGTCAGGAACAGTCTATCAGCTGTTATTGCTGTAATAAAGCTGCCACATGCTGCAGCATTAGACTGGCTTTTGGTTTGTTTAGAAGAGGTTTACTCAGTGGCTACTTTACAATCAACCATTTGTCACACTGAGTGGTTTTATGTTGCTTGATTGCACTGGTGTTACATCCATTTGAAAAGATGGAAGTGATTATATTTTCCAATGTGATGATATTTTATATTTTATAATTGTGTTTATGGCCTCAACTGTCAGGGATTAAGAACTCAAATTATAATTAATTAAACAGCATGTGATTTCTGTCATTCAGGATGCAGTCAGGACTGTTTGGCTTGTAAAATATGTGATAGAGGACAAAGACTGCACCAGTCTGCTACTTTCAATCCTGGAAGTCTGCTTTAATCACAAGAAAACAACAGTGAAAGCCAAGAAACCAATGGATCCAACCACAGTCCTGAATGGCCTGTGCAGTGGTGCTGGTTAGTCATGACGGATCCTCTTCATTCATGCTGATACATTTCAACAACTCCTTCAACCCGAACAACCATACAGTTGTTTTTTTTCAACCCTTTTGATAAACGACAATTAGGAGTGTGTCCTGAAATAGCGCCCCTACAGTGGTAGGCGTACCAGGCCTAGGTTGTCATGGTTACAATAACAAACATGTGGGCTGTACCAAGAGCGTCATACCCACCTTCGTCGCCATGGTTACTACCATAACACTCATGGCTTGGTTAGTTTTAGGGAAAGATTGTGATTTTGGTTAAAATAAGCTCTTCCTCAACATTAGAAGATCTTTGTTGTCATGGATACAATAGTAATGACGTGGTTAACTTTGTCAAACGGTCATGGATAACAGAAACAATAGAAACTGCTACTTTCACATGGGAATTGAACACTAGGGCCTAACAATCACCTAACAACAACATATAACTATGGGTCATAATAACCTGCTACACAGACGACCTATGACCTCGTTTTTTTGTTTTTTTCCGAGGACAGACTCATACATATTAATGCACAAGGACATAAAATGAGATAAACTGACAAACATTACTGAAACATTAGTTTTTGCTGTAGCTGTCATCACAACAGTCGTCCTAATGAAAGGACAAAACTAATTACTGCTCCATGTCTCCAAGAGAGACACATATAAACATTTTCACGGTTACAGTAATAAACACCTCTTTGTTAAAAGTCTTGATTAAGAGAAAACAGCGCTGACTTTTGTAGAAAACAGGAAACAGTCAGCTTCTCCTGTTCAACATCTGTTTGACCTTTGCTCCTGACAAACAAGAGTCATGATTACTGTGGCTGCCGGAGGCGCTATCACTGGAACATATACAGATGTCACTCCTTAGAGGAGTCACTGTGATCGATGTTCAACCCACACAATCACATTGTTTTGATAGTAAATAATTAAACCAAAATCATATTCATTCCTAACTGATCCAGACAGACTGTGAAGCTGACACACGCATGGATGTGTACACAGACCTAGTGATGATTATCAGAGATTTGGAAAATTATAAGAACATAAACATTGTTTCCACTGGAATAAAAATGATTCTCTGACAAACCACTGAAAAAACACAAACAGCAGTGATATTTAAAGAAATTAGAAGAGAACAAACACCCTTCAGCCTTTCTGCCGAAGCAGCTTCCTCATCTTCAGCACCGACAGGCCAGTTACAGTATGTCTGAAAGTGAAAAGTGATCTTTGCCGACCTCTGACATAAAGTTTTACCAGACAGATATTCAGTGAAGTTATATTTACTGTCACTTTAATAACGTTTGGTTTATCTGTCCCCTAACTGCCCTGTCTGTGAAAGTTAAAGATGATCACTGTTAATGTCTGATTTCAGCATACAGGCCATTTCCTCTCCCTGCTCTGAAAGCATGTCAGAAATGGAGAAGGGGAATGATGCACAGCAGGGTTACAGCCTAACTGGCAATGTCATGCAGCAAAATTTTCTTTAGGGTGACCTGTTTCTTTAACTAATGCCCCAAACATAATTTCACTACGACAACTAGGGCAACTATTTGTGTTATTAACCCATTTAGCAGAACTGTGGAGAGGGTTATGGAGAACTAAAATTAATGTGACATCTGGTTGAAGTAATTTCACTCTCCAGCCACTGACGTCTTCTAGATTTGATCGTATTGTGCTTTTTTTCTATGATTACGTGCCTGGTTTCACTAATGATCTAGTCAAATTAACCCAGTAAACATGAATGAGTCGAATTATTCTTTCAGATTACTTAATAATGTACTGTATGCTCATATAATTCAGTGAATACAGATGAGTATTTATGGGCTTTTCTGGACTGATAGTAAAAAATTCAGATGTGATCGTCAAGCGGCTGCTCTATTACTCTCCGTTCGCTCAATCTTGTTCTCTGATTTGTTAGATGTGCTCATTTTCACAGTAATTTAAACTCTCGAAACAGCTGGTTTCAATTTAGCCTCTAATACAAATGATAATTTGCTGAAATTAGTTGTACATCACTTGGCAGCAGATCAGCAAAAGGCACAGTCTCAACTGAGAGAGTCTCTGTGGTGTTTTGGGGCTGGAGCCGTTTAGCTCATTTCCATTACAGGGACTCAATGACCTGTAACCTGGAGCTTCACACAGCACGAGCCTGAAAGAACCTGCGAAGTCTTGGTTTTAGGTCCTACCATGCTCTTTTGTTTTACAAACCAGAGCATCAAAAACACAAACACTAGTGTCATCATTATCATTTCCATGTTTGGTTAGAGACTAAAGTTCAGCTGTGAGATTTGTGGCACTAGTATAGATTCAGTTTGTGTTGACTTTCAAATGTCAGCATCATTAAATGAACAAAAGAACGTAAAAAAAGAAAGTAAAACAATATGTGGTTTGTACCTTCAGCCACATCTAGAAGCTTTTTCTCTCAACATTATTTGTCTGTGTCTTCAAAATTGATACAAATCACTGCTGGACAATAAATTCATTTTTTGATGCGGCAACACTGCAGCTGGGCTTTTGTCGTCGGAAACAGGAAACAGGAATCAGCTGTCCTCCATGTTAATTTCCATACAGAAATGTAATATATGACATATATGTCCCTATAACAAGAGTGATGTTGACATATATGTTAACTATAAGGGCATATATATTATGTTGCAACCATATATGTTAACAATATACTGTATAGTTAATTTATATGTTCAAGTTTATTAAAACAACATACATTTTCGATATGCTTATATATGCTTATATGCCATATATGCAGAGCAAAGCCAGAACTTAGGTTCAGGAAGTTGCCCTCAAAGTGGGAGAGAACAGGGGAAACAAAATCAGATCCAGAGACAACAGATACACCTAAAGTTCCAGTTGGTTATTCCTGGAGTGCTAACAGCCTGTGGTGAGTGAGTGAGGGCAGGAGCCAGGGGCGGTGACAAGCAGCGTCTCTGCTGTCAGGAAAACGTTATGCTCACGATGCCCTTGGGGTGCCAAAGGGGCGCGATGGTGGTCCTGTTTAGTGTGTATTTGTGCATGTTAGAGAGAGAACGAGAGATATGAGCAGGTCATAGAGAGGAGGGGGGCACTGAGGGACTGCTGTTTATGAGATAACATTAAGATCTGGGTCCCTCTGCCACTGGCAAGGAAATAGAGAGGGTTGAGAGACTAAACTCTGCAGGCTTTCTGAAAAGAGATATGAAGACTCCCATCACGTCCGCTCGGAGCTGCACCCGCGTGGCAGCAGATACCCCGGGGTAATACCTGGTGCTGTCAGTGCAGGGAGCCTGGTGATAACCGAGCTGAGAACAGCCTGCTTCCTTCACAGTGCTAAAACAGCATCTAACAATGGCACTCGCAGGTCAGGAGCCATTTTTTCACATGCCATGGCTGTTGTTAAGGACAGCACTTAGTGCCGAGAGCAGAGGGAGCCGGAGCTGGTCAACAACATCTGTTTCTGGTCTTACACGCAGACTGGACTTTCAGTTAGTTACTCGTGTTGTGTTTCGATTTTTTCAGTTGCCAATAAGAGTTTTCTTTTATTTATATTCACCACCGACATCATGACATTTTGTTATTCAGAGTGGAATTGTTGAATAACAAGGAAGTATTCAATTTACATTTATGCTGCAGGGCTGAAGACTCATCTTTACATTCACATACAGCACAGTAACAAGAACCAGAGATTATTTCAAGCAACTGCAGTTTCCCATATGGGACAGTGGTCTCCTGTATATAGTGGATCATACCACACTGGGTTACCATTGTTATTTGCATCTTGGTTGCAGTTGCATATTTTGGTGTCAAAAAGGCTTCACCTCCAGGTCGTGACTTCAAAACAGGTCTTACTCACCGTCAGGTCATTTCTTAAAAAGAAGCCTAAGAAGATTTTGGCAGCTAATTATAGAACAATAGGAGGAAACGTCTGAGATTATTTTGTAGGAGGAGTGATGGAAAAATGTGTTGCAAAATAAATGAATAAATAATTACATTAGGCAGAAATGGCTTCAGTGTCTTTTATTCACTGATATGTGATGAAGTAAGAAATCCAGGAGCAAATTTCATCACAGTTTGCTAACGCTGCTCACAGCGTGTTTCAGTCCAAACTGATTGTCAAAAATTTGCAAGGGCTCTCGAGTGCTGGCCCATGTGTGATAAGTCAGTGATTCTTTTGATAAGTTAAACATGTTCAAACGAATGTGACAGGAAGTGATGTCATGTTACAAACCACTCGAACGCTGTGAGGTAGATGATAAGCATAGATACTGCGTGGTGAAACGTGAGTGTGAAATACAGCAGAATGATAATATTCAGTATTGAAATGGGTGTGTGTACGTTGGAGCTCCCTGTTGGAGCCGTGATTTGTGGCGTTAACAGGCTCCTGTTGTCCATGTTGTGCTATTAGCCGCCTGGCTAGCTCGGCTGCTCCTCTGCCCATAAAGAGACTGTTTGGGAGTTGTATTGATAGCATGAGTCCGTCTCTGTTTCACTCATCCTCAGCCAAACTTCCTCCTCCATTTTATTTCCTCATTATTTATTATGAGACTGCACACCCAAGACAAATAAAGAGCATAACAAACTGTGGCACACAACTTCACCATTTCACTTTCTTTTTTCTTTTTTTAAAAAACTTATTTTGTTATCATTTTGTTTGTTTCTCTTCCTGTGTGCCCTGTGAGGCCGTTTTCATTCAACTTGTCTGATGGAGGGTGAAAGTTGTGAGTGAAGTTGAACTGAATGTAAATGCAGGTTGTTTTTTCTGCTGTATCTGTTCCAGTCCCCTTTGACCATTCCAGCCTCCTTCAATATAAACTAAATAATGCACACAGCAGCAGTAATCGAGTGTTCTTCACGATGAATAAAATAAGTCTTGATGGTTTCTGGCGGGTTTTCTTTTTCATGTTTTTCTTCCAGACTTCCTCTGTCCATTACTCTGCGTTCACTATGTGTTTGAAAATGTTTTATTATGATGTGTTATATTTTATGCATAAAGTAATTTCTACCGACTACCGCGGCTCCAACAGTTGAAGATAAACTTGGGAACTTGGGGGGTTTTTTATTTATTTTTTTGAAGTATAAAAACTTGATATTCTACCTCCTGCCATTTCCAGAAAATGCTGAAATTTTTGTTTTGTAGTTTTAGTTAACGAAAACATTTTACTTTCATCTTGATCACACATTTTCATTTTTATGTCTTCAAATCTGTTCAGATTACAGCTGTAACCATCTCTACTGTGTCCAGTTACTATGGTTGCAGCTATCACTATCTCTGCTACATACAGTGACCATGGTTACAGCTGTCACCATTTCTGCTGTGTATATTTACCTTGGTTACAGCTGTCACCATCGCTGGTATACAGTTACCAGCTCAACTGTGCTATGTACAGTTACCATGGTTACAGCTCTCACCATCTCTCCTGTGTTACCTTGGTTCCATCTGTCACATCTCTGCTGGGCACAGTTACCATGGTTATGGCTGTCACCAACTCTGCTGTGTAAAGTTACCATGGTTACTATGGAGCGACAGTCTGCGATTCAGCATTAAAACAGTCATTATGTTATTTGTCCACTTGTCTTTCACGTTGCTGCTTAGTTTTTATTTGTTGGTGAAAAAATGTTTCGTCATAGTTCTGTTTTTCAAAGCTTTCTATTCTAGTTTTAGACCTGCTTTTGTCAAGGAAAATGGGACGCCATCACGTTATTTATCATAGCTTTTGATGATGAAATCAACAGTGGAGTGCAGCTGGTGGACATGGTGTTTATACAGCTAATTTTTCAGTAAAATAGTGCAGTGAATGCAGTCTCGTTCAGTTAATAAGTGTCTGACCAAAAGACAGTAAAGTGCTGTTGCAGCCTGTAGGGATTTTACCCTACAGTTATATTGCTATTGCTCCATTGTTTGAAGGGGATTTATACATATAATAAAAGTAACGTCACAGATCAAGCTCAGATTTTGCAGCGTACGCAGCAAGATGCTGGGGATCTTCTAGTCTGTGGTAGTGAGTGCCGTCTACATCTGTCTGTGCTGAGGTCTGCTGGGGGAGCAGCATCTGTGCCAGAGATGCCATTAGGATCAATAAACTCATTCACAAGGTCAGAACCATCATTGGTCAGAACCTGCAGATATTTGAGTCAGTGAGGAACAGGAGGTCACTGGACAAACTGCTCCATCATGGACAATCCATCCCATCTCATCCCCTCCATGACACACAGAGACAGCAGAAAGAACATTACAGGAAATCATTCTTACTCTTCACTCTGTCTGTCTGTGTCTGTGTCTGTGTCTGTGTCTGTGTCTGTCTGTCTGTCTGTCTGTCTGTCTGTCTGTCTGTCTGTCTGTCTGTCTGTGTCTGTCTGTGTCTGTCTGTGTCTGTGTCTGTGTCTGTGTCTGTCTGTGTCTGTGTCTGTGTCTGTGTCTGTGTCTGTCTGTCTGTGTCTGTCTGTCTGTCTGTCTGTCTGTCTGTGTCTGTGTCTGTGTCTGTGTCTGTGTCTGTGTCTGTGTCTGTGTCTGTGTCTGTGTCTGTGTCTGTCTGTGTGTCTGTGTGTCTGTGTCTGTGTCTGTGTCTGTGTCTGTCTGTCTGTCTGTCTCTTACAAGGTGAAACTTTGTTTTCACCTGTTTTCATATGCAAACATTTTCTAGCAAAGCTGTCTGTCACAAATTGCTTGATCTTTGTAAATTCAGCTAAATGAACACTCAGCCTCTGTTAACGTGTCCCCTCCTGTTAGTGGTGAGATCCTCCCTTCAGTGCTTATGCAATAAGGAGAAATGCACACCTTGCCCACTGCATTCGTCTGACAAATCTGCTGCATGTGTCTCAGGCAGCCTGCGTCACATCTGCACCTGAACAACGCTTCTGCTGCAGGAAATCTCAGTCTGTGTATTCCTGCTCTGTGTTCACACGTTTGACCTGATTCCATTTATACCAGTCTATCCACACAGTGTTCCCCAGCTCTCTCGCACAATGCTGCTGTTGTTACAAGCTTTAACGTGTGTTCCCCGTATGCTCCCACATTCCTAAGATGATGCTTCATTTTAGAACAAATCCTGGAGAGCACCTGGTGACAGTGCTGGTCAGAGAGACGCAGAGAACGACATGCACGCCATGCAGGTCGAGTACCTGTCCTGAATCAATGATCTTAAAGAAACACAACATGCACATCAGTCTGCTGAAACAGCACAGAGGCAGATGAAGCAGAAAATCCCTCTTCAAACTTCCCTGAGAACAAAAGGAAACACTGGGTTGTTTGCAGTTTGTTGCTTTGCTAAGGCAGGTTACATAATGATTGATGGAAGCGTGTCCTCATGGGATTTTTGTGCTGTACAGTTTACAAGGAATGTTGATCTCAGCAGGGAAAGACTGAAATAAACATATCCTGGGAGCGCTCTGTGTGGGTAATCAGCTTTTTTGTCCTTTGTTTCGTATTCTGGTTGCTTGAGTAATAGTGTAAAATCTTTGTTTTTCTTCATGAAGAAACATACGCAGATCACGCTGTGGTGAAAACAAGTCATCTAAAAATACACTGTCGAAGAAAACTTCCTTCCTTCCTCACAGACTGCAGGAATAAATAGTGTCTGTAAACCAGAATTAATCCTGTATAATTGGAGCTTTCTGCGACCTTAGATTCCTGCATGGAAAATCTCACTTGATTGCCAGAACGGCAGTCGCTCTGAATAACAAACGTCTGTGTGGAAAGTTGGCATGGGAGGTTTTTGTGTTGTTAAGTGCAAGTGAATTACATGCAACCTCTATTCACATGATCTGTACATATAATGTTGTAATGTAAGATAAGGCACTTTACTGGGGCTTTATTTTCCTACAAATGGCTGGCGTTTCCTACAAAATGTATTGGCTGTTGCACTTCTGTTGTATAGAAATAGTTTATAATAGTGTATTTAGGAGAGTTGAGCTGTAGACGTCACCCATAGGTTTCTGAAGAGCAGCCATCTTGGCAGTGCCTGACTCTGTCTAACTCCAAAAATGGGCAAAGAGGTGGGGCTTGTGTAGAGCTGAGACTTCGGTGCATGTCGGTTAGTGGCAAGCATATGTTGACCCACCTGTCACTCAAAGAGACATGCCCTCAATTATGCAGAACCTTTAAGAGAAATTAGCTAGAGAGACTAAAGTTGTCCATTTAACATGGGAGTCTATGGAGATTGACTCCCTTTTGGAGACAGCTCTAGGGGTCAGTCAAGGAACTGCAGTTTTTGTGTCATTTTTTAGCCCCAGAGGTTGCTGCTTGAGTTGAGCAGTCTGTAAAAGTCTGTGCAGCACCTACACAGCGCATTGTGCTGCCCGACTGCTGTTACACCGAGACGCAAACACACAAAGTGCAGCAACGTCCCAACAAAGGCAGTAAAAAAACTGCAAGATAACAAACATAGTGGGAAACAATGAAGTGTCTGTTGATCAGGGTGGAGAGCTGCGGGGATAAATAAAGTTGTGGAACTCAACTGAACTGAAATGAATTTGTCTCTCAGCTTCCTGGTGATCTTCACCTCATCATCTCATCACACCACAGGTGTGTGGCTGGCCTCAGAAAACTGCTCCGAAGTCTGGGTGAGGTGACACATACTCACCGCTTGCAGTTTACGTGTGGGGAAAGTGGCTACATCTGATCTCTGGAGTCTCCTTATGACCATGTGAGGAAGTGAGGGGTTGTCCATGACAGGAAAACGTTTGTTCCTTTGGGAGGGAAGGATGGCGGTTGTAGCAGAAAATATAAGACAGAAGAAGAGATTTGCAGAGCCTCAGCCCTGGGTAATACTTAACCTCAGAGGGTTGAGGAGGAGACTGTGGCTCCTTCTGTGTGTTTGTGAGACGAGCAGAGTTTAAGGTGGGATTTGTTTGTTTGTAGGAGGGAGGGCAGAGGGGGCGTTACAAACATAATCAGGTCATACGTGATTATTGAAGAAATATCCGTAGTTTATGTATTAATAGAGTTACCTGCACAGGTGATGGTGTCAGTTAATGAGATCCCAGGGGAGGATGAACTCTGTACAAACATCACATGATTGTCTGCATACTTAGAGTTAAGCACACAATGATGTAATCATCAGTTTTTTTCACATGTTTTGTTTGGGTTAACAGGTTAACTGAAGTTTAAGTAGCATCCCTAGTTTGTCCCAAATGTCCTCTCAGTCGACTTGAGTCCAGATCAGGGGAGATGTGGTCCATCTCTTTGGTGCCAGTAAGTCCAGCAGCACTGGTGGAGGTTGGAGGTTACAGACAGGAAGTATCTGTCTATATAATAATGATAATAATAATATTTTTGTTGTTATTATTAATTAAACTACAAATTATTATTACAGTAGATATGTGTTGATGTGCACATTAATGCATCATTAATTATAATATAATATATTGTATATTAGTTTTAAATGGGACATTCTGTAATTTTATTTTGTTGTGATGCAACAAAACTGCCAGCTGCCTGCTGAGGCTGACAGCAACACTATGAAAGGGAACCAGAACAGTAAAGCTGTTCTGGACAGATAAACAATGAACTGAAACTCTCTGTAAAGCTCCATAAAGCTGACGGGAGCTGTAGATTCAGCTGATAATTCTCTGGAGGTGAATCACTACCTCAGATACCTTCCACTTTAACATTTAACATTTAACTTTAACATTTTTACATGTTAGTGACTATAGCAGACAGGTAATATGTCCTTTCAGTGATAGAAAGAAATTTGAAAAAAAAAAAGTAAGATAAGTAAATAAAATAAGTAGCATTGTAGATGAGAGAATGTCTTCAGGGTTAAAGAGAGAGAAAGTGGGGGAAGACAAGGGCAGAATGAAAAGAGGTTGCATGAAAGAGAGAAAGAGAGAAAAAGATGGAGAGAGAGAGCGACTGGTGCATAAAGAGCAGGAACGATGAAGAGATACTGTTGCATGAAGGCAAATTAAAACTGGAAAGAAGGCAGAGATGTACAAGAAAGTTAATGGGGTGAATCAAAACTCCCAGCAGCCTCTGCTGCTCTTTGCCTTTCACATGATCATAATGAACACATATTGTGTATTTGCTCTGCCACCAAACACCAGAGATCATTTAGCCCGACACAGAAACATGCATGTGCTGCTGTGCCGCTCATTTCTTTTTCATTCTGTCCCTGTGTTACATGAACGCTGCCTGCTAATTAACCCTGAAAGGCCTGCTGGGTATTCAGATGATCAAAGGGAGGGGGTGGCACACTGAAATGGAGATCTGAATGGGGTCTGTGCATTCCTTGGCTTCTATTTTTGAGGGAAGATTTACAGCACGCTCTTTTAATGCATTATTGCACTTGGGACTTGTTGATATGTCTCAACGATTCTTCTTCTTTAGTAGTTTCATATTTAAGTGATTAGCCAAGATGCCCGTGCTGCTCACATCTACAGTTTCTGCAGCTGAGGAAATTGAAACTGTTGGCACTGTGGAGCAACAGGTATTCATACCTAAATGATAAAGAAATGACTGGGGAGTGTTTTCTGATCTGTCCTCTGGTTAAGGTTAGAAAACTAAAACTACCCAATTAAGGTTTAGGAAAGATCGTCATGATGACAGAAAGCAGCACTACAGACATTAAGTCTTGGGACAAGTTTGTAAAAATGAAGGATCCACTCATTGGAGTCTTTACTCCCCAAAAAAAAGAAGGACAAATCTCTGCGGCATTTGAGGGAGTGGTGGAAATGGGAGAGCCTAGTGGCACTGCGATGATGCAGTCTGTCTTTAAATGCAGCCTCCAAAGGACGCGATCCCTGAATTGGGACAAATTCCAGTTCTAGAGAGCTGCAGGGACGATGTAGGATGAAGTGAGCGTCACCCTGTTTCGGCAACAAAAAGCCAGTGGGATTTTTCCATTCCTTTCTTCTTCTACACAAGAAGTTAGCGCTTAAGGTGGACTGATGAGTAGTTGTGGTGACCATATTTTTTAAGACATGTAAAAGCTTAAATCACCATGACTGGGGTATTTACTGGCACATTTTATGTTGTAGAATGAATCATGAACATATCTGGAGCTTGTGGTAACCACAGACCTCATTTCAGCCATCAAACCAAAAAAACCCACAGATGAAGGGAACCAGAAATGCAAAAATGCAAACTAATTTCCAGGTTTAAGCACTCTATTAATTGGGTGACACCCATGGTTGTCACGGTAACAGCAGTTGTGGTTTAATACTATAGCAAACAATGGTTTAGAGAAATCCAGCGTTAGCACAGCTGATGTATCTGTAGTTTCTGTGCAGCCAAACAAACTCAGGCAGTTTCAATAAAGAAGTGAGCGAGTCAGTAAAAATCACAACCTCCATTTAATATCATGCTGCACACGGTGCACAGCCCGTCCAGGCCTCAGCACTGGATTACAGGCTGCATTGTCTCCTGTCAATCCCTGACACTGAAAACTACCATACAGAGAGGGAACTAGTGAATATAAATACCTTGAATGGCTATAGCTGAAAAAAACAGCAACCATAGACAATTGTAATGACAATGTCATGCAACTATTGCTTTTGACAGAACAGACTATTTTATGTGACTGCAAGAGCTGTCAGGAAGTTACCAGTGCTGTTCTCCTGTGGACGACAAGCCAAATTTTCTCCAGTTTGTGGAGTTATATTCATGGCTTAATGATTGTTGATGAATGCATGTCATCAGTTCAGTTTCTGTTGTGTATGAATTGCGCTTTTGGCCATCGTTGTTTGAAAGAAGCTAGATATGCAAAACAAAAAACCTATTGCTCTTAAACTGCTCAGATAAACCTGAGTCAGACTTCTCACTTTGGAAATGACAAAATGAAATGAACTGAAAGAGCATTTTGCAGAAGCAGGAAAAATCAGTTTGAAGCACACTGTAATGTAAGAGATTCAGATCTATTGAAGCATCTCGGAGCACAGCGAGGCCACAGAAGGAACTGTCCTGTTTTAAAGTGTGAAATATCAAAGTCTGTGGAGTCTTTTTTCTTTTTAAGGAGCCAAACAGTCTGTGTAAGCCGTGTCCCTGCAGCTGCTGCCGTTTAAACTGCTTTGGTTATTTAGCATTTTGCTGCATAATGTTTCCTCCAGACTCATGAAACACCATGAGAACAATTCAAAGTCACCGTGCATCACAGTGATATGTGCTGCTGTTTCACTAAGCTAGAATCTGCCCTGCTGTCTTTGTGATTGTCTGAATGTATTTGCATCTTTTCCTCTCATTGTCATCAAGCATATTTAACTTCATCATCACAGTAGCTTCTCTGTATGCTTCTTTTTGATTGCATAAAGTTTGGTTCGTTTTGAAGGTTTGAACTATAATGGGCTCTGTCTGGATTTTGCACAAGTTCAAAAGTTGTTGTGTAATGTCCAGCTTCGTCAAACACTCATCTGCCATGACCTCAGGTCTCGGATCGTAGACCACTAACAGGTGCTCCGCCCACGTGTCCCAAACATCTCTTATGGGTCAAAAATCATAATAGCATAAAAGTATACAAAGTGACAGATCAAAGGGAAGTGTCTTGAGTGTGTGTGTGTGTGTGTGTGTGTGTGTGTTTGTACTGTGCCAGGTGTGGGGTGAGATGTGAGAAACAAAAATAGATGGAAAAAATGTACTTTATTGATCTGAAATTAAGAAATTGCTTCTGCCTATATACTGCAATACAGCTGGGGCATGTGGTGTGTATGTATCTACAGTATGTGTGTGTGTGTGTGTGTGTGTGTGGAGGGGGTGTGAGTGAAAGTGACAGTAGAGGGTATATGTGAGATCATAGTTGCTGCGTGCAACTGTACAATCAAATTCAAATCAATATGCTTTCTTGGCAACATAATAATATAGAATATTATTACACAATATTCTTAGACCATTATTATAGGATTTTATTAGTCATTTTTATTTTGCCGTAATTCCTGTTATTCATGATGATTTGATGGATGTATTTCTCTGCATAAACAATCTACATCCCCATGCTACCGGATCAAATTTTACCCATAACACCACAGGTGTACTTTTTCTTTTTAAATATGGATTTGAAAAAAAGAGAACAATTATCAAAATATAAGGGAGACTGGGGAGGATTGTAATAAGTCTTAATCCTCTAATTAGAAATATGCTAGAGTGAAGACACTCACACTGAACATGCTCAGTTAGAACCTCCGCCCACGAAGACGACAGAATAATTCCCAAAATTACTTTTTGTTTGTGTTTCCTTATACAATAAAATGAGCATAAATTGTCACATCTGTTGTGCTATGGAACAGAATTAGCTGCATATATTGCCTATTTGACCTAAAAATGTTAAAATATACTGTTGTGACATAAAAAATATGCTCATTTTGAAAGCTTGAAAGTCTTCATTTAACTTTGTTTATTTTTTATATTCAATTTCTACAGCCCCACTCATAAATGATTACGCCCCAACTAGCTCCAGCAAGAAATACATTCAGAGTCAAGTCTTTAACATAGTTAACTTAGTGAATATTATCTTTCAACATTAAACTCCAGCCGTCCCTTCATGTTGTAGAAAAATGAAACTTTCCTCTTAGCAGGTGTGACCTCTACGTTCACTGGAGGGTGACTGACATTAACTACTGATCTGTTTCATTTTAACAAAACATGCTTATTATTCAGCATTTTCAACAGTCAGTTTCTCAGCTGTAGTCCGAGAGGCTCCTCCACCATATCAGCACGGACCACATGTCCAGCCACCAGCAGCGTTTAATAAAAAGGCCAGTATCCTCCCATGTTATTGGCAGACTGATCCAGCAGTCGCTATAATCCCATTATCGTCCCCTAATGAATGCAAACTGCTGCTGTTTTGGGAGCACATAACTTTGGACACGCTCGTCTTTTTCTGCTGAGAGAGGCTCAGGTTTCACTCCCTCAGGCTTTGCCACCAACTGGGAGAACACTACTCAGATAAAAGAGCTTTAATGGGAGCCGGGACCGGTCAATGCCCCACAGGACTGCACAGCTGTCTTTCTCCATGGTCCACCTCACGCCCGTGCACCCCACAGACAGTATTGCTAAATGTTTCACTTTTACATAGTGTGGCTTTGTGCTAACATAAAGGAAGGAGAATATACTGATGTCAGTAATCTGAGGAAAGATATCAGCAGGTTTTAGTTTCAGTTATTGATCTGTAAGTAAGTAATTATGTGCATTTACTCATCACTGGACTTCAGTACAGTTGTAGGGTCCATGTACTTTAAAGGTACCATATTGTATAAAGTGAGATTTTCACGTCTTTTTTTGATTATAAAGGAGGTTCAATATTTTTACTGTGAAGAGAAATACAGCCTGTATTCAGAAACTGAGGCTTAGCATTAGCGTACCTTAACTTTGTGATGTCACAACAAAGCAGTCATGCCCCAAGCTCCGCCCAGCCCACCCAGACCCACCATCCAACCTTGCAGAATTAGGTTTTTCTGAGTGTTTACATGAAATCTGCTATTTTTTAATTCAGTCACTCAGAAAAAAAGAAAGAGAGGCTCTGAGCCTCTTTTCTTATTGGCTCACTGAACTGTTGTTGCTAAAGTATCAGAGAGAAGCCTAAGAGAGGAGATGTAAAATTACATTGAGATGAGGTTCTTAAAACCACAAATATATCTTCTGATGGATATCAACACTTCAAATAGAACACCAAAAAATGTAACATATGGGACCTTTAATATTTCCATTTTCTACTACTCTGCTACATTTTAGAGGGAAATAAGACGTCTTAGTCTTTTTTCAAAAGACAAAAACAACATTCTACACAAAGAGAAAAGAAGGAAAATCCAAAACTCTTATACTCTGAGAGTATCAGGGCTGTGATACTCTGCGTATCAGAGCCATGACACTGAGTCTGGTTCATCCCAGTCACTGTCCTCTCTCCCTGTCCATCTCTCTCAGGTCAGGAGCGGATCGGCATCGATTCCAAGTACGAACAGGAGGGAAAGGTTCAGTTTGTGATTGATGCTGTGTACGCGATGGCCCACGCCCTCCACAACATGCAGAGAGACCTGTGCCCAGAGAACTCTGGCATCTGCCCGGAGATGGACCTGGCTGGAGGGAAGAAACTGCTCAAGTACATCCGCAGTGTCAGCTTCAATGGTGAGTGGACTGATGGTGCCGTCCTTGTGCAGATGATAAAATGTACTGTTACAATATGTGCTGTGCTTTGTGCTTCAAGGCCAAAACACATGAGCGAATGTCTGAGACAAAAGCAGCTTCAGATGGGAGGGAATCGAAACCAACCTGAGCAGCAAACTAACCATGATCATAAAAACACCCCTGGTCATGAAAGTGCATAAAATAGTTTAGATTGCTTCATAAAATTGCCTCCGTGTCATGGTTGTAAGGTTTTTTATCTTCCATCATAACCTTGCTTTTCATCATGCTTTGTATAGAAGCTGTTTTATAAAGGTTTTCATCCATCCTCTCTGCTATGATATAATTACATCAAAACATCAAAACACCTTAATGGAGATGAAGGTGCAGACTGTACAGGTCAGGGCTTGAGATCTATTTCGGGCTCTAGTACAGAGTGAAAGAAAAACAAGGCCGTATATGGCTGTGTCTGTGTTTTTGAACCACATATTGTTGTTTACTTTCACAGTGCTGCTACTGAGTTATGTAACACTAAAAATCATCATTGGTTTTAAGAGAAATAGATGGAGGATTTTACAAACAACAAGCAAAGAGAATGCACAGAGTCCTGATGAGACATGACAAGACAAGAGTAAATTTAAAGATGGTCCCAATTAGAAATACATGAAAAAAAAAAAGAGAATTACCACCTTGTGGTTGTAAACCTCCACAACTCAGACTAGTTTCAGATTGCATCCCTGTTTATCCAGAGTCATATAAAAATGTTGCTGTCCAAAGTCTTGAGTAATGGCTAAAAAGTATTATGTGAAGTCACACTTGACCTTTGACCTTTGACCACCAAAATCAGTTTGTTCTTTAATCCAAGTAGACATCTGTGCCAAATTAGAAGAAATTCCCTCAAGGCGTTACGGAGACAGAACATTAGCAAGACCAAAGCCACATTTTGTGAGGTCCCCAAGTCCAAGTGAACATTTGTGCCAAGTTTGAAGAGATTCCCTGGAGGAGTTCTCGAGATATTGTTTTCACAAGACCAAAATCATGTTTTAGGAGGTTGCTTTGACCTTTGACCCCCAAAATCTAATCACTTCATCCTTGAATCCAGGTGGGCATTTGTGCCAAATTTGAAGAAATTCCATCAAGGCGTTACTGAGATATCGTGTCCACGCGAGTGGGATGGGCAAGGTGGACGGACTGAAAACAAAAAAACAATATGCCTCTGGTCCTGGATGCCACTGGCGTAGAAGCATTAAATAAAGGTCAAACTCAATACCTCTGCTCTCCTTGTATTTCTTTGTCTTTAGTCCTTTGGCCTGAAGTTCATACTATGGCCCACAGAGATAGATGCAATACAGGGACATGATCTACTGCTCAGATGTGGACTGGCTGAGGTCTGGAGCAGTTCTGTTCTCTGAGATCTGAGACTGACTGAAAGAGGTCACAGCCTTATTGAACAGAACAAATCTGAGTGGTTGGCAGAGCTTGTGTTTTCACTGGCACCTGAACACACTGAACAAAAGCCTGCCAAGCAAAGATGAGCTTGGGTCTGCCCACGTGAAATCATTTGTTGTGAAGTTTCAGCTTTTTGTGACGACGTCTCCAGTTTCCCAAACTCTCCCAAACATTTCTGTGAGAATGGAGAAACCGGCACTTTCAAGATCTGGCTGCTTTTGAGCAGGACACAAACCTGTTCTCAAAGCCTGTCTCTGCTGATGTGGAGAGAGGACAAGAGGGCGAGCAGCTGCTGAAATGCGATGATTCTCTCTCAAGTCTCCAGCAGCAGCTCCACAGGGCTTTGGAAAAGTCCACATTTCCACAGATGAGGCTCCATGACAAAATAATGCTCAGTGTGTTTGGCTCTGCATTCGTGTGTGAGCACCGGTGACAGGCATAGCCAGAGGCAATATGTTTTCAGCTAAAAACATCCACTTGGACTCAAGGATGAACTGAGTAGAATTCTGTGATCAAAGCTCAAAGGTCAAGGTCACAGTGACCTCACAAAACATGTTTTAGGCCATAACTTAAGAATTTATTAGAAGATACACTTAATAGCTTTTCTTACATTTCTTCAAAGTCTTCCCTACATACTGTTTATCATGTGAGTCTGGACAGATGTGGATGTACTGCACCCTGACTGGTTGTTGGAGGTGTACTACAACCACAAGCAACATGATCTGCCTCCATAGTGACTTTGTTTGGACTGTTTATTATTTCCTCCGCTAAAATGACTTCAGATGGACTTTATGCTTGGACTTTGTGTTCATGATATCCTGATTTATTTTGAAATTACTTTTTTTTCTGTTTGTTATTTTACTTCCTGTCTTTGTCTAGTTTCCCACTTCTGTGATTGGCTGCCACCCCCCTAATGTGATTCACCTGTGTTTTCCCCTCTGTCTTTGTTAGTTGGTCTGTTTTGCTTCAGTTCGGTTTGCCTGGTGTTTCTGGATGTTCCTGTTCTTGTTCCTGTTCTGTCACTAGATTGAATGATATTAGTTTGGATATTCATAGTTTGGAGTTCCTGCCTGATCTTCAGTCTTTACCATCTTCCTGTAAGTTTTGGACTCATTTGTGGTTGTTTGCATTTGGGTCCAGTAAACCTTTAAATTATAACCGCAGGGCACTGATCCTAGTTTCTCCATGTGGCCCCAGGCATGAAAAATTTGGACACTCCTGTCCTAAAGCATCAAATCAGAATGGTCAACTTTACCAATCTGCTAAATTTAGTTTCTGGCTATTAATGTTTTTAATACAGTATCTGGTGGTTCCAAATAGTGCAGCTGCTTTTTGTTTTCTCAAAAAAAAAAAAAAAAAAAAGTATAAAATGAATTTGGGTCACAATTAAACTTGAAGCAATGGGCCTGTATGCGACTGAACTAATTTAAATCTTGTGACTGCACTTACATTTGGAGAGTATGATGTAGTGGACTGTAGAAAAATAAAAAAATCATGAACATAGTGATATCACACACTATAAACGCATCATTCATTTATTCACCCTGTGAAATGGACAAAACAAATTGGTCAGATAGCAAAATGCAAAGCCTGCAGTACCTGTAAACCGCATAATAACTGTTGGAGCACAAGAGCTTCAATAATACCAAGTGTCTAATGGTGCACTGATCTAATTTGTAACAGTATAACTATTTGTATTGTATAAATGCATAAAACTAACAAGAAAATAAATACAAAAGATAACAATCTAACAAGATCAAATTATACCAAATGAAAAGCCATACTAAAAAGGTAAGTGATTTAACAAGAGTATTTGTTGTTTTAAGATCCTGAGGGAGGAGGATCCATAAAAACAGGAAGCAGCCTCAGCAGATTCCTTCTGGGAAGCAATAAAAACTTGTTTTAAAAAAAAGAGAAAAGAGAGTTGCGAGGCAAACACAGAAAATGACATAATGTACAAAAACTTCCACTTCTTGTACCACTGGTCACATCGAGGTAGCTTCAGTTAGTGGCACTGTACAGCTCCAGGTATCCAGCAACCGCCACCCCCCCATTTAGGTATCCCCCCCTAAAGGGGGGATAAAGGGGGGATACCTAAATGGCATCAGGCATCAGGCACTTTTCTTCTCTGAAGTGTTTTCAGTGTGAGGCGTTCAGTGTACTCACTGCCTATCGAGGACAACTGGAAATTTACACCTCTCACAGCAAAAACTGCATCCTGTCCTGTTTTACAAACAAGTAAATGGACTTTAAAATCAATTCTTCACGATAGGGGTAGTTGCCACAGGGTCACAGGAGTGGGCTAATGTGATCTCCTTCTATTTAATTCAGTCCTGTATTGAATTATACCCTTTTACACCAAAATTAACATATATAAGCAGGTTTTTCAAACGGGTACACCCACTAAAATAAGTTATCGACTGCTTTTGCACAGCTGTGCTGACTGCTGCCGTGCAGAATGGTAAAATGGATCCGTCGCGTCTCATCCTCAGGTTGGAGCTCCTGCAAGTGTTGGGGCCACTGTGTGAGACACTTAAATCAGCAATTGTGTGCTTCTGAAACTTTATTTCGGAGCTGTGCTCGCTCTTTCGTCCCTGAGCACAGTGTTAGCAGCTGTGTTTCTGGCTTAACAGCACTGTGCTGGACAGGTGACAGGTCCATTTACTGTGTGTGTGTGTGTGTGTGTGTGTGTGTGTGTGTGTGTGTGTGTGTGTGTGTGTGTGTATGTATGTGTGTATGTGCGCGTGCGCGTGCGTGCATGCATGCACTCTGGAAGATGTTGCAGCACAGAAAATGGGTGAAATGTTTCTTGTTTGCCCTGGTGTTGCGTTCACGTCACTGCAGGCCGGAGCCCAGTGACCACAGCAGAGTCATTTGACCGGGGTGTGAATGCTAATTGCACTTTCCCTTAGGTTATTGAGTATTATTTATTTATTTATATATTTTTTTTTACCAGTATAAAAGCAGCTTAGGTGACTTGTAATAAAAGCTTGTATCACCATTTCTTTATCATTCTGAGTTAAAGACAGTCTAATTTTGGGAAAGTTCTTAATGGAAAAAAAAGATGTTTTTGTGACCTTATCAAAGTGACAGTTACAGTTTCCACTTCTAGATGTGTAACATGAGTCGTAATCCATGAGGATGTTCTGCTGACTGGAGTAAGATGCACAGAATCAGCTGAGACATTTTCCAGTGCACAAAGCGAACAGGTGTTTTAAGGCGAGGTGATATATGGTCCTGGTCTTAAAGGGGCAATAATTAAGACTTTTATTGCCCCATAACACAAAATGACTGCACTCATTGAGTCAGGGGCTGACTGTGCCAGGTGGTAAGATTTCTGGCTTTTCAAAATTTACTTTCCATCCAGTTTGCTGTTTAGGAACATAAACTGCCTGAGGAATTTCATCATCCAACTTCACTTTTCAAACGCCCCAATAATGGAAGACGGAGCGACTTTATGAGTGAAGTTGGCCTCGGAAGACATTTCATTCTCCTGCCAAAATGCAAATGAAATGCATTGTTATTATAATGGTATTCTGCAGCGTGATATTATTGTCTTTACTCTGGCAGCCTCGAGCTGGGGGGGGGGGCTGAAGGGGTGAGGTGTGTGTGTGTGGGTGTGTGTGTGTGTGTGTGTGTGTGTGTGTGTGTGTGTGTGTGCGTGTGTGCTCCTGCTAGTCACCACTACAGGCTGATGAAGGGCGCAGATTACTCACTTTCTCTTGAATGGAGTGAAACTTCACTGTTCTGGTTCACTGTCACTGCTCTGACAGTCACTGTCCACTACCTGCTCAGCTGCAAACAGCAGACAGACACAGTTAGAAAGCAGCTGGTGAACTCAGTGGAGAAATTAGCAGCTAAAGAGCCAGATATTTCCCTCTGCATGAGGGAGCTTCAGTGAAATGTCTCCACGATGTGATTTGGAAAAATGTTGTAATATATGAACGGAATTCTGGGTGACAGGATGACTTTTCCCCACCTCCAACCCCTGACCCAGACTAACCCGTCCCAGACTGGTCTGTACATTGAACAGAGACCAAACTGATAGTAGCTCTCCATCGAAGTCCCACTGAGGCAGAGAACTAACCGAACCCCAAAATGTAATAATGGAGGGTTAATGTAATTACTGAATTTCATATTGTAATCCCTTACACTACTTGTTGCTTAATAAAGTCATCTCATTAGGCGGCTTTGGCTCAGGAGGTAGAGCAGGTCACCTACTATCCCTGGTTTGATCTCCAGTTCCTCCAGTCCACATGTTGAAGTGTCCTTGGGCAAGATACTGAACCCCAAATTGCCCCTGAAGACTGTTCCATCAGTGTTTCATTGTGTGTATGGGTGTGATGTGAGTGAGTAGTCAGTAAAACTAGAAAAGTATTATATAAGTTGAGTCCATTAACATTACTGTGTTACTAAATACAGTTACTGCCCAACACTGGCATTAGATTGCCACACCTATGTTAATAATACATATTGCTCCTTTTAAAATCAGTAATTGCAAACACACATTAGCAACTTCAATTGAATTATCTTCACCTGAGTGTGTGACTTAAATATGAAACATGCAATGTGTTTAACAGTCATTAGAGTGGCTATTTAGCTACTTAAATAAACTTAAATATTACATTATTCATTTTCATAATGAGCCATTTGCATTTTTTACATGTGGTATCCGTGATATTATTTGCATAGTTTCATAGCTTTAATGCACGAGACAGAGCGTGCATGAGAAACTGGCCCTCCAGAGAGATCTTTTATCAGGTAATGAGCAAAGCCTGCAATGTGCTAGTTTAAAATGAATGTGGCAGTTGAACTGTTCACTTATCGTATATTAGAGTCTTAATAATGCCAATAAAAAAAATAGGGGGAGAAAGAGAGAGAGAGAGGGGGAGAGAGGGAGAGGTGAAAGGAATCAACCCCCAGCAATTCTGCGCTTTTAGCAGAGTTAGAGGTGGTCCATTTAAATCCTGAATATTTCATGCCTGCTTCTCTTACGAAATAGATAATATAATATTTCTGATATAAAAACATATTTCAGTCTGATTAAACACATTACTCACACACACACTCTTCATTTTCTTTAGGAGACAGACAATTTCTTTCCATTGTTTTTTCCGGCTTCCCTATTGAAACAAACATGAGCCAAATATCGACTGAGAAACAAAATCCATTTTATATCAAGAGGTTTGGTCTGTGTTGCCTTTGGTATCTATTAACCCGAGTATTGATTTGAAGCAGTTGTCTGGTCACGGGAGGAATGACTAATTGAGCCGCTCGACTCTAAACAGAGATCAGATAGACTGTCAGCGGCTTTTAGTGCTTTAAAATCAGTGCTGCTGAAAACATCGTTCAAACTGAGAATCTATTTGTGATCCCGATTGTCAGGCCTGAAACTAAGACCACTGACCACTAACCACTAACAGCAGTCAAGTTTTGTTTTTTTTTTGAAAGCATAATAAACTAAACCAACACAAAGATATGAGTCTCTGATTCTTTATAAATATATTAAAGTGTCTCATTGTCATGATGCTTTTTACCCAGAAATTTTCTTTCAGTGAATATTAAGGATTCAGTTCTGACCTAAAATAAGACCAAAAAAAAAGAACTTCACTTTTTTCTTTTCCAACCTACAGTCAAAGTCATTTTTTCAAAGGTTTACTGAAATTATCTGGACAGCCCAGACCAGAGGAGAACCAGTGCGTTGCTTAAAAGCTTTATGAAAGCCAATATTTTTCTGCTTTTTTATTTTTTTTTTAACTTCACATTTTGAAGATGTGTGCTACTGTTACCTGCATGTACAGGACCCACCCATGTTCCATTATTGCTTTTCACCTTAGTTGCCACCAAGTCTGCCGGATACATTCACTCTGCCGTTCCAAAAAGCGCTTCGACTCTACATACAGACCATCATCTTCATCTTCCTCCTCCTCTGCAGCACCAGCAGCAGCATCACAGGCTGTCACAGCATCTGGAATAGAGACGTGTGAGCTTACATGGGCCAGTTTGCTTTTTTTTTTTTTTTTTAGATTCATACCTTTTAATCCAGATAAGTGCTTTAACTTCCTGGAAGATAATTGCTTCCAATTTTCCAGTCCTGGATCAGATTTGAGGATTTGAATATTAGCTGTGCTTTGCCTCGGAGGACTGGATGAAGCCATTCAGTTTAGTTTCTTTACATCCTGCTTGCTGCTCTGCTGCTTCACCTTTGAGAGAAACTGTTCAGTAATTTGACTTTTTTTTTTTTTTTTTTTAAAGAAGATGAGAATTAAGTATCTTTTTGGGATCAGGTTGCTGCATCTACGACCTTTTTTTGGCTTTCTGCTAAATCAGTTCTTAGTTTTCACGTGTCAGGTGGCTAAACTACGGTGGCCCTGAGAGCTCAACACACTGCAGTTTAAGAAAACACATGCAAATAGACAAAACCCAAGTAAAATCTTCATCTGTTTGACTATACATGTGTTGCAAATACAACACAACATGCCCAGACAGAAAAAGGCCCAATAAAACATGAACCCGGCTTGGATGCACTTGTTGTTCAGTGTGTTTTCACGTCCCGGGTGGGTTCATCACTTTTTTGTGTCCCCTATGAATTCTTCCGTTGTCATCTGCGTTACTTGCAGTGCGTTTCCATATTTGCAGCACGCTCAATGCTGCTCACAGCCTCAATATTTCTTTTATTTCTTAAAGATATGTCTCAAAATAAAGTCTAAAAAAATAACTGGCTTTTTTATGATAATTTACATTATTCTGTCATTGAGCTTTTCCTTGCTGATGTTGTCTGTTGTTAGACAAAGATTATTGCAAAAAATGTTTTTACACTTGGATGAGGTGGAACAAAATAACATAAAATGAAAATATAAAGTGCGATGGAAACGTGTGAAGATAGTTAACTGGCTGAACAGGATCAGGCTAAACTCTGCACACAGGCGCACACACACACACACAGACACACACACACACAGACTGCAGTCCTGTGTTATGTGAGGCGACATTAATGCAGAGCCTTCTCATTCAGCTGAGGGTAACGCAGTCATCCCACCAAACACGCAAGCACAGAGCCACAGACGTGCTCACGCTACTACATGCACGCATGCTCTGATACACTTAGCTGTTGCTTAGATGAATAATACCTCACACACACACACACACACACACACACACAACATCCATTTATGGCTGCTTCTTAGCATGTATCATTATACAGATATGCTGGGTGGCTCTGTGTTACATTAAAATGTTATAAATAAAGATGTGCATTAGAGGAAGGAATACGCTTTGAACAACACAAATGTGATGTGTTTTAGTGGTAAATGAAAACACGGCAAAATATTATGAATGAGAGAAAAACTGCAAGAAAGCAGTTGCAGTCTGTAGCTACTGAAGAGGTTTTAAACTTCAAGAGAAAACAGGAAAAAAATAATAAAGAAGCTGCAATAACCAGTCGAGTTTTCTAACCTGAGGATATCTGTGCATCCTTTTCTCTTTGTAGTTTATATTGAGGAGAGGAATGCCAACACAATCTGTCCCCTGTCCTCCGTCTGTCAGGCCCTCTCTGCTCCTCTCTCTTCAACACATTTCTGTTTTTCTGTCTATCTGTCTCCCTCCATTTCACTCTAAATTGAATACAGACTTGAAAGGGACTCCTGGCCCCCGCCAAAGCTAGATGAGCCAAAGTAAATAAACACAGTGTCTTTGAGGGGGGGCCTCCCAGCATCACGGAGGAAAAGTGAGGAACAGAGGGATAATAAGAGGAGAGAGCGCAGGGAGGTCGGCGAGAGAGAGAGGATGCTGTTCAACAGTCTCAGAGAAAGTGTCAAACTCACACATTTGTACATTTGTCATTTTTTGTTTTTGTCCACAGTCCCACAGTTTTAGGTGACAGTTCTCCCTCTGCTGCTTCAGTCAACAGTAAAAAAGATGACAGACTGTCCTCCTGTAAAAAAAAAAATGAGCCCATTGGTCGTCTGTGCAGCAGGTTATTATCACCCATAGTTACATTTTGTTTCTAGGCGAGATCTAGTGGTTGTAGTAATTATGACAGGAGCAAAGGGAAAAATGTGCTGACGTAGTTTATGGAGCGACAAAGTCCACAACAGGAGGAGGTTGAGGTGGATGGACGGGTCAACAAAACACAGGAATATGGCATAGGAGAGCCGTGTTCGATTCCCATGTGAAAGTGTCAATTTATGTTGTTTCTATAATCCATTATCGTTACGTTAACCACATTGTTGTTGTTGTTGTTGTTGTTGTAGCCATGACCACAAAGATCATCTAATTTTAAGGGAGTGCTTATATAACCTAAATCACCATCTTTTCACAAATGACCGTTATTTTAGTAACCATGGCGACGAAGGTAGGTACACTGCTCTGGGTACAGTCTGCGTGTTTATTATTGTAACCATGACAACCGAGGTGTGGTACAACTGCTGCTGTAGGGGCGCAATTTCAGGAAACACTCCTCTGAGTTAACATAAAAAAAACCGACCTGTATAGTTGTTCAGGTTGGAGGTATGGGTCGAAAGATGAGCAACTGTCAGAAAATATCAGCTATTTTGATAAAATAGTTTAAAAAAATACAGCACACTTGTGGATGTAAAAACTGAAGGAGAGAAATCAATTACAACTCTCAAGGTGCATTTCAGATGGAAGTAGCCAATCGCAGAGCTTCACATTCTGTATTGCTATTGACTAATGGTTCTGGGGTTGAGGAAATAGATTTCAAAAACAGATTCTGAATGAATTTGGCAACTTTAGCTGCAAGTTTTTTGAATTTTGCTAAAACTCTGAAACTTCTGGGTAATATTTAGACTTTACTTTCATATTTTTATGCGCATTTACAGTTTTTGCATTAACAAAAATGAGTGTAAAAAAAGTGTAAAAAAAAAAAAAAAGGAGTATGAGGAGAGGAAAACATCAGATGTGTGTGAAGTGATGATGAGGAGACTGGAACCTTCCTCACATTGACACACAAAACAAACAGAAATGTCAGACTTCCATTATGTTTTCCACATGGTTTTCCATCCTTTTGCCTTTGAGTAGAGCTCTTTTAATGACCTTATCTTCTTCTGCAGGGGTTTAATGGCAGTGTCTGGACAATCAGCTCCACCAGCTGTTTGCCTCCAGTCAACTCATATTCACACAGCAGCAGTGAAGAGAAACAAGGCTCCACTTGTCTTTTATTTTCTCAAAATATGGTTAAAATCTGCTTTAAATTTGGAGGGAAACTTGAACCCCGACCTGCTGCTCATGGTCAGACCAGCAGCTTGAGTAGCTCACTGCCATGTGTGTGTGTGAATGGGTTAATGAGAAGCAGGCTATAAAAATGCAGACCAGTTAATGTGGTTAGCATTAAAATGTAGTTTGCGTGATTGATGTATTGACTGACCGGTTGACTGGTTTATTGACCAAGTGATGAATTGACTTACTGACTGGCTCTTTCCTCCACAGGAAGTGCCGGTACCTCAGTGACGTTCAACCGTAACGGCGACGCTCCTGGACGCTACGATCTGTTTCAGTACCAGTGGAACAACATCAGCGGACCAGGCTACCGGGTGATCGGACAGTGGACAGAGAACCTGCAGCTCAATGTGAGTGAAACGTGCAACAGCACTGTCTGGGTTGGCTGGTATGAACTGTACATGAACTGTGCGCACAAAACATGAGGGCATGAGGATGAGGAGGGGAGCTGGAGAATTATCTCAGACTTGGCCTGCTCACAAACAACTACACAGAATATTTCTCAGTGTATGTTTCAAGGACCCATGAAAATCACACAGCAGATTTATAACTATGTAAACCTTCAGTTAGAAGGTAACCAAGCTGCAGCATCACATGACAGCACTGACATCCATGAGAAGAATGTAAACAAAAGGATGCGTTGTTTGACCAGGTAATGAACCTGATTAGTGTCTGCATTGGACTCATATTCATGTAACGATTTGGATCAAATGCAGCTGCAGAGGAGAACACCACAAACATTTCTCTCACCTCATCTTTCTCGAGCATGAATACGATTTCAAGAATTAGCATCCAGCTGTATTAATAAATCCCAATGAAATTTTGGCCACTCTGGTTATATTTACTCTGCCCAGAAATGTGTTTGTATGAGACAGGCTTGGATACACTGGAGGATTTTCAAGCCAATTTACACCAGATTTGTCCATCCTCACAATCTGACGAGGGATTCCTAATTGGAGTCTTGTTCAGGCCTGATAGTCAGGGAAGATTATCTGATGGTGTGAGAGGTTCTCAAATTTATTAGGCCGTTTGAACCGTGCTGGCACAGTGGAGCCAAACGGACCACACTAAAGGAATGTGTTCAACAACAGAGCACAAAACAAAGGGAGTGAAGGCGTAAAACTGATTTACATTGTAACTGCTGAGAGGGTATTTAGCCATGCAGCCAGTCAGTCTCTGATGGACCACCACGTTGGTCCTGACAGAAGTATCTCAACGGCTATTGGATGTATTTCCATAAAATTTTCTGGGTTCATGTTGCCTATGATGAAATCTAGCACCATCAGCACCATCAGCAGTAAAACGGGCATAGTACCGGTGAAGAGGGAGCTGAGTTGGAAGGCGAATCTCTCGATTTACCAGTGGATCTTTGTTTCAATTTTTGTATAGATGTCCATGGTCCCCAGACTTGAATTCTTGTGAACTTAATAATGAGTGAACACGTTGAAACATCTCATTATGGAGGAAGCACGACTGTTAAGAGACAACGAATCTCGGCTGACATGAAGGTGAACTCTATATTATGAAGAATTGTCATTTCCTCATCCGTGGAGGAATTTATCTTAATCTCCCATAGACTCTCACAAGCTGATGTCCTGAGATCCCTTTTAGTTTCCGCAGAGACTTAATGCTGAAGAGCAAAGTGATGTTGAATTATTAAGCAGAGTTATAACATGCGCTGCGTTCTGGAAAGTTGGGCCGAGTCACAGTGTTGCTAAAACTATTGCTCCTGAGAAGTAAATCTCTCAAGCATCATTCGTGACTCCAGCTGAGCACACTGGGGGATCTAACAGGTTTGGATATGAGTGTGTTTCTGATCCTAGCAAGAGTCAGAAGGGATTATTTGACATGTGCTGCTGCACCTTCAAGCCCCAAGTATGTTTTGAGTTCCTGTTGGTAAAGGTCTTCCACAGCACATTTTACCATGTGAACTGACAAATGTTCATCTAATGTACAAGAGTGACAAATGCGTAAAAAAAATCATTTACTGATATAAATATTAATTACTCTCCCTTTTTTCTCTTGCTAAAAGAATACACTCTTTAAAATTTGGATGTCTGATGTCCATCAAATATAAACATCAATAAATTAATTTAGAATTAACAATTTTAAAAAATGCTTATAACTTAAGATCTTGGCTTATAATCACAAGATTCTGACTTTTTTCCTTCAGTATTAAAAATAATTTATCTGATTATTGCCTTTGAGAAAAAGAAAGGACTTTCAAGATTTTCAATGATGCAGAGAAACAAATATGTTTGTTGTAAAGTTATTTAGTTGATTATTTAGTTAGTTATTAAAAGCTGCTCCACCATACGCCCTAACTCCTGATCATCACCCATTGACCGAGGTGAACAACTTATACTGATTTCAGATGATAAATCACAGTGTCATTTGCGTGCTTACTTCTTGCTGCTGCTTCAGTGTGTTGTTTGACCAGCTCCAGCCTTTGTCACACGTCCATTACAATGAGAAAAACTGTAGATCCAACGGCTGGTAGTCAAGCTAGCTTCCAGAGACAATACCTGGCTGCCACCACAAGAGGGCAGTAATTTACAAGTTGAATGCATATGGGCAACAGATCCTTTATGGGACAGAATTAAGTGTCAACCCACCATGATGTCACCCACTGGTTTGTGAGCTGCCATTCTGAAGCCTTAAGTTTGTAATTTGGCTGTCGAAAGCTTGGTTTCTCTGAAACCAGAAAAAAACATATTTGGAGGAGAAGGTGGAGCTGAGGAGAAGTGAGGGGTGGATCTGACCTGCTCTGTACTCTATCCTGATTGTCAGACAGGTCGCTGTGTGTAGTACAGTCTGTCAATCACATGGTAGCCCCACCCTAATGCATTATCATCTATTTTCCTCTCAATGGGATCATAATTTTAAAAATTAAAAGAATTGAAAACTAGAGACTGAGACCATGAACTCATCAGGAAACCATTTACTGAGGTAATAAATCAGTTGAGAAGTAGAGACATTTTCCCATAGACTTCAATACAATCAGACTTTTTGCAACTAGTGGAGTCGCCCTCTTCAGCTGTAAGGAGAGATATCACTTCCACTTCAGTTTGTTGTCAGTGATGTCCATTTCTCTCTTGCTTGTCCTGACAGCATAAATTAATTTAACACTGAGATTCCAGATACAGAATTTTACATTACAGTCCTACGAAGAGATACCTGCAACTGTCGATCTTTGCTTGAACAGTAAAATGTTGATTTCAGTTCCTTCTTTTCCTCCTCTGTTTTTCACAAAATTATACTGTTACATATGGTTCTTAAATGGTTCTCATAAAATCCCTCCTTTTCCCTCTTCTGTCCTCAGCGGTTAGATATCATGTTTTCCAACACTGTAGCTGTGGTTTGATCTGCAGCAGTCCCCTGCTTCTGCATTCAAGGCCATGTCTCTGCTTCTTCACAACACTAAATTATTCACCTCAATAGCCCCTGGTAAGCCAGATGTGGCAGAGCTGTTGCTATTAGGCCTCCCATTATTGCTTCTTTCCCTCTATCCTCATAATTCCTTTGTGTGTATTTTGTGGTGTGTGTCACTCTCCACACTACTAAGAGGAGCTATTACTGAAAGTATACATTCAAGCGTGACAGTCAAACCTAATATGATTTAACCAAGGTGCATGTACACTGATTTACTCAATTCAGAGATCAAGGCGCACAAGAGTAATAAGCATATTTAGAAGATTAGTAACCTATGTTTGAACTTGCTGCTGTAAACAGAGAAGAAGAAAAATCCTGGCCCCGGGGGCAGCGTCTGCCATGTTATGTATGTATCAGTTATCCTAATATGCCACACTGACATACCTGATCTGCCCTACCTGTCCCCGTACATCACAGATGTGGTGTGTGAATGAAGGGAGGAGAGGAACAAATATATTTAAATGACATTATGAGCTTATAATCCTAGAAAACCACAGGTAGGTGTTTTAGTAAACACAGAAAAATGAAATCAACACTATTTTATTTCTCTGCCATTTTCTTCTTCTTCTTCTTTTCTCCGCCTTTAAGTTCCCAGCTGGCACCGGGCTTCGCTGTGGCTTACAGGTGCTGCCACAGGATGAATGAAAACTTTATTGTGGAGAAATGTGACTCAGGCTTTAGGGCATAGATGCTGTGAGTCAGATTTACTGCAGCTTTTGCAGCTGTTCTTCAGGTGCTGAAGTAACAACCTCTGCCCCCGAACGCCTGCAGTTTATATCTGGAACAGTCTCAGCAGGCTGGAACAACAGTTGGCGTGTCATTTGTGCTGTTAGTGTTACTAAGGTGCATCTCTATGCTCATTGAACATACATACAGTTAAGGGTAGATCGCACAAATAACAGGTGGGGTATCAGAGGTTTTCTGTAGGATTTACTGAGGTCTAGCTGTCAACAACGCCTCCACCTGCTCTCTACTGCTCCATCCTTCTCTCTCTTTGTCCTGCAGTTGTGGTAGCTTGTATTATTTTGTGCATCTTTGATTTGTTTTATGATGTCACTCCACATTCTTTTTGTCTTCCATGAACATATGTAATTCCTAGATATAGACATTATAATGATAGATACTGAGAGAATCAGAAACATGACAGAGTGATGACTCTCATACTGCATATGCTCACTTAGACAGGAAGACAGAGGACACATTCAACATCTGCTGTTGCTGCATTTATTGAAAAAAGTTGTTTTATAGATCTGAAAATATTTCTTTACAAAAGCTGTATTTTTGTCAAGCTGTTCTGACCTTTTGCATGAATTAAAAACTTAGTTTGAATCATTGTTTTGTTGACCTCAGAGTGACATGGCTCGTGTGTGTCAGTGTGTTTAGCTAGGACATGCTGTTCTGTCATGGCAGATAGGATGGGAACAGCTGGAACAAGTTATTGTAACTGTCCCCAAGCTAAGCATCCAAATCAAAACAGACCGTACAGCAGTATTTTTTTTTTTTTTTTTTACATTTTTTTGTTCAAAATAGGCAAAAACGCTGCTTTTTGTTCCAAAGTAGAACAGATGCAACAATAATTATTCAAAAAACTTATTAGGGATTATTTTGTGAGCCTCTCATGATCTTATAATGTATTTGCATGTTCGGTTTATCATTAGTCAATAAAATAAATTGTGCCTATTTTGACTCAAGGTAGAGTATGTTCTATGTGAAACAAGATCAACGCTCTTTGATGAATAATATCACAGAAATAAATAATACTATAATATTATTTTATAAATAAATAACATCATAATACTGTCCAAAGGGTTGGGGTCACTTGCACCGTCTGGATTCTTCCATTCAAATAAATATTGTGAATGATATGTAATCATCTTTTAATTATATGGGTAATTAGCAGACAGATTTACGTTTATTATATAAAGGATTAGTTTAGTTTAGTTTAGTTTAATTACTGAGAGAAATGCAAAAAGTGTTGCAACCGTCCCTAGTCGGCCCTAATAATAAGGTATTTTTCTTTGGTGAAATTTGAACTGCGGTCAAAGTAACTAAAGATCACAACATTAACACTAATTATTATTGAGGATGATGATCTCACAGAAATCCTCCACTTCCCTCTCAGAAAGAGTCTCAGTTTCCGTCGCAGGTTCAGCCCAGGAGCTGTCTAATGAGCTGTAAATCAGGAGCTAAATATCAGCAGATTGCAGACACATATTTGATGAAATGTGCACATCTGCACCACTTTCTTGTAAATCCTGTATGAAAGCTGTTATTTATTAGCAGCAGGTGCCACTAGATCCCTGATGGCAATGTCACTTACTCCCACTGTCGTTCTGTTTCTGACGTTTATTAGTTTTCTAAAACTGTAAAACTTTTCTTTCTAAAACAGCAAACTCCCCGTGTTGTTGGACGAGGTCCCCTTGAGGCAAATTTGTGATTTTGATATTGGGCTGTGTGAGTAAAATAGATTTGACTCAGTTTGTTTTGGCATATGTCAGTAAAAAAGCTACTTTTGATTGACGCAACAGAAAACCTGCAGTCCCAGATCACCGGGACGCCCTGCACAATGCCGGAGATTAAATTGTGTTGACAGACGGGCCTCCAGCGGTCAAGTGAAGACTGCATAGGTGGAGGCAGATCTGTTTGTCGGTTGGAGATTATACACTCTCCACTGTGCTCCTGTGGGTGGACATGGGCAAAAGGATCTGCTCTGTGTCTTCATCCCCGTCCATCTGAGCCTACTGTTGTTGGACAGAGTTTTAGAGGAGATGCTGGTGGTCACCATGGGAACCCAGTGCAATGTGGAGATGACTGTTCCTGGCACCATGCAGCCCAGTTCCTCTGTACTAGAAGTCTTTGTTTCAGCAATGGCTGCCAGTGTGTTTGCTCTGTCATGTGGGGCCATCGTTTCATCTTATACAGTAATATGTTTATCTTGCTGGCATGTTGTGTGGAGGTCTTGTAGAGATTTGTGGAGGTGATGCTTCAGCCATTTTTCAGACTCGACCTACAGGAAGTGTCTGCATCCAAACCACCTGAGAGGGATATGACATGAGCTGCTGGTGAGGTCTTTATCCCTCTATAGCTGAACAGTCTGCAAGTTTCGGCCGGTTGTTGTGAGTCTGGGCAGCAGAGGAGTGTAAAAGAGCTCTGTATCAAGAGTGACGTGGCCATATATGTCACCTATAAGGGGATATATTATTATCACATATATATATCCTGTATATATATATAAAGACATGAGTTGATAACGTATATGAAAAACTCATAGTAAAAATTTGTATATATACATTTATCTAAAATATCTATATGATGAATTTTTATACGGCATAACATGTTGCTAGCATATATGTTAAGAATATATATATTTAATTAAAATGCATATTTATTAAAACAACATAAATAATAAAAATTGCATACATTAATAAACATTTTAAACATGTTTAAAAGACTTTTGAACCCACTGTATATAATATTAACATATACTCTTTAGTCAGTATATGACAAAAAAGGATTTACATAACAAATGTCTACAACATAAGCATACATACATAGAGATACATATTTGTATGGGTTAGGCATATGTGTCAACATATGAAATCATTCCAATTTCTAATAGTTTTATATATAATTATATATATATATATATATATATATATATATATATATATATATATATATATATATGCATCGTTTGGAAAGTGTATAAATACTTATTCTGCACTCAAAAAAATCAGTGCAGTTTAACAAACAGGCAGCAGCTACAGTTTGGAGGGATTTCTTATCCAGCAGCAGCTAGCTTAGAATTAGCCTCATTGACGGGTACACAGCTCAGCTGCACCCCTCCCCACCAGCTCTTAACCAGAGGTGACTCCTGAATGTATGCATACCTGTGGCTGACGTTTACCACATTAGTGAACAACACCCAGCATTTAATGAACACAACTTTGGAATTACCTGGAGTTACAGCTCTCCTCATTTGATACCTGACACCTCAACACTGATCCTGGACCAGTCTGCCCACCGAGACCAAACACATTGAAGGACATACAGTATGTTAGAGTTTGGAGTTGTGGGGTCACACATATACACAAAACACAAAAACAACTCAGGGAAATGTTGGATTATGTTTTCAAAGCTGCTTCACAATGTGATCCCCCTGTTCAATTCCTATGGGTGGATTAACTTGTTCATATCCATGATATGGGATTACCGGCTTCATTTAGAAAATGGCACTTTCTGGTGATGACTCTGCAAACTGCTATGACACAACAAAATATCTGCAAAGCTGTGTTTAATATCCACAGACTCAGGCTTGGGACTGCACAAAATTTGCTTACCCATCAATCATAATGCGTTTCTGTCAATTTATAACTCTTTCTTGATATCATAACTTGGTCTTCTCTCAGGAGAGGATGCTGTTTTTTAGCATTAAAAGGCAAGGACACCACAGGACACAGACAATATTTTTCCCTCCTTCGTTTCCTCCCGTCTCCCCCCTCCTCTCACTTGACATCTGCTGCTAATCCTCTCCAGGCTTGAGACCCTGTTTCATCCCATTCCCAGCCTCGATTGAGATTAATTCAATTTATCACTTGTAATTTATTTTTTCCCTTTAGTAAACGCCTTGTATATTAGCCTGGCAGTTGGTCTCTTCAGAGGGCCAAATTGATTCTGCATGCTACGTGATATTTTATGCCTTTGGGGCGTACGCATGTTGTGTGAACCGGAGAGGGCGGTGAGGTGGGAGGAAGTCCTTCACACGGCTGATGTTTTGTGCGTCTCTGTGGATGAGTCACAGATGACTCTCTGAGAGTGTTGGCTCCTGGTCATTGTAGTTCTGAATCTCATGTGATTTTGCTTGGGTGCATGCAGATTACTGTATGGTACTTAAAGTGGCTATAATGTATAGTTTTATAATAACAATGTGCCAGTGACGGTGTGAAAGGCGTCTCTGGTAGTGCTGACCCGACAGAGAGTTGTTACCCCTCCCCTACTGCTTTAAGGAGCTGTAGTGAGTTTCAGTTCAGATCTGTCTGGACTATAACTTCACTGTTCTGGTTCACTCTCATAGTGTCGTTTTCACCTGCAGCAGGCAGATGTTTTCAGAGAAACAGCTGTAATAAGCCACTGTCCACTACCTGTTCAGCAGCAGAGAGCAGACAGACGCAGTCAGAGAGCAGCTGGTGAACACAGTGCAGCATTTAGCAGCTAAAGAGCCAGATATTTCCCTCAGGAGCAGGTGGGGACCAAACACAGAGCTAAAAGAGACGGAATACTTTAGACTGTGGGGGATGTCAGTCAGGGAGGCGGACCTTCAATGTGGCCAGGACACATTTGCATTCACACTGCTAAAAGAATGTGGTCTGAGTGATCGGATGCATCCTGAATGCATCCTGGGTGTGTTCACACCTGTTCTTAGAACTGACATCTAGTGATCAGATCACTCAGGACGGATGTTAATACTGAGCTGAACAGGGCCTTAGATTCATCAGGTGGACACAAACACCACTACACATAAAGCATCATGTTGCTCTGTAACTACTGGATGGGGAAATAGAAAAAATGGCACAAGGTCAACCTGTCATCTTAAAGCCGATGATATAGTGTTGTGTTTGCTACTTGGAAAAAAAAATAGTTTGTGTAGGTTAAAATACAGTTAATCTAACATAAAATGAAATAGCTCAACTACACGTCTATTGCACTACATTTATTTATTTGGCCAGTTCCTGGCTACCTTACTGATTAACATTTGACATAAAAAACACATAGGCCTGTGATAAGTTAATAGAATATAACACATTGTTTAGATTAAACCAGTGTTTCACAACCTTCATGTGTTTGTTGTGGGTATAAAAGCCAAAGTCAAACAGCCTTTCAGTGAATAAACACTGACATACATGAAGCATGAAGAGAGGGAAACATCATATGTGCATGGAGCGATGATGAGGAGGGTGGAGCCTTCCTCACATTAAGACATTCAACAAAGAGAAATGTTAGATTTCCATCATGCTTTCCATCGGTTGAGCTGGAGCTCTTTTAATTATCTTCTTCTGTGGTGGTTTGAAGGCAGTGACTGGAGAATCAACTCCACTAGCTCCAGCAACCAGTCCACTCATATTCACATATTCAAACAGGAGCATAGGAGAGAAACAAGAATTCACTCATTTTTTTATTCTTCACCATTTTGTGCAAACATTTCCTCTCTAAACTTGTCTCATGGTTTCAGTTCAGTGTAAACTGTAAAAATAAAATAAAATAAACAGTTTAAAGCCCAAAGATTGTAGAGTAGTGCAGAGTAGAGTTAGACTGTGTCCAAGAGAAAAGTAAACACTGACACTGAGATCAGACACATACAGAGGGAAACATGTTTGGATCTTGTCCTTTCTTACCCTGTGTCTGCCCTCTGTCTGTAATGTAGCTGGAGGAGACGGACGCTGTCACGATGGCACATCAGTGTCATTTCAAGAAAGGAAGGTCACTGAAAGCAAATGCCACCAAACAGACAGAGAGAAAGAACTGGAGAAACAGACAGAAGAGGAAGAGAAATACGATGAACTCGTCTCCCAACAAGTGCAGGGCTGGAAATGGAAAATGAAAGCGATGAAATAGTCACTGAAAGTATCAAACAGGGGGACACAGAGTGGAAATCTTGTCTTTTTATGACCCTAAAAGCCTGCTTGGAGACACAAATTATCCTCTATCCCTGTGTGCATTATTTAATGATAAAGAAGGAGGCGCTGCCAAATTCAAAGCAAAATGAGAGTTTTCTCATTTTTTGTGTGAGTGGATATAAACTGTAATGATACCACAGCTGCACATTTCTCCATTTTTCACATTTGTGGAAACAGAACCTGCTTCTTTCTTCTTTCTTTCATTCACAGGCTCATTCTGCTGCTTAAATATGTGAGCTTTCCTGTACATGTTTCAGGACAGATTTTTTTTATTTTTACGAAGAACAAAAAGAATTTTAAGCTGTTAAAATTACATGAATTTTTTTTTTTATTACTTTGTCCACTTGTCGTCAACAAAGGTCAAATATCTGTATATGAATGTATAGAGGAGAGTGTCGGTAAGACATGAGGGATGAGACACTGAGATAATAAAAGAAATAAAAAACTGCCCTGACATGTTCACATTGGATTTTACCACTCATTTTATTATTCTGTTAGGATAATCTTGTGTTAAGTTTTGGAACTACAGGCCCCATAATACTGTTAGAGACGTGAACAGGAAGTGTTATGTTGCCATGGACTGAGTTAGTCACTGAATGCTGTGGGCGACAACTTGAGTCCCGTATTTTTAGCTTATATGTGTTTTCATTTATCTCTGCCCAGTTGTCCCCATTTAAAGTTAAAGTAGCTGAATCAGCTGTGATCAGCTCCTGTTCGCTGTGTAGCCGCGGATATAAGGACAGCTCTCACTGGATTACTGGATTATTTCAGCGTCTTTATGCCTCCACAGCAGCCAGCCACAGCCAGAGGCGTTATGTTTTCAGGTTGTACCCATTCTTGTCAACAAGATATCTCAGTAACGCCTTGATGGAAATTAGTCAGATTTGGCGCAAACATTCACTAGGAGTCAAGAATGATCTGATTAGATTTTGGGGGTCAAAGGTGAAGGTCGCAGTGATCTCACATTCTTGTGAATGCAATGTCAGAAACGCCCAGAAACGTTCATTGTCTTTCTTTAATTGTGCATGTGTCTCTGTAATGTCAGTAAACAAATAGAGAAATACACATTTCTCTGGATGTCACTTGGAGAACAAAGAGATGACAAAAGTGACAAAAGAGATGAGGCGAGAAATCAGGGACGCAGATGTTTTTTAATCACAACCTTCTGACTGAATGTTTTTCTGTAAATTATATTGAAGGCAACTGAACACCTCACTGTGAATATGAGACTCTATATGAGTGTCTGAGACAAATTTAGGGCTGCAGCTGGGGGACAAAGACAAAACCTAGAGACAAGTCATGTTTGCTACAGCCATGTGGAAAGCAAGTTCCACACATGGACAGCATTCAGATTGTTACTAGAAGGTATGAAGTTAATTTTTAATCTGAATACCTTTAACCCTCTCCAGGCTTTTGGTGCACGGTGCATAATTTTATGTATGACTCACACAGCGGGCGCCTTCATGAAGCGTTTAAATATTCAGACACAATTGGGTCTAATGTTTAACTGACTGCCTGCGCTTGTGCACTCGAGATAATATCATTAAGGACACAAGATCATGTCTTTTACACAGATTCAAGTTAATACAGACTGACAGTGACAGAGGAAAACGAGAATGAAGAGACGAACTGGGGTTAAATGCTGCTGCAGGCGGTGGAGGTGATTGGCAGATGAAGAGCAGGAGTGCATGTGAGAACTGGTGGGAGCTGGAACCAGGAGGCCACGCCCACCTAGACAGACACACACACACACACACAAATAGACAGACACAGAGAACAGACCGAGGACAAACATAACACATCAGGGAGGGGAACGCAATGGAGAGGCCTAATCCTAATAGTCATAGTGAATTCTTTTGGCCACGATAATCATGTAGTGAAAACCTAATGTTGTGACATTAATACCAAAATATGTGCAGGGAGCCCATTTGAGTGGGTGTATCGACAAGGCCAGTTTATCAGTCAGGCTCTAGCTGTCAGAGAAGTTGCGAGAGAAATTCAGATGACTTGAAATGATGGAAGTTCAACGTCGCCTTCCCTTGAAAGCATATTTTTGATGCTTTAAATGACATTTAGTATAATATTCTCAATATGAGCAGAGAGCTGTATATTCAAAGTATTTTATATTGTCAGGTCTTAGAGAGGGCACTGGTTAGAGAACAACAGGATGTTGTTGCTTCATGAAGCTACACATTTCTGAGCGAGTGGACGTATAAGACAGCACATGTTTTGATCCCAGTGTTGTTGAGAGCTTCCAGTCGCCTGTGTCTCCATAACATGGCTGTGCAGGGCCGGGGATGGTAGCACATGCTCCGCTCTTCAAAAATACATGAAACAGCTCAGTGATCTGACAAGATGATTATAGCATCTGTCAAAGAGGAGCACTCGAGCCCAGCAGGGTGAGACAAGATAATAGACAAGCTCACAGGCATATACATATGTATACATGCACATAGGTGTGCATATACAAATACACACAACCCTAGCTGTGAAAATACACAAGCGCACACAGATTTACAAAGATGACAACATTCGGGCAGTGACACTAGAGTTTTCATGGTTTGATTGAGGGAAGGGAGGCCGTTTCATTTAGGCACTAATGCTGCACATTTCATCTCCAAGCCGAGCAGGAACACATTATATTACACAAAATCTCATTTGCTTGAAATCACAATTTTCAAGGGTTCAGGGCTTTTTTTTTTTTTTTTTTTAAAGACACAAGATCTCGCTTATATTGCTGCAGAAAACCTGAAAACCTCTACCTCTTCACTGTCACCAGGTTCTGTTTTTTTGACGTGAAAAATATCAAGAACAGTTCTCAAAGGGGGGGAAAAAAGTCTCCAGTGGAATGTTCTTGAAAATTAAAGGTGAATCTGACCCAGCAGCAGTGAGGGAGAAGATAGCGTCTCTTTTCTCCCACAGTCTTATCTGTAATGACTCAGAAACCTCTCCGCTCGACTCAGAAATCTGCTGCTGCTTGTCTTTCATGTCTGAGAGCCAGAGAGAGGGAGATGGAGGAGAGAGATTCTGATGGGTGCTAGGCCTCATTAGGAGTAATGAAATTTGACCTTGATCTCTGTGAGAGCAATCCCTCGCAGCCCCTTCTAGCTGTATTATGAGTCAGATGTAGAGATATGGATTGGACAGCGACAGCCCTTTTGCAGGCTGAAGCAGCTCTCGAGCACCAAGGGTTAACAAAACCAGTCTGAGAGCTGCATGGTGCTGGTTCAACCCTTTAGACCCTTCCCTCATTAATGTATCAGCACAGTGTGCATGAAGTCAGTCACATTTATAAATGCATCTTTTTCTCTCTGTTTCTCTCATCTCTGTCTCCATTCAGACAAAAATGCAGTTTTTCTCTCCCCAAAACTGAGCTTTTACAAAACTGTCTCCAGACTATATGAAATTTCAAACTCCAGTTTGGTGTTCTAGTGTGTACGGGGGAACCTGAGCTTTTACGGCATGATAATGTAAAATGCACAGCGAGGGTCAAGGGCTGTGTGATGGTTAGAGTATCCAGTTCTTACAATAAATCCATGAGCTGAACACACAGGGCAGCTGCTCTCATGAGACTGCATTTATGCTGAGGTCGTCAGATGGCGTTAGCATTGTGAAATAATGATTTTATCAGCAGCAGCCACAGCTTTGGAATGACTGCCGGTGAATATGTATGAATTGTTTCATCCTAGTTCAGTTGTTTATCATTGTAGACATGGACTCTGTGATATCACAATTGTGTTTTGAAGTTCAGAGCGGGCTGCTCCGCTGTCGCCATCTTGGCACTGCCTGACTCTGCCTAACTCCCACCTAATCCAAAAATGTGGGGCCAAGACTTCGGTGCATGCTGGTTTGTGGCAAGCATATGCTTATTTGCCCACCTGTCACTCAGAGTGGCCACACCCTCAATTATGCATAACTTTAAGCCTTAATAAAATTTGTCTCTGTGAGGAAACGCAATTCATCGTCACAAAAAAGCGACAGGCAGTTTATTGTACACGCAGTCTCAGCGTGCCTGTTGAAGTCAGCGCTGGAGTTTTCCTGGAACAGCAGCATTGTATAGTTCTTTGGCATGCATTTGAGTTCAGTGAACCACTGAGAGAAGCAGCTCAAGGGAGCTATATTGAGCACTGAGGCTGTTGCGCTCCACATACCATTGACTCCCATTGTCTGAAAATGAAGTCTGATATATCTCTAAAACTTGTTCTGGTGGTTGCCTTTTGCCCAGTTGGTTAACAAAGCAGTAGATTCCCTGTGTTTCCTCATACATACTATATGAACAACAAGGGAACCATTTGTTTCAAAGATGAATTGAGCGGGAATTGTTTACTCTTGCCAGTGTCTGTTTTCAGCATCGTATACTATCTCAGATGTATAATAGTGTGCTGCTCTTACTGGAGTTTGTCTTGCTCTGCTGTGTCTCGGGAATGCAGCTGAAATGGATGTAATTATTCAAATTTCCTTGTCCCCCCTCGCCAACTGTAACTTTTCTTTGAAGAAGGGTTAGAAGTGTGTTTTATTCAGATTTATTCACAGAACAAAGCCAGTCACTTCCTCACCTGTGGTGGGAAAACACTGCTCTCCCGCCCAGTTAATGTACACAATGTTTTCATTATTTCCTTTTAAATAATCCTGAGTCACAGCAGGTCACGAAAGACTGCAACGTTCAAGATTTCAAATAATGGTGAAATTTTGAAAAATCCGCGGTGAAGTATACCCCACGTGTTGCCCCTGGGATTATGATAAAGGCTTAACTGAACTGAAGATACTTTGCTCTCAGCTTTAAATCAGCTTTAATCCCTGCCTCTGCACAGAAAGTCCCATCATGGTGAAGAAGAGTGTGTTTTGTTATCTCTTGTTTAAGCATAACAAAAAGTTGTAGCAAGTTTTCAACTCTTTGTACATCCAACCTGCAAAGAAACTTTGCTTTTGGTGCTGGAGCCTTTTAGAATCAGTTGTCCCTCACAACGTAGATGATCAATGAATTTTTCCCCATGCGATCACCAAACTTATTTAGTTTCACCCTCTGGGGAACATGGATGTTTGTACAGTTGTTGAAGTATTTCAGTGCAGTTCTCACTGCCATGTGGCTAATGTGGCTTTGAACGTATGTCCAGGGGGTACATCGGGATCTTTGAGGAGGGGGAGCCTTTGTCCAGTGAGATTGGGGAATAATTTTGTGGGCTTGCAGGATTTTCTTACTGTATTTTTGTATCTCAAATTGAAATGGCCAGATGTCACAAGGCAGGGGCAAGAACATGTCTAGTTCACCAAGGTTACACATCTTAGTAAGCACACATAAAATGTTAGAACTTACCACAGACCAAAACACTCACACACACACACACTCGTTTTTAAAGGGTTAAGGAGCTCCCGCTGCTGGAGCACAAGGTTAACTACTTCAAACGTCTGCTGAGCTTATGGACTGAAAATTTTGACTAAGACATTAAAGTTCAAATTTATGGCCTCATTTCTTCCCGTGTTCGAATGAAAGGTCAAATTTCAAAAACAAAACACCACAATTCCCCCACCAATGGCTGCTACATCATACAGTGACAGCCCGTAAATATTGGATTCTCAGAAACAATCTTGACTTTTTCTCCTGTGGGAAAAAAAATGTTCTCCAGCTTCTTGTATACTGTCACTCTCACTATGACTGTCAGGGCTGATTCTCTACTATACCTATGAACAACAAACAGTAAGTAGAAGTTGAAGTGAAAGGAACAGCCAGAGGAAATTGACAGAACACACACACACACACAGGCACACACACACACAAACCAAGATTAATAAAATAAAATCCTCTAGAATCGCTGAACATTACAAATTTGATGAGAGTGGAAATGCCTTTTAAAAATTACAGTGAGTCATAATCAATGTACTTGGATGATTTTTAATGATTTTAGTCTGGTACTGCTCCTGTCTTGTTTTCTTCCATCATAAATTCAGCCAGGCAGAATGTCTTCCTGGTCATCCAACAGTCTCACACTCTTTAATGATCTTACTGAATGCTTTCACAGTTCATCAAAATGTGGCGTCTGCTTGGATGAAAGCTGGTTTTGCACCGTGTGTTTGTCACATGAATGCAGTCGCACTGTATTAAAACGTATTGCTGGAGTCACTGACGATGCAGTCTCCACTGTCATGCTGACGACAGTGGCCTGATTAGTTGGATTTTGCTTCTGTTTCTCAATTTGCTCCTGACGCTCAGGCCTGTTGTCCATCTGCTAATCTGCTCACTGTGTACATTCAGCTGCACGCGGCCTTCCAGGAATCCAGAGGACTTTTTTCCTTTTCCATTCAATTAATCAATTTAATCATCAGTTAATGACTGTGGCACACGTTAATGTGAAGGAGACCAGACTCTGTGTGTGTGTGTGTGTGTGTGTGTGTGTGTGGGGGGGGGGGGGGGGGGGGTCTGTGTGGTGAGAACTCAGTTGACTCAGCTGAGAGATGCTTGAGTTTTGAAGGCTTTTAATTAACAGAGATAGTTAGTCACAAGTGATGGGAGCTATTCGGCACAGTGGATGACTGCTACACTGAACATGAAGGTGTGAGTGTGCCCCCACCGCCCAACACTCCTGCACCTGTGCAGAGACACCAGCAGGACGTGGTTTTGTTTTGGATTCTTTTTTTTTTCAATACTTAGACATTTTTCACAGTTGCAGATTTTTCAGCTATTTGGGGAACATTTGGAAATTGAGCTTTTTTGTGGATGTTTGTTAAGTTTTGGAGTTTACTGATGGACTTAAAGGGGCCCTGTGGTGTTTTCTTCTAAACAAACAAAACTTCTGTTTACATCCAGTGTTTCTCAACAGTGTCTATATTCTTCATGACATTGTGTTTACATCCAGATTTACTAGTTTGCAGTCTTCCTCTTCGCTCCTTTTCTTGGCGCATTGCAGCATGTCGTGGTGTGTTACTGCCACCTATAGGTCAGTGAAATAGCATGTCACCCACGCACGTGCTTCCTCATGCAAGTTCATGAGCTAGAAAAAACTGTAACCATAGAAAAACAGCTTCAGTGCTGCAGGGAAACTTGTACTACAGCTGCAATAACTGGTCAATTAATCATTTATCTGATTTCTGAAAAAACTGAAAGTAAATTGGCAACTATTTTGATCGTCAAGAAACTGAAACCTAAATCTTTGGGTTTTGTCTCCTTGCAAACAAAACAAGACATCTGAAGTCACTTCCTTGACTTTTGGCAGATTGTGATGGGCATTTTTCACTCATTCTGTAAACCAAGGCACTAATTGATTGATTAAGAAAATAATCAACTTATTAATCAATAATGAGAATGATTGGTAGTTGCAGCCCTAGATTGATCGTTGAAGTTTTGGAGAGTGGAAAGGCCTTTTGTCATCTGTTGTTGGGCCCATGGATTTCTGTTACGTCTGGGTGAAAATGAAGAATGGTACCAATGAATGCAGGTGAAAAGAGAGCAGAGGGAGAAATAAATATCTATGATCAAAAAAAGAGAAGAAATGGCACTACAGCATGTGCGGACAAAGGAAGGCTAGAAAGGCAGGAAAAAAAGAAACCGAAGAGTCAGAGCGGGCAGAGGCGACATTTTTAAAAGCAGTTTGCTGCAGTTGCAACATAATGAACGGACAGCATCAGGATTGAAACAGAGAGGAAGAAGGCAGAGGGAGAGGTGTGGGGTAGTGAAGACTCAAGGCCAAAAAAAAAAAAAAACTGAGATGGATCCTGCATTATAACCATGGCAACAGCACAGAGATCCCATAATTTCCTGCCTTTAGGGGACCGGGGCCCCCTAAAGGCTGGAATAAGCATCGGGCGGCCGCAATTAAACTGCTGTGGGAAGGACGGAGGAGGAGGGGGGAGCTAATGAGCGCATGGATTAACTGCTCCCAGCTAACAGTCAGTGGATGGAAAGCACCCGCCCACATGCACCAAACATAACCCCTGTTTGATTAAATTTAATCCCAGGGACCCTTATGGGTAGATTTCTGTTATTGTTGGCTAATTATTGAATTTTATAGGCAAACAAATGTGGGATCCCTGGATAATGCTTTCAAAAAAAGGGGAGCGTGAGCACATGAAAAGAGAAGACACAGGCAGGAAAATGTGTGACATGACATTGTTGAACGTCACACAAATGCATTGAAAGAGCTGCTGCAAGAGGAGCCGGACCTCCTCCTGTATCTGCAGAGGCAGCACTGATTTCCCTTTCTGTTTCCTCGCAGGTGGTGTGTTTGTTTTGGACGGTTTACAGGGTATTTATGCAGACCGCAGCTAATGTCAGGCCATTTAAAGTGCTCACCTGACCCGCAGCTTACAATGACATCAAAGTGGGCAGACGGTTTATCGACAGAGGAGTCTGACAGCAGAGCAGAGGGAGGCAGAGGAGCAAAGGTCTGCCTGGGACTGATAAGAAAACCACAGGAACGGAGGTAGAGAGAGGCAGACAGAAATAGACAAAGACAGTGAGAGAGATGAGGAGGCGGTTGTGTACATAGAGAAATCTCGCCCCCTCTTCTTTCTTTCTCCTCATCCTCTGCAGAATGCAGCTGAAAGAAATAAATAATCTGCTCCTGTTGTCTTGCTGTTTCTTGTTTTTTTTTTTTTTTTGAGTTCTGGTTTGTACCGTCTTGATTTCCTAATCAGTTACTCCCCTGCACTCTCCCCTTTCCAATCCCTTTTGTTTTCATATCTGAAGTGAAATGGCGTCAACCACCCAACAATAATCAGGAGGCTGCCCTCCTGAGGAAGATTTGGCTGGTCATTTGGCTTCATTTGGCTTTTTTGTAAACCATGACCACCATGAATCACTTACCTCAACCTCCTGGTTATTATTTTTGTAACCAAGGTGACGAAAGTCATTTGAAACCAAACTGTGATCTTTCTCTGAACCTAACTAAAGTATTTTTGTGCCTAAACCTAACCAACATCAAAAAACAGATGTATTGTCCAACAGTGATATGCACAACTGTCAGACTGAGGAAGGAAATTTGCAGCCAATCAAATGACCACAAAGCAGTGAACATGCAGTGAACCTGGAGCTTTGTGTGGGTCCGGGGCCCCAGGGTATTGCTTCACTTTCTGCAACTTGGACCCTTGATCATAACCTTTCCTGAATATGTTGATAGAAAACATAATCTAGGTGTCATCACATTTCCTGTTGCAAAGGAGCTGACTTTGCCTGAACCAGCTCTCGGTTACTGGAATGGAAAGGAGTCATTACGACCTCTGATACAGCATTCGAACCAAACAAAGCAGCTTTTGTGCTCCTTGTACGTTCCTCCTGTAACCTTTTCCACGAAGTCTGTGCTGCTAAAGACAGTTCTCCTCATTTTATTTCATCTTTTGACATTAACTGTTAGAGTGTAGGCTGAGTTCAGGACCCCGGGAGTTAATCACTTGCAACGGCTGATCCTCAGGTGGATGGAAGGAGGAACATGTGGACTTGTGTAGGGGCACATAGTCAGAGATTTAAGACCGGGAAGACCTCTTGTGCAGATCTCTCTACCAGCTGTGACACCTCTTCAAAGCCCTGACTGAATTATTGAACACGCCGCGGTGGCTGGCAGCCCTCCTGACCAGTGCGGAGGCAAGAAGACAGATGGCGTTTTTTATTAAACGATTGACCCGACGTTGCTCCCGGCATTTTGAATCCCATTTGAATCTCCAGTCTGAAATCCTTTTGGATTTGTGAAGCCATGAGTCATTCTACAACCAGGCGCTACTCTGCCACTCAATTCTGTATAGAAAAGCTTGTTTCTTACATTACAAGTCAGATTTTAATACATTTCACATGCTGAATGGGGGAACATATTCACCTGCCTATGAGCTATTACTGAGGAGGAGCAGCAGGGATTTGTGTCAGCCGGTCATGTAAATTTGATGGTCCATGTGTCACTTTGTTGTGCTCAGCATGCAATAAAAACCCTCATGTGAAGTGGATAAAAATGTGGGAGTGATGGATTGATGTGTGTAAGCAGAGGCTGATGAATATGATCAGAAAACCATTATAGCAAAGAAATGAAGTACGAGAAAGAGTGTGACATATGCAGGAGATCTGTGGGAGGGAAGAAACGCTTTTCTTTTCCCTTTCCTCAGAATTGGCCTGCTGCCTTTGGGAGGGAGGAAGATTAGAGGGCTGTTTGGAGTTTGGCTTTTTGTTGTGGTTCTGAATTCTCACCGTGGCCAAATACAAGCCTTCGGCTGACTCAGGCTGTTAGCTTGATGCAGTCTTTTATCCCCAGCTATCCCAGGTTAACAACTTGGCTTTTTGGTAGCATGCAGGGAACCCGGGGAGAGTCTGGTTGATGGTGGGTGGTGATAACATCCAGTATCTTTTTTTTTTTTTTTTTTTTTTTTTTTTTACTTTTTTTACTTTTTTCTCAAGCGTATCCTCTGGCATCTGGAACCAAAGACAGATTAAGATTGGTCTTTGCAGATAATGTGTTTTAGGTTGTCTTTAGCACTGTGTAATTGATCTGCCTTGGGTCACAGTAGCAATTGAAATGCCTCCAGGTCCTTTCAAATCCTTTAAACACAAACCAGCTATCTGCCAAAAAAGTCAACATCAATACATAATAACAGGGTTCTTGGCCTCCGTCAGTCTCCAGAAGTCCAGGGTCCAGGTGGAGTTTCACGACGGGCCTTTTCACAGTTTAGCTCATGCCCAAATTCATATAATAGCATAATGAAAATTAAATATTCAGGATACTTACTACTACTTGACTAATCCAATCTGTTCCCCTTCAAAATGGAATATTAAAATAATGTAGTAATTTCTGTAAATACTTTTTTTTTTTATTCTGCTTCTAGAGATGTAGTGGTGTGTATACACGGGTACACACTCAGCAGGAGAACAACCTACCTACAAATATCCACACATATGTATCAATGTGCATGTTGCACCACAGGCCATCATGTTGCAGTCTGTCATGTCATCTGTGGTGGTAACTGTGTAGCTAGAGAGTTTTGTTCCTTGAATTTAGCCTTTGAGGCAGCACCTTCTCCCAGGCAACATAACTGGACTTAAAGATGGCACCAACTGCACAACCAAAACAAAGCAAATATAAAACCTTCATTTAGTAAAATTCAAGGAGTAATCAACCTTGTTTGCAGTTTGCGGTGTCTCGTCAACAGTTTTACTGGTCTACAGGGAAAATGATTTCTGTGTTGCAGGGGATTCTTTTTTTTTCAGCATCAGGAATAACAGTGGCAGCACTGTATCAGTCCTTTTAATACATTCATGAGATACCTGATAAAATGGCACTAAGCCAGGAGAGGAGCTTGCACTGCCAGACTAGCACAGAAAAGTTCCTTTTCCTGCTGGCTTCAAAGCTAATTGAGCACATAAAACTACAAACATGAAGCCAACGCACCAAGGCTTCATGTTTAAGACTGTGTCAACAGGGGAAAAAAAACAGTCTGACAACAATGACAGGGAGGTAGACGCATCTCCAGAGGGAGACAATGAGATGACATAATGTCAGATATGAAGTTACACTGTCAGCTGAGAGGCACAGCAGGGGTGTGTGTTGATCAGTGACAGCAGCCATACTGCAACGCTCCATGCTCACTTACATGTAAAACTGCATTGAAAATGTATCAGAGGTGATTTGTTCAGAAAAATGGTTCCATTATTATAAAGTACATCACTGATATGGGTTATTTAAATAGTATCTTGAGTAAACTAATTACAAGTACCTCAAATTTGTATTTACATACAGTACTTGCATCTACAGTATACCCACCTACCAAGACACCACTGTCTGCTTCCTCATTAAAGTTAGATTGGCTACACGCAGGAACCCCTAAACCCAGTTATAGTTCAACTGGGAGGGGGTTAAAAACCCACCCCTGCAGAGTACTTCTCCTGCTCATTATACTATATATACATATATATTGCAGATAACTAAGATGTCCGTTCAGAGCAGAGCTATGATCCAGGTGGAATTCATCCATATTGATGTTCCACTAATAGAGTATTCATTACTCATTAGCAGCAGTCAAGCTGTCAAATCAATGAGACCTTTGCTTTAGTAACAAGCCAGAGCCAAAGCAAACCCCTTATTTAGCATCAGCAATACAAACTAGAAGATCAAATCGTGGCTATGAATCTGAGACCGAGCCGCCGTGACCTCCATTAAAATGGATTTCACTGCATGGTAAAGTTGGAAGTTCCACAGTGTCTGGGACACACTCACGCACAGAGAAAAGATTCCCCTTCATTTAGGGTTAAACATAACGAAAATGATGATTAATAATCCAAAGTAACATAAAAGAAGAAGTCGGGAGTCTCTGATGATGGGTTATAGTTTTGAAGTCAAAAACCTTGGGTGCAGTCCAAAGCCAGAAATGTCAGATTCCAATGACTTTTTGATTAATGGTTATATACGGGGCAGTTTGTCTTTTGTTAATCACTGACTAGAGTCAATAGTTTGCCAACCTTTATATTACCTGTTAAGCCATTGAATCTTGTTGTCTCCTTTGTTCTCTCTCCAGATCGAGGACATGCAGTGGCCTCGGGGGGAGCAGGAGATTCCCAGCTCTGTCTGCAGCCTTCCCTGTAAAACCGGCGAGAGGAAGAAGGTGGTCAAAGGCATGCCGTGCTGCTGGCACTGTGAGCCCTGCGACGGCTACCAGTACCAGTACAACGAGTTCACCTGCAAACTCTGCTTCTACAACATGAGGCCCAATGCCAACCGCACATCCTGCCAGCCTATACCCATCATAAAACTGGAATGGCACTCACCCTGGGCTGTGATTCCGGTTTTCCTGGCAATGCTCGGCATCATCGCTACAATATTCGTTATGGCTACGTTCATACGGTACAACGACACGCCAATTGTCCGAGCATCGGGCAGGGAGCTGAGTTATGTTCTCTTGACTGGGATATTTCTGTGTTATATCATCACATTCCTCATGATCGCCAAGCCAGATGTTGGTGTTTGCTCCTTCAGAAGGATTTTCCTGGGTCTTGGGATGTGCATCAGCTACGCCGCCCTCCTCACCAAAACCAACCGCATCTACCGAATCTTCGAACAGGGGAAGAAGTCAGTTACGGCGCCGAGGCTGATCAGCCCCACCTCACAGCTAGCAATCACCTCCAGCCTCATCTCAATCCAGCTGCTGGGGGTGTTAATCTGGTTCGGGGTGGATCCACCCAACACCATCATAGACTATGATGAGCAGAAGACCATCAACCCAGATCTGGCACGAGGGGTGTTGAAGTGTGACATCACAGATCTTCAGATTATCTGCTCGTTGGGTTACAGTATCTTACTGATGGTAACGTGTACTGTTTACGCCATTAAGACCCGCGGGGTCCCGGAGAATTTTAACGAGGCCAAGCCCATCGGGTTCACCATGTACACCACCTGCATCGTTTGGCTGGCGTTTATACCCATCTTTTTTGGCACCGCCCAGTCTGCAGAGAAGGTAAGAAGCAATGGATGAAATGGTGGATAAACTTTAGGCAGAGATGAAGGGATAAACGATATTGAGTGGGTTAATTGCAGGAATGATGAATGTTCGGAGGAAGGATTAAACTGTGTGCTTGCATAAAAATAGTATAGTTACTTAATTACCCACAATACAGTTGTTATTTTTTTTACTTTTTATTTTGAAATATTATTAGAAACAAAGTGCAGTTTTGAGAACAGGTGACACAAAAACCAGACCTGTTTTTTAATTTGCAAAACAGCAAATTTATGCTCCAGAAGGTGTTACTTTATTCTAAGGAAATAACCTACAACTAAATTATAGCTACATCTGTTTTTCTGAAAGAAAACAGAAAAGAAAAAGACAGAACTGAGGAAATGTCAGACAGTGGAATGAACATTACTCTCACAATTTTTCTTTCCGAGGGTCCGGCCAGCTCGCACCTCAGTGGTATAACCTCATGTTATGGTTCAGTGGACTGAACCATAACATGAGGTGAATGAACTGAGCTGAATCACTTCCTGAAACGATCTCTTCATTTCTCAGTTCAGTTGAGCTCTCGGTCAGTTTCGAGTAAACATACAATGGCAATGACAAGATAAAATGAACTCACATTTAATTCAAACATATGCAGGCTCATATTTTGTGCAAATACTCTGAGGTTCATTTCCGCTGTATTTAGATAACATATAGAGTATCAGCTGAAATATACACGTTTTTCATATAGGCTGGGCACGCGAAGTTAGGAGAAGGGCTGAAAAACAACTACTTTGAGTGCACCTAAGAGCGCAATTTGAGTGTAAGATTGAACCCTGACATTTTAAGTGGACCCACAGGCTACATCCAGCCCTGAAAACTGTTAGTCACATTTATGGCGCTTCATCCACTATATCTTGTTGCACAGCTATTTCCACAGAATTTATAAGCAGAAAAAAAAGTTCAAAGACAAGTTTTTAAAAAAAAGCACACTTTCTGTTACACTGCAATTACAAATCGCCAACAAATCACTATATAGCAAAAATCCATGTAAGCAGAGCATTACTGCACCATTCATAATGGGTGACTATCACTGTTGTGTCCCGCTTTATCAGCCTAAAGGCTTCCAGACGAGCCTGATCTGAAACTGGAAAATAATCTCAGTCCCATTCGTGCAGAGACATGAAGAGGCTTTCATATGAAACTCAATGAACCATATTTTGCAATGAAATGAAAAAAAAAAAAAAGATAGGACGATAACACAGATATAAATCAGACAGTTAAGATGTTCTTGTTTTATTTTACTAGTGCAGGAATCCAGATGAAATTTTACACAGTAATTTTGCTGGTAAAATATTGTATTAAGAGAGTGACATATTTTTTGTTATCGGTTTGTGACGACCTCAGGTGTTGTTTGTTCTCTTCAGCCCCTTCCCTCCTGATGAAGCAGTTACACTGTGGAAATTTAAAGGTCCTATAGTGTATAAATTGAGATTTCCTATTTCTATTTTGATTATAAAGATCTAGGTTCTATATTAATACTGTGGAAGTATCAAAGTGCTGAGTCCACAGAGGAATACATACGAAATACACAAAACGAGCCGTCAGGACTTTCGTGACATTGTGATGTCACCACTCTCAGCCATGCCCCAAGCCCAGCCCAGCCCACCTGGACCCACCATCCAAACTTGCAGAATTTTGTTTCTCTGAGTGTTTACCTGAAAATCTGCTGTATTTTTATTCAGTCACTCTGACTACAGTCAACAATCAGAAGATGGTTCTTTGCTCTTAAAACCACAAATATATTTTCTTATGGATATCAGCACTCCAAATAAAACACCAGGACCTGTAGTAGAGGTCAACAGATGCATTCCCCAGGTGTTAAGTTGTGTTTGAAAAGGTGGTTATGCTCCTCAGAAACTCAGTGTTACAGCTGTTGTTTTTGGGTCTCAACAGGTTTTAAAAGCTCATTTTCATGAAAGACCTCAAGCTGAAACTGTTTTTTTTTTTGTGTGTGTGTTATAGGAAACTTAGAAAAGGTTCTTACAATAATTGGTTGACCTTTACATCCTATCACAACTTTATGAAAACTAGTGTGAAACAAAATGAGTCTCTACATTCAGGCCTCAGTGAAATGTGGCAAGCAGTCTGCTGAGTGGTGTTAATAAGCTTTGGTCAAACTCCATCCATACACGAATCCATGCAGGAATAAATGATTATTAAGGGAGCTCTGTTACAACTGGTGTGTGTCCCCACGGATGTATTCAGCTTCTGCTTGTTATGTTCGGACACTTATGAGCTGTCATGATACTACTCAGTTCATTATTTACTAGAAGGAAACCACAAATACTCTCTCAAAAATATAGTTTATTTCCATTGGAGAAAGAACGTCACGAGTGTGTTTGGCGGCTGGATGAGTCAAGAACTTAGATTAGATTTAATCCAACCATTTTGTAATATTATTTATTTATTTGTTCTGGGCTTTAATTTCAGAAACAATGAGACCTTACTTTTTAAATATCAGTGATCACTGGAAATATGGAGGTGCTCTTTTCAATAGTAATATACCTCTTGAAAATGAATGTGATTTTCTTTTTCCTTTTTTTGTTTTGGTTTTTGTATTTTGTTTATTAGACACATTTCTCTTCATACAGTTCTTTTTACCAACATGCAGCTCAGCAACAACATCAGTTTCACATCCAAAACCCAGTAATATGCTCACATCTTTCCTGGGGCTGTGAGACTCTTGAACTGTTTACCTAAATGAACTCCAGTATATTTGCTGCCATCTAGTATGTCTTTTATGTCTTTTATCTGTTGGCATGCTGCTAGCGGTATGTGCAATCACTTGTCTTGCACTTCACTTATATTTATTCATTTAAATTAAATTATTAATTGTAGAGTTTTATAGTTTTTTTTTTATAGAGTTTTATAGTTTTTCATCATTGGTACTGCCTTATTACTGGGACCTGAGAAACTATTTGCGTTCCTCTTGTGTACCATGTACTTGTACAGAATGACAATAAAGTTCCCTGAATATCTTGAATACAACAACAAGACACTAAAAACCAGCAGCATTAAAAAAGGGTGAGGTTGTGCATAACCCCCCCCCCCCCCCCCCCCCCCCCCTTCAACCAAGACGCTTGGTTGAAGGTTCCTTTCAAATAAAATACTCAGTGTTTATTTGAGTTCGTCTCGTCAGCAGTGAAAGCAAATGAATCAGCCCACTAGCATTAAACATTCTGTTTAATGCTGATTTATCCATGGTCGGCCTACCGGGCGTCGAAAAGCTCAATAAATCGCGTGCCGGCAGGTATCACACATCGACGGTTGTGACGCATATTTTGAGCGACAAAATTAAACATGTTTTATTTTAATGTTACAAGATCACCATAATCTTCAAATTTAGAATAACATTTAAAATACTAATGAACTAAAATAAAATAAATTTTAATTAAATACTCATTATTTATTTTCCAAAGCCACAGGGAGCCACAGCAGAGGGATGAAAGAGCCACATGCGGCTCCGGAGCCGCGGGTTGCCGACCCCTGGTCTAGACACTGGTGATAGGGGTGGTGAAGAGGTGGATGTGATGAGGAGTGGACACTGATGAGCTCAACCTGGCCCTGGATATGGAGACTGGGGGTGGATGGTGTGGAGGAGGGTCGCAGCAGTACGCACGTTAATGACAGCAGACAGCAGAAGAGGGGAGAACAGGTTTTAAAGTTTGGCAGCGACAACATGATTGGCTGGTTGAGATCATGGCGAAATCTCACTGTTTTTTCAGTAACAACCTGAAGTCAGCTGTTCTCAAGAAATGGAGGGAGAGAGAATTGTGAATGAAAAAGGCATAATGATAGTATTCCTGACTGAACCTCGCTTAGCTTCATTATGTTACAGAAATGAGGCTTCACTAGTCCCCCTCATGTCCTTCTGCCCTTCCTTGCCTCCTTTCCTCATCTGACACATCTTTCATAGAAACTCATGCAGGATTGAAATGAGCAGCTGTAGCTGGCAGTTGATATATCTTTGTTATTCTTATTTTTTAGATGTAACCGTAGCAGAGTGTGGAAACTGCAGCCTCAGTTGCAGTGATACTCAGTGATTGCATGTAAATGTGTAAAATGGAGAGTGAATGCACAGATGTTTGGTGAGGACTTAGAACCATTCAGGAAAGTTGACAGATGTTGTTATTCTGACTATTTGACTTTGTGGAGAGTTTTGAAAAAGTAAACTCAGCGTAGAGAAATGTGTGTGACAAACTGTAAACATCTGTTAGAAAAAAAAGTAACTCTATCAAGGCGGACTTGCAGCTTTTCTTGATGTGATGGACTTCTTCCGCGTTACCAGCAGAGTGCATTTAAATTGCATTTTGATTAAGTACAAATATCCTTCTAATACCCAAGTTGCCAGTGATTGCAGTTTTGGTATAGAGCTCTAAACCGGGCAAGAGGCAGAGATTAAGAGGGTTCTGCTGTTCCCTACATCCCAGAGGAGGAGGAGGATATGTGTGTGTTATCAGCAGCCTAGGTGAGAGTCCGGCCTGACACTGTGGTCCCTGGGGTTTGATCTTTGGCAGAGTCATTGGAAAGACTAAGCCTCTCTGCTCGGCACTCGGCATTAAAGAGATGGACTGGGGTAAACCCCTGTGATGGACTTGTGTCCTGTGCACAGGGATACACTTGTCCAGTGAAAATGCTTCAGGCCACAGAGGCAGCTGATAAGCTCCTGCACCCTGAGCTGCTTAACGGTGTCAGGCACAGTGAGGGGAATCCTGTCGCCTGTGGCAAAACAACACCACGCAGTTAATCAAGAAAGACTTTAACATCTATTACTAACTTTTGTATGATGTAAGTGCTAAGATCACCAGGTTTTCCTCGATACGAAGGTGTTCATGGCAGCCTTTCAAATGTGGTGCTCTGAGGGTGTTTACAAAGCTGCAGTCTGTTTGCTCTGCTCTGAATCAGTGGGTGAGTTTCCTTTGGTTTGGTTCAATGTCACCGAAAAAAATCAGGAGAATCAAAATTTATTAAACAATGTGGCTTTGAAAATGGCCTCGGGCTTCGTCTGAGTGGACTCTGTTGCACTGTGTTTGCAGTATGAAAACAAGCCAGACCGACCACAGCGCTGTTTTAATCTAAAGTACTATTAAACCCAGCAGCTAACTGTGAGCTGTTCAGAATTTAATCTACTGATCTGTTTCAGAGATGTAGAGTCTCATATGTATACAAGATCATTTCTGTAACCATGGCAACCTGTAGGTGCATCACGGCGAGAGTGCAGGATTTTTTCTTATCAATCAGAAAGTGAAAAGAAGTTGTGTTTGGGCTCCTTAGTGGTTCCTCAATAAAAAGTGAGAGTGAAGAGAAGAGAGAGGAAAAGTAAGAAACTATCGTGAATGTGAACAACCTCAACTACCCTCTCATACAACCTGTGTCTCCTCAAATAGTGCCCCTACTGGACTGGGCAGGCCTTGGTTGTCATCGTTACAATAGTAAACATGCAAACTGTACTGTGTGTGCCATACCTACCTCCATCGCCACGGTTACTATAATAATGGTCATGGCTTGATTAGGTTTAGGCACAAAAATTACCTGGTTAGCTCATCTCAGATTATTACAAGCGCACGCTCTGGGCCAGATGGAGCACGGACACCCCCCAAAATAAAAAACAAATCATTGAATCTACTCAAATCACTTAGCTGAAAACAAACAGGTGATAAAATATAATTAGAATCGTGAGGAACAAAAAGAAGGAGGATATTGAGGCAGATGCAGAAAAAAGTTTTAAATGACAACACACAGTTCAGTTTCATACATGGAAGATTACATTAACGCTGAGTCCCTTCTAGCATCCTTCAAAGCAATGATACAATAACATTTTAAAAAAGAAATAATCATGTAACAATTACATAATTAACCAAAATCCTCACTAAACTGCAGCTGCATCAAGGAGGAGAATAAACACTCAGCATTAGTGATGATATTCTGCTTCAGGTGTCTGGGTTTTTTCAAAAATAAGATTTACTTTATGTTAAGGAGGAGTTGGATCGGAAATGGAGAGGGATCATAAAAGACTTTACAGTAGTTCAACAAGAGGGAGATGAGAGATCTGTGGGGAAGTGAGAGAGAAAGCAGGAAAGCACAGAGTGATCTGCAGCCGAGCAAATTGGGAGACTGGGGAGAAAAAGAAGGCAAAGCAGCAAAGCACAGTGTGAGCTGTGGTCGGGGGGGAAAAAAGAGAAGGGGGGAGTGGGGGTGGAGAAGAAGAGGATGACAGGGAAACGAAGAGAAGCAGAGAAGACAACACAGGAGAGACAGAGATTGAAAGAGGAGAGATATATGTGGAAATGTCAGAAAGGCGTTCAGATGGCCCCGAGGCTTTTTTCCCCTCAGCCCCGCGGAGCTGCAGGCTGAGAGTGATGTCGAATTCAAGGTGGAGGCAGGGAGGCTGCATCGTTAAGGAGGTCTGATCTGAAGAGAGAGAGATGAGAACAGAAAGAGAGGGGGACGGGGTTGGGATGTTTCAAACATTCTTTATTTGCTTTTATTACATCAGCAGCCGACAAAAACAAAAACCACCCTGACCTCCTCCCTCCCCCTCCTCCGTATAAAAGAGGACGGACTGCGGCTGCTGGAGGGCGCTGTGTCTTCAACATATTTGCTGGTGGTGTTGTTTTTCTCAGTCTCAGTTCAGACGGACCAGAGTTCCCTGTGTCACCGTCGGCTCAGCAGGAAAACACAAAAAGGGGATTTCTTGTTAAAAAAATGACTCGGATATGTAGCTGAACAGTCTGAAGAGCAAGGAGAAAAAAACCTGTTTACATGTTCATATGAACAACACAACAGGCACATAACAGAGATTTTCAATCTGTGAGGCGGCTCTCTTGGGGGGGGGGGGGGGGAGAATGTGACTTGTAGTATAAAGCTCTTTGAGTGGTGGTTAAAACTAGAAAAGACTAGTGTGTAAGTGGAGTCCATTCAATTTGATAGCTGCAGTTTGTGTCTAAAATTGCACTTCTTCTTCTCACAGTCAGACACACGTATTTTTACATCTTCAGGATATCGTTAATAAACATCCATAAATTCACTCAGACATCACAGAAATGAGAGGCTTCCTGTTTAGATCATCATCAGATGATTATCTGCGGAACAGAAGTAAGACAAAGAAATCGCAGCTACACAATCCATCAGTTTCACCCTTTTTTTGTCTGTGTTGCACAATATTACAAAGCAATTTTGACTTTGCTGATGTTCACCAACATGGTTCTTAGTGTATCTCTGTCACACTGACACTGTGAGGACACACTGACCAACGACACCAAAGACTCATGCATCGGTGTGTGGGTCTGCAGAGGACATGTGGGTTGTAGTGTGTGTGTGTGTGTGTGTGTGTGTGTTGACGTCAGCAGTCAGCCAGCAGCAGAGTGGAGCAGTGACTTCCTGGCCTTTGCTGCTTGTGATTACCTACCTGACCAAATCGGGAAAGAGGAAGAAGCTGCTCTGCCTGTGCGTGTGTACACACACACACACACACACACACACACACACATACATGCATAGACACAGTGAAGCACATAAGTTACACATGCAAACATGAACACTGGCAGGCGGCGAGGCAGGGAGCAGCGCAGGCCCAGAGGATGGGAAGAAGAGCAAGAGCGAGCCAGACAACATGGAAGGAAGAGGTGGAGTGATGCAATGAAGGAACAGGGGACGGAGGGAGGGAGGGTGAGGAGACGAGAGGAGAGGAGACGAGAGGAGGATGTGAAGGAGGCTGTTGCTATGTTCAAGAGGCCAGTTTGAAGGACATGACGAACAAAACACAAATATAAACAGGGGGAAGGAAAGAGAGGCACAAAAATCCTCCCACGCAACACAAGGCCAACACTTAGAAGTGACTGACACTAATGAATGAGCACATGGAGGGAGAGCTCACACAAAACATATATTCATACACAGGAACCTCCACCCATGTACACACACACACACACACACACAAAAGCATGCACATTCATACATAAAAAGGGGAAGAATAGCTTGAAGATGTAAAAAACAGCCATGAGTCATAATAAAGGTGATTTAAGGAGCGGGCTCAGGGTGAGCAATACAGTGAACACAGCAGCAACAGCAGCTTTTTGGAGACAAAAAGATCAACAACAGGGTGTAGTTATTGTCTATCTGCTGAAACCTGCTGCTGTGATTTTTCTTTAATATCAGAACAGCAGAGCTGAAACAAAGCATAAAAATATGAGATAAACTCTAATTAGATTTACATGATTGGTGGTGAGACTGCAGAGATAGTGACACACCGCAGGTCTATTGATCGCAGAGCATCACAGTGTAACCGATCCTGATGGCAGCGGTCGAAGTCGTAAGAGCTGTTAAAAGTACGTGGATTATTTCGGGATGAAATGTGCAAGTTCTACGCCTGTCAAGAGAAAAGCCTCTCTTTTTTGTCTGTGTGTGAATCTTTGTATCAATCAGAACAAACTAACTGTTTGGTTTTTTTTAACTTCCACTTTCACCGCTACAGTTGTTGACATTTTATATCATGTATAATGTTAGAAGACCTAGAATGGTCCTTCAAAACCCAAACACATGTTTTCATTCATTCTGATTAGACCTCTGTCTGGGTTGACCTTGGGCTGATCTATTACATGAGACGAATGTACCGGTTATCCTGTGGCTCCTCCACCCATCCAGTAAGTCTCGGCCAGATTTGTAGTAACATACAGCTGAACTTCATCCCCACCTTCTCTCACTTGCTCATCCACATTCAGTGTGTCTGCACAGAGAGACTGTGCATCATTGTAGTCTCTACCCTGTTCATCATCGTTGAGGTTCTTTTTTCAGAACTAGCTCATAACGTTTGAACGAAGTTTATGAAGTTTATATTATTTATTTCATCCGCTACAGACTGCCAGCTCACTAGGCTGCTAAAACAAATTGGGTATGCAATGTCTTTTCTCGTTTTCCACGAGGCGTTACACATCTCACAACACATGACTCGCACCGACGGAGATGATTGGCCAACAAGTCCTTCAACCTGAACAACTGAACAACACCCATAGGAGTGTCTCCTGAAATAGTGTCCCATACGGTGGCAAGCGTACCGGACCTTGGTTGTCATGGTTACGTTAATAAACATGTAGACTGTACGAACAGCAGCGTACCAGACCTTCATCACCACGGTTCCAATGATAAACAGTCGAGGCTTGGTTAAGCTTAGGAAAAGATTAATTTGGGTTAAGTATTTACTTAACAACATGCATTCTTTGTTGTCATGGTTACAATTAATTCTATAAGAAGGTGGCTAACTTTGTCTATAGATTCATCATCGTCACAGGTTAAAGAAGCAACGTAAACTGCCACTTTGACATGGGAATCGAACACCGGTCTCCTGTGTACCAATGCAGTCCCACTTAGCTAACATGGCAACAGCAGTCCACCAAGTCGTAATCATGCAGCTTCTTATCAGACGTTTTACTGTGATTAGCCAGTTTTTCTTCTTATCTGCAGCTTGCTTCATTTCACCTTCAAGAAAATATATACAAACAGTATTTATTTACTGAATGAGAAATCAGAATACTGAACTTATTCTTGTTCTCCTCAGTCAGATGCTGAGCTTTAGTTAAATGTCTAAAATGCCAAATGTTAGTGTAGCTGCCATATTTTTCTCTCACAAACATGAGGAGACTGTGAGTCACTGGTTTCTTCCTCTAAGCCTGGGTGTCTATTTTCAGGTGGGTTAGAGGTGATGTGTCATTTTATTTACCGCTACACACATCTGACGTATCTCTCCTGTGTTAGAGGATCTGAAAGGGTAAAGTGCCCCGGCTGTGATGGTAACAGGAGGTGAGTTATTGAATATTTGAATCACACACACAGGCGGCAGTAATGGTTAAATTTTAATCAAAAGATATAGAGCTTGTGAGCCCACATTCGACTGTTTCATCTTCGATAAGTGGCTCATACATTTTTTATGTCACTAGCTTCCTAAGCCTCAAACAAACTTTTGCACCTTATTTTTTAAAAGTCTTTAAAAGTTTATCCCTGTGGGAAACACAGAAACGTTTGCACCCTCACACAGACACATGTATATAACCACATCTGTGTGCAATAGAGCAGGTTTTGTAATATCAAATAATGCAGAGGGATTAGCCTCTGTGTGCTTAACAGCATCCCATTCTCGTATTGATAAAAGCTGTTTGCTGTATCCTGACAAAAGGATTTGCAGTATCTAAATGTAACAGAGGTATATTGTGTGTATTCTTTGATATGAATGCAATGGCAGACCCATTCAGGATTTGGTGCAGAGAGAATTAGCTTTAAGTCCGGGGCCCCCAGGTGACTTGGGAGCATGTACAATGGATAGGTGAGAAGTGTTTGAGTGTGAGGATAAAATCCACCTTCCACAGTCCTCCGATCAACATATTTTCAGTATTTTAAAGTTCATACATATTTGGATTCATACATGTAAGTTTGGGGTCATATTCTAGAAAAAGTCCCATTTTTCATAGCATTACTTTGAGTTGGTATTTTTTACCAAATAACAACAAAGCTGCAGTGACGGAATCTTATTAAAATTTTCATACAGAGTTGCACAAACAACTATAATTTTGTACATCAAAATAAGTTGTTATGATTGAGAATAGGGTAAACTAATGTTTGGATCGTGGAGATAAAATATCACCCTGGTTTAGTCTTCATTGTCTGCGGTCAGAAAAAAAAACTTTTCTGTACAAATATCAAATTGGACCAAATATAAAAAAAGATACAGCGCACTTTCAGATGAGTCCTATTGGATACGTTTACAGACATATTATTTCCCCGATGACAAGAAAGTCCTCATCTGTAAAGGTGAAATATGAAAAGAGCTATTTGTAAGTTGTGCCATTGCTACATGCTAGCATGTTAGCACTGACAGCCGTTCCTTACTTGCATCATAGTGAAGATGCTGAAGCAATATATTGTGCAGCCCTAGTGGTGAGCTTTGGTGAGGTTAGGCACACAAACATCTTGGTTAGGTTCAGGGAAAGATCAGACAAAGATGGTTAAAACAAGTGGGCTACAAGGCTAATGTGAAGTGAGCTTCATCGTCATGGTTACAGTAATAACCGTATTTTTAATTTTACTGCACGCCATGCATGATGTTGGTCACGGTTAAAAGAAATCAGTATTGACTGTCGGATGGAAACAGGGAGTAAACAGGCTCCCCCACCCTCCTGTCTCACTCCCTCTGTGGACATTACGTCTCTGTAGTGACCACATCTGTCGTGCTCCATTGACCTTGACTAACATGAGTCATAAGTCATACAAACACTAGACTGCACTGCCGGTTGAACATAAACTGATGTCATCTGGGGGTCTTCACTAAAACACTGCTGTTTTCTCAGGGACAGTGTCTAAATCGCACATGTGTCCACATACTTTTGTCCATTGGTTCCCATGTTCCATGAACCTGCCCTGTCTGCTGAAGTAACTATTTTCCTACATTTCAACATATTGTGAGTGCAGACAAATAAAGAACTATGTGAATACTGAGACGGCCTGTGATACAGCGGTCTGTCTGCTTCCTGTTGATATTTTAGGTAGCTGAAAAATGGCTGCTGTCAAACTCCGCCGTAGCTGCTGTGAAAATACCATCTACACACATCATTTATGAAAACAGAAATGAGAAGTGTTTTATCATCACGGGTTTGCCCTTTAAGAATCTGGCCAGCAGTGTCAGAGTTTCATTAGGGTGGGCTTTTAATGGAGACTTCTTGTATACCGCGATGTCCTAAATGCCGTTTCAGTGTCGGCCTCATGCTTTTGTCTCATGCATAGAGATGTAAGGACTAAATCTACCATGACATGTTAGCACTTCATGAATAAATCAGTCGAGGAAAAGTGTTTTCTTCAACCCACAGCACAGCTCTTTTCCCAGGGGAGTCATACATCTCCTTATGCAAAATGCCAAGGTCAAACAGCAGAGAGTTGTTCTTGTCATTAGGGCTTAAACAGCCACCGTCCACCTTGATTTAACCGTGTGTTTTCCAGGCAGAGCCACTCGTGTACGGAGACAGGACGGAGGGCAGAGAGACGTGAGTGTACAGGGTGGAGAACAAGAAGGGGGGGGGGGGCGATATTTGCAATTCTAATATCACTTCTTCATGCAGCATGCATTTTATGTCATCCAGTAATGTTTGTGTTTTCCACCTGTCTCATCCTCCTCCTCCTCCTCCTCCTTCCTCACTTTTCATCACCTCTTATTTTTTTTGGTCCTCACCTCTCTCATGTGTGGTGGCTCCTTTTACCCCTCCCCTCCCTCCCCTCCTTCTCCTCCCACTCCTACTGGTCTTCCACAGTGTGCAGTCAGGAAAAGTCCCCGGTGGGTGCTGCTGTGTTGCTCTGAAGTGGCTGGGGGGGGGGGGGGGGGGGCATTGACATTATACATTGTCAACTGAGCACAGCAACATGTTATGAAGACATGATTTTGTCTTAGATTAGAGATTTTGTTAATAATGTTAGAATAACTAGTTTCCTTTGTGGACACCTGACACTTTATAATAAATGATGAGATAATGTTGTATTTCCATCTTTGCTTCAAAGGCCACAGTGCAACAAAAATTTAATTGGTTTTTTCTGCACATGTATCTGCTGTGTAAATCACATTTAATCCAAAAGGGACATTTTTATTTATTTTCAAATGTTTTTGGTTTATTGGTACAGCTCTATCTTTGCATTAATTTAACATGTAGAGGAACAACCAGCAGCACTTTACTTAAAATCCCCATAGTTACCAATTATAATCAGTGTATGAATATTTAATACATGGTTTATAAAACACTATAAAACATATAACTCTAACTCCTCCTGTACACACATGAAAGGAGACTTCTGTACAAACAGATGATACGATACTAAAACTGAACCACAGAGCAGAATTTGTCCACATCTGGTTGATTAGACCTGATGAAGCTGCGCCGACTCTGTGCATTTCCTATGACTAAGTTCTTCATGTGATCATGAGCAGCAGGGAAAATTTACTGAACACAACTCTGATGCAGCTGAAACTGAGCAGTAAACAGCTAAATGAGGCTGATATGTCCAGAAACAGGAGTGAAGCTGAACCACAGAGATCCAGAGACTTTCACTGTCTCTGAACACATTTGTGTTTTTCTTTGTGTCGTGTATTTTGTTTGTTTTCTGAAGCTGCAGTGTGATGAGCTCTCGGGGCCACCGCTGGGTACTGAAGAGCACTGACACACACACACACACACACACACTCTCTCTCTCTCTCTCACTGTAAGGGGTGCAGCTGCTGCCTGTGGTCTGAGGTTGTATTTAATATTATCGCAGAGGTAAGGAACATGACCTCTTGGTCAGGGCCCAGCTGTGCAGCAGTTCTTCATCTCTGAAGACACAGTCAGGAGTCCGCTGCCGTGCATGTGCTCGACCGTCGTGTCTCGGGGTTTTCTCTGTTGTCGGGGGTGTCGAGCAGCTTCTCAGTTTTAGAGACAGCAGAGATGGAGACGAGCGGGAGAACACAACGTAGGAACGTGGTGAACAGTGACGTTGCTCAGTGAACTAGTTTATGTGAAACTCCTGGGAGGAGACATCACAGTAAAGGAAACACCAGCTGCACAATGAAGCTTCCAGATGATGATCACCCAACACTGTGGAAGAGACTAAGTGCTATTTAGTATTTTCTTTTTTATTTGTAATTTACTGTTAGTTTTCAATACATTCTGTAAGATCTATTCATATATTAATATTCATACAGGTTGTATACCCTTTATATAACTAAAAGTGACCTGACTATTTTGCTTACAAAAATAGACCAGTTCTTACAATATATTGGACACCCTGCTGTGCACAGGAGCAGATTAGATTTTTTTAGCTTAAGAGGGATATTTAAAATAAAATCACAAGAGGAAGATGTGGTCGGCCAAGTGCCTTGAGAGCAGATGCAGTGATTGTGGCTCTCGGGGCGACACGGGACGGAGATTATTTCTGATGTAACAGAGATGATAACATGGAGACTTGGTGAGGTCTCAGGAAAGTCGGGGATGGAAAGAAAAGCAGACAGAGGAGACACTGAAGAGACAGAGTGATGGCCTTTTTTTGCTCTGAGGTGTCAGTATGCTGCAGCTGCAGTCGTTCCAAAGTCAACTTCTAACACTGTCAGTCACAGTGCACACAGAGAGACGCTGACTCCAGAACAGTCTGGTTTACCCCGACACCAAATCCAGAGGGTAAACTGTCTGCACCGTCTTCTATAATTTATGTAGCAGTAGCTTTTTATTTGTTCACTTTCAATTATAAAAGTTAAGCAACCCATGAAATGTGCTGAAGCCTAGTTCAGAATCATTACAGAGCAGCTGCGTGTATGTTAGTGAGAGTTTTTATTTCCCCTTCCTCTCTACAAAATGTGATTGTGTGACGAGTTTGTGATTCAGTGATGTGTGCATGACCCCGGGTCAGAGAACACAACTCTGTCAGCCTCGTGAGCGAACTGAGAGATGAGTCTTCAGCTGTTTGTCCAACTTTAATGGGAAAAAAACAGGGCCACTGGCCACTGGGAGGTCCCTGGAGTCTCTAAATCCCTGTGGGCTGCAGGCGACCGTCTGAAACTGAAATGCCTCGTTTTCTTTTTTCTTATGTTAGATTCAACACATGTCAGATGTGCATGAGCAGTCTCTGTAGTTATGGATGTGAAATGGAGGAAAAATCAGCTCAGGTATTAGTGAAGTTTCATGAATTGGTCTTTATTCCACAATTTAAGCTACAATAATAATTATAACAACAATTATGTTTCAAATACAAATATAAGAGAGTTGCATCAGATGTTTCGAGATAACAAAGGCGATGGCGGCCCCCTGAGCCCCCATCAGATGACCTCCTGCTGTAGCACACAAATCAACACAAGCTATCGACCTGCTATCCAACACATGTAATCCGGTGAAACGCAGCCCATCAACATCATCCCCCGACTTTCTCTAACTACAGTCTATTGATTATATGCCATGGTGTGTGTGTGTGTGTGTGTGTGTGTGTGTGCGTGTGTGTGTGTGTGTGTGTGTGTGTGTGTGTGTGTGCATACAGTCTGTAGTGCAATTGGGATTCTGTTTCCTCTGAGGTTTCTGCTCCAGCACTTAACACAGATAATAAGCTCAGTTCAAGACAATACACACACACACACGTACTAATGTAGAGACTCGTGGTCTTGAACACAGACACAGTCAAGCAAGCAAACACACACATATAACACACACCGAATCACACACACACACACCCGCAGCTTCTTTAAGCTCCAGTTTGAAAAATACACACTTTGCACTGCAGCAAAAGATTATTTTCATTATCAATTAATCTGCTGATCATTTAATTTACAGTGACAGCTCATTTTGTCTGATTACACACAGAAATTTCAGTTTACAATGATAAACATCATCATCAGGAACTGGAGACGTTTTTGCACTATTGTTTGCAAAATGACTGAAACCATCAATGATCAGAATTTCTGTCAGTTTCAGGTCCACACACACCTGGAGTTATCAATTAAAATGCTAATCCACATCCACACACATAAACACAAAGACATTTACTGAAGTACTTTACTTTTTCTATTTTATCTGACTTTACTGTTGTTCTACTACTTCTCCTTTCAGAATAAGAGTTTGCTTTAAAAAACTATAATAATATATATTTTATATATATAAAGATATAATCATAGCAATATAATACAATTCAACAGAAAGAACCTTTATGTAAACACATTCGTGTGTGTGTGTGTGTGTGTGTGTGTGTTGTTAGGAAACTCCAACAGAGACAGGTGAGGGTGGGGCAGGGAGTGGAGGTGTTGGAAGGAAACTAGGAGGAGATTTAAAGACTCAACCTGCAATTTAAACACTCAAACTGGCTTCTGCAGGAAATCATACACATCTCTTATTTTCCTATTTGTCCAGACTCCGCTGATGCAGGCCCATTCAGAAAACCGTAGGTGGTGGCATAGCTGCTACATCCAGGTTTTCCTGCAGCTGAAGCTTCCAGTCGTTCACCAGAACCTGTTACCTGCTGGACTGAAAGCAAAGAAACACCTGCGCTCCAGCTTAGTCTCAGCCCAGTTGTGGATTTAATGTCCGCTGTCAGCAGCAGAGCGCACATGATTAGAGGAAGATACACTCGGACATGCCTGAAATCTGTGCTCCCTTAATGAAAGCAAACTCCTTCTCCGATGGAGCCTTTATTGCATTTTCAATGGATTCGATTACACAAATGGTTTTGTACAGACAAACAGTGATGGGCTGTAACCGGCCTTCTGTTGCCGGGCTGTTCACCCACAGGGATGTGAAAAACAACCGATCAAAAAGTCCCTGTGATGTGGAAGCTGTGTACTGCTCCACACACTCAACCTCAGGTAATAGCAAGAGTTTAATGTAAATATTGTTTTATAAATTATCTGTTTTCTCAAAGTGAAAAGGGCGTATTCACCTTGCAGACACCACAGATGGTATATTCAGTCCTCTAACATCAATCTGTGACTACAGACAGAAAATCAACATGAATCCCAATCAATCAAAGAAACGTTTATTTATCCTTTTGAGGCCGTGGCAGATCATCAGCTCCCCCTGTTACACTTTTAAAACACAGGTGGCTTGTGCCTTGTTTCTGGTTTCTCTGGTTGGCAGGTTAGGTGAAGTGGAAGTTACTGTGGGTGTGAGTTTGAATGTTTTTCGTCGTCCAAATTAAACCACATAATTCGTCATTTGCTGCTTGTGTTTTCTGATCTGATGCCCACTCAGCAGGACGACAATGATTATTATTGTAACCATGACGACAAAGGTCCCCTAACCTTAGCGGAGTACTTGTTTTAACCCAGAGCCTGATCTCTCGTACCAAACCTTTATCATACAGGTGATGTATTTTCCGGCAGTGACGTGTAACTGTGGTGACGTCACCCACAGACGACGTGGTCAGTATCTTCTGATCTCTCTGTCACGCTCAGACTCCTCGTTACTCGCACGTGTAGAAGCTGATGGGCTTCATCTCTTTTCCACTTAGCTCTGAATCTATCATCGTCCTCTCTCTCTCTCTCTCTGCCCACTTCTGCTGTCCATTACTTTCCTCTGCGTTAAACACGGTCCTCGCCTTGCTCCAGCATTCCTCCACAGAACCGTCACTCCCCTCTCGTTCTCCCTCTCACCTCCTCCTCCGCTCCTCTCATCTGTCTCTCTCGACTTTCTCCGTTTCTCTCAAACTTTTTTTTTTTTATCATCATAACCACACTCTGGGACTTCACCATCAATCTTCTGCTGCTGTCTGAAGCCTCTTAAAACTTTCCAACCTCTCTCCTCTCTCTCCTTTTCTTTCACTCCTCACCTATTCTCTCTTTCATTCATCATTTACAGCTCTCTCACCATACCTGTCTTTGCACTCACCATTCTCCGGCTGTCTCATCCCACTTAACCTTTTCTCACCACTCTCCCGCTCCTCTCTCCTCCTTCCTCTGGATCTTTCGCTCAGCTCCACCAACCTTTCTCTCCCTATCTCAGCCCTGTCATCCCTTCACCTCTCTCTTTCTTATTCGCCTTTCTCTTGCCATCACTCTCCTCGCACCTGTCTTTCTTTCTCAGTGATCTCTCAGTCACAACTTTCTATCTTTTGCCATTTTTATTAACCCTCTCCTGCTTTCAGGCTGTGTTAAATCCACTGCTCCCTCCAACAACTCTCCCATTAAAACCCAGGGTTCACAACTCTACACTAATTCATTCTGCTGCACATGTGATGCTAACGTGGCAATAACACAACTTTTATCAAGCTCTGGTGACCAGTAGAAATCTGGTTATGGTTCAGGTTAAGTGTCAGCAGAACATCCTAGAAATTACATCTCTGTCTCACTAAAGTGATTTCCCAATTACATTTTGCTGCCAAATGTAATCACTGCTTGGATTATGTTCACAGGCAACATTTCTTTTGAACAGATGCTACATTTACTGTACATAGTGCACAAAGCACAGGACTTTAACAACAAAGACCAGGGGCCAGATGCATAAAACTCTGTCCATTCTTGTCTTAAACTATGTGTACACAAAGAAAAAACAACAGAAATATGCATAAGCATTCTTTTTGTCAGAATTATCAAGGAGAGCTTACGCATGACTCAGTTTTATAAATCTCAAACAGAGAAATTTGGCGCACAAACACCAGCCTCTCAGTCGGATCATAAACAAGAGCTCATCAGTAAACTTTAGTCCAATAACTCCAACTGTAAAACTCCAACTGTAAAGTCCTGCTTTAGTCTGGACTTCATTTGTTGGGACTAAGGCTCCAGACAGGCGTCCAAATTTGTGATTAGTAAATATTATTATAGTATGCACACAGTTTAGAAAATGACTCGCAATAAATAATGAGGATATAATATTGAAAACTGAGCAAACAAACACAATAGTATTTACAATTTACAATAATAATTGTAAAAACTTCTAATGATAATAATGAATGAAGTTGGCCATTTTGTTTTCTGTTAAATTCTGTGTCTCCCCTTTATTTTACATTTTCACTTCGCTGTGTCTAGGTTGGCTCGCTCTATTATAAATATGTTTAAAAAACAAAAAAAAAATGTATGTGAAGTCCGAACAGTCTCATCGCACATTCTGTGTTCATAAATACAAATTCATGTGCGGGAAATAGCGTACGCATGGTTTTTGTGTGTTCACATCATTTATTCATCTGGCCCCTGGTCCACATCCAGAGGTCATCCTCTGTGGTTCAGCTCTTTGGTTAACTTCATGAAAGAGTCACCAGAGCAGGACATTTCCCTCACCTCAAACAAAGAGCTGAGAGACTCTGAACAGAAACAGTTTAATACAGGAGTTGATATCAGTGGATATTGTGTTGCAGGGTCAATTATTTCAGCAGAAACTTTGGATTGATTTGAATTTGTGCCTCATTATCCAGTGGAGTGAGACATGAGTGTTAAAGTAACAAGGGGGAAAAAGCACAACACAAGCTTTTTGAACGTGAATATAGACTGAGTAAATCACATTACGTTTAATGCTAAAATGAATCTTGAGTTGTGCTGTATATATATATCAGGTTTAGGGCGGCACTGTTTGTACACATGCTGGTGCCATACTTCTCAGGCCATTATTTAAAACATGTCTCATCCAGTTATCCAGTCGTCTCCTTCATCAGTAATGTGGGATCGTAGGAGGCCCCACAAAAAGTATAGCCCACCACCACCACCAACATCCGACACTGTAAACAGTAAGATCCATCCCCGTCTCACAGGCCTGTAACCCACGGAAACATGCTCCCTCTTTAACTGAATTCATATTACAAACACAGGTAGCTACAGTACAAAACAACATGATCAAAACTAAATTATTAAATTATATTGTTTATTACTAAGAAAATACGTTTCTCTAAGTCGTGTTGTGGAGCTTCTGTGGTCGACTCTGTGTTGCACTGGGGTCGATTGTTGTTGTTGCTGCTGCTTCCAAACCTGCAGTCGTCTTATCTCTGAACTCTTTAAAGCTCTTAAAACATCAAGTGAGTCTGACACAGAGTAACAACAACAAGCTGACACACAGTTTATCATAAACAAGTCTTTTATTTCTGCCTCTTGTTCTCATATAGATACTGTCAGCGACTGGGAAGCTTTCAGCTGGATCTGAAAGCTCTTTCACAGGCTGCCGTCTCTGCCCCTGAGTTTATATATCGTCTTTATATTTAATGCCAGAAGAGTAAAAGAGGGTAACAATATAAAGGTGGAGCTATTAGACGCAGATATTCACTGTGAAGTATCCTAAATGGCTGCAATAATTTTAAAAACGATCATTAACCGACCAGGGGCCACAATGAGGGACCAAGCAGGCACAGCCATTATATGTCACTGAGAGCCTACACGGACACCCTGTGTGGACCTCAGGGACAGAAACCCTGACCTGTGGCACAGCAGAGACAGTCACTTACCCTCAGCTGAGACCAGGGACAGCATCGTCATCCCACTTGTTACTCATCAGGGGCAGAGCCCAGTTAAGACCCCCAGGCAGGCAGGATGGGAAGTCATCATGTCGCCCTCTAGTGTTCATGTTTAAATCATGTGGAAATATACTCCTTAATTTAAAGCACAGATTCAAGTAGAAATCCTTTAAAAAACCTTATAGTTTTATCACAGGATTTTTAACAGTGATGTGTGGATGTGCAAGTGACATTTAAAGTTTGTAGTTTGTCAAAGTGGAGCTAATTTGAATAACTTTATATATATCACTGGGTAGTTAAATCCACAGCAATACATCATCATATACTTATAAATGACACAGTTTTACATTAACAATATACTTTAATGTCAAATCTGAATTTGAAAAGTAGCTGAAGCTGTGGAACAAATGTAGCGCAGTAAAAAAGTACAATATCTACCGTGTGGTGAAGTACAAAATTAATACTCAAGCACAAGTGCACGATTGGGTAAATGTGTTTAATTGTATTCCACCACTGCAAAACACATGAATAATAAAAAGCTGAACCGTACAGTGGGATGAAAAGTCAATATGTATTAAATTTTATGTGCATTTACATTCATTCTTTTTCATCCACAAATTGGATTAAATTCACTGCTTTCATCCTTTGTCCATTTCTCTCGCCATAATTTGCATTTACTGCACACTGTGTTTTTTGAATCTGAATAATAATAATAATGTTGTACATGGTCCTTGACCCACGCGTGGCCTACACATGCATATGTACGCAGGAACATAACATTAGTCATCTGCTGCTGGAGCAGGACTCTGTGTATTTAGGTCAGTGAACACAGGTTCCTTTATGTAAATTCAGTCCAACATCCATAAAGCATGCAAAGCTCGTCATGTTGATAGACAGTCAGAGCTCTGACCTGCAGCAGAATTCACTCAAGTATAAAAAAAAAGAAAAAAAAAAAAAAACATGCACGGATTCATGCAAAGCCTCCACTACAGCTCCGGGATTCTGATGCTGTCTCAAGGCTTTACTTGACATCCAGAAAGAGGCTGGTACACTCAGAGCAGCGTGGATTCCCCATGAGATGAACAAATAGATGAGATAATCCTCATTATCCTTTAAAACAGTGTATTAGACACAATGGTTACAGTTTGCACATGGCAATTTCGTACTTTCACAGCCCCAAAACTGCTGAGAGACATAAGTGTATAAAATATATGACTTTCATTATGACTGTCAGTATCTGCAAACTGCACACAGCAGGTTCTGTATGTGTTGACAGAAAATAAACTGTATTGTAAACCACAGCTTTCAGAAAGCTACAAGTCATCATAATACTGATATGATAATATATCTTCATCATAATAATTCCTAGTTTGCGGCTCTAAATGTCGTCTTCTGGATTCATCCTCCTGTATGGACGCCAGTGTTGATTTAATAAATCACTCTCATGTAGGAATGTTCAGAGACACTCTGATGGTCTGGGAGAGAAATCCTGACATATCCTGTAGGAGAGGAGACAGTTCTTCGTGATAATGAGCTTATTAAAGCGGCTATTTGCAAGTTTTCTCTGCAGCTGAACGTGGTTTTGTGCCAGGAGCGGGTGGCAACTGTCACTTGACAAGGGCTTCGGCCGTTTTTGACTTAGAATATAGAAGACAAGAGGTTATAAGACGGCCTCCGACCAGCGCTACGTTTTCAAGACACGACAGTGAGTCACTACTGGAAAGTGACGAGACAGGATGGGGCTAGCTGGTTAGCATGCTAACTTCATTAGGTTGAGATAAGAGATAACAATGGTGTTATTTTCCACCACTGGATTGATTCAGTTTGATGCTGAACTTGCACTGTTTCATTTAGACTGTTAAGAAATCAGCTGTTAATGCTGACATCAGCTGTGTAGCAACAGCAAAACTTACAAACAGCTTCTTTAAAATATTGTTTTTGCAGAATCGTATGGCTCACAGCCACAGGGAAAATGCAGCTCTCGTACTGTAACAGTGAAGATTTGATTCTGTCACCATCCATCATTTTGATCATTCTTACAGTTCCTCGTATGATTAACAGATTCGTTCTTTTCCCAATGTTGTGTGAAGTTAAGAAAAAATAAGCTCAACACTGTGAAGACTGGTGAAGTCGACACGAACACTGCGTGGGATTATCTGGCCTCTGTGAATCCCCTCATTGCAGAAATTCCTTTCAGAAGAATAACATTTCATGAATGTTGATATGACCGGGCCTGGGAGCAAACATCCCCCGTGCATTGTTCTCTCTTTGTCCTCATTTCTTTCTCTCTGTTGTCTGGATGTTCCTGTTTCTCTCTGTCACATATGAAATCAGGCTGTCGTTCTGCCACAGCTGTCTCCCTGTTGCACATCTGGCCCTGTTTCCACCCGAGCAGAAAAGTATTCTCCTTCTGAGCAGATATTTCAGGATCTGTTTTAACTTCTGCTCAGTAGTAGAAGAGAAGATGTGTTCACATCCTTTAACAAAGTAAAAAATACCACACTGTAAAGTGACAAGGATTACAAGTAAAAGTCCTGCATTTATCGTGAAAATGATCACTGGTGCATTAATGTATCGCTGTTGTAGCCGATTTGTGGACTAATTTTCAAATCTCTTATGTAAGTCTGCAACTAATGATTTTTATTATTGATAAAGGAGCTATCTGTAAGTTTTGCTATTGCTACATAGCCAGCATTAGCATTGACAGCTGTTTACTTACCAGTGTAGTAGTAGGGTTGCGAGTTCAGCATCAGACTTCACTCCTTTACTCGCCATGAGCTGTGTCCAGAGGTGGAAAGTAACATCAGTGTGTAACATCTTCTCTTCTACTGACATTAGCATGCTAACCAGCTAGCCTGGCCCACCTTGTCACTTTCTGATAGTGAGCATGTATTATATTCTCTTGTATTATAAAGACGATGATGGCCGATTGTCAAGCTACAATCAGCACCACCCATTTCTGACAAGAAACCACGTTCAGCAGCAGAGAAAACTTACAAGCAGCCCCTTTGATCACCGGTTTTCTATATTAACTGACTGTTTGTTTCAGAAAATCTCACCCTCCTTTTCTGATATGTATTTAATTTTCTATGTACAGTACTTCACCCTTCTTTTATCTCTTGTCTTTCCTCTCTTCCTTTCTTAAATCCTATATTCCTTTCTCAGCAGTTTGCTTTGTGCTTCACATCTTGTCCTGTCTCACATGTTATTTATCTCCATCCATGCCGTTGTCATTAGGGGCTGTTTTCCTTGAAGCCAAATCAAAAGACACCCGCAGTCGATGAGCTATTTTGTCTTTTCTTTTCCACGTATACTGTCCTTATGTTTCTGACATCCAGCTGAGCACACACGTCATTACACTCCCCACAGCACTGTTATTGTTCTGTTATATAATTATTGTTACTGTAGTGTGTTTGCCTCCATATGGGGCCAAATGCTCTGTTACTCCTGCTGCTTTCATACAACGGCATACTGTCCTCCTGCGAGGAGATTCAGCCGATATGAACGCAACGAAAACAGAAGCTGCTTTACTGAGCAGAAGTTTGTTTGCTCTAAAATAAAATAAAAACTGTGTCCTCAGTGTGCAACTGTTACTAAACATAAACTACAACTTTGGCGCTCTTTCCCAGCATGCAGCAGACCAACTGCGTGGCGGCAATTTCTCCTCCCACAATGACTCATATCTGTCACTGCTACCCCCCAGATTTAGAGAGTATAATTAATGGACTTTATTTACACCCAGGCCCCGGCTCCCCGCTGAGACCATTTGATACACAAACTCTGTAAACACAGATGATGAGAAAAGATATGAAGGCCTTTGATGATGCGAGGTCTGAACAAACTCCGCCTTTATCAACAGTTCACAGATGAAACTGTGTTCAGCTGGAGATGTCTGCAGGGTCACCGACGTTTCCCTCAGGTGTCACACTGGCTCATACACGTCATTGTTCTGTTTGTCTGTGTTTTAATGAAGGAATGATTAAAAAAAAAAAAAAAACATGATTTTTTTTTTTTTAGACTACATCTGCACTGAACTCTAATTGTAGCGTGAAAATGTGTGACAGAGCCACAGTTTTACGCACTCTGGATTGAATTTTGAAACTTCATCCAGTTTCAGTCTGGATGGAGGAAACTGAGAGAAGGACGTGTGTGTGGAGTTTAGTCAGCAGTATCCTTATCACTTTATTGCAATATGGGAAGATGTAAGTAGATTTTTAATTATTGTCAGACTGTCTCGCAGCCCAAAGAAACTTAAAAATTGAGTTGTCTCTTTCAGGTCACCCACCCATACCTGCAGTCACCTGTTCATATCAAACCTGATGAATATTAAGTCACAGGTACACAGAACTTGTGGATTGAATTGATGGATTGACTGAGGGAAAAGAACTGCGCTCCACATTTGAGTCCTCCGCTGTTGTCATAGTGGAGATCCGTATCCAACAGATCCATATTTTACATTGAATGATACATTTCTGTACATCTTATGTCCGTCTGAAATCTTTTTCTAAATTTGTTATCAGTGAGTAAATTAAATGTATTCATCAGTGTCTCTGTATGGAAAGTGAGGAGGAGCTTTACATGATGATGTTAATGTCGATGATGCAACAAAGTCCTTGAAATGATTGAAAAAAAATTCAACCTTAGGTCTAACAAGACAAAGCATTATAAACCATCATATGTAGTAAAATGAGTAAATGTACTTCGTTATGTTCCACCAGTAGGTATGTTTTTATTCGGTTAAATGAACTCACTTGCTTCATAGAAAGAGCCACTGTAGCTAAGAACTGCAGACCTCTAGTCCTGCAGTGTTTTTTTCTACATGAGGGATCTGAGTAGCTCTTCGGGAAACTACTTTTCAACTTTAGAAGATAAATTATCCTCTTAACCTCACCTGTGGTCCACCTCCCAGTTTAATCTACTATCTCACATCATCTTTATTGTCCAGTAACAAAAAGAAAAGAAAAAAAAAAAAAGATCAGGTCTGTGTCTCCTTTCAGATCATCAGTCACGCTGCCTCTGACCTCCTCCTCCTCCAAGTCTGGTTAGAGTCTCTGTCTTCCACATGATTCTTTCATGATTCTCTCTTAAATGTGGCCTCGCTGAAACCTTTAAACATACACGTCTTACAACATGCAAACACATACAAATCCACTGCAGAGACACTCAGCCGGGGGCAGACTCACAGTACAAGTGAAAGGACAATCAGATGTGATCAGATTAATCTCCAGTAACAGTCCTCTGGATACGTCTGCTGCTTCTATCGGACATGTCATCTTATCAGAGAGCTGCTCTCGTATCCAATGCTTATCTCACTGCTTTATATCGCAGTCAGAGTGTGTGTGTGTATGTGTGTGTGTGTCTGTGTTTCTACATAATAATCAGACTGAGTTATCGTTTTGTTTCTTGAATCCGCCAGAAATCTTGTTCATCTTCACTGTTGTTTCCTGTTTGGCAGGGGGCGGGGCTTTGCCATAACCAATCAGCAGTTACAGTGAAGTTGCATTTTTTCATGGTTGAACTGTTATTTCTTTACCACGAGAGCAACACTGTCCTCCCTGTTTAGCATTCATAATTAGTATACAAACATTTAATTGGTTCTGATTACAAATGCAAATACTAATACCCCTCATATGGTAGACTGTACTGAACTTTATACTATTCCAGCTGTGTTTTACTATATTGTCCTTAATTACCTGTTTATACAGCTTCCACTGATGTGTGTCCCCAGGAGGCGTTTGAGTTGTTAACAAATACATGAAATACAAACACAGACACAGACTTCGGAGCAATGGAATGAAGAGGGTTTATTGTCAGGACAGCGGGGAATGGAGGTGGAGGGGAGTGGGGAGGTAGCTGGACAGAGGGCAGAGGGTCTGTGAGGAGAGGCTGGACCGGCTGGGCGCGGTGGATGAATGAGGGGGGATGGCGAGGCAGGCTGGAGGCAGCAGGTGGATGAGGACTGGAGAGTCAGCACACAAGCGGGCAGATGACTAATGATCCTGGAAAGAGAGATTACGATGAACTATAACATCAGGAACTAGATCAGGTGTGCTCTGTCTGTGCTCTCACTGCAGCATCAGTCCCCTCGGACACAGACACACAACAAAATAAGAGTCCGTCAAATAAAAAGCCAGGCTTCCAAATAAGGTCGGGAAATCTGCGCATCTACATTAACCAGGATACTACAGTGCGTGTAAACGTCCCCATCCCCACAGAGATCAAACAGACACTTTGAACTAATGACTGACAAAACTAAAGAACACAATGTGATATCGGTGCCTTGTTAAATACTTGAGACATTACAAATCTTACCAGATGGTGGGATGTTTAACTTTCCCATCTGGCCTCCTCTTTTCTTTCTGTCCAGTGTAAGAAAATGTTGAACACTTGTGAAATATAGGTGTGTATTTAGTGTGTATTTTGTTAGCCCTGCTGTTGTAGCTTTCTTTGTTTTTTTGGTTTTTTTTGGTTTTTTTCTTTGAACGGGGACAGAAGATCACTGTTTCCTCTAAATTTAACACCGTTTCCTCTTAATTTAACACATTAAACCAAACGTGTACAGACATTAGGAGGGCAGACATCAGATCATTTCTGCTGATTTATTCCAGTGTAAACACACTTCTGCTGCTTTCCTATTTCCCACATCCCCCTTTCTTATTTCCTCCCTGTCTCTCTCCGAACCCATCCCTCCCTCCCTCCTCCCCCCTCAGCCTCCTGTGACTCAGCCTGTGACTTCTCTCTGTAAATGGTATACATCAGATTGCAACAGCAGGACCATAACACATAAAGACAGTGGGGCTGAACTCTGTGAAAGCCACTCTGGGAAGCCCATTACAGCGCGGCCGGGCCTCTTTATGCATTCATTCCGGCCCGATATTAGCCCTCTATTGGGTTCAGAGGGCGGCGGCTCTGGACGCAAGTGCATTATACACAGCGCATAAAACATTTATGCTGTGGCCCAGCTGTCTGCCGCTGCTCTCTTCTGTAGGTGAGGGTCGAGAACACACTGGATAATAAAAAACAATCCTTCACCAGCTCATGAAATGTGTCAAGAGTTTGGTTCTCTAACAAATCTCTGCCTGGGCTTATTACAGGCCATGTTTCCTCAGCCAGTTGGGCATTTTTATTCAGTTGGACATGACCAACAAATGGACCGAGTTCATTAAAATCATACTTACAAGACAAAAGTCAGTTTCTCTTATGTTTTACACTTCGAAAAATCCCAACATGTGGTTCAATATCGACTTCTATTGATCCATTTTTAGGACACTGCTTTTGGTGGTAATAATTAATTAATTTGGATCAAGATTTCTTGTCAAGGCAGACCTATTATAGATGAATAATGTACAGTGCACGCCCCCTCTGGCAGCTGAAGATCTCACCTTTTCATACAACACACTTGTGATAGAACACAGTGATACCCAGGGTCAAAAGACTTTACATCTGCATATATACATTATCACCATAATCAAATAAACAGACAGATGGTACATTGAACAACAGTCAAGCAGCTGGACAGAAATCCTGAATGTTGTAGCCTCAACAATCCAGTTTGAGAACCTGAAGGGTTTGGAATACAGTTGTATTCATATGTGTGGTTCAATCATGTGGCTTAGATATGTCAACTAACTTACTCAAGTAAGCACTTGTAAATGCTGGGCCACCTGAATCTTTAGCCATGAAACGACTGTACAGGTCCTGCTATGAATCCATCTCTAGGCAGCATTAGTGTCAAAAATCAAATTCATAATTAAAAAATAAAGGTTATTGCAGACCATGAAGTCCTGGTGACAGGTGCATAGGATCAAAAACTCTTTACAGAAAAAGAAAACCGAAGAGTCCTGCACAATGTCCATCCCTTGAAATCACTTAACACAGCGTTTCAGTCCTCAGGCCTTCATCAGGCAAAATTCATACAAACCAGATGAAGGTCTGAGGACTGAAAGGGCTGCATTAATAACTATTCATCCATTAATGCACCGTTTATTTGACCTGTTCCCCGATAAAAACTGAGTGAACCACAACGACCGCGCAGTTACTATCCTGTAATATTAAACTGTGTTTCCTGTTTGTCACTATATATGAGACGAGGTCCAGTCGTAGTCTCGACTAATAATGATCAGAATCAATTTTCCATGAGCTCTTTGTGAGTCCAGAGCTCAGTGAACTCATCAGGTTCAGTAAAGTGCAGAATGACCTGCTGTCAGTCTCCGCTGTTTCATTTCCCCCCATGGCTCCATGTAGCGCTGATGATGCAGGATGACATCACCAACACTGTCCGCTCAATTAGTTACCTGTCAGTCATGTGACGTCATGTTTACCCCTCTTAGTTGCTTTGTACAAAGTTAGTGTGAGCGTGAACCAGACCAGAACTAAAAACACAACAAAGAGAAAAAGAAGACAAACATCATAACTCTGCCTTTTCCTCTTTCTCCCCTTTATTCGCCCTCCAGCTGTACATCCAGACGACCACGCTGACCATCTCCATGAACCTGAGCGCGTCCGTGGCCCTCGGGATGCTCTACATGCCCAAAGTCTACGTCATCATCTTCCACCCGGAGCTCAACGTGCAGAAGAGGAAACGTTCCTTCAAAGCCGTCGTCACAGCCGCCACCATGTCGTCCCGACTCTCCCACAAGGCCAGCGACCGGCCCAACGGAGAGGCCAAGACGGAGCTGTGTGAGAACGTGGACCCCAACAGTAAGTACTCAGTGTGGATTAACTCCTCACTATTCCTGCTGTAACTGATAGTCTGTATTAAATGAAGTGTAAAACTGGACCTAAAATCAATTGAAATGTAATAAAGCATGTTATTATTTTACCCATCCAACCACACATTTATTTCACCTCCTGAACTGACTGGATTTAATGTCACTGACTGAAGGATGAGAGATCATTCACTGCCAGTTTACTCCACTGAGACAAAGAAAACACCTTTGAAATATAATTAATATTAATGGACTATTATAGATTATTATAATAAATAGGATACTTCTCTGTCTTGGTGGTGGAAGGTGGATATTTCTTTTACACACTATGTTGTTTCTTTAAAGGAACAGTTCCACATTCAGAGGAATCCTCTTCCTCTTCTTCTCTCAGAGTCAGTTGTTCAAAGTGATTGTGTCTGTAAAGTAAAGAAAAAGTCCTTCACATAATCAACTACTAAGCAGAAAACTGACACATTTACTCTCATGTTTTTTGATAGTGACATTAACTGATTTTGCTTCTTGTGGACAGAGGCAGGCTAGCTGTTTTCCCCCGTTTCCAGTCTTTATGCTAAGCTAAGCTAACCAGCTGCTGACTGTAGCTTCATTTACTGTACAGCCATGGAAGTGGTGTTAATCTGAACATCTGACTCTGAAAGAAAGAGAAAATCATATCACTAAAAGTCAAACTATTCCTCTAAAATAACTACTTTCCATGTTTACTTTATTCATGCATGACCACGGCTTCTTTTCATATGTATTTAAAGAAGTTGCTTTTAAAATTCTTACAACCCTGTCTGTGTAAATGATGTTTATATCCGAATCTGCAACAGCAAACATATTGTGCTGGAGATGTAATGCTGCCTGGACGATTCAGAATCTTGGTTAAATAACATATTGGCTAAGTGATACTGAATTTATTTATATTCGTTTTACCATGGGATAGAAATTTACTTCCGTCCAAATTCCATTTACTCTTTGTCTCCATAAACCCCATATTTTGCTCCCTGATCCTCAGCCCATTTTTAGTGCTGAGCATTCTTCTGACTTTGGCCATGGTGAATATCCATGACGAACACCCTGCATTTCAGCAACCGCATAATGAGCATGCAGACACGTCATTTTCTTGCGTTCCTGCTCCACAGGAAACCAGAACTGTGATGTGTAAAGAAAAGTAGAGCTTCAACCAGAATGTTCCCTGAAATAAAAAGTGCACAAATTGAAATTACATGGCAATGTAATCAAACTACTGCCCACACCTCGCTGTGGTTTTTCTCTTTGGGGCTCTCAGGGACAACTCACCAAATCATGTTTTTCTCCCCCTGACAGGCTAATTTCATAATTTATCAGAGGTAAGAGCAAATTAATCTTCTCCTGCTTTGCTGTCCTGACCTTGATCCATTTTCTTGTGGAGGCCTGAGGAGAGGGGGGGGGAGAGAGAGAGAGAGAGAGAGAGAGAGAGAGAGAGAGAGAGAGGAATGCATTCGAGTGGGAGAGAGGAGGGAGTGTGTGGGGGGAATGTTAAGTATACTTCTACAGCTCTTTATCGCCATCTTTCAATTGACTCATAACTTTTACATGAGGAGGGAGAGGAGAGCATAATACGACGATTTGAGTGGCAGATTTACAGTCTTTCTGTGGTGCTGTGTGCATGCTATGCTGTGTGGCACTTCAACAGTACGTTTGTGAGTGATATCATGAGGGGGGGAAGGAGGGGGGACAAACCTGAAAAGATATTCCTCTGTGGATCTTTGATCGGGGTTACACCCAGAGATTAGTTTAATCTAAGAGATTAGATTTCTCCCATTCTCCTCAGTCAGCCTCCTGAGCCCTGGTTTCACCTGAGTTCACGCTGCTCACGTCACATGGGCGTCTTTACTTAAATAAATAAGCCGTTATTCGGTTTGCTTTGTGTTAAAGCTGCATCGCATAATCATCAAGAGGAACCAGAAATGCTAATGAGTATGGCGCAGTATGGGTGGGAGATCTGTCCAAATGATCATATGACAATCTTTTTGAGTAGAATGGATCTGCATCCTGTTTGCACTCTGGTTTTATTGTGAAAGTCCCAACTGGAAGTTGTGATTTGTATCTTTCCACCATTCTGGCGCTTCTTTCTTCTTCGCCTACAGTTCTGATTACAAATTTTGTCGCAGCCAGTCACACTTTTTGTTCATTTGGAGAATTTGTTTGGACACCACTGTTATTTCACCGTCTTGGACTGCAGCTGGTGGCAGTAGTTCTTGCTACATGTGCTGCTATGCCAAGCTCGCGATGCTGCAGAGCAGAACAAGGACTGCAGTCACCAGCTGCAGTTAGCGGGCTAGCTGTTTAACAGTTGAAAATGTGCCAGTTCACAGTGAATTTAAATAAAGCACCTACAGCGGTTCATCTGAAAAGTAGATCATATGCCAAAGTAAAATCGTCCATGATATAAGCTTGTTAGATCACCCGTCCCTATGATACAATGGTTAGCCTGCTGTTAGCAAGGCCTTGATAATGTACCTCAGAGCTGGTCTGTGAAGGACTCCTGGCTGAAGATTAAAGGCGCAGCTCTTTGGAGGCAGTTTCCCAGTCAGTGTAGTTATTTCACCAAGTTTCCAAACTCTTGTCTCTTTCTGAATCTGCCTGACTTCTTTCTTATGCTTTTATGTGCACTTTTAATTTGTGCTTAAAAACCCTGAGTTCTTTATGGTGTTGTGTTCACTCACATTTTACATTGATGATTTTCTGGACCATTTGTTAAATTTGTACTAAATTCAGATGAAAACTTGGCTTCAGACTCCTTAATAAACAACTGATTGTCAATGTGTCGTCCTTCTGAGTCATCAGAGGTTTTTACTGGACTTATGATACTTGACATTGACATTCAAATGCCAAAAATCTGCACCCGTCCTTGTTCATCTATTTAAATTCAGGAGCCCCACACAGCCCCTGCAGGACAGGGTCTCTGCAGCCTCTAGGATCTTGATAGTCACAGCTCATAAATCAGTCCTGTTTGTTCATACGCATTGGGGGAGTGTTTCTGGTGTGTTATCAACAGTGCAGGGACTCTGGACCCCACCCTGTTTTACTATTCAGAGTGAGTTCATGGTAGAGAAGACACAGCAGTAGTGGAGCAGTGCAGGAAGACTGCAGTTCAGTCAGGACTCCCTGAAGACCAGCGGAGCCATCTGTTGGCCCAGGATGATCCATTTGCTCGACTCCCCCCTAATTTCTCACTCCATTTCTCTCTTTCTCCCCCGTCTGCTCTCTCAGCTTCAGGTTTACTGGTTCTCCTCTCACTCGATTTTAAAATCCTCTCTCTTTTCAATCTTGCTCTCTCGCCGCCTCCTCACCTGCTGCCACCCCCCCCACCCCTCTTTCATGACACTGTAATAGCCCTCAGTCACTTAAGATGGCTTCATCTCTTCTCCGCACTTATGACGCTCTCTCCTTCTCCATCCTCTCTGCTCCTACAGCTGATTCTCAGACAACAAAGACTTCTATCTCTCGCTGTTCCTCTGGTTTCAGCTGCTTTTCAAAGGCCAAATCGACTTTTATAGACCTCCTTTCTGAAAAGCCTGATTCCTTATACAACAATGGCTTCTATATATGTCTTAAAACTCTCAAAAAGAATCCTTACAAGCAGTACTTTCCTTTTCTTAGCTTTGCCCTGGGTGCTTGCAGAAGTGAAACCCTCGTACTACGTTCATTTCTCTGGGGATTAGCCTTTCTAACACTCCTGCATATGTAACCCACCCTTGAAATCTTGCTTTGAGAATTAATGTGGAAATTCACCAGTGAAATGAAGACGTCAATGAATGAATTTACCTGAAACTATTTTTTTAAAGCTCTATACCATCTTTGTTTTTTAAGGTTATTTGACCAATATTGTTATAGAATAAATCTGGATAAAAGGTCCCAAAAGGCGTTTGTCTGAAGTATTAAAATATTCCACATTTAGAGGAAGGTGCCTTAAGAACATTGATCCTCATGTTAGAACATTTTCATGTTCTTACCCTGATCTCCTGTAATGTTAGCTCATGTTTCAAGTCTGATTATTAAATTCTCTTAACCGTACTTGTTAAATTTGTGAGGATCTGTTCAGATCATTATCATCATGTCTGGCAATGTACAAAGAGATTTGTGTGATAGAATTATATTACTGTATTTTATGGTTCAGGTATAAGCGATGCTGCTGCTAAACAGCAGTTCAAAGTTTGTCACTCTCGCCAAGACAAGTGAAAAGCAGTGAAATGCGGATCAGAGCCGGCAGCATGGCAGACTGTGCAACAATGCAAAACTGGGAGGAAAAAAAAAGATTCTCAATATTATGAAAAGTATTGCATGGATATTGCTGGAAATATCACAATATTTCATAGCATTACATATTGGCCCAATCCCATCATGCATAAACCAGCACAATTTTCAAGGTCAGGTGTTACAAAGAAAGAAGCTAAATGAGTCATTTTGATTTAGGTTTCTACAGATTATTACTTTATCAAGAATTTCTCTTTGACACAAAATCATTGTATATTTCACTCTAACAACTGAAAGGTTCCTCGAATGAGTCTCATTGGATTATTAAAATGTTTTGCTATATCTGTCTTTGTCAAAACACAAAAAACTAACAAGAAAAATGTTGATGTAGTTATAAAATCTAAATAAAAATAAATAAAGACCAACTAAATGATGGATGGCACTTTCCTCTTTTCATCCCAAGAGAAAATACATGTTTGATTGAACATCTACTCATATCTAACCCTGAGGCTGCTCTTCATCTCCCTGGATACACTGTATGTAAATGTGTATCGTACAACTGTGACCGATAAATTCCAAGCATGTTGCTTAAAAAAAAGAAAAACCTTGGTAATACACTGCATTTAGATGTATAATGCAGTCTTGATTGAGGACCAGAACAGACGACTTTCTATATGAATAAGACACATTATGACAAAGTCAGGGAGGTTCAGTGACACGTTCAGGCCTTAATATGCGAACTCTGCCATTTTCTCTTTTATCTCTCTGGCATGATTGATGATGGGCTTTTGGCTTGAAGCAATTTGTCATTCGATGAACACCGAAGGCCAAGTGGTCGCCAAAAGAGGGGAGGTGGGAGGCAGAGCTGCAGGGGGGAGATAGGGAGGTGGTCATAACTAAAGGGACAGATGACGCCTCTTCTACATTCTCAATTAATGTCTGAGGACCAAATTTTCACAAGACCACCACAAGCCTTGACTGTGAGAGGTTTGTTCAAATGAGGCAGCTGGGTCTCGCTGGGAGTCCACACGTTAGCACTACTGAATTGTCCAATCCACTATGACCTCCGATGGCTCTGTCAAAGTGATATCGGACTCCAACAGGACAAAAGTGTTCGTAATGATAGTAAGTGGGCTGCATGAGTTTAGAGGAGGTAAACAGCATTGTTTTTATTGACTAATTCATTTATTTTTCCCACTTACTTAATCTGCCCTATAAGAAAACTCAGTGATATTTAAGCAGCTGTGAAGATTATACATTTGATAAATACGAGTTTATCTGTTCCAACAGGCAAGTGACAGACGTCATACATGCTTAAAGGTAAAAACTCTGTGGATTTGCATTTGGAGTTCATGCTGAGAGAAGACGTTTTAGAATCACGTCTGTTTCTGGTTCACCATCAATCTGCTGCCACTTCAGCGACAAGAGCAGCAATGACACAATATTTTATTCACGCTCTTCAACCATTTGAGGCGTTCAAGTCAGTATCAAGTATGAAGTTTTAATGTGGTTAAAGCAGAAACCCTGTAAAAAGTTCCACATCAGACAGACTGTAGTGCCATTACACTGTTTTCACCTTCATTACATCACCTGAACACAACAGCAAGGGGGCCACACAACAGCCCCACACTTCAAAACATTAAAGTTTTTCTATCACCTTTGTACTAATTGACTTTTAAAAGACCACATGGTGCTGCATGTTCACTTCAGTGTGATTTGTGTTGAGTCATTGTCGTCGGGCCTCACTGTGATTGGCTCAGAGTATTTACTAGTCACCGCACCCTGTTGTTTATATTCACCTCCTCCCAGCCCTTTAACTCTCTGTGCTGCTGCTCCGACATGAACGAGAACATCAGTCTGTGAGACAGAAAACTGCTGCTTTGTGCTGGTTGTTGTGTTTGCGTGATTAAAATAGGGTCTGTAACAAGAGAGAATTTAAGTTGACTTTAATTTTAGGTTGTGATTTTGAAAATATAAATAAGACATTCAAATGTCTTAGATTCAGGGGCTTTTGCATAGTGTCATTTCATTCTTGGAAGAAAAAGGATATCCCGCACACTGCTCTTGCTCAGCATCACAATTTATTGATCACCCTTATGTGTCGGTCTCTCTAAAGAGTTCTTACAACTACGATCCAAACTCATTCAGACCTCAGGGAGGCCCTCTAATAAGTGCTCTAAAACTCTCTATTACTCAGCCTCTGAAGCAGGTACAAACATGAAATGAAAGCCCTTTGAGACCTAAACCTTTGGTCTTTTATTTTAAATCACTGGCTTTGCCTTTGAAACTTTACATGGCTGGAAAAACAAGCACCGTTTTTTTTTTAAACTGTTGATGAACATTATGGTAAAGGCAATAATTTACAATATAAGCAAAAGGTTTAAAGTCTCAGATGATTTTCATTTCATGTGTCTATCTGCTTCAGAGGCTGAGAAATAAAGGTTTTACTGACTGCATTGCATCAGATGAAGCTTTACCACCTAGTGAGGTCGTTAGCCATTCTCTGAACCGTGACTTTAAAAACTTTTTTTGGGACTAAAACTGCCAAAAAAACAAAATATATTTCCCATGATGGCACAAATGTCAGCAAATCACAATGTGTTTCACTGGTCACATGTCTCAAAAACAACATAATCATATATTACATGTACGTCTCATCCAGTTTTAAAGGGAGAAGCATGTAGACGTCGAACCTGGTCTTACAGGGAGAACAACATGTACATTGCAACTGGGTTAAAGTGATACTTGGGGTTATTTGACGTGCAGTTGTGTGAGGTATGAATCTATAGTCAGTGTATTTCCTGCAGTAGATTCAGTTCAGCGCTCTCCCAGTTTAGAGAAGCAGCCGATACGTCTCGCCATTCGCCAAAATATATTTTAGCCACTTCAAAAAAAAAATGCCCACAGAAAAAATCTAATATCAGTTGAAGTGTAAACTATATTTTGAATATTTTCACTGCTGTATTTCCTTTGGAACTACATTTAATTCAGCTGTTGAACCACAGTATTTCTGTGCCTAAAACTACAAAACTACACTTAGCTCTGCCTGACTCAAACAGAGTAATACATTGCAGTCACCCCATGTCAAATAACCTGAACTATCACTTTAAAGAGATAAAGCTCCACCCATCTTGTGTGCCCAGGTGTGGGACACTTAACTCTGCCATGGGAGAATGCACCACTGTGAAAGTGTCTTTAAATCATTGGCATTGAGGGTACTCTGTAATATTATACTCTGCATATAAGATATATATATATATATATATATATATGTGTGTTAATTATTCGGTGTGCGGGATATTTTTCTCTAAAGACTGAGGTTCTTCTTTTGCAGAAGCTGATGTCTCTGTTATATATCTTAGGATTTCCTTTGTGTTATGGATGCTTTCACCTCTGAGTTATGACCTCTCAACACCTACAAATCTTACTATCCCAGTTCTAAAAGAAGAGGCATTTCTCTTCAAAGTCAGTCTTTACTGTCAGTCAACTCAGGCAATGCAGTGAGAGTTCATAACTCAAGCCTCTCCAAACTTTGGGATAATTTCATTTACCTGTCATTTCACCATCACCCGTCATCTAAAGTAACAGCCTCAAGTCTGAAGTTGATCTCTTCTGTTCATTTTCTCCTCCTTTTTTAGGTCCAGCAGCAAAGAAGGATTACGTGAGCTACAACGACCTTGTGATGTAAAGGCAATCCTCCATCAGAACGACAGACTAGAAAGGAAAAAGAGGAGAGAGAGAGATGATGGTAGATGTCTGGTCTCCTGCCCTGCTGAGTTAAAACAAAAAACAGGAGGGAAAAAAAAGAAGAAAGGGATGTTTTAAGTTTTTTTTTTTCTTTTTCTTTTTTGGTCTCATGTGCTTTACCGCCCACCACAGACTTTCAGACACTGAAGCAAAGCCTTGTGGGACTTTCCTTTCAGCAAAGAATTCGGGCACGTAGATATTCACTCGGTCAGTGAGAAAGTAGCAAGAAAGAAAAGAGGCTGGGGTATGGAAGGGTTTAAAAAAAAAAAAAAAAAAAAAAGACAGCTGCAATGTTGGGAAATTGTTCCGAAAATAAAAAAAATAAAACCCAGACTCCTTCGTTTGTTTGTGATGATCATACTGAGAATGAACACGGGATGCATCAGCGGACATCTCTGGGTTGTCGTGAACAGTCGGCGTTGCTCACGGGGCTCCATGTCGCGTCCCTCTGCCGTTGATGTCAAGCGAAGCAGCCATCATGACCCTGGTATGACCTTTCTACAGAGCCTGCCTCCTCCTGTCTCTTAAATGTCTTTATGAACTGCAAGTTTTCTGACTTTCCTGTCGACCTGTGTGTAGTTCTTTATGGCTTATATGTTGGCTTATTTTGGTTGTTCGTTTTACTTTGATTTTGATTTTCAAGACGATGATTATGAAGGTGATTTCTCTCTTTAGCTCTTGCTTCTTGGATGCACATTGTTTTTTTGTTTTTTTCTTTGTTTTGTTAAAGCCATATTCTTCGCTTTGAGATTTCAAGGGCTTTGCTCATGCTGCCACCTGGAATCTGATTTTTGTCACTTTAATGTCTCATGGTAAAAAAAAAACAAAAAAACCTGAAAACTCCTCCCAATTGCTTCTTACTCTGAGTGATGACATCCATGGAGAAATTATTACTGGTATCAGATTATTTTACAGCCCTGAATTACACTGTGATTATTTTGTAGAGGGGTTTTCAAAGACTGGCACTATGAACTCCCCCCACAGATGGAATTGAGACAACTGCCATATCTGTGTGGTCAGATCTGACTCAGTTATAATCATTGTGATTCAGATTGTGGCAACTGGGCTCTAAATGTACTTTAATCTCCTCCATGAGCCACATCAGCCGCTGCTGTCACTGCGATCACATCTACAACAGGAAACTGCCAATAGCACTTAACTGTGTTGTAGAGAGATACTTGAGATCTGAAGTTTCCAATGTCTTTAACTAACATTAGGAATGTGATCATAAGACCAGGTTGTCTCTTCCCTACGTGACGGGGAATAAGCTCTGAAGTCACCTTGTTTTATCAGAAACTTGTAGAAACATGAAGGCTGTGAGCGTTTCATGGCCGTCCACAAAGGATGACAGTGAGAGCATCAGAGATTTGCGTTGGTGTTCATAGGTGTCGTTGTGTGTGAGTCCAAAAATCTTCACTTCAGTCACCTGACATGGTAAAAAAAAAACAGATTCCTCAGCTGGCCGTGAACATGAAGCTTAAAAAAAAATGTGGTGTTTTAAAAGCACTTTTTGTTTTGAACTGTTTGAAATGTTTGTGGTCCCACGATGAAAGCATTCCCATCCCATCATGTGTGTTCCTTCTCCACACACACACATACATTATGACTTCTGCAGTGTTTCGGTGTGTGATGATGATGATGATGATGATGATGATGATGATGATGAGCCTTAACTGTGTTGTAGCCAACTTTAAGAGAACCTGCTTCAGTCCAGGGACGTCTCTGGATTTGTGCCGGTGATTTCACGGATTTGCTGATACAACAAAAAGGCGTTGATGTCGAGGTTGTCAATGCATGCCTGATATGTTCGATGTTGAAACAGAATCAGAAAAAATAACGTTTAAGATAATGAAATTCTCACTGCACAGCTGAGTCCACTTGTCTGCTCTGAATTGTACTGTTTTTTATTTACTTTCCGTTTCTTTGCCGTTAACTTCCTGATACTTTCTCACACAGCAGAATATGGCTTTGATTGGTTTCTTATTTTCCTGGAAACTATGGGAAATGGAGAAAAAAGATGAATATATATTTAAAAAAAACAAAATACTTAAAAAAAAAAAAAAGGAAGCATGTATGTTTTTTACTGTTTGTACTAGGTATATTCATGTTGCCCTTGCTGCTTATGTGCCAATGTTGTGGGAGAAATTTACATTTGGCCACTCATGCAACTATTCTGTGGTGTTGTCCAAGAATGTATCAACATGAAATAAAAAAAAAAAAACTTTTTTTTTTTTTTTTTTTTTTAATATATTCCCTGAGGAAAAGAAGTTTCGTATTCGTGTCTTACTCATACAAAGCTTTTGTACGTTGAGAGTTCATTTATTTCACATGGACCTCCATGGGAACAATGAAATCTGTGCTCTATTGGATTTGTAGAATATCATAATTTGCCTGAAAAAGAAAAAGAGTCTTGTCTCCATCTTCTTTCTCCCTTTTCTTTGCACTAATTGAGATTAACATGGTTCCTTTTGTGGAGAAAATGGGCAGTGAAAAAAATGTAGGAATAAAAAAAGAGAAAATATCTGTAGTGCATGGGTGACTTCAGAAAATGAACCGCTCTATCTCAATTCCCCAGCAGCTTTTTTTTTATTGAGGATTTCATTGAATATCATCAATAAAACTAAATCTACAGATCCTGAATGCACAGTACAGATAACTCTGCAGTGTTTGCCACACTCACCTGCCTCTTGTACTATTACAAAAATCGTTATCTCCTACATTGAGATAAGTTGCTGGTTCATGAGTGGAATAAATACATAAGGGGAAGAGGAGGTCCGTGACATGAGTGTGTCTGTTCTCCCTTCCTGGTGCCCTCACACTGGCCATATGCCAAACATGGAGGTTTAGAGGCAGCCACAGCAAGAAGAAGATAATTATTCCCAATGGTCAGGGACAAAGAGTAAAAGTTGTAAAAGGACTGCTACTACCACATTTGTGTTCTGTCAATCAAACACAGTTTTTCTTCTCTTTAATTTACAGAACTACTCACAGTGCATTACAAACACATTAACACCATCTTGGACTGAATTTTCACACTCATGAGTAAAACTCTGTATGCCTTACACAACTCGCTCATTTAATGTTTACAGGTTGAAATCCTCGTGTTGCACCTTTAACACCTTTTACTGGTTGTCCTGCTCACCTCTGCTGGCTGCGTTATACAATAAGCCCAGCTCTGCAACCTTTCTGCCAGTTCCCTGCAAACTGACAGGTTTAGCTCTGCTCGACATCTTCTTCTTTCACACATTCCAGATACACAAAACACTATTTATGGATCACTAAGAGCTACAGTGCATTAGACCTCTGTCAGCCATTTATCTGTTATTTATTTGTGTGTTCATGCCACACCACCGGCTTCACCGTCTAACAGCTTGTATTGCAACAGTCACTGCTAAACCAAATTAAAGAGACTGTCCTCCTATAAAAAACAAGCCCATAGGTCGTTTGTGCAGCAGGTTTTTGACCCATACTTGCGTTTTGGTGTTAGGCGACATCTAGTGGCTGTACTAATTATGAGGGAAGCAAAGGGAAAAGTGTGGTGATGTAGTTAATAGGCCGACAATGGAGGAGGTTGGGGTGGATGGATGGGTCAAAAAAACACAGGAATATGACAGGAGAGTGGTGTTCGATTCCCATGAGAAAGTAGTCATTCATGTTGTTTCTATTAAATTATAACTGTTTGACAATTTTAACCACCTTCTTATTATTGTAACCAAACAGTAAAGATCATCTAATGTCGAGAAAGTACTTATTTTAACCCAAATCGAGATCTTTTCCTAAACCTAACCAAGCCATGGCAGTTATTATGGTAACCACGGCGACGAAGGTAGCTACGCCAATCTCGGTACAGTGCGTGTGTTTATTATTGTAACCATGACAACCAAGGTCTGGTACACCTGCCACTGTAGGGGCATTATTTCAGGAGACACTCCTATGGGTTATATCAGAGGGTTGGAAAAAAACACCTGAAAGCAAAATATCACAAAAAGTATAAACTCTTCTTCTGAGCCTGTTCAGTGGAAACCCGACCCTGCAAGCCCTTATATGACACTGGCAGCATCAACATTTGTGCAGTGTCTCATCCCAGTGAGGTTCGTAAAAGTAAAATTACTTACAGACATGTCACAATAACGAGAGTAAATGTAATTCATCATTTTCACCTCTGCCAATGGGACACTCAGTGAGAAGGATGCCCTGTGTAAACTGAAATTACTCTCATAGTTTCACCTTGTTGTTGACACAGTGCTCGTCCTCCTGATCTGCTGATGGCTTGCCAAAACTTCAACGATGCACTGGGAAGTGTGCTGCATAATTAATCACATTCAAGAGACCTGGAGGCATTTGTCAAAAGTTACTATGTGGAAAAAATTAATCATGGAGGAGGGTTCGGTGTCAGCTGTAGAGTCAATGTCCTGTCGCAGCAAAAAGACTCTTTCGAGTTTCAGGTTTCAACCTCTTAGAATAAAGGGCTTTGCTGTAAACTCATGAATGAGTGAATTAAAGGTCAAAGTATCAAAAACATACTGAAATGTACAAAGTTAATACTGCAAGTACAAATTCTTCACATCAAGATACTAAAATGACCCTCCACTATAGTCTGAACGATGACAAAATCACCACAAAGAGACCGAACACAAACACAAGGAGATGCAGAATGATCACAAAGAGCCTGAAAACAACGACAAGGAAGTGCAAAACAAACTGCAAAGCGACACTAAACCACCGCAAAAAGCTTCAGTGTGATGCAAAATTATGTCAAAAAGGGGTAAAATTACAGACACAAAACAATCACAAAGGAAAACAAAATGACTTCAGTGTCACTAAGAACTGATACAAAGAGACACAAACCCTGCATCGTAGTCATTTTGTGTGGTGGGGCCTTGTTTAAAAATACACCCATGAGTTGAGGAGGGGCCACAAAATTCACGTTATGACCTTTCAGCTCTACAGACGCACACAAGCTTGAGCGACTTTTTTTTTTGTGCACTGTTGAAAAAAATTCACCTGCCTCAACACAGATTAGCAACAAGAATCAATGTGATAAAGAGGAAAGCGCAGCACAAAAAAACTAAACAGATGCAGAGGAGGAATTTATCCGGGGGGATTAATAAGACTGTGTGTTTATGAAAGCTGCTGTAAACAAACTTTCACATTCCTGTCTGTCTCATGAGCGTCTCTCCCCGTTGCTGTACAACTACTCTCCCTGCTCCTCACTCATCCTCACCCCCCTCACCCTCTGTCCCTCTCTCCCCTCGAAATAATGATACAGCAGGATTGTTGTCCTCCGTCTCCTCCTCTTCCTCAGTCTCTGAGCCTCTGTCTGAGCAATAGATAAGAGCCATTTTGGGGAGGGCCGTCTCTGTGTGGATTCACATAACTAACCTTCAGTGTCCAATTAGATTAGTTTCCACCGAACCAATTAGTGTGTCTGGGAGAAAGGATGAGATGCCAGTAGTCGTATTAGGACTCTGATATCTTAGAAGCAGGAAAACATGCTGACAAAGCTCTTCAAAGCTCTTCAGCCACTGCAGTGGAAAATGCAGTCTCTTTTTGCTCACATAACAATAGAAAAAAAAAGTTCTGAACCTGGAACAAAAATACTGCATAGACATTATTTGGGTGGAGCTGTAAACTTTGACATTAATTAATTAGAGGTTCTTTAAAAAAATCTTGGATGCATTTTCTGTCCTGTGAAAACAACAGTTATAAGGAAAAGCTGGGTGGAAACACATCAGGTGCATCAGGTTAAAATATTACAGAACGTTTCAAGTCTGTTTATTTGCACCATACTCCATTGTTTAAAATAGCCAGTCTGACAAAGGGATCTACTTGTTTGGAGTGTCCACTTATTTCCAACTATTTTCAGGGTTATTTTTGTTACCCTAAATGTTGCCTTTGCCACTGCAGCATCTCCCAGCATCGGCATCTCTCAAACACAGCACATACACATGAAAAATCACTGTGCTTGGGTCAATATAGCACAGATGTACCACAGAGTTAACCTTACCCAGCACCAGTGGGTTGTTAGAGGTTGTGTTGGTTTTTATTATACACCTGAAAGACATTTATTTATCTACAGCTATTCACTTACTCTAAGCATTGATACAGTGAGGAACAGTTGTCACTTGGTGAGAGAAAGTAAACCTGGGTGTCGTCTGCATAGCTATGATAAGCAATGTTACTTTTATGTATGATTTGGTCTAGAGGAAGCGTGTAAAGGTTGAATAATAGTCCCCACTTTCAAGGGTAGAAGCTTTGAATGTAGTGAAAGAAAGCAGCAGCTATGATGTGTGGGTATCTACAAGACTCTAGAGTGTATTCAGCACAAATTACTGACCTCCGCTTTCTAACTGCTGCAGGACTGGCCGTCCCCATCTGTAATCTGTGAGAGAGATTTTTCAGCCAAAAACAGGGTAAGGGAATTTTATCCTTCTTTCAGCACTAAATGTATTTTGCATAAAATTTCAAAAGAATACTCACTTTCCTTTTAACTCTTCCTGTTGCTAACCAGCTATCTATTTTGATATTCCAGTTTTTGCCTTGAATGTAGTTTTTCGTGCGCAATTAGACTGAGATAGCAAACACATATATGATGTGGTCTGGCCGACAACAACATATAAGTTCCTATCATTGGTTTATCACGGTGATAGGCCTTAATACGAGAATAAAAACAAGAATCATTTCGTTTTAAAACATTTAAATACATTGTTTATATTTCCTTATTTTCCTTTTTTTTTTTTAAATAATAATATATTTTCGCTAAAACTGTATCATTTGGCAAATGATTAGTTGGACCACTTGTAATAAATTTGCAGCACACCATTGGGCCCGGACCCACAGGTTGGGAAACACTGCCATAAAGTTTATGTGATTTGACAAACACTGCCTTCTTTGTACATACAAAAGTTTGTTTTATTCTTTTTTTTTTTTTTTACTTTGTCTTTAAATCAAATTAAAAGAAATATTCAATAAACTGTGTTAAAGGTTTTTTTGTTGTTCGTCACATGTAGTGTTATTGTTTTTTTACAACCACGAGTATATTTCAGACCTGTGGGTAACACTGTGCAGATATAGATGTATTCACTGGATCATTGTTAGGAGCTGGTCATCAAAACCAGTGAGTCACTGATTATTTATTTAAGTGTTGACTGAATTTCAAAACTAAGAAAAGTGAGAAAAAAGAGACAGACTGCACACAAGAAGAATGACCCTGAGACAGAATAAAAGCCATGTTCTGAATTATTCTCTGGACTCGTTGCTGTTATTGAGCCACATGTCATTTGTTTCTATGTCTCTTTTCTTTCATGCTACAGTCAGTGAACAATGGGAGGTTTCACAGACAAACCCATTTACTCTCTGATTCTCTGTCTACACAATGTGAGCTGCCACAGACTGATCGGAGAGAATCTTTCCTCAAAAATCCCTCAATCCTCATGCAACCTGGAAACTGTACCTGTCAGCTGTCTGCATTATTTCTGCTCTAACAATCCACAATACACAAGAACAGCCTTGACAAAAGTTTTAACAAACCAACTCACTCCATTATTGCTAATCTACTAAAGTGACTGGATGCTGCAGGTGATTGGCCTATGTCTGTTAACTTAAGGAACCATAAAACATCATAAACTGCCCTTCAGACAGATTTTCTATTCATAATCTGTGATTTCCATTTTTAACCTGCAATATGCATGATATTATAGTGAGAGAGACAAGTCTGTCTGTTGTCTCTCAGCTATAAATGTATAATATAGTTAGGATAATTAATCATACTCTATATATATATGGACATGTGCAACTGAAAATCCCAGTGTTTTTGGTTGGAACTATATTTAAATCTAGGATACTGTATATCTACATCATTTGTACTTCCACTAAAACATGTAGAGCACTAAATATAGTCCTAGAATTATAAGACATTCTAATCATATAATGGATACCAATAAATGCGAATGCAGATGGTAAGAATTTATGTATGATATATAAATGCACATTGTTGTCTGTAGAAACTGAATCAGAAAGGGACGTTGCGTCAGACGACTGTTCAGAGAAAAAGACGTCCCTCAAGTGTTTTCTTTCTCCTCACATCTCATTATGTCTTTAGGGGGAGAACACAGTAGATACAAGATACAAGTGAGGGTAACGTGGACACACTTAAGGGAACTGAGATGTTCCCTATACAGTGTGTACTCTGCAAAGCATCTGCAGTTACAGTAAACATCATATATTGGCATTACAACTCTAAAAGCAACAAAGCCGTGTGGCATAAGTTGGTTATTGTGCGACACACAAAAAATATTGCATAGGTAGTGTAAAGGAAACAGAGGAATCCTACAGTCATGAATTCTAAGTTTGATTAAGAGTAACTTCAAACAACCAGAAATAAAAAGTAAAAACCAACAGGAAACCAAATGGAAAGTTGTTTGCTCTCATCTATTGCACAGAACTCCTACAGCCACAGTACTGAACACTTTACAACTTAGAACTGTTAAATCTCAAGTTTTGGTTGAAATTCATTCACAAATCTTTTACTTCTGTGTCATGTGGAATAAACTCTGTTTCAGCTGCACTTCACAGATGTCAGGTTGTCACCTTCTGTCAGCACTAATTAGACCAATGAATGGTTATCACTGTGTCACCCTGACAACTACTGCAGAGTAAATACTAATTAAATAATCCATCTTTCTTTCTTTTTCCAGGCTTTCAAGACAAATCTAGCAAACCTAAACTCATCCAAATCAAACAGTCATTTAAATTTTTGATTATCGGTAACATCAGAACATTTCAGGGGTTTGTCCAGTTCCTGGAAAGTAAACTCTGTTAAATCATTATAATTTATTCATCACAGCAGAAAATGGGACTGACTGTCAATCACACATTAAAGAGGACGTCCAGGTGAGAATTAACACTGACAAACTGGTTTAACGAGGATTTCACAGTACAGGAGCAATTAACAGTAAATCTTGGCATGTCTGAGAACATACATAATTAACACATATTAAACTATGAATTGACAATGTGGAGTTTTCGGTATGTTTAACTTTTTCTCGTGTTTTTTTTTTTCTTCCTCTCCCTTGTTCTCAGCAGACACCCATCATTTCTATTGCAGCACTGGATTATCTTCCTTTTCTGACAAAAAAAAAAAAAAAAAGTAGCCTGGTAATGACAAATATTTCAATATTTGAACGTCTAATTTGAGATAAGCCCAACCTCATGGCAAGGCAATTAAAAAGCATGAATGGAAATGAATGGTTTATCTTAACAAGGCATCAAGGGTGGCTGAAAAGTGACAGAGCCACAGAGCTGAAAGGCGACATCATCACCGGACGAGGAACAAAACTCAGGAGCTTGACACGGCGACAATAAAAGCTGCGTGTATGTGGAATGGACGTTCCTGCTCTATAGTGGGTTATTTGGCTCCCCACCATCAGCGTCTTTATACTTAATGAGGTCCTCTCTGCTATCTGCTGAGAGATAGCAGGTGTCAATGCAAACCAATTTAAAGCCTCCAGAGCAAAGCAAGTTATTAACCCGCCTGACAAAGAATTACCCCCCCCCCCCCCCCCAACACACACACACACACACACACACACACACCCTCCACCCCACTTTCTTTCTTTCTCTCTCCTCTATATTTTGGTTAGAGTAACGTGAAAGAGGGAGAGAGAGGAAGAGCAGAGGAAGACTGAGGAGCTTAAACAGCAGTTTAAGAAGTAGATTAGCCATTTGACATTTTGCCTTTGTAAATGTTCGAGTTAAAGACCGAAAAACCGAAAGCTTCCTAGAGGAGGAGATGCAGCAGCAGGGAAGAAGAGTGTAGGATGTACAGAGGATGGAGGAGGAGGATACACTTGTGTCCTTCAAATGGCATTGCCAGGTCTATATGATTGACATGACAGATCTCTGTCCATGCAACACCCAAAAAATACATCAACTTATGTAACAACCATATCAGGAGGGATAGAAGCAAAACGATATGTGTCATTATTCCCATTGGCTCCATAAAGCTGATCCATTATGAAATCTTTAAGTGTTTTACTGATATTATGCGCCTCGATACCAAAACTATTATTAACTCCAACAGGGAACATCAACCAAGTTGCAGCAGCAAGTTGAACAGTGGGAATAACATCAACAAGCTAACAGGCTGACACGAGATGAACTGCCTGACTCTGGTAGGGGAACAAATCTGTCGGGCCCAGAGTTCACAGTCTCCAGAGTATTCTTTGGCATCTGGGCTGCAGGTTTATGGATGTTCATCAGCGGTGGATAATGATATCCAATCCTATGCTATCAGGCACTAAGGGTTTTGATTTAGCCCCACCTCGATTGCCACTGCTGCTACTGCAGCTGTTGATTGTGTTGATAAGCAGTCGAACTACCTTAACCTTAAAGTTCCCATATCATACACTTTTCATGTGTTTTATTTGAAGTTTTCATGTCCATGGGAAGATATATTTCTTGTTTTAAGCACTAAAAACTATCTAAGTGTAGTTTTATATCTCCTCTCCTGGGCTTCTCTCTCGAGCTCTAGTAATGACAGCTCCGACATTTTTATTCAATCACCCAAAAAATCAGAAGAGAGGCTTAGAGCCTCTCCTCTCTATATTTAATCAAAATATAGGAGCAAAAATGTAGCGAATTTCAGGACAAGAAAGAAAGAAAGAAGAAACTCAATCCTAAAAAGCTGGATGGTGGCTCTGGGTGGGCGGGGCTTGGGGCTTGGTTGAGGGCGGTGACTGCTTTGTTGTGACATCACAAAATTCCAGTAGTCCTGAAAGCTCATTTTAAGGCTCAGCTTCCGAACTGAGCATCTTTGTGTGTGCAGTGGAGAGCTTTGTCACTGTCAGATGGGCCTTGGTATCAGCAGACACCAAGTAATACAGGACTCACATCTGAATCAGGACACCCCTAAATATATATTGTTTTCTTTATTTCATGTCAAAGTCAAGTGGAGGGTATACAGCATAATATGACGGCCGAATATTAATTTTCCATGTTGAACTTATTAGCGATAATGTCATACAGGTGCATTGTGTGCATATGAAATGTCAGACAACCTGCTGCTCAGCTGATGCTCTTGTGCCATATTGTCTCAATACAACGCAATTAATATCTGTCAGAGACGCAGTGAGAGGGGACAAAAGCTGGCCAAAGGCCCGAAAACATCAGACTAATTATTACCTTTAGGACACTGAAGGGCTGAAGGAATATTTATCTGTTCATTATGTCTGACATGTAGTGAGAATGTTTCTTTGTAGTTTGATTCATATAGTCTGAACAAGAAAAAAAGAGAAACTGATCCATTGTTTTGCTCCGAAGCATTTTCAGATTAGAGAGTTTATTTAGAGCCAAACCAAGAATATTTAAACCTCAATCAATCTTTCCACTTTAAATGTAAAACCTGAAACAGCCGTAATTCTCCCATCAGCCCCGGCTGTCACTGCTGCCACTTTCAATGTCTCACAACATCCCGAAAAAACCTTGAAAACCTCAAATGAAACCCACATCACATTAAGTGTTACACATTCAATCCACACACTCCACTCTTTTTGGTATCGACATTAATATTGACAGATTTTCCCACTGTGCAACATCAAGCAAACCAACGCCCCACAATCCCCATAAAAGCCTTTAAATCTCCCAACAAAAACAACAACAGCATCAGCCAACCCCATTTCATCCCAAACACTCCACTTTTTGCTGTTGTTATTAACATGACTATGGACAGTTTCTCCCGGCGCGGTGCACCCAGCTCGCCACCAGCCGTGGCCCCCTCATCCATTCTCCTATCCTCCCACTGCACACATCATCTGTTTTGGGCTCCTGGGCGATACATCACTGTGGCGGGGCAGAGAAAAGCTCTTTAAGTTGCATAAACACAATGCCGCCCGGGCACCCACCGACTGCCGGTGATGGATGGGGACCGCACACAGAAGAGAGTGGGATTCTTCCAGGAGCAGCAGCAACTGACTGTCATTAGTCTCCACTTTTAACTGGAGAGGCCGCGCTGGTCACTGCTTATGTATACCAATACTGGCATGAAGAGGCCTGGGCTGAGCAGTAGAGACGTTTCATATGACCAGGGGTGGAAGGTAACTGAGTACATTTACTCAAGTACTTTTACACAAGTACTTTCATTTAATCCTAGGCTACACACGTTTATTCACTGGCCTTTTTAGCTCACTAACCCTCTAGTCTATTGTCATACCCATATTGTGTATTTACTCCTTGTTTTTTTTTGTTAGTATGTTTATATGTCTCTTCATACAGTATATTTACCTGCTTTCCTTCTGTTTATGTACTTCATACATTTGTTTTACTTGCTTTTTTTCATTTTAGTTTTCCTTTAATGTCACTTTTAATAGAGTTGACTTGACTTGACTTGACTGCACTTCTACTCCAGTACATTTCAGAGGGAAATATTGCCGTTTCTACTCTACCGTATTATCCGACAGTTACAGTTGCCACTCACTTATCATGTTAAGGTTTTACACATATACACTCCAGCTCAGTGTGGCCAAGGGAGTTTTGTCAGCATCACCTATCTAGTAGCCTGTCTGGAAGACCCATCTTCTGTTATTTCAAACACTCCCAGCATGCCTGCTCCCAACTTCAAAGAATTCAGAAACAACTGGGCCACCTATCAACAGGCTACAGCAAGATGTTCCCAGCAGGTGAAACACTACTTACACTCCACTGGAACAGAGATGTGCCCTGTGTGCTCATGGAGTTGACTGTGACTGACCTTGCATGATCACCACTGGCTGTGATCAGAGAAATCAGAGCTTCAGCTCGTGTTCTTGAGAAAACAACAGAGACTGACCATGGTGTGACAAGATAAGATCAAAACCCAGTATCTGGCTGGACCACGTCATAGGCTATTTGCATTGTGCCTAGTTTCAGCCTGTTTCAGCCCTTTATCTGTTTGCTTCTCTCCTCCTCTCTGTGCTCAGACATGCAGTATTTTAATGCCTTGATCTGAGGTGAGACCCCATGTGTGTGTGTGTGTCTGTGTGTTTCACTGTCAGAGCAATTTAAATGGAAGAAAAGATTGACAATGTTTCAACAAAAGGAGCTGCTTCTGATTTCTGAAAATAAATGAATTAATGTTTTGTTTTTCTTGTTGATGAAAATAAATTTCCCCTCAGCTTCCCAGAACAAAAAGCAGGTACTTCAAGCTTTAACACTGACTCATGATGCAAAAGTCGTTGTGACAGAGCGACATGATTAAATACAAGTGCAAAGAAACCTTGCAAAGAGTCTTTCTTCTAACAAAGTTAAAGATAAGGACAGGTACAGACCCAGAGGTACAAGTTTGTGTTTTTGTTGCTTGTTTCTGGCTGTGCACTTGAACACCTGCAAAGAAGACTTGAGGGCTGACTTGAAATTCTATTAGACTGCATGTTGTCGGTGATGGGCAGATATTGCTTCCAGGAATCAGAAATCCTGATCTGAACACCTTTAACACTGATACACTTTTACCTAAGTTGGACCTTTGTCATGAAGTGGAATACTTTACACTGTCGTACTGGTATTTTTCCATCAGTGTTACGATTAGGTCCTTCATGGCCCTATTTTCCTTGTGTTCTCCACTGTTTGCTCTCTGTATCTGTTTGTGTGTGTCTGTGTAGCTGGGCGTGGCTTCCGGTGCTGCTGTTTCCTGCCAGTCTGCCTCCACACCTGTTTGCAATCCAGTCATCAACTCCACCACCTGCCACAGTAGGAGTAAGACCAGTTCAGCTCTCCACACATCGCCAGATCATTCGGTCAAGTTTGGTGGTATCACGCTCGGCCAAGACCTTCTTTGATATGCTTGTGTTTTGTTTTTTTGGGGACTTTTCGGTGACCGGTCTCCTTTGTGTGCTTTAGGTTTTGCTCTTTGTTTGCCTGCTCTCCGTGCCTCCTCCCATCACCACTAGTAAGACCTCCACACTTCAGCTTCCCTTCTTGGACATCCACCCAACGCTCTGCCTATAATTCTACCTGACCTGCCACCGCTCCAATCCCCTCATCCGTCAGCGAGCAGCCTGTCTTCGTACTACTTCCCATTCACCAACCCGTCTACCCCCATCTACAAAATTGTAAATAAGAAACTTTCCTTTTTGTCATCTCAGTATCTATTTTCTGTTTTGTGGGTCCATGCCAAAGTGCACTAAATGCAGCTTTATTCACTCAGACAAATATTTCCTCTGAACATAATCCAAGCAGCGTTACATTTAGCAACACAATATAATTGGGGAAAACAAATGAACCTATATTTACACAAACAAAAAAAAAAAAAAAATTATTTGTGACAGAAGCCGAGTGACAATTGCAAGTGTCGCTCATGCTCAAGATACTCAGTAATGAATGCTTTAACAGGGAAATACGTTTTTAAAATCCACCAGTGTTGCAGCCTGACAGAGAACAGAAAACTCGTCTTCTTTCTTATGATTAAACTTTTCAGCTGGCCACTGTTTCCAGCAGCGATACGCTTCCTCTCGCACAGCGGCTGCCACGTATCGTGCAAACACGTGGCTTTTTCTATTAACATCCTGTCATGTCTGAATGAAGCACTGACATAAAAGTTTCCTCTGTCTGAATGACAAAAAGCATCACTTTGACAGACAGATGAAGCAGCATTGTTGTGAGTGTCTGAGAAAGGCCTCTGAATAAAAATGCATTTTCTCAGGGTCCAGGAAACAGGCTCTACTCATGAAAACATCATAGAATCTGCTCAACTACTCCCTTACTCCCAAGGTCTCTTATACCAACCTGTAAGCAGCACAAGGTCAATTCTCTGAGCAACAAATCCCATGAAGAACACTTCACCATAAGCTGATCTACAATCTCCACAACTAGACAGTCCAGCGTCACAGCACGTTCCCGCGCATCCTGGAAAACCAGCTTTCCAGTCATGGGAAACAGTAAAATGGGAAATATTGTGTTGTGTTATGTTCAGGATCATGTTGAGGTTCAATGGCAGGCTAGTTAATGGACGACAGTATTTTGAATATTCTGCTCTCATTTTTGTTTGGCAGTGCTGTGAACGCACCCTGAAGTCCCATCACATGCTGCACGTTGGATGACTTACAACTTTAGTGGCCAAAACTCTGAAGTAAGTTATATTATCCTTTAAATGTACGTAAGTCACTGTTGGCTGCTGATTGTGGTACTTTTTATTAGGTTCATAGATTAACATATTCTTCCCAACTTGTTTTAAACTGTTGAATAATGTGTTAGCATGTTTGGTTCAGTTGCTTGCTAGCTTGTTTTGCCTGTAGCTAAATATCTAAGGTTTGTGAGTCAGCTGGCTGAGAAAAGGTTTTAAATGTGTGTCGGGAATTTCTGAGAGTTGGGTAATAATAAATGGGAAGATGGGGTCGAAACAATGAATGGGAGCTTGACTGTATGTTAGTCAGCAGCTAACTTTTTACTTTGCTAGCATCTTTGTTAGCGCCACTTCAAACCCAATCCTACATTGTTCAGAGTGGGTGTGATTCGCCCCCGTTAAACTGATAAGTGAAATCAGAAATGAAATGAAATATTGTAGAGTACTATTTGTATTAGTGTTCAGGCATCAATGTTTAATATAATTCATAAGAAAAAAAAGTGAATCAGGTTATAAATTAATAATTGTGATCTATTTTTCATAATTTCATGTAATTGATGGTTCCATAAATAAGTATAGCTCAGTGGCTGCACTTATTTTAAATTAGACTTCCAGTGATAGGAACATATTGTTGTATTGCACAATTCCATATGAGCTACATCATTACTGTAAATGTCCTGGAAAATGATTTCTAGAAAAGAGTAGCAACCCTGCAAAAGGTTTTATCAATTTATGTCTGATTACAAAAGCCAGTTTAATAGATTCAGCAATTATTCATATACATTTCAGTTAATTCTACCACAAGAAGATAGACATATTTCAGGAGTTAATTTAGGTGGCTCTGTATGTTATCACACATACTCACAGCACTCCCTAGGTAGGGTGGAGAAACCCTGAAGACAATGATTTCAGAGTCAAATACCCATTCAGTGCACATATTCATGTAAACATTAATAGGTCTGCAGGTATGGCCCCCATTTATCTTCAATGTGCAGAGAATACAACTATCTGAAAGAGTTACTGTGACAACGCATGCCAGAGTCGTGTATAATGTGTATGTACAACAAAAATATAGTGTTTGGGTTGATATGGGGTCTGATGATGCTACTGTTGTTGTTTTTTTTTTTTTTTGTTGGATGGCTTAAAAGCTTTAAAGTGATAGTTTGGGTTATTTGATGTGGGGTTTGAGGTACTTATCTACAGCCAGTGTGTTGCCTGCAGTAGCTTCAGATCAGTGCCCTGCCAGTTTAGAGAAGCGCCTGGGAGCACCTGTACAAAAGCTGAGCGGTGTCAGGTAAAGCTAAGCTTAAGTGTTCTTGTGTGTAGTAATACAGTGGTTAAACGGTTGAGAAAATGTGGTTCGGAAGGAAAGGGCTGTTTGACGGCAGGATGAAGCAGTGAAAATATTTAAAATAAAGTGTACACTTAAACTGATATTGGCATATTTATTCATTAATTCTTATTTCATATTGCACGTGTACAGAATTGCCCACATTGCATTGTATATAGTTATTGTATACAGTATTTTTATTATCTTATTAATTTTAGATTTTTTATTTTTTTATTTATTTATTTTTTCTTATTCAGTTTTCCCCTTGTGCTGCTACTCTTTCGTGCTGGTATTTCAAATATGAATTTCCTCTACATGGATCAATAAAGGTACATCTTATCTCTTTTCAGTGGGCTTTTTTTTTCTTTTTTTTTTTTTTTAAAGTGGTTAAAACACATGTTTTCTGCTGACCCCATGAACAGCAGTACATCACTCAGCTTCTATGCTGGTGCTCCTGGCTGCTTCTCTAAACTGGTAGACCAATCTGAATCTACTGCAGGTCATACACTGACTACAGATAAGTACCCCACACAACCCCACATCCAATAACCCAAACTATCACTTTAACAGCTGGGCTGACGGTTACAGTTTTTACAGCTGGCATTTCTGTACTGGAAAATCATAATCATATATCCTGCAAATGCTGATGCAAGGCTGTTTTTTCCAGCTTTTTCACCAAGCACACATAACGTTGGTGATCAGTCGCTTTACAACATTCAACATTTCAGTGCTGTGAAGTGGAAGCTATAGTCAAACTGGATTTATACCCTGAACCTACAGCAGCTATGTGCGTGGGCTGTGAACTTATGTTGTGCCTGGCATGACTGTAAGTGCAGGCTGAGACTACAGCAGCACAGATATCACTTGGAGAAAACAAGAACTGTGTAAATGAACTGAATGAGCGTCACATCTCACAGCAGCAGGTAGTCCGGTCACCTCCCCACAACCTGTGTCACCCTGCTCAAATGGCAGATGGGAAATAAGTGAAAGTGTCAGAAGTCAAATTGTTGTTCTAAGCAAAGAGGGAGTTTCTCAGCATCAGATCATGTTTGACTAAGGGTTTCTGAGGGGGCAGTGCATAGAACTCAAAAACACTTTGCAGAAACTGGATCAGTTGTATCCAAAGCACTATCAGACAGAGCAAAAGTGACCACAGCCTCAGAAGATCAATGCATCAGGCTTAGTTCCCTGGGGGATAGAAAAGCAACTTCATCACAGACTAAGAATTCACTAAATAAGACAAGTCTCAAATCAGTAAAAGTACTATTAAAAGAAGGCTGTCCTGTAGGGGTCTCAGAGGAAGAGTAGCAGTTTCTGAACCTACTACTCAGGAGGGGAAACAAGGCCAAATGCTTGGGGTGGGCTCAGAAATGCCAGCATTTCACAGTAGATGACTGGAAAAAAATGTCCTATTTACAGATGAATTCAAGCTTGAGATGTATGGCAGTAACAGAAGGGTGTATGTAAGGAGACGAACAGGAGAGAGAATGATACCAAAGTGTTTCAAACCCACAGTGATGGGGGAAATGTTCAGGTGTGGGGGGTGTTTTGATCGCTCTGGAGTTGGACACCTACACCAAAATGACTACACCCTGACCAAGTGAGGTCATGGTGGGACAACATGGATCGTGTCAGGTTATGTGGAGTCCATGTAGCTCGAGTGCACGCTGTCATTAAAGCAAAAAGGGGCGGACAGAGGAAATTCTAAAGAATTCTAATAATAATGTACATTTTCAAAGATTCAAATTTTCACTCAATTTTTATATATCATTTGTAATGATAAAAAATAGTATCTCATTCAAAACAAAAATGGAAGTAGACTAGTGGTCGCAGACATGTACTGCATACTACAGTATGCATAGTATATCTACATATTTAAATCTATTACTACTGTGGTCCAAAAATCTGAGACCACTAGTGAAGATGCTTCTGTTTTTGGTTTGAATGTGATGCTTATTTTTTCATTACAACTGAAACTTTCCTTTGTCTTACATTAAAGTAAATCAACTATATTCTAGGTTTTAATCATAATCAAGACATTCAGCTTTTTGTTGTTTTTCTGTATCAAAACATTAACTGAGAAAATAATCAGTCCTTCTGTGAACTTTCTTCTGTTTTGATGTGATTGTGGTGCACGATCTGTGGCACGCGGACTTTGGTTCTGGTAACTCAAACCAAATCCTATAACTACTGCACACTTATTCTAGGTTGACTAAATATTTGTTTCTTTTATGTCTTTGTTCATTTTGACTCTGATAAAGACACAGTCGTGTTGAAACCTTTGTTTGAATTATTTAATGCTTTATATTAATTAATCCCTTTTTTTACACATGGACAGTTTTATCCTCTTTTAAAAGTGAAAGAATCTGCACAATAGCTGTGTTATCATTATAGTTTATTTTTCAAACACAAAAGATGAGGAGAAATTGCAGTATGATTCTAATGCAATATTTCAGTGCTATTTACTTATTTATTGTCTTTGAAAAGTGAATCCATGTGATTCTGAAGGCACAAATATAAAGTTCCTGTAGAATAAAGTTTTTACTATTTTATTTTGATATAAGCGTGGATGGTTACATAAGTGAGGACTCTGGGCTGCGGTTGTTTCAGGCTTCTCGCCGTCTGCTGCCAACAGGCTTAGAGACTCTGATGTTTTCCCTCATACAGGCTCAAGGGGTATTACGAGGAGTATTACTAACTGATTGGTAAATACTTTGAATTCAGCTGATGTTAGTGCAGCATGAGAAGTGGCACAACTCATCTCGTACTAAGAGACAGTCAGGAAGGGACTGAAGTGTTCAGAAGAAAGTTCACATCCTCAGGGTGTCTGTCCTCATGTGGCACCAAGGGACATGAGAAGTGCTGGCTGACTGATACTCGTGCCACTAAATGAAAGAAGAAAATTAAGGGGGACAGTTTTTTTTAAGAAGCAGCATTAATCCATCTGTTTTTAATCATTAAATATTCAACATAAATTATAGAGTTTTAGAGTAGAGTATAGAGACACAGGGGCAATCTGACTCAACTAGAAGATTACCGATGAATTTTGAAACATATGATGTTAGTGGGACTTACACATCCCTTTTCAAACTGTCTAGTAATTCTTTTAGACTTGTGAAATTAAGGTTGAGGTTTTAGCAGTTTATCCATTCTGAATCCACCATCAAGACCACTTACTTATGCTGAATCCTTTTTCCTTGTTCAAAGTTTCTAAAACTATAAATGACTAAAACTCTGACAGTGTAGAGAACAGTCACAGTTTTGAGTGGCAGCCTAATTAATGTTCACAACCTCCAGCTACAAGCTGAAAATGAGATCAGATAAAACTTAATCCATTCTCAAAGGTATTTTGTGCCCAGGATGGTCAGTATACATAATAAAAGTAAATAGGTGCACAGCAGTAGAAGACATCAAATGTTGATTAAATATGTGTTAGCACAGTGAAATACTGAATGTCCTGATCCACCGCTATGAAAAAAAACGTTAACTGGGGCTGTCTCCATCCTGAAATTGTGAGATCAGCTCATGGTTTTATTGGATAGTATGTCTCACTTTATTGGAGTTGTACCACAGAAATGCTTACACTGCTGCTGGGATTTGAACAGGATTTGTTTTGGTGGTCATTCCTGACTATTCTCATTCTAATGGCATAACTGAGGATGGGGTTCATTGACCTGAGGTCGGGCGGGTCAATGAAGCGTTTTAACCACCATGTTGCTGGTGAGTTTTCCATGGTTTCCATTTAACCTTCCCCAAGTTCCCTGTAATTATACCCAGGGGCTCACTGGGCCTCGATTGGGCTGTTAAAAATGTTTTGCACTATTTTCTGAATAATGAATTAATTAATTAATTTATGAAACGGTGAAACCGACAAAAAATAACTGTGCACATCTAAATGTGTGAATGTGTCAACAACAGCTAAATGTTTATCATGAATTGGGGGGAGATTAGCGTACTGCTAGCTGTTTCCCCCTTTTTCCAGTCTTCCTGCTAAACTAAGTTAACCAGCTATTGGCTTTGGATTTATATTTTAATGGTACAGACATGAGAGTTGGATCAATCTGAACATCTGACTCTAAGCAATACATGATTTATCATTGCACTTTTCTGATGCCTGTGGTTTGTGTTTCAAATGTTTGAAACCTAAAAAATGTTTTTCTTAGGACAAAATGTGTTTCTAATCTGATTCCGGCATTGTAAGCCTAAATTTCCATGTTTGTAGTCCACAGACTACAACATCCTTGTAATGCCATGTTCACGTCATATATAGAGAACAGAAAAATGTTCATGTTAATGAACTGACGAGACAGCTGAGACGGTTTGTGTTGGTCATCTGATGGTTAAAGGTTTATAACACACTATAACATCATATCCATTAAATTCTGGTGTCATCAACTGAAATTACATTAACCTGTATATGTGTGTCTCCACAGTTGGCGTGTGTATCAGCATGTGTATTATGGTCTGGCACACAACATAGTGTAGGCTTTCCCCCGCTGGGTGATCAAGTGTGTCTCCAACTCCCGCACGAAACTTGACGCTGTTAAAGATAGCATACCAATTGGTTTCGTCCTGATTTCCCCCTTACAGCCACTCTGTTTCTTTACTTTGTTGCCCCTAAAAAAAAAAAAAACTTTGGCTGAACTCACTTCAAAAACATGCAGGCTCCACACTCAATTTTTCTGCCAACCTTCGCTCTGATATTTAACACTGATAAGGGCAAATAGGAAAAAACGCTCCAACATTCCTGAAAGGGAAAAGGTTTTGAGGTAAAGGTATTTCGGTGAATCAGAGCAACATTACTCAGGCAAGAAAACAGCAAGTTCTACTTTCCCAGCCAACCACTGGAAAATGAAAATCATGGATACATTTGACTGTATATAACACCACTGCCTGCGTTGGAAGGTCCAAGTAGGACAGTTGTTTAACAGGCGGATATCGTGGTTTGTTTCAGCTGGAAGGAAGGATCAACCGGATCATCTTACAGGCCACATGATCAAATAGACCACACACTAGAAAACACCAGCATGTCCACAAACAGAGGTGTGTGTATTTGTATCTAATAAGAAACAGAACAGGTTATTTTACTGAAATATCAAATATCTAAAATTGATTGAATTGATGTTTTTACATTTTAGATTAGTGAGAAGGACTGCAGTAGATACAAAGGAGCTATTTGCATCTTACTCATCTTTTATTATTGATGTTTACTGTATTTTTTCTCTTTTTTCTTCTTTCCACCTATTATTATTGTTATTGTGTTGTATCTAATTCTGTTCTGTTGCTTTGAGACCATGAGAGGTCTTTGTTTAAGCTTTATGTTTCTTTACTTTGGATTCATGTGTGTGTTATAATAATTGTACTTTCATAATTACAACACACCACAAATTTAAAAAAAAAAGAAGGGTATTTTATCATCTTGAGAGCCTTCACGAGACTGTCTTGTCGTCAGGTCGTCAGCGGCAGCTCGTTTTTTTGACCCACAGTTATATTTTATTGTAAGACAACCTCTAGTGGTCACAGCAAGTATGACAGGAGCAAAGGAGGGGGTCATGTGATGTCGAGTTTACGGTGGATGGGCCGAGAAAACACACAGGAGTCTGAAGTTTCTTTCCTGTGTGAATTGGTTCCACAACCTTAACTGTGCATTTATTATTGTAACTATGACAACACATGTCTTTACAGGGTAGTTATTTTAACCCAAACCCCTTTTTTTTCAGAAACCTAACCAAGTAGTTTTTGTGCCTAAACCAACCCATGACAGTGAAGGTCTGTTGCCATCAAGGTGCTTTCTCAGGAGACACTCATATGGGTCGTATTAGAGTACGGACAAAAAAAATAAAAATAAAAAACCTGAAGGGAGTTGGTCTGCGTTGTCTATTTGTGCGAGTGTGTTTGTGTGTGTTAGAAATCGTTTCTGTGTTGACAGACTTGCAGCGTTCCCTCTGGGAGAAACAACTCTGTTCCAGTCGATGTTCAAGTGACAGAGCGCCGCCACTGACTTCAGCAAGAACTCGTCGCCTGATGACGCCCTGTACCTGTGGGAAAACAGCGGTCACCCCACGTCAGTCCACCCCGTGCGAACACTGCTGATGGCCCACAAAACATGACATGATGCAGCAGCATGGAGGAAAGAGCAGCACCGGTTGAAGTGAATATATTTGAGCTGGGACTCAACAAGGGATAAAGACAGAATTTACTTTACTTCAGAATTTACTTTTACTTCTACTGCTGCAGTGGTAGTCCAGTATTTCAGGTACATTTGAAAGAGAAAAACAGCATTACAGACAGTGAGAGGACTGATGGAAGTAATAATTACTGCTTTCTCTTTTATCTTATGTGCGTTTCACAGTACATCTTACCCAGAGTACTAGTGAATGTCCTGTTACACTCTCACTCATCGTGTGTGTCCAAATGTTAATGTTAAACTATCTGTTTATTTGGATGAAAATGCATTCATGAAATTGAGACTAATGGTCCTCTGCACTCATTTTATTTCATTTTCTAATTTTTAATTCTTTAATTCTTTCAGACTTATACAAATGTTTGTTGTAATTCTCTGTGTGATGAAATTGTAAGATCTATTTTGAAAAGTGACACCTTTTGTATATCTGTGTTTGTTTTTGCTTGAGGTGTTTCAGTCGCCGATTCAATATGAGATTTTAATCCCAGTATGACCCGGATTGTGTAAAACAAACACTTCCTCTGCCTCTGCTGTACTTGTCATTGAGGGCAAAGTGATTCTACTAATGTATTAAAGTATCTATTATCTGTCAGTTTATTGTGATTTATTATTTTTGTCCCTGTCAGGATCCTGTAGAAGTTGATGACTTCCATGTTTCCACTGAACTGACTGAAGAATTTTTTTTTTTCTCCATATTTTCCATACACAAGTATAAATTTAATAAGTAGGCTCCTCCTGCTTGCTTTTACTGAAGAGGTTTTACTCAGCTATGTTTTCAAGTTATTAAGGCTCTGAAAACTGCTTTTATTTACAACTTTTCTTACAGATTTATTTGATTTATGTTGATCCTCTGTTTATTCCATATATTTTGTTGTATTCCTGTCTGTGCTTCCTGCTTGAACTGTACATATTTTAGTAAAATGTACATTACTTAACACAAAAGAAATCTGCAGCATGGGTTACCATGGTGATATACTGTTACCATGATCACCTAACCCTGTTAAAAGTGAGCCACATTCATCTCAGCAGAATGTGACTCTGACTTGGGAGTGTTGACACTGTCATGACCTGCCCCTCCCTGTGAACTTCCTGCTGGACTCTGTGTAGTGTTTCCTGTTTTTATTTTGAAATTGCTTTCCGTACATGTCTGTCATGGTTTTTCTTCCTGTTTTTATGTCCCACCTGTGTCTCATTAGTTAATTAGTTACCTGCGTATTCACAGTCTTGTGTTTGCAAGAACATTATATTATGTTAACTGTGTTCTTTGTGTCCTGGTTCTTTGTATTTTGCCCCTATTTTAACCCCTTTAACCTGCTCTCTGGAATTTGGACTCTTGCCTCTGGATTTCTGGATTTGTTGGCCTTTTTCAGACTGCCTTTGCTGTATTGGACCCCAGACTGCCTCACCACCTTGTAAGCCTTTGTTTTCTTTGTTTAATGAATCAGTGACCTGCATTTATTCCGCTTAGCATTTGGGTACTTCCCTTGCTTTGTAACATCATTTGCACCAGCTGTGACAGACACATTACTCCAAGCTGGTTAGGTCTGGTGCTAACCTTGTAGTCACAGCACATAAACAGCCCATAAAGATCTTGTTGTGCTGTGTTAGGTATTTGTAGCAGTTTGTTACCACCTGAAACCAGAGTCAAATAAATTGTGTGCAGCTGCTATAAAATGAGCCTAATGGATTGTATCGGTGTTAATGTTGGATTTTAGGCAAAAGTATTGTTTGAGGTGAAGGTGACAGATGCAGGCAGCTGTTCTAAACAGATTTTTGTAGTATATCAATTTATCAACACCAGCAACAGCTGCAGCAGCTACTTGAAAACACATCGTGCTGTAATTAGTGTCAAAAACCTGAGCAGTGACTCAGTCAGATCTGATCACACAAATATGATATGAGAACTGGAACAAGCAGGAATGAGAGGGGTCAGACGCACATATAGAGTGAGGCATGGTCTTTGTGCCTGTTTTTGAAGTTCTTTCATGGAAAAACACTGAAAACATCAGATCACTGATGTGGTGCACTCATATATCATAAATGATGCTCTTGATATAATTGGCCCCAGTGTTATAGTCATCATCAATTCTTGCTTAGCCTCTGGCAGTGTCCTCGCACACAGTTGTCCATCGTCATCCATGCTCAAAAATCTTTGATGTTAAATATTTCAACCATTATCAATCCATCTCTAAATTGCCATTTATCTCAGAAATAATGGAATAATTGTCCTACAAAACTGCAAAGGTTTCTGAATCCCAACAATATCCTAGATTCATTCCAGTCGGGGCTCAGAGTTCTCCACAGTACTGCTCTGTAACAGATGACTCACTATCAGCTGCTTCGGGGGAAAATGCCATGCTAGTTTCATTAGAAACTAGGGATCCCCTTAAACCTGTCCTGGACCCTTCCATGGACATTAGGGGCTGGATGGCAAAATGTTTCCTTCAATTAAACAGCAACAAAACTGAAGTACCTAGACCCCCTCAACCCATATGTGAAGTCAGTTTAAGTCAAGTTATCCTTGATTCTGAGCTCTGCCTTAATAAAGACATAACTTCTGTTGTTAAAAATGTTAATATTAGTTAAAAACCATTTCCAAATATAAGCCAATTCTGTCCCTCCCAGTCTTCATTATCTGGCCTGCAGTTTGTCTAGGGTGCGTCTGCAAGGACACTGACTGGCACGAAAAAGCGTGAGCCCATTATCAGTCTTAGCCTGTCTTCATTTGCCTGCTATTGACATTAGAATTCACTTTAAGACTTTGCTGATTACTTTTAAGGCTCTTAATGGCCAGCCTCCACCCCACATCCCAGTCTTTATCCACTGGCACTCAGCTCCTAGGTCTCTTAGATCTGAAAGCTCATCTCTTTTGTATGTTTCACAGTTACAGCAAAAACAAAAAGTTGACAGAGCCTTTGCAGTTGCTGCTCCAAAATTATGGAACCAGTTGCAATTAGATATTATTATATTATTCTCCCTGTCAATTAGACTTCAAGCTTTAGATGTAAGGAAGACCACAATGTGATAGTGATGGATGAATGGATGGAGACACTGATGGATGGATTGACAACTGTTGAAAGGAAGATTTGAATATGACCTGTTTTTACATTAGTATTTAAAAGACCAATCCTTTGTCACAGTCATGTATTGTTGGATGAGGAGCACTGATGGCTGCATTGTTGACAGACAGACCCTTTTCATCGTGTGCCATTTTAAAATGCCATCAGATTTCTCATTGAATATATATGAGGTGCTGGGGAGTTGAGCACTGTTTATCTGTGCGACAAACAAGAAAGAAACATGACATAAGCCATTAAGCTTTCTCAAGGTTTCCTGCAGTCCAAGGTCAGGTGCATTACCCCTCGGAGAGAACGGTTGACATCATTGTCAGTTGAGTTGTCCCACTGAATGGAAAACAGAAATGGTGCAGAAATGGGTCACAGTGTCCAAACAGGCTGCTGATCGGGAGAAATGCTCGCCAGAGGAAAGGAAGAATTTCAATTAAATATCCTTTCCCATTTTTCTTTTGCTGGTGCTGTGCAATGAAAGTTAGTAGTGAAAAGTTTAGCTAGTGTGTGCAGCTTGGTGTCACTGTCTTCTTGATCTGTGTTGTCAGTTCAACACAGATACCTAAATATACAGTTTTACATCCACATGGTAATGACTCAACTCACTTCTGTTCACTTTCAGTACCAGGTACTTCTTGTTCCAGTGCAGATCATAACCCCTCAATGGGGCATCATTACTATAGCAACAGCACACAAAGCTATCATGACGTCATCTGCAATGCAACGCACACACACATGAACAATGGAGGATATAGAAAGGAGACCAAACAAAGAAACATCTGCACCTCCTCACTTGACCATGTTGTGGTTTTTCAGGTTGTATAGTACAATAACTAACAGAAATGTAACAGGCTACAGTGAGCAGTGGAGAGTGGCTTGGTTGTTTGAAAACAGCAGGTTTGTTCAGAACATCCCGTCTCACACAGTGATGAAAAGTAGCAGGTACCAGGTACTATCCACAGCTTTTTGCACGATAGAATCAAGTCGAGTTGGCAGGCAGTGGAAAGGCTATAAATTAGTTTGCTTTTCCTCCTTCATAACAATTTTTGTCAAAACTGTTTGACAGATGTTCAACTTTAGAATAATTTTAGAAGATGTGCTGCTTGTCGTCCATGTTTGTTATCATGAGGGTAGATTAAAGGTCCCATATTGTGTAAGGTAATATTTCCATTTCTTTTTTTTTTTTGTTATATAAAGCAGGTCTAGGATCTATATTAATACTGTGAAAGTTTTAAAGCGCTCATTCCACAGAGGAATGCACACAGCACATATTCAGAAACTTTGACTTAAAAAAAAGGAGCGGTCAGGACTTCTGTGACTTTGTGATGTCACAAAAAAGCAGTCACCACTGTCAGCTATGCCCCAAGCCTAGCCCACCTGGACCCACCATCCAGCCTTGCTGGTTTTTCTGAGTGTTTACCTGAAATCTGCTATATTTTTAGTCAAGTCACGCAGAGAACAGTCAGCCAAGCAGAGCCTCTCTTGTGATTGGTTTACAGACCTGTTGTCCGTGCTCCAGAGAGAAGCCTGAGAGAGGAGATGTAAAACTACATTGAGATGCTTTTTTTGTACTTAAAACCAACACTTAAAATTTAACACTGTAAATGTGTAGAATATGGGACCTTTAAATATTAGAAACATCTCTCATCATAGCAACACTGTCAGCACTGTCAACTTTTTCTACACACTCTGCACTTTTGAGACAGCCCTTAACTTCTGTTCCTCAGTTTCTTTCCACAGTGTTTCTAACTAAGCTTTTTTAATTTTGGAATATGTAAGGTAAAAAATAACACATATCATCATAAACTTGACAGCCACTGACTGCATCTGAATAGTGTATTTGTTATAGATTTTAACTTGACCGTATAAAAATTCAGGTGAATCTTGCAATATATTCTGCCAGATGAAGATCAACTTGCAAAAATATATGTCCCTAACTTATGTTGAGGGGGAAAAAAAAACAAAAAAGGAACCTGAAACAATCAACCAAATCTAGCAGGAAGTGATTCTACACTGTAAACTGTCTCCACTTGTGTTTGTGGTAGACTGTTGATGTGTCTCTTTGTTGTGCGTGGATGTGTGAGCCTCTGTCTGTGGTTCTTCGATCGGCTTGTTTTGCCTGGGGCGCTGCAGAGTCTAGGATTGCCACTGACCCTGATCTGCCCAAGACACATGAAGTGACTCAGTGTAAGAGTCTGTGGTGGAAAACCTAAGGTGATTGTACTTATACAATCTTGTGAACTGTAGTTAACCTCATGTATGTTAATTCATGTCCCACACCATATTCATGTGACCCTTTTGAAACGTAAAGCTTGATCACTGTTGTCAAATGTTAAAGCATGGTGTGTGGAATTTATGGTCTGATGTAAAAAGCTCCAGCCTTATGACCTTGTAGCCTCTGGGAGGTGGATAACAGATCAGCAAACCATAAACAGCAGTTACACTGTGAGTCTGAGAATGGGAAAGAAGGAGATGTACAAGAAGACGATATATGACTGAGGAATTATGGTTAAGATGCTGGTTAAAATAGCAGGCTGAAGGTATGTGCGTCTGATGATGTACGTTGAACAATGATTGTTCTACAGTTTTATGCCACATGATCTTTCTGGTCAAGTGTAGCCGAGGTATTTATATAATTTAAACAAATTAATTGAACCGTCTGCTGAACACCGTGCTGAAGTTCCCATCAAAACAAGAGGAGGATGAGAGAGCAGCGCTTTGTGATGTTACTGGCTTCCCAAAGGTGATACCACAAGTGCTAATGGAAGCATATCAACGGTCTCCATGGAAACTGTAAAATCTTTCAATGCTGCAAATGCCTTAATTTTTTTTCCTTAAATTTTAAGAGATTCTGTGCAACATCCTAAGTAACTCCTTTAGCTAAGGAGAAATTAAACCTTAAGTAGAAGACTTGTGTAACCGGCCCCTGGAACTTGAAGCTCTGTTGTTCTGTTGATGCTTGATGTTACGTGGCCAAGCTTCTTCCAAAATATACAACTAACTGAGGTGCTTTTTTTTTTTTTTTTTTTAAATGTCAAGTTGATCTGTCACTATTACTCAAATTTAAAAACATCTACCTGCATCTTTGTATAAGACTATTAGACTGACCTACAGTCAGACTACAAGCCTTTTCATCCATGTAGATTCCCTCTGTTCATGTCTGGTGGTTGTTACATTTCCACCGTACAGAAACCTCCATATAAGTTTTGTATTGGACCTCTGAGCTGCTGCCGCTGAATGTTCCTGATGAAGCTGCCAAACATCTACAGATAACTGCTGCTGTATTTTCCTTTACAACTCAGGCTGCAGTTCACAAGGAGGAACCCACTTTTCCCTGCTCGGCCCAGATAAGGCGCCAAACTGACGGGGTGGAGAGAGAGGCAGGAGCCGATGTGTTCAGGTCCAGGCTTTGATCTCCTGAATCCACATGTTCTGACTATAAAACAGGGTCCCGACAAGGCAGCCACATCCTCCCAGCTGGGTGAGTGCTTACAGGGAAACGCAGGAGAAAGAGGGGCTTGTTTGAGGTTACATTCAGTTTGTGACCTCAGTTTGAAATATATTTAAGTAGGTGGTGGTTTGGTATATTTGTACTTATGTAAGAAATAATTATGGTTATTAATGTCTGAGCACATTTTCTATACATAAATATACATGTGTAAAAATCTATTCTACATGAGCTTCACAGAAACATAAATTACATTTGTGTAGAGTACATTCATGATGGATGTTTCATTAAGGATTTTAATTAGGCTACATTATCTCTTGGTACTTTTTCTGCTGCTAATGTGTGCACTGTTGTTTTGGAGATAATTTGTTTGAAGAGACATAATTTGCTCTAACACTAAATGCAAAAATTTACTTTCATTGCTGCAAATGAATAAATATTTTCCAGTTAACCATGGCGGTTACTTAGACCTGCTTTGTTAAGTGGGATTCAGTAGCCATGGCAGATCGTTGCCTGAAAGGTTTCCTGCCCTCAGTCTTCAATTCAGCTCCCCCAGATACAATTTCATGCTTGAGAAAGTGTTGCATTTTAATTCCACATGGGTTTTGTTTTGAAACTACCATCGCCTCCAGTGAATATAACTTGTTTATACATCACAAAAGGTTTTTGATGATACAAAAAACCAGTAAAAAAACAAAAAAAACAAAAACAACCAAAGTGGAGAGAAGATGGAGATCATAAAGCACAAAATCAAACAGTGCATAACAAAGTGAAGATGAAATGATGCGGATAAAGAAAAAAAAAAAACACTTCTGATTTAACACGCTGAAATAAAGGTCAGTGCAGAGTGGGTTTTTTTTTTTTTTTTTTTTAAATGCTGCAGTCTACAGATTCTGCTAACTCAGATCTTTCATGGTTATTCTACAAAGCAAATGTATATACATGGAGTCCCTGAACTCAGACAGAAATCATTTTCCTTCTAAAGTGCAGTTTGCTGTGAGGTTACACAGGTTTACAGTGTTGCAGTAAAAGCGAGAAAGAGGGGCCAGGGCCACTTAAAAGATTTCCTTTTATTATCTATTGATAAGAGTGATCTGTCACAAACTAGGTTACACAAAAAAAATAAAGACCTTTCCTCCTCAACAATAACCGTCACAGTGATCTCTAGAAACTGCTGCACTCTAACACCAGATGTTGTTTTTCTTTGAGGATATAGAAGAGGCATCGAGTGTTAACTTTCTTTTTTTCAGGCTTGTTTACTGTCTAACAGCTCTGGGAAACACTCTGCAGGAGGTTTAGGCGAGATACAGGAAACTTCTCAAATAAGAGGAGGATGTGCAGGGACTGTGTGTAGAGTGCAGTGTGTAACAAACATGATGTGTGTTCAGCTCAGAGATGATGAATTGGTTACAACTATTGATTATTTCCATTGTGAATCAATCAGCAGATAACTATTTCAGACAAAATCATTAATTGTTTTGGAAATAAAATGGTAAAAGATGGTGGAAGTGGCCCATCACAATTTCCCAAAGCCCAAGGTGGCATCATCAGACAGCTCATTTGTCCAACTAAGAGAGAGAAGTCTTCTAGGCATAACTTGAGAAAACAAAAAGACCTTCATGTCCTGAAGTAAAGCATAGCAGGAGAAAACAAGTCCAAACAAAATGGCAGCTAATCTCTACAGCTTCAGCGCTGTTTACAAAGCTTAAATGACTAGATTACTAAATTAATTAATTGGGCGCCTGGCCAAACAGGATCACACAACCTGCACTTAGCAAATCCACACAAAACAAAAGGTTTTAGGAGGAGCTGAATGATTGGACAATTAACCGGAAAGTCACACTGCAATTCCTCATGAAACGGGTGAAGAACAGGAAGCCTTTTATGGAAATTCAGGAGTGTTGATTAATCTCACTAATGTCCACCTCCTCATCGACAGGTGGTGTTCATCTGTCTGACACAAACCTCACAGGAAAAAGTATAAGAGGTTCAGGATTGAGCAGGATTTTAACAAAAAACAATGTAGAATAACTGACAGTAGAAATATTAGTGGCACAAACAACAAGTGTAAGACTTGTCACTTGAAATGGGAAAAGTTTAGACTTTTAGAAAAGTTTAGGCAAAAGAGAATTCATAAAACAATAATAAAGATGAGGGGGGGAAAGAGATAAAAGAGATAAAGATGTTCTCACATGAGGTCTGTTGTGTTTTGGTGGACGAATGTGTGAATGTAATTGAGTGTCATTGTTGATCATAATGCGAGTGCGATCAGCGCTGTGTCAGTACATTTGAGGGTCAGTTCCTGGTGTAGACAGAGGAGAGGGGGAAGCTCTGTCGTACTGTGAGTCTGTTCGGCCTTGCTCAGTCTCACATGCTGTTTCCTGTCTGTCAGAGAGCCTATGATCCACAGACAGATCAGGCCAGACACAATCAGCTGGGAGGACTCGGTTTGTAGGAGCTCTGGTTCGTGTTATGGGCAGAGCTGAAGCGAGAACAGGAACTGTATCTCTGGACAGATTGTGAAGGTGCAGAGGGATCAGGCACAGATTGAATCGTGTGTTGAACCTGGAGGGAAATTGACGGGATAAAATCTACTCTTTCATATCTCCATCTTAACCCAGAGTGTGTTACGGTCTGCCATTATTAGAGAATGAATTCACTTTTTTGAGCTGGTAGATTATGTGTAGAGTAACTATTAGCTGATCAAAGTCAGATAATGTTCATTGGAAGTTATTTTCCTTTTTCCAATGAAAATGATGTAACCTAGCATATCATGGCCTCGAACTACAATACAATATTATTTACCTCCCTCAAAGCCCAGCAGTTGTTATAGATATAAATCAAGTTTTTAACCTTGTTTACATGTCCATATATTTTTTTATATAATACAAGACATATCATGAGTGAAATAAGCAGTCAATGCTATGGCTGTGCTTTTCCACATTGGAACTGCAGTGAACCAATGACATGACATCATATAATCTAAGGAACCAATCTCGTCAACTTTCGGAGACGAGGGGAGGGGAAAATAAACCCGAAACCTTGTCAGTACAGAGAGCGAGAGTTTGCATTAGCACAACCACTAACACTGTGTCAGCCACTGCCAGTTGCGAGCTAACAAACAGCAAAAAGATAGTTAACTGTGCTAACTATTGTGATATGTCGTAGTTGCCCATTTTAGTGCACAATAAACTCCTCAAAAACTCCTGAGTCTGGGTCTGACTGATGTTCAAACATGTGGCTGAGTCTCTAATGTTTCCTCTGATAATCGTCTTGATATGCTCTGCTGTTTCACCTGTCAACCCAGAGCAAGCAGCAGCATATATATATATATATATATATATATATATATATATATATATATATATATATATATATATATATATATATATATATATATATATATATATATATATATATATATATATATATATATATATATATATATATATATATTTATTTATTTATTTATTTATTTATTTTTTTATTTTTTTTCCTTTTTATGGGGAAAAACCACCTTAAACAATATTTATCATAGCAGAGTATTTGTACATAGTTTAAAACATGTCTGGAAAGGAACTTTGAAACCACAATTCAACCTCAATGGTGGCACTAGTGAAAAACAGGCAGAGGATTAGTAAAGTCAGGAGGAGTCTTCTTCTGTGGATCAGTACTTTTATGGCAATAAATGACAGTTGTTAAGGGATACCAGTCTGGGCCAAAGTGGTGGACTGACCAGCTCTACCATCTGCAGAACCATACTGGCGAGGCCCAAAACCAGCAGCAACATCAGTCACTGAAATCTCTCACTGTTTGGCCAGAACATCATCATCTGAACAAATCCAAGCTCCAGGGCAAGTTTTCATAAAATACATATTTCCTCAGTTCGGCCTTCCTTGCATCTTTTCTTTGTATTGCTTTCTCAGTTCTATAGTGGGATGAACTGAAGGCTGCAAAATAACTAGTTTGTCTGATAATATGTCAAATACGTTTATAGTTTGAAAGCAGGAGAGAAAAAGAGCCTCCCATCATAGGGAGGGAAGGAGACATGATGAGATAGTTATCGTAACTACAAGTTTCCTATTTTGTAAGTTGCATCCAAACTCATCTGTTTACATCTGGTTTGAATTAGATGTAAAACCAATGGAAGTGGTTGCTTCACAAATTTCAAAATTGATTCAGAGGCAGAAGACTCTGTCTTTGATATTATTACAAACTCAAACACTTCACCAGCATCAGGATTAAACTGCGAGCTGTGACTCTTGGTTGCATATAGAAAGAGGGACCTTAATTACACCCCCCCCCCCCCCCCCCCCACCACACACACACACACACACACACATACACATATATGAAAACGCACATCTGTTAGACAGTGAAGCAGTGAGGTGCACTCCACCTTGTCGTTTCCTTCATTTCTCTGTAGCACCTTATCTCTGTTTCACTCTTTCCATCACTCTATCTGACTTTTGTGTTAAACCTTTACAATTACATATGAAGAGCTGGGTGCTGAGTGTGTCATGTTATCTGTGAAAGCCTGCAGCGTGAGGGGGGAGATGGATTCATACACTTCCACAGGATAAAGAACAAAGAGGTTGTCACACTTCATGAAGAGGTATGAGAGGTGGATTATTGTAGCTGGAGGTCTGCAGATCTGAAACTGATCTGGATTACTCTAAGTATACTTCTGTTTGGACTGAGGACATCTGAGTCAAATATGATCAGAGGGTAAAGAGGCTTTGGAAAGCACAGAGGTGGTACTTTGAGCTGGGCATTCAATAATAGAGCTGAGGTTATTCCCTGTTTTACTCAAGTGACTGTGGTCTATTCCAGCATATCCTAGACAAACAGCAGCGAAACACCAGGACAATATTCACAAAGGATCTTTTCTCTTTAACTGTACCATGCAGTGCACCTGTGTGGAAGCATCTGCATTTGTTATGTTTCTCCACTCATTTATTCAGGTTTCTTTTCAGAATTTGACACCTGTCTGTACATGTCGGTAGAAGAGAACAAAATATAGTTTGTTGGGGTTAGGAGATGAAGTGATTTTGATACTGATTTCGTGACAGAGAGACTGACTGGCCAGGATGACTTAAGAATTCAGTTTTAGAGAGATTTAGTTTAAAGATTTCTTCATCCATCTGGATATGTGATAGAGCCAAGCCAAGATTCGTACGGACCTTGGAGTGGTCTGGTGGCAATGACATATAAAATTGTGTGTCATTGGCATAGCAGTGATATGAGAAGCCATGTGAGTGGATAATTGGAACCAAGGAAATTGTGTAAAATGCAAAGAGAAAGGGTCCAATTACTGATTATTGGAGCACCCCTGTGGGGATGGGATGAGGACATTTGTCCAATGTTGTGATGAGATGAGATGAGAGGAAGTCTGTGACCTGCTTTAAAACCACTCCTTCAATACACTTACATAGGTATGGAAGTAAAGAGGCTGGTTGATAGTTCTCTATCCACACACCTATCTACTACCTCTCCTAGTGGGAACTCCAGAAAAAAAATCTCCTGCCCCTCTTTGTGATGTGTTTGTACACTATTAGTATATTTTCACCTGATCAGTTTTGGTGGTTTTCTCTACATGGCTGGATCTGAGGCTTAAAATATGCATACACTGCAACAAGAAAGAAACACCCCTAATTGCATCGGTTTTCGTGTTGCTTTGATTTGAGCATTGCTGCGCATCCCTATATTTTTTACTGTTGGAAAACTTGCCAAATGACCAAAAAAGGTTTTTCCTTACACCTGAAGCTTCTGAAACACTTCCAATCAAAGTTCCGTCACGCTAATCTTCATAGACGGTATAAAATGAAATAAAACCTGTTTTCAGTTTTATAGGTGTTGGTAGGTGTACTTTTAAACTAGATAAGTAAATCTCAGTGAAGTTAGTAGAGAGGGAGCGGAGCCTTCTCTCTGCGGTGTTTTCAGCTTCTCTCAGAGACTAAATGGCTTCCAGATCAGAGGAGGATTTCTGCTGTCCCGTCTGTTATGAGGTCTTTAGAAATCCTGTTGTTCTGTCATGCAGCCACAGCTTCTGTAAAGACTGTCTGCAGAGCTGGTGGAGAGAGAGACAAACACATGAGTGTCCAGTTTGTAAGAGAATATCTTCAAAGGATGAACCACCTTTAAACCGTGCATTAAAGAACCTGTGTGAGACCTTTTTACAGGAGAGACTTCAGAGATCTTCAGAGTCTCTCTGCAGTCTGCACTCTGAGAAACTCAAACTCTTCTGTCTGGACCATCAGCAGCCAGTGTGTGTCGTCTGCAGAGATTCAGAAAAACACACCAACCACAGATTCAGACCCATCGACGAAGCTGCTCGACAGCACAAGACGGAGCTTCAGGAAACTCTGGAGCCCTTAAAGGAGAAGTTAAAGGGTTTTGAACAAGTTAAAGTGAAGTGTTTGTGTTGGACCTGGACCTTGATGTGTTCTGCTGTTTGATCAGAGAGGCAGATTAAGGAGCAGTTTAAGAAGCTTCATTGGTTTTTAGAGGAGGAAGAGGAGGCCAGGATCACTGCTCTGAGGGAGGAAGAGGAGCAGAAGAGTCAGATGATGAAGGAGAAGATTGAGGCTCTGAGCAGAGAGATAGCAGCTCTTTCACACACAGTCAGATCCACAGAGGAGGAGCTGAGAGCTGGAGACGTCTCATTCCTGCAGAACTACAAGGCTGCAGCAGAAAGAGTCCAGCAGCGCCTCCTGCTGGATGATCCACAGCTGGTCTCAGGAGCTCTGATAGATGTGGCCAAACATCTGGGCAACCTGACCTTCAACATCTGGAAGAAGATGAAGGACATGTTCTCCTACAGTCCTGTGGTTCTGGACCCAAACACTGCTCATCCAGAACTCATCCTGTCTGAAGATCTGACCAGTGTGAGACTTGGAGAGAGACAGAAGCTTCCTGACAATCCAGAGAGGATTGATAGATACCATATTGTCCAGGGCTCTGAGTGGTTTAACACAGGGACTCACAGCTGGGTTGTCGAGGTTGGAGACAATACGTACTGGGAACTGGGTGTGTTGACAGGATTTGTCCAAAGGAAGGGAGAGATACAGTCTGAATTCTGGGGAATAAGGTGTTGTGAAGGTAAATACTCAGCATGTTCACCACCAGATTCAGTCACTGATCTCCAAGTGCAGAAGAAGTTCCAGAGAATCAGAGTGCATCTGGACTGGAATAGAGGAAAGCTGTTCTCTGATCCTGATACTAACACACACATACACCTCTTCACACACACTTTCAGTAGGAAGTTGTTTCCATACATTGAACCTTGGGATAAACACCCAATTAAGCTCTTACAACAGAAGGTCCCTGTGGAATGGTCTGTGAACACAAGATTATGCCAAAGGCGTTCCCGGGTGACATTTCCAAGATGGGAGGGTCGCCCATCGAGGCTTTCCAGGGTTTCCAATCGATCAGAGAGCCTATATACAATCAATCAGATTGTCAGTCTGGAACCAAGCAGAAGAAAATATGTACTTTAAGTACTGACATAGGGGGTTCAAACATCTGCATGTGACATAATCACTGTTTAATGTTTTTCTACTTGTAAAGCTCATGAAACAGGTTCATTTTATATTCCTGTTTGTGTCACTTTTTTGTCCCTTCTGAAACCCAGAGTTATGTCTGTGCCAACACATTATAGGACTCAAACAGACAAACCAGAAAAAGACATTTAAAAACATTAAACAACCTGTAATGTAACTCTAAGACTAGGACCTGGTGTCACACTTGTACTGCCTCCATTTATAACAATTATCTGAAACACTGTTTTGGCCTCGTTAATTCAGCATTTGGTACAAACATTCACTTCAATCAACCAGTACTGCATCAGAATAAAAACAACAATGAGGTGACATTTCCATTCATGACAGACTGTATGCTTGACATCTGACCATGATTCTCAGTTTAACACAGTCCAAGCCTTTAAAATGCAACTGCTTCACTCCTGTCAGCGCCCAGTTAACCGAAATGCTGATCTCAAGTAAACCTATTAAGTTATTATGAGGTGAGATGAGTGAGCAGGATTTCATCAGTGATGCTGCTGAGTCAGCACCCCTCCCTCCTCACATCGTTTCCCAGCACAGATTCATGAAACTTGGACCTTAGTGTGTAAAACATCAGAGTACGAGTGCTGGATCTGTCAGTTTTGACAGTTTTGTGGGAATTCAAACTTGGGATGGCTGCTTACGTCAGCTAATCACTTACACTATTTTGCATTGTACAGTTCATAAATTAACATCAGATCAGCACTTTTAATAAACATTTTATTCATAATTGCAAAGCTAAAATTATCACCAACACAGCAGCAGCAGATGTATGGGATGGATCATGGTCATAATGATTTGAATTGTAAAACCAACTGAATACATGATTATGAAATATAATCACAACTGTAGCGCTGAAGCATTTTACTTTGAAAATCATCTGTTTGCCCTGCTAGACATGTAATTTACTGATGTTGCCTGAATGCCTCAAATGCATCTACGTCAGTAGACGCTAACTATGGCATACATCATTAGGGGCCCCATTTTATGGGGTTTTGGGCTGTAGCAGTGAACTGCATAGTGCCTTAGTTAGAGGTTTAAGTGGGTTTATAGTTATCACTGCGAAATGTGCCAATGAGGGGCCATTTGGAGCCCCTTTTCCCTCGTAGGCCCCAAACATTTGCATGGTTTGCCTCCTTGACTTGTCCTGTATATTTGAATCCTATGAACATGTATAACAGAAATCTATTTTCCTTTTCAGTTGATCAGACAGTTTTTAAATGACAAACCTCTGCCAGACGGTTGAAAACAAAAAAAAGCCCATTTACAGTGAAAGCACGCTCTAACAGCCTGCATGTATTTTCCTCAGGCTGCAGTGCAGCCTGGGGATTATTTCAGGCTTAGCACCCCTCTCAAGATGTTGAATTAGGTTGAGTTAAGTACAATTCATTTGATATCACAAATCAAAATGTGCTCTACCCCCCCCCCCCCCCAACCCCCCAGCCCACTCCTCATACCACCACATGTAAATGTTTATTATTTTAACTGTGAAAATGATCATGTCACATGTAAAATCTCAGTTTGTATAAACTATACTTCCCTGTGATTGTCCTGACACACTGGCAGACAGTTTGCCATTACTTCATGTTAAAGCCTGTGTCCTCGCTCCCTCCCAGCTCTGCAGTAACACTGTTTGACCCACATCGCTGTGATTTTCATTTTTCCCATATGGACAACGTGCAGGTGTTGGAAACAGCAGGACCTCAGCTCGGCCTTGTGGCTGAGACGGCGCAAAAATCATTAAAAAGTGATTATGAGAGAGCTCACACAATGAACAGCATCAACTAAAAGCCACTGAGGAGTGAAATAGTCTGCATCTGCTGCTCGCTGCTTTGTTAGGTAGGTAAGTAAGCCTGAAAACTGAACCTTTAACAAAGCAGCTATAACCATTTGTATATGATGCAGCACAGTTCCTGTTTGAATGATAAAATACCTGCTCTGCACGCTGATTTAAATGTATTTGTGTATGTGATTGACTCGCAGGTCAGATTTCAGCTGGATGTGAAAAGTTCAGTGTTACCTCTAAAGGAAACTCCGTCAGAGTTCAGGAAGGCAACAGGGGTGATCCTATCAGGGATTCCTCTGAGCTGCTGCTGCCTTTTGCCTCAGCTCAGGCTCAGAGAGGTTGGCTCATCACTTCATGTTTTTCCAGACGTAATAAATCTTTCATAGGTTTCTCATCCCAGAGTACCCTGAAAATGGCCACATAAGATGAATGTCTGATTTAAGAAAAGATGGTTCCCTCAAATTGAGCAAAGTCCTGCAGCTGTTGTTTTTGTGAATCAATAAACAATATAAATAAATGAAATTCATCATGTGTGGAGATATAAATCAAAATGAAGAGAATGAAGAGAAAACAGGAGACTTTTTGTTGTTGTTGTTACCCACATTTATATGATTCTTCTTTGAAGCAATTAAAAAAATGGCGCTGAACTCACAGCCCTGTTCCCCTATTGTCCTTAAGTGGTCACAGACAGGCACAGGAAATGTGCATACATGCACCCAGAGAGAAGTCTGCAGCTGTCAGTAGCTGTCTGCGCACACGGACACTGGAAGTATGTCCATGATTTTACCAAGCAGCTCTGCAGAGAGATATTGTAGGTTACTTGCTGGAGTTTGGCTGGGGGACCCCGGCGGACTCTACTCAGTGTTTCTGGTTAAAACAAGTGTAGCATCCTGCTACATTTTGGCCTGTCTAACCAGGCCTCTCTGCACCTAAGTCAGAGTCGCATGCCAAATTTGTTACAGTACACACACATCCTTATTTTACACTTTAGTAGACCCTCACCAACTCACCTCTCATGCAATAGTATTATCAGATGTAAAGGGATCGTGCCATGACAACTCTGTAACAAAATTAGAATGGAGGCATCTATGCTCTGAGGAGGCAAGTCCCCACTTCGTCTCCCAGCTGGCCAGAATCTTTGCTGCGTGCCTCTCTGTCCCCTCATTTTCTGTCTCTTTATACTGTCCTGTCCAATGAAAGTGCCTTCTATCACTTTTTCTGTCACTGCACCAGTCCAAAAAGGTTGCACTTCTTAATACTAATACTTTATCTCTTTATCAATCATAGGAGTGTTTTGAGCATAATATGTAATAACCTGTGCCACCTCCCAATCCCTTTAAAAGCCAGGCGCACTTGCACAGTGAGCCCAATCCCAACACGCACATGCAGCAACTCTTTGCAGCCTGAGGGACAAGGAAGGGTTCTCTACAAAGAAGCAACACCACAAATCACATCTTCTGTGTTTGCCCACATTATGAAAAGTGTAAATAGATTTTCTGTTCATTATGAAACTGTGGTGGACAAATTTTGTCAAGGTGATGAATGGGAAACACTGCAGCAGACTCGGCTTGTGCAGCTTGAGCGTGTACACTCTGCATGTGCTCTCTACACCTGCCAATGCAGGCACGTATTCTTCTTTTGTCAATGCTTCCTTAGAATAACAGTGAATAACTGCACCGCTGACCTGAGACCAGGTTTTTGTTGGTCATTTGCGCAGTCGCTTACTGCTGCCTGAAGACAGCATTGCGCCAACAATTCACCTGACATCTCCTCATTTTAAGACCAACACGCCCATGGGTGCTCAGACGGGTACAAGTGTTTGCTATTTAAATAATGTGAGTGCTGGACGTGAAAATGTCAACTGCATCAGTCTGAAACTAGCAAAGACACTTGCGTTGTGCTTTGCGTTGGGGGTAAGCTAGGGTGCTGAATCTATATTTCATTCCTAAAGGTATTTTTCAAATCACTGTACAATGAGCTATTTGTCAGACTAAAAGCTCTAAGTGCTGCTGGGTTGTGGTGGATAACAGAAGTTACCTGCAGGAACTGGATAAAACACTTTCTGACTTTTCATCACTGTGGGTGATTTTTTATTACACTCTGTGTCATCCTTTTCAGCAGTCACCAGTCCTCAAGGTCAGTCAGTCAGCGGTCTGATGACGACATGCCATCACCCCAGTTTTTAATGTCAGGAGAGAGAGAGAGAATATCGACATGAGAAACATTAATGGGCCTTAATGGAGGAAGAGAAGTGACATTTTCTGAAAACCTTTCTCTGGCTCAGTGTGTCACTCTCTCACAGCACTTTGTGGTTTCAAGCAGCACAGTGCTGCTTTTTTGACAGATGTCATTCAAGGAGAAAACATCTGGATTTAAAGCCAATACCTGGTGATGAAAAAAAGCACCGTAGGGTGAACTTATGCATGAATGGATAGAGGAGGATAAAAGAGCCATGTCAACACAACAGTGCAGCAATAGTTTCCCTCATAATCCATACAATTTTACCTTCAAAGCTTGACTCACGATGCATCTATAAAACCTATACAACCACAGCATCCTGTGTTACATGCGTGTAAGCTCCTGTGTAGATCTGTGCTCTCATCCACACACACAGTTATTTTGCTTCCCCTCATCTGTGATCTGTTACTTTACTATAAAGCCAACTCTTTGACACACTGTTGATTAAATAATGTGTGGTTGCCTTTGGCTGTTGAATCTTAAAGTAACAATTTTTCCATTTGAATGGAGCAGCAGAGAGCGTGTCAGAGCAGTGTGGAGGATGTGAAGTGAAAACATGCAAATGGTCAAAGTGGAAGCTGCCAATATGTATTTATGTGTTTAACGTGTGTGTGTGTGTATACGCATTGTACACAAAAATACAAACTACAGTGCTGTACATAAGACTGTATATGTTGACATTTGTTTAGGAAAAAAAATAATTCCAACCCATTTCTGTTTTGTTTTTTGTTTTTTTTTTCTTTTTTCGGCAATCAACTTTCTATTGATTTTGATATCATTTATCAAAATCAGCAATGCCATGGCAAAAGCTCATATCATAAAAGGGAAAGGAAAGAAGAAAATGAAAAGAAATAATAATGAAGGCAAATTAAAACCTGTTGTGGTTTTCTTCCTTCCCATCTTCTCCCAAACACTCACACCCAAGATTTTTCCCAAAGTAACTAAAAGCTCTTACCTGAAGTAGTGTTCAGAGTAAACACGTCTTTGTCTGCCCACTGGTGGGCTGCAAAGGTATTGCAAGTGGTCTGACAAATTTGCAATACAGTACAGTTTTGATGAAAAAATGTAATTATTTAAAAGAAAAAATACAAATATGGATAATATTTTTAAATGTTTAAAAAGAAATTATCTTTTAAAAACATTAAACAGATGATTAAGACCTAAAAATGACACGGCACCTTAAATAAAAGCCAGCCTTAAAGATATGTTTATAGGTTTTTTTGTCTCTCAGATCCTCAGGCAGTATTATCCAGAGACATAGGGTCAAAGTGGCTAAAGACAGACTCCCCATGCACAGATTTATTTAGGACATCGCAGAAGTCCATGAGCTTGTTATCATGGTTAACAGGACAATAAGCACTGAAACACTGATTCTATAATGGCTTAATAAAGTCAGCATCATGTGGCACATTTCTGTTTGCCGCCTCTCGGTTTGACTAGTGCTGGACAATACACCTGCCCACTGTCTTCAAAGCTTTTCACACTTTTGTCGAACACCATCACTCAGCAGCTGATTTGACAAAAGGCTGCTTAACAGAGCATTGACTCGGAGCTACCCCCAACAGGGTCTATCTGTGTCTCCGTCCTTCAACCAACCAGCAGCACATCCATCTCAATCATCCTCACTCTCCACTGGCTCACGGAGAACATCCCCACAGGACAGGTGGGAGGCAGTGGGAGGCAGGAGGGGTTAGCAGGCAGAGAGAGCAACAGAGACAGGAAAAAGTTTTGGAAATATGTGAGGGACAAAGAATAAGAATTAAACATAAAGTGCGCAGAGGGAGAGGATGAGCACGTGTGTGTGGCAGGTGATGGGACATCAGTCTCTGCCGGAACAGAAAGCTCAGTTTTAAACCCTGTAATTCTCTGTTATTCTCTGTCTTTTACTTTATTTTCATCCCTTTCACTTCAACCACAACACAACCAATCAGTCCTAATACCTAAAGGACACCAGAGGTTGTTTGTCAGTGCCTTGTTGAATGAGCTTAAAGCAGCTATATCTGAGTTTTGTAAGCAACAGAAACACTCAGCTGGTGGGGTGTTTGTATCCACCTGATGAATCTAACTCCAATACTCCCTCTGTGTTAGCTCTGTTTTTGGTCTCCACCAGCTCCTGAGAGAAATATCTGGCTCTTGAGCTACTAAATTCTCCACTATGCTCTCTAGCTGCTCTTTAACTGTGTCCGTCCTGAGCAGGTAGTGGACAGTGGCTTTTTACAGCTGTTTCTCAGCTGGAAAATGCTGAATTTTGAATACTGAATACTGAAGCACAATATTCTGGTTCAATCACATCTCTTAGTCACACCAATGATGCATCTACCCCAGTATATAGTAACAAATGATTTTAAATATATAAAGCAAAATCCCCTTTTAAGTGCATAAAAAACAGGTAATTCCTGTATTGGATCAACCAGGGACAACCCAGAGATAGATTTTTAAGATATTTTTATTTATTTGACAGTACAGTAGAGAGTGACAGGAAAGGGGCAGAGAGAGGGGGAATGACACGCAGGAAAGAGTCGGGCCGGTCGGGAGTCAAACTGGCACTCGCCTGCTAAGAGCATCAGCTCATGTGGTACGCGCCCTAACCACTCCACCATCGGGCTGCCCAGCCCAGAGATAGATTTTGAGGGATTTTCTTTGTCTCACAGAAAGAAATAAGATCTTATTTGGAGATCACTGAATTCTGACCTGCTTCTCCTAAACCCCTTGTTTGGAGAAATAAGGAGCAAAAGAAGAGATCAAGATCTGAGAATTCAATCCTGTCCAGTTTGAGAATAACAGGAGAAAGACAAGAAAAGCAGGAGATCGTATGCTGTGCTTACAAGCCTTCATTTGATCACAATCACAATTTCAGATGTTGTACAGGCTCATTTATGAGACAATCTTTAAGCTCTTACTGTTGTCTTAAGAGCTGATTATTTCAGACAAGTAAAGATCAGAGCAGTGAGAGAAAAACAAGACAATCTTAAGATCTTAGGAGTTGAGATAAAGAAATACAAAAAATGGTCAAAATCTTATATTGATCTTTAATTGAGCTCAATTGTGTCTCGGAGAAATAGATTAGACAAAGAAGAGATCTTATCTTTGTATTTTCCTTTCCTCTGGGTGGCCATGGTGGCAGCAGGCCAAGCAAAACAGTCCACACATCCCTCTGCCTAGCATCGTTTCCCAGCTCCTCCTTGGGGGATCCCGTTTCCAGGCCAGATGACCCATAAAATCTCTCTAGCCTATTCTGGGTCTACCCCAGGATCTCATACCAGTTGGACGTTCCCAGAGGACACTCAGTGGAGAGGCCTAGGAGGCATGCTAATCAGATGTCTGAACCACCTCAACTGACTCCTTTCAACACAAAGGAGCAGCAGCTCTACTCCAAGCTCCATCCAGATATCAAAAAGACATCCATTAGATCCATTAGAGAGACGGAGATCCACTGACAGAAGGGCTCTGTTTTTGTGAAGATCTGTTTTTGTCATTCATTAAATAACAAAGAGACATACAATTAAACAGTGACCTGATGCGTTAGGTAAAATAAGCGTATCAGGTATCGTGTTGCTTAGCTATGGGAGATATGTGCTACGGTTCTTCCAAAAAGTTTTACTCCTGCACAGTTGTTTCAGACCTGTTGTTGTGTAGCAATTCAGGTGAAAAAGAAGAGACAAGGACACAGTTCTGGCAGCAGACTGTCCTGAGTTCTTTAGGTGAACCACTTTCTGCTGACTCTGGGTTTGAGAAGAGTTTTAAGAAGTGCAGCAGTGAGGGCAGGGAGACCTCTCTATGAAATATTTACTGCAAATGAGGGAGAGCGGAGGAGGAAACACGTCTCAAGGTAAAAAAAAAAAGACTTATTAACTGTAAATGCCAATATTTAGAGTACAGAATGGTGAAGTGAGGTGATGGAAACATCTCCGGAGGAAAAGAGATAAATATTTGCTGATAAAACCTTTGCTGAGGATTTTGCAGTATTTGTGATGTTAGCTGTTTATTGCTCAGGGCATTCTTACATTTTGCTTCATCATACGCCAACTTGCCTGAAGAAACACCATAAAAAACAAACAGAGCAGAAGCATCTCGTCTCTGCTGCAGACCGTGCATTTTCTCGTTGTCTCTACTCCAGGGGCCGTGTGTGTAGACAGTAAGCACACACAAACACCGTCCACACACCGTTTCCCACACATTACCTGGCAATTATAAAACAAGAGTGTGGATGTGAGCACATCGCACAGATCTCAGACCAGCGTGGAAACACTTTTCTAATGTTGGCTGCTGGTGAAATGATGAGATGAAATATGGAGTGAGAGATGTAACCTTAAATATTAAAAGGCTGTATGTTTAGTTGTTCGTTAACTTCTCTGTTTGAGGTTCAGAGCCTCGCTTCTGATTGGCTCAACGACCTGTTGTTGCTAGAGCTCGAGAGAGAGCAGCGATGTAAAACTACGCTGAGATGGTTTTTCTTCTTATGGATATCAACTTGTTTTTATCAGGGTGTTTGGCTGCTGGTTGACACCACACTGCCCTTTGTGTTTCATATTCCTTGGATCAGTTAAAGCTACTAACAGCTGCCACAGAGCAGGTTCTCGTTCCGTTAACAAACACGCAGTGATTCGCATCTCGGTGCTGACTGTTTTACTGACATTGGCGTGTTGGTCAAACTCTGCATTTGTCCCAGTTGTTCATTCCTGCAGGACATTTTCTTTCAGTTTTAGAGGCAACAGCAAAACTTGAAGATGAAATCTGCCCCCGAAACTCAAACTTCCTCTCAGACTGCTGAGGAGGCTGTTTCCCTCCATCGTCTTCTTCCTCTCTCTTCTCTTTTGCTCTTTTTTTGGTTTCCATGCTTTTCCTCTAAAGTGGCTGACTTTGTGATGTTCATATGTGTGTGTGTGTGTGTGTGGGGGTGGGTGGAAGAGATGAGTTGTTTGTGCCATGCTCCTTTAAATCAAAGGCGAGAGGAAGGCTGTGCTTTAATCATATTTCACGCCGACCTCACTTATCTTCCTCGCCTGTTGTTTAAGGCCTGTCACTGCAGATATATCAGCCCCCGTTTGACTGCTACAGTATGTGGAGTTCGGAGGCTACGCACACACACACACGCAAGTATAGAAATACACACAGCCCAGAGTGCAGGAATATTTTGTATTCATGTCCTCATACACACAGTGAAGAAAATTATGTAAAATTTTTTTTTTTTTAAATAAAAACATAAGTCCAAGTGTAAAAGAGCTGACAAGACGACAGCCTGGTAAGATCTGCTACCACGGGACCACCGGATGTAAATAAGAGTTTCTGTGACAGTGCACAGTTAAAAAAAAAAAAAAAAAAGCAGCAGGCTGAAGGTTACAGTGACAGGCCTCTAACCTGAAGGCTGCTGATTCAAATCCCACAGTACATCCTTGAGTGGAAAGGTGGCAGGAGGGAACACCAAAAAAGACACAGAAAAGTGCAGTGACGTAGTTTATAGAGCGACAAAGTCCACGTTAGGACGAGGTTGGGGTTCATGGATGGGTCAACAGGAATATTACACAGGAGAGCTGTGTTCAATTCCCTTGTGGAAGCAGCAGTTTATGTTGTTTCTGTTATCCATGACCATTCAACAAAGTTATTATTATTGTAACCATGACAACAAAGCACAACTGATGTTGACAAAGCATTTATTTGAACCCAAACCACGACCTTTTCCTGAACCTGACTGCTTTCATGGTTAAACCTAACCAAGCCAACCATAGCGACGAAGGTCTGGTACACGTGCCACCATAGGGCCACAATTTCAGGAGACAGACCTACGGGTCATATCAGAGAGTTAGAGGACTGGTTGGGTTCATACATTGGAACACTGACAATGTCCTTGTTTATGTTTATTATGCAATAATTTATTATGTTTATTATGTAATAAAAACCTGTGGACATGAAGACTTAAAAGTGTATGTGTGTGTTTGCGCATTACAGATTCCCTCTGCCATCTTCCATTAAGTCCATACCTGACCTTACTCCCCTGTCGTAGGCATCATATGGAAATGCTGCACATACATATGGAACAGCATTTGTGCAAATAAAGTCCAAGAGAAAGCGGCGGCGTCACGTACTGAGCCTTCATTTTATTTCAGACCACAGCAGAGAGATCTGCGCTGCCTCAGCTTCAGGAACGCTCAGGAAAATGCAGCTTGTGTGGACGACGCTGCGCTCCAGGATCAATAAAAGAGCTTCGCTACTGACAAGATATCTGATTCAGAAAAGAGCGACATTACCACCACGCTGCTGAGAGGAGTAATTTAAACGAGTTACCCTGCTACACTGGTGCAGAATATATTCATCATGTTTCATATGGTGCAGTATCTGTAGCCAGTGTCTGTCTGTGTGTGTGTGTCTGTGTGTGTGTGTTCAGCTCTATTCGTTCAGTCCCAAGAAGATGATCCATCAGACACCAAGCATGTTCTGCCCTGGTCACATGACAGAAGCTGAAATGACCAGAATGAACACGCACACACCACAAAGAGAGAAAAAAACATCTTACCCCAAAAAGGTGAATTACTGTGAGAGCACAGCGAGGACGTAAACACAGCCATCAATTTAACAGAAGAGAGAAAGCAACAGGAAGCTTTACAGTGCTGACATCAACAGAGCTGTGAGAGGAGGAACATCATCGCTCTGTGTCCGACAGGCTGCAGAACACTGGTTTTATTTCAGGGAACAACATGCATCACCCACAGAACATTTCAAACTGTGTCATTCCACAGAGAAAACATGTATAATTGTATTTATTTATAGCTTGATGCTGTTTTTACTGCAACTGTTAACTCAGCTTAATGAGATAAAATCCATACCACTTTTAACAGTATCCACTGATTCGGTTCAGCTGTGCCTCTGTTCTGTAAAAGTCCAACTTCTTGTGATTATTTTTGCACCAGTCTTGTACTGAGAACAGTGTGACACAGATCTCTCAGACTGGGAGCCTGTAAGTTAACAAACACGGGACACGAGATGTAAGAACATTTTTCTGGGAGGTTTGTTTGTGTTCTGTGTTTCAGGTCAGATTCATCAAGTCTCTTTACTGCAGCAACTTGTAAATGACCTGTTTCACCCTGACGAATGCCACATGTTGATGAGGAGATGTGTGTTAATGAGATTTCATCATTAACCTTTTCTCATTTTGGACCAAAACTGTGGACTAGTCTGCAGACAAACTTCAGACATTCAACATTTCCTTCACTCTTTTAAAGGGATAGTTCAGGTTATTGAATGTTGAGGTAGTCATGCATAGTCAGTGTGTTACCTGCAGTATACTCTGATCAGCGTGCTGTCAGTTTAGAGAAGCAGCAGGGAGCTCCGGCACAGAAGGTGAGCCGGTGCTGTGGACGGGGTCAGCAGAAGACGTGTTTTAGATCTACTGAAACAATCCAATATCCATTTAAATGTTTGCTTCATTCAGAATATTTTCAGCGCTCTATCTTCCTGTCAAAACAAAGTGAAGTTTAGCTCTTTCTGATTCACTCAGCTGACCTGCAGCTGTGGCGTTATACAGTGAGCCCTGTATGTGCGTTTGTGCGTAGGAATACGGTAGTTCATCGGTTGACAAAAATGTAGTTCCAAAGGAAAGTAGTGTTTTGAAGGAAGATAAAGTGCTGAAAATATAGCATAAATGGCATAAATGTTCACTTGGGCTCAAGGATGAACTGATTAAAATTTGGTGGTCAAAGGTCAAAAGGTCACTCTGACCTCACAAAACACATTTTTGGCCATAACTCCCAAATTCATACACTCATTATGACACAATTTAACTCAAATGTGTATTAGGATAAAATGTGATAAAAAATGATGGCATTTTATATCCAAAAGGTCAAAGGTCAACTTCACTGTGACATCATAATGTTCTGCAAAAATACCTCTGCCCATTGTTCAGTGACCATATTGCCTGCAACTTGGCTGGTTGGTGGAGGACAAACAACTGCGAGGCAGTGATTCTAGTTTATTGTTTTGTTTTATTTTTTTAGATAGTTTTTTCTTATTTATTTATTTTTGTTGCAATTTTATGTGAAGTACTTTGAGCTGCATCTTATGAATAGAGGGTGATGCACAAGTGAAGTTGTTTATGTATATTATATAAAGTTTTTACTATATTATGTTTATACAAAAAACATTTGGATAATTGACATCACCAAGTAAGGCTGCCTGAAGTTATGTGTGGACACGCTTCATTTCCAAAAATGTAACTAGAGAGGGAAAAAAAGAACAGCTGAGCTTCAGGTCTGTCTTCAGGTCTGACAGAAGCAGCAAATTCAGTGTCAGTGGTCGTGTTAGAGAACCTGAATAAATATTAATAAGCTGCCAAGACGTGTCACCAAATGTGTGTTAGTGTGAGAATGAAAGTGGGAATGGTTTGACATTTAGTTTGATACTGAAAAAAAAACACTATATAAAGCAAAGTGGTTTATGTGTGTGTGTGTGTGTGTGTGTGTGTGTGTGTGTGTGTGTGTGTGTACTTCTCTACTTGAGTGTTTCCAATTTTTGTCACTTTATTTCACTTGATCACATTTCAGCTGCTGTCACTCATTACTTCAAAGATTTTACAAATAAAGTATATTTAAAAAAACATCTATAAAATGTGATACTTCCAGATTAAACAGCCCATTAGACCTCATTACAGCTGAAACAATATATTGATTAATTGACAGGACTTTAAGTATTTTGATAACTGAGTTTCAGTTGTTTTATTTATATATTTTTCTTTCCTTATAAAATGAAATATTAAACTTTGGTCCCCTCGTCTCTCTATGAATTTCTTCTCAAAAACAAATCCTTTGCTAACTGTAACTGATCACCTGTGAGTGCAAGGAGAAAAAATACAATATCTCAGATTTTTAACATCTATGGCTGAATATTGAACCAGGAAGAAATACAGCTCATAAATATTGATTATAGTGTTTGTTAAAGTCATGTCCTGTTGTGGATGAAAACATATTAATGGAGATAAATGGAATCACCACAGAGGAAACTCTCAGCGGAGCCAGATCAGGACCAGGAGCTTTGGCGAGACTAAAACTTAAAACACTGAATTTCTTTCCCCTAATATATACAATGGAGTTTTGACACCCAGACTAAACACACTTCCACTAATGACAGCAAATGATAAAATAATGATAAAATAATAAGAAATAAACTTCACTGCTTTTTTAGTGCTAATATTGAAATAAATGTGAGACCAAAGTGAAATGGTAAAAAACTAAAGACTGAAAAAGAAGAAAAATCAACATTCAGAAATATTTATGTATCATGAATAAACAATTGTTGAAGTTGAAGTACAATCTATACTTTTTACTGTACACACAACCCTTCAGCTGGCCTCATGTATAGTATTATGTGCACATATTTATTCTTTAACAGAAATCCCATGATGTAAACAGAATATTAGCAAAAGCATTTATGTGGCAGAAAATATTATCATACTTAACAGCGTATTAATTAACATGAAATAATAACTAGGTCCTTACAGTATATGTCAGGACAAACACCTCTTTATTATCCTCAGTGTCTGCACGAGAAAAAAACAAATATGTTACAAGCTGCCCCTCATCACCTATAAAACTCTTAGCACCATCCCACCTGGCAGAACCTCTCAGTCCCTGAAACCCGCACACACACCCAGTTCACCAGATGCAGGGTATCAGCTCTGCTTCCCCCTTTTACCTGTGTTTTCCCAGTGGTTCCCCTTCCTGGTGGTCCATGTTTGTCCCAAGAGAGAGTGTGTGTGTGTGTGTGTACCTCTGCAGAATAAATTCCTGTCTCATCCATCCAGCCTGTGCCAGATTGTTCAGTCACCAGTGCGGTTCAGACGCCATGGCCAATGTCTTTGTTTGCTGCCAGTTCTTCCTTGTGTTCGCCTGAATCCTGCTGACCCTGTGTTCTGCCTGTGCCTCAGCTTCATTAGTCCTGCTCACCTGTGCTCTGGCCTCGTCCAGCTCTGTCATGCCTGCTGCTGCTGATTCACTGTCTGCCTTGCTCTGCCATCAGCCCCCTCAGCCTTCCTCACTCCATCGCCTTGCTCAACCACCTGTTCTATTCCACCATTCCCAGTCACTCTCCGAGGCCACTCCAGCCCCATCAGCAGATCCCTCCTCCGTTCACATTTACAATAAACTGCCATTTAAATGTTCTTTCCCTCCAGGTCCAAATCTGAATTATTACAACTCATCCCAGAGATTAACAAGCTGTCTATTGGCAGCAGAGCATTTTCATACTGAGTTCTCAATCAGGGGGGCAGACCCCCCCCCCAAAACCTTTAAATACTTAAAACCAGCTATTTTCAGTCACCTACAGTTAAATAATTAAACCCTGTTTGCATAAACGAGTACAGATTGCCTGCCTGAATTTCACTTTCATATAGTTTTATAATATGTGTAATGATCTGTTTATCTTTAACATAAACTGAATTAATATAAGGTGCACTGAGATTTGTATGACTTTACACTTTAAATAAACTCACACCGGTTAGGATGGTACATATTTTATAGTGGATGCCGATCTGTTCTGAGTCAGACCAGAAAAACCCAAATCCTAAAGCACTGACCTGCAGTTACACACTCCCTGAGTCATCACACACATTTAAACTACAGTCCTCCTGTCCAGAGTCCATCTGAGGCTGATGGGAAGGTCATTGGTTCTGCAGGTATTTGATCATAAACCAAAGCACTGGACAAGTGAAGCTGTTGACCTAATGATGTCCCGTGAAGATTCAGAGGATCAACAAAGTCATTACAATTCATCCTGATGGGGAACAATGACTGAACCACATTTCATCACAATCCATCTGATAGTTGTTGAGATATTTCACTCAAAACCACAAATGTAAAGCTCATGGTGTCAGTCTGTACCATAGTCTATATATAAAGACAGATGCAGGCTCTGTGATGCCACCCATACGGTTTCTGATGAGCAGTTTTGAAGCTCAGAGTGGGCTGCTCCTCTGTCGCCATCTTGGCAGTGCCTGACTCCACCTAACTCCTGATTAATCCAAAAATGGGGCAAAGAGGTGAGGCATTTATGGAGCCAAGACTTCGGCACATGCTGGTTTGTGGCAAATATACACTCACCAATATACACCTGGTGATCAGTCGGTTTCAGGCTGACTACGATGGAGTCTCGAATGCTTGTTGTAATGTTCATGTTATGTTATTTGTTTCATAGGTGCTGAGGAATGTGTGAGCCTGTGAGGCACATCTTATTAACCTCTACAGTTTCTTCTACACATTTATTCTTATTTAATCTTTTTTTTAGTCAGGTCGTTTCACTGAGACTCTCAAGGGTGATATGAGAAGGCGAAAACATTTGGACAAACTCACAATCAGTGAACAGAAATAACACAACTAAGCCACAACTAATAAAACCAGTTACTTACAGGAGTCACAAAAACGTGATGATAAAGTTTAAAATCTCAAAGGGGAAAGAAAGACTTGGACAGTTTGCAGTTTGTTCATAACTTTTAAAAGGAACATAGACCCTGAAAACAGTTGTGCTGAGATCTGTATGTACATGAGGGATATCACAAGCATCAGTACACTTGTATCTGAACACACGTCTGCAGATTGTTAAACACATTCTCAAAGTTCACACATACAGACCGGCAAATTATATTGTTACAGTACTACTGTTATGTAGTGTGTGTGTGTGTGTACTGTATGCAGGACTCCCAGCTGTCAGGTCCTGAGAAACAGATGGGTCCGGTCAGAGACAATCCCTCACGCACGCACACACACACACACACACACACACACACACACACACACACACACACACACTCACACAGTTAACAAGCTGGTTTGCAACCAGACGAGCACAACCCGACAGGAGCAGCAGGTCCACAGACCTGATGTGACCTCCAGCTGTAGAGTCAGAAAAGAAAATGACTCTAGAGTTCAAGTTGTGACAGACACATTTTTACGGAGTCACAGAGAAAAGCAGAGTTTTCAGTGTTTTCATCCAGAGACTGACATCCACCAGCTGCCTGCAGTTGTTCTGATAACAAATGCTTTAAATGCGCTTCACAGGCTGTAGAAAAGCCGACAATGATATTTCTCAAATTTGTCAGTTCAACCACAGAGAATAAATTCAATACAGAGAGAGTGATTTTGTCACAGTTGGATGCAGCTCTCAGATGTCACTGTAAACTTTGAGATTCATGGTAGCAAGTGTTACTGTTGAAAACTATTGTACTGAACTTGAATATGAATTTACATAATCTCAAATGCATTGTACAGTATCCCAAATCTGCTTTCAAGGTCAAATGACCTGAATTCACTTTTCAGAGGAAAACGACTCCTCCTGCGTCACTGCATGGATTGTTTTTTAGGTGGCTGGTCTGACGCTGTTGATTTGTAAAAGAGTCTCTCTAAAAATGTTCAGTTTTGTATCCTCTGTGGCATCTTGTAACGTTACCTTCTGTTCTACAAACACAAATGAGTCCTGATGTGTTTGCGGTCCATCACAGCACTGCTCCTGAAACACTCCGCCATCTTTTCTTTATGACTTATTGAACAGGCTGCTCAGCTGTATTTCCTTTGTTGCTCGTAATGGCAGGGAAAGCCATTTGTCACAACAAGTTCACCTTAGCTGGAGGAAAAACGAGGGGAAAAAGGGATGTCAAGAAATAAGTGATTGCCACCTTGATCCCAGCCGGCTACCAATCTTACCCCCACCACTTTTTGAAAAGCTGTGGCACAGACAGGCCACTGAAATCCATACATTTCAAATGAAACAGTCATTGTTCCTCCAGATTAATACGTCTTGCTGGTAGTAATACAGGAAAGCTTGATGTACCTGTCAGAAAAATAAACGACAGAAAAAAGAAACACAAGTTTGAAATTATCTTTGAGTGCAGCAAGTGCACAAGCTTTGTTCAGCTGCCTGTGGGCCTGATCTCTGCAACAGTGGAGGAAAATTAATCCCCAGTCTGTGTTTACAGCTCCGCTGTTCACAAGCTACGGTGAAGAGCACTTACAATGGATTTTAACCTTTTTCCACAAGAAATTTGAACAGTATTTTTTGTGATAAAGACACCAACAGTCTGACAGTGGAAGCAGTAAATACTATCATCATATGCCGCAGGTTGTTGACGGACTGTAGTCACAGGTAAAACCAGCGATAACTGCCTGAAAAGTTGGAAAAATGAACAGTACTCAGCTGTGGTCCTCCCTGGATTCAGTATGATCCTCACAAACCTAAAGGCAGTGTACGTAACACTGCGCAAGATGGTTTGCAATCTGTGGATGTGTTTCCATCCACCTGTTTTCATGCAGATTTCCAATTTGTGCATTAAAAAAAAGTTGTAACACGAGAAAAAAAAAAAAACGGTGTAAAGTGTTTGGTTGTGTGTTCAGTTTCACAGTCGTGTGGATGAAAGCCAAAGTGAAACAGCCTGAGTGAATAAACACTGACGTACAAGAAGCATGGAGAAAGGAAAACAACAGATGTGCGTGGAGCGATGATGAGGAGACTGGAACCTTCCTCACATTACCACATGAAATAAAGAGAAATGTTTTTTTCTCATGGTTTCTGTCGTTTGAACTTTGACTGGAGCTCTTTTGATGATCTCATCTTCTTCTGCAGTGGTTTAATGGCAGCGACTGGAGAAACAGGACTTCACTTGTGTCTTATTTTGAAGGTTTTCTATAGATTTCATGCTACATTTGGGTGAAAACTGTGCTGCAGTCCCAACCATGCAGGAAAGCAGTGTCAGGTACACATCACTTTAACAAACCAAGCTCTGCTGTATTGTAGAACTGGGACATGCAGCAGATTGTAGGGAGACCAGCAGTATACTGATTCAGGGTTGTTTGAAAAACAGACTAATAGACAACCTCTATATATGAGCCAGCAAAGGTATTATTGTTTAAAGACACCTTTTTTCACTTCAGTTAAACTCTAAAGCCAGGCTCAGACCACAGGAATTTTGGGCCAATTAATCCCTCATTCATTCTTCTTAACAATCAAGGGAGAAATCTGGTGTGGGGCCTTGGTCTGTGCCCATGTTCAGCCCAGTTTATCTGGTAATGTGAGGGGTTCAGTCTTAAAACCTGAACAGCTCACAGACTCACAGTCTCGCTGAAGAATGAAACAGTGTTAATTGCATCTCCCAAACCATTTTCCCATAAGTTCACCTGAGGCGGTACATTGCCCCTGCATTGCTCCCTCTGGCACGATAAATATTCTGTAGCTAATGTGTGCATGTTTGAGACTAGGGAGAAGATCATCTGTGAAGTTCCCCCTATGTGTGTGATGCAACCTGATTTTAAAACTCCTGTAGTCGCAGCCGGGCTCAACTTGACTGAAATGCTGACTGAATGTGTTTCAGTGAAATGTGTAGCTGGTTCAAAGCGCTCAAAGGGGACTGTCAGGTGTGAAAACAGCTCCAAGTCTTGGCTTCTGCTGTGGCTTTGTGTGCTTTGCCATAGGGAGACGTGTATGCCAGCATGATAAATAATGAGTCTGGTCAAGATCATCCGTCTCAACTCTTGTTACGTTCCATTCCTTTGTGTGTGACAGATGCTGGGCATTCTTTGTATTAAAAAAAAATAATAATATGAACCTTTCTCCATGTTAGTTCTGGGGATAATTCACCTTTCTTTCCTACTCCTTTAGACAGTCTCATTAACTTCCCAAGTGTTAATTAAATAATCACAGATCGGATCCTTTTAATAGCGCATAGTTCAGTGCTTAAGTGACGGTGACACTGCAGCCCCCTCTTTGTTTGGTAGTTTCACAAGATCCCTTTTTTTTACATTCTGTCTCTCAGTGTGATGGTGGAAAAGTGGTGCAATAGGCCAATAACTTTATTAATCTTTTGTCCTGATGATTGAATCAGGAGAGTTTCATGTCCATCCAAGCTGTAAAAGACCTGTGAGTCACTGACATTGTCTATGAGAAAACTGATAATGACTTTGACTGCAGGAACTAGTCTCTTCTCTTCACACTTCGCAACTTCATGAAGAAATCAGAATTGAACTTGAAGGGAAACTCCACCTGAAGACGCTCTAAAGTTTGTAGATAAAATTATTTTTCAATTGTGAAGATCCATTGCATCAGGAAATCATCCAAAGGGGTTTGCATTCAGCCAATTAAACACAAAATGAAGCAGGACTCCAGATGTGAACCAAGACTCTGGTGTTACAGTTGTGTGGTTTATATTCCTTCTATCCACCCCAACCTTCTCTTTGTGACCCAGCTGCTGTCAATAAATGTGACTTCATTCATTCAAAAAAATCTGCTGCCTCTGAACATGATCCAGCCAGAATTTTTTTTTTTTTGCACGGTGGCTTAACTGAAAGAGAACTGAGATGCCTGGACAGAACAGGACAGTAGTTTGTCTCCAGGTTTTCTCTGCACTTGACCTATTTTTAAACAGATCCAGATCCAGATCCCCATGATGTACTTCTTTCTCTCTTAAACAAGAGAGAAAGAAGTTAAACTCACTTCACACCTCGTTTGCATGCATTTAAATGCAGTTGACTTTAAAAATAAAAATAAATAAATAAATAAAAGATAGGACAGAATGTGTATACAAGGCTAAAATTCTGTAGTTTACACAGTTTACAGATGTTCATTGAATGCATCACCTGCAAACTGGCGGAGCATTCTCCACCCGCCCTGTCACTGCGGAGCACACACCTCCGACAGGTGAACGACACACACTCAGTTGGGTCCGGAGAGGAGTGGAGTGACTTGGGGAAGATGTGTGAGAGCTGAAGTGGAACTGACGGAAGCTGCAGTATCACCGGAGGGGGACACTCGGTGAGTGAGCTACCCCCCCCCTGTGTTGATCCTGGGTCCAAAATGTTCTTGAGAAACTCAGGATGGGTGGCATGTATTTCCTGCGGATAGATTTCCCTTTTCTTGGGTTGCAGCTTTTGACAGGAACAAGGAGCATCTGAAATAACTTTGCTGAAGCCACCTGCTGGTGCATTAAACAAACCTGTGACAGATAAATCCAAAAATCCCTCTGTCATCTCAAATTTGAATCTTCAGCTCAATCTATTTTTATAATAAAATATGAAGATGTTCAGAAAACTATAAAGAAATACAACAAGTCCTTTTCAGATTCAAAACATTTATCTATGCGTCTTCAGTGTGCGTGGTATATTTTTCTTTGTGTGTGGTGTATTTAAGTGTGTATGTAGGACCATGAATTTGCACGATTCCTCGCAGCATCTTTCTGTCAAAATAACCCTTCCTTATCTTTGTCTGTTTCTCAGTGTGGAAGCTGATCTAAATAGATTTGTTGTGCCCGTCCCAGCAGAACGTAATTGACCATCAGATGCTGGAAAAGTCTCAGACTGAAACATCTGAGTCAGGAGCTGCCAACCGAAGGCAGCTCTCCAGATCAGTCACTCCATCCTCTGCTGGAGATAAGGAGGGACAACAAATCAATTTTCAGTAGAATACTGCTGAATTAGCTCCTGCTGCCAGCCAAATTATGATGCTATCTTTAAACATCTGCGATCAAAGACTTGGAAAGATACATTTCTCATTGTCATGAAGCAAAGAACCCTGTTAGTGGATTGCTGTGAACAGCTGAATGTAAAGTGTTTCAAAATCTGAACAACAATAACAACAACAAGAAGTGCATGAAAAGAAAACCAATTAACTGCAGTGAAGCCACACACTGTTGTTGTAGATATTGTAACATGTTGTACACAATCCAGTAACAATATAGTCCACAGGTTTTCAGACTGTGCGGTGCCTCCCCAGTGGGGTGCAGGAGAGATACAGAGCGCTGTGGAGGGAGAGATGTGAGACAGAGCTGCTGTGTGAAGTGGAAGGGACAGGTGCGTGCAGGTGTAAAATATGAGAATCAAACTCCTCGGTCATAACTCAAATGTGAACACAGAGGTAAAACACGTACTTGTAGATTCAGTGTGACTTGAACTTATCTCTGATGTCCATCCAGAATACACATCAAGAAATCCACTATAAGAAAGCAGAACTTCACTCAGAATCATCATGTTTTTAGTTTTCTTCAGTATCACAGTGATCTAGAGATAGTTGTTAGTTCATCCATGACTTCACAAGGGGAGCTGATCACAGCTGATTCAGCAGCTTTAATTGCTGCCATCTACTGATCAAATGTCCTTATAACCTCCAACTAAACCAGTGAAATCTCTGTGCCAAACCAGATAAGACTGTATTATTAATAACCATCTCTGAAAACCTGTTGCCTGGCAACTCGTCCCACAGGACTTTAGCGTTTGTGACAATATATATTTAGCTAAGTCACGTAATAAAATGAGGGCTCAGAAAAATCCCTTCAATGCAAATCACATTTGTGTGGCATAATGGAACCTGCAGTTTTCTCCGAGACACTGAGCCTCATTTACAAACAGTGTGTACAAACAACTCTGTGCAAACCATGCATATCAACATTTTACACACAATTTTGGTATTAATCAATATTTTCTTACCTGAATTTGTTTGTACTGTAGGCTGCCTCAGATCATGCCTACGCACACATGAGCAATGCCAAGCTGTCTTAAAAAAATGTAAACACAGCTCTTTCAGCTAAATACATAGCCTATTAAAACTGCATTCATTAAAAAATGCTTTAACAGACAACAATATTTAAAAACATGAATTTACAATTTACATTGATTGTCCTAGTCCTGGCTTACAATGAAGTATCATACCACACTGACTGACACTTCTCTGACGCTAATGAAGCACACAACACTTCAGAACATGCACTTATTTACTAGTGAGGACGTCCAATAATTGTTTCATTGTTTCAGTAATGTCTTTTCTGCCTGTCACGCTGTCCTTCACAGCATCCAGGAGAGCCAGCTGGTTGTGGACAGCCTCACTGGTCAGGATGTGGACATGCCGACGAGATTCCTGGGACGCGCATTTGGGAAGTTGTCTGTGTGACTCCTGGCTGAGAGAGTGAGATCGACGGCACATCGTGGAGAACCTGACGCTAGTTAGGAGCGACTGTGTAAGCTTTGATTTACAGTGGATGATGTTAAATTATATTTATCATCCTCAAAAAAAGACGGCAATATAGATAAGCAGTCAAAGATGAAGCAGTAGGAGACATGCTCTTCATACAAGAGCTGATATTTGGTTTACAAGGAAAATAGGCTGTTTTAAGTGATCATCAGTCTTTTAGTAGAGTTCAACCATTAATAATATTGACAAAAGAGGTTGTGCTACTGTTATTATGCAAAGCACAAGACCAGTTTTATTAGTTTGTCTTTTGCAAAGTTGATGTCCCTTGGGTCAATGTGTGGCAGCGTCCGGAGTTAATCTTGTTTTTAGTGCCCAATATAATCCAATTATCCAGTTAGCAGCTGTAGTAATTGGAAACTTCACCTCCACCTGCATTTTAAATGTGCTACAACAGCACCATTTAAGCTTAAATTCTTTTAAGTCGCATGTTGAAGCGATGATCACAACTGAGTGTTCGGCTCCAATGTTTCCTTTATTAAAATAGAAGCCTTTTTATTCCAGGCATGAACCTCTGTGGGTAATATGCACATAACTAAAAAAAGAAATGGATTTCATGGTGTATAATGAGGCTCGAACACCGACATCAGGAAAGAGAAGTCACTGACTTGGATTCCTGTGGAGGAGTTACTTTCACATACAGTGTATAACTGATTCAAGCACATAGACATTATATTTTTGAACTTTGTGATTTGAGCTGCTGATGATTCCTCTGTGAGTAAAAAGTACTGTCCTGCTTCAGCAACACTGAAATTCTGTCAGAGAAAATGCTGGGACTCTACATGTTTCTAAGGTTTTAGTGACAAGTTAAAAGGCAGTCAGTCAGAGTCTGTTTTGACTTTAAAAACACCACATTCACAGTCAGTGCTGATGGTAAAGTCTTCACGTTTGTGCTCAATAATTAACAAGAGTGTGTAAAAGTAATAGTGTTTTGCTTAAAACCAGGAAAAGAAATGTATATTTACATAAAAGTGTAAAAGTAAATTGACTACTTCTTCTTATTCGTTTAATTGTTTATCGTTACTATTGAAGTGGTGACTATTGTAGCTTGTTAGCTCATCAGTCACTAACAGGACAATAAGTCTCACAGTGTATTAGCTGCACATCAGTCTGATGTCCTCCCGTCAGTTCCACCGGATTGAACCGAAATCCAATCAGACCTTTAATCTTCTAGCCTGAGATGGATTTGCTCTCCACCTCCATACCTGGTGAAATTACGGTCATGAATTACCTTTGTTGAAATTGTTGTTTCAGCCAGAGTCAACACTGTTGCACAGCTGCATGTCCTTGTTGCAAAATGATAAATGTACAACAGACGTCAGTTTCTTCGGATATTCTACAGACGTTTTCTACAGCGGCCACACAAGCCCTGTTCAGACCTGGCTTTAACATGTGTCTTCAGCGTTCACACCCTGAGATGATCACTTGTGGTCAGATCACCTGAGGCGTTAATGCCAGGTCTGAACAGGGCTAAAATATGTCAAAATGATGTAAACAAACTCACTGTCATCTCGTCTTCACAAAGCATCTCTTATCCGGATTGGATAGTTTTTGTCAGACCTCCGTCCACTGCAGCTGTTCACAGGTTAAAACTCCTCTGCAGCTCAAATAACAGACAGGAGTCATTTCACAGGGCAGCAAAGTTGCTAACAATTATTTAGCTCCTGACAGCAGAACCAAACGTGCCACTCTGAGAAGTTATGGCCAATTGGGATTGATTTCCTTCTCTCTGGTAGTTTCCAGACCCTGTTACACCTCATCTAGTTTCCCGTCTCAGATCACCTGACTCGCTCACCTGTGCAGAGCTGTACCTCATTTCCTCATCAACCTCCCTTTATAAAGAGAGCCAGGTTTATTCAGTAGCAGTCTGCCTGATTCACTGTGTGTGCTTTTATGTTTAAGTCTCTTCTTTGTGTCTGAAACCTGTACCAGCCGCCCTCCTGCCATTTCATACCTCTGCTCCCCACAGCCCCTCGGATTTGTTTGCCCTCTAACTGCCTGTTAACATCCCTAAACCCTGCTGAGTCTCTGGATGCTCAGACCTGTGACAGCTTCAGTCGCAGGTCTTTGTTAGTCTGATGATAATGTAAGCAGAGATGAGATGAAATCACCTCCTCCAGCACGCTGCCAAACGCTGCTCAAGGTTGATTGGGTCACGGTATTTACCACGCTGCCTCCTGAGGTGTGAAACTAGCATTTTCAGAGCGACACCAAACTGTGCTGCTGACATTCAGAAAATACAGCCTGAAGCGCTGATGACGAACCACTCTGTCATTTCAGCTGGAAGAAGGACATCACAACCACAACATGCAGACTGTTTGTTTTTTTAGGCTAGTTTGCATGAAATACTGTCTCTTTATGTTTTGTTTTTTCATTTTGAATATACAAGATGTGTGAATATACAGTGAGTGTTTAATGTGCTGATAAGCAGCCAATTCATGAAGTACAAAAAAAATGGCTGTATGTCTTGTCAGCATTATTTATGTTTTCAGTTATTATTGCTGCATGGATTGAGCTGAGCATGAGCAAAGTGCATGATGTACTTTTAGCTTCATAGATGAAAATGTCCGTCATCCCTACGCGGTGTTTAAAGCGAAATATCTCAACAAGTGTTGGATAAACTGTTTTTGTGGTGCCTGATGGACTTTTTATCTGGCGCCATCGTCAGGTCAAAGTTTCAATTTGTCCAATACTTTGGTTTACAACAAGATGTTGGCAGCAAGTACCTCAAAGCACCAGAGTCACTGACCTAACTGTAGTGTCTTGGTGGCTGTTCATACCGAAATCAGTCCGTCAGTGTTAAAACAATGCAGGTGTTTGTGTGTGTGTGTGTGTGTTGTTTCAGGTACAGGCAGAGAATAAATCTGAGCCAGGAAAATGAGTTTGAGTGACAGATCCTTGCTTTTAAAGGTCAATCAGATGCCTTTCATTCAGTTGAATGAGAGGGCATCATTTTCTAGCTGAAGTTGGTCTGAATACAACCTTAAGTCTTGTTTGAGCATGTTAAACAAGCAGTGAGTGCTTGGGATTACCAGAGATTCTTTTTCTTTTTTTTTGTTTGTTTGGAAGAAATTACTTCCAAAGACTTTCAATGACTGTCTTTAAATCTCTTGTCTGAAACAGAAGAGTGAGTCATGCTCCAGGAATCTGTCCACATTGCCACAGTTAGACTAAACTAACTCTCAAAGCAACTGAACAAAGACTTTATCAGTTTAGAAAATCCCTATTCTCTCAGTGAGCATCTTAAACTCTGCTGTCATATCGACAAGGTGTCACTCTGTGTCAAGACCAAGGAGTGGCCTGAATAAGGGAATAATACAGGTGTACTTGTTATAAATGCACTGATGGTTCAGATACTGAGACTACTGATATATTCTCCTCATACTGATCAAAGTGTGATTGATTTGTCATTTTCCAGTTAAAGGACAGGTTCACTTTCTTAAAGCAATGTTCCCATCTGTGCTGTACACTGAAGGAGATAGTGGATGCTGCTGTCATTCTTTCTCTCCATATCTGACATAAATATATATTCCTTCCAAATGCTATTACAATGTAAGAGTGATAAAGTCTGATTCAACCATAATGTGATGACTTATTTTCTGACATGCATCTGTCAGAGTGTATGTAAGTGTTGTATTTATAGTGCAATATTTTTCCCTCTGATGCCTCGTGTTTTTCTTTTTTAAATCAGACACTGAGCCTTTTCTGCTGAGTCAAACTGTAAAAGATGGGCTCCAGGGCAGACTGCCCACTCTGTCAAAATAAAACAGCACAGTGACAAAAAGCAGGTGGTGAGCCCTCCTGTTTCTCCTGCAACAAGTGTACTCTGCTGACAACTGTGTCTGCTTCACTCTTCTTCTTACGCCGAACAATTTTTAATGCAAATATTGAGCATCCCTCTGCCAACACTTCCTCCTTTTTTTTCCCTAGAAAGTAGAAGGGGAGCATAAACACTCAGCTCCAGCAGGCGTTTTCTGGCCCATTTTTCATGCATACTCCTCAGTTGTTGTTTAAGACAGCACAGTTTCTTGAAGAATTAGCATTGTCGAGACTGGCCGCCGCTGGCAAACAGACAGTTATTAAGGCAGAATTAACCTGTGGATTACCCAGAAGTATTTTCCTTTGGCTGTTGAGTTGATTTGAATTTTAAAAGCTGGGTTTAAATCACAGGATGTTTTTTTTTAATTTTTTTATTTAAGTCAACATGTCCTTCAACTTTATCAATCCCCCATCCTTTCTCTCCCTCCATCTCCTGTCCCAGTATCTTTTTTTATCATTCAGTCCTTCTTGTCTCTGTCTTCCCTCCCCCCTCTGTCCTCCAACTCCTCTGTCCTCTCAGTGTGATGCCCAGACACAGTAATGGGACAGTCTCATTGGATCAATGACTTGGAGGAGAGAATCAGAGAGGAGGCAGACAGAGACACAGGAGGTTTTCAGGAAAGACTCTTAATCTAAACTAGAGGCCAAGGGCAGCCTGCAGGAGAGGAAAGAGATGGAGCAACGGAAAGGTGAAGGAGAGATGGATGGGAGTCGGAAGGTGAAATAAATGAATAGAAAGGGTTTGTGGCAGTTGTGTGCATGTCTGCCACTAATCAGTTTTGTTTTTTCCCTACATTTTAATGTCTGACCTACTGTAGCTCTGTCTGTTAGAAATTATGTTTATATACTAATTTCTGATATTTAAATGGGAAACACAATCGCTGCCTGGACCTGTTTGAGGTACAAAGCTCTGTGATTCCTTATGATGACATCAGCAAGAGCATGAAAGAAGGAAGCGTTTGACTGCCACTCCTTTAGCTCCTGGAGTCCATGATGAGAATTCAGGATGAATAGAACTCAGATTGATACTCATCTGTGCTTCTTTTTAACCAAAAATTATTGACGGTAACTGTAACAAAACACAATGCTAAGCAAAACTGATGAGTGTTATCACTGCTAAAACATTTGCCAAAACATTTGGGCAATTACGTATTTTCTTCAAGTGATAAGACATGCTACTCATAACTTAAATAATGAATTTATAAACAGAATATCAATATCAAATTCTGTCGTACTGTTGGAAGAAAGACTAAAAACACTGCTTTGCTGCAGAGGTTACTGTGCAGCTTTATTATTATTTGCACCAGAGCATATAAATGCAAATACTAATGTCAGACCAACAGAAGTCGCCACAGAGCTGTAAAGTCAGCTGATCTTCATCTTCATGTGCTGTCTTCATCAGAAACTAGCAACGCTTCAGATAACGGGTCAGAGGAGAGGACATCATTTCTCCAAAAACATGTTTCCTTGATTCCTCTGCCCTTGTGTCTTCACTGGGACAGACTAAGATACAAGGAAAAGACACATTAAGGGACAGCTGTGACAGCTAAAGGCAGTGTAGTTTTCCTCATGATGATATCTATTTTTTTTTTTTTTAACTTTATTTTGCCAGTTAACACAAAAATTCAAATCTTGTCAAGTTAGTAATTAACAGCAGAAAGAACAGGGGAAGCTGCAAATAGGAAGTGATGAGGAGGAGAAGTCAGTGTAGATACAGATACAGTGTGTGGGGAGGATGGAGATCCAAAGAAAGAAGGAATACACACATGGAGAGAGAGAGAGAGAGAGAGAGAGACTTAAAAATCGTCTGTTGTGCTGAGACAAAATCACTTTCATGCTCCAGATAGATGTTTGGGTCGATGAGGTCTGCAGTGCCTCACAGCGGTTCCTGAACAAGAATCCTCCATAATAGGCACCAAAGGGAGAAGCACCAGCACCAGCAAACTCACACACACACTCACACACACAGATACACTCACCCATGCTGGCACCAATCACCCAGCACCCAGAGACAGATAGTTATCAGGTCCTCCTCGTATTGATTCCTCTTACAGAGGTATTTACGGTGAGAAAAGAAATACAGTTATTGTCCACGGGGCAGCGAGCGTATTTATCTCCTTTAACTGGCCTGCGGTTCTCTCTTAACTGCTTCAGTGCCAGGGCGGCTCATCACAGATGTCAGGGAGGTGACAGTGGAGTCCAGGGAGAGCTCAGTTTCATGGAGAGAGCTAATGATCCGTCCACTGATGGGCCAGGGGGGCTGCACTAAGAGACCAGTCAGCATGAAGAAAGTGCCGCCCCAACCCAGAGGTGCAGCTGAGGCTCAGCAGTCTTACCATCAGGAATGTTTGCACTGTGGGGAGAGAGTGTTGGCAAATGGAGGGTGTCAGTGCACATGTGTAAATGGCTGTCTTGCATTTTGGTTAGTTTTTAACACTGTAGGATGGATCCACAGAATTATGGGTGACTTTTGAGGCTGATATTAACATTTGAACAATCTTGAATCAGGTCACGTAAATGTGTTGTTTCTTAAAGAATTGTGACCCAGTTACACGGTGTGACATTTTACAGTGTAAAAATCATCTTGTCATTGCTCTCTGTTTCTAAATGACCTTCAGCCCCGTTTGGCATTTCTGTGCTGACTTTTACTGTTAATGATCAGCCGACATGTACACTGATATTTATATACAGCATCTGCAATGAGCTGATATCAGCCATTGTATTTGGGCCAAGGTTACATTTGTCTCCTACAGGGGAAAAATAACCTAAGATTAAAGAGAAATTCTGCATAAGAACCGAACATCCCAGTAAAACACATTAAAGCTGTTAAAAAGCTGAACTGGTCGAGGGACAGATGAATGTTTCATTAGCACAAACTCTGAGGTCGTGAGAAGGGTTTGATAAAAGAGAGCGCTCTGGCTCCATATGCATTTTTCTCTTAATAAGACAATGACTCCACAACTCTTGCATTACTTTCCCGTTATATAAGGGTCTGATAAAACCTTGTTGGACTGCTGAATGAGTTGGTGGGGCGGCATTCGCATCAATTTGGTCCTAATCCATTCAATTATTACTTTTTATGAATCATTATAATGAATCAACATAATACTGACAGTAGATGTGTTTCCATTAAGCTGCTTAATTTGGAATTTGAGTTTACAAACTTGAAAACGAGCGATAGAAACGTGTGAATTTTGAAAAAACTAACATTTTTTCAAAAAGATTCATATGCTCACATGAGGTGGTTTAAGACTATTTGACAAAGCAATATTTAGCTGGCATGGAAACACTTTTTTTCACATTCAGGTGGTGGTGTCTGTCGTATCAGGCCCCAGGGAGCCAGTTCCAACTGAGAGGCAAACTGCTGGAAATCCATCGTCACGTTTAATGGGAACGATATCGCAAAAGGAGCAAACCCAGCTTCATCTTTATAACATAACTCAATGGAAACTTTTCTATTCTATGTCTCTATTTTGCACAAAGCTGCAAACTTCATGGATCATGTTTCATGTCTCACAGGTACCTGAAACAACACAACTGATTACTGAGACAACTGATGAGATTACAGTTTGAATTGCAATTATTACATTACATTTTCTAGTCATTTATTATATTACCTGCCTCCATAATCCCTGCTGCGTCACACCTGTCACTCCTTCAGCTTTCAGCATTCCAATCACAATCTGCCCCGCTAACCTGCACTACAGCCAACCAACAGCTTCACAGTTTTTTATTTATTCATTTTATTTGGTTCTTCATGCAGCTCCGCATCACAAATAACAACTTTACCCTCTGTCCTTAAACCCTCAACTTGGATAAAGACGGTGGTTTTATTTGGGGCCAAAAGGTCTGGAACAGACTTTTTGTTTCTGTGAAATTGGGCTGCTTTTTGACAGCTTATACATGCTTTTAAACTAAATTCATTATGATGTGAAGATGGAGGTGAAATATGTATAGAAATAGCCAGATGTGCACCGTAAAATATGCAGATGGAGGGGATGAAAATGGATTGTAAATGTACTACACATTGTAGAACATCGACACAGGGACTGAAATATGCATAGCATGCGTGCAGAAAGCACATACACACACACACGTACATGCATGAATAGTGAACAGAGCTACAAAGATATGTGTGAGAATAAGCAGGTTTGGAGGTCTGTGCAGCAGATGTCTAAAGCAGCTCACAGCAGGGGAGCACAGAGGAACAGATTATAGAGACAGTGTTGTGACCAGACATCACTGCCCTCCTTCCTGTCTGACACTGTTGTGTCAGGAAACATTGTGCAGCCAGATGGCAATGACATAACCTACCTTTCGTTATTATTACTATCATCTGCAGAGGCTGAAGACACGTCCCGCCTCCGTGTTTCCTCCACAGCACAAAACAGTCAAATCAGGAAGAGTAGAAACTACTGCGCACCTTTCATAACTTGTATCTCCTTGGGACACAACCTCCATTTGATCTTGATGTTGTTTGTCTTTGTTTCCACATGCATGGACTACCCTACAACTACTCTACAATCTTTTCTGAAAATCTGAAACCTGCGTCTTTGCATCAGGTGGCAGCAGCAGCAGCAGTGTTGTGTCGGCCAAGCTCCAAACAGTGAACCTGATGAACTAAATAGTTTGGGTTTCAGCTGAAGGAGCCTGTAATGGGTTTGCAGTCTCCTTCGTGTCAGATAACGGACAGCGAGGTAAAGAAACAGAAATAAAAGGATCGGCTCTGCTGCTCTTTCCCTGCAGTGGATCAATGAGCTGCTTCAGAGGTGATCCAAGAAACAGATACCATCTACCATCACTTATCTGCACCGTCAGACCTTTCTCTATCTCACAACACACACCCACACACTTTTACACAAGCTTAGACACACACTTGGAACACACACACATCACTTTACCTGGATGATTGGGTCTGATTGGGTTCAGACGCTGCTTTATGTTTAAGTTTACTTTTTCGTCCTCTAGCCACGTGTCTGTGTGTGTGTGTGTGTATGTGTGTCCACATATTACTCATGTTGTGGGGACATAAATCTGTTTACACAGTCACATTACGGGGACTTGTCTTCCTTATGGGGACAGGGAGCAAGTAAATGATTACATTTTAGGTTTTCAGATTCATGTAAAGGGTAAGAGCTTTGTCGACCTGATTTTGAGAGCAGTGATTAACACTATTGTTTGAGAACTTCTTGTAATTCAGTTGTCTTGAGGGTGTATTCTTTACTAATGGTGATGGGCTAAGATTGTACAGTTGTGCTTGGGCTTAAGTGCCGCAGTGCTTAACCAGACACACACAGTAGAGTCAGTCAGTTGCTTTTCTCTTCTTGTGCGCAGGTGTAGAATAATGTTTCTGTTTACATTTTGTAATTTTGAAGTGTTGTCCCTCTCCGAGATGGAATCTGTGTTTGGTTGTGTGCAGCTTTGTTGAAAATGATGTTGTAAACTGAGTGAATTGCTTGTCTCTTCTTGTGTGCAGTTTTAGAGGATGTGTGCTGAGGTTTGCAGTTGGTCTCCAGTATGTGGCTGGGTCAGTGTCCGGAGAGCTGTACGGTACAAAGCAGCAGCCGGTCAGTGGAGCCACCAGAATAGATGCAGTGAACCACCCGGCCATGAATCAGTGACCGGCAACAGCACAGCAGTCCTTGGTGTGATAGTTTTTAGAATGCAGTAAAGAGAAGATGAGTAAACCCAGCCACAGACGTCTTCTCTCCTTTTAATTAAGGTTATCTAATAAAACTTTAAAACTGTACAGTCTTTGGTGTGTTGTCTTTTTCCTGTCTTCCTTTCACACTAGTTGCTCAAGTTTGAAGTGGGGATTTTATATTAGGATAAGGTTAGGTACAGTTAAGGTCAGGGTACGGGTTGGTCAAGCGATAGTTATGGTTAAGGTCAGAGTAAGTCAATGAAATGTCCTCTGGAGTCATGAAGACATGACAGCCTCATTTTCATTAATCATTTACCCAGAATAATATATATTAACAGCTCAGCTCTGCTCACTACTGTCCTCCCCCATATTTATTGATCATTTTAAATGTTCCCACATTTGAATAAAAGTGACCGCCCTAATAAGTGCCCTCTGGGAACTGAGTTGGGTTTCTGAGAGCAGTGATTCTCACTTTTCTGTGACAAGGGCTGTACGCTATACGGCCCATGAACCATGAGCATCCAGTTAGCCTATTAACACACAGCTGATCACTTAACTTATGAGCTAAGAACATGTCTTAGGTCTGTTTTATAGAAAATGAGTCCACATTGTATTTTGAAGTGGAATTAAGTGTTAAATTTCTTTGCTACAACATTCATATCTCCTCTGTCGTCCTCCATACAGGAAATGAAACGTAGGCCTCCACATTCTGGTGCTTTGAGGTGAAAGAAGAACATGTACTTTGATTTGAGAAAAACTGCACTCATTATCTCAAATTGAATCATTCAGCATCTCCAGGGGTAAATCATGCAAGGCAGATTTCAATAATGAAACTGTACAACTTAGAGCAAGAGGGATTTGTTTGTGGGGAAATTGATCTGCATGAGTCTGAAGCTCGCTTTTCATTTTTTGTGAATAATTACCCTTGTGATTGTCCCATCCTTGATGCTTCGCTGTTAAATAATATAACAGCATCGAAATAACCTCTACAGTGAGAGCAGACGCCTTTATATCAGATGATGAACAACCGAGTTTGGGCTGTAAAGGATCTGAACTTGTGCGATGTCTGTCCACCTCTTGTGGTCAGAAATCAACGCTGAGGAGCTCATTTACAGCATCACTCAGTTTAAGAGGAAAATACAGTTGTGTATCTTCAGCATAGACATGCAAATCAATGTAGTTTGACTGAGACTGGGTTGGCGTGGCCCTACATGTCAGTCAGCCTGCGCTTTGGTTCAGACTGAAACATTTCATCATCTATCGGATGGATTGTGATGAAATGTGGTTCAGACGTATAAGTTCCTTTCAGGATGACACTTTTTTTTTAACACACCAGACCTGGCTCAGTCCACAGGTAGCAAGAACTAGAGAACCAGTTATAGTTTACATGAGACACGGTGGTGAGCTGCTCACAGTCGTGCCAGATGGCAGCTCTACAGGTGTGTAGCTGTGCTGCAGGTGTAATTGGTGTCCAGGATTGGAGAGTAGGACTGGGCGCTCCTTATGGTCACAGCCTGGGAGGTGGTTGGGCAGCATGTCAGCAGGAGAGGAGGCGAAGAGCCACACTCAATCACAGCATGCTGATATTTATCATAAAGTGGTTCTTGTGCAGCCTGTCTCAGACTGTGACTCCATCATCTGTCACTCTCAGATACATCTGAGACTGAGTGTGTGTGGTGAGAAGCTGAACCGCTGCCAGGCACAGCACCGCAACAATCAATACACAGTCATTTAGAGCTATAACCCCAAGAACAAGCACAGGAGGTAACCAACTCCTTCTTAAGTGTTTGACTGACAATCAATTGAATGTTCAGGGCTCAGCAGTCAAGAGGACTAATGCTTCAACCCTTTGCTCAGAGAGAAAAGGTCCCTGACAGCTTGTCTTTATTACTAACACCAATCGCACATTTTCATTTCATAATTTTTTCACTCACTTCTTTGTACACTTTAAACACGAGCTTCAATCTGTAGCATGCACATGCCTGATTAAATACCACACTACAACATTACCATATGTCACTTTTGTTAAATATTACAAAGGCCATGATTCAGTTCCACTCAACACAGCTCTACACTTAATGTGCATCTTATTAGCTACACCTGTACAGGTTAAAGTGTTCTGACTATAATGTGGAGTTTGTGTTGTTCATCACATTATACTCAGAAGTGTCTCTATATTCTGACACCCCCACATATGGAACTCGGGAGGACAAAAATAATAGAAACACCTCTTGATATAATTGAGGACAACAACACCTTTATCTAAAAATAAAATCCAAATTTCACAATTCAAACAACATCAAACATTGATTTGCATTAGATTGTACAGGTGTACCTAATAAAAAGACCACTGTGTATGCATTGTGGTTGAGTGTGTGGTAATTCATTTTTTATCCTGCTGAGGGCAGTAGGACACCGAGAAGACACTAAAAAAACAGAAGAAGAAGACATGCACTGGAAAAAAAGTGAGGGTTAGTTGATGAGTGACTTCATGTAACTGTGAAACTGTGCAGAAAAAAGGAGGAGCTTCTTCACAACAGTGTAACCAGAGAAAGTTAAAAACAACAGTAAGATTTACAGTGTGAAAGTGTTTTTTGTTTTTTTTTTTTGTTTTTTTTTGTCAGACCATGGAGCTGCCCTCATGGAGGCTGGATATCTTCCTTAAAATGACTGATGACAGAAACTGAGCTAGTGAAGGACAGGGGACGTCACACACTGTGGGTGAGTTAAACACACCTTCCTCTCTCTGCTGCCTGCTGTGTTGGTAGTTGTGTTGAAATGTCATGAATGTGTGTGTGTGTGTTTGTGTTGTGCTCACTGAGGTTTGTCAGCAGCAGGGACTGGGCCTGCTGGGGCTAATTTGACATTGATCATGTTAGTCACCTGTTCAGCTGTGTGTGATTTGTGCAGGTCTGGTGGTTCGTGGGTGGAAGTTTGTCATCCTTGCTTTGGTTTTTGATTAGAGCTGAAACAATGGATCAATTATTTGAAATAATCTACTGTTATGTTTTTTAAAGCATTTTTAAAGAAAAGAATATAAAACCTTGTCTGGTTCAGCTTTGTGAATAAGTAACTGTAGTTGTATTTGTGACTGTGTATCGCTGCCTTGGACTCTGGGATGTTTATGTTCACTGTTAATTTATAAGCATAACTAGCAGATAAATCAATATTGAAAATAACTGTGAAGATTCTTAGTCATACAGGTGACGATTATCCAAGAAAAGTTGGTAAGGGCCACTGGACTGGGTTGAACCAACACAAACTTTCATTAACACAAAAACATTCATTGCAACCAAGTCCAGCTGCCCTTGATTCAACTTTTCTTGGATAATATTGAAGATAATTGTCAGTGGCAGCCCTAGCTTTAAGTTGAGTTATACAATGAGTAATTAGCTCTAACAGGTCCTTTGATGAGGTCGACTGTGCTGGTTTGTGTGTATTGATCAGAGCAGAATTGTCTGGGGGAAGCATTGAGAAAGTTAAGAGTTTTTATACTTTAGTAAGTGTAGGTATTGACAGTGCAGTCGGTCACAATCAGAGGAGAGCGGACAGTCGAACATCAATACAAGAAGCTCCAAGCTCCTCAAAGCGTGCGTGCGTGTGTGTGTTTGTGTGAAAGAGTCACAACAGTCATGCACACTTCCTGTCTCTAAGCATGAACAGAGGAGGGAGGTCTTTTTTTTTTTTTTTCCTTTTAAAGCTGTGGTGACAACTCAGCCAGGTGTTCTGCAGGTACTGAGCTGCTTTGGGTCAAACTGCAGGGCTGCTTCCATGTCTGGGTCTTTACATGTCTTTACATTATAGCAGTAGAGTGTGTGTGTGTGTGTGGAGAATGTCCTGCAAAAAAAAACAAGCTCGTAGGTCATTTGTGCAGCAGGTTATTATGACCCATAATGACGTTATTACAGGAGCCAGGGGAGAAGTGTGGTGACGTAGTGTGTAGAGCAACAAAGTTAACCAAGCTGTTATTATTGTAACCATGACAACAAAGATCATCTAACGTTAAGGAAGCACTTATTTTAACCCAAATCGCGCCCCTCTCAGTACAGTCTCTGTAACCATGACAACCAAGGTCCAGTACGCCTGCCGCTGTAGGGGCGCTATTTCAGGAGACGCCCCTATGGGTCGTATCTGAGGGTTGATTTTAAAAAAACAAAAAAACAAAAAACACTTGTTGGAGGAGTTGTGTTGGGTTGTGTTGGGATGGTCCACGTGTGTGTTTCCACATATATACAGTCTATGGTTTCCACCAACTAACCCACAAAAACAGTCCGAGTGACTCCAAGGTCACAAAGCTCCAGTTAGAAATAAAGCTGCTGCTGTGCTCAGGTTGGAAGGAGGAGTTTTTATTCAGGCAGAGCAGAACAGAGAGAGCTCTAGTTGTCGGTTTTAGAGGAAATACAAGTAGGGACGTGTTTCTTAACTGAATGAAACAGGATGGTGCAATTACCCTTACCTTTACATCAAAGTTAAGGTCAGCATTAAAGATGAATCACAAGATCCTGTCAGCAGCCTGGACTTATGCTGACAGAAGCTGAACAGGACTTTTGGTACTGAGGGAACATCTGATTTTCATCTGTTCAGTTTTTCTTTAACTTCTCGTCGTGTGAATTTCCTGATGTCATGTTTAATGTGGTCAACAGAGAGAGAAGAGTAAAGAGGTGTGACCTACAATGAAACCTTCAGGAAGCTCGTTACAGGTAATGTCAGCTGAGGGGGAGGAAACAGGCTCCCAGAGACTAAGACGCAGTAACCTCAGTGTAGTTTAATGAGCTCAGAACCAGATATTTGAAAAGTCCTTTGTAATGCTGCTGCCTGCAGTGTGAAAGGCTGCAGTCTGACCAAGGACTTCAGATAAACCTCCACCAACATTAGTCACCAGATGAATATGATTTTTATGGTCCAAACCACAATATCTCAGCAAATACTGGATAGATTGGCATCAAATTAGTAATGAATATTGAAGCCCCCTCGAGGTTGAATCCTACTGTGTTTGCTGATCTTTTGATTTTTTTTCTCTAGCGCCACCACAAGGTTCATATTTGTGGATTATTCCCCTCAGGATGAACTATAATAACTCAGGTGATCCTCCGACTTTTCCATTAGCACTATGATCAAGTTTAGTTTGGTTTGATTTGACTGCTTTATTGAATGAAATCAGTTTATTTGACTTTTGATTTTCTCAGCATCTGTTAAATGTTTTCATTGTGAAAACAGAGTTTTTTTAAAGGTGCACAAAAAGGTTCCCTTCAGATGATAGATGATAAAAGCTGCAACATGATGGTCCTGTGAACTGTGACGTGATTAGTTCATCTGTATGTGTATTTTTTTAAGTTCTTACATCATCCCAAATGTTTCCATCAATTTTCAAACCAGCGAAATAGTGATTTTAATCATGGTAATGCTCCGTTTCATTTGGTCGCCTGTCAATGACGTCATGTCCTCATGTGGTTGCCTGCCAGAAGCTCAAAATTGATCCAGTGTTTTAAGACACACTTTTTAAACTGGTCATTTTCAACTATATATTTTAACTGGATGAAGGATTTTAGTGATCAGATGTCTGTGTCTTAAAACATCAGAGAAGAAAGCAAATGTTAGGTAGCTCAGCTTCCATCCACTCCAAGACATCCTGTGTCTGCCATAGAGCATCAGTGAATCACTGATTTTTAGAGTGAAACTATACTTTATTTATTGTTTCTACCAGTTTTCATCCCCTGGTCTGTTTGTGGAGAGGAGCAGATAATACTGCTGCCAGTAAAAACCTCCCAAACGTCTGTTTTATAAGTTATCAGAGAAACAATCTAAACAAAGGTTAGTCGCAATCTCACCTCTGCTTTACTCGGTGCTTTTAACAGTTATAACCCCCTGGTCTGTTTGTTTCGGAGAGGAGGAGACCTCTGTGGATAATTCAGGTCCCAGTAAAAACCTCCTGGACCACTGACACTGAAGGAATCCAAACCAAGAGAAGCTTAGGGCAATGATGGTGAAGACAACAACTCCCATGATCCCACGCTATGTCACAGCGTCACCTAATGCTGTCTTTTGTTATTGTCGTGATTGAGAGTGTCCTAGCAGCAGAAGTTACAAACCGTGAAAGACTCTCGACACTGATCCGAGCTCTGTCTGTGTTTGTTAATGATGATTTCTCTCTGTTTACAAGAGCTCAGTCCGCTGATCAGAGTTCAGATTTAGCTTTGTTCAGTGTCTCTACCTGCTGGGTAGTTAACATTAGAGATCAGCTGTCAGCAAACACAAGCAGCTGGAGGTTCATCGCTCTGCAGACTTGATTTCTTCTGAAACTGATCATAAATGGTAGATGTTGACAAAAATAACGACATTCCCTTTTTAAGTTGTTACAAAAATGTGTTCTGCACATTTCTGTTTCCAGTCCTCCATGTCCATCATCTGTATCTGTGTCCAGTGTTTCATCACAGAGAGTGAGACAAAGTGTTTCTGCTGAAACTACCAGCACCTCTGCGACCATCCATCACACACCTCAGCCTTGGACATGGCAGCATCATGATTGCATCCTGTTTGTCTGCGTGTATACGTGTGTGTTTGTGTGTGTCGATGTTTGCAGGTATTTGAGCCTGTGTGTGTTTGTTGTGACTGTAGCAGCCACCTGCAGGCTGTGATTAACCTCTCACTCTGATGAAGGAGCACTCCTTCACTCTGTGTGTGTGTGTGTGTGTGTGTGTGTGTGTGTGTGTGTGTGTGTGTGTGTGTGTGTGTGTGTGTGTGTGTGTGTGTGTGTGTGTGTGTGTGTGTGTTCTGCAGAGGAAGTAAAAAAGACTGAGAGTGCTACAGCCTTTATGTGTTGGGGAGGGAGATAGAAGAGGGGGAGAGGAGCATTATGGGTCACCATTTGGTCAGGGTCAGTGCCCGGTCAGCAGAAAGTGAAAACAGCTTCGAAGTGAAACAAAACCAGAGCAGAGTCAGAGCCTTTGGTGGAGCAGGAGGAGACGGAGCCCAAAGATGTGATGGTGTGTTTCATTTAAAGCTGATGTTAAAGCCTGTGACTTTTTTGTTAGCCGTGGAAATCACTGTCATTTAATCACATCATTGTTTTTCACATAGGCTGTGGATGACTTCAAATACTCTCTCCCATGGTGATTATGATGAGCACTGCTTCATTAGCTGTGACATTTCTCAGCAGGGCTGAGGTGGGCCTGTGGCCCCAACAAGCCTGGACCCCCTAAAATACATTGTTCACTACCAATTTTCTCCTCTTCCTCTTGTTTGATTTCACGTTGTACTGTATAATGAGCAATGAGCCAGAGTAATAAGAAAGGCCTTGTGTCGACCTGTGTGTTATACTGTGTCACTCACAGTACATATACATATGATACAAGTATTTTAAGTACTTTCACATGTGAATGTAAATGTTTAGATCTGTGAAGGTTTCAGTGTATTTTTACTGTTGACTAGTGACTAGTGTCTGTACATATATGTGAGTGATACTTTATTTGTTTCTGTTTTACAAGAAAATACAGAGGAAACATATAAGTCATGTATCTATGATATGTGCATTGTTACTTCTGACTAGATATAAATCTTGTCTGAGTTTACTGATGGGAGGTTTGTTCTTGATGGACATCAGAGAGGATGAAAACCTCAGGAAGTGGAACACAAACCGAATCACATCAACATGTTTTTCATGTTTGTGTGTGTAGAGTTCAGTGTAATCTTTGATGCAAGTTGCGGCAAATCTGTACAGAACAAACAAATTAAAGGAAAAACCAACATAAAGTGTCTCAGTAAAGTGTCGGGTCGACCATGTTCTGCCAGAACAGCTCTAATGCACCTTGGCATTGATTCTACGAGTCTCTGAACTCTACTGGAGGGATTGACATCACTCTTCCAAAAGATATTCCCTCATTTGTTTCGATGATGATGGTGGTCAGTCCAAAATCATCAATAGGTTTTCAACTGGGTTGAGATCTGGTGACTGTCAAGACGTGATTCACATCATTGTCTTACTCATCAAACCATTCAGTGACCCATCTTTTGTCCTGTGGATGGGGGCACTGTGATCCTGACTGCACTCTATGGGTTAAACGGGGAACTGCCACTGGGTTTTTAGACATGGCTGGCTGGAAAGATTGTCTACAAAGTCACATTATTTTCAGATACACACATATTTTTGTTTCTACTTCTGTTGAACAGACAGCTAAATAAATCTGTCCCTCTGTGATGTTTAACTGATGTTTTCATGTCGAGAAGATGACGTTGTTGGATGGCAGTAATGGCAAATCAAGCTTCCAGCTGAAAGACAACACAGCCGCAGCAGATTGTATACACACACACACACACACACACACACACACACACACATTACTCATGTCAATAAGAAAATAAGTGCAGTTATTGAGTGTTCCCAGGAGGTCCACTCAATCTTCACTGCAATCAACTTTCTCTGCGTTGTTTTCAGATCACACTGAATAACTAATATGTTTTTCCACCATTCTTCGTATTGAAGGGACACGGGTAATTATGGGAGATTTGAAAATGCCATGCATTGTGGTCTGACTCATACTTGACTGCTTTCTGAGGATGGTTCAGTTCATTATCTTCAATGATTTGACTGGTGCAGAATCCACTTTGATGTTCCAATGATATTCTCTTTCAGTCAGTGAAAGAACAAAGTCTAGAGCTTGCTTGTGATGGTGTTACAACGATAAGATAGTCTCTTCTTCAGAGGAGATTCAAATTGTGTTTTTTACAAGGCAATGGCTCATTAAATGTAATGCAGCAGTGTTGATCTGTGCTTTCAGGAGGTGTACTAATGGCAGAGAAGTGAGGTAAAAACTGCATTAAAGGTGAAACATATAATGCAGCATATAATTGTTTTTCATGTAGACTTCAGGGACAGGTTCAACGGTAAATTTGTTGACGCATTAAAGGACAGAGAGGGAAAAACAGATAAACAGAGGCAATAATGGAGAAGAGGATGGTTGTGCTAAAGTTTTTTTTTCAAAGGGCAGATACTGGAACAAGTGGCAAAAAGCAAAATAACCTTTTTCTTCTTGAGTACACTGAAACAGAAAACAACTACAAAAGATCAAGGAGAGGGGATGAAGAAAAAAAAAAAGAAAAAAAGCAGCATTTCAGGTTTGACGACTGCACTGTGTGTGTGTTTGTTCTCACAGAGGATTGGTTGGGTTTAGGGCTGGGGTATAAACATGTAGACCAAAAAAAGTTGAGTCTCCAACACAACACAGCAATGACTTATAGCATATGCAGTTGTTTCTGTGCATGAACCACAAAAAGTATTTGGTAGAAAATGTTCAAGAAGAAATCCTCCAGTTAGCTCATAAACCTGTTCAATGCACTGTTGAAATTGTGAACTTAAATAACTTATGGAAACATGAATTAAAAAAAACCTCAAATGCCTGAAAAAAAAGTATATGCTTGCATGAGGTGGTTTTTGACAAAGCAATTTTTCGCTAAATTTAAATGGAAACACTTTTTTTGCGTTCAAGTTGTGGCACCTGCCATATACTATCCTAAGGAGCCAGTTCCAACAGAGAGGCAGACTGCTGGAAATCCTTCATGTTGAATTGGAATGATACCTTGAGAAGAGAAAGCCCAGCTTCGTTTGCATACCATCATTATTTGCAGTTGTGTTTTGTCATCTTTTCTTAAAAATCGCTTCTAGTTTGTACAAAACTGCAAAGGAAACCAGGTTACTGTGTTTTTATGGCTGTTTAATGAACATTAGCCGTGTTCTGGGATAAATACTGTGGGGATCAGTTTCAATGTGGGACTCGCTCACAGCTCATCTGATCTGCCACAATTTGCATGTAAATCTCTCAGTCTTCACTCGTTTAAATCTGAACGCACAGACACGAGACATATTTTTAGATTCAGTGTGAGTTACACTTTCCAAGGATATGATTGTCTGTGATGTCTAACATAAATAAACTTCCAGAAATCCATTTTAAATTAATTAAAAAAATTTTTTTAAGTTTTATTCAGTGTCACCGTAATCCAGTGATGCTGTCTGTACATTTATGGCTGCACTGCAAACAAGAGCTGATCACAGCTGCTATTTTTAATGGGACAGCTTGACAACATGGACACTAACACAGGCTACAAAAAAAGCTCTAGCCCACAGTGTGACTCACTGAATCTATGGCCACTTGGATTCATTCGGGGGGAGGAAGAGGTAATTGCTGCGTCGGAAGAAAACAGAAAACACATTTTCTGCAGAAGATTTTATAACCAAACATAAAAATAGAAACACTATATCTCATAAAACAGATAATAGATTTTCTTCAGTAGAATATATGCTGGTTTATATGTTTTGATGCAGATCATGCCCTCAGGGTAGAAACATCGTAAACTCCAGAGGCAGACACACAAATATCCTGTGTGTATGTGCACATACAAAACACACAAACAAATTGAGACCTAAAGGTTTTTTTAATGGGCTTCCACGTACCTTTCAGAGGAATGATTGATTTCAGATATGATACTGTGGCTGTTACTGTGAAGCCCTCTGTTCCACCTTTAAATCACTGATGCCAATCTCAGCATTTTCTCTGAAGAACAAAGAGCCCAGAGACTTAATTTTCATCTCATTTTACAGAACAGCAGAGCCCCAAGCGGGGGCATTGTATTGACTGGTAGCCAGGTGGTCAGTTTGTCAATCAACCTGATTGATTTGAACTGCAAGGTTGATGAATAAAGACTTATACTGATTTACCCCTGAGGTATGAGCTTCTTTGCATGTTACAGACTGAAACTGTCACGGAGGCAGAAACAACCCTGTTTATACGTTAACTAAATTGTTTTTCTAATTAAGTTGAGGTGGCAACACAGGCAACGTTTCCGTAGTGTACAGAGAACCACGTGTATGTACTACAGAACCAGGTTCAACAAGGTGGTCGGAGAGGGTGGAGAACATACAAAGTCAGGACTTTGAGATCAGGTTTTTAGTCCTGAGTGCTCTGTATGTTTACTTAGAGATGCTGTTCAGTATTCTTACATGTGCTGCCTGGAAAAATGTTTTCTTCAAATGATTTATGACACACCACCTACAGCTGTGTGCATGAGGTGATTTTGAGCTGGTATTTGTAGGATATCATACATAAAAATCAAAAAATGTAAATGCAAAGTGGATGATTTTTGTAAGACTTGGACATCCGTCTTTAAATGTGCACTATAATAGTGAACAAAACACTCAGATTTTAAGTAGATATAACAGCTGCTTATCTCCACACCCAGCAGTTACAGAACAACCAGATGAATCTCAGTACAGTGTTCCCTCTCTTTTAGCTCTGTGTTTGTTCTCCACCAGCTCCTGAGGGAAATATCTGTCTCTTAAGCTGCTAAATGCTGCACTGTGTTCACCAGCTGCTCTCTGACTGTGTCTGTCTGCTGTTGCCTGCTGAGCAACTGTTTCGGAGGAACACGCTGGAGTCGAAAACGACACTATGAGAGCAGCGAGAGTCAACCAATCAATAAAATAGTTGTGGTCCAGACAGATAACGAGCTGAAACTCACTTGCAGAAACTCCTATGTCCAACAAGTCCTCCAAATTTAAGGTAATTCGTCCTGAGCCTCTAAGACATTTACGACATTTGTATTGTTCTGTCTTTATGTGTTTGTGTTTAAACAGAAAAACATAAAATGTTTTATGAATAGTGAAAGATGGTGGTTACATGTTTATGTGCTCAAATCTGTGCAGACTTTCTCTGTATTAAACCAGACCATGATCTGTTACAGTGAGAGTCCAAGTCAGGTCAACATTATTGTACTGCTGTACAAAGGACAATTAAAATAAACAACAGCAAGTACAACAGAACCTCATTAACAGTGTAATAAGACTTTACTCCTCATGAGGGAACATTGTACTGAAACACCAGGTTTTGGTGGAAAACAAATGAAATACATTTACTGATACATTTAGTATCAGCATATTGCTTCTTACCAGATACATTAGTACATTAATTAGCAATATTTCTTCCAAAATGTATCTACTGTTGCAATTTAGTAATAGCCTATATAAACAGAATTTCTGAGAGACAGGGTTGAATGAAATGTCCACGTTAGAGCTGACACAATTAATGAATTAATGAATTAATCTATTGACAGGGAATTGATCGATAACATTGGTTCTAGCTTTCAGCTATTAATCTATAATGAGAATTCCAAAATGGCTCCGCTGGCGTCTCCAGGCGTCCTCTCAGTGTAAGACACTAGATGAAGCCCTCTACCACACTGTACTCATTATAGTGAGGCCTTTTGATTGTCCCACTAGGAAGCTGTGCCGATAACTGGAGCACAAGCTGAAGCATGCGGGAAATCAATGAGGCTTTGTCTGTCTGCACGTTCAGTCGATGATTGACGTGGATGTTAGCACTTCAACTGTGAGCAGCAGAGACACAACAAACAGAGGAAAACATGCCAAAGTTTAGCGTTACAGGAGAGCAGTCGGTTTATAATCACAGGCTAGACACTTTAGACTGGCACAAATACTAACATTTACCGCACAAAAGTCCCATTCATTGCCCACACAGACAATTTAGAGTGACTGGCATCGTCAAGAAGGGTTTAGATCTCAGAGCTCCTGGCACCTAAAGGGACTGATATCAGAACTGAATAATAAGACACAGAGTTCTATTTGAATGATTATGCTGCAAACTAATAATGTTTTTATAGAAACAATATAAAGAAATGATTTTAATCATATAAAATAAGTATCCATCCACTGTTTCATACCTTATGTCTCTTGCCAGCCTCTCAAAAGTTTTCAGCACACTAACCATCTTCACTGGTTTCTTTGTGCTGCCCTCAGTTCTGGAAAATATGTTCTGGTGTATTCATCACTGAGACCAAGGTTACATCAACATCGCTATCTAAATCCTCTTCTACTTTATCCTTGAAGTCTTCCTCCATTTTATCATCCATAATCTCGTCAGGGACAGCTATATCTTGAAGGAGCAAGGTTTCTTTGGCATTTTTAGGTGTTGGTGGACTAGATTCAGCAAAATTCTGATTCCTAGGATTGCCCCCCACTGGACTACTATTACGATCTGATCCTTGGGTGGCTTGGCTACATTCCTGTAGGTCTATCTTCCCTCTATTCTCTTTCTTTGGACCTCCTTCGATCTCTGCCTCACTCCTCATCTGGGAAAGAGCTCTTCGCCTTCGTTCTGCATTTTACTCTGGGGCAGCAACTACACAAACTCCTTGATACATTCCCAACCACATGATATCCCCATATTCATCCTCACAGCCCCTAGTGCCACCTTCCCAGCTTCTTCCCAAGGCAGATTGTTAGATCTCAACCCATCAGTACAAATGACCACTCTCCTGATTCCCATTTCTACTGAACAAGCAATGCCTTTCTCCACTGCTCTCCTCTCAATATTAAATAAGCTCTGTGGTGTCCTTATACTCTTTAATTGGTGTATGCAGCACTGCATAATAGGGGAGATCAGCTCTACTTGTGGCTCTTACTTTACCCACTTCATTATTCCTCCTTTCAACTTGCTCTCTAACTCATACTCTTTACCTGCCCTTTGGGTTAGGATTTTTTTGAACTTCTCATTATGAATCCTCATATTGTCACTGGTGAAAACCATCAGTCCATCCCCAGCAATGTCCCAGGGGCTTCCTATGAAGTGATATGCTTTTACTCTGGATAGATGGGTTACTTTATGTATCTCACTTGGCAGGGGACCCAGTGGAGGTGCTATTTCTTCCACAGACAGTGGTTCATGGTTCTCTTTGTCACTCTCTTCATCTGTTACCTTTGTCTCCTGTTTTGCATGCCTCTGAGCTTTCTTCTTCATTCTGGCGTCTGTCATCTGACCTTCAGTCCCCCTTCTAAGCTCTCTTGCTCGTTCCATACGCTCCTCTTCACCAATTTTTCCTTCATAAAAGACCCATATGGTATAATTCTGAATGGGACTCTGTGATTCACAGCTGGGTGCTTAAGTTGTAGGTCTTCCTCATCTTCTGTATGATGACCAGCCTCACCTCCTGGTCCTACCGATTGCTTTGGCATGGATGTTTGTTGTGCCTCTGTCATCTTTGTCTTCTCGAGTCATCCACCTCTCAAAGCCTCTTGTAGCACCTTGAGTCAGGGATGAGTTGTGGACTGATGAAGGCTACTCAACACCATTGACTGGAGTTGGTCTGTTCTCCCGACGGATGCTCCTTCCTCCCGTGTACGAGTTAAAGTCAGTACGGGACTGGCAACCTCACGTCCCTCAATGGTTGCCCCTCTCTCTGACGCTCGGGCAGATGTCCTCTTTACTGCATGTCTCTGTTGATGATGCAGTTGAATTCCTGCTGCTCTACTGGGTCGTCACACACAAACAGCTGTTGACTCTCCACTGGGGTTCTTTTCTGGCCCAACGATTACTTCTTCGTTGGACACCACATGTTAGATCGCCGGGAACCCCCTGTGCAGGTGGTCTGGTCCAGCTGTCCGTCTTAAGCGTCCAAGCTTTCAGCTATGCAGCATTATAATCCTATCAATAGATTCTGAGGTTTTTAAAAATATGACAAAGACACTCGCCTAGCTGCTAACTGCCTACCTCCGGACTACCTCTGACACTGCACCTAGCCGAGTAGCCCTATTGGACTAGATACAGATATCAGCCACGCCCATTAATGGCAGCTATCCTCTAAATGATCTGTGTACTTGTTATGGTGCTGGGAAATAATTCAGTGACTTTGTAAGTTCCAAGGACCTGTTATATCTAATTGGTTGAAGCAACCTTTAAGAACCACTTTATATGAATTATACACTCAATTTACGCATTACTTCCTAGGAAGGATCATCATACCCAAATTAATACAAAATTTTGTATATTTGCTATGAGCTTATTCAAAGAATATTTTAACAAGGGCATAGCATACAGCTGTTATTCATTTTCAAATCACTTGTTAATCAGAATAATAATCCTTAAGGGCACCTCGGTGGCTCACCTGGTAGAGCACGTACCATTAAGGCTTAGTCCTAACCACATCAGCCCAGGGTTCGGAGAATGCAGAGTACTGTAAAGAAGCACGGCAGAGTGCAGGAAAGAAGCACTGCAGAGTGCTGTAAGGAAAGAAGTATGGTATAGTGTAAAGATGAGAGGGAATTATTCAATTCTCAGTGTTTAAACTACTGTCTAGAGATTCCCTTTCTTCTTGTTGGTACGTACAGTGGCTTCAGAAAGAATTCACACCCCTTTTTTCATTTTGTCATGATGGATTACTAACTGATGACTGATGAGCATGAAGGGCTGTTTTCCATTTACAAATAAATCTACAACATAACAGATAGTGAAAAAAGTTAAGGAGTCTAAACACTTCCTGAAGCCACTGCAAAGCTACCAAAGTGACCTCTGATTTATTCAAACCACAGGAGTGAATCTTGCTTAATGACAAGTCTCTCTAGACTCTGTTAATCACAATGTTCCACAAATTACCAATTAATTAAAGGTTATTCAGCAGCAGGTTGTGATGGCAGAAATAAAAAGGACAGTGGCTCATTCTTGATTTAAGATTGAAGACCTTCAGCTCCACTGCAGGTTTAAATAGATGTCTCAACTTTAATTGAATGTTTCAAACCTTTATATTTTAACCACTTTGTGAACTCTGCTGTTGGAGGGCTATGTACACATTAGGCTAAACTCATCATACTTGCTTAAACTTTCCTCAAATTGTGACTCTGTCAAGGTTAGTTAAACACAGAGTCCTAATTACAGTGCATGTTCAATGAAATGACTGAGATGTTTAGATGATTAGACCTAAAAAATTTTGTTTAAGTAAGATTAATGAAGCCCGGGGCAGTTAGAGGGGAAATGGCACAAACATTAGTTTTCACCTCATCCAGAAATGACAGCATCTGTTCTCCTTGTTCAGTGGAAGCACTGGAGGGGGGGGGGGGCAAGCTCAACGCTGCCCAATGTGTCACTGTATGTTCGACTCAAAAGAAGAACGCAGAGCAGTTGAGGTGAAGCAGACGCGCTCGCTTTCTCCCACCAACCAACAAAAATGATGACACTAATGTGATGCTGTTAACATACACACTGCTGACAGCTCTGTCCAGGCTGCAACACTGCTCCTCTCAGTGTAACGACATTAAAGCCCATCTCTGATATTAATTCTAAGAACTATTTGTATAGCTTAGTTTTTTTTAAAAAAAATGTTTCTAAGTGCTTTACAGTAAAACGAGCACTAAAAGCAAAAAAAAATCCAAACTTATAAGATAAAATTATTTTAAATTATTCTGTAAATTCTGTTAATGAGAGAATTCCATGACATAAAAATGAGTTTTCTGGATGAGAACAACAGGTGGTGACAGGATAACAAAGAGAATAATCAAACACTGTATCAGTCAAAACAGTGTGATTTTATTCTCCAGAGGAAGCTCAGATAACCCCTGAATGCATGCATTACCTCCCTCCTCTGGTCATGCTTAGAGACAGGAAGTGTGCATGACTGTTGTGACTCTCTTTCACACACACACACACACACACACACACACACACAGACCACCTCCATGATTGGTTGGCTTTTTGAGCTCTGATTTGCTGCAGAGTTTAACACACCAAGGTCACGCCTGCAGCCAATCCCGTGTGTGTGTGTGTGTGTGTGTGTGTGTGTGTGTGTGTGTGTGTGTGTGTGTGTGTGTGTGTGTGTGTGTGTGTGTGTGTGTGTGTGTGCGTCTACCTCATTACATCAGTGGCCTTGGAGAACGTAATCAGGATTCAGAGCTGAAAATGAATCACAAACACAAACACAGTCTTTCTCTCACACACAAACACACACACACACAAACACACACACACACACACACACACAAGCAGATACACTTAATCCTGTCACACAGTGTGTGTCCTCTTCAAAACAGAATGAAATGAGCTGTCAATATGTCATTTTAAGGTGCTCAGCAGAGGAAGGAATGCAAAAACGAAAAGACATCAAACTTAGTGACAACACACACACACACACACACACACACACAGAGCAGACAGCACGGATATGTACAATGAGTCTCCACCTGATGAGATCACCAGACGACAGACGTGTTGATTGGGCTGCTCTCCCCCCTCCCTCTCTCTTTAGACACAAACACACACATGAAAACATGCAACAATCCAAGCATCTTTCATCGCACATGTACATGTGGATGTACACAGAGACACACACACACACACACACACACACGGAGGTGAGGGAGGTACACACAAACACAAACACCAACAGTGATGCTGATGAATTGTTCAGAATCAAGTGAAGCACAACAGCCCCAGCTTGTGTCAGGGCAGAGAACTGCAGCAGCACAGGAGGGAAAATGAGAAGAGCCTTTACCAACAGAGGCTTTTCTCTCTTTCTTTCTTTCTTTCTTTCTTTTCTTTTTTTTTTTTTTTTTTATCTTTGAGAGTAGTTTTTATTTTTCTAATGTTTTTAATGTCCATCAGTCAGAGACATTTAACACAGTCAATATCAATCCAATGTCAGGTAGCTTTTGTGTAGTTCATCCTGTAACTCCAGTTAATTTACAGTGTAAACAGAAGGTCAAAATTTGTTTGTTCTTGATTTACAAACTGAGATATTTAAATACTGATTCAGTTTGTGTACTCAAGTGAGTTTGAGATTTTCTCTGTTGCACCGTTTTAAATCCAAGAAATGACAAACTCATAACAATGGAAATAGTTGAAGCCTTCTTGATGACCTCTACCTACATGTAAAACCGGCAACACTAGATTACAGCGTTAAGATTTTGAGCACAGAGTGCAGGGATGTGTATACTGGGTATTGACTGACAGGTACAAGAAGTAAGATGGTTCCAAATCTGTACTTATGGTGGTGGTTTTAGGAACAGAGCAGTCTCTCTGTAGGTTTGTGCTCTGACACCAGTGTGAATTATTTCAGCTTTGTCTCTTAGAAAGCATATTTTGATGTCATTTTGGTGGGCAGGTCTAAATACTGCAGCACCCATGATCCTCAGCTGCTGTTGCCATGGAGAAGAAGCCAGTCAGAGGTGGGAATCAGAGCGGTGGTGAATTCAAAACTCTTTGTTGTTGCAGTTGTTCACAAACGTGGCAGATTCTGTTTTCACTTTTCTCAGAGCAAAATCTATTTTCCACTGTAAACCTCATGTGATAGGATTAAGTAGCTAAATGCACCCTGGGAGTTGTAGTTAACTCTTCCCCCAAATGTTTTATTAAGTTTTTAGCTTCAATGTTTTATCAAAGAAGCCGATATTTTCTTTTGTCCTGACCACTGAGTGAGTGCCATGTTGTTGCCATGTTGTTGCCATGTTGATCCAACTGTGAGTCACTAACTATGTCTGTGGGAAAATGAACCAGGGTCGTCTGAAATAGCTCCTCCCACTTAACAACTGTATTATCAGGGACAAATCACATGAACTCAACAATGATGGTTGCTTTACTTTCCCACTCACATATCCCTAAAGAAAATGCAGTGAAAAGTGGACCTACTTCTGAACATGAACTTTCCCGTGTTGTCCTGACGTCGTGTCGTCCTGAGTTGTGATACTAAAACTAAAACTCAACAGCCATTATCTCATCTTGAAGGACTAATGCTTTAATGCTTTCCAACAAAAACAAATTAGGAAAAAAAAAACCAAAACGAGTCAGAGCTGATGCAGCAGAGGATGAGATCCCCTGACCCCAGACTCTGCTCCAGGCTCTCAGTTAAAACTTCTTAGTCTCCTGTCTCAGATATTCAAGTAGCTCCAACGATTAGTCGATCAACCAACTAATCCATTAACAGAAAATTAATCTGAATTATAAGAGATTAATGTGTGCACAGAAACTGGATCACAGCAGGAACCAAACCTCTCAGACTGCGTTATGCACCGAGTCCAGGTTACTGCTCCAACTCTCTGTCTGAAGTTTTTTTCCTTTTATAATGTGCTCCAGTGCGGAAATGACCAGTCAGGTAATTGACTGATTAAGTTATTAGTCAAAAAGAAACTAATGATTGATAATAAATACTTTTTTTTTTTAAATTAAAAGACATTTATCAAGTAATAATTCACAGTTTATTTCCAGACTCCAGATTTACTGCATTTTTCTCTAATTTAAACCAAATATTTAATGTTTGAATAATTCTTTTTTAACTTGGTAAGTTTTTTTTTTTTTTTTTTATTGTTTTTTTTCAAGTTTAGAAATATTTTATTGACGCCAGTATAAAAATGTTTGATCAGAAAGTTGGACTAGCTTTAGTGTGACAGGATCCGGGTTCTGTCAGATTTTTCTTAATGCCAATTTTTGGAGGGAAAAAATAAAATAGAAAAAAAAGGTCGGCACAATAAACTGGGGCTTCATTATGCTGTGTTATTGACATTTCGAATTTGGACATGTGACCTTGGACTGTTGGAATATGACTTTCCCTAATTTTGAGATTTTAAGGACTAAAAAGACTAGAATAATTTTAAAAACAGTTAAAAATGGGCTCACTGATCAGGTCCCAACCAGGACGAGACAGTTTCATTGTTAATGTTAGTAGAAAATTCAATGTCTCGGCTGTCACTTATAATCATTGAGTTACAGCAGGCTGCGTCTGTGTTTCCAGGTTCACATCAAAGCCTCAGATGGAAATGTGTGGATAGGTGGTTGAGGATACAAAAAAGAGCCGAACACCTGCTGTGTTCACTGCTGGCGGCCGAAATGAGCATCAGCATGAAGGAGGTGAACCTGAACATAGATCCTCCAGGTGAATCACGGTCTTTGTGTTTTCACTGTTTACTGATGCAGAAATGCTTGAACAAAGATCTGGACAGACTGGAAGGTGGAGGGGAGGAAGGGTTTTACAAATGATAGCAGCTTGTCAACAGCCTGGCTGAGATATCTCCTAAACCTGGAAAACACAATTCAGTCAGGGGAAGAAAACATAAAACTGGACATACAGGACATGACGGGGCCGAGCCTGCAGGAAAATACTGGTGTGTAATGAGGTTTCAGTGTCAGACCTGCCTGTAACATGATCAATCTGACACGGTGCTGTAAGTGCAGTTTCTAAAGGGATGTAATATATATATATATATATATATATATATATATATATAATATAAAGTGGCAGTGTAGTAAAACCCCGAGGCTGCTCCACCTGTGACAATAGATGATAGAAGGGAAGTGATGGAGATCAGAGGTGAAGGGAGGGAAGAGAGGAACATTTCAGAGCAGTTAGGGTTAATATGTGACGCATCATACACACAACTGTCAGAGGGAAACATATAGAGATGAACTACAGCAGCCGAAAGAGAAGAAAGAGGAGACTAAGTCTGACTGTGTTGGATCAAAGTGCAGAAACAAGATAAATCTGTTATTTTAAACACAGATTTAACAGTTTTATTATGCACAACAGTCGGTGTCCTGTACTTTCTACTCAAGCTTTTTCCCAGTCAACAGTGAACAACAACATGGATAATAGATGACATTTTTCATGTTTCTCAAATTTGAGAATTTGCCACATTTATCTCATGTTTTACATGATGGATGTACAGATGATGACCTCCTTACAGTAAGAACAAGGGCTCCTTTCTTTATAGTATTGCGCTGAGAAGTTTGACTTTATCTTTACCGTACATGAAATTCAATAGTTTGAGTCATTTTTCAGGCAAACACTAACATTTGCAGATTTCAGCCTCTAAATTGTTGTTTTTCTTTGCTCTTGTTTTTGTTTGTTTGTTTTTTGTGGTTGTTTTTTTTATTATAGTAATACAATCATTTTTTGATCTCTGAGAGTTTTTCCAACAAAAAGATTAATTGAGATAATAATGAAAATAATCATTAGTGGCAGTCTGACTTCACAGGAAAGAGGTTCTCAGTCATCATACGGACTCACAGCTTGATCATTAGGAAGAGTATGAAAATGTGGGGCCTCAACTGTGTGTGTTCAAGTGTAAAAAAAAAAACAAGATAACACAATCATAGAACACATAACATTCAGCGATATCAGTAAGTGCTTCAAATAACAGCTCGCAAACAAAGTCAAGGAGAAGAATGACCAAAGACAAATGGCAACTAATAATTACATCAGTACATTTAAGAACTCATAAAACTCATGAAAACCTGTCATTTAACCACCTGAGTCCTCCAGCTGAACAAGAATCAGTTGCACCTAAAGTAGTAAATAGTAAATAAGTTTATTGATCTTTTTAATAGTAAAAAGTACTGAACAGTCCTCATCATTCTCGGTGAATAAGATGAAATGTTACTGGTTTTCATTCAGCTTGTTAATAAACATTTTCTACAGTCTTTATTTTGTCTACTATACTACTATATTTCAAGATGCTGACAAACCAAAGAGCACATGTTCACAGCAGTGAGCCGTGTTAAAATCATCCACTTCATTAGTAAAGTGTTGATAACAAAATCTACTCAAAGTATCAAAAAGTCAGAGCACTCATTATGCAACAGAATGGTTCCTTTCCTTTTGTTATATTATGGTACTGGATTATTATTTATATTTCATGACACTGCATGATGAGGAGATCATTTCCACCACACAGTATAGTGATAGTTTAATATACAGGAATGCATCATACACGTCTTAATTTGAAAATCAGCGAAGCAGCCGGTCAGATACATGTGGTGCAGTAACAACTGTCTCCCCTGTGTGAATGAGAATCTTATCAACAGATACAGACGCAGACAATCAGGAATTATCTGAACTCTGTAAATCTGGGATTTGCTCATTTGTGAATCAGTTTCTATTAAATTTTCTCCAAAAGCAATGTCACATTATCAGTGGCCCATTTTAGAATTATGTTTTTTCCCTGTAATCCTCAATTGTGTAATCTGATTTGCTAATCTGAGGATTACATGATGTGCACTCCAGCAGGGCTCAGGGTCTGTCGTGCAGCCCAGTCGTTGTGTGTATCTGCATAGTCCTGTAGGGGGCAGCAGCACTCTGTCAGAGGCTGGTTGTAACACTGGAGACAACACACAGGAGATCAGATGCTTCAGAACTAAAGCTGTGTGTACACAGACACATGGTTTTCCTCAGCTTTATAAAGATGAACGCTCACCTGCTTCTGTCTCAGATATCTGAGTCTTTCTGGAGCTGGACACATGAGTATGAGCCTCATTTCACCTCCCTCAGTCAGAAATGGTCGTAAACCTGCCCTTAATCACTTGTTTGCATATCAGTACCTCCATCCTCTCCACCACTTGTTAAATCTGTCACTAAAAAGACCAGCAGGGAAGAAGTGCAGGTTTACTGACTGTGCCGCGTCAGTTCAGGCTCACTTAAATAAAACGTCATCCCGCAGAGCAGAGAGGAAAATAAAATCTGATCATCGCAAAACTAAAAATGATCATCAGCAGTGATCACTAAAAAAAATTAACAAACAGACGAATCAGTGATTTAGGCTGTAGCTCTGAAACAGACTTTACAAAGTGTGTTTAACACAGTCAAATTGACTGTTTACAGCCATAAGAAGATATATTTGTGGTTTTAAGTACCAAAAACTGTCTAAATGTAGTTTTACTTCTCCTCTCTCAGGCTTCTCTCTGGAGCTCTAGTAACAACAGGTCAGTGAGCCAATCAGAAGAGAGTATCTGAGCCTCTCTTCTGATTGGCTGGCTGTTTACTGAGTGATCAAATAAAAATATACAAGATTTCAGGTAAACATTTGGAGAAACCAAATGCTGCAAGGTGGGATGATGAGTACAAGGGAGATGGGCTTGAGCCATGGCTAAGGTGTGGTGACTGGTTTGTTGTGACATCACAAAGTTACAGGATTCCTGATGGCTCATTTTAAGGCTCAGTTTCTGAATACAGGCTGTGTGCATTTCTCTGTAGATTGAGGCATTGTTACTTTCACAGTATTAATATAGAACCTAGACTGGTTTTATAATTTAAAAAGTCATGGAAATCTCCCTTTATACAATATGGGACCTTTAAACATTGAGTTCTGACTTGTTCCTTAGGTAGGGAAAAAAACATAGTACAGTTTCTCTCTTTTATAGACCCTCAGTTGACCCTCGGACCCATGACACAATTACACATCACTTTCAGTCAAATAAAATACTATCAGTAAATGCATTAATAATAATAATGATAATATTAATGTATACATCTTTAAAATAATGAAATTAAAAGATTTGATCTATATGCGAGTTTGTTATTTTGCTTAATTTAGCATCCAGAGAATCATGTGAGTCCAACTGTTCCTGATGGTGTGTGAGCAGGTTCAGGCCACTAGGTGGAGACACACTCCCCTTAGATTACCATGATAGAAACCATCATTCACTGTGTACACACACACACACACGCACACACACACACACACACACACACACACACACACACACACACACACACACACACACACACACACTTGTACTTCTATCTTTGTGGGGACACTCATTGACATAATGCCTAGCCCCTTACCCTAACCTTAACCATCACAACTGAGTGTCTAACCCTAAGCCTGACCCTGACTTTAACCTAAACCTAATTCTAACCATAACTCTAAAACCAAGTCTTAACCCTCAAAATGTGATTTGAAGGTGTCTCAAAAAGTGAGGACCGGCCACAATGTCCTCACTTTCCCAAAATGTCCTCACTCTGTTAGTAAAATACTTTTTTTGGTCCTTACTATGTCCTTACACACACACACACACACACACACACACACACTGTGTTCATGTGGTGCAGCTAATATCATTCTTCTGTTTTTGTCAGATCTTTATTCAGTTTTTTCTGCAGAACTTACAGAGAGGCTTGAGACTCCAGATGTGACATATTTAAACTTTTATAAATAATATAGTGTTTCATAAAACAGGACATAACTCATCACTCCTTCAGTTTTCTTTCTTAAACCAAAAAGTAAAGTATCCTGATATTTTGCATTCACAGGAACATGAGGTCACAGTGATCTTGAACTTTGACCTTCATCCACCAAAATCTGATCCTAATCATAAAGATTCCTAATGAATGTTTATGCCCAATTTGAAGAAGTTACATCAAGCCATTACTGAGATATCGTGTTCATGAGAATGGGACGCACGGACGGACGTAGGGATAAACAGACTAACTGAAAGCATAATGCCTGCAGCTCTGGCTGTCGCTGGTGTGGAGGTATAAAAATATTTTAATAAACTATGCAAAGAGTGAAACTGGACAACACAATGGAGGATGTAAATGATAAAAACCCCAATAAGGGCATGCTTGAGGTTTAATTTATTTGAATGAGTTCCTTCGGAGGCTCACAAGACATCACAAAACTATGCTGTGTATTTTTACAACTTTTAAAATGATAATTCTGTGTATTTCCTCCCCTAACCCTACAGAAGCTATGGTATTGACACTCAAGGCAAATGTATTCCTGGAAATCCAATCAATTCAGGCTCAACTGAAAAGAAATGAATAGTTTCATCAAACTAAGAAGCATTTAAATAAATTCTAGCTTTAAAAACATGAGGGAACTCTTCAGCTGCACCTTAAACGGGTCTCTTTCTAATCTAATCAGACTTGAGAACTGAGGCAACAAATGATCAAATTAGATCAAATTAACAGATGGATATGAAGCTGCTTGTGAAACCCTTAACAGTGTCTGAGCAGTGGGAGTTTATTCCAAGGAAGCGCCACTGATGGAGCAATAAAACTGGAGATGTTTCAAGAAGCTGGTCTCTTTAATGCTTTGTTAGTCAGGAGGAGGCTTTTGAAATCAGCTCTGGATTGTATCGGTAGTAAGGTCTTCACAGGTTCAAAATGTTGGACCTGACCTGAAGTGGACCCACAGTAAACCACCTGACATGCACAAGTTTATTTTTATAAAAGAGAAATCTGATCCAAATAAAGTAATTAGACCTGAGTCTAGTTGATGAGATTAGTTTCTTAGGTTATATGATGTATTCAAAGGTGGAAATACACAGTTATGCATTGACTGCTTATTTTGCTCATGATATGTCTTGATAGGCATGTCATGATGGGTTAAAAACTTGATTTTCATCGGAGAGGGTCTTTAAAAATGTCATCCTGTGGCCAACTACAGCTAGCAAGAAAATCGAATGTCTGTCAGCCAGTGTTGTAGTGAAGTCACCTAACCTCAAGTCCCAACCGAGTCTCGACTCCCCAGTGTTCGAGTCACTGTTTGAGTCCGAGCCAGAACTTTACTGAGTCTAATCTCCATCATCAGACCCCGAGTCATCACAAGTCGCTGATTTTATAGAATATTTTGATTTGCAGTGATTATGACGTACATGGGGTCTCTTCCTGTTTTAGCCTCCAGAGTGCGGTCAGGAGGCTCTGAACCAAAGCTGCTGGGGTTTACCCTGCAGTTAGAAAAACAGCTGGACTGTAGCATTTATTCACTGACAAACTGTAGCTTAAACTTTACACTGACAGTTTTACTGCTTCGTGTCTCTGTGTATGGCCACAGTTCAGTCTTCTGGGTACTCAGATAGAGGGAGGTAGAAGGGCTGCTGTTACAGGAAGATAGATTTGTGTGTTGTCTGCATAGTGATGATATTTCATGTTGTATTTTTTAAGTATGTGAGTGAATGGGAGCATGCACAGAGAACACACATGTCAAAAGTACTGACCCCTGTGGAAAACAGTGTTTGAACAGGGAAAAAAAGATCCTGAAGAGAAATGGTTGTCCACCAATCACAGGGTTGCTCCTGATGACATTAGCTTGTTTGGCAGCTCTCTGCCATTAGTTTGTGTGAGTGAGAGGAAAGTGGTAGAGTGTTTTATGTATAAGAGTTTTTTTTTTTTTTTAAATCACTACATTACTACTGATACATTTTCAGCTATAACACATGGTCTGGATGTGTTGGTTGCAGGTTGAAGCTTCTGTGGACAACTGCAATTTTCTCTCCTTGCTCTGTCTTCCTCATTGACCCATTTATTGTTTTATACACACACACACACACACACACACACACACACACACACACACACACACACACACACACACACACACACACACACACAGAGCAGGCTGGACAGGTCATGTGCTGTTCTGCTTCTCCATCGATCAGAGGAAAAAAGACGGCTCCTGTTCCTCTATAAATACACTCAGTGTGACCAGTGCCCTTGTGCTGTTGTCCTCCATCTTTACCTCCTCTTCCTCCTCCTCGTCATCTTTCTGTCCCTCTCTGCTTTCTCCAGTTATTCCTGTCTCAATCTATAAACTCTGTCCACTCAGCCTGGTGTCAGGTTGCTGGACCTACCAACAGGTGACACAAAAATGAAGCAGTTGCATATATTTATTTTTCAGCTGCTTTTATACCTGCTGAAGTGGACATCTAAAATTATCGGATCTATTCAAGGTTTTCGCCTTGTTTTTGTTACAAAACTCCCTGGAATGCAGCTGAAGTTTACGCATTCATTGAACTTGTACACAGGGGCCTGCACCTCGGGGCCTGCACCTCGGGTCCTGCTTGTTGTGGTAGACCCCTGCCTCTACGGATGTGGTGTTTATGGCCTGTTCTTGTGCTGCCGTCCCCAGAGCCTCTGTTTCATCTTGGATCATGCTTATAACACTCACTAATCACCTCTTTTCATTGCTCATAGAAAACACGAACCTAACCAATTATAAACAAAATCAAAGTACTATAACTAACCTCCCTAACTAATATGAACAGGAGAAAAGGGGATCAAAAGAAATGACAGTCCATCCAAATCCACTCAGAATAAAGTAGCACAGCAAAAGCTGGAGGGAAACAATGGTGTGGCCAGTTGGGACAGGATGGAGATGGATCACCAGAATCTTTTATTTCTCAGTTGCCTCTCTGGTCTTCCTTAGTATATTTTTTTGTATAAACTATTTCAGAGAGGTGATGAATCAGCTTTATTATCATTATTTTAGGTCATGTGGTCTGTGCTGGTGGTGAACGGTACTGCTTTATACTAAAAGGTGTTTTTATTATTTTGTCCAAGCTAATCATTTCACTGAGGCTTCGCTAAATTACAGCAACACCTCTATGTGTAATGCAACAGAGTTCAACAACAGCACAAATTACATCCTCCAAATGATCACACAGCGGAACGTCCATCTCACTATTTGAGCTATATATATATATATATATAATCTCTGACCTCATATTTAATTCGCTCCTCATCAGATCTGCTGTGGTTATCTGCAGTAAACTGTGTGTACACTGGTCTGAAGTCTGTGTGAGGTGACACATTCATCCCAGTTGATGTGGGGAAAGTTGTATGTGTGGTTTTAGTGTGTGCAGCTGGTGCTGTAATTGTCTGTGTAAAGAATGAGTTTGTTCTTTTCTTCTTCACACCTAAATCATGTTTAACCAGTTTCTAATGGGGCAGTGGTCTCTGATGTGAAGTGAGAGCTTGTGTTTTTCAATGTGCAGCATTGGTTGTTACATTTTAGCTGCACTCCTTGGTCCCTTCATAGGATGTTGTTGTTGTTGTTGTTGTTGTTGTTGTTAGCTTTAGCAGGTTAGCTTAGCTTTTGTTTTATAGCCACAGGCTACTGAACTCAATAAAGTCTCTGTCTTTGTTCTGGACAAAGAAAAGAGGAGTCCTCTTCTCTGTTCACAGCAGTTTTCTACCTTATGTTGTGTTATTGTTGTTAGCTTCTTTGTGTGTTTCGGCTGCCACTCTCCCTCTGTTATCTTCTGTAGGTTTTCTTCTTTCAAGATTTGATGGTTTCACTATTGGACCAAATATATTTTCTCTGTCAAAGAATCTTTATTGGCATGAAAACTGAGTCTCAAATACGTTCTACTCAATACTATATTTTATCAAGAAAACTAAATAAAAAAACAGACAGAAAAACACTAACACAGAATGATAAATAAACATCTTTCTTTCATTTGTTTCCACATCCCTCCAATGCAAAACAGCACACAAAGCAGATTTGTTGTTTTAGGATAAATAATTTAATGCAGTTACATTATCAATACATGTGCACTCTCACTCACAAAGTAGAAATGGAAAGCAATAAGTTCGTCCACCCCCAGCGTCATCTGTTCCCTCCCTCATTCCCTAAACAAGGTAAATGTGTAAACAGAATCAACAAATGAACAGTGGCTGTAATATTGCTCAGTGCAGCCTTTAGAACCCCCTCAGCAGCAGCTCTCTGTAAACCTGCATCAGAAACACTCTGTTCACTCAGATACATGCTTTAAATACTGTATGAGTACCGCGACCACTTCACATAGTGAGAAAACCAAACACACAAACATCAGTGAAACGCTGCCACTGAAAACATACTATTGATTACATGTCTGTCAACATTCGGTTCAAACAGCCCTTTAGATTCAGACCGTCCAACAAAACCTCTGAGGTTACATTATTAACTCTTCTCCGTAGATTTTGAGTATTTGCTGTTTCATTCATTTGTCAGCATAAAGTCAGATAAACAGAATGATTTCACTGCAAATTCACTGCTGGGCTTTGAGAGGCCAAATTCAATATTGTTATGATTACTTTTTTGGACAACAGCGTGTACAGAACTGTGAACGAAACTGTAGTTCATTTTCAAAGATAAAAATTGAAAAACAATCTGTGAAATCTTCCATAAAGATGAAATTTCATACTGTATAGCCCACATGTGCATATATGTGTGTTAAGAAATCGCTCCAACAGGAGATATTCAACATTTCATATACATTTGCTCTAATTATACCTACAAATAAAATCTTACTTTAGTACTCAGGATAATCAGGCCATGATTAAATAATTACAAAGACAGAGGAAACTGAAAAGATAAACTGGATTATGAATTTACAAACTTGCCATGAAAAGCTGAATGTAAAATGTTAAATGTAACAAAACAGAAAAGTGCAAAGATGGGACAGGAAAATGAAAAAAACAAACAAAAAAACAACACATAATTTCAAGAATTAATTTTCTTGCTCAATTATTCTTCTTCTTAGATTATTCCACCTGTTAGAGGTTTTTTTTCTAGTCATTGTCACCAGGTGCTGCTCATAGGGGAATGCTGGGTCTCTGTAAATAATATTATAAAGAGCACGGTCTAGACCTGCTCTACATGAAAAGTGCCCTGAGATAAATTGGTGCTATATAAATAAAACTGAACTGACTTCATATACAGTATGTTTTCAATTTTCTTTTCAATTACACATTTCAGTTTTACATTTAAATAGTTTCCTTGGGTAATGTCTTTGTTTGGCCTTCAAATTGCTTACAATTGACGAACATAATTACCACAATCAGAAACTTTTTAAACTGGATTATTACAGGGAAAAAAATGAATCCATCTCATGATTTGAAAATTTGTCGTCCGACATAACATATCAGAAACTCACCCTTTGGTGGGTTTAATTATTTTTGGGTTTTGGGTTGAAATAAAGCTGAATTAAAGATACACATTCCTTTAGATCACAATCAATTCAAAACAACAACCAGGTTTCACCAAGATCCTGTGATAATAACAGTCACGTGATTTCTTTCAGAGTGAATTATCCCTTTAGTTAGTACAAAATCAGCTACTTCCACACCAATACAGTATCTGACTAAAATAAAAACAACAGGGCGATGTCAAGAAACAAAACACGGTTAACTAGAAAGCATTGTCACATGTTTCTATATGTTCAATTACCCATTTTTAGTTTGAGGTTTGGATGAGTGAAGTTATGCCACAGTTACACAACAGTACATGTTATTTTGTTGTAACAGCACCAGAAGTTGGATTGAGGTTTATTTGGACACGGTGGTTAGAGGAACAGTAGAGCTTCTGTCCTTTTGTAATTCCCAGGTTCAAGATTCATTGACTTAAAGGAATAGTTTGACATTTTGGGAAATCCCCCTCTTCTTTGTCTGTTTCCAAAAATATCAAACTCTTCCTTTAAGGAGAAATCAAGTCCATCACACCTAAATCACATTTGTTTTCTAGAAATCTATCAACAGACTGAATGGTAGACTTTTATGTAAGTGGAGGGGTGTGTGACTGTACATTGTGTAAATGCATATATGTGAATACCTGTGTGTTAAGACTAAGTTTGTCCAAGACCTTTAAAAGATCACCAGAGTATTAAAAGTATGTAAAGTCTGTTTTGTTTTGTTTTTTAAAGTTACAATGGCTGTAGACCTACTCCCTGCACCGGTAATGGTAGAGACAGTGTGGGTTTGATCATGGTTACAGTACATTGGTGCCAAAGAATGTGCAAACCTGTAGGTTGGATCATGGGTGGATTATGACACAAAGGTCCCCCCCCCCCTCCACCTACTCAAGGGGACGACATGGCATCTATGTTTGTAGTTGTGTGTCTTTTTGTGGCTTTTTTGTACATCTCTTCATGGCCATTTTGTGTCTCTTGTAGTTGTCTTGCATCCACAAAGAATTGTTAACAGTTACGGCGAAACAACCACAAATAGATGCAAAATAACCCCAGTGTGTCCGTTCAGTCATCCATCCACAGGTAGGGCGAGGTATGAGTTTTCCATTGTTTCCTGCCCGTGTGTGTATTTGTGTTAGTGTTTCTCCACAGAGGTGAAGGTGATATGTGGTACACGCCTGTTCCTCTGTAAGAACTTGTGTAGGTGTGTGTGTGGTGTACCTGCACTGACAGGTAGAGGTGAATTGTTGTGCTAATCTGACAGTTCGTTCTCACACTCAAGGACGCTGCTGTCCTCCCATCGAGTACTGCTTTTTTTATTGGGGACTTTTGTGGCTGCCTTGGTTTAGAGTGTGTGTGTGTGTGGTGATGTACAGAGAACACAGAGTCCCCAGTGGCCTGTCATCAACTATATCATTTATATGTGTATATATATATATATATATATATATATATACATATACATATACATATACATATAATTTTTTTTTTCTCGTTTTGTTTTGTTTTAACACCCTAGTAAATCTACAGATATGTGTGTGTGTCCTGTATTTTCACTGCAGTAAAACTTGTATTTAAGTCTGTGCGTTCGCCCTGACAGGACTGTATCAACACCACAGCACACATTGCAAACTCACACTGGAATCTAATACTAAAAAGTAAACTTAGTTCACTGGGGAGAAAAGTGTAAATTTCAGGTGAACGACACTGGCACCTCCCAGTAAAAAGGCCCTGGATTTAAAACCGACCTGGCAAACTTAGGTGTAGGCTCTATGTGATGTTTAGTTTGCTCTGTGTCTACATGGGTTTCCCACAGCAAAGACATGCAGGTTAACATACTGTATCTACATATTTATAAAAACCAAATAAAGGGAAAATGTCTCCAGCAGTTCCATCACTTCTAACTAAAGCCCATTTCAGATAATCACTTCAACACGTTGAATAAACAGCTGAGGAAACGTCATGACGGAGAGGTTAGTGTCCCTCGAGCTCATTAATTAAACCTTCAACAGCAAAATAAGTTTTAAAAGCTTCCCCTCACACACCAGGAGACACATATATAAAGGACGTGTACACACAAAAGCCATGCATATGCCACTGATCAGTGTACACACGAGAGCTCTCTGCTGTGATCTGAGATTAAATATAAAGTCAGAGACGTTCGTAAACTGTATGTGAACTGTTTGATTGGTGGATTTCAGCCTTCTTTTTACGGTTTCCTGTTAATGATCGTGAACTGTGAAGCGTTCCGTAAAGTCTGAGCTCTGGTGAAAATAATCACTGAGCACAGCTGATGACGACGGTTTACAGGGACAAGTGATGGATTAGTGGAACACGTGCTATAAAGAGAAAACTGCACTTCCTCTCTGCTGTTCTTTTTATTGACAGTGGTGCAGCATAAGCGTCGACATGCAAGCAGATGTTCAAGGACGTTACTATGTCTGCTTCTGTCTGACTGTGGAGGTGAAACGAGGCTCGTTCATGTACGACTCAGATTTATGAAACAGAATCATGCGTCGCGACTCTACAGAGCTTTACACATTTTTGTAACATTAATGTGAAAGAGGACAGGAAGTACTCCACGTCTGAAAAGGGCTTTAGTCTGTTCATACTCTGCTCGTGATCCTCAGTCTTTTACTTTCAAAACGCAGTAATGCTTCACTTGACTGCAGCTCACACACGTTTACTACACAGTATACAGGACTGTAGTGCAGCACACCCCCACATCCACACGTACACGTTCGTGCACACTCAGGATGTGAGGGGTTCAGCTTTCTATCGACTATCCTTCCAACTCACATTGGGCTGGTTCAGTCTCCACCTCTGTCTCCATTCAGTTCACCTTTAAGAGGAAGCTGTGTGGATTACAGTGAGCTGTTGAGAATGAACATACACACAGTACAGACCTCTGTGAGAAATCTTTGGGTTCACTGATATGTGGAGTATGAGGAGTATGAAGCGCTTCACATGTGTTTGAAGGATCAGTCTTTTACACAGGTTTTCTATTGTGATCTTTACAGCTATTGTGTGTGTGTGTGTGTGTGTGTGTGTGTGTGTGTGTGTGTGTTCATGAGTGTGTGTGTGTGTGTGTGTGTTAGGAGGTGGCGGGCTTGCTGTAGTCCTCGACCCCGGTGATGGTGGCTTTGCAGAAGAAACAGTCCTTGTTGTTCATCAGATGCTGGTTGATACAGGCTCTGTGAAGAGAGGACAGACAAAATGTTGGTGTAAATAATAAATAGGTGGAAAAAGGTTATTAATGTTATAATATATAATACAATAAATAAAATATAATTATTATATTTTAAAAATATAATAATATTATTCCTGATGTCTGACAACTTCCTCCAGCTCAGTGACACTAAATCTGACGTCACTCTTGTTGGTCCCGCTCATGTTAGGGCTCAGATTGATTGGTCCACTGGCTTCCAATCTAAAGCCCTCCCCCAGAAATCTTGGTATAATATTAGACCAGATCAGGCGTGCTGAGTCGCCGCCCCAGTTTAAGACACTACTCCAAACATACTTGCATAAAGCAGCTTTTAATTCTTGATTTGAATCCTTTTATCTTTGTTTTCTACTTTTGTTTATATTCTTTTGTCTGTTTTATTGATGTCACATGTTTGTGATGTCCCGTTATATTTGCCTTGGTAACTAACACTTTGTGTCTTTTATGGCTTTGTTTTGTTTTAATGTACAGCACTTTGTAAAGTGCTGTACAGATAAAGTCATTATTATTCTTCACAGCACCGTGACACCTTCGTTACCTGAGATTCTGGGTAAATAAATGAGGTGGGAACAGTCTGTTATTTAGTGAAAACAGATTTATTCTCTCTATGTTCATATTAATCCCAGTCTCCTGTTTTTTCCTCCATCTTTTCTTCCTCTCAGAGGGATTAACAGTACAGGAAAAAGAGGACGGATTTACGGACAGATGGAGGGTAAAAAAGAGCCTGAGTTTGGCCTTGGAGGTGATTAGACTGCGCTCAGGTCTGTGTGGTTTCCTCCCCGTGACAGTGCTCTCAATCAGCTCCACAATAATCCATACACCTGCTGAAGCGGCGAGCCAGCTAAGCTAAATCAAGCGCACCTCCAAGATAACATGAATTATGTATAGAGGTGTGAATTGGACCAAGGTCGGCTGCCCACAGAGCTGCAATCAGCAGTTACCAAACAGCTGACTCACACCCTAACACACACATGTGCATGTATGTGTGTTTGATGTGTGTATAAACTATTTATGTTTCAAATTACAGTCTGGTCGACGTGCATGTATATTCTGAGATGTCATGTGTGTGTGAGTGTGTGTGTGTGCATGTGTGTGTAATGTGACAACAGACTTGTCATTAAAACTACTGCAGAGATCAGACTCACATTTTATGTTGCTACAGAATAAATCTGCTTTTCTTCATCTTCTTATTTTGTAAACATAATTTTTTTGTCTGTATATTTGTTTTAGCCCAAGAACTAAAAGATGTTTACAGTGTATCAGTGTAGGGAAAGAAATCATTAGATATTATCAGTTAATGGTTAATAACCATGAATAATTTAGTCAATCAGGGGCAGCAAGTTGTGCAGTTGTAGCATCGTAATTTTGAGTGAATCCATTATTTTGTAATTATAATCTAAATTATGTTTATTTAATTTATTTCACACATACATAATGTACTTGGATTTTATGGTGATTATGGGCCTGGTGAGTGGTTTAAAAACAGTTATTATGGACAAACACGCACTTCCTGTTACAATACTTCTGAATTATTGATTTTAAACAAAATCTTTATTGCCTTAGGAAGGGTCCTTGAAATCTGCGTCTGTAGCTCAGAGATTAAAGATAAAATCTGCGTCTGTAGCTCAGAGATTAAAGGTGAAATCTGCGTCTGTAGCTCAGAGATTAAAGGTGAAATCTGCGTCTGTAGCTCAGAGATTAAAGATAAAATCTGCGTCTGTAGCTCAGAGATTAAAGGTGAAATCTGTGTCTGTAGCTCAGAGATTAAAGGTGAAATCTGTGTCTGTCGCTCAGAGATTTAAAGCTGTACTCATCGTGTGGAGGCTTTTCCCTACAGACTCAGCAGTAGCACAGATGACTTCATTCCTCTCATGGTTTGAACATCCGAGAAGCTTTATGAATAAGGACGACGACCTTCAATGGCACAACCGAACCCCGCAGGACACAAAGCCCACCTGCAGCAGTCCTTGAGTAAAGACATAAATGAGACATTTCTAAAGCTGCCCCTGACCTGTGACCTGCTGAGGCGGAACGGAGGGAAGAGAGATTTCATGATGAATAATTCACTGACTGATATAAATGTGTTAAGATGTTTAAATTATTCTATATTATTCATCAGTAACTCTCAGTCCGATTCTGAGGGAGGAGTCTATTTAGTCCTAGCTTCACTCTCAGTGTGATTTTTAAGAGTGAACGTGAGATATCTGGCCCTGATAGGTGGCCTGTACAGTGGCGCCGGCAGCCCTAATCCTGTACGAACTGTTTGTCTGTTTATTTAGCTGAACGAGGGAACCACTGTCTGCTTAATGCCAACTTTTGCAAACATTTTTTGAGATTTAAAATGCAGATACACACTCTTTCATGTGTTTATAACCCAAAAATATCAAGGGTAACAAAAAACTACTGTGCTACTGCATGACAATTAGTAGTAGAGAGGAAAGCAGATGACATGCAGCAAAGCGTGTCGGGTCGGACTCGAACCCGAACCACTGCGGTTAAATATAAGTCTTTGAAACTTGCGTTCCACTAGTTGAGCCATCGTTGTGTCACACTGTTTGGTTATTTTTATGTATAAAATGCACACAAAGCTTGTCAGTCTACTGCTCAGTGATAAACTTCTCTAATCCACTTTAGGCTATAACTACTTATAGTAGTTATAGCCTAAAGTATTTTAATTTACAGACGCAGATTTCAAGGACCCTTCCTAAGGCAAATTTCTTTTTATCCTGTATTATATGGGGCGGGTGGCAACCTCAGTGGGAAACATAAAGGTAGTCTACAAGAGGTGCGTACTATGAAATATAATCCTGCTGGTGCTACTGGGCCTATGTAAATACTCATCCTGATCCAGGTGAGGGAGGATGGACAGATGTTGCTTTCAGACGGAGAATAAACTCAATTTAAGAAGTTCTTTGCTCTTTCCCTGAGAAAATCTTTTCTTTCAGAATCAGATTTGAAAATAACACTTTGGCACAGACAGACGCTGGGTTACTAACAGATGAAAGGTTTGACTCAGCAACAGAAACGAGGAGCTGGACAGAATTCAACAGCAACAGTTTTCTGATGTTCTCCAGGATTTCTGTCTCTGAAACGCTGGAGACGAAATCTGTGTGGTGTTAATGGCCAAAGCACGTGTGTGTGTGTTTGTTGTGGACTCACTTGCAGGACTTGTGGGAGCAGGGCTTGAAGATGGCAGAGATGGAGTGAGCGTAGCAGATGGGGCAGAGGTCTTCTTCACTGGTTGGCTGCAGGACAGAAAAGAAAACAGGTGATTTGAAACAGTGTCGTTTGTGAGGATCCGTCTGTGACGCCTCTGAGCTCCTGTCCAGCAGTCACGAGGTTATTCTCATCTTTCTCTACAGTCAGATCTTCAGACTGATCCCGCTCTCATGAAGCTACGGCCAGCAGCTGGTTAGATTAGCTTAGCTAAGATTAGCTTAGCCTGTTCAAAAGAAACTAAATCCACATCTAAATATCTCTGCTTTGAAAGCCAGTGATTAACATCCTGTAACTCAGAGTTTCATTTGTATAAAACATAAAGTGTACAACTGAACTGCCAACCAACATTTTGACATTTTAGCACTTACAGCGAATTAAATTCAAGTAAACTAAATACCACATGTTGTAAATATGACAGACTTAATAAACACATATTTCACGTCTTGTTGTGGCAGAATCCAAGTTAAAATGTTCTGTAGTGTCTGTTCATCATGAAAGGATTACATTCAACTTTATCCCAGCACCTCCACCACTTGCTGCTGTTTGAACATAAGCTGAAAGAGATTCAGCATCACTCCTGGTGCCTAATAGACCACCTGCACGGCCCCGACGCTGCAAGACACGCTGCGAGACCAAGCGGAGCGCAGCAGCCATTTACAGTCAAATCAGACTCGAAAAAGTTTGCCTCATTTTTTAACAGATCCGGTCAGCTGGAGCTCTTTATTCAGTACATGTGGTGATATTGTGTTGAAAACATGTGGTCAAAAGTTTTCCTGTTTTAAAGTAATAGATCCAGATTTACGACAATTCACTGCCTCAGTGAATTCATATTGTAGACTAAACCTTGTGTGGCTTTTACCCCTTAAATAAGAAGTATAAATAAAGCTCAGCCATAGACTGTATGTACAGATGGACGTAGTCTCCATGACGTCGCCCATAGGTTTCTGAAGAGCAGTTTTGAAGCTCAGAGTGGACTGCTCTGCTGTCGCCATCTTGGCATGTTTATTTCTGCTGTAAAGTTGGGCATTTTAACGTGGGAGTCTACGGGGATTGACCTGCATTTGGAGCCATCCTCAGGCGGTCATTAGAAGAACTGCAGATTTTTTCAGAAGTTTCCGCTTGAGCTTAACCAATCACAAACAAGTCCAAATATGCAACACAACAAAAGGAACACATTTACTTTAGGCTGTTTAAATGCTGTGACTACAAGACAGACACCAGGGAACCATGTGGGAAAGACGCCTCCAGGCTGGAATAACTGGAGGTTTCTCTGTGGACACTGTTCTGATGTAAGGAGGGCACTAAATGTTGATCTGCTCCTTAAACCATCTCAGTGTCCACCTTAAACACACTGATACTGAAACACATCAGTCATGCTGTTTTAAATATCTCCACCCTACATTAACTTAGAGAAACACCACAAGTGACTTTCCTCTCAGTATCTTTAGCCCCACTGCATCATGGGTGGTGTGAGTTGACACCTCAGGTGCAGAGGGAAACACTTTGGCTGAGGATGTCAACATCACCATCGCACCCGCTCTTCACACTCGCCGCCTTTTTCCTGCGCACCAGCACTTCTCATCCCGTCTGTTCCCTTCATATGTTTTCACAGGTGTTTTTCCCACTCTCCTCCTCGCTGCATCACTTCATCAGGTCATCACTTCATTCTCCTGCTTTTTCATAAACAAACTCTCTCAGTCCTGACTTCTCCCATCGTCACGTTGTCGCGACTATTTTGCCTCCATTTCAGATGATTTTGCAATCATCGCCTTCATACTACAGACATCTATCAGCTCATTTTCATTCGTTCTTGAATAATATATTGGAACAAAAATTAAAAATTTAAATCATTCTTGCACATTACACTGAATAACACAATGCAGAAGTACCAAAGGGGTTTTAATAAGACTAAGCGCAGTAAAACCACTCAAATAAACACAGGCCGCCTTGCCCTCTGCAGACTCCTCTGTTCAGTTTGGTAACAGTTTAGTTCATGCCTTCTTAGTATAAGTGGCCAAAAATAATTGAATACACAACACAACTCAACTATATCTGACAAAAAAAGGAATTATCAATATCTGAAATATGAAATGTGAAACACTGTATAACATCAATCCATGTAAATCCTTTAAACCATCCACAGCATCCAAACCTGTGTTCTCCCTGCCTGATATTTACATGACGAACGACACAGATCAATTTTAAGTTTTTTCCAACAAACACAGGAATTTATATATATTCACAGTGAGTTTCAGGCATCAGAGACATAAGCTGCTGCTCTTTAAAATAAACATTCACAGTGAGATGCTGCAGTCACGCACCACCGGACGTCTATACACCAGCCGAACCAGCAGCGGAATGCCTCCAGCAGCTGTGATGGAGCTGGGTCACACTGTATGTCCAACTTTCTGAAGCCACTGTGCACAAAGGGTCCTGTTTGTTCTTCTCTGCAAACTGTTCTTCTACCACAAACTCCTTTACTTCCTCCTCACATCCCACACTTTCACTTTTCCCCCTCTGACTCCAACCCTCTTTCTGTGCTCCTGTCTCACAGCGTGCAGCTGTTAACTTATCAACACCTGCACCTGCCCCGTCTCCCCCTCCTCATTTTCTCCTTCATTTCCACCATATGAAGCACCACCTCTCCTTTCTCCTCCTCTATCACTTTTCACCACCCACAGCTCACCGGCTGTCAACTCGCTGCAGAGCTGCAACTTTACACAAGGAAGGAAAAAAGATGTGAGACCAAAGAAAATGCAAAATTGAGGAAAGTGAATTTTTACTGTAAATGAATGTTTCTATTTGGTAGACGCATGAAATTAAAAACCTGTGAGGTCAGTTTATAACAACAAGACTGGTTCAAAACCCAGTATAAGGCTGGTGCATATATTGTGAATGTGTGACACTGAGGATGTAGCTGAAATCTGCTGTGGAGTCGCTGTAAAAAAACTGACACCATTGCATCGTATTTGCATTCTGCTTCATGTCAGCCCCTCATCTGTTAGCTACTACTCTCTGTGCTCAGTATTTTAATACAGCTGAATCCCAATAAAGCTGTTCTCATTTACATAGTTTTCTCTTTCTGTGACTCTGTGAAACAGTGTCTAAAAATGTTATTGTAATATATGAAAATCTAAATCTGTATTAGTATACTGCACATATTTAATGATTATTGTATGTACGAATTTTTATATTCTTTAAACTGCTTTGGCAACAATGTTTTTGTTCATGCCAATAAAGCTATTTGAACTGAATTGAACTGAACTGACTGAAACGCAGCTCATTAAGACTACATGTTAACTTCCCAGCTGCTCTGAACTGGTAAAATCCTGATTTTAAAAAACAAAGACTTTTCTGTGATTTCAGCCATATTTACGTGTTATTATATTATATTATTGTTTAGCATTATATTATTAGTATATTTTCTATTACTCACTAATGATCACTCAGAGAGAAAGTTCGAAGCGATAGAATATCTCTCTTATTTAGTCTCTCACACAGTGAACAAACTGCTGCTCCACCTCTCTGCCTCTCACTCAGCACAGAGGGGGCAGCGCTGATGACCCTCCTCTTTGGAAGGTAGCTAAGGTTTGTCCAAGGTGCTTGTTACTAGGTGCTCTCTTTTTTCATTTTCTTTATTTGCTAAAGGGTAAATCTAACCCTACCCACTTAGTTGGCAGCACTGCAGGGTGTAAACGCAGTGTGGACATATCTGAACACATGGCAGAGCTGCTGGCAGGACTAAAATAAAATACAGATGTTTTCAGCCTCACCAGATGTTGCTGTGACGCAGTTTTGTTGTTCAACTTGAAGGAGTTTGAAGAAGAAGAGAGTAACTGGTGTTCATCTGCTAAAACCACCTTGTTTTCAAATGCAGACAGTTTACTGTGGGTGTAGTCGTGTTCTCCTGCCTCTGTTCCCTCAGCTCCTGTCATGTCATTAGCTGCACCCTCTGACCCTCCACCTTTAACCCTCATTCCGTTCCTTCATCAATTCTCATTTCTCCTCTGTTTCCTCCTCTCTTCTCACCTCCTAACCCTTAATCCCCTGCATTCAAAAAAAAAATCAATCTTGTTTGGCTCATTCTGCTTATCTTCTCCTCTCCTCTCTGTTGATTGTTCACTTAAGTCTCTGAACAGCTGAACCTTTGACTCCGTGTTCACTAAAGTCGATCTTTTCTCCTCTCCACCTTTAGGTTCTCAGCTGTCAGCCTGAACCAGAACATCTTGTCCTGCTGCTCTGGAGACTACTGATGAAGAAATTATCTGCCGTTGGAGTCAATACCATCTTTGTTTTCAAAATCGACTCCAATCTTCAAACTAATGTGACTTTCCCTCCATCACATTCCCTCTTTTCTCCTGTGACTCTGACAGGTTGTGTTTATCATTAACATGTCTGACAGTGACACATTGTTTTTTTTCTAGCTTTTGCTTTTAAAGCATCATCATGCAGCTTTCAAGCCTGTAATTCTGCATAATGAGCTGAAAGCAGCTGCGTACATCACTGAGTTACCTGCCCTGCACAAAGTGGCAGAGATGAAAACAGGCTCTGATGTCAGGAGGTGACTGCGCGTCTGTCCAACACCTGAACTACATGAAAACAGATAAACTTCTTCTTCAAAATCTCTCTCAGTTTAACAACAAAACAGCATCACAGCTGCATCTGGTGAAGAATGAGACAGATGACAGATAACATCTGTATTTTATGTGTCAAATGGCCACTTGAGGCTGGCTCCAAAAGTGAGTCAATCCCCATAGACTCTCATGTTTTAACGTCCCACTTTACAGCAGAAATAAAAATGTTTACAGCCCGGTACAAAAACAGTTTTGCACATCCGGATTTGTTCTTGTGATGGGACTGGACAGTTGCATCGTGAATCTGCAGTCGTGTCTCTGGCTCATTAAAGCAGGTGTCCTGCCTGTATCTGGTTCAGGTTGTTCTTACAGTCTCAATTTGAAGTCTGAGCTCTGAACTTTTTGCCAGACAGCACTGTGTCACAGCTGTTTCATTTTGGTTTCATCAGACGTCTCTCAGCAAACCTCCAGGAGTGTGAGGAGATGTTTAAACAGAGGGATTCATTTTCTGCTGCACAGCTCAGATTTGTAAAGTGCTCTACAGGATTTTGTCCCTCTATCACCTCTCTAACACAATCAAGTGCAACCTGTAGCTGTGTCAGAATGAGCCTTGGTTTCAACAACAAGCTGCTGCACACAACATTGAGGACGTCATTAAACTCCAGTTAACAGGTCCTGTTTCAAGCCAACATCATGTTTTCACTTAGTCTTACCTCGTTAAATAAAATCAATTGATGTGGGAGAAACCAAACGTTCTACCACGTTCTCCTAATCTGTGATCCTGTTGAAGTTATATACAGATAATTAGATTTATTATCTCATTAAGTTGACTTTAAAAAGTCACAGCTTTTAATTAATATCTCCTCACTTTAAATTTTTAAGTAAAAAAAAAAATCACATCAAACCTTTTGGACACAAAGTCAGGAGTTAATACTGAGTTAAAATTACAACAGTAAAAAAGTCACATTTGGACTTTTTTTTATAAAAATGATTAAAAGTTAATAATGATAAAGATGAAGTCCTTTCTTATCATGTTCACTTTCTCATCTGACAGAAATGAGCCTCTTCAGAAATTCACATGCTCGGTGTCGTTTTCGTTGCCACATTAATGTTTCTACCTTAACACACACAAAGCCTCAACACGAACCCGTCATCCCCTCAACATCAAGTCAGTCACAGTCCCTCCGTCCCGCATGTTTCCTCACCACATCCACAGCTGGGAGAAAACCATCTGAAGTGTCTGAATTCTGTTTAAATCCTGAAATAGTTTCCAACAACGACTGACGCACAGCATCACAAATAAAACAAAACAACAAGCTTCACTTTTTCATAGGAAGCTAAAGTCAAACTCTGCTGGCAGCCCAGGTTCGGGGAAAGAAGCTCAGCAGTGAGACGCCAGATGTCAGCGAGCGGTCTGGTTTGAACGAGGGGTTAAAGGCTTCGTTACATCCACAGTGGATTAAAATCAGGTTTTGACATTATGTCCTTTCAACCATTCTTTTGTTTCGAGTCTGAACGATGATTATTTACATTTATTCTATTCGTAGTTTGTTCCTGTTTTTTTTTTTCCTGTCCTCTGTTGACTGCTAATGGAAACACAATATAAATATAAATTAGGCACAGTGGTGAAGGAAATGAGTGGAAAGGGTCAACTGATACATTTCAGATTTTTCTATTTTTTCACGAATCAATCAGAGGATGAAACCACATTCACATTTAGCGTAACAAGTGACACGCAGAATTAAAATGTCATTATAGGAGCAAACGACCATGTTGTCAGTTATGGCCTAAATAAAACATGATATCTATTAGGCTGTTAACAGAACTTCTTGCAGTCCTCTGAGGAATACGTACGAGTGACAGTGTAACGGAGCTTAACTTGCCCTGAAATCCAGCTGTCAAACACAAGCTCACTCTCTCACGGCCTTGTTTGTGAACATTGCGACTGTGCTCAGTCCTCTCAGTCAGACAGAGTTCATAGGAGGAGAGGAAGTGAGAGGAAGAAGAGAAAAGAGAGTGAAGAGGAAACAGAGTCAGAGACAGACGGTGGAAATAAAGAAGAGAAGACAACAAAGATCTGATTTTATGGCCAGTGGAGATGAAAAGTTCCTGGAAGGGCTGGACACTGCTGAGGGCTTTCTCATCGGTACACACACACACACACACACACACACACATTCCAGACAGATGACAAGTGCTCCCCTGCAGCACACTCATCAGATGGACACAGTATACGCATGGATAGATCACTGAACCTCAAACCAGCCACAAGGAAACAATGAGCACAGGAGAAGCCATGTTGTTTGTAGTCCTTCTGGGTCTTTCAGTCTGGGGGTCTGGCTCCTGTGTACGAGGGTGCGGGGGCTTTTTCATAATCTGTCCATGAATAAATAATGTGAAAAATAGAGATGTCAGCCAACGTCTGGTCGTGTTTTCTTTTTCATTTTCTGTCTTTTTCAGTTTTCAATTTTCTGTTAGAAGATAAAAATCTGGGTAAATGTGACATCTCTCCTTCCTCTACAACATCAGTTTATTACTGTGCCAATGCAAACTCTAGCCCTTATTTCACATATATAAAAATGTGTCTGTGTGGACCTGATTTATCATCACAGTGACCACTGCAGCAGGAAACTGAAATTTTACTTGTGAGAAAAGTAAGTAGAAAATCTGAAGCGGTCGGTAACACTTAGACACTAACACTACCGTTATTTGACATGAGGTTGTGTCTATTACCTGCAGTAGACCCAGGTCAGCACACAGCAGCTGAGTGATGTGCTGCTGTGGATGGAGCCGGATGTAATGTTTTTGTTTTGTTTTAGCCACTTCAAAAAAATGCCCACAGAAAAAGGTTGAAGTGGACGTTTTATTTTGAATTTTTTCTCCACTTTATCTTACTGTCAGACAGCCCTTTCCTGTGGAACTACATTTTTTTTGGTCTATTTTTTATTTATTTTGTCCATAAAAGAAAGCGATCAACAGCGAGGACAAACTTCCTTGTTGGAGAGCGACGTCGATGACGGCTTACAAGTCATAAACAGGTTCTATTGGAAGTGGGTCATGTAGCTGTTATTGTGCACTCTACCTAAATAATGAATCATTGTTTCGGAACTGTGAAAATTTGTCATTCTTTCCCGTGTTTGTGTGGTTACTCTCTCTGCCAGAGGGGGGAGACAAAGGTTCTAATAAATGAAGAGTTTAGAAACTTTATTCACATGTGATTCTGGTCCCTGTACAGTCCACTATATAGCAAGTTTGCCATTTTGTAGTGCTGTCTGAATATATAGTGAGAATTATTATATCCTATAATATAGGGTATATTCCTCACCACATATTCTCGCTATACATTTTTTTACAATTTTTTTTTTCCAAATTGTCAAGTTGTAAACTTATTTACAAGTTAATATTTTTATCCTTAGACTTTTCATTGTAGCCTCAGAATTGACACATGGAGCTGTATTAAGGCCACGTTTTTGAACATAAAGTTCTTATTTTTTGATTCATGGACCCAGGCCTTTACTTTATCTAAGTCCGTGTGGCCCTCTGGAAAAAAATGTTGCCCACCCCTGCCCTATATAGTGGATTCATAGTATCCCACAATGCATCATGAAAAGTAGCGTACGACCAATAGTCTCTAACCAAGCAATCATGTTGTGTTTATCTTGTTGCTGTTTTCCTCATGCATCGCCCTCACAGTGAAAGACTGAACACCAGAGCAGAGAAAATGACCCAAGTGTTTTACTGATGAGCTCACTGTAAAGTCCTCTACATAGAACTCCCTGGATAGTGAGGTGTGAATAAGTGAGTTATTTCAGACACAACCACTGACTCATCATAATGCCTGTGACAAACAGGGGCTTGTCCAAAATGTGATCTTGTGTCAAAGTGAGTCAGATTGGCTGGTTGTAGATCTGCTGCTGGCCGACCTTCTTTTCAAAGATGAGCGGGTTTGTTTAGACTCAGTCTTTGTTTTGGTGTCTACGCGTCCACCAAACTGACAGTAGTTTTTGACAGGCTACAGAGTAAAAATCCCCTCGGCCTTGTTAAAACTCCAAACCCTCCGTCTCTGTCTGTCTGTCCTCTCCTGTTTCTGTTTGTCCTTCCTGTGTCAGTGTCACAGAGTCTTCAGGGAACGATCAGATTTCTGTCAAGACGGAGGAGACAGAAACTTTAAACTACCACGTCCCTGCCTCCTTCCTCCCTTCCTCCTCTTCTTCACACCTGTGTCTTTCAAATGATCAAACTTCCTCCAGTCCAGAGCTGAAATACTCCCTCTGAGGTTCTCTGAAACTTTGAAGCCTCATTAACCTTTATACTAGTTTCTTCAGAAAACACACTGAACCTGCAGACTGTCGAACTCCTCACATCGTGTGTGTGTGTGTGTGTGTGTGTGTGTGTGTGTGTGTGTGTGTGTGTGTAATATGTTGCTGCAGGACCAGCCTTGTCAACTCATGATAAGTGACCTTTGTGTGAGTCTGGGAGCCTGGTGGAATTTCTAATTTCCAAACATGCATGTATATGTGTGTGTGTGTGTGTGTGTGTGTGTGTGTGTGTGTGTGTGTGTGTGTGTGTGTGTGTGTGTGTGTGTGTGTGTGTGTGTGTGTATGTGTGTGTGTGTGTGTGTGAACTACCCTGTGGTCAGTGCTGACATACAGACGAATGATCAACATTAGAGTTGAACAGGAGAGTCTGAAGGTGATGATAGGAAGTGAAAAATGAAAAGATGGAGACAGATGTTGACATCTGCTCTCCTCCTGAGAGGATGAGAGACAGACTGCTTTAAGTACATCTGTATGTGATCAAATTCATGTTTTTTGACCATATGTATTTTATTTTATCTTTAAAAAGAAAAAAGTGAAATTTATTCTATTTCAATTGATTCTATTTTCCTATTTCATACAGTGTTGAAATATTGTTTTAATGTATTTCTGTGCCTCATGTAAAGCACTGAATTGTCTTTGTTTGAGAGGTACCATATGGTACTAAATACTAGGTGCTAGTTAGACATGTTATGGGGATAAAGGTGTTAGGAGAGGAGGTGCTCTCGGGAAGATGAATCTCTAAGAGAGATGCTTGAAGATAGAGAGGGACACCCCTGCTGTGATTGGTAGCTTCTTCCACCATCCGGAAACCACATATGAGAACAGTCTGGACTGTGACTGCCTTGTGTGCAGGGATGGTAATGCCAGACCACATTCCTTGGAGGAACACAGCGGCCGAGAAGGAACATAAGCCTGTGTGAGTTCAAGTAGATGGTGCAGACCCATTAGTGACTTGAATTTGAATTGGGTGGCCATGTGTAGCAAATGTTGGTCGATAAGTAGTTTAGTGCCATTTCCCTTTAAGGCTGATCGAAGACCAGATGGGCTGTGGCATTCTGGACCATCTGTAAAGGTTTTCACTGTGCGTGAAGAGAGGCCTGCTGGAAGAGCATCGCAGTAGTCGGGGTAAGAGGTAATCAAGACCTGGACCGAGAGCTGGGTGGCGTACTGTATTAGATGAGGCCTGACTTTATTTATGTTGGATAAGATGATAGTGGCACAACGAGATACAGGTGCAACATCAGAGAAGGATAGCTGGTCATCAAACATCACACCCAGGTTTCTCAACACCTGGGTCAGTCGAAACCCAAATACAGAAACATGAACCTAGAGAGAGAGAGGACTAAATAGAGACTTAAGAGAGCGGGAATAAAACAAATATCACAACGCAATCTGTCCCATGCAGGGAAGAGATAGCCGGAGAGGTCAGTATGAAAGTGAATGTGTAACGGCAGACGGTCTGAGAACAGGAGGGTCCGGAGGAGGACAGGGGTGATGTGATTGGTGGGGGAGCTCAGGGAGCCAGTGATCATCTGAACCCCGATACCAGGGAGGAGAGGAAAATGTGTCTGGTCTCGGGTGAGTCAGAGGACGCCAAAAATAAAGCAGTGTGGCGGTGTGTGAAGGAGAGAAGGGCAAATATCAACAGCCTGGGTGAAGGAGAAACACAGAGAGGGACAGATGACAGGGGATTATCATGACTGGAAGGAGGCGGGGGTGGTTTAAAGGACTCATGAGAAGCAGAACAACAGAAAGTCAACTGATTAGAGAGGAAAACTTTTTCTTGCTGATGGACAAAAATCTAGAGTGAGAATGAATTTCAGATATAAAAATCAGGTGCAAAGGTTTTTCTGTTGCAGGGAAGGGATGATGGGAGTCTGTGTGTAACTGTGTTGTGTACTGTGGAGGCAGAGATAGGAGTCAGGAAGGTTTAAAGTGTCTGCACTGTAACAGTCAGACTGTATATTCTCCTAAACCCTACTGAGAGTCTGGCTGCAGCTGCAGACTCGGAGCTGCTGACTGAGCAGAAACCAGATGGAGCTCGGTGTGATAAAAAATATTACAGACAGGAAAAATGACAAATGAGACCAACTGACCAGGAAACAGATTTCCTGCTGCTGCACTAAAAGTATGACCCTCATTCTCATTTTAATAATAACAATAATAATATGAATAATAATCCATCTCATTTATAGGCAACTTTCAATATATCATAATATTATAATTATAATATTTATAAATCAAATCATCTAATTAAATTTGTTTAATTTCTTCGTCTGCAGTCAAATCATTTACAGACAATATGGTATTCTGCAAACCGAGTCTCAAAACTCAAAACTAAAACACGAAGTGTGATGGAAGCAGCTTGTTTCTGCTGAATGCAGCAATGTTTGCTAATTAACTGAATTTACTGAGCTGAAACAAATGTACAAATCTACAGAAAATTAATCAACAACAGTCTGATAACTCATTGAGTCATTTCCTCTTGCAAAAATACCAAACAATCCCTAATTCCAGTTTCTCAAATGTGAGTTTATGCTGCTTTTCCTTGTTTGAAGTCATTATTAATCTAATCTCTTTGGATTTTGGACTGTTGGTCAGACAAAAAACACACAATATGATAAGGTCACCTTTGGTTTTTGCACATTATAGAGAGCATTTCAACCATTTTCTGACATTTTATAAACCAAACTATTTAATCATGAAAACATCCAGGTAGGTCACTCATGTACGGAAGCTGAGAAAGGCCATTCCTGCAAATATTTTTTTTTTTATACCATTATCTCGAGAAAAGAAGCTTGTTATCTCAAGATAACGACATATTATCTGGACAAAACAAATTTTTGTTATCCCAAGATAACGAGATCACAAGCCACTTGGCAATTAATGGCTAAAAAGCCATAAGAGCAAAATGGCTAAAGAAAAACTAGGTAAGATCAATCTGCTCCTTCAGTTATTGGATTCTTAACTCAGATCATGCGAACAGTGAATAACTCCAAGTAAATTACATCAGGAAGTGTGAGAATCCAGTTGCTCACTGAGAGCTTGTCGGGATGATTCCACCCTGGCAGCAAGACCAGCAAGTATAAGTCTCCTGTGGTACCCAGGAGCCAACAGCTAAGATAAATCATTAAGGAGAAAGACGGCTACAGATACTGAAGTATAAGGAGAATATATCTGACAACCAAGAAGAGAGGACACACCGTTCCAAAAAAGAGCAACAGGCGGGAACTCCCAGAACATATCGAGGAATGTACCAGAAGCTTCCAGGGAAAACAGGGTACATCAGGAATCAGCCCAGAGACCCATCAGGTGCAGCCATCTGGGAGCAAGGTCAATTCTGTGAGTTCAGATGGATTTGTTGGTGATCAGGATTACAAGAGGCCAGCAGAACACTTACTCAGACCAACTCCTATTCAAAATCAGGTCTCATTTCTGGGACATCCTTTCTCCAAAGTCCATCTCTGGGAAGGTCCTTATAAGCAGACTCAAGTAGGTGAGTATAAAACATAGGAACAAAGCCCCTGGAAGTTCCTCTATCAGCAATGAGTTTGTGAAATAGTCGTCGTTTTAATGGCAGATCACATGGGGCTCTATAAGCCACAAGGGCCGCCCCAAGTTGTAAACAAGAGCCCTGGAGGGCTTAACGAGAGGAACGAGAAGTATAATTTGATAACATTTTTCCAGATTTAATTTAAAATTTGGATGGGTATTTTACGTCTGGGCCACTTATTGTTCCACAAGAATTTTAAAGATTGCTGACTGGAATTTCTGCCAATGACATTCGGGATAAAAGGGTAATTACCCAGGGAAATCTGGGTAATACATTCATTTTGATTACTCAAACCTGGGCTTATCGTGAGATGGGTAGGCTTGACCATCTATTAAGGTCCTGGAGAACATTGCTGTATATGCTTGTATAATTATGCTTCCAGGTTTGGTTTAGGGTGGGGATTTCGACGTCGAGATATTGGAAGTGTTTGACCATGAGGATGTCTTCAGGGAGAGGCTGATTTGGCAGCCTCATTAAAGCTGCTGTCTATATTTTAAACAGAAAGAAAGGATATCAGGAAGCAAAGTGTCTGCAGACACAAATAAAGCCATCAATGGTCCTATATTTGGTTCCAATGCATTCTTTTGTCATCCTCCTTGTCCAGTTTTACCATTTTAAACCTGCAATCAGTGAACTGTCTGTAACAGTGTGTCATTATGCAGAGAGGAACAGTGTCTTAGGTGGAAAAGTTAACAGGTTTGGTCAAAATCACTGATGTGTGAAGAAAAGATAAGAGAAGAAAAGAGGAATGAAAAAGGGCAAAAATTAATTTATGTAATCCTGAACATGAAAGCATTTCACTGAAGCTGGCTTCTGTCCTCCCTCTGGTCTTTCTTTGTTTCTTTCTAAAGCTTTAATAGTGAGGGTCAGTCGTCCTGTTCCTCAGATTAACAGCCAGCTCTACTACGTGTCGGCTGCTGAGCGTAAACAGAAATGAATTCAGGATGTCAGGGTGACGGGTCTGTTAGCGCTGACAGTGGTGGTGGTGTAGAAAGAGATGTCACACTTTCATATTAAACTTCCTGGATTTGTCACCCAATTTAATAAAACCTCCTTTGATAGAAGATGCTGACTTAATAACAGACTCACACTTCACTGCTTCTCATCCAGACTGAGCTACGCTAACACTTAGAGCCATAGTTTTTCAAAATCTGGCACAGTTATGTTTTTCCTTTACACTAACTTTGACACAACTAGAGATCAAAAGTAATTTTAAATTTTTTTAAAAGAAAAGTTTTGGTACGTCTAAAAACTAGGAAGGTACATCTTCTTGCCTACACCTTAAGTTTTGGGGTTCATGTACAAAAACACACTGTATATATGTCTAAGGAGTAAAATTGATTCAAAATTTTGTCCAGTAGGAAAATGTTTTGGGGCATTTTTGAGTCAGATGAATACAGTACAGGTAAAAATCCAAAGTGAAACAGACTTCATGAATAAGTGCTGATAAATAAATAAATGAAGCATGAAGAAGGAAAGCATCAGGTCTGTGTGGGGTGATGATGAGGAGGCTGGAATCTTCCTCACATTAATACATGAAAAAAACAGGAAAATCAGATTTCCATCATATTTTCCACTTGGTCTTTCTGACTTTGAGCTCTTTTCATGACCTCGTCTTCCTCTGCAGTGGTTCATTGGCAGCGACTGGATGAATCAGCTCCACCAGCTGTTTATCTCCATCAACCAGTCAACTCATATTCACACAGCAGCCGTGGAGGGAAACTAGACTTCACTCATGTTTTACTTTGGAACATTTTTGGATTTTTGGAAGATGGAAACTTGAATTGAGACTTAGAACTTAAAACTGGGGACAAGGGGAACAGCTAGCCTGGCTCTGTCCAGTTCCTCTTAATCAACATGTTTGATCTGATTTTTCAAATCTGGACAAAAAATTAAGTGGAAAAAATGAAACAAACATTTCACATGTCACATCTGAAAACATATGTAGAACCAGATTGACACAGGGACAGTCTGATAAAAGACACTTGAATTGGATGATGGGAAAGGTAGTTTTTTTTGGGAGTTTTACTGATACTAACCATAGAAAGTCATGATATCTCCAACTTTGCTGCATTAACTTTCACCATTTGCTTTTAAATCTGTCTCTTGCACGCCTCACCAACGTCAGTGAAGAGACATTACTGTATTACTGGACTATCCTCTGCACATTCATTTATTCACCTTCAGCTCAAAGTATAGAGTGAAATCTGTTTCTGATTATTACTGTGGTTGTACAAGAGCTTTTTTCCTGCACCACAAAGGGAAAAAAATCCATGTGACAGACTCATTTAACTGAATTTATTTTGAGTAATTGAGTGATCAATGTATTAGTGCTCTAAGTAAAACAGAACAACATATGCATTTAAATCACTCTCTCTCTACATATACATTATTATTATAAGATATGTACGGTATTAAATCTTATGCCGCTGCAGCTTTTAAATTAATCTTTCAGTTAATTCAATTCACCTGTGCTGTTATAAATGTGTTTCAGAACATTACAAGGTCTGACCTCATGAAATCACTGTTGAGACTTTAATGTAAAAATGACTCCAGAATGAGACCAACATGTTAAACAGCCATCACGTATGTGAAGAGGAAATGGTCAAACTACTGCAGCTTACAGGCCGGCAAGTGTTGAGGTGTCACTGTTTCATTTTAACTTTAGTCCACCACAGGCCGAACCCGATATAACCAGATATTTTAAATTAAATTTGAATGATAAATCACATCCAGTAAACCGATCAGGTGGAACATGGAGTCCACACCTTAGCAGCTATCAGCTGTGAAGCTCAGCAGGTTTAACACAAAGGTCAACACATTGGTAGTCATCAGATAGCAGCTTCAGTCTCGCACGCAAAACACACACACATGTACACACACATCACTCTCTCTGCTCGTCTCTCCTCCTGTTTATCCGCTGCGTTCATTGTCTCTCCTCTCGTCTTTCTCCTCCTCCTCCTCCTCCTCCTCGCCCTCCCTCCCCCATTCATGTAGAGGATCATCACTGGGAGCTTTAACTCCCCACCGCTGTGGATCTGGTTGCCCTGACATCCCAGCTGTTGTCTTGGGGAACGTAAGCAAAGAAAAAAAAGGTGTATGTTTACATTTGTGAACCTGTGCAGTGTATCTGTGCACGGTGTATGTCTGCGCGTGTGTGTGTGAAGGTGATAATTGTGTATGGAAACATTCCGAGAAAAGCGCCTCCAGTGCCTAACCAGCCTGACAGCATTTCAAACAACCTAATGATTTACCAACAGGCCGGCGGCTGAAGGTGGCATCTGCAGCAATCAGTCCTGTCTGAGGACAGATACTGAACCAGGACCAGCTCAGACCCCGTCTCTGTTTCTACTGCTCATTCCTTTACTCTGGGTTTCTGTCTATGAGACCTTAAAAAGAGCAGGCGTGGACTTGGATGGCTGCGTTAAATCTTGATTATAAATTATTGATTAAAAGTGAGTTTTTTTAGGTCTTCATGTTCAGTTGAACAGTTGAGCAAGAATAATAAGTTTGCAGCTGAGCTCTGTGACTTTCAGACAAGGAATATTAGCAGGCACTTCCCACAGAGGCACAGGCCTATTAAGTAATTCATACATGGATCCAGGTTTCGTTAAATAATTCATTATTTTACTATGAATTATCTTTACATACGGCAGAGAGATTCTCACAAACATAAAAGATATAACATCCCGAAGGGGGGGGGGGTGTCATGGAAAGAAGAGAAAGAGCAAAGAAAAACAGTAAAAGATTTCACTGAGAGTAAAATACCCCCCAGTAGAGCCCTAGGCCTCCCTTGCTGCCATGATTGTTGCCCAGTGATGCCCCAGTGCCAGTATTTGTGTTTCTACACTTGTGGGGACCCTCAATGACATAATCCATAACCCTCAGCTTGATTTAATTCTAACATTAACTTTAAAACCAAGCTTGAACCATCAAACAGTGTTTTGAAGAAGTGAGGACTTGCCAAAATGATAGCAACACAAAGCTAAGACACTGAAACAGCAACATTACTCTCCATCTCTTCCTAAAAAAAAGAATCTATCAAACATCTTCCCCTCCATGATAAAAGGACGATGGATTGCCATAAATAATACAAGAACTCTTGTAGTTCCCCTAATAAATGTTTAACAATCAGATAAAAAGTTTGGGTTACATAAGACATAAAAGGTCCTGAAGACTGTTCTGGGTAAAACACAGCTGTATGGTTTCAGATAAACAAACTATTAAACGTGATCCGTGCTGCTCGGTTTCTGTCTAAACAGCACCTGTAGATTTACATCAAAATATCACATCTGCTCGCAATTATCACAGAGTTTCCCCACTCCACTCCACCTTTCCAAAATGCCTCTGTGTGCTGTGGGATCAGCTGCAGCGGTTGGCAGACTGAATGCACTAACATACCAGTGCACCTGGAGAATCCAGTACTGTGGTCAGCAGTTATGGTGTAGGTGGGTAGAAGCATTCAAGACCATTAGGGACAATAACGTTGCACAAACAAGGCAACTGTTGCCAGACTTGTTAAATCAGTGATGTTTAATTTTAATTAGGGCTGTCAGATTTAATGATGAGATTAAGGACCGAGCATAATGCGTTATTTATTTTTAGTCGTTTTAATTGCTGCTGACGAAGATTCTTTATTTTACTCTGACACTTACCAAAGATTCCAGAGCACTACGTTCAAGAATCTTTGGCTGCTACTATTTTGACCCTTTGAGGCACCCTTACTTGTTGTCAAGCTGCCACAGACACTTGCTACAAAGATTATACATGGTGGAGCAAGATACTTCATGGCAAGTCATGTTTATGGGAGCAAAAGGACGACGGTTCTGGTCTGCATAAAGGGGCGTGTCCAGAGACCTAAAGGTGCTGGATGTTTGATACAGGTATCGATATTTAAGAGCTTAAAAACTGAAATATCATTTTTTAAAACATGAATACATAATATAAACAAACAGTGTGAAACAGATTAGTCATCGTTCTCTGTTAGAAACACTCTGTAATGGAGACAGTGTTGTTAAATGATCTGAATCATAGTTTGACATTTACTGTTACTGATCAGCCGACACATACACAGACCCTTGAATATCTGCAGTCAGCTGATATCAGCTGAGGTCGACTGAGCTCTAACACATCTCACTGCACAGCCCCTGTAGGACACCGCTCATCTCTGGAATAACTGGGACTTAACTTTACATTCAGGACTTCATCAAGTGATGTCTGATGGGGAAGATACTATAGGTCACAACATGGCTCTCTTTGAGAATCGTGGCTGAATTTGAACTTGTAGTAGCATCAGGTTTGAAACACAGATGAAAACAAACATAAAAACAAATACTAGAATAAAAGAAACCAGCAGGTAAACATATCTGAGTGATACCTGTACACTAGAGATTTAATGATTGGCCCAAGCTCGGCCCACTACAGGCTGAAGACCAGAGGATTGAACTTTTAACTTTAATGTGTACACACACACACACACACACACACACACACACACACACACACACACACACACACACACACACACACACACACACACACACACACACAGTAGATAGACTAAAATTACTGCTAGCTCAAAGCTATGTAGCACCTCTGAGTCACAGTGATTGGACTGGAGAATACTTTCCAATCATGTGGCAAAAGCGAGCGTACATTAGAGTGAGAGCTGAGAGCAGAACCCTCTCTGCAGAGGACCATTAGTGGGTTTGTGCAAATACACATCAGGCTCTGACTGTGTTTTATTTTATTTCCTTTCTTCTCATTCTGCAGTATCTCCTCCCGGAGTCCATTGTTCATTACAGCACCACTAATATTACTGCTGCAGAAGTTTGATCTACTGGTTCTACTGGTTCAACTTGAAGCATGACGCTGCAAAAATATGATTTATCCATCTCTCCTCTCTCCTCCACCTCCTCCCTCACTCCTTCTCTCTTTCCCTCCTCCTTCCCTTTATCAATAATAAATCCTCTCTCTGGCCAGTTTAGCTCTGTGGTGGAGTTGATGGGGGAGAGTAAAGGATCTGGTTTCCACTGCGGAGAGGAAGAGCAGGATGGACAGGCGAAGGAAATTGGTTTCTCCTGACCAGCTTCATCCTCAAGGGCAACAGGATCAGTTTATCCAAACTGCTGACTTCAACTGGGTCTAATGACAAAACATTTTTGTTCTATTCTCCTAAACTTCTGACTGTGACTCTGTGAGTTTGTTTGTACAAGTAGTCAAAGTCAGATTTATCAAACTCTCTTATCCTCCTTCTTCTCAGATTCCTAATCTGAACACAGACATGAAACACATGTTGATCTGATTCAGTGCAACTTCCACTTCCTGGGGATATCATCATCTCTGATGTGCATCCCGAATAACCCTCCAGAAATCCACTTAGAAAGCAAAGAAAAAAGAGGCTGCAGAACCTCATTCAGAATCTTCATGTTTTCAAGTTTTCTTCAGTGTCACAGTAATCCAGTAATAGCTGTCTGTACATCCATGGCTACACTGCAAACAAGAGCTGATCACAGCTGATTCAGCTACTTTTAATGGGACAGTTTAAGTACATGTACACAGATACAGGCCAAAAAACTGGGGTCAAGTTGTAGCCCACAGTTACTACAGCATTAAACTTTAGGAACACCGGGCATGCTATGTCAACTGGAATCTACACGTCCAAAGTCCACTTAATCAGAAAGAACACATTTTGTGTGTAATTACTGGATTTTGAAGATGAAAAGGCAGAGCTCAGTACCTGCATTTTTTAGGAATGGTGTGTGGTACAGCCCAACACCTCCATGTATATGACCCCTGTGTCGATCTACAACAAGTAGTTTTTAAAAGAAAAAGATCACAGCCTCGTTGAACTGTGGGACTTTTTTGACTTAATCTCACTAATCTGAAAAATTTGAACCAAAGCTTTGAACCAAGTAATAAAAATGTGCTTGGGTTGCACATATACCTGCACAAGAACTCGTTTGTTGTGAATGTTTGACTTTTTGGGGCAAATTAGTGATGAATCTCCTCTACAAGACTCTGCAAGCCTCCCACCTGACCTAACAGCAGTTCTTCAGTCCAAGGTCCAGCACCACTGCTCCCGCTAGAAGACATATTTACTGCTGAGTGATATTTAATAAAGATAAAATCATCTCATTGTAGAGTCAAGTGTACAGCGCAAAGTGTGTAAAACTCACGCATTAAATTAAAAGGGTCACGGCCCAGGACAACACACTACAAAAAATCTCATTAAATTAAAACACACTACATACTACATGCACACCCATGTACCTGGTCTTTGCCTGTGACTTTTAGGGTAGAATAATACAACCAAAAAGGCATCAAAATGAAGGCGTTACAAACTTTTTTTTGCGCTGTTTGCCAGCCAGCCTGAGAACTTCAAATCCTTTTTTTTACTTTGCTATTTTTGCTCTCTGCCTTTGTAAAGCGGTTCTGCCTCCCACAATATCAGCTTCTCTGAGACAGTTAAATACTGAAGACTTCCTGCCTGAGCTCCTCTGAAAACAGCTCTTTGTACTTTATGATAATGATGGCTTGGAGGTTTATCTACTTTGTGCTGTATACTAACTGAGTGACTGACAGCACAATACTGAAACCTGAAGTTATTATAATTCCCAAATCTGTCAAGACAAACATAAAACACAGCCCGCTTTTACTGCCACAATTAGATCTAGAGTTTAAAACACATTCAGGATACAAGAAACACTAACAAGGCACTGCTGAACGAGTCCCAACACTCACATAACACACAACAACGGTTTGTTTTGCTATCATGAAAAGACAGCAGCAGCAGGAGGATGTGCCGATGTGCGCTCACACATGCAGTTGTACTTACAGCTGTGCTGGCTGCAGCCTGTTTAGACTCCTCTGTGAGAAACGCCAACATCAGCTCCACCTTCTGTTTCTCCTCCTCGCTGATGTAGTCTGTGTCTGTTGGTAGGAAAAACACACACGCACGTAAATATACAGGACTGTGACAAATCTACATGTTATTATTTTTTATGGCAGCTTCTCTTCAGAGCAAAGAAAGGACAAATATGGTTGGATGCAGTGCAGGAAAAAATAAATTTACCTTGCTAAAGGCTAATTTCTATTACTTTCTGTTACTTTCATCTCTAGCCAGCCCTGGCCACACAAAACATTTACATACTGCACCATGTTTTCAAAAGACAGTTTTACAATGGAGATTTCAATGTTTCTCAGTTTGACAACATGCAAACCTTTAGACAGGTATGTGAGAAGTGTTGTAGGAGTGTGCAGACATGCTAGCAGTTAGCTTTCAGAGCACAATCTGATTTTTATTTCAGTTCTGTAGTTCTCAGACTGTGTTGAGGCCTGAGATGTATCAGCATTTCTTTGAGCTCCATTACTGTGACACTTGTTTCCACAGCTGCTTTGACAATGGATGTCAACAGTCTTACCACTCATTCATCACTGCCTATTCAACAGCATATTTTCAGGTTTATTCTAGCGTTCTGCTGTTTGAAAACATCATATAACCAGACCACAAGTCTCCAGCCGTGCTAACAGCTCTGTGTAGTTGTACACAGTGGTTTTAAACAAACATATTGTTCCTCCTCTAGACTCATATTTATTGGGTTGATATAGCTTCATCAAGTTTGGCCAAATACTGTTTTTACAGTAAAAATCCATATAACATCAATAAACCAATAACACAGGAATGTGTGATCCATATTTGGAAAGCTGACTCAATATAAGGCGCTGCTGTAATCATTGTTCTGTAAGCTGATCTGAGGTCTGATATCAGACTTGTGCAAGTCAGGGAGACTACGAATGACATCTGGGAAACACTGTGCTCCAATTCAGAGATCCCGTTACAGCTGAAGCACCAAATATAAACCACAAAGACAAAGGTGAAAGTATGTTACTACTATCAAAGCCAGCCACAAAGCAATGCAAATAATCCAACAGTCATTATTTACTTCACTTACAGTACCTGATTCTGCTCAGAATAGCATCCTTGTTGTACACCAAGACAAATACAGGACTTTTCCTACAGCTGCAGTCAGACTGTACAACGAAACAATGGAAAAACACCCAGGGATCAGACACTGCTTAACCTGTCATCAACATTTCTTAGGCTTTGACTTTTTGACTGAGTTACTGACTGCCAAAAGATTTACTCACCATCCCACCCCTCCAGTCCTCAAGACTGGTCTTGACTTGGTTGCTGGTCTCTAGATCCAAAAAGGTAGAGAACCCCTGGCCTAAATACTAGATGTGACTAACCTAGAACCAGTTAACCTAGGTTTTGGGTTAACTGGTGATTCTAAATTGCCTGTTACAGGTGTGACTGTTAGCCCTGTGATCCCCACCCAGCTAAGTCAGTAGCAATGTCAGTTGGAACTAGCTCCAGCTCCCAGGCAACCCTAAAGGATAAGTGGTATGGTGAATGAATGAGCAACTTGTCATAGGTGGAACATGCAGTAGGCTGTTGTTACTCATTGTGCCGGTAAAAACCACCTGTGAAAGAAGCTGTCGGGCTGCAGTGGGGCTTTTTGGGGCTCAACTTTGGTGCTTCAGGCCCCGCACCAAAGCAAAAGTTCTAGTGTAGGAAGAGTTGGTGGACACCATGAAGACAGACTTGCAGCTGCACTCAAAGGGGTCTTGTTACTGGACATGTAAGACAGAGTTTTGCCCAGGCTGTCTTTAGCAGAGAAGTGGATATGCTAACCCTCAACTGGGTATAAGGACAGGAAGTGGAACGACCAGTGTAAAGAGCCCACTTTATGACCTCAGTGGAAGAAGTGGGAATGAAGGACTTAATGGAGTTGTTGGTCTAACCCTATTGCTGGACACTGAGGTCAGTGTTGTAGCTAGAAAGCTCCACAAAACCTCCCTGACTGAGGGCGGGATGATGGAACAGAGGTTTGACTCTTCACTCCTCCCACAGATAAAAGATTCTATTCAGTCAAGTGAACATGCACCTTGTGAACCTGCAGAAAGCCCATGTTCCTGTGCCCTGAGTGTCATGTGGATGTAGTGCAATGAAGGGCGTAATCACCAGTGCAAAGGGATTCATTTGTAGCCAGATTTGAACTGTTTGTACAAGGGTAAAGATCAGATCATGCTAGAAAGAATGAGTTTGTACAACATGGTGCAACACCACGTCTGAAGGTGAAACGTTTTCTATCTTTACTGAATGAGTGAGTAATACCATTGGCATTGGACAGTATCTGATATTTGTGACACGTAGATGCAGATTCTGTCACTGAGGACATGAAATCTGCTGGTTGCTGCACCTGAATGTTGCTAAGAGTTTTATCTGTGTATCTTTATTCATTATCTGCAATGAAACATGGACTAAGTGAAGTTGCCTCAGTTTCTGTTTAGTTTCACTTTTATGCTCACCCCGTCTTCTCCCTGTCCCTCTTTATTTTTATGCAGAGGTAGGGGGACTTTTAATTTTACTTTGGGAAGAAGGAAAACTTGCTGATCTGTGATAAACAGACTACATATTTTAATAGAGCTCCACCTGTCTTATCTACCTCTGCAGAGTGCACACTAATGAAGTGTATGAAATGAGCCATGAATTTAGAGGAGTTGTCCTAAAATAGGAGACTGATATTAAACCACAACACCAAGTCTTTACTCATGGGTCTGGAAAAGAGTTGCTGCCCTTTCATGCTGATCGAGTCAAATGTCTCCCTATGGAAGTTTTCTTGGAACGTCTCACAGAGAAGAGTCCCCGAGGCTGAACAAACATATCCCAACCAGCTTGGGAACAAGTTGGAAGGCATGACTGTGAAGGACATCTGAGCTAGTCTGTGGCCTGACTGTTAGATAACCAGCCAAAAAGTATGAATGTAGTATACAATATGTGGAGTCAGTGCCTAAATGTTGATCATTTTAAAAGTTTTCCTCTATTAAAAGGATAAAAAGTCCAACATTAGCTGCTCGCTGACATAAACCAGGACACTGCTGTGATCAGTAACAGCATCCATCGCTGATGCATTTCTGATTCAATTTACCAACCCACTGGCTTAGTCCGCAGCCTCGTTCAGCCACAGCGTACTGTATATGAGAGACTATTATGCAAATGCAGAGTTGGGGTGATTCCTTATAGTGCATGTCAGAGCCACACAAAGTGCAGCTTTGTCCACACACCATTTGTAAATGAGAGACTGTTTTCTGTTGTGGAGAAAATGCAGCGCTGTATATATTTGAGGTTTGAATGACAGTTATTTGACAAGTCCAGAACCGCCTTCGTCTTGATTCCCTCCACTGCTGCTGTGTGAATATGAGTTGACTGGTTGATGGAGATAAACAGCTGGTGGAGCTGATTCTCCAGTTGCTGCCATTAAACCATTGCAGAGGATGATGATTAAAATAGCTCATGTCAAAGCTCAATTAATGGAAAACGATGTGGAAAACGTATTAATATGAGGAAGGTTCCACACGTTTTCCTCTCCCAACTCAAAGTGATGAGATGCCTTTTGTTTTTTGTATTTCTTTTGTTGTTTCCATTCAGATTTTTTCATGCAGAAACTGAATATGTGCATAAAACAGGTGGATGAGAGAGATGTTGAAAAGGAATAAAGGAAGTAAACTGCATGTAGAAAAGAAAATGAGGGTAGGAAGGAGAGGGTAATATAGTGAGACAGGAGAAAGAGCCAGGCAGCAAGACAGTAGCAGTTAGCAAACTTACATAATACACAACATGACATGGAAAGATAATTGTTTAGGAGTCACATCTGGCCAGATGTTTGAGATAACTGCATACTGTTTTTGCTCTGCAGAGCTGAGGTTTTGGAGTGCTTTCATTATTCTAGCTGCTGCAAATTTGATATAATACACAAGATTGTAATACACAACAGTGCACTTATAATATTTGTTTTTTCTCTTGTCTAAACAAACTTTATTTCAATTATTTTCTTCTTAACAATACTGGAAGCATGGCTGTGGGGATGGCAACGCCGCCCTGTCGGACTGTATTTCTATAATTTCACTTAATCATGATGTTATTTCTTTGCTCTATTAAAGTTTGGGTCAGCTGTTATCTCCTGTGTTGTGAGTAAAATGCTATATAAATAAAGTTGAGTTGAACAGAGATTCGTAGGGCTTCTGTCTGCACTGGTTTCTCAGACAGATTGAGAAATGGGCACCAGTGAAAACCAGAGACAGGCAGACATTTAGAGCAAAGGTTATGATCAAATTCAAGCACACAGAGTCAGCATCATGTGAGACAGACTGTGAGCAGGATGTCAGTCGCCCGGGCGAAGAACACAGCTGCTCATCTTCTGAGCATTTCAAACTCTCAGAACTAACTATAGCTCTATTTAATCACTTCCGGTCTCGGGTCTTTCCATTTGTTCTCGTCAGCCAACGACGATCAGATGCTTTCTCCACTCTGTAACTGCGAAGAATACAGTTGATGTTTTTGCCGATGGAATGGAAATTGCATCTGAATGTTTTAATGTATATGTGTGGAATAGGACAGAAATACACATACTGTCCCTGCTGGACTACATTATCATAAACCATGACATTTTCATATAAATAAATGTCTTATTACCTTTAACTACCCTTTAGCACGCTTTCTTTTCAGGGACGCGTTTGCATTTCTTATTCTGATAATCTAATATCACAGCTTCATAGAAAAATATAAAGGAAGTGATGCTTTTTGCAGAATATCTCAGACTCTCCTCACTCTTTCCCTCATTTTTACTTCATTCTTTTTTCTCCTGACTTTCCCCTGCCTGCATTTTTTTCTCTCTGCTATACTGTCTCCACACACATTGACTCTTTTCACCCTCATCATCGCTGCCAGCTTTCAATTTCAGAATCAAGTCATTCCTCCACTTTGGTTCAGACTGAAATGTCTTTGCTGCACTTTAAAGGCCATACGAGCAGAGTTGGTGGAACAGCAGCGCACAGACTCAGCGTCAGGATTAGAAATGAGAAATAGAAGAAGAAATAGAAGAAGCCGAGTTCTTACAGCAGCAGGTTCTTAAAGCCAGTTTTCTTGGTGGTCAAAGACCTGTAGCCCCTCCCTGAGGGTGGGAGGGGTCAGATACAACTTTATGATTGATTGTTGTACAATAATTCAACAGACAGGAGTGGGGAGTCACTCAGAGGCTCTTGACAGTGATTGGCTCTGGAGACAAAAAACATCTTAGAGCCTCAGCAGTCAGGATTTAGATCACATCACAGGCACTTATCAGTTCATCAGTCAGTGAAGAATATTGTAAAACAAAAGATGAATGCCTCCCACTGTCTTCTGGAAGTTTTCAGCAGATAAGAAGAAAAAGATGACCTTTGCAGAAATGCAAATGAGCTCGTGTTTCTGCAGCCTCCTATTGTTTAAACTGGATTTTATTTATACGACAGTAACCTCGGTGATGTCAGAGCGAATAACTGTTGTAGCAGAGGATCACTGTCAATTCAAAAAGGCTTTCCCTCACATCGACAGATGCCTCTGCCTCTGTCCCTGTCTGTCTCTCTCTGTCCCATCTGTCACTGTCTCAGTGTCTCTGTCTCCATCCCTTTCCCTCTCTCTTTCTCTCTGCCCCATATTTGTCTCTGTCCTTGTCTCGGTGTCCCTGTCTCTGTCTGTCTTCATCTGTCTTCATCTCTGTCCCTTTCTCTCTCTCTGTCTCCGTCTCTGTCTGCCCCTCTTTCTCTGTTTCTATCCCTGCCTTTCTCTCTGTCTGTCTCCCTGTCCCTGTCTCTCTCTGTCTGTCTTTCTGTCTGTCTCTCTTTGTCTCTGTCCCTGTCTGCCTCTGTCTGTCTCTCTGTCTCTGTCAATCTCTCTCTCTCTGTCTCCATCTATCTCTCTGTCCCCGTCTCTCTCTGTCTCTCTTTCTGTCTGTCTCTCTTTGTATCTGTCCTTGTTGGTCTCTGTCTCGTATTCTTCTTTTAATTCTCTTCTTATCTGTTTCTTACTGCATACTTTCAGTTTGCAGTGTAACTGTCCCTCTGTTTAGTCTGGTTTTATCCATCTACACCTCTGTCTGTCTGTCTGTCTGTCCCTTCCTCTCTGTGTTTCTCTCTCCCTCCCTCCCCCCCTTGTCTCCCCCTCCATATTCCTGCAGATATCATGTGAAGCGATTGTAATCTCTCACTGCAGATGAACATGGCAGCTGTCCAACAAGCCAATATCACAGCCTAGACTGGGGTGCTAGCACTCCTCTGCTGAAAGAGGATCTGTCTGATTGCAGAAGAGAAGGGGGGAGCATTATAGGGAGAAGTAAATGGAAAGACAAATCGAAAGCCATCAAGTGAGAGGGTGAATGTAGAGAGAGAGAGAAGAGATGAATAAATAGAGTGGAGGGAGGTAGGGAGTTAAAGGAAAGCAGCGGGAAGGAGGGAAGAGAGTTTCTTCACAGAACACGTCTGAGACTGAGCAGCTCTTTCAGCACTTAGTAAATGAAAAACTGAGGGACATGACTGATGAAGACATGAACAGAGAGTCATGGTCAACATGTCCTCCCTAGTTTTTAACCTCTGCCCGGTTCACCTCCACCTTTTGTTTGTACCTGCCATTGCTCATCTCCACTCAAGCGCAATTACAGTCTGAGAGCTTGAAGAAAAAAGTCACAACAGAATCAAGGGGATAATTGATTTAAGACAGGAATGTAGAGCTGAGACGGACGATTAAAAGCAAAGAGTCTGCAGTCATGCTATGATGCTAACACACGAATGTTAAGCAGGTATGTTTATCATGCTCTCCATTGAACATGTCCTCCAACCTGAAGGACCACAAAGCTGGTTTGTGCTGAACCTCTCATGTGACCAATAATTTAGCAGCCACAGATAAACTGTTAAAAAATCACTGTTAAATAATAAGCGTTTTATGATGTGATAGTGCTGCGGTACAGGTTTGGACTGGTCTAGGGAGAGACCATGGTTTGGTTTAAAAGGTTAGAGGATCTGCTTTAAAGAAATAATGCTGAAACAGAAACAAGCAGCGATCTCCTGTGTTGACCACCCATCCCCCCCGACCTCCTTTCTACGAGTCACTCTTTATACTACGTCTCTTGACTTCCTCCTTTGTGCCTTTGCAAGCAGGAATACTATGGGGCTGAAAAATGGTGCTAACATGGAAGTGCTAAAAACTGCAGTTCCTCGGATGGCCACTTGAGGTTGGCTCCAAAAGTGAGTCCATCCCCACAGACTCTCATGTTGCAATAACTTTACAGCAGAAAGAAACAGGCGTTTTAGTACCATATAACCTGTAAACTGTTTTGGTCTCTATAGCCAGTGATGTCCTTCATGAATATTTGTGTGGGGGGTGAATTTTCATCATGAAGCAGTTTGGACAATTTAAAATTTTGAACTGAAGGGGGTGTGGCTCAAGAGGTAGAGCAGGTTTGTCCACTAATCAGAAGGTCGGGTGGTTTGATTCCCGGCTCCTCTAGTCTGTGAAGTGTCTTTGGGCAAGATACTGAACAAAATATAATTGCCCCTGAAGTACTATAGTGTGTGTACAGTATGCTACATATGTAAGAAAAAGCGCTGTATAAATGTGTGTGTGCATGGGTGAATGTGGCTTGTATTGTAAAGTGCTTTGAGTGGTTAATAAGACTAGAAAAGTGCAATTTAAGTGCAGTCAATTTACCATTTACTTGATGATGATGGCGCTCGATGAAAAGTCAGAATTATTACAGCTCATTCTGAATCACATTTCAGCACAAACCATCCAACAGTTTTTGAGATATTTCAGTATGAACTGAAGTGATGAAGTGACATTTCTACTGGTGTGACTGAAAAAAATTTTGAAATGCACGAGATTCATTTGTAACTGCGCTAATGGAGGCTGGCTGCAGGATAAATGCATGGAGGACAGGAAGAGCTCTGCAGTATAAGCCTGTGAAGCAGCTGTGGGGCCATTGAAATCTCTATGGAAGACATCTGACTGTACAGCAGTGTCCAGGGAAATTCAAGGTCTTCCATCAAAGCATGTTCCAGGTAAAAGCATACAACCATGAGCAATAAAGAGGACATTACCTTGGTAATAAAAGCAGTGTTAGATCTAAAGGAGAAAATGACAGAGTTAGCTTGTGGATATCAGTGAAACACTGCGATGGTCCAACAGCATACACACTGCACATTTTGCTTTCACTCGCAGTAATGTACGTCTTTCTTGTGCAGAGTCTAAAAGGCTTCAGGGTGTGGTTGGACCAGGCTTAGCTTAGAAAGGTGTTGGCAGGGAGCAGCAGGGAGTGAATGAATAAATGAAATGATAAGTTAATCACTGACTCAGTCAATGAATCTTCAAACTGGTCTGAGCCAGTGGATCCCAACCCTTTTGAATTATTGGAATATGTCCAGACCCCTGGTGACAAGTTGTGGACAACCAAAGAGGAATTTCTTTGTTGAGTTTGTCTAATTTGGAGGATTTTAAATAAAAGTAAGAAAACAAATATTTTCACCTGCTATTTAAACTACAATTGAAATAACTAATAGGTCATTAGTATCATTCATTTAATTCTGGCTTTGAGGCTGTGGTTTAACATCACAATATTGACAGCACAGTATCAATTTCACTGTGCAACACAGTATTTGGCAGCATATATATGTAAACAGGTCTTGTGTGTATATGTATCACATGAATCCAGATGGTTGTGTTTAAATATCAGTTGTTATTTACACTACAGTGGACAGAGATGAAAAAAACAATCAAATATCCATATTTACTCAAAGTGTTAAGATACCGGTAGAAACTACAGCTGCCACTGTTGCAAACTTTAACAAACAGAAAATTGATTTTTTTATATTTGCTGTGCTGTTCTCATTGATCTTCATATTCACTCCATAACTTTATTTATTTCTGCAGAAAGCCTGAAGTTTATTGACATGCAGACTGGACAGCCTTTCTCTGCTGCACGCTTTGAAGTGGGATCAACTGCAGTAAATTTACTTATTGAGAGTGAAATGGAAAATATGAAATTGTTTTTTATTGCAGACTGAGAGCTGGACATTAATATGTGGCTGAGTGGGTTCTGGTCCAATAAAACAAAGGCTGTGTTGTGTGTAAGCTTGTTACCTGCCTGCTGGCTCTGAGCACTCCACAGGGAAAAACGTGGAGCTGTCCTCTGCTGCTCTGTGAGCCCCGCACACTTATTCAGACAGTGTGTGTTATGGATCTCTGTTACTGTGTAAAATAAAATCCTGCCTGGTGACCCACTACAGTCCTTTTAGCCAATTTTCTGCTCCCTGTGTCTGGACCACTGAGGTCTAGCAGCAGTCAGACGTATTTTTTACCTCCTGTAGAAAAATGATCACTGAAACTATTTCCCCAGATTCTTTCACTGTGAGTGAGTTTGAATATAGGTTTGCTATGTAGTGTTGTTGGAGTAAAGAGGAGTAAAAAAAGTCCATAACCTCCCTCCGTGGATCGAGCAGTCAACAATTTCCTTATATTCTGTGTTCAGAGTCAAAGACTCAGACTGTAAACTGAAATCACTGCACCATGTGCTGGTGATAAATGAGTGTGTCGGCTGTTGTGTGGCCTCTCTGATTAACACTGAGTCTCTCAGGCCGTGTAGTAGCGTTGGCAGTGTTCAGAGTGAGTAATAAAGTCTCTTGTGTAAAGCTTAAGCTTACCAATGAAAACTATTTTTATTTTGGCTAAATTCTAATGATTGTCTTTACTCATCACTTGTGGGCAATGTCTCCCCTGTGCAGCCTGAAAATAGGAACAGTGTGGCGAGCCCTATAATCGTGAACGATGACTGAGTGATCATATTTCCACCATTGGTCTGCCAAATATCACATGACTGAGTCAGAGTTTCCCCATTGGCTGATGCTCACTTTCTATTAGGGGGGCGTTTACAGCCGGCAGTTTTGCCAACTTAGCACATTTGTCTCTATGTATATATTTAAAAAACTTGTTGCAACAAATCTAGCAACTTTTTGGACAAAGCTTAGCAACTTAGAAGAGAGTCATTACCAGCAGCAGTTTGTTACCCAGATGCTGGCCAAGAGACTAAATAAGAAAGAGATTCTGTTGCTTCTAACGTTCTCTGTGAGTGATTATTCTACAAGTAAATATAGGTGAAATCACAGCACAGTCTTTGTCCTGTGTTTGGTGAGCTTGTCAGATGGTGGCTATATTAAAATACTGCTTATATGAGCACAGAGAGTAGGAGAGAAGCAAACAGATAGAGGTGAATACATCTGACACTAGAAAGAATGCATATATGATGGAAGAGTCCTCAATTTCACATAATGACCATATGCGGTCCAGCCACACAAAAGGTTGTGACGTAGTACAGACTGTGGGATGGATCAGAGGTTCATGTTCAGAATTAACTGTAATAACCTCTGACTTTTCCTCTAGTACCATCATCAGGTCAACATTTTAATGTATCCAGTACTTTGGTTTATGACCAGATACCCGCAGATCTAATGACGTTCCCATCAGCCTCAGCTGTGCTTTATGTTTATGATCATGATAAATAATCCACATGCTGATGCTAGCATCTAGCTGCTGTGCCTCAGGTGATTTGTTCTTTTGTTTTCATGCCTGTGGCATGTTGTGTACATGTGTTTGATGGATTATAAATGTTTAAAACAGGTATGTGTGTGTTAATAGTGGGGGTTGTATATTACTCTGTCAGTGCTAACTGACCAGGCAGCAGACGGGGAGTCTCTAATGGCTGCTGGTCAGTGCTGCAATGTACTGACACAGGAGCTGTGATGGTTGACATCTATTCTTATGGGACTGTTGTTAACATCTACACAGAGACACATATACCTACCACCACCCCCCCATCCCCACAACACACACACACACACACACACACACACACACACACACACACACACACACACACACACACACACACACAAATCCTCTGTTTTCTTACCGTTCACCATTAAGAGCAAACAAACAATAACAGGCTCCTTCTGACAGTAGAAATGTTTCTGTGGATCAGTGTTCACCATATGGTTTGTGTATTTATTTTACAGTTGTATTGTTGCAGCTTCTATGTGTGTAAGTGTAGAAAGGTTGTCTGTTTCCCACGCTACAGATGTTCACTCATTGACACCAACTCCTACACATGTAGTTCTGGGTCAGTGTGAGGATCAACACTGTTACCAGCCAGTTCATACGTTTTTCTTTTTCCTATATTTAATTACAGCTATGGATAATTTTAATGTTGTCCAGCAGATCCTAATTCGTCTTTGAAATGGAAGCTACTGCAGCAAGAATGCAGAAAAAAAGAGAGCGTGTCATTACTACAAAGATTATATATCCAAATAGAAAGCTGAGATGGCAGAAATCCATATAAATATGAACACAAATGTCTTTTTAAAACAATTATGGATCATTTAAGTGGGATATGAAATGTGATCAATAATGTTCTGCCACCAGCTTCCTTAGACCAGGTAAAAGTAAAACACGAGTCATGTCATCTCTCCCACCACAGTGCAGTGGATGTTACTCCACCCATGCAGTAAATGTACACACTCACAGCAGTAAAATTAAGTATCTAGTGCACCATGAGGCAGCATGACATTCAGTTTTCTCCTGTAAAACTCTCCACCTGACTATTACTTACTGTACTGTAGATGTCTATAAATGTATTTTTAATGAGGCTGCAGTTACATCTGTCCAGACAGAATGATAATTACAGATATTTGCATATTATAACCTAACCAAGTAGCTAAACAGAGAAGACTGTAGCTTAAAATAAGAGTGGTAAGTGGTAAGTGATTGACATGACAGTGACATGATTAGCATAACAAGTTTTTTTTAATTATAAACTTACTTTATTGGTCCAGACCACATAATCAGACTTTGACTGTTTGTTCTCTACTGTTGAAGAGCGGGGTGGAATTCAGAATTCATGTTGTCACTGTAGACAGTGGAGGAGACGCTGATGATTATCCAGAGGTCAGAACCTGAACTCTGTAGGTATCACGTGTGGTTTTCTGTCTGTTACAGAGCCAGGCAGCTAGCATAGCAGCTAGCATGGTAGCTAGAATAGCTAAAATAACACTCGTACAACATAACTGAATCCAGTGCAACAGCCTTACAACCCAACAGCGCTGCAACTGGGGCTGAGTACCAAAATGCTAAAAATCTTTTGGTGCCAAATTTCGATACCCGGACATTAAATCTCAGCGTCTGTGAGCCAATAAGCATGCAGTATGCTTGTGTCAAGATCTTAAGTCACTGGTGATGGGCTATCTAACGTAACGTTGCACAAACACGTCATAGAGGCTGGCTTGAGGGGAAAACAAAAGCCCAGAAACAAACTTGTGAACTGGCTCACACATGTGTGTGTGTGTGTGCATTTTTTTTTTTCACCATGTATTTGTGGCGTATTGTAACAAAATGCCTATGAAATCAAAAGTGTGGCTCCATTTTATTAAGCTCGATACCAGCAGAGCGAAATGCAACATATGTGCAAAGGACATTGCAGCAAAGGACGTCAACACAACGAATTTGAGGAAGCACTTAACTTTGCATGGCATCAATTTAAGAGCAGAAAGTTGCTCCGTATTCAACTGTAGGAAGAACAAACCACAGCCTTTCTCCCCTCAGTCAGGTCTGCCTCCTTCATCACCACTGGATTCCTCATCATCTGATGTTACTGAGGACAGCGCAGTGGCTGTGTTAGCAGCAGGTAAGCTATCATTTAGCAAACAAGTTCATCTAACTTGCACATTGTTGTTTAGGCTACTGAAATTAACATGGATGCAACGCCAATGATGAACGGGGATGTAACGTTATCTGGAATATTGTTGAGTATAGCTCATTTAGCTCATTATATGGCTATATAGCTAGCTAGGTAAATCAAAAGGTGAATTCATTAAGATTGACAGTAACTGACCAACTTGACTTGTCCTGGCCTCTTTTTTCTCATCACATTAGCCTCTGCCTCTGTAATGTATTATTGTTGTTGTTGAAATTGATTTAAAAACATTGGTATCGAAAAAAGTATCGTTCAGGAACCAGTATTGAGATCAAGGTATCAGTGCCGGTACTGGTATCAAAAACATTTTGAACGATACCCAGCCCTACCTGCAACCCAACAGTTCTGCAACCCAACAGTTCTGCAACCCAACAGCCCTGCAACACAACAGTTCTGCAACCTTTGCAGAGCTCATAACAATAACTTAGTGTTGAGAATGTGCCAGAATATTATTAAATGTAATTTGTGAAGCTGTTGTCTGGGGTGCTGTTGCAGCACAAATTCCTCTATATTTATATTAAAAAAATGGACTTAATATTTTCTAGCATCAGACCACAACATCACAACAGCAGCAGCAAAGAAAAAATGACAAACCCGCTCCACTTTTATCCCTGAGGACAAGTGTTGTTCTACTAGTCATTGCAGTTGTAGCTTTTCTCTGGGTAAATAAACTATCTGCATACAGCTGGATGTTAATGAGACAGAGTGAGAGAGTGTGTGAACACACTACATTCTCATTCTCCTTCCCATCCTTGCTTATTTTTCTCGTTTTTAGTTTCTAAAAACAAACGCTGTGCTTCTACTACTCTGCAAGAGTCTCATCCATTATACATTCAGGGCTGGAGGATCTGAGTGTTTCAACACACACAAGCATTAAAACAAACACACACACACACAAATCCTTGAACATAAGCAGGATTTCTTCCCGCGATGCATCATTATTCTGACATTATGTCACAGAACAGAGTCAGGTTTTCTTCACAGAGACCCAAAAACAAGCACATGTCACAAACATGTGAGTCACATCATGCTTAGACCTGATGCTGATGTTACTCTGACAGCAGCTGGATGATGTGTGCTCATTAGCTGCTGCAGGGTAACATAACAAGTGCTCAGTCTATGAAAATAAGTATGGAGCTGCACTCAGACTGGAGGAGGAATCTGTAATAATTACAACCACAATGACATCTTCTTTCGTTGTGAAATCCCCTCAGGAGCAAAATCTTTACATTCAAAATGAATGTCTGGGTTTTTCTTTTCTTCTGCTTCTGAGGAAATGTGTTCCTGCTGATCTGGTAGAAACCTGTTAACACCAACATAAAGGCCTGTTTGGGAACCAATATGAAGACAGGACAACCGTCATGAGAGTGAGACCCCACAACGCTCATCCACTGGTCTGTAACGTAGCTATTGGTGCTGTTCTCTCTGAGCTCCATTTGTTTTATCCTGTCTTTGTTCACATGTTGTCAAACTTTCCCATTAAAAGCAGCTGAATCAGCTGTGATGAGCTCTGGTTTGCAGTGCACTCATGGATGTACAGACAACTATCACTGTATTATTGTGATACTGAAGAAAACTTAAAAACATGATGATTCTGAATGAAGTTCTGCAGCCTCTTTTATTTTTTCTCTGATTTCTCTGTGGATTTCTGGAGGTTTATTCTGTATGGACATCAGAGATAATCATCATTTCGGCAGAGTTAAAATGACCAAACGATGAGTTAAATTTCAGGATTTTATTTCCCAACTCCCCTTGTGATGCTCCAAAGAGAAGTTGCAGGAGTTGCTATTTTAGCAGAGAGGAGAAAAGAGAAGTAAAAAGCAAAGAGGAAAAGAGAAGAGAATAGTTAAAAGAGTGAAGTGAAATAAACCAGAAGAAAACAACTTTCTGGTCTTGGGGCGACAAAACAGAAGGACAAAGACATTAAATGACAAATTGAGGACAGAAGAAAGGCCAAAGACAAAGAGCAGTGGAGATGTCAATTGATGAAAACCCCTCAGCAGAGCATGTCACGGTGACAGAAGGCACTGACACCACAGAAAGCCAAATCCAATCACCAAAATAACCTGAACCCCGAAGACTCAGTGATGTCACTCAGTATCAGCTGCAGAGCTGAGAGCAACTCCTCAAGACACAGACATTACATCCCATAGATAAACTAATAGAGTAACTGTTGAGAGTCCAAACACACACACACACACACACACACACACACACACACAGACACACAAGGAAAAGCCGGTAGATTAAGTTTGCTGAGAGTGTGCAGGGAACAGTATGAAGCATCTGAACCTGTGTCTCCTCTTAATCAGATCAGAGCAGAACAACGTTCGCTGGCAGAAATCCAGCCCCGATAATTAACCTGGAGGATGTTCACATGCTGCGCACACACACACACACACACGCACGCACAAACACACCTGAGAGCTATCTGAGCAGGTGCAATGCAACAGAGGATTCATTCTCACCAGAGACTATACCTGCACTGAGTAGTCTCATCTGAAAATAACTTAGCCCATGTCCATCTAAATGTTTTTGTGCAGACTTTGAATCGACATGAAAAGTTAGAGATGAGCAGTGTGTTAAGCGCTACTGAAGCCTTCAGTCTAACAGGGTTACACAGTGAAACCATCATCAAACTCTAAATGCAGAGGTGAATGGCTGCGTGCGTCCACCAGAGCAGCAGCCTGATGATCAGTGAAAACATGGAGGTGGTGGCAGGAACAGCTCGCTTGTAAAGTCGTTTCCAGTCAACTTTAAACAACCAGCATGTCTTTGTTAATGCTGTCACTTTGTAAGGTCTGATGAAATCCAAGGCAAACATGGTGTGAAGTCAATGTATTATATTTTAGCACTAACAGTAGCATTTCATTTGAAGTTTGATGATTATTATGACAATACTGTTTGATGCAGACAGATCCCTGCAGCTACATTATAACCCAGTTATTGCACGTTTTAAAAAATAAACTGTTACTGTGAAAACTGGCATCTACAACTCAGGCCAGTATGACCTCCACAGAGAAGACACAGATCCTCCATGCAAGGTGGTCATGGAAACGGCTTGTGTTGCCATGGCAATGGAGGAGGATGCCGTGGTGGCCAGGCCATCCCCTGTGGCGCCAGCACAACTCCAGGGCTCTTAGCCCTTTGCTGTGGCTGCATGTATCCACAGCAGCAGTGACAAGACACTGCTCATCTGAGCCCCCACACACACACACACACACACACACACAGACAACATCAGTGTATTCTGCTGTTGGGTCATTTATTCAGATTATTAAATAGTAAATACGACACTGATGTTTTCAGAGAGAAAATCCAGTTATGTGCTGAATCAATGTGTCATCTCTTCATATACACCAGTGCTCGTCTGCATATTTTTACATAAGACTTCTCAGCTGATGGATGTCTCTGCTGTACATGTGCCTCCATCGCTCAGCCTGGCTCCGTTTCCCTCCACCTCCCTGTCTGTCAGGTTCAGACTCCAGTCATGGAGCCTTCAAGTTTCTCTCACACCCTGTGTATCAACCATGTGTGAAGCCTGAGTGTTGATGGGGAGGTGTGTGTGTGTGTGTGTGTGTGTGTGTGTGTGTGTGTGTGTGTGTGTGTGTGTGTGTGTGTGTTGGGGGGGGGTTGTTGTTGGTAAGTGGGTGGGGGACAGTTATTTTTAAATGTAATGAATTACTCATTGTGTTTTTGGTTCAAATTCGTGGTGAAAAATGAAAGTAGCTCTTTGTCAGATCTGTGTGGAACTGAAACACCGTTAATTAAACACAGAGGAAGTGTAGGTGTGCAGAACAGGACTAGAATTTGGCCACGCACGGCGTCATAATTAATGTTCAACCAGATGAAACAGAAAGTACCAGGAATATTCTTAGAAAGCAAACTCTCTGTGAATCTGCATGTAATTAAATGATTATAGAGCAAACACAGAAAGATTTCATTTAAGTACATGTGTGGATGTGTGTGACATTATTAGTGTGGATAACAACCCCGTAAGTATTGTGATGCATGAGTCAAACAATATATTTTTTTTCCAGTTTAAAAAAAAAACACTGATCTGAAACAAAAGCAGTTTGTGAAAAGTGGTCAAGAGTTCTAGTAATGGAGCAGTGTCTGTGATCTACTGCTCTCCTGCTGTTTTTTCTATTTCCAGCTGTCCACTTACTGAAAACCATCTCACACAGAAGAAAAAGACTCCACAATGACCGTTTCTCCAGTCAGCCTGCAGCACAATGTGTTCAAGTTCTTCACTTTCAGCGAAAACAACAAAGAAAACAGCACCTCAACAACGCAACACAACACATGCAAATCAGCCTTAACATACAACAGTGGCTGCACGAGCCTCGTCACTACACCTGATGAGACAAAGTTCATCTTTCACTGTGCACGAGTGTGCTCTGACGTCTACTTCTTATAAACAAACACAGCACTGTGCCCAGGATAGATGCCACTGCAGGCCTAAACAAAATTAAAGTGAAGTCTAAATCACATTAAGAATGTAACGGGACTGTTTCCAGAGCACAGACTCAGCCGAACTTCCAACTGAGTCCCTCTGAAAGCAGATACCAAACAGCGTTTTTAAGTTCTGTCACTGTTCTGATGTGTCCTGTATGTCATGAAACTCAAAAGCAGCAGATTACAATACATTATAGTTTCACTGCTTTCCTGTCTAAACCTCTAGGAATCAGATCTCAAGGTTAAAATATAGATTTTTATACAGTATATCTCAATATATGATGCAACCACTCTGCTCTACAATAATCTACTAAGTAGATTTTTACATTAAAATGTCCTATTTAAATGGCAATTTGTGTCAAAAAACCATAAATCTGAACACACAGATATAAAAAAACATGTTGATATGGTTCAGTGTGACTCCCACTTTCTGAAGACATCATCATCTCTGATGACCAGCCAGAGCAATTCTCCAGAAATCAGAGAAAAAGAAGCTGCAGAACTTCATTCAGAATCTTGATGTTTTTAAGCTTTCATCAGTATCACAGTAATCCAGTGACAGTCGTCTGTGCATCCATGGCTACACTGCAAACAGGAGCTGATCACAGCTGATTCAGCTACTTTAAATGTGGACAGTTTGCTAGTATTTCAGTCTAAATAGATCAAAACCAGAAGAGATCAAAATAAAACTGTATTACAGTGATCTGCAGTCAGAGATTAAAGGGCACAAACCAGGTTTGGTCATCTCCCAGATCCACTGTTGCGTTTTACTCACATGCGTGCAGGGAGAAGTGTTTACGCTCAGAGGAGCCTGTGTTTCCAGTGGCTGAAGAGATGGGGGGGGCCACAGTTGAACCCAAAGACCCGACTACTGGACGGGCAGTGGAGGTGACGGCTGCTGAGGAGCTGGAGGACTCTCCCCCCTCTCCTAACAGGTGCTGGATGGAGTGGAGCTGGAAACAGGGGTCAGACAGCAGGACGGATGCAGCTCGCGATATCCTGAGAGGAGGGGGGTTAAAGAAGAGGTGTGGGATGGGGGGAGAGGTAGAAAGAGGGAAAACTGTTAGAGGAGGTGAAGCATACATCTTATTTCCTCATATCATCACCGGAGGAACATTTCTCTTTCATCTCCGACATTCACCATCCAGCCTTCTGGACGCTCCTAAGTCCTGAATCAGGAGTAAATGAAACCAGTTGCCCTGTGTTTGTCTTTGTGTTTTCTTTTTTCCCCCATTTTTATCTTATTTTACACTATTTTGTTTTTTTATTATTCTTATTCTAATTTATCCACTGTACCCAAATTTGCTGGATTACATTTAAAGGTGTTGTTGGTTTGTTTAATCCAATTTTTCCTTTGCAAAGTTATGCAATGTTGTTTTAAAAGCTGCTAAATAAAGTTTATTATCAACAAACCCTCTCTATGGCACTGTCTGTGTATTCTGGTGTAGACCAAGGCACAGTTTCACATGTGGACAGAGAAACAAATTCAGAAGCATGCGTCAGATTTTTTTTTTTTTTGCAATGAATTAAACTGAGTCATCAGTATATGGGTTTTTCCGATTAGGATTTACTATCAGGCAAATCAATGGACTAATCTGTGCATTACAGTAGCCTGATGTTAATCGTCAGTCAGAATTTTGTCTTCCGTGTATGTATCCCATATAAATGTTATGGAATGATAAATGTTTTATGGAATCTATGTCTAATCTATCTAATCTATTAGTCTAATACCCTCTATGCTTGGGAAAGTAAAAGGTTTCCAAATGTTTCTGCCACGTATAGAATTATAAATGCCTCATGAATGTATTATCACATGTACTAAGACTTTGTAGCAAAGGTATAAAAGTTTGTTGGTTCACTGTTCTTTGTCAATCTGCGCGAATGCATGATCGTGAAGTCATCCCAGATTTCTGCCTTACAGAAGTCAACCTAAGCCAGTGATTTATTTACGATTGATTTATGACATATTTGATTTGATGACATCACTAGGATCTGGGAAAAGTTTCACCAATCTTAACGTTTTGTAGTGGATTATGATTTAATGTGTCAGATTTTCTGTTTTTCTTTAACAGCAAACTGAACATGTTTGGGTTTTGGACTGCTGCTTGCACAAGACAAGACGTCTCATTGGACATCACATTGGACACATCAAACTTTTTTTATTATCATCTGACATTTTAAAGACAACTAAACAAATGGATTAATCAAGAAAAAAATTGGCAGATTAATTGAAAATGAGAGTAATCTTTGGTTGAATCTCAGTCTGAAAGCTCCATGATACAAAATAAAAACATTGCTTTAACTGGAAAACATGTATAGAGCTATGTATATGCGTTATGTATATAGAGATGGGGTCCTAAAGTGACCCATCTGGGAATTTTAATATTGGAGTTATCACCGTGTGGAAACACTGCAGGCAGAAAACAAATATACGTGAGACAGGCAGATGTCATCTAATGCTGTCGGAGACATTTCCTATCATCAGCCAGTGAACATCGTGACAGCAATGATCAGCATTAGTGTTACCCAGCAGCAGGTGAGAAGGCCAAAGACACTGGGCACACCAAGCAACTTAAATCTGACCAACAACATCATCTCCATCACTTCGTAGCTTCGCAACAGGATTTCTTCTTGGAACCGAACCAATCGAAGAATTTCTGCCTTTTTCTATTTTCACATCTCAGTGTCTCATTCTGACTGCAGCTCCGTCTCACACCACACAACCACCATGATGCATGAACTGCTTTTCCACGTCTCCTCACCTTTCTTCCTTCTCATCAGTCTGTCTCTATCTGTCTCTTCTTGTCCTGACACATGTGAAACCATCACTCTGTCTGTCTGTCCGATCCATCCAGCGTTCAATCACTACTCCTCCCGCTAATGAAACTCCCCGCCTCTCCTCTCTGTTCTGCTCTCCCCTGCGGCGCCACTCATCTAACCTCTCTGCATCAATCTTTGATAGCGGGGCTTTCCACAACACCAGACTCCCACTCACTCTCTCTCTTTCTCCAACTGGTCCATTCTCTCCTTTGTCTCTCACTTTCTCTCTCTCTCAGTGTGTTCACTCTCCTCCTTCTCCTCTTATGGCTCATTCTCTGCTCTTTCTTACTATTTCTGGCCTCTTCTCAGTCACACAAACACAGACATGAAAGCATGTTTCCACTTTTCTTTTGCTGTACAATTTCAAATGTAAAGCAACTTTTATGTTGCAGAATCATCACACAGTTCACACACTTAAATAAACATGAAATATACTAATACATTATTGAATAGTTATCAAATGAAAAATATAATAATACAAATTAAATTATTAATGAATTCACAAAATTAAATTGATCAGAGGTTATTTAATAAATAGGAAGTAAAAAATGGAATATACATATATACATATATATATATATATATATATATGAATAAATCAGTATCCTGTAAATTAAATGAATATGTATTTCAGGTCGTAGTCACTTTTAATTCTCAATGTCGGCCGAAAGATCTTCATTTCTGCTGTTAATACAAACTCAAACCTTCCTTCAAGTTTACCTGTTGTCTTTATAATTTCAGTATAAAGTACATTTACAAAGTATTAATCACTTGAGCTAACATCTGTACCATAGCAACACAATTCTTTCAAATTCAAAGCCTAGCAGTAAATGAATGGATTATGCCCTCTGATCTGCTGGAGGGCTTTTAATATGAAACATCTGTGCAGGAAGTCAAAAAAGTGATTGGAAATAACACAACAGACTAGAAGTGTCATTGTTAGAGTATTAAGTCTGTAAGCCTACAGTTGGACTGTCAGTAGATCCTAAACAGTGCTGTGGAAACCAAATTTATCAAGACAACAGATAAACATGGAGGAAGGTCTGAGTTTGCTTCAACAGTAAATTAAAAAAGGAAGCTGCTAAAATATATGATAAAAACATAATCAAGATAACCTGTATACAGTAAAACTGTGAGTCTCAGCATAAATAAAGGCCACTGTTATAGAAGCAGTTAATAAATCACTGGTTTAGGTTGACATCTGTCAGGTAGAAAACTGGGAGGGGATGATAAGGATGAAGATTCTCAGATGAGTTAGACTCAGACAGTTCTCAGTTGAGGCACTTAAATATCAGCATTGGGTCAGTATCATGTGAGTCAGAAGTAAAACTGCCTCGATGTCGTGACCAGTTAAACTGCATCAGTGGAAAAGATTTTCAGTCTGAAGAAGCTGAACTCTGAAAAGTGCTGCATGCGATGTGATCGTAGTGGAAGCTCTAAAAATACAAACACTCCATGGAGGAGACTGTAACCGCACAACAGCCTCCTGTCATGTTGTGCCTGCAGGACGTAGCCAAGGAAAGAAAAAAGGTAAATTACACACCTACACACACACACTGTTTTTGCAAAATGTCTCCTCCCACCCACCATCTCTCTCACCTCCAGCACAACAAGTGAAAGGCAAACACACACCTGCTCAGCCAGTCACTCTCTGATACACATCTATACTCAGATACTATCCAGGGTCATCAGCTGTGAGAGGAAGACTGCGTCAGAAATCACTCACCACCTTTACTGTCCAACATTTATCTGACTGTCTGAACTCTGGGTGTAAATGTATCCAGAGGACTTCACATCTGCACTGCAGCACAGGAACAAGCCTGTTTCTTTACCTCCATCACCCGGTGAGGATGTTTGGCTTCAGTCTGTTACCACAATGCGACAGAGCCACTGAGTGCATTTATAAAAACCCTTTTACAGGCTTCTCATTTTAAAAGCAGTCAGTGGGAGACGTTAATGTATTTTCAACCAAAGTTGGCTTCATCAGATGATAAAAATCAAGTTACAAATGAGAAGAATGATGTTTGTTTCCTCCTGTCTGAAGAACCTGCTGCTGTTATTGTGAACTTATTATGTCTCATGTGAGAACAGACTGACAGGTTGGCAAAAGCTCAGTCAAGAGTCAGGAGTTAGGAAACAGTAGGTTAGTTATTACAGAAAAACTGTGTACATTTTCTCTATCTGACATTGGTAATATCCAGAAATTAATATCTTGATACTGTTGGAAATATTTTTAATCCACAGGTGCGTTTTTAATCATGCAAGAATATTTTGCTTTTTTTTTACTGACTTTATTTAGTCAGTAAATCATTTTTAATGAAGGGACAGTGCTCTGCCTACGTTATCAAGGATATGTAACGCTAGTGATCTTCTGTATTTTTGATAACTACCACTGAGAAGACGGCGTCACCAGTGTAAATCAGCCAAGATGGGTAACTCCTGTGCCCATGTACAACAGTTTGCCACACTGATAAGTGGGCATCCAGATGATGGAGTGAGCAAGCTCATACAAGCTTGTGCCCAAAATAGACAATTCAGTTTGCTCGCAGGACTGACATCTGTTTGTTGCTGTTTTGATTTTTTTTTTTTTTTTGCAATAAAACATCACATTGAACAAGAAGATTGTGTTTTAACTGAGTCTGAAAGTGGCCCAGCGAAAATTTCTCTTGCACAATGACAGTCCATCCCAAATATCACTATATATGATAATATGGCCATTGACCAGGATGAGTATTGTACCTTGTCATATGTCAAGGTGCAATGTACAGTAAGCAGTGAAGTGCAGGTCAGATTATATGACAGGTATCACAGCAGATTATGCAAAACTGTGAAAAAAAAGCCAAAAAAAAAAAATTGTATGTCATGAAAAAATTCACAGATGGTGGGAAATATCTCGAAATTCAATATTACTGAATATCAGCCCAACCTTACTCTAACACCGAAGCTAAAATATGATTTTATAACATCTGAATGTGGGGCTGACAAAGGTTTGACCTGTGTTTACTTCAGTTCAGTTGAACACTGTAATGAATTCTCAATCTCCACTTTCTCACTCTAAAATGCCATTTTCCATTTTCCTCCTCATCTTTTCTTCAGTTGTTTCCCTCCTCCCTCTATCGCTTTGTTCTCGTCCTCCGTCCCTGCAGTCCGTCCTCAGTTTAGTGGATAATGGTGGGGCTTCCCCACACTCCCACACTGGTTTCACACATGACTGAATGGGATGTAAAATCAATGATCATTTATCGTCCAGTAAAAATGTCTATTCCCAGTAACTGATGTCTACTTTTCTGCCACAGTTATTTACATATCACAGTGTCACCAACATCGTCTGAAGTACTTTTCAGACAGCCAACTGACTCGAAACAGCAGCGATTGTGTTTGTCTGTGGTTTGCCTCTGAACTCATAGCTGGTGGCTTGTGTGTCCTTCACAGGGTGAATCCAGAGGGAGTGACGTGGAAACACTGTGACATTTTCCTGTAAAATCTCCCCTGACCTTATCATTACAGCAGACCTGACACTTCACACTGAGAGACTCTCCTCTCTCCTCCGCATCTCCTTTACCTCCCCCCTCCCGCTCCCCATCCACCCTCGCTCCCTCTGGTTTCCATAAAGCAGCAATAAAACGATCAGCGGCCTGATTCATCCGAGCTGAGGGAAGAGAAGGAGAAACAGAGCATCTTGAGAGGCGCTGTGGTAGAAACGATTGTAAAGAGGAGAGAATGAGTCACAGCGTTCAGGCTGGAAAATGTCACCGACTGTGTCTCTGTCAAAGGACTGTGTTTCAAGTCAACACGAGTCCACTGTGTTCCCTCTTCACGAACCGACAAAGGGCAGAGCGTTTAGACTGACAAGGCAAATCACACAGGGGGCAAATGAACATGAGGAATAGTGATGAAGAAACGGACACTTGCATAATCTGCAGGGAAACGTCTAAGAAAAGACAGAAGACGATCCCTGAAGATTTTTAATGTTTTCTCATATGATGGATGCAAACCTGTCAGAGTGGACACACACTATTATTAACCACTGCTGCTCATTAGTGCTCAACAGCAAGCAGCAATCTCCAGGGCTGAAAGATGAAGCCAACAATAAAAAACTGCAGTTCCTCTAATGACCACTTGAGGCTGCCTGCAAAAACGAGTCAATCCCCATAGACTCAAATGTTAAAATGCTCAACTTTAAAGCAGAAATAAACATGTTTACAGCCTGGTACAAAAACAGTTTTGGTCTCTATATCTAATTTCCTCCTCCTACGTCCGTCTTTATTCACAGTCTATGCTCAATGCTCATCCTGGTCAATGACAAATCCACAATGAACAGAAGAACACTGATGTTACATCAGCTGATGTTTTTTTATGTAAATGAACTCAGATTCAGATTTGGCCATGAGTCCAAACTTTCAAACTGCTTCCTCACCTCATTGATCCACCACCATCAAACGAAAATTACTTGGCAACTATTTGAATTATCATCATCCGCTCTTCAAATACACAGCTTAAAGATTTTCTGTCACAGTAAAATTCATGTCTTTGTGTTTTTTAATTGTTGGTTGGACAAAACAAGACGTGTGAAGACATCACTGTGGACTCCGTGAAAGTGTGTGTATTGTGTTGACATTTCATAGTGCAATCAGGAAAATAATCAGCAAATCAATAATATATAATTAACTGCAGTCCTAAAGCACAGACAGGATTTTTATGAGTGCACACAAAAAGTAAGACAGCAAAATATCACGGTGTGGATAAACCAAACATCAGGCTGTCCACAGGCTCTGCAGGCACCTTCTGTGAAGACCTGTTTCTTCTACAAAAAGCTGCACACGGGAATTTTTTATATTAAAAATGGATCAAATGACGACTGCATGAAAGGAGTCTGTGGTGGTGATGAACCCACAAAGAATTATCATCTGACTCTGCAGCTCCCCTCGGATTCACAGGGCTTCACACTGAGATTCAGCTCGTTGTTTATGTGCCCAGACACAACCTCACTGTTCTGGTTCACTCTCACAGCCTTGTGTGTGTGGTGGGATCTGAAGTCACCATGAGAGTTCGTGACTGTGTGTGTGTGTGTGTGTGTGTGTGTTTGTGTTTTCATATGTTAATAACTGAACCGTACAGGTGTGTATCTGTGTGAATGAGTAATGTTTATCAGGCTGGTTGTGTGTATGTGTGTATGTGTGTCTGCATAGAGGTACTGAAGTTTCCTCTTTTAAGTGAAAGTGTGTGTGTGTGTGTGTGTGTGTGTGTCCCTGGCCGTGTGTCTCTGATCTTAATCCCCAGTGACAGGAGATCAGCATGAAACACTCTGTGACCAAGACCCAAAGAAAGCTCCAAGCACATTTACACACATGTACTGTACACACACACACACACACACACCCCCGAGGAAAGCTGTAGTTAATACTACTATTGTGTTTGGAGTCGTCCCTGGTTCAGCAAGTGATGAAGAGTTAATGGATTCCTGGGCTCTGGTGAGTCACTGAGCTGCATTGTAATTTGAAGTCAGTGCACGATAATGACGTCACGTAGGAAGGTTAATGACCTGAACAACAGACTGTGGCTGGAGCGGCTGCGAACGTTTCTTCACCTGGGAACCTGCTCAGAGAGATGTCATACGAAACACAGCAGCAGCTAAAACAATAAAAACTTTATCAACTCCGACTTTGTTTATTTTAAAGAGCAACTTAACGCCCTGTTTTATCTGCACAGACACAAACCAGAGTGAATGTGATCGAGAGTTAAGATAAATTCAACATGTCATTTCATCTCATAGGGAAACTGTGGAGAGCATTTCTCACTATTATCAAATGCTTCAAGACTTTATACACTAAATAATTTATTTAAAAACATATTAATCAATAATAACAATAGTATTGTGGCTTAAATAAGTATAATTCTATTCATTTTTCTGTAAAAAGGTTTTAAGTGCTTGCTGTCCCTTGTACTTGTTAAAGCAGAGTAGATTTGTCGCTCTGAGGAGTGAATGTGATGAAATGAAAGGTTCCCTGTGATGTCTGTGACCTCTGGTAGAGCTCTGGAGCAGTTCGCCACTGTTTTCTTTAATCTCGTGGAGACGCACAAACATGCAGGTAACGCAACACAAAGAGCTGCCACTAGTTTCACACCATTCCTCTGATCTACAGGTGGCTGTGAAAAACGCCAAGATGTGCAGCAATGTGTCAACAAAGACAGAGAAGAAGACTGAAAGGGAGTAAACATGAATGTGAGCAAGTCTGGTTTACAAATGTTTTATGAGGAAGGAAACTCGTTAAACAGGTCTGTCAGACCTCAACACTGAACATGACTATAACTCCACAGTGCAGCTTTAATATTTTACAAACGTGTGCCGACATCCACAGGTGTGATGGATCTCACAGACAAAACAGTGGCGCAGCTACAGTCACTAGAAAAGTGAACAGTTCATATCCACAAATCACACAGTTCATGCTCTTCATTAACAGAAAATAACACTTAAGGCGCTGAGTGACACATTGAGGCCGAGTAACAAGTCAGAGGGAAAGAGACAGAGAGGCATATACAGCATTTTATCTCTAACACACATCGAGAACAGATATAAGCAGGTTTGATGTTTGTTGCAGGTGTTTCTACAGTAGAGAGCAATATCATCAGCATCAATGAGAAAAACGAAAAATAATACAACAATTAACACATTTTACATGTTAATGTGAATTATTCATTGAATTTAAACCTTTAGAAATCCCCTGCATCTGCTGGAATGTGGACAGGTATCTGTGCTGAGCTGAACTAAATAAATTTCACCTGCTCCTGAGTCTCTTCAACTGCACAAGTAAAGGTTACGTAAAGGTTATAAAGAATGTTTATGCAAACGAGTGCAAATGTTCTCTTAACAGTCACGGCATCTGTAGACACAGGGAGCAGCTTGTTAGAATGAAGATGATATAGGGGACGGGAGGGGGGGGGGGGGGTCCTAATCAAATACTGATGACCTGACCAAGAGAGAAATGTCTATATGTGTGTGTGGTGTTGTGAGGTGCAGTGATTGTGTGTGTGTGACCCGACTGTCAACACTGTTTTCTATACACTGTGTGAACTCCATTAGATTAACAAGTAAACAAAAGCAGTTTGGACAGAGACACGGACAGGCGACGTCCTCGCTAATGAAATATTATCTGAACAAACACCAACAGGCATTTAGACACAGATTTCATGCAGCCAGATGCAAGTTCATTGTGGTGACTGAAAGCAGAGAAGAGGGAGGGATGAGAGAGGAAAAAAGAGAGAAGGTACGAACCATGCACCCACAGAGGGGCCAGATGTCACAGCTGAATAAATGTTTGCTTCAGGATGAGACTGCTGATGGAAAAAAAAGCAAAAAACAAATACCACAAAGTGCTTTCAGTAAAGGGACGGCCCACAGTCAACACTAGTTACAACATACTGATATTAAAGGTCCCATATTGTAGAAAGTATCAAAGTGTTCTATCAGATTTAGAAACTGCCTTGAAACGAAACGAAACGAAACATCAGGACTTTTGTGATGTCATAACAACAAACACCACTGTTCACTTTATGAACAACACAACACCAAGCGGTCATTCTGTCGCTAAGCAAACTACAAGACACGCTGCATAATCTTCGTATGTCAGGAAGCCAACATATGACAGCACAGTCTGCCCAAGCACAGCAACATCACAGACCAGTGGCCAAAGTTTAATTTTTGTTGGCATTTTAGTCCAAATTTGATCATCTGTTCAACTCATTTCAACACTAACTGATCATTGACATTTGGATTTACTGGTGAGTTTTACCAAGCTGCAGTAATAGGCTCCAATCCATTACCTGTGGTTGGCCAGGCCACGCAGCCAATCAGAAGAGAGGCTGACACAAAATGCCCTGTTCTTTCTAGAGCTCCAGAGAAAAGAGAGGAGATACCAAACTATATTGAGTACTATTAAAACCACAAATATATCATCTTTTATGGATATTAAACTTAAGATAAAACACTGGAAAAGTATAAAATATTGGACCTTTAACAGTGATCTAACAGATTTTACAAGACCATGAACTGATGGTGATATTAAGGTGAGTGCTTTAAAAATCACATATGGCGTTTTTTTGTTTTAAGACCTACAGGCAATTACCTGTATGTCACCTCTTTCCACTGCTGTGAACTTCTTTTCCTGTCTTTCATTCTGATCTATTCAGTCTCAGTTCAGGCATTAGAGTAATACAGTCCATAACAAACAAGAGCAGCAACCCATGAAAATATTCCATATCAATACCCTAAACCACCGGTCAGGCTTCTGAACCACATTTCAAATGTGACAGTGTCCTAACTATATGTTCGAAGAAACAGACTGTCCAGGATTACAAAAATTATTGGTAAAGAGGAGAAACAACTGGAGTCTATATACAGAATGTAGGTGAAACAGAAAAAAGGCTCAACAAATAATGTCTGATCCTGTTCATCCCCTTCCTAAAGAATTCACAAAACTGCTCTCAGGAACATTTACAGAAAATCCTTTAGAATAAATACACAGGAGTCATGTCCGTCATTGCTGTCTGTACTGTGCATGTTGTGCTAATTTATTATTGTGTTAGTTGTTTGTGAGTCACAGTAATGTGTTTTAACCACCTTATTATTATATTATCATTATATTATTATTTCATCACAATCCATCCAACGCTTGTTGAGACGTTTCAGGCTGGAGCAGATATTCATAAAGCCACATTAATAATACTAATGTTTGCAGAGCAGAAACAGTCATGCCTTCCTCATGTGCATCGCTCTCCAGCCAATCAAATTCCCTCCAGATTCTCCCTCATAACGCTCCTCCTGTGGCAACATGAGCCACTTAAGAGAGAGAGAGAAGAGGAGGGAGAGACATGGAGATGGAAACCACAAAGTGTGAGTGTGAGAGCCTGGAACACAAACAGAAATTGACAGAAGAGCCAGCGGAGCGGTGAAAAGAGGAGAGGGGAACAGGAGGAGGAGGTCTGAGATGGGCGGAGGATGCTGAGAGGAGAGAGAAGGGGGAGGAGGATTAAACCGGAGTGGAGGAGAGGTGGAGCTGGGAAAGCACCAGAAGCAGCAGACACAGCTCACAACTGAGCTGAGTGTGAGGTAAACAGACGAGAGGCAGCAGCTCAGCCTCCTCTGCTCTCACATCTGGAAATAACCTGGACTCTCTCTCTCACACACACAAACACACACACATCTGGAGAGGACTAACAGCAACTTTTCTCTTTGTATTCATATGTTGTTTCATTCTTTTTCTGAGCCTCGGAGGAGAGAACAACAGGATAAAGAAGAGGAGGAGAGAAAGAGATGGATGTGTTTTCTGTTTGGGATTTCACACACAGCTAAGCCTTTGAAAATCCTCCCACTGATGGAAATTAACAGAAAAGAGGAATTTCTCTGCACAAATTAGCCAGAGGGGGAAAAAAAGGCACTGAGAGCCACAGAGCAGCACGGATGACAGAGTGTGTGGAGTGTGAAACCTTCAAGTGGTTACCGCTGCCACTGCCTGCGTGTTAAGTGAAGTGGACAGGATGCTGACTTCTTTGAAAATCTGATCCGCGACTCGGGGCGGGCTGTGGGCAGCAGACAGCTGGGGCCGTGATTCACAAAACCCGACTTGGCGTGAAAACAAAGAGATGCTACAACTAAGACGAGGCTCCTATGTCACGATAGCAGCTGCCGAGTGAAGAGACAGAAAGTGAGCTGGAGGAAAGGGTTGAAACTTGAAGCTTTGTTTTGCAGCAGGGACCAAAAAAAGATATTGAGCCCTGGTCTGTTTACTGCAGAGGATAATGAGTTTAACATCCACTTGAAGCTTGAGCGTGGAGTCAAAAGGCTGAGATCTTGTGGCTCAAACGAGACGCACCGGAGACAGAGTCACCAACTTATTCAGGATCGCACAGGCAGCAAAGAATTCACAAAGGTACAACGGTGCAGCTATGGGATTAATGGATTGCCAAGAGGTGAGAGGAAATCCTGCTGAATGCTCTGCACAGCTGGTTTTACAATGTACTTTTTGGGTGGAATAAAAACCAATGACAAAGGAGAATATTTAATACTACTGTGAACCTCATCTTTCTCCCACTGTACTGAACACCTGGACCAGTTTTAAAGCAGCTACATTTGCTCATTGTTTTATCCATCACTGTCTCCCTTATCTTTTAACCTGCTCCCTAATTTTTTTTTTCTTTATTGCCCTGAGACTAGAGCAAACTGCTTAATTCCACCCTGCTAAACAAATTACAGAGCACACCTGGTGTTTTTTCTTGTCGCCACCTTTTTTTTCACCTCTCCAGATGGCTGCCATGTTGGCAGGTGGATGCAGATGCAATCGCCTCATTCAACATTAACCCGGGTAGTCAAAATAAACAATTATTATAGCATTATACTGACACTTTGTTTCTGTCCTGTAGCTTAAACACAACAATCAATTAAGGGTTTTTCTTGAAAATGATGACAGACTGAGGGAAAGAGTGATTTAAACATTTACACTGGCAGATTTTACAGCAGCAGGAGAGAGGCGATTTCCACATGTAAAGGGACTAGAGCAAGATAAAAATGAACAAAGAGTATCTACAGTCTCATGTGTTAGTTTGTCAGGATTTATGTGAAGTGCAAATTCCTTCAAAATGAGATGAATCACACAGTGTGAAGGATGTGAGAAATAAACTAAAAAGCATTTACAGCCGCCGTTCTAAAGGGGAACAGTAACAGAGAAATAAGCTGGGTCACACAGAGGAAACTGTAATCTGATGCCCACAGCCTGCTGCTGGCATCATGTTGTATGTTGGTGGTAACACTGCTTTTCTACAGGGTGTGGTGGCACCAGCTTTTATAGCAGCATCACCATCCTGGTGGGCTATTGTTGTGCTGTTAGTTTGTCTGCAGCTCCCCCAGCTGAGCCCCGTTCATGCCACCATCTGCCAGTCTCAGAGTTCGTCCCAGGCAGGCAGATGCCTCTGTGCCTCTGACATCCTCAGCTGCACCGCCCTGGGACTGGAGCAGGTCCCCAGAGAAATGCCTGTCTCTGCTGTCACCCTGGATCTCAGCCACAACCGGATCGATCAGCTAAAGGGGGGCGCCTTTGAAGGACTTTGTCGATTGGAGAGATTACGGTTAGCTCACAACCAGGTGACTACTATTCACCAGGGGGCATTTCAAAACACCTCTGGAGCACTGCTCCGACACCTGGATCTGTCATCCAATCAGCTTCGTGTTTTGGAGCAGCACTATTTCCAAGAGCTGTCTGGACTGGAAGAACTGCTGCTGTTTAACAACCGAATTGTCCAGGTGGAGAGCAGAGCTCTGGCTGGACTGGGAAACCTCCATAAGGCCTACCTCAGTCATAACCGTCTCACTCACTTCCCTTTCTTCTCCATCCAAGAGCACAGCCACCCTCACCTGAACATGCTAGACCTGTCCTCAAACCGTCTGCTCAAACTACCCCTGGAGGATATATCAAACTTACCCATTCTAGTCCAGGAAGGACTCTACCTTCACAACAACTCCCTGGAGTGTGAGTGCTCGATGTATGGACTGTTCAAGCGCTGGGAACAGAGAGAATATGCCTCAGTGATACACTTTAGACAAGAGCACACCTGTCGGGTCTATGGGATACAGAAAGGTACTGTGCGCTTCTTCCAGCATGGCCGCTACTTTGAGAAATGCAACCTAACTGCGATGATTCTGCCGCTCAGAGAGCAGGAGAGCAGTGTTTCAGTGAGTGTAGGAAAGGCGGTGCTGCTGCACTGTGTGACCACTCTCACCGGCCAGAGTGTGACCTTTCTCTGGGTGTCACCAAATCAGGAGTACGTGGCACCACCGGGAAACAACGGATCATTAAAGATGTTCACCAACGGGAGCTTGGAGATCGTGGCGGCGCGTGCAGAGGATTCTGGTGTCTACTGGTGCATGGCCCTGGACCAGCAGCAGCAGCGTAATGAAACCCGGGAGGTCAACGTGACGGTGGTGCTGCACCACGAGAGCGAGCCTCACGAGTCCTTCAACACCGGATTCACCACCCTGCTGGGCTGTGTGGTGAGCCTGGTGCTGGTGCTCATGTACCTCTACCTGACGCCCTGCCGCTGCCCTCCCTTTCCGAAGGCCCTGACCCCGGCCACCCCAAGCGTGGGGAACGAGGCAGGGGCAGGGAGTGCCCAGTCCTCCATCCTCACCCCCACCCCGCCGGCAACCACCGAGGGCCCGGGCCGTAAGGTCAGTACCAACAAGCATGTGGTCTTTCTGGAGCCAATCAGAGAGCAGCAGAACGGCAGACTCAGGGCGGGGCCAGGTCCTGGGGCGGTGCAAGGACATCTGGGGCCAGGTTTACTGCTAGGGCCAGAGCAGCACCCAAAGCTCCACAGCCAGTCACAGCAGAGGGCGGGGGAGACAGACTCCATCATGTCCGTGTTCTCAGACACACCCATCATGTTGCCATAGCAACGGGACAGAGACAGACACAGACTGGCACTATCATCACCTCTCACAAACCTCCTTCCTCCTCTGCCTCTCGGTTTCCTCCTCACCACCTCCCCCACTGCACCCAGCACTCGACCTGAGCAAAACACTAATCCAATACTGACTGAGAGCTTTTTCAAATCTTTTCTTTGCGAAGCTTGAGGCTAATTCAACTGCCTGAGAAAACAGATCAAGTGCAATTCTAAGAGATTGAATACTGTTAACCAAATTTGCATATGTTAAGGTTTGCCCAGGTCTGCCCACAACCATGAACCAACGCACTGTGATGAGACGGGCACTCAGACGGACAGGGTAGGGACGGTGCTCATGGACAAGACACAGGGAAGAGAAAACAGAGACGTAGGGAGGACATCAGAATTAAAACAGACCAAAGATAGAAAGCTTAAGAACTCGGAGAGGAGCTGTGAATACTGGCTCAGAGCCTGGGTGAGAAAAGAGCAAGTTAAAAGGCAAAGAGTTCAGAAACTTATCTAACAGGACGTCAGGGACGGGGGGAGGTGAAGACCACGATGAGCATGGACTGCTACTGAAAACCAAGTGCGCAGGGCTGTCCCTTTAAGCACGGCTTTTACCTTTAATAAACATTTGCTACAGATGCCTTCTAGTCTCTTACAGAGATGTAGAGAAAAAACAAACTTTTTGTAGAGCTTTTTAGCGTCTCCTGTATTTTTTTTTCTTTTCTTTTCTTTTCCCAGAGCTGGTGTGTCAGTTGATTAGAGCCGAAGAAATCTGTGTAGAGTAGCGCTGTCACAATGTGAAATGTTTTAGAGTAGACAAGCTAGAGAAGAAGAGCTTTTAGTGAGCAAAAATAGAAACTGTTTTAAGGGATAGGGTTTGATTCTGGACTCCTGTACCCCTCCTCCTCCTTCTCCCCCTCCTCCTCCCCTTCCTCCCTTGTCATCAGTCAGCTGAGCATCAGGAAAAACAAAAGGGAAATAAACAAATAAATAAATCAAACATCAGTTGAAATTATTTATGCTGGAGAAGGAGAGGATTGTTGTTGAGCTCATTTGGAGACAGAAGAACTTTTTTTTTTAGGTTTATCAATTGCCTTTTATTTCTCACTGTGTCTGAGACAATAAATGTGAAACTGAACCGGTGACAAAGAAAAGATTTGCCTTTGTGCGGTGAACACTCAGTGGGACTGACAGGACAATCAGGGCAGATGTGTTTTTTTGTTTTTATTGTACTCACTGCACCTCCACCCAAAACCCTGCACTGCCTCTCTCTCCTCGTCTCTTGTCCTCCCTTTATCTGTGTGTTAATAAACCTCTGTATCTGGACTGTGCAGGAGAATGTCTGCCTCCTTATTGCTACTGAGAGAGGGACACCTTCATTGGTGCATAATAATGTAAAGTGAGGTGTGTGTTTGTGTGTGTTTGTGTGTTTCTGTTTGTACAGTCACAGACTTAACATATTCAGTCTGGACCAGGTGAATAAACAGCTGCACAGGTCTGATGTTGTATTGACAATTTTCCAAAAGTACAACAACAATTCAAATGAATTCTCACAACAAATTCTTGTTTTCTTGCCAATTAACAAAAGCTGAAGATAAAATCAGAGGTCGGCTGACAACATAATGCTGAAGGATCCAGGGAGGATTTCAGACAGGTGTCACAGGAGAACTGCAGCTTACTCCAGAGTAAATATGTGTTTTCTCACTTTTGACAAGATCAGCTTTTCAAAATTTTCTGTTTAAAGAGTAAGTAAGTAAAGGACCCAAATATATATATATAGGACCTAGTGAGAGGAGCATATTTATCTTCACTGGCAGTGATAGAGCAGGTGAGCAGGCAGGAGAAGAAAGGATAAAAACAGAGTTAAAAGAAGGAGCTGCAGAGACAGGTTTTCAAAATTTTCTGTTTAAAGAGTAAGTAAGTAAAGGACCCAAATACTTCTTCCACCACTGATTCCCATAGCCTGAATGTAAACTATAGGGGCCAATGATTGTGGGGAGATATATATATATATATATATATATATATATATATATATATATATATATATATAGGACCTAGTGAGAGGAGCATATTTATCTTCACTGGCAGTGATAGAGCAGGTGAGCAGGCAGGAGAAGAAAGGATAAAAACAGAGTTAAAAGAAGGAGCTGCAGAGACAGGTTTTTATCACTAAAAACTGCAGAGACGCGAAGCAGCAGATCAGTCAGACTGTGTGTCATATCCAATAAAACTGGGTTAATACTCACATGTGTTTCATTCACATCAACACCTTCCTGTTTGGTAACATTACAGCCATTATCACCACCATTATGATCAACATCACCCCCCCCCCCCACACCCTCCTCACTGCTGTCACCATCATTCCCATCATCACTGTCACTGGTCTATGAGATGACTGTTAACAGTGTCTGTACCATAAGAGCAGATGAGACATAAACATAGGGCTGCATTATTCTGCCTCATTTAAAGCCCCATGTCAAAGCTGTTTTGCACCCACAGCTCTACGCACTAAAATATATATATATAAAAAAGGACACAGACTATGGGTCTGAAAATTGAAGCCAATGCTGAAGTGACTTCAACCTGCATTCTATCTAATGACCACCTGGGAGGAAACTCCACTGGTTGCAAAAAGAAGTCAGATTGTATTGAAGTCTATGTGAAAATGTCTCTACTTCTCACCTGATTTATTACCTCAGTAAATGTTTTCCTGATGAGTTTATGGTCTCAGTGTCTAGTTTCAAGTCTTCATCAATACAAGATGATGATCATTTTTTAAATTATGGTCCATTTAGTGAAAAATGGATGATAATGTGGGGTAAGCATTAGGGCGGGGCTACCAGGTCATTGACAGACTGCACCACACACGGCGACCTGCCTGACAACCAGGACTGAGCACAGAGCAGATCAGATCCACCCCTCACTCCTCAGCTCCACCTTCTCATCCAAATATGATTTCTTGATGTGGTTTACTAAGATGACGACAGCCAAATTGCAAACTCAAGGCTTCAAAATAGCAGCTCACAAACCAATGGGTGACGTCACGGAGTGTGGACACTTGTTTGGGAACCACTGCACTAAACCATATTATCGCCAATATTTTTATCTGGTAATTGTAGATGTTGCTTACATTCTTCACTAGTAATTACTAGTAAAAACTAGTAATTTCACTAGTTGATTTCTGCTTATGGAACATTTGAGTCATTGGGTTCCTGCAAGAACCGCATTCAAGCAGAATTGTTCTTAAAGGGTAAGTGTGAGTTATTTAGGAGAGTTCGGTGCAATCATCAATTTTCTCATCTGACTCTACCTTTTTCATAGGTTTGATTATCCCAACATCTGCCTGCGTTTCAATCTTTGTCAAACTGGAGTAATGAGTCCACAGAAGCTTGGTGCTATATTTCTTATTCTTATGCATGAATGCATCACTGGACATGGTTTCAGACCCTACGTTCATTCGTACTGAAATAGCCACAGGATGTTTTTTGATACAATTACTGAGCTCAGGATTTTTTTCGACACACATCTCAGAGAGTGGGGTGTTGTAGGAAAGTACAGCTCCGGAGGAAATCGAATCTACATCATGTGTTCAATTTAATCTTTGAATACTATAGTTTACGATTATGCAGTTATGTGTGTGCGTGCACGTGTGTGTGTGTGTTCTTGTGTGTCTGTGTGTGTTCATCACAAAGGGTCAATATTGTCACCATGAAAAGGAGTGGGAGATCAGACCCACACTGCCATCACTTCAAGATGCTTTCCGTTAATTAAAATGTATGTGTGTGTGTGTGTGTGTGTGTGTGTGTATGTGTGTATGTGTGTGTGTGTGTATGTGTACATGTTTTGTGACAATAGAGACTGATGGTGTTGCCGTCGGCAATGCCTGACTGATGTCTTGTGCGTGTGTTTGTGTGAGGGCAGAGCAGGGAGGATTTCTCAGAGCAGGACAATCAGAGGCAGTGAGCTCAGTGAAAACAAGCACAGGAGCATTTTTTTTTTTCTTGGAATATGAAACGTGAATAGAAAGTATTTGCACATAAATGAGCACCGCCTGTAATTTATACACCTCCATAAATCAGTGACCAATCTCACAATGACAGGAGGGAGGTCAGTTTACAAATGGGAACCAATGGTAGCAGCCTGCAGCAGCGTGGAGGAAAATTATAAAAAAGAAAAAACTTCCAAACAGCCGCTCCACCAACCCAGCTGTGATTTTATTACTGACGTCTGTTCTGATTTACTGAGTTTGGATCCAAAGATGTTTACAGCCCATCTTTTCCTCTTCGTGTCCTCCATCCAGACTAAAACAGTCTTTATAGCACTGTTTACTTCTCCAACCTGGATGAATATTAAACATCAACTCAGGGTTCTTCCGTGTGTTCGGGGAGAACTGAGCTTTAACGAAACGATGAATTAAAAATGATAGTCTGCGTGACAATTCTCCCTGCGATCGATCACTTCAAGTGTCAATACCGACAAATCACACAGCCGTTAACAGTATCTGAATCTGTTAGACGACGTCATCATCACAGATTAATACGACCTCATCAGCAGCAACACCACAATGCTTCACTGTAATGCTGAGCTGTGATGTGTGTGTGTGTGTGTGTGTGTGTGTGTGTGTGTTTGTTCAGGCACTGGGGAGAGGATTGAGAATGAAATCTAACTGTGAATGTGTAATGGCCTGTGAGACCGGAGTAAATGGGTTTGGCCCAGATGGGTGTGGGTGTGTGTGTGTTTATTAGCGGCTCAATTCTCAGATGAGGGGACGAAGAAAGAGAGAGAAGCTTTAAAGACGTTTTACTTTCAACTGCCTCAGACTGGTTTCAGATACAGAGAGATTTTTATCTCTCATTGATCACACCGACAAACACACACACAAAACGGTTTTTCAAATGTCAGCCTCTATCTCGTCACATGGTGCATTAAAACTATTCCAAAACCCAAACAGAACAGATTCAAGTGAGAGCTCATCTTAAATGAAACATCCACACAGAGCTGAGCAGGCAGAGAAAAACACTCTCTACCAGGCCCAATAAACTTCTAGTGTCATCTACTAAATGCTGGTTAGAGGCTGTTTGCTTATAATCAAAATGTACAGCATGTACTCTGATGTAGTGACCTGGTTCCAGACATGAGGCTTTAAAACTCTGTAGATTCATGACTGAAACTGTCTGAAAGCCCAGACACAGAAATGTGCAGACACGTTCTTTTCATCAGGTTTATAGTGGTTGTGTTTTATAAATCATAATGGAACTGATCTCGCATGAACGAGCCTCATTTCACCTCCCACAGTCCAAAAAGAAAAAGATGCAGAAATGACCTGAATCACTTCTTTGTCTACATATTTGTGCGAGGCTCCACCACTCACTGACACACTTTTCAAACTACTTCACAATTAAGGATGGAAGTTAAAGATCATCATCAGGGAGATAATCATATATATACACAAATTCACAGTAACACAACCAGTGAAATTTGTAAAACAAAGTATACAATGTTTTACTCTAAGGTCACGTCTCAGCTGAGATTTCACCTCATCAGATCACCTGCAGGTAGCTGTGTTTACCTGTGTTCGCTGGTCTGAGTGTGTTCACCTCCTAACTGCACATTCCTCCTCTGTAAACATCAGCTTCTGTGGGAAACTGTGTGTGTGTGTATGTGTGTGTGGTTTTTGCATGGCATGCACATCCTTTATGACCCATGTGGCCCCTGCTGTTGACAGATGTTTATCCCGCTTAGATAAACAATCAACCAATCAGAGCTTTGTAGGAAGGATCAAGAAGTGGGACGTCATCTTCCTACACAGGGGAACCTACACAGATTTGTCCATGAAAAAGGACGACGTGTGTGGATGAGATTGCTGTAATGCTCCTTTAACAGTCCAGTCTGTGCTGGACCTCCATATACCTTAGTGCTGGACCAGAGAATTACACACGGATATTGTTACATCTCTCTCCTTCAGTCTTCTCACCTCCCCCCTTCCCTTTATTCAGACAGATGGTTAAATTATGTTTGGGCGTCAGTATCATTTCAGTTCCCATCCATCCCTCGTTCAAGAAGCCCAACAGCGTCTGACCTGCAGCGAACCCACCAATGAGGGTTTGAGCTGTCTGACTGGAGTCTGAGGCTGCATTCACACCCACTTCAGCCCTGCATGAAAACAAACAGCACCTCATTCATCTGCAGGAGAAGAGGGACCAGATGCATAAAACCGTGTCGGGACTAGAGCTGTTTTAATTAGGCTCCAGACAAGCGCAACTGCGATTAGTAAATATTAGAATAGTATGGACACATTTTACAGAATGGCTGACAATAAATAATGAGGATATAAACAAACACAATTATTTCTATTTATGAATTGTCAAATAGTTTTTGGTGTTAACAGCAAAACTTATAATGATAATAACGAAGGAAGCTGTGTGAAGTTAAGCCCTATTTATTTTTGCATTTTCACTTCACTGTATCTAAGTTGGCTCGATCTGAGTTCACATGTTCATAAGTGTTTATAAATACAAATTCATGTGCAGGAAATAGCTTACGCATGGTTCACACCATTTATGCATCTGGCCCCAGCTGGTTAACCTGCCTACTGCGCCTCGAGCATGAAAAGTAGTTTCTACTGTTTATCAGTGCCAGAAAAAGATAAAATAACTGCTGCTGTGATAACCTCTCAGAGTTATAAAATCATGTTTGTGAGTATTACAAAGCTTTATAAACGCATTCATCTGTTCCTCAAAAATGTCGCAGCATATATTTCCTGCTGTGGTCAGTCATTTCATCTGAATTACATTCAGAGATGCTTTTATTTCGAGGTTGGGTGCAGACGTCTGTTTGTTACTTTCCTCTCTGCCAAAACTTCAACGCATTGGCCAGGAAAATGTTCCATTTCAACGACACCTGTTGTGGTCTTTATTTGAAGCTTCCACTACATTACGATGTAGAGAGAGAAATACTCTTCAGGTCCTGAAGATGACCACCACAGAAACAGAAATGTCATTGGTTGCAGGTTACAGCAAGTCAGAATAAAACACTGCTCCAAAACAGGAAGTGGCCGACACAGACACCATGTCAGACTGGATACACGAGGAGAAATAAAAATGGCATTTCAGTCTCATTATAGGGCTGGGGATGCATAGGGAGAGTGAGTGAGAATGCGAGAACACACACAGTGATTCCATCATTACACGAAGCGCAGGGTGCAACTCTGCTCTGCTGAATCCTACTGTTTGCATCATTACAGCAGTGAATGCAGAGGAAATAAACCTCAAACTGGAGTCACACACAGCCTTCAGATGGGTACACACACAGAGCCACAATGTGTTCATGTGACAAAAAAAACTGTGTTCAATTAGTGCAAATACAACCACCCACTACACACACACACACACACACACACACACACACACACACACACACAATGAGGGATCATTAATCTCTCTATACCAACCCTGTTCATTTCCTGTGTTGCCCTTATGCTATTATTCAAATCAACATGATGTCAGTGAACATCACACAAAATCCTCTGCAGCCATAAATTACCATAAAACTGCTGATCATTATGCAGCAGCTCCTATAAGGCGGTTTAGACACAGAAAAAAAGACCATTATTCTTAAGTAGACCAGCCCACACAAGTTATGATGTTGCAGGTAACAAGAGGAAGGAAAGTAAAGAGCAGGAGCGTAAGAGAGACATGGTGGGAGGTGGATCACACACATCACAACCTGCAGCTCTACACACAACAGTCAAATTATCTACAGAGTGAAAATGCACTGATTCTTATAGCAGGCAACTGTGTCAAAAAAAAAAGAAACATTACACTCCTTCTAATAAGACACACGGACTCGGGCAAATCCAAACAGACATGAAACACATATGTATCATTATATCTGATGTCCATCTACAATAAACCTCCAGAAATCACAGAGAACCAGGCTGCAGAACTTCATTCAGAATATTCATATTTTTAGGTTTTCTTCAGTATCACAATAATCCAGTGATAGTTGTCTGTGCATCCATGGCAATACTGCAAACAGGAGCTGATAATGTCTTATTCAGCTGCTTTTAATGACTGAATAAGAAGACTGAACCTTGGCAACGCCTGCCCTAATTCCTGTTGTTCAAGGCGTGATAATGCTTACTACAATCTGTGAAGCGATGGGAGTCTTTGAAGTGACGGATTAAACAGATAGATTTGAGGATTCACAGACACACTCCTTCTCCAGTCCAGTCAGACTGGATCATAAACTGCAGAGCTTCTGTATCTGTGATGTTTCATGTGGGAAATAAGCAGCAGCTGTGAGCCATCGCTGACATGTCTGCATGGTTTGATCATGGATGTGGAAGGTAACTGATGATCGTTATGAGGAAAACCAAGGTGCCAAACACGAGTCAAACACTGCGAGCAGAATGTCGACCAGACTGTACTCTGGCTAATTGGACCGTCCTTATTGAAAGTGCTTACAGACAAAACAGTGATATTGTTTAAACATGGAGACAAAGCACATTTTCAGAAGAGGGAGAGAAAAGTTCAAACCCTGCTCACTTGTAAATAACTTAGAGAGAGAATTAAAACCAGACATAATCTTTATGTAACCTCGACTGTGAGAGTCTAAACAGAACCATAAAAAGCTTTTATATAATTAGTTGTTCTGAAGAAACACTTTATTTCAATCTACAATTTGCCTTTTTCAGCACAACTCAGTTAGACAGACACTGCATCTACTGCATTTTCGTTATAACTAAACACACAAAGCTATGAGCCACACAAACGTCATGACTGCAGCACTTCATGCCTCTGTGCAGGATATTCCTCTATCCTGTCAGATTAGTGAGCTGGAGGGAGTTAGGATTTGATCCCAGACTCACACAGTTGTGCTCAGTTTGTCTCCATCCTCCTCCTGAAAGCTAGACCCCAGCCTCTCCTCAGCTCATGAGCTGAAGGGGTTAATGTGAGTGGGATGTTCCCACTGAGAAGCACTTAAATGAAATGCAGGGTAGAGCAGACGTTAAATATTTAAGAGGTCTTTCCTCACACTCAGCTTCCACTTCAAAACAAGTGTTTTAGGTAGAAATTTGTAAAATGAGCGAACAGAGCAGAGCTGTCGTCAAACATCGAGGAAAGGTCTGAAAAAACACAGCTCACTGTGTGAAAACAGTGAAGCACAGACATAAGATTTATGTGTCATATAATAATTCATAGTTTTTGTTCCAATCTCAATCTTTCTCCAGCTTTCCAGACTAGTGATTTGAACAAATATGGAAACATTATTGAGATATGGACAGATGAGGTTTCTGCAGTTAGTTTTCCGTTGTGATCCGATATTAAAATGAGACAGAAACAGAAAGTGAGGAGCTGAATTCAGGAACGTCTTGAGTTCAGCAAACACAAGACAGAGCTTTTCTCCAAGCCGACTTTCATCTGGACCTTGATCCTCTTCACAAACGTCTGTTTTTAATTATGTCGCTATCAGTAATTGTTATGTCATTGATTCTTGAGATCCAGGACAAAAAATGACAGTTTTTGGGTAAGAAATGTACATAATATTACTCATAGGCATAACCAAAAGACTAACCAGGGCAGTGTTAGCATAAGATAATATGATTTCATGTCGTTTTATGAATATTTTTTTATTCTAAATGATGTACTATGTCACCAGTGTCTGAAAAACAACTTGTCCTGAAGCAGGTGTCATGAAGTTACAATAGCTTAAAAAGTATTAAGAGAATTTTAAAATTAAACATCACAATTAATATATGTAGATGAGCAAATAATTTCAATTTAAAAAATTTTGAATGTACTGTAAGTTTAAGTTTAATGTCGATTAAACTTTTGTCCTCAATTTTTGTCAATACCGTCACACATTTAAAAATAAATAATAAAGTTTCCAATATTGTTTTCATATCATACCTATTTGTTAATACCTTGTGTGTGACAACCATAGTGTGTCAACATTGTAATCAATTAAATACAAGATTTGTGTGAAATTTTATGTAATAAAGGCTGGATTTCAGTAGATTGAAGGGATTAACAAGCAACTGATGATATGCAAGATCCGTCATTAAAGTGTGTTATTCACTGATTTTAACATAGTTTATTTTAATGGTATCACTTCTCATGCATCTGATGTTTCTGTTGTTGAATTTCAACCAATTGCTGTATAGCTTTATGTTTTCAAACTGAATCTCATTTTGATAGCTTATAAGATGTTGCTTATGCATATCCATCATTTCTAGCTTATCCTTATCCATCAGGAAAGTATATTCATTGCATTTCAGGGTTAGGGTTAGAGTTTAAAAATCTAAACCTGTTTTGTTCCTGATCTCAAGAATCACTGGTGTCCAATTTTTGTCAATTTTTTACTCCTTTTTTCATCTGACACTTCAAAACTAATTTAACATTCATCTAATCCTCCTCCCACTATAGACACGGCCTCCAATTTGTTGTTACTTGTATTTTACCTGCCGTTAAAAACCTCCTTTTCTATTCCCACAAAAAAAAAATCTAACACAAGCAGTTCAGACAATTTAAATCCACTTCCACAAAATACTGGGACAGATGATTCTACAGCATAAACAGATACAGATGCAGACAGTATCTTTGCATTTAAGAAACCGCCTACACACATCACCTACAGACACACACCATGCACACATATATAACACGCATACAGACACCCACTCAAAAAGCCTGAGATTCAAAGCGTGGAGTGAGACGAGAGTGTGTGACTGTAAGAGCAGCAGCATCTGTCACCATGACTGGAACCAGAGCTACTGCAGCATTTAGACTCCACTTCCACATCCACTGAGAGAATGAAAAGAAGCTGCGACATGGTAAAAAGAAAAAAAATAGTTTTAATATTGACCTGTCTCTGGGCTGGACACACTGCTTACATGATAAGATAAATAGGTTTCTGTGCCTGAGGAAGGCCAGAAAAGGTGATGGGGAAGAGTCCCGGTCGAGAAGGGGAACAATAACAGAGGGATAGTGGAAGAAAATATGGGGGAGTGTTTATGCTGATCAGCTGTAAATAGTTATTGTTGGCTGTTTCTTAAATTAAGTTACTGTCACAGGCTCCAGTGGCTTGGTACAGTGTAAGAGAGGGAGACAGGTCACAGAGCTTCCAGCTTCATCTATGTACAACGAGTGAGGAGCTGCTGGGTTTGTGAAACAGGTGTAACGCTAGAAACTGAAAGTTTGAAAACACATGGATACAAAACTTAAACATGTGGAAAAACACATATTTGACCTCAGTTAGATTTGGTCGGCAGTTTGTTTTTTTTTTGATGCATAAGCAGAGTAACAGCATGAGATGAAGATCATGTTTCCTAAGTGACGCGAGGCAGAGCGAGAAGTGTCAGGACCACGACTGATTATGATCATGACAATAATTACACAATCTAAACAGAACAAACACATAAATAGTCTTTTTGTTTAATGTGGGACAAACAACAAGCAGTAGTGCATGTGACAATTTATACTGAACAAAAATAGAAATACACTTTTTTTTTTTACTCCCATTTTTCAGTTGAAATAAAAGATCTAAGATTTTTTTCTTCATACACAGAGAAGGCTTATTTCTCTTAAATTTCATCACCAGCCATCCAGCTGTCTTTATAAACTAAGCTCCAGTCTAAACAAGGGTATGTCAGATAGTTCTGGATCCTGTAGAGAGACTCAAATACTACAGGCTGGTTAATGCTGATGCAGTCTATCTATAGGCAACATGAAATGTTAATGAAATAAATTCATGTGGACCAGGAGCTATTTTTAATGGCACATTGATGCAACCTCACTGATGGATTTCAGGCTGTATTTGTTGATGGTGTATCATCAGAACCATGAAGGTGTTCCTCAGGGCTTTGTTTTAGGGCCACCGATGTTTCAACCATACATTAATATATGAATACTATTTTATGCAGATGATACAATTTTCTACACACTGCTTCCTCTCAAACATTGGCAATATCCAATCTACAGTTCTTATTCATTTCAATCTGGTATTTTAAGCAAACAAAGACCAGATTCATCACAGAAGGTAGATTTGTTAGTTTGTTTGTCTGCGCCACCCACATTCAAACCATGGTCTGTTGGTTGATGATGATCTTTCAGATTAGTTGTTGAGGAGCTTATGAAAAAAGTCAAACAAAAGCTGAACTCACTGTACAGACACAACAACAATTAATTCACTCTACAACCTTGTCCGTCTGTTTAAGTGCCTGTGCCAGAACCTACACTTAATTTCAGCCCAATATGTATTTTTAACAATCCAATGGTTTTAATTAGTGTTTATCTGTCCTGTTATTAATTCTGTTTTGTTAAATGGGCTGTGTCCTCGGAGGTTTGTGTAATTTCATTGTCTTGAACAATGACAATAAAACTACGTCTTTAGATATCAGAAGTAGCTGATAGACTGAATAAAATATGTGAATCAAGTTGTCACATCAGCTCTTCACTCTGAAACAAAGCATAGACACAGCTGCTGTTTGATTTTCTTACATTTCAGGTATTTGGCTTAAAATTAGATCCAGTTTTGATTTAGAGCAAATGAGCAGTGATTTAAATTGTGTGAATCAGACCTGAGAAGAACGAGTCCTGAGCCTGCAGAGCTTGAAATACTCTACAAACCACAGGTCAGAGATGTTTTTCTACTTGTCTTCTACCTTCAAACCTCCATTAATAAGGAATCCCCATCTGATTTGCTGCTTTCTGTATCTCTACTAAAACATATCGCATCTATTATTCATGAAAATCACAGGGTAAATAAAAGCAACTTAGAAGAAATCCCATTTCGCTGTTGCTGCTCCTCTTCCCTCGCTATAGAACAAATAACTATTGGGAAAGCGAGAGTGTGTTGTTGACGGTTAAACCATGAGATATGAAGGACTAAGTGTTTGGACTTCATCTGTCAAATGTCTTTGTGTTCATCTCAGGCATAACAGGGATGACACAGTTATGATGACAATGGTTTCAGGTTAAAGCAGGGCTGAACATTTCAAGGAATTGTCTTCACTGATTATTGGAAGGGTTAATAAATCAACAGTCAGCTCATCTTCAAAAAAAAGTTACCTAAAATGAAATGCATGTGTCTCCATACTAACAGTATGTACTGCTGTTCTGGACCACATGTATTTGAGCAGTAAATCAATAACCATCATTTAAATCATAGCAACAAAATAGTGCAATTAAAATTTATAGTTCTACAAATGTTGTGTCAAACATTTTATTTACCAAATGATGCTTCACAATGTCCAGGCTTCACTGGAGAATATAAATTAGATGAGAGTGAATATGTTTCGTATTGACTTGTGTTCTTCTTTTTAAAAGGACTGTAGCTTTAAACAGCTGTTACCAGGGGAAAAAATGAAATAGGGTTGGCTTCAAAGCCTGTGAAAACTCAATCGCTTATCGTTTTATATAGAAATATCAGAAAGGAGTAACAACAACAACACAGCAATCAAAAGCTGTTCGACCAGAGGAGAGCTTTAGCTGTCCTCAGGACGTCACAGTGAGGTGCAGTTATTTCTACCTGTCCAGGGCACTTAGACCTTACATTCTTCTATGTTGTTGGGTTAATATATGTTTAATCAAATAACCATTTGGACAGATGATCATATCGGAGCAGATAGGGCTGGATAAAAAAAGATTTTCATATGAATTGTGATATTTAATTTGATAGCGATTCTTAAAATCCTGCGATCCATCTTTGCATTTGCGTCTCTTCTCAGCTAACATGTTCATCTGTGCAAAATGTTGTGTGTGTGTTTGCGTGTGTGTGTGAATGTGTGTGTGCAGTGGTTATTGGTTGTCAGTTGTTCAGTTTGAGCACCTGAAGGTTATTTTTTAAAATATGCAGAATGATGACACCTGTGTAAGGTGCATTATTTTTCACTATTATTTCTTTTATTATCTGTTTTGCATCTAAAACTATAGAGATGTGTTGTAGTCATTTTGCTTTAGCAAAGGAAAAATAAATCCTCTGTCCACAGTTTTATAACCAGGATGTGTGTTTACAGTCTAGCAGATAATGTGACTTTACACCATTTAAAATTGAAGCAAACAGAGCAAATGGATGAATGCAGGACTTTAGGGAATCAAAAAGAAATCAAATTGTGAGATTAGAGCTGACATCAAGCCACAGAAGCAGAGAGAGTGAAGTATGACATGAAGTGACGATCGCTGTAGAAGACACCTCCATTACACCAGGCAACAGGTTCATCCTGATTAACCCGTAACTGATCAATCATTGACTCGTCCAGTGTGAAACACCTGCTGCTGCTGGTGATAAAACCTGCACTCAAGTGTAACCTCACACAAATTCACAAAATATATGTGTGTGTGTGAGTGTGTGTGTCTGTGTGTGTTTACAGGACACAGTGAAGCAGTGATATCCTGTAATGACAGTCAATCAGCTTCTCTGGAACATTTCAGATTTATGCCTCAGAGCATTTATAGAAGTTTACAGATGGTGTTAATGTTCAGCCTGCTGCCGCTGTAGTCAGTGAGGACGGCTCCTCTCATGCTAACACCTTCTCAGTTCTCTACGGCCCACACACACACACACACACACACACACCATCACAGCTACTGCAACAAGTGTTCCAGTAAAAAAAATTACAGCATTAAAGCTTTTTATTTATTTTTTATTTTCTATTTACTAGATTAGAAGAGAAGCACATCAAGAGCTGCAATGATTCGTCCGGGGGTTTGACACTGCAGACCCCCCCCCCACCTCGCTCCCAACCATAATGTTACCTAAGATTCATTCTGTTTTTGGGGGGGTTTTTGGCCTATATTAGTTTCTATTTAGATTTGATTCTCAGCCAAGTACTGCAGTCTTGTTTTCTTACTTTTTTCTTAATACATCACATTATAACAGGCTTTTTTTCACTATTTAACAGAATCAATAAAAAACATAACCATTAGTTCCCTTTAGTGCTTTGCAGCTAATATCACTAAGTGTTTAAAGTTGGGGACATAATAAAAAAATATTAACACAGAATCGTTTTAAAGTTAAAAATAGGGAAAATAACAAAACCAGGGTTCAATAAATTACTATTTCATATTCACCTCATCCTGCATGCCTAGGTCCTGCATGCTGTCCTCACACTGCTCCGTGAATCACTTACATGTCTAATGGGTAAATAAATGAATTACATTAAGTAGTATTAATGAGGGTGGATGTGATCGGACCCCAGCGTTCATTTATTTAGCATGTTAGCTCGTTTTCCGGCTCCATCTGTGCGTTGACTGCAGTGCCAAGTGGCTGTTGATGTTGTGCCAAACCCGACTTCAACGTCTAACTCTGTCCACAGACGCCACTGATGACGTATGTTACACACAGCAGCAGTGGTGTCAGCTGGTAACGACACACCACAGTCAGTTTGAATCAACAGATCAGGCTATAGATGATGTTTAGCTGTGGCTCTGCAGGCCATGTGTGACTGAGGCTAAAAAAAAACCGCCAGGTTTTAGTGGAATAAATTCACAAATAAGGAGGACACATTAAAGTGGTTTATTGCAGTGGCATAGTCTGAAGGGTCCTGCATTCAAAGTCTAACCTATAAGACAAAAGTATCAGCATCTGAATATACTTAGTACCACAAGTGCTCGTTCTGCAGAATATATCCAGAATTACTAATGCATTCGTGTATAAGCATCATTTCTATGCTGCAGTAGGTAAAGCTGGAACTAATTTTACAAACTACTGCTGTGGTCTTATGATAATACATCAGAATTCATTTGCTGGATATGTTTAAAGGCTGTCAGAAAAAAACAGACTTTGTTTGACATCACCTTAGGCTCAGGTTTCTGCTGTTTTATCAACCAAATTGAAATTCCCTCATTGTGTGATTGTTTGTTATTGTAAATGCTTTTACTTGTCATTAGCTGAGAGACTTCTCAAAACTACATTTCTTGAAATACTGATAAGCTCATTTCAGTCATTTTCTCTTGGTTCACTGCTTTGTCACATATCAAACTGACATTTGGTCCATTTGTGGAGCAGAAGTGTGGGAACCAGTAGAGGTCAAAGCTAAAGACTTTATCATTTAGATTTTAGTAGATTCACTGCAAAACAAAAAAACAGGGGTGATTTTTTTTCAGCTCTTTCAACCTGAACAACCATATGGTTCGTTTTTCTCAATGTACAACCCATAGGAATAGCACCCCTACGACGACAGGCATACCGGACTTTGGTTGTCGTGGTTACAAAAATAAACAGTAATGAGAGCACTGTACCTATCTTCATTGCCATGATTACTACAATAACAGTCATGGCTTGGTTAGGTTGAGGAAAAGATCTGGGTGATTTGGGTTGAAATACATACTGCATACAATATTAGACGATCTTCGTTGTCATGGCTACAATAATAACTATTATGGATAATAGAAAACCATAAACTGTTACTTTCACATGTTAAGTGAACTCCGCTCTCTTGTGCCATATTCCTGTGTTTTGTTGACCCATCCATCCACCTCAACCTCCTCCTGACGTGGACGTTATTGCTCTATACATCACTACAGCCACTAGATGTCACCTAACAACAAAACGTAACTATGGGGTCATAACAACTTGCTGCTGACAACCTCTGGGCTTGTTTTTCACAGGAAAGTCTTGATTGTTTTAAATTGTGTATTCAATGTTCTATATGTTCATTAATTCATTCATTTATGCTTATTGATTTAATGTTACAACTGTCTTGTTCAACCGCCCCTCCTCCCTCTATCCTCTCTTCCTTTTCCTATATTTGGTTTTTCATTTCTTCTCTATGTGTTGTAATCCTCTTCCTCTCCCTCCATCACCTTGTGTTTCGTTTTCTCTCCCTCAGATCTATCCATCTAACGTCTACTCTCTCCTTCCACCTTAAACCTCTCATCCATCCATCTAAGAGTCTCCATCTGACTCTCTCCCACTTACATTTATTCTTCTGTAAATCCCTCTTTTCCTGCGTGTCGTTCTCTGCCCTCTGACCCCTGCTGTCTGTCCGATTCCTCCACCATCTTTCCTATTTTCCCTCCCATCTCATTTTCCTCAGAACTTCCTCTTGGCTCAGACCGTCATCGTCTCCCACCCTCCATCCAGACTCCAATTTATGCTGCTCTGTCGTCTCCACGGTAACAGAAGAGCAATGGTATGATGGGAAATCAGCTCCAGAGCCAACAATGACAAACACATACACGCATGCTCACATGCATGCATGTACAGACACACACACATGCACAGTTATGCAAACATTGATCCTGTCAGAGCTGCAATGGGGGGGGGGCAGCTCTGAAGCCTTCTCAAAACCTGTAAATCCTGTTCACCACTGTGAGGTTCTGCCTGAATACAAGCCATGATACAAGTTGGAGACACAATAATCTGAACACAGATCAGTCGGCTCTCATGACTTCACTGTGTCAACAAACCCCGAACAGATCTCAGATCAGAGCGCAGAGTCTTTTCTCAGTATGTTCCTCTCGCGGATGCGACCGTGAAATTCGCCGCGAACTAATGAGAGCAGCTGCCACCTGGAGTCACTGCAGCCCTGTAAGCTGCAGCAGCGTCACACACGTCACCGTTTTCACCACTGTGTCGTCTACGTTACTTTATGACTGAAAGTCGTCTCTTTGTTTTTGATTCTTACAACTAGATTTTCACACTTTACACATTATACTCATCATGCAAATACAAAAATTCTAATGAACTCAATATGTTTTGCCCTAGAGCCAATCTGTCAGTGTCCTGCAGACACACACACACACATGCTGTGAGCGTACAGTGAGGATCTAGATGAGCTCAACAACAGAGAAAATGAGCACTCTCTAAACCAGCTCCTCTGTGTTTGCACCTCAACAACATGTAACTATAAACAAGGCCAGGAGTGTGAGGAATAAAGATATTCATGTTCAAATAGATAAATACACAAGCTACTGACACAATGACAAAAACTAATGAACGCATCAGTTGAATAATGAGTTGTTTTTCACAGCACATTAACACCTTCAACTTCACTGACGCCGGAATAAACTCAGGCCAAGTCGAAGATACTGGATTTAATCACAGATTTCTTTCACAGGATAAACTGTCAGATTTCTCAATTACATTTTAATAAAACAGCTCAGTAGTTGATCGTACTGTCAACATGACATAAAAAGATGTTCTCCATCATTTGTTTATTAGCACCAAACTAAACATTTGACTACTAACACAGTGAAGTTTAGGTCTCAAAAAAAAAAAAAGTATCTAACTTTCATAGAAAAACAAGCCTTTTTCAGAGATAGAGAAACTTGTTAACTTCCAGTTTTGCTGCAGCAATATAAGTAAATGAAGCCTTGAAAGTTAAAGCAAACAATCCCTACAGGTTGATGACTTCTAAAACCCCCTGCACAAACTTGTGTTACTACATCATCTGATGCATTATGAGGACAATACTGTTCTACAGGAAGTAGTGCTGTGTATTGCTATCAGACTGGTTGGTCAGAGGTTCATCAAGACAGGAGACAGAAAAGATAAGTGAAAAGATTAGAAGAGATGTATATATTATTATATGTTACTGTTTTTAAAGCCCCAGAAAACTTTGAGTATTTCCTTTAACATTAAAAACTTGTGACTGAAAAGCAACAATGAAGATTAAAGTTCAGAAAATCAAGGTTTAACTACTGTTATATAACTTGATGCCATATTATATCTCTGGGTCTCTGATGTACAAACAAGTGTCAGGTGTGATTATTTTGTGCAAAGTATAATCAGAGTTTATTGGCAAAGCTATGATCACCCACCTGTCCTACAATAAATAGTCTAGATAATTTTCTGACTGATACTCATGGTGACCACATACAGAGGCGACTGGAGATATATTCTGTGTGATCACACACCTGTTGCACTGTGAGATGTAGTTCAACACAACAGAGGATGAGGTGAGGTGGAGGAAGTGTTAACGAAATGTGGTTGCACTGCACTGTAATGTTCAGTAACTGTGTTGTTAATAAAATCTGCTTGTCTGCAGCTCGTTCTTCTGATTCTTCTTCTTTGTGAGGTTGGTGGTGTGTTGAGGCTTTATTCTGTGGGAGCTGTGTCAGAGTGTGTGTGTGTGTGTGGCTGCGGTGCAGAGACTGTGGAGATGATTTTCAAACACACACACATTCACAGTAGTGACTGTCACATGTGCAGTGAATAAACCTGTTGACTACAGATGTGAATCTGTGAATCTGCTGCATGAGCAGGACAGATCACACTCAGACATTAATACTGTTAGTGCCAGTGTTTTCTTCTGGTAACTGGTACATTAATCACAATTAAAATGACCAATTGTGTCGTTAAAGGGGTCATTCGGAAGTTCCCTCTGCCGTGAACATGGTTTCTTGCCAGGAGCATGTGGGGGTGATTGAGCTTCGGCCATTATCATTTACACCTGTGAGCGGCGCTACACCTTTAGGGAAAATTGGAGTTGCTATAAGAAAGTGACAAGACCGCCCGGGGCTAACTGGTTAGTGTGAACTTCATTAGAAGAAAAGACGTGATAGAGACGGGAGTTAATGTTGGCGTTGCTTTGCACCTCTGGAGAAAGGTGTTGGTGAGTACTGAAGTTTGATGCCGATCTCACAACATTTCTTCTAAACTGGTAAGTTAGCATTAGCATTAACATGAACTATGCAGCAGCAGGAAAACTTACAAATAGAGCCTTTAACATAATTAGAAACTAGATTCTTCAATATCTTTTCTGATTTTATTCCACCAAACTATTTAAGATTTTAACACTGGACTCAGACGTGCTGAAGCTCATCTAAAAGTAAAAGTCTAAACACTTTCAGGTTCCAGCTCATTTGGAAGTCTGCAGCCGGGCAGCAGCTCTCAGTGGTGCTTTGTCCTAAATGTTTATCAGGGGTAATGAGCAGTAAAGTATTCACGCTGGAGGGAACATGGATGTTTGAACCACATTCCACAGTGGTGGATTGAGACAGAATCGACTTCTGGTGAGTTTGGGCTGTGATGCAAAATGCATAGAAACATCCTTTTTTATTACTCCACTATGATGAAGAATTCAACCAAAAGTGAAACATTTTCCTAGAAATTTCTGCCTTTCTACCAGAGAGAACAGGACAATCCCAGTTTGTCCAGTCTACAGAGCAAACTCATGAACTTGTCAATCAAAGAAAAAAAAGAGAGATGCCAACTCTCTGTTCAAAGGCAGTTGTCACAACATCTCCTCCACCCGTCCACAACATAAGTGAACTGAATCTGTTTCTATGCAAGTAATGAGTAGTTTCTGTCCACGTACAGTAGATAAGAAAAGGGGTGTAAATCACTGACAAGACATTAAACTTTCAAAACACAAACTGGCCTGTTTGAGTCTGAGTGAACAAAGTTGACAGAAACCTTGAAACTTTGACATAAAGAAATCCATCGCTCTGCACTGGAGGCGTCCACCAGTGACATGTTCCTGAGCTCACAGTAGATGCTGGGTGAGGGTGCATCACTTTACCACGAGCATCTCTGAGCATCTGACAGACAGAACCAGACAGAGGAAACACAGAGAAGGGTGAACAGACTCGGCTTGTGTCGGACTGACTGACCGAGGAAAAGAACATGTCACTGACAGAAAAACAAAACATGATGGATGCCACTGTCTCCAGGCGACACACAACACTTCCAACATGACTGTACCTGTCCTTTTGTTGGACAGACACATGGATAAAACACACATGACCAGATGCACACATCTCACAGATTTGGACACACAGTATTGAACTGAAGCACTGGCTGACAGACACACAACACCTGACTGACAGCACAGCTGCAGAGGAATCTGGCTGTAAGTGGAGGTGAACAAACCTCCGTCACTGCAGTGTCACCTCACTTCCAAAATCTGTCCAGGAAATCCTGCACAACTTTTTACATGTTGGTCATCAGATGTCAGGAAATCAAGGTTGTGTTTCTTTCTGCTGAGATTGAGTCACACAACAACAACCAGTATGCAGTGAAAAAAAAGTTATTACATTTTGACATAAGCAGGTAATAGCAAACCCCTGTTGTTATAAGACTTCTCCCATTTGATAAATAAGGACTGATCATATTATATCTACACAACTTTAAGGTTCCTCTCCAGACATGTTTTAAACTATATAAAATACTCTTGTTTAACATGGTTTTCCCACATAAAAATGAAAAAAGTAAAAAAGTAAAAAGGAAGTACATCTACATTTACTTCCTCATTGAGCAATTCTGGATCAGGCTTTATGCCCCTCCCACCACCACTGCACCACTTGCATTTAACACACTGGTAAAACATGTTCACTCCTCAGAGTCGAGTACAGTCTGCAGCCGAGCTCAGTGTATGGCCTGGATAATTTGTATCTGTATTGTTAATGAATGCAGTTGGTGTGCAGATTAAATACGGGGGAAATGTGGATGAAGTGAGGTCCCAGGAGAAGAGCGGGCCATGGAAATTAGGAGGGTTTGCGTGTGTGAGATTGTCTTTGTCAGCAGAGCAGAGAATAATAATTCCCTCAGCAGAGAGAGCCTGCAGCTAATCAAGTATCAGACGTTCACATGTGACCTGGAGGATCACCTCTCTCTCCTGGTTATGATTACATGGGTGGTACCTTTTGCTACAACTCATTACACGCCGCCCGCTGTCCTCTCCAAATGTGCTGCTACTTCAAGAATCAGCACAGTCTAATAACTCTAGGAGCTCTGACAGGACCTCTCAGCGAGTGTGATTAATTCAAATATGTTGATGGTGAAGAATGAGGTGATGTAAGCCAGTGGTGACGCAACAGGAGTGAAAGACGATGGCGATAACAGCGAACTAAGTCTTAGCACCGTGAGCTGTGAGGAGGGGGAGGAGGTCAGTGATGTTTTCCTGCCAGTGAGAGCCCGAAAGGCAGAACCACGTTTCATCTCGATCCAGCCGACCTGCTGACTGACATTACCATCACTGACGTGCTCGTCCTCAGTGTTATTTAGCAGCAATCAGATTGGTTGAGCCACTTCTGAATTTGTTAATTGTTTGATTTGTAAAATAACCATGTTGCTGGGATTCTTCACTGAAGGATGTTTGATAGCCAACAAAATTTATCCCTGATAGTATTGATAGTAGAGCACCTGGGCTTGTTTTAAGGACTTTACTGATGGTGTCTTCTCTGCATGAGAACTAGTATTGTCTTTGTTATTATCATTGTTTTAAACTCTGTTATAAAAGCGAGAGACTGAAAGTACAACACTTTTGTCTTTTTTTTTTCTTTTTTATGATGTTCAGTTACATGGTGAATAAGTGGAGAATTATTAGAGTCTTAGGAAAAAATCCTCTGAGCTACAGCCCATGAATGCAGAAGTGACAATAACTAAGTACATTTACATTAGTACTGTACTTTCATTTTCAGAGTATCTGTACTTTACTTGAGTATTATTTAGACCATACGCTTTGTTCATCACAGTTTGAACTGGGTCCTAACGATGGCTACATTAGATAAAGATGAGGCAGAAGATTCTTCACCAGAGCACCACGGCCTTTTCTCAAGTCCATGTTGGCAATTTGAGAAATAAAGACTCCTTTCGTTTTAAATGTTGGCATTGTTTACCACGACCATACTTCATCACTGCCATGCTGTGTTGTTGGGGGTGGGGCATGATAAATGACAAATAAAAGAAACAGATAAATGACAATGGTTCCTTTTGTAGATTAAATTGTGTTTTCATGGCCATTTCCAAAGCCTTTGTTTCATATTCCACAAGCCTTTTATTCTACAGATTCTACAGTCAGCCAGTTATTCAGTGGTTTGTTTCAGAGTCGGTAGATTCTTTAAATGCACTGTGGAACAATACAACAATGCATTGACATGAAAAAATGTACTTTTGACTACTTAAGTATTTTTAAAAGCAAGTACTCCAGTACATTAACTCAAGTAAAAATTTGACTGTACATCTTTCAGATATATTGGAGTAATATTCGACCTGGACCATCTATACTCTGACTCAAGCATTGGACCTGTGTACTTTGTCAACTCTGCCTAAATGTCCCTGTTAAGATGTTGTCCGTGTTAAATAAACCTTAAATGAAAAATAAATTCAATAGAATGAAAATTATTTCTTATTATCATGTCTAATGCTGCAGTGCATACTTCTTGAGAACATTTTGCCTCAGAGTCAATGACGTGCATGTCCCCAACCACGGAGGGAAAAAACTTCCTGAAACCGCATCCCCTCCCAGACTCTGTGGAACATGACTACGTGCTGGAAAACAATCCTCCCAGCTGAGAGAGATTAGCCGTGAAAGCAACGGTCAAACAGAGCAATAAAACTCACAGCAGGCCCGGTTCATGTGGTGGAAAAAAATCAACATCCCCAGAGCCCAGGCCTCTCATGCTCCAAAGCTGCTAAGCTAATTAGCCCCGGTATCAATCTAATCTGTGGATGGCTGTGAGCTGCTTTCCCATGTCTTTCACCCTGAGGTAATGGACAATAATTAGCACCATTGATTTCCTACAGTGTGGTGGAGTTGTGTGTGTGTGTGTGTGTGTGTGTGTGTGTGTGTGTGGGGGGGGGGGGGGGGGGGGGGGGGGGGGGGTTTCATAGTCCTGATGTGAACAGAGAGAGGAGAGGGAGATACAAGGGTGATGGCCAGATGAAATCTACTGCAAATAACAACATTAAAAAGAATCAGTGAGTCACTGTGCACAGGCAGAGTGTTAGATGGAGGCTGCAATGGGGACAAGATGGAGGGAAGGAACAATAAAGGGAGAAGATGTAAGAAGCTACTGTGAGATTTCTCCACCCAAATAATACAAAATAAGTAACTCTACTTTTCTTGAAAATGAGAGACAGCATCAGGTTCACAAACCTGGGGATCTAATGCAAAAGAAGAAGAGATGGAGAAGCTGGAGATGAATCAAGGTGGTAAAGGATTTCACCTTCTCAAGAATTCAGTCCAGCAGCTTCTGTGGAACTGATCAAATGACATTAAAATAAAGGTTGTGACCTAAATATTTTTCAACATCATTCATGATTCAGGTTTAACGTCTCTTCTATTCTGGGCATTCATCAGCCGTTCAACGACAAACCAACACTGACAGTAAAATTTTCCTCCATTAAATCCTCCTGAGGGGTCTGCCTACAGGGAGCTGATGGTGAGCCCTCCCACCCCACCCCCACCCCACTGATCTCTGTCAGCTTCTCTGATCTCTCCTGTTTCGGATTCATGCTGAAGTATTTATTCCTTCTGATGACAGAGGCAGAAATGATGAGTTTGACGGGTGACGTCAGATGCTGGCAGTAACTCCTTCACATCCAGACTGAAGCTACGTCACTGCTGGTTTGTCACTGAGTCTGCCAGACAGAGTAAACAGAACAAAGCTACAGTGACATTTTCAAAAAGCAAAGACTGAGGATCAGGGTCAGGGATGGTTCATTTATATCATGATGACGATCCTCAGCATTTTTTGTGCCAACAGCACAAATTTGGTCTCAACAATGGCAGGATCATTTTTTGTTGGACACCAATATGAACAGTAGCATGCATTTTTGTTTTTAATTATGTATAAATTACAATAATTTTCAGCTTGTACTTTAAGGAAGCATATATGTATGTGTCCTGACCATTCTGGAATTCATTCCTTTATTGATGGATATTGATTGCCTACCTGTGCATCAGGAGCACCTGCTGAGTGTTTTGTTTGTTTTGCGTTTTCTCAAAACTTAACTATGTGTTTGTGAGGTGATTTTTATTTAAAGTTCCTCTTCAGACACGTTTTAAACTGCGTAAAAATACTTTTATGATTAATATTTTGTTTAATATGGTTTTCCATTAAAAAAAAAAAAACTGGAAGGACATCTACGCTTACTTCCTCATTGAGAATTCATATCATACATGTTTGAGCCTCAGTCCCAGACTCAGGAATTTGAGAAGTTTATTGTGCACCGCAATCAACGACGACAGACGTATTGAACGGTAAGCGTAATTAATTGGCTGTGTTGCTTGTTTGCTTGTAACTGGCAGTGGCTGACACAGCGTTAGTGGCTGTGTTAATGCAAACTCTTGATCTCTGTAGTGACCAGGTTTAGGTGACCGGTGAAGGAGGAGTGCGTATCAAGATGGTTAGTGTTCGAGGAGACATCAGAGAGATTCAGCCACATGTTTGAGCCTAAGTCAGACGCAGACTCAGATGAGGAGTCTGTTGTGACCAACGTCAGAGACTAGCACACGCATCACAATGGTCAGCGTAGTTAGCATCTTTTATTTGTTTATGTTGTTTATTAGCTAGCAACTGGCAGTGGCTGAAACAGTGTCAGTGGTTGTGCTAATGCAAACTCTCGCTTGCTGTACGGAGATGGTTTTGGGTTTATTTTGCCCGTCTCCGAAAGTTCACAGGATTGGTTTCTTAGGTTGCATGAACTATGAATGCCTGGCTGTCGTTGGTTCACTGCAGTTCCAAGGTGGAAATATGCAGTCAAGACACTGACTGCTTACTTGTATTATATAAAAAACATCATATGGGCATGTTAACAAGGTTAAAAACTTGATTTTCATTGGAGAGGTTCTTTAAGATTTACATCTTCAGTAGGAACCAATGGGCTTGAAGCTGAAAGCCCCAGACAAATGAGGTAAGTGAGGAGGTGTAGACGGTCTAACACATCTGAATGTGGTTTATACTTTATCTCTACACCTGGTTTAATAATTACTGTTCGTGTAATTTATATCAAATTGCTCCCAGCCTTCTGTTTAGTTTGTAAATATACAGTAGTTTGTACATCAAAATATATGTTTATGAGGTGTTTTTAAAGATGTCTTCAGTAGGAACCAAGGGGCTGAGAGCCACAGACAGACACATGGGTAGGGATTTTTGTGACTGGAAGAAAAACGGAGATAAACACCAGACTGATCCTTTAACTTACAGTTAAAAGCCCTGCATATTCTACCAAAAGATTCCAGATTACTAACGGTTAAAAAAAAAAATAACACCAGCAGCAGAGGTGCAGCAGGGCCTCAGCACCCAAGAAAGGAGGGCCTACTTTTGTTCTGAGCAACATTTTTTATGACTTTGTATCTGACCCAAAAAACAATGTCAAGGTGAATGGAGGCTGCCAGAAACCCAGTTGGTTGTGGTGGTGGTGGTTTACCGGAGCTCCACAAAAGTGGAACACTGCGTCTGTGATTTATGACATGCAAACACCTCAATACCCACGAGTGGCCAAAAGCTATTAGTAAAGCCGGCTGCATGTGAGCCGTATGAAGACATGAAATTAGTTCAGAACACAGCTCGAGGCCGTTCAGTGGACGGCTGCTCTCCCACTCAATTAATTAGCATGGTGTGCACTGGTACAGTATGAGACAAAACACACAATTAAATCCACAACTGAAAATTCATGCATGTCTGAGTTGGAGTGTTGCTGTGAATGCATAGTGGAATTGAACCCTGGCCATTAAAATCTACATTAGTATTGGTATTTCGAATAAATACTCCCTCTGTTCTCTCCCAAAAGCATCCATCTTACCATCACAACTTAAGTGCAAATCCACCCTCATCACTGTTGTCTCTCTGTTCCTTCCTCATTTCAAAATTAAAGCACTTGTGGTATAACAGCTAAAAAGACTTGCATTTTTATTAAATTATAATTGAATAAAGTGCACTCTCATAGAAACAGAAATCCAGCAGTGTCAGACAGAATGTTTTACAGGTTGCAGTCTTCAAGTCTATCTGCAGCCAGGACTATGCAATAGCAACAGAACTGATGAGAGCATATGATAAAACATACAAAGATCAGGTTAGATTCACGTCTGTGAGCCCAGACCTGCTAAACTACACACTGGGAGATGCTCTGACAGGCAGCCGCTGGCTCGGCAACGTCCACTGACACACAAAGCATCCTGACACGTTGGGTTTAAGTCAAAGGGGTTAGAGAACAAACCAGACTAACCACGAGCTTCAGAGTCTCAAACCGCACAGATCACAAAAGTAACACCTGTAAAATGTACATTGTCCCCAGAGGCAAAAAGACAGGAGAGCACAAGTTTGAATATTCACAGCACAGACACGAGGACCATCAGAATAAAACTAATTTCACACAGTCGGTGACCCCATACAGTCTGACTGAACCAGTGTTTCAGGAGACAGGCTTCTTCAGCAGGTTTTCAGTATCCACAGCTAGTGGCATCCCAGCAACTTGGATTTAAATGGTGGTGGATGTTTTTACACAGAATGCAGTGATTTTTAATGTCAGACAGCTCCCTCTGTTACTGCGGCTGGCTCTGAACATTTGTCAGGCTCTGATCAATACTCTGCTGATCAGTTTGACATGTGTTTACAGCTTCATTGTGGGAAACCCGGTGGAGCTGCTGATAATGACGTGACTGATAATGGCTGGAAAATACATCATGTTGTTACCTTATAACTGTTTGGATAAAATAAACAGACACACAGAGTGACAGTAATATTAATAACACTTCTGAGTGGAGCTTTGCCTGGTTCTGTTAAAGTGGGTTTTGCTAATGTTGGTTATATTATGAGGATTTTCACATATTATTAACATAATATCAAGAATGAGGCTCTGTGCTTTAATTATATGCAGCCAGCAAACAACAACATATGTGTGCTTCTCATTTTGTTTCATTACTTCTGTGCTGAGGTAACTTGAACCTATAATGTGTCATGTTAGCGAGCCAAAGCCAACACTGGTCCATCACAGTGTGGCGCGTCCACTCAACGTCCACTTATAAATGTCACAGTATTGGTAGAATGATCAGTTTAAGCCTGACAGCTGGACCAGGCACTAACAGGGCAGGTGACTGCTGTATATAAACACTGATAACTCATCACCACGGTGTTGCTTATGTCACAAACACTGTATATATGTTAATCCTGTACTTTGATTTATGATCAAGTACCTGCAAAACTGATGACATTCCCATCAGCCTCAGCTGCCCTCTGTGTTCACTGATAATTATTAATTAATTACTAATTTTAGTTCTTAGTCTTTCAGTTTCAAGATTTCTGCCAAGCTGCTGTCTTTGCTCGCTGCAAAGCTTCTCACCCCCTCTCACATCTCTCAACATCAGACAGGTGCAAAACATCTGTCAGTTACTCTGGGGTTGGTAGTAGTTAGCAGTATCCAAAGTGCACTTGTGGACTTTTGACATTTAGGTGGTAGATTAGTGTGTGTTGTGCTGGAAGTAGCCTGGAGCCTGTAGTCTGCAGCAGAGATGAGGAGCAGGCTTGTAAGTAAGGTTCTGGTAAACTTATTTCATCCTAACTCCACACCCACAGGTTTTTTTTACTTTTCAGACCCGACCCACGCTGACTCAGGTGACACCTGAGATCGTTGTCAGAGTTCCCTCAGCTGCTTCTGCAGACGCTAAAGGCTTCATGCTGCTTTAAAGCACATTCAGTTAGACTCCCAACACCAGGAAACACACTGGGGGGATGGGGGGATTCAACAGAGCTCCCATTTTAACAGCAGTTGAAAATCTTTGCTATTTGCAGAGCTGCTGGCTGGTCACATGTTTGGTTGGGTGTGTTCACAAGTGTCACACTTCCCATCACTGCAGCAGGGCGCTTTGGTTTGGTTTTAAAATGAACAAAATAAACCAACTGAAACTAATATAATTATAAACAGCCTGAGACTGAAGCATGACGCCAGATTAAAACGTCAAAGTTCAAATAAGTCAAGTGCGAGAATCTGTGAACAGCACCTGATCTTTGCTGGTGTTCAGTTACTCTTTAAAAACACAGTGTCCATTCTGTCCTTGTGTATTTGCATAGCTCCTTGCGGAGTCAGCAGAATAAAATAAAAGCACAGTTTTTAAGGACGAGCAGAGTTTTAATACCATCTACATAATGCTGATGGATTCTATACTCGCCGGTCAATAAATACCATTATGTGTGGACACTAATGGGAGCAATAAGGTGCAGGAGAAATGAAAGAAGAGTCCCTGATGGAATTCAATCATGGGAAGGGGGAACCAGAGTGATTAGAGGACTAACCTGATGTTCAATATGTTCTCTGTGAACAGTGCAGAGACTATGAGGCCACAAACTAATTTGCTGTTTCAAAGTGAACAGCAACAGGTTTTATGTTTATCAGTGGAGCTTTACGTGGATTTATTTTACCTTCGGACAGAGCCAGGGTAGCTGTTTACCTCTGTTTCCAGTCTGTACGCTAAGTTAACGTAACCAGCTGCAGGATCAATCTGCACATCGAACTCTCACAGGGAAGTAATGAAGATGAAAAAGAGAGTTGAAACCCTGATTATTTAATCACACAGATGAGACATTTCTAAAGATGACAGATGACCTTTAATAAAACTTCACTTTCAGAGAAGTAAAGTGGGACGGAACAGCACAAATTTACATATGAGAAAAACACAACGTGGGCTGAAGAAGTCATTCACTGGCAGAGGAGGACAGACACACTTCCAGCTTCACTGGGGATTTGCAGGATATCTGTTTAGCATAGCCTGGCTGGAGCCCAGGCTGCACCAGGTCGAGTTCTCAGAGTTAAATAACTAACCAGCAGACACGCAAGGCAACTAGATGTGTCTGAGCTGTGCTGCAGTTATCCTCACCTCTACATACATAATAAATAAGCTAAAAGTTAACACAGGTGGATCATGTGTAGTAACAGTTTTGCTGTAGGAAACGATTCTCTGGACTCTGGTTGTTGCGTTCCAACAAACAGTTAATATCCTGAGTTTCCTCTTCGCCTCACAGGAGCCGGTCCAGCCCTGCTTTGGAGGACACTAATGCTTTTATTCATTTCAACAATCACGTTACTGGTCACACTGAGTCCATTAATGGGCAGGGAGCCTCCCTGTGGTGTCCCATCATTGCACTGCCCACAACCCTGAACACTCAAAACACCATCCATCCCAGACCACTAACTAAAGTTACTGCAGGACTGAGTCAGAGAGACCATCACAAAGTTGTCATCACTGATCACAGCATGTTACACACAGTGCTGAACTCTGACTGCTGCTCATACAAGTCAACCAGTTCAAGACCCAGTCCATGACAGCCTGACAAAAACTACAAACACCACATTCTATGGTTACTCCTGAATCAGGACCAGTAAGTCTCTTGTCAAGACCAGGAAGTCTATTACCAAGACCAACAAGTCTCAAATCAAGACAAACAGGTCTCAAATACAAACCAACAAGTGTAAAGTCAAGACCAACAAGTATCAAGTCAAGACAAAGAAGCCTCATGTCATAAACAACCGGTTTCAAATCAAGACCAGTAAGTCTCGGGACAATCAAATTTGTTGAAATATAAATTTTCAGTCAATTGATGGATCAGTTGATCTGTGTGTAAAACTGTAACTGCAACAGTAGTTGGATTTCTTTGAAGGAAACCCTGAATGTAAACACTAGTGACAGGAGAAGATGAGAGTAGAATTACCACACAGTCCAGTGAATAAGACGTGCACCAACATGAAGCTGACTGCGGTGCTTTTGCTATTACAGAACCGAGCTGGCCCTGACCACTCTACAAACAACTCCATAACTCTTTGTATTCAGTGTGTGTGGAAAGGGAGATTGGAACTTTGTGTGAAATCTGCATGCAGCATTGGTTCAGCTAACCAGCTGTAGTTTCATATTTCCTGTAAATGTCGAACTACTGCTTTAAGTCTAAGATAATCATATCTAAGTCTATGTTGTTAGACAGGTTCTCTCCATGTCTTCATTCCTCTGGCGTCAGAATGATCAGATCTTGTTGCTGTCTTTTTATAATCTCTGCTTCTTCCACTGCTGACATCTGAGTGCTCTCACACACTCTCTACCTGCGGTGCTACATAAGAACTGAATTCATGTGTTTTGTAGAAAGAAGGATCAAATGGAAATGAATCAGATACAAAAAGACACATGAATCAGACTTCCCTTCCTCCTCTCTTTTGTTCTGAGCTGTGTTTTTTTACAGCCTCGTAATGTGCTGTGAACCTGCAGCTCGGGAAATCTGTTGTTGAGGAAACAGCTGAAGCGAATTCACTTTGTGTCACAACAGAAACGTTTCACTGCCTCATCGGTCAGGGTGCAAATGTTGACTGCAGCTGCATATTTGTTAAGTATTTTACATGAGCAGTCAATCACACAGGAAATTAGCATTACTGATCTCCCTCACTGGGGCTTCAGCTCATTTCAAACCTCTGGGGTGTGGTTCACAGTGGCCTCCACACAGTAAACTGCATCTGGCAGCATCAGCAGCACGAGGTTACACAAACTGCCACAACCTGCAGCACCACAACTTATTTCCGGAGAGCAAACAGATGACATGTCTACCCATCCTTCATAACCACAGGGAGCAGATGCATAAAAATCTGATTCACGACTAAAACTGTGTGTTTGCACAAAAACAGAAATACACAGACTCGTCATTTTCTTCAGAATGTTTAACCTGTGTGTGCGTCTGCATCAGATTTTATATAGATCTGTCATTATGGAGTGTGCACAGGCCTCACAGTTAGACAGACATGGAAGTAGAAAGGCCTTGAATCTCTTGTTTATATATTGATACTTATGTCCACTTCACCACTCATAAGACCTGTCAACGAGAACTTCACCGACTGTTACGTCATCGAGGTTCTCCAACAGAACAGCCTCATTACACACGACATTCTGATATCTCAGTATTTAAACTGCTCTGTGCCAGGAAAGGTACTCTCATCCACAATATCCATGCTCCATAATAACAAGAATCCAGCAGACCATACTCTAGAGTCTATATGTTTATTTCCCAGTACAGCAACTGTAAGATGCTGATGATAAAACACAGGCTGTTACCTGTCACATTCATTAATCTGTGACTCAGTGGCTTCACTGGGACATCCAGGAAGAAGCTTTTATGGAAGATAAGGAGGAGAATTATAAACTGCTGAGCCAAACACATGAACCAGCAGGAACATAGAGAGCTAATCAATCAATTTCCTGCTGCTGTGGCCTGAGAATGATGGGTGAATACTAAAAGATGTGTCGACTAATGATAAGAGATAACAGCAGCAGAGCAGCTGATGGAGACAACAAACAGACCGGCAAACAGCAGATTAACTGGATACACCTCATAAAATGCTGTGTGTACCAGGAATCCTGTTAATAGGGTCAAGAGGGGGTAAAAAAAATTGTATTGTAAATATTGTATGTACACACAGATGGGGGGGGCGTTCTAATATATATATTATATATATATCTATATATATATATATATATATATAGATATATATATAGATATATATATAAAATATATAAAGTGTAGCTGCTGTCATTAATCTGGATTTATCTTCATCCTGTCAGACAATGTCCTGATTATGGAATAATGATTTTATCTGCAGCTCAGCAGCTCAGTGTAGCCCAGTGTGACAGATTTCATACTGGTTCAGTGTCTTACCCAAACAGAACAATATGTAAATGAGAACAACAATGTTAAATTATGCATTTATACTGAACAGAAACACGAATGCAGCACTTCTGTTTATGCTCCCGTTTTTCATGAGTTGAAATAAAAAATTGAAGACTTTTCTAAGCACACAAAAGGCTTCTTTCCCTCAAATCTGGTTCATAGACATGAAATCAATGTTAGTGAGCCCTTCCTTGCCATGATAATAGATGACAGATGTGGCATATCGAGATGCTGATTACACAGAAGCATGATTACTGCACAGGTGTGCCCTGGGCTGGTCATAATAAAAGACCACTTTAAATTGTACAGTTTTATTTTGAAAGAAGACATTTATTAGACACTGGTCTGTGGATTTCTAGGGTTAGTGTTTTGATCCACATCTGTGGCCCAGGTCATGAGAAAACCAAAGTTCAGTGTCTAATAAAAGTCTTTTTTCAAAATAAAAACACCAGATTTGAGACATAAACCCTCTGTGAGTGTCCAGAAAAGTCTTAGATCTTTTATTTCAACTGAAAAACAGGAGCAAAAACAAAAGTGTTGCATTTATATTTTTGTTGAATATCTGTCTGAACAATGTTCATACTTCATTAGAAGTACTAACAGGTGTTTCTTTATTATGTCCAGCCCATATACTGTCCAAACTGAAGTGGCTTTAAAAAGAGGCTAAAACTGCTCTGTTCTCCACTGCTTTCCTTTAATCATTTAATTTTGCACTTAAATAGATATTATCGGTTTTATAATCTGTGTTTTATACTGTTTTCTAATTATGATTTTTACATCTATTTTTATGCTTCTTTTATTTTCTATCAAGCACATTAAATGACCTCTGTGTATGATAATGTGCTATAGAAATAAATTTGCCTTATTTTATATACATGAAGGTAGGCTAAATGACAGAAACACCCCTCTGTTTAATGCAACACAATTCAACACTACCACCAATCAAGCCTCTAAAACTAACGCACAATTTAATCAACACAAACTGAACAGTAGAACCCTCACAAAGGAGGATTTATTACAGGACTGTTGGATCAGACTGACTCAGTTTGAGTTAAGACAAACAAAGAAACAAACTAAACACATCCTTACATCCTGCTCTGCATCATTAAAGCCTCTGAGCATCATAAATAATTCAGTGTAGAGTCAAGTGATTGTGATTCCACTGAAATCAGAGGATCATGCAGCCTGCAGAAGCTGCTGTGCCTCACAGTGTCAGTCTGAGACCAGATGGGTCAGAGCCAGAGGAGTGAAGAGGGTCAGTCTGAGGATCTCGATCTGTCAGCCAGTGATTCCTGTCAGTCGCTGCTTTTCTTTGGCACCAGCCGCAGCTTTTATCGTCTGCTAATTGATTTAACTCCACACTGCAGACCATCAACACCCTGTGATATGACCCCGCTGTGGCCTCATGATACGTGTGTGAGACAGAGAGGGTGAATATATGAGAGGAAAATCCTGACTGTAGGTTAGAGAGTGTAACTTTTAGTAAGATCTGGTTTCATCTGTGTGTTTTATAAACCGGAACATTTTGGATTCAGCCGGCAGCCGAAAATACTGACATGAATATTTAGAAGATTTTAAAAATCTCATAACTCTGTATCAGCCCATAATTTTTTAACATAATTAAAATTCTCAAATACTGCCTTTTACTTACCTCAGTGTGAGAGAGAACCAGAGCTTTATTTTGGGGCTTATGCATGTTTACCTGCTGTCTGGATAAATTAAGTATAAAGTCATCAGGACAACAGCAGAAGTCAACACTTCCTCCATAGTTTTCACATTAAAAGTTTTCCATCCTTCCCTATGCATGCCTTTATTGTGAAAAAACATGAGGAAGCGTTGAGTTTTATTTAACATCGATCAGGAGATGCCCGGAGATAATGAGGATATGAAAACATGGTTTGTGTTAATAGCAGAGTGTGACATGACTCTGCAGTACTGATGAGTCAGTGCTGAGGAAATGTACGATACACTGAGTTTGTATTAACTGGGGAACAGGGAAAACAGAAGTAAAGGCCTGGGTCTGACTCTGCCTGAGGTAAGTCAAGGCTCCAGCCACTGTCTGAGAATCTACTGTTTGTGTGAGACTGTCTGCAGAAACCGGAGGGAAACCAAAACCTCTTTTTATTGCTGCTAAAGCAGTGACATGAGGGTAAAATGTTATTCCACAGAGATGAGAACTTCTCTGTGTTTGGATGAAACCCAATTATCCAGTTAACCACGGAGACAAACACCCTTCAGCCACATCAGGACACTTTAATCCACATAATGCAGCAAATACACACACACATACACACACACACACACAGTACACACTGTAAAGTACGGGAGGCCTGAAGGAACACTCTCCCTAAACACAATTTAACACAGCTGATTTCTTCCCTCCACCATTTCATGCTGATCCCCAAACCGTCAGCAGACCCTCAACCGTGTCGCTGGGTCTGAGCGTTATTGAGAGGTAATGAGTTTGGATTCGTCTTTGCAGCCGTGCCACTGGAGGAGCGGCTGCGTTAATTAAAGCTCAATCAAATGTTGATGAAAAGCCCAGAGCAGTGGCTCTGTGACAGTCACGGATGATGCGCAGGACCAGAGATCTGTTTCTCTAATTAGTACGTTTTCAGAATGACTGCTGAGTCCTCACATATCTCCAAAGAAATCCTCGTTTCTACAGAGCAACAGAAAGTGAAATAAAACCTTTTACATCGGCTTCATTCACTGCTCTGATGTCAGGTAAATGCTACAGGCTGAATTCACTTGATTTAATGTTTCCTGAGGTTGAACCTACTGCAACCTTTCCAGGATCTGGGCACATTGTTTTCATCTTGTCTCGACAAAAAGAAATAGAAAGACTCTGTGCTTGTTTTGAATATTAATAATGGGATAATAATTTTACAGTACATGCCCATGGCTGCACAATAAGGTAAAACAATTAGATTCACATAAGAATCACAATTCTTAAATACTATGATTCCACAAATCGATTCTTTATGTTGTTAATTAAGTTTTGTCTTATTATAGAAAAATACCAACATTACAGACACAATCCTCTAGTGCAATCATTCAGAAACTTAAAGAAAAAAATTATACCTCGACACCCACATGTTCCTTTATTTTCTGTTAACTAAAATGCAAACATGTTACATCCTTGATGTTTGATAGTTGCGCTTTGGAATTGATCAGAAACACTGTCGTCATGATTTTGAGCAGCTCCGTGGACTTTGACGGTTTTGCAGGCTGCTACAGTAAATCCTGTTTCATTATGAGGGTTCTGTTCAACAACCAGACAAAGTACAGCGAACACACACTAGAGTTGTGTAAAGATTATCTTCCAAAATGAAAGTGAAGTGTTTTGTCAACACTTTAAACATCATCATAACCCAGTTGAGCTGAAATGCAGCGCTAACAAATGGACGGCCAAGAACACACACACTGTGAACTCTCTTTTGTGTCCTATTCACCAGACAGCAACCTTCATTAAGACCGGTTAGAATCACTTCCACTTATATTTCATATTTCGATTCAGTGGATAAAACCTCGAGTGAAGGGTTTGTCATTGAGTGAATAGGAGTCAGAGTCTGAAAACGTGCCATTCAATAAAAAGAGAAGGCCGAGTTAACACTCCAACAAAAACAACCTGGCTCAGGTTCATTATGGGTATAAAAAAAAAGCCAGCTCAGACTCACCCCTGTCTGTCTCCATCCACCAGGATTCGAACCAGGATCCCTGTAACAGCAACCAGGATCGGGTAGTGGTCAACACTTTCCAGACCTGAAAGACAAACACATCAGTTTTAATATTGACAGAGGAAGATTCATTTAACTGCTCTGAGGACATGAGACCTGCCATAATGTGTTAATCAGGGATCTTCAGATGAGCTGGAAGGTGGATTTTTCTTTACCTTTGTACAGAAGCAGGCCAGCAGTTTTCCACAGTTTCAGGTCTTTATTCTAAGCTAAGCTAGCTGTTTCCCCAGTTTCAGGTCTTTATTCTAAGCTAAAATAGCAGTTTCCCCTCTTTAAGGTCTTTATGCCAAGCTAAGCTCGCTGTTTCCTCCTGTTTCAGGTCTTTCTGCTATGCTAAGATAGCCGTTTCCCCCGTTTCAGGAAACATTAAGATTTGAAGTTTTATCCTAAACATCTCTCTAACAACCACAGTCACTGTGTAAATTATCATGTCACTGTCAGCGAGGAGGAATGTGAGAGACACTTCAGGATATGTCCTCCTCTTAATCCTCTCCTCCATCATTTTCACCACCAGGCTTCATGAGAAACCTAACAGTTATTCATCACATCTCCTCCTCAAAGTCTCATCCAGTTTTAGTTTTTTCAGAAATGACTTTTTCACGTGCTCCTAAACCCCCAACAACCCAAATACAGCCACAAATTACCCTGGTCTTGTTCTGTTGTTCATTCAGTGCTTGGTGTTGTGAAAACTATTTTCTTTGTTGATGGCTTATAAATAGTCTACTTCATGGATATTGTCTGTGATATGTATCTAGAAGGGACACGTGTTAATGCCATGTATGATCAAGATCCTTCTCTTCACAATAAAAATACTTGTGACAAAATGTTTCCATAGTTTCTAATAATTTACTAGAAATAAACTGATACCTTCAAATTTGAAGGAAATGGATTCATAATTTTGCACTAATTATAACCCTTATTAATTAATTCCAATTGATTAATAGTATAACCTGAGACTATTTTAGTCAGTGCTGAACTGAACATGCAAAATTGTGAAATTTGTCTAAAAGCAAACATATAGTAGTTCAACAACTGCTTATAAACTTACCACAACTAATAGGAAGTAAGTCTCTGTGTTTCCTGTAATTTGGCCCAAATTACATTTTGTTAAAGAAAATTTCTGTGTGTGTGTGTGTGTGTGTGTGTGTGTGTGTGTGTGTGTGTGTGTGTGTACCTGGCAGTCTTAAGTTGACAACACGATCAAACAGGTTCTTCTCTGCTGTTACTCTGTTTAACACCTGGTTCAACAGCTGCAGAAGAAGATACATGAAGTATTTATATGTTTCTCAGCAACTCACTCTCTCACACACACACACACACACACACACACAAACACACAAACACCTCTCCATCCGTTCAAGGCTTGTATTTATTAAACTTTTTAAATGAAAATTTTAGTCTCAAGTAAAAATCTTCATTTTTACTCAAACTTCAGAATAAAAGCTGTTTATTTGAAAATGCTCTTAAATGTACCAGAAATTCTGAGGTGCTGTTAAATAACTGCAGTGGTAAAGTTGTGAGTAGACTTGAGTCTCAGAAGCTGTCTAGGATGATGAATAATAAGTCAGGTGAAGCAATTAGCTTGATAAAAAAAATAGGTTATTTTTACCCTATTTATCTTTATCTTGAGAATTTGCCAGGATGTTCTGCTCCTTTTTCATGTATTAGGGTGAAATGAACAAAGAACAACCTCTGAAGCTTCAGGAACATAGTTGGACAAATGTAGAAATATGTGTGTGTGGGTAGTGTTTCCTTGCTCAGATGCAGTGGAAAGAAACTAACTCCCACTTGATTGTCCACTTCAGACCACTGAGACCTCATTTTAACGGTTTCCATGTTCTCACAGAATAAGGACTGTGTATTCTGCCCCCATTAGAAGGGTTCTATTTTAGTTTTCTCATGGCGTCTGAAAATGTGAATCCTTTTAGATTTAATGTGGAGCTTCAGACGTTAAATGATAGGTTGTACAAACAGCTTCTTCCCTAGCATGACCCAGAGTCACCCAGGTAAGAGAAGTCCAGCAGTGAACCCACTACACCCATCACGCTGTGATGTATGTGACTCCTGCTGTGGATCACCTGAGCCAGTCGTCTGAGGAGCAGCTCTGCAGAGGGGCGGGACCAGTCGAGGAAGATCTCAGGTACCAGAGTGACGGTCATCTCCAGCACACGCAGCAGGCTGACCGACAGGTCGAAGCAGGTCGCACACACCTGGAACAAGGTTATACATATTTAATCAACACGCCAGGTGACTCAGCTTGAAGCAGGGAAGCCTGAACACACACTGATCCCAGTGAACCAGCCACTCAGTTGATCTGGGAGCAGCAGATTTATCCAGCAGGGTTGATATATGAACTGTGAGTGAACAGATTTTTCGGTGGACTTAGCCCTGACCTTGGTGTTGATGGCCAGGTCTTGAGGCCTTGTCCACATCTGAGCTGAGTGTAAAGAGTGTGTGCAGTATCTCACACTGACAGTTTTGTGTGTTTACCTTCAGCTGACGAGTGTCCACAAAGTTCCTCTCTGGACGCTCTGCAGCCTGCTGGATCTGACAGAGAGGGGAAGGAGGAACGTCATTACAGTCCAGTATCTGTGAATCATCTGAATCTGTGTATTATTGTATTGAACCTGTAGTAAGGTAATAGATTGAAAAAAAACTTAAACTTTAATATTTATGCTGACTTTCAAAATTTCACCAACATGAAATTCGGACAAATTAATGAATTTACTGAACTCACCAAATAAATCTACTGTGACATGCAGTTTAAAGTCAGACTCCTAAAACCCTGATCTCTGTCCACTAACTGACAGTCTGAAGCAGATTTCTGTTGAATTCTTACAAGTGAAGTAAGAAAACTTGATTAGTCACTTTGATGACAACGACAGTCAAACTATGAACGTGATACACAATAATACGTCTGCTCAGCAACAATAACAACACTTTCAATTACAATAACATTTTAAAGACCTTTCTAGCCATGTTACCATGGTCACCAGTCTAGTTTAGCCTGTTAGGATGCTAACATTTGCTAATTACCAGGAAACACAGCTGAAGCTAATGGAAAGGTCATTAGTTCTACAGGTATCTTGTCATTTTAAACCAAAGTATTGACAAATTCAACCTGACGATGGCTCACACGGACTTGAAAACTGCTAAAATGACAGGAAAGAGAAGCTAATGCTAAACACAGAGCTGCTGAAAGCCAGTGCAGCTCTGAGGAAACAACAACTAATGCTGCAGTGCTGAAAACACCAGATATTCCCACAGGAAAATGGTCAATTAGAAAACTAAGCTCTGTGAGGTTGCATGATTCACAGAGTCTTACTGAGGATTTATCTGAAAGCCAAAATAATCCTATTAGAGGGAAACAAAGAGCAAGCCTTACTCTGTTTTTACATGGGAGCTTCATCCAGCATCTGACTCTCATACCAGCCAGTCGAGTTATCTTTAAAGGGACATTCCACCAGATTCAGCCCGGTAAATCTGAACTGCTGTCACATTCCTGACAAACATCTCCCCATGTATGGAAGTGTTGATGTCAGTTTCAAATGAGGCTCGATGACTTCAGGTGATTTTAGTCCAATGTAAAAATTAACTCGCTGAGACATGAAACTTTCTCACCACCTTTTAAACCTTCTTCATTTTAGAGCTTTGATTATATTAAATTAGGCAGCATGAATTCCTCCTGGTGGTGCATTCAGGTGCTGACATAAGGGTCTGACAACATAGCTTCACCATTCAGATGCCACACAGCACTGCATTCATAAACTCAACAGGAAATACAGAGTTGTAAGACAGGAGTGTCGTAAACACTGTGCGCTGTATTCAACTATCTTTGAAACGTAAGAGTAAAATCTAAACCAACATGAGTTATAAATGCAGACATGTTTGGTTTCAGGTGGTGGTGTCATCTGAACATTTCATTTAGAAAATGTTACCAAAGCTGAAACATGGCTGCATATTTTGGTACATAAACGGAAGCTGTAAGCTGATGGAGGTTATTTGGTTGGGTAAGACAACTGAAAAACTGAACTCCATTTAAATTCAGAGCAAAGTTTAAGCAGCTTTCCAGAAAACGTGAATTAATGTCTGACGATGTTAAAAAAGAGCAATGATACATCAGTGACTCTTTGGGGACTAAAAGCTGCAGTTTAACACATTTTTCTCCTACTGGTCATTCGACAGTGGAGACAGACATAAATCATTCTTCTCACCTCCTTCTTGAACCTGGTTTTCTTTGCATGAGTCAAGATTTTTTCCCTAAAGTACAAGCTCTATGAATAAATCACCAATGGCTCCTGTGTTTCCTAATACACACTGTAATGTGTGTATCTGTGTAGTACCACAGGGTGCTTTGTCTCACCTCCTGGATCATGCCGATGAACTCGGAGAAGGCCCAGTTGAGCTGGTTCAGGACACTGTTGAGGAACGAGGCGGCCATGTCCTTGTCCATGCTCAGCAGCTGCGCCATGTGTCTCTGCAGCAGCAGTGACGGACACGGCTCTAAACCAATCAGATGAGAGGAAAAAGGTCAAAAAAAAAAAAAACAGCAGCCACACAGGACAGCATGTCCCTCATTTCTCAGTGGAGCAGCAGGTCTGGTTTTACTCTCACACCAAAAGGAGGACGGGGTTCAAAGTCTAATTCGAGGAGAGGACGCAGGAGGCGGCGAAGCAGGTAAGAGGAAAACTGGAGAAAGAGGACATGGTATATTACATGGGAGCAGGCAGGAGGACAAAGGCAGGAGGAGAGAGAAGAAGTGAAGATACAGAGTAGAGGAGGATGAGGAGGAACACAAGTGTATGGAAACGATGAGGGAAAGCTCTGCTGAGCTCCTTCCTCCTTTGGGAGGTGTGATGGAGCACTGTGGAGTCAAGTGTTCATTAAGCCTAATAACTTCTCCCCTCCTGTCCTCCTCCCTCCTCCCTCCTCCTCCTCGTCTCTGTTGCATCCCAGAAGAATAAAATCAACATTTCTGCTCTGAAGCATCAAAGAGCCTAAAGATACAGCTCAGAGGTCAGACTGCTGCAGGCAGGAACACGTGGTGGTGTGGTGCAATCTCTGCTCTGTTCTGAACTTTATACCCATGTATACACAGGTTTTTACCAGCTCTGTTCACCAGTGAAGATTCCTGTGTGTGTCTCTTTGTGTCCTCCTCTGATACCTGTTATCAGCTGGTAAAATAAACTGGACTCATTAAGCTCCACAGTTTGTTATCAATTAACAAATCTCTCTTTAGCCTCTGTCAGTAAAAGTACTTCATTGTGCCGTTAACTGTCTCCTGTGACTGATCTCTGACTCACTCTGACATCATCAGATCATTGATCCTGATTCTCCTGATGCTTCAGCAGCATTTTACTGTTGTATCTGCTTTTAACCACTTTGTATACAGTTAGACAGTTTAGTGCAGTGGTTCCCAGTCAAGGGTCTGGCCCCTCTAAAGAGGACCACTGTGACCTGCAGCGATGCAACAACATTTTGCATTCAGCTAATGTTCAGCACTTCCTGCAGAAAAATCTGCCATTCACCAAGCTGATATTCAATGATCATTAAGTAGAATTAATATTATTTTCACTGTGTTGTTTTCACAGCACAACTGCAGTGAGGACAGGGTTAATGAAGGCTAGGGAGCAGGGACCAATCAGCACCATGTCTGTGGTTCAGGTTTAATACAGAGAAAAATACAGACAGGATAGATTCTAACTAAAAACAATACAATAAAGGAGAAGATAAAGATTTATTAGGTCAATCTAGAACTACCAACTAATACATGAACAGAAAAGTCCTAATCCACATTCACACACAGTCACTTCTGTCAGTCATCGTGTCTTTCTCTCTCACTGGCCTCTTTCAAACAGAGAGTCTGCGATGCTCATTAAGAAGAGCCCTCATTATTCCACCGTCGCTTGTTTACACCAAAACAAACAGGCTGTGTGAAAGAGGCTAGTTTTGTTATAGTGCATGTCTGTGTGTGTCATTTCACCACCTCACTATAATAAACCAATACTCATTACTGACTGAAACCAGAGGGAGGGGACATGGATGAGAGCGAGAGGCAAACAAAACAAAATAAGCACAGAGTGTCTGCTGATAAGGGGAAGACACATAATGACATCCACTGCGCTGAATTCCTCTTGGGAAAATTGGTCACGAAAATCTACTCACTACAGGTTCTACTTCTTCAGACTGAGGAGCTGTAGGTGGGACTGTGCACTCAACACCACTCACAAAGAGTCACGGCAAAATAACGAATGAAGACAGCGACCACTGGGAGTGGTGGAATAAATAACTTACTTTGGAAACTAGCAATGGACAGATCTCCTGAAAGGCATGCAGATGAGAAGGCACACAGACGAGAGTCAATTATCATGCAGGAGAGAGGAAGAGCAGAAAATCACAATTCAGAGGAAAAAAAAAAAAGCCAGAAAGAGCTTTGATCCTAAGAGGACAACGACATGGTAAAAACATGCTAATCATTAAATTAAATGATTCAAGGGACATGACAGCAGGCTGGGAAGGAGCTCGTTATCCACATTACCTCTGTACTTACAACACTTACAACACTGCATTAGGCTACATCCTCACTACTGTTTTAGTTAAAGGCAGCTCTTTCGCTACGTTTTCACCTGCTGTCCAAACTAAACCTGTGTTAGTGTGGACGAAAAAATCATTTCTGATGCGGAGCTAAAACGCTCGTCTGGGCGGAGATAGTTTTTGTTTTAAAATGAAAACACAGTAGTGTGGACGTAGCCTAATGATACATAAACTGAAGATGTCGTCCATTTGTATCGCTCAGTGTGTGATGACACAGCTGTGCAGCGTGATGGTTTGACGCAGGTCTCATTGAGGTTCGTGTTTGTATGTGACGACTCAATAGCAAACAGAACTAACAAACTGGCATCACAGAAAAAACTTGACATAATTTATGGGTCATAGCTGCTGTGGTTTTGTACCTTTCTAAAATGATTATGGTCAGAAAACACCAGGGACCAGTGGACGTTAGCACAGTGTGTGTGTGTGTGTGTGTGTGTGTGTGTGTGTGTCTCCATCTCCCTCCTGCTTCCTAAAATAAACTGCTGATCTCCGTCTGTTCAAAAACATCTATGACAACTTCACTGATTCACATCCCATTTACCTTCATGTCATTTTAAACCTTCCTCTGTGAGATCTCTCACACTCACACTCACACACTCACACACTCACACACACACACACACCAATGATTAAAGCCGCAAATCAACCGTGATGTAGTAAAAATAAAGCTGCTGTAGACATTCAGTCATGGCCTCAATGTATTTATGGAAATTCATGAAAGAAAACCAGGCCTCTGATCTGAACCAGGAACATTCTCAAAAAACTGAAAGTTTTTTTTTCTAAAATAAAAAAGCGAGAAGGGGATGAACAGAAAGAAAAACATGAGGGACAAACAGAGTCAGAAACAGACAAACAGCAGGAGAGAGAGAGAGAACGAGAACACACACTGAACATTATTGATTCAGTCGTTTCATCTTAATTCTACTGAACGACTGGAAAAGATCCCGGCAACACAAAGCGCACAGGTCTGGAGACACCCTGGACTGCTGACTGGTCGACCGCAGCTCCAACACCGATCAACACTTACTCATGTTCCCACTGACAGACAGATCAGCCTCCTGCTGCCCACAGACACTGACAGAGAGAGGGAACAGCCAGGGAGCAACACAGGCTGCCAAAAAATAAACTATACAGAGAGAGAGGGAGAGACAGGGAGAGATGGGGAGAGAGACAGAGAGGGACAGAGAGGGACAGAGAGAGAGAGAGAGACAGGGAGAGACAGAGAGAGATGGGGAGAGAGACAGAGAGAGAGACAGAGAGGGACAGAGAGAGAGAGAGAGAGACAGGGAGAGACAGAGAGAGATGGGGAGAGAGACAGAGAGAGAGACAGAGAGAGGGACAGAGAGGGACAGAGAGAGAGAGAGAGAGAGAGGGAGAGAGACAGAGACAGAGAGGGACAGAGAGGGACAGAGAGGGACAGAGAGAGAGAGAGAGACAGGGAGAGACAGAGAGAGATGGGGAGAGAGACAGAGAGAGAGACAGAGAGGGACAGAGAGAGAGAGAGAGAGAGACAGGGAGAGACAGAGAGAGATGGGGAGAGAGACAGAGAGAGAGACAGAGAGAGGGACAGAGAGGGACAGAGAGAGAGAGAGAGAGAGAGAGGGAGAGAGACAGAGACAGAGAGGGACAGAGAGGGACAGAGAGGGACAGAGAGAGAGAGAGAGACAGGGAGAGACGGGGAGAGAGACAGAGACAGAGACAGAGAGAGACAGAGAGACAGAGAGGGACAGAGAGAGAGAGAGAGAGACAGGGAGAGACAGAGAGAGATGGGGAGAGAGACAGAGAGAGAGACAGAGAGAGGGACAGAGAGGGACAGAGAGAGAGAGAGAGAGAGAGAGGGAGAGAGACAGAGACAGAGAGGGACAGAGAGGGACAGAGAGAGAGAGAGAGACAGGGAGAGACGGGGAGAGAGACAGAGAGAGAGACAGAGAGAGACAGAGAGACAGGGAGAGGGACAGAGAGGGACAGAGAGGGACACAGAGAGAGAGAGAGAGAGAGAGAGAGAGAGAGAGACAGGGAGAGATGGGGAGAGAGACAGAGAGAGAGACAGAGAGAGAGGGAGAGACAGGGAGAGACACAGAGTGAGAGTGAGAGAGAGAGAGACAGAGAGAGAGAGACACAGAGAAAGAGAGACAGCGAGAAAGAGACAGAGACAGAGAGAGAGAAACAGAGACAGAGAGAAAGAGAGAGACAGACAGAGAGACAGAGACAGGGACAGAGAGAGAGAGAGAGATAGAGAGAGACAGAGAGAGAGACAGACAGACAGAGACAGAGACAGAGACAGAGACGGAGAGACAGACAGACAGAGAGACAGAGAGAGACAGACAGAGACCGACAGAGGCCACCTACTCTGCAGACTGGGCAGGTTGGCGTCCTCAGGTTTGGTCTTCAGGAGGTGAGGCAGGCGAGTGTATCTGTAGCCAAAACCACAGCCCTGAAAAACAGGAGCACAGCTCAGACTGTTGGAGACACACACACCAAACACTGGTATGACCTGACACACACTGGCCTGTTGGTGCTGCTCTCAGTTATCAGCCAGTCATTATTTTATTGTGACCCAGACACAGAGTGACCATCACAGTTGACAGTGTAAAAATCAACAAGTCAGTGTCTCTGGTGACAAACTGTGATGGAGACGCTGATTATTCACAGATACTGATACAGCTGTCTGCTGAGGTGTGGGCTCCCTGAAGTTAACCCATTTTGTGTGTGTGTGTGTGTGCGTGTGTGTTTGTGTGTGTGTGTGTGTGTGTGTTTGTGCTTACCCTCCAGAGTCTGACCAGGATCCAGTTGGTCTGAGCCCAGGGTCTCTGTTCATAGGGAGCCAGCAGATTCCTCATCATGGCAACACGTCTGAAAACACAGCACAGATCAGAGCTGGGACGTCACACCTGCAGGTTTCCAGGGGAACCCCCCCCCCCCCCCCCCCCCCCCCCCCCCATCACCTGTTTCCTGCAGCTACATTAGTAAGAACAGTCTGTGCTACAGTGAACAGGAACATGTAAAACTACATTTGTTTTTTTTGGCTTCACAGTGGTTTGGATACTGACCAAAAGTCTCAAATAAAATAACAAGTTGTTTTCTTTATTTTTTTTAAATTTCTTAATATTTATTTGTTTCTTAATGTTGAATTTTTTTCACATTAACACTGATTTTTTTTTCTTTGTGCTGAAGATCATATCTCCATATATTATATAAAACGCCTCCAGTGGAGAAAGTTACATTTAGATTTACTCACTCTGCAAATGCTTTTCTCCAAAGCCACTTACAACAGAGGGACAATACTAAAGCTTTAGTGCAGTAAGAGACCTTGGTCTAAGTACTAAGTGCTAAATCTGTTCAATAAGACAAAATACAAGGAGATCGGGTAAAGAAGTGAACAGGAAGTGTGACTTTGCTTCAGTAAGTGAGGGTGATAGGGGTGTCAGAAGAGGAGGTGGCAGCATCAAAAACAAACATCTGTTCATTTCTGAGACATCTGGTCTCATCTGGCCTCTAACAACTTTAATTGTGTTTCAGAAAAAACTGATGTGAACTGATGCGAGTGTGAGACGACCCGCAGCCAGAATCAGACTGGAGCGTCTGTCTGATCGTACAGGTGTGTTTCAGGTGGACCTGACACAGGAGGAGTCAGGAGAACAGTCTCACAGAGGATCCTGAATTTATTAAGAAAATGCTGAAAAGCAAAGTCACACTTCCTTGTTCGGTGAGCTGACAGCCTCTGTTTTTCTTTTATCAACCTTTTTTGTTCTCTCATGTGAAATGGAGCTGATGTTGAAGTGGATGTTGTGGAGTCAGGATCAGAACATTATCATTGATTTTCTAAAATCCCTGCTCTGGACTGTGCCCGCCGAGCTCTCCGTCACTCTCAGAGTAATGAGCTGCTGTCATAGTAAATCAGGAGTTAAACACATGCAGACTGCAGCCGTAAATTCCAGATTGCAAGTTTGTGTTTCACCTTATCCTGAGTAAATCTGTTCTCAAGTCATTCATGACCTGTAGAGTCTCTGACTTCACCTTTTGGGACAGACCTGAAATTATGAACATCAGCTGTTTTAATCAAGAAAGAGGAAAAGTAAACAAGGACACTCACTGTTCCTCAGGGATCCTCTCCACTGCCCTGAGGGATTGTGGGTAGCAGACGTAGCTGGCCAGTGCCTGCATTAGAGAGTCTTTGATATCTGAGAGGAAGACAGCAGAGAAACCCACAACACTTTTTAACTGCAAGATTTAAACCCATCAGATAAAGGACAGTGGTGCATTTAAAGACCTTCAGATAAACAAGAATAATAATTATAATAATAAAAATAACTTTTATTTGTTTGGCACTTTACAAAAGGTCAAGTTACTTCAACAGGGCAGCAAAATAAAATCTAAATCTTAAGATGAATCTCTGCTCTCATCAGGATATTTAACTGATTCTTTCTGCAGGATACATACATTCTCAGAGAACCAGAAGCATTTTTTTACATCCAATATGAAAAGTTCAGCAGCAGAAAACTTTACTTTTCCACCTTCCTGTAACTTTAAGAACAGGTTGGAGCTGTGTTGAAATATTTTCCCCCTCACCCCAACCAGAGGGGGGCACTACAGAAAATACGATTCTACCAGGAAGAAGGGGAACAGACCCGCATCAGATCCTGTTTAACAGTATTTAAAGTAAATCAAATGACCTGCCTCTCGTTTCCATCTGTTTAGTAAATGCAGCACTGACACTAACGTGCGTCACAGGAAGAATAAAAAGCAGGAAATAAACAGAAGAGGAGAAACAGGAGAGACAGGAGTCAGAGGAGGAGGCTCCATCATTACAGCAGAGTCTCTGCATGTGCAAGCACATACACAGTGTGTGTGTGTGTGTGTGTGTGTGTGTGTGTGTTACCTGTTCCAACTATGCGTGGATCTGCAAAGTGCTTAGCAAGGATAGCAGCTAGTTGAGTCAATGTTTCTTCGTAGCCTGAAGGGATGAAGAAAAAAAGAAAATGTTGGCACATGTGCATGAAATTCTGCTTACGAAGAGAAAACACGTTCATCACTCTGATCTTCAGCTGACAGCAAACATCAGCGACAACCTGGACCCCACTTCAGCGCACACTGAAGAGCTGACACAACAGACTGTCTGGGACACACAAGTGATGACGTTGCAGTGTGAGAGTGCTTCATGAATGTGTAGCAGCTGCTGTAAACTGCTGCTCACTGCTTTCTTTACCTACATGTTGCCGTCTTTGCTTCCTGGTCCAGACGCTGCTTTTAGGCTTCGCCTCTGATGTGTGACTGACATTAGTCATTAGTCTAATTAGCACTGACAGGCTGTCATGTGTTGGACTTTTACTGGAGAAAGTTCCCTCCATGAAATATCTGAGTTTCAGCAGAGTTGGACAGCGATGCACACACTCAGTTATCAGTTTATGAGGAACACCAGCTCAGGCTAAGTCTGATCCAACAGTCCAGTAACAGACCTTCCTTCATGAAGGTTCTGATGTTCAGATTTTGATTCAAGACATATTGATTCAACTGTGCGATCACTTTGAGGATGTAGTTTGTGATGCTGCTGAACAGCATTGCACCTGGTTGACAGTGTTCCTATTATTTTGTCCACCTAATTCAAATCAATAAGGATGAGCTAAACAACACAAACATCTCTTTGTATAATGCAACACAGTTTAAAAGCAGCACAAATGTTTCCTCCACAATTGGATCAACACATCTTTAACATGGTTTCATCAGAATCTGAACATTGGAATCTTTATGAAGGAGGATTTATTAATAGGTTTGGGCTGATATTTGATAATATTGAACATTGCAATATTTCCCTCCACGTGCAATATTTTTCATAACATCAAGAAAAAACTTTTTTCTTTTGCAGTTTTGCACAGTCTGCCCTTCTGCTAAGTCCCACCCTCGTTTCACTGCTCTGCTTACTGTATATTATACTATGTCATGTGACAAATAAAACTTTGAACTGCTGTTTAGTGACAGTCAATGTGCTTGAAAAATAAAATAAGATACAATATAATTTCAAATTATAAAAAATACCTATAAAATTATGTATTATTAAAAACAACTGAACAAACATAAATGAAACATATAACAATATAATTATAAATATCATATAAATATCATTAAACACCCTCCTGTGATAATATCATATATCTTTGTGTGTGTGTTCCCATAGCCAATCTATGCCAGGTGGATTAATTGTTCCCATGGTGATTTTATTTGCATCAACTCCATGTTTTCTTTGATACAGATAAGGAAGAAACATGATTTTACATCACGTTTCCTGTAGCTTTAAAGAGCAGAGTCGTGAAATCAAACACTGATCTGGATGCGACAGATGTGATCACTGGAGCCTGGTGACAGTTTGCTCCTCACAGAAACATCAGCTGTGCTCTACCTGGCAGTTCCTCCATGCTGTTTGCGGGGCTGAAGTAGTTCTTGAGGGCGCTGTATGCATTCATGGCCACATTGAGGTAGAACTCTGGAGCGAAGGCAAACAAGGAGCCGGTGTTGTCGGCGTGTTCAATGGTGCGAATACAAACGCACAGCAGCCAGTACACGTCCAACATCTTCTCCTGTATGGACACACACAGATCGAGGGAGTGAGACAAATCACCAAACACATTAGAAGCGACAAGAATCAACGAGCCAAACACCAAACGCAGACACGGAGGGGCTGGATCACCTTGGAGTAGATGGTGGCGTTGATCCAGGCCAGTCTCCTGCTGAGGTGGTTCAGCTTCTCTGCAAACACCTTCTGGCTTTTCTGGAGCTCCTCCAGGATGTCGGGTCTCTGTAGGAGGCAACGTGCAGAGAGATGTTTACTCATCCTCTAACAAATTACTGTCAGGGTGCGATTTTTCAATTTAACAGGTCTTTTAATAAGAGGACACCTGTGCCCGGCTCCCACCAGGGCAGAGACACTAACACACACAGCGTGGCATTAAGCTGTGTACTTGTGTATGTTTGTGTATCACACATGACTGGAGGTGCTGTGAAGGAAAGCAGGAGGTTACTGAAGGAAACAGAGAAGTAAAGATGTGAGGAAAATAACATGTTTGTGAAGGAATCTTCTTTTTTTTAGTGTTGTTTTTTATATTCTAGGCCCAAACTAATGCTCAAAGACTTCAGATAATTAAGACCTCATAGTGTGAGACAATGGTTCACTGTTCAGCTTCTATTATGACTGACAGATGGAGCCACTACTGCCCTCTGTGGCTGGGGAAACCAAGGTCTTATAGATAAGGAAGCAGTGAAAAGCCGATCTTATAGAGAACTGCCCAAATCCAGTTCTAGTCAAGGATGAGTTCAGTGAGGCAAACGGCATGACAAAGGAACATGAATTAGGTAAGAACCACTACAATACAGAGTTTTCATACATACAGGTTTTGACCAGTGGTTCCCAACCGGTGGGTGAAGATATTGCAACTGTGCCGACAAATCATTTGCAAAAGAGTGCAATTTTGGTGAAAAGATGCAATTTTAAACATTTATAACATAATAATGTTTTTAAATGTTTTAAAACAAAATGAGCCTCACAAACATTACAAATGTTTAAAAACTCCTCTCATTGTTTTTTTTGTTTTTTTCGTATTAAGGCCCATCACTGTGATAAGTCAACGATAGGAACTTTTATGTTGTTGCCGACCGGACCGCGCCGTATACTTCCGTGCTATATCAGTATGATTGGGCGCTAAAAGATTACATCTACATGGCAAAAACTGGAGCATGAACATGGATAACAGGAAGAATTAAAAGGTAAGAGACTCAAGACAGAAAAATGGAGCTTCCTCTGCTTTCAGTTCAATCCTGAATCTTTGAGGTTTACAAGTGGGCCATGAGTTGGAGAACTTTGGGAACCACTGGTTTAGACTATAGTTTAGCCATATTTGGGTAAGGTACGATAAAGTGCTGCAACCCTGTGACAATACGTAGGAATATATTTGCCCTGCAGGAACAGACAACTTCAGGAATTGGTGTAGCACAACTCTGATTCACACGCTGGCTTTGCACTGCTCATCATTTTCTCCTTGGCACCAGGTTCACAAGGCTTCTGCCTGAGAGATCTGAACTCCTGGTGATCTTCTTTTTCTCCAGCTCACAAGATTTCCACCACAATATGGTGTCATCAACAGGATGTCAATAAAACAAGGAAGGTTACTGCAAATTCAAGGCATTTCGTTGTTTTTTGCATCAGACAAATAATTGTGATCTCTCGGCGATGCTGCTTTTCTTCCAGTCTACTGCAACAGAAACTCTGTGGTCTTTCAGTACAGCAGGACAGACACAGGTTTGGCTGTCTGGGTGTTCGCCATGACTGTCAGCGTCCCACACAGAGAATACAACTGTCAGCACAGAGCTCAGCATGTATCCTCACCTCCTCACATCACTACAGATTAATGATTCCCTTTCATACTAATTTAAATTCATGCTCTGCTGGGTGTCATATTCCACCTGCTTCCTCACCGAGCACCACTACAGGTCTCCTTCCTACCACAGTGTCAGAGGTATTAATATCATAAATCCTCTGACAGCTCAGACAGGTTAGGAACAACTCGCACCAGGGATATGGCAACTTTCTGAAACTTCTCACCGAAACTTCATCCTCGAAGAACAGAAAACCTTAAAATCAAATATCTACACACTCTTCTCCAGTGTGGAGTGTGTTGCTCTAAATCAAAGCAACAGTGCAGAGTTAATTACAATCGTTACAATTTGAATAATGATAGAAGTGGCTGGGTCTGTTGCGCACACACTGCATTAACCTGACAATACACAAATATACATCTCTCATCAGAACCACCTCTCACCTGTTTTATTTACCTGCAGATGTATTTACTGGTTTTCTCTGTACATGTACAAATGACTGCAGAACCAACTCCTCCAGTCATGTGACTGTTGAGCTGCCAGTGACACTCGTGCCCTGCACAATGCTAATGAGACAAGCTACTATAACTTCACACACCAACCGTGATTATCTGCTGCAGTAATTGTTGTATATTTTATAAATATCTAATTGTACATGTCATATTATTATCTATTATTTATCTTTTTTCTTAAGTATTTAATACTGACATTTGCAGCTTGCACTGTCCCCCTTGCTGCTGGAACACTGCTAATTTATATTAATAATTATAATGAATAATTAATGAATCTTAATATCAATCTTAATCTTACTATACATGGCTGACAGGAGCGTTGAATGGAGCAGGGCCAATTATCTTCAACTGAGCACCAACAAAGCAAAAGATACTGAAGAGAAACACACTGAACCTCAACAAATGAAATCATGAGAAATGAATGGAAACCATGATTGAGTTTGACGCACCCGTGCAGGGCAGCGAGCGATCTTCTCCTCCGTGTCCTTCAGAGCCACAGCGTACTCATGGACATCGTCTGAGACCACCACCATCTGGAGGGAAACAAGAGAAACACTCGTGAGGGACCGTCACAGGTCTGATTCTCCCTGTTTGAATGTTTTACCAGTGTTTATCATTTAGCTTTATAAAGGTAACCATAACTAACAGAGTCATGGCTACATGTGACATGATTAAACTTAGTTAAATAAGCAGTTAAATATGCTTGATTTTCCCCTAATATAGGGGGGGCACACACAAGACAGTAAAACTCTCATTTTCAAATGAAGTGAGCAAAGCAGTCGGCATTTCCTGTGAGTGCACAACAGCAGTGTCAGATTTAGGACGACACTACCTTGTCGAAATTCACGGACTACGCCAGTGAGTGGGTTACATCATGTATACCATGTACTACACGTACTGACTGAAATATCCAATTTGAGACACACTAATTGTTCCAATTCAACATTTACAGTTTATAGTTCACTTGTCTGAGCTGCTGATCACCTGCAGATCTACCAGTAAACCAATCTAATCAATACAAATCAGTGGAGGACAGTATGGAGCCGAGCTGAACAGACAATCATGTAGCATTATACAGTTTCAACTGTATTTAAATCGATCTGAATTGATTACAAGATGCAGTTTACAGAGATTTACAGATTTGTCACTATGAAGAGGGTTTCAAAATCTTAAATACTGATGCAGTGAAGCTGAAAGAGTTTCTCATATGAGTATAAAACTGAACCAACTGATCCACAGACACAAAGACAGCAGAATAAATCTGACTGTCACACATCAGTCCTGTGTTGTCTTCACTCATCTATACGATGCACTGTTTGAAATGGCTTCTACCAACAGTCTCCCAACATGATGACCAATAAAATGGCACATAGTATAAATTACCTATATCATAAAAAACATATAAGTCACAGCACTGAGCAGCACTTTTCCAAACAGTGCCATCATCACACAGCATTAGGGGGCTATAAAGAAACCCACTTGTGGGCTGTATTTTTAAATTAGAAACAGGACGAAACAATAACAGAGAGGTCGAGAGGCCGAGCTGTCAGGAAGGACAATCTCTGTTCCAGCAGCAGACGAGAATCTGGGAGGATTACTGGGAGATGAGAAAGGAAATAAGAGGGATGAAACGATCATAAAAGAAAAGGGAGCAGGAGAGCGAGAGAGGCAGAGGGACTAAAGTTAAATAATCATCATTCATTTATCTGGGTGCAAGATCCTAAAACTTTTTCATATTTAACCAGAGAAACTGCATTCACCAGAAAGACATTCACACAAAAGAGCCTTTACGTCTGATGTGTTCACACAGAAACACACAATGTTTTCATTATTATCATTATTATTCTATTTTCACTCTCAGGCTCTGCACAGTTCAAGGCCTCCTGAAGGATGGAAGAGTCAGAGTTAGTTTGGTTTCAGAGGAGAGAACAGCTTCACTGCTTAGCTACAGTGAACACTGTTACAGTGATTGTGCTGCTGTTGTAAACTGTTCGTGTACAGTTTTTCCTCTCTCCGATTTTGTTTTCCTGTTAATAAATAAATTTCTGCCACTAATCTGCACAATACACCTCTACAGTCACTCTAACTGTGACTACACCTGTTTTCATTTCATCTCTGAGGACTGAGGCAGGTCTGTGTCGGCCTGAGTATTAACACCAGTCCATCCAGACCTCTCACATCCAGGCACTTTTAACTCCTTACTGTCCAGAAAGCCTATTAGATCAGCTGGGTCTTTCATCTGTTCCAGAGTCCAGGTTCAAGTCAAGCTTCCAGTTGGTACTCATTCAGCTGACCAGCGTTACTGACTCAGCAGCTTTCTCACTAAACTTGGTGAAAAAAAAAAAGTCAGGATGAAAATAAAACCTAAAACAGTTTTTATTTCTCAGTGAACTCCCCCGCCCCCCTGCACACAGTTTTCCATCACTTCTGTGGTCGTCCATCAGCTCGAGGACAGTCTCCTCAAAAACACTTTGAACCTCTCTGTAAATCACTCTGAAAATGTTTCCCATCAGACAGCAGCACTTTGGCAACACTAACTCATCTTAATACTGATACACGATACAACAAATGACCACTCCATCCTTTTTCCACAAACACGTTTCCAAGTCTCATTTTCAAGTCAACAACACAGCTTCCATATAAAAGCTTTATGGCCTGATATCAGGAAAGTGTGGAGGATGAGACAGGAGCGGCTTCCATCTGCCCTTCAATAACCCCTGAGACAGTGACGGCACAGACGAATGTAAAGCAGCTGCTGTGGGTCAGAGCAGCAGAGAGTGAGCAGTGGGACGAGGTGGAGACAGTAGAGGAGCTATGACATACAGCGTAGATGCATGTGATAGTGAAATGAGCTCCTTGTTTCCTTCTTTTTACAGTTGAGATTTAACGTCGTCTTCTCAGAGCAGGTTTTCTTCCTGACTGAATAAACAAGTTCCCTGATCAAACTCAGTCAGTTCTTCATTCAACTAAACAGACAGTAAAAAAGTTCTGAAATGAAGATCTTAAAGAATCAAAAGTACCAGTACTCGTTATGTAAAATACCTCAATCCAGAGAGTTGTTTTTATCATATATGTTCAGTAGCGTACTGTGCACACATCAGCAGGATTTGAATGTTGTCAAGAACAAAGCTATTGGGATAGATTAATAACAATGTTCACTTAAAAAAAAAAAAAGGATATGTTTTCCATAGGCCTACATCAGAGGTCACTAATGGGCAGACCACAGACTCAGTCATATCTAGACCTGGACCTATAACCTATAAATAACTGAGAGTTATTAAAGCATTTCTGTTTCAACCAGCGCAGCTTTTCTAGCCTTTACAGCACTGGCCACATGATGCTACTCAGCCAATCAGTGCAACACCATTCAAACATATAGCTATTATTATATTTTTAAGCCTAATATAGTCTCGTAATCATTTTTTATAACAGACCAGTGTTCAGGACCTTTGCTGTGACTGGACCTCTTTGAATTTTAATGAATACCTCTGGCCTTTATAATTATCTGTAAACCAACCTGTCATTTCAGTTGGCAGACAAATGTTGTGTATTTCCCTGTGAAATAAAGAAGGACAATTATAAAGTAGCACAAATCGAACTTGTAAATGTACTCAGCTGCTCTCATAACGTCCTATCGTTTTATTAATATATTATGGTATTAATTGTATTTAAATGTCACCTTTCAGATTATATAGTATTTTGAAAGGTGCAGGAGTTTTTTTAACAGCAGCTGTAACAGGATAAGTATGTTTGGAAAGCTTCATCATATTAATGAGTAAGAGTCACATTTCAGAGTTTATCCAGCCGCAGACGCAGCCTCCACACGAAGGTCACATTCTTACAAATGAATAAAATATACAGCATTAACCTTTTTGTGTTCATATCCTAACAGATGCTCACGTCACATAATATGTTCCTCCAGTCTGGGTTTAAATACGACGCTGCAAGGAGATGAGCAGAGACTCAACCTCAGAGGCAGCGTCTCTGATTTATGTGAAGCCCCTTGGTACACAATCAAAACACCACACCTCACGTACACATTATATCTGCTCAGGCTAAACTACACTGGCTGACCTCATGCACTTCATAGACAGCTTCATCTGAATGTCACAGCGTGCTCAGTAGTGCAGCCACAACCACCGGCTCACAACAGCTGCTACAGTGACAGAGAGAGTCAGAGAATGACCTGGTTTTCTGCTTTAACTGGTCAGAAAAAATCTCAGTCAAACACAGTGTCTTTAAGCTAATATTAAATAAACGGTTATAATATAAGTTGTATAAGTTGTTCCTCTGTGGTTGACTTTAGCCCCACAGCTCTGATCTATTTGTACAGTATGAAGCATCCAGACCCCTCAGGTGATCTGGAACAGGTTAACTCAGTGTTCCCAGAATCACAACCAAGCAAAGTGAAGCAGCTTTAAGTTTCTCTGCTCCCCACCTGTGGATCAAACTTGCTGAACACCTGAGATCTGCTCAGACTGTCACCTCGTTTAAAACAAGGCTTAAAACATCACTGTTTGATGCAATTTAAATAACTTCTTTTTAATCTTGTGTTATCAGTGCAGCACTTCTTTTAAAATGGTGTCTTAAGTTTCTTACTTGATTTTATGCAGTCTTCATATGACTTATTCAAAAATAGTATTCATTCAAATATGTTTTTATTAGTTTTAAATGTAATCTTAATATTCCTTGCCTATTTCCTTGCCTCTGTAAAGCAGTTTGAATTGTCTCATGTCTGAATGATGCTATATAAATACACTTACAGGTGTCACAATTTGCAAGCTTTCTGTGTTCTTCATACACGGAAAAGAACTGTTGGGTGCGTGACATCAACCATCGTGTGGCGCCAGCACAGAATCGGATACCTGAGACCGATTGATGATCTAAGCCGACAGCTGATTGGGCCATTTCCGATCGCCAGCTGATCGACTGGTGCATCTTTAGTAACAACAGCAGGAATTTAATTAATCTGCATGTACTGATGGTTTGCTGTGTTTTTAACGCAGTTTGCTTCTTAGCCTTATAACAGTCATATCAGCATCGTGGTCATGTGAGTATTGACAGTACAAACTGGTTTAGCAAGAAAAGAAAAAAGAAAAAAATACTGTGATGCAGAAGGTGGAGCAGCTCCTCTCACAATTTAAACCGACTGATCAGTTTATGCCTGAATTCAGTTCATTAGTGCCACAGAAGTAAAATGGAGATGTCACTTCTACATATTGCTGACAGCTTTTAAGAGAATCAGTTAGAGAATCTGAGTCAGTCAAGTTAAACATTTCAACATGTAAGTGCAGACACAAGAGCTGATGAGCTCAGGTCGTCTTAAACCTTTTCTATGACGACGTGACGCTCAGCAAAGACAAACAAAATCACCTTTCCCAGCTGCTGATGAACGCTCAGGTTGTACATCATCACGATCCCATCAACTATCTCCAGCAGAGACTTATCCGCTATGGGCTGATCGGGCTCCTCCACCGGTCGCCCCAGCAACAGGCCGTCGTTACCATGGCTTCCCTCGACTTCAGGTGGAACGGAAGAGAAACAAAGAAGAAAAGGTAAACAAAAATAAGAGGGTACAGGTGCAGAGTACCCTGGACTGTGTCTACCACTCTACAGCCGATGGGAGGTTTTCATCCAGTGGTGTGGAGTATTTTTAGAGGTAAATAAAAAAATGCAGCTCTACAAAGGCTGAATTTGACCAATGAGGGCCTAGAGTTATAAAATTAAATAATAACATTAAACCAACATAAGACCTGGGGGCACCTCGGTAGCTCACCTGGTAGAGTGCGTACCATTAAGGCAGCGGGCCACGGGTTCGAATCCGACCTGTGGCCCTTTGCTGCATGTCATCTCCTCTCTCTCCCTGACTTTCCTGTCACTCTCTCACTGACCTTTCCAATAAAGGCACTAAAAGGCCAAAAAAATAACTTTAAAAAAAAAATTTTAAAAAAAAACCATAAGACCCCACTGAGAAATAATGGCAATGTGCGATTTTGCAGGTCTCTAAATCAGGGAAAATAATTTGTTCAGGTGTGTGGCAGATGAATGAATATGCATACATTAACAGTTTTCAGGGCGTTGATGAAACCTCACTCAGAGCTGCTCCTCTGATTGGCTCACCAACCTGTTGTTACTACAGCTACAGAGAGAAGCCTGAGAGAGGAGATGGAAATCTACACCGAGATGGTTTTTGGTTCTTAAAACCACAAATATATTCTTAAAGATATCAACACTTCAAATAAAACACTGGTAAAGTGTAAAATATGGGACCTTTAATGTCAATCAGTGAGTACAAAGCATCAAACCTTCAGCAAAATACCCTCAAAAACGTAACTATCATCTATCCAGTCAGTGTAATGTTTAGTTACTCACTGTCCTCCTCAGTCCTCTGCTCCACAGTGAGGGTGCGAACTTTCACTTTCTCAGGCTGAGTGAGGGGTCGTCTGGGGGTCATCAGACTGACAGCGGCCGTGCTCAGGAACCGGTTGGCTCGACCCAAAGTGGGAGAGCTCAACCAGCTGGGCCTCGCCAGAGCTCCACCCGTCGCTGCTGCACCAAATGGCCTCTGATGTGAAAAACAATGAAATAACACAAACTATCAGGAAGGAAAATGAGTCAATATTAAGAGATAAAAGACCCAGATGATAATGTATATACTTGAGTTATGATCTTGAAGATTTGCTATCTTATTTGTGGTCGCATTTTTTCTGGCATCTTTTCTTTGATTTAATGTTTGTTGATCATTCTTTTGCAGTTACAAGAAGCAACATAATGAGACACGGACACAAACCTGTGCTGCTCCACTCTCCTCATCTTCATCCAGGTCATCCATAGACGTGGCCTGGATCTCTGCAGGGTCGATGATGATGTTGGCTTTACTGGCCAGGTCATCTGGTAGATTAAAGAAAAGATATTTATCATATATAAAAGCAAAACTTCAATTTGGTTCAGAGTTTTTATTTCCCTGCAAGAGAAGGAAAGAGGAAATCTGACATATTCTGAACCACAATTGCATCATTGTGTCAGAAAAAGACAAGAACAAAAAGTGAACATGAAAGAAAAAACATCAAAAGAAGAAAAAACAGACAATGATCACTGTGATTAGTTCACTGTTCAACTCTTACATCCAAAATACATCCCTGTTTCCTGTCAGACATCATGTTCACTCTTGACACATGAGACAGAGCGACAGCAGATTTACGTGATCTGAGTAAAAACCTGTTTTCTTGATTTGTTGCTCTGCAGTTCTACAAAACCTCTCAGAAAAGATATTTAACATAAGACGAGGAACAACCAGGACTCTTCCTAGAGCTGGCTGACCAAGAACCTGTTGGTCACTGGCTGACAACCATCACTGCAGCACTACAGCGATCTGAGCTTTACAGCAGAGTGGTCAGATGAAACCTCTCATCAGTGAAAGTTTGCAAAAGAAAGCACCTAAAGGACTCTGAGTCTCTGAGAAACAAGATTCTCTGGTCTGATGAAATCAAGACTGAACAGTTTGGCCTCAGTTCTAAACATCCTGTCTAAAGGAGACCAGGTGCAGCTCATCACCTGCCCACTACCATCCCACCAGTGGAGCACAGTGGTGGCAGCATCATGCTGTGGGGGTGGGGTTTCAGAGGCAGGGTCAGGGAGACTGCTCAGGGTTGAGGGAGAGCTGAACGGAGTAAAGTACAGAGATACACTTAATATTCAAAGGTTTACTTTCCAACAGGACAGTCCCTGTCCAGCCTGAGAGGAACTGAACAGAAGAATGGTCTGAAAACTTGTATCACTCTGAAATTTAATTTAATAAATTAGTAAATATGTCTAAAATTCTGTTTTGCCTTTGTCATTATGGGATGTTGAGTGTAGACTGATTAGTGAAAAATGAATTTAAATGCTTTTAGGCTGATGCTGCAACATAACAAATGATGATGTTTGCTGAGAAATGAAAGTATCTTCCAACTGTTTCATTACAGACCCAGAGCACCATGTATAAATCAAAGACATTTAAAAAGGTATTTAACAACTCTCATCACCAAAGACCCGTTTACTATCAGAGCAACAGGAAAAACTGTTTCTATAAATATAAAATGTTTAATGACTCTTTACTCACAAGGAGATAACCAGAGGAGATTTTCTGTATAAACAATGTTTTTCTGTTGACCAAAATCCCCTTCAAGTACAGAATTAATGTGCAATCCTACCCTCAACTGAAGGCAAATGTCCAGAACATGATTCTGCAGTTATTTTTCCTCTGTAATAAGCAATTTTTCCCAGAATAGCAGCTACATAAAAGCAGCAAAATAATATTTACATTTTAAAAGCTGGAACCAGAGACTTTTGACATTGGGTCTCAAAAAAAATACTTAACATCATCATAATTATTGCTTAATTTTCAGTCAACTAATCCATTAATTGACTAATGATTGCACCAATAAAGACACACAATACAAATACTACTGAGATCCAAAACACAAAGCATCCAATTAAAAATCCAGTAAACCCTCTGCTGATAAACGCTGCCTTGTTCATTTCCTTCCTCTCACGTGTACTTTATGCAGACGGAAAGATCCTGCCTGGCAATCAATCAAACTGATCAGTTGGCTGATCAATAAATGAGGTCAACCTTAGTTAGCAACAGATGACACAACGTCATAAGAGCAGCTAGCGGGTGATGAACAGCCCAGTGATTTACAGAGCTAAACGATGGAGGGTGTTAATCAAGCCAATCAATTAAATGCAGGTGGAGAAGTGCAAACACTGATGGAGAGAGGGAAGGAAAAAAATGAGGGACTGATGGAGAGAGAGAGGAGGTAAAGAAATGATATATCAGAGAAAAGAGAGAGCAGAGAGGCTGAGAGTGAATGAGGAGCAGGAGGAACCAGGAGAAGATGACCTGAAGAATCAAATGACAGCAGTGCTGTTATGAGGCTGTGAGTATTATTGTCTCACTCTGTTCAAATCAGTGGACAATAAGAAAGAAAGTCACACCTCCCCAGAGGACGTGAAGGGTATTGTGTGTCTCTAAAAGCTTCTATTTCTGAATCAGGACAATAATCTGTTTCTATATCAGCAGCAACCACCAGCCCACAACACAGAGTCACTTGCCTCTTCTGAATGAAGATGTGAACTGATAACAACCAACACGGAGCTCAAGTTACTGGATGCAAAGCAACAGCGTCACAAACAGGTCCTTGATGTTATTGTGGACAAAAGCTGAGTCACTAATGAGGGAGTCTGCATTGTTCTGCTGTTAATGACCTCCTAAACTCTGTCATAATACGATGAATAAACTGTGTTGTGCTGCTCACAGCCTGTCAGAGCTGCAGAAGTTGTACTAGAGGGCTCTCTTAATGAAGAACACAACTCTGAACAAATCTCAGTGATAAACACGATTACATTCACAGATGTGGCTATGATATTAGTATGTTCAGAGAGTATTTTCAGCCACTGACACTTTTTTTCTACTTATCCACAACATAAAAAGGACATTTACAGGGAGGTCAGCTCGGTGATGGAGCTTTCACTGTAAAATTTCACTTTCAACAGCCTGAGACTGAAACATGATCAGATATTAATGACTCGTGAAAAACCTGGGTCCTGTCTGTATGATTTGTTCTTTGAAGAAGAGAAGATGAAGAAGGACTTCAGAACACACACATACACACACACACAAACAAACAATGCTAGACACTCAAGATTTAATATGTTACAGAAGCATAGCTACCAGTTCTCAGAAGTTATCACCTTGAATCTAGACCCTGATCCTTTACATATCATCCGCAACTAATCTGAATCAACAGAGAATCTGATTTTAACTCCATGAAGAACAGTGAATCTTTCCCAGTAGAAAACTTTATTTGCTTCAAGAAACATACTGACTACATTTGGCTCCTGATAATTAAGTAACTTGCATCTTGATATTAGAAAATAAGTCTACTTTTTGCACCTTTATAATATTTCACAGGATCATGTGTGAATAACATATCCTTTCACTTATAACTGTTCAACTGAGCAACAACCAATTCATGTTATGTAAATGTGACCTCAAGAGCCTAGAGCCAGATTATGTTAAATCAGCTGCAACTTTGTACAACAAAGAGACTCAAAATCACCACAAGGAGACTAAAAAACTTCCACGAAGAGATGCAAAACCACCACAAAAAGTTGCAAAACCTCCACAAAAAGATGCAAAACCTCCAGAGTGATGCAAAACCTTCACAAAAAAATGCAAAACCACCACGAAAAGATGCAAAACTACCACAATAAGATGCAAAAACTCCCCAGGGATGCAAACCCACCACAAAGAGATGCAAAACCTCTACAAAAAGATGCAACACTTCCACAAAGAAATGCAAAAACACTACAAATGCTCAGGGGGCCACTGTCAACTAATGCATCCAGGCCACCACCTAGATAAACAGCAGAAAGCTGATAGATGATTAGATTAAGCAATTTAAAACATCAACTTATTGATTCAAATTTTGCAAAATCATTTCCATTATGAGTCGATGTGTCTCCTGACAGTAAAAGTTATAGCTAGCGTTACTGTCTCCAGAAGGCAAGAAATATATTCCAGACCTTTGTGAGTGATGTTTGAGAGTTTCTAATATCATCTAAGGGTTTTTCTGAAGGAACTGAACCAAGTGCATTTTAGACCTGCAGATACTCGCACAGACAGACAAACTCCATCTCTAAAGATATGTTTATGGCAGCTTAAATAAACCTTTGAGCTGACGCTGAGCAGTCTTTGTTGTCTTCCGCTGTTACGTTTTTTCTCCATTAAGATGAGTGATGTTTGAAGGACATGTGAAACATCACCCTCCCCTCATCACCAATCTAAATAAAACCGAGGAGCTTCTCTACTCTCAGGAAAAAATCGAAATGAATGAGCCACTGCAGCAGATAATTGATTCCAGCCGCCGCACTCAGTCTTCCTTGGCAGTGAATGAACAGCAGATTGTTCGTACCGTGAGTCTGCAGAGAGAATATCAATCCACATTACACACCTGTCCCCCACATCTGCTGACGACAACAAGAAAACACCGCGCTCACTCCGAAAAGAGAGCACACAAGCACAGCAGAGCCTCTGTATGGAAACGTTCATCCACTGAGGTTCAGTGCTTGTATTTTTCTCAGTTGAATATTTACGGTCTTCTGAGGAAACCTGACTGCCTCAAGATGTTGGTTAACACCATTTTCACACCATATTGTTCAGTTAATCAGAACATTGGGAGAAAACAATGTGTGTGCTGTATTCTGACGAGTTCACTGTTACTATGCACTGCTAGTGTTCAGCTAGCTTACAGGTAGTAAACAGCTTAGTCATGCAAAGGATTTGAACGAGTACGTTCCAATAAATTTACATGAATGTTTTCATCTGTAGTTTCACAACGCTAATGTCTCCGAAGTCGTGACGAGAGGAAATTGTTCTTGCTCAGTAGCACTCTTCATTATACATTAATCATTTTTAATAGTATTTAATAACTTATATATAATTCAGTTGTAGAAAGGCTTTGGCTTTTTGGTCACACTGATTTACTGTAAGCATAAGAACATGACTAAATCAGACAGTGCAAAATGATGCTGGCTTAGAGACATTTTAATGTGAAATTATTTATATTTCAAGGAAATAAGTGAAAATATATTAAAATGGAAGTAAAAGTTCTAAACACACAACACAATTAATGCAAAAACATTCATAAATATTCAATTGTTCTGGTTGATTGTACCTGAATGTACCACACTAGGAATCAGTACATGCCTGTAACTGTGTTTCTAATACACACAAAGCAATTCCTCCCTCTAGTGGAGTTCAGTGAGACCAGACTGCAGGGACCAGTTCTCCTCCTGAAGATCAGATCCACAGTTTAAAGCTTCAACCCATCTATCAGTCAATGTCAGGACTCAAAAGTTTAACTGTGGATAAGAAAGGATGTGTAAACCTACCAACCAATCAGAATAAAACTGCAAACAAACCAATCAGAATATAGCCACAAACAACCAGCCAATTAGAATACAGCTACAGATGAACCAACCAACTAATCAGAATAAAACTACAAATCCAAGAACCAACAAATCACAATACAACTACAAACCAACTAATCAGAATACAGTGGCAAACAAACCAGTCCAAATAAAACTACAAATCAACCAATCAAAATATGACTAAAAATCAACCAACCAATCAGAATATGGCAACAAATCAACCAATCAGAATGTGGCTGTACAGCTACTGTTCATATTATGCAAGTCTGGGATTCATGTTGTAATTGTTTTAACCTGATTGTAAGTCCTTTGCACCTTTTCTATTGTTTAACGACTGAAATCCTCTTTAAACCTCTTCCAGATATACCAACCTTTGAGGGTCTTCTTCAGGTGGGAGAGGAGCCCCCCCAGTCTCTGCAGGTCAAAGTAGTCCACCTTCCCATTGTAGAAGAGCTGAGGAGGGACATAGGCCTCTGGAGGAAGAGGAGATAGCAGAGAAGAGTAAGAGGTGAGAGGGTGATTTTTAAAGAACCAAAACAGTGTGTTTGGGTAAAACAGGACAGAGGTGATGGGTGAAAAGGCACGAGAGCGAAGAGAAAGATCAAAGGGGTAACATGAGAGGGAAAGAGGAAAATTCAAAGTGCAGATATAAACAGAAAAAGGCAGAAGGGCAATGAGCAGAACATAACACAGAGGCCAGGAGGTGGAGATAATGGGTGTCAGGGGAGCGAGGGCAGAGCAGAGAGAGCGAGCACATTAACAAACTTCATTATCATCCAAGAGCAGAAAATGTAAGAGCTTCATCGACCTCGTCCTTATTTTCAGTGATTATAAGACCGTCCCCAGAGGTGAGGAGACATGAGGAAAACACAAACAGAGAGGGCGCACGAACACACACACACACACACACACACACTTAATCTGTATACATGCACAACAGGCATTTATGAATTTAATGGCAATATCCTCCATTAAAAGGCCCTGGTCTTCACAGAGGGGATGAGGGACTAATGTGTGTTGCTGGCGTTGTGTCTGAGAGGACTAGAAGAAGAGGCTGTTACCGAGGTTTAGCATTAGCTGTTAGACATTAATACAGCCACATAGTGTCTCTGTTTAAAATACTGTCTGCTTAAAGTGAATTTAAGCAGCACTTACGTCCTCAGTATGTTGCATTTAAAACACAAATACAGTGAAGTGCACATAATGAACAGATGATTGTTTCTTTGACTGAGAAATTACAGGAGCTATGAAAAGTATTCACCGACCTACAGTGGAAGTTTTCATGTCTTACAACATCGAATCAAAATAGATTTGATAAACAGAAAAAGGTCTTTTACAAAGTAAATCTAAATTAATTACAACGAAGACATGCAAAATACATGTTGGCATAAGGATTCACCTCCTTCAGCAAGACACAGATAAATCACCAGTGGTCAGTTTGTCCTTTCTTTTTTATTTATTTTTTTTAACCTATATTTATTCAGGGTAGTTTCACTGAGAGCTGAACTCTGATTTACAGGAACGTCCTGATCACATTCACACAGTTACACATCCACACCTGGAAGCTGCGCAGTACAACCACACTCTGACCTGCCGGCCACCGAGCAGCTCTGCTGGAGCAGCTGGGGGTTAAGGGCCTTGCTCCAGGGGTGCGATTAGAATAAGTCCTGTTTTTTTCACTTATCCCACCCAGATTTAATCCTGGCAGTCCAGGGATCAAACCGGCGACCTTCCATTCACACATATAAACCTGCGCACTGCTCTGTGATGTACCTTCACTGCTGACGCTGCCTGGATTCTTCCTGTTGCCTTCGTCCCAGCAGGCTTTCAAAGCCGTGATGAGGCGGTGGAGGAAACACACCATGTACTCCGGAGGACACAGAGCTGTTGGGTGCTGCGGAAACACACACATTTTTAGAAACACACACACACAAGATGGTGTTAGTGCAGGGAGACAGTGGAAGAAAGTTGCACTAGGACAAATATTTTATCTTTAGCCTGAAACAAAAACTGAAGCCGGAAGGATTGCTGATTTTTTTAATTAGCCGGGAGTTAGGGCGGAGTCAGGCTCTGCCAAGATGTTGACGGCGGAGCAGCCCACTCTGAGCTCCAAAATCACTTTTCAGACGTCATGTAGAGGCTACGTCCTTCCTGATTTACAGTCTCTGATTTAACATCCAAATAAAAGCAGACGCTTATGTACAGATACTGAGCCAGCATTATTCCACACAGGGCTGTGTTCACCAGCATCACAGCTGTTGTGACAATATGTCTGTAAAATACTAATCACACACTGGTTGAGTTGTGAATGGTGAAGCAGCCAGTTAAAGGTTTCCTCTAGCTACTGAACCTGTGCTCACCCCTCTGTTGCTGGCATTTTCCTGGAGGAATTTTCTGAACTTGTTGAGGAAAATGTAGCGAGAGGCTTCTCCCTGAGAGAGACACAGAGAAAAGTGATCAGATAATATTGTCAAAGTGCATCCCCATAGGCTGCACACAGACAGAAATAATACACACACTACACACAATGTGAGTACTGAGCTAAAAGGAGTTTCGATAGACTGTTTCCTGTGTCTGATCTTAAACAATGAACTAACAACTGATAAAACCTTCTCAGAAAGTAGATGACAAACAGAGTAAACATCACAGAATCTTATTTTTCATGAAAAATGAGGAGGAAAAAAAAAAATCTGGATTCAGCCCCGTTACCCATTTATCACTGTACTGTTAAAGAGTAACTGAACACAGTCTAATAATCTGGTCTTCACTGACAACTACAGGTGACAACATGATTTTTCCACATTCTCTGTAGCAGTGACGCATCGTGTGTGTGGTCAGGTATTAAACAGACTACACCTTTCAGCTCAGAGAGGCCAGTACAGCTGTAGTCTGGAGTCAATTTTTTAAAAAAATAACAATTTAAACAATATAAACTGCACATACCGTTGTTTTGTCTTTGTTATTGAGTAGCAACCTCAGGATCTGAACCTGCAACTCTTCCACCACTACAGCAGGGCAGAGGAGACGACATGCACACAGCGTTAGTTCAGTTACTGTTTGGACAGACGTGTGAGTGCTTTACAGTTTCACTACAAAACTATCACAACATGAAATAGCAGCAGCTCCTATAAAACTAAATAATAACTTTGTAGATACTTTGTAGATTAGTTGTAGGAACCCTGTTGTCTGTAGTAAAGGTGAATGTATGTGAATGTAAAGAAGTCTGACCTTCAATCCTCTTTTTGAGTCTCTGACAGCCTCGTTCATACGCCCGACGCCTCAGACGTTCATCTGCACTTTCATCTTTGGGCTCGCGCTCGTCTTTACCCTGAGGGGAAGAAAGATGTCAACACATCCCCAAACAATCAGTCAGTCAGTGGACAGTGAAAATAAACACAGGTCATTACAACTAGTTAAAACTACAAATAACTAGTGCTCTATAACCAGTTATCCAGTGCTCATCTGCAGCTGATCCACAAACCAGTCCAGTCCTTACCAGGCATTAATCCAGTACACAACAGTTCACAACAGGGGTCCTCAGTGAGAGTTGACTAAAACTTTCATTTGAATCATAACAAGGCTATATATCTGAGAGAAGAGGACGCACCATAACAATATATGTATATTTCTCATAACATAAGTTAACAGGCAGAGTAGTTGAAAGGGGAACTGGACAGTGGAAGAGATTGGCTGTTGCGGAGGGTTTGCCACTTGTGTCTGTGCAAAAAATACAATTATTTTGTTTTACTTAAGAGGCCACTTTGTTTTTTCTTTTCTTACACCTCAATGTGTAAATATCAACTTAAAATTAATTTTGGCTTCATAACTTGGAATATAAAACCTCTGAAGGTTATTTGAGTTATTTACCTACACACACATAAAACCTACAAGCAAAAACTTTGTTATTTTCTGCTTTTCAAGTTTTATCACTGACTAATATTTCACCACAGAGAACTACAACATATAATCATAATTCCTACTGTGTCTGGTTTTCATCAGTAAGTCTCTGAGACTCTCTGTGGAGGCACTGGTTTTAGTCTGAGTGTAACTTTAAGAGTGATTCCATGGAGCTTGATAAATCGGGGCCCTTGGACACCAGAGGATTGAGGAGACTGGAAGGCAAATGTAAAACACCCGGTCAGTTTTACCTCCTTGTCAAAGTGCGTGGGCCACCAGGTGGTCGGGATGAGCTCCTCGAGCCCCGCCTCCTTCACTCTCAGAGGAGTTTTGATGTAAAAAAACACAACCGAACGCAGAACATCAAACGTAAACCAGTGTTAAGGAGACAACTGTCTGTAACGCTGCCTACAAGTTAACTCGCTGAATGTTTAAAAATTCACCTCATGTACATGAACAGTACTGACCGTCTGACTCAAACTATGCAGAGCAACCTTTCAAACTGAGGAACAACTGCAAAACTTATCAAAGTATTTCCACCTTAACTGTGGACTGAAGAGATGACAGCAACAAGCAACACAAGGATATAAGACGTTGTTGAGCAGGTATTTTCTGGACTTCTCATGATGCAGGATGGCCGTGGTCAGACGCAGATAGTGGATCTGAAACACAGGTCAGTAGTGTTATCAGTCAGACATGGTGGTGATGTTAAATGCATATTATCCACCTTAAAACCTTGAAATAAACTGTGAGCTACAGGTTTTTGGGGGAAAAGTATGGTTTGGTTTTTGGATTAGAATTATTCTTAATCGACAAAAACACAAAAGTTCAACAACAGCTGTGACTGTGCATTAAACTGATCTCCATTTATGATTTCAGTGATACAACAATCACAATCTGGGAGTCCTAACCCAAAGGAGGCCACAGGTCGAGAGAAGAGGTATGGTCCCATACCGCTCCTCTGGCTTTTCTACAAGTCCTACCTGGAAGCCCAAGTCAGGTATGATGGGAGAGAAGCGATAGGCCCTCAGCAAGGACATCATCAGCTGCTTCAGGCACTCGTTCACTTCATAGTCCTACAGGGAGAGGGAGCGAGAGCGAGAGAGCGAGAGAGAGAGAGAGAGAGAGGCAGACAGTCAGGCAGAAGGCGGAGCAGAGCTTTATTACTTATGTTTATTACTTATTTTTAACACCTATTAAACTCAGAAAAAAACTTAGATGCTGACACCAAAAAGTTACAATGCGTTTTAAGAGCAAATGATTTGTTTGTGTTTATTACCAGAACAGACACTTGCAGTGAGTAACATGCACTTCAGTGACCAGGTTACAGTAAATCAGATATGTAGCCTACCTCCGACCCTCTTTTAGGAAGCAAGGCTTTGTTATTCTAACTGCATTTTCCGTGCAGTACGACGGTGCAGAGGAGGATAGACAGAGTTTGTTCATCAGCAGAACCAGAGTGAACCAGACTTCCGGAGAAAACTTTGTGTTGGGTTCATCTCATCAGAGTTTGTGATAATCATTTTAAACACAGGACACATCACTGTGTGTTGTGATCTTTCATCCAGCCGGCTGAAAAATCAGCATTGTCCAGGAGAAATCCAGGTGGTGTAACCTCGGTACTGAAGTGCATGTAAACACACTGCTGGGCTTAAAACTGTTCATGGTGCAATGCACAGACTTTGTTGCACCAACAGCTATGATGTTGTAACATTATGTTACAATTTGACTAGTAAAATTATGATATGAATAAACACTATATATGTGCGCGTGTGTGTGTGTTTACCTCCATCAGCAGCCAGAAGAGATCCAGAAGTTGCTGTATGAGCGGATGTTCATCAACTGAACCTCCTCCCTCTAGAATCCCCAACAGGAAGTTCATCAGCACATCCTCCACCAGGTAGACTTTACACTGGAGAGACGTTCAGACAGACAACACTGTGACTACAATACAGTGGAGACACCATAAATGTCTCGCCATCAACGCTGAACATTAAAGACACGTGTAACTAAGCAATAATAAATAAATCAATGGATAAATAAATATCATTACCACCACTCCAAATATAAATTATTGCATTTGCAATGTGTAGAATTTCACTGTGGTTTTATGCTGTAGTTGAAACCTTTCAGTATGTACAGTGTATCTCAGTGTCAGAGGTTGTGATCTCTGACAGTGTCAGGCCTGATACGACCAACAGATGGTGCAAGAGGAAACAGTTCAGTAATGAAGTCCTCTTCTGGTGCTTCAGGATGAAAATGTCTTTAAAATACAAGCTGATTGGACAAGAACTGTGAGTGAAATAAACTACTGAGAATATACAGTATAAACACTGTATATTACTGTAACCCATTACACACGTCATTAAAAGACCAAGTTCCTCTACAAGTACAATTCAGCTTCAGTAAAAACAGCTGTTTCACCATAAGTGGTGCAAAGTGGTTGAAGATGTGAGCCAGAGTGATGAGGACTGTGGGTTCTCCATGAAGCCTCCACATTGCACTGTCCTTCTCCACCAGCCTCTCCTCCTGCAGCAAAGACAACAACTTCAGAAATACAGGACACACAGAGGAGGAGGTGTCCTCTAAAACTCATGTATATGTGACTTTGCCTCTACAGGAAACAACAAAAGAGACAGAGAAACAGGAGGCTGCTGATTGAAAAAAAAAAAAAAACAGGACATTAACTTGCTTCCAGGAAAAAACTGTCCGCTGTTGTAAACAAACAACCAAGGACAAAACTAAAATTACAGTGTGATTAATGTGAAAGGGTAATTATTTGTTTCAGAGCTAATTCAGATTAGCTAATCAACTACACACAAACCAAACAAGCAGAAGCGTGAAATTAGTCAGACTCTGATCTAATAAAACCACAAACCAGAACATTTATCTGGCGGAAAATAAAACTTTAGCCCAGAGAACACACAAAACCACCCGGCTCCTGTTCCTACCTGGGTATCGATGGCAGTGGAGAGGATGTTCTTGATGTAGCCCAGCAGTTTTTGAGCTTTCATCAGGTCTGCAGCTGGAGGGTTCTGCAGGGGCATGTAGCCATCCACAGGGTATGTGAATCACACTCAGGTTAAAGACAAATACTGCACTTAGTAACATGTATGAAGTAACAGCTGTGCTGCAGTGGAGCCGAAATAAGAAATATTTTGAGAAACCTCTTTGTATATTTTCAGTTTCTGGTAACAAGAGACAGAAATGCATAAGTATTAAGACAAAACTGACAACATGAGGTCACACATCCACAGACCTTTTTTTTTGCCTCTGTTGGGAACTAATTCTCCTTGTTGTTGTTGAAGTTTCTGTACAAATAAACTTACCCGGTGTGGACATGGTCCAAAACAGAAATACAGAAATGAAACAAAAGAGGAATAAAAATGAAGGAAAGTACTCAACATAAGATGCTGGATGTCACCTGAGGGCTGAAAAGGATATCTGAGAGGTCTACTGCCAAAGTTGAAAGCCACCGACTCCTTAAATGAGAGGCTGATAGCAGGAAAGTACGCGACACCTGGACCCATCTTAATGTTGGTGAACGCTGTGCCCAGAGACTGGCCATTCCTGAGGACATCAGAAAACAGCATGAAGATACGCAGGAAAACAGCCATGATGTAAAGACTACATGACTGTAACTGATTCAATCATTTAAAACAAGGTTGTTGAACAGCAGCCAAGAAAGTTTTTATTGTAGGATAGAAAATCACACAGACTTATTATATCAAACAATAGTCATCTACCTTTCACAATTTCTTTGGTTTTGTTTTTCTTTAAATCCTAAAACACATTAGACTAAAATTTATGTGCAGATAACTGATAAGTTTCTATAAACTGCGAGGCTGCAGGATGATTGATGAACTGAACATTGGCTTTTCCTCTTCTTCTTTCTTCCTCATCTGCTTTTTCTGTACTTTATCGTCTGAGTTTATTATAGTTTCTTCTTATCCTGCAATTTGCCCTTGAATGAATACTTGTGGAAATATTCCCCTTCATTTCCTCCGAGAGTCAGATGTCTAGACCCACACCACTCTCATGTCTGTACAGTTAATATGAAGCCACAGCCAGCAGCTGTTTAGTTTAGAGCAAAGACCGGAAACAAGGGGAAAAAGCTATTTTCACTTAGCATAAAGATAGAAAAACAGCTAGCCTGGTTCTGTCCAGATCAACATCTTCTCATCTAACTCTCCGTCAGAAAACAAATAAGCATATTTCTCAAAATGTCAAACTATTTTTTACTTACTTTTTTTATGTTGGTCATGAAAAAGAAATATAATTGAGTCATTTACTTACAGGCAGAATGTGATGGTTCCCTCATCCAGGTCTATCAGACAGCTGACGATATCTCCTGCCGCCCACGACTGAGGGAAAATAAATGGCTGTTAATCTCACCATCGAGGTGCATTTACAGTATAACATCACAGTTAGAACTCTCCAGTGAATGACTGTTCACCTTCCCGTAGTTAGTGGTGGTCACGTTCCACTTTCTCACTCTGTTTCCATCATACGCGTATGAATCAGGTGTGTCGCCCACTCCCTCCTGAGGGGAAAACACACAAAAAAAGACAGTTGCATCTTCTGTACAGTGACACACATTCACATTCAAACACATTCATCTCTTCAGTGTGTGTGTGTGTGTGTGTGTGTGTGTGTGTGTGTGTGTGTGTGTGTGTGTGTGTGTACCTCCTGGTTGAAGCGGCAGTTGAGAGTACACCACCCGATCTGCATCAGACCCTGGGAGGAGATCAGCACCTCGTATGCCCACTTCCCTGCAGAGAGAAACAGAACAGACGACAATAAGAAAATCAAGACTTTTGGTTGGAAATATTAACACCATTAAACTTTCATATCTAATAACATTTAAGTAATGAAAAATAACAAATCAAGTATTTAAGCAGCATTGTTCCCCTCAGCCCCATCAGGGTCTGGATGTTATTTAACCCTAGTAAAGCACATTGAAGCTTTTCTGTAGGTTTGGTCGAGTCTGCATTTGAACTACCCTGTTCAGATTCTAACCCTGATATAGTGGAGTTTTGCGTTAAGTGTACAAATATAGCATTAGACAGCATACTGCATAATATGTAACTGTTGCCTTAAACACCCTGCTTCTTTTTCTCAGACACAAAGAGACTATTATACAAAACTCTGCACTCTACAGTTCAGCCTGAGCCCATCATAAGTCACATGTTATCATCTTTTAGATTTAAGTCATTCCATGGAAACTATATCTGTTTATATCCTCAACTGGAATAAACTGTTTTACCTTTATAAACACATGTTGTGGCTCTGATGGAGCTGAAGTTGCTGTGGCCGATGACCTGAAATTATAAAAGTTAGAATTAAAAATAATATCCTTCAGAAACAGGTGAGACGCCATCTTTTAAAGCAGTGGTTACGAATTTATTATATCACAAGTGTTGGAATCACAGTCGGTAAAGTGTTAACTCTTCCTTCTGGGACGAAACGATGGATGTGTGACATCATCTTACCCCTAACAGGTCATCATCTACAAACAGAAGTCCTTCAAAGCCGCTGGTGTGATCCAGGACGACTGGCTGAGGACCCAGACGACCTTCGACAGCCTGATCTGCAGACACAGAGAGATTCAAAGGTTCTGAGTATTAGTACAATTCAAGTGTCTTTTTCCTGCGTTCTAAGTACGTCCACATTGAGCTGATCAACTTAACATTTCAGCCCTGCAGTGTTTGTCTCATCCACAAACTGAGCATTTCAGTTTGTATAAATCTAAAAATGGCCTGATGTTTCAATGTGTTCAGGGAAAACTGAGCTTTTGGTAAATGATGGCATCAGCTGCTCAGTGAGGGCGGGGCCTGAGGATCTGACGGCATCACGGCTGCAGCATCTATAGGCAGCACTGGAGGAGCAGAGAGTCGGTTCTTCATGATGTAGTTTATAAAGTTGTTTCACTGACTCATTTCATGTTTTACAACATAAATACACACTGGCAGCTCAGTTAGATGGTAACAGATGCTTTACACTAATTGTACACTAATTTTCTCTGTCATCACTCATTTTAGATGTCAGTGCTGTCATTGGATGGATTGATCTTCATTCATCACATGAAATAATGATTGTATCTGCAGCTGCTGTTTAACTTGGCTTTTGTGATCTGTGACCAGTTTTCATTCTGGTTCAGTGTCTGACAACAGAAACAGAAAAATGTGGAAATGAGAGCAACTGCGTGTTGAATTGAGGTGATGACAGAGCAGGATTAACAGACTGTGGCAGTGAAGCTCAGAACTTTATGTTGTCTCTTCTTTCTCTGCGATCGATCTCTGTAAATGTCAACACAGACCGTCACACAGCCTCTGTCATTAACCTGTATTTATGTTGATCGTGTCAGATGACATTATGATCATGAAATACAGATGTTATCAGCTGTCTGTCTCACTTCTCACCAGATGTTCCTGTGCTGCAGTTTGTTGTTTAACTGAAGAGACTTTGAAGATGAGATGTGATTGTTTTCATGTTGTCCAGTTGTCTCGCTGTGGACAGAGCTCACCTGGAGACTCTTTTCAAAGAAAAACTGTTTTAAACGCACAGTATCTAACTTCTGCCGCTGGGGGTCTCTCAATCAAAAAATAACAAAAGACGGGGTTGGGTGACGTTGTGAAGTAGCATGGGATCATGGGAGTTGTTGTCTTCACCATCATTGCTGTCAGCTTCTCTTGGTCCAGGACGTTCAGGAGGTTTTTACCAGCAGCCAAATTATTCACAAAGATGTCCTTCGGTCCATATCAAACAGACCAGGGGATTAATACAGGTACAACTATTGAAAAAAGCCGTTTCACGTTAAAAATACGAGTTTTTGAAAAGGTTCTGAATGGGAGCTGAGCTGTCTAACATTTGCTCAGGTTTTTTTCTCTGATAACCTGAGCTCCAGGTGTCCGATGACTACAATCCTTCAGCCGGTTAAAATACGCAGTTGAAAACAACCAAGGTGTCAAAAGTCTATCTTTAAAAAGTGGCTTAAAACAGGATAAAAGTTTAGTTTTAAGTTTAAAAAGTAACTTTTGACTTACGCATACACATAGGGAGTATGATTCGCCACTGACGGGCAACTAAATGAAACAGACCATGAATAACATCACATATTTCTCTACATAAGAGAATTGATGGAAACAGTTTGGATAATGTAAGTACACAACTTAACACAATATATAACATTGGTCTAGTCATTTTTAAGTTCCATATTATAACTTTAAAAATCACACAGGTTTATGACACAAACTGCCAACAATGTGGCTGCACCTTTACCTCTACTGTCCTCAGTGGGTTCTCCCTCAGACAGAAGTCTCTCCAGGTGAGCACCAAGATCCTGGAAACCGAGAGGCTTCCTGTACGAGAACAGAAACAGAAAAAATGATTAGTAGAGGGAAAACAAAAAGAGAGGAGAGCCAACAAATGATCAGATTCACTTTTGTTATGTTCTTTATGTTGCTGATTATATTTTCTTTAGGTTCTCTTTATTGTGTAGTAAAAAGAATTAATATGAGCTCCACTGTTGGGATGAAGGAGCCTGTACACTGGAGTGTGTTTAATAAGAATCATTTTTATTGATGGTTACCGTGACAACTAGTCATGATTTCAGGTGATATGGCCCAGCCCCAGGACAGAGGCTACTGTAAGGTGAGACAGGGTCCAGGACTCACTAAGAAACCTTTTAAAACATTTGTAATGCATCTTACAAAGAGTGGCTCAATACAACATTTACTGTAAATAGACCAGGACCAAAAAAAACACCTGTGACCAGTTATTGATCTTTTCCATTTAAATGATCTCTCTCTGATTAACATATATCACTTCTCTTCTTTGAACTTATCAAACTGCTAAAAGTTAAATTTCAGTTTTAAATAAAAGATAAACAGCAAAAGTCGTTCACGTGCAAACCTAAGAGAAAAATAGGTCTGTGAAGCTGGTTCAGCGTTGATCCTGGATACCTGCAGCACAGACACAGGTGAAAACACCTGCTGACATGTCTTGGAGATTATCTATAATAAGTTAGATAAAGCATTCATGATTAAAAATACAAGAATAAAGCTTATATTAATTTTATCCTGTCTGCACTGTCACTGTGGTACTGAATGTGAAGTCTCTGCTCCAGAAAATGTATTTGATTTTCCTAAATCTCATCATTATTAAATTGTCATCTTTGACATTTTGAGCCAACAAAGGACCAATGAGAGCCCACTAGAGATGAAGTGGTGTGCCTACAGGGGGCCGATAGTGAGTCAGCTTCTCTGATGTTTTAACTGTTACAGCGTCACATGTTTCCGGTTTGTGTTAATGTAGTTATTCCTTCTGATGACAGAGATGAGGGTTGAAGTCAGACGCTGACAGTAACTCCTGCTGCTGCACCTTCACATCCAGACTGCAGCTTTACAGCCTTAACACCAGATAAATGTGGATCCAGAATGATTGTGACCTGCCTTATTTTTACACATGAGCTATGTTGTGTGGCCTGCAAGAGCTTTCCAATGTCATCACCATGTGAAACTCATCCTGCTGTCAGGAGTTCACCACTAATCCTCACAAAGAGCCAAAGCAGCCCTGCTTCTGGTCTGTAAGGGTTCACCCAGTGGAGAGTGACTGAAGGGTTAACTGAAGTGTGTGTGTGTGTGTGTGTGTGTGTGTGTGTGTGTGTGTGTGTGTGTGTGTGTGTGTGTGTGTGTGTGTGTGTGTCTATGTATAGAGCTGCTGAAAGTAACATGAATCTGTCTGGCTTAAGAGAAGATGCGAGTGGCTGCAGGGCACTGAAACACTAGTCCAGGTCACGGTACAACACACAAACACACACACACACACACACACACATACACACAGTCAGCTAACAGCTGTGACTGAGTTTTTATCTGTTGCTCAAGACCTCAACACATCAGAGAAAAACACCTTGTGAAACTCAACAGCACCGACCAGAAAACAATATGTAAAATCAGATCAGAGAAGAAGCCGTGAGAAGACGGTAAACTGTGGCCATAAAGGCACCGTAACAATACTCAGATAGGCTTTGGCCCTCAAACCACGACTGACTGGTATTAAGGGGCCCAAGAAAACATTTCCTACACCATTAGACCACCACCTCCAGCCTGGACTGTTGACACAAGGCAGGTTTTGCTCCATGGATTCATGCTTTGATGCCAGATTCTGACCCTTGCATCAGAAATCCAGACTCACCAGACCAGGCTATGTTTTCCAGCCTTCAACTGTCTAGTTTCAGTGAGTCTCTGTCCGCTGCAGCCTCAGGTTTCTGTTCCTGTCGGACAGGAGAGGAACCTGAAGTGGTCCTCTGCTGTTGTAGCAGTATCCACCGCAAGGTTTGACATGTTGTCCATTCTGAGAAGCTCACCAGTTGTAAACGGTGGTTATCGAGTTACCGAGCCAACCAGGCGTTTCCTCCACAGAGATGCTGATCACTGGATGATTTTTGTTTTTCCCTCCATTCTGAGTAAAAACTCTAGAAACTATTGTGTGTGAAAATCCCAGGAGGTCAACAGTTTCAGAAATGCTCCAACCAGCGTGTCTGGCACCAACAATCATACCAAGGTCAAAGTGACTGAGTGATGTTTCATATGAGCATTGACGGCACTGCACTTCTGCCACATGATTGGCTGATTGGGTAATTGCACAAACGAGCAGGTGCACAGGGGCTCCTGATCAAGTGCTTGATGAATCTATGTTGCCATGGTGATAGTTTCAACAATATCAGTAACAGCATCTCAGTCCAGTTGAGCCTCAGCTGATGTCCTCCATGTGAAAATGGCAACGAGTCAACAGCCAGGGGGAATAAATGTGAAAACCAAATTTCATGACAATCCACCCACTACTTGTCAAGACATTTCGAATGAAAGTTGTCACATTTTTCACTATTTTCTGATGTTTTATAAATAAAAACAGTAATCCAAAATACTGTCAACAGAATAACTGATCCTAAAAATGAATCCTCGGTCGCAGCAGTAAATAAGACTCTGCTGTAATGTGGCTGTGACAGACTAAAGCAGAAAGGATGAGCAGACTGTGCTTTTACCTGAGGGAGGCCACTGCAGGTCCCTGTTTGGTAGAAGGAAATACATGATGCAGGTAGTCACTCAGCAGCTTCTCATTCACTATACCTGACAGAAGGACAAAGACATTCATCAGTTTCAGACGGATGTGTTTGACTGTCCACCTGTCTACTGACTCACAAACAAAGTGTAAGAAATGTGTGATATGGTAGAAATTATATTATTTTTAATTGTGTACATGTAATGGGTTCAGTTGCGTTTGCAGTTTTCTGGTGTTAATAAAAAAAGGTTTTCACTCTGCAACAGCACAAATCAAATGATCATAATAAGTCTGAAGACAGATGAAGAAACTGCTAAAAAATAAGTGTATGGCAGTCGGCCTGAATCAATAAAAATAAATCATGTGTTATAAGGTGTACATGCAGAACTCCACCAGCAGGTCATACCTGTAGCTTTGGGTTTGTCTGTGTCTGAAGACAGCCTGTAGTTTCGGCGGGTCAGAGCGGTGCCTCCTCCTTTAGAGCTCATACTGTCTGACTGGAGTCAGCTGCACCCACACACTGCTGAGAGACAGGCACACACTCAGGAATTCATGTACTTTTACTGCATGAAACTAAGACTACTTCAGTACTTTTACTGTAGGTACGGTTAATGCAGATACTGTCACTGGAGGTACTTCTGCTCTAGGTATTTTTGCTGCAGATCTTTTTGCTGCAAGTACTTTTACTGGTGACACTTTTGCTCCAGATGCATTTACTGCAGGTACTTTTACTGCAGATACATTTACTGCAGATACATTTACTGCAGGTACATTTACTGCAGATACATTTACTGCAGGTACATTTACTGCAGGTACTGTATGACCCACTCCACACGGTAACGTTATGAGTGAACCAGTGAAACCACAGCTTAGCGTTAGCTCACTGTGTTTACAAAACACCCTTCCCCCGGACCCCATGTGGATCGAGGCCGGCTGACCTGGAACCCATAGCCCAGACCCTCTGTTGGTCGAGGCCGGCTGAACTGGAACCCTTCCCCGGTGCAGCCCCTGCCCTAGCCCGGCTGCTCTGCTCTCTGTCAGACAGGTCAGCATTAGCCGCTGGCTAACAGCAGCAGCTAGCAGATAAATGAACTCGACGTTAGCACCTACCTCGGCCGTCAGGTTAAACGAGTCGGTCCTCCAGCAGTGGCCCGTCAGTGAGGCTAATGCTCGGACTGACAGATAAAATATGTCCTGCTGCTGTTCGGAGTTAAAAGCTAATTTCTACCACAACAGTTCTCCCTGACAACACCTCTCAAGCTACGGAGCGACAGCTGGTTCAAAATACGGTTCTTGACAAAACGCGAAACAAAAATGACACTGAAGTCTCGCAGGTTGAGGAGTGGTTATGATACACAGACGATGATATTCAGCAGCTTATTATCTGTTTTTCCGCCACTTCTAGCTGTGAAAACAATATTTTTTTAATTTTGATGTTATTTATTAAAATAGAAAAAGAACAATTCCACAGATTTTTCTTTGTGAGGCCACATAATAAATACCACGTCTAGCTAAAAACTACAGTTGTATTTGTCAAACCTGAAGTAGATTAACAAGTAGACAGTTTCAGATTTGTGAAATTTTTATTCTATTTATAAAAAAGAACAATATACTGTTTTCTTCTGCGTTGATCCACATTAGATGAAACCTGGAATAAACCTTGGGAAGAGCAACAGAGGATGGATCCCCTTTTTCAGTAAAATTAATACAGTAAAATTACAATGTGGAAAATATGGATGACAGTATAATATAGAGAGATTGTTAACATATATAAAGAATATAGATCTGGAAGGACATCAAACAACTAACCCTAACCCACCATCGAGAAAGAAGCAAAACTCAAGGAAACAATATTTGTGAATTCCCAAAAAATTAAAGAACACACAGAAAACTGGGACCGGTGGTACTCCAGTGACAGCAGATGTTTGCCCCAGGTCCCAAAAACAGGTTAATCTGGCCATGAATATAACTTGTACTTCTGAGTTTTTAGAGATCAGAGCTGATTGTCAAGCAACAGTGTAGTCAGAAAAATAGAAAAGTGTAAATGCTAGAGCAAAAAATACAGAGAGAATTTTGAGAAAGGACCTGGTCGGATATAGTCTATATGTGAGCAACAGTCTGAAGTTTAACTCCATCCTGTGGTTGTTCTCTGTCAGTACAGATGATCTGTTAAGAGAGGGTTATGTCAGGCTGCAGACTTCAGGTTCACACAGGCTGAAACAGTAAATATGAAGACTCAGATATGGCATTTATTTTTTGAATATTTTATTCATTTTTTATTGTTTGGTTTTATGATGTAAACTGAGCACACCTGTAAATGAGAACTTCTACATATACATACTGTAACAACTCTGTAGATAACAGAGACTCAGATGCAGAGAAATACTCGGGAGATGATGAAAGGTTCAAAGAACTAAAGTCTTTACTGGGTAGTGAGGTGTCGTACACAGGTAGTCAGTCCAGAACAGGTAAAGTCCCAAACCATGGAGTCATACATGTGGAGAATGTTGGAAAGCAATGAAAACATGAGGCAGAACAAAGAAAGGGGATGTAGGGGGGACTGACAGGAAACACCTCTGACAGGTAAGTTATCTGGGAGACAGGACAGGTGAATACAGCAAAATACACAGGATGCAAGACATGTGAAACTTAGTGGGTTAGGGTTGGAGACTTTTCAGTCCTCATCTTATAATGCATCCTATTGATTATGTACACTGAATGATCAACTCAGAGGGCTTTCAGCATATTGTTCTCTGGAGATACTTCAGAAATTGTTTTTTTTTTTATCAATAATTTTATTCAAACAATGCAAAATATATATGCAATGTGTTTTGAAGTTTTAAAGCATCACTGTTCTTGTTGATGGGTTTATACAACTGTCAGATGGACACAGAAGCTCTTGGAAGTATTTATATCGATGAATAGGTGAATATTTTTATTTTATATATATATATATATATATATATATATATATATATATATATATATATATATATATATATATATGATATTTTTATTTAAAGTCCCGTTTGTAATGAAGGTGAAATGATGACTACAGTGGAGAGGTTATCATAAGGTCAAGAAGCTAGTCAAATATAGAGCTTTGTTCTGTAGCCTGTGATTGGCTGAGGATATGTTACTGTTCGCTGATTGGCCAGTCGCAGACCCGCCTGTGGAATGGTCCATTTCAGAGAGAAGAGGGAGGGATTGCTCGACAGATGTTTAACGTTTGACAAATAAAACAGCGCGTTTCCGTCCGTTTAGTCCTTAATATTAAAATATATTTGACATTATCACATTCATATTGAATGGATGACTGTTTCCAAAGCGAAAGGAAATCTGGCTTTCAAAACTGAAAGTCCCCCCCCCCCCCCCCCGGGAAGCGTTAGTTGGGTCGGGTTGTAGTCCTGGATCTGGATTCACTCCTGACTCCGTCTATCTGATCAATTATTGATCCGTGAGTCGGGTGTCCTCCCTGCCGGTGTGTCTCCGCTGGTTTTCTCCGTCAGCTCCTGCTGTTATCAGCCCGTGGTGTGAACATGCTCCGTGTGAGGGCGGCCGTGGCCCGGTCTTGGCGGGGGTAGGTACCAGCTGACGCTTCACATGAGCCGACATGAGACCGCCGCTGCTCCGGGGCGACGGTTACAACATGTCAGCTAATGTTAGCTTCTCCCTCACCCTCACTCACCTGTCCTGCTCCCCACACACACGCTCCTGTCCGTGGCTGAGCCTTCAACAAGCCACCAGAGTTAATTTTATATTCTGTACATGTGAACCCGCTTCAGTCACGTTTGTGCCGGTTTCATAACACACTGCATTGCTGTTAATCACTTTCTGTTCATTTGTGAAACCTCATCAGTCGCTTGGAGCCAGAAAATGTGTTTGTGTTTTGGAGGAAATGTGATTTAAAAGGTGCCTCTGCGCTGTTTCCTGACTCATGGCTCTGCTGAACACAGGCCACTGCTCTCTGCCAGATCCAGCTGCTGGTTTATATATCACACTGACACATGCCTCTCCTCTGTCTTGCCAGTTTGTGCCTCTGATATATTAGCATTACATTGAAAAGTCACAGTGGTTCTGAAGGTTTTTTTCCCCAGGACCTTCAAGGACTCACAGAACCATCAGGATGGCTGATTGTTTCATCCAGTGGGTTGAAAATCTCTCTCATAGTGCAGTGCACACACAAGTTTTTCACCCACATGCCTGCAGAGCTGAGCCAAGTGCTGTTACACCCCCTCCCCGGCTTTTTCAAACATCACCGTGTGTTTATCTTTCAGAGAATCTGAGGATTAATCCTGAGGCACAAACTGGGGGCAGCCTGGGACACAGTTTGACCAGTAACACCAGCTATATGTAAATGGACATGATCAAAATGACATTTTATGCATTTGATGTAAGAAGCGGTGTCGGTCGATGGAACAGCAGTGACGTGCTGTGCAGTCACACAGTGGCACACTGTAATGAGTGTGTGTGTCTGAGATATCAGCTACTCCTTGAATTCAGCTGCAGTTTGAGTGTTAACTTAAACACATGCATACAGCTCAGTCATATTCAGGTTTCTGTAGGATGGATGTGACGACTTCAGGGGCTCTGCATTTTCCTTCTCTTACTTCTTAGAACCAGCGACTGATTCTTAGAAAGAGGAAAATGTCTGTTTTCCTGTGCCACCTGTAAAAACCCAAGTAACTAAACTCCTCTCATTTCCAGATGTTTGTTTTCTTTCTCTCTTGATGTCCAGGCTACAAAAGCACAAAGGCTCAGTGTGCAGCTGAATGAGAAGCAAATGTGTAGAAAAAAGGCTGTCAGAGAGAGTGTGGGTGTGTTATAATGCCTATAATGCTTTTAACGCCACCAGCCGGTCTGTCCACCCCCTGCTCCTCCTCCCCCTCCTCCAGAGTTGGCTGTCGTCTGCGACCTTCAGTTCGGAAAGTTCAGACTGGTGAAGTTAATCATATATGAAAGGCTCCACAGACCTGCTGTGATGTAACTTTCAGGGGAACTGGATCAAACTAAAAGGTTGTGCATAAAAAATTAAAGTGAAGAAGTTAGCCAAACAGGTCTGTAGCAAACACCTGCTGTGTGAATCTTTAAATCACTTGCTCTGTAATATGACCAAATACATTCACTTTAATGTTACTGTAGGTTCAAGAAAAGCATTAAGAGTTTCATCTGCTTCTTCTGCTTTGTCCAATTAAGAGCAGCTGTCTATCCAGATGTTATGTCAGGAAAAAAAAAATCTCCAGGGACAAATTATTGTTTTTATTATAGATTAATTTAGAGTAATCAAGTCGTTGTCAAAAACCAGAGATATTCAGTTTATTTTACAGAAAGTGAAGAAAACGCCAAATCTCCATGAGAAGCAAGAGCAAATTGTTGGCTTTTGCTTTTTTTTTTGGCTTAAATATGACTTAAATAATTTCTGTTGATGAACTAACTGTTGCAGCTCTGCAGTCAAACAGGCCCATACTGACACATCAGGCTGGAAAGCCAAAGCTTGTTTTCCTCATAAAGATTTTACTAGGTGACAAACATTAACTTTAGAGCAGCAGATGCTGTAAAACCTGTTACGTGCTAAAGTATAGTCATCTCAGTGGCAATGAAATAAAAGTTATCATCCAAAACAATTAGGATTTTAACTTTTAATTCAGTTCGTATCATATTTTGTAAGATTAAATGGTTCCATCTACTCTGAGGATTCTCAGTTTTTCTGGATTAATAGGTGGCAATCAATCCAGAAAATAATCGTTAGTTTCAGGCCTGGTTTAATTTCTCCACAGAACTTTCACATCAGACAGGAGGTCAGACAGAAGCAGCACGTTCATGTTATTGATTTCAGGTGTGAGAGCCATCTCATTGAGGAGCTGACAGATTTTTCTGTTTGTTGTTTAAAGTTTAACTTGAATATTTCACTTCAGTCTTTATTTCTCCACAGTGAGAAACTCTGTGTGCAGCACAACCAGCTTACAGCAGGTCCAACCATTATATAAGAACAAGTTAGAACAGGAAGAGCAGGTGACTAAAGAAAGGGCCGCCTAGTTGCTGGAGAACAAATAAAGTGGTTTTATTGTACAAACTTAAAATGACTGTGACTCTGTGACTCCTGCTTGATTCTGTTTGCTTTTTACCAAACTCCTCTGTCTAAAAATGATTGACTGCAACTCATGAATTTACCTTTATCAGCTGCCTCAGTTGGTTTATATTTTATTTGCACAACAGAAACTAATGAGGAACTTGCCTTAGAAAATCCTGGCACAGATCTTAGGAGCATCGAGCTGAAACCGGCTGTGGGAGCTGAGTTCAACATCCTCCCACCATGACCAGGACCTTCAGGGCCAGTTGAAGCCAGTTCAGCTCAGAGGCTTCTGCTGATCTGTGCTGTTTTCCTGCCGAGTGGCACAGACAACACAGTTTAACTGGAGACACACTCTGAATGAAGAGATGTGGGATTGTTTTTAATAAAGGATTAATTACCTGTTTGTGTGTGTGTTTTAAGGTTGAAAACCTCCTCCTGTGCAGCTGTCGAGGTGAAAAATGAGCCAATCCTGGGCTTTAACGAGGGAAGTGCAGAAAGAAAAGAGCTGCTGAAGGTGAGAACCTGCATGTTCTCCCAACACTCCCTGTGATACACTCTGCAGATCACAACCTGTAATTTAGTTTCTGTGCTTCTATCTTGACTTCATGCTCTTCTAGGCCTTGGACGGTCTGAGGGGGAAGACAGAGGAGATCCCATGTGTGGTTGGAGACGAGCATGTGTGGACCAAAGACATCAGATATCAGTTATCCGTGAGTCAACAGCACCTTCTGTAATCTGAGTAAACTATTGCCCCATGTAAACTCCCTGAACATATCACTGTGCAAACATGCAGCAGAATAAGTTTACTCTGTTAGAAGAGAGAAAACTCAGCTGCACTACTGTAATAACTTCTGAATCTAATCAAAAATGTTGTTTGTGTAATTATTAATTAAACTTCCTGTGTTTCTTTTCAAAGCCGTTCAATCACTCACATAAGGTGGCGAAGTTCTGTTATGCTGACAAGGTAAGATGAGTGTTAGGCTGAAACCATGCACGCACTAATGTGTCTTTTTTGAGGGTTTGTGTGGGTGGGGTATTTAAAGTAAAAATCATACCTACGTCATATTATCATAATAGAAAATATCCTATTTAGTCATAGTCACATGATCCTCAGCAGGAAAACCAGACATATTTTTATCCTTCAGACTGTAGATGTTTTTCCACACTAAAACACAACAGAGTGACACATCCACATAAACTGTTATCATGTAATAAAAAGCTGAAGTGACACTTGCACTGTGTTTGCCTCCCTCTGTCCAGCAGGGAGAGCTGTGAACACACGCGTCTCTATCTTTGACCATTCCCTCAAATCCTTGTTGTGTTTCATGACTCTGTATTTTCTGTTGCACCTGTTTGAACGTGATCGATGCAGGAGCTGATAAACAAAGCCATCCTGGCGTCTGTGGCAGCGAGGAGGGAGTGGGACCTGAAGCCAGTCCAGGACAGAGCCCAGGTCCTCTTCAAGGCCGCCGATGTCATCAGCGGACCCAAGAGAGCAGAGATCCTCGCCAAGACCATGATCGGACAGGTACAGGAAAACCTCTCAGACACCTGTTTACCTCAACCTATCAGAGACAGACTGAATAAAGTCAGTGTTATGTTAGACAAGGAAACAATTCACACAGCAAAACTTAACTAGATTCAGACAGATGTGTTGTTCAACAAAGCCGTACAGTTTAATTCAGTGCTGTGCTCCTTTGGTCTCAGGGTAAGACGGTGGTCCAGGCGGAGATCGACGCCGCTGCAGAGCTGATTGACTTCTTCAGATTTAACGCCAAACACGCCACTGAGCTGGAGAAGCAGCAGCCGTTAGACGCAGAGGGGAGCACCAACACCATGCTGTACCGCGGGCTGGAGGTAGGAACATCTCACACTCTTCTTCTGTGGTGTGTAGGCATTAAATAGCTGGATTTCCATGTGGGGAAAAAAGACTTCAGCCAGAATCTGTGTTATTGTTGCACTGTGTATTATTTTATGGAAGAGGGTTTAGGTTTTTAAACGGAGGGTCGACTGCGACAGTTCTGTCTGCTCCTTTAGTTCACTGTCAGTTGATTGTTCTGCCTCCTTCTGGTACTGCAGATCTCCACAAGCTTCAGATTTAAGTTCATTAGTTCACTACTTTCCTGTGCACATTTATTTCCAGAAGAAGAAATACTCACATTAAGTTTGGTTTCATTTACAAAATAAAAAAAAAATCCACTGCTGCTCCTCATAATTCTGCAACAAGAGGTCATTTAACTAATGTTAAATCTTTAGAATAAAGGTCAGTGGGCAGAAATATATTTTGTGCACTGCTGCAGATCCCTCAAGCAGCAGCAGACTGAGAGTGGCTTTTAAACTTTTGCTAAGTAGTCAATCCATCTGTTTATTTTAGATTTGCTCTTGTACATTTTCCCTCTCTGATGAGAACAATAAGAGGACAAAAGCTTTCAGTCTTGTATCTTCCTCTATTCTGATGAAATAAATCCATGTGTGTGTCTGCCTGCCTTTCCTCTCAGGGTTTTGTAGCAGCTGTGGCTCCTTTTAACTTCACTGCTATCGGTGGAAACCTGGCAGGAACCCCAGCTCTGATGGTGAGTGTGGACATGTTTGTCTCTGAGTGTGTCATAGCTGGATCAGTTTCTGGATCCCTGGCCTGGAGCACACTGTGCACAGCGTTGTGATCCTACTGATTCTGACGACTTGTAAAGATCTATGCTCAGGTTTTTCTGACTCCTGTTTGCCAGGGTAACGTAGTTCTGTGGAAGCCCAGCGACACCGCCATGTCTGCGAGCTACGCCGTCTACAAAGTCCTGAGGGAGTGCGGTCTGCCCCCGAACATCATCCAGTTCCTGCCGGCGGACGGTCCTGTGTTCGGAGACGCCATCACCTCCTCTGCGCACCTGGCAGGCATCAACTTCACCGGCAGCGTCCCGTAAGTCGATGCATCCGGAAACAACTCGCCGTACTCTCGGTGTGTTTCAGATGTGGAAGCTGAAACACTGCTGGGTTCATCTACCTGTTAAAGAGCAGCTGAAGCACCTGTGAACTGTTTTGTCTCCTTTTAATTTGGTTTCTTCTGCTGCTGTGTTATGTCGGCAGTCAGCAGAGCCTCTCCTCATTGTTTACGGTGAGGGTTTGAATTCATGGTTGCTTCATTTTAAAATGAATTCATGAAAAAATGAAAATCGCAGTGAAATCTGAATCTGAGTGTTTGTGTTCTCTCCTTTGAAAATATTAGTTTCCTTCCACCTTGTTAACCAGCTGTTGTAGATACATTAGTTATAACAAGCTGCTTAGTTTTATATCACATGAGAGTGTCGTCCCTCACTGACCCTGTCCCACTTTGACGTGGCTGTAGTCGTTCTGGATGGTACCTCACCAACACTTTGACTGACTCTGTTCTTTAGGACATTTAGGCGACTTTGGAAACAGGTGGCGCAGAATCTGGACACCTACAGGACCTTCCCTCGCCTGGCAGGAGGTGAGCAGCATGAATCTGTCTCTGTAAAAACTGGAAATTAAATCTACAGTCAGGAAATCTCACCTATTATCCACAAGGCTTTTTACTGTTGCTGTCCTCTTCTCTTTCTCTCTGTTTCCTGAAATAATGCATGGTGTAGTCTTTCTGTTTTTACCATTGTATTTTTATTCCTTTTATTGGGTTTATGTCTTATTATCTTAATGGTCTGATTATTATTTTTATATTTAATCATATTTTATTCCTACTTTTTGTAAATCGTATATACATTTTTACTGATAGGGAATTGGTCGTAATTATTTTATTTTATTAATGGTTTTTAATTCATAGGTATCATTTATGTGTTTGTTTTAATTTGTGTCTAATGTTTTATCTTTACACTATGAACATAGTTTTTGTGGTTGCAACTTCTGTGAGACCTCATGCTTCGTGCAGGACATTGTTCTTCCACCTGGAATGAAAGGTGCTGTATAAACAAAGCTTTGCTCGCTTGTCACCGAATGCGCCTCTTGATATTTTCAGAGTGCGGCGGGAAGAATTTCCACTTCGTCCACAGTACAGCGGATGTTCAGAGCGTGGTGATGGGGACGATTCGCTCAGCGTTTGAGTACGGAGGTCAGAAGTGTTCGGCCTGCTCCAGGATGTACGTACCAGACAGCATGTGGCCGCAGATCAAACAGGGGCTACTGGACATTCACAGAAACATCAAAGTGGGAGACGTGAGTTCACAAAGAAGAAGCTGATTTAAATGACTGAGGCTGCTGTAATCATTATTTTCATTGTCCATTTATCTGCAGATCATTTAATCTATAAAATGTTGAGAAAAGCATCAGAGGTTCACTTCAGTGTCATATTCTATAAAGAAAAGCAGCTGATCGTCACATTAAAGCTGAAGCCAAAGAATATTTGACTTTAAAGCAAACAGTCGTCAGATTTGATGATTCTCTCTTCTCTCCTCAGCCTGTGGAGGACTTCAGCACCTTCTTCTCAGCTGTGATAGATGATAAGGTACAGTTCTTGTCCTCTTTCTATCATTTTCAGTGGATTTGTGCAGACGTTTAACTCTTTGCTATGTTTCCTCTTGTCGTTTTTTAATCTGCAGTCGTTTGCTCGGATAAAGAAGTGGCTCGATCACGCCAAGTCTTCTCCGAATCTAAACGTCATCGCTGGCGGTAACTGCGACGACAAGAAGGGTTACTTTGTGGAGCCGACCATCATCGAGACCAAAGACCCGCAGGACGCCATCATGAACGAGGTGTGACACGGCGAGCTAAACTAAAGAGAAGTGTGATCCACATTCACACTTTTTTCCAATTTTACTCAAAGAAAATAACTCAACAACTCAATAACTAAATGTTGTTTGTATAAAAGAGAAAAGTGGTGATGCCCCAGATTCTGTTTACTCGATGTGCAGCTTAAGAACAAATCTGTTCATTGGACTGATTCCTGTAAGAGGCCAAATGTCTTTGTCTTCTTCTGCTGTTTCCCCTGCTGCTGGTTATACAAAAAAAAAGATTATAATTATTCTAATATATAAACCAGTAACTGCAGTAAGACACAGTGTTAGGTTTTGCTCTCTATTGCTGATGTTTGTGTAGAGATGACACTGTGTGCACGTGGACTAACCTCGGGATAAACTGAAGGATCATCTACACAAACATGTGAAACGTGTCCCACAGAAACATCGTCTGCTGTTTTGATTAACTCATCCCACTCAAACCCTGTTTCACGCCCTGATTCACAGCCTGAAAACACACCACAGCCTGTGTGTGTGTGTGTGTGTGTGTGTGTGTGTGTGTGTGTGTGTGTGTGTGTGTGTGTGTGTGTGTGTGTGTGTGTGTGTGTGTGTGTGTGTGTGTATTGGTCATCACTAAAACACTCCACTGATCCCTTTATTTTCTCCATGAGTAAAAAATTACAGGATATTTACGGAAATATTTGCACATCAAATTTAAGAAATACTCAAAATTCAACCACAATGTGTATTTTCATTTCATGTATTTTTACATTTTACATTTACATTTATTTACATGTTGTGTTGTGTTGTGTTGTGTTGTGCAGGAAATCTTTGGGCCGGTTCTGACAGTTTACGTTTATCCAGAGAAGAACTACAGAGAGGTGCTGCAGCTGATAGACAACACGTCACCGTATGCTCTGACAGGAGCTGTGTTCGCGAAGGACAAGTAAGACGGTGCTCATCTACACGTTTCTCTGCGACGGGTTAGAGCAGCGCCTGTGTTTATAAAACGTCAAAGATACTCATACAGAACACATCACAGGCAGCGCCAGTGATATGAAATGGTATACACTTCCTCTCTCCTTAGACACGTGTGTGTGTGTGTCTGGTTGTGCCACAGTGGACTGGGCTGAGCTGACCAGGAGAAGTTGCACTGCAGTTTTCTGCCAGTTTTGTTTTGAAATGTGCAAACAATATGAATATCTGCAATAATATGATGCCCAAATAATAAACCACTTAAATCCTAGAATTATATTTACTAATGCACCAGGAACATTTCTCCTCCTGCTGATTATTACTGTTAGTCTCGTTTCCCTCCACTGCTGCTGTGTGTATATGAGTTGACTGGTTGCTGGAGGCAAACAGCTGGTGGAGCTGTTTCTCCAGACGCTGCCATTAAACCACTGCAGAGGAAGACGAGGTCATTAAAAGAGCTCCAGCTCCATCCAAAGGATGGAAACTTGTTTGTTTCATGTGTTCATGTGAGGAAGGTTCCTGTCTCCTCATCATCACTCCACACACACTGCTGAAGTTTTCCTCTCTTCATGCTTCATGTACATCAGTGTTTATTCATAAAGTCTGTTTCATGTGTCACTGAGAACTTCTGATGTCCAGTTTGAGACACTTGATAAATCCTGGAGCAGAGAACCAGTGAAAACCTCTTCTCTGTTGCAGGACTGTGATCAACGAGGCAGCTAAAGCCCTGAGAAACGCTGCGGGGAACTATTACGTCAACGACAAATCCACCGGCTCCATTGTTGCCCAGCAGCCTTTTGGTGGCGCCAGAGCTTCAGGTGAGAGTTGTTACCTGTCCTCCAGTCACTCCAGGTGATGACAGGCAGGGTTTTCTCCAGTTTGTGGCTGTTGAGTCACAGACACACACCGTCTGTTTGATTCAACTTTCACCTTTCTCTTCTTCAAGGCACCAACGACAAACCTGGAGGTCCACACTACGTCCTGAGATGGACGTCTCCACAGGTGGTGAAGGAGACCCACGTCCCACTCAAAGAATGGAGGTACCCTTACATGGGCTGAGAGGGAGTCCAGGACTGAAGCCTGCTGGTCCAATCAGACAATCAGAGCCCTCCCTCCTCCCTCCTCCCTTCTCCGTCCGTCCCTCCCTTCCTCCCTCCCTCCCAGGTGATCATCCAGTCACCTACAACAACAACAACAACAACACCACCGCACACTTATAGAGTTCTGCTGAATGAAACGAAGAGACATCGTCTACTTGCCTGATTCTCAGTCTGCCCACTGTCCCCCTGAGAAAAGCTCTGCACTGAGCCCGGACGTGAATGTATCTGCAGCAGAGCGGTGAGAATGTCTTCCATCCACAGCTCCATGAACTCTGATTTCACACGGACCACTTCCTGTAGATCGTCTCACTGTCTGGACAGTTTTAGCTGCTTGACGTTAATCACAGTAAAAACCTGCAGAATAATCAGAACAGTTTCCTGCTCGTCAAAGACAAAATCTGTGTCTTGATGTTGAACAATAAATATACACATTTTTAATCTGAGTCAAGTTAGAGCTAAAACAATGATACAGATATTGATTAAATTTTTTTGTAATTTTTAAGCAAAGCTCCTCTTAGTCCTGAACATTTTCTGTTTTCTTTAGAGAGTAAACTGAATCTGTTTGGGTTTTCAGCTGTTGGTCGACACAGTTTTTACTGTTTTGATGTTTTATAGCCTGAATGATTCATCAATTAATCAAGAGAATATGTGGTAGATTAATCGACAACAGAAAAAAAAATGGTTAGTCGCAGTCTTTACTGAATTTAAGATTAGGTCAATATATGTTACATGTCAAACAACATGGGAGATTTTATCGGTCAGTAACGTCTAATATTTGTTATGAAAGAAATTTGACAGTGAATTCTGATGCTGATGTTGAAGAGGTCTCTGTGAGAAAGAGGTTTTCTCCTCTTTTGTCCTAATTGTGTTTGATTTTATTTGTGTGGCAGCAAAATCCCTTTTTCTGCTCCGCTCACAGTTTGTGTGTCGGCCGCTGTATCAACAAGGCGGGGTCAAAAGCTTCATGCAACTCAGTCTGAGCTTAAAACTCTGAGTTCCTTTCAGAAACACATACAGAGGTCATTTACAGTTTATTTGAAGTGGGCTGTGAAACTGTCTTGAAGTGCTGATAATGTCCATAAATACTTTTTTTGTCTTTTATCATTATGTGCAGAGTATATTTGAATCTTTAGCTGACGTCAGATAAATAATGAATTATATTTTCAGAACGTGACTGCCTTAATAACTGTAAATTCAAATAGTTTAATTTTGACAATAAATATTTAATTATTACTACAACACGTGTGTGCTTATTTGGTTTCTTGGCTTCTTTGGTTGTCTGTAATGCAACCAGATCTGATTCAGCTACTTTAACACAGAGAGAGAGAGAGATGATCATCCTTCTCATAAGGAATCAAATCTGGACAGACATGTTGACAGGACTCTGTGTGACTTCCCCTTCCTGAGGATATCATCATCTCTGACGTCCATCCAGAACAAACCTGCAGAAATCCAGTTGAAAACCGGAAAAAAAGATGCCACAGAACTTCATTAAGAATCTTCATGTTTTTAAGTTTTCTTCAGTATCACAGTAATTCAGAGATAATTGTCTGTACATCCATGAGTGCACTGCAAACAGGAGCTGATCACAGCTGATTCAGCTGCTTTTAATGGGACACTTTCACTGCATGTGGTCAAATACAGACTAAAAAACAGGGTTGAAGTTGTAGTTCCAGTGGCGCACAACTATCCCCTGAATAGAGGTAAGACAAACAATAATAGAGACTAAATCCATCCATGTGAACTTCATGTTGCCATATCAAAACATTCTTTTGTTGTCAATTGTCCAGGTTCTCTGTGAAGGGCCCCCCACTGTTAACCCCCCACTATTAGCCTGCAAGTGTGTCCACGTGACTCCTGTCCAGACTGAGGATGACTCCTGTCACACCCTCAAGTTCTCAAAGCACAGACAAGTTTTATGACCACTCCTCAGGATGTCTGTCTCCCACACTTCATGTCACACTCTTGCCAATTTTAAGTCCACTGTCTCAACAACAGGCTGCACAGAAAACCACAGTGACACATATTGGACTGAGAAGCAGAGATACACAAGTTTATTTTCTTTCATTTAATCCATAAAAGTAATAAAGCACTGAGGTACTTGTGCTTTACTTTCAATCAACATCACACAAGCAAGTGAATGACTGAATGGGAAATTTAATCTTCAATAAATAATTCATGATGAATTATTTTGAAAAAAATAATATTAAAAAAAAATAATAATTTGAAAAGCATCTCTGGATTTCTATAATTAAATTTCATATTTTGGATTTTTTTTCAGAAATTTCAAGTTCTAGTTAAAAAGAAAAAAAATTATATTTGCATATTAAATAATGTCAACATTAAGTATTCATTCGTGACGGAATGTCACAATAAGATTCTGTTGCTTATAATATTCAAATCCTTCTGGCCTTTCTTGGCTTCCATACATTTTGCTGATACTTCTGTACTTTTACCTTTTTAAACGTTCTGATAGCAGTATTTTTATATTGTAGTATTGTTACTTTTTGAATGAATACTTCACTCTGAAAGACATGATTAAGCATGAGTACTATTACTTTTAATATTTAAGTGCATTTAGCTGGTAATACTTCTGCAATTTTATCTTAATTAGACAAAAAACTTTTACTTATAATTAAGCATTTTTACATCCACGTATTCATTCTTTAAATGAATAGCATAACACTCACTTTTACCTCTTACTTTTGATACTTTAAGTACATTTTGCTAATAATACTGAATATTCTGTCTTTTTACTTAAGTACAATTTTAAATGCAGGACAATAATTAAGTATTTTTACATGGATGATTTAGAAAGAGATTTTCAATATGTCTTCCACCACTGTTTTGTGTCCCTAACCATATCCCTGAATATTAGTACAAGTACAAGGAGGATTTCGACAGTTATTGCAGAGGGCTTCACAGATCCAGAATCAGCCTGTGATGCTCATTTGCATTTGCACAAAAGATTAAAATTTGGATTTATTGTTGAAATCAGTAAACAGATCAACACTGATTCAGATATCCAGCAGGTTTTGGTGTCATAATGAAGCCTCGCTCTCTGCTGCCATATTCACATGGAAATGTTAAGCTGCTTATTACCATATGGCTGCACTTACGAGCAGTAAACTGTAGGAGCTGCTGGAAAATAGGACACACACTTCCCAGTTGTCAGCTCTGAATGGTGCGAGTGTGAGAAAGCTCAGGTCCTGTCTTTGTCCCGAGAGCAGCAGCTGGACCATTCAATCCCTGAGAGCATGTTTACTCTGCGGACACCAAACTCCCGCCAAAAAACTTGACAAAGACACTCTGAAGTTTGGCTGTTTGGGAAATGAGTCTTTAGTTTGTCTGTTGATGTCTGCAGGACTCCAAAGTCCTCAGGGATAATCTGTTTTATCTTTTTTAATCCACAAATAATGTAATTGTTCTTATTATTATCTTTTCTGTTATCATTTTGTTCCACATGCAGACTGTTATATGAAAACAGTATAAGTGGAGATGTGTCTCATTTAGGATTCTGCAGTATTATTTCATTTATATGAAAAGTGAATGGACAAATAATATCTCTGTAATAATAAAGCTGTACAACATGGAGCATTTTAAAAATGAGACTTAACATCACGTTTTCATGACTGAGTCAATGTTTTCATAGATAAAATAGTTCACAATGTTTTGATATTGTTATGCTTTTGTTAAGATGGTAATGTAGTAAAGCTTCTCATCTCCCTGTCAGTTTTCAGTAAATTTACATTTATATATTTCATTTATGTTTATAAATGCCAGCGTTGATTCATCTCCACTGTTCCCTTTGAATAAATTAATAAACAATAAAGCAGCAAGATGTTCTTAAAAATCAAAAGTAAAAATATTCATATTGGCCCCTGTTAGTGATATCATATCATTTAATTATCATTATTGAAGCAGGAACATCTGAGCAGAATTTTAAAGTTGTGGCTGTTTGAGCTCATTCTCATTTCTTCATATACTAATTAATAAAGTGGTCATAGGTTTTGTAGACTCTTAAACTGAGTCATCTTTAACTAAAGTTGATAAATAAATGCAGAGTGGGTGAGGACTCCAGGTCTCTGTCTGACAGCAGGTTCCCACAGTCTGAGGCTCCTTTAATCACAAAGAAAGTTTCAATGACTTCATGCTAAATTGACTCTGCATTGCTGCTTGGACAAAGAATGTGTCCTGAGGGAACAGGTGGAGTAAAAAGTGCAGTAAAAAGAAGAAATAAAAGTGAAAGGGCAGGACAGAAAAAGGGAAAGTTGACGCTGTCCCACCTTGACATTGCCACATGTCTTTGTCCTCCAGCAGAGATAAAGATTAGCTGGAGATTAAGGCTTTTTATTTTGGCCGCTCACTTTATTCCCGCTCCCTTTGAACCAGGATAAAAACAGACTGTGTGGTCATGCGGTTCTGTCACTGGACTTTTATATGAATAAATAATAACAACATGTTACTGACAAACTGTTGTAACGATAATTTAACTGGACATATGGTGAGCTACAGTCCCTAACTGTGCCTTAAACTACACAGAGTGACCAGGGATGTGTTAAAAATGTCACATCTCTGCTCTCCACGCTGCTTCTCTCTCTATTATAACACAGGTTTCCCGCCTTTTCCAGCCCCAGCTGCTGCGCCATCTTCAAAGGTTTTAATCCTGCCCCAAATTTCCCACAGCAGCAGGACATGTGCTGCAGACAACGGCACAAAGTCACAGAGTCCACAGCAAGTCCACAGCAAGTCCAGCTCCCCTTAGGTGGTGTTAGTACAGCACCACCTACAATCTTTTGTAAAGAGGCAGGATAGAAATATGGAAAAGAAGTGTGGTAGTGAAATGTCTCTTTGGCGGAACTGAAAACAACTGAGAGACTGAAACATGATGAAGATGCACAGATACACAGAATCATTAAACAAGAGTTCAAACCAAACAGGTTGTAAGCTGCAGGTTTAATCTTTACAAGTGTGTCGTACTTTATAAACTCATTATATGTTGTTATGTTCCACTAGGAGGAACCAGGGGATGAGGGGAAGTAACAAAAATACAAAGTTCCCCGGGAAAGAAAGAAAGATCAGGAGGCAGAACAATGTGTAAAAAAGGAATTTTAGTATCAAACTAAGAAACAAAGTAAAATTACCACAAAAGGTAACTGAAAGCGCTGATTTCCAATAAACTCAACAACCGGGTTTTCACAACTTAACACCAAACCAAGGTCAAAGAACAAAAGAAAATGCAGGTAAGTCAAATATTATGGCACCCGCCCACTGAAACAAGGAGTCAAACAGCACACAGTGTTCACACTACCAAACACTGGCACCGACCGGGCCCCTCTCTCCACTCTTATACCTCCTGCCAATGGCGATTGGGAGCAGCTGCGCACCGTTAACCTGCTCCACTGGAGGAGAGGTGACACCTGGAGCAGGAAAGAGAGAGAAGCAACACCAGGGCACTGGGCCCGTAACGTATGTGTTAATATACAAGCGACGGTTAGAGAAGTGTCGTGCAATAAAAAGTAGATCTGGCGCAGGACTGTAAGTACCAAGAAGCATAAAATGGAAAAACAATGTACAAGAACCTAGAAAGTGCAACAGAACTGGGTGGAAGAAATCTGTTGGCGCAGGATCCCCTCCAATGAGAATCAAGCTTTTAACCTTGTTTATATGTGTCAGTTTTTTATACGGTACAAGACATATCTTGAGCGAAATAAGCAGTCAACACCATTATCTGCATATTTCCTCCTTGGAACTGCAGTGAACCAATGACAGTCTCATAGAAACAGCTTCAAACAGCCAGAGATTCATACGTCATGTAACCTGTGGAACCAATCCTCTCAACTTGTGGAGACTGGGGCGGGAAAAATACACCAAAAACCTTGTTGGTATAGAGAGAGAGAGTTTGCATTAGCACTGCCACTAACAATGTGTCAGTCACTGGCAGTTACAAGCTAACAAACAACATAAACAAATAAAAGATGCTAACTATGCTAACCATTCCGATACATCTGCTGGTTCACAACAAGCCTTGTCAGCCCAGACAGCAATTATTTGCATTAACACAGGTACCACTGTGTCAGCCCCTGCCAGTTACAAACTTTAAGATTTGGGTGACAGGTGAGATAAATACAGTATGTGGATGTTTTATAGGAACATGAAAGTCACTGCCACTAATTTTGATACATTTTTTATTTTCTACCTAACTTATCTTCATTGTTCTCCACAAGTCGTCTTTCTTCGTCGCTCCTCGCCGTCCACCTCACAGGTCACTTTAATTCCCGTCTCCATGCAGACTGGGCACAAAGGGGGCACAAAGCATTCCTGACTCTGTTGTGATGAACCAGGCTTTGACTGAGGGCCCGGGCCACAAAGCTGGGGGGGGGGCAGGTGCTCTTAGAGACCCCCCTCCTCAACAAAGTATCAACAAGTGTCCCTGTGACTGCACCAGCCTCACAGAGGAGCTGGGAAAAGCCTGACCCCTGTGTAAAAAGCATTCCTGGGACATGTGATGTGACTGAACACAGGCATCGGAGAAAAGCCTCTCCTGGCGGGAAAATGGTACCATTGTCAAGTATCTTCCTTTGACACCAAGACCCGCTTTTCTGATGTGATTTATCTTCTCTTTTAGTCAGAGGAAAAATTTTCTCAAGTGTTTTCCTGTTTGCAAGAAAGTTTAACCACAATAGACAAAGAGAGAGAATTAATGCATTGGTATTATAGCAGCCACATGATATAAACTACAACTTAATCAATAATTTATTGAGAATGGTTTGTTGACATTAATCCTGAACTTAACACCTGATGATGCTAGGTCAACTTAGCTTTTTCTTAATGTCTTCATGCTGCCTTGTTTTGTTTTTTGTTTTTTTTTTTTGTTTTTTTGTTTGTGTTTTTGCTAATTCTTAATCAACTGTACTGTGAATTCAACAAATTAATCTGGTTCTTCAGAGAACGTCAGAGAACATCTGTGACAGAGTCTGAAGGATAATGGAGGGAGGATGCTTCTCAGAGCAGCAGGTCAAACCGATAAATACTATTGTTATTATTGGCTCCTGGATTAAAACAGTATTTCATTTTGCCATTTGTCTGTCACATTATTGTTTATTTTTTATTTGTTGATGAAAATTTAAAAACTTTTAATTTAGTTTTAGTCTTGTTTTTTGAAGAAAGGTTAAAAAACAAAACATGAGTAAATACTTTCTGTCACAGTCTTTTTTATGAACAGCTGAGCACCTTTCCTCTCTGCTCTGGTCACCTACCTGCTCCCTCTGAGGTGTGCTGTCAGTGTGTGTGTGTGTGTGTGTGTGTGTGTGTGTGTGTGTGTGTGTGCTGTCAGTGTGTGTGCAGCAGCTGTCCAGATGGTCTATTGAGGTCGGGGTATAATGAGGGTCTGGAGGATCAGTGGCGACTGCCGCAGGGTGGGGTGCTGCCCTGAATGGAGGCTGAAGTGTGGGAACGAGGAGCTGGTCGCAGCTCTCACACATTCCTGAGTGAAGAGAGGTCCTCGGACACACACACACACTGACGCATCTGGGCTCAAAGCCATGGAGACATGTTGTTTGGCGCGTGCATGTGGGAGTGTGTGTATGTGGATGTGTGGCATGGGGGCACTTTGAGGCTTTTCTCTCTGAACTGGAAGGGGGGGTGGGGGGGTGCCACACTGGAATGTGTTTATGGGCCAAATGATGTGTTTTTCATTTGCATATTGTGTCATGACTCACTTCTGAGAAATGCATCCTGAGGAACAGAGAAGAAAAGGACGTGAAGATTTCCCTCCAAGTGGAGGCTGCACCATCTGCCTCTCTCTGCTCACACTTTCATGGCCATTAACACACGTGAAGGATCCAAATTACTCTGTGATTTCATCCCTCGCTCGGGGCAACCATGTCACATTCTCCTCTGTGCTGTTAAAAGTCGCACAATAAAAACACATTTATATGTCCTTCAATAATTCACTACTTACAATGGTAAAAAAAAATAACTTTATTTGTTACAAACAGCTGCACAATAAGAAAAATGCAGCTTCCTTCCTTGAAGTGAAGTAAAAGTACAGACATATCAGCTGGATATGTGTAAAATATACAACAGCTTCACTTTATCCTGCTGTGGATTTAACTGTAAATAGATAAACCTGCTGTTTTCCCATCAGCCTTCACTCAGCAAACCACACATGTTTTTGAAATGTATTAAAAATCCGAAACTGAAATCTCTCATTGACAAAAGTATTCAGACATTTTGCTGCAAAGCTGCAGGTTGTGTCATGTGCATCCGGTTTGCTTTAAAATCTACAAAATCTTCACCATGGAACATGCTGCTATGATGCATCAATTACTTTTCATATTTACCGTAAATGTTGCTTTCACTGACTTTTACTCGGAAGAGATTATTTTTGCACTGTGTTAGTGGCGCTTTTAGTTCGGTGAATGATGTGAGTGGCTTCTCCACCGCTGGCAGCAGGTGTCGAGCCAAATGTGAGGTTTATGAGAGGGCTGCAGGAGGAGGAGGAGGATGAGGAGGAGGTGTAAGCAGTAGGTGAGTATAAACACACAGAAACATCCCACACGCGTCCCCCGGCTCAGCGGAGCCTCTGATCTGATCCTGCAGGTTGAAAGGCTCTGTGTGGAGGGGAGGGGGGAGGGGGGGGGGGGCAGGGGGGGCTCTATTGACCGGAGGATGTGTGTGAGCAGGATCCCAACCTCCTTTCCCACACTCTCTTTCCCATTTATTACATATTCTCCTAAAGCGGTGAGTGAAAGAGGAGGAGGAGGTTGGTGGTGGTGGTGGTGGTGGGGGCTCTTTGAGGAGGAGGTGTCACACAATAGAAGTGTGCCTTCCCAGAGGACACTGGGTAATTGTGTTTAATTGACAGTTACTTTAGTGAAGCCGTTTTCCCTCCAAATCTCTCTGAGTTTTCCCTCCTTCTCCGTCGCTCAGTTCGTGAAATAATGTGAATGAAGTGAAACAGAGAAAATTAGAAACAAAATTAGAAACAAATGGTAACACTTGATTTTAATGTGTAATTTTATAATATTGATGTAGGAAATGACAATGTGACAATGTGTCTCTGTACATGGTGACACTTTATGTAGTAATTAGTTTATAAAAGACTTGAATGTAGGTATGAGCGGATATAAGAACATTAATAACATGTTCATTAATGTCCAGTTCAATTCTAACTTTCTTCTCTGACGACAGATTTTATATCATAACTGCTAAGAAGAGGAGCATCTTCTTCTCCTCAGTTCTCATGAGATAAAATCTTCCTGAAACAGTCACCAGCAGGACTCAGTGTGTCCAGTAAACATGTGTCTTCTCTCTGTCAGAGACGTTTAAACGTTGCTGACAGTGTTTCCCGCTCTCTACCCAGCAGTGACCTTTCAGGTGAGCTCAGGTCTACAGAGCATGTAAACTGACCTGGTGTCAGCTGTGTGTGAATCCAGCATGTGTCTTATCTTTATGTGTTTAATGGCCCTTATCAGGCACACTGTCCCAGCCGCTGCACATCTGCAGCAGCCTGATCAGATGAGAGAGCGGGAAGGTTCCCAGGTAATAAAAGAGGAGGGAGCTGCTTGTGTCGGCTCTGTACCTCCACAGATCTGCAGCAGCCTCCCTCCGCTGAGGCCACCAGGCCAGTTAACCATGAGATAATTGATGCCTCTCTCCTATTGTTGTGCGGGCCTCGCCCACTGGCCTCAGAGTGTGGGAAAGCTAATCCTGCCTGGGACTCATGGCTTTGTAATGCTAATGTGGGCCTATAAATAGAGGAGAGGGCTCCTCAGTCACATCACAGCTCACTCTGCTCTCCACCAGGATGGCTCCAACCAACACCAGAGACTCTCCCATCTCAGTGCTCTCTACCAAAGACAGACACAAAGTAAGTCCTGCTGCCAAGCTGCTCTCATCTCACTTTCCATCACTGCTCTGTGTTTCTTCCTGAGCTGAATCCACTGAATGTCTTCCTGACCGAGCTTCCTCTTCTCTCCAACAGCTGAGGAAACCAGTTGTGGAGAAGATGCGCAGAGATCGCATCAACAGCTGCATCGAGCAGCTCAAGGTCCTGCTGGAGAAGGAGTTCAACAAACAGGATCCCAACGCCAAGCTGGAGAAGGCCGACGTGCTGGAGATGACGGTGGTGTTCCTGAAGCAGCAGCTGCAGCCTCAGAGCTCCAGCGCCCTCGTGGCTCACAGCGACGGATACTCCCACTGCTGGAAGGAGACGCTGCACTTCCTGTCCCAGAACTCCCTAAAGGAGGTGACGCTGCCACACCTCCAGCACCTCCACGCTGCCCACAGAGCCGGCCAGGACGCCTGCCCCACTCTGACCCTCTCCTCCCACAGCCACATCCAGGCTGCAGGGAAGCAGCAGCCCAGCTCTCACAGAGCCATGTGGAGGCCCTGGTAGACGCTGGTCTGGATCTCAGCGGGTGGATGTCCTCCATCAGGAGGTGATTTATCTGACAGATGTTTCTTTTGCATATCATTAGAGAAAAAGAGTGGAAGTGACTTTTGTGTTTCTTCAGATTGAAGAGTGATTTGCCTGTTGCTGAGGCAGACGTTTCAGGTTGTGCTCTGTTGATGCACTTTTACTTTTAATTCCTCCTCCTGTTCGCAGCGAGGAGTGAGTGTGTGTAGAGACGTTGTCTTCATGTGGACTTTGCCTTAAACCTCATTATCAGTCTGAGTCTGTGTAAATGATGTTTTAATATGTCGAATGCCTTTTGTAAAGGCTGTATTGGAGCGCCAGCTGCTCCACAGGAGGCATCACCGTGCTGTGAAATGATTTGTTGACACTGTGTGTTTGCAGACGACTTGTTAAAGTGATTGAACGTGGAAACAAAAGCACTTTTCCTGTGGAAAAGTAAAAGCCTTTAGAAACAAGTACTTGTAATCTCAAAAGAGAAGTTTCAAAATAAAGATTTTCGCAAATGAGCTCTGTCCTTTCTGTCTTTCTTGTGCAATTATTATTTCACTTTTCATTTCATTACGACAAAGGCAACTCCATCAGTTCCAGGGGCAGAAATCAGGAATGTAGACGAGGCTGTGAACAGCTGTTATCTCCATAAAACATGAGGACCGCTGTGATCAGAGAGATATTGACCGGGCGTCTCTCATTAATCAGATAACAGGAGCAGTTGTGTGTAAACCATCTGAGGCAGCGCCTGACCTCGTGGGTTTACGGCTTTCTCCACTTTCCCACACACATCAGCCAAGAGAGTCTGTTTGTGTGTGTGTGTGTGCGCGTGTGTTTTAGGAGGGAGGAGGGGCTGTGCCTTTGAATAATTTATTCTCAGGGGGGTTTTTTTTCTAGTTATTTCAGGAGCTAAATTCTATTTTTATGACCCAAAAACTATTTTATAATAATGAGTGTTTTACAGAATTGTAAACTTTATCATTGAGTGTGTTTTGTGTAAAAAATGATGCATAAAAATTTTACTTTAAGTTATAAAAGTATTAGTTATCAAAATAGATTTAGAAAGTACATGACTGGACTGATAAATAATAACTAAATGCATTTATTAAATACAAATCTTAGGTTCTTCTTCTCTTAATTATTTCATTCTTTTCTGTTTGATACATGCCAGAGGGAAATGTTGTACTTTTACTGCTACGTTCATTTCACAGCTGTAGTTACTAGGTATATATTTTCCAATCATATGTATTAAAAAATCACCCCAATTACCTTCACCTCTGCCTGCTGGGTTACAGTTTCCAGTTAGACAAATTTTAATACATTTTCACTTATGTTTTTATTGTGTCTAAATCAGTCTGTGTCAAATCACTTGTTAAAGTTTTACAGATTAATTCTAAAATTCAGGCTGTAAAAAATACAATATGAGACTGTTCTGTAATAAAGATGTTTCATCATGATGAACACTTTTACTTTTAGTAGCTGAGCTACATTTAGCTGCTGATACTGAATAATGCAGGACTTTTACCTTTACGCTGTTGTTACACTTGTTTTGGTTCAGTGCTTCTTCCTCTGCTGATCAGACAAATTTCATTACATCTGGCACAAACATCAGCTGATTGGAATTTGGTGGCTAATGTTACACTTAACTCACAAAACGTGAATTTGGCCATAACACAAGAATTCATGCACTATTCATGACACAATTAAACATAAATTTCAAAGAGGATAAAGATGAAGTGATTATATTTTATATGCAAAAGGGCAAAGGTCAACCTCACTGTGACATCATAATGTTCTGCAAAAAAACACTTAGTACCTTTTATTACATTTTAAATTCCCCTTCGCTCCATATGTTACATGAGTCTGGACCTGATGTGGTTGGTGGAGACAAACAAACACAAGGTGGTGATTCTGGTGATATTTATGACATTTATGGTGTTAGTGTAAGATGCACTGTGTGTCCTTTACCTGCGTGTGTGTGTGTGTGTGTGTGTGTGTTTGCTAAGAGTGTAGTGTGTGTAAACCCATCTGCTCTCACCTGGGAAAGCAGACCTGCCCTGCAGCCTGACTTACACCTGCTTACATCAGACGCAGGGCAGAGAGTTCCCACGCTTCCACACAGACTGTCGAACACACACACACACTTTCTCACTGTGTACTACATCCATATATCATTGTATAATATTAATTAAGCAATATATACAAGAAAAGCAGCTCAAAGTGCTTTACAGGAAAGACATTATATGCACCAAGTGCTTCACATGATAAAAATGAGATGGAATAGTAATAAAATAACATAGAAAAATATCTCATGAATAAATTAATAATTAAAATAATTTATCTTAAGGAATTTATTGCTCAAACATTTATTTATTGCTAGAAGACAAGTATTAAGGGAGTACATAGCTGCAGCATCATCTGGTTGAGCGGAGATGTACAGGTTTGTGTCCCCAGCGTAACTATGGAAACATACATTGTGATTCTGATGATGCCACTTGAGCAGACCTCACGTTTCTCATACACATGATCTCCGAGACTGAGGCAAACTTTCTCCTTTGATGTTTTGAACCAGTTTAACACACAGTCAGAAAGACCGACCAACTTCTCAAGACGATTGATCAGGATATCTTGATCAGGATATCCTGATCAATCAAATGTCTAAGAGGACAAGAACTGAGACATTTTCATCAGAGTTTAGAGGTCGCTGATTATTTTACTAAGAGCCGTTTCAGTGCTGTGGTTTGCTGTAAAGCCTGACTGAAATTCCTCCAGGGTGTTGTTATCAGGGTACAATGATATGCCATTGATTGATTGGTTGATTTATTTCTAATCTGTTTATCTGATTATTTCACTCTGACAAACACCATGCAAACACCATGCAAATACAATGCAAATACAATGCAAAACCAACTTTTCCCTCCAGATCTGGAGGCAGATATGTGAGAAGAGAAGGGAGGGGAGGTGGGGTGGGGCAGCATGGTCAGGTTTCCCACCATCATGGTGGAGCAGGGTGGTGGGGGTGGGGGATAATTTAACACGGCACACTTCCTTTGTCCTGGGGATGAAGGGGGAGTAAGACTGAGGAGTGTGGGAAAGCTTTGGAGAGGCAGACTCCACACAGGGGGGACACCCTGCAGACCTGTTGCCCTGTGGACGTGCAGCGCTGTGGGCCCATGGCCCTGCGGCCCTGCGGCACCACAAACCTGCAGTCATGTGGACCTGCAGCCTTATTGCCATGCAGACCTGCAGCAACTCAGCTCACCAACTGTTTGATGCAACCAGAGCTGACAGAGCCCACCACTCAAGAGGAGCCCAGGGTTTAGCACACAAAGCCCCACAGCAGGCACGCTCAGACACACACGCTCAGACACACACACACACACACACACACACACCCGCGCTGGACCGCTGACAGACGCCATCCTGCACGTGTGACAGCACACAATCCGATTTGCAGAGACACCGAAGCTGTTCGCTCTGAGTACATGAACACACATGTTGTGTTCTTTGTGTTCAAAAACCCTGTGATTTTCACATGTTGTTCAGCTGTTACCAGGCAACAGAAGACAAACAACCACAACAGTCTTATGCGATTATGTCAATCAAACATAAGTAAAAAGACCTTTACATACATGACCATAACTACATGTTGACACAGAGACTCAGTGTCTCAGGTTGTAAATGTGAATGACAGACAGTAGTTTTATCTGAAACGTAAACCACAGTGTTCAGTCTGCTGAAGCTGTTCATTCACCTGTGTGATCTTTTAACTGCTGCTGTTTCTACTGTTGTGTCACTTCAGGGCAAACTGAACATCATGAACACCTGCAGTAGCACTGCTGTCGTCCTTGTACTTTATTCAGTAACTGTCCAGTTCATTCTTCTCTATACTTGCACTGCACTATATTTATATAAACAGCTGCAGTCTGCTGCTCTCAGCACACTCACACAGGTGTTTCCAGTCATTGTTGCTGGTTACACCTGCTCAGGTTGTAAAAAAAAATCACCATGTTGACAGAAAAATCACAGCAGAACTAACAGGAGAAAATGTATTGTTATTTTATATCTTGTTGCACATAAATTATTTGGTGCTCATTAGATAAAAAGATGTCATGTAGTGGGACGTTTGGGGCTCGATAATTCAACACAATACTTCTGCTTGTAACCAAGTGTTTTATATTGTGTTATTGTTTCTTTTACTTAAGTGACAGATGCTGCATTTCTTCAGATTAGTAAAGTTTAGTTGGTACATGAGGCACCATGGAGGAGCACAGCAGGAATTATTTGGCTTTTTCATGAAAATACACTGAGTGGAGGAGTCCTACAGATGTTTTTCATTGACTTCAGCCATGAGGAGTTTTATTGGAAGAGAAGAGGTCATGTTAAAGAAGCACATACGTATCCACCAATTTAGAAATGTTAACTTTAAATTAAGAGTGATTCCTATCTTCTGTATTACAATAACGTCCATCATCAGAAGTGTAAATACTAGAAATTATAAAGATTGTTTTGTTGTAAACGAACAGTGAATGTCTGGTGTTATTTGATGTATAGATTATGTATATGGTGAACATCTGGAATGAAAATTAAATAAAGGAAAATAAGATTTAAAGACAATTAAGTGAATTTATTGAAACATCAGTCAGTACAAACTGTTTAAATATCTCATATATCTCAGAATAAATCTCATCATTTCCCTTTATAAAAGGTCACAGTCAAACTCACTTGACAGGAGAAGTTCCTCCAGCACACGATGCATTACAGTCATTAAAGAGCCGACTCCACAGGAGTCACATTGTAAACAAGGCATAGTCAAGAGTTTTACATTGTAAAGACACATAAGTTCCACACTGGAGAAACTGCAGCATCAAAGCTTTAAACGCTGCTTCCAGTCCAACATGAAGAGTAGTCGTCTCCTCCAGGCCTCCTGATGGAGGACATCCACCCGCTGAGATCCAGACCAGCGTCTACCAGGGCCTCCACATGGCTCTGTGAGAGCTGGGCTGCTGCTTCCCTGCAGCCTGGATGTGGCTGTGGGAGGAGAGGGTCGGAGTGGGGCAGGCGTCCTGGCCGGCTCTGTGGGCAGCGTGGAGGTGCTGGAGGTGTGGCAGCGTCACCTCCTTTAGGGAGTTCTGGGACAGGAAGTGCAGCGTCTCCTTCCAGCAGTGGGAGTATCCGTCGCTGTGAGCCACGAGGGCGCTGGAGCTCTGAGGCTGCAGCTGCTGCTTCAGGAACACCACCGTCATCTCCAGCACGTCGGCCTTCTCCAGCTTGGCGTTGGGATCCTGTTTGTTGAACTCCTTCTCCAGCAGGACCTTGAGCTGCTCGATGCAGCTGTTGATGCGATCTCTGCGCATCTTCTCCACAACTGGTTTCCTCAGCTGTTGGAGAGAAGAGGAAGCTCGGTCAGGAAGACATTCAGTGGATTCAGCTCAGGAAGAAACACAGAGCAGTGATGGAAAGTGAGATGAGAGCAGCTTGGCAGCAGGACTTACTTTGTGTCTGTCTTTGGTAGAGAGCACTGAGATGGGAGAGTCTCTGGTGTTGGTTGGAGCCATCCTGGTGGAGAGCAGAGTGAGCTGTGATGTGACTGAGGAGCCCTCTCCTCTATTTATAGGCCCACATTAGCATTACAAAGCCATGAGTCCCAGGCAGGATTAGCTTTCCCACACTCTGAGGCCAGTGGGCGAGGCCCGCACAACAATAGGAGAGAGGCATCAATTATCTCATGGTTAACTGGCCTGGTGGCCTCAGCGGAGGGAGGCTGCTGCAGATCTGTGGAGGTACAGAGCCGACACAAGCAGCTCCCTCCTCTTTTATTACCTGGGAACCTTCCCGCTCTCTCATCTGATCAGGCTGCTGCAGATGTGCAGCGGCTGGGACAGTGTGCCTGATAAGGGCCATTAAACACATAAAGATAAGACACATGCTGGATTCACACACAGCTGACACCAGGTCAGTTTACATGCTCTGTAGACCTGAGCTCACCTGAAAGGTCACTGCTGGGTAGAGAGCGGGAAACACTGTCAGCAACGTTTAAACGTCTCTGACAGAGAGAAGACACATGTTTACTGGACACACTGAGTCCTGCTGGTGACTGTTTCAGGAAGATTTTATCTCATGAGAACTGAGGAGAAGAAGATGCTCCTCTTCTTAGCAGTTATGATATAAAATCTGTCGTCAGAGAAGAAAGTTAGAATTGAACTGGACATTAATGAACATGTTATTAATGTTCTTATATCTGGTCATACCTACATTCAAGTCTTTTATAAACTAATTACATGAAGTAGATATTGTCACACTGTCATTTCCTACATCAGTATTATAAAATTACACATTAAAGTGTTACCATTTGTTCACAAATAATTTAAAGTTTCAGGAAGAATTTCATCAAACATGTCGTGGCTGCAGTTTTGTAACAAAATAATAATAATACAAATATGATTTGATTAATACTGTTATAAAGCTGTGCTGATATCAGCTACAGTAAATAACAATACGTTTAATTGAAGGTGCAAAATAAACTGCTGTCTATAAGGAAACAAAGTTGAAATGACATCAGAAGAAGAAGTGCTATATAACATTTGTAGAAGTTATTGTGTCAGTGTGTGTTCTCAGTAGCTCCAACCCGTCATTGTAGTTGATGCCTTGTGCTGTTTGTTTTGCAGCTTTGTGTTGAGTTAATGATTCAGATTTAATCACCAGAGATAAATATATTTACAGTTCTACACTTTTTTTTTACAAGTGTGAAACCTGTTGCACTCTTGTGTTCATACATTTATCATGTACATGTTTGATGTTTGTTTTTCATTTGTAAAGTAATGATACTGAAATATTAACGGTGATGTTTCAGTGTGTTTCTCCTCTTGGGACCAGTTCAGTTCTGCCTCAGAAGTTAGTTAATTATTCTGTCTGTCTCTCTCAAGGGAGGAGGCACACTTCCACTTCATCCATAAACTCTGTCTGTCTGCCCCAACCCCCCACCCCTCATTAAACACTCACGCCTCCCCACCTCCACCACAGAGTTCAAATGTTCCCACCACCCACTCATCTGTGTGCAGATTTTATTCCATGTGTCTGTGTGTTTGAACCAGCATCTGAACGCTGACTGCGGCTCAGACCTGGGTGTGACAGTGAGTGTGACCAGGACCAGAGAGGCCTCCTCTCGGCCAAACTGCTCCAGATAAATAAAGGTTCAAATGACAGGCCACTAATACTAAGAGGATCTAATAGAGGATCTATTATCTAATAGAGGATCGCAGCTCATATGTAGACTCACAGCATGATCCAGATCAGATCACATCAAGATGCTTCTGGGTAAAAAAACCAAACCAAACCAAACCAAACCAAACTTTAACTTCTTCCTTTAACCCCCCCCCCCCCCCCGGTGACGCGTGGATCAGTCGCTGCTGGTGTGAAGCTCAAACTCTTTGATGTTGAAACGTGTGCAGGAGACACTTCAGCCCCCCCCCCCCACCTCCACCAGCATCAAAGGGGACAAACTGCTGTTGTTCTCCGAGCAGCCGCAGGACACACGATAAAAATAAAAAAAAATTAAATAAAATTAAAAAAACCACCAGTTCTTCATTATAAGTCGCTGCTGCATGAGTCGGACTCACGGCAGCGCTGTCCGGGCTCTGTGCACCGGGGGTGTGACAGCACAGGACGCCGGCACACTTCTGTCTGAACCGAGGGAGGAAGTCTGGGGGGGGGGGCAGACAGGACGCTGTTTGTAGTCCTGACTTTATGACAGGCTGCGGACTGTGGGAAACTGTCAGGTGTTAAAAGTCCACGCACACGGAGCTCCTCCCGGTCTTATAAAAGCCGGACCCGAGGAGACCGAGACTGAGCCCCGCCTGAGCCCGCTGACCCTGCACACGGACCGGGACTGAAGACTGTGGACTCTGTGATGGCTCCTGTAACTCAGACCAGACCCGAGGACAAACCTGCATCTATGGAGACCAGCAGCTCCAACAAGGTAAGACCCCTGCCCCCCCCCCCACTGACCGAGTCTGTGCACCAGGTCCAGCTTCTCCTGTGTCTCATGCGTCTTCTCCTCTGTCCTCAGCTGCGGAAGCTCATGGTGGAGAAGCTGAGGAGGGACCGCATCAACCACAGCATCGAGCAGCTCAGAGCGCTTCTGAACCGGGGGGAGCCGAGCGGAGGGCAGCCCCCCTCCAAGCTGGAGAAGGCCGACATCCTGGAGATGGCTGTGAGCTTCCTGAGACAGAGGGCCCTGGCCCGTGTGGCGCCCAGCTACTCCCGCGGCTTCTCCCAGTGTCTGCAGGAGACCCTGCGGCACCTGTCGCTCCACGCCCCGCTGCAGGCCGCGGAGCGGGAGGAGATCAAGCGCTTCTACGTCCTGCAGAGAGCCGCGCTGCAGAGGCACATGTCCGGGGAGCAGGGCCGACGGACGGTGGCGCGCAAGCGGTCAGGCTCCCGGTCAGCGGCGCAGTCTCACGGCTCTCTGTGGAGGCCGTGGTAGCGCGGACACGTCCGTGTGAATACTGTTATTTTGTGGACAAGCCGACAGTTTAACGCACTGTGTGCGCGCACTGTGGAGGCTTGTTGGCTGTGCAACATTTGCACATTTTTACACTTGTGTTTCTACGCGTTTGTCTACAATGTACGACAAACAGGCCCAAATATAAACCTGCTTTAAGTTGCCTTTTGTAAAGGCGGGGACAGGTGTGATGTTGGCGGACTGAGCTTCTCCTCTTCCTGTTGTGATTGTGTATTAAACATTCCTCTTGTTAACGCGTCCCTTCAGCCTCGTCTTGTATCTGTGTTGTGTCTGTTCACCCAGAAGAGAGGAGATCCTCACACACTGCAGCACTAGAGTCTGCTCTGGATCATGTCCCACTGCTGCCCTGCTGTGGAGCAGGGGGCAGTTACACATCCAGTGACTACAGCCCAGACAGCCTCTCAGACACCAGGTCAGGGCTGTTGTATGGAGCTGATTTACAATCACCTTATAACTGCTGCACACAAAAGACAGTGAAATCCTCTTTCCTGAACAAACTCAGATTCTTCGAGTGAAAATTCTTCTAAATTTGGAAACTTGTGCTTCAGTTTGATCAGAAACAGACCAGGCGAAGCACATTGAGAAAAATCAGTTTGGATTTTTTTTTAAATGACATGAAAAATGCTGAGTGTAGTCTTAATTAAGCCTTATCTTAGAAACAGCCACTGAAACTATTCGTCAATTAGCTGATTGACAGATGTAATTATGATAATTGATTCATTGTTGGAATCATTTTAAAGACAAACTTCATTGTTTTTGGTTTTAAACCACTCATCAACGTGAGATCCTTTTGAACTATTTTCTGACCAGATGATTATGGTATCGTAATTGATCATAACTGATTCATAATTATCAGTAGATGTATTGATAATGAAAATAATCTTCAGTTGCAGGTTCCCAGACTGCTGACACCAAACATTAAACCTGATGAACTGACCTCTTGTTTCAGTCATTAACTCTGCAGCAACCTCATCAACCATCTGGAGGGAAAGAAGCTCATTGGCTGCTTTTCCCTCCTTCATTATTCCCATTGGTCACCCAGCTGATGTGAGTCAAACCTAGACCAGAAAACATTCAGCACTGGTTTGATTTAAGGTTTATTTTATCATTGTTCATAGAAAAAATGTGTGATGTCATGTCACCAAAATTTGAGACAATTTAAAAGAGAAAATGAACCAAACATTAAAAAAACAGAAGCTAAAAGTAAAATAAATTTACACATAAATAAGTTGAGAACAGATATAAAAAGCAAATTGTTGCACTTAACAATAACAAAGAGAAAATAAGGAACAGTGAGACCTAAAACAAACATAAACATAACGTTGTAATAATGATTCAGCAGGAGGACAGCTGCAGTTCACCAGGTTCAATTCACTGACTTTTCCCTTTAAAACATAAACAACTTCATAAATATGATCCTCCTCTTTATCTTCAACTGCTCTGTTCTACAAACACAGAGACCTTCACTGGTAAGATCTTCAGTTTTTCTTCAGTTTCAATGTATGGAAACAGCTTCTCAGTGAAAGTGTGTGTGATAGTGTGTATGTGTGTGTTAGTATCAGGATCAGAGAACCACAGCTTTCCTCTGTTCCAGTTCAGATTCACTCTGATCCTCTGGAGCTTCTTCTTCACTTGGAGAACAGTGGATGGAGCTGGTGGTGACCATGCTGAGTATTTACCTTCACAGAACCCTATTCCCCAGAATCCAGACTGTATCTCTCCCTTCCTCTGGACAGAGTCTGCCAACACACCCAGTTCCCAGAATGTATTGTCTCTAACCTCAACATCCCAGCTGTGAGTCCCTGAGTTAAAACCCTCGGAGCCCAGGACGATGTGGTATTCATCAAACCTCTCTGGATTGTCAGGAAGCTTCTGTGTCTCTCCAAGTCTCACACTGGTCAGATCTCCAGACAGGATGAGTTCTGGATGAGCAGTGTTTGGGTCCAGAATCACAGGACTGTAGGAGACTATGTCCTTCATCTTCTTCCAGATGTTGAAGGTCAGGTTGCCCAGATGTTTGGCCACATCTATCAGAGCTCCTGAGACCAGCTGTGGATCATCCAGCAGGAGGCGCTGCTGGACTCTGTCCACTGCAGCCTTGTAGTTCTGCAGGAATGAGACGTCTCCAGCTCTCAGCTCCTCCTCTGTGGATCTGACTGTGTGTGAAAGAGCTGCTATCTCTCTGCTCAGAGCCTCGATCTTCTCCTTCATCATCTGACTCTTCTGCTCCTCTTCCCCCCTCAGAGCAGTGATCTTGGCCTCCTCTTCCCCCTCTAGAAACTGGTGAAGCTTCTTAAACTGCTCCTTAATCTGCCTCTCTGTGTGTTGGGCCTGGACCTTAATGTGTTCTGCTGTTTGATCAAACTTCACTTTAACTTGTTCAAAACCCTTTAACTTCTCCTTTAAGGGCTCCAGAGTTTCCTGAAGCTCCTTCTTGTGCTGTTGAGCAGCTTCGTCGATGGGTCTGAATCTGTGGTTGGTGTGTTTTTCTGAATCTCTGCAGACGACACACACTGGCTGCTGATGGTCCAGACAGAAGAGTTTGAGTTTCTCAGAGTGCAGACTGCAGAGAGACTCTGAAGATCTCTGAAGTCTCTCCTGTAAGAAGGCCTCACACAGGTTCTTTAATGCACGGTTTAAAGGTGGTTCATCCTTTGAAGATCTTCTCTTACAAACTGGACACTCATGTGTTTGTCTCTCTCTCCACCAGCTCTTCAGACAGTCTTTACAGAAGCTGTGGCTGCATGACAGAACAACAGGATCTCTAAAGACCTCATAACAGACGGGACAGCAGAAATCCACCTCTGGCCTGGAAGCCATTTAGTCTCTGAGAGAAGCTGAAAACACAGCAGAGAGAAAGTACAGTCAGTCATGATTGCCCTCCCCCCCCTCTCCACTAACTTCATTGAGATTTATTTTCACCTTGAGTCGTGGTTTGGTTCAACTCACCTTCAGTTTGTAGAGTTTCAGCAGGTTGAAGCAGCAGTGTTGTAGTTTTCCAATTTTCTCTCCTGTAGCTGGACTCATTTAGAGAAAGTTGTTGTTAGTCAATCAGATCGTCTGTTTTTCAGTCTGTTTGTCTCTTTAGTGAAGAGGAACCAACTGTGTCCTGGTTTGTCTCAGGTGAGTCAGGTGGGGGTGGAGCTTTGTCAAACCTCCTCTGCTAAATGCTGCTCTACCTGTAATAGAGGGGTGTGTTTCATTCCAAAATATGGTTTCTCTGCAGGAAATGTAGACTGACAATGTCAACTTGGTGACTGTAACTGAAGAACTCAGCTTTGACTTGTTTGCAAAACACCTCTGGCTTTTCCAGATGTTGCCTTTCAGACTTCAGACATTGTGTTTTGTGATGAGGTCAAAGGTAAGGTGCATAACTAAACCTGTGTCAGATGAATCCTCCAATTAAATTCTGTATCTGACTGGAAACCAGTGCAAAGACCTGAGAACTTGAGTTATATTCTTTCTTTTCTTGGTTTGTGTCAGAGTCCTAGCAGCAGCAGCAGCATTCTGAATAAGCTGTGGCTGTGTAATGGTCTTATTTGGAAAACCAGTGAGGAGAGCGTTGCAGTAGTCGACTCTGGAGGAGATAAAGGCATGAATAAGTTGATCTAGGTCTTGGTTAGACACAGGGTCTCTGACCCTAGCTGTTTTTGAGATGCCAAAATGCAGGTTTTGTTACAGCTGTTGTTCACTTGCTAAACGTCAGTGAAAGGCGGGAGGTTGTTTGTGTCGAGAATAAAACCATTAAAAACTTTACACAAGTTTAAAATGACATAAACTGGATTCTCTCATGTCGTCACTAATAATAAAACCCAGTTCAACAGGTCTCATGCAGTTAATGACATTTGTTCTTTTCTTTGTGCAGCAGATTTTAGCAGCAGTTAATTGTGTGTCAGCTGCTGCAGGTAAAAAACTACAACCTCTCCTGCTTCCACAAACCAATCTCAACACAAACAAAGTAACGTTGAAAAGAGTTTATTTAATATTAAAAGAAACATGTTTCAAACTGGTACACAAGTGGCACCACAACAAATGATTAAACTATAAAAAATCAAATTAAACAATATGCTTAGATAAATAAAATCATCATTTTCCTTTTAATCAAAGGGTTAACAAGTTAAAAGTCATGCATTGATTTAACTTAATCAATGTTAGTTCAATAATTCAGGGACTACTGCTTCCTCTGGGAGCGTCCAGCACTCATCTGTCATCCAGCTGTGGAGTCCAGGCCTTTTCTGCTCACCACAGATCATTATACACCAGACCTCAGTCAGAAAATGCTGGTTTTTAATATTTGCAGGTAAAACTGTGTGTAGGTCTGTATATAAAAGGCCTGTCCTCCATGTTTTTAAACACATTCTACAGCAGCACAACTGCTCATTACAGTGCATATAATGCGTTTTTAAATGATCCACAGATATTCAAACAGAAAACATGACACACATCATCATCGACTAAAAAAATCTGGTGCGATCAAAATCTCTTCTGTTGTAGCTTATTAAAGAAACAACAATATTTTAAAGGCAGTTCCACAAATGCTTGAGTCCGTTCTTCATTGTTAAACGCAGAGCGGAGCCACGTCTTCTTCTGCGTCAGGAAACAGACGTAAAATCTCTCTTGAGTATTTGGAGTAGCCGCTGTGCGACAGCAGAGTTTTTCTGAGTGTGAGGAAGGACACGGTTTTCTCCAGGAGGTCTGACACAGGAGTCCCGCTCTGCAGGTGTTCTCCAATCAGAGCCTTCAGCTTCTCCACCCGCCTGCTGCACCTCCTCTCCAACAGGTGGAGTTTACACCTGAGACACACAAAAGGCAGCATTAATACACATTGTTCATCTTCATCATATCATCCTATATAATCAGAATATAAACATGGAATAACTGTGTGGACACTGTTTTCAGTGATTGTTGATATATTTGCAGGGCCACATTAACTCCCAGCTGACCCCCAACCCCATTTCTCCAGAAACCAACCAGTCCTCTACAGCTGAAATTATTAAATTGATTCAAGAATTAGAAAAGTGATTGATAACAATTTAGATTTTAAGCATAAGAGACCAAAATGTATTTGCACCAGTTTCTTAAATATGAAGTTTAGCTGGTTTCTCAGTTTTCTCTGACACCAAAGTCAGAGCAAACTACACATTAGAACATGTTCACTCAGGGTTCAGGAAATAATGAGACGTTTTTCACTGTTTTCTGACATTTCACTGAACAATCAATTAATTATAAAAGAGAATATCTGCCAACCAAGTGTTTCTGTCTGATCATCAAAATCAAATCAGAACAGATGAGCAACAAATATGAAGTGAAACAGATCAGGTCTTAACTCCTGAGCAGTGGTGCAGTTTGACCGAAATTCAAACAAATTCAGTAATTATGAAATAAACATGGACATAAAGACTTGAGAGATAGTTTCTGTTAATGTGTCTGTGGTTCACACTGCTGTGCTTTGAACCTGGAGTAATTTTGAAAAATGGCAGAACGACCTAAAAGAAACACACAGAGCTGATGTTCCTCAGGTGGAGCAGTGGAAGGTAAAAGGTTAAAACCAGATTCTGATGTAGTCCGTCTTTAAGACCAGACCCTCGGGATGGAGGACAGATCAGAGCTGATATTTTACTCCAGTTAGTGTTGAATCAAAGATACAGACCCACAGTGAGTGGAGTAAACCTGGACCCAGGACAGTTACCTGCCTCATCTTCACATGTTGGTCTAAACTACATTATGATGTGTAGTAAACCAGTTATTACATGTTTATACTGAATAAACAGGAGGACGACTCCCACAGTGACTCACCTGAACAGGTGTTCCTTCATGCTGTCCTGAAGCGTGAGGTCCAGGTACTGAGACATTTCCAAATGTGTAAAGTTAGAAGAGCAGCTGAGCCTCCTGTCTGATCGCTGTCGGTTCAGAGGACGTCTCTCTTCATGTCTCTGTCTCCTCTCTGTATTTATGCAGCTCGCCCCTCTCTCTCTCTCTGTCTGTCTAGGTTGTCTGACCAATCAGGAGCTCGGCGCTCGGGACAATAGGCTGAATTAAATGTCTGCCGCGCAGAACAGGTGGGACGTTGTTCTTCAGGCCAAATGTCAAAGAGATTCAGAAAAAGTTCCCAGGGAATGTGTCAGAGTCGTGAGGACGGCTCACTGTCCGAGTCCTCACCGGGAACAGAACATGTCAGCTGACGAAAACAACAGGCCTCTACTGTGGCTGTGAGGTCAAAGACACAGCGAAGGGAAAGACAACAACACTTTATTTACAGGGACAATTTGAAAATGAACAAATGTTGGAGGGTTCTTCCTGTTAAAGGGAGTTCTTCTCCTCCACTGTCACTCAGTGCTGCTGACGGTGGGACTGATGAGCTTCTCTCTTTAATGTTGTAAAGTCTTGACCTGACTGTGAACACCCTCCAGACAATGTGGCCTATATTGTGATTTGGCGATACATAAATAAAACTGAACCGACTTGAACAAGAAAACACACAATTCAGTATTAATGGAAAATACATTTTCCAGGATCTTTAGTCTGTTTTTAACTCAACTCAGAAATTCACTAAACTCAAATCCCTATTTTACAGTATTTTCTAACTAACTAAAACGATTAATCAAATAATCACTTTAAAAAAGAAAATTTGACACTAAACTGAAAATCTCTGGGTTTTGAACTGTTTGAACAAAATCAAAATTAATTTTTATTTAATTATTAATAGTTAATTACTCATTATTTACTTTAGTTACTGACTAATTCTGTGATTTCATCTGTGTCAGTGATTTCAATTAAATAAATAATCTGCAGATTATTTGATCATAAAAATTGTTTGTTGCAGCCCTGATTTAAAATTATGCACTTTTTTTTTTTTTTTTTTAAACTTTTTCCTTTAAACTGAAGTTTTACCTGCTACTGATGCAACACAGTGAGAAGAATGAAGCAGATGTGGTTTACTGTTGTCTGTGCAGATGGAGCAGTAAACTGTCGAGCCTGAGAACCGCACGGACGCTCTGTGTGAACACACACACTTCTATTGTGTGTGAGGGATGAAGAAGTGTGGGAAGCCGTGTGTCGCTCTGACTCCACAGAGAGGAGGGGTGGGGGGGTCGTGTGACTGGGGCACACTCAGCCTCGTGCTGGGAGCTGTGGGAGCTCAGAGGAGGGAAAATGGGAAACCTGACCCCCCCCCCCTCCACACACACACACATAGACACACACAGACAAACAGACAGCAAACACACCCACAGACAGATGGAGATAAACAGACTGAACGAGTGTAAACACAGAAAAACTCATTTAACAAACTTTAAATCTACAGTTGCAAGAAAAAGGTTGTGAAGCCCTCGTCTGATGAACTGGTGACTGATGAACTGATGAAACTAGGGTCGAAATGTTTGGGAAGAACCTGCAGCACCGTGGACGGTGTAAAAATGAGAGTATTGAGAGTAGGAGCATGTCGTTATGTTTACCCATCTCAAACAACGTTGCCATTTTAACTCCCCTCTGTGTGTTGCCAGATTTGTGTTTTAAGCAAATTGTTGGTTAACATAATAAAGAGAAACAGGATGGGATATGTGGGATAATTGACTATGATGATACTCGACTGTGGAGTTGGTGATGAGCGATGGTGAATCTTAAATATTTATAGTATTTATAGTTTAATTTATAGGTTTTAAATGTCACAGAATTAAAATCATCTTCACTGGTATCAGTTGATATTAAATTAACATTTCAGTGGTTAAGTCAAATGAAGACATCAGGTCATTTCTGAAGAACTGAAATGTAAAAAACAGCTGAACCGATCAGAAAGTTCTGTAATCAATCCAAACATTGATCCTCTTTGAAATTAGTTTGAGAAATATTCACTATCTAATATTTAATGAGTGGATCAGGTGGATCAAAATGACTGTGAACTGAGTCCAGTCAGTTATTTACAGTTATTTGTGCTAATGATGTCATTGTGATTTTTTTTTTACACTGATGTCGTCTCTTCATGTCATTGGTGTTTTTCTTACTTTGTAGTTTGTCTTGCACTGGTTGTGTGTTCTTTCTATTTTGTGTATTTGTATGAGTGTGTGTATATTTTTTGTGTATTTTATGTACCCTTTAAATTGCCCTCTAAGGATAAATAAAGTTTCTTGAATTGAATTAAATGTACTTAATTACTCTCTAAGTTCTGGTTCGCTCTGGTCCCAGAGGACGCTGAAGCTCTTCAACCAGCTGAGAAGAAGGTGAGAGAGACTGACTTCTCTCTGCTGCACAGTCCAGACCACATTACAGACCAGACACAAGGCAGCAGCGGCCCCTGGAGGCCCCCGAGTGGACCCTTGACAACCTCAGAGGCCAAAAGACAGTTGTCCACTTTGCAGAAGTGACATGCTCATCGAGTCATGTGAACTTTTGGAGCAATCAGAGAAAAAAACCTGTACAGATGTTCAAACTGATCGACAGCTCTCAGAGCTGCGACAGGTTGATCGATCAAAGCTTTATTTTGTTGTTGTTATTAGTGATCAATACGACCAGAGGCTGGACTGGGGTCAGTTTTAATCCTGTTAAAGTGAATTAGCCCAGTAATTTATTTTACTCCCATTGTCCTCAGATCTGCTCCTCTCCCAGCAGCCTTAAAGGGGACAGCGTCATCTTGTGGCTTCAATGAGAATCACAGTCTTTTTCTGCAATTTTACTCTTGTTTTATTGGACTTGGACTCACTGGGAGCTGTGGTCCTGAACCCACTCTGTCCGTCCGTCTGTCTGCTGTGCTTGGACAAGTTATTTTAATGAATATGATTCAGTTTCTGAGGTTTTCATCTACTTTTCTCTGAACGTTTCAGCAAATGTTACAATGATATATAAATAATAATTCAAGACAAAACAACACAGAAACAGTTCATTTAAATGGAGAAGAGTCTGAGCTCAGCCCCTGAAGGTTACAACAGTCCAGCCAATGCTTCAAATGACTGAATCCTACATACAAACAAATGCAGCAGGCAAGACTGTATAAAAGATTTCAGTTTATTACCTGAAATAAGTCAGGTCCAACAACAGAGCTGAACTTTTATCATAATATTTCTATTATTTTGTTAAACCTTGTAAAGTGAAACTCTTTAATATTTAAAAAAAAAAAGAAAAAGCTAAGTAACAACAGGAGCAGGTTTGATGGATTCAAGTCTCTGCATGTTGAGTTTTAACAGTGTGGAGCTTCATCACAGCCTCAGCTCATCTTTGATGTTACAGTAAAACAATAGAGTGAACAACTCGCTCCTGCATGTGCATGCCCTTATTAAAGCACAGTGCGTGCGTGTGTGTGTGTGTGTGTGTGTGCATGTGTGTGTGAGCAATAGCTTCCGCCTGCAGGAACACACAGAGACGCAGAGATTAGAGGAGGAAACGTCGACGTTCAGCTGGACGTCAGACTGGACCTGAAGAGTAACTCTGTACTTTAAAGCATCAGTTCACAAGTTTTCAACTCTTTATTAAACCAACAGTCACATGTGAACAGGTTTTTCCACCTGGACGTCAACAGCCACCATCACCCCACCCCACAGTCAGAGCCCCACAAACACACAGGCTCGGTCATTTTGAGATCTTGCCAAGAACTCAACCTGCATCTACAAGACTGGGCTTAAATACTTGTTTCTCTCAGTGGAGTCTGGTGTGTGTGTGTGTGTGTGTGTCAGATGGATGGTTTGTTTTCAGCCGGCTGCTGCTGAGTGACGACTTCTCTCTGACTTCACCTTTCAAAGTTCAACACCAAAAACAGACTCAACATGTGAAGACAGAGTGACACATCGCCTGAGTATTTGTGCTGAGTGTGTGTGTGACATGTGGGTTAACGTGAAGAAGAGCAAATCCAAAGTCATCCTCACTAGAGCTGTAAAACAAACAACTCACCTCTCGCGTCAAAGCTTGAGTTAAAGTTCAGTAAACATTTAAAGTTTCTAACAATTCAAACAGAGTGAAACTGTCAGGTGTGCACAAAGTGTTCAGGTAAGTCTCAGACAGCGGCTCAGGTTACAGGTGTGTGTGTGTAAACAGTCATCAGAGTGTGTTGTGTGATGAGAGGCTGACAGGAAGGGTGTGTGTCGCCGACTTCTTTCATCTGGAAATACGGGATTTAGGAAGAGGAAACTGCAAACACTCATTTTTACCTGTACAGGATCTTTGATGTTCCACAGCCCGGCTGCTATACACAAACACTTAATATGAGCGGACACACACTGAAATTTATTATTGTCGTTATTATTTTACTGATATATTGTTATAGTCTGTAAAATGTTTCAAATCAACATGAGATCGTTGTTTTTTGTTCCTTTGTTGCCTCATTTAATAAACTCGTGGATGCTTTATATTCATGAGACTGGATGCAGCGTGTGGGTTTCTCTGGTTACCTGCTGTCCCATCACACACCTGGAGGGGCGGAGCTTCAGCAGGTAAAAGCAGGTAAATCTTCAGCTTTTCATCTGCAGCCTCAGTCAGAATCAAACTCAGAAGAGGAAACACTGCAGCTGCATCTGAAGGTGAGAAAAAGACGAACAGCTTCTCGTTATAACTTATGTTTCAGCATTCAGGTACAGAGATATGGAGATATATGATATATCTGTGGATATCTATAGATATATAGAGTTTTCTACACAGTGCTCTGTGAAGGAACTGTTCATACATGATGTAGCTATTGTCTTGTAAGACTTCTTTAAAGCTTGTTGCTTTAGTCTCTTTTTAACACACTGATTCTGCAGCTGTGTGGACACACTGATTTATTTCTGTTCTGTTTTTATTAATATTTTATTTGATGAATTTAAAGACCAGAAAACAGACACCGCTCACTGAAATGTCAATACATTTAGAAAAAGAAAATCAATTATTAAGTTTTCTTATGTACTGTATTTCTATATTTTCCTTTCAAACCTTTTAATCTGAAGATTTACATTTCAGGTCTCCTTCAGTTCAGGATTTTAAATTTCACCTCATGTTTTCCCGCATCTAACAATTGTTTTTATTATCAATTAATCTGCCCGTTATTTTCTCAATTAATTGATCATTTTGTTTGTAAAATCTCAGAAAATAGTAAAAATATGTAATCTTCAGACTTCTTCAACAGTCCAAAACCAGAAGATAATTCCATGTACGACAAAGAAAAAAGATTCTCACATTTTGAAACAAATGTTTGTAGTTTTATGCTTAAAAAGACCAAAACTATTGATCAAACTGCTGATCAAAGCTGCTGTCAATTAATTTTCTATTGAATGAGTCATTAATTAATTGACTAATTAATGCAGCTCCACTTTTTCCTTATTGCAATTTTAAAACATCTGTTTGTCATTTGGATATTTATTTCTTTGTCAGTTCCTTTTATGGCCCCATTATCTTGATTAACAGAGTAAGAACTGTTTTCAATTCTGCTTATGTGCCAAAGACTAAAACAATGAATTCTCTAAATACTACAGTACCCATGAGCCTCAGCTACTGTTGCTATGGAGCGAGGATCAGACTGACATGTTGATCAGAGCAGTATGGAATTTAAAAGATGTCACCATGGTTACTGAATTTATCTAACACTGATCAGAAACTCTGAGTCAGAATCTGGTTTTCAGATTTGAGTTTTCAGGTCATTTGTTGTGTTCAAGTTGTGTTTTATCTTATTAACTATCAGTTATTTTCATTATCGATACTTCTGACAGGTAGTTTCTTTAATAATCAATTGATTAATTAATCATTTGAGCTCTGGGGAAAATAATAAAACTGAATGGGAGTTTAACCCAGCCCTGGACAAACAGACTCTGTCTCAGGTCTCGTCTCTCTCCGTTTTCCCGCCACAGGTCAAAAGGACTGAGGATGAACCGTCACTGTGGTCTCTGCTGTTTTTAGACAACTGCTACAGACTGAGGACTCAGGAACCAGGTATCAGCCAGTCCAGATCACATGATGAGCTCCTCCTTCTCTCCACCGATCATCAATCAGCGTTCTTCTTACCTGAGTCTCAGTCTGTCTCCCTCTGCTGGACTCTCTGAGGACCGTGGTGTCTCTCAGCACTCAGACTCTCTGTCAAGCTCCGTGCCCTTCTTCCTCTACCCCTCCAGCATGGACCACGCCAGCCTCAGCCTCTACAAAGGCCCTCTGAGGGGCCCTGGCCCCGGGCTCCTGCCCTATCTGGCCCCATTCCACCACCACGGACACTTCAGTGTGTATGAGTGTCCCTTTGAGCCGGCGTTCATCCAGAAAAGAAACGAGCGTGAGCGTCAGAGGGTGAAGTGTGTGAACCAGGGCTACGCCAAACTGAGGGACCACCTGCCGGGTCACAGCGCCGACAAACGGCTTAGCAAGGTGGAGACACTGAGAGCTGCCATCAGGTACATCAAATACCTGCAGGGACTGGTGGAGCTGGAGGACGGGAGGCACAGCGGGGGAGAGTCCCCCAACACCTCGTCTCCTGGACCGGACTGTGGCGGAGAGTCTGAGGGGTTCACATGCTAAACACACACTCGGCCATCATGTGGCAACAGCTGACAGGACCACAGCCAACCACAGGGGGAACAGGTTCACATGTTTAACCACTGAGGAGGAAGTGGAGATGATACAGTTTCTCTATCCAGCAACATCACTGATCGGTCCAGAACAACAAACCATAACCACACATACGCCTCGGGTCCTGTGACGCGTCTCTGAGTCAGTGTGATTTGATAAAACACGAGTTATGACGTCAAAAACACTTTCTATCAAGTCTGGGAGGTGTCATGGAGGAAACTATTTCATGCTCTCTGACTAATCATTTCTGCCAAATGTGTAATGTAATATCAAAACAAGGGAGCAAATAACCAATTTGTGTTGTGGAACTAATGGTAGCTTATATTTTGCCTCCTCTCTTCTTGTAGAGGAGGCTGAAGACTGTTATTAAGCACATCTTATGAACTGGGTGATTTCACAGTATCAATGGATTTACAGTCAAACAATGTTTTCATGTGAAATATGTTTAAGAGACCTCAAACAATCAATTCATGAGGTGAATCCCAGTGATCTCAGTCTAAATTCAAACATATTAAATCCAAGAGTTTCACAGTGAGTGTGAACAAACATGACAAGAGTGATGGCACAAAGATGAGAACTTATTATTCTACACTGAAAGCACCAATTACTGATTTGCCAGATCAGTTAGTTTACATATTTCTCCATGACACCTCCTAGGTTAAGATGGGGGTGGCGGGTTATGGGGGGGACACCCCTCCATCAGAATCAGAAGATTATGGGGAGACTTTTAAAGAAGAGTTCAGATCAGGTGAGATCATCTGTTCACCTGTGCAGAAAGAGACAGGTCAGGAAAAAGCCTCAAAACTGTTTCTGAAAAAAAAAAAAAAAAAAAAACAGAAAATGGGCCGTATACATGAACATAACTATTTGTTTTGTTCTGACATTCTTTAACTTTGACGTTACAAATCTGACAACCTGTTGAATTTAAAATGTGCATAAAAAACAGACCTAAACAACAAGTGATGAAAAAGTACCTGAAAGACAGAAGCAGTCTATTGTCACGCTGCTGCAGTAACATTTCCTCTCCTGGAGGTGGCGCTGCTCAGCTGCAGCCCTGACAGACCCCCCCAAATCAATGAAGAACTGAATGGCTTTTGTGTTTGTTGATTTCAAACATTTTCGAGGACCTGGAGACAGTGATTTAAGGCCTTGATCTTCACCACCTAAAACATTCATGTAATAAAAACAGGTGTACAAAACGTAGAGGAAAAATGCAAAACAACCCAGAGTGTGATCATTAAATATTGATTTTAATATTTAAGTCCAATTTAGACTGTGAGATGAAGCAGAATGGGTTATCCACCTAATGACACATTAGAAAAATAAAACCCTTTTTTGACTAAAATAACACCAAAGATTCATATGTCGATTTATTTTTTCCTGAAGTCCACCTCCTGTTTTTCCGTTTTCAGATTTTCTAAGTCTTAAATTAAACTGAGGCTTTCCCTTCAGTTTTTATTAGTCCCAAAAACATTGACCTTTCACTCCAGTTAACACAGTGTAGTGATTCATCTTTTTAACATCAAATATCTGTTCTCACACATGAGTTTCCTCAATGTTTCTCTCTTCATGTGAGTGATATAAAGTGAGGACTTTACATTGCTGCTGTAGGACCAGAGGCTCATGCAGATACTTTATAGAGATGAGTTCAGCCTGGAAACATTTGACTGAGTCAGAGTCTTCAGAAGGAAACCCCCTCACTGTTCTGACTCTGCTTAGGCATTTGTTAAATTTCTGTCTGTTGAACTTCACATCCCACATCTGTGACGACACAAAAAATCCACAATCCCAAATCCAGACTGCACACAGATTCTCAGCAGGTTTTTAGTCATGATGGAGATGCTGAAACTATTTAAAATAAATTGTGAGATGTGGTGAAACAACAAAAATTAGTGTTAAATCTTATGAAAAACATTTTCTCAAGTCTGAGTTACTTTAAACAGATAACAGGTGTTTGGGAAAACAATATATATTTCTATAAGTCAGGACTGACACTGTGGAGAAACAGTTATTCCTATTGCCACAGTTTCCTATTTGTTATATGATTTTTAATCAGCTGGATGTTCAGTTCAACAGAGAGATGATCAATTAAAGGGAGTTTTTTAATACCACAGTGATGTATATCATACTGATTAGAAGTAGAATACTCTGTGTATTGATTGATTATCAGTAATTAGTAAGTCTGAGCAGTTAGAGGAACATTTTCTACATTAAATAGAGAAAATCATGCAAATCAACACTGAGCCTTCAGTTCCTCCTCCTGTCAGACTATAACACTCACACACCAGCGATCTTTGGCTTTAAAGAGAAAATGGGACCAAATTAAAAGCTTTGGCTGCAAATACAAACACAAAACTGAGTCATTTCACACACGTGAATCCTCATTACACACTGGACTGTAACAGGGTCTATTCAATGGTTTTACTCCCATGTGTGGGGAAAGAGTCAAGCTGCTGTTTAACTGTCAGGTAATCATCAGTTTTACACCTGAGTCAGAGAACGCTGCTGCTGTTTCCATCAAAAATAAACTGAAGAACATTAAACAAACCTCACTGTTTTCAGTGAGGTAACAGGTCTCGGTTTCAGGCGGAACAAAAATGACTCGTGTTAACTGATCGTTTCAGTAAATGCACTCGTGAACACATCTCAAATGTGATGATGGATGAATCTTGTATTTTACAAAAAAAGAAAAAATAAAGAAAAAAAGAAATTCTGGTGAAACATTTTCAATATATTTTCTTTCTTCTTCCTTAATCATCTGCTGGCCCCTGTGATACCTCTTGGTAACCCACCTGCTGAGTTTCTCAGCTTTACTCTATATCTGATGAAAACAGCAGCTTGTTTCGGTGTCTGATGCCAAGTGTAAAATGGATGAGGAACAGATCTGAAACAAGTTGAGAAAACGCTGAAACTGAAAACAGCTGCAGACATTTTACTGTGAAAAGATGAGATCTTTTCCTGTCTGCAGAAAGGCTTTTGTCAACACAACATTACGACTTCTCAGCTCCAACAGGGTTTTTCCTCACAGTGAAGCCACAAGTTAAGCCCTTCAAATCACCATGAACACCTTAACAACACAACTCACAGGCCAGTATTTTACTAGATCAGTCAGTTATGAAGTTGCCCTGAATCTTGTTGAAGTATTCGACTGAATCAAAAAAGACGGAGCTGCAGAAACAAACTGATGTGGACTCAGTCTGAGGCAGAACCACATCAGAAAGTAGACTTAAGTCAGTCAGTAAAGAGTTCAGCAGTTATCAGTTCGTCCACCTGCTGCCTCTGTGTGTCTATTGTGTCAAAGCAGTTTGTATTTCTGCTAAACACGTGCACCTTTCCATTTCCTCAGTACGAAACATGTTGAATTACATGGTCGTCCTGGACTTACAGGACAGATGCTCCATCCTCCTCAGGCATCCTGGATTTAGAGGACAGATCGTCATCCTAAGGCATCTAGGATGTAGAGGACAAATTGTCCTCAGGCATCCTGGACATACAGGACAAGTGGTCCTCAAGCGTCCTGGACATAGAGGGTGGTGAGGCGGAGGTACACCAGGCTGCGGTGCTGAGGCTGCAGGCAGTAGGCGATACTCTGCTCCACCTCCTGGCAGCGTCGCAGGAATCGGCAGCGGTCCCGGGCCAGCTCCTCCCAGGGGCCCCGCCGATCCTCCTCCTCCTCGCCACAACTGGCAAAGAACTCCTCCACATTATCGCAGAAACGGACCTAACAGGAAGAAGAGGAAGAGTCCTGAGTACTGCTGGATCACACCTACACATCTCATCTACTCTTTTTAAACCAGAGATTTTTTTATTAAAAAAAAAAAAAAAATCTCACCCATTCAACCTATTTTTGTTTCTGGTCTCTTGCTTATAAGTAACATCCAGAGTGTCTGCTTTTCTGTGTTTTATATCATCGTAAACTGATTAATCAATTAAATAATTACAGACATACAGACACTGGACATTATCTGACACAGGATGCAGCAAAACTACTTAGATTATCATAGTGACACTACACATTACATGTGAAATAAATATGAATTCATTTTAAGAAAAACAAGATTCTGCAACTGACTCACTATTGGAATTTAACTAAAGAACCAATGTAAAAAAATCAAACTGGCAGATTTGTCTTTATGCACCTTAAAGACAGATCTGAGCTTTCATACTGTAAAGGTAAACTGAGACTGAAGAATGAGCTGCGGTAGCAGAGTGGCGCTGTAGAGCAGGGTGTCAGCAGGGCCCAGCTCTGATTGGCTGTTGAGGGTGTTTGAAATTATGTGGGTGGCTCCCACAACACACTTCCTTTCTAACTTCTGCTAAATATGCAGGTCTTTATGTGACTGATGGAAATGTACATGTTCCACCTGTCCTGTTTCAACATGAGTGTGAACTGATTGTCAGATAGATTGTCCACCCATTCAAATCACCGAGGGTGGAGGGATAACAAAAACACCTCTGTCATATACAGAGTACAAACAAAATTATCACACAGTCACATTTTGTGATGTGAAAAATGTTTAAACTGTGAAATGGAGATAAGAGCTTTCTCTGCTGTCTCTCCAACAAAAGCAGAGAAATGTTCCCTGGGGTCACAACAGTTATAGTTATATAGTTATATAGTTATAGTTACATCACCATTTCATCACAGACGCCTGCACAGGCTATCTTAGACAAACTCAACCGAATAAGACTGTGGAAAGGTCGTGATATTACCTCTGTGATAAAATAAATAGTAAAATGAAAAAGGTTAACTGTAGTTTGACGTCCAACAGACCACTGTGATGTGGAAAGTTTGTGAAAACCGACAGTGGCAGCAGGACAAATCTGTTCCAGCACCTGAGACAAAAGCAGTAGTGGAATGGGAGCAATGCTGGTCTCTTCAGATTCAGATGCTAGTTCCAAATCAAAACCTCGGCTGAAAAGTAGTTGACTTTAGCTGCCTTACTTTCCAGTGTCACTCTGTATGCCACTAGATACTTCTCTTCTGCTGGTCTTTCTACATGTAAACTACTTGCTGGAGAAAACAGATATAATCTTTTGGTCACATCACATCATTTTAAGACTGAATGTGAATTCATCTGGAGTAGATCATGATTTATTAACAGGGACTCTGAGGGACCCGATGACTCGATCCTGAGTCATGATGAGAAACTGGTCTGTGTTTCAGGTCCAAGTTTACATGTTTATTCATATGATGAGCTATAGTCATCAAGCTGTAAAACCAGAAAAAAGGAAGCAAAAAAACCCCAGAGAGTCACATTATTTAGCTCCACGTTTCCAGTAAATGACTGACACTGTTCAAATGTACTTTTCTGACAGACTTTAAAATGTCACAGTCTGCCCTCTGCGTTTTATTGTTTGAAATATTTCAGCAAGTTTCAGTCCTGATAGTGAAACAATATTTCACAGTTTGACATTACTTTTGGTGGTTTAGTTATTTAAGCAAGTTAGTTTATATTTTAATGCTACTGCAAACTTGGGCATTTGTTTTTTCCCCGTTTTATACCCGATTGTTTGTGCAGTTACATGCAGACTAAAATAAAAAGCATTTCCCATTGCTGGTTGTAATCACACTTTTCAAAATGTTTTAACTACAACAAGCCAAACATTTAAAAATACATCTGTTTAAATGTGTTTGGTTGACTGGTCATGTTTCTTATTATTGTGTAGGGAAAGGGTGAGATGCATAAAAACCTTCTATCACAGAAACTGTTAATGAATAAAATAACGAGAACAGGGTTCACATCACGGGCCAGAGTACCAGATATCTCCTAGCAGAAACACTGTTGACTTCTGGCTGACCCTCTCTAACACAACTTTTGGATTCATTAAGTATGAGACATTTATGAGATGGATCAGGAAACATACAGTGTTCACTAAGGCTCAAAAAGCTCAGATGTATTAAACAATGGTTGACCAGTTCAATAGTCTCAGAGTGCAACCCTTCTGTCATTGCTTAGGAAATATGAATGTAATGTGATGCTTGTGAAAACATTTTGTACCTGATGACCAAGACCTATAACTAAAAGTGAAACTATGTCTACAGGCTGTGCCCTCACTGTAGACAAAGGCTGAAACAAGTTAGCAATTAGTTCAAAACAATTTTGATAATCAATTCATTTTAAGTCAAGTCACTCATTTTTTCTCTGTTTCCTATCACAGTAAGCTGAAGCAGTTGATTGGATGAATCACGACTCATGAGGACATCACCTTGGCTGCTTGGACATTTTTGACTATTTGCAGATTTTTCTTCATCTCATTGTTTAATTTGAAAGTTCTTTACTGTCCTGAGGAGGTGAAAGTATCCTGTATTTTAGGATAAAGTTAGAGAGAAAAGTTTTGAAAAATTAATTACATTATGAGGAACTTAAACATAATTTCCTTTCTTTTCCCTTGAATCATTTGGTGACCCAACATACAGATTAAAATATTAAAAAACAGCAGAGCAACAGACACAGGCTTACTGCTGATGGCAATTAAACAGAATGACAGAAGAAAAGGAAACAAACTGACCTTCTTGGTTGTACCACAACTCCGGGTGGTGGAGGAGCTGAAGGAGGTGGAGGGTTCAGAGAAGCCGCTGTCCAGCCTCTCCTCCGCTTCTTGCTCGCTGTACTCAGGTGGAGATGCCACTTTAAGGTGCGGGGAGTGGGGGAGAGTCTGAGAGGCCTTCTTGGCCCTGGCCCTGGCCCTAGGAGCAGCCTCACCGGGCCCTCGAGTCCTAAGTGGGGCCTGGAAGTTAAAGGGGCTATAGGGGTCTGAGGAGCAGCTGAAGGAGCTCCACAGGCGGAGGCTTTCAGCTTCGTCCACCTCACTTGCTGAGGTTGAGTCATCCCATGTGTCACTGCCAGATGGAGGGGAGAAGGAGGTTAGGGGAGGAGAGGCTGCCAGTGAGGAGAGAGAGAGAGGGGTGAGGTCAGGGGAGGAGGCAGGGGTGGACTGGGTGGAGGATGGTGGTGTGGAGGTGGGAATGTTCCTGGCTAGGCTTCTGCCAGTGTGTAACTGGGCGGTGAAATTTTGGGGGTTGTATGGGTCCAGATTTTGGCACAACGAGCTCCACAGGCGCTCCGCCTCAGAGTCCACCTCGCTATCCGAGTCTGAGGCTTCATCATCGTCTTCATCATCTTCATCAGTGGAGTCGGACAGATCAGATGACCCCTCACTGTCAAAACCATCATCATCATCATCATCATCATCATCAGTGGACTCCCTGTCTGATTGGCTGCTGTCGTCATCACTACAGGGGCAGCCCATGATAAAGGCAATGGCTTTGTTCTGGCACTGGGGGCTGGAGAGCACCGTTGCCCCCACAGACTGACCCTCCTGAGGAGCTGAGTGTTGTTGAGTGTTTGCCTCCTCGTCCACCTTTCCTGATGTAGACTCTCCCTCCTCAGACGACTCTTCTTCCATCTCTGTTGCGCTGACAGTGGCACAGTTTTGAGTCGGTTCGGCCTCCCGCTGTTCTTCACTTGGGGCTTTCACCATGTGCAGGTGGCACATCTGGAAGTGTTCCTCCTCCAGGCTAGAGTAACCATTGTCCAGGTCAGGGGTCAGAAGTACCACCTTGCTGCAGGCGGCGGCAGCTCCTGAACTACTCAGGTGGTCACTGATGTTGGGCTGGTGGTCTGGTGTCGACCCCTCTGTGTTCTGGACTGTGTGAAGGCCTCCATTGTTAGCCGGCTCCTCTTTGTGGTCAGTTGGTCCAGTGTTTTCTCCCAGAAACAATTCCATGCCGCTGCTCTGGACAAGCCTATCGGTTGTTTCGGCAGCATGGGCTTTTGTCTTTGCCTCCAGTTGCTCTGGACAATGCTGGCCTGTCACTGTCCGCTCCTCAGACCAGGACAAATCTGACAACAGCCCTTTCTGTGAACTCTCCTCACCTCCCCAAAAGCTGCCCCACCACGTCCTACTTTTACCACCACTGCTCTTCATAGTGGAGCTCATTGCCTCGGTCACCCAGTCCTTCCCTCCCGTTTGTTTTATTTCCTGAGATGACATCGAGCTCAACAGGACATGACTGAAAAAAGTCCTGGCAGAAGAGAAGTATCCAATCTGAGTTTCTTGACATAGTTTTAAATCCATTTCTGCGTTTTCAATCCCTATTTCTTGCAGAGAATCTGCGCTCAGCCAGGGTAAAGTGTTGCCGTCCCTCGGCTCCAGCAGGCCGGCGGCTCCGTTGTGCTGACACCGCAGGTAGGTCAGGTGTGGAGCCGCGTGTTGCGTGAGCGGCATCATGTCGTCCAGTTGTCGTAAAAACTCCCTCTCTTCCTCAACAAAACTGGTTCTTAAATCTCCACGGATCCACCCGGCTCCTTCATCAGACTCGGCCGGGTTTCGCGGTCGGCCCGGAAGATATTTCTGCAGGAATGACAGCGCGGGCCTGGACACCACGGACAGCAGGCCAATCCACGATCTTTCCTGACTGTCAAGCCCGACAGAGGTGACTCTGTGGCCGGTCGGAGAGGACGAGCTCTGCCCGCCGGATAAATGTCCCTCATTACTCATGTTTCTGAACATTTTCCTCAATTCAAAAGTGCAAAATATAAATTATGACATTAACTGAGCAACAGTGGTATGATGGTGACAGAGTTGCTGAGCTGCTCTTCAGTAGCAGATTAGCTCCAAATTTGACAGCTGTCAGACGGGGGAAGGCTGCAGCCAAAGGTCCAGGTTATCTACTGCAGGTACTGGCGCAATCCATTTAAACACGTCTTTATTCAAGTCTTTCTAATGAAACATAGTGTTTACACTGATTGGCAAACATACCGATTACCACAGTGAAAGGGAACCCAGGAAATATCGCCCATGAGCCCGGCGCGCTCCGCGGCATCGACGATTCGCTGAGAGTGGTGGTTGGACTTCTTCCTTGTGGACAGTTTGGTGGAGACGAAGCTGGAGGGGAGAGAGAGGCTGAACACGCTTGAGTTGAGATACGAGGAAGAATCCAGGTCTGAAGATGAAAAAAGAGCCATTTTGTCCGATTTTAATCTCCGTGAAAAAGCGGCGGCGGAGGATGGAGGTCTCCGTTCGGCTGTAGCTGGCGGTGCTAGCAGGTTAGCTTAGCAGAAGGAGCTAGCTTGACGGTTAGTTAATCAGGGAGCGACGATTAATTCAAAATACTCGACCCCAAACTACAGTTTAGTAACTTGGCTGTTCTACTGTAACTGTTTTTCGCTCGCTCCAGCGTTTTTTGCTGTCTCGGTTTTCCTTTTTAAGTAAAAAATTCACCGCGGCGTTGCTTCCGTCCGTTCAGAGGGATTTCATCAGAAAGTTCAGGGACCGTCGGCAGTGACTCGTCTTTCCTGTAACGTGAAACCTGCGGTTAGGGAGTGTCGCAGTGTTACAGAAGCGGAGGGGGCGTAACACAGCAGCAGCACTCGCCCTCTGGTCTGAGGTCCCTCTGCAGGTCTGTTACATAAGGAAGCAGACACCAAGGCCCCTCCACAGGTCTGTTACATAAAGAACCAGGGTCGCTCTGCAGATCTTCAGCTGCTGCATGTGTTTATCAGCCTGAGACTCCCACATGGTCCCTTATTTAGACCCAGAGTTCTGTCAGGGAAATAGTTTAAAAATAGATAGAAGATTAATTCCTGACATTGAGAAAAAAATCATCTGAACTCAGATGTTTTATTCTTTGAAAAGCAAGTAAAGATTTTATTAATTTTTTTTTATTATCAAACTGCTGTTTCTAAGGTGAAGGATGAACATTCACACAGGACGTCTGTGTAGTTCAACATGAGTCACAGCTGACAGTCGAAACTGACTGACATGATAATGTAAACCCTGCAGGACAGGAGAGAAGGTATCAAAGAAAGAGAAAGAAAGAGATAGAGATGGAGGATAAAAACAATAGGAGGGTAAGGCAAAGGTAAGAAAAGAAAGACAAAGAAAAGAGAAGAGGAATGAAAGAAAACAAGTTTCAGAGGGAACTCAAACTTTTTTCAATTCAAGTTTATTTTTTTAGTGCAAATAATACAAAACATGTTCCAAAATTAAAGTTACACATTAATAAACAGCTTCTCTCTATGTTTGAATCTAAATCAGAACGGTGTCTCCGACTACTCTGCAGTGGAAAATCCAATCACATTTTCATTAACTTCAGTATGTCCAGTACAAATAAAGATCCAGTTCATTTTGAACTTACATTCTCTCCCTGTAGTCTCAGGGGTCAGGACTCAGACTCATGAACTCAACTGCACGCCACTCTTTTCCGTCATGTAGATAAATGTGTTTTAACCTTTCAGCTGCAACTCGGTCTCATCTGTGGTGGTTTATATTCAACATAAACTATAATCTGACTTAACCTTGTGTGAAGCATAAAGAGCTTTAAGAGATTTTTAAAGACTAAATCAATTTTTCTGAATTAGTTCAGGGGTTTGGAATATGCAGCCTTGATTTGATTGCATCCTTTTGAATAATTAAGGTTGAAGTGAAATAAAAATTCACTTTTGTTAATAATGACAGTATATATTTTAAATCCTTGGTGATCCTTTTTACTTCTATTATCCAGTCAAAAATGGTATTTGCCCAAACAGCTGATGTAGTGACTGTACAGATGTTAGCTGTAACACTGTGTCTACACAGGTAGCATGAGCAGCCTGTTCCCAGGTGCCAAAAACAAAGTAATTGTACAAAGACTCCAAAATGATCCTATTTACAATCCAGCCCACCGAGCACCAAACACATATTTTTTAGGATGTTTGAAGGTCTGAGCTGTGGTCCACAGTAATATTACACCCATGAGTTGGGCTATGTCTGCAGGTAAGTATTTATTATACAGTGTTACAGTACACACTGAGCAATCCCAGCCTGTAAGCAAACAGCTTACAGGTGAATATTTTTGACTATAAACAGAATTTATCAGAGGCTGTGAGTTGTGACAGGAGCCGTCTCACCTGATGTCAGCAGGGATGTGACTGGATCATTAATGGCAGATCCAGGGGCACTTATCTGTAATATGTTATGTATAATATATTCACTATTTCACTGTTATGGAGACAACTATGAAACTATGCCATGGGAATGATTGCACACTCAGGGCATGTTAGAATTATTCATCATACAAAGGCCTGTACACCTGGAAACACTGAGCAGCAGCAGCTGCAGTCCTTTGTGTCAGGATGTGTTCAGGTACAGTACTGAGTGTAGGTCACAAATCGCCTCCCGTGCAGACATGCTGGAAGCTTTCTGTGTTGCATTCAGCCTCTGACTGATTCTGTCAGCCACATGCTCACAGTTATCTCACGTGTTCAGCCATTTTCAGCTCGTTCAAACGTGTCTTCACATCAGTTTGTGCTGCCCTGGGTGTTTTTATCTTTAATCATGCGTTTCTGTTGACTTCATGTGATCAAGCTGCTTCTAAGACTCACTTCACACATCATGTGCATGTTGCATTCGTGTTTGCATGATATACAGGGCTGTCACTTGAATCAGTCAGTACAGTACCATGTTACAGTATCTGACAGCAACAGCTGCCTGCAACTGTCTGTCAGTCAAACACCCCATCATCAGATGGCTACAGCGCGATATTCTCAATATGTGTTTAAACCAAAGTGCTGCTTACAGACGATATTTAGGAGCACTAAGATTAAAGGTGAAAACAAAGTCATTTAAAATATCTCAGGACACCAGTTAACATTAACATTTGGAGAAGAGTGGTGAACAGAGCAGATCAGTGGAGTTTGCTTCCTGCAGGTCCCCCCCCCTCAGTTTGTCTTGTCTACAGCGCAAAAAAACAACCTGCAGAAAATAAATCAGATCCCCTTCATTATTTACTGCAGCCTGGATCATTAAAAACCCAGAGAGGCAGTTTAAAAATGACCACAAAATCTTCCCAAAAAGTACAAAATCACAGGCAGAGAAGGAATAAAATGTAGAAACAAGCAGCTGAGGGGCCGAGTAGATTATTAAGATCTAAGAGGAAAAAACAGAGCGGGACGAGCTTAAAGGCAAACAGAACATGTCCCTCTGTCAGGATCTCTCTCTCAGACTAGCTCTCATGCAGACCAGATCCACGTCAAAGCTTCAAAATCAAATCCACATCCACACTATAAAAAATATCCTGCATCCTGTCTGTAACTCCAACCAGACGACCGGTCGGATCCACTCAACTGGATCTGAACACGACTTCCTGTTAGCAACATTTAAGCTAAAGCTCTGTATGTACACAAACACAAAGTTAAAATTCTTATTCTCTAATACTTTGTGCTAAAATCACAACGAAGACTTAGTGTGAGTTTGTGTGTTTGCTCCGGCTCTGACTGACTCAAGTTTTTATTCTCAGGACACAAAAAGCTGGAATTCCTTAATGCAGCTTTCCAGACCTGGGAAATGACTTGACTGGCCAAAAACAGGGTTTCTCTCCTGTGATGCAGAATTACATCAATCCTCTCTGAAGAAAGACGGAGATCTTCAAAAAAAGTTTCTTTTTCATTTACAGCAAAATTGTGTAAAATGTGAACCAGCTTCTGAACAGATATGTGCTCTTTGTTCTACACCGTCCCTGCAGATAAATCCTTCTCCACCTTCGTCAATGATCAGCGTGTGCTTCCCACCATGTCATTTTTAACTTTTCTGTTTTTCTTCTTGAGCTTCTGATGATTTCACCTCTCATATCTACAGCTTAATTCACATCTCAGCAACATGTGCACAAAGAGAGAAATAAACAGAATCCAAACTGAACTCGCATCAGAACCACAGTCAGAGAATATTATGACTGAAATTACTTCATAGGTAATTCATTTAAGCGGGACAGACGATGTGAAGACTGGACGGCTTCCTTCGTCCTCTGATCTCATGAAGCCTTGGACACAGACAGTCTGTCTGCTGCAGTGAGTCCATACCGAGTTCTTCATTTAAATTAATTTAATTAATGTCTTTGAAAGTCCTCAAACTAACTGTGGCTGTGTTTTTCTCACAACCCTGCAAAGTTAAAAAGTGTAAAAGTTAAAGTTCTTAGAGTTCACTTCACGTGACATTAGAGGCCAAGTTAAATCAAAACTACTTAGTTAGTTGAACTCATTAACGTTGACGTGACTTCACGGTGCAGTTTGTTTCTTGAAATCAGGAGAATTTGAAATATTTAAAGGACCTGACTGCATTAGAAAATAATTAAATAATTATTTTATTAATCCAATAAATTACCAATAAAATGTTATTGAGCCGGTCCTTCCTGTGTTTAAAAACTTAATAAACAGCTGGAAATGAACTGTGATGATGTCAGTGAGGTGACCTTTAACCTTAAACTCCCTCCCACACAGAGGGAGGATCAGCCACGCGGCTTTTACTTAGAAAGGATTTTCCTTTTTTCTTCTGTCCTCCTTGTGGGGACAACAGCTTCTCTTCTCTTCCTTTAAATCTGCCACTTCCTGTTTTCTGTCTATCAGTGGGTGGAGTCAGAGCCAGCGGCACCCAACTGGTGCCAGTCCACCCAGTGCTGACCCGGGACCAGCTTCTTCAGTGGGATGAAGGTCTCACCCAGCAAGGTGTTCTCCCAGAAAGCCCCGTCACCCAGAACCCGTAGGTGAATCACCCTCTGGTCCAGGTCCCCCCGAGGGATCCGCTCATACACCAGCTGTAGGGTGGGGGATGGGGGGCAGACAGAAGAGGAGAGAATGAAATTTTATCTCGACAATCTGTGGTATAAAGTTGAATATCATCAGCGTAACAGGGAACAACAGGATCAGTTTGTACCATCTCGTTGTAGGTGGGGTTACAGGTGCGACGTGCTGCCTTCGTCTTCCTCTTGCTGGTCTTCTGAGGGTCGGGGAGGAGGTAGAGCTTCACGTAGGGGTCCGGGTCTGTCCCGTCCTGCAGGGGCTGCTACAGAGACCACACACACACACACATACATGTCAGCACTCAAGTCTTTTTGAGGGTTGGCTTCACAGCAGCCAATCAAAATATCTGGGAGGGGCCCCTGTAAAACCCAGCAAAAAAGAAATGAATCATCAGATTCATCAGTAACTGTTCCAATCAATATTAAAATGAATTATGTGTTTACAATTATGTGCCAACAAGTCTCATGCACACATATGAACACAAACACACACACACTGAGTCACACTGACCAGTCCTCGTATGTGCATGACCATGATGAAGAGTTTGTCGTTCTTGTAGGAGATGGAGAGTTTGACTTCACCGAGCTCCTTCCCTGAAGCTGGAGACCACGAGATCTCTGCAACACACACACAGTACACACACAATTAATCCACAAAACATACACAACACACACAGAAACACATTGAATACTGTTCCTCAAATTTATAAAACTTAAAACAAACAGTTGACGTCCTTCATTAAACTGTCACACCTGAGTCTGTATGAGACCCAGGTCCCACTGAGACCTGAACATGTTTTAGACCTGGACACAGACCATAGCCTTGACACTGTGTTTAAACATGGAGTCATTCTTTACAGCACAGTTACTTATTAACAGCGAGGAGGTAAAGAAGAAGAAATGTTTGTGTTTGAAGTGAATACAGCTGATCAGTGGCTGATACAGACAGGAACACACTGAACTTTAACCCTGACTCACCCTGTGTGTGTGTGTGTGTTGATGCTCTGACTCAGGTGTATATTATTTTATTGAGGGCGGATCAGTTGAACTTTAACAGAGTTTTACAGTCATGAATCAGGATCAGGCGTTCAGAGACAGATACGCTTCATTTCCTCTCACGCCTTTGAAAACTGCAGATGGACTCAGATGTGATAATAAAAAGAAAAGTGAAAGTATTTCTGCTATTACTGTCCTGACTCCGGCAGCCAGTCTGTGACAGAACTGATGTAAACACTACGTCCACAGTGAAACTGATCTGTGTCCAGGTGGTTTTAGCAGAGAGCTCTGTCCACAGTCAAATGCCTGAACAACATGGAAATCAGTGAATCTCTTCTTCTTCAAAACTGCATCGCAGCAACATCTGGACAGGCTCACATCTGTTTTTTATGTATTTAAAGTTACAGGCTCCTGCCAGTGTTCAGGTAGATCCACATTTGCACAGATGGACAGAAAACATGTGCAGTATAAAAGAATAATTTTATTTTATTATCATTTTATGTTCTCTGTAACTTAACCACAAAATAAACGTCCACTGTCAGTGGTCAGATTTCAGTTGTGTCAGGACTGCAGGTGTAAATACAAATTTACAAGTGTCAGTGTTGAACAACGTGCACTGTCCTTCACAGTGTTTGTGTGTGTGTGTACCTGCTGGTTTACTGGTTGTTGTTCCCGGTCTCTCGTCTCTGGGCAGCGGGTGGAAGAAGGCATAGACCAGGTCGCACTGTAACACACAGACACACACACACATACACATTATTCACATATTTAAAACACAGATCAGAAACACTTGCTCCAAAGTGACAGATGAGCCTTTTAATTCAATATCTATTACATCTATTAAATCTACACATTAACTGGGCTACACATCCCTGAATACACAAACTGTAAGATGGAAACAGAAGATAATATCATGTTTATGGAAATATACATGCAAATAAAATGAAAACACAACAAAAACCAAGCCCTAAAGTAATTTTCAGTTTCAGTGTGAGAACACACACACGGAGAGTAAACGTGCCAAGTTTCTAAAACTGGACAGGACTGATACAGGATCCACACCCACAGAGTGTGTGTGTGTGTGTGTGTGTGTGTGTGTGTGTGTGTGTGTGTGTGTGTGTGTGTGTGAAAATGAAATGTGAGTGGATGATGAGAACATGAACACAATGTCCTGATCAGTCCTCACTGGCACTGAGCTTCGTAAACAAACAGAGAAACTAAAACCTTTGACTGAGTTAAAGTCAGTCACTTACATTCACTTCATTTACACAGTAGAGCTACAGCTAATGATTAGTTTCATTATAGATTCATCTACAGAATATTTTAAACTCATAAAAAAAAGCAGGATATGTTTCATCACTGTAGTACATCATTTAAATGTAACGATCGTTTATTATATTAGTTAATTCAATTTTGAAATGTATGAATTTATTAATAAATCCTTATGAAACACTGAAAGTCTCTAATTATGTGAGCAGCACATGTCAATGTTGAGTGTGGGAAACAGACACTGCTCTGTTGTCTTTTATTCTGAAAGTCACTTACTGAGCCTAATCTGAAAACAAGATAAAAAAGATTTTTATGTGACAACAACAACCAGATTTATCTGCTGCTGAATGTAAAATATGATCCTCCAAGGAGCAGGTGCCACATTAACCTGCTGTCGACCTCTTTTCACTATTTTCAGACGTTTTATTCACTTAACAATACAACACAAGAAAATACCCGTCAGATGTATTGATAATGTAAATAATGCAGCCTGACATTCTGGAAAAATACGACCTTACTGAGGTTTAGTGTCTGATCAGTTTGATCACTAGACAGACAGAAAAAAAAAATGAAAGCAATATGACAAAATAAAACTTTAAAATAAAAATAATGTGAAGCAGTTTAAGTCTTGAAACTGGATCCCTCTAAGAGGCCAGGATCACAGATGGAAGACTTGTTATTGATATTCTACGAATTGGAGAATATGTCTAACAATTAGTGATGATTATATAGACCCAAATAATACAGAGTAAACCTGCAACTTTTGGGTCCCTGGGGGAAACCACAGGCAGGAGTCTCCAGTGGTCTGTGGTCAGACTGTGACTGACCTGGGCCACATCTGGGCTGGAGTGGATCAGGTGCCAGACGTAACCGTTCAGCTCATCTTTCCTCCTATCAGCCATCGCCTCGCCCCTGGATCGACCAATCACAAAACGGCTCGGGAAGCTGGGGGTGGGGCAAAGAGCAGACCTAATATTACCTGCATTTTCACCATAACGGACATTACAGCTGCGTGTTTATCTGTATAATAACATGATGTTGATTTATCACGTGTTCACAATGAGGTGACATGTTCGTAAAAACTGAATCATTTTGAAACAATGAGACAATATGTCACAATAACATGAAAAACAACTTGCAAAAACAACAAGGGTTTCTCCTCATAACAGCAAACTACTGTGTGTGTCAGTGTGTGTCAGTGTGTGTACCTGGGGAGTCTGGATGAGGGGAAGATGAGCCTCATTTTACTGTGAAGTTCATGAAACTCTTCAAATGTCCTCTGAACCAGCTGCACCTCCTGTTGTCCTTCACGCTCCACCTTCACCACAAAGGCCTGAAACACACACACACACACACACACACACACACACACACACGCACGCACGCACGCACACACGCACACAGAAATATGAAGCATGTTCCTGGCATATTTGAACCAGTTTTCCAGAGATCTGAACTGTGTCATTAAATCTCATCCTCAGGGTTTAATGCAACTGATTAAACATCACATGGAAACTTTATCTATCTAAAAAGACAGTAAACAAAAACTGGTCCTGTTCTGATAAGGACTCAGCTTCGAACATCTTTGTGGCTACACGTACAGATATTTCTGTGTGAGAGGAGAAACTGTGACGATCGCCTCCACATCAGACATTTCTAGTTATTCTGACACAGATTCAAATGCGATAATAGATAGATCAGTTTTTTGCTGTAATGGTGAGAGATGAGTTTCCCTCATTTCTTATCATAGACCCTGAACAGTCAGTGAAGGGCTCCGACATGATCCGCAGGAAATAAAGTGCTGTTGGATCTAAGATTTCAGCCTTTGACATCAACCCCCGAGCGTCAGACGGTTTGCAGCTGGACTCACGTATGCCTTGCTGGGGTTGGTGGTGCGGATGTGTCTGCAGATGTACAGGTTCTTGATGAGGCCGTCGCTCTTCACTGTGTGAATTCTGGGAGCGAACGACAGCGTGGGACGATCCTCCGACGAGGCGAACTTCATCTGGGCCAGGTTGTGGATGAAGAAGTTGAGTTTGGTGGCAACGCTGCCCAGACTGGACTCGATCAACCTGCTCAGGTCAGAGAGGGAAGAAGGTTAAAGGACCGATCTGCTGATTTTACTCAGAAGTTAACCTGAAACTTCTATTTCTTTATTTCCCTCAGTCCTCTTCTTTCTATTGATGTTTAATATGACTCCATAACGTATGTTGCTATTTATGCCCTTCTTTGTTTGTTTGTTACTGTGATGATTTTCCTGTGTTTGTATAATACACGGTCTGTACACATTTGGATAATAGATCTCCATGATGTTTCCATGATGTTTCCATGACTGAACTTTCTGTGGTTTCTGTGTATATGTAAATATAATAACTCCACAACAGTAATTCACAGTGTGTGTGTGTAGGCACGTGTGCGTGGGTGTGTTTGTGTACCTGGTAAAGTACATGGTGGCGTCGGCCTCAGACTCGTGAGGTCTCAGTGCGTCATAGACGTACTTCAGATCCTCAAGATCAGAAAGTTCAGGGATCCCACAGGACAACATCTGCACATGCACACACACACACAACCACACACATACACACAGCAGCTATAATCAACATATTTACCAGTGGGTAACGTGATTACAGTGTTAAAGGAGGCTGTCATGGTGATGAACCATCTCTACAGCTCTGCACAGCTCCTAGTTCATGTTTCATGTAGAGCTGCAACAACTGGTCCATGAGTCAATCAACAGAAAATTGATTATTAACATGTTTTTTACATGTTTGTTTTTTTCTTCTTGGTTTATAACATTTGAAAACGTGACATAAACTGTTCATGAAGACATTTTTCTCTCAGTCTCATTTAAGCTGGTAAATATTTAAATGTGTTTTGGCTCCAGAGTCTTTTTAGTTTTCTGGACTGAGGCATTTTAAACTCTGCTTTAATAGTTTAAGTGTGAGTGTGAGTGTGAGTGTGTGTGTGAGTGTGTGTGTGAGTGTGTGTGTGTGTGTGTCTACATGTCTGTATCTGTGTTTGTGTGGACCTATTTCAGTTTTACACTGTCATTGTGAGGACATTTCTGCATTGTGAGGACATTTTGGTCCTTACACCTTCAAAGGGCTGTTGGAGGGTTCAGACCTGGTTTTAGGGTTCAGATGAGAATCAGGTTAGGGAAAGCATTATGTCATTGAGGGTCCTCACAACTACAGAAGGACCAACATGTGTGTTTTGTACCCACCAGGCCTAGCAAGTTGAGGAACAGGTGCGTGTGTTTCCTGATCAGGTTGTAGGCCTCGCAGCAGAGATCCACAAAGTCGTGGAAGCGACTGGATGGTTTGTCTCCTCCATTGATGACATACGCCATGTCGGAGGTGAAGACAAAGGGGGCACGGTCCCTGTAAGAGTCACATGACATACATCATGTTTAACTAATCCAGACTATCAGCTAAAAGGATCCAGCTAACTGCGAGCACAAGTGCATCAGTCCAATCTCTCACCGCTTGATGTTCCCGAACATCTGCGCGTGTCCCAGGAACTTCCCGAAGTCGATGTGGAACATGTGACCGCTGGTCTTCAGCATGATGTTGTCGTTGTGGCGGTCACAGATTCCCAGGATGTAGGTCGCCACGCAGCAGCCGGCACACGAGTAGATGAAGTTCTCCACCGCCTGGACACAGACAAGAGTTTCTACTCACATACATGGAGTCATTGATTTTGTAACTAGTTATCATACTCAGTTACACATGCAGAGGTCAGAGGTCATAGGTCTGGGACTGTGGTGTGTAAAAAGTCTGGAGCTGCTGTGAATCATGATAAATAACCAGGAGATAAAGTTGTCTGAAAGGTTGTTGCTCTTTTGTGTCGTGTTGTGGTGCTGTAGGTTACATTTAATACATCTTTTAATTTACCTGCACTAAACCTCACTGTGGTTCTCCTGGAAACAGACACAAACACAGTCTGACTGTTCAGCGCCATGAAAGAGGGACACAAATCCTCCTGACTGAGCCTATACAGGTGCGTGTACAGGTATGTGTACAGGTGTGTGTTACCTTGTCGTACTGCTCATCAGTGGGGTTGTGTTTCAGCAGCCAGTCGGCCAGTGGACGGTCTTTGAAGGATCCAGTGACTCCATGTTCCACCTGGATCTTCCTCAGAGTGTCAGCGTGAGGAATCATCTCCACCATACCTGAGAACAGGTAACAACACACCTGTCAATCACACACCTGACAACACACTTTTCAAGCACACCTGAGAACAGGTGACGCATCCACAGGTTAAAAACTCCTCTTGGTATACACCTGCCCTCCTGTAGAGTAAACCTGTCCTCCAGTAGTATACACCTGTCCTCCTGTAGTATACACCTGTCCTCCAGTAGTATACACCTGTCCTCCAGTAGTATACACCTGTCCTCCTGTGGTATACACCTGTCCTCCAGTAGTATACACCTGGAGTGACCTCACCTCTTCCTCTGCCGGTGGAGAAGCATTTGAAGATGACCATTCTCATGTCCAGACCCTCCTGGATCCAGATCTTGTTCATGATGCGGATCATCTGCAGAGTCAGCATGTCCTGCCGCAGGTCGTCTCCTGACTGGACAGAGACAGAGACATCAGAGGTCAACATGGACACGGACTGAACAACACACGCAGTTTAAATGTGGCCGTGCAGGTGGGAGGGAGATCTGATCACCTGCATCTTTAGATTCAGATTAAAACAGATGTTACCTTGAAGATGACGTTGATGTTGTCTCCCAGAGGGTCCAGGTTTTGGAAGGACAGTTTGAGAGGAACAGCGTTGGAGTTGAAGAAGGAGCATGACTGTAAAAGAGAGAAGAACATGACATGACATGGTTTTACAAACCAGGACTGATTCTACCAGGCCACTGCAGGCCACTCCTGCTGTGACTGTCATTAAATATTCAGGGGTGGTTTTCAAAAAGCATCTTCTCTCACCACTTAAAGTCCTAAGAGTCTCCACAGGTTTCTAACCAAGAGTTTCCTCTGAAGAACTTGTCACGAAGCTGCTGAGAGAAGGACGATGTCATGCTCCACTAATCTGAGTGATCTTAGAGGCATTTCAGGGACTCGAATATTTTTTCAGTCTGGTCTGATCTGAGGCCAGTTTGTCATGTTTCCCCTCTCTAACCTGAACTGAACATTATTTACATGCTCAGAGACTCTAGCTTTGATGAGTAGGGGAGGATTCAAAGTAATGTCTTGAATTTGTCAAGAGTGGGTTTCTTGAATGTGGACTTGGAACTGACTGCATCCTTATTGATTTCCTCATCATCTCCATGTGTTTTTGAAAGTATTTTAGCCTGAATCCCTGCAGCAGCTGACTGACTGTGAGCAGTTTCTCAGAGTGAGAGAAGCTGCTTTTAGAACTGAAAGACCAGAACCTGACCGGCCCCAAAGTCCCGACCGACACAAACAACGTTTCTTTGACCTCAAACGGCTACGAGCTACTTTTAGCCTGAAGATGTCACAGGTATACGATACCTGATCTCCATCCTGCTCTAAACCCTTTCATGACCCCATGACCTTTTCTCTAGCGCCACCCACAGGATGAATGGACAAACAGATGGACACTGCTCTGAACAGCTGTACGCGTGTGCAGGTCTGTGTGTATTATTGCAGGTCGATCTGGGTCCTGTTCTGTACCTGGATGTTGATTCCTGTGACCAGCAGCGCCGGGTTCAGAGGAAGCCGACAGCTGCTGTTCATGGAGAAGAACTGCTTCATCTCCTCCAGACCCTCTCTGAGGACGGACTGTAACACACAAACAAACACAGACAAGAGTCACGTCTCCATCTCTGTGGCTGCTCCACTTATCATATCATGACATCACTGTAATACAGCCCTGTTTCATAATTAATAATTCATTCCCTTTAACCAATTAGGGAAATAAATATATATATTGTATGAGATAAAATCTTAAAAAGTTAAAATCCTAATATAAACTGTTTCATTTTCCAGATGTTTTCCAGATGTGGAAAGCAAATGGAACTCCTGGATTCATGACATTTTGCTGTGTTACAAAAAAGGAAAATAAACTTTAGCTGCAGTAAAACATTTCTCCAGGATGACAGGATGTGTCCGTGTCCTCCCCACCTGTCTGCTGGACGGCGTGGCATCTCGCACTTTCTGAGCCACCCTGGCAAGGATGGAGACGAGCCAGCACTGACGGTCAAACTCGTCCCGGAGACCTCGACCGACGCAGCAGAGCAGAGCAGCCAGAAGGTGCTGATACCGAGCGCTGAACTGACTGTCCTGCAGGTTGTCCTTCAGCAGCCTGAGAGACAGACAGACACAATCAGGACTGAACTAAACCCAACAGACCCAGATCCTGGTCTGAACCTGTTCTGGAGGTTGTCCTGCAGAAGCCTGAGAGACAGAGACAATCAGTCTGTGTCAGCTGATTCTGAATGACTGCAGGGGTTAGCATTAACTGGTTCCATGTTAATAAACAGTATCATGAGCAGAGGTTTAAGCAGTTTAAAATGCTCAGAGTCAGTCTGATAATCACACCAGATGTTGTTGTTTGTTTGGGAGATAGAAAATGAAAGAGGTCTGGAAGCAGGACAGAGGTCCAGACCTGATCCAGACCTGATCCAGACCTGATCCAGATCTGATCCAGATCTGATCCAGACCTGCCTGAAAACCCTCTAAAACTAACTCTTTGTGCTCAGGACTCAAGTTTCTGTATGATTAGTAATTAAGACTTTAACTGACCAGAAGAGGTAGTGAGCGATGCGAACGTCCCCGATGGCTCTCCGTAGGAGGAAGCGAACCAGAGAGCTGTCCAGGTAACATTCATACTTCAGAGCCTGAGACACAGAGACAGAGACAGGATCAGTTCTGAAACAGAGACACTGCAAGTCCAGTCAGTTTCTATCTAAGCAGCTAAACCAGAAAGTTCCATTATATTCTATATGTACTGCAGGTGTGTAATCATTAGCTAACAGCTGTGTCCAGGCCTGTACTGTGGAGTCTACATCCAGTGTAATGTTATTGTAATATATTATTGCACAAATCACCACAGTTCACACCTGCACTATGTAAAAACACTTCCTCTGCTTAAAAACTCACTTATTGACGAACTCAATTTTACCTTGCTGTTTTTCTCAGTTGATGTTAAGCTGCTGTTTGTGACTCTCTACAGTTCCTGAATAGATGTGTCACCTTAAAAACCTTTTAGGAAAATTAGGGATTATGGCCCCTGGAGCACTGAATGGCTTTTAATGTGAAACATCTAAAAAGGAAGTGTTGTGTTTCAATAATTGTAGCTAAACTATTATTTTAAAAATGAGGTGATTAGAAGCGACTGGAATTAATGACAAAAAATCTAAACTGCATGTGTAAAAAAAACAAAACAAAGAGCAACAGAAGGAAATCTGAAAAATAAGACTATGAGGGCAGCACTTATGGACATGGATATAAATCTTAGTAAAAAAAGAATGGACAGAACTAAGTGATGGATTAAATAGAAAGAATAGAGCGGTTTAATTTAAGTCATCCCTGCACTTCCAGCTTTGAGCCTCAAGGAGGCACCACAGACACATAAGAGCCACAAGAAATGTGGACAGCAGGTCTTTGCAGTTAGGTAGTGAATACACACCAACTGTGCCTCAGTTAGCCAGGCCGAACAGTAAGAGTCTGGGTAACATTGAACATAATGTTAGGAAAAGAAGGGATTATGCTCTTTGAGCCTCTGGAAGGCTTTTAATGTGAAACATCTGTGCAGGAAATGCTGAGTTTGAGTTATTTGAAATAGCACAGAGCAGCTGACTGAGAAAGTGTTTCCTACAACATGACTCTGTTACAGGAAGTACACAACAGGATGGTCCAAGTTTGTATCATGGAACATAAACACCTGTCTCTGACCTTCACCTCTGTCATATAACAGCAGTACTCTGATACAACAGGAAGCAGAAAATGGATCCTATCATTACTTCACTCTGATCAGTGCTGTAAAGACGACTACATCAAACAAAACGACTCCGTGTGAAGCATCACACCTGCTGCAGGTGTGATGCTTTGATCCTGTCCTCCTCACGTTACCTGGACCAGCTGAGGCAGGAAGTCCAGCAGCTCTGAGTCTGAGATGGAGTCCATCCACTGGACAGCTGTCCTTCTCAGCTCCTGGTCCGGGAACCTGAAACACACATGGTGATGTCACTCAGGTGCTCAGACCTTCAGATAGCCAGGTGAGTCTCAGTGAACAGGGACATACGTGGCGTGAAGGAGTCCCAGGGCGTCCAGGTGTCCCAGGCAGGCCCACTGTTTCAGCAGGGCGTAGATGTCGGGCAGACAGGCCCACTCCCAGCAGGGGGCGCTGGCCAGGACCAGAGGCAGCGCTGCGCTCTCCGACTGACAGAAGGCCTTCTTCTCCCACAGCAGGCGGTTATCTTCTGTCGTCAACCTGCACAGGTACAACACACACAGGTTATATAGGATTCAGTGGGCTTTATTAAATATGCAAATCCATGTGATAATGTGAGACACCTTCTAAATATTATGTGGTTGGTCGACGCTGAGAAGCATTTGACAGAATGGAGATACATGTTTCACACGCTCAGAGTTTCCAGGTTTGGCCAAACATTTATGAGACCCTGAGAGACCTGCAGTGCTCTAGCTGCAGGTCTGAAAACCTGCTAACTGCTGCAGCAGAAACCTCACAGGAGGTAAATCCCTGGCAGGACTGCAGCTCATGTTTCTGTTGGCTCACACACTTGGACCTGAGCTCTGATCCTGGATCAGACCCTCAGTTTCTGATTTCTAGATGAAGACACCAAAATGTTCTGCAGGTTGAAACATTTTAAAATCCCAGAAGAAAACCAGAAAGAAAAACCACCTGGACTCAGTTTAACTTTCAATCGGAGGAGGAGAAAAACACTCATGTCAGATGTTTTATTAGTATTATTGAAGAATCAGAGCAGACACTGGCTGCTGCTTTTACAACCTGAGATGTTTCACTACTAAACACTTTTTAAGATGTGATTGAAAATGGTTTGAAGAGCAGTTTTTGGAACTGAGTTACATGATGAGATTTGTCCACTGGTGCAGTATGGAAGAGTTAAACAGACAATTAAATAAAGAAATGTATTAATAAATTGACAGTAAAATAAATCAAATGTAATAAAATGTGAAAATGTGAAAACACATATTAAATGAAAAAATATCTCCCCTTAAATTAAATTAATTAGTTGGCAATTTAATAAATGAATAAGCAATCAAATATGAATCTAAATAAATCAGTATCCAATGAGAAAGGGTGCCATCAATTACATACTGTACTAAGAATATGTAAAAAATATTGATTTCAATGATATATATAGATATACTCAGACTTTTGAATATACAGGACATATACAGTGATACTGAAGAAAACTTAAACAGCACATATACTGTTTATTTATTTATTTCACTGATTACTTAACTTAATTCGAGGAGATGATGTTTTTTATTTGATATTTGTTTAATTTCTTGTTAATTTATCCTGCTTATTTGTTATTATTATTTTTTGTTTTTACTGATTTATTTATTTCATTGTGTCTTTTATGAGTTATATAGTTTTTGACTTTTCTACTCTACTCTCTACTCTATTCTATACAAACGTATTTATTTATTTAGTATTTATTCCTTTAAAATGTGAGTGTGTGAGTGTGTCAGTCACATCTAGTTATTTTAATCTATCAACAGTTTTTTCATCCATTTTTTTTAATGTTAACCAATATAAACATCAGTATCAATAAAGTCTCTCTCTGTGTGTGTGTGTCTGTGTGTATGTGTGTGTCTGACCAGAAAAAGGCCTTCTTGTGCAGGACGTCCTGCAGCTGGATTTGACTGATGGTGTCCAGTCTGGAGAAGTCGTACTGAGGGCAGAAGTCTGCTGGAGGAGGAGTACTGAAGTGAACCTCAAACGACGAGGTGGGAAAGTCCACCTGAGACAAAAAGGCAGAGACAGAGAGAAACCAGTCAGAGGGAGGACACAGAGACATTTCTGTTTCTGAATCTTTATAATGGTGTTGTGTCCCCAGATGTCACTTTTTATTTAAATTCAAACTTGTTTATCTCTATAGTCACGGTATTTGAACTACCAGCTTCAGAGTTGGTGGCTCTGAAATGGTGCAGTGGCCCTTTAAAACTGTGAGCAAGTGGGGCCTCAAACAGAATCTGAACAAGCTGTTCCTGTCCTGTGTGTGTGTGTGTGTGTGTGTGTGTGAATCAGTCGACTGCACTGAAACAAAGAGCCACAGATCTGAGTGTGTTACACTGAGCTACACATAACTCCAGTGAGTGTTTGTGCGAGTTGAAGCTCAACACTGTAATCAGCTGAACTTAACCATGAATCAGTGTTTTCAGTGTTTACACAGGGGTTTTGGGGGGGGGGGGGGGGGGGGGGGGCTGTTTATTGTACAGGTGAGACAGTGAAATACAATCCAGGATGTTCGGTTTGAAAAACAGATTAATGAGCTTTAAAGACACCATGGAGGTCTGTATATGTGATTAGCCAGCAGTGCACCTTGCAGCCCTCCCACTTACCCCCCCCCCCGCTGTGCCGACAGACTGGCTCCATTCAGATGAATCCAGGAACAATAATGGGTCTGAGCGCAGCCTTGGCAACCAGCACTGAAATCTGAGTCTTTAATGTTTGTCTCTGAGTAAGATTAGGAGATATAAATTGTGCTGTGATTGGTTAAGAAACATGACAGAGTACAGGCTGGACCAATCAGAGCTCACTGTCTGTCTGAGGAGGGAGACTATTCCAGGAACAAGGAGTTTGATAGTGAAGAGCTTTTGAGTGGCGCTTCCCTTTAACTGGCCCTTTAAATGATTGGTGTGCGTGCATGTGTGCATGCATCACCTGCAGTATCACGCTGTCTGGTTGGCTGAAGTTGGGCGAACTTGTCCGGGCGTTTCCACTCCTCCCCGGGGTCGCAGGCCACAGACCCAATAACTTCCTGCCACATGTCAGGATGCTGCAGACACACACACACACAAGAGAGGGTTCATCACACACAATGAACACACTCCCATCATTATCAGTCCGCACTTCCTGCTGCCGTGAAGGAAATGACATCACAAAGGCTAAACTAGGACCTGGTGGAGGGAGGATATATTTGTGTGTGTGTGTGTGTGTGTGTGTGGTGGTGGAGGGGCGGTAGGGTTCATTCAACATTAAGGCGAATCCTCGTCTTTTCTTCCGCTCTGAGAGTCAAATGTTCAGACTAATACCACTCTCATATCTGTACAGGGGGAAACAGCTAGCTTAGCTTAGCATAAGGACTGAACATGGAGGTAAACAGGTAGCCTGGCTCTGTCCAAAGGCAACAACATCCGTAAGTCATAGCGGGGTCGGACTATTTATTGGCCAGGAGCAGCGACTTCCTGTGTGAGAGCATCATGTGACTCACTGTCTGAAGTTGAAGAGTGGCATGGTGACCCAGCCCAGAGCCTCGATGCTGCGACGCTGCTTCCCCTTGTCCTCGGCTCCTCCTGGAGGTGGCAGAGAGCTGGCGAATAGAGTCACCGTCAGCTGAGACTCTCTGGGCAGCTGGTTGATCTGCACCGGGAAACACACCCTGTGGGGGGGTATTTTAAATTAAATTCTAGTGAACAAACGTAATCACATAGACATGACATACATTACACCATTACAACAACATCTTCAGGACAGGGACTGTCCACATACTTTTGGCCATGTAGTGCAGATGGACCTCAGTTCCTGTCTCTGAGTTTTCTAGGTTCTTTTATTAAACTATAATAAACTCTTTTACTGTGACTGCAGGTGAGGCTGTGAGGTCATCTCTCCGCCAGGTTGTATTGTCTTAGGTAGTGAGTAAACTTTTTTTACTATTGGAAAACTTATCCGACCCAAAAAAAAAAAAAAAAAATGCATATCTGTCCACATACTTTTGGCCATGTGGTGTGCATGGAATGAGCTTTACTGTACGTTAGTTCGCTCGGCTCCGGTGGAGTACATACCTCTGGTCCCACACCACCAGGTGGAACAGGTATTTGCTGACCGACAGTTTGCCGGTGTGCTGCGGCGCGCAGAGCTCCGCCCCTCCATGAGTCAAAGAGCAGGACAGGAAGAAACCCTCGTAGCTGACCAATCACAGAGCAGGACAGGGACATGGTGTCATAACAGATTTGTTTAAAAAAAATCAAAGTTACAACAAACCTGATGAATCTGATTCTAGATCAGCTGCTGTTTTTCCTTCACTCTGATTCGTTTGTTTACCTGCAGCGTCCACACCTGACTGACAGGTGTATTTCTGCTGACTTCACAAACTCCTGCTCTGTTTCCTTCCAAACATAGTTTTAATGTATTTTGCATAAAATTCAAAGTTGGTGTGAAGTTGCACAGACGTCCTGCAGTTTGTACACAACAACAAAACTATTTCTACTTCTACTGCAGCACATTTATCTGACAGCTGCAGTTACTTTGCAGACGATTTTACATGAAAAAACACACAGTTTATAAAATATGACGATTTTTACAAGCTTATACAACATCCGTGACCAGTGACAGGAAAGTCATTGTATCACTGGGACCTTTGTCATGTTTATAGAGTGGAGCTGTTTTCACTATCTGTTAATCTGACAATTACTTTCTCAATTAAGCACCTGTCACAGTTTTCTCAAACCATGACTCAGAAACCAAAAACATGTGGTTTAAGCTGAAACAAATGAAGTTCTCGCATCTTTGCTTCAAAATTACTTAAAAAAGCTGTTTATTAAAATAGATGCAGATTAATTGTTTCAGCTCTAGTTGTTTTCGTTTCTACCACAGAGACATTTTTCCTTTAAACTTCTCACATGGTTTCAATTAATTCCCAGTTTCAGGCTTGCAGAGGAAAATGCTGATGTTTCAAGACAGCAGCAAAGATCAGAGAATAGTTTAAAAACTGAATCCAGATCAGCAAATCAGAACATTGTTTTTCTTCTTTCCTGTCCCATGAATCACCTGACGACCTCATATTTATCTGAAGACCCTTTGGAGGGCTCGGACCCCTAGGTTGGAAACACCAGACTAAACTATGCAACTGTATGTAAAGCAGTTAAAAGCAGCTCCACCTTGAGCAGCTACAATGATGACTCAGGATCAGTGATCAGTCACAGAACGAATAGTTTTACTTTTAATACTAGAAGTTTGCTGATTATATTTGTGTACTTTTACTGCAGTAACATTTTAAATGCAGGTGCTGCTGGTATTTTTACTTTTTCTGAGTACTTCCTCTACCTGCAGCATTAGAACAAATCTTTGTAGGTTAATTAGCTGCAACTTTTGTTATCCATTATTCTGCTGAGTCTGCCTTTAATCAATTGATTAATCATTTGACCTATAAAATATTAAAAACAGTAAAAACTTTCATCTGTTTCTCTTCCCTTTATTTAAGTCTGTCAGAGTTTGTTGAGCTGCTAATGTGGCTAAAAAAAGAAACCAGCAGCTAAAGATGGTGCCTGATGATTATAATATCTTACATATTGATTGATAGTAAAATCATCTGCCCTCTATTACATATAAAAAACTGCACATATAAAGAGGTTTTCTCCTCTGAGGCCGAGCTCCACAGTCTGATTTCTTACTCCTGTCTTCACACAGTCAAACTCTGGGCTCAGTGTTAAAAGAAGTGAAGGAGGTGAAGAGACAGAAGCTGCAGAGGAAACTGGAAACATCTGAGTGAGTCAAATGAAAAGTATTTCTAAACTGGCAGAGTTCAGTTTCACAGTCCATCAGAGGCTCTTTAATCTGAATGTTGAGTCCAGAAACAGTTGAACAACAGACACTGGGAGGAGGAGCCGCTCCTCCTCATGTCAGGATCCAGCTGTTATAGTCAGACCAGACAGCCTCCAGGAGGCGCTGCAGCCGCAGGTTATTAATGAACAGATTGAAATGACTCTGATGTTTATAAAACTCTGTGAACTCTGCTCAGACAAGAGCCTTTACACACAAACCACCAACATTCACCAATCTACTCATGGACATTTCTGAAAACCTTTAAACAAATGAGAATGTGTTTGTTACAGTGTTTGGTTCATATGTTCAGAGACAAGTGAGTGCACTCTTTTTAATTAGTCAGCAAACATTTTGATAATCAATCTATCATTTCAGTCATCTTTTAAGATAAATGTGATAAAACTTGCATTAAACTGAGTCTCTGGGTTTTGGGCTGCTGGTCAGACAGAGCAGGAGATCTGAATATTTCTTAAGTGGCTTCAGGGAAAATGCAATATTTTCTGAAATGTTATATTTTCTGTTGGTGAAGGTTGTGAGCGCGACACAGCACCTCTCATCTGAAACTAGACCCAGGCTCTCGTCTGCTACGCCTCGAACACCAACCTTCACCAGGAGGTGTGGAGGCTGTGAACAGAGTGCAGCCTGTGAGACGAAATGCAGGGAAAAACCAGCTCACGTCAAATGTTCACAGATGAGTCAGTCAGCACCTGCACAGTCAGAGGACACCTTACTGAGATTTTAACATTTACCTGAAACTATACAAGTGAGGAGGGGGAAATTACACTATTTACTCTTTGAGGAAGGATTTCATACACGATGAGCAATAAACTCTACTGATGTCAGTGAATGTTGAGTGTTGATGGTGACTTCATCAATTTATAAGACATTGCCAAACATCCTGTTTCACCTTCTCCGGTGTGAGAGGTCACAGTAAACTGAATATCTTTGGGCAGTTTATGGGACAAAAACCAGACATGTGAAGAAGACGTCGCTGTGGCTGCAGTCAGCTGTGGTCAGCATGTTGCAGCTCAGATCATCGATAGATTAACAGAGAGGCGAAGGTGCAGATGAATCAGTGACGACAGTAACTGTTACTGTAACACATGACGCCGCGTCTCCGTCATCAGTGTTTGATTCATCAGCTGCGGCTCCGGAGTCAGTTCACAGCTGCTGTGACAAAACAGTTCAACATGTTTCAACACGAATCACCTCAGAGTCTGTTTCTGAAATGATCCAATTTCTCTCTCTCTCTCTCTCTCTCTCTCACACACACACACACACAGATGGTGTGTGTTGCTGACAGCCAGGTGTCAGGAAAAGCGGCCAGTCCTGCCTCCTCTCAGAGGTCAAAGGTCAGGTCTGGTTCCCAGGGAGTCAGCCCTTTGTGTGTGTGTGTGTGTGTGTGTGTGTGTGTGTGTGTGTGTGTGTGTTGGTGGGGGAGGGGCGTCAGAAAGCAGCTCTCAGTCTGAGCTGCTTTTGTTTCAGGATCACACAGACTCTCTGTGCTGGTCTGAGAACAGCTGAGTCATCAGTCTGTTTGTTCGCACTGAGGCTGCGATGACCACGGCGGCCTGTTGGGGGCGCTGACAGGACGTTCCAGACATGGACCGTGTGACACGCCTCTTCTTCACGTGTTTAAGTGATGCTTTAATATTGGTCACAGCAGATTCACTGGGACAAACACAAAGCTCAGTGTCGCTGCTGCGAGACGTTCAATGACGTTAAGGAAAAAAAGCGTTTTCTGTCCTGATTTTAAAACTTATTCTGTTGCTGAAGCTCCTCCGGGTTTCTGCCTGGTTTCTAACGTTTAACAGTGCAGAAGCAGAAACTGACAGGATGCTGTCTCCTCCTGTCTACTCTCACGCTGTGTATAGGACCTCCACATCCAGACTGAGGAGTTGGACTGAAGCTACATCACTGCTGTGACAGAGTGAAGAGATGTAGAGGTGAATGGGGCTGCAGATACATGTGTATGTGCCAACCCCCAGCCCTGCGTGTTTGTGTCATTGTACCTGGCGGCCCAGGTGATGGGGATCCTGTGGGCGGCGTACACGTTGAAGGACAGCACATTGGTGACGAGGCCGGCCTCCTGAACCGGCGCCGTGCAGCAGTGACTCTGCGGTGTCGTGTGGAAGTTGGCGTTAAACGTGCTGCAGTACAGCTCCACCAGATCCAAGATGGCTGCCGTCAACTTCTCCACCACTTTCTCTGTGAGAGAACAAGATCACACACAGGACTGTCAGGACTGAGTCCTGAGATGGGACGGACCCGAGAGCATCAGAATCAGGCTTTCCCCTCACAGTTTACAGAATGTGATCTTGTTATTGTTGTGTCTGCATGAAAAGTACGATTTTAAGTAAGTTTTTTTATCAATGATCAGTGGAATCATATTTACATTACAACATTTTGTTTTGATTTTATAAACTTCTACTTTTCAAATTGTTGATTCAGAGAAAATCTATTTATTAAAATCTAAACTTCACAATTATTAAAATGATACATTTGATCTAAAAATATTATTAAAGTTGCCACAGAGATCTCACATACACTACACCTTGAATAACAACAAGGCATTTCATGTTTTCCCCAAACTTTTCCAGGCATGGAAAACTTTTCCAGGTTTTTCATGACCACACAAACCCTGATGTTTGGTGGATGATCAGATAAACTGAAGCTTATGTGTTCATGTTGTTTTTTTTGTGTTTGCTGATGGTAGTACCTCTGTTCTCTCTGACAGCCAGCACTGAAGCATCCTGGGAGGACAGAGAGAGAAGAGAGATCAGATCACACACGTCAGCTGCAGAAAACACACGACTGTCCGAGACACTTTCAGGACCTTTCGGCCTCTCTCACCTTCAGGACTTTGGGCTGCAGGCGACAGGGGCATGCTGGGAGCTGGCTGAGGGCAGAGGTCACCTCAGGCGTTTCCACGGCAGCTAATGAGCTGCAGAGTGCCTTCACTGATTGGACGAGACGCTCAACGTGCAGCGGCAGCTCCACCTTCAAACAGGAGAGGAGAAGAGGAAGAAATGTGGTTTAATTTAAAGTGAGGAGATTTTTGGAAAACAAGGACAAAGTGGGGACCTGTTGATCAGTGAGGACATTTTGTCTGGTCATCACTCGTCAAAGGGCTGTTTGAGATTTCAGATTAGTTTTTCTATGTTCAGGATGGAACTACTTTCTGACTATTTCATATGGATATTAGTAGAAAGTATGTCTTGGGGATAAGCTCATAGGTAGAACAAGAGGGTTGTGGGAATAATTATGTTAATGAGGGTCCTCATAAGTACCTAGAGACAAACGTGAGTGTGTGTGTTACCTCTGACAGCAGGAAGTCCTCAGCTTCATTATGAAAAGTGTCCAACAGCAGAGTCAGAGCCTCCCTGATCACAACAACCACACAGAGACATAAAAACATAGAAATAAAAAAATTATACAAAATGAGTCGATTCCTTTTTGTCTCGACTACTTTACAATTCGTGAATTGTTTTATTTGGGCTCAACATCACAACACTCAAATGACAGCCAATCAAGTGCAGCATCAGCTTTCCCAGTTCAACCAATGAACATACAGGCCCCACCCCTCACCTGGTAACGGTCTGTTTGATAGGACGCTCCTGCAACAGGATGCTGTGGTTCATAGTGGACGGCGTCTCATCGTCTTCTTTCTGTCAATCAGAAAATAAAAAAATTAATGAATGCATGTTTAGAAATCTGCATTTCTGTCTTTGACTGGTTTTCACTGTAATGAGCCACTTTCTGTCCTGCACCAGACTCCTGTTTAAAAATCAACAATCCTCACAAAACCAGATTACTGAACTGGCTCTGCTGCTGCCTGGTCTTTGGTTCCAGGTCATTTCATCAGTTACAGAGGACAGATGGTTACATCACCTGGTATCAAAGATGACCTAATAGCAGAGGGCCTCCTCAATACCTGCTTTTCACCTGCAGGTGTCAGACTTAACATACCTCAGTTCGAGGACACAAAACGCTGTTTTGTTCGTTTTATGGGACACAGCATGTGACTTTGACACCACAGACCACTTTTAACTCCCTGTTTTCTTACCAGCAGTCAGCAATATTTTCTTTCAACATGAACCCACCATCTTTCTCTGACATTAACACAGAAGAACTTGACAAACCTTTACCACAGAGCTGCAGATCACAAAACATGAATGACTATTTTTTTGAAGACAAACATATCTGATCCTTTAGTGTGTAGATCTTGTTGTGTATTGTGTTTGAACTGATGAGACCTGATAATAACACTTGTGTTGCTGCTCTGAAGACTGAAGGAATGTGTATGTGTGTGTCAGTGTGGAGTGTATATTCTGGCTTCCTGTTTGTGTTAAGCTGTGCTTCAATTTGTATGTTAATGGGTAACTGTAGCTTTAGAGCTGAGGTATGTTCATCATAACCAATGTACACCCCCTCAAACGAACTCCACATCCACAGGGAGACCGTGATCGGTCAGTTTAGGCTGTTTGTGTTTTCTCTCACATGTGGCACTGTGAAAGGAGCAGGTGGTAGTGATCAACCTACAGAGAATCTACAGCTGAATATGCAGCTCCCCACAGCTTTACAGAGCTTTATAGTGAGTTTCGGCTCATTGTTTATCTGTTCAGACACAACTTTACTGTGGTTCGCTCCTATAGTGTCGTTTTCAGCTGCAGCAGGCAGCTGTTTCCAGAGAGACAGCAGTAAAAAGCCAGTGTCCACTACCTGCTCAACAGGAAATAGCAGACGGACACAGTTAGAGAGCAGCTGGTGAACATAGTGGAGCATTTAGCAGCTAAAGAGCCAGATATTTCCCTCAGGAGCTGGTGGAGACCAAAAACAGAGCTAAAAGAGAGTGAGTATTGGACTTAGATTCATCAACTGGACACAAACACCACTCCACATGAATCTGTATGAATCTGAATCCGCACACCACTCTGTAACAGCTTGATGTGAAAATAAGAAACTGAGAACAAGTTAAACATTTTCAGCTTAAAGGTGATGATCTGTCAGTGCTGTGTTCACTGCTTGTGAAACAAAAACATAAGTTTTTTTAAGTTATGTGTGTGTGTTTGTGTGTGTGTGTGTGTGTGTGTGTGTGTGCTCAGACCGTGCGGGACAGCTCTGTGTTGATGGCTGATCTCTTGGTGAGAAAAAGACGGACGTCCCAGTCGAACTTCAGACACTGCTGAACAAACTCCAGCCCGGCCAGAGTCTGAGAGCTGAGAGAGAGACAGAGAAAAGACAGAGAGAGAGACACAGACAAAAATAGAGAGAGAGACAGAAACATAAAGAGACACAGACACAGAGACAGATAGAGAGACAGAGAGTGTTGGAGTCAATATTCTGCCTATTGTACACAATAAGCAACACTAACATCTTCTACAGACTGCTCTGACTCTGCAGGTTCACAGGTTCTTGTTTTTTTTTGTCTATATCCGTTCACATGTTGTCAAAATGTCTCATTAAAAGTAGCTGAATCAGCTGTGATCAGCTCCTGTTTGCAGTACAGCCATGGATGTGCAGACAACTATCACTGGATTACTGTGACAATAAAATAAACTTAAAACATGATGATTCTGAATGAAGTTCTGCAGCCTCTTTTTTCTCTGGTTTCTAAGTGGTTTCATGAGGTTTGTTCTGGATGGACATCAGAGATGACGATATCTTGGTGGAGGTCACACTGAATCATAACATGTGTGTTGATATCTGATTCAGTTAAGACTCTGAGGATTTTTGTTTTTGTCCTTAGGGGCCACCGTAGTAGACAAAGTGTTGGACAGACAGACATCACCAAGACAACCAGAGCTGTTTTCTGCTGTACAAATCAGATAATAAACAGTTTTCACAGTTATTGTTTCAGTGCAGGAAGTTCAGTCATCCTCTCAAAGCTACAGGTTATCAGACTGAAACACACTTCCACAGGACGCGTGCACACACACACACACACACACACACATACACAATCTACAGCACAGCAGCTCCTCTCTGGGGATTCATTTATTAATATCAGACGTGGGTAGAGCTGCAGCTGGTGTGTGTAGACCTGTGCTTGTATCGGTATCTTTGTGAGGACAGGGAGTCTGGTCCTCTCACCTTCAAATGACTGACTGTTCAGACTTGGTTCTAAGTTTCAGATTCAAATGAGGCTTAGGTTTGGGGCTACAGGCTCGGCAATATGTCGCTGAATGTCCCCACAAGTGTAGAAAGACAAATATGTATGTGTGTGTTGTGGAGCGTGTGTTGTGAGAACAGTTATGTTGCTGGTTTAGCAGCAGCCACAGCTCAGCTGCACTCTGTTATTATAAGTCTGCACCACAGACCACAGATCAGTGTTACTGTTGTTTTATTACTCTGGCGTTTGCCGTGTGGTCCAGCTGATGGGTGGGACACATCCTCCTCACTTCTACAATCCTTCACTTTGCTTTACTCACTATTATGTCTCTAAATATCATCTCCTGAGTGTCCAGGCAATAAAAATGATTATGTTCATCTGAGTCTCAACTCGACTTCTGCTCAACTCTCTGACAGGCAGAAGAACCTGCAGCAGCCTGCAGACACTACTCAGGGCTGAAAGCTTGTGGCTGGGAACATTTTTTATTATATTATATTATATTAATCTGACATAAAAGATGAAATCTCTATAAACTAAAAGTGATTTTAAGTCAGGTCAGTTTTGTTTTTTTTTAGTTTTTTTTTTTTACCTTACTGGTTAGACAGCCAGGACAGGACCCTCTAGTCATGTAGTCTGTGCTTTAATCGTTCAACTATCAGGACAGCCCCAAAATGGTAAAAGGTTGTTATGATCTGATTCCTGTTGCAATTTTAAATTGTTTTTTGTCTGACAGAGAAGTGTCGGTGATGAAAGAATTTAAGAACCATGTTGATGGCATGTTGAAAGTCCAATGTGATAAAAGTTTATATTAATGAATTTTGTCACTCCTGTTATTCTTACTGTTTGTCTTACTTATATTTTGGTGGATGGCCATGCTCTAAGTTTTTGAACTGCAGTGCCCATAATGCCTTGGGGGAAGTTCAAGACTCTGGTTTAGTTTTCTAAGCCTCAGGGGGCACTGTGATGGCTGCAGATATTTGGCTCATTATAATGGACCTTTATTGAATACAAAGATGCTAAAATTTTAGAGGAGCAAACTCGCACTTATTTATTTACTTTAAAGTTTACCACATGTTAAGTTTCCAGTGCTGGATCATGTGTCCAGCAGCAGCTCCACAAGAAGAATTGACAGTGCAGTTTGGTTATTCAACACAATAAAGGTTGTGAAACTGACTTTTTGAAATGATGGTTAAATTTTGCCATTCAAGCATGAAAAATATAAAAAGACAAACCACAGACACAGAGGGGGGTTTCCATCAGGGCCAGAGACAGAGCTCAGTTTTGCTCTTAGTCACAGACATGATAGAGATGACAACAACAACTGACTGACAAAACATGTCTTCCATACCCATCAATCAAATAATAAAGGCTCCGTTATATATTTAAATATTTTATCTAACAGTACGAAGACTAGAAAAGAAAACAAAGTAGGAGGAATGGCTGCAAAACTAAAATCTGAATACCTGCGCCATCTGCAAGGCTGGCAGCATTATACACAGATGTGGCCTGAACATCCAGTTTAATAACTGGTTTCAGCACAGACAGAACAGAAGAGTCTGATTACAACTAAATCACCTGAAATCTATAAACAAAGCCGTAATGGATCGGTTCAGATAATCAGAGTAGATCCCACCTGGAGTCACTGCAGTCTGGTAAACAGCAGCAGGGGGTTCACACATGTCACAGTTTAACACGGAGCTGCTATCATCTGCATTACTGACTGACTGAAACCTTTTCTGCATGTTTTAAAAACTCGATTCTCACAATTTAAAATTTTAAAGGACAGAGTTGATCTCATATATATGGCCAGGGTGTAATTTCAGTAAGGATTTTTCTTCCCAAGGTCAAGAACAAATCTTCACATTCAAGAAAACAAGTTGTTGTTGAGACACAAGAAAATAAAGACCTGGTTCAGCTCAGGGACTCAGGTTTGAGGTTTAGGGTCCTTACTTGTTGAAGAACTCGTTTTGTCCGCAGACCTTCAGCAGGTAATCATCCACGTCCAGATGATCCAGTTCGTCCTGAGCGTAACACAGAGTCTGATAGATCAGCAGATCCACCGTGGACGAACCTCACAGAGACAGATAGAGAGTTATTTATTATCACAGATGTCAGATTATGACTCTATCCTACTGTTGTGACTTTTTTCCCCAAAATATAAAATTAAATTCAAGAAATATCAGCTGTGTTCTCATAAATTATTATTATTATTATTCTTAAAATAGTATCATTTTCTCAACATATTTTGACTTTAATTTCAGATTTTTTCAACATTAGAACTGCCCTGTCATTGCTCAAAGCATATACACCCCGGCCTATTTAGACTTTTATTTTGAAGTGACAGTCAGCAGCAGCACTGTGGTGGGTGACTCAGTCATTCACTCCTGTGGTCAGTAACTGAAAGTGTAAGTTCAGTTTTATTTTCAGCCAATAAGAAAGCTTAATATCAGTAAAAACTCCTGAGTGTGACACACCCACAGTCATATCATCCCGGTGTCTTACCATCACAGGTAAAGGTGAGTGGTTCTCTGAAGTGTTCACTGAAGATGGTGACCTTTACACTGACCCCCAGACCCTGATGAAGCTCCTCATGACCGACTGAAGGCGACCAAATGAAGCCGGCGTTCTTTGATCGGTCGCTAGACGGGTACGCCGAACGTAAGCTGGGAACACAGAGGAGGAGATTTACTGAGACTGATGCAGAGTTACTTTCGGGGGAACAACCATTCAGGTGTCTTTTACCTTTAACCAAAGTCAGAAATGTTCATTTTCCAATCACTGTAGTTTTGAAATCTACCCTGGTTCCAGACCATGTTAACATCCTGGGCTGAGGGAAACTTAAACCATTTTTTCAAATATCAAATGATCTCTCGCTCCAGATTTTTAACTTTTTTTGAGGATTTGGCCTTTTTCTTTATAGTAAATTAGGGCTACAACTAAATTATTTTCATTAATGATTACTTGACAATCATTTTCTAGATTCAATTAATAGTTTGGCAGATAATATTAAAAATTGACACAACTCCTGTAGTCACAGTTACTGATGACTAAACATTTTCATGTTGTTTTAAATGATGATGGAAACATCAACTGATGATAACATCAGCTCTGTTTGTTACTGTGAATCTGATGCTAATAAAAACTAAACTTTATTGTACCGTTATGTGGCTCATTATCACAAGTCAGACACAAGGTAAGGTGTGTGTGTGTGTGTGTGTGTGTGTGTGTGTGTGTGTGTGTGTGTGTTCTTGTCTCACCGTCTTTGTGAGGACCAATGTCAGTTTTAAACCACTGTGAGGACATTGTTGCCAGGCCCCAAGGTTCAGACCTGGTTTTAGGGTTCAGGTTAGAATCAGGTTCAGGTTTGGGGTCAGGGGCTAGGAAATGCATTACGTGAAGGAGGGTCCTCACAAGTACAGGAAGACAAACATTTATGTGTGTGTTACTCACACATCCAGCATGTGACAGAAAGCTGCCACCTCCTCGTCTCTCTCCTCCGACACCTGGAACAGTTCATATCCAAATCCATTCATCCTGGAGCACAGAGACACCTGTCAACCACACACAGAGCTGACCAATCAGAGGACAGTGACCCACCAGAACTGACCAATCAGAGGACAGGCCTCTAAGAGGGCTAAAATATGAATGTGGCATGTAAGTGACGTTGTTCAGTGAGTCTGTTCTGACAGGTGGAAGAGAAATGATGATCACCACTGTTATTATTTTAACCCAAATGTAATAAAAGCTTGAGATAAAGTTATTTTGTCACATGTCCTCAAAGTGATTCATTTCCAATAAACAGCAACAAATTTGATAATCAATTAAGCATTTAAGTCATTAAAAAAGGCAACAATTCTCTGGCTCCAACTTAAAGTGAATATTTCAGTGCTGCAACTAGTCATTTTTTTCTGATTGATTGATTGATTGACTGATAATAAAAAAAATTCCACCTGAACCCAACATGACGGCTTCAGTCTGACCAGCAGTCATAACCTAGAGATATTCTGTTCACTGATAATACAACAAAACAAATCTTTAAATCCTGACATTTGAGAAGCTGGAACCAGCAAATGTTTGACATTTTTCTTATCACCTAATTGACTAATAAATCAGCTAAATATGGCAGCTCCATCACATTTACTGGGTTTCTTAGTAATTGAGTCTCTTTGGGTTTTGGACTGTTGGTAAGACAAAACAAGACGCAACCTCTGAATCATTTCTGATGTTTTATAGACCTTTATAAAAGATCTTTATGGATCTTTTATCTTCATAAAAGATCAAAAGATCAACTCATCATGAATAATGTTATGTTCAGGGACAGCAGGAGAGTATTGTGTCTTTCGGAAATAAACACATTTTAATTGTCATCATTTTGACTTAGTCACATCAAGCTGAAAATCCCCCTGTCAGTTTGATATGAGATATTTATATATACATAATTTCCCCTTGAAAGGCAAAGTAATCATAACCTGGATTCTGTATAATGATTTTCCAACAGAATATGAATAAATGTAGATACAAATAATTAATACATTTAAAAAAATGCATGGGTCCCAGTAGAAATCATCCATGTGTCTTAAGTGCCTGAGCAGTGAAGTCTACTGTTGTAGCAGAAATACAGTATGAATACAGTTTTTTATTAAAGTGCTGGACATGCTTATTATTATTTAAACAGTGAATATACAAACTGTGCCAACGTCAGGTGGCTGTTGGTGAAGAGGATCTGTGAAACTGTTGTCATGTTTACATGTGTGTGACGATCTGCAGAGTTTTTTGCAGGTTCACCAGAGCAGGAAACAGACTGACAAACATATATACTACTTAAATTCAATATGTTTTACCTACATGAGGAAAGTATTTAATCTATGTCATGTCATTGTTTAGGACTGACAGACAATGTCACTGAGAAAATGCGAGGCAGCAGGAGGAGGGAGATCAGCTCCGAGCAGCTGTCACTGAAGTCCAGAAATCATGAAAACAACACATCACTGAAGCTGTAACACAGCAAAGTTTCCCTGTCAGAGAAACTCTTTAATATCAGAGTAAACCAGATGTTTTGTGGCATGTTCTGTAGCTGTATTTGAATATCAACAACCATAGCTGTTGCTGTACTGTCAGTACAGCTGATCTCACAGCACAGCTGCTATCATTAACCTGGATTGATGCTGATTTTGTCACGAAAGAATAAATTTATCTGCAGGGAATGACTGCAGCTCAATATAATATTTATAACGACAGAGCAGCAGGAGACTGAAACTATCTACATCCTTCCATCACATTTCATCTTTCTCTCTGACTACAAACATGAAAAAATAGATTTGCTGTTATGTATAAAGTAAAAAACAAATGAAATGCATAATTAAAAATTGGTTTTAAGTCAACTGCCAAAAAACATGAATATGTTAACAGCAAAATTCAGCTGCTCCATCAAACATTGACCCAGAGTGTCAATGTTTGCGTCAAAGATAGCAGATGAGGAAAAAGAGCCTCAAGTGTGACAAATGCTGCTGGATCATCTCCAGGATATGATGCAGCCACTTCCTGTTTACACTGGACATAAATGAGAATACGTTCATCCTGGGGGTTCAATGTCGCTCCACATCAGAACTGTTACGATGTGGATCGTCACTTCTGTGATGTGCATTAACTTGATTTTATGAACTTCTGCATTAGACTGCAGCAGTATCACAGTATTAACAGTAAAAAAGCTTTTTCAAAGTTGTGTGACATTGACACTCCTGCCTGTTGATCCGTGTTGTAGGTGCTGTTAATCTTACCATCATGGTTTTAGATTACAACTGGTCAAACTGGTCTGACTGCTGCTGACACAGCGCTAGTCTCTGTCAAACTGTGGACGTGATAAGTTTCAACAATCAACAGTGAAATAGGAGAAAATGATTCTTAGTGTTTACTTATACAAATGAAAGACAAATACACGTAAAATATAACACAGGTGAGTACTCAACCTGAGTGCAGACTACAGTTGATTTGTTCTTGTTGACTTGGATCAGATCCTGATTTAAATCAGAATTACAGATCAAAGTTGCTGTTTCTGTCTAAACATTGCACACTGGCACATTGTCAAATTAGTCTTAGTTAGTTTTCATTTAGATCAAAAAGATTTAAAAGAAAAAAAAAGTTGGAAAAAAAATTAAGTAAAGAAAGTATCTAAAATGGAACTTTTTGTTATAAGTGTTCACGTGTTCAGAAAACATAATATCCAGTTTTATGTAAAACTTTTTACATATAATTTTCAACAATTAATCAATTAATCAATTAGTCTGTTGACAGAAAATTATTTGCCAAATAATTTTATAATCAAACACTGAAAAGGTTTCTCAGATATGAGAGTTTGCTGCTTTTTCTTGTCTCACATGATAGAAAATTCAATATTTTTGTAGACATCACCATGAGCTCTGGGAAGAAGGAACGTTTTCACTGTTGTCTGATTTTTAGGACACAAAATGATTGATTAGTTATTGGAGGTTAGAAGTAGAGCAATTTTCCCATAGACTTCAACACAATCTGACTTCTTTTTGCGACAATCAGAAGAAACCAGATGTTTTTAAAATCTGGTTTCTTTTCATGTGACATGTCACATCAGATAAACCAAACCAGATAAATGCAAAGGTTCTTACCGGGTCTGCAGACACCCGCCGCTGGTTTTTGTTGCTCTTGGGAACAGGTGCATACGTCCTGGGCGGTACCTGGGGGGGGAGAGTCTTACTCCGAGCCACAGGCTTCCCTGATTGGTCCCCGTTAGCCCTCCGGCCTCGAGGCCCCTGTTGGCTCCCATTGAGTCTGAACAATGAGTCGTTGATGTTGTCATAGTTCAGCTCTCCTGAGGTCACTTTGGGCTGATCCACATCGGGTGTGAACAGGTTCACATCTCGGGGCACGGTGGAGCCTCGAGGTGGCAGGAAGGGGTTCTCTGACCCTGACGATGGAGGGATAGGGTTTCTTGGTGGGATGGCGGGAGGGACGTCATCTGGAAGAGAAGGGAAGCCTTTGGAAAGAAACCCTGTTCCAGATCCAAGAGAGTCCCCGAGGCTGGAACCTGAATAGTCTCTGAACTTGCTGACCTCTGGACTGTCCAAGATGTACAGGGACTCTTTCCCATAGCCACCTTGAGGAGGAAGTGCCCTGGCTGGGATGGAATGTGGAGACTGGGACCCTCCAGGCTGGTTCAGGGATGAATCGGATCCAGAGAGGCTCCTTAGCAGGTTTCCTTCTGTGGAGACAGGAATGGGCTGGCTGGGGGTGGGTCGAGGGCGTTCGATGGAGGGATTTGGGCTCTTGGAGCGGGTCTGACTGGGAGCTCTAGATCCGGCCTGACTGATTCCAGTACCGCTCTTGTCCTGTTTGAGTCTGGAGAGGGCGTCATACTCCATCTGCAGGGCCTCGGCCAGGACCAGCTCCTTCTGACTGAGACCCAGAGCCTCCAGACAGCCCCAGCTGGCCTCGCTGCTCTCCTTCTGGGTCTGAGCCGCTGACATGCTGCCTCCTCAGCAGAGATGGAGCAGGAGGAAGGGAAGAGCTCAGCTGAACTGCTGCTAGACAAAGCAGCGAGGATTCATGGAGCTACCGAAGATCAGCTGAGGACAGAGAGGAGAGACGGTAAGAGGAGGAGAACGATACAAACAAATCATACATCAGTACTTCACTGTTTCAGAGCTGTAAATAATAACTGTTTTCCTTATCGATCACACAAAAAAATACCCGCTGCAATTTCCAAGCTATCGAAGAAATGTCTTGTCCGACCATCCGTCTAAAGATATGAAAAAGATGTCACAATCTTCTTCACTATATTTTTCTAGGATTTTGCTTCTTCTCTGCTGCTACATGTCACAGTGACACAACCACAACACAAACAAATTGTGACGCACATCAAATTAAATTGTATATTTACTAAAGCTTGACAGAACATGATCGATGAAGTAAAACTAATTATTTCATATCAAAACAACCAGCAGAGTGCAGTACGTTAATGTGCTGGAAACTTTTCAAAGGTTTTGAGGAGAGAAACTGTCCAGACAAAAGCTAAAATTATAATTTCTATAATTATTGATGACTCATTATAATTTATAGCATAACCTCAGCTTTAATCTTAAATCTGACTTCTGCATCAAACCCAGTCAGATACAGTGAGATACAGTCATACAGTGTCTTAATCCTCAGTGTTACTGACAGCAGCAAGTGTCTGTAAAACTGAGACATCTTTGTTGTCGTCCCAGTATATAAACTTTTCCAGAACTCCCACAGAAGCACTGCAGAGACCTGGAGACTGGATCAGGATCTGAGCGACAAACCTGATTCTGTCTGCTGAGTGTGAAGGAAGGAAGGAAACACAAAAACACAATAAGGAGGAAGCGATGAAATAAAGAGGAAATTAAACTGTGAGGACGTAAAAACAGCAGTGAAACACCATCGGTTTATTACTGAACAACCGTATGTCGGGTCATTAAGAAATATTTTATATAAATCAAGAAAACTGCTGGTTCAACAAAAGGGTTGGACCACAGCACTGAGACGCCAGACAATCTAATTCCACACATCTGACCTGTGTAATTATGATGTAAACTGGAAGATATTAATATTATACAATAAAATGTGCAGCCCTGCAACTATGATAATTCCCATTATCAATTACTATCACTCTAAGACTGAACCACAGCAGACTTGAGACTTGACTCATTATCTCTGATATGAGCTCAGTGTTTAATTATGTTCTCATTAGGGAGGAGGAACATCTCAGACATCCAGGCCACCAGTGAAATGTGACTTGTGAGTCAGTGTGATAGATAATCAGCATCTTCAGGCCCCGCCTCTCACAGGGTTCACTGTTATTTATGATAAAAACATGATGAAACGACTAAATTGTCCTTGATGACAGGAATTCAGACAGAGCAGCGTAATCAGCCCATCAGACGGCAGTCTGCTGCATTTTAAGCCCCCGGAGGCTCATGTTGGGGGTGGGGAGTGACAGAGTAGAGGCTGCAGAGTTAGAGGACGTACCCCCCCACACATCCCATCATCCTGTGCCCCCCCAGAGACGAATAAACACACCACAAACCAGCTGTGTCCCAGTTTCACACACGCTAACACACATCAGATACCAGTGTGGACAGAGCACTGGTCTGACTGGTTTAAATGTACTGGTCCAACAGGAAATGATGCAGGACGTCAACAGACACTCACACTGTGAGAACGCTTATTTACATCCCTGATTTATTGATCGACAGAAAAATAACCTGGAACTAACTGATCATTTATTCATCATTTTAGTTGTTTTTCAAACAAAAATGCTGAAAAACTCTTCAGTGTCCCGCTTCTCAAATGTGAGGAGCTGTTTTTTTGTTTTTTTATCACAGTCAAACTGTGTCTTGTTTTTCTGACCTACCGTCTGAAACCCAATAATATTTAGTTTACCGTAAAACAGAGCAAGACCCAGAAATATCTTATATTTGAGGACCTGGAAGCATCAAGTATTTGTTTTGGGTTTTTTTTAAGGTATTTTTTGGACATTTTGGCCTTTATTTGATAGGACGGTAGAGTGTGACAGGAAAGGGGCAGAGAGAGGGGGAATGACATGCAGGAAAGAGTTGGGCCGGTCGGGAGTCGAACCAGCACTCGCCTGCTAAGAGCATCTGGGCTGGGCTGACCACTCGACTATTGGGTTGTTTTTGTTTGAAAAAAAAAAAAAAGGAGACAATTTTCAAGTAACTATTATCAAACAGCTGCTTTTATTTTTTGCAGATTGACTTTTCAACTAATCAATTAATTGTTTCCACTCTACTAAAGATGAGACATTGATCTTAAAAAATGTCTTACTTCTAGGATATAACAGTATCTAGTATCAGTAAGGAATCAAAAACGAAGCGTGATGTCAGTGGGAAAATTACTGGGTTGGGCCAGACTGAAATATCGTCAGAATAGTCCCTTTGAAATGTTGAAGAGAGTTAAAGGAGAGCTGACGTATCATTATCTCTGATGTCCATCCAGAATAAACCTCCAGAAATCCACTTAGAAACCAGAGACAAAACAGGCTACAGAACTTCATTCAGAAACTTCATGTTTTGAAGTTTTCTTCAGTTTCACAGTAATCCAGAAATAGTTGTCTATACATCCATGGCTACACTGCAAACAGGAGCTCATCACAGCTGATTCAGCAGGCTGGTGGTGATGGAGGGAGTAGATTCCAACCACACCTTGTATTTGGTAATTATTGGTCGTAATTCAGCAGAACCTGAAGTCTGTAATCTGTCTTGACATTATCTGTATAAACATCAGTTCAATGAATGTGGAGAGCAACAAATCAAGTACAACATATTGCCTACATCCACTTTAAGTTCGCTACTGGTCAAAGGTTTTCTAGCAAACATCTTTTTCTCAGTTTCAGCCTCTGTCCAGATTAAATGTGTTTTTCTCCCCAAACATTAAACTGTATTGTCCCTGTTGTGGAAAATAATCTCTGGCTTCACCACAGTGTTAAAGGAGTAAAACTGACAATACAGAAGCAATGAGGACACGGTATTAATACAATAATAATATAAACAAACTCTGTCCTGAGTGTAAATGTTAAAGCGCAGCTGGGCGTTTCATACATCACATACTCATCAGAACAAGAAGAGAGCCCAGTCTGTCTGAAAACAACCCCCCCAGCCACCCACCACAGAGACTATACCCTTTCAATCAGAGGGCGGAGGAGAGAACAAAGAGCTGATGTCAGTGCGTCACGTGGTGGAGGTCAGACTTTCACTCATGAACCCCCCCGAGACCCACAATGTGGGGGTGGGACCACTGTCACCATCCAAATCCCGCCCACTGTCATCAACACACACATGTCAGGTTTCATCCAGATGGAGCTCAGATTTTTACTGAGTTTACAGAAAATGGTCCAAAGCAAAAGATGAGTCAAGTCTTGTTTCCCTGCACTGCTGCTGAGTTGACTGGTTGGTGGAGATTTATTCAAAATGTTATCAAAATTGCAATGTGTCCAAGTGAAATATCCAAAATGCAAGAGGTGCAGTTTTTTGATAAAAGTAAGATGTGTGAAAACATAGCATTGAAGTGCTACAGAGATATACTCCAGCCTACAAATCATGGCCTCCAGACATAAAGGAACATGCTTCTTAGGGAAAGACCTAACAAAACTCACATCAATGTCATTTTTTTCTTTCTTTCTGTGAAAATGAAATGCAAAAAAACGACCATTCCAACTGAAATCATGACTCATGTTGCAATCGCAATATCTGCTAAAATAATCGCAATATGATTTTTTTTTTTTTTTTTGCATATCGTTGAGATCTAATGGAGCTGATTCCCCAGTCGCTGCCACTGCAGAAGAAGATGAGGTCATTAAAAAAAAGCTCCAGTCAAAGCTCAACCGATGGAAAGCCATGTGGAAAACATGATGAAAATCTGACATTTCTGTTTGTTTCACGGATTAATGGGAGAAAGGTTCCAGTCTCCTCGTCAGCATTTATTCATTCAAGTCCGTTTCATCCACACAGCTACTGTTACACCCAACACGACAGGAAACAGATATTTGGATTTGTTTCCAGTGTTTCCATTCAGGTTTTTATGCTAACATTGATCATGCTCATAAAAACAGGAGTCATTCAGAGTCTTTCAGAGTGACTCCAGTTTATAGCACCGCTGACGTCTGCCTTCACTGCAGAAATGAACCAGGGCGAAAATCTGTCTAACAGCCAAGAATCACAGCTGTCGCACATGATGAGCTCAGAAAAACTCAAGTCTGAAAAATACTGTAACAGAAAATGATTTGATCTTCAACAGTCTGACAGGAGAGAGTGAGAGTCTGTGAGCGAGAGACAAGATCCACTAATGTGGGTTTGAAACAGACAGAACAGGGAGGGCCCATATTATATTCAAATCAATACCTTCGTTTGACGTCCTCCTGTCTCTGAATGTGATAAATCAAGTCTCTGTTGTGCAAACAGTTTATTCTCTGACAGAGCAGCTTCAGTAAAACTGGATGGTGCCGTACAGATAATAAGCTACGACAGCTTGTTATCGTTTACATTTGGATCATTTCTGCCCCATAGGAAAGACGTGGTAAACTCCACTTCATGACATATGAAGTTATGTAGGTTAACTCACTGTGGACGAGCTAATGTTAGCGTAGCTAATGTTCATGTAGCTAGTGTCACTGTAACTAATGCTACTGTGGCTAATGTTAGTGTAGCTAATGCTACTGTGGCTCAGTTAAACAGCAACATTCATGTAACAGCAACTAAAAACAGCACGACAGAAACAGAATTTAAGAGGATGAAAAATATCAGCTGGTGTAAATGTTCTCTACACAACCCACAACATAAATAAACAGGTTTCCTTAAATAGGTTTCTGAACATTTCTCTGTTTCCCTTCCTCGGTTTCTTGTTATTTACAACAAAAATATAAACGCAACATTTTTGTTTTTACTTCCACTTTTCATGAGTTGAAATAAAAGATCTAAGATTTTCTTTTCTACACAGAGGGCTTATTTCTCTTAAACTTTGTTCACAATTGTGTCTAAATACAGGTTGGTGATTACTTCTCCTTTGCCAAGATAATCCAGGTGTGGCACATCAGGATGCTGATTACACAGCAGCATGATTACCGTACAGGTGTGCCCTGGGCTGGTTACAATAGAAGGACACTTTAAATTGTGCAGTTTTATCACAGAACACAATGACTCAAATGTTGCACGCGTTGACAGAGGGTGCACGTGGTATATTTAACGTCGACCATAAGCCCTCTTTCATTTTTATGAACAAAATGTGAGAGAAAGAAGCTTAGAAAAAGTCTCAGATCATGAAAAATGGGATCAAAACCAAAAGTGTTCAGTGTGTCAGACGCACAGATATTGATCCATCTGCACTGGTCTCTTATCGGCTGATAAATCAATTACAAACAAGTGCATAATGAACCTGAAACAACGCACACACACACACACACACACACGTTTGTATTTCTGTCAGTGCCTAGGAGGCCCATTCAGCCAGCCCATGCCTGATTCTAACCTGACCCTGAAAACCAAGGGGAACGGTGCCGCTGCAGAGAGAGGAGCGGCTGCAGGTCAGTGCAGGGAAGGTTTGCTTTCACACCTGCATTCAATCTAGAAGCTTTTAAAAATGAGGTGTACTGAGTTGTGCTTTGTTTCTGACAGGCTGATGTCCATCAAGCCCACATTATCCATGACAACCTGTAGAATGAAAGCTCTGAAATCCCGAATTGGTGAGTTGCACTGCAAAGCATCAATGCAAGTGTTAGCATGATACTACACCACAGATCTGTATTCAATTATTTTGTAATCAAGCAGCCTGCGTTAGTTTTTGTTGTAAGCAGTCTTTCATATGTTGCCTTTACATGTTTATCAACAGGCTCGAGTGTTTATGATGTTAGCTTGTTAGCTGGTAGCTTGTTAAGCAGCTTGCTGGTAATACACAGAACTGTTTATTTTACTATGCTGAAGTGAGGGTTGCACAATCAACAATATATTTTCATATTTTACATTTATTACTGAATGTAATTCTTGGTGAAATAGTGGCAGTGTTGATATTTATAATGTATTACTGAAGTGTATTATTCTCATTTTGTGTTTATATGTGTTGATGGTTGTTAAAAGGCAGCGCTCCAACCATGAGACCGAGAGCCTGATCTTCAAGATCAAGAATCCAGCTCTGAAGTAATCATAACTTTCATGTCAGAGTGGTGGGACACGCTGCAGCCAGAGACTCACACCATTTACTCACTGACACACACTCCCAGTAGTAAAGTAGTTCAACACAACAAAGTCTAATTTTTGTTTGGTCACAGTTGGTGCTTGTTATGCTATATTTTATTTGTCCTTAATTTCATTTCCTTCTTCCGTGTCCAGAATCTTCTGATCATTCTAGGTCACACAATAAAGTTTAATTGACCTTCAAGCAGACACACACACACACACAGTCTGACCTGTGATCGAAGCCTTAGTCACAAGTGATTAATCATCAAACATTATGACTCTACCTGATGATCAGAGATACAACTACAGGATATGAAGCTGCTCCTTCTCTCAGTCTGTGCTCTCTATTGCTGATCTAACTGCTGACTCGACTGATGAGACTGTTGACTTTGTCTGATTATTGATTTTAACTTAATCTTTGCTAATAAAACACTGCCGGATTCATCCAGAATCATCATGTTTTTCAATCTTCTTCGGCATCACAGTAACCCAGTCACAGTTGTCCACAGTTGCACATCCTATGGCTGCACTGCAAGTACACAGATGATACCAAACCAATGACTCACACTGAGAATATGGAGCATCTTCAAAATAAAAAAAGCATAACAAGAATAAACCTGATCACACGGTAGTTTTCTCTTGTTCCCTTCCACCTAGACAAGAGGACAGGAACAGTATTGCCACTGCCTTTGAGCAAGGCATCGATTCATTCATAATAGTCAGGATTGTCCTATCTGACTGCAGGAACCTTTTGATAATGCAGATTTTAAAAAGTCTGTAAATGACTTCAGGTGTATTATTATTATTATTATTATTATTATTATTATTATTATTATTATTATTATCTTCGCCCTGCGTTTCAGACAGGTGTGTGTGTGACGTCATAGACAATCGCGATTAAATGTGAGCGGTCATTGCGCATTTTTATTGCGACCCTCAGCTTGTTTGTTGTCACCGAGTATAATATTTACATTTTTCTTGGGAAAGTAAAACTTCCGAGACTCGAGCTGCAGAAGAAGCAGAGACGCGAACGGCGCAGACTCGCAGAGAAAACAGGTGACAGGCGTCGTCACCTCTGCAGTGAATGGGAGAATTATCTGAGTGGAAATGTGTCCGAACATCTCTGTGACAGCTGCTCCTGCTGCTGCTGCAGCTGCTGCAGCCTCCCGACTGTCTGCTGCAATGTTTGCAGCCAACAGCACCGGCCAGTAGCATGGAGAGACAGTCCAACCAGACTCCATTCAGAAATCCGGTGCTTTAACGTGGGCTTATTCACCGGCCAACATCCACACCAGCCAAATAGATATTTTTAAGCAACATTGCTGCGTTTTACAGAAGGACACCACCGTTACATCAACTCGTTGTTAACTTTTTAAAAATACTCTAAACTTTAAACACTTATTCGACTTCTATTCGTATCAGGGTTTTTCCACCGCAGGCTGCCACGGAGGGCGGTGGCAAGCGGTGCGAACCATTCTCAAACCTGGACTAAAATCTACTGCAATTGACAACTTTTAGGTGGATAATATGTGTGCCGAATTTACTTGTAGACCAAAAACATTTGCAAAAAATCCATAAGCCATGTTTGAACAGCGACGCAAGTCTGCCAAAAAGCGGGATTGTTTTAATTGTCAGATATTGGAATGGAGTTTGGTTTGACCTTCCCTCCAAATAAAGGCAAGTCCCCTGAAGCAGCGCAGCCGACTGGAGCTTCACCCCTCCGCGGAGAGAAGTGCTCAGCGCCCCGGCGGCGTAAAGCTGACTTACCTGCCTGTCGGTCTATGGTCGCCGGGAGCGGGCGGCGGTTGCCATTTTAAAGCGGTTCATCAAATCACATCGATCCCGCTGATGTCGACTCCAGGTCCGCGTACCCGAACAGACGAACGGGCTGCAGCCGCCGGTCCGGGCGGTCCGCCTCACATTCAGGCGGTAGAACCGGGTCACCGGCTCCGCTGTGTCAGCCTCTGTTGACCGGTTGAACAATGCAGCACACGGTGCGAGGCGGCTCCGGCGGCTCCGGAGCCCGGTCCCTGACGGCGGTCTCGGCTTTGCGTCAGCCTCTGCTCGGCAGCGGTGGACCCGTCAAGTCAGCCAGTACAAAGACAGACAGCTTCCGGTCGCAGTTTCAAAATAAACCTAAGCTAAAAATAAAATCAAATTCCTAACCTAAGGTCCACTTACTAGCTTCTTCCAGAGATGTTATTATTTATTTATTTATTTATTATTATTATTATTATTATTATTATTATTATTATTATTATTATTTTATCAGGGAGAAACATAGAAAGTCATTTCAGCACCATTACACACATACAGAGCTAAACAAAAACATGTGTTTGGACATATTCTCCAAGCTATTACTCTCCCTTTCATTTCACCATGTATAAAATAGGAACAGTTGAACAAAGAAAGTCACATTTACTCATTTTTCCATCAAGATTAGCAGACTGGTACTTCAAGCCATGTAATAGAGATACTTAAAGCAGTTCAGGTCTCCGTGAGCTTATATATCTGATCCATTTTTACCACCAACTCTTAAACTTCTGCAATTTTAGAGCGAATGTCAGTCTCTCCATGATGTAGATTTCGTGAACAGTCCCTTGCCAGTCTTCCAGTGTCGGTGTGTTGGGCTGTAGCCATTTCCTTGTTATAGCTTTCTTTGCTCCAATCAATAATATCTTCATTAGATATGTGTCTGCTATTGATTGCATATGTATTACTGTGGTACAAAGATACATTGAGCAGACATCAAATTGTATAGTCATTTGAAACATATATTCCAGACAATCAAGAATGTCATGCCAGAAAGATGAAAGTTTTGGACAATCCCAAAATAGATGATAATGGTTGGCCACATCTGCACCACACACCCTCCAACAACTTGTTCCATTACCTTGGTGTCTCTTCCCAGAGCTTTTAACTGCACTCACGGTCTTCATCATTAAAACAGGCCTCAATGAATAAGTGGAGCTCAAGTAAATATTTTTTTCCTTGAAGATCAATAATGAACTTGCTCACCTGAATAAAATGTTTGCCTGTTTGCAACAACTTTATTTATGTTTCACTAATGATCAAGTCCTTATTTAAGAATTTTTAAAAAAAACTTTAAAAAAACCAAACAAAACATTTTTTAAGTTTATGTCAAAGCTAAAGTCGGTCACAGGCTGCTTGATTGTGACTTGACTGAGCTTCAGTTTCCGGAGGAAAGAGGAGAAACAGAGACACCGAGTGGATAAAACCTTCATCACAGAGCAGCCAGGTCAACATAATAACTGAGAGCGAAAGGTTATTTGGAAAGTAACCGACTACATTTACTCATGTACTGCACTTAATAAATATGTATGATTTTCCCTTTGAGGACAATATCTGAAATGTTTCCTTTAATTTGATAAGTAAACATCTTTGGGATTCTGGGAAAATGTCCCACATGAGGGTCGGCGCCCTGATCCACCCTAAAGCATATGATCTGCTTCTGAAATGTAAAACAAAATCTCCTTCTTATCCAGTCATTTGAGTCTGTATTCAAGTTAGAAAACACATTTTACAGTGAAGGAAAAATATTACAGCATTCTCAAACAAACAGACTGAATACCGAACCGATGATAAGCATATTGTATAATCATTTTCATTTTTTAGTACTGCATAATTATTTTTCCCACAAATATTGTTTTTTTTTAATCATATAATTTTAATTGTTGCTTGTACTTACGTGTTTTCTTGGATTTCTTGGATTATTTCTTGTATAATGGTATTTATAGAAGTGTTAACTTGTCAACCACCTTGACCACACCTGGATACCAAAGAGTTTGTATCACAGGACATTAAATCAAATCTTTCTTCAATAATAAAGCAACAAAACAGCAGGATTAGTCTTTTATTTCTCATAATGTTGACACATTTTCGCATCAGTTTCTAGTTTTATTCAGCTGAGTCTGAACCTTCTTCAGAACAAACAGTGTTTTAAAAGCCACACAAAAAAAATACAGTTAAGTCAGAAAGAAACAAAAACAAGTCTGTTAGATTTTAATCTTCATTGTTTACACAGTGAAAGTCCAAAGTGATTTCAGTGATTGTACAGCTCACTACGACCAACGTAAGGCTTCAGTTACACTTTAATGTGACCTGTGAGAGGAGGATTTTATTTCTGATAAATCCCATCATATTAATGTCAAAGGCCTCGTGTCTCCTGTCAACAGATTCTGATTTACTTTATTCTTTCTTTGATACACATCACACAATAACTTTCTGTCCGTCTGTTAAATGTCATCACAACATTCACAATGTCAGAGAGAAAAACACATGTTACAGTTCAGCTGAATATTAATGACTCTTTGTTCACTGGACTGTAATTCTCTCATAAGATGTTTTCTAATAATTAATAATTAATCTGTAATTAACTCACGTCATAATTACAATAATAATAACTTGAGGTGTGGAGTTTCTGTGTATTATAGTCATATGCAATTTTCATTTTGTAATTACAAGGAAAAAAATGTATTTTGTAAAAGTAAGATATGAGATCATTTCATATAATTAAGATTTTTGTGCATTGTAATAAACTCAGTTAACTTGTCATTACAACCTACAAATCAGGTCTAAGACATTTTATCATAATTCTGAATGTGTAACAATGAACAAGTGACAGAAAGCATTTGTTACAGTGCAGCTGAAGTTTGACCTGTGAAATCTTCATCCACTGACACACAGATGAGATTTAGGCACAAATTCAGTTTGTTTGAAGAGACGACAACATTTTCTTCATCTTTAAAAAGTTTGTCTTCACCAGTCAGAGCTTTCGGGTGAAGTCCTGACAATCACAATCACACTGTTTTTTCTTGTAATTACAAGATACAAGAATTACAATATTTAGAAAATACAAGATAAGTTTAGTCTAATTACAAGATTTGATCTTGCAGAAAAGAAAAACTTGTTTCTTCTTGACAGCAGTACACTTCTAAAACTACAATGTTCACAAAAGTGCACACAATCTAGATACAAGATACAAAATCTTGTAATTGTGAGATTTTTTTCACAAAACCTTGATTTTGCATGTGGTGATAACAAACCAACCACAAATCTCATAAAACATAAGCACTAAATACAAATCTCAATGTACAACTTCTTTATATCATAATTATGATTTAACATCTTGTGATTACAATAAAACAATATTCATATTCATCTATGATTACATCTTCTGTTTCTCATAATTATAATGAGACCCTTTCTTGTATTTATGGCTTCTCGATTCCATAATTGTACATAATTAATATCTTGTAATTACAAGAATAAATGCCCAATTTTTCAATTACGAGATATGAATGTCATATGAATTAAATATTTTCTTGGAATTACGACTTCCATATCTTGTACTTTTATGTATTTTGTAATAACAAGAAAATTTTGAATCTTAAGATCTCGTCTTCTAGTGGTTGTGAAATGAAATGTGAGGAGCATCTGAAGCGGTTTCCATTTCACTTGTATCTTTAAGCTGAGCACAGAATAACAGTGGTCTCTCTGTACGTTTCTGACACCAGTTTGAATTATTTAAGCTTTGTCTCTGACAAAAGTAGGTTTGTTGTCATTTTGATGATCTAAATACTACAGTACCCATGAGCCTCAGCTGTCGTTGCCATGGAGACATGTTGTTGCCATGTTTTCATTGTTACAGTTGTTAACAAACATGGCTCCACAGCTGCTGAACTCTGTTAAAACTGATTTAAACTGCAGATTCACTTTTTCACTTCTCTCACAGCTAAATTTAATTTGACTGTAAACCTCACCTGCCATTAGTGTCTTGTGACAGGATTTGAAGTGTCTAAATGCATCACAGGAGTTGTAGTTAACTTCTGTATAATGCTGTAAATTTGATTTAACACTTGAAAACAAAAAAAAGAGACTCAAGAAAACTTCTTCATGACTTTTTGTTGGATGTTTCTGAGTTTCCTCCGTAAGGAAACAGAGACTGATATTAACTCAAATCTATATGGTCTCTAACATTGTCCTTCCCTCTGAGAAGACAGTAGTTTTACACGTCCATGGTGATCCGTCCATCACGTACCATGTGTCAGCACAGCAGAGGTTCACTATTCCAGGAGTGTTTACCTGAGATAGCTGTTCACTATTAACCCCATTAACACAGGTTCAGAGCTCAACTCCTGAGAGACACCACAGCTGTTATGTCCAGCTGTCTCCTCAGTGTGTCCTCAGTCTCCTCAGCGTGTTCTCAGTGTGTCCTCAGTTAGGACACAGTGTGTCCTCTATGTGTCCTGTAAACATGTGGACAGTCTGGTTCTCAGTTCGCTGTCTCCTGGAGGACAGCAGCTCTGTCTCTACACCTCCTTCTCCTCTTTACTGTGAAAGGACGTCCGTCTCAGGTTCTCCTTCACTTTGACGAACTCTGGTGCTTTCAGGTTTTCCTCCTGCTCCTTCTCCTGCTGCTTCTCCAGCTGCAACATTAAAACAGAGAAACCATTGGGAGGCAGAGTTGAGCGAAGACTAACGGCAGGACAACCAACTCAGTACATCAGGGACATTCCTATACCTGATCATTGCGGTTCATGCCGTGTATGGCATCATGAGAAACAGCTGTTAGTGTGGGGAACGTCAGATGATGATCACATGACTTTCCTCTAACGCCACCAATACGTTAAAGTTTTCACTTCATGGCTTGATGAACAACTTTGTACAGACATTAAAGATCCATCTGACTGGATTTTGTGTTTACTGTTAATCGGCTAACATGCCAACATGCAAGTGTGTGTATGTGTGTGTGTGTTTGTGTGTGTGTGTGTGTGTTACCTCCTCGAGTTTCTTGTGTCTCTTCAGCAGCTCGGCCTCTAGTGGAGAAATCTTCTTTCGGGCTTCGTCCTCCTGTTTCCTCTGTTTGATCAGCTGATCTCTTTTCCTGGACTCCAGCACTCTGTGCAGCTCCGGCTTCATCTCCACACTGACCCCACCCCTGTAAAAACACACACCGACTCTTTACTTTATTGATTTTAGAATATCTTTCAATAAGAGCAGATTGTTTCCTGACAGGGTGTTGTGTTGTTGTTTAATACTGTCTGTTGTGTGTATGTATACTGTATGTGTGTGTGTCTGTGAATGAAGAGAGGTGTTTTTCTGTGTTGTAATCAGTGTTTCATCCAGCAGAGGGCAGTCTGTTAAAAATCAAACATTAACCAGTGAACCAGCTGAGTTATTTACCAAAAAAAAAATGAAATCAGGTCAAATCTGAAATTATAAAAAAAAAATTAAAGAGTTTCACAAGTGAAAAATACATATATCAGTTTTAAAATTCATATAAAGACATGGTTTTTGCTCATTTAGCACCAGAAAACACACATTTCCAATGTGTTTTTGTGGGGGTTGGAAACCTTACATTACATCATCAGTGTATCTGGTGCATAATTATCATGCCATTTGCATTTTCAGTCTGTTTTTCTCTCCACTCTTTTGTTTCCAAAAGCATTTTCTGAGCTTTCCACAAAACGCTCGTAACTCAAGTTGCACCTACAGTATGTGAAGTTCAGCTTTTAGTAAAGTTTTAATTGATTTACAAAACAGGTGAAGATGTTGATGACAGTGTGTTTTATTTGTGCGTTTTCCTGGTCCTCCTCCAGCTTTCGTTCTCCTCCTGAATTATAAAACAGAGGAGAATAGTCGATCTTGCTTTGCCCACTGCGTAAAAGCTGTGTGAGTGAATGAGCAACTGTGTGGAGGTGATGTGAAAACTTTCCCAGCTTCCACGGCGATGAAGGCCTGTGAGGTGGGAGGCTGTTGCTTAGCAGCGTCTGTTCATTCCTTCAAAAACTTAACATAATCTGAGCTCAACAGTTGAAACAGAGCAGATTCAGAGAGGACAGGAGTAAAGTCTGATTCTCCTCATGTAATGAAAGATATCTGACCAGAATGTACTGTCTCTGATTGGTCAGTAGGCAACAACTAAATGATGATATGGGTCAGTAAGCAGATGTTGCGTGAGTCCACATTGGAAGCATATTTTAATCTGAAACAGCATCAAGAGATTAAAGTCATTAACCCTCAATAATCTGGACCAACTGCTTAAAAATCCGTTCTGATGTCAGGACTCATTTCATTTCCCCTCAGAGTTATAAAGTCACTGAAGACGAAGTGAGACAGCAGCAGATTCTGTGTTGTTGTTAATAAAATCCCATAGAAATTCTGACGTTATAGGGTGAGGCAGAGATACTCACTGTTACTACTGCTCTTCCTCCCCAGGTCAACATGGAGCCTTGTTTGTCCATAAATATCCTCACTTTCAAAAATGTCCCCACTGTCAAAAACATGTCCAAACCTTCCAAAAACATACAAAACTTTCTAAAAAAAAAAATTCCTTATCTTCCTAAAATATCTGTGCTTTCAACAAATGCCCTCAGATCCAAAAATGTTCCCACTCTCAACAAATGTCCCCACTTTACTATAAAGTTCTCACTTGCCTGAAATGTCCTCAGTGTCTACAAATGCCCCCTCTTCCCAAAAACAATTGCCATCTTTCACAAATGTCATCACTTCCTGCAAAAATACTCACTTTCTACACATATTCTCATTTCCAACAAATGTCCTCACTTTGGTAAATTTCCCCAACGTGTCCCCACATGTGCATGTATTCACACACATGTGTACCTTTTGTAGCTGCTCATCAGCTCTCGGTGAAGCTCTTGGTGACTTTTTGAAGCTTTGACAGGATTCACCAGCTTCTTGGGTTTTATGAGGTCGTCGTCCTCATCTCCCTCCAAGTAGTCAGGCTGGGGGACGTAGCTGGACACCGGGGACGGTTTCCTGTGGACACCCTCAGACCGGTGCTGCTGCAGGTCTGCATACGCTGAGGCTGCACACACAAGGACAGAAAAGACTGGACTATCAGCATTCTGAGATTAAATCTCTAAAATCTGAAACTTAGCTCCAAGAACAACTTTGGATGTTTGTTCATATTGTTGGTGTAATAAACACTGCAGCCTGTAGGGGTCGCTGCCAACACTTCAGACATTCATTCTGGTTATTTCATGATGACATGTTGTTTGTCAGGATGAACCAGGGTGTTTTTTAACACAGGCGTCCATGTTTTTATGTTTTACAGTCTAAACTGACTCTGTCTCTGAGCCTCTGTCCATCGTCCCTGTTTGTCTGAAAGAAGAAAGAACAGATTAACCGGCATCTGATCCGAGTCCTCAGATATTCTGGGAGACAGAGATCAGATGTCATACAGTTCACTTCACACAATGACCTCTTTCTCAAGTGCAACCAGAGACCAACATCCACTGCTGCTTCATATTTCAGAAAAATTAAATGAGCTCTGAAATGGTTAGTCATCGGCTCGTCTCTGTCAGAAACCCACGGATAGTTACTGTACATGGCCAAAAGTATGTGGACAGCTGTTATAACAGCAGATGTTGAACCTGGTGCAGGGATTTGTTCCCATTCAGGCATGAAAGCATCGGTGATCAGATCTGCCTCACAGAGGTGTTGAATAGGGTTGAGGTCAGGACTCAGTGTTGATAGTGAAGCTGGAAAACCAGAGTCTGGTGGCTTTGTTCTTCACATATCTCCTGTTGACACTTGGCATTTTGCTTGGTGATCTTAAGGTCAGCACATCTGCTGCATCATCTGACACTAAATCTGAAACACTTAGTCCAGATATTGATTCGTAAATCAACAGAAAATGAATTGGCAACTATTCTGATTATTGATTAATTGTGTGAAACATAAGTAAAACTTCTGATCATTCTCAGATGTCCATTTCTCTAATGTCTGAGATTTTCTGTTTTTCTCTTTTCTGTATCACTTCAGGTTAAAGGCCATAGGACTACAGTCAGTAAAATCTGATTTTGTTCATTATGGAAAATTAAAGACTGCAGCACAGCTTATATTATGCAATAAATGAAATTGAGGAGCTGTGTCTATCACAATACAACATTGCAGGGATTAGACAATAGGAGGCAGAGTTCAGGAAAAAAAATCTGGTTTTAACTGCGTTTAGTGGATAGAGTGCTGTAGCACCCCCTAGAGGGCAGAGGCTGACACAGACAATGAGCAAGGTGGGATGGGACGAAAGACTGTATAGAAAGATGGACATATCCTCCATTACATTACTTATAGGTTTTTGTAGAGCGGTGTCAAAGCTCAGAGTGGGCTGCTGAGCTGTTGCCATCTTGGCAGTGCCTTTCTCCGCCTAACTCCCAGCTAATCCAAAGAGGTGGGGTGTGTGTGGAGCTGAAACTTTGGTGCATGTTGATTTGTGTCACGCATACACTCACCAGTCACTGCATAACTTTACGCCTTAATAAAATTTAAATGTGTAAGTTATATGAAAATTCATCCCCCTACAGTTGCCATAAAGGGGGAATTAGCTATAAAGACATTCTTCAATATTTTTTTGGACCAGGCTGTAAACATGTTTATTTGTGCTTTGAAGTTGTGCATTTTAACATGAGCGTCTAAAGGGATTGACTCACTTTTGGAGCAGCCTCAAGTGGCCATTCAAGGAACTGCAGTTTTTAGCACTTTGTGTTGGCTTCCTTTTCCAGCACTTGAAGTTGCTACTTGGATGGACAGATACAATTTTACCTGCCCTTATTATGTTTGTGTTGTACAATGATTCAGGTGAATGGAGTTGCAGTGTGAGAGTCTGGCCTGCCATACTCAACTGTTACAGACGTAACCTAACCCTGTGGTGAGAAGACTTTGAATGATGGCTGCATGAATATATCACAGTAAATGGAGCATCTTTTGTTTTTGGACTGTTGGTCAACAAAATAATACATCTGAGCAGCAACTCAATATAAAGCCAAAGGGAGCTGCAGATTCACCTGATAATTCTCTGCAGGTTCATTACTATCAGACTCCTGAACATAATAATATGACACACTGTTAAAATATATGTTATAGCTTCTTCAGTTGACCATGGACTCAGACTTAACTTGATTTGAAAGTCTCCGAATTTGTTCTGATGATTCAACAGGAGAGAAATCAGCTGATTGTCTTTGGGAGAAATGAACAGGACTGATATAGGAAACCTGGACGGACTTTGAGATATTGTGTGGTTTCATATTGATTCGAGACAGGACGTGCAAAATAAACCCTCTCTGTAGTATTGACATCTCTGTGAGTGCCTGTTATCTGGTTACAACTAGAAGCTTATTTCTGCTTCTGTCTGATAATAGTGCAGAGGAAGACTGTCTCAGACTCCAGACTCCAGCTCAGCCAGGAGGAAATGTGATCATGTTACACAGTAATGTCAGAAGATAATGTCTTTACTCTTTAATTCATTCATCTTGAAGAATTTTTTATGATTTTTCAGTGTCACACTCACACACAAACACACACACACACACACACACACACACACACACGCACAGATTTGATAACTGTTCAAACACAAGCAGGCTGAAGTCTGAACTCTTACATAAACAGAGGTCAAACACTGACATGTTGCAAAAGACAAAATAGTTTGACTAGGGGTCAAACTGTGCAGCTATTGATCACCACCAACAAAATCATCATGTTTTTTTACTGCACTGACACCAGAGAATGTTTGACTAAACCAGAACTAAAACACCAGAGAACATCAGAGAAAACCAGAACTAGAACACCAGAGAATACTGGACTGGACCAGGACTAAAACAGCAATGAATATATGAGTGAACCAGAACTAGAACACCAGAGGATACTGGCCTGAACCAGGGCTAAAAAAAACAAAGAATATTTGACAGAACTAGAACTAAAACGACAGTGAATACTGGACATTGCAAGGATTTAAACCCCAGAGAATATTTGACTGAACCAGAACTAAAACACCAGAAAATACTGGACCGAACCAGGACTAAAACACCAGAGAATACTGAAGTGAACTAGGGCTTAAAAACCAAAGAATATTGGACTAAACCAGAACTGAAACACCAGAGAATATTGGCCAGAAGCCGGGGGAAAACACCAGGGGATGCTTGTAAACCAGCTGAATCTTCATAACTCCAGATTCCTTAAAACCTGTGAAAATCTTATATTATATAAGAATCTCAGAGTAAGTTGATGTAAAACTCCCACCACCAGCAGCAGTGACTTCATCCTCTCAGTCTCGTCCTACACTCACCAACCTCACACTGGTTTATTAACAATTTGCACCATCCTTCTCTCCAACGCATGAGACTTGAATTATTAATGAAATGTAAATCATAAAAGCAGGTATGATAACTAACTAATTAAGAACCAAGTACTGTATGTAGATAAAGTTTGAGGGTACTTTACTTAAGTATTTCATATTTAAATACTGTGTTAATAGGTTTGTAACATTTAACACACAAAGCCAATGATAAACTCATAAATTATGATGCACTGTTATGGATTAAACCACACAATGCTATATTAAGGAAATTAAAATGACCAACATCAATATTTAAATTGTGCTCACAGACTTAAAATGTATCAGTAAGATTTATTTACTCACAAGCCATTTTTCTACATAATGATTATTATCAGTTCTACTGAAAGTTTTCTTTCCTGATAACACACCTGTACCTTAAGTAAAGATTAGAATGCAAGTGATGCAGGTGAAATAATCTTAATCAACTTGGAGGTTTTTGACATTTTTAAAGAAAAGTCTGTGTTTGTTTTCAGTTTCCTTCTGTCTTAAACAACCTACTCACAATTCACTTTTCTATAGATTTATCAAAAGACACACAGATTCAATAAATATGGAGAAAATTCAATAAAACTGAAGAATGACAGGATTGAAACAACTTAATTTCATGGTTAGTAGGACAATTTTCACAGTTTGGGAATTCTCAGTGGTTTGCAGATTTAGGACAGAAACCCACATTTAGTTTCCTTTTATTGGTTTATTTGACACTTTGATCACCAGAACAGAGGACTGTAAATCAGTCAGATTTAGTCCAGGAGGCTAATTTACATCTGCTGTTCTTGCCCAGAAAAAGAAAAATGAAACCACCTCTTACAAAATTAATAAACACAACATAATAAACAAACAAAACAGTGAAGTACATGCCCACTGGTATAACACATGTTAGTTCACTACAACCTGAACGAAAGAAGCTTCAGAGGGATCCAGGATCAGAGTTGGTCCTCCTCTGGTTCTTACCAGACTTCACCATCCCCTCCCTGGCTGTGCTGGGCTGTTCGGGGCTGCTGATCCTCCTCTGATCCATCTGGTCCATCTGATGTGGTTTTGATCTGGTCTTGATGATCCACATATGCTTCAGTGTGTGGGAGCAGCAGCACTGCTCTGACTCCTCTCCTCTCACTGAATCATGCCCAGTGTAAAGCAAAGGTCACATGATCCGCTCAGCGTTTCCCTCGCTCCTCCTCTCACTCCTCCTCCTCCTGCTCCTTCGCCTCTTCTCACTCCCATCCCTCCTCCTTCTGTCTCCCCTCCTCCTGCTCTTGCTCCTCTTCCTCTTCCTCCTCTTTCTCCTCTGTGTGAAGCTGCATTTCTGCTCTCAGCATTTTCCCACACTGCTGTCAGCTTCAGTTCATTTTCCAGATCCAGCGGGTTCAGAGTTTCAGTTTTCAAAGACTAGAGACATTAAAGTCTGGACGCCCTGTGATGAGCTGCTGGTTTGTTTCATGCTGAAGTGGCCCAAATCAGATTTTTCTGATCAGGATTCATGTGTTTTTTGTTTTTTTTTTCAATGTCTCACCTTTCTACATGTTGTCATCATTTAGTCCTTGTTGCATGGACCGCATTACTGTTTTTCTTGTATGAATGCAGCAGCGTTCACACCAGAACTTGATCCATGTCATTTACAACTATGAAGGTGAACCATCAACACAAAGAGACTGGATCTGAATAAAAAAAATCTGAACTGAGCAATAAGTTTAATGTGAACATAACCTGATGTTTCTTTACTGGAATCGTTTCAACCCCTCAATGGTCAGATTTCCATCCAAATTTGACCAAATTTACCAACATTAAAAAAAAAAGAAAATGTGAATTAATGGTTCATTGGTTGATAAACCCAGATTAATCTTAATGATACTGCTTTAGCTAATGTATCATTATTATTATCATCAGTTATTATCAGTTTAAAGCTTTTTGTGCCCGGCTGTATTCTGTCCAGCTGTGGCGTTGCTACAGAAAAAGCAGTATACAGAGACCCACTGTGGGTTTTTTTTGACAGTACAAGAGCTTAGAGCAAATATCTGATTATAGTGTAATGTCTTACATGTAATGTCTAACCCCCCTCAAGTCAGCTTCACAGAGTCTCTGATATTTAACTTTTCAGTCAAAACTACTTTGAAAATTAGTTTTTATTCTTAAGTTTGTGAGTAAAAGTGACCTTTGACCTGGAGAAACGCCTTGGACCCTGAACCGGGACTCTTTTAACTCATACTCTCTCTCAGCTAGAGGTGAGTTGGTGGCACTTTTGCCTTGTGCAACACGAGAATGAGCTGTTTCTAGCAGGAGCTCGCCCCTGTGGTTGAAATCCTCCAGAGGATCAGATTTATCATCCAACATGCTTTGGCAAGTGGAGAGGACACAGCAGACTAAGAGGATGCAGGCGAACAAAATGCAAAAGATAGGGTACACAAAATGTTCACTGTGTGGAAATGAAAGCTGAATGACAGCAGAGAGAGACAACACTTTTACAGTTTGACAGGTTACAGGTGAGTGGCATTTCAGGTTGTGATTGGATGTAGACAAGAATGAGCAGGCGGAGCTTAGAGAGAGCAGGAAATGATGCTTCTGACTTAGAAGGCACGCAGAAGGAGATAGTCTTCCTGAGTGAAGTTTCATTCCAGCAAATGTCAGTGTTTTAAATGTGCAGGGGCAGAGTGGGAATAAAAATAAGCCCAGGACTTTTGACTTGGGCTAACCTAGTAGTTAGTGATGAGTCAGGAGCTATAGAGAGTGTGAGATTAGAATTCAGACTGAACAGCAGTAAATATAACATCAGACATATTTTAATTTTAGTATTTAGTCTCCCTTCATTGGATCTTTCTTTAATAAAACTCTGTAGACCTGAGCTGACCACAGAGACTTTAAGGACTTTCATTACAATTTCTCATGAAACCACAGCAGAAAGCAAAGCTACACAACATTATCCTGCTGTCATAAAAGTATCGATCCATCCATTAGCTATACCGCTTAACCTTACAGGGTCACGGGGCGCTAGTGCCAAACCCAGCTGAAGGCAAAGGCGGGGTACACCCTGGACAGGTTTCCAGTCCATCCAGTAGTCATTAGAGTTTATTTAAAGAACGCAACACAACAGCCAACATGATCTATTTATAAAATGATGGTGTTTACTGACCCTGTCACTGGGCCAACAGCCACCGGGAATCTTCCCGTGCCTCCTGATTGGTTGCTCAGTGCCGGTATATGAATGTGCAGTTTGAGGACCTGTCACATATCTTCATGGTGTAATCAGAGCAGACGGCAGTCTCAGGAAGCAGCTGATGGTTCAGTGGCTCCACAACAGGCTCATTACAGCCGGATCAACACTGAAGCAGCAGTGATAAGCCCGAACAACCATTCACAGGTCAGACTCGCCTCCCACAGGGCACCTTTGTTCTCTGGGTTGCACGGTAACCTGAGAGGGACAAACTTACCTCTGCCGTTTGGGTGCTTTCCATTTTTCACACACTGCTGCTTCAGTGGAGGCTCGTGGTCGATGTTGTACCCTTTCTGGAAAAGACAGAAGAAGAAAGAAAACAAAGAAGGTGTAACTGCAAAGTCATTGTGTGAGAATCACAGAGCGGTGGAAAAATAAGCAGAAATCCACAACACGACAATCATCAACCCACAAAACAGTTATTAAAAGGAATGGGAAATAAAAGTTGTCTAAATATCAACGAGTCAGGCTGAGTGGAGTACACAGGTAGGTGGTATCGAACAATAAGCTTAAGCTGTTAAGCCGAGGAACAAACATGTGTCAGTCAGTCACCACCTGCAAAGACTAAAGGTCTAATATGGTTTCCTCTGAAACACAAGAGTTCATTTGAAGGAGACAGTCGATAAAACAGAGGATTTCCAAAAATGTTGAACTGTTCCTTTAACAACACTCAGCTGCAAGAGTTTTGTTCTTTTCCTCCTCTTCCCTCCTCCCTCCATCCTCCTCCTCTTCCTCTTCCTCTTCCTCTTCCTCCTCCTCCTCTCTCAGGGTGTTTCTCAGCTGCTCCTCTCCTGTCTGACTCCAGGTCAGTTGGACAGCGTCCCCTCTGACTGAATGGACTTTGTGTTGGTTGCTAGGAGACCTCATCAGGCTTCAACATGGTGACAAGGCCCTCTCTGTCTCATAGACCCCCCTCCCACCTCTTCAGGGCTGATGGGGGCGATGGCGGGGGGAGGGGGAGTACGAAGTCTCCACTGTGCCCCTCAGTAATTTAACTCAAGGGTAAGGACATTTAAACTGGGACAAAGATGAAGAGAGAGACGCCACAGAGCTGTGAGGGCGGGGGGTGGGGGGACGTATGACCAGGGAGGTGTTGTTAAAAATCACCACACCTCCCCTGCAGACAAGAATATGGACTAAATGGAGCTTAAGCTGCTGATTTATAATAAGTCATATGTACAATTTAAGCACAAGATACACTGAAATAACTAACGCTGTCAAATGAGATTTGACATGAGATTTGGGGCCTCAACATTAATGATGCAGGTAACACCTCAGGGCCCCTGTCATTTCAGTTGTTATTGTTATTTGTGCTGCAAACTGCATTAATAGACAAATCAGCAAACAAACTAAAGGCCACGTGTTGGGACACAAGTGATGTAAAGAAAAGAAACTTTCTTGTCTTTTTGTAAATGTGTGAGGAGACGTGTTGTTCCTCACACGGCTGAGAAACTGACTGTGATGTGCTGATACAATCTGTGCATCCTGAAGACAAACCTCTCCTCTGCTGCTCTTCCTGAAGTTACTCAAGCGTCTGAGGACAGGGGGGTTTGTTGTAGAGATTGTTAAGCCCCCTGAGGCACATTTGTGCTCTGTATATATTTGTTATATTTGACTGCAGGTGAGGCACCTGACGCTCGTCTGCTCAGGTTGAATCAGTTCAGGCTACAGGAGCAGAACTGACCTGAGGACAGTCTGACCTCTGCTGGACAAACAGCTTTGTTACATCTCTAACATCACAGACCAGAGTTATGACAGGAGGAAGTATTCAGATCCTTTACTGAAGGAAAAGCAATAATACTGCAGTATAATAGTACTCCAAGTACTGCATTTAAAATATCACAGAAGTAAAAGTACATAAATGTACTGAGCAAAATGTACTTAAAGTAATAAAGTAATGGTACTCATAGAAAAATAGACACTATTATACATGAATGTGTTGCTATTATTGTTATTTACTGAAGCAATAACAGTAGTGTAGCAGCATTAGTAACATTTAAATGTCGTCACTGGTTGAGAGGGATCAAATTTGCCAATTACCCTCCAATTATATTACATTTATTTACTGTTTGTTGTATAACAATGAAAAATGTCCCTCACAGTTTCCCTTAGATCAAGAAGCTCTCTTCAGATGGTTTCGTTTGACCCAACAGTCTAAAACTCAAAGAGATTCAACTTCTCTCTCACATTTAAGAAGCTAGAACCTATCATTTGACTTTTCTACCTGAAAAATGACTTTATCATCAAAATAGTTGTCCATTTAAATTTTAAACTTGTTGGCTAATTAAATCTATAACAGTGCATCATATCTTATAAACACATGGCCTGCCCTCACTTTGGCCTCAGGAGGCAGACACCCTCTCTATTTAAGTTTAGGCTTAAAACTTTGTTCTTTGATAAAGCTGACAGTCGGGGCTGGCTCAGGTGAGCCCCAAACCATCCCTTAGTTCTGCTGCTATAGGTCTAAAGTCCCGGGGGAACTCCCATGATGCACTGAGCACTTCTTCACTGTCTCTCCTCGTGCATTTACATCACACTAGTGCGTGATATTAACTTTCTCTCTCCTGTAGTTTCTCCTCCTTAACATTTGTATGAGTTGAGTGACAGTCACATCACCTTTCAGACACTGGAAAACAACAGCTGAGGAAAAAGTATTTAAAGTATTACTGCCAAAGACCTGCAGAGACCTGCAGGAGGAACCCCCCCCCCCCCCCCCCCCCCCCCCCCCCCCCCACCAGCCTGTTCTTCTTCTCAGGCAGCTCTTGTTTCAGTATTTTTAGCTGCAGAGATTTTCTCTGATTGTCTTAATCTGCCTCTCTGGTCCGAGCTGGATTTAACCCACTGATGACCACAACACACCACAAACACACAAACCTGGTTTATTTAAAGCTGTGTGTGTGTCCTGTGTTTAGTGTGAGAGATCAATCTGACCCTGGATCTGTCGGGTTGCAGTGGGCGGAGGTCAGAATCGGTTCCATGTTCTTCTTGTTGTTAATGAGCGACGTTATGTAACCACGGCTGAAAATACTCTGCTATTTATTCTCTCGGACTTGATTCACTTACTCACACATGAGTTCGCAGAAGACAGGATCTGAGCTCTGATTGGTCGAGACCAGGCCAACTCTCTCACAGCATCAGACTGTCACTAAATCATATTCTCCAGTTTTATAACACAGTGATAGATTTAATCTCTGCTGCATTTTTATTCCATCGTGAATAAACCAAACATTTAAAAATGCGTCAGTGGAGTCCGTCTGTTCATCTGTGAACATGAAAACTTTTTTATAAGTCACGTAGAGACATGCTGACAAAACAAGCTGAAAGTGCTCATGTTTTGGGGCTTTAACAATTATTTTATAACTGTTTTGCAGACAAACACAGACTTTCATTGAAACCAGCTGGAATAAACTTACTTTACATGTAAACAGGTTTCTGCTGTTTGTTTGATTATCTAATGAAACTCTATTATAATGACCTTTAACTGTTATATAATAATATTTCAAGTCATTGTGACTAAAGATTTGTCATTTATTCAGAATGACCTGTGTTGCTTGTGTCATTTATTAAACTGGCAATATGAGAATCCAAAAGTAGAGCGTAGTTTGTACTGAGACAAAGGGAAACATGCATGTGGGGTGAGGATGGTTTAAAAGACAAAAATGAACCAAAATGATCCTGGACTGCAGATGTTTGTCTTCATATTACTGTAAGATTGCTGTCTTAAAACACCCTCTTTACTGTATCAGTGCTGTATTGATACACACAGGTGTGGGTGCATTTTGACCACCATCTGTCCAGATGTGTTAGTCATGTACAGACCTTGTTTTACATCTGGATCAGAGATCTGTGTACAGTGTGCAGGAACCAGAACTGAGCCCAGACTCTGGCAGCTGTTGTGTTCACTGTTGCTGGTTGACGTGAACACCAACATGAAGCAGGAGGAGGTCAGTGAACGCGACATATGTTCTCAATCACAGCAGAACGAAAACCAACCTGTTAGTCTCTTATCTATAAATCAACTCAGGACCCAACTGGAATCTGCTGCTGCTGCTGCTGCTGTATCAACTATAGCCTGAAAAACCCGGAGGTGTCATAAATAAACGATTAAAAATAAAAGATGATGCAGTGGGCTCTGGAGGCAGAAGTCCTCTTGATGACAGACCAGCTCATGTGCAGATGATCACGCTTCAAAATCCTGCAGCCTTCACACACACCTGGCACAGGAATGTTTACATCGTTGGACACAACATATTTGGGCTTTAAAGATAAAAATCATCTGCAGAAAAAACCGACACTGTTAACAGACTGAGACTTCAGAGCCCCCCTACCCACCCACCCTCTGTCTGAGTTGATGTGCAGCTCTGAGTTTCATCTGGCCCCCACCTGCTGCTGCTGACGGGAACACTGCACTGAAAATAGACTAATGAGTCCATCTGAGGGGACATTACAGATACATGACCCTCTCTGATACCTCCGTCCATACACCCCTCCACCCTGCTGTCAGCTGTTGGTCACCATAGCAACAAACACACCCTTACACGCCCTCTTTAACAGGTGTGTCGCGCCCCATAGCTCAAATATTTGTAAATGCTCTGCTTTTTCTGAGGGTGTTTGAGGAATCACTTTCTTCTGAGCTTTGTTTCCATCTTTGTGGAATTTTACTCTGAGAAAGAAACACATGTATGAGCCCTCACAGAGGAATGGTCTCTGTCACAGCACCTGGCTGCAGTGATGTACAGGTGTAGTCCGGGACACTGTGACATTACTGTTGGGTGTGATTGCAGGTGTGAGGGTTGGGGTTGTACCCAAGGCCCCAGCATGGGGAGGATTGTTGTTATCCATGATTATGACATTTGACATTATGGCCGCTATAAGTTCATAATTGCTGTTGGCTGAATAAATAGTTTGACTGTGTCTGCAACAATATTAAAGGTGCACATAGTTTAGATCCGTCCTGCAGGGTGAACAAAGGGCAGTAGCGTTTTAATGAAAATCTCCTGAATGTAACATACAAGCAGAAACAGACTGAGAGAAGTCTCATCTATTCAAGTTCAGTCTTTAAATCGATGTGGTTTTAAGAAGACCTGTTCGCTACTTTAACTTTGGCCAGTTGAGCTTCTTCCTTCTGTTGAGTGCAGAAAGCAGAATCACTTCTTTATATTTCTATTCATTATTTGGTTTGTAAAATATCACTTAATAAATCATAATCCAAAAAAACATCAGTTTCCAGAGTCTTTACCATTTTTTGCTTGATGTGTCCACCAACTAATGGATGAATCAGCTGATCAGTTCAGCTCAAACTAAACCTGTAAACTATAAACTTTAGTGTTTTTCTGTAGCTAAAGACAAAATGGTAAAATAAATGATGCCAAACTTCCAACCCACTCTCACAACAGTTTGCAAAATAGTCAAGAAATTGAATCTATTGATTTGTGTACATGGACAGAGAATTTTTCTTTTTTTCATGACTCTATGGACAACCATTAAACTAATAGCTACATTCATCAAGGGCAGCAGAGTCACCAGGTGATGGTTGTGGATGCAGGACATAAGAAGATCAGGACCATGATGACAGAGACCAGAGTCCCGTCTGTGGTTTAGGCAACAAAAACTCTTTGGTGAAGGTTAGTGAAAGTTGGTGGTTTTGGTAAATGTAAATAAACAGGTTGTGTCTTAAGTCACTGTGAACTTTTTCTGTATTAAACCAGACCAGGATATTTCCCAAACCTGAACCAAGTGCTGTGCGAGTCCGAACAGAACCATAACAGCGAAGTCTTGTCCATGTACACAAGTCTTTACGTTACATTTCACGACTATTTCACAAACCGCCGTGAGACTAGGTTGAAGCTTCAAACAAGACCAAATCTACCGTAAAACCAAACGGTTTGATTTCAGGCTCTGAGGGTCTCAAAAAAGAATCCTTCTCCACCAGAGACAAACAGCAGCAGTGCTGGACTGACCTTCTTTCCATAAGCGGCTCCCATTCTTCCCAGTCCTCTGCTGAGTCTTTGTTGTTTGTTTGTGGCAGCAGGTTCACAGTCCACAGCCTCCCTGCTTTCCTGCCTTTCTTTCCTCTCCAGCACTTTTCCCAGCAGCCTCAGCCCCCCCACCCCCACCTCTACGTCCTCCCCCCACTGCCTGGCAGCCTGACAGCCTGGGCGCTGGGGTGTGTTAGCCCTCCAAACTGTGAGGCAGCTCTGCCAGCTTCATAACACCAAACCAGAGCCAGCAGAGAAGAGAGCAGCCAGTCGGAGTTGAAGCTGTCTGAGTGTTTGTTGGGGGCGGGGAAGAAGGTGTCCCCACCACCTGTTACCGCCTGACTCCCTGCTCTCAGCGGTGAGGAGTTAAGGTGCTCTGACTGGATTAATGTAATTGGTGGTGACACGGAGGGAGTGAGCAGAGTGAGCAGTGAATCTGGAGCCGTGTTCACTGAACATCTTCAGGCTGAAAGTTTCTCTCAGCTGTGTGAGTTTTAGGAGAAACCCGGTCCCAGTTGGTTCTGAGAGTCATTCACAAGGTATTTTATCTGTAAAAGCAGCTCCTCCTCCTCTGAAAGCAGTGAGACACCAGAGTCTGTACTCACAAAAGCTCTTATCTCAACAGTCCACTGAAGACTTTCTCACAAAGCTGCTGGGAGACGCTTTAAACTAAAGACCTGAGAGTAGTGTGGCACGACCTTGATGAACAAAGGCATTTAGACAAACATGTTTTATAACCTGCATCACAGTGATTGCTGTGGAATCACCTTTATTTATTGATTTTAATGTGACTCAATTAAATGTTGGACAAACACTGAAGAGGGTTTGATAGTAATTTTGACAGATGGCTGAGACGGGACATGGTGGTACTTTGAGCTAATTGCTAACATGTGCTAATCAGAATCAGCTTTATGGGCCAAGTATGTTTATTCATACAAGGAATGTGACTCTGGTTTCCAGTGGCTCTCAGTGGACCTACAGTATGTACAGTTCCAGTTTAAATATATGTACAACAGAGACTTGGTATAATAGTCAAAAATGGACATCAACATTCAATATAGGCTATAATGTCTATACAGATCAAACTTAATTAGCAGTAAACATAGAGTGGAGCTGAGGCTGATGGGAAAGTCAATAGTTCTGCAGATATCTGGTCATAAAGCAAAATGTTGGACAAATTAAAGTGTGACCTGATGATGGCGCCAGAGGAAGAGTCAGAGGTTCCTGACTCAGGGTTATTCCAGTTCATCCTGAGGGGAACAAGAACGTCATTATGTCCTGTACAACTCTGTTAGCTCCTATAGAAATATTAAATAAAACCTTTATTTAATAGGAAATTAATTATAAACTTCTCGATTGGTCCCAGCAGGGCTGTCTCAGCACCTTTTCTGTGTATTATTATCAGGTATAGTTCTCTACTTTTATTTCATTTTATGATGATTGATGATTTTTGTCACACACATATATATATATAATTTGTTTTTTATTTAATTGATCTATTTTGGATTAAATTATTCTTATATGTACAGTGTATAATACAGTAGCTCAGGCTGTGGTGTCTGACTGTTACAGTGGTGCTTTTCCAGCCTCATTGGAGACTGGATGGATCTTTATTGTGTGGACAGTTCCCTGTCCTGGTTCCTCACATTTTCATTTTGTGTTCGAGCTTTAACACTGTGAGAAAGATGCCTCACTTGCACACAATATTCAGATATTTAAACTTGTGTTCATGGCTGTTTAGACTGGTCATGTACATATTTAAGTTATCATTGTGTTGCGTTACCATCAGTGTGGTAGAGAAGATTTCCATTTGTCCGACAGGTGAGGTAACAGGTGTTTATATGATTGGCCACTAAATGGTGACATTACACCACAGACTGCAGGAAGGCTTCAAAGTGTGATTATATGGATCTGGATGGGTTTCCCATTGTTGCACCTCACAGACCATGAGTGGCCAGAGATATATTTATGAAAAAGCGACGGCTGAGGGAACTGGGTGATGAGACCGGGGTTTATTTCCAGGGTTCCTAGAAATGTTTGTTTAGGAAAGTGTCCTACGAGATATGCACATCACAACTGATGGAACAAGGGGGTGGCTCCTCTCCACTCATGCCGGCACACAAAGAGACAATATACTCTAATAGCTAAAGATTATTTGAAATTTAACAAAGTAGATAAAAGCTTGATTCAGGAGGAGACACATGTAGAGGGAAAAGAAGCAGATAAACTGACAAGGAAAAAAAAATGAAATATTAAGAAGACGTTGAATAATTGAAAAATTTGGTTCCTGGTTTATATATATATATATATATATATATTTTTTTTTTAATTATTTTTATTTTTATTTTTTTAAAGCTACTTTACAGTGTCACCAAACTCTGTTTTTTGTTACTTATTTTTAATGATTGATTTTTTTATTCGGGGCGGCGCGGGAAGATTCACACACACAGCTACTTAAGCAGCAGGATAATTTCACACTGGGTCTCTGAAAAAAACTGACCAACACGAGAATTAAAGAGCTTGAATCTCGGATTAAAAACAAGGAACATTAATTTTTTGTTCAGTAGTTACATTTTACTGATAACAGCTTTCAGATTTTTTGGGCCAGTAACTACAAGCAAACTACCTGCATGTTTCCTGAACTTAGCCGAATCTCGTAATATAGGCCACACCCATTTCGTTGTTTGTTGTTTTTTCGTAAATTGCTGAGTATGGGAAACCTGCTGTTTTAAACTCCTCCCAGGCTGCCAGTCTGATCTGTGCAGAACTTTGCACAAAGAATCTATAGACTCTTATGATCAAATGGTATTAAAAGAAATTTGATAATCCAAAAATGCACAAGTTATAAAGGGACAACTTCTCATAGGCTTCAGTTGAAAGAGGAAGTGTTAAATCTTAGCAACAATCGCTCCTGTTACTACAAAATCTTTCCATTAGTTATTTTTCTAAACTACTGTTAGACTGAAAGTTTGATCAGCCTGAAACTTTGCACGCATCATCTATGTCCTCTCACAATCACGTTAGCAAAAGTTTTGATATTGCAAATAAAAAAAAGCAAAGTTGTAAAGGAAAAAACTTGTAAGTCTGTTTGACAAAACATGGGCCAGTAGTTTGCCATTCCACAATAAAGTTCTGTACAAACATTGGTGCTTTTATGTTGTATTAAAGATTCTTTATTGAGCAAGTGAAGTCCAGTGTGCAGATGTCTTTTCTACCTCATATGTGTCTACTTCACCTAGCCACCTGTCACAAAGACGATTCAGGTGTGCAAGAGATTTTTGATGACAATCCAAAAAAAAAAAAAAAGGAAAAAAGAAATCACAGTAAATCACTTGTACGTCCTATAGAGCTTAAATGTTTTTGCACATCCACTGAATTGTGACAAGCATTTAACTCACTGCAACCTATGGTCAGTTCAGAAGTCTGTCACTCTATTTTTCAAACTATCAATTTATATCAATTTCTCCAGAAGTCTTCACACAAATGCTACGAAAACTGACACCTACATTCTGTCGATGGTAGACACTAAGTGTTTCAAACGTTGTTTGGATCAGTCAAACACTGAGTCTGCAGTGCCTGACTAATCAGTGCTATATGCACAGCATTTTCTATATCGCCAAATGTTTGATAAAACTTGTATTTGACACCTTGTATGCAAAGACACCTGGCACCAGTAGAATGAGGTGTGATTTTTTTTTTTTTTCCAGAGTTTTATCACCAACACTTTGACTGTTGTAAGCGTTTTAAAGTTAAACAGACAAAAATACCCCACATGTGATGTCAAGTTGTAAGAGGGTGTGTGGAAACCATGTCTCCAGAGGACAGTTAAATCATCTTCTGAGGTCACAGAGGTAAAGGATTCCCTTTCCCAGACGGCCAAAGTCCTACTTGTCCATCATGTCACATTTCATGCCCATAGTATCCAAATTCTGCTTGGAGACTTTTTATTTTTTATTTTTGTTTGTTAGTTTTGTTTTTTTTTTTACACATGGGGTTGGGGGGTTGTTTTCCAAAAACTTAGAAAAAAAAAGAAAGAAAAAAATGAATGCAGCACAACACCACCTGGTGACATCACACTTACTCTGTATTTACTTATTTACACCATAAATAAAATATCAATAATATATCAATAATCAATTACTAAATATGTGGACATGATGAAACACACCACAGAGCTGCAGAGTTATCACATGATTTAATATATCGGTCATGTGACCAACAAACATGGCTGTCAGTCTCAAAACCCCACACAGTCGGATGCCCCGCCAGTTACCATGGAGACCAGTAAAGACTGGGCTGGCCTCTACTGGTCTGTAGTGGGTGGGGTTTCCGGCCCTTCGTGGCTTGGACCTGACATCTGCATGAAGAGCTCCCTCAGCTCTGCCATGTCATCATCGAGGGATGGCAGGGGCGGGACTGAACGCTGCTCGCGCTCCTCGATGAAGTCCCACAGACGGACGCTGTTCATGAACTGAGAAAACAAACATAACACCGTTAATAAACTACAAAATCCAGGAGCACTGAGCCAATGGACTACAACTCTAAATCAAAAATGGTAGCTGTGGTTTCTGACCCGGACATTTCCCTCTGAGCTCATCTGTTTCCGCGGCCGGTTGGGTTCTGCTCGGGTTCCGTCTGGGAAGGCGTGAAGGTACAAACACTTCCCTCCAAAGGGACACGAACCGCGACCTTGATCGAAGTACTTACAGGCCTTCTTACTGCAGACACAGAAAGGAAAAAACTTTGCAGTGACCTGCAGTGGGTTTCTGGTGCTCTCTAAAACTGTATCAGATCTGAGGTCAGTCTGTAGTGGAGGTATGAACCTACAGAGGGCAGCAGGCACCTCACTAATAGATGTATTAGAAATGTTTAGCAACATCATCTTAATCAGCTGAAAGTGTAATATACAAGAATAAAATGACAAACAGGCGAAGAATATATTTGTCTTATTAAGTCAAACCTAAAGTCAAAGAACTGAGCTTTAAAATGTTAACTCATGTTTATCCTGGTGCAAAAAGCAACATTAGACAATAAGAGAAGTGGACCTTGTGAGAAAGGTGAAACATGATTTCTTCTTGAGCGCATTAGTGTACACGGTCTGTTAAAGCTCGAGTATTTGAATAAGCTCCTGCGATTTCATTGGCTGCAAACCAGCAGGCAGACTTGGCCACTCAGGCACAGACAGGTAGCTCACCTGACTCCAGACTTGAAAAGGTCTATGAGGTGGTCCTTGTCCTCCTGAGCCTCCACCCAGTAAACAGAGGGGATGACAAACTCTGAGACGACCCGACACTCCGGACATGATCTGAGACAAAGAGACATTTTGTCAGAATAACGGAGACCTTGTCCTAAACTCCACAGTCCCTGTCCCAACTTCACAGACTCTGTCCTGAACTCAAATATTCTACCCCAAATTCACAGATCCTATGACGACCTGACACGCCGGACACAACCTAAAGAGAGACATTACATCAGGCAAACAAAGACTCTGTCTCGACATCACAGACCCTGTCCCAACCCGGCAGACTTTGTCCTGACCTCACAGACCTTTTCCTTGATTCTGGTCTTAATACGAACAGACTCTTACTTAATGATGGTGTTGCTGAAGGTTCTGGTGCAGCGCCACTTTCGGATGCAGGCCAGACAGAAGGTGTGACAGCAGGACGAGAGAATGCCGAACCTGCGGTCCGACGGGTTTGCCTTCTGCACCACCACCTCCATACAGATGGAACACACCTGAACAACAACAACAACAACAATAGTTACTGCTACTGTTACTGTCACCATAACAACCAGATCAGTGACTGAATGAACCCACCTTGTCCTGGCTGAGCTGGGCTGCAAACGCCTTCTCCATGTCGGCCTCAAAGGCCGCCAGACACATCTGCAGACAGACCGACAGGATCAGTGCTATCCAACCACCCTCCATATTAAACTACAGGCTGAGACCAATATCAGTGTAGTCCTATCAGACACGAAGTCAGGCTATGTTGTAACAAATGGTTTACATGTTTGATCCTCTGTGTCTCCAGGGACACTTCATCTGTAAACTCATTTGAGCGATGTTGGCACAGTGGTGATCTGACTGACCGCTCCTCATCCAGTTATTGTTATAAGAAGCTCTGGTTTCTCGTTTGTTTCCATATACCCACAAGTGAGTCTTAATAAATCCACCAGAACATGAACGACTGCTCCTTTACCTCAATTAGATTAAATTAAATCAATGTGCACACCTTCTCGTGCGCTCTTCTCTGCTCGGGGTCGTGGGGGTGGAGGACCTGCAGCCCGCACACGTCACACAGGTCGCCATGGAGATATGTACAGTTTTCTTCATAGAAGCAGTGTCCAGTGGCAGCATAGGGACACAGCTGGGGAAGGTTCTGGGAAGTCGCGCTCACTGGGGGAGTGGCTACAGAGAACAATTATTATAATAAATACAAATACATACTGTCAGCCGTGACTTAACATCCATTAACTTCATCGCTCAGGATCCCTCATCATTTGTTACTGATTACATCATGAACAGCTACAAGCCAATCAGAAGCAAGTGCGTTGCGTGTCCAACCTTGTTCTTGTGCTGAAGCATCCAGGCCTGTCCTGATGGCGTCCACGTATGACTGAGGAGCTGCAGCTGTTGTGACCTCTGGCCACAAACTTTCTGCTGCGGCCCCGAACATCCTGTCCACACCTAGAAGTGACAGACAGACTCAGTTAGATGTCAGACATTTCAGTTTAGATTCAGTTTAATGTATTTACGCTTATCTTCTGTGATGGTTGTGAACTTCTTTCTTTCTTTTTCCTCATAATAGAAAGAGTAATAATTGAGCTTGTATGCAGCTGGAGGTGTTTGCGGCACCTTATCAAATGTATGAATACATCCATACTAAAACCTTAAAGTGGAGACAAAGCGCTGAACAACATGAGTGTTGCTTTAGAACCTGGATAAGATATGGTTCTGCAATCAAACCTGAAATTCAACTAGTTATTCTGGAAAATTAAATAGTATTTTGCTTTTTCACCACTAGGGCGCAGCCATCTTTGAACAAGCCAAATAGTGACATCACAGGAATGTTTTTTTTACTTTATTTGGTCTGTTTAGGTATTATACATTATTTAGCCTTTAATTGTAATGGGGTTAATAAATGAGATTAATTAAGTGTCTGTCTGTCTGTCTGTCTTTCTCTTTGTCTATTTATCCATTTGTCTGCTTCTAACTCTATCTATCTGTGTCTGTCTGTCTGTGGACCCTAAAGGAAGTGATGTACCTCCCCACTAAGAAAAGTTGGACATGTGTCTATCGTGTCTGAAGCCAAGTGTATGAGCGTGGACAGTGTTAGTCACCTCTGTCTCTCAAGACCAGGTTCCTCTTCACTCCACCTCTGCCTGAAGCCCCACCTCCAGCTCCCCCTCCACCTGCCTGATCCTCTGAAGCTCCTCCTCCCCCACCTCTGAATGGAGGCTTGATGTGGTCATACCTGGACACAGGTCATAAACATTTGAGTACACACAGGAAGTTATGTAACTGTTTTACTGTAGTCTGATGACAGTAAACACAGGATATGACCGGATGTTACCTGGCAGGCGGGCGTTACCTGTCAGGTGAGTGTTACCTGCAACGTTCTCCGTAAGCACACACTCCTCTCTGGTAGAACTTGCAGATGGTGGAGGGTTTACTGTTGTTCAGGTCATGAGAGAACAGACAGCGGCTGCCCTCTCTGCACACCCCATGGAGGAAGTACCTGAAACACAACATAGGTGTTACACCGGCTGCTCGGGAAGCGACATCAGCAGCTTTCAACAAACACACATCATGACAACAGAAAATGTCCTGCTCTGTGATTGGCTAGCAGTACAGGTCAACAGTTTAATCATTAATCTAAATCAGAGCTTAAGGTCTTTTCACCCACCGGTTGCCATAGCAACAGTACTGATGCCTCAGACCACCTGGAACCTCCTCAAGAACTGTTTCAGTCTTGTCAAGGAGCATTTTTACTTTTTTAAAACCATTAGAACCTGATTCATTCTGGTTCCACTTCAATGAGTACTTCAACCCCCTCAAAGACCTTTTTTAACCTTTCCAAGCACAACTTGAACCAAACCCAAACATATCCAGGTTACTGTAGCTCACTATACAACAGTGAAAAACAGCACATATTCACATGAAAGAGGCTAAAAACCACCGATTGGTTTAAATTCAAAAACAAAATACATGAATTGTTAATAATGAATAAATGTTCAGATTCATTTGTGAATGATCCGCTGATCATTCACAAATGAATCTTCAGTTTAATGTTCAGTCTGTCAATAATCGATCAACTGACAGATGGTTCCGGCTGTAAACAGACATTAAACCCTCCCCAGCTCCGTTAAACCCTTGAACACCACCACCCACGCAACCTGACAGACAGACAGGAGGGTCCGAGTGAGGTTGTACCAGGTGAGTCGGGGTCAGTTTGACTCAGTTTGAAGTTCAACACAAGCTAACAAGCTAAAAACATTAGCACGATGCTAACGCGTCCGTCGAGTTCTCGGCGAGTAACAGCGCGAAACTCAATCCCGGACAGGTAACAAAGAGACAGGTAACTGACAGACGGACAGACTCACCTGCAGGTCACGTGTTTGGTGCTCATCTCCTTCGCTGAGCTTCAGCTATGACGGCTGCTTCAGAGTTGTCGCTCCGGTGTCCCGTTCAAACAGTTCCGACGAAGCGCCGCAGTCACAGCAGCAAGGTTCCTATGAGCTTTATTTGACTCACCCGCGGAGAGTGGATCCACATTTACCCAGCTACTGCCCCTCAGCACAGATGTATTTTGAAGTTTACTAATCCATTTTAATTTATAGCTGTTAAAAAGAAAACTGGTCGGAAATAAAGCTTAAGGTTACACACAGTATACACAAAACTGTCCTCATAATCTTTGTGCTGTTACAGACAGAACAGCAAACTCTACAGAAATTACAGCTCAACGACCTCCTGACATGAGCAAATATTAATATTATTCATTTGAAGCGGCCATCTTCTTATTTATACCAAGTGACTTGATCCAGGGTGGGAGAGGAGAGGAACAGGGGAGGAACGGAAGCCGGGAAATGCGTCAGGTACAATTCCTGCAATTACAGTCGCACACCTGCAAACCGGACCCCGCCCCTGCAGGCTGCGACACAGAGGAGAGGTGAATCTCGCCCTGAAACTGATTATGTTGCTGATTATGTTGACCATAGTCCTGCCAAGTGTCAAAATCTGTCAGATATGAGCTCATCATGACAGTAATATTTTTTTTTATTGCCTATCAGGAGAAACTTGAACTTCACTGACATCTTCCCTCATTTTCTTTATACAGCGGACTTTTCTGTGTGACACAACAGCTTTGCTCTGCAGCCTGAGCCTCATGCTTCAGGTGAGCTGTGACGCTTTGCAGGTGAGCTGTGTTTTTGTGCAGCAGTGGCCCCGCCTCTACCTGGTCCCCCGGTTCACTTCCTGTGTGTCCCTCTGTCCAGAGTCCTCATGGAGATCAGAGACTTGCTGCGGTTCAGACACTGCGGCCGGACGGTCTACACGCTGGACGGCGCTGCGGGACTGTGGTGCCCGGTTTGCGCCCAGGCGGTGCGACTCGGCCTGATGGACGCTCCGGTCCGGATCCAGGTTCCGGTCGGGAACGGACACCGGGCGGCCTGCTGCTTCCTCATCGCGTCCCGGCAGGGAGTGGCTGCGTTCAGGTACACTGATGTGCTTTATTGTTTCCCACCCCAGCTGCAGGACTTTGTAGAGTCTGGGCTGCTAATCAGTGGTGGAAGAATCACTCAGATAAATACTAGATAATACTGCATTACAAGAAAAAGTATTATCCTCCATTATGGCTGATTATAACATTTTATTTTATGCTATTCTTTCTATTTAATTTTTCTTTTCTGTTTTTAAAAATTTTTATTATGCATTCAATTACTTAGATTTGTATTTAAATTTGATTATTTACATAATTTCATTTTACTTTTTGTTGTATTTTTATATTATGTTGTATGTTATGTTATTTTCAAATTAAATCAAATAATTCATAATTTAATATTAATTCTATTTTGTTTGTTTTTATTTATTTCAGTTCATTTTTATTTATTTTCATGTAATTTCATGTCAGATTAACTGTAATTCATATTTTGATTTAATTTAAGACAAAATTCACCTGCTTATGACTCTCATATTCCTGCCTTTACATCTGCACATGCTGTGACATTATTTATTTGTGTTACATTCATTATTTAATATCTAACGGAAATAGTCGGACCATCATCAGGAAGTCAGTGAGAAAGTTCTGGATCAACTCTGAGGATACTTCATGGATCTTTTATGTCACGTCAAGTGTTTTTTACAGCACATCAGCATCTTTAAAAACTTAATTCGGTTTGTTTTCACAGAGAAGAGAACGAGTCTGAGCTTCATGTCGGCATCTCTAACTCCGAAGGTAAGGGTTTATTTTATTTTACAATTTTTTTTGTTTTTTGTTTTTTTGTTTACCCTTTATCATTTTATAAAATGTATACCTACTTTTTATTTTCTTTATTCTTATAATATTTTATTCTACTTATTATTTAATTACACTTTTCATTTTTGTTTTAGCCTTCTTTTATTGTTTAAGTATAACTGTTTTTATTACATTTTTATATTTTACTTTACTTTAGCACATTTATTTATAGATTTTGATTAAATTTAATTGTAAAATTAAATTGTATTGTGTGATGTTGCAGGTGTGGTATTTAGTTACACAGAGTCAGGGGTTCAGTGTCAGCAGCAGGGATGGGAACAGAGCATCGTTGTCCCTCTGGTTGCCCCGAGCAATGATAGCCTCAGTTTCAGGATGCTGTGGGACAAACAGCTGGAGGCATACAGTCATTTGAACATCTGGACACCAGACAGGTCAGACCTCTCTCTCTCTCTCTCTCTCTCTCTCTCTCTCTCTCTCTCTCTCTCTCTCTCTGTTGTTTAATGTGTTTTTCTGTTTTTTTTTGTTTGGTTTTTTTGCCTGGTCGGCAGGTAAAGCAGCGACAGCTCTTTTCTCTTCCCAGGTTCTGGGAGCAGAGGGAGTTTGGGTCTTGTTGCTATGGTTTCGCCCTGAGCTTCATCAACCATGTGATGAGGGAAGAGTGCAAGCAGCCAATCAGCAGAGAATGTTTTACCTCTCAGTACATCCTGCCCAGGATAGAGATGACCTCCAGGTACCTGTCAGTGTACCAGCATGTCTGTCAGCACGGATACTACAGCACTGCAGAGTAGGATGGTCAGTGAAATACCCACCAGCTTGGTCTATTTGCTGGAAACTGTCAAGTCTCCTGAGGTCCCTGAACTACCCACTGGCTTTGTCCATTTACTGGAACACTCAGCTCTCCCAGGGTCCTTGAATGGTTCGGTGTATTTGCAGGAAACACTCAAATCTCCCAGGCCCCCTGAACTACCTGCTGGCCTGGTGTATTTTCTGGAGCGCTCAGTCTCCTGGGCTCCCTGAACTACACTCTGGCTTGGTTTTTGTAGGGAATGCTGGGACCACTCTCTGCAGGCAGCACAGATATTTAACATACCCAGTAGTTATACTTGATTATTTCTGTCATTTAACTTTAAGCCTAAAAAGAAATTCACCGGTGAAAATTCAAATTTCTTTTGCGGAAATATTTATTGTGATGGTAGAATTTGCTTCACTGGTGGAATCGGGCTCTATCAGGTTGTATAGTTGTGTAGCAAGTAGATGCTGCTGATCATGTTGAGTGAACCTCCAGCAGGACATTACAGTCAAAAAAACCTACGGTCAGAGTAACTCATGTTTATAAGGTCTGTAGCCTGCAAATAAAAACATGCAATGTTAAATTTAATCAACTTGGCATTTACATTAAGTCAGTGATAAAACTTCCTGTTTTACACTGTGGTTCTACGAAGGGTTGAAACACGTGATAAAGAATGTTTCTCATGCTTTTCCGCACGTGGCTTGTTAGCTCATGTGTTTTGTTGTTGTGTGGTCAGACACACCTGAGCTGACAGATCAGATCTCTCACACACACAGTTTGATAGGTGAGATGGAAAAAGTGTTGACCTACATTCTGTCAGTCTACTAAACCAATCAGATCGCATCATCTTATATTTTTAAAGTTCAACTTGTTTTTTGTTTTTTTCATTATTCTTGTACACAAACAAAATCAGACAGAAAAAAACGTGAATCTGCAACTATTTTGAAAATTGATTAAAATCAGTTTTTCCTCTGGTTACATGGATGAGCTGATTCTGTTTCCTGTCATAGTAAACTGAAGTCAGAGCGACACAGATACCGCTCTTCAGTTCGGCTCTCCTGTTCAGACTGAAGCAGCAACAGGTGAGCCGGCTCACATGACCGTCTGTCTGACAGCAACTACAACCTGATAGGCCCCAGCTGGGGCAGGGATGTCATCTGATAGGCTGTAACCTGGCAACCAGGTGTGTCACAGAGGAGGAGAGAAGAAGAAACAGAAGAACACAAGACAGATAGAGAGGTGCAGAGGAATTGAGGAGTGAAAAGAGGAGGAACAAGGGGCTGAAGAGATAAGGAGGGAAAGGGAGGAGTAAAAAAGGACTGGAGAGTCAAAGGAGGAGTTAAGGAGAAAGAGGAGGAAGAGGAGTCAAAATAAGAGTTGAGGAGCGAAAGGTGGTGTGAAGGAGTGAAAAGAGGAGTACGAGGAGGAGATGGAGCGCAGTGTGATCCGGTTGAGTCACTGTCAGAAGGACATCTTCTGTTTCTCGGTGCCGGAGGATTGTCCGAGCTGCGGGGAGGTGCTGAGGGGGAACAGACTACAGGAGGCGCCGGTCAGCCTCCCCTCCCCCTTCACCAACGGACACAAGAGCTCCTGCTGCCTGCTGGTCGCACCTGCACACGACAACCAGGGCAGGTAAACACACACAGGAATCAGTTCATTAGGAACACCTGTAATGAATCCACCTTCATGAAAGGTTCTAATGTTCAGATTTTTCTATAACTGTGTTAGAGATGTATTGGTTCAACTTTATCATTCATCTGTTTATATTATTTTGATAACCCTAAACTACACCTGTCTCTAACCTGAATCTTAAAACCAAGTCTTAACCCTCAAACAACAGTCTCTACCTGTGGGGACCTTAATATTTGTCCCCACAGTGACACAAGTCAGGTTGAAGTCCCCAGCAGGATATACACACCAACACACCCACACACACACACTGACACACAACAACCAGAACAACTACAACAAGTGCATACAGGTAGATATATACAGTAAATATACACATGACCAAAACAGGTAAATTCTAGAAATTATTTTATCAAATTGAATTGAAGAAATTGAGACTTTAAAGAACTTGTAACTAAGATTAAACCTGTAGTTTAACCTGGTTTAAACCTGTTGAACCTGTTTAAACCCATCTAAACCAGTTTAAACAAGTTTAAATCAGGCTGAACCAGTTCATCTAACCAGTCTGTTTCCTGCTGTGTTTTCTTCAGAGATTTTGATGGGACATCAGATCTGCACACTGGCATCTCCAACACTAAAGGTAGGATTCAGAGGTCAGGGGTTAGGGTTCAAAGGTCAGGCTGGTGGTCTGATAATAGGTCTTTTCTCAGTCTGCGCTCTCAGCCACATAAGTGGAATTTAATGTTTTCAAAGCAGGAATGTGGTTAAATCAATCTGCGCTGATTTCTCCTTCACTTAATTCAATTACTGCAGCATCTAAAATCAGTGACATTACACACACTGCTCACTGAGTTTACCTTCATTGAATCATTAAATCTATTTGTACAGTCACTGTCCTGCTTTACTGTGATTGGCTCAGCTGTTTCAGAGCACGACACCAGTGATGTGATTGGCTGGCAGTGTCTTCATTACTAAACCCTCTGATCTATTCACTTTCACAGAGCCCTTTAACACTGTTGTAGCTCTGCTGCTTCCTCAGGCGTTGTGTGTGTGTGTGTGTAGGAGTTGTGTATAACTACACTCGGGGTGGAGTCCGTAAAGATCAGAGTGGGTGGGAGCGCTGCGTCAGTGTTCCTCTGGTCCGACCCGACATGTTCCACCTGCTGGCTCAGTGGGACCAGTATCTAGACCACTTCTCTGACGGACCCATGTGGGACCCCGCCTGGCACAGGTACACCTCACACCTGACAAATGAAAACATATATGCACCTTTGACCTGTTTCTCTGTCCCCTTGTCCCTGACCACCTGTCTCTGTCCACGTGTCTGTGTCTCAGGTTCGATGAGGACCACCAGAACTGCTTCACTTACTGTCTTCACTTCATTAATAGCGTCCTGGCAGCAGAGGGGCGGAGCACTCTGAGCAAAGAGACCTTCACTCAGAGCTTCATCCTGCCGAGGATGAGGAGGGTCACCAAATACACCACCCTGTTCCAACACATCCAGAGACACCAGTACTATATGGTGGACAGACAAGAGGACAGACAAGAGGACACAGAGGAGGACAGAGCAGTTTGACTTCCATCGCAGAAAGAGCATCACGAGAGCGTTCAGCTGCTGGAAGAATCGAAACTTTAAATTTAGTTCAACAAAAACATTCAATGATTCCTTTTTAAAGTCTCTATTATTTATATGTTGTGTGCTTTCATTTCAAAACCGAGACATTTCAATGTAAATTTCAGTAACAGCTGGAAAAATGGAGGTGCTCTAAAACTTTTGACTGGCACAAAACACAAAGCACAGATAGATGTGTGGATATGAACATTATGTGTGTGTATAAGTGCTGAGTACACATGTCAATATGTACTGAGCATATTTGTTTTTCTCATGTTGACAGGAACATGTCTGTCTGTGTTATAACTGTCACAGCTTTGAAAGAAAGTAGTGTGTGTGTGTGTGACAGTTTGGAAATCTTTGACAGACAATATTAAAACATGATCGTTCACAAGTTTCGCCAGCAGTGTTTCTACGCCACACACTAATTCAACACTCATTCAACAGTGATGCCTTTGTTTTGTATTTTGTTGAGTGTTTCAAATCTTAAGCTTTATATCCAGTTTAAAATCTGGATGGGACCTGCCTCCCCACGATTTGGAAAAATTCATTTAAATTTTAAAAAGTCACAATAAGGATTTTTACACCTTGATTCAGTTTTTTACACAACTTCCATATATTATCTTTAATCTCAGCTAAGTTTGATGCAAATTTCAGGCCATTCATAAAATAGTTAATATTCTTCAAGCCAATAACGCAGTTTAGCTTCAGATTTTATTTTTCAGATGTCTCCACTTCAAAACAACACTTCATTAACATCTGACATCTCATGTCTTCTTCTTCTGGAATTATTTTACACATTTAACTTCAGACAAACTAGACCTGAACTTATCAACAGTTGTTTTTTTTTTTTTTTTGACTGAAGTGAACCCGGCAGCAGGAACTTAGAGAAGCCCCCGACAGTTCCACCCGGACACAGATTCTGAGACACCGCAGTGTGCTACCGCAAAACAAAACCAACCAGAAAGTTTGTAATGAAAGAACCTAAAAACAAAGCGGACAGAAACGGTATGCTAGCGGCCTGACAGGTTATTAGATGAGGAGCTAATAGCAGCAACATCAGCTCAGTCCAGACCCAGCTCCAGCCCGGTCCCAGCCCGGTCCCGGACAGCATGCAGGCGGAGTTTCGGGCTCCTCGGCGGCGCAACCGGGTCCGGGAGCAGTACGTTGCTCCGCTGCCAGTGAGCTGCAGCCCGGAAGAGAGGACCGACCTCCGGGCGGAGCTCATCAACCAGCATGTGTTGGTCTGTCATCCGGACCACATCCAAAAGATCCACAACCAGGTCAGACTTAAATCACATCTCCTAAAACCAGGTCTGTTTAAATCCACATAATCTGAAACCAGGTCGGATTTAATCCACATCACCTTTAACCATGTCTGAATTAAACTACATCACCAGAAACCAGGTTTTAGTTCACCCACATTGCCAGGTCTGAGTTAAACCACATAATCTAAGACCAGGTCTGTGTTAGTCCACATCATCTGCAACCAGGAGTTAGTCAATGAGCATTTCCTAGAACCAAGACTGACTAAATCTACATCATCTGAAACCAGATCTGACTTAATCCACATCATCTAAAATCAGTGTTAGACACAGAAACCTTAACTAAAATAAAGAATATACCCAGTGTTCAGCATAAGTTACCACGGTGATTTACCCCGGTAAGAAGTGAATCATAACCCTGAAAACCCAGGGTTAAACCTGAAGTTAGCTGAAGTTAACCTCAAATCCTGCTACGTAGTACAGGCCTCAGGTCTGAGTTAATCTACATCACCTAAAACCAGGTCGGAGTCAGACCACAGCATCTGAAACCAGGTCTGAGTCCTGAGCCGATTGGCGAACTTCGTGTCTCAAGCTGAACAGATTTTGTTTTGTGTTAGGGTTATTTTGGGAAAGGCGTCCTGTCCAGAGCCAGACCAGACCACAGTATCTCCGACCAATGGGAGCGTGAGTGTACACCCACACAGTGACATCATCATCATCATCATCAGTCTGGTCCAATCAGTGCTGTTGGCTGAAGTCTGCTGGTTCCTGTTTCTGTTACAGAGCATGAAGATTTGTTTCTACCTGTCATCTCACAGTCCAGGTCAGTGACATCACATGCTTTCTGTTCCCATTATGACATCACATCCTGTTTGTTCACATGATGACATCATATCCTGTTCTTGCCTCCGACCTCTCTAGGTATGAGGAGCTGCTCAGGTGGGCCAGGGCAGCTCTCTCTGCTCAGGGATTGGATGATGAGGCTGTCAGTCAAACCCTGCTCAAACTTTCTCAGCCTGTAGAGATGGAGGATGTGAAGAAGGAGGTGGGAGGGGGAGAGAACGGACAGAGGTGGGAGCAGGGGGAGGAGGAGGAGGAGAAGGGGTCAGGACCAGAGGGCGGAGTCTGTCCACATACAAAGAAGCCTAAGTCGGGGTCAGAGGTCGAGCCAGAGGCCAAGAGAAGCTGCAGGTAGAGTGGTTGTCCACCAGATCACCAGACTCCATTGAAGGGTCCATATATAAAATATAAAATTACCTTTAAAAGCAATAAAAACTAATTTGAATAAATAATAGCTATTTAAATGTTATGCATGAAATCAAGCAAGAAACTTCTCTGCCCAAGCGTGCTCTTGTATATTAAATGGCACCTCTGAGACAAATAGCACAGAGCTGACAGATGCAAATGCACCACAGGTTGTGATTACACTGGGGTCAGCCTCTTTCAGCTGCCCCAGAACGTTTTGCAATTTCACTGTGAGTTTTATCTGCAATTTAATGTCACGGAATCAAGGTGAGCACTGACTTTTACTCTTTGTGAAAGTGAAAGTCTTCACCTGGTGACAGTGTTATGTAGAGTTGTGTGTATATTATATCCCTTAATCTGACCAATTAAGCACATTTGTCATCACAAAATATTTCACTAAATCAGGTTTAATCAGGACTTTTCACTATTGCAGTATCTGTCTAGTCTCCACCACAACACTGTGGAGGTGAATGAAGTTTAGTTTGTGCTCTTTCAGAAACAAAGTCTGATAATCCACAGATATCTGGACGCAGATTTCTTCAGAGGAAAACTGAAATGAAGAAAAATGCTGGAAATGTGATTCTTAACTCAACTTTGATCCTTATTTTCACATCTCAGGTTGGACTCACAAGACCTGAGCCATGATCACAGCTCAGACCAGGACTCCGACTCCAACCTTGATCCTGACCCAGGCTCTGACTTTAGCTCTGACTCTGATCCTGAGACTGAGCCTTTGGTTCCAGGTCCTGGTTTTGTCCTGGTGGTTAGTGACAGCGAGGTGAGTCCTTATCTGGATCCAGATCTATTTTCACTGCCAGACCCACAGTTCAGTTCTGGTTTGTTCTGAGATCCAGTTGTGTTGAATCAGTGTGTTGTTGTGTGTCTGCAGGTCGGTGAGGGGGTCAGGGAGGTCAGGCGGACTCCGTTCTACCTGTCAGAGTACCTGCAGCTCAGTCTGGAAGAGGTAACTCACCAACACTACAGTCACTCTGTACTGTAGAACTGGATCAGTCCCGGATCACGTGTCCATCAGAATGGATCACGTTCTGACCTGTGTGTGTGTGTCTGTGTGTGTGTGTGTGTGTGTGTGTCTGTGTGGGAAACTGAAGGTTAATGAGTCCAAATCAGATATTAGATTTTTTTCCCATGGAGAGCTCTTTCACAGCAAAACACACACACACACAGAAAGAGAAAGAGAGAGAGAGAGAGAGCAAACCAGGAAAATACTGCTTTTAACCTGTTAAAATTATTGCCATAATATAATTATAGCCAACACTGGATTTCTGCCATGACCATATAGTACCTGTCACCTACAGGCCTTCTTCCTGGTCTACAGTCTGGGCTGCCTGTCTGTCTACCTCCAAAAGGTAAATGCCTGTCTGTCTGTCTGTCTGTCTACTTCCCCCAGGTGTCAAATCTGGTTTCGTAATACATCATTAAATGACCTCACCATTGTCTTTTGCTATGATTGGTCAGGAGCCCCTGTCAATCATCCAGCTGTGGGGGACATTCCGGTCCCTGCGTCCCGATTTTGTCAGCTCATACGCAGCCTATCATCACTTCCGCAGCAAGGGATGGGTCCCTAAAGGAGGGGGTGGGGCCAAGTATGGCGTCGACCTCAGTAAGATACACACACACACACTAGAACACACCTGTCAGAATCTGTGTAAAAATCATTCACTCCTCCCTTTACCATCCACATTCTGCAGTCAGCTGTACATTTCATATGATGAACTTTATTTTTACTTTTGTGTTTTCAGTGTTGTACAGGAAAGGCCCACCTTTCTACCATGCCAGGTAACACACACACACACACACACACACACACGTTTGTCCCTTTGAGAAAACTCATTGAAAAAAACACATCCTCAGCGTGTAACCTAAATCTGGCCCTAAACCTGCGACAAACCACACTGACATAAAGCTGAGTCTAACTTCTGACCCAAAACCACGTCTAAACCATCCAACAGAAGTTAAGGTTAAGGAAGTGAAGACCAAACAAAATCCCTATCAAAAAAAGGTTCTTTTCACAAACTGTCCTCCCTCTCTTCAAAAATGTCCCAGAAATGCACCTACTATCCCTGATATTGTCCCCCTCCTCTTGCTGTAGTTACTCAGTGGTGATTGAGCGGGTTGACGATGCATTCAGTTGCTCTGGGCTGCGTCCATTTACGTGGCGCTCTCTGGCAGCTCTCAGCAGGATCACTGCCAACGTCTCCAAGGTAAGGACCTGTCGGATTTCATTAGATCAGACTTTATTCTGGTTCTTATTTCACCCTGAAGATTTACTGTGTTTGTTTTACAGGAGTTGATGATGTGTTACATCATCTATCCAGCTGACCTGTCAGAGGCTGAGCTGGACTCACCTGAGTGTCTGAGCAGACTGAAGGTCCAGGTAAGATATTTATATATATATTTATATTTATTTGTAACAAAAATGCCAAAAGTTTTTTAGTTCTGCTTCTCAAATTAGAAAAATAAAAACTCCATGTTGTAATTGCACAACAAATGCGAAGTGAGGCGCACAAACTGGAAACAGGGAATAAACACTGATGTACATGAAGAGATGAAAACATCCGATCTGTGTGGAGTTAAATACACACTGCTGTCATAAATATTTTTTTTTCTCTACAGGAAGTGATCGTCAGCAGGTGGGTTTCCTCCAGAGAGCGAGCAGAGCAGGACGACATCTGATTGGCTCACAGGAGAAACAGGTGGTGTCACAGAGTGACACAAAGTGGCGATGTCATTAAGAGACTGATGTTAGCTCGGAGTCAAGAAGTGAACGAGTTGGAAACAAGAAGACAAACATGGACCTCATGAAAAGACCAGCTGAAATCATATTTCAGTTGTTTCAGTGTGAAATAATGTCAGTGTGTTTTTGAAGGTGTTGCTTATAGTTTTTATTAAAAGGAAATATCGGAAAGGGGTGTGTCTGTGTTTGATTGAGATCAGCTGTAACAGTGAACTACAATCCAATCAACCTAACCTTATCATATTGTACCACATTGTGCTCTGGAATTTATTTCATTCTATTCACCTGATCATCAGAGATCTTGTAATACATCATCTGGGAATTGAAAATGTCACAAAATTATGTGCCAGACCATCAGGTAGATAATGCAATATTTGACTTACTTCACTAGTGAAACTTGTGAGCACCATGTGTGACTACAGTATTTCGGGGTCGTCGTGGTTACACAACGGGCTGATTCACAATGTCCATATCTAAACAGCTTCTGTGTGTCTTTCAGTTCATATTTACTGTCCCTGATCTTTATAGAGAGGCGTGTCAACCCAGACACCTGCACAATGCCCACAGTCTTCAGCATCTTAGGACAAATCCTACCCACCTGGTGGGTCTCGACAGCTCTGCCTCCTCTGCGGAGGATATGTAAGTTGGGCTCAGTTGGAAAGTTTTTCTTTAAATGACCCTAACTTTGGCTTGACGGACTCTCACAGGTCCCCAGCCTCTCAAAGGGTGCAGGAATAATTCTTCCAAAACTTCCCGGTTCACATTCTCTACATCTTTGGGTTTACCAGATCTGTCCAGAAGCCTTCCCCACCACTGGATCCACCTGACCACCAGGTGCTGATCAGCTGACAGCTGTGCTCCTCTCTTTACCTGAGTGTCAAAGACATACAGATGAGGATCTGATCATGTGACCACAAGTTTGATCACTGACTTTTAGCCTAACAGTCAGGTCCAGATCAAGTAACAGTTCTTGCCACTCAAGGTCAAAGTACTATAACTTTTTATACTTTCAGTTGTTAATACTTCTGTACTTTTACTGCAGTAATATTTTTAAGCCTTTTACTTGTACTGGAATATTTTTACTTGTAAAAATTATAAGCGGTACTTATAGTTGGTAACTTGGATTTCTGGATTTCTTACAGATAAATATTTGTCTTACATATATGTAAGAAATTAGGTATTGTAATTATAGCTCAACCGATTTGAGGCCGATACTCATACAGAGGTTCGGGAGTTTAATTGAAAATAAATAAATAAATAAATAAATAAATATATCAGCCATAAACAATCAATCTTGATATGGATCCCTTCCATTTTTTTTAAAGAGCAGCATTACCACCATGAAGGTTTACATGAATATAACTGTTAATATTCTCCACACTCTGAACTGCAATTTTAAAAGTCTTGAATAATAATAATTAGCATTTATCTCATTAATTATTCTTAATAACAGTGTGTGCCGCTGTATTATGATCTCGCTGCAGTGAAATCTCGCGAGAACAAGCGGGATCCCTGCAAACGCCATTAACGGCCCCGAGTCGCGTCGCGACAACTGAAGAGCGACCGTTAACCGGACAGTAGTCGACCGCTTGGTTATTACCCCCAAGCCGCCGTGCATCCAGGTAAAACTCTTCTCTGCCCTCTGATAACAGAGCTGAGCCGGCGGAAGAGCCGGTAGATACCGGAGATACACGGCGGGAGGCCTGTTCGTCTCCAGTTAGCTGCTAACGGTTAGCTGTAGAGGCCTCAGGTGTGTGTCACCTGAAATCAGACCGGCCGAGGTCACAGACTCACCGGGCATCGATTAACAGGTGTTTAGCGGTGACTGTCCGGTGGTTGTCGGTGTGGACGGATGCTCGGTTTAGCTGTGTGACTAACGGCTAAGCTAATCTCCGAGTCCGTTTGCTCAGGTCACAGGAGGAAAGTTACATGTGCAGGTGTTTAATGAATAAAAACTGAGTTAACTTCCTGTCAGACTGACCGCAGATCAGCTTCACTCCACAACAACGACCTGCAGCATCCTCGTTTTAGTCAGACTCGGAGTTTGTTGTTGACATTGACAGCGAGTTATTCTCATCCCAGTTTACATGATCCAGGTTTCTATTGGTCTGTGTTCAGGTGTGAGGCTTGGATCAGCTGTTAGCAGGGTCCTGGTGTCTGCCTGTTTCTGAGTTCTGCAGGTAGCATTCAGGTTTCTCAAAACTAGGGTAGCGCCTGATCTAGATTTCTGAAATTAGGTGTCTCCAATTACCAGATCATAACTAGGATCCTAGTGCTTATGTGAACTCCTTATGTTAGTGTGTCTGGACCATGGTCTGGACTGATGCATGTGATGAAATTAACCTGAACCAGGTGACCGACTGACGTCACAAACTCTCTGTGGGTTGTCTTCACATGGGGAACTTGGTGGGTGTGTGAGCCAGGTGTTTGGCAACTGTGACCTGATCAGAGCTGCAACTGTAATTTTCATGACTGATCAATGAAAGTATCGGGACAATGTAAGACGTTAACACATGACAAGCATTTTTCAAAGTTTTTTGACATTTAATAGACAAACAAACGATAAATTGAGAAAATAATCAGCAGATTAATTAATATTGTAAGTGGGTCATTGACAAATAAAGCTTTTAAGAATGTTTTTTTTTTTAAATGGATATCATGCATATTTTTGAAATTAGAACAATGTGTTTAAACAAGCCTTATTTGTGTTACAACATTTCAAAGTTAAGTTAATTGATTTTTTGACTGTATTTTTAACTTCACCACCTGCAAAATGTCAGGTGGCGCAACCAAATTTTTGTAAAAATGTATATACTTTATACTATACTTATATACTAGTTTTCTAATAAAATGAAGAGTTCTATAATAAAATAACATTTTCCTAGTTTTACCTTGGTTGTACCACCTGACATGAAAAGTGTACCAGCTTAACTATGAGTTGAAAGTAGCTATTTTTATCAATATTTGAGAGAGCTCTACAAACCCTTTCACTCATCAATTAAGATCACTTGGGGTCCTCTGGCTGATGGAATATCCTGTTTGATGCTGTCACTATTCACTTCAGAATAAAGGATGCATGTATACAGTTGCACCTCCCTGACATTTGACAGTACACAAATTCCCGGACAAAAGTTTTTGAATTATCTCAACACCTTTAAAACTATTAATATTTGTGAATTTAGCTTATTCGAAAGGTCTTAAACATGAAATCATGCCACAGTATTTATTTTGAATGTATCATTATTAAAATATCATATTTAATACTTTTCTCAGGCTGTTCATTAACTCGGACAGTTGCGTCGCCTGACATTTTGGTGGTTTGAGAGGCCAAAATATAAAATATATATATTATTATAATGTACTGAAAACATGGTCAAACTGCAGCAGTTTTATAGAATAAAATGATGCATGTCATGAATTAATTAAAGTAATACACTCGGACACAAAATTATGCACGTCATGTCAATGACCCAAGTAATAGTTAGTTGCAGCCCCAACTCACGGTAGAGTTATGAATGTGTAGTTTATGTAAACTGTCAGTGATGAATACTAAAGCGCTCTGTCTGTCTGTCTGTAGACCAGCAGCAGTATGGCAGATGACCTGGACATCGAGGCGATGCTGGAAGCTCCGTACAGGAAGGTGAGAGTCAGTCTGTCCTCTGTTACTGAGACTCTCAGCTGGACTCTACTGCTCCGCACACAGCCGCTGACTGTCACCTCATGCTAACTAACTGAGTCAGAGCTGTGTGATCCACATCCACAGTACCGCTTCTCTACAGTGCAGCACTTTAGACAGCAAAAGTAAAGTGAGGACATTTTCAAAAATAAAGCCATGAATAGTTTTTACTTATCCGTGAATTTTATTGAAGGTGCAGTAAAGAGAAAAAACCTAAACCAGATCAGTATTTGCTGTGGCCTACACTTTGCCTTTAAAGGAGCTAAGTTTTTGCTCTTGCTACATAGCCAATGTTAATTAATAGCTGTTAACTTACCAGGCTAGAAGAAATGCTGCAATTTCCACATCAAACTTAATTTGTTCGCCTACCAAGAGCTGTCTCCAGCAGTGGAAAGGAATGCCATTGTTAACTCTTGATTCTATCACTACTTTTCTTCTACTGAAGTTAGCAAGCTAACCAGTTATCCCCAGTCCAGCTGCCCCATCTTGTCACTTTCTGATACTGAGTCACAGTAGCGTCCAGTCTGCCCTGAAGACGTAGCACTGTCACATAGCGTTTTATAACCTCTTGTCTTGTAAAGGCAACAGTGGCTGAGGTGCTGGGCAAGACGTGCAAGTAAACAGCTGTTAATGCTAACATTGGCTCTGCAGCAATAGCAAAACTTACAAATAGATCCTTTAAAAAAGTAGCAGTTTTCCCTGGTAAACCTGCACATAGTTTTTCAGGTGTTTGGCAGGTAGGTTGTTCCAGCATATTGGAGAATCCGCCACAGTTCTTTTGTGGATTTAATCTGTCTCAGTGTCTTCTGTCTCTTCATGTGATCCCAGACTGACTCCATAACGTTGAGATCAGGGCTCTGTGGGTGCCAGACCATCTGTTGCAGGACTCCTTGTTCTTCTTGGCTCTGAAGATAGTTCTTTATGACTCTGGCTGTATGTTTGGGCTTGTTGTCCTGCTGCAGAATGAATCTGGGACCAATCAGACACCTCCTGATGGGACTGATGATGGAGAAAAATTGGAACATCTAACGTGACTAAAATCTCTGCACAATAAAACTACAACAGGACAGATGTGAAGACCACTGGGTCTCGCACGGTCTCAAATTGAACATGTGACTGTTGTGATGTTCTGGTTCCAGAATTACAGAACATTCACAAACACCCATATATTCAGGGAGGTGTTGTTACGACCATGAACACATCATCTATTGATTTTATTCAGCCCTGAAACTGTAGCAGCCTGACAAAAAATATTACAGCTAAATGTCTTTGGATGAGAGCTGAGCTGAAATACCTTTTTATGGAGGCTCTGAGGAGGCATAGAGCTGTGCACACACCTGCAGTCTGAGAGCAGAACTCAGACTTTACACCAAAAGGTTTGGACAAATGAGAGTGAACATGGACTTTGTTTAGAAATATCTTTTAAACCACAATATCTAATCCTGAACTATGTTTTTGCATTAATGTCACTCATGGAGGTACAAACTAACAACTGACTTCAGATCTGCTGATTAGCAGAGTTTCTGGTAAGCAGCTGCAGGATGTTTCAATTTGTGGGAAAATGCGATTCTACAAAAAATTGAGTAAATGATTGGTTAAAAAAGTGATTAGTCAATCAACAGCAAATTAATAAGACATTTTTCTGATAATCAATTAATTGCTGAAAGCATTTTAATAGCAAAATCATCCAGAAAGTTCAGCGTTTTGGTGTCCAGTCCTAATGACGGAGCTCAAGGCTGTCATTTATCTTCAGTGAAATGATCTGCTCTCTCACAGTCGGTTTGTACTTTCTGTGTTTGTTTGCTGCCTCTGAGCTGCTGTATGGAGTCTGAGCAGTAGAGTCTGGCTGACGATGATGATGATGATGATGATAATGATAATTGCGTTCCTTCACAGACTGTCATGAATAAATGCCCATCTATCTCTCTTTGTAGACTTGCCTAACGATTTCTCACCTCTACTCCCCTGAATGCCAGTGTGATCTGTCACAAACATGAAGGTAGTAAAAAGCCCCCATCATGCATTGCTGTTCTGTGGTCCCCATGGTAACATGACTGTGGTTCCCTTGGTAACTGTAAACTGTCACCTGGTTTTGGCCCAACTCCCCTGAGGAGGAACAGCTGAGGATTCTGGGAGATGAAGTGTTAGGGAGCAGCTGATTAATAATCACAGGAGAATCATGGGAAAGGCAACATCACACTGGATGACTGTCAGCGTCAGAATTAGCCATTAGCTTAGCAGAACCACCATTCTGCATCCTGACTCTGTGCTGTGAGTTGGGACTCAGAATGGTGCTGTGGTGATGGACACAGAGAGATGAGGAGAAACTAGGGACCAGGCTGAGATCTGATCTGGTCTGAGGTCAGGATGCAAAGCAGGATGGGGTGGGTGGGGCTCAGCAAGGTGAACTGTAGGTGAGTTCTGTCAGGATTCAGATTATACTGTGATGTTGGTCACTGCCTTCGATGCTCATGAAGTCAAGAGTGGAGCGTCACCTTTAATCTTAGCAGCTCTCCAGGAAGTTTAAAGGTGTGAGGTCACTTAAGTGATGAAACAGGTAACAAACACCACACAGGTGTGTTCAACATGTTTCAGTCCACTCAATCACAATCTTATATTTATCATTAGTTTCTTTTAGTTTCCTTCCTCTCAGGCTGCTTGTTTCCACACCTTCAAACCTCAGCACACGTCTTAAGTCTTTCAGTGTCTCGAGTAACGGTCCAACACACAGTCACTGTAGCAACACACAAGTTTGGTTTGTCTCGGGTGTAGAATTAACCTTCTGCATGTGTGTCTGCGTGCGGAGAGAAAGTTTCTGTTGAACACCTACTGTGTGGACAAACCTTTACATCAACGTACTGTATTTCTGTAGGTGAAGGGGTGATGGGTTAAGTCACCACTGATTGGTTGCAGTAAAACAACCCGCCTCCTTCCCAACCTGAACATAGGGTTAGTTTTGTTATGTTTATTGCTTCAGTGAAGTGAAGCCGTCTCCTGAAAAGAAGGAAATGAAAATAAACCCTGTGATCCGATGTTCAAAGACTGAAACATGCAGAACTTACAGGTGTGTTCCTTGAACAGGTGAGGGACTATCTGAGGTTTAGTGTGGAGGGTGTGTCCTTGGTTCTGGTTTTGGGCTGAGTTGAGTGACTAAGACTCCTGTCTGCTTCAGGGCCCTTCAGAGGAGTCCCAGCACCCAAAACCAGCACAGCATCCACACGGCTGAAGAAGAGCTGGACTGTGGAGTGTATGTCTGCTGCCGGAGCTCCAGCCAGGCTGCAGCCACAATGACCCCCCCACCTCCAAACCCCCCCACACAGAGCCCGGGCTGCAGCCTGGGACTGACTGACTGACCCTGACTGACCTTTGACCCCCTATCTCCTAACCCCTCCCCCTCACAGAACAGCCTGTTTGAATGTGACTTATTAAATTGTGTATTCTCTCTTGCCCCCCTCTCCCTCCTCCCCACCTCTCTGACACCTGAATGTTGCATCTGCCTCCTCATGCTGTTCTCTGTCGACCCTGATAGGAGGACACCAAGGCCCCGAGCCCCAACGGACAGGAGGAGCGCACCAAGAGGTAGCAACACCTGTCTGCCTACCTGTCTGTCCTTGTACCTCTCTACCTGTCTATCTCTCTGTCTACCTGTAAACCTGTCTTTCTTTCTGTTAATGTGGTAACCTGTCTGTCTCTGTACCTGTCTGTGTACCTCTTAACCTGTCTCTACCTGTATGTCTACAGGTAGAGACAGGTTACCATGGTTTCTGTTTACACACAGAAACCATGCATATGCCCATCCCCCTTATAACTGGTATTAATAAAAGACAGTGTGGCCTCACACAGACCCCAGACCAGCGTACATACAGTGTAACAGATCTCTACAGGTGATCGCACAGACCTCAGACCAGCGTACCAGTGTAACACACTAGCCATCTTCTCGTTCCGGAAATTTTTATTGTAATGTGTACAATTATTTATTTGCACTGGCAATGTCATTCTCCCATGTCATTTACGTTTATTGTTCATTGTTGATTGTTTTGCACTGATGTTGTTTTTCATGTCATTGTTGTTTTAATGTGTACAGTTTGTTTTTGTTCCACTGGTTGTGTTTTTATGTTTTTGTGTTATTGCCTTTATAATGTGTAAAATATATGAGGATGAGATCAAATATAAGATTAAATGTAACCTTGGAGTAAAACTGTTTGGGTTGATAAACAGTGTCACAAAAAATCAAAGGCACTTTTATAGACTTTATTTTAATTAAGTACTAATACGGGATCAATTTTATTTTGTATTCACATCTGAGCCATAATTTCCTTGTTAATGATGTTTTCATTTTATTTAGAATTGTGAAGCACTTTGTAAAGTCTGTTTTAATAAGAGCTCTATGATTAATCATTGATTGTCTTTGTGTCGTTTAATAATAACTGAGATATCACCATGTTCACACGGTCACAGGTGTGTGACAAATTAATTACATGGGATTTATAAAAAGCTACAGCCGTGCATAATGACACTTGCTGTGTTGGAGAATCTCACTGATTCTTGGCTGTTTGATAGATTTTCTCCCTGGTTCATTTCTGCAGAAAATGTTTCGGAGATGCTGTGAACAGCCTAGCCTAGCAACTTTAAGGCTATGAACAATCCTTAATAAATCACATCACATTCAAAAACAATATCTGATGTCAACACGTAACTGTCTTGTCCTCCAATATAAGACGAGTCTCACTTTTTCAAACCTAATTTCAAGCAAAAAAAAAAAAAAAAAGGTCTTGTATTTCAGCTACTAGGTAAACAACAACCATCATAAACATGTTGATTTGTGAATCAACAGATTTTTATACATCTGACACCAAATCAGTATATCATTGTATGGTGACTCCTGTCAATGCAGGGACTCCTGTCTGTACAAGGACTCCTGACTGTACAGGGACTCCTGTCTGCACAGTGACTCCTGCAGGTATAGTGACTCCTGTCTGCACAGTGACTCCTGCAGGTATAGTGACTCCTGTCTGCACAGTGACTCCTGCAGGTATAGTGACTCCTGTAGGTACGAGGACTCCTGTCTGCACAGGGACTCCTGCAGGTATAATGACTCCTGTCTGCACAGTGACTCCTGCAGATATAGTGACTCCTGTAGGTACGAGGACTCCTGTCTGCACAGGGATTCCTGCAGGTATAGTGACTCCTGTCTGCACAGTGACTCCTGCAGGTATAGTGACTCCTGACTGTACGGTGACTCCTGTAGGTACGAGGACTCCTGTCTGCACGGGGACTCCTGACTGTACAGTGACTCCTGACTGTACGGTGACTCCTGTCTTTACATCGTGAGCTACTGACAGTTGCTCTCTGTATTCTGTCCAACCTACAACTGGAGGAGATCTAGCAGTAAACGTACCTTTCCACAGTTTGAGTTGGGGGGTTGACGGCAAGCTGTGCTGTAATTGGCTGCTCCTTCATTGACAGGAAGAAGCGCAGCAGCAGTCGCAGCCGTGACAAGAAACGCAGCAGGAGTCGAGACAGGAAGAGGAGCCGTAGTCGGGAGCGTAAACGCAGCCGCAGCAGAGATAGAAGGAGAAGTCGCAGCCGTAGCCGAGAGCGCCGCCGCAGCCGTGAGAGGGGGGGGCGGTACAGAGACCACCACAAGCAGTGAGTTACCCTGTCCACTACCAACAAACAGGACTGTATATAATATACAGTCCATATCAATAACATGTTAATTTATACAAATCCTGCCCTTTTACTGCCGTTTCATTTGTTTTTAGCCAACAGTAAATTTAAAAAGCAGAAATATTTGACTCAATAAACTATTATTAAAATTTCTTAATTAAGGAATTGGCTTCTACAAAAGGGAGTTCAGCCTTCATTAGTGAGATTCCAGTCTTTTATGTTGGCTGTGATTTTTGATGACACATTTGATCCTGCTGGACATGGGTGACACCAGTCTGGCACAAACCTCTGCTTCTTCACAGATGATTGTGTTCAGCTGCTCTTTGCTGGAGGGGTTTTGTTGCTCTATCTTCTGCTTAAAAAATCTTCCAAAGCTTTTGTATTGGATTCAGATCGGGGACAAACATGGCCAGATAATAGTTTCACCTTTTTCTTCTATAAAAACACTGGGTTTGTTGTCATTGTCATGTTGGAAAATTTCTCTCCTCATGTCATGAAATGTCCTTCACACTGTCTGATCAGTGGCTCTGTTAGTCTGTTTGTAAACAAACATAATATTTTATTACTCGCTTTGTCATATTTCTTATTACTCTTCACTATTTTCCAGAGCCACTTACACTGTTATATAAATATTGATATACCATGTACCAAATTAATTAATCAATACAAATAATAATGATCATAATAATAATAATAATAATAATAATAATAATGTGGGGGCAGGGAAAAACATATATAGGACAAGTAAAAAAAAAACACATTGAAAAAGGTGAAATTAAAGTGAAATCTGTTAAAGGTGCATTAGTACAACAGGTTTCCAACACCAAAGTAAAAATAAATAAATAAAATAAAGACTCCAATAGAAACCTCTGTCTGTCTCTTTTCAGCCGACGGCGGACAAGAAGTAAGAGTCCCTTCAGGAAGGAGAAGAGTCCGATCAGGTGAGAGAGTTTATCACAGTGTGAATTTGTAAAGGCTGAGCACATGTTAATGTACCACAGAAAAACAGGCTGGAGGTCTCGACTTCTCTTAGTTTGTAAAACCTTGTGGTTTTTTAGCGTTGATGATAATGATGATGATGCTGATCAGGGCTGGAACAGATCGCAAAATTCATGCTTCCATTCATGTCATGCTTTTGGGGTCACAGTTTTCAGCTCTTTACATTCAATATGCTTTTCATTCACTTGGCCAATAAAGTTTACAACTTGCCTTAACAAAATTCTGGCTAATTATCTTAAGTAACAAAAATAGCTTTTTTAATTAGTAAAGTAAAGGTGGTGAAGCCTTCTTCAGTGGTTCATCATATAAAGTATTTCCACTAGAATAAGCCACAAATGTTTTTTCACAGTTGCTGTTTCATCCACCACTATTTTTTAGTCATTGTCATATGGAATACTAAATCTGTAATGCTTCCATACAGGAGACTGATGTGATGCTGGCTGCTTATCTAACTGTACTTTGTAATGTGCTCTTGTCAATTATAAGACTGACCGACAGCTGTGCTCCAACTTTTTTTTCTGCACATGCCTCGTAGTCTATTTCAAATTAACTGGACAATTGATACATGCGGTGAACAATGAATAGCGAACTGGCGAACTGTTCCACCCCTAATGCTGATATTGTTGATGATGATGATGATGACGCTGATGATGTGTTTTGATGCAGGCAGCCCATAGATAACCTGACTCCAGAGGAGCGAGATGCTCGGACAGTGTTCTGTATGCAGCTGGCGGCCAGGATACGACCTAGAGACCTGGAGGAGTTCTTCTCTGCTGTGGGGAAGGTAAAAAACTCTGATTCTGGTTTCTGTCAATTTAACGTTTTAGAGGGGTCATTATCCAAAATATTTCCTGGCTCTGTCTCAGCTGGCCAAGAAATAATCCAACACAAAACCCCCCATCAAAAGACTAATTCTTTTTAGAGCTGCAAGTGAAGATGATTTTCATTATTGATCAAGCTTGTAAATCTTTTCTTGATGCGTCTTTTGGTCTATAAATCTCTAAACAGCAGTGAAAATGCCTGAGAGCAAGACGTCATGTCATCAAATGTGTTTTTGTTTTGCTTTGTTCTGAATGACAGTTCAAAATACAAAGATACCAGAGAAATTCACTTAACAGGGAAAATGTGCTTATCCTCAAATTTGAAAACTTAAAATATATTTGGTATTTTTGCATAAAGAATGACTCCAACCATTAATTGATAATGAAAATAGACTATTTTCTCTTGATTGAATAATTGACTAATTGTTGCAGCTGTAGTTTTTTTACACTTTGGTTTTGTGGAGGACTCTGTCACCACCATGTAAGAATTGGCGATAGTGTTGGCAGTGGATGGTTGCCGTGGTAATGGTTACTGTGGTCTCTCTGCAGGTCCGGGATGTGAGGATGATATCTGACAGGAACTCCCGCAGGTCGAAAGGCATCGCCTACATCGAGTTTGTGGAGGCAAACTCAGTTCCTCTGGCCATTGGACTCACAGGGCAAAGGCTGCTGGGGGTTCCCATCATTGTGCAGGCTTCACAGGTACATACACACACACACACACAGTTTGTAATGATTAAAAGCAGCAGATCTCCTCCTTCCCTCCAGAGCTGATCAGCCAGCCTGCAACACTCCACATTGTCTTGACAGTGTAATTGTGATGTAATTTGTGGATTCATGTCAAGCATTTAAATGTTTTCAGGCAGAGAAGAACCGAGCAGCAGCAGCAGCCAACAACCTGCAGAAGGGGACGTCAGGGCCGATGAGGCTGTACGTCGGCTCTCTGCACTTCAATATCACTGAGGAGATGCTGAGAGGAATCTTTGAGCCGTTTGGACGGGTCAGAGGCAACAATTTTAACTACATTCATCTACATATATAACTGTTTATGTGTACAGACACACACAGCCTGACAGCTGGTTTCTCTTTGTCGTTTCTCAGATTGAGAGCATCCAGCTGATGATGGATAGTGAGACTGGACGATCTAAAGGCTATGGCTTCATCACTGTGAGTTCCTTATCTTCGTGATTGATCATGATTGATTGATAATTAATCTTCTGATCATCACCCTGCTCACCCTGTAAACCAGTGTGTTGTTGACTCCATGACAAAAATATTGGTTCAGTTTCTTTTTTTTAACCAGATCCCTTTTTTATTTTTCTTGTTATGACATATTTTTATCATTCTTAAATAGGAGATTATTCTATTTTTAGATGAACTTTTCTGATAATATCACAAAATCTTGTTTCACAAAATCTACTCATTGCATTAAAACAAACCTTTCCCAAACAAACCTTATTATAGCTGTCCATCTTGTCATCTTGTTTGTTTCACAGATGTCGTGGTTTGTGTACTCCTGATTTCTTTACATTGTGGTTTGTTAAATAACGTTACACACTCTTTAAAAAAAAAAAAAAAAAAAAAAAAAAGACACCCCCCCCCATCATCCGATCCACCCCATGTACATTTACACACATTCAGCTTAGAGAAGCAGAACTCAGTTTCATTTCCTGTGTCTCAGTTTGCAGATGCAGAGTGTGCTAAGAAAGCTCTGGAGCAGCTGAACGGCTTTGAGCTGGCGGGTCGTCCCATGAAGGTGGGTCATGTGACAGAGCGGACCGACGCCTCCACAGCTTCGTCTTTCCTCGACAGCGATGAGCTTGAACGCACCGGCATCGACCTGGGAACCACTGGACGGCTGCAGCTCATGGCCCGGCTTGCTGAGGGTGAGAATCCTTTAGCATCCAACTGCTGACCTCAACCTGACATCAACAAATATTTAACCTCCAGCTGAACCCAGAGACTGACTGACTCGGGTTGTGTTCATGTGTTTCTGCAGGTACAGGTCTACAGATCCCTCCTGCTGCTCAGCAGGCTCTACAGATGAGTGGGGCTATCGCTATAGGAGCCATGGCTGCTGTGTCAGGTACACACACATCATCGTAATCTTCTTCATCCATAAGCACGTACACAACTAACACAGACCTGGCAGTTTTATGGCACCATCAGGGTCTCATACATTAAACAGAATTTCATGACTCTTGCATATTAGATGCCAAATATTGTGGCTCTGTCTGTAACAGTGTTGACATGTCTGAATCACACAAAGCCATCACTTTACCGCCTCGCAAAGCTGGCAATGTTACATCATCATGTCTGAAAACTGCTTAATTTAAATCTGCATCTTCATTTTCTGTAAAACATCTTTTTAAAGTTCATCTGTAGGTAAAGCTGAAGCTTCAATCTGGTAATTTTGTACTAAAAAGACTTAATTTTGAGCGATAGCCACTTTAATTCATTCTGAGCAAGTTATAATGCTGAAGCTTTATATTGTTTTGGTAGAGGACTTTTTATACTGTATACTAAGTTATACTGATGTTTGACAGCAGTGTTCAAGTTGACACACACTGCACAGTGATCCATAGGTTAACCATCAGAAACAAACAACAGGTAAAGCTCTGAGTCAGTCTGTTTAACCTCTGGTAATAAATTCAGTGCTTTATCCTGTAATGTAGTTGGTGAAGTCAGATTTTTAAAATGTGTATGAGTGTTTACTCTTTGTGTGTGTGTGTGTGTGTGTGTGTGTGTGTGTGTGTGTGTGTGTGTTTCAGCTGCCATGAACCCAGCCATGAATCCAGCTCTCAACATGAACATGAACTCTGCTGCGCTGAATCTTCCCGTTCAGCCGCTCGCCACACACTGCTTCCAACTATCTAACATGTTCAACCCCAACAGGTACACACACCTGTCTGTCTCTCCGTCTGTGTGTCTGACTGAATTGCTGGTCACAGATCAGTTTGTGTTCAGCTGCTTTGGTTTGTAAACTGGAGATCAGAATCATCCTTGAACACTATGGGCACTGCATGTGTGTTTCAGTGAGGAGGCTCCTGGTTGGGAGATGGATATCCAGCATGATGTCATAGAGGAGTGTAACAAACATGGTGGAGTCGTTCACATCTACGTCGACAAAAACTCCTCTGAGGTACACATGACCTCTGACCTTTGACCTGAACATTCATGCAGTTAATGTGACCTCTGACCTACAGGACAACTCATGACTGACAGCATCTCGACTCACACGTGTAAAATTAATTTAGAGCTGCAACAGTTAGTCAATTAATTGATTACTCAATTGAAATAAAATGAACTGGCAGCTGTTTTGATAACCAATGATTTTAGTAATTTTTTAAAGTAACATCACCAAACATTTTGTTTCCAGCTGTTAAATGTGAGGGTTTGCTGCTTGTCTTTGACATGTAAGAAAGAATAAATGAAATGTCTTTGGGTTCATTGTTCAGACAAAACCTTTCAGGATGTCACTTTGAGCTCTAGGAAATTGTAATGGACATTTTTTTTTTTTTTTAACCAAATGAGAGTAATTGAGGAATTAATTGGCAGATTAATTGATCGTGAAAATAATTGTGAATTGCTGCCCTGAAATAATTGAAAACACTCAAATACAAATGACTGGTTTGGACTGAAGAGACAAAACACTGATGAACAGTGATGATAGGGGACGATTTAATTTTGTTGATTTCTGTACCTTTATGTTTCTTACCTGTGACCTGTCAGTTTGACCTCTGACCTCTGCATGCTTTCAGGGAAACGTCTATGTCAAGTGTCCGTCAATTCCAGCTGCCATGGCTGCCGTCAATGCCCTACACGGAAGATACTTTGCTGGTAAGACTTCTTGTCACATGACACCTCTGCTCTGTGCTGTGGACCAATCAGAGAGCAGCTCTCATGTCTCACCTATCATTGCAGGTAAGATGATCACAGCGGCGTATGTCCCCCTGCCCACTTACCACAACCTGTTCCCAGAGTCCGCCACTGCCACCCAGCTGCTGGCCCCGCCCCCACGACGGTGACTCACCAACAACACTGCCTTCTGATTGGACACTGGACATTAGAGGCTGCCCCTCTTTTATATCCTCCTCTCCTGTTGGTTGACACGGATGATTCAGTTTCATTTCTGATCGTCAGGCCTGAGGATGCTGTTTTTTGTTTTGTTTGTTTTTCTGCCCTGCCTCCTCTGAGTATCATCCAATGATTGAGCTCCGTGAGCTGTGAGGAGGCAGGCTTGTTATGAAAATGAAGATGGTATCAGCTGATTGGTTGGTTTGAAGCCGTTTGGTATTTAACTGTTTTTCTAAAAGGGTTGATTTTGTAAAAATGTTGATTAAATTTTATTTTCAAGTCACTCAGAGCTGCTGCGTCTTCTTCTGCTGACAGGAAGTTATTGTTTTATTTTTTTACAAAATATACAACCAATTAAATCAGTTTCCTATCAGACTTTTGGATCCCACTGTGTGTAGACCATTCTCACTGGGAGTAATGGATTCTGATTGGCTGGGAGCTTTGGATTAAGTCAGAGGAACCAGGCATCTGTGATTCAGAGCCCTTTATTAGAAATCTGCTTGTGATTGAACACTATAGCTAAAGAGACATCAAATCAAAACATCACTGCAGTTTGATCATATTTGTAGAGTGTAACACCCAAGTTTTCTATTTATTTTCAGATTCACCATGTAGTTAAAAAGGAGTGGGTCTATCTTCACTCTAGCTCTGATTTACAAACAGAACATGAACAACTTTACTCATCAGAGAGATTATTTTCCTCTTTTAACTTTTTATCATCACGAACATATTGAGAGAGAGGAGTCTTGTTTTTCAGCAAAATAGTTTTATTATTTTTACATCATTATTTCCATTCAGTCACATCTGAGACTGAAAATCACTGATGGATACCAACAGCTTGATATGAGGGTTAGTATGTTTAGTATAGTATGTTGATATTTTCCCTCAACATTTGGGTGAAGAAATCATTTCTAAATATTGTAAGAAATACTGGTAACTTGGATTATTAAATTTATTTTTTTTTAAAGTCAAAACTGCAAATACAAATAATTACTTGATTTTCAAGACATGTGACTAGTGGAAATGGTTCATTCAGTGTTTGAGTAGTGAAGTCAGTTCACACACAGGTTGAACTGACGTGAGAACAGCATAAATACAGAGGAATGCAGATTTTTATTGGTGTGCTTATGCTTGCCAAACTTTATTGTGAAGGGCAACATACAGCTGTAAGGTTTGTTTTAGTCTGTTCCGTATACTTCACATACATGTTTGTGTAAACTCTGTATACAATAATGTGCAAAGTTTTGTGGTACTTGAGATGCTTCACAGAAACACTTGTCTTAGAAATATCACATTTTCGAACATTCATTCTGCAAATAGTGAAACATTCCCCTCAGAACACCTACACACAGTTCCTCTGGTATTTGGCAGGTAGGCTTTCCAGCATCTTGGAGAACTTGGCACAGTTCCTCTGTGGATTTAGTCTGTCTCAGTGACTTCTCTCTTCATGTGATCCCAGACTGACTCAGTCGTGTTGAGATCAGGGCTCTGCAGGGGACAGACCATCTGTTGCAGGACTCCCTCTTCTTCCTGTCTCTGAAGATCGTTCTTTATCGCTCTGGCTGTACGTTTGGGTTCATCGTCCTGCTGCAGAATGATTGGACGCCTCCTGCGGGGACTGCATTACAGAAATGCAACACATTTCTCTTTCTGTTATTTAGCCAACCCTCACTGATATGGGGTGGATAAAATTAGAAATACAGGAAGTAAAAAACATGATATCTGAACCAGAAGTTCACTTTTAATTAAAGACCAAAAGGACAGAACAGATGTGTCACAAAGTTTAGAGTAGAAACACATGTACATTTATTACCATAATTCATTACCTGGTTAAGGAGCAGGTAAACTCCTGCAGGTGTCCTGATTAAACGTCAGGCTCATTCAGGTGTATGACAGTGATGGTGATGTCATCGCGGTACCTCCTGGCCAGGTCTGCCGGCAGACTCAGCATCTTGGCCAGACGGTTGGGTGCCACTGCTCCGTACCCATCGTCCCCCAGGGCGTGGCGGAGCAGGTGGGTGGCGATATTTTGGTCATCCAGCACAGACATAACCCGACCCTTCCTCTCCAGCAGGAGACTCTGCAGGCCGCCCAACGTCATGCCCATGCCAGGAATTATGGGTCTCTGCTGCTGAAGGCCTGTACAATCACAAACCGCGTCTGCCATTTACTGACAGTTCGACCACTTTGAGTGCTTACATACAAACTGGCCCTCCTAACTTTTAACCTCTACTCTTCAAGTGATTTCTCAGCTGTATATAACTGTATATCTCAGCTTCCTATAACTTCACTGCGACTCCCACACAATAAGTAATAACACGTCACCTCCATACTGAGGCGTCTCTCAGGGCTCCATCTTTGGTCCTCTGCTTTTCCACATCTGTGACCACATAGCTGCAGTCTACAGCTCAAAGCCCCGACATCATATTGATGTTTGGGCTCATTTTGAAGTCCTCTGTACAAAACACAACAGGATACGGTCTTTCTATGCGATATGTGACAAACCCAATTATGATAAGTCTCAAAGTTCCTGTTTTAAACTATGTCAAATCATTTGTTTAACACAGATTGAAAAAAAAAACAAAAAAAAACAAAAGCTGGAAGTACATCTACTCTTATTTCCTCATTGAGAATTCTGGATCAGGCCTTATGCCCCGCCCACCACCACAGCGTGGGTCTGGTTGATGGGTGAAGAAGCAGAGTATCAAGATGGTTAGAGGAGGAGACGTCAGAGAGACTCAGCCATATGTTTGAGGTACAGACTCTGGAGGTTTTGAGGAGTTTGTTGTGCATCAAAAAGCAACTATAAGACGTATAAGAGTGGTAAGTGTAGTTATTTCTTTGTTAGCTTGTAACTGGCAGTGGCTGACAGTGTTAGTAACTGTGCTAATGTAAACTTTTAATCTGACCATGTTTAGGTGAACGGTGAAAGAGGAGTGCGTAACAAGGTGGTTAAAGACTCAGCTACATGTTTGAGCCGGAGTCGAAATCGACAACTAGCTGACGTATCAGAACGGTTAGCATAGTTAGCATCCTTTATTTGTTTATGCTATTTGTTAGCTTGGAAGTGGTAGTGGCTGACACAGTGGTAGTGGGTTGTGCTAATGCAAACTGTCGTTCTCTATACCGACAAGGTTTTGGGTTTATTTTTCCCGTCTCCGAAAGTTTAGGGGATTGGTTGCTTAGGTTATATGACGTATGAATCCCTGGCTGTCATTGGATCACTGCAGTTCCAAGGTGGAAAAAAACACCATATGGACAAGTTAACAAGGTTAAAATTTGATGTTCATCGGACGCAGTCTCCAACAGTCAGACCTCATTAGTCTTCAAACTAATAAACAATATTTTTTCATGTATGTATGTAATTTCATTGTGATTAAACATAGTCAGTGCAGTCCAGTTTAGACACAGCTCAGATGTTGGACTGTGGACTGTGAGGATCTTAGTTCCCTGACCTGTCAGTTGTTCCCCCACCAGCTGGACCACGATCTGTCGGTGCATCAGCTCCCATAGTCCATCAGTCGCCAGGACCAGGAACTTGTCAGCAGGTCTGATGCAGTGTCGGGTGACCTCTGGCTGGGCGCTCAGGTAGGGTGGGGTCAGGTAGTGTGGTGGTGGCATCCTGACGGCTTCGCTTACTGCAGACAGGACGTCCGGTCGTGTTTCATAGACTCGACTTAGCATCTCTGTGCTCCATTTGAAGCGGACATCTCCAAACGCCCTGAACGGCAGCAGCAGACCCAGCAGGCGATCGTGGCGGACCAACGTCCTGCTCTCTGACGGCGGGTGTTCTCCCAGGATCCTTTGCAGCTCATCAGGGTTCTGTGCATTGTGGTCATTGGTGAGGCTGAGCGCTGACCATCGCCCATCTGGCTCCTGGACACCCAGAACAGCCCGGCTGTCACCCAGGTTAGCCACGTGTAGGACGCCATTGGAGATGTGCGCAACACAGGCAGTGCAGCCTGACAGTGCCACCCGGAGGGGGTTGGATAGAGACAAACCCTCCCCAGGGAGAGACACCCGTCTGTGGACAGAGAGGGAGCACAGCCAATGAAAAGGCTGTTCTTTGGTTTGTAATTAAACACCGGCATGAAACTGTGATGCTAAAGTTTGAACTCTGAACTTAAGTCAAACAGATGGCGTGTGACTACAGACTCAGGACCTGGGTGAGGACATGGACAGGTGGACCTGGGCCTCCACGGACAGGTCATAGTCGAGGCGACAGAAAGCATTCACCAGCGCTGACGTCAGTCTGCCATCATCCTGTAGCCAATCAGAGAGGAGACAGATAATGACATCATAGCATGTGAAAACTTTGGAACTGATGAGGACTCAGGCTTCACTTTCAACTTCACCCTTCACCTTTAAATCTTTCTCTTTTTTTAAAAATCAGTCATGCATGTCAGGTTCAGGTTTTCCAGTGTCTATATTTGGGTCCAGACTCTGAACCCGTGAAGACCTCTATTCTGGTTTATTTATTTTACTCTCCGACACGTCTGGACGCCTGGTTACCTCCTCCTCCTCTTCCTCCTGGTCTTCATCCGTCAGCCTCTCCTGCCAGTAGTTTCGGAGGCTGTGGAAGGAGATTGCTCCTCCATCGGGGCAGCTGTGATCTTGGGGGTGTTTGTGCCACTCCAACATTGGCGGTATGGGCCGTTCCTCCTCCACCGCCTGTTCAATTTCCGCCAGTGTCTTCAGCGGCAATGTTGCTACAGCGATGTAGTAGAAGAGCCTCTGGCTGATGGTGTGGGCACATGCCGGCCCTGCATGGCCATCAAACACACCGAACAGCATGCCGCCACGGCCCGGCAGGCAGGTGGCACTGCTGCGACGATCCTCACCAGGGTGGTTGGATGGCAACATGTTGCTGTGGAAACCCAGGACACCATGGGAGGTGGGACTTCTGGGGAGGGTGTGACTGTGTTCGTTGGCCTGGCAACAGATGACAGACAGAAAATCAGTAGTTTGATTGGTGGATTGATTGATAGCTTGAATGACAGATCCGTCTCACCTTGAGGATGTGGTTGATCTGAGCAGAGCTCATCTGTCCCACCTCCTGTCCCCGCCTGTACCTCCTGCTCCCACTGCCTGCTGGGTAATAAAGTTTGGGGAGGTCAGGCGGAGGAGGAGGAGGAGGAGGAGGGGAGGAGAAGGAGCAGCAGCACTGCTGGAGCTCAAACCTGCAACGTCGACTGAAGGTTCCTGTTCTTCCAAGCATGGTGAGGAGAACCAGCGGGAGAGCAAGTCAGGGAACCAGTAGAACAAAACCTGCATAAGAACCAAAAGAAGCATCAGCAGCGCTGCTCATCTCATCACAGACCAGACTGTAACAGCTGGAATCCACAGCGCAGTGTTCAGAGTTAACTGTTCTTCACCACAGACCCCTAATAGAAGACCAGCAGCAAATTCACTGAAGATCTGTTGGATCAACATCTTTAAAAACGATGCATTTAGGGGCAGTCTGCAGGATTCTCGAGTCAGCTATCAGGCCTACACTGGAACATACTGGTCAACAGTTTTCCAAATGGAAACTGAAGTCTGAACACCAGCTCTGCAGAACGTACTCAGAGCTCCCTGAAAGCAGCAGTGATACCGCTTGGATTACCTCAGTGAAATAAAGGTTGATTTTTTGAATGGACTGAGAAGAACAAACAGAACAGAACAGAGACCCATAAGGAGCATCAGCAGGAGAACCAGCAGAGTTTTGTCGTCCAGGTTTTGATGAACTCTCTTCTCCTCCACCTGCTGCAGTCAAACAGCTGCTGTTCAACACTCACCTGGGAGTGTGTCTACCTGAGCGTTACCATAAATGCCCCATCTTACTGTATTTCCTGGAGTCTGTTTATTCATCACCTGCACTGTTTACGCCTTCCACCAACCTCCCACGTTTTCTTCTCTCTGGCACAAATTCAGTTGCATTGTCATTTTGTGCATTAAAAACCTGAGTGGCCTTGCCATGAAAGTTTTGTCTGAGGTATAAAGTTGTGATACTGAAAAGGAGTCTGATAAACAGAGATTTTTCTTGTGGCTCCAGCTAAAAGCTAAACAGACGATTAGTGAAGCTCAAAGTCACCGTGTGCTTGTTGAGGTGTCTAGGTCCTGGTTAACTCTTCCTCCTCAGTTCAGGTGAAGGTGTCTTGTTACTTGATTCCTGAGGCAGATCAGTTCTTTCCACAGAGATCACGTCCTTTTCATGCAGCGGGACAGGTGTGCTGTTGAAGGCTGTTCGTCTACTCTCTCAGACCGTTTCTTTGTTTCTGTCTGTGGCCTTGTAGCAAAATGTGACCTTTGACGGCTTTCATATCTCCTTCACTAATCAGTAATCCATAAACCTGCTGCTGCTCGCCGTGAGGCCTCGCCCACCTCACTCACTGTGCTCAGAAAAAGACTTCAGTTTCATCATTATCTTCATTGACAGTTAACAGAGAGAAGAAAGAATCTCTGACCTAAAAGAGAACATACAAAAACAATTTAATTCCCGCTGCAACATCCATCTTAAATATGGCCGAATAGTCTGTCACTACTCTTTAATGCAGCTTTGCACACCCGCTCTTATTTATTTATGGGACTGTTTGTTTTAATCCAATTTTATGTGAGTCTTTATAGTTGTGTTTTTTATGTAATTTTTGACCCCCTAACTTTCTATCACTATGTGATAAATAATAATAAAGTTTTCTGAATCTTGAATGTTGAACTAGAGGTTGACACCTTCATGCCTGGAGGACCTAATGTCTGACTGCAGCAGAGCAGGTAAAAGCAGCTGGAACAGACGCTCCCTGAACCAGGAGAACCACCAGCACGCTGCAGCCGTTAGCTGGGTGTCCTGCCATACACCTGTCCCCAGGTGTGTTTGCTGTCATGTACAGAAGATGCTGATCCTCTGGCTGAGGAATCTGGTGGGAACAAAATTTCCAAAAGCCGGGGAAACGAAACCAATCAATCTGTAAAGACCAGCTTAATATCTTCAGCATCATTAGGCCTTCACTGGTTGCTTTATCTGTTGCTCATGGAGGGAAGCAGGTGGGAGCCATTTTCACCACATCTTAAAATGTGTTACAGGGTTAACTCAGCCTCAGCAGCAAATCACACACATTTCTTTAGGGAATGCACAGTTATTTTGTAGCATTAGATTTTATGAGTAATAACATGCAAATGGGCAGTCAGCACATATATATATATATATATATATATATATATATAACGGTATCATTCTGTTTTAAATAACCCATTAAAACATCTTTGGCTGAGCAGGTAGTTAATAAATAAAACCTTAAATTCGTTGCAGTAAAAGAAGCTGACAGAACACAATAGTTTTTTTCTATTAGTGTTTATGTTACTGGTTTATATAAAGTGTTTTTATGGTGAAAACCTATGATTATAACTAAAAAAAGCAGCATGAAGCATCTGTTAATGAAATCGTGAGAGCTTCACTGGGATCTTGGAAATGTTGAAATGAAAAGGGTGAGTTCTGGTGTTTCCGCATTAAATCTTTTATCGGAGTTTCTCCTCCGTCGGCTGTGTTTACTGACGTCACACTGACTGACAGCTAACTGCTAACAGCTGCTAGCAACAACAACAACAACTCGTGTGCCAAGATAACAACAGCTGAGAGAAGTGTCAGTGCGCGGCCCCGCCCCTCTCCCTGCGCAGCCACGCCCCCTTCCCCGCGCTGCTGGGGCCGTGTGCACATGATGCGTTCACGAACGTCTCCCAAGCATGTAAATAGAAAGACTCACAAATTCAATTTTTTTTTTAAAGAAAAAGAAATTGTATAAAGTCAAACGGGCCCATCAGAACCTGTATAACTTCATGACTACAAACATGGCTGCTAGAGAGGCGGTTTTAAGTTTTAAGTGGTTTTAATTTTCTTTTTAAAAAGGAAGTTGTAATAGTTCAAGCAGGCCCAGCACATTTTTTTTTTAACTGAACGTATTTAACTTAATTACAACAACACAGAGAAACGTGGCTCCAAAGAGGCGGTTTCTAAGTGTAATTTTGCAGATGAAGCCTTCATACGAGCATCAACTAAATGTCCCATATTTTAATAATATGTGCACCTGAATGCAGCAAATGTGTGTGTGTGTGTGTGTGTGTGTGTGTGTGTGTGTGTGTGTGTGTGTGTGTGTGGGGGGCCGTGTGCAGACCGCGTGTGGCGCAGAGGAGGATAGAAAACAAACAGGCACAGTTTCGGGGTCTGAGGTGAGTTTGAGCTCCGGCCGATCGATCCGCTCTTTTCTCCCCGCAGGAGGCTCGACTTCGCCGGGCTGCAGTGCCGCTCGTCCCGGTGTGACGCACCCGCAGTGGGGGCGCTGCGGAGCGGACACTCTCTCTCTGTTTATCCCGCTGTGGAACATATGCTAAGCTGCTAGCAGGCTAGCTGACAACATGACACCACTGGGCCTGTCTCCGGGCCGTCTCCCTCCGCAGTCACCGAAGGGGAAACCCGCAGAGCCCAGCCGGAGCAGGGGCCGTCTGCACGGTTGAAGCGGCGCTCATCGAGGAGCGGAGCCTCCGGCCAGCGGCCGCACAGAGCTGCCTGATAACGGTGTGAGGCCGCGGGCAGCCCGGGGAGGGGGGGGCGGTGCTGGTTAACGGTATCAGACAGGCGGTCTCATGTAGAAGAGGAGACACAACAAGCAGCAGAGACTAATGCATGTTCTCTGTGGACCCAAGGGAGAGGTCTGGTACCGCTCCACTTTTGAGAATAATCAAGTCACTGATTTATTAAATGTTTCAGTTCTTCAGCATTTTCCGATTCCAGCTTTTTTTTTTTTTTTTTTGTCATGGATAATTTTCTTTGGGCTTTATAGTTGGACAGAGCAAAATCTGAAGTTTCACAGATCAGATGATTCACTGAAAAAAAAAAGATTAATCAAAAATTAAGAACAATCATAAGTCGCAGCTCTGCCTTTGATGTTGGATGGATTTTAAGTCATTTATCAAGTAAAACATCCTCTCATCTTGTTATGTCCCATTTTCTGTTTTATCACAATGAGCTGGATATTTCAGAGATTAGTTTTTTCACTGTTTCTAGGAAAAAAAAGTGTGTTGGGAGGTTGTTGTGCACATTTGTAAAAAAAAAAAAAAAAGTTTTATTTCCTTTTTGTTTTATTACTGAAATGAATAATAATAAATGATTTTCAAATGCAGATTCTCGCCCTGTCTGTGTCTGTAGCCGTCGTCCGGTGATGAGCAGTAATGAGTGTTTCGGTTGCGGCCGCAGCGGCCACTGGGTGAAGAACTGCCCGAGCGCCGGCCGAGGACGAGGGAAGGGTCGCGGCAGAGGCAAAGGTGACTTGTACCCCAACACACAGAAGATACAGCCACTGAGCACTTTATCAGGAACACCTGTGCACCTGCTTGTTTGTTTGAGCATCTCCCTTCACTGCTGATCTCCGGGGCTTTTCACACACAGCAGTCTCTGGAGGCTTCACTCAGAATAGAGCCAGCAACAAAAAACATCCGGTGAGCAGCAGCTCTGTGGAGGGAAAAATGTTGATGAAAGAGATCAGAGGAGATTGGTTAGGCTGGCTGGAGCTGACAGACGGGCTGTGATAGCTCAGATAAACTCTCATTACAACTGTGGTGAGCTGAAAACACATGATTATTCCTTGCAGAGTATTTTTTGTATCTCTTGAGGCGTGTGTGGAGGTGATCTTTTTAAGAAGTAAAACAGAAACTAAAGTCTCCACTGCACAGTAAACTATAGATACATACTATAAATAAATGATGTCTGAAAGGAAAACAATGCACCGGAGTTTTAATCAAATAATTTGCTACAAATATGATTAAAAATTAAGAGGCCAATTTCAGTAGATCCAGGAAAACTTAAGGAAAAGAAACATCATTCAGGCTCTGGAGAGAAGTTGAATGTTAAGCCTTTATTTTGTTAGTGCATTGGTGAAAACGCTGACCGGTTTAGACCTCACAGAGCTTTCCTCAGGTTTTGTGCTGATAACTCTTATTGTGAAGGAGTGGGACAGGAAGTCTTGTGAAATACAGGGCCTTTAAATGTATAAAATGCATCATATGTTGGCATGTGTCAGGTGTAAAATCACAGTAAACATTACAAAGGCAACTTTATAAGTTGTCAGCCCTCTTCTTTTGGGGATTTTTGTTTCTGTTTTTGTTTTTCATAAGTTGTTTTTGTTTCTTTTTCTTATTTTGCAGGAAATACGATTAAAACTGTGATTTTTTTTTCATTTTAGATTTAATGTTTTGTAAATATCACCGAGCATTTATCATTTCAGGTGTCCAAAGGGTCACTTGTTGCTCTGTTAAACATCGAGACAGAAACGTCACCAGCTGATGTGTTGTGTTTCAGATCTGTTCTGTTATCGCTGCGGAGAGCTCGGACACGTTGCCAGAGACTGTGAGAGGACTGAAGATGGTGAGGAAACACCTGCACGCAGTGTATAGTACCTGCCTGCTGTCTCAGTCAAATACAGGTGTCAGCTGGAAAATCACTGAGCCTTTTAGATTGTGAGTTCACAGCCAAACCTCCTCTTAATGTCTCACTGAAAAGATCTTTACAGACATGAATCTTCACATTTTCAGACAAGTTAAAAGAGGACTCCACAGATTTATCATTTCAGTCCTATAACACTGTCAGGCTCATAGTGGACAATGTAAACGAAGGATGAAAATCAATGCAGCTGAACCGATAATCACAACTCTTCACCAAAATAGTATTTTTTAGCAAATGATTTGTGGGCCCACTTGCAGTATCTTCACGGCCCACAGGTTGGGAATCACTGGTTTATACTACTATTTTCACATACAGCATGTTGTAGTAGTCCACATCCCCAAGACACTCTCCCCTTAATGACCTGAAGAGTGTTCACCTTCATTGAATCCATTCAAAACATTATTTTATTGTGACCAAGCTTAAAACATATCAGAGATTCTGGAGGTAACCCTGAATTGTCAAATTCTTCTGTAGTCATGACTTTAGTTAAACATGGTCTTGGGATGAGGATGCTCCACTTAGACCTGGACTAAAGGCAGTTTTAGGTTTCAATCAGGCTTAAGTATAATGTGAAAACTGCCAGTAAGGCAGGGCACATTTATTTGCACAGTACAAGTTAAATGTAAAGCGTTTTACACCACCCATAAAAGGCATTAAGACAAAACTGATGACTAAACTGATGTTTGTTGAGTACATCTACTGAGCGCCTGTACAGGACCATAGTAACCTGGTGATGTCCTTCTATAAATCTGTGAGTCGTCTACATAATTTTGTTGTTTTCTATAATCTGAGCTAGTGGGAGCATGTAGATGTTGAACAGAAGAGGCCCGAGGATGGAGCCTTGGGGAACTCCATGTCATATTTGTATGCTCAGATGTGTAATTACCAATCAACGCAAAATAGTCCCTGCCCTGAAGTAAGCTCTGATATTTATCCTAAAAGTTGCATTAAGTGTTGTCAACCAACCAGAATTGAGGACCAAGCGTCCAGTATTTAATGCACCTGACCCTGAGCCTGTCGTTGTCGCTGCAGCCTGCTACAACTGTGGCAGAGGAGGTCACATCTCCAGAGACTGCAAGGAGCCCAAGAAAGAGCGAGAGCAGCTTTGCTACAACTGCGGGAAGGCCGGACACATGGCACGGGACTGCAACCATGCTCACGAGCAGAAGTGCTACTCCTGTGGTGGCTTTGGACACATCCAGAAATGCTGCGAGAAGGTTAAATGCTACAGGTAAACTGATGCTAGAGGTTAACTACCTGCTACAGGTAAACAAGAGCAGACCGGTTCGGTTGAGTTTTTTGGTTTAGTTTGGTGTCTGTTGTATCTGTTAGATCACCAGTGTTACCAGTCTAACCGCTGTAACCTGTCTGATTAGTGCATGTGTTTGCTGCAGGTGTGGGGAAATTGGCCATGTAGCGGTGCACTGCAGTAAGGCATCGGAGTTGAACTGCTATAACTGTGGGAAGTCAGGTCACCTGGCCAAGGAGTGCACCATCGAAGCCTCTGCCTAGCTGTCGCACGCCTCCCACATCGCTCTCTTTCATCTCTTCTTTCTCTTTATTCATTCCCTCTGATCCTCCTCTTCTCAATGGTCCAGAGGCCTGTCACTCAGCCTCACAGCAGCCAGTCAGAATGGGCGGAGGGAGGAGGAGGGGTGGACACTAAAAAAACAAGCGTTTCCTCTGCATTTCTAAAAGAACAAACAGAATCTGTGTTTCTAGTTTGATAGCGGTGTCATGATGTACAAAGCTTTGTTTAAGAATACTTTCTGCCCAGCCAATTGGCTGAGAGAGTAGAGCGATGATTAAAAAAAAAAAAGGAAAAAAAAAAAGTTAAGCCCCTCCCCTTAGTCCTAAAGTAGGAGGGACTATAACAGAGGGAAAAATAAGTGATGGAAGTTTTTTCCTTCCAATATTAACTTTATTTTCTATTTCTGGACAAAATGAAGTTTGTCTGACAGAGAAGTGATTGGTTCCGCCTCCAGCAAACAGCCAATCACCTCACACAACGAACAAACCAATCAGAGCCGGCCACAGCAGATGACAAAAGGAACATAATTACTCATTGCTTAAAGGTGCATTTTGTTGCTGTTTGGACCGGATGGAGTGACGCACCGATGGAGACAAAAACTAATCATAACAATAAAATACATTTTAAAAAACTGCAATTTTAAGTTTGGGGAAAGGAGAATGTTTTCACAAAAAAAATGTTATTTTTGTACAATATATCACTTAAAGCTACTGTAAAAATGTCATTTGGTTGTACTGCAGACTGTAAGTTTAACCTGACAATAAAAACATGGAGGAGGAGGAAGAGGATGGAGCTGAGACACACCTCTGTCTGGTCTGTTTATTTAAACAACAATTACACAAATATTCAAGAAAAATGAGGCTTTATTTAACAGGTTGGTCATTTAAAAATAATTATAGATGTTTTCTGGAAAGAACAACGTAATGCATGGAGGCTTGTCTCTGCAAAAAAGGCAGGTTTATTTGGATTACAGCTTTCAACAACAATAGTTATAAGTCAAAATTTGGAGAAGTTAAGTTTAAAGTCTGACCTAGCATGAGTATTTTCACTTTAGTAAAACCGAGGTTCACATGAGTCAATTATTCATTTCTTGTTGGAAATGTTATTCTCTGCATTTGAGGAATTGTATACAGGAACCGTTGTGGAGACCTGTAAAATAAAGCAATTTAATTAAAAACATTAAAAAGCTTAAACTCTATTGGAGTTTACCTATGTAGTAACAGATTTAGGTCTATTTGAGTGTTTATTTACATGATTGTGATAACTTATGTTATTGTTTTTGTTATTTTGCCTGATTGTTAAATGAAAGAGGTCCAAGGACTGAGCCCTGAGGAACTCCACCTTAACACTGATCCAGTCTCATGTACTTTCTTTGATTGAACGATATCACTTCATACCTGTTCTGGAGCTTTCAGCCATATTGCATCAGTCTTATCAACAGATGACAATTAGGAAAGATGTGCATTATTCTGAACCTCTTGGGGAAGTTGTCAACATGTGACATTATGCAGAGGATGATAGAATATTCTCGGATTTTATTTTATTTTTTATATATTTTTATATATTACTTAATTAAGATTCTATTGTTAATTTATTGTAAATTGTTTTATTTCAATTAAAAATTCAATTAAATTAGCATTTAAATTTTAATTTAGTTGTGTGTGTGTATGATATGACATGATATGATATGATATGATATGATATGATGTGATGTGATATGATATGATTGTGATATGATATGATTGTGATGTGATATGGAGATAAGGTGGCGGGAGTGGACTCCTCTGTCTATCCTCAATAAAGATGTTGACAAAAAGAAAAAAGAGGGAGGAAGTCGTCAGCCGTTCGGGACCGGAAGTAGGAGAGGAAGCTGGCGGTGGACTTCCTGTGAGTGGCGGCGTGTGTCGATCGTTTGTGGCTGTTTATTCATTTTTCCGCCGGATTCTTGATCGGAACAAAACACAGCAGCAGAGATGGTGAGAACCGGAGCAGACCTTTACTCTGACCCATCTTTTCATTTACCTTTTTGTTATTTATCTCGGATACACAACCAGTTAGCTTGCTAGCCTGTTAGCTTTAGCTGTTGTGTCAGTGGATATTGAGCAGATAAAAAGTTTCATCTTCATCGAAACTGTACCTCTACAAAGTCTCAACTCCTGTTCTCTCTGTCAGTCACAAGGCCCAGGCACAAAACGATGATAAAATGACAGATTTTTGAACGAAGTCTGGTGTGAGCAGGCTGCAACTGTCCTGTCCCTGTCTCAGCTTCGGATCAGTCAACCTCCAGCTTTAATGGTCTAGTCATCATGTTAGTAATTTATCAATCATGTTGTTTTTCAGCTTACAGAGTCACAATATGTGAAAAGTTAAAACTTATCAGGCAGAAATACTAAAAACAATCCAGACTCACAGACGACAAACCCACAACACAGGTGGCAGTAAGTGGCACATGTCTCCAGTATTAATCTTCAAGACACTGACCATGAACAGAGTTTTATGGTCAACGTTACCAAAATCTTTTGCAGTCTGCTCACACTTTATAAATCTTACTAATATCTGACATTTTCTATCAATGTAAAGTCTGGATCTGGGACTACAAGTCACCTACTGCCCCATGATCCTGCCCAACACACACTGCTACAATTATTATTATGACCATTATTATCACAACTATACATCTCACTCTTAGTATATGCAGCATTATTATACAACCCCTCAAACTGTAATTGTCAATATCTAGAAAAATGCTAATATTTAATTTAAAAAAGTCTGGTGCTTTTGAGTCATCTGTCTCAAGTCATGAATACCAGGTCAAAATCAAGTCTTTTATCTGTGTTTGTCAAGCAAGTCTCAAGTCTTCAAATTTGTGACTCAAGTTTAGTCATGTGACTCAAGTCCCCCACTATCTGCTGGCTCATCGAGGGCTGTGCTCTGTCTCCTTTACGTTCTGTACACAAACGTGCCAAAGTAAGAATGAGAACAGGACCGTATTTGAGAAATGTGCATATGAATCAGTCATTGTGAGTCTGCTACACGCGAAGAGCCCCTTTGGATATGATCGTCACGCCTATGAGATTACAATCATTAAAAACTAGGTTGTGAACTGTGTAGAAAGCTACAAGTATCTCAGGACTGACTCTAAATTAACCTTTGAGAAGAATTTCTTTTATAGAGCCTTTATAGAATCAGAAATGTACTGAAATAGAAGATATCGGATAAAATACATGAAATGTTTTATTGATTATCAGCAGATTGTTTTCAGCGATTGTGTCCTAACTGTCTGTCTCTGTTTCTATAGGCGAGGAATGCAGAGAAGGCCATGTAAGTACAGAAGCACACCTGAAGTAGTCTACCTGTCGATCCAGCTGCTGTGTGTAATCCCAACAGGACAGGGACAGGTTGTACTGTCGTGTTATTAACTGACGGAGGATGTTTTGGTGTCAGTTTGTACTGAAGAAACCAGGGAGCTGCCAAATCCCAATTTAGTCTTTAATGAGGAGCAGAACGAGGACTCTGAGTTTATTATGAAGAAGTGAAGATTTATCTGTTCTGTGTTAAAATCGGCCACGTTCAGTTATGAACAATGTGAAAACTGAATGGCTGGACACCACCACACATGACGGCAGCTGGTTGCTCTAAACAACAGTGGTTTTGAGTGTGATATTTTAGCTATTAGCTCATGTTAAGGTCATTTTATTATGGATTAATCTGCAGATATCAGTAGAGGAACACCAGAATACAGTGAAAATGTGGTTCCGCTGGTTACACCTTGCCCATATTATCTGCTTGTTGTCAGTCATTATCAGACGACACCTGAAGACAACTTTCTTACATTTTATTGACAACAATTTGCAGCCCTATAGTAAATGATCAGTCTGTCTATTTACTGTGGTTCTGCTGATGTTCTCCTGTTGGGTTCTCCCGTCTTTCACTGTGTCCCTCTGCTCTGTCTCTCAGGACGGCTCTGGCTCGGTTCAGACAGGCTCAGCTGGAGGAGGGAAAAGTCAAGGTGAGATTCTACTGCGTTCTACTCTCTCTGACCCGTCTCTCTCTCTCTGACCCATCTCCCTCTCTCTCTCACCTCTCTCTGACCTCTCTCTCTCACCTCTCTCTGACCTGTCTCCCTCTCTCTCTCACCTCTCTCTGACCTCTCTCTCTCTGACCCGTCTCCCTCTCTCTGACCTGTCTCCTGTAGGAGAGGAGACCTTTTCTGGCGTCAGAGTGCAATGAACTTCCTAAAGCTGAGAAATGGAGACGACAGGTACACACTCTATACTACATACTGTATTACTGACTGTAGTACATACCCCCTGGGACTTGTAGTTTTTATGTCCACACCTTTTTTTAGCTTTAATTGATGTTTTTTATTGTTTGTTTGTTTTTTTTGTTTTTTTTTTGATTCAACCCGCAGTTTAAACTGTGACTGTTACTGCTGGAACACTTCAGTACTTGCTGTACTGTAGTAGTACTTGCCATACCATAGTAGTTGTGCTGTGGTAGTTCTCATATGTATCTTGATGTGTGTGTGTTTCAGATCATCAGTGAGATCTCAAAGAAAGTAGCTCAGATCCAGAACGGTGAGTTTAAACCTCACTGACTGAGAGAGATTGAGATGATACAGTTGTTACAGTGATGTTGGAAGACCTGTCTGTCTCTAACCTGTCTGTCTGTCTCTAACCTGTCTGTCTGTCTGTCTCTAACCTGTCTGTCTGTCTCTAACCTGTCTGTCTGTCTCTAACCTGTCTGTCTTCTTGCAGCTGGTCTAGGGGAGTTCAAGATTCGGGATCTAAATGATGAGATTAATAAGCTGCTGAGAGAGAAGGGTCACTGGGAGGTTCGGATCAAAGAGCTGGGAGGACCTGACTATGCGGTAAGTAATAATAATATCCTCAACTGTGTCTGTCAGAGACGTATTGTGCAGGAGAAGTAAAAAGTCATAAATGAAACTAGAAGTTTGGTTAATTTCTGAGTAAACACATGTCTTTAAAAATAATCCTGGGTTGATGATGTGTTTGTGTTTCAGCGCGTCGGTCCAAAGATGTTGGATCACGAGGGGAAGGAGGTTCCAGGAAACAGAGGGTATAAATACTTTGGTGCAGCCAGAGACCTGCCCGGAGTCCGAGAGCTGTTTGAGAAGGAGCGTACGTAAACTTTTTTGTTTATATGAAATTATTACATAAACATGTACTGTATCCACTGATGAATGGTCCTCACTGATCATGTGACTCCCAGCTGCCCCAGCGCTGAGGAAGACGAGGGCGGAGCTGATGAAGGACGTGGATGCGGAATATTACGGGTACAGAGACGAAGACGACGGAGTCCTGCTTCCTCTGGAGGCACAGTACGAGAAACAAGGTCTGATTATTTCACAGTCCAAACATATTATTCTATAGTGCAGTCAGAATATTTTACAGTGCAGTCAGATTATTTTACAACCAGATTATTTATAGTGCAGTTATATTATTTTACAGTGCAGTCAGATTATACTTTAGTGCAGTCAGGTAAGAACCTGAAACCAGATGTATAAGAACAGAGTCAATTCAGTAATTAAGTGTTAATATATCAAACTGTTGGTGACGCCGCTGGTTTCTCTGACGGTCGTTGTCTCACACAAGAGAAAGATGTCGATCAGTGACTGATGCACAACCAGCGCAGTGAGAATCACTTATTCTCTACATCTGTTGTGTGTGTTTTGTGTAGCTGTGTTGGAGGCGGTGCAGAGGTGGAGAACAGAGAAGGAATCTCGTCTGTCTGGTGAGAAACAACAGGAGGAGGAGGAGGAGGAGAACATCTACACCACCCACAATGAAGAGGTGAACTTTCACTTTACCAGAATTACCCTTTAAGATCAACAGAGTCCTGATGTCTGAAAATGAAAAGTCAAAATCTTTGTCACGTCATTCTCACTGGATCTTCAGTCAGTGCTGAGCTCATCTGTACACACGGGTTTCCTTGATGGTGTCTGTAAATGTGTCTGTTTTGTGTCACTGTGCAGCCTGATGATGAGGAGGAGCAGGAGGAGCAGGAGGGAGAGGAGGGAGGAATGGCCTTCATCGCACACGTACCTGTTCCCTCACAGAGAGAGGTAAGACACGTTTGTCTTTCTACACTTTTGAGGACCCGTATTAACATAATGCTTTCCCAGACCCCTAACCTGAATCCTAAAACCACGTCTGAACGTTGAAATAGTCCTTTGAAGTTGGGAAGGATTGGCCAACATGACCTCACAGAGATAACCTGTCTCACCTCTCTGACCTGTCTGTCTCTCAGGTGGAGGAGGCTCTGGTCAGGAGGAAGAAGATGGAGTTATTGCAGCGTTACGCCAGCGAGACTCTTCAGGCTCAGAGTCAAGAGGCCAGAACTCTGCTGGGACTCTAACCTGTCCGTCTGTCCGTCTGTCTGTCTGTCTGTCTGTCTGTGTTAATGTTGATGTAAATATCGGCTCATTTTTGTTCTCGGCCTGTTTCTTATTAAAACTTTCTTAAGCTCAGTTTGTTCTCGTCGTGTTTTGTTTGTTTTACTTAGATTTTCAGAGGGTTTGTTCACGGGGTCGTCTACAGGTCTTAAAGTGTTGAATCCAGTGACCACATGACTCCATGTCCATGCCAAAATCACAAGGCACCCAAAGCAGCAGTGTTGGTCAAAATGGACTCTTTCACTTTGCTATAGAATTGGTAAATAACATCCATTCCAGGTCTTATGCTATTTAAGATGAGAGGAGCATTGTTGTGACTGAATGTACTCTGTAGGTTTTTGCAGAAACATCAGCCCAGATGTTCTGTTTATATGTAGAATTATGCCCTCAGAGTTTATTGAAACTGTCCCCCACACATTTATCACCACACTCAGACTCACAAGGAACAGTTTGAAACAAAAGGAATTGAAGGAGAAGAACCATAGATATACTTTTTAGTATATAGATAGGTAGTAGATTGGCTCAGGTCACTTCACCTGAAGACATTTATCAGAGCTCACGCTGCTCCCTCTGCAGACACTTTATGCTGTTTTAAAACACATGCAGCCGACTCTCCGACACACCTGGGGGGCATCAGTGCTCCTCTTTAAATACCTCGAGTTGTCACCAAGCAGCAGAGTTTTACTGCTCTGATTCAGTTATATGAATTTGCCTCCATGCTGAGAGCAGCTGTGAGGCAACACCACAGCAGGGACATTATTATTTAAATCTCTAACAAAGGGACAGTAACAGTGGTGGAAAGTATCTCAGTACATTAGTTACAATATTGTACTTAGGTAAAGTTTTACGGTACTTTTTCAGTTTTTGTTACTTTTTTCTAATCCACCACATTTCAGAGAGAAATACTCAGTTTTCTTACTGTATTTATATGACATCTAAAATGTTACGACTAACTCCACTTCAACTGACTACTCTGCTTTTATGTTTACACATCACTAGTAATCCAATAAGATTATATGTAGTATTATTTTACTCATAGGAGGCTTTCTGCTGCACAGTGAGTACTTTTCATATTTTAAGTACATTTAACAAATAATGCTTGTATAAGCTTTCATGAGTAGGATTTTGAATGCAGGACTTTTACTTGTATTTGTACTGTGTTGAATTGATATTATGTCTTCCACCACAGGTCAGGATCAGACAGCTTAACAGGTGTCACACTTAAATCCTGAGCTCTTTATTTAACCAAATGTCTTCAGTCAGTATCTCTCCAAATATTATTTTTAGTTCTTTAATTATATCAAGGAGTTTTCAGAGTTGAGCCAGTTCTCAGCCGCTCAGTCTCATGAGCTATAGATCTGGATGCTTCCCATCATTTCTCTTTCAGAATGATGAAGATTGATTTCATGTGAATAGATTTATATTTATCCTTTATACAGTATGTGTACAGTCTAGTTTTTTTTATTTGGAGAGTGAACAGTTACAACTGACCAGTGATGTCTGTGAGGAACTCTTTACAACTGACTCTGATCTGATTGATCCACTTATTGATCTGCTAAGAGGTTTAAATATACAAGCGTTTAAATTTTGTCAGAACATATTTATTTAATTATATTAATTTAAGTGACTGTGGCCTCTATTCAAACATAGAAGGTTTTTTGGCATCACAACATACAGACACATTGTTGTCAAATCACTATGAAAATCTGTCTCCCTCTCTGTCCTCGTCTGAGTCTCTCTGTGTCTCATCATGTGGTTTCAATCTGGCAGCTGATTGGTTGATTGGTGGCAGCCTGCTGCAGCATGTGATTGGCTGATTAATGGCTGAACGCTGCATGTGATGTCATGTGAGAGAAAACTGCCATCAGCCACATTTAATCAGCAGCAGTGTGTGTGTGTGTGTGTGTGTGTGTGTGTGTCATACTCTGCAGTGTGGGTTCAGTTTTTGCAGCTCAATGACTCTGAAGTGATGGAGCCTCTAAAATCCTGAATGATTATTTTTTATCAATCTTTTTCTGATAAAAAGTCAAACATTTTCCAGCATGTTGCTGAGGTCGTGTCCTCAGTATTTCTACTGCACATAAAATGTACAGTAGAAATACTGTGTGTTGGTTTTCAAAGGGACATGCAGTTTGACTTATTTACATGTATGCACTTGTTATTTTAACTTCTGTGTATTGTGTGCTTTTGTTGTGGTTTGTTTGATTATTTGTTTTTTAGAATTATTTGCGAGGTTGTGTGTATAGAATATATATGTTCAAGTTATTGTGTTATTGTCTAACAATACGCTAACAATTAAAACAAAACAAATAATGTGCATTTAATTTAACTCTTTAGATGTGATGAGATGTGGTGAGATGTTCATGTTCCCCTCAGGATGAACTGGAATAACTCTGCTGAACCTCTGCCTTGTCATCTAGCACCATCATCAGGTCAGCATTTCAAATCTTTCCCAGTTCTCTAGTTTATAATCAAATACCTGGCTGTAATTTTAGATATTTAAGTCGAAGCCAAAGTGGTGGACTGACTGAAGTCCATAGAGCTGTTAATGTGTACCCAGGTTTTGGAAATAGATTCTGCGACAATTAAAAAACTGATGGATTTTTCAAATTTCATCAGCCAATGAGAATCAGGGCTGAAGGGGCGGAGCTGCACAGCTCCTATGAGCTGGAGATTAGAGATGTGAAAGATTTACAATCAAACAAAAACACATTATTAGTACATATAGAGAATAATATAAGTAAATTAATAAAAGTGTAGCATATCGAGATGAAATCATAAGAACATCAACGCAGAGACCACGTTGTGATTGTTAGCAGATCTGAGGGCTTCAGAGATGTATCCTGGTGCTAATCCATGCCGAGCTTTAAAAACTAAATAATCTTAAAATCTACTCTGTACTTCTCCACTAACCAGTGAAGACCAGTACACCAGCACCAGGCCTGCTCTCTGCTGCTGACCACGCCCACTGACGTAGAGCCTTCATGAGGTTGTTTCCTGTTTCTTCTTCTTCTGTTTCCTCTGCACTGTGATAATCCATGATGTTGTTGTTGTTGTTGTTGTTTACTCTGTCAGCTGATGGGAGTAAAATCAGCTGTTTGTGTGCTGCTGATGTGACTCAGCACACTGCCAGAGTGACTAACAACGGACTGTACTTAAATGATAAATAAATGTATTGTAGTTTGTTTGACTGACATCACGGTCATGTTTTAGCCCCGACCCCTGATGATGTCACGGCAGTGTGAGTATAAATGAGCAGCAGACGGCAGCTCTCTGACAGACAGAGCAATCATGTGGTGTCGAGGTTTCCTGCAGCAGACGATCAGATACATGTCGACCAGCAGACAGGTCAGTGTGTGATGGTGTTTAATGGGGACATAAATCTGATAACTTACTGACATCATGGGGACTTCCCTCCCTCATGGGGACCTAGTTTTTGTCTCTATTGAGTAGACTAGGGGTTTTCAGTTGGTAACAAGTCAATTTAAGTTTAAGTTAAGTTTAAGTAAGAGTTGTGATGTAAATAAATGAAATGTCCAGAGGAAAAGTTTATCCTGTGTGGATGGGCTCACAGTAAACTTCTCTTGAGTCTTGAGATTATTTCTAACATTTATATTAAACATGAATAACGTCTTTTTAAATGTTTTTGAAATTGGCGTAAAAAATGATTTTTCATTTTTACGCTTCAGGTTTTACACAGATAAAACAAATTATTCCTAACAAGTTAATCAGTGAGAACAAGCGAGAGCCAGAAAACAATTTACCTACTGAAATTACTTAAATGTGTCTCATGTGGCTCTGCCCCCCCCCCTTTCTCTCTCTCTCTCTCTCTCTCTCTCTCGCTCTCTCTCACTTGGCTGTGCCTCACCTGTCCATCTCCACCAGGCGGGCGTCCTCTTCGATGTGGACGGCGTCCTGCTCCGCGGTGGCTCGGTGATCCCAGCTGCTCGACGAGCTTTCCAGAAGCTTGTAGACCGGAACAACAACTTCCTGTTTCCTGTCGTCTTTGTCACCAACGCAGGAAGCTGTCAGAGACATCACAAGGCCGAACAGCTATCTCACCTGCTGGATGTCCAGGTAAGACAGACAGGTGGGTGACAGGCCGGTAGAGGACAGAGAGACAGGTGGCAGACAGGTCAGTGTGTGCATGTGTGTGTGTGATGGTGTTTTATGGGGACCTAAACCTAATAACTCACTGACATCATGGGGACTCCTCTCGCATGTGGGGACCTAGGAGGAGAGAGACAGGTGGAGGACAGACAGGTGGAGGGTAAATTCAGAAGACATGAGATTCTTAGATGTCAGAATAATTTCACAGGTGAAAACATGATTGTTACATCTGCTTTGTTGTAAGTGATATTATTTAGTTCACTTTTTTCATTAAAGTTAGTTTTTATAAATTTATTATTTATTACAATTATGTTGGATTGAATCTGTTTTCATTGATGTGGATGTGGAAGATTTTTTCAAATTCATTTGTCTGTTTGTTTTGCTAATAATTAGCCTGGATTTACCTTTTTGTTCAATCAGTTTTTATTAAACTAAGTTGTATTTAATGATTAAATTAATTGTATTAATAAAAAATATTGTTATATTTAATTTTAGTTTTATTTTAATAGTGAATTTTGTTCTGTGTTTCATTCATAGTTTTGTTTTTCTGTGCTGTGACTGGACCAACAGTCGTGACCTCTCTCTTTCTGTAGATTGCTCCAGAGCAGGTGGTTCTTTCCCACAGTCCTTTGCGAATGATGAAGAGTTTCCATGATAAATGTGTTCTGGTGTCAGGACAAGGACCAGTGACTGAAATCGCCAATACGTATCCTTCAGAGTCGACCTTTGACCTCTAACTGATCTCTGACTGAGCTTAGTCATATTTGACCTTTGACCTCTGAGGTTCTCTGCAACCGCAAATCATAAATCATGTCTTGATTAATAAATCTGATGTGGCGCCCCCACAGCCAGTGGTCACTTGTGGCACTGTAACCAAAAACCGTTTTCGCTGTACGCCTCTTTTAAAAACAAGTCACCAGGAAAACCTCCAACTGCAAACAGGCTCAGCTGTTAAGCCACAAAGGTTTTATATTGGTAAAATTTTCTCAGACACTACAAAATACCTATTATGACATCTGAATGTAGTGACAATATTTTGTACTGACAATATTTTAAAATAAAAAAAATAAAGACATTTTTATCAGATTATAAAAATGTTGCATTTTAACTTAAAGGGGTCTTCATTAAATAATTCTGTTAAACAGAAACTGATCCTCATTAAAACAGTCAGCAGTCATTTCATCAGGATTATACAAACATCAATAACAAAGGAAATGTCTAATTTATGCAGAAGTCAATATTTGATACGACATAGAGTTAGAATAACTTTTATTGTATATATTGATTTATGATTCATTACTGTAAATATAGATTCTATAGTCTTATTTAACACTGTAGTTAGTTTACATTCATTTCGGACAAACAGTTGACTGTTGGATATTTACATCACTTGTAATCATATGAAATACAGCTGCAATAATATTGTTTGGAATCATCTTTTCTCTTTTTTCCCCACTGATGTTCTACAGTTGTAATGAAATGTTGAATCAATTATCTGCACGTTCAGAAATAAACAGTGAAGCTTCTGTCGACATTAGTGTTTCTATTCTGTGGACTGAACGTGTGTGTTTAATGTTTCACACTTTGTTTATTGTCTCTTTGCATTAAGAGTTTTTGATAAAATCCCGTGATGTGGAAAATACGACATGAAAGAATACACACTGATTCGTGGGTTTGAGTGTTAAAGCCTTGACCGTGTCATCATCAGTTTAGGTTTTCAGAAGGTGGTGAGCATCGAGCAGCTCAAAGAACATCACCCTCTGCTGGACATGGTGGAACACAAAAAGAGACCCAAACTACCTGTGAGTACTGCACCAGTGACTGGTGAAGCATGCTGCAGGTGTGTCAGCTCCCGGTAGGCCGAAGAAGGATTTATTTCTTTAGGGGTTCCTATAGTGCATAAAATATAACATGTAAAAGGTAAAACTGAACAAAATCAAACTGTATAGCATTCACTTCATTTTCTTCAACTCCAAACTCTTCAAATCTTCCAAAAACTAGCACCACATCTCTCTCTGTTAGTTCCAAGCTTTAACACTGTGAGGTGCAGGATGTAGCACTGTTAGCAGTAGGATGTAATGCTTTTAGCTGTAGGCTCTAGCTGAGGTTGGCTGTCGGGTTTCATGCCGTTAACAGCAGGCTTGAACACCGTTAGCTACAAGCTGGAACTGTTAGCAGAGAGAAAGGGAGATATGCAGTGTTGAATTACAACAGACAATTCTTTTATCTTCATTGGGTAAAATTTGATTTTATCTACGTCATGAAAAAAAGGTTGTTGACAAATTTAGTCACGGTTTTGGTTTAAAAAAATAAACACTACATTATCTGACAGGGTGTGAGGCAGCAACTGCACAGGAACAGGTTTAAAGAGACTAACTTTATTTTTGTTGTAGGTTACTCTTCTATATTTGATCATATGTGAAAATCCACAACTCGGAGAGTTACAGTGATTTAACGTTGTTTGTTCTGTTTCAGTCGTCTCCTCTGCAGACTCTTCCCAAAATAGAAGGTAACTACGTCCAGAACAAATACACAACAATACAATGTTCACGGTTTTATTTTAATGTTGTGTTTATATTTTGCTTATTCTTATTTGTTGCTCCATCTAATAAATTTTTTCAAATGCTAATTGGACCTTTCAGTAAGGATGATCTTCTTTAATACAGCGAAGCTTTCATAGTTCATATACAATATTCAGATTCCTTAATGTTTTCTTACCTTTGTCTGTGCTTTATTCTTTTTAATGCGATATTCTCAGCAAACAAGTGAAATAGGGCTCTTTGTTAGCATGTTCTTAATGAGTGTAAAAAGAGGTTTAATGAGTGTTGTGGAAATATGTTTATTTCTTTGAAATGGTTTTTAAGCAGGAGCTTTTAAAAACAAGACAATTAAAAAGTGTGTCGCAAAACGCTTAAAAATCCATCATGACAAAATATAAAAGAAGGAAAAGGAAATACGATTTAAAGATAAAATCAAAATGAAATGGATTGTAATCAAGCAGGTTAAAAGGAAGTATGATGTGAGAAACATGATTAAACAGCACATCAACTATCACTTTGATTTTCCTCAGTCTTATTTTGTTGACTTTTCCTCACTGACTTCCTGTGTTGCCATAGCGATTATCCTGTTTGGCGAGCCAGTGAGATGGGAGACCAACCTGCAGCTGCTGATTGACGTGCTCCTGACCAGCGGCAGCCCCGGTTGTGAGTATGATGCTCACCTGTCGGCTCAGCTGCCAGTTCTTGCCTGTAACATGGACCTGATGTGGATGGCCGAGGCCCCGTCTCCACGGTAACTGACAAGACAAAACAAAAAATATCAATACTTCAATAACTTATGACTGTAGATAACATGTTATGTTAGTAGTATGTCCTTCTGTTGGGAGGGTGGTGTATATAGTTTTGACCCCGCTCTGTTACTGTAGGTTTGGTCACGGGATGTTCATGCTGTGTCTGGAGTCCGTCTACAGGAAGCTGACGGGTCGGGAGCTGCAGTACCAGGCACTGCTGGGAAAACCTAGTTTGCTCACTTACCAGTACGCTGAGCATCTGCTGAGGCAGCAGAACCCCAACCGCAAGCTAACCACCATCTACGCTGTCGGGTAACCAAACTGTTCATAACTCTACACCGTCGATAACCAAACTGTCTGTAACACCGTCTGTGCTGTCGGGCAACCAAACTGTTCATAACACTGTCTACGTCATCTATGCTGTCAGGTAACCAAACTATTCTTAACACCATCTACGCTCTCTGGTAACCAAACTGTCTGTAAGACTGTTTACTTTGTCAGATAACCAGACTGTTAATAACACTGTCTACACTGTTGGGTAACGAAACGATCAATATCACACGCTGTGCCTTGTACATATCAGGGCTGGGCCCCTATTCACAAGCTACTGAAGCTTCCCATTTTTACCCATTGCTATTACCATGTTTGTGTGCTCTTACTTGTATTCTGTTTCTGATTTGTGTGAAATAAATGAAATGATGATGATGATGAATGAGCGGATTTACAGGAGAAATCCCTGTGAGTGTTATACGCATGCATGGCTTTGTTTGTGTCTGTCATGACTTGACATTTTTATCCAGTTTTAGGTCAAATTTTGTGCTACACTTTTAGATCCTAGTTTTTCTACCTAAATATTTAACAAGGTGTGATTTCATTTATTGGACTTCCAGATTGGGAATTATGAAGTTTAAGTAGGCTTTCTGGTAAATCTGGTGAACTATAAAAAAAAAGCTGGTTTTATTGACACTACAGCCACAAAGTCAAAAACAATCCCAACCATGAACTCAGCCACCTTGAATACCATCCTCAGAGTTACAGACTTAATCAATTAAAAACAATTCTGTTTGAATACAGAGTATTGAAAGTCACTTTTGACAGCTTTAGTTGTTAAACAGCTCTCATTTTATGTGGAGTCCCACAAGGCTCAGTCCTTGGCCCTTCTTTGTTCAGTTTGTATCTGTTGCCTTCTGGCCATAATATTTGCAATTTCATCCCTGGGTCGTACCATTGATATGCCAGTGACTCCCAGTTGTATATCTTGTTCAGCCCTGAAAATCCTATCAATTAAGATTCTCTGCCTTGCTGTCATTACGGACTGTGTGGATAACTTCCTGCAACTGAACACAGACAAGACTGAAGTCCTGGTTATTGATCATATTAGGCTCCTCACAGTGTTACCTGCCTCCTTGGACCTCTAACAGCCGACATAAAGCACTCAGCTAGCTTGGGGGATGTTTTTGATAAGTATCTCAACTCTAACCTGCACATTAAGAGTATTTTTCAATCCTGCTATTTATGAATTAGAAATATTGCCATAGGCTCAAGTCATAGAGTGAAGACTTGAGACTCAACTTGACAAAATCAAAAACTACTTGTAACTTTTGTTACAACAAGCCCAAGAAAGCCTGTTATTTAAAAAGTGTGCCAGAGAATCAATCCTAAATCAGCTTAACATTATTAATTCCCAGCAAGACACTTAATTCCCCACATCTACCGCAGGTTTATAAAAATCTGATAATAGTGAGAAACACTGTCACAATTACCTAGAGCCCAAAGTCACACCTTCACAATAGTCCAACCCCCAAAATAATTGAAAAATCAGTAAAATTATTCAAAAAATTAAAGTAAAAGCAACAAATAGCAATAAAATGTTCTAACAAATTAGTACAAATTTTGAAAAGTATTCATGATTTGTGTAAATTTAATACATCATTACTCTGTTGTTAAAAGGGTGTTGTATTTGTTGAAGAGTGTATTTTAACTTGCTTTGCTCCAAAAAAGTAACTAAACCATCTGTAACACCATCTACACTGTTGTGTAACCGAACCGTCCTCCTGTTATTACCTAGTGACAACCTGATGACAGACATCTACGGTGCTAACCTGTACAACCGTTACCTGGCTCAGCAGCATGCTGCCATGACGACCAGCACCAAATTCGTTGCCCAAGGAACAGGGAGTCAGGTGACGATGGTGGTCCCGGAGGAGGAGCTCGTGTCTGCTGCCGCTCAGTGTCACTCTATACTGGTTCGTACAGACTGTTTCTTATCTTGTTAACAGATAAGTTTAAGAAGTTAAAAGATTTTTGTTATGTCTGTCTATCAGTAAGAATAACGCTGTACTCAGTAAAAGAGGTCTGTTGAGTTAGAAATGCAAAAATTCAAATGATCACACAGGGTATAAACAAAATGGGAAAAGAAATATAGAAATAAGACTCAACAGTGGCAGTAAAGTGGTGAAATGCAGCCTCTGTCGTTCAGTTTTGACACAGGGAGATAAAGACTCTGTTCACTCGGATGTCATCATTCTCCACCAGACAGACAGAATAAATAAAATGCTCTCAAACACCTTCACTACAGATACAGCAGCAGGTTTTCAACCACATCTAATGGTCTTCCTCAGTGGATATTTACTGTAGATAACATGACGTCAGCAACAAGGTGCAGTACAGTAGACTGACACTGACCCTCTGACAACAACATGTATGAAAGTCTGTCATTAACGCAGAGCTGCTCTACCTGTCCTCAGGTGTGCACAGGTGTCTATAACCCTCGCTCCCCGTTGCCTAGCAACCAGAGCAGCACCATCACAGACAAAGTGTTCCACGGTCACAGAGACCTGGTCCTGGAGCCAGAACTGGTGGAACCAAGTCATGTGGTGGAGGACGTGGAGGCTGCCGTCGATCTGCTGCTCCGTGACATCTGACCTCTGACACCTGACATTTGACCTCTGACAGGGAAACGGACTCAGAGCTGTCATCCTGTTTAGAACAGTGCGACGTCGCTGTAGAGATTAGAGGTTTGATTTAATTCATTCTGCAAGATAAAGTTTGGTGCCAAGAGTGTAAATCTTATTCTTATTTAATGTGGAGGTAAAGTGAAGTCAGTTACAGACAGATATAGTCAGGTACAGGTCAGGTACAGGTCAGGTACAGGTCAGGTACAGTCAGATCAGTCAGGTACAGGTCAGGTACAGTCAGGTGAAGCTGAGCTGCTGGTGTCAGTAAGAACGCTGCTGTCCCAGTTACAAACTATTCCTTCCCCTCCTCGAGAGTCTGGACTCCTGACTTCAAACTCTGAGTATGTGAGTTCAGGTACGTGAGTCCGACCTTGGCGTACTCTGCACTGAGATCCTGAATAATCCTCCTCAGACCTGGGCCCAGCTGACTGCTGATGTTCTGGAGGGAGGTCTGTGGGTTTCAACAGGTTCAGTGGACCTTTAAAACACCTGTGATCACCTGAACATGGAGCTGAGTTTAAACTGTGACCTCTGACCTCAGACAGAATGTTTCAAGCTGATTTTTATTTTTATACACAATGAAGAGTTTAACTACTTCTAAGGGTAACTACTACCCTTTAACTACTTTGACCACTAAGAACCTGACTTATGATAACCTAATTGGTAACTAATAACTAACAGTAAACCTGCTGGTGCTCTGATTCATGTCAGATATCTAACTTTTGTGTGGTGTTATGATTTCATTAGTGGACTATAAACATCTAAAAACTGTCATTCTTTTTATTTTGCTGAAATAAAAAGACTTAATAGTCTGAAAACCTGTCAAAAGAAATTCTACTTTAATAGAAATGATGAAGTGATACTTTAATAGAAGCTCAGATGAATTAATGATCATACAGACTAAACAATGAAATTCATGTTAAATGTGTTCCTGTTGTAATTTTGTTAAAAAGCTGTTTTAACAGGTATTTTGACTTTTTTGAAAAACCATGGTAAAAACCATACTCAAGTGTTATGATCCACATAAACATGTTTGGGTTTCCTCAGTTAACTCAGCTTCACTACTGTATTTCATCATACAAACAGACAGAATTTACTATATAAAAACATATACACAGCTTCCCTACAGTCTGTGATGCAAACACTGTGACGGCGCCATCCAGTGACTGGACATGAAAAAACAAAAACACATGGTGAAATTAATAAACTGCAACACGAAGATGAAAAAATTAACCAAAGGAAAAAGAATAAATCCAGATGAAAACATGATTAATATCATTAAGATTAATTATTCAACCGTGTTCAGTGTGAGATTGTTACAGGTTAGTGTTGAATTTCCTTCAGAAATTCACGACTCTTAACATTTGTAACTTGTGAATTAGTTAATACAGAATTTTACATTTTCAAAAATATAGACCATATACAGAAACTAGTTTAAAGGTCTTAACATCTTCCAGAGAACATCTGTATGTTTGTAACAAGATTTTCTTTTTTAATGTCAACATTGCTTTAAAACTCCTGAGGAAAAAAATTCTGAATTTCTTTCACCTCATAAAAAATGTGAAGTTTTTCACCCAAGGATCAAAACTTTATGAGGTTCATAAGACCGTTACAAAAAAGTAACGCACAAAGGTTATGGCACTTTATAGTTCTTTCTTTACAGGTGTTAGAGAAAACACATCATGGTGACAATGAAGATGAAAATGGTTCCCTGACGGGAATGCTATCAGAGAAAATTCTGTAGCTTTCAGCTGTGTTGCATGAGCTTCCTCAGCAGACGTTCAGCTCACTTATCATAGAAATGAAGGTGTTAAAAATGCATAATTACACACCCAGTCTTTAGACCACCTCCAATTAAAGCAGGGAACAGTTAAATAAGATTCAAAATTATGAAATCATGGAATCTTCTTGTTGAACTAAATTTGATTAAATTTTTTTGACTCATACTCAAACAGCTGCCGAACACACTTATGGACTCTCTACAATGGATATCAAACATTGTTGAGAATGATGGTGACAACACGGTGGCAAAGGTTCCCACAAAACGTGTTGCACTTGCAGGTTGCTTTGCTTCAGTGGTGGTCCTAGACTCTGGGGGGACTCGTACCTGGTACAAGGTATTTCACTTGAGTATTTTCACTTTCTGCTACTTTATGGCCTACTTGTACTGCATTACATTTTCCTGACAGCTGCTGTTACTGGTCATTTATCAGATAATGTTTCTGCAGAATGAGTACATTTACTTTTGGAGTTATTTGATGTGGGGTTGTATGAGGAACTTATCCATAGTAAGTGTATTACCTGCAATATATCCGGGTCAGTGCTCTCTACCAGCACAGAAGGTGAGCAATGTATGGCTGTGGACGGGAACAGCAGAAAAAAATGTATTTTAGCCACTTAAAAAAATGCTCACCTAAAAAATAATACCAGCTTAAGTGTACAGTATATTTTGAACATTTTCACGGCTTTATCTAACCGTCAATCAGTGCTTTGTGACTTTAACAGCTGTTCTGCAGTGTCATAATAGATGCATTATAATATAATAATGCATTTCATTGGTGTGATACAGTGCATGGCATGAGTGCACTTATGAGTAGGAATACAGAAGTTCGACAGTGGAGAAAATGTTTTACCAAAGGAAAGGGCTGTTTGATGGTAAGATAAAGCAGAAAAAATAAAGCATATACTTGAACTGATACCGTTTTTTTGTGTGGGAATCTTTTTAATGGTTTTAATATTTATTTCTGCTGTTCCTGTCCACAGCAATACATTGTCAGCCTCTGTGCTGGTGTTCCTGTCTGCTTCACCAAGCGCACTGACTCAAATCTACAGCAATACACTGACTATACCATCCTACATCAAATAACCTGAAATATCACTTTAAGTTTAAAGTGATGTTAGAAACCAGAGAAAATCTGATTTAAAACTTTTGACACTTTTGTACTTTTACTATTACTACCTACTTGCGGAGTATTTCACTTTGATGTATTGGCACTTCTAGTGAAGAGTACTATTCCATTGGTGAAAAATGTCCCAGACCCAGACCCCAATATATTCTATCACTATTCAGTCAGTTTTCAGAGAAATTATTTTGTCTCTGAATAAAAGATGAAAATTAACCCTCTGGAGGCTGTGGGGGAAACGGAGGTCTTTTAAAACTTTTTTTTTTTTTTTACGCTTTTAACGTTTTCTGGAGGTTTTCGGGTTTACGTCTCATGACCTGCTCAACATGGCGGAGAGAACGGGACACTTCGGAACAGGAAGCAGGGAAGTCACCGCGTCTGCGCAGTAGCTCAGCCCGGGTCCCTGTAAAGATGTCTGAGCAGGCGGGGAGGGAGCGGAGCGGAGGACCCGAAACAAATACACAGAACCCGCAACTCTCCGCAACTTAACCGGTTAAGGTAAGGGCAGGTGGCCCCGCAGAGCCGCTCCGACCGCACCGAGACGCGGCGGAAGGTTTGGGCCTTCAGATGAACCGGGTTACCGGTGCACAGAGCGGCTTGGTTCGTAGACCGGAGCAGAAATGTTGTGCGGGACGCGTCGCGCTGTGGCAGGGGCGTGTCCGCCATCTTGTGAGAGAAGTGGCGCCTAAACAGCAGCTGCCGTTTGGAGCGGGCCGTGCGAAATGGCCGTTAACGACGGAGCTAACTACGGCCCGATGCTCTCTCTGTGTGTTTGAACCCCTTTAGCCGAGTTTGACGCCGCTTAAGGCTGTGACCGACCGCCGCGGCGTCCGTGTGCTCAGCCCGGGCTCCGGAGGAGCAGCCGCAGCCTTTTGTTGTCCTCTCCCCTCCTCCCTCCTCCTCCCCCTCCGTGTTTGTTTGGAAAGCCTGCCGGGCGCATGCGTGTAACCATGGCGCTCGTCTCTGCGTACGAGGGAAAACACTCGGAAAGATGAAATTTATTAACATGGCGCTTTGATTAAACACCGATACACACATGCTCCGGCTTATCTGCTGATTATCGATCTGCCGGATCAGATGTAAACACTGAGCATCGTTCCGTTTGCCGCCCTATTGAGTCCGTCATGATAAACCACTCGGCCTGGACTTTCATTTTCCCTCCGACGTGTTTAACTGAAAATCTGTAAAAGTGTTTGACGTTTAAGTCCAATAAAGTCAGATTTATTGACAGACCGAGGTGTGCAGAATCAACTTTATGAGGCTGCAACTAATGATCATGCCATTGTCATTAATCTACTTGTTTAACTGATTAATCATTTGTTCGATAAAATGTTAGAAACCAGAGAAAATCTGATTTAAAACCCAAAGAGATTCAGTTCCCAGAGAGCAAGCTGAGAAAATTGAACTGAATTGAAATTTTAATCAGTCTAGCTGCTTTAGTACTTTCCTTTCTGTCAGTTAAATGAAATGACTGATTGTTTCTGCTGTAGTTCAGTTTGTAGTGTTATAACTATAACTGTCAAATCAAACTTTTCTTTCCCTCTATAAGGTGACTTGTGATAGCAGGACGTGTTGGTCTGTTGTACTAAAGATAAACATCTGTAATATATTTTATAACATAAACAGTGAAGAAGAATACACTTTTTAATCAGATTTTTAGGGCCTCTTAAAATTAATCTGCAGCTATGTTGGATGATTGATTCGTCTTTTTTCAAGCTATAGACCGTCAACTATGACTTTACACCGCGTTTACACATGTTATTAAAATGCAATCTGTATTCAGATTTCTTATCCAAATAATAAATGATCTGATTTTGCCTTTGAATTTGTTTGTTTGTTTTCAGACTGTTTATTATCATTATCCTCATTGAGTAGCAAAAATGCATGTGAGAAAGTTGAGGTGGCGTCAGATCAGCTTCAGGTGGTAAAGATTTGCGATTAAACCTACACAGGATCTGAACACACTGCGAATCAGTGGTGGTCAAGCAGATCCGATCACATTATGATCGCAGTGCATTTACGCCTTGAATTAATATGTTTTCCTTTTGTGGCTAAGTTGTCTGAATATAGATCACATTTTAGTACAGCTCTCAGTCATCCTGCTGAAAGAAGTTGACATGATGATATATTGTCTGATCTCTTCCTGTTTAGGCAGGTAGATGTCATTCTGATGAGCAGCTGAGATGTCCAATGACAGCCAGGGATCGGTGAAGGGGGAGGCAGCCACGATGCTGTCTCCCTCTGGCTCCGCGTCCTCTCAGGGACTACCTCTCTCTCCATCCACCACTTCCAAACCGCCTGAACTCCCAGGTACGCCTGTCTGTCTCTCATCTGCCTGTTTGAGCTCTAAGTGCAAACTGAGATTTGTAAATGTGTACAGGAAAATGTAAATGTGTTTTCAGAATCTGTGTTTGTAATCAAATCTGTAAATGTTTTTTTTTTTTTTTTAAACATCTGCACAAAGTTGCAGCCAACTGCAAGGTCCACCTAAGTTATAACTGATGACTTGTCTGTATTTCCAGTTCTTTTCAGCCATTAATATCTTCATATACATTTAAAGATTAGTCTACTTCAGGGGTGGCCAACCAGTCAGAGACCAAGAGCCACATTTTTTACTGTGTTACCGCAAAGAGCCACATCATACACATGAGCACACATGAACATCACCCCATCCCTTCCTCACACACACACACACATACCTTTGCTCAGCCAGATTTATTGTAAATGTCACACACCAACATGGTAATGACAGAAATTGACTCCTACAGTACTAAGACCACGGCCCAGTCTTTTCAACAATGAAAAGGGAAACTGAGGTATTTTCATCCCACGCACATACCGTATTGAACTCAAGCGAAGCGAACACGCACGTTAAAAAAACACAAACACAAACTTCGATATGAACGTAAGAGCCGCATGAAACTGGGCAAAGAGCTGCATGCGGCTCGGGAGCCGCGGGTTGGCCAGGTCTGGTCTACTTAGTGCAGATCTCAATACATCTGCAGTTCTGAATACAGATTTATAGACACATTTAAAAATCTTAGTACGCACACATGAATTGAGAGACAGTTACACAACTTTTTCACTCACATCTGTAAACAGTTCTGCTATAATAATGGCCCCATGCTGGTACACCTGTCTGTCTCTATACCTGTTGGATGGTCTAAGTGCTGGTCTCACTCTGACCTGTCTGTCTCACAGATGAACTGGTCCAGGCCGGATGGTCCAAGTGCTGGTCTCGGAGAGAGAACCGGCCCTATTATTTCAACAGATTTACCAATCAGAGCCTGTGGGAGGTCCCAGTGCTGGGTCAGCATGACGTCATTGTGAGTTACTGCTTCAATCAATATAGTAAAAATAATAATATTTGTAATAATAACAATAATAGTAATAATATAAAAACATGCCTCTGTCTCTGTGTGAAAAAGGATTTTCTTGTTCTGAAGTTTTTTTTTTTGTCAAATTTTACATCAGTTTCTGTTTACAAACAGTAACTTTAATAACAGGATACTATAAAGATTATGTTTTTTACGATGGTTATATATTGTATGTTATAGTTATGTTATAGTTTCTGTTTATGGTTAGTATGTACAGTATATGTCTGTCTCTGTCTCCCTGACTGTCTCTGACCTGTCTCTCTGCAGTCTGATCCTTTAGGTCTGAATGCGGCTCCGGCAGAGGGTGGGGACAGTAACCTTGGTAATGGTCAGAGAAAGAGGCGGAGCTCTGAGGAGCAGTTGGCGGGGCCTAACAGCGTCAAAAGAGTGAAGGTAAAAGCTGCCGTAGGCCTATATATGTGAAAATATATTTTTCAATTCAATATAAAACTAAGGTTGATGGCGCAATTAAATATTTTCATAAACAACACAATGTTAAAATATGAGTCGTAGAGATCTACAACCAAGTCCAGTTGCCCTTGATTCAACTTTTCTTGGATCAGTGAGGTCATTCACAGACCAAGTTTCAAGATAATTAAGTACATAATCATAGTTAAATAAATGCACAGTAATATAAACATAACTGATATTATTGCATTAAGCCTTGTTTAAGTAAATCTAATCTTCCATCTATGAGTCTCTCTTTACTTAAGTAACCATGATAATTTAAAGACAACAATGTCACACACACTTATTTACAAAAAAATCTTTTAAAAAAGTCCATAGTAGTCCATTGGAGATGGCAATTTCAATTAAAGCAGGTATGGTCTTCATGTAATGATGTACCTGTTCCAATTTGACCACATTCCCCTAAATTTCTCTGTTTCCATTTTTATTGAAAATGTTTTTAATAGTAGTTTGAAATACAATCTCCAGGCATTTATGAATTTCCCAAAACTAGACTCCCATTCCCTTTTAATAATTGCAGTATTTTGTATTTTATTCTTGGGTTTTTAACTCATCCAGATATACTGGGAAGTTAATTTGTGTCATTCAATGAATTGTTGTTCAGTCATTTGAATTGGCAGGGATTAGAAAAGATAACATTTATTTTAATTGACTCGATCCTTGAGGAAAAGCTAAGGAAGGTAGATGAGTCCACCTTGAAATATCTGACTTAAGGGATCTCTCCCTTCTTGAGTTGGCAAATACATGTCTTACGCAGTCTCTGTGTTATCTGTTCACTAATAGTTGTAACTCATTCAGCTCTCAAACTGTGTATGCCTGGACTTTTATGTGGTTTAGGACTAGATATTGCGGATTTCTTTATCTGTGATCTGCCTTATTTGTTCCTGTGTGACTATAGGTAAATTAAACTTAATTTTCATCATCTAGTCTTTGTTGTGAGTATAGTTCTTTTATAGTAACCATCAAAATTATGTGGAATCCTGTATTTCCTCTATTTGACAAAATCTTATTTTATTTATAGTTGGCTGTCTGCTGTTTTTTTTTTTTTTTTATTTATATGCCAGTATTTTCACAGCTTCACTTCCTGCTTCATAATAAGCCTGTTTCAGAAATACAAGTTCCTTTTTTATTTCTTCTGAATTTATTTCATGTCTAATTTTGCAGGTTTTTGATTGCTACTGGTTCTGTTCTGTTCTTTTTGTAGATCTTTTGAGTTGGCTGTACAAATTATTGAGCTTTTTTTTGTTGGTACATCTTTAGTGATGGGGAATGAGAAATTATTTTCCCCCTCTCCATCAGGGCAATTTCAAGAAAAGAGTTGGTGCTCTGTAGCCAAATTAGGAAATGTGGGGGGGTCACCATCTCAAGGCCAATATATTCTTGGCTCCAGTGAGACCATCCAACAGAACATCATTAGTTGCAGAAAATTGGTGAAAGTAGGAACCTAACTTCAAGCAGAGATATTTGCTTCAAGTGCTGTTGTCACAGAGGTGGTTCAGCAGCAGTTGGTGCAGCAGGAGGAGAGCAACTGCAGTGCCTCACCCAGAAATCTGCAGTTGCCGTGTCCCAGGAGGCAAAAGATGGCAAAAGACAATTTCTAACCAGCAGGCATTGCTTTAAGTGCAACATGCATCATGTCAAGACGAACACACATTTTAAGAGTTGACTGAGAACCAGCCAACAGGTGGTGTGTGCAGTGGCTTATGGGAAGCTGAGTCCTCTAACTACCTGTGTGTAATCTAACGAGGTCTGTCTGTTGTTTCCAGGTGGAGCCCACCACGCCCATCTCTCCGAGCACACCCGGGGTCAAACCCTGGAACTCCGCCCCTGAGGACAAACAGACCCAACCAGCCACACCTACAACTCCAAGCCCTGCCCCTGCCCCTGCCCCTGCCCCTGCCCCTGCCCCTGCCCCCGCCCCCGCCCCGTACAGACCAGCTGTGTGAGTACTGAGGCTATGCCCCTTCCTTTTACCACCTTTAGCAGCTCTGATATCTTCTTGTTTACCCAAGTTGTTTATTGTTGTCGTCTTAAGTATCTACTGGGATCTCGACATTCAGACCAACGCTGTGATCAGGGAGCACCCCCCAGCCAACCACTTGCCCCCTCACCCTGAGATTGAGCTGCAGAGAGCTCAGCTGGTCACGAAACTGAGGCAACACTACCACGAGCTGTGTCACCAGAGAGAAGGTACCTAATAACACCTTTACACACCACCTCTGGAGGTCATCCAGAATGCACTATGGTCATGTGTGTAACTGTGTAATCTGACATGGAGAGTCAAGTGGCGTTGCACTCGAGCTGGTATAGACAGCTGTACTGATTAAAATAAGATGGATGAATGAAGCGTTAGAGGCAACTGTGTGTGAAAGTGTCTGTGTATAAAAGCTGTATGAGTACAGTCCATTTACTTGTGGGTCACCTGGATATTTGAACCATACTTAAGGTTATGTTACTGTCTGAATGTCCATGTATTAACAAGATTCCCGTCTGCTTGTCTGTGGTTCAGGTATTGATCCGCCCCGTGAGTCATTCAATCGTTGGCTATTGGAGAGGAAAGTGATTGACAAAGGTCATGACCCTTTACTGCCCAGTGACTGTGACCCCATCATCTCCCCGTCCATGTTCAGAGAAATCATGAACGACATCCCCATCAGGTACCTGTCTGTCTCTCTGACTGACTGTCTGTCTGTCTGCCTCTTCAGACTCAGCTTCACATTTGTGAAAGGAAAATGTGTTGCTTTAAACCTGGACTGGACAGTATTACAACTAATACCTTATCATTGTGTATTGATCTCTGTGGTTTCTCTCAGGTTGTCTCGTATTAAGTACAAAGAGGAGGCCCGGAAGCTGCTGTTCAAATACGCTGAAGCCGCCAAGAAGATGATTGACTCCAGGTAGGTCACAACAGACCAATCTTAGTGTGATATCCTGCTGAGATCATCAGCTGATAGGCAGGTTGATGTTGAGGGACATCTGACCCCTGACCTCTGACCTCTGCAGGAATGCGAGTCCGGAGAGCAGGAAAGTGGTGAAGTGGAATGCTGAAGACACCATGAGCTGGCTGCGCCGAGATCACTCTGCCAGCAAGGAGGACTACATGGTAACCACTGACCTATAACCTCTTCTGTTTTTTTACTGTGCATATATTATCAAGCTGTTTAGTCTCTGGCTTGGATTGTCTATAATGACCATGTTCAAGTAGTAGGTGGTCACTAAAAGTTCCTGATTCCAGAAAAACATTGATGATCAACTTTGCAGTCATGTCTTCAGATCCTCAGCTGTTTGTCTTGGACTCTCAGCTGAATATAGAAGCAGAGCTTTCAGCTGATTACCACCTAGTATTGAGTTGTATCAGGTGGAGGCTACTGGGCACACTTGGTAAACATAAACCAGTATTGAGGGTAAAACCAGAGGATTGTTCCCTTTAGGTTGGGAGGGAGTCCCTGCTTCAGGTGAAGGACTACAGGTGTCTCAGGGTCTGGTTAACCAGCGAGGGTCAGATGAAGTTGAGAGCAACAGGTGAATTGGTGCTACATCAACAGTTTAGCTGCATCAGTTAATTTGCTGCCGTCATAACCCAAACCCAGATTAGATGTAAAATGAACAAATTGATGTTTAGTCCTGGGCTGTTGAGACCTGATTCTGTGGACTGATGGAGGCGTGATGTGTAATTTCACCACTGTGTGTTTTTAGGACCGACTGGAGCACCTGAGGCAACAGTGTGGTCCTCACGTCACTGCTGTCGCCAAAGACTCTGTGGAGGGAATATGCTCCAAGATCTACCAGCTGTCTGCAGACTACAGCCGCCGCTTGAGACAGACACACCTGAGCCTGCTGCAAGACCCGCCCACAGGTACACAACACACACACACACACAGCTGAAGCTGCTGTACCCTGTGTGTTATTGACATGTCTGTATTACGTGTTTCTGTGTGTTCAGAAGCGAGTGCGTCCCCTCAGCAGTCCCGGCTGGTCTACTGTTACCCAGTGCGTCTGGCTATCCCCTCGCCCCCCCTCCCTCGAGTGGAGTTGCACTTTGAGAATGACATGGCCTGTCTGCGCTTCAGAGGAGAGATGGTCAAAGTCAACAGAGGTCACTTCAGCAAACTGGTTAGTACCGGTGATAGTACTGATACTACAGATCTTGTTTTTTTTTTTTACCACTGTTGTGCTAAAGAGAAACTCAGAGCAATGCTATGCAATTTGTCCACAAACACTTTTCATTCATTTAATCATTTAGCAGACGCTTTTATCCAAAGCGACTTACAGAAAGGGGAACAATCAAGGTTAAGTGCGATAAGAAGTGTTAGCGCAGCAATAAGTGTTAGTGATGATTCTTTAAGTGTAGATTTGTCATGTAGTGCTAGGAGAGAAGGTGCTCTCTGAAGAGCTGGGTCTTCAGGAGTCTTTTAAAGGTAGAGAGGGACGCCCCTGCTCTGCTCTTGTGTCAGGAGTTGAGTAGTATGTTGAGTTAGTATGTTGAGTCTCATTCATATAACTCCACTCAATTTTACTTTATCTGTTCATGTTATGTTACCATCACAGAAAATAACACTTCCTGGGAGGGATTATGTCCTTTCAGCCACTGGAAGATTTTTAATGTTAATGTGTTTATTTGACAGTAGCTGAGCAACAAACAGCAGCAGCTGGAGTTAGTCAGTGAATTAGAAAAGTTTCATTCCACAATAGTTAATTTGTACTGTTCACCAGAAGAGGGCGATATTCACCTGAAAATTGTGTAAAAAGAGCATCTGTGTTTATGTTGACCCTCTGTCTACCTGCCTATCTGACCATCCGCTTGTCTGCCTGTCTGTCTGCCTGCCTGTCTTTCTGTCTGTGTGTCCAGGAGTTGTTGTACAGGTACAGCTGTATAGATGATCCACGCTTTGAGAAGTTCTTGTCCAGAGTCTGGTGCCTCCTGAAGAGATACCAGGTGAGCTGTCTCTTTGTCACCCAATCAGCTTTTACCTGGTCTCACCTGACAGTTTGTTTTTGGTATCAACTCAGTTCACCAGTGAGTTAACGAGGTGTGTCTGTGTGTGTAACCAGGAGATGTTTGGCAGCGGTGCTAATGAGGGGACAGGCCTGCAGGGGGCACTGCCAGTGGCAGTGTTTGAAGCGTTGAACCGACAGTTTGGAGTTTCCTTCGAGTGTTTCGCTTCGCCGCTCAACTGCTACTTCAAACAGTTCTGCTCCGCTTTTCCCGACATGGACGGCTTCTTCGGATCCAGAGGGTGAGACGGATGTTGAACGCCTGTACACTGTGGGACAGTGGCAACTTGTTTGCAATAATCATAAAACGCAGTTATCTCACAGTTTCTTTAACACGATCAGTGTTTCATAGACTCAGTGTTGGTGTGTATCGCAGTAAAGTGGGAGTAACTCAGTGTGTGTTTTCAGGCCGTTCCTGTCGTTCTCTCCAGTCAGTGGCTCATTTGAAGCTAACCCTCCCTTCTGTGAAGAGCTGATGGACGCCATGGTGACGCACTTCGAGGTCAGTGCACAATACTGATCTGTACTGGTTTAAACCAGTCTAGATTGTATTGGCTTGTACTATACTGGTCCATACTGGTCTGAGCCAGACTGTACTGGTCTTGTATATTCAGGTTGACATATTGCTGTCTTGTCTCTCTGGCAGGAGCTGTTGAATCAGTCCTCTGAGCCTCTGTCCTTCATCGTCTTCATCCCTGAGTGGCGTGACCCTGTGACCCCGGCCCTGACCCGGATGGAGGGAAGTCGATTCCTCCGTCACCAGCTGAGCGTCCCGGCCTACGAACACGAATATCGGTCTGGGAGTCAGCACATCTGCAAGAGGTACTGATACTACACTGTACTGCGCTGATATTAACTATACTATTGTGTTACTGCACTGATACTGATCTTTACAAGACACTAGTACTTCCTGCACTTGATTAAACAGTCCCTTGGTTGTCCTGCAGGGAGGAGATGTACTACCCTATACTGTAGTTTGTACAGTACTGTATTAATCTCTGTCTGTATTTGCAGAGATGAGATGTACTACCGGGCAGTACACGGTACTGCAGTACTCTTCCTTCAGAACGATGCAGGTTTCGCCAAGTGGGCTCCGACTCCAGAGCGTCTGGCCGAACTGACAGCGGCATACCGCCCTGCCTCCTCCCGCACCTCCTCCCTGTCTTCTCCTGGCCCCGCCCATATTGCCCCTGGAGATAGAGACTCCACCCCTAAGGCCTCTGATAGGATGCAGAGCAGTGTGATGTCACCAGGGGGCCATGACAACAACAACAACAACAACAACAACAGCAGCAGCAGCAGCAGTAGTAGTGGCAGCAGCAGCAGTCCTCTCGACAAGATGGCCGCTGTGTAGAGGGTATGGCCACGCCCCCTCACCTTCTGGAAAGTTGTTTAAGGTTTCTGTGTTTCACAGATTTAATTTGTTCTGATCGTCGTCGCGTCTGTTCAGATTGTCCCTCACCAGCACCTGTAGCACACCCTCAGTTTCTCTCAACGTACCCACAACGCCGTTCTATCACCCCTGCCAGCAGGGGGCGGAGCCAGAGCATCACACTGAAGCCTGACTTAACCCTTTCAGCCGTTCAGTTAGTTTTCACTTATCCCTTCACTCTGGTTCATCCCTGCTCACGTCAGCTGTTCTGATTACTCGAAGCTCTGATATCACAGCGTCTGGAGCTTTTCTTTCACCTGCAGCTGATTCACATCCAGGTGTTGTTGCTGCTGTTGTTTAGCAACAAACATCAGCTACTAAGAAAAGAGTTCATCAGTGAGCAGCGACGTGTTGGAGCTCCAGCAATAAAAAAACCTTTTCATTCACCTGTGATGTCACTGCTCCTCTGGGTCACTGGAGGACTTCTGATTGGTCCCCACACCGACTGGGCTTGGTGATTGGTTGACAAGGCAGCTATCGTTTCTATTGGACTCGTCTTTCTTTCTTGAGTCGGACAGAATTCAGTGGCATCCCGCTTCCACGCCTCCTTAGGACGGCCTGACTGATCTGTGCTCGTCCTTCAGATGATGTACCTCCTTCGACCAGGGTGCGTTATGGAAACTGAAAATTAAGCAGGGAGGAGGAGGCAGAGCCTCTGTGGAGAGGTCAAATTTACTGGTTGAAGGAGGCGGAGTCAGAACTTGGACTAAGATTCAGACTGGTCAGCGCGGACAGACGACTGAAAGACGGACTTCATCTTCCCGCCTCCTCAGAGGTCCTTTTACTTCCTGTGCTTTCATTAGACTGGAAGTTTGATCAGAGACGGGAGGGAGGTGTTTGCATTGCAGGTATTAAACCAGGTGTGTTGTGTTTGGTAGCAGGTGGAGCTGCAAGAATAGGGATGTGAAGTGTGAGGAGTTATTTTAGGATCGCTGCAGTAAAAGTCTGGTTCTTGTTCTGTGTGCACAGACAGGATTTAATCACACCATACAACATGTTGTTTGCAAACATATGAACTACTGTGACTTTTTTTCTCAAAACATTACAACTTTTTTATAATAATAGTTCGTCTCATTGTCCAGGAGACTTGTGGTTTCTGTGTTAATGAACATTTAGTAAATATTTTAAAAGAAATGTTGACAAACCCAGGCTCCTCACACTTCGTAATCCAGTGCTTTGCAGCCAGCAGCTGACTCTTTTCTCTGATTGGCTGATGAGTCGTCTTATCAGGCGTCTGTTGCCGAGTGTAATCAATTCCTGCTGTTGCAGCAGCAGCTGTGTAGATAATGTACAGTTCAACTGATGTGAAGTCTGTTGATGTTATTTTCCTCATCTGCTGTTAAATTGATTGAAAAACAAATTAAAATGTTTAACCATTTTTTTATTTGATTTAATTTAACAATTTTTTAAAGAGATGGAGATCTGTTTCCTGTATTACAAAGCTTAAGATAGTTTGTTTAAAACTAAACCAAAGTGTTATTAAGAAAATCTATAACTTGTATGTAAAAGTAGAAGTGTGTATCCATCAGTAATGCTGACGTCTAACCAGCAGAATACTCCTCCACCTTATTTTTATAATTCTCAGCTGTTCTCTTTTCTGTAAGTGATCTGTTTGTTTTTTTATGGGATTTTGTTTTTGGTTTTGTTCTTGTGCATGAAACTTTCAGACTTTAAATGATATTTGTAATCCTGAATGTTTTCCAGGCCGAGTCTCCAGGCTGATTGGCATCACTACACTGCATCAGGCTTCACAGAAAACAGTCACACAACATGTTTTATCTGGCCTCAACGTTTTAATTTTAACTGCTGTGTTCAGCTTTTTTAAGGGAGTATACCAACATTTTGTGTGTAACAGTTTTGTATTTGTTTGAAGGTGGATTTATTTTGATTTTGATAAGCTAAGTTTCATAGTATCAGCCCGCTTCTGGTCTTCGTGGTAAAATAGGCTAATGTTGGACTATTTCATTAATATTTCACATGTTGGTATTACTACGAAACCACATTACACTAAAGACTAAAGAAAACAAACTTAGACATTCTCTTGTGACTTGTTATAATTATAACATTTGGATCTAATACTTACAAAGTTCTTGAAATTATGATAATAATTATCATAATTTCAAGAAAACTATATTTTCTTATTTTCATTTGATTCATATCTAATAAATACAAGATAAAATTCTTGTAGTTATATAGTAATGTGTATTATAATCACAGGACAACTGTTGGAATCCCTATTTGCAAATTTTGATTTTTTTTCTCTATATCTGATAATTACAAGCTAAATATCATAATTATAGGAGAATTGTTTTGTAATCATCAGATATGGATGACTGATTAATGCAACTAATTAATGTCTAGAGTTTTCTCATCATAACTTCTGTATCTCATATTTAAAAGAAAAAATTTCTTGTAGTTAAGATCTATCAAATAATTAGATCTTCGTTTCAGTTTCATGAAAACATCTATGTAAGATTTCATAATCACAAGAAAACTGCTACAATTAACAGATCTTTTTGTGCATTTAAAGATCCTCAGCTCAAAAATGTCTCATCACGAAAAAAGACGAGAAAATCATCGTAATTACAATTACGAAAAATGTTTTCTTGAAATATAAATAATTTTGTTCAATAGAAGTCACCGTAAGAGTTTGTCTCCGTTTTGTTTCTTTAATAAATGTGTAAACGTGTTTCTTTATATTTCTGATTCAAACAGGCTTTTCAGCGTCAGACTCTATTTAGTCAAGGAAGCCGGCGATGAAAATAGTTTGATGTTTTTATTTTGTAGCTGAAGTACAAACTAGAATGTTTTCTCCTTTTCAACCGGAGTTTGGTGATAAATGTGAAGTGAGTCTGATCGACGAAGACTCGGCTGTCCGTGGTCCTCACAGCTGGAGAATGTAAATACAGTCTGTCCTTCGTCCCGCCTGCAGACAAACTGCAGCTTCACTCCCAGTAAAAATATATCCAACCCAGAACAACCAGCCCGACTCGTCTGCTCATTTATACTCCACACACTGACACACACTGATTATATGTTCCCCACACATGTTCTGCTGAGAACACAGGAGACTTTCATCAAGTTTCCACAGGTACTCCAGAGTAGTGTTTTATTTATAAGGTTTCGGTAATGTTCTCCTGGTGGAACCATCCCAAATAGAACAAAATACAATTTCATTGTCCACAAAAGGTGGAAATTTGCCTGAATTGACACAGAACAAATATGTAAACAGAACCTTTTAACACTGGTGAGAGATGCCAGTAAAATACTTGTTAATTACTAGGCTCTAGGCACTTGGAATAAATTGATGATCTGTAACAGCTTGAAACAGTCTTTTAACAGACTTTTATCAGAACTATATTTATTATTTTTTCTTAAGATAAAAAGGGCTTGTCAGTTTTCCTTTAATTTTCACTTCCATGTCATAATTTCAACCGTTTGTCTTTATTGATGGTCATGTAAAGTCTAGTGTTTACAACCAGGAAAAATTAGCTCGTTCACAACACAAAATAAAATCGAATTTAGATTTGTGTAGCTGGTGCATTTATTTATTTATTATTTTAATCTTTTTTTTTTATGAGACTTTATCATGAAGTACAAAACAGTTCAGACAGGGTCAGAGGGGAAGGCTGTATCATACACTCCTCCAAAACAGTATCACAGGTTTGCCCTTCCTTATATACAGTACAGTATTATTCACACTTACACAAGTAAACACACAAACCAGTCCAACCAAATACAACAATAAACTGTTAACATAGACAAAAACAAAAAACAAACAAAAAAAGTGGTTTCCCAGCTGTGGTCCACTTAGGTAGACCTTTATTTTGAAATGTGTCCGGAAACGTTGTCGTCGTCGCTGCTAGCTTCACAGCAGCGGAAACGAGTCATTTCCTGGAAACAAACGTCAAACAATCCGAGTTGATTATTTGTTATCGGGTTATCGATTATCGGGTTATTGATAGTCATCTGCCAGCCTCTCGGTCTCTGTCGGCGCTGTGGCTCCGGTAACACTCCGCTAACGGAGATCGATCACATCAATTGGAGAATAAACATCATTAGCTTCCGCTGTTAGCTTTAGTTGCCGTCAACCTAGCCTGGCCCGGCCCACCAGAGTTAGCCCGGCTGGACCCGGATCGGACAGATCGGGACAAGAACCGTGTCCACCATGGGAGCCCATCGCAGTGAGGGAGGCCGGGACTGGCTGGAGCAGGACGGACAGGAGCAGCCTGAGCAGAGCCAGGTAAGAACCGGAGCTAAAGGCGGCTAACGGGTTAGCTTAGCTCGCCGCTATCGGAGCTCAGATGTTATTTAATTTTCTTTTTACATTGAGAATACAGTTATGTGAAATAGTGAAATACTGGAAATCCTCACGATTGATTGCAACTAAAAGCCAAGACCTGTCCTACAAACTGAAGACGTGATCGGTAAAACAGCAAAACCGGAAAACAAAGAAACTGTGAAAATGATGTGAGACCAGTTCTCCGGGAGAGAACAGCTGAGAACATGTTCTGACTGGAGCTGAGGAACCGCTGCAGCTCTGTGAAGTGAAGAACATGTTCTCACCATTGCTGTAGTTACTGAAGCTGAAGAACATGTTCTCACTGCCACTGTAGTTCTGTAAGGTCAAAAACATGTTCTCACCAAAGCTGAAGAACATGTTCTCATCCAAGCTGAAGAACATGTTCTCACCAAAGCTGAAGAACATGTTCTCACCAGCATTAGAGTTGTTTCCCTATGACAGTGCGGACCAGCAGGTGTGCATCTTTTCAGTAAACACAGCTCACACATCATCTCGATGGACACACTCACTCGCTGTAAAGGTTTGATGGAAACTTGATGACAAGAACCTGAACCTCTCTTGTTCTCCTCCCCTCTCTCTCTCTCTCTCTCTCTCTTTCTCTCTCTCTCTGTCTCTCTCTCTGTCTCTCTCTCTCCCTGTTTGCAGAAGCCTTGGAACGTGATGATCAAACACAGACAGATTCACAGACGGGGACGACGCTCACACATGACAGTCAGGTAAGTGCAGTACTGCTTAATACTGGTCTATACTGGTTATTCTAGTAATGAAGCAGTTCATATCATGTGTTGTTTCACATTCATAGCGTTGACCTCAAGTATTCATGTGAAAAGAGACAGAAAAAAAAGAGCTGATGTGTAAACCCTGCCCAATTTCTCACCCGACCAATCAGGAGTGAGGAGGCTGTAACGGTGCAGTAATGGTTTCTAGTGTAAGTTCAGACCTGCAGTAGATCTGTGAGAGACTCCCTGTTATTTACACGCACATACAACACAGTCCTGCTGATGCTTTCACGTCAGTCGACTGAGATACTGTCGCAGGTAACATAGTCACATCAGTAAAGGCAAAGAAGACGGCCAGTAAACAGCAATGGAGACAACACAGGATTTCAAATGTAGTGAGGAGGGAAAGAGTTTGAGGGTGAAGCTCAGTTCATACTCAACCTGTGTGTGTGTGTGTGTGTGTGTGTGTGTGTGTGTGTGTGTGTGTGTGTGTGTGTGTGTGTGTGTGTGTGTGTGTGTAGCTACACGGATCCTCAGGTGTCCATGGACCTGTTGAGGGCAGTGCTTCAGCCCAGCTTCAATGATGACATCATGGCTGTGTTCAGGAAGTACCAGAAGGTCAGAGGTCTCTCTGGACAGATCCAGATACAGATGATTGTTGTGATTTTCATCTTTCGGACACTTTTCTGTTCTTATTTTGGACAAAAAGCAGAGTTGTTAGCGGTGGAGACCATCTTGCGAAAGGATCACATCAGCTACGACACCCGTCAACATGTTGATTTTCCAATCCATGAGAATGATTAGTTATTATTATTATTATTATTATTATTATTATTATTGCATTACAGAACTTAGGATAGATATAGATGATATAGATAAGTATAGATAGACAAGTAGACTGATACCTGCCAAAGTACTCAAAGCCACCTCTGTGTTAGTTCCTGCCATACAATGTGTCTAATTAACATAATTAACCACTTAACCATTAACTGACAATAAGAATTGTGACTGATCAATACTATTAATTGAAATATTAAAATTTTCTGGTACATCAGTACCATCTGATGTGTGTGTCCAAACACACACACACACACACACACACACACAGAAAACAATACCGGCCCTGCTGTCATGGTTGCTCAGCAGGTGTGAGCAGGTGTTGTTGTTGTTTGTGTTGCAGTTCTTTGAGAAGGCAGCGGAGAACGTGAAGGAGAACGTAGGAGAAGACATTCAGACTGATCAGCTGATCAGAGAGGCCTGCAGGAATGTTCTTGAAAATGTGAGGTTACTGTACTGTTGTCTGACCTCTGACATTGATGGTCATGTGACCCTCTGTACTCACCTGTTCTTTACTCACTCTGATTGTAAAAAGAAAAAAATAATTGTCTGAGATCATGAGATGACCTCATGACCTTTGACCTGACCTATCTTTCTCTTTCTCTGTGGTTACCATGGTTTCCTTTGATGTCATCACCAGGCCAAACAGCTTTTTCCAGATGGGGAGGTGAAGAGGGTGGGACCAGAGGTCACCATCAAGGTAGGAGCCCTCACATTGAACAATCGGATCATCAGAAACATTTTGAAACCTGTTGTGGTTCTGATTCTGGTCTGGTTCCTTGTGTCCTGACAGAGGTCCAGACCTGCTGATGAAGACTGCAGTCAGAGAGGAAGCCCCCTCCTCAAAAAGGTAGCGTGACCTATGACCAACACTCTGATGTAAACACCTTCAGTCTGCAGGTTAAACACTAATGTGGTTTCCTGCTCAACAAAGCTGGTTAAAGAATATTTAAAAAAAAAAAAAATCAAATTTCTTAATTTCATTTGTAAATGTGAGGGAGAGCTGCAGGTCTGAAGAAGTCTGAACAACAGAGTTCAGTTCCCTCAGTCAAACATGGTTTGAAAGTTGTGAACTGTCATTTCCAAAGTTGGCAGAAACATCAGTCATACGCACATCAGTTTGTTGTTAGGAAGCTGTGAAGTTCATTGAACCTGATCAGAAACTCTGCCCCCAACACGAAGGTCAGGTGTGAAACAGATGTGTGACAGACAGATGTGAGACAGGTGGAGGTGTAAGTTTTATTAACATTGATTATTTTGTGTCTTCAGAGAAAAACTCGTCCCAGCGCTGCACTCGTCTCCTCTGATCGACCTCTGACCTTCTCTCAGTGAGTATCTGACAGGTGACATCGCCAGTATCCAGGTAAATGATCACACCTGACTAACCCTCTGACTGTTTATCCTCAGAGTGAAGCCGAAGTCTGAGCCCGTCAAGAGAGAAGGACCAAAGGTGAGTCAGATCTCACCTGGCAGACTCACAGACGCTCACTCAGGTGTTCTCAGATGCAGTCAAACTACTGCAGGTGTGAAGATGCAGGTGCATCAGTACAGACCCAGAGGTCTGATCCAAACTGGCACGACACCGACAAAACAGCCAACACCATGTGAAACGTTGTTCATGAAGCTGAGCTGTAGACCAGCACCTACTGTGTTCTGCAAGTTAAAATTACTTTTTTGTCAATAGAGTCTGGTTAGCAGGGCTCATCATAGGTTCACAAAAAAGCAGAATATCGAGTTAAAACCGACTAATCTCATGTATGTAGAAGTCTGTGTGGCTAAACCGCAGCCTGGTGTTGAGATTTAATGAAAGTAAACAGTGCATGGCCGTGTGTATTGGCACTGCACTCCTTCACGTGCTGCAGGGATTTAATAAACTGAAACTTTTCATGCAGTATTAAGCAGCTGTGGACAGCAGATACTAAAAGAGTCACTCACATTCATTCATAGATCACTGCAGACTGATGTATTGACTTTCCTGCTTTAACCACATTAAACCATATTTTCTGAAGCCTGTCTGTTTAGTCGCAGCATAGAGTATGTGTGTGCATGTGTGTGTGTGCTTACCTGTCTCTCTGTGTTTCAGTGGGATCCGTCCAGACTGAACGATGGCACCACATTTGTTCTCGGCTCCAGAGCAAACAAGTGAGTCTGTACCATGTTAGAGTGCCACAGCATTTGCTTCAGATACTGAGATGATCTGTGATTTACTGTGCATTTGTGTTTTTACCAATCACATCAAATGAATTGAAGTGACTGACTTTAACAAGTGAAACCAACCCAGCAGGAAACTCTGAGTCCATATGTTTAGTCATAAATGTCAGTGACCTGTTTACATGGTTTTACAAATACAGATGATGGTTTTTGTGTTTTATTATTTTCACACTTCCTCCTGTAGTGTATCATTGATATATTTAGATATAATGTAGATGTCAACTCCTCATGTCTGAGAGCAGATCCACAGGTCGACTCACTGTGAACCTGTTACTGTGATGTCACTGTGCAGGGCTCTGGGGATGGGTGGGACCAGAGGACGAATCTACATCAAGCACACCGACCTGTTCAAGGTAACCACACACGCACACACACAGAGCAGTGTAGTGCTGCATTAACACAAACCGATAGCTGTCAGCAGATGTCAACACTGCCGTGTCCACAGTCACACCTCTGTCCCACCTGCCTCTCCTCTGTCACAGCCAAAGGATTCAGTCTGAAGGAGAAACCTAAATCTGAGCAGAGACCAGTCTAATCATCACACAACAGCACACCCTAGCCACCGCCAAGTCACATTGTGTGTTACTTTGTGTATGCTGCAATTTAATAATACTTTGTGTGTGTGTGTGTATGTGTTTGTCAGTATGCTGCAGATGCAAAGGACAAGCAGTGGTTGGCAGAGCGACACCACATGAGAGCGACAGGAGGGAAGATGGTGAGAAGAAACACAGACACTGTAACATGTAAATGATATATTTAAAAAAAGAAAAGAGTCCAGGTCTGTATTTACCTCCGAGTCCAGGTTTTTGTGTGGGACCGGCTGATTGTAGAATTCTGTCAGGTGTTCGCTTCCCCTGAATGATCTTAAACTACCATGAATGAAACTCAACACTTCCTCCTCAAATTTCTCATTAAAAGTCTTGCACCTCTTCATTCACAGGTAGCCTTTTAATGTGAAAATGTGTTGTGTAATTCAGTAGAAGAAGGGACTGGGCTACAGTTAAAGACACATTGTTATGAGCAGAGTGGTGACTGTTGTTGTGACTGGTGTTTTTTTTTTACCTGAGCTTGAAGTGTTCTGTCTGTTGCGGCTGTTGTTGGAGACTTAAGTTAGGTTTGTTATCAGCTGAGTTTCATGAGAAAATGAAATGTGTCTTCATCATGTTCACCTTCACTCTATGTGAAAAGACTCACCTGCTGCTTGTCAGGACTTTGAACACCTCAAGGGTTTTGTGATCTCTTTGAGCTTCATCTAAGACATGATGAATCTGAATGTAGTGTCCATGTTGTAAGTGTTTATTAAGTCAGCTCCACCAAAAGCAGAGAAATCCCTTAAAACCAAAGTACTGACCAGCAACAGGTTAATCGTGTTCAGGTGAAGGTGCACATGATGAACCTACAGCTGTGCAGAGACTGAGTTGTGTTCAGGTGAGTCCTGGTGTTGAACCTGCTCAAAACAAAAGAGTTCACCAGAGTTTTATTGACTGTTAGATCCCTTTTGTCTGGATTTCCAAGCTTTATATGGTGATTAATTCATAAATTCACAAGACCTGGACCCATGTATGGATCACAGGTATACAGGGGCCCAAAGGGGTCAGCGCCTCTATATGAAGTGAATATTTATAGTAACAAAGATACAGAGACTCAACAGTGAATAATGTGATATAAAAGTTTTAAATCTAACTTGAACTCGGAAGAAACTCTTGGATTTAAAACATATTTAATACCTTACCTTGTATAGCTGCACCTGAACGCAGCACTTTAACATTTTTGTGCTTGTGTATTTAGGCCTACCTGCTGATTGAGGAGGACATCCAGGATCTTTCCCGCAGTGACGAGTACAAGTGAGTCTGATGTCATCTGTCTGTCTCTATGTTGACCACTGCGATGAACCCCCCCCATGTGGTTCCATGCTAACAGCTCTCTACTTGTGTGTGTGTGTTCAGGGACTGTCCAGACGTCAGGATGGATGAGATGAAGCCGTTCAGTGTTCCTCTCTGGATGGTGGAGAAGATGCAGAGAGCCATGGAGGCTCAGAGAGACGCTGATCTCTGAGCCCCACCACCACACAGAACACATGACCTCTGACCTTCCATCCCCAACTACTGAACACATGACCCCTGACCCCCGACCCCCCCAGCCAAGAATTGGATGAATAATTAACCAGTCAGAGAAGAGAGATTGATCATGTGACCATCTGACTCTGAACTGATTGGCTCCTTCCATAGTTTTTATTTACTGTTGTTTTTTAAAAATGAAATAAAAACTGTCTCTGACATAAGGACGTGTTTGTTGTGTGTTCATCACCTGAACCAGATCAGGACTAGTTCACTTCCTCCAGAATCTAACAATAACACAACTGACAGGTAAAAAGGTGACAACACACTCAGGTGGTAACATTACAGACTTTATTTATAAAAATAAACAAACAGAAACAGGAAATTACATCATCAGGAGGGGCAGGGCATCACTCAATCCCTTCCTGTTTGTCTTTGATGGCAACTCTGAAGCGTTCCTCTAGCAGAGACAGCTCACTGATCAGGTCAGTGATGGCGTTCGTGAATGCTTCCTGTCAAGAAATAGTCAGTTCCTGTCAATGAAACATCTTATTCTGTCAAAATAAAAGTCATCTGAAGGTTGTGTGTGTGTTACCTCTGGACTGTTATCAAGTGTGTGTGTGTTTTTCCTGTGGACTATAGTCAGTTGTGTGTGTTTCCTGTAGACTGTGGTCAGGTGTGTGTGTGTGTGTTTCCTGTAGACTGTGGTCAGGTGTGTGTGTGTGTGTGTGTGTGTGTGTGTGTGTTACCTGCGGACTGTAGTCAGCTGTGGTCTGTACTCTGATGACGATCTTGTGCTCCAGAGGATGAGGAACTTTGTAACCAGCAAACAGAACCTGAGGATCCTTCAACAGCTGACTGACACACAGAAACAGACGTGATCAAGTATTAATCACAATCGTATTGATCAGATTCAGGTGTAAAAGTTACAGATCACATAATTGTTAATGTCTGATCAGAGAAGGAATGACCAGTGATATTGATCCTACACAATTATGTTTTTAGACAAAGTTGAATAATCAAAAAGTTCATTTTATTGTGTGAAATCTTAAAATCTGCAACAAGTGTATTCATGTTCTGAACTGTATAAAGAAAATTAACTCCCTCTCTATACTGGCCTCAGTAATCCTGTATTAGTTGGATTGTGGTTAATACTGCAACTAAACTTTACTTTCAACTTGCTGGTTATTTTATCGATTAACAGTTATGTCCATAAAATGTCAGAAGACAGTGAAGAAAGTGAGGTGACGTCTTCAGTTTAGCTTGACTCTCACATGACTTTGACTAACTAACTGATCTGTGTTCATTCGGATGAGCTGAATTTATAAAACTAATACATTATTATTCATGAAATAATACTGGCTCAGAGACCTTTCACAATAAGAGCTGCTATATTGAGCCTCCTGTTAGCTCCGTGTTTTGCATTCGATTAGCATTGTTAGCAGTCTGTTAGCATCGTTAGCATCTTACGCTCGGATGATGTTGCCCAGCGTGTGGTCCTCCTTGTTCAGGGTGAAAAGACAGGCGTTGGGGACCTTTGTGTCCTTGCTGATGCTGATCTTCTTTTCTCCTTCAAACAGCAGAAACGACTCGAAGGCGGGAGGCGCGTTCATCTTTTCTGAGTACGAGCCGAGCGGAACCGACCAAGAACCACTGCTTCAAAATAAGACGATTACTTCCGGATCATTCTTCTTCGTCAGATCTAAACCTGGATGACGTATCTAAAAATGGCGCCCATTCAGTTCGATACAAGTTGCTCGCCTGGCGCATACGCCGAAAAAGTTTCTGGCTTCCGGGTTACTTCCGCGTTATGCGGCCCATAGAGACTGCGCAGTAGTGTCTCTCCCATAATGCCTTTGGGCGATGAGAACGAGCGAAAAACGTTCTCGATCTGGCGCCGCGCGTTCACGAGTGCGTTCACTGTGTGCACATCCTCCTAAACTTTGATTTATCAGTCAAACTGTTGCTGAGTGACTCTCAGTGCTGCAACATGGAGACAACAAACATGTTTACAAGGTCTTCCACCTGCATTTATTTAGATTTGTTATTCTGAGTTTACTGTGTGAGCAATCACCACTGGAAGTGATCACACACTCATCAACCTCATATCATTTTACAGGCTTTATATCTGAAATGAATTCAAGATCTTGCTGACTGAGAAGAAGAGTGCATTTAGGTGAGGGATCAAGGTGGAGCTGCAGAGGGAGCAGACTCAGCTGATGGAGATTCACGCCCACAGATAAATTCTTTAAATCATATGTCTGGTAATTTCCATTGAGTTGTATTGATGTCAGACACAGACGGGTAAAACAAGCTGCTGCCACTGCCCCAGACAGACAAAGTGATGAGAGACGAGGAAGTGACGTCCTCACTGATGAGATGACTGACAGACTGAATTTTCATTTTGACCCCTACAGAGTGTAGTGACTTGTAAATGTACATTTTGTATTTGAATATTGCCACTTTTCAATTTTCATTTAATATGCTCATAGGACGCCCACATGAGTGTGTGAAAATGAAAATGCTAATTGGATTGCTGCATTTTCTTTTTCATTAAATGGTGTGTACTGTGGGATGTGGGGTCACATGACTGCTGGCCTGAGCAGGACAGGTGAGCTGACTGGGCAGCTCACACAGGTGTCTTGAGTTTTCTTTGTTCTGTGTCCTGAGCTCATTCTCTGATCGGCCTTCAGCTGAGCTGCTTCCCTCCATCTTTCCACCTTTGTTCCTGAGTGTGTAGAGTGAGTAGTTTATTTCATTATATTTCCTCAAGTCATGTTTATCCTGTTGAACATCTCATCTCCTTGGTGAGCTGGATTAGTTACTCACTTGAGATTCAAATGTTGGCAGTTGTGTTCACTTCACACTCAGACTTTATGAGCAAACAATGAAGCCTTGATTGGTGCAGGGTGTCAGATGAGGTTCAAACTGTAAACTGGACACCACTGAAATCCAGGACGACCACAGCTGCTGTTTTCAGTTTGCTGCAGAGGCTTTTCTTTATTTTGAAGGAGACTCAGTTTGTCTGGAGTTTGAGTTTGTGGGTCACCTGTGGAAAAAAAATCTCACTCATCTTAATATTTTTTTAAAAATCGCATGAAAATCAACAGTAGTTCGCAGGTTTCTGGGGCAAGATTACTCAGCTTTAGCAGCAAAAATCCCCAAACACACGCACACCAAACAAACCTATTCAAATGATATGGTTGTTATGGTTTAATATTTGAGTACATGGTCTTCCAGAAAACGCATGTTTAAATAGTAGGAACCTTGTCTTGTATTCTCGTTTTCTTCCTCTGAGTGTTGAACATAGTTCAGACACAGAGCAACACTTCAGTCCTGTCACTAGAGGTCACCACAGACCTGCAGCTCAGAGAGGAGCTTCCTCCTGTGGGCTCATTGTGTGCACATCCTCCAAAACTTTGATTTATCAGTCAAAAAACTGTTGCTGAGTGACTCTCAGTGCTGCAAAATGGAGACAACAAACATGTTTACAAGGTCTTCCACCTGCATTTATTTAGGTTTGTTATTCTGAGTTTACTGTGTGTGCAATCACCACTGGAAGTGATCACACACTCATCAACCTCATATCATTGTACAGGCTTTATATCTGAAATGAATTCAAGATCTTGCTGACTGAGAAGAAGAGTGCATTGAGGTGAGGGATCAAGGTGGAGCTGCAGAGGGAGCAGACTCAGCTGATGGAGATTCACGCCCACAGATAAATTCTTTAAATCATGTGTCTGGTAATTTTCATTGAGTTGTATTGATATAAGACACAGACGGTAAAACAAGCTGCTGCCACTGCCCCAGACAGACAAAGTGACGAGAGACGAGGAAGTGACGTCCTCACCTATGAGATGAGACTGTCTCTCAGCATCTTATCACTTATTGTAATACATTTAAAAATCTTTAAATCTCATCTCTGGTCATTTCCTTACGGGTAACAAGCTACAACCACTGCCCCAGTGACAGAAACATTACAACTGACGAGGAAGTGACGTCCTCACTGATGACCTGCCTCAATGAGAGGACTGAGTGCATTTTCATTTTGACCCTAAAGAGCGCAGCGACATGTAAATGTAAATGCAGTGGCCTGAGGGCTGTTTGTTCATTATGTTTAAATACTGTCACTGCAGAGCAGGTTCAGTCTTTGAACATCATCATTTTAATATGTTCATAGATGAGTACACACATGAGTATGTGAAAAAGAAAATGCAAATTGGAGTACTGCATTTTCTTTTTAAATGATACTTAAAGCATCCTGTGGGAAGTGGGGTCACATGACTGCTGGGCTGAGGAGCACAGGTGGAGAGTTGGGCAGCTCACACAGGTGTCTTGAGTTTTCTTTGTTCTGTGTCCTGAGCTCATTCTCTGTTTGTCCTTCAGCTGAGCTGCTCTCACCTTTGTTCCTGAGTGAGTCGTTTATTTCATTATATTTCCTCAAGTCATGTGTATTTTGTTGTTCAGTGGTACATTTAATCTCCTTGGTTTGTTCTCCCATGATTATATATTTAAAGTGATAATGTTTGTACTGATTTTGATTTAGAATTGTTTGTTGATTTATTCAAGATAAAGTGATAGAATTTGACCTGTTTGCTTTCTTTCATTTGTAGACATGTGACCACTCACTCCTGACTGACTGCAAGCAAAAGATTAAACACCTTCAGATGGAACCTGCTTGTCCTGCTTTGCTCACATTCATTCAGTCCAGTGTTTTATCCTAGAACACATACATGTGTCAGAAATCTCAATTCTATCATGGATCTTATTTCAGTTTCAAGTTTATATGATAATTCTATTGAAGTCTTCTATAGGCCTTTGTAATGAGCTTAATGTTTATAATTTAGTTATTTTCCTGCAGCAGATGCTTTGAGGACAGACCACTATAATCATGGACTGGATGCTACAATCATGATCAGGATTGTGCATTTAAAGGAGAACCAACCCTTTGACAGAACTCACTGTTCTTATTCCTGAGCCTCAGAACAGTTTGGTCAGTATTTGTGAACATGCAGCTCTTCACTGAAGTTAGAAACCAAAGAGAGAACATTAATGTTCGATGTCGACCTGGTTTGCTCTTTAACAGTGAACGGGGCTCTGATGCTGTGAGGCCAGAAAATGTTTATATCATTTCTTGGCCCGAAATCAGATTCAAATTTCAAACTTTGTGCCCAATTTAAAGCCAAATGAGACACAACGCAGCTACTGTAGATTATAGGGTCAGCACGGTAACTCATCTCCCCCAGTGGCTCAAATTAATCTCAGCTGCAGACGATGAGAACAAACCTTTGACTTTTTCAGTCGATCGTTCCAGAGTCTGTTTTTCTGCTGTTTGTTCATTTGCTCTCGATGTGAGTGACTCAATTAAAGACTGATGCATTTCCTGCATTAAACATTTTCATTGATCACTGACAGATTTTAATCAGTGTTTTGATGGAGGACACAGCTGCGAACATTTCAGAGTCAGTGTTGTCGTGTTGTCTCTGGAGGATTCTCTGGTTTCCAGCTTTAGGACAGTGACGTGTTTTCAAACACAGACTTCACTGTTCCTGGGGCCCAGGAAGCACTGGAGACATTTCAGCCTTTTATTTATTCAAAATGAACTGTGTTTCTGAATGTTGTGATTATTATTTACCAGTAAGTTAAACTTTGTGCACAGCTGTTGTTGGGCTTCTACCTTCACTCACCGCTGCAGTTTATGAACTTTAAACTTTTCCTTCACCGGCACTTCCTGTTGTTTCTGGCCTTCATGTTTCTGCTTTAATATTTCCCGTGTGTCCAGGAGACAAACCGGAAACAAACTGGTCAGACTCGGTCGAGTCTTTGCCAGAATGATGTGAGTAAAGTCAGAAACATAAACCGGGAACAAACACAGAAACAGCTGATCCTTGTGACAGAGGTGGAGCAGGTGGAGCAGGAAGAGGAAGCCGCAGAGCCGCAGAGAGCCGCTGTTTATCCGCTGCTCTCCTGCCTGATTGGGCAGAAAACGCGCGTTTTCTTCTTTAAAAAGCAACAACAAACAAACATGAGGCAGAAACTGAAGCTTTGCTCTGTCAACAGCCTCCAGCGGATCTGCTCCTCTGCAGCACCGAAGGTAAGAGAGTTCACTTTACTCATCAGAGCCTGTTTGGTTGGAGGACGAGGCCTTTGCATCAGAAGAGAAATGAACTGAAATATTGATGCTTGTTGTTTTGTTTGCAAAGAGGGAAACTCGGCACAAATGAGACGCTGAATATGTTGAACAGAGTTTTTGTAGCTTGTTAAAATCTTTGTGCAGAAAACTGTGAAACCAGGGCTGTGTGATCTGACTTTGGCACATGATCAACTTTTAATGTGAATGAACAGACGCCTTCATTAAAGCTGCTATATTTAGAGAGCCCTGGTTAATGTCCAGGGTTAACGCTGCTCACCTGTTAAACAGCTGCTAGCCGCGGCTAGCATGCTAACCGCAGCTAGCCGCGGCTAGCCTGCTAACCGCGGCTGGCGAGAGCGGCCCTTGTTCTGCAGCCTGGAGCATTTGGCTCACAGACATATATTATATTATATTATATTATTATATTCTTCACCTGAGCAGAACAAGAGCTAATGTCACCAGCCAATGAGACACCTGCGGTAAAGGCGGCACACAGGAGGCGGGGCAGCTGGTTAGCAGCTGGTTAGCGGCTGGTTAGCGGCTGGTTAGCGGCTGGTTCACTTTCAAATCAAAGCGCTTAAACACCTCATAAATAACTGTGCGGTCCAAAAGAATCCTCCATATGAGCTCAGCGGGAAATGTGATTGGTTGTGGCACAGTTTGTACATGTAAGACAACATTGTTGAGGAAGAGCTGCTAGCTAGCTAACATCTGGAGCTGGTGTCGAAGCGGCGGAAGAAGACGTCGTTACTTCCGGTAAGGACTTTCACAATAATATCAATGGAAAGAATGTAGATCGTGATAAAGCTCGAAAGATTGACATATGACCTTTGGCCAGATCGCCCACCCCTATGCTCAAAAATGACAAGTACACATTCTGACCTGAGAGCAGGTGGTTCTTTTACCTTCATCTCAACCTATACCCTGAAAGGTGGAGTAGATTTTCAAGATGGAGGACAGCATGGGCTTGACAGCTACTACACCTTTCAGGATCTGCCATGGAGCTGAAGGCAACTGAATGACCTGCCCTCTGACTGAACTTTGTGATTGGATTGTCATTGTCCAGTCAGGTTTAAAAAAAAAACAAAAAACAAAAACAAAAAACAACTTCTCTTTTTTTGGCACCAGTAAATGCCACTTAAACCACAACCAAGTAATGTAAGGTTTTAAAAATCTTTCCAGGATTCCTGTGAACAGTATCTGCAGTTGGAGCTGTGTGCGGTAACCACCTTTGAAACTGATGGGAGCTAACTTCATAACTTGCACTTGACTGAGTTTATAATGGTAAGTGAAATGAATTATTTAAAGTAAAAATGTTTCTCTATTGTTTTGTGAAAAGCTGCCTAAAATGTCTTGATTTGCCCTGCAATGGAAAATGTATTTTAGTATAACTGCATGTTTTCATAGAGATCCCAGGACCCGCCTCAGGCCAGGACCACATCTTGTATGGTGCCCCACACCCAGCAAGAAATGGTAAGTCATGGGCGTGACTCCATCACATACCTATACCTAAACTAGGATCAAAAGGATTTTGAGCTTATAAAGTGATGTTCACAAATAATTCCAAATGTAGTTTTAAATCAATCTTTGTAAACCTGCAAAATCTGTATGAGAAACTCAAGTATATACACGTGAAGACATTGTGCTTGTGTAGAGGAGATTTGTATTTGTAAAAAGACCGTGTGATTTTAAAATCTGACCAAATGAAATTAGTGGTGAGGTAACACAAAGACACCGTGGAAGAACTGCTTTTGTCAATGTCTGTGTATAGATACAAAGCAGACAACTGTGTAAAACTTGGTGGTCAAAGTTCCTACACAGTGTGTGACATTGAATTTACAAGCACAATTTTGACGGCATCCTTACACCTTAAAATGATTGGACAAAGACGGTCCAATCACAAAGCAGAGTCCAATTAGAGGGCAGGTGCTTCTGGTATCTTCATCTCTATCGCACATCCTGAAAGATGTGGTAGATTTTCAAGATGGACGACAGCGCTGGCTTTAAAATCTACTACACCGTTCAGGATCTGCGACAGATGAAGGCAACAGAAGCACCTGCAGGGCCGCCCAGCCATCGCGCGAGGCTGAACGAGCCCGATGGCTGGGCGCAGGGCCGCCCAGCCATCGCGCGAGGCTGAACGAGCCCGATGGCTGGGCGCAGGGCCGCCCAGCCATCGCGCGAGGCTGAACGAGCCCGATGGCTGGGCGCAGGGCCGCCTGGGGGTCGGGCTGTCCAGCCTCGCGCATTTTATACATTTGTTTTACTGCTTTATTTATTTTAATTGTCCTTTGTACAGCACTTTGGTTTCAGCTCAGGATGTTTAATGAGCTCTAGAAATAAAGTTAATCCTACGTGGCATAATGGTGCTGACATGACATGTGAATCATGTTCAAGCAGAAAACAAATGAGCAATCCTGTCATTTGTAGAAGGAACTGAGAGATGTGACCCTACTTTCAACACTAAAATGAAACTTACATCTGGTTTACAGGAGAGTATTTCTGAGAAATGTTGTAACCGAGATCAGCCTCTTTTATGACTCGTCAAACAGAAAGCAAGCAACATTATTCCTCTGATAGTGGGAGGAGAAATAGACTAAAGAGAGAAGTTTGGACTAAAAGACAGTAGCTACAAGACAGAACACTGAAATACTGAATACTAACCCATCCAGCTGCTGTTGATCTGCGCACAGACCGAAGTAACTCTAAGAGACCTTTCCAACAGAGGTAGGAAACCACACCGGACTTTCTTCCAGTTTGAGCGTTCTGCCTGCTGTGCAATGTCTTCCCAGTCAGAGGAGGATCTCTCCTGTCCAGTCTGCCAGGATATTTTCAAAGATCCTGTTGTCCTGTCATGCAGCCACAGCTTCTGTAAAGACTGTCTGAAGAGCTGGTGGAGAGAGAAACCAACACAGGAGTGTCCAGTTTGTAAGAGAAGATCATCCAAGAGTGATCCCCCTCGTAACTTGGCTTTAAAGAACCTGTGTGAGGCCTTTTTATCGCCGAGACGTCAAAGAACTTCAGCAGGGTCTGAGGGTCTCTGCAGTCTGCACTCTGAGAAACTCAAACTCTTCTGTCTGGACCATCAGCAGCCAGTGTGTGTCGTCTGTCTGCACTCAAAAATACACAACAACCACAGATTTAGTCCTTTAGATGAGGCTGCACAGGAACGTAAAACAGAGCTCCAGAAATCCCTGAAGCCTTTACAAGAGAAACTGAAGCTGTTTGAACAAGTTAAAGGAAACTGTGATCAAACAGCAGAACACATCAAGGTCCAGGCCCAACACACAGAGAAGCAGATTAAGGAGCAGTTTAAGAAGCTTCACAAGTTTCTAGAGGGGGAAGAGGAGGCCAGGATCACTGCTCTGAGGGAGGAAGAGGAGCAGAAGAGTCAGATGATGAAGGAGAAGATTGAGGCTCTGAGCAGAGAGATAGCAGCTCTTTCACACACAGTCAGATCCACAGAGGAGGAGCTGAGAGCTGGAGACGTCTCATTCCTGCAGAACTACAAGGCTGCAGTGGACAGAGTCCAGCAGCGCCTCCTGCTGGATGATCCACAGCTGGGCTCAGGAGCTCTGATAGATGTGGCCAAACATCTGGGCAACCTGACCTTCAACATCTGGAACAAGATGGAGGACCTGGCCTCCTGTAGTCCTGTGATTCTGGATCCAAACACTGCTCATCCAGAACTCATCCTGTCTGAAGATCTGACCAGTGTGAGACTTGGAGACACACAGAAGCTTCCTGAGAATCCAGAGAGGTTTGATACCTTATTCTCTGTCCTGGGCTCTGAGGGTTTTAACTCAGGGACTCACAGCTGGGATGTTGAGGTTGGAGACAATAAATTCTGGTCTCTGGGTGTGGCTGCAGAGTCTGTTGAAAGGAAGGGAAAATCTGGAATATGGAGAATAGGGTTGTTTAGGGGTAAATATATAGCCTTCTCCCCATCAGCCCAACCAGTGGTTCTCTCAGTGAAGGAGAAGCTTGAGCAGATCAGAGTTCATCTGGACTATGACCAAGGAAAACTGTCATTCTCTGATCTTAATACTGACGCACACATTTACACCTTCACACACACCTTCACTGAAAAGCTGTTTCCATACATTAGCAATAGAAACAAATTCTCAATTAAGATTTTACTAGAGATGGATGAGGAGGATGACAGTGATAGTGACAGTGACGGTGACGGTGACAGTGACAGTGATGATGCTGCTGCTGCTCATGATCATGGTGACAGCGACATCCTGAGTGACATTTTTCACTATTTAGATGACGACGATGATGATGATGATGACGATGACGATGACGATGATGATTACACAGTGTACCCACGCCGCACTTCTAGATGGAATTTCCGTTCATCTCACTGACTCTGATTTATCTAATGTGATTTCACTGTGTTTGTATCAAAATTACTCCACAGAAGCAGGAAAAACATGTGAGAAGAACGTGAGACAAGTCTGACGATGAACTTGCCTTTAAAAGTAGAATAACTTTACTTCTGCGCTGTGAGTCATTTTTATCCTATTTTGTCTTGACATTTTTTGTGATGCTGGTATTTTCACTGTAAATCACTCTGAATAAGAAAATCAAAACGTAAAATTGTATAAATTACTGATGATGTATGTTAGCAGATTCATATCATGAATTTGAAATTTGAAAAAACGTCCAACATGCAGATCATCCTCTAAAAGAGAACTGATATGAAATAAAAAATCTTTCATTTTAATCTTTTGCCCTGCTCATGTTTTTGCCTCATTTGCTGTTGTTTCTCTTTGTTTTTAACTTTCTTTTTCTTGCTTCTCTTGTGCCTTTTATTATAGCCACTATTATAGAGAGAGAGACAGATAAGTTGGAAAGAGAGAGAGGGGACGACAAGCAGCACAGGGCTACAGGTTGGACTTGAACCCCGGGCCGCTGCACTAGGTACGAGGCATTAAGTGAGCTGCCAAGGTGCCTTTGTCGTTCCCTTTCTTGTGATATAGGTTGCTTTTTGTGTTGCTCAGTAGTAGTGATACTTGAAAAGATTTCTTCCTCCTCTCCAGCGCCCCCTCCAGACGGTCAGTATGCCAATAATCGGCTCTGACAGTCGATTTTGAATCTTCCACTACTGTTGCTTTCACTGTACTTTGCTCTGAATAAAACAATCAGCTACATGCTCGAAATGAAAACTTTAAATTATGGGAATAAACTCACTTTCAGTTTCTCCTCTACATTTCTACTGGTGAGTGTTTTTTCCGCTATTATGAGGATAATAAGATAAATAATGTATTTTAACAGTTGGCATACATATATGACATTTAAAAAAAAAAAAAAACAATTGAAAATGAAATGAAAGTTACAGTGATGGTAAAAGTCATCAGCACAGTGGAGGTCAGAGTCAATGTTGGCCAACAGCCTGGTTAGAGTTCAGACTCAGGACGAACGTATGATAATTCTTAAGTCTTATGACTAGATCATATCAAGTTTCTTTCAGCAATCCTGGTTCTTTGGGGGAAACTGTTTGTCTGAGTGTGTACAGAGATTTAATCTCCATTTTCAGAGATGACTTCACAGTGAGGATTGATATCCATCTGTTTTTGATTTTGATTGAGTTGAGCTGAAGTATGAAACCTGCCTGGATAAGACGCTGCACTGACTGATCATCTAATGCCTACAGAGAAATTATATCAGAACTGTTCTCATTATTGTCCTTAATTCACCTTCCAGCCACACTGGAGGTTTTGTGAGAGGCTGTCTTTTGTATGTTTCACAGCCTTAAGCTGCTTCTTTTCTCATCTTCAAATCTACAAGCTGATATACTCTGTTGCTACATGGCATAGAAATATTTTTAAAACACATTTGTTGTGTCTTTCAATGATGCTGCATTAAAAGAGAACACAAAACAACGTCCTGGCAGGCTGCTTGACATCCTCTCTGCCACCCACTGACCAGTTTTAGTATTGCACGAAAAGTAAAGAACAATTAAATTCCAGGTGTTTCCTAAGTTGGGAAAGTTGATGAAAAGCTTTTACTCCACATCCTGAAAGTAGGACCAAAAATGTACCACTCTGAGACATTTTTGAAGATTAGACATATTTCCTACTCTGACACTTGGTAATTATGGGCCCAGATCTCTTTATTTTCATTTAACAAAAATAAGGCCAGGGTTCCAGGAGGTTAAAGAAACACAAGCAAATAACTTGTGCAAATAACTCAAATTGAGTTAATATTATTGAGCAAAGGAGCACTTCAAAAGTATTCTTGTCCCCCATCCAACCTATCATGTGGAAACAGGAAATTATCATTTTAAATGGTTTACCTGACAAAATGAGAATTCATATTTATAATCGCCTACTCTGTTTTTCAAGACCAATAACTCCAAAGTCCAAACCACTGAAAAGAAGAAAGATGAAAACCAGAAGTGCCTAAGTACTGAGGAGCTACTGGCTGCAAGGCTCTTATTTTATACTCTCTACTGACAGGAAGTGGTGCACCTTATTATTGTAGGGTGACTCAGGAGATGACGTTTGTATGTCAAAGTCCAGGCTGCAGCTGAGTGTGTGGACCAACATGGAGCAGCAGAAGAAGATTCTGTGTGTGGGCCTGGTTTGTCTGGACATCATCAATGTAGTCGACAAGTACCCCGAAGAAGACACAGATAGCAGGTTAGCATTCAGGCTGCTAACGCACACAAAGACTGATGCTAATACAGAGTTATGCTACCACAGGCTGATGCTAACACAGACTGATGCTAACATGTACTTAAGCTAACACAGACTGATACTAACATGTACTTAAGCTAACACAGACTGATACTAACATGTACTGGTGCTAACACAGACTGATACTAACATGTACTGATGCTAACACAGACTAATGCTAATACAGAGTTATGCTACCACAGGCTGATGCTAACACAGACTGATGCTAACATGTACTTAAGCTAACACAGACTGATACTAACATGTACTGGTGCTAACACAGACTGATGCTAACACAGACTGATACTAACCATAAATACTAACATGTACTGATGCTAACACTTACACAGACTGACACAAGCACAGACTGATGCCAACAGACTGATACTAACACATACTGATGCTAACACGTACTTATGCTAGCACAGAATGATGCTAACTCAGGCTAATACCGACACAGATTCACAAACACACAGACTGACACCAGTGACACAGAGCAAACCTGATTAAACTCACTGCAGACATACTGCACTATCTCCTGACCATACACAAAAAACAAGTGTGTGCTTGGTCTCATTCCTTCTTTAATAAGAATAAAATTAGCTAAAGTGACTCTTTTGGCTTTGTCAAGCCTGAAACTCATTCGTTGCTGCTCTCAGCTTTAGTTTTGGGCAACAAAGCTGTTTCTCTCAGATTATAATGATGCAGTGATTTCATCAGTGTCTGTTCTTGAAGGTGTTTGTCACAGCGTTGGCAGCGAGGAGGAAACGCTTCAAACTCCTGCACAGTGCTGTCTCTTCTCGGAGCTCCCTGTGCCTTCATGGGCTCACTGGCTTCTGGACCTGTGGCCAAGTGAGTACCAATCCAGACATTCATCGACATGTCCATCAATGTGATTACAATTTATTCATCAATATGTTCATCATTACATTCATTAATACATAATACAATACAAAAGAATGTTTATCGATCAGTTTTCCATAAGTGCCTGCTGCTGGCCAGATGGGCAGACTTTAAAACGTTTCCGCTCAACTACTTTCTGACTGTTTCAAGTCACGTCATCATCACTTTTTAACTCGATGACGGATTTTAGTCATCAGACGTCTAGATCTTAAATTATCAAAGAAACAAGCCGAGCAAATGTAAGCGGCAGCAGCTCAGCTCCCAGACCCTCCAGGATGACAGTGGAGGAGAAAGGCTCATTTTTAATGTTGAACTACTTTATTCAGTGTTTTTACCAATTTCAATTTCCTGGTCAATGAGTTGTTCAACAATGAAGACAACAACTCCCATGATCCCACATTAATTCACAACATCATCAAACTCTGTCTTTTCTTATTTTGAGAGTGTATTGAACTTTACTTTGTAAATGGAGTGCAGATTTTTACTATCTTTATTTTAAATAAAAAATGTATACAGCTTCAAAAGTTTGTGATTATAGTAGCAGCAACAGCAGAGACCACTTTCTCATTCATCAATAGGTTAATCAATACCTTTGTCAGGGAGAGTATCGTGTACATTAGATTGAGGTCAGACTGTTTATTTTCCCCGTTCAGTTTAAAGATGTTCATACTCATGTTTAACATAAACACTGTATGTATATATGTACTTTAGCTGTTTCCATAAAAAAATAAATTGTGTTTAAAGCATGACACTGATCATTATTGATCAAATCCATGGAAACAGCTAAAGTCTGATTTATCATGTTTATCAGAGGCCCTGAGTCCTGAAGAGACGAGACGTCAACATTAAAGCTGGGACGAGACGAAACGCTGTCATCTCCTCTACTTTCTCCTCATCTCCTCTCTCCTTGTCTGTTGTCTTCCCTTGTCTCCTCATCTCCTTTTTCCTCATCAGACGGTAATTTTATTTTGAAGGACAGAGGAGATGTAAACAGTTTCCTGTCTGTAGTTTTATTTTGCAGGACAGAGGAGATGTAAACAGTTTCCTGTCTGTAGTTTTATTTTGGAAGATTTTCAGAAGTTCCACATCGATGTGTCTCTGGTTTCTGAGCACACTCAGTGTGCCCTTCCAGCCTCTACGGTCATCAGCAACATCAGCACAGGAAGCCGAACCATCCTCCACATGAACAGGTGTGAACAGGAGTGAACAGGTTTGTGTAATTAACTGCCTCTGTTTCAGGAAGATCATCATCATCGCCATCATGGAGCCGTTTCGCCCCGGTCTTGTTCCACCAATCAGAGCACAGCCTCTTGTGTGTCTGTGGTTTTATTTTGACGGACAGAGCTGATGTGTTTCCTGTCTCTCTGGTTCAGTTTCATCATGGCCGACTTTGCACAGCGTGCGGTCGATGTGTCAGCAGTGGTCTGGCAGTTGGAGGGTCAAACTCCATGTGCATGTTGTGTGGTTTGTCCGTCCAGTGGATCTCGAACCGTTGTTCTCTCCGACATGTAAGACAATCCGACGACCAGCCAGAGGCGAACAGCGTCCACTAAATACCTCTTTTTCAATCAGACCTTGTTACCATGGAGACGGGCTCGACACCACTCTCTTAAATCCAGTAGAAAATCAGTCAGTCAGCAGGTGTCTCTTTGACTATGTTTACATTCAAAACCTCATTGAAAAATGTACACATTCTGTGTTCCATTGACCATTTAAACTAAGCTGTTTTAATAGATACAGTTAATGTTCAAATCAAACAGAACAGACACAGTGGCAGTATAGTAGTGACATATCTCTAGGATACCTGTTTAATCAAGCGCAGGGAAACCACCAGGGCCAACTACACCCTCTCAGGATCAAAGATACAATAAAACTGTAACAGGCACCTCATTTTGTACCTGTCTAAATAAAAAGGATAGAGCAACTGCACTCAAGCTAACCACATTACATACTGATACATTTTCCTTGAACTAACTTTTTAATGTTTGAGCTGCTGTTTTTTTAATCAGTTTGAAGTTTGTTCAGGTCTGCTCATCAGTTAAAATAGCAAATCTTTTAAGTGAAGTTATGTACTATCGACAAACACTAGAAGGTCACCTCGCCTGGAGCTTAGAGTGAAGCACAGAAGTCAGTGGTTCAAGTGAACCTCTTTCAGTCACCATGGAAAATAAAAGATATTTACTCTGATAGTCCGTGCCCCCCGTTCCAATTTTCAACTAAAACCCTCCAAAATTTGAAGCTCCACACGTCTCGTGTAAGCTCCTCCCATCTGCAGGCAGATAAAACAAATGCTCTGAGGTGTTTAGTGAACGCTGTTTGACCCGCCTGGAGGAAGCATGAACACCTGATCCTGATCCTGAATCTGGTGTAATCACAGCTGGTCTCAGGAGCCACTGCAGAGCAAGGCATCGAGGTCCTGAACCTGAATGGATCCACCAGTCCGGCTGAGCGGAGGTTAGGAAGAGGAGAGGAGCGAGATGAAAGCTAACAAAATACAATTCCATGAAATGGGAAGGTGTTTGTTTGCTGAGGAGTCTTTAGATGAAGCAGTCACAGTGTCAGTTTGAACTGTGTTCAGATTTATGAGATGAGATGAGGGAACTGTAACCGATTCTCTCCTGAACGCTTCGGCTGTTGTACCTGAGATCCTTTGGTTTAAATTATCATTATCGTTGATCATTTAAAGGTACAGTTCGGCATAATCTTCGGGAGTGATATGTTCAGATTTTGTGCATGTGTTTGTCTGTGTGTTCAGTACAGGTTTGGAATTAGTTAGCTGAGCGTAAAGACTGCAAACATGGGAAAACAGCTGCAGGTTACCATGGTTATCCAGGAAAGTCTCTGCAGTGGTTTTAGGTTAATTCATCAACAGTGATTCAGTTAATTTCCCTGCTGTTTAAAACAACCACTTTCATACTGAAATATAATGAAATCTGTTCTGTCATAAAACTTTTTTTTTTTTTTAAATCTACAGTCCGTGATGAGCTCACTTCCAAAATAATCAAATCACATTTAATAAACACACCTGCCCAGGTGTTTCCTAAACTTGAATTACCACCTGACAGATATTGATGAGGGTTAAAGACAAAAAAAATGATGTATTTACAAATGTCCATAAATGTCTCCTGCAGACACTGAAATTGTATTTTTCTTTTGATCATTTTGGAAGTGAACATTTCTTAATTAAAGTCTGTGAATGTTTTAATGGAAACAATAATACATGTTAGTGTGTTTCATGGTGACTGTGAAAGAGGCGACTGTTTATATTTTGTCTTCAGTCTGAACTGATACAAAGTATAAAACATGAGAATATTATTCATAAAAACAACTTTCAGATCAGGATTTGCTCCTCACAGTTCAGTCTGATCAATCGTTCATCAATATATCAGTTGTTCATTAGTCTGATTGATCTCTCATCTGATAAATTAAACAGAGATACAAACTGTCATTCAACAATCATTCTAAACTGTAAAATGTTTTCACCTCTATAAAGTCCCGACAGACTGAAGAATTAATCTGCTTTAATTCAAAATCTGAAAAAAAGATTTCATTTTTTTTACTGATTGTTGTTGCGTCGAAGATTTTGAACTCATTTCATTTCCTGTTCAACAGGAACCTTCCTGATGTCACAGCAGAGGATTTTTCTAAAGTCGACCTCCATCAGTTCAAATGGATCCACTGGGAGGTGAGCAAGAAACCACAACACAAACTAAACTATCCCAAAACCGAACCTTGCAAAACTAAACCCGACAAACTGAATTGAACCTTACAAACCAAAAAATAACCTGACAAACCAAACTGAATCTGACAAAATAAACTAAACCCGATAAACTAAATTAAACCTATTTAAAAGAACTAAACTTGACAAACTGAACCCTGACAATTTAAACTGAACCTGACAAACTAACTCGACTGAACCTTACACACTCAACAAAACCCATCAAACTCAACTAAACCTGGCAAAGTTGACAGACCAGACTAATCTGACCAACCAACCTGACCAGACTAGTCAGACTAACCCTTTTTTCTTGATCTCAATTTAACCTGATGCTTTATTTCAAAGGAGTGTAAACGATGTTTTAAAGTAACATCAGTGTCTAAACCACTTTAACCACAATAGGTGAACTACATCATTTTTACATCAGTACTGCCTAGTTTATTAGCTCTGAAGTTTAACTGTCGTACTTTTTAACCCCTGCAGGGCCGAAATGCTGAGGAGCAGGTGAAGATGATCCAGCGGGTAGTCATGTATAACAGCACATTACCACAGCAACAGAAAATCACTGTGTCCGTGGAGATAGAGAAGACCAGAGAGCTGCTATATCAGCTGTTTCCTCATGGCGACGTGGTAAGAGTCTCTAAGAGGACAGATTTTAATCCACAAATCCAGGTGTGCAAAGCTCCAGGAAGATTCAAGGCTGTAATCACTGCCAAAGGTGCTTCAACTAGGTACCGAGTGAAGGGTCTGAATACTTTCATTTACTTTCTGTTTTCACTTTAGCATAAGGCTGCAACATTAACACGAATACTTTCTGATGCACTTTACATGTTTTTAACATAATAAAGAACTTCAATGTTTTTAATATGATAAGATATGAAATTTCATTTTCTCTTCTTTCATCAACACAAATACAGATTTTGGTAAACACAACTACATTTTATCTTGTTTGGTCAACAATATTACATGTTGTTATAGTCAGTGATGTTGGTGCCGTCTTGTTATCTTAGTCATGGAAAATAAGGTTGTTGACGATCATATTTAGTCATGGTAGTATAGAAATAAAATTGACTTCACAATAAAGAACTTCAACATGTCTTTAAAATAATAAAGTCTGTGACAGTTTGTTCACTGTGATGACAGAATTTAAATCATCAGATGTTCTCGTGTCTTTTGTGTTTTTTAGGTGTTCGTCAGTAAAGACGTCGCTCGTCACTTTGGCTTCCAGTCAGCTGAAGCTGCTCTGAGAGGACTCTACAGCCGGGTCAAACAGGGGTGAGTGGAGGTCAAAGGTCAGCAGTCTGTCTCTCTCTGATCTGTCTCTGTCTGACCTGTCTGTCTCTCAGGGCTGTCCTGATCTGTGCCTGGGCAGAAAAGGGAGCAGATGCTTTGGGTCCTGATGGTGTCATTGTTCATTCAGACGCGTTTCCTCCTGAAACTTTGGTCGATACTCTCGGAGCCGGAGACACTTTCAATGCAGCCGTTATCTACACACTGTCCAAAGGTGAGACATTATAACTGTCCAGTAGCTCAACCTGAAAACTGAACACAGATCAGATTTGTTTTGTGCTCTGAATTCTTTTATATTCCATCTAATTCGAAAATGTTTGTCTGTAATTTTCTTAAGTAAATAAATATATTTTCCATCTGTAGGTGGAAGTTTGCAGGATGCTCTGACCTTCGGCTGCAGAGTTGCCGGCAGGAAGTGTGGTTTCCATGGTTATGATGACATCTGCAAAGATTTCACTGATAAGTGACCAGAGTTAAAAACTGGTTTGTTTCAGCTCCAAACTGTGACAGATTCAGACAACCGTGGGTCCAGTCTGAGGTTATTCACATTGTAAAAAATGAAGAAAAAAATAAACTTTTATTTTTAATGACTGTAATAAAAACAAAGTGATAATTTGTTTCAGCACTCAGATTATATTAATATGTAAATAATTATTAAAACTTAAAATTTAAATAATTAGCAGTTTGAAAAGTTAAGCTTCATAACAAACTGTGACAAATCACATCATGTGAAAGAGCTGTTTACAAGCAACAACTAATGTTTGAATGATTAATAAACTGATGGTTACCTGAGCTAACTACTTACAAATAGCTCAGTTTACTAACAGCAATTGATTATTAACTCATATTACTTGATAATTAGCTATTAACAAGCTGCTAATTAAGTGATTGTTGGGTGTTTGACTGTTAGTTAATGAATGACTAAATGAATTTGCTGCTGTATTTTTTTTATTTTTTTTATTTTTTATCGTACTGGAATAAAATCTGCCAAATTTATCAATAAACAACTTATTCTGAAGCTGTTTACTGATTCATTCAATGATCAGTGTTCATAATGTTTGAAATATTTTAATTTTAGTCAACAAACACAAAAGACAGTTTAGCCTCGTGTTCCTCCAGCATTTTTAATTTTTATCTGCCTTATCAACAACAGTTACCATGGTTACAGGTGTCTTTGTCTTTGTCAATTTACAGTTACCATGGTAACAGGTGTGACCTTGTCACTGCTTATCCAGTTCGCTGTATAAACTCTGAGCCTAGTATTAGCATTAGTATAAGCATCAGCACAGCCACAAGTTCTCATAGCTGTTCAGTGGTGGGAAGCAAATGAGGAGTTTCCAAGGTTGGCAAAACTGGACAAACAAGTTATTTTTGCACGTTTTATGTTTACAGACTCTCTCTTCACCTCCCTACACTCTTACTCTGAGTGTAATTCATTTGCCAAAGAAGCAAAACACAACAAAGTTAGGGACAAATTTGACTGATAGCATTTTTTTCCTCTGAAATTTTCTATATAGGTAGAGAAAAGGTTGTTATTGTGAATTCTTTAGGCCATGATTATCATGTAGTAACAATCTGACGCTGTGAGAGCCCTACCAGCAAACCTCAGCTGCATATTTAACAGTTTTTAATGCAGTCGTGAATTAACTGTTGACAGAGCGAACGTTTCCAGTTCAGTTTCAGTTTTATTCATTAAAACAGTTCCATCATGTTTGAACATAAAATCACAATGATCAAATACAGGTGTAACATAACAATGGTGTCTCGTCGACATGGTTACAGTACACATTAACAGGTAGTGAACATGAACAAACAGTTTGATTATGTCACAGGTTGACACTGATGTAGTCTGGTTTAGTTCTGGTTGACACTGATTACACTATGTTACACCATGTTTCCCTGTCTAGTAGTTCCTATAGTTGCCAAGGTTACATCACAACCACCATGAATACATAAATTACGTATTTCTGCAGCTTTCTTTATACATATAAGTACAGTGTGGTCCAAAAGTATGAGACCACTTTCCCATTCAAGTTTGACCGTGTATATCATGATGACCCCTGAGGTCTGTACTACGAAGCAGAATTTGTGCTTAGCAAGATAACTTCCTGTTTAACCCTGTCTTCTCATGGACAACGGTAGTTCACTCCTTACTGTGGTGCATTGCCATGGTAACTTATGCTGTATGAGGCCGGCTCCAGAGCAGGTTCAAGGTCACAGATCAATGTGTATAAAGGTCAATTCTCTTGGGAAAATAACATCACCATTCAGAGAAAATCCCCTACAGCCCGGTGTATGGATCATGAGAGGGTCTCTTAGGAGAATAAGAGTGTTCAGAGATCCGCAGACCCCTGTAGAGCCAGCTCCTCAGCAGCAGTGTACTGCTGTGTGAGCCTGTCATCTTACACTTTCACACAGATATCCAGTTATCCTTCCTGCATTTTATAGCTTTAACTGTTGCTGTTAGCCTGATTCACCAAGCTGGTAACCACCATCCTGTCCCTGCTTAGAGAGATTGCAGTCGTGTTTTAGTGAAGCCAGAGAACGAAGATATGTTGAACCTGCTTCTTAGTACAGGTCTCAGTAGGTTTGATCTGGTGTTAACCTGTATCTCTGTTTGCCCTGCAGGTAGATTAACCTGATGTGGGAAGCCTGTGGCGCCCAGAGTACTGTAGGTTAGATTTTTTTCTCTTCACTGCACTTCGGATTAAGTTCACTGAGAAATAAAATCTACTGACTTTGTTTTTGAAAACATCCTCACTTAACTTTTAGTGCCTAGAACTCCTGACCATTAGCCTAGTGTGTATATATAAGCCGGGTTTTTAATATATATATATATATATATATATATATATATATATATACTGTAGTGTGTGTGTGTTTATGTATATACATATGTCTGTCTTGTATATAAACATATCTCTGTTTATGATTCAGTGTCATATACATATTTATGCAGTGTTGTGTATATTAACATTGTGTGTATATAACCATACAGTGTGGTAAATACACATTGTTTCAAATGTAAAGTACTTTAAACTGCATTTTTTTAAAAGGTACTATACAAATTGAGTTATAATAAGTATTATAAAGTTATTTTGTGTGTGTGTGTGTGTGTGTGTGTGTGTGTGTGTTTTAGATGGCGTTGGTGTCTGGTTCTGTCTCGTTGCCCCCTGCGATCATTTCTCTCAGTCCTTTGCTGAAGTGAAGATTTGCTCCAATCACGATAAAACCCTGCGGAGATCAACACAGGGGGTGAGTGGTGTTATACATACATGTACACTCACCAAGCACTTTATTAGGAACACTTCCACACCTGCTTATTGATTATCTAATTAGCTAATCATATGGCAGCGGTGCAGTGTATAAAATCCTGCAGATACAGATCAGGAGCTTCTGTTAATGTTCACATCAAACATCAGATTGTAAAAAAAAGGATCTCAGAGACTTTGACCGCGGCATGATTGTTGATGCCAGAGTTTTTCTGGAACTGCTGATCTCCTGAGATTCTCACACACAACAGTCTCTTGAGTTTTACTCACAATGGAGCCAAAAACAAAAAACATCCAGTGAGCAGCAGCTCTGTGGAGCGAAAGGCCTCTTTGGTGAGAGGAGACTGGTCAGACTGGTTGGAGCTGACAGAAAAGCTACTGTAGCTCACATGTCCAGTCTTTACAACTACCCAGCCTGTGGTGGATTGGCTACGGCAGCACAAGACCACGTCAGGTTCCACTCCAGTCAGCCAAGAACAGAAATCTGAGGCTGCAGTGGACACAGGCTCACCAAGACTGGAAAAACTTAGCCTAGTCGGATGAATCTGGATTTCTGCTAAGGCAGCAGATGGTAGGGTCAGAATTTAGGATCAACAACAAGAATCCATTGTGTCAACAGTCCAGGCTGATGGTGTAAGAAATGTTAATGCCAGTCAGTAATGGTTTGAATGCTACAGCCTATCTGAGTATTGTTACTGACCATGTGTTTCCCTTTACGGTCACAGTTTACCGTCGTCTAACAGCTGCCTCCAGCAGGATGATGCTCTATGTCAAAAAGTCGTCTCAAACCGGTTTCACGAACATGACAGTGAGATCAGTGAAGTTCAGCGGCCTCTACAGTCACCAGACCTGAATCTAATAGAGCACCTTAGAGATGTGGTACAACAGGAGATTGGCAGCATGAATGTGCAGCTGACAAATCTTCAGAAATTATGTGATGCAGTCATGTCAGCATGGAGCAGAATCTCAAAGGAACATTTCCATCATCTTGTGGAGTCCAGAGTAAAGGGGGAAACGACCCAGTATTAGTGTGGGGTTAACTTCACCTGGACGGCGAAACAGTTCACAGACTCATGACCAATCAGAATACAGCAGCATGTATAAACATATTCAAGTTCAAGTTTAATGTTTAAACAGACTTACATTGTGATATTCAACCACTTCCTCAATGAAATCCATCCCGTCTGCCAGAGGGATCCGAACTCCCCTCTTGGTCCAGTCTGATCAAACACACATTTACAAATGTGGTCAGTAAAACATCCTCACAGGAGTGAGTGTGACAGTGGCCTCGTGTTTTACAGGTGATGAATCAGTTTCTTACTGTTTATTAAAGGAACCACAGACATCTGCAACATGGTCTTTAGAGGAGCCTGCAGAGGAATCAACTAAACAGACAGACAGACACAAAGTTAGAGAGAGACAGGTCCTTACTGTGGTGAATCGTGACTGTTGTTGTTAGAATCACTACATTACATATAAAAGCCACGGGGAACATTTGGTGTGTGAACGCCACCATCTGTGAATGTAATAAAACAGCACTTACTGCCAGAGACTCCAGCGCTGATTGGTTGGAGAAGATTTTAAACCTGAAAGATGAAAATAGTTAGTAGTTAGTAGACTGATGTCTGACGGAAGACACACACACTGTAGTTGCCGAACTGGATTCAAACCTTTCTATCAGAGGACATGTGTCTAGACCACCAGACCATCCGGACAAGACAGCAATGGTATCTAAACACTAAGTGCGTTATAAATTATTGTGTTGGAGATCAGTACTCAGTTTGGAAAAAGGGTGACTTTCATCAGCCTCTTGTGCCTTTAAGACCCAGTCAACAGCGGCAGAAGCTAAGAGACAGAGTGGAGGACAGGTGCCTCCTCTGGATTTGAACCCTGGAAATTGTTCAGTCCCGGATTCAGTTCAGTCAGTAAAATGAGTCTCTTTGGTTTTCACAACCTGAAAATTAAATACAGCAGAGGCCAACGAGAATCACTGCAGTTGAAGTTTCGATATTCACCAAATTTCAATTTTATGAATAAAGAACTAAAAAAAATCATACAACTGTGGTCAACTCAGAAATGTTCTGATTGAGTTTCCTTACATTTATATTTGGCAGGTTAGGACATGTTTGTACAGTACATACTACAAGACATTTATAGTCACTGCAATACAATTATTCTATTGCTGAATAGATTTTTTTTTTTTTTTTTTACATTTCACCCTCAGACTCTAAACAATGTTTGATTTAACTTTGGAAGCATTTGATCAAATACTTTAGGAGTTTTGAAAGTTAATAGATTAGTTAATAGATAGAAAATAATTTCAATAAACAACAGTATGAGTAAACACTGCATTGCTGTATTTAACTGCAATTAAAACCGTGCCTATTTGTTTGTCAGGATTATGCAAAAAGTATGGACTGATTTGCACCAAACCTGGTGGAGGGATGGGGCTTGAGCCAGGAAAGAACCCATTTAATTTTGGTGTTGATTCAGTTACAACGCTTGATCGAGGACATTTTTATCACTTTCTTTAACACTGTGAGATTTTTCAACACTTTTGTAATTATGTTCGGTGTAAAAATCATATTTATATAACATATATGACATTTTTATGATGTTGAGATCTTGGTGCAGATCTCCATATTAATCTGGATCTGACAGGACTGTTTGGCCTTGGTGGCAGTATCTGCTCCACTGAATGCCATTCTACTTCATTGTGATGGAGCCATTGTTCAAGTGAACATATCTCCTGCTCATTATCTGAGCTCTTTACCCAGTTTTTAAGGCTGGCACTGCTGAACATTGCTGGTGAACCAGACCCTGAGATACCTGGAGTCCTTCACCAGGAGCAGAGACTCCCTCCCAACCTGAAGGGAACAATCCATTTAATCCACTGGTTTCCAGCAGAGTACCATGACCCCAGTTTGGGAGGTGACTGTAAACTGTCCCAGTGCTCACTGGAGGTCCCAGTCTGATGAAACCAACAGAACCACATCATCTGCAAAGAGTGGAGATACAATCCTGAGGCCACCATGAAAACCATAAACTGAATCTCTGACAGGACCAACTCTGGTGGAGTCCAGTGCCCACTGAGAACATGCTGGACTGCCTGCTGAGAACAGACACTCAGGTCCTTCACTAGCAGTCATCAGGGTCTTTCTGCTGTGTCCTGCTAAGGCTGAAAAGACCAGGTCTAGAAAGAACTGCTACTAGCTGCAGGCAGGTGGACGTTCTGTTCTATCAGATCCAGTCCAAGTCCAGATCCTTCGAAGACTCTGGTTCTTCACATGGTTCTGATTTGAGCAGCATTTTTTGGGTTTGATCCTGATTTTGTCCTTCTTTTCTGACACTCTAGTTATACAAGGAGTGGACAGCTCGTAATAACAAAACCAGTGCCCCACAGTCCCCCAAACCCCCATATATGTGCGTGAGTGTCTACCTGCGGAGGTCAGCATGAACAGACAGACGTTTTCCTTTCATTGAAACTTTGGCGTTAAACTTTGTTTCCTGCGGGAGGAGAAATTAAAAAGAGATTTTCAGTTTCAATCATTAAAGTGGTTTAAACTCATAAACTGGTGATTGACCTGGAATGAAGATGCAGTTTGTGATCAGGAGTTATTTCACAACTGAACCAGTGGTGATTGTGGTGACAGACAGAAGTGTATTTAGGAATATGCTCCACATGAGTAAACTATAAACTAAAATAATTCTAGTTTTAAAACATGTTGAGACAGAGCCAGATAATCATCTAATAAGTGGTGCAGATGACTATAGAAATGTCTAAATAGTCAAATGACCAAATTCAGGGAAGACTGAATATCCCTGAGCTTTTTGGGGCCTCTCGTGGTTCATGGTTTCCAGTGTTGCCCAACTGAGCTTTGGCTGTTTAAATCAGGAAGAACTGAAATCCCAAAAAGATTCTTTTAAACTTTAAAACTTTGAAATGGCAGCGTGATGTCTCCAGAATCATCACCTGATATTAAATTGGTATTTATTGAGAACCACAGGAGGACACAACAGGTGAGAGACAGCTGTCACCCAATCAGAGTTGAGGATTTACTATGGTTTATCCTGTATGGGTGTGTATGCTTGTGTTTTTCTTTAAATTTCAGCTCAAAGCCATCATTGTGAGGACATTTTGGCCAATCTTCAAAATTTCAAAGGGTTGTTTGAGGGTTCAGAACTGGTTCGAGTCTGGTTAGGGTTCAGGTTAGGAACAGGAGTGGTGTAAAGGTGGTTTAGGCTTAGGGGCTAGGGAATCCAGTGTGTGTGTGTGTGTGTGTGTGTGTGTGTGTGTATATACCATGGTCATGCTGCTGAGCTGGACCGGAGGCTGACCTGGAGGCAGCACCATCACCTTGACAATGGCTGTCATGACAACTGTCGCTCCAGATGTCTTGATGGTAGTTTTTGGAGGTGAGTTGACAGCAAGCTCAAGCGAGATTGGAGCTTCCACCAGGGCCGGGTTCTATCCAGACAACACAGGGAGAACATGAAGTACTGTAACAATACAAAGTACTAGAGTACTACATGAGTTCTACCCAGACCACACGGAGAACATGAAATACAGTAATAATACACAGTAGTACTATCTCTAATGTATCTCTACTGTTTCTCCCAAGTCTCGTTGAGTTCATACTGTGTTCCTACTGTGTTTCTACTGTCTCTAACATGTTTTGTTTCTATTGTACCTCTACTGTCTTTCTACTGTGTGGCTGTCTCCACTCTTTCTACTCACCAGCATCATGATGGCTCCAAAGTAGGTGGTTCTCAACAACATTTCCAGATCTTTTGGCATCTGAAAGACAATACGGCACAAAAACGAAGGTCAGTTCAGTTCTCTTGTTGTTGATGGTTTCAGGTTTACACTGTGTCTGTGGTGGAGTGGTGGTTTTCTAGTGCTTTGGTGAGTCTGTGATGGTTTTGGTTGTGACCTTCTCATTGACGATTTGCATCTGGAAGATTCCTGCTTTGTAGTACGAGAACATCCCACTATCGAAGAAGAACTCGGACAGAGCGAGGTAAACCATCCTCTCATACTCTTTGATGACGGGGTCAACGGCGTAGTTCACCAACGTGTCGTTTGGATGGGACAGGTCGAAAAACATCCCCTACAGACACAACATAGCTCATGTCATAATACATCATATAAAATAAAATGATATGATTAAAAAATGTATCTGGGTCTGACCCTGAAGTGCATGTCGAGGCTCCTGGATGTCACCACTGGATCATTGATCAGAGAATAATCGATCCCAATGTAGTGATCAACCTCCGTTCTTACAGGTATCGTCTCCAACATCGAGTTCACATGAACCAGAGCGGCATGATTCAGAGCCGGACAGATCTAAGAGACGGACAGATCAGAGACAGAGACAGATCAGAGAGAGTGGAAACAAGGCCTAATCTGTGACATCACCCACAGGTTTCTGAAGAGGGGTTTTGAAGCTCAGTATGAGCTGCTCCACCGTCGAGGTGGGGCATGTGTGGAGCCAAGACTTCAGTGAATGCAGGTTTATGGCCAGCATACACTCACCCACCTGTCAATCAAAGCACCAAGTCCTTAATTATGCATAGCTTTAAGCTTGAAATTCAAATGTGTATTAATATGTATAAACATGTAGAACTTGGTCCATGATCATTAAAATAATGAATAATTTATAATTGAAATTCAAGATATCCATCAAATTTTATAAGCACCTCCAATCTAGCAACCCACACTCTGAGCAGTACAAGGCCCTCCACCAACTGGAAACATGGTCAGAGCATTGAGACACACACACACACACACACACACACACACACACACACACACACACACACACTAAAAAACAGAGGCAGACAGAAACTTCTTTAGTTAACAGACCCTTTGGTTGAGGATGAAGCGCATGCCCGTCGTCAGAAAGCTGGCCAGGAAGTCGTAAACTCTCCTGAAAAAAGAAAACATAATAACAGACAGGTCCCTGATTGGCTGACATTAATGTCACATGGCAACATTGATTGCTGATCAGTGATTCCAAATTTCAATGATAACAAAGGAATCAGGGAGGTTTATTATATTTATAATCATCTGATTGTTTCCACATAAATACACATCAGACCTATTAATAGTAATCAATAATAATTTAATGATGATTGATTACTACATCAGTCTTATTTATGGTGACTATTGATTACTACATTATTTCTATCCAAAATAATCAATAATCCTGATTGATAACTACATAAGTGTGTTTTACCCGAGTGTTCCGCTGAACTTTGCTCTCATTTTGTTGATTCTGGCATCACAGGTGATGTTATTGATCTTCAGTCGTCCTTCATCGTCTCTGATCAGATTCAGAGCCGTGTTGATGTTCACTCCTTCAGCCGACGCGTTGATGTTTCCTGTGTCGTAACTGAGACACAAAAACAACAAAAAACTTTGTGAACGACAGGAGAAAATCTACTGTCATCATCATCATCATCATCATCATCATCATCATCATCATCATCATCATCATCAATGACTCTTCAGCTGCTCCTGTCAACATGTGTAAACCACAACAGTTTTATACACGCCGCCGTTTAAAACTCTCACCATCATCATTATCTTCATCATAATCGACAGCTTTCATTATCACACTCTTCTTTTTCCTAGTCAAGACTTTAATCATCTTCATCATTCTTGTAATAACTGTTATATTCTAAATGTAAATCAGTCGTATTAAACGTATGTTGTTCAGTAGGAGAACTACTGGAGTTTGAAGCCTGCAGTACGTTGCCTGTTCTAAAGGTAAATTGATCAGATCTGATATGAATATGACCAGTCTGGATGAACTATGGTGTAAAAGACAAGTAGATGTTTTATATGAAGAAACTGTTGAAGTTAGCTCAGAGAGATCTATAGGAGAGAAACAGTCTAAATATAAATCAGGTGTAGAGCTGCTGTACTGGACAATACATTTGTGCCAGTTCCAGTTGAGTAAAAGTTAAGTTGAATCAGTGTTTTGTCGGAGAACTCACAAGAACCAGTAAAGGATCCGTCGGTGGAAACTCAGCGAGATCGATGAGTTCTGAACATCAAACAACAAACCAACTTCAGGGATGAATTGCAGGTCCACGTGAGTCAGATTCAACTCTGTAATCTTCACACTGAGGACAGACCAGGGAGCAAGACAGCATTAATAAATATCCAGTATTTAAGTATTACTTCAAATGTAATGTGATATTCTTACTTAGTGATGGTGTATTGGAAGCGTCCTTCTTTGCCCTCCATCTCCGGCATACTGATGTTACTGAGCTCCTCTTCAACAAACTTCTGAGTCTCGGCCTTCACTAAGAGGACAAAACACACTGTCACTGATGGTACATCACTACAAAAAATTGATCAATTATAGTTTAAATCCAGATGATGAATCAGGATTGCAGTTTAAATCTGGATTATAAATCTTGATTGTCTATACATAAACATTTACTCACACATGTCCAGTCCTTTGTCAGTGATGCGGATCTTGCAGCCAGCATATTCGGCAGTAGCCATGATGAGCGACACCAAAGGAAGGACGAAGAGGAGGGACAAGAGACAGGAAGTCATCTTGAACTGGAACATGTCAACCTCAAACACAGAAGAAGAAACATTCATCCATTAGCTATACCGCTCCTCACTTTGAGGGTTGCGGCCGTGCTGGGGCCAGTCACAGCAGACACTCGGGGACAGTGTCCACTGCAGTTCTTGTTCATAATCTAGTCAGTCTGGGTTTAGTTCAGGTCTTTGTTCTGTGTGTTTTGTATGTTCAGGATTTTGACCTATAAATAATCCTTCTGGTGAAAAAAAAAAAACAGCCTGTATCAGTTGATTCACCTCTAATTTTAGCCAATCGCTATGTAGTGTTAATTAAAGCCTCAACCAATCAGAGGACATCAGTAACTGCATCATCCAGGCTCTCAGCTACGTTCTCAGTTTCAGTCTGTGTGTTGGTTACAGTTCACCACAACAGAGGCAGGATTTCTCTGTCCTCTTCCTACAGCACTTCCCTACTGCCTCCTGTCCTCCAGTGAGTCCATCAGACTCTAAAATTAACTAATTACTCAGTTGAGAAGTTTGAAAAAAAAGTGGGCGCACATCTGGTGATCTTATGGAAACTTTCAAGCGGCTCATTTTCTAAATTTACTGAAGTCATGCTCCTGAAATTACACTAATAAAAGAAATCTAGAGACGCAGCCTTTAAAAAATTATACAAGATCAAGTTTGGCAACTGATCGGCTACAATTACAACTCAGCTCAGGAATGCCAAACCAATTTTTTCAACGAAGACAATCAAAAGTGTGGAGCTACAGAGCTCAAGAGAAATGTGATCCTTCACAGCCTTCTGTTTGCAAATTATTAGGATAAAAAATATAATAATAAACTATTTATTGAGTCTGTGATGGAAATGCAAAAACTTCAGTTGCCTGTGGTTTTAAAATACAATATAAACAAAACATTTTAAACGCAAACTGTCCACAGACCGTGTCCTCTGGTGTAAACAGGAAACTGCAGCAATGTCCTGAGATCAAAATTCATAATCAACACACTGATCCAATCTGAGTGTTTTTGTCCCTCCTGTGGCTCCGTAGCTCACAGCTGAACTCATTCTCAGACTGTGTCGTCCATATAAACACTTTTCAACTTGAACTGCAGTAACCTCTGCCCCCCTTGCCCCCCCCCCCCCTTCTTTCCCAACAGCCTCCTGACCCTGTTTTTCTGTCTTTAAAACAAACTGAACTGATGAATCTCTGAAAAAAAACAGATGGGCAGAGGAGCTGACTGACCGCAAAGTCTATTAATCTTTTGATCACAAGTTGAAACTCCTCTGTAAATCTGCCGCTCAGCTTTATGTGTCTGTTTATTCACTTTGTTGACTTCTTTCTGTACAATTTATATGTAAACTGTTTTCAAACTAAAGCTGAACCTTCAGCCACAATGGAACTTATGTTTCATATTATACTGCATCTGGTGTCAGTCCTTTCACAGCCAACTGACACTTCAACCACTTATAGTCAGTTGGTTTTCAGTGTTTCCATTTCTACTGACAGTTTTACTGCTTTCATCTTTTATTTTTCAGCTGACTTCATCTGGATGAAACAGCAAAAACCAGCAGGGTCTGAGCTCACACACACACAGAAAACCACAAACAGAAACACACACACACACATTAATCATTAGGTCTGAAGCCTTTGAAGAGCAGAAAGTCCTCACAAATACAGACATCCACGACCACACACACACTCAGTCTATAATCTGTGTGTTTAATTACAGCTCAGTGAGGAGAGCCAATCAGCATCCAGCTGCTGCTGCACCCACATCAGGACATCTGGCTAACTGCTAACTGCTAACCTTTAATTAAAAAGATTCACTTCAAAGAAAGAAGAAGATTTCGACTCAACGCCCAGCCTGACCTCTGACCTCTGACAAATCAACCCCCTTCCACTGCTGACGCACAGCAATCAGATCACTCACGGACATGACAATACTTAAAGTGACAAAAAATCGGAGTCACCAAAAGATTAAAAATACTGTGTGAGGTGAATAAACCTCCACTTCCCGAGGATGTCATTATCTCTGAGGTCCATCCAGAATAAACCTCCAGAAATCACAGAAAAAAGATGCTGCAGAACTTCATTCAGAATCATCCTGTTTTTAGGTTTTCATCAGTATCACAGTGATCCAGAGAAAGTTGTCTGTAGATCCATGGCTACACTGCAAACAGGAGCTGAGGACACGTGATTCAGCAGCTTTTGATGGGGAGAGTTTGACTGAATGGAAACACAAAAAATAAGGCAAAGAGCTGTAGCGGACATTACAAGATGGTGAGCTTTTACAGGGTCCTGTTCTCGTGACGGCTTTAAATCTTTCTGCCATCATACTGGTTCTGTATGTTGGTGTTAGCAGGTTTTCATCTATCATATCAGAAAAATTCCTCCATTTCCACACAAAATTGGTTAGAGTTACCGCCAGATACACTTTAACATACTTTAATATATTACTCACCTGTCCATGATGAGTTACTCTGTTTACCTGTGTCTCTGACTGTCTCTGTCTGTCTCTCTGACTGTCTCTCTGTATGATTTCAGTAACAGTTGAACTCTGCTCTGAGTTATGAAAATTATGAAACTCACAGATCAGCAGACTGAAGGAGGAGGAGCTCAGACCTGATGGGTCTGATTCTGGTTCTGGTTCTCTTGTTCTGTAGTGGATGTATTCTGTTCTTCTGTCTCTGTTCACACTGACTCTCTAGAGGTTTTTATCCTGAGGGACTCACTCCTCCCCCTCCTCCTCCTCCTCCCCTGATCTCCTCCCCTTTCCTCCTCCCTCTGTTTGGGGAGCAGTGTTTTTTCTTGTCCTTCTATCATTGTGAGTGGCATTTTGGGTTTGGTTTCACATATATATGCGTGAGTGTGTCCGAAAATGTATTGTAACTTAAATTACACTTAAATCAATCAAGCAAATGAGAAATGATGAAACTGAATATGTCCATAATAATGTTACTATGAGAAAACAAGTGCTGTGATTTTAAATGCACTAACTTGACTGATACACGATGTTTTTGCATCTTTAAAACAAAAAGCTTTCTGCTTTCCTGCCAAGGTTCAAGGTTTCTTTTCATCGCCTGCCCCAGGAAAAAAAATGTCTTGGATTAAGGGAACTGGTGCATAAAACCAAACCTGCGTACTTGCACAGAAAGTGAAGTATCCCAGGGCAGTGTCTGCAGGTCTTCCCTGCGTGAACCATACAACCCCCAACAACCAATGACAACGCAGGCGGTATGCAGCCTGTGAGGCGAAACCCAGGGTAAACCAGTCAGCTGACAGTGACCACAGATACATCAGATCTCAGAACAGTCAGAGACTTGGGGAAGAAAATCCACCTGACACAATGAAAGTGAGGAGGACATGAAAGGGAGGGGGACATGTCCCACCGTGCCCAGTGGACATTACATTTTGTGTCTGAGGCTCATCCCTTGTTCTTATGAAACCTTAACTCTCTCTTCTTCTGTCTAAACAGTATTTTTTTATGTGCTGTGATAATGTATTACCCTTGAGATGTTTTTTCTGTTTTCTTGTCTCTGTCTTCTTTGAGTTTGTCTTTGTGCTTCCTGTTTGATGACCTCATCGGGACACTGTGAGGTCACTTCGACAGAGACTCGGCTCTTTCCAGAAAAAGCTTTCTAGGAAGTTCCAGTGGTTAAGGGTCAGCCTGAGAGTCTCTTACAAGTACAGTCACTCTGTGTGTGTGTGTGTGTGTGTGTGTGTGTGTGTGTGTCCTTTCTATTTGTGGTCAGAATGAATCACATGTTTTAGTTCAAAGGGTACAGCCTGAGCACACACAGACTTGTCTTTCTGTACTTGTAAGGACCCTCATTAACACAATGCGTTCCCAGTCCTTAACCCTTTACATAGATCTGAGTCCAACATAAACCTGATTCTGACATAAACCAGAAGTGGCCTCACTGATGGTTTACAGTTGGCATTGGTCCTCACAAAGAGTAGTAGTACAAGGCTACGCACACACAGAAACACAAACAAAAGTCCACAAATATTTTATGAGCTGCAATTTTAGGTTTGAAAGAAAGAAAGAAAGAAAGAAAGAAAGAAAGAAAGAAAGAAAGAAAGAAAGAAAGAAAGAAGACCTTTATATCTATAAAGACCTTTATAGGGAAGGTCCTGACCTCCTCCAATTGGAAAGTGCCTTAAGATAACTTCTGTAGTGATTTGGCCATATGTAAATAAAACTTGATTTGATTTTATTTGAAATAAAGATGGTGTTTGACCTTTGTGTTTGAATGATTCACTTATACTGCGAATTTGTCAACGACCCTCCAATAAAGTTTTCTAAAAAAAAAAAAAGGGGGCCATGAACCAACCGGAAACAAGCAACACTAACTTCCTGTTTCCGTCAACACACGTGTGGAGGAAAATCAGCGGAGAAGCTCCACAGACCCAGTGTAGGACCGGTCCGGACTCAGGACCTGTGTACAGTCCGATCACAGCCCAGAGCTCCGGTACCGCAGCCGCCATGTTGGAACAACTGGGTCTGATCGGGACGATCCGGGACGAGGACCAGAGCCCGGAGGAGCCCGACAGCGAGTCCGACCAGGAGGTGAGTAAACCCGGCCACACAGCTGGAACTGTCCTCGCAAAACCGTGGAGGCCGCAGGAGGTGAAACAGATTTTGGCTGGAAAACGGCAGAATTTAACGTCGATAAATAAATAAATAAATAAGTAAACAAAACCTAATGCACAGTTTATTGGTAATTAAAACAAACACTCAATGATGGTGACTGAATTGATACCTCAACTAAAAGTCTGGATGATCTTTACAACATTTAGTTTACAGAGAATCTCACTCCAGAAAATGTTTTGTCAGCTACAATTTCATGTTTTATTGTAAAGCTGCTTAATGAATGCACTACATTCCCCATGTCCTTATCATTATTGCAAATATCCCACATCTTTGTTGTATATTTTTTATCTTAATTTTATTTTAATCTTATTTTAATTTTTAACTTGTAAATTCTACTCTTATTTTTCTTTATTTTTTGCACCAACCACCAGCACAAATTCCTTGTATGTGGAAACATACTTGGTAATAAAACTGATTCCGATTCTGATTTAAGATTTAGCCAATTAAATAAAATTAGAAATATACAGTTGCAAATGTATGTTTTATGAAACTCATATGTAAATAAAGTTATTATGAAATGAAAAACATCTGTTTGGCCTCTGATAAGGCTTCAGAAAAAGACTCAAATTAAAAGCAGTTTGAGTGTATCATTAATAAAAGCACATTAATTTTGAATATTTTTCTCTCTTGATTCGAAAGGTGTTTCTGCTGACACACAGATATGATCTGAAAATAAAATTTTTAAATATAGACTAGAGTGTTAGGGTTAGATTTGACACAAAGTAACGTTATTTTATTAAAACTCGGGGAAAAAAAGTTTAACTTGAGATTAAAACTGTGGCGTTTTGGGTCATTAAAGGGTTAATCTTTCAAGTAAAAATAAAACAGATTGTTTCTTATGTGGTCATTATTATGTTTCATCCCTATGTATTTTTATTTTAATAACTCGGGCTGTGTATTAATTATATTATTGTGATTGTGTGTTGTGTATTAACTGTTGTGTTGTTGTCTGTGTGTATTTTTGTGTTTATTATGTGTCTATTTCAGGAGGAGCGGATCATCCTGAACAGGAAGAAGAAGTTCAAGAGTTCTGGGTCGAGAGACTTTAACAATGACTTTCACTTTGGAGAGAGAGACAGCCTGAACCACGACGATGACTGGGTTATGGCCGACGTCATGAAAATGCTGAAAAACAAGGTAGAACCTGCAGCAGTGTGATGTTCTGCAGTCAGTGTTTGTCTAATATTCCCTGGCAGTGTTTTGGTTCTGTAATGTTCTCCATTAGTTATATATTAACAGTGTTCTGTGTTTGCAGAGAACTATTACGACTCTGGATCAGAAAATAGAAAAAATCAGAAAGAAGAGGAAAGCTGAGGTGAGTCCTCTGGCCAGGTTCTACTTCCTGTCTGGATAGGATCTACTGCGTTATTTTTTTCCCCCACATGCGGGGGGCAAAGACCTGCCCCTACCCTGCATCTGATTGGCTTGCCCTGATATACTTCAGGTAGGGGCAGGTCTTTGCTTACCTCAGGTGGGAAAAAATAAATAAAAGCGGTTCTACTTCCTGTGTGTAAGATGGAGTTTGTTTGACCTGCAGGAGAAATCAGCTCAGAGTGACACTGCTGAAGATACTGCAGTGAAGAGCCAGGAGGAGGAGGATGATGATGAAGAGCAGGATGTGAAGCCTGCTGTAGAAGAAGCTGATGGAGGTGATGAAGATGATAAGGAGGAGGAGGAAGAGGATGAAGATGAAGATGAGTTTAACTCGAGTGATGAGGAGATTCTTACCAAATCAGGTGAGTTCAGGAGAGGCTTTTATTTTGAATATTGACAGGAAGCAGAAATATTTTACTTCTTGTGACTGATCCAACAGTTTTAATAACCTGATAATCAATAACCAAAAATTTAAATGCCACTAAAATGTAAAAAAACCACACTGCAGCTCTGATCAGAAATCTTAACAAAGATAAAGCTTAACAATGAAACGAATAATATAATTTTAATAAACTACTTTAAACATTAAAAATGTGACAGATGTTAAGTGTTTTATTTGTGTTGTTGACTTCCTGTTTCCTCGCAGACGTCCTGAGAGAGAAAGAAAAACGTGGGAAGAAGAGGAAGGCAGGAGAGGAGGTGAGGATGAGGAGCTGATGATGTCACAGGTGAACAGGTGATGTACACTGTTACCATGGTAACGGCTCTGTTTGTGTCCAGGCTGCAGAGGCGTTCTATGAAGATGCGTCTCAGTACGATGATCAGCTGACCTTTGATGATATGAACCTGTCCAGACCCATTCTGAAGGTAAAACCTCTGGGTGTCTCTAAAACTGGTAAAAAATGACTGGAGTTCTGAATGGTACAACATGATGAAGCCCCTCAGTGACCGCTACAGATAAACCCTGTCTCTTAAATCACTAGAATGACTGGAGTTCTGTTAAGTCAGGATGTAACGTGGTTAAAATACATCAGTGACCTCTGATAGAGAAACAGACATATCTGACATGAGTCTTCCAGCTCTGCTTTCTCTATGAGGGACAAGTCGTCCAGGTTCAGGATTGTTTGTTCCATCATCCAAAAATATCCTCAGTCCAGGTCGGCAGTTCTCCAGCAGAGCAGTGTTCAGCCTCTTTGAGCTCAGTGTGACATGAAACCATGCTTGTAGGCTCGTCCAGCAGGGGTTTATCAGCAGTGCCCCTCCTTGTTGTTGTTTATATATTTGTGACCTTACGCTGTGTCCTTGTAGGCCATCACAGCTCTGGGCTTCAAGCAGCCAACACCCATCCAGAAGGCCTGTGTTCCTGTTGGCCTGCTGGGCAGAGACCTCTGTGCCTGTGCTGCGACTGGGACAGGTAAGCTGGATATTCTGGAGCCAGTTCATCATACTGGGACCGGCTGAATATAATATAATATAATATATATATTCCTCTCCTCTCCTCAGGGAAGACAGCAGCCTTCATGCTGCCAGTGTTAGAGCGTTTGGTTTATAAGCCCAGGACGTCCCAGGTGACCCGGGTCTTGGTTCTAGTTCCTACCAGAGAGTTGGGGATCCAGGTTCACTCTGTGGCCCGTCAACTCGCCCAGTTCACCTCCATCACCACCTGCCTGGCTGTCGGTACGTCTCGTCTGATAACTGGTTACTGACCTAATCTGACTTGTGACTCTGGACTCATTCTAGACTCAGTCCATAATAACTTAAATAACCTTAATAACCTTAATAACCTGTCTCCAGGTGGGTTGGACCTTAAGTCTCAGGAGGCAGCTTTGAGGGCGGGGCCAGACGTCCTGATCGCTACACCCGGTCGACTGATTGATCACCTCCACAACACACCAAGCTTCGAGCTCACTCACATTGAGATCCTGATCCTGGATGAGGCTGACAGGTAAACACTGACACCTGCAGATGAGGAGGCGTCAATCTACCAACAAAAACTCACCTGTTCACACTCACCTGTGTGGTTCTGTGCGTTTGTCTCTCAGGATGTTGGACGAGTATTTTGAGGAACAGATGAAGGAGATCATCAGGTTGTGTTCCTACAACAGACAGACCATGTTGTTCTCCGCCACCATGACGGACGAGGTACAAGCTCATACCTGTGTCATGTGACCTGTGTCTCCAGGTGTGTTATTGTGTCATGTGACCTGTGTCTCCAGGTATATTAATGTGTGTCATGTGACCTGTGTCTGCAGGTGAAGGACCTGGCAGCGGTTTCGTTAAAGCAGCCAATCAGGATCTTTGTTAACAGCAACACTGACGTGGCTCCGTTCCTGCGACAAGAGTTTGTCAGAATCCGACCGAACAGAGAGGGAGACAGAGAGGCTGTGGTGGCCGGTAGGTACTGATGGTACTCCAGTTCTACTGCAGTACCACTGCTAATACTACAGTAGTGATACCACTATTTCTGCGGTACTGTTACTGACTGTTGTGTTTTGTGTTAGCTCTGCTGACTCGAACGTTCCAGGATCACGTGATGTTGTTCACTCAGACGAGGAAACAGGCTCACAGACTGCACATCCTGCTGGGTCTGATAGGACTGAAGGTGGGAGAACTGCACGGAGAACTGAGTCAGAACCAGAGACTGGAGAACCTCAGGTACACACACACACACACACACACACACACAGAACCAGAGACTGGAGAACCTCCAGAACCTTGTATGTTTGTACTTACCCTTTTTGTTCTTGTTCTCCAGGCGTTTTAAAGACGAACAGATTGATATCTTGGTGGCGACAGATGTAGCAGCCAGAGGTCTGGACATCGACGGAGTCAAAACGGTGAGAGTCACGTCTCTTAATGGTTACTGCATAAGTACCATAAAGTTCCTACTGAGTTTACTGTAGAGTTACTATACAGTCACTACTGTTACTATAAGGTTTCCCTAACGTTACTATAAGGTTGCCATGAAGTTAGTGGAGAGTTATTATGGAGTAAATGTGTTACTAAGGTTGTTGTTGTTATGTATGGTAACTGTGGTTACTATAGTAACAAAATGTGGAAAATCCACTGACATAAGCTGCTGCTTTTATTAAAACCAATGAACTTTGACAAACTCAAAATGTTTTCTGGTTGAACCTCCAACACATCTAAAGACATGTCTCTCTCTCTCTCTCTCTCTCTCTGTCTCGCTCTCTCTCTCTGTCTCTGTCTGTCTCTCTCTCTAAGGTGATAAACTTCACCATGCCGTCCACAGTCAAACACTACGTCCACCGTGTCGGCCGGACAGCGAGAGCCGGTCGTTCAGGACGTTCAGTGTCTCTGGTCGGAGAGTCTGAGAGGAAGATGCTGAAGGAGGTCGTGAAGTCTGCCAAGAACATCGTGAAGGCTCGAGTCCTGCCACCAGGTACACACACCTGAGGCAGTCAGAGAGTTATTAGAGTGTCAGGCAAATATACAGAGCTGGGTAGTTCAGGGAACCTGGGAAAGTTGAGCTCTGAGCAGCTTTAACAAGGATTAACTGGTGATTCTGAACAGAAACAGTATCAAGTTTGTCATATGTGTCCTGTGACTAAACTCTCTCCCTCTCTGTGTGTGTCTCTCGCCCAGAGGTCATCCTGAAGTTCAGAGATCTGATCTCTAAACTGGAGAAAGACGTTGAAGCTGTGATGAAGCTGGAGAGAGAGGAGAGGGAGCTGGCTGCGTCTGAAGCCAAGGTACACCTTCACACCTTCACGTCATTATTTCAACAGCCAATTATCTTGCTGCAAAGTCAGCTGTTTAAGTCCATTACTGTCAGCTGGTCGAAATGCCAGAGTTTGGGTGTTTGCTCCAAATTCTTGATGCTCTTGTTATTTTGTTTTTGCTTTTTCATAAATACAGAAACTCTTAACTGTAGCAAGTAGCTCACTATCTCTTTCAGGCACACAGCAGCTAATCAGGAGGCAAGGGATGTAATAATAGGGAGAGAGAGAGGATTATCATATGTTACAGTTTTGTAAAAAACAATTTTTACAACCTTGAACTGTTGTATAATCATATTCTGACTGATTATCACTAAAGATTTTTTCTATTTTATTTTATGACAGTTTTTAATTTTTTAAACTGACAAAAAGAGAAGTCAAACCCTGCATGTGGAGCAAAAACTATTTAAAGCTGCTGAAGAATGAAAACTTAATTAAATTATGATTTTTATTTTCACAACTCTGTGTGTGTGTAGTTGAGCGTGGCTCAGAAGCGTCTCGATGGCTCTGCCTCTTCAAGTCAATCAAGAGTTTGGTTTCAAACTCAACAAGAGAGAAAACAGAGTCGCAGTGAGTATTATTCAACACGATACTGCACTAATACACACTGTACTGCTTTCCACTTATTACAGTTTCCTAAACTGCCCTGTACTACTTCATTCTCTGTAGTACTCACGTACCTGATTTTTTAAAAACTTGCACAGTACTCTGTAGTATTTTGTAGCAGTCTGCAGTACTTTGCAGTACACGGTAGTATTTGAACTGTTGTTCCTCCTCCTCTTCCTCAGTGTCGAAGGCTCTGCAGGAGTTCGATCTCGCTCTCAGAGGGAAGAAGAAGAGAGAGAAGTTCCTGAAGGACGGCAGGAAGAAGAAGGAGCTGACGGTAATAACACATCAGATACTGACGTTGTTCCCTGAAGGTTCTCCTATAAATTTGTAATAATTTGTATGAAGTTTGGTGGAGGTAGCTATTTCAGACCTGTGGGTTACATCAACACCATCAACAGACAGGAGTCTGATAAGTTCATGTTTTTATGTCTGTCTAAATACTCTAGAGGTTCAGTCGTTGTAGCACAAAGTTTCCTCCTTTGTGGCTAAAGCTCAACAAAGAAACACAAGGGAACATCCAGCTAATGTGTCGAACGCAGACTGATGAAGCTTCGTATTAACTTTAGAATAGATTTCACACAGAATGAAGACTCTGAACTGCAGAGATCTGTTAGTGTCCAGTATGAACAGGAGGAAAAACCTATTCACATTTATATTGACACATAATTGTTGGTTTAACACAGTCTTTTTCTCTCCCATTTAACTCAAATGCAGCACAGGTTGAGTAGTGTTTTTACAGTTGACTGAGTTCAGTTTTAGTGTCAGAACAAAGTGAGTTTAATGTGAATGTCTGATCGAGTTGATGTTCAGATAGAAGTTATTTAAGTCAGAGTGAGAGTTCTGCTTTACAGTCAGTGATGTTTTGTCTCCGCTGATCAACTGGAGCTGAAACATTAGTGTCTCATTAACTTTATTGCGTCTTTATGTCTCTCTCATTATCTCGCTGTCAGTCTGAGGAGCGCTCTCAGTTTGAGATCTTGAAGGCTCAGATGTTTGCTGAACGGGCGGCCAAGAGAGAGAGACGACCAAAGAGAGCGAGAGCAATGCCTGAGGATGAGACACCGACTAAAGGTCAGAAACATTAACGTACATAAACATACTGATAAATACATAAACATATACTGAGACGTGCTGACAAATACATGAATACATAAACTACATAAAATTTCCTTTTCTTATCAAATATGAAAATGTAAATCTCTCATTTACAAAAGCATTCAGACCCTTTTCTGTGGCTTCAGACTGTGGTCAGGTGCCTCTGATTGCTACAGTTATCTTTGAGATGTGTCTTGAGCTTTGAGAGTTTCCAGTAGCACAGTATCTCAATAACTGAAATGGAAGAAGTTTGGAATCACAAGGGACCGTTCAGAGAGTTGGCCGTTCAGCTAAACTGAGTAACCAGATAAGAGCCAACAGTCACAGGGCTTCAGAAGTCCTCTGCAGAGATGGAGAACCTGCTGGAAGGCATCGATCTCTGCAGCTCTGCAGATGCTTTGAGTAAAAGGCACATGGCAGCCTGCTGGAGTTTGTCAAACAGCATTTAGAGCAAAAGATTCTCAACAACACTGGAATTGCTTCAGGACAAGTCTCTGACCATCTTTAACTGGGCTCAGCCAAAGCCCAGACTTAAACTCCACAGGGCATCTGTGGAGAGACCTAAAGATGGCAGTTCAGACACTTCTTATCCAATCTGACAGGTTACTGAAGATCTGCAAGGAAGAATGGGATAAACTGCCCAAATCCAGATGTGCAAAGCTCGTAGAGACTGACCCAAGAAGACTGGAAGCTGTAGCTGCTGCTAAATGGGCTTCTACAAAATAAAGTACCAAATTAAGGGTCTAAATACTTTTGCGATTTTATCCAATGACAATTAAAACTGCAACAATAAAGGGAAGGGGTCTGAATGCTTTCTGAAGCCACTGTACCTTCCACTGATGAAACATACACACTATACTGTGAACACACTAAAGTAAACTGTCTTTTTGTGTAGCACCCAATCAGAAAGCAGGAAAAGGAGGCAAGAAATCAGTGTTTGATAAGGAGCTGACCAACACCAGCAGCAAGGCTCTGAAACACTACAGAGCAGGGTGAGTCTGTCTGTACACACAACTGTCTCACCTCTCGGTACACACCCACCTGTCTGTACACCTGTCTCACCTGTCTGTCTTATTACAGACCATCCTTTGCTGACAGGAAGCGGCTCGGTATGGACAGGAAACGTCCTGGCGGCTCCAGGTGAGCTTCGCTCTCTGTCCACCACATAGATAAGACGGTATAGTTAAGATGGCTGACGATCTGTTCCCTCTGTCAGGTTCAAGAAGAAGAAGTGACATCCACCTGGAGCAGCAGTTCTCTGAATTTTTCATGTTGTCTTTTTGTGTGTAAATCTTTTCCAGTTTTGTTCATTGAAGAACTTTTAAGTAAAGTTACAGTCTGTTTAAAAAATACATCTGTCGTTTCCAGAGTTTAGTTCATCATCTTTACAGACCAAAACGATGACTTTTTTTATGTGGGGAAGACAATGTCAAAGAATATATGTCCATATGGAAAAAAAGACGCAAGTCATGAGAGAGTAGTAATCGTGAGTGTTAATTCAGACTCCAGGTAAACTTCCAGTCATCCATTTTCATCTCCAAAGAGTACATCTGACCATTTAAAGCTGCAAATTTTCCCCAAGCCTCCTCAGCAACTACCAGTCCGACGACTTTTTTTTTTTTTTTTTTTCAATGTACAAGGTGTTTTAATTTTTAGCATGAAAGAGCGCATTGTACAATGGAGAGCTGGACTTACTCGTAATTTAATTTTAGTCAGTTTCTACTTACATAGCGGCAAATCAAAACAGAAGTTATCTAAAGGCACTTTTCAACTAGAGCGGGTCTAGACCTTTATAATATTATTTACAGACCCAAGATTCCCTGACATCTTTACTAACCACGCCAATGTTTTTACAAACAAGAGCAACGTCCTCACAAACCATGGCAATGTTCGATGTCCTTTCAAACCACACTAGTATTTTTACAAACCACAGCAAAATCCTTCCATGCTGACGTCCTTACAAACCATGGTGATGCCTTTAGAACCACAACAGTTTTGTTTCTCTCCAGAAATCATAGCAACAGCCTTACAAACCATGGCAATGTTTTCACAAACCAGAGTGATGTCCTTATAAACCATGGCAATGTTCGATGTCCCCGCAAACCACACAAGTGTTTTTATAAACCACAGCAATGTTTTAACAAGCCTGAGTGACATCAATACAAACCATAATCGATGTATTTACAAACCAGAGTGATGTCCTCACAAACCACAGCAATGTTCGATGTCCTTTCAAACCACACCAGTGTTGTTACAAACTACTGCAACGTCCTTATAAACCACGACCGCGTCCTTACAAACCACCACAACATCCTCAAACCACAGCAATGTCTTTACAAACTATACTGAAAAGAGTGAAGATGGTTCAGTTCACATCACGTTTGTTGTGGTTAAAGGTTTATTCATACTGAAATACAAACAAACAGGCAACGCTCTGTACAAAGATACAGTTTGTGTTTTACAGTCTCAGCTGCAGAAACAAGATTAACACAAAGATTTATTCGTACCGCTTTTTCTCCAGAACTCATTTAAAGAATTTTGAATGAAATGACAAAGAGTTCATCTGAACTGATAGCAATATTGTTAAAAACAATGTGTAATAATATTTTAATATTATCAGGTTGTTTGAATAAAGATCTACATTGTTGTATTTGAAAGTAAATCCAGAACGTTTGGACACAGGTTCACGGTCAGATGACTGACAGATGACAATTCCAAAGTTTAATGTCTTCAGTTTTACTTCTGAAAAAACTCTTACTAGAAAACAAACATCAGGAACGAAGGAAATCTCACCTTGGAAACTTGACTTCCATGGAAACATTAAATGAAGTGTTTCTACATTCAGACAAATTAGTTAATGAGAAGGTCATCAAGCATCAGGTCACTGAATAATGAGTCACTTTCATCAGCCAGTCAAAAAAAAAAACTGATCGATCAGCTCAGCATTTACCATTTATCCTGATGATGAAATCTGTCCATTTACTGATGAAGCCTCTTAAATACAAACTGTTACATTTAAACCTTGTATGCGCAGCTTTCAGGGGCAGGACTTATTAATGACACCTGTAGCGTCCCCCAGGACAAACTTTTTGTATTTATCTCCACTGCTGGTAAGAAATGTCGAGCTCTTTATCCAGAGCTCAGGCAGTAAAACACACCTTTTATTTTGGTAAGTTTGTCTTATTTTGGTTTCCTGTAGTGTTGATTGTCCTGACTGCCCCCTGCTGGACAGATTCAGTAGCTGACTCACAAACTCATCCGTCAAACATTTCATCATCAGTATTTTGTTAACGTTTCTGTTGCTTTTATTTAATGAACTTTTGTGATTAATAATGAATATTACTTGTAGAATAATTAACAGTTGGATTATTACATTTTATATACGCGCTGATGTTTTTATGGCATCACGATGGTGTAAGGCAGCTGCACTGAAGTCATATGTAAGTTATGGGAGTCTTAACTTACTAAACCCCTTCCCCAAACAACATCTGTCCAATCACAGCTTAGCATCAGTAATTATTTAGCAGGACCCTCAGGTGATACATTTTTAGACGGTCACGTCCTTTGATCAACTTTCCACAAATGCATGCAAAAGTTTTACGGACTGAATTAAAACAGTATTATGTAATCTGGAACCTGTTAGTGTTAGCCTCAGTCTGTTAGCATGATATCATGTGAGCAGCCATCATAGACAACTTTTACAGCGTTCTCGTTTTCAAACAAATCAGCTGGAAACATTAAAAATCAGGTGAAGATTATGTCCTCAAGTAACTCTTGGAGGTAATGTTAGCTAAATATTATTTTACAACTGATAATAATCTTATTAAAATTAATTATAATTTCTTATAAATCCTCTTTGGGTCTGTGACCGTGAATTTTTACAGTAAAATAATCAGAATAAAAACATTAATTGAAGTCATCACTACCTTTCGATCCTGCCTGAACATTTGAACCTTTCCTGTAGTTACCACTCTCTGCCTTTGGGGGCTGAATTAAACAAATCAATCGCTCTGTGTCTGTTGTCATGGTGATGTGTCAGTCAGCTGTTTCCTTGATGCTTTGTGTCAAGTTTTTTTTAATGGTAATTATTAAATGGAACAGAAAGCTGCTGATAATAATTATCCAATCAGGTGCGAGCGTGTTGCAGCATTGCAGCAGTGAACCAGTCAGCTTTGCGCGTGTCCCAGCAGTGAACCAATCAGGTCCAAGTGTGTACCAGCAGTGAACCAATCATTGTCAGTGAGGACAAACATTTGTCATACAAGTTAAAACATTCACTCGAATAAAAACACCGTGATGCTTACTGTTCCCATGATGCTTCACTCTGAACTTCCAGCTGGTGTTATAAGTTTTTGACTCCGTCCGTTAACTTGAAACTGTTTCACTTCACAATTTCTTAGTTGTCATTCACATTTTAATTATTTTAAGGGTTCTGCTGGTTCTGCTCCAGTTTACCTTTAGCTCTACTTGGTTCCGGTCCAGGCCCGGTCCGAGTGCGGCGATGGGGCGCAGAGCTCTGAGTCGGAGTCTGACTCGCCCTCAGCAATGTAAGGCCTGACGGTGGCGCAGCGGGCGGTGCCACCTCCTCCTCTGTGGTCTCCCAGGTTGGTGGAGGAGTAGAAGCTATTGTTGAGAAAATCCAGGTTCTCTCTGGACTGGGAGATGGAGAAGCCACTGAAGGAGCGCTCCAGCTCCTCGTGGTCCACTGACGGGATGGAGATGGAGGTGTCGCTGTCCAGCTTCACCTCCTCCCCTCCTTCTCCTCCTCCTTCTCCAGCCCCATTGGCCCCTCCTCCTCCCCTCTCCTGTCTCTCTGTCCCCCCTCGCTCACCGGTGCTGTGGCGATTCGAACGGTTCCCACCGTGTCTCTCCCCAGCTGGAGGAGGTGGGAGTCGAACCAGTGAACCGTCTCCCACCGGGCTCGGACTGTTACCATGGCTACGCTGAGGAGGGGGCGGGGCCTGCTGGTGGAGTTGGGAGCTGATTGGCTGCCAGGAGGTGGAGGGGGGGCAGGTGGGGGTGTTGCAGTTTCTGTGTCCGGTGGAGCTGCTGGAGCGGACCATCTTCGTCACAAAACGGGTCTTCTCTCCATGGTCACCAGTCACCCTGCACAACATGTAAACAATGTGTTAGCAACACATGTAAACAACCAGTCAAAAGTTTTAGAACCTTCCCATTTATCCAGTTTTTATTGAAATATCAGGAGTTCAAGTCCAGTGAAAAACCTGAAATGGTACAAAGGTCAGTGGTAAACTAATAAAAAAAAAAGAAGGTTCAGGTTACCTAAATATCATAAGCCTTTTCAGGGATTGTTTATCTGCAGCAATGGAAATAAATGAAGCCTTGAAATTTAATGCAAACAATTCCTACAGGTGTTGATTCCATGCAAACCCTCTGTCTGTACAAAAGCAGTGTTAAAACAAACTGTTACTAAACCTTCTGATGCATTAATAGGACAATGCTGTTACTGCAGGAAGTAGTTCTGTATATTGCTATAAGAACAGTGGGAAAAACATAAGTAACAAAGGAGGACAGACTGGTTGGTCAGAGGCTCCTCCTGATAAGGAGCCAAAGCATAAGAGGAAAACGAGACGGTGGCTTCACATGATGAAAGACCAGCACAGCCTCCAGACTTAAACCTCACGGAGCTTTTTTCAGATGAAGTGCAATTTGTGAAAACTTCTGAGACAGTGTTGGGATCAACTTTCAGAGCAATATTTGATTTTCATCCTAGAAACAATGTTTAGCATTTGTTCAGCTGCAGGATGATTCAAAATTTTAAATTAAAGTTAGGATTTAAGATTAGATCAGATGAAAAATTTGAGGTTCTAAAACTTTTTATCAGTAGTGTAGATTTTGTTAACAAATAACAACATGTAAACGTGATAAACAAACAAGTTCTATTGTGTGCCTGATTCTAGTGTGCTACTGGTTCTGTTGTGTTACTGGTCCCAGTCTGTCCTGGTCTGATGGTGCTACAGTGGTTTTCCAGTAATAGAAGACACTGACTGCAGGATTTTAGAGATGGACTGGCTCTTCTCCAGCTGATCCACTGGACTGCAGTAGGGCGGAGCCGGGTCTGGTTCCTTGGATCCAAAGTAGGCGTCTGTCTCAGCCTGAGGTATTCCCATTCGCTGGATGTAAATGTTAACCAGGAAGTCCAACTTTCTCTCCATTGACAGCACCTAGGGACACAAGACCAGCAGAGGACCAATCAAATTCAAGGCTGACACTGCATCAGGAAAACCAGCAGGTTCATAGTTAATTCGTTTTCAACACTGCTCTGCTGAACGTCTGTTTAACAACAGACTGGTTGCTATTGGTTACCTGCTTCTCCACCTTCCCCAGCCGTCCCATCATGCTCGGATCCTCAGGAAGCTCCTCACTGGCTGCTTTGGGACGGTCCTTGTCTGCAATTGGTGTTCCTCTGCCGACTATCTGATCCACTCTGCCAATCAGAAGACAGGAGACAGTGAATCTAGTGAACAGTGAGAAACTTTCTGATGGTAAAAGAAAACATTCAACATGGAAAAACTTTAGGAGATCAGACAAATGTGGCAGGTCAGAGGTCAGAGTCAGAGGTCAAGGGTCGGAAGTCATGGGTTTTACCTTGACTGGAGGTTCTTGATGCGGGCGAGCATGTCCAGGTGTCCGGCTGAGTACTGTTCGATCACGTCCATGACATCATAGGGACGAAGACTCTCCTTAAATTTCCTCTTAGACACCATGAAACGCATGATGCTGAGAGAAAGAGAAGACATGAAGTCAGCCGTCATCCAACCTCTGATGGCTGGGGAGGCCTCTGGTGGGCTCAGGTAATAACAGCATGGAGGTGGTGACCAGTGGGTCTGGACCACAGACTAACAGAGTCCTCTGACAGTGGGTCTGGACTAGTCTCTGTCGACTAAATTCATGTCACACACCTACAAAGTCTCCTCAATGTGGGTCTGGACTAGTTTCTGTAGACTAGATTTATTTCATAGACCTACATAGTCTTCTGCAACTGGTGTTTCTCTGCTGACTATCTGTGTCTCTGTAGATCAGATTAATGTCAGACCTACAAAGTCTTTTAAAAGCAGGTCTGGACTGGTCTCTGTAGACCAGATTCATTTTACCGACCTGCTGCTCCTTTATGCTCAAAGAAATCACTTGAGAGGTTTGAACTCCTTGAGGAGATACCTTGTCTTCATCCAAGAAGGAGGAGACTACAGGGCAGACCCAAAACATTTTGGAGGAATTATCTAACCCATCAGGCCTGTGTAGCTGTGGAGCTAGCTGTGTTGTGGCTGTGGAGAGGTATGACCGTACTTAAGCTTGGGACAAAGCTAAAGACCAGCTGAAACCTACATGAAAAACCAACATAAAGATTGTTTCACAGATGTTTTAGTCTCTGATAGTCAGGAAGGAGCACACAAACACAAATCCACCAAGAACACCAACTGTCATGTTCTTGTGCCAAAACAATCCTGGATGGAGGGGTGTGTAGGACTGCAGAGCCCACACAGGGACTCTGATTTTGCCTGTATGTGTCCCTTGGCACCCCACAGGTGACATCATCAGTCAGGGACGTTGGTCGCAGTTATGAAACATGATTAGTCAGAGTCTTTACATATCACACCATAAGATTTTATCTGCACACTGATGGGACCAGCTGACCAACAGGAACAGACTTGTTCCAACAGCTGTCATGCAAAATCTGATTCATTATCACAGATACAGTCCTGATGTGGGTCCCTGCCATTAGTCTAGAGCTGAGTCAGTTATCCCGGACCAGGACAAGGATAGATGAAACTAAAGGCTAAAGCCATTAACCAGGAAACACAGACCTAGACCAGAAGTATGTACTGTTAGTTGCTGGTCTTTGGTTTAGAGCTACTGCTGCTGTGCTAATCCAGAATCTGGTTCTGATACCAGAATGTAGAGACAGGCTTTACTGAACTAGACAGCTGGACTGTTGGAGAAGAACCCCCTACAGATCTATAACTTTAACTTCAAATAACCAACAGGAGAGGAGTTGTGGACTGTAGGACACCAACATCACTAAGAGGGATAAAAAAAATATGTAATAATAATAATAATAATCATAATAATAATAATAATAAAGCACGTCTTACCAAACAGCACGACAGAGGAGCTACAGTGGCAGACAACAGAAAACAGTGAAACAATAGAAAACAATGAAGCTAACTGGAGGTCAGACTAACTGGTCTTACCCAACAGCTGATGATGACCTCTGACCCTGGGGTGAGCACAAATAAAAAAAACATAAAACAAAAAATAATGTGAATAAAAAGCAGAATGATTCAGTGCATAATAAGTAGCAAATAAAGGTGAGCAAAGCGATGAATGATGAGCAGATAAACTGATAAAATAAAAATGATTTTCTGGATAAAAAGAAAACAGAACAGTTCGTACCAGATGGCTCTGATGGTGACCTTTAACCCTGGGGTCAGATCTTGAGGGACAAACTCACAGTGACAGCTCTTGTTGTCATCTGCCATGTCCTCTCCTGGTAGGCTGGCATCTGAAACCACAACAACATCATCACAGTGTCTGAAGTGTCTGTCAGCGCCTCCTACCTGAAGCAACTGCAGCACTGATGGATCCTTCATCGAGCAACAGCAGGAACAAAACTGAAACGAGTCCCAATCAGGACCGGATTAACACCCACAGACCCCTCACCTATATGAACCCTGCTGCCATTAAGTCCATTTTAATCAGACTTCTTGTGGTGGGACAATACTTCACGTCTTATATGTGTAGTGTAGTTTTTTTTTAGGAATAAGCTCCACTTGAAGAAACTATAAGCTAAAATAAGAATGGTTTTAAACTAGAGTTTGAGACAGGGGTCCTCCACAGCGCAGGGCTTAATGATGATCTAATAATGCAGGACTCACCTTTCGCTGACATTGTACTTCAGTGGAACAGATAATAAATACATTTTGTAACTAACCCAGGGCTTTGGGGGCCCCTCAGGGTCTGGCAACCTGTGACCATGGGTCTGACCAGTTATTCCTTTAAAGGGTTAGGAGTCAGAGAAAGGTTAATAACACTGTGGTAAAATCTAGTTGGGTTTTCCAGTGGTGGGGGAGGGGTTAGAGAAGGCAAGGCAAGGTTTATCTTTATTTTTTTACAGTTCATACACACAGGGAAATTATACATAAAAGCAAAAAGGAATAGGATAATATAATAGAATATTATTATATAGAATATAATATAAGAAATGTATTTGGGACCTTTACCACTATTGCAGCACTTTAAAATCCATTGTGTAACTAACTGGAAACCAGTGTAAAGATTGTAGAACTGGAGTGATGTGCCCTGTTCTCTTGGTCCTGGATAAAACTCTAGCAGATGCATTCTGGATGAGCTGCGGCTGTTTAATGGTCTTTTTGGGAAAACCACTTAAGAGACCATTACAATGGTTCCACCCTACTGGAAAGTAAAGCATGGATGAGCTTCTCTTGGTATTTCTGGGACGCCAAACCTTTCATTCTGGCTATATTTCTAAGATGACAGAGGGCTGTTTTAGTGATTGTTGTGATTGGGCTGTGGAGGTAAGATCTGAGTCTATCAGAATACCAAGATTTTTTTAGAGTCCAGGAATTGAGGTGTTTAATAATACTAATTGTCTTCTTTTTGCTGCCAAACACAATAATCTCTGTTCTGTCCTTATTTAACTGAAGGAAATTTTGGCTCATCCAATTATTTATTTGCTCTAAACACCGATACAATGAGTCTTTTGAGCTGTAATCTGGAGAAAGTATTTCTGTGTATCACCTGCAAAACAATGGTAATCAGTGTTAAATTTGGCCCAAATGCAGCTGGTAGAGCCTGACAGAAGAGGTCCAAGAACTGATCTCTGGAGGATTTCATGTGTCATAGCCCCCCTATCAGACTGATAACTGGCAAAGGAGACAAAACAACTCTGCCCCTCTAGAGAATACCTGAACCAGTTAAGGTCTGCTCCGGAAAGTCAAAACTAAATTCGCAGCCTGTTCAACAGTATCCTATGATCGACAGTGTGAAAAGCAACACTGAGATCTAGTGAAACCAGAACGGATATATTCAGAATCAGTATTCACCCATATATCATTTAACACTTTTATAAGAGCCATGTCAGTTCTATGGTGAGGTTTGAAGCCTGATTGAAATTTGTCAAAAACGACCACTTGAGTTAAAAAACTGCTCAGTTAATTGAAAACAATCATGGCAACACACAGTGAGGTTTACCTGGATAAGGTGTTGGAGGTGAGCTGGTCTGCTCTTCATCTGACTGATATTTAAACCTGATCGACTGAACGAACAGAGCAGAACATGTTCTTGATTTAACCTGGTTTTATTTAAGAAAGAAGCTCCGCTGACTCTGTGACATTCAAGTGGAACCAGACCTCTGTTCATAAGATAGGGGAGAGACTGACCCAGATCCCAAACAGGAACAGAGCACGTCTCAGGGTGTGTTTGTGTGTGTGCGTGTGTGTTTGTGTGCTGACCTGGGGAGCTCTTCTGTCTGAACTCTTCATCCTGCATCTCTATCAGCACTACAGGAGGAGACAGAGGAGACAGAGACCTTCATCAGAGGACTCATCAACACCATCGTCAGGGCTGATAACACCAACAAAGAAGCAGCAAACACCTGTCAGGTACTGAGGTGTTTACAGATTTACAGAAACAGTCCAACATTCATTAAATCCTCAGGTTCAGTGCACTGCACAGATACAGCATCATTTAACCTATCTTAGCACAAAGACTAGACACTGTTAGCCTACTTTAGCACAAAGAGTGGAAGTGGGGTGAAACTGTATCTGCTACCACAATGCCAGAATCATGTGGGGTGTAATTCTTGAATGTTGGCAGAAAAGTTCAATAACAAGGAGTGCGAATCAGTTTAAACCAGTCAGATCCAATATAAACCAGTCAGATCCCATATAAACCAATCACATCCAGTTAAAACCAATTAGATCCAATATACCAGTCAGATCTGATATAAACCAGTCAGATTCGATTCTGCATAAACCAGTCAGGTCCAGTTAAAACTAGTCAGATCCAGTATAAACAGGTCAGGTCCTGTATAAACCAGTGATATCCAGCATAAAACAGTTGTCCCAGATGATGAGAGTTGGTCTGTTTCCTCTCCTTCTCCTCATTACCTTCCCTGTCTCCTTATCTCCTGTCCTCCCCTAAATCCTCATTTCAGTGACTCAGTAACAATTGGGTCTATGGGCTGTAACGTAGCAGTTTTACTCTTTAACAACTTTGCTTCACTAAGTGCTTGCTCAGGGTGGGAACTGTTGGGATTCTCTTTATAATATTGTAAGGTCTCAACCTTATTCTGTAAAGTACCTTAACAGAATATATGTTTTCGATATAAATAAAACTGAACTGATAAACTTGATTTAAAATGTTTTATTGACATGTCATTTGTGTTTGTGATATTTATTATGTCTAATTATGTGGCGTTCGTGGCTCTTAATGAGGGTTTTTCCACATACTGTATATGATAAACAAAAATAACAAAAAAAAACTATGACACATCTACCTCCAAAACACTTGAGCAGACCTCAGACCTCTCACTGCTGCTGAGTCCATGGGTGTATTATAACAATCAATCAAGGTCTTCATTTACCTTCAGAGTTTTGGCGGGAAGCAGCTCCTCGGATCCTGAAGGCCTGTCGGGTTCTGCTGCGTTCTCCAAAGCTCCAGCTCTTTGGAACCTTGCTGGGACTCTCCTCCAGATTTGGCTCCATGCTGGGGGACCGTCGCAGGGCCTGGACTACCCCCGGACCACCAGGACCTCCAGGAGTCACACCAGGACCAGGACTCACACCAGGAGCAACACCGGGGCCAACTGTAGGAACCACTGAAGACAGGAAGCAGTGAAGGAAAGAACGAGGTCTACACAATCCAAACTACAGTTCTAGTTTGTTACCCTGGTTGATATCAGTCCAGTTTGCAGGTTTGTGTTCAAGCCAAATCCACCAATGGCTCCTTGCCTTGCCTAGGTACATAATCTGATTGGTGGTTGGTGAGCACATGAACCTGCAGACTGTTGGGCCTCTCACAATCCTCACGCCAATATCGAGTAGGTCTTCCAAATGTGCCAGAATTTTTTGACATGACTGTGCATGGAGGGGCAGTACTTACTGTATATAGGGTATCATTCAACATAATCTTACAAAAAGGCTCAGCACTGTTCTCAAACTCACTGTGCTGAGGAGAACTTTTTCCTTTGGTTCCTGAACTCCGGGGCGACGAGAAGACCCTCTCCTTCAGACTGACCTTCTGACTGCAGACAAACAAACAGACAGAGAGACAGGTTTTTAATTGGATCGGATATGTTCTGTGATCAGGTTGAGAGAAATGGTCCTGAATGTCCTTTATTGTATCTTTGTCAAAACTGAAATATTTCCTGTCCATAATTTCAGATGTTGGAGGTCTGCACAAACTGAATCAGCATTCGAGGTTAAGGAGTCAGTTTTTGTGGGTCAAAGGTCAGAGGTTAAGGTCAAAGGTCAGAGGTTTTCAGGGTCAGGGTAAATGATTGTCCTGATCTCAGACAGAACCAGGATTGGAAACTGACCTGGGAGATGGTTCAGGCTGGACATCTTTTCTGCAGAGACAGACAGACAGGGAGACAGACATGTTGTTCTTATTATTATTGCTTTAAAATAATTTTTCTTCATAATTCAGACTTTTAATGTTATTATCTAATGTTAAAAAACTGGATATGGACACTGATTAACGAGCCGATATTCTATGCATCTCTGGTCTATAAATCAAACTTGCTACATATACATTTCAGTGTCTTCTACAAAAAAAAAACTCTTGGACAATTAACACAACCATGATGGAAACAGCAATGTGAATAGACTTTTTTGGATTTCAACTCTATCAACACCAAATTTGCTACAAAACCATGCAGGACCGAGATTGATCATTCTTTTAGAGATGGGCAAGGTCGCTAAAAAAAAATGGCAATCAATCAAAAAAACTTTGCAAAGGGTGGAACTTAGCAGGAAATTGGCCAATAATTCAAATTGTCTTAAAGTGGCCCTGAACCCAGTGAGGACACTTAATACTTAAGTTAAACACTTAAACACATAGTTGGGGGTCATCTGTGTAGCAGTGATATGAGTAGAACATGCAAATAGATAATTGGACCTAAGGAGATGATATGTATGATAGATGATGATAGTAGATGATGCAAATGTTGTTTCAGTGGTTATTGTTACAGTGGTTGCAATAGTTAGTGCTACAGTAGTTGGTGTTGGAGTGGTTGCAGTAGTTTGTGTTGCAGTAGTTGTAGTAATTTGTTTTGCAGTAGATTGTGTACTTGTTATGCACTGAACATTTCAGACCTGAAGGAGAGTCCTGATTTGTTCTTGAGGTTCCTCAATAAATCCAACTGATTGAGAGGAGGAATTAACCTGGAGACACAGACAGATTTATACATGTCCACATGAAGTCGTTATTACAATAATCATAGAACAAAAATGGCTGTAGGTGGACAGGTGCAGACTTACCTGTACATGGGGACAGAGACAGTCCTCTCATAATAATCCCAGGTTGAAGTCAGATCTGTTCGGCTCAGATTTGTAGCGTAAACCCTCCATGCAGCCTGCAGACAAACAGAGGACAACTGTTTCCATGGAAATGGCCGTTTTCTCCATGGTTTTTCAAAGTAAAAGCAATAGTCTGGAGATGTTAAACAGAGTTTTAAGTGAGCGTAAATCAGCTGCCGTCACTGCTTCACTAACATCTCCACAACAATCTTTCATTGTCAGACCTTCTCTCCTGGAATGCATCCATAATGTTGACCTCTCAGGCTACACTAATGTGGTTTTTACTTTCTACTTTAACTGGATTATTTAATGTTTCACTTTGAAAACAGAAAAGGCTTCACAGATGAGGACTCTCTTCCCCTTTGGCTTAACAGTAACTGAGGGAGACACACTGTTAAAGTGTGCTTTATCTCTTATCTGACACAGACATCTCAACAGACTGTTTACATAACGGCTGCAAATGCACCAACATACAATCCATAAATATTTAAAAAATCCATTCAACTCATTTTGTAGCAGCTGTGCAGTGTTTGTTTGGATCTGGTTTCATTTGATACGTAATACAAACCACAAAAAGAAGCTAATTTATTCTGTTTATATGCTGTGACTACAACGTTAACGTCAGGGCTAAATAACCAACAGGAATCATGTGTAACATCATAGGTCAGAATAACAGCTGTTCTTCCTGTTCTTCATTCTGCTGTCAGCGTTATAGTGAGGGTCGTCTTGTAAGATAGTTGGTGTGAAGAATGGAAAAAAGAGAGCTGAAAGAATGTTTAATCCCCGCCTACTTTCTCTCCTCTGAACAGCTGACCAATCAGTGTGCAGATGGGTGTGATGTCAGAGCGTTGGTTCACCTGTATGAGTCCGGCTGCTGGGTTTCGTCTCTTCTCAAAGTGTTTCTGTCGGTGCTGCTCCTGAACCTTCAGAGCAAATCCAGAGCCCAGGATTCCCTGAAGACGCACATGTGGACAGGTAACAGGAGACCAGGTGAGCTGGATGAACCAGGTGGGGGCTCAATTGTCTAAGGTGAGTCAGGTAATCATAAATACTGGGTGACTCACAGCAGGCAGAGCGAAGAATGAAACTCCGATCAGAGTGAAGGTTGCAGCCAGCAGACGTCCATTCCAGGTGATGGGGAACTTATCTCCATAACCGATGGTTGTCAAGGTGATCTGACAAAAACAGAACAGACCAATCAGATCATCTTGTCACTGAGGAGGAGACAGGTGGTCTTTCTGAATACAAGGATTGGCATAGTTGTACAGTACTTTGAGTAAATCCATTTTATGTTAGTTTATACTTCTACTCTACATTTCACAGTGATTTAGACGTATGTTTATTTCATAAGATTATTCACAACGATGCTCCTCCACTGTTAACGACCTTTGTTCAGCTTCGCTCAAAGCACATAAGCACAGCTTCGAGGTCTGCTTCAAGGGGAGACTGGGGCATCCCTAAACAAGGCTCTACCTTTGCTCAATCCACCTTTTCCTCCAAAGCTATTCAAGAAGGGAATAAACTCCAAGTTAATCTGAAAACCTGCTCAGACTTTCACATTTTCTCTTGTGAGGTTAAAAATGTCAGAATTAATTCTTGTCAGAAATTAATTTGAGCATCGTCCTGATGACCTGTTTTATAACCTTGGATTCATGTATGTACTATTTTGATATGAATGTCTTGTGTTTGTGAATAGTAAGTATGTTATTATTAATGTGAAATTAATGTAATTAGTACATGGTCCCTGATATAAATAAACTTAAAAACTATTAAACTATCTGGCTGCTGCAGTTAGTTATTCACCAATTACTTTATTAAATTTAAACCACTGGTTCCAACGTCTTTGATTAGTGACCCTATGAAAAGAGTCAGTGTGTAGTTGGATTATGTGTCTCTTATATAAAATCAATCTGCACTTGTGTGTCGTTGTTTTCAGAGATCAATTTCTCTGTCGAAACTTCTCGTTTCAATAAAATAAAATAATAATTTTTTTTTTTTTTTTTTTTTTTTTTTTTTAAATCACAGCTTCGAGAAAAGTCCAGAGACTGAAATCAGATCAGTGAATCAGAACTTTGTCTTTTCTTTTTTCCTTTCCCATGAATTATCTGACGATCCCTCAGTTTTGTCCAGTGACCCCTTGGAGGGGTCGGACATCAGCAAGATGCTGCTGAAGCATCGATGACTCAGGATGAAGTCATTGATCATGTCACAGAGAAAATCAGAGATCAGTCAGAGGAGACTGTGTTTACTGCACAATGAAGTACTTTTACTGTGATTCTTTAACGACGTGACGCTGATAATACTTGGGTACTTTTACTTAAATAGTAATTTGACTTCTCCTTGATAATCATTTTTATATCGTTGCTCTGGTGCTTTTACTGAAGTAAAGGATCTGAGAACTTCTTGTTCTGCTGATGAGCTGCAGTGAAAAGATACATCTGTAATGTAAGATACATCTTGCACTTCAAAGCCTAAATCAATAACATTTTTTCATCTATGCAATATCAATCTCTTTCGTCGGTCACTTACAACCCATAGCATCGCTATTCCTGTACACTCTTAAGTCACATCTCACATTGATTACTGTAACTCTATCTTCTCTGGTCTTCCTCATAAACTCCTCCATAAACTTCAGCTGGTTCAGGATTTCAGGATGCAGCGGCCCGTTTCATCACCAGAACCCTTCAATAGATCATATTACTCCTGTCCTCCAGCTGCTGCACCGGCTCCCTGTTAAGCACCGTATTGATTTCAGGATTCTGCTCCTCACTTCACAGCCTAGCACCTCCGTATCTCTCCGATCTACTCCATATCTCCACTCCTGCCCCTTACTCTTAGATCTTCCTCTTCTATTAATCTCACTGTACCTCCAGCCTGTCTGACTAACATGGGGTTTAAAGCCTTAAGCCATAATATTGACTCTCTGTCTATCTTCAAATCCCACCTCAAAACACACCTCTTCAAACTCCCCTCTTCTGTTTAAATCCAACACTAGTGTTCAAAGCAAACATATTTATTTTATGTTTTATGTTATGTTATATTTATTCTAATTTATTTAGTCTTGTACCGTCCATTTTATCTCTTACTGTGTGTTGTGAGGTCTCCTTGAGAGCCTTGAAAGGTGCCTATAAATAAAATGTATCATTATTATTACTATTACTATTAATGGCTAGGTTGAAATGAAATTACATGTACCACAGACCACTCTGCCTGACTGATATGTGAACATCTGCAGAGTCCAAAGCTCCAGAGAGGAGCTCTGATGCTAAACCTTTCAATAAAAACATGAAGAAAATTTTAGATTGAAATTCTGACAACAAACTTCTGAAAGGAATTAAACCAAGTGACATCAGATCACAAAACCTGCAGTTTCAGACAAAACCTGTTTCCTCCTCTTCTTTACTGAGAACTGAAGACGTTAAACAGATGTTGTGTTCGGTGAGTCTGCTACAGCCACGGGGCTCAGTGCTAATTAAATCCACTACATCATATTAACAGGACTGCCTGCGTCCTAACATCTGCCACTGTGTCTGTGTGTGTGTCACTGTACTAATACTGTATATGAGTGTGTGTTGGCCTCACCAGTCCCCACCAGAGTGCGTCGGCGTATGTCTCAAACTGTTCGTTGTCTTCCTTTTCTGCCAAGTAAACGAGGAAACTTGCCAGAATGAGACACAAGAAGCCAATGTACCAGGCTGTGATCAACTCCTGCAGAGGATGAGACACATTAGGTCAGACTTAGAGAGAGAGAGAGAGCGAGAGAGAGAGAGTCTGTGCCACTTTGGCAATATTGTCCACCTGACATTCAAGCCAATAACGCATACTGAACTTAGATACAGAGATTTGATTTGGTAAAAAGGTTAACATGCAGAAAGATAAACATCAACTCATCAAAATACACTGATTTTATTTCTGACACACCCACACACACACACATTTTACATCCCAACAAACTGTAACTGAGACATCAGACACATGAGAGAGAGTCGATAACTCTGATCAATACAGTCCAGGATCAATGAAAACGATCAGATGTTAGGAAGATGATATCAACAAACCAATACTGCTGACACACACACACACACACACACACACACACACACACACACACACGCTCAGCTTTCCTCAGTAAACCCATGTGACCACATCATGTTGCATGTTTGATTCTCTCACAGTCACAAAGAGCTGAAGCTTTAAACGCTGAATCAACACGAAGTGACCTCAGTGAAAACATCACATCTGTCTGAAAAGACACATCTGGAAAAACAGGAGAAAAGTCTCCACAACTCTGTTTCAAACAAAACAGAAGATGAGTTTCTCCAAAGTGTCAGATTTTCTCTTTAGTCTACAGTTTCAGGTAACCGGACGAGAGCAGGTGAAACTGATCAGCAGCGACAGCAGGTAACGTCAGTAAAGGTTGGTGAGAGTGAAAGAGATGAAAGCAGGTGAAGTGTCACTTGAAACTTAAAATCTGGCGTGTAGTAGATGAAAGTGAGGAAGGCACTGGAAGTTTAAGTTAAACTTCCCTGACAACTGAAGCCTTCACCATGAAAGCAGTTGAAGTGTTGGTTTACCTGTGAGCGTTTCAGCTGCTTTCAGCTTCAACACAAACTGTAACTGACACATGAACAGATAAAGGCAGGTGAAGCGTCTGGTGAAAGCAGGTGACTAAACAACTGATAGAAAAAATAGTCAGCTGATTAATCAAAACCGAAAAGAATCGTTAGTTGCAGCTCTGTCTGAAAGACAGGTACAAAGACAGACAGGTGAAGAGGTGAGGACAGGCGTTTCCCAGGTTACCTTGCTGTGGGCGTAGACCACTGATCCCAGCAGTTTCCAGGTTCCTCCTCGCCGGTCCATCCGGATCATCCTCAGGATCTGAAGGAACCGAAGAGACCGGATCGCCGACGTGGCGAAGACGTTTCCCTGAGTCCCTGCAGCCAAGACTGAGATGGACGCTATCAGCACCATGATGTCTGAAAGAGACGGGTCACAGAGAGAGAGACAGGTCACAGCTGGACTCTGGCAGTAAACAAAAAAAACACAGAAACAATGATTTTTCAAAAAAGAACAACTGCACAGATTATAATTATTTAAAACTGACAATAAGTTCTGAATCTATATTCAAATCTGGCTCAAATTATTAGAATATGTCACAGAACCAGTTCTCCTTTATGGTAGTGGGCTGTGGCATCTCTAGTGTTTCTTGCCTAAATTTGACCAAATTGGACAAGCACACTAATGCAGAGTTTTGCAAAAGTATCTTACAGGTGCACTGAAAAACCTCAAACAGCACCTGCAGAGCTGAATCAGGCCGATTCCCATCATTCAACAAAATCTTTAAAAAGAGCAGTCACACACTGGCTTCCTAATAAACAGTGGCCCCGGTCCAATCCCTGCAAAACACTGCAAAACACTGCAGTGTCAAGAGCTGAGCAAAGAAAAGACTGTTTGTTTACGGCAGTGTAAACAATTTGCCAACCCTGCTTGTAGAGCACATCGGCAGCTGCAGCCTGGCAGCAGAGTATGTCTTTACCGACCACACTTTGGGGAACAGTGAGTGAAGTGAAACCCCCACACCCCTACATGCACACATCACCCTACAAGCTATTAGAAATAACAATAAAATCACTGTATTAAAACAGGATCAACAAAACATGTGAAAGTCTTACCATTTTCAGTTTGGGGGACATGTTTGTTAAAGTGTGAGGATTATATACGTGGTTGGAGGTGCAGTGTTTTGAGTGTTGGTCAAGGAAATCTGCTATTCTTTTATTTATAATACTACAGATTAATCCTAGAAGACATCTGTAGATGCCACAGTTACTTGGGTCTGATTTATACATGACTGCATGTATTTAGATATAGATATATATATATATATATATATATATATATATATATACACACACACACACACACACACATTTGTAACATGCACTTGTTTTGCCCTGTTTTGATCTTCTGGTTAGATGCCTACTTTTTGCAATAAAGTTGAACTAATCCAACTGTTGTTAAAGTCATCAGACTCACCTATGACACAGAAGGGTTTTCTGGCGAATTTGAGACGTCCTCTCCATCCTCTGTACCGACAACAACAACCTGCAGCCCAGATCCTCACCATGTACTCCACACCGAACACCACGATGGTCACCACTTCCTGTTACACAACAACAACACACTGTTAACAACCAACTACAGCTGCAGTAAACCATAATTTTCATCATCAATAAATTTGTTGATTCTTTTCTTGGTGAATCATTTAGTCTATAAAACATCTTATCATCATAACATCATGTTTCTGAGAGTCCAGTGTGATGATGGGATTCAATTACCGCGACAGACGAAAGAGAAAAAATCTGAAATTAAATCTTCATATTTGAGAAGCTGAAACCAGCAAATGTTTGACATCTTTTCCTCTTGTGATGATCATCTAACCGATGAACTGATTAATTGCTGCAGCTCTACAATCAGCTGTTAAATCAAACCCACAGCGAGGAAACAAAGAACTGAAGTAAAAATATCAAACCACAGGAGGAGAGAAGCTAAAAATACCCGAACGAATGAGTCTATTTACAGACTTTATTCAGTTCATCAACTGACCTCAGATCAGTCATTCACTCTGTGAGCTGCAGATAAAAGATGTTAGTGTGAAGTTTTACCAGGATGTAGAGAGCGTCCTCTGAACTCTTCTCGTACTCTTTGATGGTGGAGAACACAGACAGAACCAGACAGGAGAACACCAGCAGGAACCTGAACGCAGAACATCGAACAGTGAACACACTGATCCTCTGCCTTGTGCCTGAAAACTGATCTCAGGTCTGTGTTCTGGGGGGAAGATTCAGACTGTGACATCTAATCTCAGATCTGTCTCCTGTTATTGATCCTCACCTCTTCCTGGAAACTGACCAGACAGCAGCCTGCACCCATGCATTTATTTCATCATTTATTTTAGTCTCTGATGTTATTAACGTCAGTTTTATTTCTCTGGTTCTACCATCGTCTTTGTTTGACTGATTCTTTTTTTTTCTCCTGACTTTTATTTGCTGGTCTTGATGTGATGTTGGTGCAGATATCGATCATTCGCTTCTTTCTGCAGATGGAGTTGATGGTTTATTCAGACTCTCAGGTTTTTTTTACAGATCAAACCACCAAGATTATAGTTGTGGAGAGTAACTGCGTACATTTACTCAGGTAGAAATATGAGCCAAGTGTATTTTACTTGAGTATTTTCTCTTCATGTTATTTTTGCACTTAAAATAGAAATATTGTTCTTTTAACCACTTTTATCTGACAGTTACTTGTCAGATAAGCATGAACATATACATTTTTTTAAAGATGAAACCAGCAGTGTAGAAGGAATTGAACCCTGTAGAGTCTGACACATTGAAATGTAGGTGTTTTTTGAAGAATAAAAAAAATTATGAAATTTGTTTGAATTTATTTATATTTTTTCATATGTTTTATAATTGTGCACATACTATATTTGTATATTTGCATAGTTATATTACACATATATACAGTAATACACACATGCATGTTAAAACTATTATTGTATTGTATTGTATAAAAGGCTACTTTATTAATTCAGTTTATTAACTGTTATTTTATATAGTGTCTTTCACTGCAGTATATCAATACATACACTCAGCATTCAGTTTATTAGGAACAGCAGCTAAAGCTGTGTCAGTCTGATGCAGCAGGTCTGTAATAAATCCTCTGGTTCAGTTTGTATTGAAACTGTTGGAGAGATGCTGACTCAGCTGTATCTGGCCACTGTGGAGGCTGCAGTGCTCGGTTACACAGAGAGCTCCTGTGGTTTAACCTCCTCTCGTTGATATAAATAGAGTGGACAAAATAATAGGAACATCTGTTCCGTTTCTGTTAATATCAGCTAATCAGTGAAAATGTGCAGCGTGTAGACAGGTGCATTTGACAGGTATTTACACGTAGGCGTGGTAGATGAAGGCCCATCCCCGAGGTCTCTCCAGGACGTTGTACAGGAAGTTCTGCAGACGTCTGTAGAGAGCGTTTCGTTTCGGAGGTTTCTTTCCTCCGGAGACGCTGCTGCGCTGCCGTCGAGGACCCTCCTCCCCACCTGAGCAAACAGAAATAGATGAACTGATTCTGGGGATGCAGTGATTATTCAATTGAACAATTAGTTGATTGGCAGCAAATTAATGAGCAACTATTAATTTTCTGTCATTTTCTTCATCACAGGGACACAAACGTTCTCTTATTTAAGCTTTTCAAATGTGAAACGTCCTTATTTTAACATAATGCTACAGTGAATATCTTTAGTTTTGAAATGTTGGTCAAAAAAAAAAAAAACAAGACATTTCATTTCATGTTGAGTCAGTCAGTCGACTCAGTGTGCCTTTAAGCCTGTGGATGTTCCTCCTGACTCCTGCCTGTGGACTCACTTTGGCTCAGTTACACAACTTTTAGTGCCTGTTTGTGTTAACAACTGTTTTACAGTTTGATTTAAATACGTTTATTATTCCCAGGTTATATTTGTATGTCTGCTCCTCTAATACAACATACGAGCTGGTAGAGTTTTGTTTATTTACTGTAAAAATACATGGGTAGCATAAACACAATTATCACAGTACGTTAGGTAAACACATCCTGATGTCCTAAGTTATCAGCTTTATTTAGCCTGCAGATGATGATAAAACATATTTTCATTTCCACTCCATACTAACATGTCAGTGTCCTGCGCTGTGGCCTGGAAGGTGCAAAACACCCAAAACACTTTGATAAATTTAGAGGTTTGCTGTATGGCAAAGGAAAATAACAGTCAAACATCCGAGCTCTAACTGGTGATTTGAATAGTTTCTGGACAACAGCAGAGCAATAGAGCAAAGAGCAAACAGATACATTAAAAAATTATAGGAAATTCAGTGTTGGTTTGAGTCTAAACTTGAAATATACAAAAATAAATATCAACTGTTATAAACAGACTTTAATGAAGGGATCTAGGTTCGTATATATGTCAGAAATAAAACCTGCTGCATTAGATTTAAACTTAAGTTCAGCTTCAAAATATTTCATTGTTTCTAAAATAGCAAATAAATATTTGCGATCAGCCAATCACATTCCAGCATCGTCAGATGAATAAATCTAAACACCAGGAACGTCCCGGATCTGCTTCTAATGTTTACATTAATACATGAATACACTCATTCATTCATTCATTCATTCATTCATTCATCACCTGCTCTGTTTTTACTCCCGTTCATCCCGAGGCTCCATCCCCGCACACACACACACGTCTTTGTTTAACTGTATTCGTAGGGACCTGTCACTGTTTATAGACAAAAATCACACACACACACACACACACACACACACAATATTTTCCAGCCTCGTGCCATCTCCCGTTAACGACCTCCGACCTTTAATTAATTCGCACCAGCTGCGGGTTTCGTGTTTACCTGAGATGAGCAGAGCTCCATCCCTGCTGGACTCGGTCCCTCCGGCCTCCAGACCTACGAAGCCGACCTTCAGCTTCTTCTGGTCGGCCTGCGCTCCGGGGAACACCCCGCCGTTCCGGGATTTCTGCACCATGACTGAGAGTCGCGACCCGCACCGACCTACCGATCTACTGCCTGCCCGCAGACAACGCACCGAGGCCGGCCAGGCCCGGCGGGAGCATCGCTGCTGCGGAGAACAGGAGAAGGAGGAGGAGACGGAGGAGAGGAGGAGGTGAAGAGGAGAGGAGGAGAGAGGTGTGGAGGGAAAAACAACCCGCAGAGAGACAGGCCAGTGGCAGATTGACTGATCAGCAGGTTTTTTTTTTCTCTCTTCACCGACTTCCCGCACAAAAAGGAAACAGAATGACGTCACCGATGGGTTATTGATCACAGATTTAAAAAAAAAACACTAATCAGTTAGAGATGTAACACAACAGACCCGATAAAGAGATTTATGTGCGCGCACAGGATGTTTTATTATCCTCTCTGTCCATCACCATGGTAACTGGATGACCTGAGGTTGGTAACCAGGGCAACCAGAAGAGGGACAGGTGGAGTACGCGGGAGCCATTTACATGGGGGAGGAGAGGGAGGTGATGGAGGAAGAAAGGAAAGAGAGAAGGAGAAGGTGGTGGAAGAAGAGGAGGTGGAAGGGACGAACAGAGTAGAGGAGCAGGAAGAGAAGGTGATGAGGAAGAGAAGGTAATGAGGAAGAGAAGGTAATGAGGAGGAGAAGGTGATGAGGAAGAGAAGGTGATGAGGAAGAGAAGGTGATGAGGAGGAGAAGGTGATGAGGAAGAGAAGGTAATGAGGAAGAGAAGGTGATGAGGAGGAGAAGGTGATGAGGAGGAGAAGGTAAGAAGCTGAGGAGCAGAGTGCAAGAAGAGACAGGGAGGAGGAAGAGAAATAAAGGAGGAGGTGTAAAAGCCCGGGAGGAGAAAGCGAAGACGAGGAGGAGGAGGAGGAGGAGGAGAGAAGAGGGAAAGGAGGAGGTGATGGATAGTGAGGTGGAGGAGGAGAGGAGAAGGTAATATTTTGTTTGTGGAGTTCAGTAACATGGGATGACATCACTCACCAGAGGACCAATCAGCTGGTAGATGTTTAATGTGAGGTTTTTTTTATAAGACACACAGAGACCACAGGGGTTCAAACACACACTATTTATTAGACATACAGGTGACATCATCACTCAGGTGACATCATCACTCAGTAACACCCGTCATCAGAAAACCCCCAGATCCTATTTGCAAGTTTGAAGATACAAGTTTTTAACCTGAGAGCGACTCTGATTGGTTGATTTAAACTTAAAGGTCCCATGTTTTACACTTTTCCTGTGTTTTATTTGAAGTGTTGATCTCCATAAGAAGATATATTTGTCATTTTAAGTATGAAAAACCATCTCAATGTACTTTGACATCTCCTCTCTCAGGCCTCTCTCTGGAGCCCTCGTAACAACTGGTGGGTGAGCCAATCAGAGGGGAGGATCTGAGCCTCTCTTCTGATTGGCTGATTGTTTTCTGAGTGATTAAATAAAAATACAGCAGATTTCAGGTAAACACTCAGAGAAACCAAATCCTACAAGGTTGGATGGTGGGTCCAGGTGGGCGGGGCTTGGAGCATGACTGAGAGTGGTGACTGTTTTGTTGTGACATCACAAAGTTCCAGAAGTCCTGACGGCTGGTTTTAAGGCTCAGTTTCTGAATACAGGCTGTGTGCATTTCTCTGTGGACTGAGGCTTTGATACTTTCACAGTATTAATACAGAACCTCGACCTGCTTTATAATCAGAAAAACACATGGACATCTACCTTTAGACTGGATGGGACCTTTAAACACCTGTGAAAGGGCTGTTTGTATTTTTTCTCTACCACCAAATGTGGTTTCCTGCTGCGAGCCCGTGGTGATGGTACAAGAGGTTATACAGTAATACGCCTTCTGAGCAGATTCATTCTTCAGGGAAAACTGGATGCTACAGTAACTCTACAGCTACAGCAACAAGGCTGTTTGTTTAGGGGGGGATCAAAGAGGTTGGGGGAGTCAAAGGTCATGGAACAGGGCAGAATAGAAGGCAGGCTCTGAGCAGCGCTTGCGGTAGCGAAGGATGATGTCATTGATCATGTGCTTCCTTCTGACATGAGGTGGAGGGGCGGAGTCACTCTCCAACCGTCGCCGATGGCAGCAGTTGATCACCATCTCTCTGACCAGGAAACCTGGAGACAGACAGAAGGTCTTGTTCATTAATGTTAAATTAAATTAGAAATTTGATGAATTTGATTTGATTTGATTTGAAATTTGTTAACAAAAGCTGACTTTTTATTTTTATTTTTATTTTTAATTGGGGGGGGGGCAGTGAAGAGAGACAGGAAATGTGGGGGGGGGGGACAGACCGAGGGGCAATGACATTTTTTTATTTTTTAAACAATCCTTTGCTCCAGATCCAGATCGGCTCCGATCAGCAGTGATGTAAACACAACACCTGAGTGTATCAGGTTGTATTGTAGGTTGGGGGGAGTATGACATTAAAGAGCTAAACTGGATAAGCTCCTGTTTAAACAAGTCTGCTTCTCTCCCTGATTAAGCATTTATAATATTACTGCTCCACACAGTGGATAATCAGGTCACGTTGATTTATATGTATGTGACAGACAGACAGGTTCAAGACAGACAGACAGGTAACAGACCTACCCAGTGACCTCTTGCTGACCACACTCCCGTTGACCAATGGAACAACTAAACTGAACTTGCTGGTGGTGTTTTCATGGAAACGGATCCGGTAGAGTCCAGTATTAAGAGGATGGATGAAGATCAGCTGGAGATCTGCCACACTGTCAGACAGATCGGTTTACAGATGTCATCAATTTATTAAAGAATAAGACTGAACCTGTTTGGTAGAGGGTGGACTGTTTCTGTGTTTTACCCTGTCGCTGTTCCTGTCTTCGTCTCTGACAGGAGATCGGACAGAGGGAAACTCTCTGAAACACAAAGTCACCAATCAGATGGAGGTCCCAGTCTCTGCTAATACACGGTAAGTTACAGTTAGTTAGTAATAAAGTTATTTACCTATATCCTCAAACCGCTCGACCCAAACTATCAGCAGTTTAGATTCAGAGCCGACAAACGACGACACAAAAGGAAAAGATTTCCTGTTTTCAACTGGAGAACTCTGGACAGACAGGTGAGAGAGAGAAGGACAGGTGAGAGAGAGACAGAGAGAGGTCAGAGAGAGAGACAGACAGGTCAGTGATAACAAACTGAAAAAGCTTTTATTTTGAAGGTCCATACTGTGTGTTGGGGGGTGGAGTCTTGGCCAAGCTCAGAGTGACTCTGCATGTGGTATGATGACTCGGTTGGAGACTCCGCCTCTTGTGTACTCTTTAACCAATCAACTGCTTGAACAAAAAAAAAAGTTGATTAAATAAAAGAAAAAAATGCTTTTATAACAGCTCCTCTTCTCTTCCATGCAGGAACTGACCTCTGACCTAACTGATGTTAAACAACAGAGAAATTTCCTGACTGTGACATCACAATTAACATCATCAGTGCTGACATCATCATACAGGGACTGTGTGATGACATGATCGTTCAGTGCTGACATCATCGGACACTGACTGTGGAATGATGATGATGATGATGGGACGATGAAGCTGAGCTCCGTAAGAGCATCGGAGAACATCAGGACGAATTTCTCTCCGTTAAACACGCCCCCTCCACTGTCACCCAGCACAGCACAGAATTCTGGGAGACAGAAAACAACCAGTCAGTAACAAAGTGACCTCTGATGACCTCTGTCACCTGACAGTGTGCCATTAACGAGCATCATGCGGACCAATCAGAGTGCTCACCTGGACTGCTGGAGCCGGTGCTGTTCCACTGTCGTGGCCCCACCTCTGCCGGCCAGCCAAGAGAAGACAGGAAGTCCAGGAAGTGAGATGGGATGCTGCACCTGGACTCAACGTTCCTTAAGATCTACACAGAGACAGACAGGTTAGAGACAGACAGGTGAGTACAGCCTCAGCAGCTGGCAGGTAAATGAGACAGAGAGGTGTGTATGACCTCAGCAGCTGTCCTCTGTCCTGCTCTCATGTAGAAGACAAAGGCAGAGTCACAGTTTCTGGACGGCATCTGATCCAAACATCTCAGATCCTCTGAGAATCCTGGAAGAGACGAATCCAGAGACACCAGGTGAGCTGGGACACCACTGGTACCTGGATCCTACAGACAGGTGAGAGGGAGACAGGTGAGGCAGACATGCAGGTGTAAATAATTCAATAAATCACTGAATTGATCTCTCCTGTCTTCATGTCTTCTGTACCTTCACGGTCTCAGGTGTCAGCAGGCCTAGGTGGGACAGGAAGAGTCTTGCTGTCTGAAAGTTGGTGACTGGAGGTGGTGGTTTGCAGGTCGTCATGACAACCGGATGACCTCTCACCTGCAGTCGATCCTCAGCCTGGTGCTGTCTCTTCAACACTGCTCGCAGACGCTCCAACTGCTGCTGCACCTGAGAGAGGAGGAGTTTACACCTGACTGACACCTGACAGGTGCTGATTCATCATAAGTTATCAAATCACCTGGAGACCAGGTAAAGAACATCTGCATGACTTTAATAGAGCTGGAGAAAGATGGCGTAACACTGGTTCCCTAACAAACACCACAGGTGATATGGTCAGGTAAAGAACTAAAATCATCAATTTTAACTGACCAGACATTTAGCAGGTTCTGGTTCTGGGCTGGACTGGATCTTGACCTGGTTGAGGTTCCTACCTTCTCAGAAACTTTCTTGTTCAGGGCTGGAACGCTCAGATCTGCTTTAACTGAAGAAAGTCTGTCAGTGTTTTCAGGAAACAGCTGATGTTTGACACCACTTTTTATCCCAGAATCCGTCTGGGCTACACCAGAGTGTTCTGGGATTAGAGTCTCCTGCAATAAATCAACAGACAATCAGGATAACACACGGATCTGAAGCCTGTTATTGTTACTATGGTGTGTTTGTTATATTTGTCAGTGATGTAAGTGGTTACCTGTGTAGGTGTTCTTCCCTCTCTGGGCTCCAGGTGCAGCTGTAGAGTCCAGCTGTGACGCCCTGACGGTCCTCTGATCAGCACTGTGAGCAATGGACATGATGCTGCACACACCAATATTTACATTAAAAACATGGTCTGAGTGTCGATTAGTCATTTCACTGAAAATGGATCACTACCAATTCAAACACATAATTATTTTAGTCAGGAACTGGAGTATCTGTCAGGTACATGAATATGTGTGGGGCAGTAGAGTGTGTGTTGGCTCATATTCGTGTTGCTGCTGTATCAGGATCAGTGTTTTTGTCTCTATGTGGGTCTGGATCAGTGAGTCAGGACTAACCCTGTTCAGGTCCTGGTGGTTGCTCCAGCATGGCCAGAATCACCGAGCTGTCCACCACAAAATATCTGAACTTCTTCACACTGCTGTCACTCAAACTAGAGGAGCCAATCAGAGCATCCTCATTCAGCAAACCTCCAACAAACGGGAATCCCCCCGAAGCCTGCATGACACTGAGATATGAACAAAGACCAGGTTCGTGTTAGACCCTCTCAAACTGGTCTCAGTCTGGTCCAAGGAAAGATCGCGGTCCTGGTTTAGAAAGAGAGAGAACTCCAGTCTGATTACTGAAGTCATTAAGGCGGAAAGAGTCAGTCTTTCATTTCAAGAAAAGAAACAGCTGCTGTTTTTAAAATCAGAGCAGCACTTTATTAAAAGCAGGAGGGCATGTTTCACTGTATAATTATTAATATTAGGGTGTGTTTGTTTTGCTCACCAGCTCAGTGTTGCCTCCGCTGCCTCCTTCACCCTCAGAGATGCTGGGTTCAGTCCTTTCTCTTCTTTACACTTCACTTCCTGTTCCTGTCTGGACTTGCTGCCTGAAATTCCCAGTTCCACAATCTCCAGGATCTCCAATAAACACTCCTGAAACACACACAACTAAATGTATAACACACACATAGTACATTATATGTATATATACATATATACATACTATATAATATGTATATGTGTACACACATACAGTGGGGTCCACAGTGGAGCCAGGGCCATGCTGCTTTCCCACTCACTTTCACACTCTGTGGGTTAGCCATACCTGTCTGTGTGTCAGGGTTGGTCAGTTACCTGTTGTTTAGTTACGTGTGTGGGTCAGTTACCTGGTGGTCTAACATGGCGGGATGCTGGGTTAACCAGACGTTTAGACAGTGGAAAGCAGCGACGATGATGGAGTGAAGATCTCTGGAGTGAAGAGGAGGAGGACGACTGCACTGAAACACGATGTAAGTACAGACAGAACTGACCACTCGCCTCCTCTCTGCCTCCTCCACCCTCACCTCCACCTGCCGGACCACACCACGGTGTTACAGATACAGAGGTCCAGGTGTGAGTGTGGTGTGTGTGTGTGTGTGTGTGTGTGTGTGTGTGTGTCCACCTTGGCCAGTCCTCCCAGTACTTCCAGTGCAGACAGACAAACAGCTGATTCGTTCCTCCATTGAGACGTCAGACGCTGTGTTAGCAGACGCACAAACTGAACCCACAGAACCCCTGTTGCATCTGATTGGACAGCTGGTTACCATGGCAATGCATGCACACACACACACACACACATAGACATTAAAAAAAACATGGTCACCGTCAGATTTCCATGAGATACTGGGTGAATATTAGAGATCATTAAAAGTCACTTAAACAATTAATTAAAACCCAAATGATGATAATTTACCACTGGTTCCTCTGGTTCGTCTATTTCCACAGGTTCCACCAGTTCCACCGATTCCCCCAGTCCATCTGTGTCTACCGGTTCCACCGTGCTGGGACTGAGTTTCCTGGAAAACCCAGAATGAGATAGTAAAGTCCATTTGGCTCCCCCTGGAGTCTGATACATGCAAACATCCTCAAGTCAGCACTGTTCCACAGTTCCCCATGAAACATTAGAACAATGACAAGAACCAGAACTAAGGAATTTGTCATTCTTTAGTAGAGGTCAGTAATAGATGTCAGTAGTGGATGTCAGTAGACCTACCTGCTGAGTTTGTCCTACAGCTTGTACCACAGCCAAATCCTGAACCAGGTTCAACATGGCGGCTGCATCAGTTCAACAGAAACCATTTAAACAGTCAGATCTGTGGTTAATGTTCTACTGTTTCCAACTAATAAGAGAACCAGGATCTGTGACTGACCCAGGATCACCTGTGTGTTGGAGGCGTTGCTCTCCGTCTGCAGAGCTCCAATCAGAATACTGATGAGGCGGGGCTTCAGAGACAGGAAGCTACCTGCTGTGACATCATTACCACTGAGCTGCCTGTCCAGTAACACCTGAGAACACACACAGGTGAACGTAACTGTCACTGTGAATATTACTGGATGTTTTTAGTTTATTTGTGAGGTCCAGGTCATGTCTGCACAGGTGTGTGTAGGTGTTCAACCAGGTGGATGGGAGGTTACCTCGGACTGGACAGACCCAAACTGCAGAGGGAGGGGCAGCAGGGACAGCAGGATGAGGACGGAGGCTCGTCTCAAATCCACCAGATTCACAAAACTCTTAAACCTCAACAGATCTCTGGGCGAGAGACATAGACACACAGGGAGAGAGAGAGTGCTGCAGGTGTAAGTTCAGTGATTGGATGACTGTGCTTCATGATTGATGAACACATTACTGCTGCATGTTTCAGACATGAGAGTCTAGTCCTGCTGCAGACCGGAGGATCTGGACTGACCGGGGAGGGGAACTTGCTGAAACAGGTTTGTACCCACAGGGACCTGGGTCCAACTTAGCCTGAAGGATCAACATGGGGCGCCGTGGACCAACCAACCACAAGGACAGGCGCCAGGTGTGATTGCACATTGACCTCTGACTGTACAATATTTTCTGATGATCTTATCATAAACTCAAGGCCTCTGTGGTTCAGTCCAGACTGGTTTCAGATCTACTTATAATGCCTTTTCACATAAGGGTGAGAACAATTTTTTCTGACAGTAGTCTGTGTGGAGAGAGGAGGTTTGCTGAGCAGTTCTCTTGTTCTGACTCAGATCTCTCAGAACAAGGTAGTTCACATTGTGCTGGGTCACAAAGAGCAGCTCCCACAGCTCAGGTGGGTGGTTACTTGTGAAGGCCAGAGATACAACTACACATCAGTGTGGGTCATACTATCTGTAACATCAGAGTCCCAGAGGATCATAAAGACCAGTTTCACAGTCCGTCAGCCTGGAGCCGGGATGCTGACTGTTTGTAGTCTGTGTCTGTGCAGCAGGAAACCACCTCACATTGAAACACATATAATCTCAGTTTGAGAGAGGAAGTGAAATTGTGGCTGAAGGGAAACCTGGAAGTGAAAGTTCCTGATCTCAGCTAATGTGTGTGGTTCTAATGTAAATTTGTGTGTGCGTCTGGTTGTTCTGACTGAAGCGAGTTTATCACTGGTGACACACACTGTGTTTATTGTATGGATGACACATTAGTTTGGTGTGAACTGGAATCATCAGAGACCACAGTGGAAACAAGACCTGGACTTTACTCTTTTATCTTTGACATTGTTCAGATATGTATAAACTAAACACAGTCACCTGACCAGAGGCTCTGTTCATTTTTGACTTTGACTGACTTGATGGTCAATGAGATCATCCAGTAACTGCAGGGGTGGAAAATAAAAAGACTGACATCAAATCAAACACATTCTACTTCCTGTAGCGTCAGTGAGCTCCCAACACTGGCTGATCTCATGGCGTCTTCAGCTGTGTTTTTTTATTTAAAATCTATATTAAAATGATATCTTTTACAATGACAAACTCCTGAACTAAACTGTCTTTATAGTTTTCTGGCTGGAAATAAAAGTGTTGGTGCCCAGATGTAAATAATGAGGTGCCAGAAGGAGGAGGTCAAATAAACTCCATCACCTTTGGGAGAAAGAACCACAGGAGATAACGGATCTGAAGTGCTTAGAATAAAAGTGTAGAACATGTCATGCATGTCGGTGAAGCCTTCAGCCAATCAGAACAAAGTTCTGCCGTCACCTAGGTGATTCCCGGTCATGCAGCTGGAGGAGAGTAGCTGCAGTGCCTGACTCAGAAACCTGCAGACGCCTTGCTCCTGCGAGGTTTTAATGTCATGTGACGTGGTGACGTTCTGCAGCTCCAGCGAGCAGAATTTCTAACCAGCCTGCAGTGTGTTCAGTCCGACATGCATCACATTAAGTTAGCGCTGTGCATTGCTGCAGTAAGTTGAACACACCTACAGTCACCTGTCCACAGTAACCTGACGCAGCAAAGACTCACTGAGCTTCATGAGAACAGATCAGACTGTGAGGAACAGGGAGCAGAAACACACGTATGCAGTGTAAGTAGTGTGGTCAGAGTAGTAATGTTTGTGGTAGTAGTACTAGTGTCGTAGTATTTGCAGTACTTGTACCTGTCGAGCAGCACGGTCTCCAGAGCTGAGATGAAGGAGAGGAGCAGCAGGTTGACTCCTCTCAGGTCACAGCAGAACAGACAGGTGGAGTTTAACAGGATGGAGGCCAGGACAGGAGGACACGCCCTCTCACTCACCTGGAGACCCTGCAGGAGAACCATGTAGAACCTGAGAGGGGACAGGAAGAGGACCTTGATCATAACACAGTTCTCAGGTACTACACAGAGACCTGGACAGGTAGACAAACATATACCTGGACAGGTAGACAGGGAGGATGTCCTCTGCTGTCTTCTTACAGGTGATGATCCTGCAGAGCGTCCCACAGGCCTCAGCTTGACCTGCTGCCCACCTTTCTGACATCACAGTGACATCACAGTGACCAGCTGAAGGAGACACAGTTTATCATGTGGTAAACTGCAGCAGTTTCACATGTAGCTCTGCATGTAGTATGTGTAGCATTGTAGTACTACTGTAGTAGTACTGTAGTCATACAGACAGAGTACTGACCAGACAGACCAGAGTCTCTGTTTATCAGAGCAGCATCAAACAACCAGCACCCGAACAGGTGCAGGAGGGAGTCCACGTTACACCTGAGGGGGGAAGGGGAGGGTCGGGGGCTGGAGCACAGAGGAGGAGGGGAGGAGGGAGGATGGGAGGAGGACTTCCAGTGAGGGGGAGAGGAAGGCATCTGAGAGGAGAGAAGGGGGAGGCCTTTAAGTCAGAAAAGGGTTTTTAACATACCAAGACAAGAAAAAACACACAATCTACTCGAACTATAACATAAATCATCCTGTTGTGTGTGTGTGTCCATGTTGAAAACATCATTCAAACATTCACAGTGTAGGCTGCTGAAAGTAGATGAAGCCCTCAGCTAATAGCATCAACCAAAGCCAACTGGAGTCAGGAGTTATCAAACCTGAGGCCTGAACTACAACACAAGTTCAACATACCCAGGATATCCTCTCATTATCTGGTTTCGCTGAGCCACCGGCCGTCCTAGATGTCCTGTGCTACGAAGCAGGTTGTAAACTGGCTCAGTTAACTTTGGGTATTCCCATCTGGCCAGGAGCATTACAAGCACCATCATGAGAACCATGAATAAAGTACTTATTAGCTGTGTTTATCACCACTGTACATCTTCCTTTATCAGCCGCAAGATGGTGATGGTGGCACATAAACCACTAAACCACTGGTTTAGGTGTGTGGATCACATCTGGGTCAAAATCAAACAGGAAGTGGAAGTCTTCACAAAACACAATAATGCAGTGGACGGCAACATCAAGTTCATTTTGGAGGATGTCAGAGGAAAATGATCAGTATGATCAGCAACGTAACAAAGACCCTCAGAGTAACAGCTAAAGGCTTCATGTGACTACTATACACAGATCATGGGGCAGCAGCTTCGTTCATGGCATCCGTGGCAGGACACCATGATGGAAGCTGCTGCTCTCCAAAGAAAACATCACTGATCTGTCTGTTTCTCTGTCTGTCCAGGTGTCTAGGTGAGCTTTGATTGGCAGGCCATGGACCAATCATTGTCCAGTGGCCATGGTCATCCAAAGAGCAGCTTGACACAACACAACAAACACAACTGGGAAAATGTTTAATGTACTGATGAAAATAAGGTTGAATTGTTTGGGGAGAATAAGCAGCACTATGTGTGGTGTAAAAAGGGCAGTGCATACCAACATGAAAACATCATCCCAAAGGTAAAGTACAGAGGAGGGAACACAATGATTTGGGGCTTTCCTGCCTCTGGGCCTGGACAGCTCACCATCATTGAGGGGAAACGGATTACCAAGTTTATCAGGGTCTCTTACAGGTAAATGTCAGGGGGGCTGTCCACCAGCCAAAGCTCAGTAGTGAACCCTGTCTTCACACTGCATACCTGGGGAGGTAAAGAGACATGTACCTGGAGAGATAAAGATGTCGTACCTTGGAAACCTGCACAGGTTTTAGTCGCCTATGCAGAGGGGGGGACGTGGTGGAGAGAGGGGCACTGGGCAAGCTCAGTATGTTGACTGGGGTGGGCGGGGCACTGCCAGAACGAGGCCGGGAGAACCCTGAGGAGACCACACAATGGATGTACCGCCCTGTCCTAATACTACAGATCAAATCCACCAATCAAATCAGGGCTGGGGGCAGGGCTTACCATAGGAGGGGAGGAGGTCTTTGAAGGGGCTCCTGGTCACAGCAACACCTGGGAGGGGACAAGGTGAAAAACAAACATCCTCAAACTGAAAACGAAACATTACAGGTAAGACTTAAAGTTTGATTTTAATTAATGTGGTCAAAAAAATTTACTTTAATCTATCATTTCCAACAGAGACCAGACCAGGCTCTGATTCTGGTTCTGCTGTCAGAGGAACCCCAGAGGCTGTGCTTTGATTAGCTTATTGATCAGATTGACATGATCAGTTTGGGTTAATCTGGTTTACCAAGAGATGGCAGCCGGTCTCTGAAGTGGATCCTTGACGTCAGCCCTGGAGAAACACATCAACTAAAGCATATAGGTACACAGGTAAAAGTGGACACCACTGTATATGGACAACATATAGGTGTAGGTAATGTGTGTTTATAGCAGTGTGTAGGTAATGTGTGTATACCAGTATATATAGGTAATATGTTTATATACCGGTGTTTGGCAGCAGCAGCTCTGTTGGTTCTTTGTTGACCACTGTCACACCTGTAGAAATAAAGTGAACATTTAATATTCACACCAACTACTCAGTGTTTTGTTCACATATAGGTCTAAACAACAACAAAAGAAATATGAAATGGGATTTTATAAGCAGGAATGTCAGACTGTGTGATTTGTCGTAAATGGGATCAAAATGCAGAAACACCACAATGGTCCTTTAATGTCGGGATATAGGGGTCAGAGGTTAGGTAGAGGTCTGGTCAGGGAAGGGTAGGAGTCAGATGAGATAAGAATACCCAGGAAGGCGTCAACCAGTGTGCTGACTCCTCTCATGGCTCTGAAGAAGATTTTTGGCAGCTGACTGTCTTCTCCTCTTAACACCTCCTCCTGAGAGGAGGCAGTTGAACCAACAACGACCGGGTGACTGAGAGGAGGCAAAGAGTGAGTACGAGCAAGAGACACCTCACATGTGCAGACTGAAGTTAGAAAGACTCAACCATGTTTCACAGATATTAAAAAGATGTTTCAGGGACGTGTTACCTGAACATGTGCAGGAACCTGAACCAGGTCTGAGGGACTCTGTCATCGTCCAGGTCTGCAGGGATCAGAGCCGCGTCCTCATCTGGGACTTTAAACTCAGGGAAGGACGGACCGAAGGTCAGCAGCAACAGCCTGAACACACAACACAACAACAACACAACAACAACAGCGCAACAACAACGATGCAACACAACAACGATGCAACACAACAACAATGCAACGACAATACCACAACAAGCCAATGCAGCATGACAACAGCACAATAACAACACCACAACACAACAATAACATAACAAAATTAACAACATAACAATAACACAACACCCCAGCAGCATCGCAACACAACAACAACAAAGTAGAGATGATGGCCAGACCTACAAACTGATTCAAACCTGGAGGTTAAAGCTGCGACGACTCGGTTCCACTGATCCACCACCACAGGCTGATGTCGCCAGCAGCTCAACATCTGTCTGCACATCTGCCACAGCGAGTGAGACGGGAAACACCGAGAGCAAGACAGCAACCAGACCTCAAAGAGGACTGCCATCGACAGGTCAGACACACCACCGGCTGAGAGACAGACAGGTGAGAGAGAAAGACGTGAAAGAGAGACAGGTGAGAGAGAGAGGTGAGAAACAGACAGGTCAGAAACTTCACCTGCCGAGAGACAGACAGGTAAGAGACAAGTGAGGACACAAAGGGGCGGGGTCATTGTCTCACCTGCGGCAGTGGGTGGAGCCAGTATTGCGTGGTTGATGCGGAGGAGGAAATGCAGTAGAGTCTCCCAGGTGTCTCTGCTCATCGCAGTGCTCTGTCTGGCCAATGACTGAACTGCACACAACACCTGCTGAGAGAGGGACAGGTAGACCGGACTCACCTGGTCTGACCTGAAGAGGAGGCAGACAAGACTTAATTAGACAAACAAATGTAGTTGAGGCAAAACATTGAGCAGTGATAAAGTTCCCCACTGCTCACTTCTAAAGGCATTATGGGACAGCAGGTGACCTGAGGTCGACCTGTGACGTGAGAAACAGAAACAGAACAAGCTGAAATAGGTTTCTGAAAAATGGTTTTGGAGCTCAGCGTGGGCTGTTCCTCTGTTGCCATCTTGGCGGTGCCTGACTTTGCCTAATTCCCTCAACAGTTATGCATAAGTTTAAATTTCATTTTCCTGTCCCCAAGGTTTCCACTTGGGTTAAATGTGACCGACAGGAAGGATTTCTCAAAAATTGAGGTGGCGTCACACAGTGATAACTTGTACTGCTTTTCTCTCTTCTCTTTGGTCAATCAAGCAACATTAAATACCTCTGCTTTTAACATTATCTGAGTCTCGTGAAATCTCTTTCATCACGAGTTGACCAGCTCACACATTTCCATCACAGTGAGGAATTAAACCAGACATGAATTGTTTCTCCTCGAGGCTCCAGAACGGCGTCATTTCTCATAGATTCTTCAAGTGTTTGGATCTCTACTGGAGGGATAAACAAACATATCCTCTCACTCAGTATTTAGATGCTGTCAAGTGGAAAGTGCTGTCAAACGTGTTGCTCCAAAATCTAACATAGGCCTTTAATCTCCAATTGAAACCCTAAAATCTCCCAATAGAACCTCGCAAAGGACCCAAGTCCCTGAACATCCTAAAGGACCTGTAGCACTGCTTCAGTCACCATCAGAACCTCCTGAGAGACAATTAGAAACACATAACGGACCCATACAGTCTATTCAGTTGCCACTAGAACCTTCTAGAGAACCAGTATAACATTCTGTAGAATAATGTACAGATGGACCTTGTCCAATTCTCTGGGCGAAGGAAAAGTCACAGATTCATTAAAGGCCATGGGGTCAATCAAGGTCACCAGGTAGTTTCAGTTGGCTAGGTCATTTAAGGTCATGGGTTCAAGTGTGACAGTCTACCTGGACAGGAACAGATTGTACAGGTGTCGGAGAATCTTCTGGACGTATTGGTTGGGCTCTCTGCTGATTGGCGGTGGGATGGAGTCTTTGGGGGAAACCAGGGCCATCAGCCAATCGGTGTAGATGTCAACACAGAGTTTGACAGTGTCTCCGTCCAATGGGAGGGTCAAACCGTAACACAACACCTCCATCGTCCACTTCACCTGGAGACACAAACACAGATTTCTTAACCCATCACAGCTTCTGTCATGTCATTTTCAGTTCACACAAACTGTGTGTCCAGTTTATTAGGAACATGTGTCTCAAAGTGAAGCGGGCCTGTAATAGATCCTCCTTCATGAAGGCTGGAGGATGGACTGTGTTACACTGTGGTTTCTGTTAGTTTGTTCACCCTGACTTAAACATGAATGTACACCTCTGTGAATGATTTTTAGACTCAACAAACACTGATTACAGATCAACACCTGAGTGTGTGTTTAACTTTCCATGCAGGTCAGACACACACTCACCTGTCTGTCTGTATGCAGCATGCTGTGGTAGTCAGGGTTTCCCAGGCTGGCTCCCAGGGGCTTCACGACAGCAACAGCAATGTCTCTCCCCACGGAGGGCGGGAAACAACTCAGTACGCTCACATGACCACGCCCACTGGACAATGATTGGTCCATGGCCCGCCAATCAAAGCTCACCTAGACACCTGGACAGACAGAGAAACAGACAGAGAAGTTAACAAGTGTTTTTTTAGGAGTTGAAAAGGCTTCATGCTTTTTTTCCCCATGAGGTTAAGGAGCCATTGCAGGTCTTCACTGTGTCTTTCACGTCTCGTATGTTTCCATTAACCTGCTTAATGCAAAACAAGTGTTGACAAAATGGTGCCACAATGAAATGGAAACACTTTTTTCGCATTCAAGTTGTGGCATTTGCCGTAACATGTCTCAGGGAGTCAGTTGCAGCCGAGAGGGAAATGGGAGGAGAAAACCCAGCACTATTTGCGTAACATCACTCAACTGTGTTTTCTCAACTTCTCTAAAAAATCACTTCTGTGTTGCGCAAAACTGCAATGGAAACCGCCACACTAGAGTTTGTCATTGTTGTGACCTACACTTCCCATAGTGCACTTGGATAGAGTCTTTTAAGCATTAGTCCAGAGTTACTTAACATTTAGTCTGATAAACATCCTGTCGGCATGTTCATTATTCACCAGATCACACAGACGTTAATACAAAATGCAGCTCATTAAATCTACTGTTAAAGGACAAGTTTCAAAGTCTGTATTCATCTAACAATCTGTCTCATGTTCATACTGGACATAAAAAGGTCTTTACACAACATATCTCTGATGACGGAGACAAAGATCAAAGTCCTCATTCTGTGTGGAATATTTTCTAAAGTTATTCTGAAGCTTCTTCAGGTGTGGATCTTCTAAAGGTACTGTTCTGAACCAAATCTACTGTTTCTGTCTCGGTTCTATGCCAAGTTTTTACATTTCATACTAAACAGTACTTCAGAAATCTAAAGCCAAATAAAAGCTTTCAAATGAATTGTAAAATTAAACAATTTTAAGCAATTTCAAATTTAACTCTGATGATTTCAATGGACAATGTAAATCTAACCTGCAACTGTCAGATATATGTACTGCAGCAAAAGTATTGTAAAATTAAAGTATCACTATATAGTATACTATAGTATTATATCAAGTAGAAATACACTAAAATTTGCTGATTATGAATGAAGTCTTTGGTCATGTCGGACTGTAAAATGTAATAGTGTACAAGATATAATTTAACCTCTTACTTATTTAGTTTTACTTTTAATCTTAATTTTTTGATGTCAGACAATTCTTTTTATATATATAAATAAATTTAGGTGAATGTATAGAGAGAAAAACAAGATTTTTATTTGCTCTATAAAAATATGATGGGACAAGTCAGATTTGATGGAAAGTTTATAGTAAAAAGATTATTGAGAAAAAAGAAAAATTCAAATAAAGATGTTTAAACTGCAAACTGAAGTAAATGTACTAAGTTACTTTTCCCCTCTGGCTGGTCAGGGTTTGTTTCAGAGAAGTTGGCCCTAGAGAAAAGTGATGAAAGTGATTTCATGACGATCAGCAACAAACTGACTGAGACACCAGTAAACACAGTCCTGACACGTTTGTGTGATTCTACACAGATCAGCTCTGACACAAACAGTTGAAAAATGGTTTAAACGCTGACAGTGAACTCACCATCATCAGATGCTTGTTCAGTCTCTCTCACTAATTAATGTCAGAGAATGAGATGAAATGTCGTACCTGTACAGGTGAGTCCAGGAGAGTGGGCTGCAGGTGAGCCAACACAAGCAGTGAAATCAGTACAGTCACACTGAAGGTCAAAAACTCAAACCTCCTCCTGCTGCTGCCTTCAGGGTCAGCTGGGAAACTTCACCTTCCTCTCTCTGTTCTAGTTTAAGTTGAAGCTGTGGCCTCGACTCCCTGAGCTGTGACTGGCAGGTGACAGTGCAGTACTGTGTATAGTGACACTGTTTCAGTTTACAGTCAACAAGCGGACTGATGCAGCATCAACATGCAGGGTGGTTTTCTTTGTGATGTTCTTTTCATGCTGTACTAAAAACACTCGCCCACTCTTAAATGAACTGGATCTACAGTTGAGACAAAGGGTTAACAGGAGTCTCAGGAGATTCAGTGTCACCTGTCAATATCGTCTCCACAACACCACAGTCAGAGGTAAAACAGCTTTCAGACATCTATGGATAGAGTATGAGGCAATGCCTGCCCCCCCACTCCCACTCCTGTTACACAGGAACAAGACCCCCAGACAGAGAGAGACACAAAGTCACTGCCATTAAACATAACAAAAAATCACTGCTGGTTCCGGTTCAGGTTTTTCCCACCACAGTCAGACCAGGTCGAGATGAAATGAAACATCAGTCGGATCAAGTCACTTTATTTTGTTTTTTTTCCCCTTTAAAATCAAACCAAAAACATTGCAGGTTATTTCACATTAAATCAACGGGCAGAATGACGGCAGTGCTTTTTTCCGTGAAAATCACATGAGGTTGCCACGGTCACCAGGTGAGTGATTGGCTGAGGTTGAGACATTTCATTTCCTATACAACAATAATCTGGTTGCCAGGCAACACAGAGGAGAGCAGTGCTGATTGGCTGGCAGTAAGAAAAAATTAAAAGTTCGGCAACCTGAAGAGTCCAGATAAAACACAGAGTAGGAGAGGGTGGTGACCGGCAGAGGTCAGAGGTCAGTATGGTTGTTTCTTGATGAATCTGGTGAACATGGTGAAGGCAGCGATTGGTTTATCCGTTGGAACCATGTGACCAGAACCCTGCAGGAGGATAAATGGCAAAGGGTGGGTTAACGAAACCTCCCATCAAACAACACATAAAAAACCGTCCAACAGGTGAGCAGGTGTAAAGATGACATCACAGGGTCAGCTGACGATGATGGTGCTTACCTTGACAGTGAGGAAGGCGATGTTGTCGAACTCTTTGACGAAGCCTCCAACTTGCCGACCATCTTTATCGTTGTAGAGCCATGGACGCCTCTGGACCTCCACCTGAGAGACACCTGAGATTACTACACCTGGAGACACCTGACATCATACCTAGAGATCACTTTTTACCTGGAGACGGTGCAACACGTCATTGAATGCAAGAGTGAAAATCTGAGTGTGAATAACAATAAATTATATTTTAAACCCCTGTCACAGAGGGACCCACTTAATGATTATCGATTATTAACTTTAACAGGAAGTTACCTGCTGATGCAGAGATTCCACGAACCACTCGTCCCCCAGGAAGTTACAGGCCATGTCCACATCTCCATTATACACCAGGACACGATACTTCTGCAGAGAACACCACAAAACTTTAGCAAGGATGTGCACCACAACATACTTGGATTAACAGGCCACACCCACCAGAGGACATGAGCCAATCACCAGCTGAACTTTAAAGCTCCTATCGCTGTTTAACAGCTGTCTCCATCATGGACAACGTCTCTCTCTACACAGTGTTCTGGTTAACCACAGGAGCTCGTTCAGAATCCAGCCCCTACACCCTCCTCCTCCCCACTCTCACTCCATTTGTGCGTTTATGTTGAGGGTCTGCTGCATCAAGTGTCGTTCCAAACCACTGACCCTTAAGTGGGAGTGGGTTATATTGATGAAGGCTTACAAACTAAACCCCCAGAGAAATGTAGACAACCTGCAGCAGGTGAGAATTTGTTAATATGCAATGAGCCTGACAACATGACTGTTGTTGAACTGAATCACAGGCGTGACAATGTTAATTATACTGAATTGAACAGGTGAGAACTCAAAAACGTTAAAAATGTGAATGAAGTCTGGTGTGACGGTGTGTTCTTTGGTGGGTTTATGATTAAAATGTTCAAATAAAGAAGAACAGGTGTGTTCACGGACCAGAGCAGAGAGCAGTTTCAGGTACTGTTTCCTGACGTCCATGTAGATACGACCATAGTTCAGATTCACCTCAGCACTGCAACACAAAGCAGAGGTCAAAAGAATGTTTACAACTTTATTGACAAATCACAACAGGTGAACAACACACAAGCTTCAGAATTAAATTATACGTCAGGGGCAATGTAAAACAGTGTAGCGGTGTGTCTCACACAGGTGCGTATACAGTCACACAGGTGTGAGACGTACACCTGTGTAGTGTTAGTTAAGCCTGCGTGGACAGGTATGTATAAGTGTATAGTGGGAGAGATGTAGCTGTAAGATGTGTTGTGTTACCTGCAGATAGGTGAGCAGGTGTGTGAACAGGTGTGTAATTCAACAGGTGCATACCAGGTGTTTTCAGGTGTGGTTCAGCAGGTGGGTTCAGGTTGAGCATATTACCTGCAGATGACCCAATCCAGGGCCTTAGGACTGATGTGCAGAGCAGATTTGACATACGGGTTGTTCAGGTAGAGTTTGGAGGGGGTGGAGTTGGTACAGGGGGGGTCCAGGTGCACGGACAGGTGGACATTCGCCAGACCTCGTAACTTCTACAAACAGCGAAAAAAAACTGGAATGTATCCACCTGTCAGGTGAGTGCGCTTTAATGCAAACACAAAGGTGACCTCATCCTCACCTGATTCCAAAGCTGGGTCCAGGGATGGTTGATGAATGAGTTTCCCAGATCTCTGATCACCAGCTCACCTCGTTCAACACTGATAATCAATAAACAATCAATAACAGAAGTCAATGTCTGTCACCCGTCTGTGGTCCAGACACCTGCGCGGGCTGCTGTGTTTAAGATGTTGTGAAAACTCTTTAACATTTGTCCAGTAAAGTAAAACAGTGTTTGTTGTGGTGAGTTGCAGGTCAAAGGTCACAGCTCACCTGACTCCCTGGCCAACTCCACCTGGACAGGAAGCGTACAGGTTGTATATGTTCAGTCCTGAACTGTAGACGATGCTCTGAACCTCAGACACCTGTAGACAAAACGCAAAAGACGTGAGACAAACCAGGATCTAACCCACTATGAGCCAGTTCAACTGCACACCTAAACCAGGGTCAGACTCGGTGAAAATATAAACTAGTCCAGATGTGCTCAGGCTTGTGATAAACTAGTCTGTTACATATTATAAAATTAAGTATATTGATTCAGACATTATTTCATTTATTTATTTATATATCCAGTTAAGATTGGCTGCATTCAAAACCAGGTTTGGACTGGTTCAGACTTACGCTGGCACTGCAGTTCTGGTCCTGGGTGCTGTAGAAGTTGCATGTTCCGTTTCTGCAGCAGAACGTCTGCAGGCTGGTCCACAGTTTACTTCCAAGCAGGCCGTGGTAGTAGGCAAAGTACACCAGCGAGTTATCGTTCATCTCATAACTCGACATACCATTTCCCACGGCAATGCCCTAGCATGACAGACAAGTCACAGGTAACATAATAAGGTTGCTAATGTTAGCATTTCACGAGCTAACAGTGATCTGACACCTCTGTATTCACCCTGCTGTATGACATACCCAAAATATTTCATTAAAATTATGATATGCTGTACCAGTGAGCAGTACTGCAGTACCAGTGCGTAGTACTACGGTACCGCTGCATAGCATTGCAGTACCAGTGCGTACCTGCAGGTTGAGGCTGGCATCTTCCATCACCCTCTCAGCTAGCGTTGGGATGTAGATTCCTCCATAACTCTCTCCGGTTAGGTAGAGTTCATTCTTGCTGAACTCTGGAAACAAACTGAAGAACTCTTTCAAAGCCAGGTAGTTGTTCATCGACACCTGAGGAGGAAAAAAAAAAAAAAAATCACTTTTAAGACCTGAACACCTTGTGAGCCAATCAGAACATGAGTTTCAGGCATGTCACTGACCTCCGTGTCATTGGTGACATATTTCTGATCGTCCGAGTATGAGAAGCCAACTCCTGCAGGAGACTCCAGGTACAACATGTTGGCAATCTGCCCGGAAACAGTGAACAAATCAGCTTTCAGAAATCACAAACACATTAACCATAAGGTCAAACCTGAGTTCCCTGATGGCGTGCAGATTTAATCTGTAACTTTTTGACTGACCTTGTTCCAGGAGTACGGGTTGTACTGCAATGTCACGCCATCATCCTGGATCTTAAACGACACAGGTCAGAGGTCATCAACACCAATACAGTTGTGGGTGTGGGTTAAGTGGGTAGAGTCAGAGGTTACCTACCAGGAAGGGTCCATGTTCAGTAAGCAGTCCGTCCAAAGAGCTACAGCCAGGGCCGCCATTCAACCACAACACCATCGGGTCAGAGGAGGGGTTGTTCTGGGACTCCACGAACCTGAAAACAATCACACGCTCAGGTGACGTACCCACAGGTGATGTACTGACACCCAGGTGGGTGTGGAGGCGATGTAGCAGGGTTGGGCGTATGTCTTGATACTCAGATGGAGATTGTTTAGACACTCAGGTGTATCACCAGTATCATCGGCTGTACTGGCGACGTATTGATGCTCAATTGACAATGCATACAGGTGATTAACTGATACTCAGGTAGAAAAATCTGGTGATGACAACAGGCATCTTCAGGTTGATTTTTTGTTTGTCAGAAAGTGTTCTCAGAAAAAAAGTTTGTTAAAGCTGATATTTTATGATTACGGTGAAAATCAAGAAGCATCAGAAATTACTAACATAAATCAGATGATGTATCAGGTGTGTGTGTCTCAGGTACTGACCAGTAGTGCAAGTGTTTTCCATCAGCAACAGTGAGGTATCCAGAGTACTGTCTGAAGCTTGGCTGTTTCTGCAGACCAGGCAGGTAAGTCACCTCATCTGCATCTCGAGCTGCATCACCGCCCAGCAGACAGGACAGGAAGCAACACCACAACAACACTAGCATCTGAAATCAAACAGGAACTGACATCAACAACACCACTTGCATCTGGAAAATCCTCCTTAAAATGACCCAGAGATCAAGACAACCCAACTCTCCATCTGTTGGTTCCAGTCACATTCAATCATCTGAATGGGAGGTGAGCTCTGCAGACTTCTTCAGCAGAGGGCGCTGCAGGATTAAAGTGAACGGGTCTGAAACGTGTGGCACTGAAAAGGAAGTAATGTGTGTAATTTACTGAGAATGGCTGTAAAACACATGATTTTAAGAGGAACTAATGTTTGTGACTTTAGCTGAATTTTTCAAAAGAAAACTGCAATTGAGAATTTGTTTAACTCGTTATTAATTAGATGGTTATTTTAGCCCCACTGCAAAATAAATGTTAAATTGATGCGTTTTTCAATGGAATTTGGTAGATAACGCCGAACAGGACATGCCGGCAGAGCGGGAGCAGAGTTTGTTTAACTTGCTGTTTCTCTATCAGACTGACTCCTAACTGATCGCAGTATTTACAGACTCATACATTTTTCATTTAATTTAAACAGTTTAATTTAATGAAGTTAGTTTCCGTTTGTTTTAAATCCGGAAACAGGTTAGCTCAGGCTAACCGCTAACACGCACAAACAACAACAAAGTTTGACAGAAAAACTAAAAACTCGACGGGGACCTGAATGAGAGTCCGTCAGTCGACAGAGGAAAAACTCACCGTCTGTCCGCACCTGAGTTCACCTGGTTTGTCTTTCCACAGGTAGCGATGTGACTGCAGCAGCCGACAACAAGAAATACAGCGGTCATATGACAACGGCCGGTCATGTGACCACCAATCCACCCCCCCGCACACACACCCACCCACACCCACACACACACACTTTTCATAATGAAGAGTTAACTAAGTTCTACAAGTTAAATACACAAAGATATAAAACAGTAAAAAACAGATGTCGTTTTTCAGAAACTTTGAGCAAAAGCTGTTAAAAAGCAGAACATATGTTTAATCTGACCTTTAAATGGGAACCTGAACGTTTCATTTAGTGACTTTATTAGCTGCAGAACTCACTGTGACTTTGACTAATATTTTCACAGCATAAAGCGTCAGGTGTGGACATGGACATAAACAAGTTGCGTTCACCTTTACGCAGCACTGATTTAACGCAATGCATGCTGGTTAGAATTTTTATAATAATATTGATAATGCTGACAATAGACGACCGATTAGAAATTGATCAAAACGTCACCATTGTACATGCAATTAAAACCTCGGTGCGAAGACTGGAGCCACCTGTGTGACGACAGAACTGTGTCCTGATTGGGTGAAGGCTCTCAGGTGATCCATTACCCCCTACGGTTCCCTCGCCTCAAAAGGGAAGCAGTTTAGTTGACATCTTCCTTCCGGCCACTAATTTTTCCTTTTTACATATTCTCTATAGTTTTCATTTTCAGCCAGAAAGCTGTAAACGATTGAACAGGAAGTAAAGGAAGGTTGTTTCTCTAATAGTGTGTAGCAGGTATTCTATGTGTGACCTTTCCCCACCTCCTTCCATGTTTTCATAAAACTTTACTTAGATACATTTTCACATGTCAGCAGACTAATGTTAACTTGTGTCTGGCCTGACAATGTGTTGGAGGTAAGAGTGTATGGATTTGACAGATTTTTGATCTAGATTTTGCCGGAGAGGAGAACGGCTCTTCTCTCAAAGTCCGCCTCCTGTTTAAAATGTTAATAAGGTAATCTGGACTCTGTTTGGCTGTTACTCCAGCCCTTTATTGAACTGGTTACCATGGAAAATAAAAACATAACCAAGTTGAAATCAAACATCCCGAGGAAACTTTATTTTAAAAAAGAAAAACCAACAAACAAACCGGAACTTAAAAAAAACCTATACAACAGGTGAGTGATGGAGCGAGTCTTCTTTAGGGCCGGGGGGGCGGTCTCATCCCGGGGGGTGGTGGTCCTACAACATCAGAGCAGAGAGGTCACATGATACGTTCACAATGACTAATGATAAATGATGTTGTGCTCATCAGAGCTGACCAAACCTGTCTCCATGCCAACAGCTTACCTCTCATGCCAGGGGGCGGTGGCCTCATGCCTGGGGGGGGCATCCCCATCGGAGCTCCTCGACCAGGGCCAGGAGGCATCCCCATTGGAGGACCCATAGGGGGCCGCATTCCAGGGGGCGGACCCATCATGCCTGCAGGGGGAGGAGCACAGTGACAGGTCAATGAGGGTTACAATTACACTGCAGTGAATGAAAACAATTGCTGAAGTCAACTGCGAATATGAATAGGGAACATAATGATTTTTCAAGTCGTGGTTTTAAGTTTTGTCATGGTCAAGTCAGGGTTTTTAAAAATAAGCCATTTCTGTGAAATAAGCATGTCACCCTGCCCCTCAAAGAATTGGAACAGAAAATCATTAGGCAGAATCTGAATAACAATTATCAAAATCCAAATAGACCTAGTACTGAGTCACTCAGGTTTGGCGGCAGGTGGGTTTAGGAGCGAATAGAGCAGAAAATGTGTTCACACCTGGGGCAAAGCAAACTAATCTGCTCCCTCACACTTGGAGACGAGCAAAGAATCGACAAACACTTTGCAGACAGGTCAGCTGTCGAACATCGGTCTGAGTCTGAGAACAGTGCAGTGAACCAGCTGGTTCCTGGCGTCAGCAGGTCATCACCAACTGGTTTCCAGGGTCTGTGTAGAGATGGCTTTTTATAACCGCAATCTGGTTCCAAGTAGGTTCCCTCTCAGAGTGGCTGACGTGGTCTTGTTGTGTCAGTGGATTATCAGTCGGTCGTTAGTGGCTGTTAGTGGCTCCAGTCTGTTGCTAAGTAGGTAACGTGGTTGCCAGAGTGTTCCAGGTTGTTGGAGGCAGTGGTTGCTTATGGACTTCTGGGCATTTGTTTAGACATAGACTGATCAATCTGGTAAGATGATCGCAGCTCAGTATCCGGGCACCTAACAGGAGGATTTACTAGCATCTGCTGGGCTGTAGTTCGGTACCAGGTGGCTGTTCGGAAGTCTGAGGTATTTGCAGTGGGGCTGTATATGGAGGCTGTGTGGTCCTCAGAACAGTGCCTGGATGTTTGAGTGTGTTTGTCTCCCAGTATGTATTGAGTGGTTGGATGACCTGCTCCACCTGAATGCACCAGCAGAGGTGCCATGCTGGTGTATCCAATCGATCAACGTGTTTGTACTCGAGTTGTACGCGACAGTTTTCTGTGAAACTTCCTGCTGCTGCATCAAGACATGTTGACAGATCACCACTAGAGGTGACGACAAACATGACTCAGACAACGCAGTAACTCTCACCTGGAGGTGGGGCTCCCCGACCCATCGGGGGTGGGGCTCCTCGTCCAGGTGGATACTGTGTGGGGGCTCCAGCGATGCTTGCACCTGCCGCTGCTGCAGCAACAGTCCCTCTGCCCTGTGGGGTCATCACCTGGACACACAAAGGCAGCCATCAACATCTGAACACACACACACACACACACACACACACACACACACCTGAGCGCTGAGGAGATGTTGTTGCGATGGTTACCTGCTGCGAAGGCCCGCCCACTCCTCTGACTGGCCCGGCGAGTCCGGCCGGAGCCTGAGGCATTGGGGCTCCTGCTGGGACACCACGACCTGCTGCCCGACCCACACCTGGACCCCCGGCTACGCCTGCCAACGGGACCCGGGCGATGCCGGTCTGCATACCAGAGAGACAGAACAGTCAGTCAGAGGACAGGAGCTTGTCAATAAAAGGTTTAAATAGTTTGTAATAAAGTTTTTAGCGAATCAGGTTTGGTTGAGAGAAGCCAGAGACACCTGAGCTGTACCATTACCTGGCTACAAGTAACACTTACATCTTTAGGGGGTGGGCCCTCCACTGTCATAGAAACTAAGTTCTCCCCTCTCAGCAGAACCAGACCCAGCACTCTCTTCTCCTCCCGCTCCGGCTGCTTCGAGTTCTTCGGCCTAAAGAAAGGAAAAATAACACTCATAACCAAGCATGCTTAAGTGCTGACTAACATCGGTTTGCATGAGCTTATGCATATTCAGATCGCCCTATCGTCACCCTGTGAAATTGCCAATAGCCAATATAATCGTGGGGGGTGGAGGGAGGTGTGACGAAACCCTATGAGCGAGAGAGAAAGAGTGACCAAAGAGCAAGCAGGAGTGTCTTTCTTTAACACACTGCGTGACGAGACATAAATTTTATAGCTGTGTTAAAACTAAACAGGATTGTCATCATAAACAAAACATTTAATAATCAAGGCAAAAAAAAAAAAAAAATCATCCGTGTATGGCTTGCAGTTCTCTCTCGTTGACTGGATTAATGTTCTATTTAGAACCGAAGACAAGCAGCAGGCTGAGAAACAAAACTAAGTGGTGTGTTCTGTCTACCAATCTCCTCTACTCCTTTTAATCACAGCACAGCACCTACACACAACAAACAGCCTGTCAATGACAGTCTGCTGGTCGGAGTGTCTTTATGCACTGGTGTTAAAAGCACTGGTTATATGCTGGGAATGCCAACATCAAATTATAGCAGGGCAAATTAAGTTTACTACTACAATGGGAAAACAAGCCAAATACTGTCTTGACATTGGCAAAGGCATAAGCTATCTGCAAACGCTCTGATGATTGCTGGTCGTGAGGTCATCGTCTAGTGGCACTACCCTTAACTGACAGCATGATTAAACCATTACTTTATTACGTCAACTACTGATGTCTCCACATCTGAGTTCTTTCTTCGAGGAAGTTAAGTTATTAACAAAAAAAAAAGATATAGAGCCTCTGAAAAAAAAAAAAAAAAAAAAAAAACATGGCCACAGCTGGAACCAGACTTTCCTGAGCTTTCCACGTGATGAAAACTGAAGTAGAAGTTTTCAGCTCCCAAAAAGGAGGAAGGACAGAAAAGTTTATTTACAATGATTTTAATAAACTGATGGTCAAATTATTAAAACTGCAATTAAGCACTGTTTTCATTATTGAATACTCTGATGAAAAACATTGGAAAAACTGGTGAAAAGACTAAATTTTCCTGTCACTGACCACTTTAAAATTTATATTAAACAAACAATGTCCAAAGACTAAAGATGGACATTTAAACATTTTAACATGAACATGAAGAACATTTCAGGCTAAATGAATACACAGATTAATCAATATTGAAGCTAATGATCAGGTGACAGGTTGACATTTGAACTTACTTGATCTTCCTGAACTCGTCGCAGTCGCACAGGATCAGGTTCATGTGTTTGTCGAAAGCTTTAAAGGTGCCGATGAAGATGCGACCGTCCTGCAGGATGCACCTCATCCTGAAGTCGATGTGCTGCAGCATCTTACTACTTTTGCCCACCGTCTGAAAACCAATCAGAGACAGGCGTCATTGTGATGTCATCTTAGCGCTGACACAATAACACATAAACCTTTATCACACAGATCAGGGTTGGGTTCAGACACCTGGTTCCACTTTAGACACAAATCTGATGAAGCGAGTCTCTTATTGAACCTTTAATCTCACTTGGTTGTTTTCAGGTAGGAAACCTGGAGGTAACATCGGCAGCTGTAGATAACATCACCTTTAGATAATTCATGTGAACTGTGAAACTTAAGTCTGTTTGTGTGACTGGACTCTACCAAAGATCGATTGTAAAGACATGTCACTCTGGCCACCACTGACCTTTGGGAGTTCAGCAGAGCGGAGACTTATCCATAGAAGTGGCCTAACTTCAACTTTTTATGCATCAGATCAATATGTGGATCTTGTTGGGCTCAGAGTCCTGGGTCAGGAGCTGCAGTATTAGGTTTGAGTAGTTTGTGAAGAATCTGATGTAAAAGTTAGTTTGTTCCAAATGTGATTTTTCCTGTGTTACAACAAATCAGATCCTCAGACCCAGAGAGCAAGGCGAAGGGACCTGGTCTAAGACCCAGACCCATTGTTGAGGGGAGTGAAGCCGTTAGCCTCATTAGCTGGGTTAGCCTCAGAGTACCGGGCCGTCGGTCGCAGTGTCTGTGGTTTAACGGAACCGTGTTTACCCTCAGGCTGAACCCAACCATGTGACTCAACAGGGGCGGTTTTCATGTTTACAGCCAGGAGACCGAGCGAGCCACAACACCGGGCAGCTAACCGGGATGCTAACGGCTAACAGAGCAAACAAACGGTAAGGTCCTGGTTGTTTGTTGCTCGTTAACGAAGCGATGGACTGATACCCAAAGGCGAACCGATTATTGATCTGATTGATGGGTTTGACTCGCTAGGACCTGCGGCTTTTCACCGACGTTAACCTGACGTTCATTCAAACTCCCGCCATCATTACTATTAAACCGCAATCCGTTAAAATACGCAGAGCCCCGCAGCGGGCAGCCCGTGGACACTCTGCCCGAGGTACACTCACCATGTTTGCGGTTCTGATGGCTCCGATTCCCGACGGATTCACCGAACAAACCCAAAAAATTGACCCGCGGATCACCCGCCAGGCCCGTCTTTATTTGCGGTTACAGGAAGTGACGCTGAAGGCAGCGTGCCGCAACGGAACTGCTCCCACCCGAACAAAGGAACATAAAAGGTTCCTGCAGTACAGTTCAGTTCTAACCTAGTTTTTATTCCCAGTAACATTAAAGAAATTCATAATATAGTTGTTTCATTCAGTGGCCAACTGAAACAAAACCGTGTTTGCGTTCAGACCTTATGTTTCTGTGTGTACCATAGTCTATGCAGTGAACAACGCTGTGGACACGGGCAGATGATTTACAATAGTTTATCTTAGTTTCTTCTTTTACAATTATACATTTTCATTTCTTTTCGTGCTCAGTGTTTCCTTGCAGTTCTCCTTGCAATGTTGTGTGTGTTGTAATGTAACTATGATACATTAACGTTTCAGTGCGAGCACTAATAAAAATCTTCATCTAACCAAATGTAATTATTATTATGAATAATAATTATTAAGATGATTTCAACTTGGTTTAACACAAAACAATGGTTAGTTTTATGAATTTCCAAGAATAAAGTGACATTTTTCTTGATCTTTCTATCAATTTTCTATCTTGAAAGATTCACACTCACTTCTTCAATCAAATTGATTTCTGTTCCAAACGATTTTTTTTTTTTTTTTTATGGCCAATAACCAGTTGATAATTTGTTTAAAAGATGGACATTCTTCAGTCACACACAATGTGATCATCATGTATTTTAAATCAGCTGCATCTGGATCAGCCATTAAATCCATTTACATGATTATGCACAGGTGATGAATGATATTTTATATATTAAAACACTGAAAAGACATCTTACTACATGTCAAGTGCTTGTTACTTCCGATACATTGATAATACTTATATACTTTTACTGAAGTGAGACTTTAAATACAGTACTTTCACTTGTGATTGAGTATTTGTACACTGTGGTATTTGTACTTTAAGTAAAGTATCTGAACACTGTACTACTCTAGCTGTGAGCAGGTGTGGGGTGTTTCAACTTTCTTATATTTGTTAACAATCAATGATGACTCAGTTTCAATATCAGAAAAGAAAAAACAACATTAAAGGATTGAGCTTCACTGTTTGAAAGTTTCTGAGTCTCAGTTTTAAACCAGCCTGAACCGGTGAGGTCGTACCTGATGGTGCATTCAGGGACCCACGTCAGCTGCTGTTTGCAACACAGAATAGGTGTCTTTATTATTAAGCATCTTATTTATTGTGAGTTGTAACGTCTATGTCCTCAGACTTTTTCCCTGTGAATCTGTTTGTTAGACAGTAAAACGAGTTTACCACAAGTAAAAATATCAGTTTCAAGCTACTGATTCAGTAGGTTTTTAACTTTGATTCCTGTTGGTTCAATAATAAATGAAAAGTAAAGACCAAGTGCTCCTCATGAAACAACATTTAGATCTTCAAGTTGGGAAACACTGAAAAAAACAAAACTGAAGCGTTTTAAAGAAGACTTCACTTCTTCTATTGTTCATGGCTGATTAAAAATTAGTGTTACTTCTCCCCACTGTCACTGTCTACTAAAGAGACTAGATAAAATTACAATAATTTTGAACCTTTTCCTTCATATAAGGAACCTTTTGTTTTCAAATACTCTTTATATTTAAGGTTAAAACATTTAATAGAACAGGACACACTTAAGTAAAAGGATGAAAATAGTTAAAAGTATTTTTTCAGTATGCAACTTCTTCTGCTTGCCTTAATTAGTGTAATCAACATATAATATGATAATGGTTCATCTCACATATTTGCAATCACCCCCTGCATGTTTACATCACTAAGATACTGTTCGGGTCAATTTGACCCAGCAGTCAAACTGGAGGTAAAAGGGTGTCAGAAATGTTAGACTATTTTTTTCTTTGCAACTGTGAGACATATTTCATCCCAATCACTCACACACACACACACACACACACACACACACACACACACACACACACACACAAACACACACACACACACACACACAGAGCACACACACACACTCAGAGCACACACACGCACACAGAGGTGAAGGTGTTATGATATTTGACAAGAACCATTTATGTTCTCGCGGGAAAACTCCACCCACATTCAGCAGACACTCAACAGGGGAGGGGCAAAACATATAAAAGATTCTCTGCATGGGACTCCTACCAACATTACACTCTGTCAGGCAAACCTTTACAAAATGAGCAGCAGAAGCAAAAGGATGACAGTCCAGGAGGCTCTGGAAGTCATCATTGATCATGACAGTGAAATGGAGGAGGATGTGTCTGAAGATGAAGACCATCTTGAGCTAAATTCTGATTCTAATGATTCTGATTTTGAACCAGATGAGGGAATTGCTATTCCTATTCCTCCAAGCAAGACATTCATGTCAAAAAATGGTGAAATACAGTGGTCTTCATCCCCAAATATGCGTCAAGCAAAACTGTCTGCAGAAAACATAATCAAGACAGTGCCAGGGCCCACTAGGATGGCACTGACTCGTGTGACCGACATCAAGTCAACTTTTGAGCTGTTCATGCCAGATTCAATACAGAAAATCATTCTGGAAATGACTAATCTGGAAGGGAGGCGTGTTTCTGGGGAGAATTGGAAGGAGCTAGACAAAACACGTTTAGATGCATATTTGGGGCTCCTCATCCTTGCTGGGGTCTATAAGTCGAAGGATGAATCGACAGCCAGTCTGTGGGATGCAGAGACAGGCAGGGCTATATTTCGAGCCACAATGTCTCTGGAGACTTTTCACATTTTCTCCAGAGTAATCCGATTTGATAATCAAGAGACAAGGGCTGGTAGACGGGAGAGAGACAAGCTGGCAGCTATTAGGACTGTGTGGGACAAGTGGGTAGAGCAACTACTACTACTCTATAACCCAGGCCTAATATCACAGTGGATGAAAGGCTGGTGGCATTCAGAGGTCGCTGCCCATTTAGGCAATTCATGCCTTCCAAACCAGCTAAATATGGAATAAAAATCTGGGCAGCATGTGATGCTGTCACCAGCAACCTCCGGTTGGAGGAGCCCCAGAGAAGAATCAGGGCACAAGGGTCGTGCTCGACATGGCACAGGGTTATTACAATGTTATGTAAAACTATTGTGTTTCATATGTTGGTCTTTCAAAAGCAATAAAGTGGTGAAACATTTAAAAAAAAGTTTGAACATGCATTTTTTTTTATGAAAAACAAGTGAATTATCCTAATTGAACCATTACCTGTTAGAGGTAAGGAACACCATTGCACTAAATATTGATAGAATAGTTAGTAATGGAGTTAGTAATGAAATATTCACAGTGCTTGTTAGGATTTTTTTGGTTTCTGACATCTTTTGGATAATTAAACATGCACTGGGTCATAACAGGAGGGTTAAATGAACAGGAACAATACAAAATGTTTATGTTTTTTACTTTATGTCTTCGTGCAACTGTTGAAGCAGCATTTCAAATGAGCCACATTGTTCAAAGGGCCACAGTTGTTGTTTTGCACTCAGGAAAAATGCTGCTGTGCTCAGGCACAAAATAAAAGTTTTGCACATCATCACTTAATTGTGGCTTCACTGTGTTCTATGGAAATCTAAAACTAAAGTCCTCATATGTGGACATCATTTTCCCAGAAACTACATCATGTAAAAAGATAATTCTTTGTTTTTACACTCATCAGGTGCCAAATAGCAAAGAGAAATTAAAAATGCATGTCATGCAAGAGTTCGGGTCTTAGGAGGTTAAATAAAAAAAAAAACACCATACTTTATTTAAATGAAATTAAAGAGAAAATTAAAAGAGAAAATAAATCAAGCGTGTATAAACCTGTATAAACCGAAACCGATCAGGGTATTGATCCGCTCCGCCGTCGGATCGTCACTCGGAGATTTCCCGTCATCCCGCGGGCCGCGGTTGCCATGGTAACCCGTGCTCTCGCCGCCGGGCCGCGCGCCGCAGTGAGACGGAGGAGAGACGGTGAGTCACCGAGCACCGAGACCAGCCCCGGACACCGACCGGCGACCGGCGACAGACCGACAGACCGACAGACCGGAGACGGAGGTCCGTTAGCCCCGTTAGCATGTAGCTCCCCCCGCGGCGGCGAGTCGGAGGAGTCGACGGCGGACTGTTAATGAGGCTGACGACGGCCAACCACCGCAGTGTTGCTTCGAGCGGAGACAACGGAGCAACAGCAACAACAACAACAACAACAGCAACAGCATCAATGTTCAACCACCGCAGCGTTGCTTCAGTCTGAGACAACACGGCAACAGCCAGACAGACAGTGAGGCTTCAGTCTGACAGAGACTCCGAGCATGTAAGGCAACTGCACCTCCAGCAACTAGCTCATAAACTGTTGCTGTTCAATGACCACCATGTTGCTTCGACCTGACAGAGACTACCGCAGCCTGACCGACAACATCCAGGCTGCCAGCAACTAAACCTACAATAACCACAGGTACAGCAAAATATATAAAGAAACCAGGCTGCGCATTTTCCACTACTGCAGTGTTGCTTCAACCAACAGGGAATGGATGAGTGAATGGATGAATGGATGAGGTGAGTCTATCAATGAATGAATCAGTGTGTGAATGAATGAGTGAGTGAGGTAATCTGTAAAGAAATTAGTAGAAACTGACCTCAGGTCTGTTTGTGTCTGAGAGTTAAAGGAACAGTTCAACAGTTTCTCCTCCACAGTCTCATCAGGACTGTTAGCTTAGCACAGAGACTGGAAACAGGTGGAAAGAGTTAGCCTAGGCTAGCACAGAGACTGGAAACAGGTGGAAAGAGTTAGCCTAGGCTAGCACAGAGACTGGAAACAGGTGGAAAGAGTTAGCCTAGGCTAGCACAGAGACTGGAAACAGGTGGAAAGAGTTAGCCTAGGCTAGCACAGAGACTGGAAACAGGTGGAAAGAGTTAGCCTAGGCTAGCACAGAGACTGGAAACAGGTGGAAAGAGTTAGCCTAGGCTAGCACAGAGACTGGAAACAGGTGGAAAGAGTTAGCCTAAGCTAGCACAAAGACTGGAAACAGGGGGAAACTGTTAGTCCAGCTCAGCTCCAGTCTGTCTGTTCGATGTGTTGACTGTGGTTCACTGAACTGGTGAAGAACAGGATATGTTCAGTATCAGTGGGTCCTGGTCGTCCATATGTTTCACATGTCACATGACTCTCCCTGTCTCCTCATTTACAGGAAGGAAACACAAAACACCTGAAAAACATCAACCTGTCAGTATTTATAGTGGGCGAAGTCTGGTGGAGCTCAGGTGGGGTTTAACCTCCGACATTGTTTCCACACATGTCAATCACTGAACCTGTCTGTGATTGGTTCATAGATTCAAACAGACCGGATTTTAAGCTCAAAACTTTGAAGAAATCCTCAAAATGTTACAGAGCCTGGGGTTAACACACTTGTGGTTTTCAGTTATTAAATATTTCAGTCAGAAAATTGTCTCAGCGTGAGCAGGTTTGTTTACAGGTTGTTTATAAATTGAGTAAAAACTCTTGACAATGACTACAGATTTAGAATAAATATGAGCAAAACACAGAAACAACAGTGAAAATAAAGGTGAAAAACGCTCTGTCTGTCTCTTCAACAGTGACAAAAGTCATGATGTAAAATTCGATTCATCATGTTTTCATTCAGCAGCAGCAGCTTTTAAGTCAAACTGTTAAAATCAGTATTTTGTAAATGAGAGTCTGATCAGTGAATCAGCTGATCAAACAACATGTGACCACATCTGACTCATCTGATTGGTCATTCTGAGGTTCAGGCACAGGTAAAGCTGTTGCCATAGCAACGTCAGCATCCCCAGTGCTCCCGCCCCTCAGTTATATAACAACTGCAGTCTATAAATACACCCAGCACAGAGTGTGTTTTTCTTCTTGTGTGTTAATGTGTTTGTGTGGCTGCCCAACAAATTAACATTAGTAAAAACAATAAATCAGATCTGACAGATATGATATTAATCAGAAGCTGCAGCATTAAACACAAAACAGAAACAACACGAGGACACATAAAAGTACACTAATAAAAACAGATTAAACAAAAAATAAAAACACACTAATAAGATACATGAAAATGACTAATCAAAACACATTAAATACACTAATAAAAATACACATTAAACAAAAAATAAATACACTAATAAAATTAAAATCACATAAACACAGTCTTAAAAAATAGAAAATATTAAATACATTGATAAAAACACCAACACACCAATAGAAAAAACATTAAACAAACTGATTAAAAAAAAACATTAAATACACCAATAAACAAACATTAAATAGAGTCATAAAAACACAAACACACTGGAAAACCCATTAAATACACTAATAAAAACACATCAAACAGACAAATAAAAATACTATTAAATACACTAATAATTGTGGGGTGGGGTTAAATTTGAGGTTGAAACATCCTGTTTCTTTGTAATTCGAACGTTTTGTGAGAAATTGAATTCCTGTCTTAACAAATTATCTTTGTTCTTTCAAATATTGAGTTTATTATTATTATTGTTATCATCATTCAATTTATTGATTGGATTTCCATTCTTTTTTTTTTTAATCTAAGTTTAGCTTTGCTGATCCAAGATTGTTCTGTGTTAGTTTGAATCTGAAATCTGAATCTGTCAAGTGGTTCCAAAATGTGAATTAAGAGGGGGGACTGGCCCAGCTTCGCTCAGCATCCATGGTTTGGACAGTTACTATGGACTCTCAGTGTTTTTACAGAAATGAATATGGACTTTTCCAACCAGATTTGAGTCCCAGTGCTCTTGTGTATTTCATTTTCTTATACTCTAATAAGCTCAGCAAGTTTTATCTGCCATTTCACTTACATGTCCTAAAGCAGTGATAGTTATGTCTAGGTATTTATACTCCACTGTATAGCTCAGCGTTGTCTCTCCCAAAATAAATTTATATTTTTCAGTTTATGATATTTTTGCTGTTTTCGAACCATTGAAACATATAATCTAGATTTAGTCTGATTTCCCAGTCTTCACAGTAATCATGAAGTAGATTCAAATGCTCTGTTTGCAATAGCAGTAATAGGTCATCTTCCATCTAACTCAAGGGGCTGGAGAGTTTACGTAGTTCTGATAATTGGTCAATGTGTATGTTGAAGGTGTTGGGGACATATTGCAACCATGATAGACCGATGACAATGTACTAAAAATTCTCCTCTTTTTTTGTTCTTTTTATATTTTTACAGCAACTCATTTTCTGAGAATTTTTAGATGTCTGTCTCTCTGTCCTGTCTGTATCTCTGTAGATGGAAATCCTGACTCTCAGACTGATCAGCTGATCTGAAGTCAGGTAGGTCATCTCTGTGGAGGGAACAGCAGTAAAAACTGACCAATCAGATGATCAGAGCCTAAACAACAACTCTGTTATAATAAATAATTATGTATTCTGCTGCTCTGTTTATTTCACTGAAAAAGAGTTGTTCTCTTTGTCTCTTTCAGGTGACAGCCTCAGGTTGAGTTAAGCTCCGCCCATCGCTGCCCCTCCCCTCTGCTTCAGGTGAAGACAACAGCTAACAGGATGAGCCAGCTAAAGGAGGCAGAGCCTGGCCAGGAGCTGGAGGGCAAGGTAAGATCTCCCATGATCCTTCATTGCAGCATCACATCTGACAGAAATGCTCTTCATGTTTGCTGCTTCTGTACAAACTAGCATTTTAAAAAAAGTTCTGAGAGTGTGAGCAAAGTTTAGACAAGCAGCAGGAGTATGTATCAGAGTAGATACTCACCTGTACTGATGTGTTCAGCGTGATTAACCCTCTATTTTGGTGTGTTCAGGTACAGACCTGGGCTCAGTCTCTGGTTTACACTCTGGAGGAACTCGAGTGTAAAATCTGCTACAACCGCTACGACACTCGCAGCCGGAAACCCAAACTGCTGGGCTGCCTGCACAGAGTCTGTGCCAAGTGTCTGAAGAAGATGGTTGACATGGGTGAGTTTACCTGACAGATAAATATGACAAGTTGATGGTTTCTCCTGACAGTGACGAGAGCTGCAGACCTGAGATTTGGATTCAAATCAGATGTCACAAAAATGAGGACTGAGACTTGCTCCTAAAGGTGTCATGTTTGACTTAGGGTGTCAATAAAGCTACTATATGCAAGTTCTATTAATAAATTAAGATAGTGTGAGCATGAGACTCTAAAGCAGGGCTCGGCAAGTTAGTTTGGCTTTGGGTCAATTTTTTTCTAACCCATTACATGGTGGGCCAGAACATAATCAAAGACTAATATCTGAACTAAAGAATTTCAGAAAAGGCAAACTTTCTTGCACTTTTATTTTGTAGACAGGATAAAAATGATAAAAGTCGCTTCAGTGAGTAACTGTTGCTGCCATGATAGAGATCTATCGTCAAACCAGGTGCTGTGCGCAGACGCCTGATGTGACTGTTTGCATCTGTCATTCACTCATGGATAAACATGGATAAAAGTGTAATAATCATCTTCAGGTGGGGGGAGATTCTCTATTTCTACCTTAGCTATAGCTTAATGTGAGGCTGTCAGTTAAATATTTTAAGATTAAAAAATAAATCTGATTATCAAAATAATCTGGCGGGCCAGATATTATTGCTGGTGGGCCAGTTTTGGCCCGCGGGCCACCAGTTGCCGACCACTGCTCTGAAGCACATTCAAAGAGGCCTCTGACACCTCTCCACATTAAGTTTAGGGGCAGGTTTCAGCTAAATCATACTGTAGCTTTAATGACTCAACATCTGGCTTGGGCTTTAGATGTGAACTCAAGTCAGACTTCACAAAAACAAACTCTTAAGATTTGACTTAAACTTGACTACTGTGAGACTTGTCGTTTTTGATATTTTACCAAATCAAAACTTGATCCTCAAGTTTCCTCTTTTGGAGATCAGAAAGACTTGATATTGACATTTGCTTATGAAAGCTGGTGACTTAACTTGGACTTGTTTGTTCGGACTTGTCAATAAGGACTTGAAATAAACACGGCAGGCAAAGTTGTCGCTCCTTGACAGTGACTTGAATCAACTGTGAAGAGATGATTTCCCCTGACATCCACCAGAGCTATGGAACTGAGAGTTGGACTCAAGTCAGACTTTGGTCACAGAAACAGATGATTTGGTTTGACTTGAGAGTTGAAAGCAAAGTCATTTTAAGTCTCAGGTTTTGATCCAGTAAAATCACCATTTCAAGTCTTTTAAAGACCTGAAAGACTTGATACTTCGAGACTTGACATCAAGTCTCATTAACATCAAGGACACATCTGAGTCAAGTTACATGTCCGAATCTGTGACTTGACTTGAAATCACCCTAAAAGTCTGACATTGACTAATCAGGAGAGGATACTAACGAACCAATGAGATAACAGCATTCTGCAGTCACTGTACACACAAAACATGATGACCAGTTAACTCTGTCTGTCATGTGCACTGCAGTCAATCAGATCCGCCATTACCCAGTATGACATCATCCAGTGTGTCACGTGACTCTTTTCTGATTGGTTTTCAGGAGAGTCGTCGCCCTCTGTCATCAGCTGTCCGTTCTGTCGACATGAGACATACGTCCCAGATGAAGAGGTGAGACTTAACTTTTCCGAACGAACACTTTACTTTTCTATTTTTCTAATGAGGAGGTGAGACTATTTTAATGAGGAGGTCAGACTTCTCCTTTTCCTTCCTCCAGATGTCAGACTGTGACAGCCTTAAGTCAAATTGTGTCTTCTTCTGCTTCTTCAGGTGTGGTTGATGGAGGATGACAGACACATCCTGGCTGTTCTGTCATGTCAGGACCGAGCCCGGCGAGGAGGAGGAGGAGGAGGAGGAGGAGGAGGAGGAGGAGCAGGAGGTGGGGGAGAGGTGGTGCTGAGTCCCACCAGTCTGACGGGTAAAATATCTCAATAAGTTTATTATTAAATGTTTATGTTTATTTAAAGTTTGTTCTGTCAAGATTTCATTGTTATTATCTCCGTCCTCTATCAGCAGCAGGAGGAGGAGGTGTGGAGACGTCCCACCGCTCCTCAGACTGTCTGGTCATCACCATCATGGAGCTCCCTGAGGAGTCTCCATCCTCAGACTCACTGAGCACGCTCAATGTGGTGGGTCTGTACCGTCCCCCTAGCCTGGACTCGCTGCCCTGCAACCTGCCGGCTCAGAAGTGTCACACCTGGACGTCCCGCAGCTTCCCCCGCTGCCTGCTCGGGGTGCTGTGTCTGGTCAGTACAGACAAGACCAGTCAGACCAATCAGGTGTTTGGGTAGGTGTGTGTCTTCATGTCCTGACAGATGTGTAATTGTGTCTGTGTACAGGTGTACTTCAGCTCCCTGCCTCTGGGGATTTACCTGCTGATGATTGGTCAGCTGTGGCTGGGCGTGGTCCTGGTCAGTCTGGTTCCCTCCACGCTGCTGCTGCTTGTCCTCTATGGCTTCTGTCAGTGTCTCTGCCATGAGCTGATGGAGGCGCTCGCTACACGCACACACACGCTGCCATGATGACAACAATAACAGGACACACTGCCATGACAGTGACCACAAAACCACATGCTGCTACAACAACGACGACATACATGCCAAAACGACAACATGACAAGCTGCCATGAGGACAACATGACATGTTGCCATGACGATGAAGACACACATGACATGATGCCATGATAACAACACTATATGCTGCCATGACAGAGAGCACTACACGGCACGCTGCCATGACAACGACACACTCACACGACACAATGCCATGACAACATGACAAGCTGCCATGATAACGACACGACACGCTGCCATGATGGCAACGACACCATGACGATAACACAACATGCTGAGACAATGACGACACCATGACAAACTGTCATGATGATGATAACATGACAAGTTGCCATAATGACGATAACATCACAACATGTTGCCATGATAAAGACAACACACATGTTGCCATGACAACATAAGCAACAGCATAAACCCTGAAGATACAGTCAGATAATGATCTAACACACACCCAGAACAGTGGAACCAGAGGAACTCATCCAGAATAACAGAACTTCAACCAGAACTACAACAACAGGGCTTCACCTTTGGAACATCAACAACAAGAGAGCAAACAGAATCAAGAACATTGGAACCATAACTGAATACATCCAGAACCCACCCATCAGACTCTGACACACCTGTCCACTTTGACTCTGCTCCCATCTGAATACCAGCATTATCCCCCTGCGAGGCTACAGCCAATCAGACAGGACCTGTGATGACATCATCACAGAGAACAGGCAGAGTCTCTGATGTTTTACTGTGAACGTTTTTTCTCTCTGTTGCCTCCTGCTGGCTGAACTGAGAACAAACAGCTGATCAAAAACTGACTTATTAATCATCTTCCAGGTGTCCTGATGTTAAAGGACACCTGTCAGACTGAACCGCTGCACTGTGCAGACTGACAGACTTTAAACAATAACACTAATTAACCATGTTGGAAACAAACATGTAACTCTTTAATTTAACCCTCCTGTTCGCTGTCCAGAATTCAGTACAGACAGGTCCAGGGTTGTCAGCCTAGCTAAGCACAAAGACTGGAAGCAGGGGAAACTGTTAGTCTAGTTTCGTCAGAAGAGGAATAAAAATCAGGAAGATGACAAAAGCTTTTAAAGAGCACAAACTGTAAGAGCAGAATCAGATTTAAGTGATCACTCCTGATTGATGATTTCTGAGTCTGCTCAGGTTCTGGTTCTGCCCTCTGAGCACCTGAGATCACAAGAAGTCACTCACCAACAATTTTAGACCAACAAGCTGCAACATGACACAGCAGCATCTGGCTGTCAGGATCATGAAGTCCACACAAGTAAAAAGGTCAGCTGCTGAATATATTGCTCGTCTGTAAGGAGGTGACTATTTACAATGACAGTTACTTACATATTTCATGCTTATATATGTTTATTCTACAGTTTCAGTTATTGTGGGTTTATGGATCTGCACTGTAGACAGGTTCACCTGATTGACTATGTTATTACTGTTATGTTGAATCTGAAAATGCTGTTGCAAATGCATTATTATTATTATAATTTAAAGAATTAGTTTTTATGACCCAATATGCAGTCATTTCACATCACAGCACACCATTCATAAAAGTTCATGTTTTACAGCAATAATTTTCTTTGTTAAGATGGTCCGTAAAAATAGAAAAAAGATTGAAAAACACAGACGTGGATGAAGACATTGTCCTTCCATGTTTCTGCTGCTAAAAAAAATAAGATCAGTATTTTACTTTTTTTTTCTGGATAAAGGTCAAAAGTCAGTCACATAAGGTGCTGAGGATGCAGTTTTATTTCTCTTCTAATGGAGCCAAGCTAACAGTTTCCCTCTAATTCCAGTCTTTGTGCTAAGCTAGGCTAACAGTCCTGGATTAGACTGGTGAGTGCTGGGCTGTTCCTTAAATGTTTCTGTCTTTATAAAGTGCCATTGTTTGATTTGATGTTTGATTAATGAGTCCTGTGATGATGATGTTGATCAGGTGACATCAGAGGACACGTAGTGATGGTCAGCTGACCTGTTGTGTCACTTCCTGTCTTTGTGGAATGGAGCATGTGGAGGATCAGCTGTGTTTAGTCTCAGTGATAAAACTTTATAAAATCAAATAAAGTACAGACATGAATGACCACTGCTAAAGTTTAAATTCTGCAGATAAAGTTAAAACAACGAAGTAAATAAACTAAATACAAAATTAGCAGTGAATGCAACTGACATTGTGCCAATTTAGCTTAGCTTTAGCCACCTTGATGCACAACATTAGAATCTAACGTCCCTACAAATGATAGAATTATGTATAATTTAAATAAATGTATGGTGAAGTGAAGAATGTATGGTTGACAAACTAATGTTTACTTTTAGCTTAGTGTTGTCTTGAGGACATTTAGTTTTTTTATTAGCACAGTGACAAGGACATGACACAACACTTTGTTGATGTTAGCCTCAGACAGACTCCATCTTCAGGGACGGAGTGATGGAGTCAAATAGTTGAGTTCACCTCTGAAAAAATGTGACGAAAGTTTTCATTATTTTCCTCCCCTTGATTATACAGGTTTATTGAACAACAATCGTGACCTTTTTGTTCCTGGATGGAAAAGACTATAAACACCTGATTACCTGACCCAGGTCAATCTAAAAATAACATCTGTCATGACGCAGTCCGCTTCAACAGGTGAATCCATGTCAGAGAGGTTAGCCTGTGAGGCAGAGCTAAGGGTAAAAGAAAAGAACCTCCTGGGAAATGCTGAAGCCAAGCTGAAGGTTTCAGGCCTCAGCTGGCCTCCGAGCTTTAATTAAAAACACTGACGATCCCCCGAGAGGAAAAGAAGAGTGTTTATAGAAACCTGCACAGTCCTCCACTACAGAAGAAGCTGGATGGTGTTGTGATTGGCAGCAGGTAGGACTGATTTTTATTCTTTATTCATCTAAAAACTTCAAACAACTATTGTGAGTGGGCAGACAGAGCAGAGCTAAAGAGATTTAAAGTTTGTCTAACAGAGAGTAATGGCTTCATTTTATCATTTGATTGTTTGACGCCAGAGCCACTACTTTGGAATTGAAGATCCATAAAGATATTGATATTAAATGATCCTTACAGACTGTGATGGGAAGATAAAATGTGTTCATCATTATCCATGGTGATTATTTTCAGTTTATAGGATTTACATGTGTTTTGATACCTGTGTCTGATTAATATGCAGTCAATATAATAAACTAATGTACAACTTGAAATATTTACATACAGTATGCTATTTAAATATATAAATTAAAAGCAATATTATGCAACTTCGATCTATCTGAGAAGTACGTAATGCATTACGTCATTTTGTCACACACCACCAACTATGGGTCTTCAGCTACCGATATGAAGCTAGTTCAGTGTAGCTTCCAGTACCCTTAACTACTCAGACTCGGAGCCCAACAGAATTGAATGTGTCAGCATCCTGTAATTACCACACCCGCATTAATTTAACATTAGCTCCAGCTTCTTATTCTCATGTATCAGCAAACATCACAGAGGAAACATCAGTTTCTCTAAAACATTATTATTAATATTCGGAAAAAAACCCAATAATTTCAAAATGATTTTTTAGATATTAGAAAATAATTAATATTTCTCAGTGTAGCCTTATATTCTATATTTATACTGTCTTATCTTGCACACAGCCTCTTACTCATAGACTGATACCTACCAAACTGACACCAGTAGATGGAAAGGTGTGAATGGACAGGCGTGGGTAGACAGAGATACATTGACAGGTGTTGGTGGACATTTTTTTTTTTGTACTGTTGTTGTTTCAGCTGAGGCAATCTCTTCTACAGAATAGATCACAAAAACTGTTGCAGAAGTTTGAAATTTGTCCTGGAAAATTACTTTCGGCAGCAGGGTCGACACAGTTAAAGTGGTGATATGAGATTCCCTCATCGGTCCTGACTTCTCTTGGGACAACTGATCTTAACCATTGTACTTCATCATTTTCATGCTCCAATTCTGCTTTTAAATGGTCTAATCAATGCAACAAATTCCTCATCATCAGTTGCCTCAGGTGTTCTTTATATAAAAACATTGGGAAAACAATTGTTATATCAGGTTTGGCATTTTAACATCAGAACAGTGTTTAACTGAATGAAATGGTTGAATTAGACCAGGTATAATAGTCAATTGAAGGGTGAAACAGCTGCAACACATACATAGATCTGTTTCTCCTCAGCTGTCAGGTGGGTGATGACATCATGAGTCGGTGGCGGCGGTCTGTGGATGAGCTAACAGCCCGGCGCCGTCAGCAGGGCGAGTGTGAGCGCGCTCAGGAGGCTCTCAGTCGAGTCACCTCTTGTTTCCAGCAGCTGGTGGCGTCGCTTGGCAGCTCAGCAGATTGCAGCTTCCTGCGAGATGAGATAAATGAAACAAGGGTGCTCGCTCACCGGATCTGCAGTGGTAACACCTGACACCACACCTGTTCTGTTCACGCATCAGAATATACATCTGTTCATGCACTGCTCTGTCTCAACTGTCTCTCTCTCTCTCACCTGTCTGTCTTAGGCCTTTCCCGGCGACTGGTGCGTCTGCTGGCAGATTGTGACTCCACCCCCTCAGGTGTAGAGGACAGGCAGGTGTCAGAACGTCTGTGGGTGATCTTCTTGTCAGCGTTGGAGAACTTCCTGTTTGACCTCCATAAGGCGAGCGATCTGATTGGCCAGTTCCCTCTGACTCAGCGCTATGACAGACGCTCATTGGTGAACACAGGTCAGCTGTGGCACCTTTCCTTCTTACCTATCTAACTTTTCCTCCTTCCTTACACCCTTTCTTTACTTCCTTCACACTGAGTGTCTGGCACTACCTCTTCAAGGACACCTGTCTGCTCCTCAAGGAATCCTGGAAAGATCCTTAGATTATACTTAGTGACACACAGAATCAATCAAAAACACCTGTAGCCTCCATGTGAAGCCCTTCAAAGGTCAGGTTTAGATCCCACACTCCCTTCAAGAATTGTCTGGTTTTTTCTAAACTTCCTTTAAGGACTAATAGACATTCCTCAATGACCCGCTCACCTGTATAACCTCTCACATGCATTACCTCCCTGATGCTCTCTTTTTCCTTTCCAGGATGTATCGATGGCATGGTGGGTGTTGCAGCGCGGGTGGCTTTAGTCCAGGTGCCATGGCTCACTTTAGAGGAGGAGCCGAGTCCTGATCTGACCAATCACATCGCAGGACTGGAGGCCATGTTCAGTGAGATGCAGCTGAGGGTGAGACAGAGTCTCAGCCTTGAACCTGATGGGATTGTTTTATATCTGGTGCAAGTGTCCCGTACCTTTGGGCAGTATCTTGTACATTGTGAAAATGTTCATGTATTTGGGGGAGTATCTTGTAGTGTTTTTATTTAAACTTGTGTGGGGTTTCTGCAGGTGCCTGTTGCATTCTGGTCCGTGGAAGCTACCCAGCCGGCCTGGGCCGAAGCTCGTGCTGAGCTGGAGGGGCTGGACGAGAGCCTGGAGGACCTGATGGCGGTTGAGGTTGTCTCAGACAGCAAAAACAAGATGGCTGCGTGTTGCCAGCCACCGTGCTGTGGACTGGGCTGTATCGGGTAAAGTCTGTAGGACTGGGGAGTCCCGGCTCAGGCTGCTGACATCAACATGATCTGATTGGTGTAAATGTGATGGGAAGAAAAAAACATTTTCATAGAATCTGGATTAAAGTCATAGTCTCAATAAATAATACATGTTGAAAATATATTTATAAGATAGTCATGACACTGTGATAATTGTATTCTTTTTTAATATTAAATTATAGTTATATTCTTATTTTTCAAAGTGAAAACCTACTCTGTCAAAATAAAAGCACTTGATATTTATCTGGATTAAAGGTATTTTACCTTTCATACACAACAAATTGGGAAAAATGTGTGTGGGTTGAAATTTGTGGCTGTACAATTTTTTTGAGAAGTTTTGAACACCCCCTCCGACTCTAGCTATAGTCATCCACTCTGACCTCCTCCCAGACTCCCTTTATAAACTCAAAAACTGTCAGAAAAAAAAGCATAACACTTAAACTGATAAATTCAAAAACTATAAAAGATATCAAAAAGCTTTGTCAGCAGTCCCACAAATTAGAACATGATGGAGACTCGATTGTTTATTTCACAAGTGTCTCAACCAAAGATCCAGGCACTTTTTTTTTTTTTCCCCTCGAGCTTGACTGTATGACATGGTCTTCATCTGCAGATGATTCTGATTTGTGTCCTTTTACATATATATATATATATATATATATATATATATATATATATATATATATATATATATATATATATATATATATATATATATATATATATATATATATATATATATATATATATATATATATATATATATATATATATATATATATATATATATATATATATATATATATATATGTGTGTGTGTGTGTGTAAAATAATATCCTCCTGCAGTGAGTTGTACGTTAAACTTCTGTAAAGGTAATCTTACACAAAAATAAGAATCCTGCAAACATGATGACCTGCAACTCTGAACCATGGGCATTTGTTGTTCCTCTTCTTCCTTTGATAAACATGTTTATCATAAAGTTTAGTATAAACACCTGTTTCTGATTAAGTACCATTTTAGTAATGAACTTAGATTCTTTTAAACATTTTACAGCATTGTAACATTTCACTTAAAGTACCTGAAAATGTAACTTTACTGTTCAAAAAGTAGGATTTCTCCATCAGCAGAGAAGTCTGAAGGTAAACTCAAACATTTCTGTTCTGTTACACCCATCAAATAGAGTCCATCACTGTTTGAGTGTTGAGTTAAGAACTTTATTGATACAGCGAGATGAACAAACATAAAAATATTATACAAACACAGAGGACAGACAAGCAGAAGAATAAAACAGGGAGGCACTTCACTTCTGGAAGGTCGAGTGTAGATGAGCTTTGAAGGCTGAAAGAGACGGTAACATTATGTATTATTATCATCATCATCATCATCATCATCATCATCATCATAATAAACTTACACATCAGATAATGTTGATTTGAGACTCGAATTAATAGACTTGAGTACTGAAAATAAACATTTGAGGGTTGTTTACATGATGTGACAGATTTCAGGGGAAATAATCTGAAAATCTAATTTACCATTTCATTTTCAGGAGACTAGGAGGCAAAATGTCTCTGGGTGAACTGCTGAAAACGCGACAGGTTTTTACTTCATGGTCACAAACCAAACAGCAGAGAGACCCTGGTTTAATCTTATTTATAAACTCATATTTTCAGTGTAATCTGTGAAGTAACTGCTGATAAATGCAGTGCAGTAAAAAGTCGAATTTCTCTCTGAAATGTGGTGCAGTACAAGTATAAATTTGAAAATACCCACATGAAGTACCTCAGAACTGCAATTAAGTACTTCTACCACTTCTGGAGCCGTGCTGTTTAGACCAAACTATAAACTGGGCTTCACTCTGCAATCAATCACTTCTGTAATATATCCAACGTGTCCAGGCTCTAATTTAGGCCCGTTTCTAGATTATATTGGCACTAGATTAGCAGCCATGGTGTTGATTGTCTGCTACATACTAATACATTATTAATTTGATATGGAGTCAAAGATTATAATGGATAAATGTTTAGGTCATAACGATGGACTGTAGGGGAAGACAAGAGCTGGATGCTGTCTCTAGGGGGGAATTCCCTGTTTGCTCGTTTCTTATATGTGATATGGGCTTTTTATTCATGAAAAAGTCCAATCAAGATATTGACCAATAAATGTTATGGCGGTCAAGGCAGCAGCTGCTGTGTCATCGAGCTGCAGAGTTTGAATGTTCCTCACCTTCCTGGTCGTCCCAGAGTTCAGCAGCAGCCGTATTCAGAGGACTCTCATTGTTCGGCTCTAAAAGAGAAAAACACCATCAATCACCATTAAAGTAAAGTGCAGACAAAGTGAGCTGCTCTCCTCAACTGGTTGGCTCAACTTTAATTTGAAGTTTGTCAGATTCAAATGTTTTAAGTTTTCAATGTTCATAAGTCTTTGCGACTCAGATGTAAACGTCCTGTAAAGAGTTGATGTTACTTTGATTTAAGAGTTAGCAGATAAAAAAAGTCTAAAGGTCTAACAGGAGATCATGAAGATACTTTAAGAACACGTAGAGACAGATCATCCTCCTCAGAGTCCTGGGTCAGACTTTTCAGGAATTGCAGACCTGATTATTTTAGATAATGTCGATCAGAAGAAAAGAAATCAGGAGTCTGAACTGGTTGCACTTCTTACCTCCCAGGAGGCTCTGGATGGACAGCAGGATGGAGCGGACATCGTATAGCGCTGACCACTTGTCCTTCAGGATGTCAAGACAGATGAATCCCTTCTCGTCCACATTTGGATGAAAACATGGAGTGACGAACTTCACACGAGGAGCCTGATATGGATAACCAGCAGGAAACTCCAGAGAGAGCCGGTACCTGAGACCCTCATATACCTGAGAGACACGCACACGTAAGCAAACTAATGCCTAACAGGTATGGTGGATGTATAAGTAGTTTGCTTCCCCTGAGCTTGCCTGATCAGGCAGTGTCTCCTTCACAGGCTAGTTACAGTATAGTTCTGATGTTAAATGTAACTGATATTAATGATTAATCTAACAGCTTTGTGTGAACGCACCGTCCCCTGAGCTCCGTCGATGGTTCCAACCCATTTGAAGAGATTGTCTGATTCTGGAAATGCTGAGATCCCCTTATCACCGGACATCTGCAACATCAAAGAGACAGGCCGCTATGACTTGGCAGAATACTCGATGGCTATTTACTAAGAGATGAACATTCATTTTGCCCAGTAAATCAACATTTCAAATTAAATGCTTAATCAATAGGAGTCATCATCCCTGTATATATTCTGGACTGGTCCCCACAGAGGTTGCACATACAAAGACATGTTCATGTGTGATGTGATTATCTCCTGAGCTGCAGTATATAAACCCTGGTGCCGTTTATCAAACGTAATAAATAGTTGTATTTCTCTCATGTTCACACACAAAGTCACAGAACAGCCCTGGAAGTGGCAGGTAAGCAAAACACGGACAGACCAAGAGACGAACTGTCAAGATCGGTCAGAGGGACAAACAAAGAGCCTGCAAACTCTTCACGTTAGCCTACTGTTATTTGCTGAGATCAAGTTGGAGACAATAAGTTTACCTAATTGCTTATCTCGCAATTCACTCTCATGGAGATTTTTTCCTCTTCATAACCAAAAGGATAGTTCTGCCTCATCTTCACTGTTGTAAACATTGACATCAGAGGGAGGCAGATCAGGGTTGGAGTTTTCCAAACAGTGACACTTACTGACACGCGACAAGTTTCCAGCCTTGTCGCTGCCATTAAAGCACAAACGTGAGGTCATTTAGAGCTCACGCTTCTCTGAACATGTTCTTAAATCGGGTGGATGGAAGTTTGCGTACTGATGTCTGAACTTATACAGAAAAGTGACTGGTGATAAAATTAATCCATCAATCTGTGATACTAACAAATCCCCGACTCTGTCAACAATAAAGATGATTCTGGTTAAACAGCAACAGCAGCAGCAGCAGCAGCAGTTCGGAGTGGTGACTTTTCTGTAGACAAATGATCAGCTGATCTCACGTCAGTTAAACTTTGATATCAGATCAACATTTGAATGTGATCGGCTTCATGCTAGTGAAGCACAACAATGGTAAGACATGTTGGAGGTTTATCTCTATGGGTCAATCTGTATCAGCTGAACCCTCCTTCAGGACCAGGGCTGGACACTGAGTCTGACACATGGTGATTTGCCACCAGCCTGCATCATACGGACGCCTGTTGTCTGAATGTCCTGTAAGTGGATCTGAAAGGACTTGGATTTGATGAAACCCCATCACAACATGAGACCCACATGAGAGTCATGTCTGGTTACCAGGGTGTTTTAAACTGAACAAGGACATGGTCACTGTTAATAAACAGAAATAAAAGATGAACTCACCATCAGAGTCATGAGCTCCTGCTGCAGCCTGCAGACACAGACACATGTTAAACATCTGTCGGGCAACTTCAGTTTCACATCCGTCACTGCACACATCCTCACATTTCTCCAACATTTACCCTCATTTATCGGGAACATGGACACACATGCAGTAATTTATCAGCCAAAAAACAAATAGAAAACTACTTTGATAATGATTAATGTTTCATTAATTTGCTGGTTTAGCTTCTCAAATGATGATCTGCTGCTTTCCTGTCATATGATAGTTGGTTGGGCAAAGCGAGACGTTTCAACATATCAAGTTGGATTCAATGAAACTGGAATAGATTAAATGATTAATCAAGAAAATGACCAGCATATTAAATTGAAGAAAATACTACAATGGTCTGGATGATAGGACTGTGAGCTGAATAATAAATCGGGTATCAGGCAGTTATGTCTGATCTACATTAAACTGATTCTTCTTCAACTTCATCATCAATAAAAGCCAGTGTTTCAGCTGTCTGTCATGTTTGCTCAGTTGTAACCAACCACCAGGCGTGTGTGTCAGGATATGGAGCTGTTTAGTGATGGTGCAGTGCACACTTTAAATGTCAGTACAGTCTGTCTCACAGCTGGAGTCATTAACCTGGATGTTTGTTTACTGGGTTATAGAAATAATGAATCCTGCAGGTCAACATAGTGATTACAAGCTGTGATAAGATTTCATCTTGGTTCAGTGTCTGACAACAGAATCACATGTAAATGAGAACATCTATGTTGAATTGAGATGAAACACGATGACAGAGCAGAAGACTGAACATAAGTTTGACTCTGCGTCTGAGTCAGGAGTTATCAAACCTGGAGTCTTGTCTATAAAAACAGATTCAAAGTGTGGGTTAGAGTTACTTTGACTTATAAAAAAAACCCCAAACATTTTGGGTTTGTAATTGAAGAGATGATGATAACCAGGCCTCAAAGATTCCAGAAAACTTAGGATCAAGACTTGGTGATTTGCATCAAGCTGAAAGGGTCAATAAGTTTAGATATTCATTAGTCACCAGTCAGACAAATGATCAATGTCCTCAGACAAAGAAAATCCACCTTTTGGATTGACCCAGTCAGAGCCCAGACCTTAGTCCAGGAGAGATGCTGAGTAATGCCATGAAGAGAGCTCACACCAGACATCCTAAGAATATGTCTGAGCTGGAGCAGCTCTATGGAGGGAAAATGGTCCACGATTCCTCCTCAACATTGTGCAGCTCTGATCAGCAGCTACTGGAAGAGCTTGTTTGAGGTTATTGAGGTTCCACCAGTTATTAAATCCAAGGGTTCACTTAATCTTTCCACCAGCACTGTGAATATTTTAAGACTGTGTTCAATAAAGAAACAAGAAATTATAATTGTTTGCGTGATAAGGACAGCATTTGTCTACATTTGTGACTTAGATGAAGATAAGATCGATTTTCTGAACAATCAATGCAGAAAACCTGGTCATTTCAGAGGCTCTCTGACTTTCTCTTGCAAATGTATATTGCCTTAGAGCTGCTCACATTAAAGCTGACTCCTGGAAGTTTAGTTTACTATCCATTATTTTATTTGAATATGCAGAAATTCTGAGTCTGAAGAAAAAACTAACTGTCCAAACACTTGGATAAGCATCAACAGCATTAACTCATCCAATCTGGAGGTTCACTTTAGCCAAAATCCAGATACTGAGCTGTGACACCTCTTTTTCAAGGGACAGCAAACACTGGTGAGAAAACACAGACTGCATCCGGACCGGTGCCTGAGACCCGGTAACGGACTGCAGTCAGGACAGTAGCAGCCGGTCTCTCACCGTTTGGACACCGAGCCTCTTGCCGCGCTGCCGCCGCTCTCACTGCCCTTCAGGGCGGCCGTGGAGGAAGCTGTAGCCGCTGCAGGGTCCATGTTCTGGGAGGCCATGAGTGCGAACGGTCCGGTTATTGCTGGATACAGAGAGAGAGAGAGAGAGAGAGAGCCGGGGTCACAGCGGGACAGACGCCGACACACAGCTCTCACACTGCGGAAACACTCCTTAGATCCTCTCGTTAAATTCAGCAGTAGCTAAACGTTAGCTACTGAATGTAGCACTGAAGGGCAGTCAGCGGGAAACCGTCAGCGGCACAGTCCTGTGTCTGTCAGCCTGGTTAAAACAGTCCATCACCCGGTAAAGTCGGTTCGTTAGCAACTGCCCGTTTTTGCCCCGGTGCTGTTTTAGCTTCGTGCTAGCCACGGTAGCTCCGCGGCTAACTGCACTGGCTCTGCTGTTACTGTTTACTATCGGACAAACGGCCGCTGCCGCCGGTACACAGGTACACACAGAGGAAATCTATCAGGTGTATAAACCAGGTTTTACACCTACCTGCGGGACTCACCGTGTGTCGGAGTGTTCACGATCCGAGCAGCAGCCTCTCTGTTTCAAACTGGACACGCTCCCGCCCCCTGGTTTAAACAGACGCTCCCTCACACGCTGGGCCAATCAGCGCTCGACTTTCAAAAACAAACTACCTCCTGCTGACCAATGAGAAGAGCGAGAATGGAGGGCGCAGCGTTTTGATTGGGCAGAAGGGACTTCCGGAACTGAACAACGAAACTGATCAAACCAGGGCAGTGGAAAGAGACACAACTATACAATCTATGGATACAGCGGCTGATACAGTCTCTTTTTGCTTGACAGCTAATACTTTAAACTGTTGTGCTTAGTGTCTGATGGGGCAACTAATCTGCGCTCTTCTCTACATTAGAAACTACCAGCACCTACAGGTTTCAGCCCTTTAAAACTGAATTACTTACAGTTTTTGTTTTGTACAAGGACCTGGCTTTTGGGTGGGTCCAGCAATATAACAAACAAAAGTAAACTGAAGAAGCCAAAGCTAATATTATTATAACTACAAATGAAGTAAACAAAAATACAAATTCTCCCTTGTTCTTCTGACACTAAAGAATGAATGAGATCACAACATGTAGGTAGAAGTGAGAAGGACAACTGGCCTTTCAAAGCTGTGGCTACAGCCAATCAGCTCCCTGGAAACCTACACACTCAATCACAATCAGATCACAATGCAATGAAGACCCATTTCACAAAGCCACGCCGGGGGTATGAGGGTTCATCTCAAAATAGTGAACCAAATCACTGTGACTGGGTCATAGGTCATAGCAGTTGTAGCTGGATTCACTGTGAAAGAAGAGATGATGAAGTGTGTGTTCAGATGAGTCTGTGCACTGAAAGAAAACGTGTTGCATGTTTCAGAAAAACAATCGAGCGATGAATGTCCGTCAAACTTTACAGCAGTTCAGCTTTCAGTAGTGGATAAAATAAACTGGAATCACATGTGGGGTGTTTCTCTAATCATTTTGCCATCTCTGATGGTTTTGAAATATGATATAATTCCTGTTGGAAGATAGAATCTGGTTGCAGAGGTGAAATCAAATATTTGTTTCTGCCTGAAAATATAATGAATGAAAACAGCGCTGCCTCTGTTGACTATGGATTTTATATGTAGGCTGCAGACAGACCAATGCATCTCAGTAAAACATTAATAAACTTAGAAATCAAAAGAGGCCCCATATTAAAGGTGATTTGATTTTTAATGTCAACTACAGATTTGATATCAGGGCGATCTTTACCACACATATCCAATTTCTCCCAGAGACAGTCTGTTTGTGGAGCTCTGAGGTGAGATTGTTTGGTCGCAGTTCAGTCAGGTACAGGTGTGTTGAAGTGTCATTTGAGCTGAGATGCTGAGATCAGCTGCAGTCCCCTCACCTGGACCAGTAGACACTTCCTGTCTCCTAAGTGGGCGTGGTCGTGATGTCACAGCACGAGACACAGTATGAAGTTGTCCGCTCGTTTTTATCTTAGCTTAATATGTGATCAACCCAGTACCAGATAATACTCTGCCCCCCCCCCCCCACACAAAAACAACCAAATGATAATAAATCATAATATTATTAAGCAAAAAAAAAAGAAGAAGAAGAAGAAGAAGACTGCGGCAAACAACAACCACAGAGAGAAGAGAGCTGTTGCGAGATCTCGCGAGATTGTGAGACGGAGCGGTGTGAATACAGTGAATTTTCTCCTGATCTCTCTGTCTAAAAAACGCCATTTTGATGTCAAAATGTTCGGAAGATCTATGGCTTGTGAAATATTTATCTAATACTAATTTCGGTGACTGTTGGGAGAAGGAATAATCTGTGATCACGTTCCGCGCCGCAGGTGCCTAGCAACGGTTGCTAGATCACAGTCGCTTCAAGGGGCGGGGCTTAACGAAAAGTGAATGCTTTGATCAGAGTCAGTGCTGTGATGCGTCATGGGATGCCTTTGATGTTGGAATGACGTAGTTGATTTGAATGTATAAAGTCCCGCCAACACAGTCGGTCTTCAGTTCTGCTGGTGTTCAGCTGACAGTTGGTGAAAAGTAAACCAGGGAGTTCATGAAACACAAACAGTCACTATGGATAGAAGCGACTCTTCAGAGACAGTGGTGATGCCGCTGGTTTCAGAGGAAACTTTTTGCCCTTTCATCGAATCCTTTCTTACAAGGATTACAGCGGAACAGTGGGCATTGTTACGATCAGGTACCCCGGATGCTGCCACTAAGCTTATTTTGGCAGACATGCTTTTGGACATAATTGCAGTCATTATCAAAGTCGTGTTGAGGGACCTTAGGGGGCAAAATGTGTTCGTGTCTGAGGAGTGTGTTCAGTCCTGTTTGAGCAGCACACTCTCTCAAGGTTTTGCTGAGGTACTGGACGTTATAGACCAAGTCCAGTGTGTCAGCTCTGAGCGACTGTCACTCTTGATTGGGAAAGAGGTTACAGAAGGTGTTAACTCTGCCCTCTCCACGAACATGGCCTCTGCTGAGCCTTCACTAAGTCATGCCACTCCACCCCGAAAACTTAACAAGATGGTTCTCCATGCCTGCAAAATGTTAAAGGAATTTGCAGCCAACATGAAAGTGTGCAAGTGTGCACCGCCAAGTACAGGAAGCCAGACCGCCTCCATGCAGACAATAATTAGCAAGGAGGTGAACGCATTCACAGAACCTCTTCTGCTTGAAGTGCCACACGCTGACTCTGAGCTGCTTCAAGCTGAATCTACTCTGGAAATTCAAAGTTTTTCAGAAAACATTGTTCAGTCGAGTCTGAAGGAAATTGAGAGTCTGAAAGCGACAGAATGTTCAGGTCCAAGCCCCAAATCCCAACAGAGGCACAAAAGGCCTCTGAAAGGACTGAAGACAAAGATTAAGAACTTTTTTGCAAAGAGGTTTGTCGGTGTATCCATACGTCGGATAGTGGCACAATTAAGAACTAAATTCCACCAGGAACCCAAAGTTGAAAGCAGAGAGTCAGTCCAGTCTCTCGTGGCCAGTATTGACTCTCTGCTTATGACAGAAGATGGAGAGAAACAAAAAGGTGGAAATGAAGTCTCTGCGTTGCAGAGATTCAAAGACCTTTCACCGGATACAGTCCTGGTATTCACAAAAGAACTTAGTGATTTGCTCTACAGTCACCTGACAGATGGGGCGGCGCCAGAGATTATTCCACAGCCCATTCAGGTACATGCTAACATGTACCTGGACATACAGAGCAAAGTGGTTTGTTTCCTGGCTCTGATTAGCTGGTGGCTGAACACTCAGGCTGCCAGACACAGTCACAGGGTGGCGCTCGCTTTGATGGGCATTGGACCATTGGCAGCATCGCAGCTCCCAGAGGAGAAAGCACCTTTGGCTGCTGCTGCCTTAGTTTGTGAGGAGACACGCGCTGAACCTGTGCAGGATGCACGAGCACAGGCAGAAAAAAACAAAATGTCTGTCAGGGTTCTTGTGGAGAAACTCGTCACACGCACGTTTAAAAAGGCAAAAGTCATCTTTACGAAAGACTCAGAGGCCATCATTCAAAATCTGTTTGAAAAAACATGGGCCGAAGTCGAACGCACTAATTTTCATATTACCCCAGACACTGTTCATTCCCTTGACAAGATCATTTTCAAGGAACTGTGTAAGAGGTGGAGCAATGCAGAGATGGTGCTGATTTCCATGAGGTTACGGGAACCAGAACTTGAAACATGCGTTGCCTCTTCTTTCAAAAGAAACCTGACAGCACCCAAACAGCCTAACGCCTTCTCTAGACTCTTCTCCTCTGTGAGAAAAGGCGTCTCCAACATCTTCAGACGTAGAAATAACGTCATGGTTATTTAGATGACATGTAATATTCATCTTGAAGGAAAACATTTTCCGGCATTTCTCTTTTTTCCTTTGAGGTAAATATTACGAATAGCTCTTCTCTCCTCTCTATAGTTTGACCAAGTCCTGCCTCACACCAGGATGTGAGGCAGGACTTGGTCAAACTATACCCCACCTCTCCCCTTTCCCCCTGTGGGTTTACTCCGGGTGCTCTGGTTTCTTCCCACATTCTTCAAAAGCATGCTAAATGCTAGATCACCTCGTTCCCTAAATCAGAAAATAAATACATAAATAAAATACCAAAAAAAAAATAAAAATTCAACTCAGACTGAAATTCTGCTGTTTCAATTATACCCTCATGAATTCCCACGTGTATAAAGTACAATGAAAACTGTGTGTCCTGTTGTAACAGTGTTTGCTGATATTACACAGAGAGAAGAGCACTGAAATCATAGTCATGATCCAAAGCAGTTAATAGGTGAGTTATATTTTGGGATTTTCTATTAATTATATTTACATTGGTCATTTGCATCACCCAGTTCATTTTTAGATGAAACAATTCACTTTTTAGAGCTCCCTCCAGTATTATGGCTTTTCTGTTCACTCCAACATAATTCAAACAAAACCGATGTTCCACAAGTTAAAGGTTGAGAGTTTCATACCACCAGGTTCAACCAATAAAAATCTACATTTCAAGTAAAACCCTGTATTAGTTAGTGTAGTTTAGAGTTTGTGTTCCAATGTATTCCATGTAATGCAATGTGTCTTCTGTGTAAGGAAAACTTAAAAAAATTAATTAAACGTTTAAACTGGTGAAACTGGAGAATCTTGTGGAAAATCTTGTGAAGGACCACACAACAACAGACTGAGAGGCGTCAGATGAGAAGCATGACAAAATTCAGACCAGGGCCTGTTTTAATCAAATAACTCAGGATCCTTCTTTGAATTTGTGTGAAGGACAATTAGTTATAAGGAGGATCAATCAGAACACGCTAGTTGCAGGTGAAGGAGATTCCTCTGAAAATGTTTTTAGGGTCTTTTTTCTTTCCTTACACAAGAAATGACTCTTGGCAAAGGTCATATAAATGTAATGGAAAAAAATCATAAAAAGACCTGAATGGTTAAGAATGGCCTTAACCCTCTTTAAAGAGGTATGTAAGTCTGTGTACCAAATGTATCAAGACACAGCTGCAAAGTGTTGTTGATTAAAGCTAACGTAGAAATAGTCTTGTAATTAATTACAATTTATGACACTGGAAGGATGCATAAAAGAATGAAATAAATGGATGAACTGTCTCTGGCCGAACTCCAGGCTTCAAATAGACAGTTCACAAAGCAATTGGTGACGTCAGGGAGGGTTGCCACTCTGCACCATGGATGTATTATAAGACCTGGATACGCACCATCGCCAGCAGCTCCCAGGTGAGACTTTGTTTTTCCCACTTAAATATTTATCGGCAAAGATTTGCAAAGTTAAACAAAACAAAAAAGAAATTTAAAAAAAAAATCAATTTTTCTTCTTTTTGTTAAAAGATATTTGGCCTACCGTCCTCAGGATACTTCTAATATCTCTTTCACTTGCTACTAACTTTATTTTAACCAAATACCTTTGGTGTCTAATTACAGAAGCTCCATTAAACTGAAATCCTGCTGTATTGCAGTTAAGAAGACACCTCATTATGTTGCCAAACCCCTCTCCTTTTTATCAGCAGTTCATTTTAAAATGAACTAAATAAAATCTGTTGTGAATTTACTCACCTGAACCACTAGGTGGAGCCAGAGATAATATCCAGTACACTTCTTTTTTTCTTTTTTTGCCTGATTTACAAACTGGCAGGAAATCTCTCATCATGAACAGGCTGCATTAATCTTCATTACTCCTTTTTAAAAGAAGCACAATGATGAAATGAGCCAGAATAGAAAAAAAGACTTATTCACAGAAACCTGTAAACTCTGATAAATAAAACCAAATACTGTCTTCTTGTTGACACACCTCCTCATCTGAGCTGGAGACACTTTAACTGTCTTTTCACCTTCCTCCAGGACGGACGTGTGTTTATCTGGACGTGTGACGACCCGGCGGGAAACACCTGGACGGCCAAACTGCTCCATAAGTTCAATGATGTAGTTTGGCACGTCAGCTGGTCTATCACTGGAAATATACTGGCTGTTTCTGGGGGAGACAACAAGGTAGAAAGTCATACAGGCACTGTGCCTTTTTCATTTGCTTATTTGACTCTTTTCACCTGACTGTACCTGGATTCATTCACACAGTGATTTTAATCCCGTCTGGAGCTCTCTGATTTTTCTGCCCCTGCCTCAGTAATATTACCTGCAGTTTCTTAAGGAACTAACCTGATGTTTAAGTCCAGTCCAGAGGAGACACTTTGTATTTTGACATTTGTGCCTCTTAAGTTATAGATCTGCATTTACACTTTGAAGAGAAAAAATCTGGTAAAGGTGAAGTTTACCACGAGTTAAGGCTGCTGTAATGACTTAACGATGGATTAATTAATGGATTAGTTGACTGACTAAAAGCAACAATTTTAATAATTGTTTAAGTTTGATACCAAAAAAAGTAACAGCAGTTTATGATTGACCCTGTATGGATGTGATGTGATTCCTGTCATTGTCGCCTGTCTCTGTTTATCAGCCCAGTAATAAGTTGAAGTCTTGGGCTGTTGATAAGGCCAAAAACAGACATTTGAAGCTGTCACCTTGGGGTCTAGGAAATTGTGTTATAATTGTTAGCACCTTGGCTGTAAATGAACACGCTTTACCACACTTCTCTTCATATGACTGTGTGTTTGTGTTTATTTTGTAGGTGACGTTGTGGAAGGAGTCGATGGACGGTCAGTGGGCCTGTATCAGCGACGTCAGCATGGGCCAGGGCGCCGTGTCCACCATCACAGACACACAGCAGAACGAGCAGTGACGCACACACACAGCAAAGACCCCTGACCCTACCAGGATGACCCCAGTCTTCAAAATGAATGAATGAATTCAGCGTTAATAAACATGCCAGACATTTGACCAGACAACTTAAAGTTGTCCTCAGCGTTTCAGCTCGGTTTATAATCTGTTATTTTTCAGGCTCCAGCGGAGAGACAAAAGTGCCAGGATGTTCCCAGCATCCTCGGCAGCAACTGTCCTTAACCTTTATTTTTATTTGCTGGTTAATTCAAACCACTTAAAGAAGCTTTGTATTGATCAGAAGGCCTCGCTGTGCAAAACTAGCTTCACGGCTCAGCCTGAAAACATCCTCATGTTCCCACAGTGACACAGATCAGAGCAAAAACATTCACCTGTGAGAGGCTGCAGCGAATACCCACTGACGATCAGAAAGTCAGCAGGTGTTTATGAATCCAGAACCTGCCTTAATTAATCTGCCGCTACACTGCTACGGCAACCACAATCAACCAATGTGTTGCCAGGACAACCATGAATGGAGCTTAATTGTAAACAGTGTTTTTTTTTCTTCCAGTTGTAAAATCAGAAACCATGGATGTGGCATCATATTTGATGTAATTAAACAACTTTAATGTAAAGACAGTTTCCTGTTTCCTTTTACTCCATCATGTATGACGTCCCTTTACTGAGCTGATCTCACCTCATTAGGTTTTGATCTAGACACATGGATTTTATAATTGAATCCTGTAGAATTTAAATTTAGTCCTTCTTGTGACCGGTGACCTGTCCAAGGTGTAGCCCCCCTCACCCAGTGTCAGTTGGGATTGGCTCTAGCCCCTCTGTGGCCCTAAAAGGATAAATGGTATAGCTAATGAATGAATCATTTAATCCTGGTCACGCTTAATAAAATATTTACACATTCATACGCGTTCAAAGACAAAAATATTTTGTTTAGAATCATAGTTTGTGTCAGATTTTATGTTTTCCCACCAAAAGGTTTTGTATAATTAGTAATCTCATTAATTTAATAATTAACATTTGATAAAATACTGTGTCATAACTTGAAAGAGGTGAGACGGTTTTAGAGGATTAACTTTATTTCTAGAGCTCATTAAACAGCCTGAGCTGAAACCAAAGTGCTGTACAAAGGACAATTAAAATAAATAAAGCAGTAAAACAAATGTATAAAATGCGCGAGGCTGGACAGCCCGACCCCCAGGCGGCCCTGCGCCCAGCCATCGGGCTCGTTCAGCCTCGCGCGAGGCTGGACAGCCCGACCCCCAGGCGGCCCTGCGCCCAGCCATCGGGCTCGTTCAGCCTCGCGCGAGGCTGGACAGCCCGACCCCCAGGCGGCCCTGCGCCCAGCCATCGGGCTCGTTCAGCCTCGCGCGAGGCTGGACAGCCCGACCCCCAGGCGGCCCTGCGCCCAGCCATCGGGCTCGTTCAGCCTCGCGCGAGGCTGGACAGCCCGACCCCCAGGCGGCCCTGCGCCCAGCCATCGGGCTCGTTCAGCCTCGCGCGAGGCTGGACAGCCCGACCCCCAGGCGGCCCTGCGCCCAGCCATCGGGCTCGTTCAGCCTCGCGCGAGGCTGGACAGCCCGACCCCCAGGCGGCCCTGCGCCCAGCCATCGGGCTCGTTCAGCCTCGCGCGAGGCTGGACAGCCCGACCCCCAGGCGGCCCTGCGCCCAGCCATCGGGCTCGTTCAGCCTCGCGCGAGGCTGGACAGCCCGACCCCCAGGCGGCCCTGCGCCCAGCCATCGGGCTCGTTCAGCCTCGCGCGAGGCTGGACAGCCCGACCCCCAGGCGGCCCTGCGCCCAGCCATCGGGCTCGTTCAGCCTCGCGCGAGGCTGGACAGCCCGACCCCCAGGCGGCCCTGCGCCCAGCCATCGGGCTCGTTCAGCCTCGCGCGAGGCTGGACAGCCCGACCCCCAGGCGGCCCTGCGCCCAGCCATCGGGCTCGTTCAGCCTCGCGCGAGGCTGGACAGCCCGACCCCCAGGCGGCCCTGCGCCCAGCCATCGGGCTCGTTCAGCCTCGCGCGAGGCTGGACAGCCCGACCCCCAGGCGGCCCTGCGCCCAGCCATCGGGCTCGTTCAGCCTCGCGCGAGGCTGGACAGCCCGACCCCCAGGCGGCCCTGCGCCCAGCCATCGGGCTCGTTCAGCCTCGCGCGAGGCTGGACAGCCCGACCCCCAGGCGGCCCTGCGCCCAGCCATCGGGCTCGTTCAGCCTCGCGCGAGGCTGGACAGCCCGACCCCCAGGCGGCCCTGCGCCCAGCCATCGGGCTCGTTCAGCCTCGCGCGAGGCTGGACAGCCCGACCCCCAGGCGGCCCTGCGCCCAGCCATCGGGCTCGTTCAGCCTCGCGCGAGGCTGGACAGCCCGACCCCCAGGCGGCCCTGCGCCCAGCCATCGGGCTCGTTCAGCCTCGCGCGAGGCTGGACAGCCCGACCCCCAGGCGGCCCTGCGCCCAGCCATCGGGCTCGTTCAGCCTCGCGCGAGGCTGGACAGCCCGACCCCCAGGCGGCCCTGCGCCCAGCCATCGGGCTCGTTCAGCCTCGCGCGAGGCTGGACAGCCCGACCCCCAGGCGGCCCTGCGCCCAGCCATCGGGCTCGTTCAGCCTCGCGCGAGGCTGGACAGCCCGACCCCCAGGCGGCCCTGCGCCCAGCCATCGGGCTCGTTCAGCCTCGCGCGAGGCTGGACAGCCCGACCCCCAGGCGGCCCTGCGCCCAGCCATCGGGCTCGTTCAGCCTCGCGCGAGGCTGGACAGCCCGACCCCCAGGCGGCCCTGCGCCCAGCCATCGGGCTCGTTCAGCCTCGCGCGAGGCTGGACAGCCCGACCCCCAGGCGGCCCTGCGCCCAGCCATCGGGCTCGTTCAGCCTCGCGCGAGGCTGGACAGCCCGACCCCCAGGCGGCCCTGCGCCCAGCCATCGGGCTCGTTCAGCCTCGCGCGAGGCTGGACAGCCCGACCCCCAGGCGGCCCTGCGCCCAGCCATCGGGCTCGTTCAGCCTCGCGCGAGGCTGGACAGCCCGACCCCCAGGCGGCCCTGCGCCCAGCCATCGGGCTCGTTCAGCCTCGCGCGAGGCTGGACAGCCCGACCCCCAGGCGGCCCTGCGCCCAGCCATCGGGCTCGTTCAGCCTCGCGCGAGGCTGGACAGCCCGACCCCCAGGCGGCCCTGCGCCCAGCCATCGGGCTCGTTCAGCCTCGCGCGAGGCTGGACAGCCCGACCCCCAGGCGGCCCTGCGCCCAGCCATCGGGCTCGTTCAGCCTCGCGCGAGGCTGGACAGCCCGACCCCCAGGCGGCCCTGCGCCCAGCCATCGGGCTCGTTCAGCCTCGCGCGAGGCTGGACAGCCCGACCCCCAGGCGGCCCTGCGCCCAGCCATCGGGCTCGTTCAGCCTCGCGCGAGGCTGGACAGCCCGACCCCCAGGCGGCCCTGCGCCCAGCCATCGGGCTCGTTCAGCCTCGCGCGAGGCTGGACAGCCCGACCCCCAGGCGGCCCTGCGCCCAGCCATCGGGCTCGTTCAGCCTCGCGCGAGGCTGGACAGCCCGACCCCCAGGCGGCCCTGCGCCCAGCCATCGGGCTCGTTCAGCCTCGCGCGAGGCTGGACAGCCCGACCCCCAGGCGGCCCTGCGCCCAGCCATCGGGCTCGTTCAGCCTCGCGCGAGGCTGGACAGCCCGACCCCCAGGCGGCCCTGCGCCCAGCCATCGGGCTCGTTCAGCCTCGCGCGAGGCTGGACAGCCCGACCCCCAGGCGGCCCTGCGCCCAGCCATCGGGCTCGTTCAGCCTCGCGCGAGGCTGGACAGCCCGACCCCCAGGCGGCCCTGCGCCCAGCCATCGGGCTCGTTCAGCCTCGCGCGAGGCTACTCCCCCGACTTACTCCCCCGACTTACTCCCCCGACTTACTCCCCCGACTTACTCCCCCGACTTACTCCCCCGACTTACTCCCCCGACTTACTCCCCCGACTTACTCCCCCGACTTACTCCCCCGACTTACTCCCCCGACTTACTCCCCCGACTTACTCCCCCGACTTACTCCCCCGACTTACTCCCCCGACTTACTCCCCCGACTTACTCCCCCGACTTACTCCCCCGACTTACTCCCCCGACTTACTCCCCCGACTTACTCCCCCGACCCTATATAGGCTCAAATTAGGGTCCAAATGATTTTGAGCTTGTAAAGTAATGTTTACAAATAATTCCAACAGTTGTAGTTGTAAATCAAACTTCGGAAACCTGTAAAATAAATCCGCAGGAGAAATGGAAGTTTGTGTATGTGAAAAAAATGATTTATCCTTTGACAAAGACACTTGTATTTGCTACAAAGACAGACTCTCTGAATAAAACCACACAAATGGTCAGTGGTGAGGGTTTAACACGTAAAAGAAATGCTTTTGTAAATGTCTGTGTACAGATAAAAAGCTGAAAACTGTAAAACTCAGCGGGTCACACACAGCAGAGTTTCACAGTTTCCTGCTCTGTATCAGCACAGTTGTTGACAAAACCATTTATTTATTTTGTGTTTTTGTTTCACCTCAACACTGATCATTTGTTCATAGTTTTGCGTCACAAAGCCTTTTTTTGGTAACAAACACAAATGTCTTTGTCAAAAGGAAAAAAATCATTTTCCCATGCACAGACTTGACTTTCTCATACAGATTCATTTCACAGGTTTACAAAGGTTGATTTACAACTACAACGTTGGAATTATTTGTGAACATCACTTCACAAGTTCAAAATCATTTGGACCCTAATTTGAGCCTATATCGGTATGGGGTGGAGTCATGAATATGACTTACCATTTTTGCTGGTGGTGGAGGACGACAAGGTGTGGTATTGGCCCCAGTTGGATTCCGGCATCCCTATGAAAACATACAATGGTAGTGTATTAAATACAATGACTTTCCATTGCAGGGCAAAGTTGTAGATAAAGTGATATTTTACACCTTGTAGAGTCTTGGTCAGTAAAGTGATACATCAAACAGAGTTGTTACTGAGTAGTTCCTCATTAATTCATCATTATAACATCAAATAAGTTCCTTAACAACCAATCAGAGACAGCACGTTTCCAAACAAGTATATTAATTGTCATCACTAATTTATCAAAAAACCAACATGGATGTGATTACAAATATGAACACTTGTGTTGACATTTGCCATCTCTATTTGTTGTGAAGTAATTCATTGTGATATAATGACAAAGTAATGAGGAGCTACTCTGTAACAACTCTGTTTGATGCATCACTTTGCTCACCAAAGCTATGCAAGCTGTAAAAAATAAATAAATAAATAAATAAATAAAAGTTCCCTCTCGTTTACAACATAGTTCTGTTCTAATGTGTTGTAAACTACCCTCTAAGAACATAATTCTAGTTTTGTCTAATTTGATACCAAGTACAGCTTGTTATGTCTTATTAGTGTACAGTGAAAAGTACAAATAAGATTTGAAGAAAAACTGAATTGATAAATAAAAACTGAGCAACTGATATCAGTGGTGAGGTAACGCAAAGACACTGTGGAAGACGGTGCTTTGGCCAAATCTGTGAACAGATACAGAGCAGCAAACTGTAGAACTTAATGCTCAAAATTCCTACACAGTGTACGACCCTGAGGTTACAAGTACAATTTTGACTCCATCCTCACACTTTAAAAATGATTGGACAAAGACGGTCCAATCACAAAGCAGATTCCACTCAGAGGGCAGGTGCTTCTGTTGCCTTCATCTGTCGCAGATCCTGAACGGTGTAGTAGATTTTAAAGCCAGCGCTGTCGTCCATCTTGAAAATCTACCACATCTTTCAGGATGTGCGATAGAGATGAAGATACCAGAAGCACCTGCCCTCTAATTGGACTCTGCTTTGTGATTGGACCGTCTTTGTCCAATCATTTTAAGGTGTAAGGATGCCGTCAAAATTGTGCTTGTAAATTCAATGTCACACACTGTGTAGGAACTTTGACCACCAAGTTTTACACAGTTGTCTGCTTTGTATCTATACACAGACATTGACAAAAGCAGTTCTTCCACGGTGTCTTTGTGTTACCTCACCACTAATTTCATTTGGTCAGATTTTAAAATCACACGGTCTTTTTACAAATACAAATCTCCTCTACACAAGCACAATGTCTTCACGTGTATATACTTGAGTTTCTCATACAGATTTTGCAGGTTTACAAAGATTGATTTAAAACTACATTTGGAATTATTTGTGAACATCACTTTATAAGCTCAAAATCCTTTTGATCCTAGTTTAGGTATAGGTATGTGATGGAGTCACGCCCATGACTTACCATTTCTTGCTGGGTGTGGGGCACCATACAAGATGTGGTCCTGGCCTGAGGCGGGTCCTGGGATCTCTATGAAAACATGCAGTTATACTAAAATACATTTTCCATTGCAGGGCAAATCAAGACATTTTAGGCAGCTTTTCACAAAACAATAGAGAAACATTTTTACTTTAAATAATTCATTTCACTTACCATTATAAACTCAGTCAAGTGCAAGTTATGAAGTTAGCTCCCATCAGTTTCAAAGGTGGTTACCGCACACAGCTCCAACTGCAGATACTGTTCACAGGAATCCTGGAAAGATTTTTAAAACCTTACATTACTTGGTTGTGGTTTAAGTGGCATTTACTGGTGCCAAAAAAAGAGAAGTTGTTTTTTGTTTTTGTTTTTTGTTTTTTTTTTTTAAACCTGACTGGACAATGACAATCCAATCACAAAGTTCAGTCAGAGGGCAGGTCATTCAGTTGCCTTCAGCTCCATGGCAGATCCTGAAAGGTGTAGTAGCTGTCAAGCCCATGCTGTCCTCCATCTTGAAAATCTACTCCACCTTTCAGGGTATAGGTTGAGATGAAGGTAAAAGAACCACCTGCTCTCAGGTCAGAATGTGTACTTGTCATTTTTGAGCATAGGGGTGGGCGATCTGGCCAAAGGTCATATGTCAATCTTTCGAGCTTTATCACGATCTACATTCTTTCCATTGATATTATTGTGAAAGTCCTTACCGGAAGTAACGACGTCTTTTTCCGCCGCTTCGACACCAGCTCCAGATGTTAGCTAGCTAGCAGCTCTTCCTCAACAATGTTGTCTTACATGTACAAACTGTGCCACAACCAATCACATTTCCCGCTGAGCTCATATGGAGGATTCTTTTGGACAGCACAGTTATTTATGAGGTGTTTAAGCGCTTTGATTTGAAAGTGAACCAGCCGCTAACCAGCCGCTAACCAGCCGCTAACCAGCCGCTAACCAGCTGCTAACCAGCTGCCCCGCCTCCTGTGTGCCGCCTTTACCGCAGGTGTCTCATTGGCTGGTGACATTAGCTCTTGTTCTGCTCAGGTGAAGAATATAATAATATAATATAATATAATATATGTCTGTGAGCCAAATGCTCCAGGCTGCAGAACAAGGGCCGCTCTCGCCAGCCGCGGTTAGCGGGCTAGCCGCGGCTAGCAGCTGTTTAACAGGTTAGCAGCGTTAACCCTGGACATTAACCAGGGCTCTCTAAATATAGCAGCTTTAATGAGGGCGTCTGTACATTCGTATTAAAAGTTGATCATGTGCCAAAGTCAGATCACACAGCCCTGGTTTCACAGTTTTCTGCACAAAGATTTTAACAAGCTACAAAAACTCTGTTCAACATATTCAGCGTCTCATTTGTGCCGAGTTTCCCTCTTTGCAAACAAAACAACAAGCATCAATATTTCAGTTCATTTCTCTTCTGATGCAAAGGCCTCGTCCTCCAACCAAACAGGCTCTGATGAATAAAGTGACCTCTCTTACCTTCGGTGCTGCAGAGGAGCAGATCCGCTGGAGGCTGTTGACAGAGCAAAGCTTCAGTTTCTGCCTCATGTTTGTTTGTTGTTGCTTTTTAAAGAAGAAAACGCGCGTTTTCTGCCCAATCAGGCAGGAGGGCAGCGGATAAACAGCGTCTCTCTGCGGCTCTGCGGCTTCCTCTTCCTGCTCCACCTGCTCCACCTCTGCCACAAGGATCAGCTGTTTCTGTGTTTGTTCCCGGTTTATGTTTCTGACTTTACTCACATCATTCTGGCAAAGACTCGACCGAGTCTGACCAGTTTGTTTCCGGTTTGTCTCACGGACACACGGGAAATATTAAAGCAGAAACATGAAGGCCAGAAACAACAGGAAGTGCCGGTGAAGGAAAAGTTTAAAGTTCATAAACTGCAGCGGTGAGTGAAGGTAGCAGCCCAACAACAGCTGTGCACAAAGTTTAACTTACTGGTAAATAATAATCACAACATTCATAAACACAGTTCATTTTGAATAAATAAAAGGCTGAAATGTCTCCAGTGCTTCCTGGGCCCCAGGAACAGTGAAGTCTGTGTCTGAAAACACGTCCCTCTGTCCTGAAGCTGGAAACCAGAGAATCCTCCAGAGACAACACGACAACACTGACTCTGAAATGTTCGCAGCTGTGTCCTCCATCAAAACACTGATTAAAATCTGTCAGTGATCAATGAAAATGTTTAATGCAGGAAATGCATCAGTCTTTAATTGAGTCACTCACATTGAGAGCAAATGAACAAACAGCAGAAAAACAGACTCTGGAACGATCGACTGAAAAAGTCAAAGGTTTGTTCTCATCATCTGCAGCTGAGATTAATTTGAGCCACTGGGGGAGATGAGTGACCGTGCTGACCCTATAATCTACAGTAGCTGCGTTGTGTCTCATTTGGCTTTAAATTGGGCACAAAGTTTGAAATTTGAATCTGATTTCGGGCCAAGAAATGATATAAACATTTTCTGGCCTCACAGCATCAGAGCCCCGTTCACTGTTAAAGAGCAAACCAGGTCGACATCGAACATTAATGTTCTCTCTTTGGTTTCTAACTTCAGTGAAGAGCTGCATGTTCACAAATACTGACCAAACTGTTCTGAGGCTCAGGAATAAGAACAGTGAGTTCTGTCAAAGGGTTGGTTCTCCTTTAAATGCACAATCCTGATCATGATTGTAGCATCCAGTCCATGATTATAGTGGTCTGTCCTCAAAGCATCTGCTGCAGGAAAATAACTAAATTATAAACATTAAGCTCATTACAAAGGCCTATAGAAGACTTCAATAGAATTATCATATAAACTTGAAACTGAAATAAGATCTATGATAGAATTGAGATTTCTGACACATGTATGTGTTCTAGGATAAAACACTGGACTGAATGAATGTGAGCAAAGCAGGACAAGCAGGTTCCATCTGAAGGTGTTTAATCTTTTGCTTGCAGTCAGTCAGGAGTGAGTGGTCACATGTCTACAAATGAAAGAAAGCAAACAGGTCAAATTCTATCACTTTATCTTGAATAAATCAACAAACAATTCTAAATCAAAATCAGTACAAACATTATCACTTTAAATATATAATCATGGGAGAACAAACCAAGGAGATTAAATGTACCACTGAACAACAAAATACACATGACTTGAGGAAATATAATGAAATAAACGACTCACTCAGGAACAAAGGTGAGAGCAGCTCAGCTGAAGGACAAACAGAGAATGAGCTCAGGACACAGAACAAAGAAAACTCAAGACACCTGTGTGAGCTGCCCAACTCTCCACCTGTGCTCCTCAGCCCAGCAGTCATGTGACCCCACTTCCCACAGGATGCTTTAAGTATCATTTAAAAAGAAAATGCAGTACTCCAATTTGCATTTTCATTTTCACATACTCATGTGTGTACTCGTCTACAAACATATTAAAATGATGATGTTCAAAGACTGAACCTGCTCTGCAGTGACAGTATTTAAACATAATGAACAAACAGCTCCTCAGGCCACTGCATTTACATTTACATGTCGCTGCGCTCTTTAGGGTCAAAATGAAAATGCACTCAGTCCTCTCATTGAGGCAGGTCATCAGTGAGGACGTCACTTCCTCGTCAGTTGTAATGTTTCTGTCACTGGGGCAGTGGTTGTAGCTTGTTACCCGTAAGGAAATGACCAGAGATGAGATTTAAAGATTTTTAAATGTATTACAATAAGTGATAAGATGCTGAGAGACAGTCTCATCTCATAGGTGAGGACGTCACTTCCTCGTCTCTCGTCACTTTGTCTGTCTGGGGCAGTGGCAGCAGCTTGTTTTACCGTCTGTGTCTTATATCAATACAACTCAATGAAAATTACCAGACACATGATTTAAAGAATTTATCTGTGGGCGTGAATCTCCATCAGCTGAGTCTGCTCCCTCTGCAGCTCCACCTTGATCCCTCACCTCAATGCACTCTTCTTCTCAGTCAGCAAGATCTTGAATTCATTTCAGATATAAAGCCTGTACAATGATATGAGGTTGATGAGTGTGTGATCACTTCCAGTGGTGATTGCACACACAGTAAACTCAGAATAACAAATCTAAATAAATGCAGGTGGAAGACCTTGTAAACATGTTTGTTGTCTCCATTTTGCAGCACTGAGAGTCACTCAGCAACAGTTTTTTGACTGATAAATCAAAGTTTTGGAGGATGTGCACACAATGAGCCCACAGGAGGAAGCTCCTCTCTGAGCTGCAGGTCTGTGGTGACCTCTAGTGACAGGACTGAAGTGTTGCTCTGTGTCTGAACTATGTTCAACACTCAGAGGAAGAAAACAAGAAAACAAGACAAGGTTCCTACTATTTAAACATGCGTTTTCTGGAAGACCATGTACTCAAATATTAAACCATAACAACCATATCATTTGAATAGGTTTGTTTGGTGTGCGTGTGTTTGGGGATTTTTGCTGCTAAAGCTGAGTAATCTTGCCCCAGAAACCTGCGAACTACTGTTGATTTTCATACGATTTTTAAAAAAATATTAAGATGAGTGAGATTCTCTTTGCACAGGTGACCCACAAACTCAAACTCCAGAATAACTGAGCCTCCTTCAAAATAAAGAAAAGCCTCTGCAGCAAACTGAAAACAGCAGCTGTGGTCGTCCTGGATTTCAGTGGTGTCCAGTTTACAGTTTGAACCTCATCTGACACCGTGCACCAATCAAGACTTCACTGTTTGCTCATAAAGTCTGAGTGTGAAGTGAACACAACTGCCAACATTTGAATCTCAAGTGAGTAACTAATCCAGCTCACCAAGGAGATGAGATGTTCAACAGGATAAACATGACTTGAGGAAATATAATGAAATAAACTACTCACTCTACACACTCAGGAACAAAGGTGGAAAGATGGAGGGAAGCAGCTCAGCTGAAGGCCGATCAGAGAATGAGCTCAGGACACAGAACAAAGAAAACTCAAGACACCTGTGTGAGCTGCCCAGTCAGCTCACCTGTCCTGCTCAGGCCGGCAGTCATGTGACCCCACTTCCCACAGTACACACCATTTAATGAAAATTCTATCACTTTATCTTGAATAAATCAACAAACAATTCTAAATCAAAATCAGTACAAACATTATCACTTTAAATATATAATCATGGGAGAACAAACCAAGGAGATTAAATGTACCACTGAACAACAAAATACACATGACTTGAGGAAATATAATGAAATAAACGACTCACTCAGGAACAAAGGTGAGAGCAGCTCAGCTGAAGGACAAACAGAGAATGAGCTCAGGACACAGAACAAAGAAAACTCAAGACACCTGTGTGAGCTGCCCAACTCTCCACCTGTGCTCCTCAGCCCAGCAGTCATGTGACCCCACTTCCCACAGGATGCTTTAAGTATCATTTAAAAAGAAAATGCAGTACTCCAATTTGCATTTTCTTTTTCACATACTCATGTGTGTACTCGTCTACAAACATATTAAAATGATGATGTTCAAAGACTGAACCTGCTCTGCAGTGACAGTATTTAAACATAATGAACAAACAGCTCCTCAGGCCACTGCATTTACATTTACATGTCACTGCGCTCTTTAGGGTCAAAATGAAAATGCACTCAGTCCTCTCATTGAGGCAGGTCATCAGTGAGGACGTCACTTCCTCGTCTCTCGTCACTTTGTCTGTCTGGGGCAGTGGCAGCAGCTTGTTTTACCGTTACCTTAATATTTTTTAAAAAATATTAAGATGAGTGAGATTCTCTTTGCACAGGTGACCCACAAACTCAAACTCCAGAATAACTGAGCCTCCTTCAAAATAAAGAAAAGCCTCTGCAGCAAACTGAAAACAGCAGCTGTGGTCGTCCTGGATTTCAGTGGTGTCCAGTTTACAGTTTGAACCTCATCTGACACCGTGCACCAATCAAGACTTCACTGTTTGCTCATAAAGTCTGAGTGTGAAGTGAACACAACTGCCAACATTTGAATCTCAAGTGAGTAACTAATCCAGCTCACCAAGGAGATGAGATGTTCAACAGGATAAACATGACTTGAGGAAATATAATGAAATAAACTACTCACTCTACACACTCAGGAACAAAGGTGGAAAGATGGAGGGAAGCAGCTCAGCTGAAGGCCGATCAGAGAATGAGCTCAGGACACAGAACAAAGAAAACTCAAGACACAACTCAAGAAAATGCAGCAATCCAATTAGCATTTTCATTTTCACACACTCATGTGGGCGTCCTATGAGCATATTAAATGAAAATTGAAAAGTGGCAATATTCAAATACAAAATGTACATTTACAAGTCACTACACTCTGTAGGGGTCAAAATGAAAATTCAGTCTGTCAGTCATCTCATCAGTGAGGACGTCACTTCCTCGTCTCTCATCACTTTGTCTGTCTGGGGCAGTGGCAGCAGCTTGTTTTACCCGTCTGTGTCTGACATCAATACAACTCAATGAAAATTACCAGACATATGATTTAAAGAATTTAAATGTATCACAATAAGTGATTAGAAGCTGAGAGACAGAAGTCTGGTAGTTATTCTGATCCCAGGTCACAGCAGAGATTCAACCAGCTGTGGGCATGAGTCTGCTCCCTCTGCAGCTCCACCTTGATCCCTCACCTAAGTGCACTCTTCTTCTCAGTCAGCAAGATCTTTAGATCTTGAATTCATTTCAGATATAAAGCCTGTAAAATGATATGAGGTTGATGAGTATGTGATGCCCATCCAGGTCTTATAATACATCCATGCCTATGCCATGGATGGCTGCAGCCTGGACTTTGACATACAAACGTCATCTCCTGAGTCACCCTACAATAATAAAGTGCACCACTTCCTGTCAGTAGAGAGTATAAAATAAGAGCCTTGCAGCCAGTAGCTCCTCAGTACTTAGGCACTTCTGGTTTTCATCTTTCTTCTTTTCAGTGGTTTGGACTTTGGAGTTATTGATCTTGAAAAACAGAGTAGGTGATTATATATATGAATTCTCATTTTGTCAGGTAAACCATTTAAAATGATAACTTCCTGTTTCCACATGATAGGTTGGATGGGGGACAAGAATACTTTTGAAGTGCTCCTTTGCTCAATAATATTAACTCAATTTGAGTTATTTGCACAAGTTATTTGCTTGTGTTTCTTTAACCTCCTGGAACCCTGGCCTTATTTTTGTTAAATGAAAATAAAGAGATCTGGGTCCATAATTACCAAGTGTCAGAGTAGGAAATATGTCTAATCTTCAAAAATGTCTCAGAGTGGTACATTTTTGGTCCTACTTTCAGGATGTGGAGTAAAAGCTTTTCATCAACTTTCCCAACTTAGGAAACACCTGGAATTTAATTATTCTTTACTTTTCGTGCAATACTAAAACTGGTCAGTGGGTGGCAGAGAGGATGTCAAGCAGCCTGCCAGGACGTTGTTTTGTGTTCTCTTTTAATGCAGCATCATTGAAAGACACAACAAATGTGTTTTAAAAATATTTCTATGCCATGTAGCAACAGAGTATATCAGCTTGTAGATTTGAAGATGAGAAAAGAAGCAGCTTAAGGCTGTGAAACATACAAAAGACAGCCTCTCACAAAACCTCCAGTGTGGCTGGAAGGTGAATTAAGGACAATAATGAGAACAGTTCTGATATAATTTCTCTGTAGGCATTAGATGATCAGTCAGTGCAGCGTCTTATCCAGGCAGGTTTCATACTTCAGCTCAACTCAATCAAAATCAAAAACAGATGGATATCAATCCTCACTGTGAAGTCATCTCTGAAAATGGAGATTAAATCTCTGTACACACTCAGACAAACAGTTTCCCCCAAAGAACCAGGATTGCTGAAAGAAACTTGATATGATCTAGTCATAAGACTAGACTTTTTTATTTTATTTTTATTGTAAAGCACTTTGAACTACATCTCTTGTACGAAAAGTGCTCTATAAATACTGTTTATTATTATTATTATTATTATTATTATTATCATACGTTCGTCCTGAGTCTGAACTCTAACCAGGCTGTTGGCCAACACTGACTCTGACCTCCACTGTGCTGATGACTTTTACCATCACTGTAACTTTCATTTCATTTTCAATTGTTTTTTTTTTCAAATGTCATATATGTATGTCAACTGTTAAAATACATTATTAATCTTATTATCCTCATAATAGCGGAAAAAACACTCTCACCAGTAGAAATGTAGAGGAGAAACTGAAAGTGAGTTTATTCCCATAATTTAAAGTTTTCATTTCGAGCATGTAGCTGATAAACAAAGTACAGTGAAAGCAACAGTAGTGGCAGATTCAAAATCGACTGTCAGAGCCGATTATTGGCATACTGACCGTCTGGAGGGGGCGCTGAAGAGGAGGAAGAAATCTTTTCAAGTATTACTTTTATTGAGCAGCACAACAAGCAACCTATATCACAAGAAAGGGAACGACAGGGGCACCTTGGCAGCTCACTTAATGCCTCGTACCTACTGCAGCGGCCCGGGGTTCAAGTCCAACCGGTAGCCCTGTGCTGCTGTCGTCCCCTCTCTCTCTTTCCAACTTATCTGTCTCTCTCTCTATAATAGTGGCTATAATAAAAGGCACAAGAGAAGCAAGAAAAAAGCAAGAAAATTAACTTAACAAGGAGAAACAACAGCAAATGAGGCAAAAACATGAGCAGGGCAAAAGAACAGATTAAAATGAAAGATTTTTTATTTCATGTCAGTTCTCTTTTAGAGGATGATCTGTATGTTGGACACTTTTTCAAATTCCATCATGATATGAATCTGCTAACATACATCATCAGGAATTTATACAATTTTACATTTTCATTTTCTTATTCAGAGTGATTTACAGTGAAAATACCAGCATCACAAAACAAATCACAAAATAAGATAAAATAACTGACAGAGCAGAAATAAATCGATTCTACTTTTACAGACAGGATCATCATCAGAGTTGTCTCATGTTCATCTCACATGTTTTTCCCGCTCTCAGTCTATTTCAGTGCTGCTGTTAGAGTAATCATCGTGGTACAAATACAGTGATGTTACATTAGATAAGTCAGAGTCAGTTAGATCAGCGGTAATTCTATCTACGAGCGCTTTGTCGGTACACTGTGTGATCATCTTCATCGTCTTAATCGTCATCATCGCTGTCATCATCACTGTCATCATCGCTGTCATCATCGCTGTCATCATCGCTGTCATCATTGCTGTCATCATCCTCATCCTCATCCTCATCCTCATCCTCATCCTCATCCCGCTCTGGTAGAATCTGAATTGGGAATTCATCTCTGCTGTCAATGAATGGAAACAACTTCTTTGCACAAGTGCGTTTGAAGGTGTAAATGTGTGCGTCAGTGTTAAGATCAGAGAATGACAGTTTTCCTTTGTCACAGTCCAGATGAACTCTGATCTGCTCAAGCTTCTTCTTCACTGAGAGAACCACTGCTCTGGCTGATGGGGGAAAGGCTTTATATTTACCATCAGACAACCCTATTCTCCATATCCCAGATTGTATTTTTCCTTTTCTTTTAACAGACTCTGTAGCCACACCCAGAGACCAGAATTTATTTTCTCCAACCTCAACATCCCAGCTGTGAGTCCCTGAGTCGAAGCCCTCGGAGCCCAGGACAGAGATGAAGGTATCAAACCTCTCTGGATTGTTAGGAAGCTTCTGTGTCTCTACACATTGTACAGTGGTCAGATCTTCAGACAGGATGAGGTCTGGATGAGCAGTGTTTGGGTCCAGAATCACAGGACTGTAGGAGAGCATGTCCTTCATCTTGATCCAGATGCTGGGGGCCAGGTTTCCTAGGTGTTCAGCCACATCTATCAGAGCTCCTGAGCCCAGCTGTGGATCATCCAGCAGGAGGTGCTGCTGGACTCTGTCCACTGCAGCCTTGTAGTTCTGCAGGAATGAGACGTCTTCAGCTCTCAGCTCCTCCTCTGTGGATCTGACTGTGTGTGAAAGAGCTGCTATCTCTCTGCTCAGAGCCTTGACCTTCTTCTTCATTATCTGACTCTTCTGCTCCTCTTCCTCCCTCAGAGCAGTGATCCTGGCCTCCTCTTCCTCCTCTAGAAACTGGTGAAGCTTCTTAAACTGCTCCTTAATCTCCCTCTCCGTGTCCTTTGCCTGAACCTTGATGTGTTTTGCTGTTTGAGCAAAGTTTCCTTTAACTTGTTCAAACAGCTTCAGTTTCTCTTGTAAAGGCTTCAGGGATTTCTGGAGCTCTGTTTTACGTTCCTGTGCAACCTCATCAAAAGGACTAAATCTGTGGTTGTTGTGTGTTTTTGAGTGCAGACAGACAACACACACTGGCTGCTGATGGTCCAGACAGAAGAGTTTGAGTTTCTCAGAGTGCAGACTGCAGAGACCCTCAGACCCTGCTGAAGCTCTTTGACGTCTCGGGGATAAAAAGGCCTCACACAGGTTCTTTAAAGCCAAGTTTCGAGGGGGATCACTCTTGGATGATCTTCTCTTACAAACTGGACACTCCTGTGTTGGTTTCTCTCTCCACCAGCTCTTCAGACAGTCTTTACAGAAGCTGTGGCTGCATGACAGGACAACAGGATCTTTGAAAATATCCTGGCAGACTGGACAGGAGAGATCCTCCTCTGACTGGGAAGACATTGCACAGCAGACAGAACGCTCAAACTGGAAGAAAGTCCGGTGTGGTTTCCTACCTCTGTTGGAAAGGTCTCTTAGAGTTACTTCGGTCTGTGCGCAGATCAACAGCAGCTGGATGGGTTAGTATTCAGTATTTCAGTGTTCTGTCTTGAAGCTATTGTCTTTTAGTCCAAAGTCCTCCCTTGAGTCTATTTCTCCTCCCACTATCAGAGGAATAATGTTGCTTGCTTTCTGTTTGACGAGTCATAAAAGAGGCTGACCTTGGTCACACCATTTCTCAGAAATACTCTCCTGTAAACCAGATATAAGTTTCATTTTAGCGTTGAAAGTAGGGTCACATCTCTCAGTTCCTTCTACAAATGACAGGATTGCATATTTGTCTTCTGCTTGAACATGATCCCCATGTCATGTCAGCACTATTATGCCATGTAAACACAGAGCAACTACCAACCAACCACACTCAAAAACAAACGCACCCTTCCTGTCAAAGGAGGAAGCAGGAGGAGCAGGCTGTTACAGAGAATGTACAGTGCATCTGGAAAGTATTCACAGCACTTCACTTTTTCCACATTTTGTTATGTTACAGCCTTATTCCAAAATGGATTAAATTCATTTTTTACCTCAAAATTCTACACTCAATACCCCATAATGACAAAGTGAGCTCAGATGCTTCCTCTTTCCACTGATCATCCTTCAGATCAAGTTTCTACAACTTGATCAAGTTTCTACAACTTGATTGGAGTCCACCTGTGGTAAATTCAGTTGATTGGACATGATTTGGAAAGGCACACATCTGTCTATATAAGGTCCCATAGTTGACAGTGCATGTCAGAGCACAAACCAAGCCATGAAGTCCAAGGAATTGTCTGTAGACCTCTGAGACAGGTTTGTATCGAGGCACAGATCTGGGGAAGGGTACAGAAACATTTCTGCAGCACTGAAGGTCCCAGTGAGCACAGTGGCCTCCATCATCCGTAAATGGAAGAAGTTTGGAGCCACCAGGACTCTTCCTAGAGCTGGCCGCCCGGCCAATCTGAGAGACAGTGCTCCAGTGTTGCTCTGTGGAGAGAGGAGAACCTTCCAGAAGGACAACCTTTTCTGCAGCCCTCCACCAATCAGGCCTGTGTGGTAGAGTGGCCAGACAGAGCCACTCCTCAGTAAAAGGCACATGACAGCCCACCTGGAGTTTGCCAAAACGCACCTGAAGGACTCTCAGACCTTGAGAAACAAAATTCTCTGGTCTGATGAAACAAAGCTTGAACTCTTTGGCCTGAATACCAAGCGTCATGTCTGGAGGAAACCAGGCACCGCTCATCACCTGGCCAATACCATCCCTACAGTGAAGCATGGCAGTGGCAGCATCATGCTGTGGGGATGTTTTTCAGCACTAGGAACTCCTTAATGATTACCTGCTCCAGAGCGCTCTGGACCTTGGACCTCGGAGTGGAGCAAAGGTTCATCTTCCAACAGGACAACGACCCTAAGCACACAGCCAAGATAACAAAGGAGTGGCTCCGGGACAATTCTGTGAATGTCCTTGAGTGGCCCAGCCAGAGCCCAGACTTGAACCTGATTGAACATCTCTGGAGAGATCTGAAAATGGCCGTGCACCGACGCTGCCCATCCAACCTGATGGAGCTTGAGAGGTTCTGCAAAGAAAAATTGGAGAAACTGCCCAAAAATAGGTGTGCCAAGCTTGTAGCAAGAGACCTGAGGCTGTAATTGCTGCCAAAGGTGCTTCAACAAAGTACTGAGCAAAGGCTGTGAACACTTATGTACATGTTATAATTTTGTTTTTATTTTTAATAAATTTGCAAAAGTTTCAAGCAAACTCTTTTCACTTTGTCATTATGGGGTATTGAGTGTAGAATTTTGAGGTAAAAAATGAATTTAATCAATTTTGGAATAAGGCTGTAACCTAACAAAATGTAGAAAAAGTGAAGCGCTGTGAATACTTTCCAGATGCACTGTAATTTATTAAATAGCTTTGTTTTATTTGTTCAGTTAGCCACTTAGGTTGTGGCTGGTTTTATGACTTGCCTGTTATTTTGCTGCTTTGTGAAGCACTTGGATTTTAAAAAGTGCTCTATAAATAAATAATATCATCATTATTATCTGTAAACGTTGGTTTGTCTTGCACTGTATTGTCAGTAAAGGAATGAAACTTAATTTTGTGTGAGGAACAATGTACTTTGCCAATTTCTTTTTGCAGTATAATGTTGCATTAATATTCAAGGCATGATTTGTGTTAAAGCCCATTTATAAATGTCTGTCCACTGATTTGAATGGTTTCCCTGTTTGAGTTTGTGGCCACGTCATTAGGAGCATCAATACACCCGTTTATTCACATGGTTATTCAGCTAATCATGTAGCAGCAGTGCAGTGCATACAAATCCTGCAGATACAGGTCAGGAGCTTCAGTAAATGTTCACACCAAGCATCAGAATGAGGAAAAACTGTGGTCTCAGTGACTTTGATGGTGATGTGATGATGGCTTGTTGGTGCCAGTCCGGCTGGTTTGAGTTTTTCTGAGTATTTTGTGATGCAATGCTTCCTGTTAGTGTTTATTCAGGTCAGTGTCTTCTGAGTGATGACATTTTCATGTTGGAGGACAAATATCGTCTGTCTGTTGTCAGTGAGTTGATCCTCAGTTGTGCATCAAGCGTAGAAGTTGCATTAGTGCATTTTGGATTTAGAAGAACTTGTGCTGAGCTTGATGTGTTGGTTAGAGAGAACTGTTTTTGAAAGAACGAATTAAGTGTGTATGTAAAAGAGTTTTGGATGAAGATTGACCAAGCTTTGGAGGCTATATTGAGCATAGACTTGATATTTGACCCTTTTTCCTACTAAGTTTCTTGCAATAAGATTTATCTCTTGGAAGAAAACCAAAAGATTGAGTGTTGGTACCAGACGTTCAGACAGAAACACCTTGTTAATGAGAGATGTCAGAGGAGAGGAGCTCGGAGAAAGGCTATGGTAACTCAGATAACCACTCTTTATACCTGTTTGGGCAAACTCAGTAGACACAGACTCACTGAAACTAGACAGTTGAAGGCTGGAGAACGTAGCCTGGTCTGATGAATCTGGATTTCTGCTGAGGCAGCAGATGGTAGGCTCAGAGTTTGGCATCAACACCATGAATCCATGGACCTGACCTGCCTTGTATCAACAGTCCAGGCTGGAGGTGGTGGTGTAACAGTGTGGGAAATATTTTATATTTTATTATTATTAATATATTAATACCAATCAATCATGGTTTAAATGCCACAGCCTACCTGAGTATTGTTAACTACCCTTTATGGCCACAGTTTACTATCTTCTGATGGGATGTGTTCATATGTTCCTTCAGTGATCTTATCAGTCAGCACATCAGAATCCAGTAGAACATCTTTGGGACGCAGAAGAACAGGAGCAGCATGAATGTGCAGCTGAGAAGTAGTCATGGCAACATGGAGAAGAATCTCAGAGGAAAGTTTCCAACATCTTGTGAAGTCAATGCAACGAAGAACTGAGGCTGTTTTGAGAGCAAAGGGAGACTTTACCATACCTGAGTAGGGTGTTTCTAATACAGTGGTCAGTGAGTGTGTATTTAATATATAAGATTGTTGTTCAGATCTGAAGTTAATTATTCCTGGATTTAAAGATTTCACACATATAAAATTTTTAAAAAACATTCATGATTCTAAGCGCAAACAGAGTTTATGACATTGTGTATTTTGATAACCAATCAATAATTTTAAGTCATTCATCAAGCGAAAATGTTGAAACATTTTCATTTGTTGCATGTTCTTGATTGATGAATAAATATTTTGAGGATTTGGACTATTGGTCAACAAAAAAAAAAAATGTCCATGTAAGATTTTAGAATATGATAAATTGTGACACTTTTTTAGGACAGTTTGTCAAAATTAATCATTTATACAAATTACTGTCAGTTGTGGCCCCAGCATTAAGTCACTGTTTTGTCAAAGAATAAATAAAATAATTCGACACCTTTGATACTTTATGATTTTGAGTATCATCATCTGTGGATACTCAACCACAGTAAAGATAAACTTTTTTTTTCCACTTGTGATCAAAGAAAAATAGAAACAGACGTAAAAAAAATTTTTTAAATGGAATTTAGAAGCTTCATGTTGGTGAGTAGGAAACATGGTGCTACCTCAAACTTTTCCATGCTGTGTAGTGACAGTAAATACAGGACACACAAAAAGAGCACCACCAGAATTGATCAATCAATTGTTATCATTATTATTATTATTATTGATCCCACAGCGAACGTTGAAAGATTAAAAAGAAAACATTTCTACATTCTGTTGGTTCAAGTCGTCTGTTCAGTCCTTCGCTCGCTTCTCAACAGTCTGACGTCCAATCAGGTTTCAGATCCTCAACATCAGAAGATTCACTGGATTTCCTCCTTTAAAGCTTTTCTACAAAAATATGACGAGTGACGACCAACAGCGCTGTCAGATCCGATCACATCGTCTGATCAATAAATCAACAAAAATACAATCAGGATATGTTTACATACATTTTATATTTAGATTTAGGTCTCTCAGGAATAGAAGCATTAATATATACACACATATCTGCTGTGAGGCTTGGGTCCAGTCAGTCAATCAATCAATCAATCAATAACTCTCAGACTTGTCTCGTCAACAATATAAACATTTGAATTAGCTGCAGGAAATCCCAAAATACACAGAAAAGTTTCTCTGAGAACAGAACAAGACCAGCTGACCAGAGACTGGACTACATTTCCCAGCATGCCGTCTGGTCTCTGCCAGGCAGCTTCCCAGCAGGGCCGTAGCCAGGATTTGAGAAACACTGAGGTCACAAGCCTGAATCTCCACAGTAGAACCCACACACTGAAGAAACGAGCCACTAACCAAAGTCTGTTCAATTTTTTGAGTATTTTAGTGATAAGTTGCAAAATTAGATTTTCTTGTTAACTGTTGCGTTTCTCTAGACTTTCAGGTTTGTAAGTCTGGTGGAAAATATTTTTAATTCACCTTTTGGTTTATTTTTGGGTCTAAAAATGTATCAAGAACTACCTTAAAAATACAAAAATGCAGAATGTGTTTTGAATATAAAATGTAGAGCTGAAACTAAAAGTCACCTGTCAGAAAGTTAATTAGGAACAGTTTTAATAATCCATTTATCACTTAAGACAATTTAAGTATAAGTTCCAAAAAAATACTTGTAGCTTTTCAAATGGAAATGTTTGATATTTTCTTGTATATGATTGTGAACTGAATAGCTTTAGGTTTTGGACTTTAACAAGATATTTAAATACAACACCTAAGGCTCTCTGGGAGTTTTCATAGCCATGTTTTACTAATATCTGATATCTTATACATCACATTTAGAGGATTAATTAAAAAATAATCACCAAGTCTCTCAAGTGATGATAAAAAAAAAAGATAATTCCTCTGCAGCATATGTCCTCTTTATGTCATTTAACCAGATTCTCCAAAACATTAACCAAGAACATGACCTCAGTCCTTCATGGTAGCTACGGCCCTGCAGCTCTCACTGTGAAGTTGACACTCCACAGACAACTTTTAGAGGCCACACGTCTGCACTGAAGAAATGAAAAGAAAGTTGATCAACAGTTTAGAAATTATAATTGATCTGAATCCACTCCCTTCATTGTCCACTCGTTCTAAATGATCAGCAGTGACTGGTGAATCCGTCAATGTCATTTATTAAAACCAATAAAGCTGCTTCTGTCTAAACCGCACAAAGACGACGACGTCCCCATTTTTTGACAAACTCGCTCGTTTATCTAGAGTCACTTCTGGGTCTAGAATCAGTTGGTAGAATCAGTAATTATGAGAATTACATGTAAAAAAAAAAAAGAAAAAATATTTCACTGACTTGGACCAGGATCCAAAATAGAACCGGCTATCGGAGCCCAACCAAACTCTGTAGATGAATATGGTTTAATATGAAGTTAAAGTCTCATTCAAAAAAAGTAAATGTGCTGAAACAGTCAAAGAAAACAAAATTCTAGCAGTGTTTTATTTAGCATGTTAGAACTTGTATGAAGAGGGAAAGAAAGACACTGAAGTTCTTTTTAAACAGTAAAAGTCACTGAATTTTGCCTTTTGAAGGGTAGAGACCTGTAAGTATTTTCTCAGTTTTCTAATCGCTACGATGAAAACGCCAACACGCCGCCATGTTAGAGGAGCAACAACAGAGTCTTCTTCCATCAACCTGCAGAAAATCTAAAAATGGCATCTAATAAGTAAAGTGACAGATTGCACTGGTAAAATAAATAATTGTTGCTCAAACAAGTAGTAGAAATTAACTGTGCAACTCTCACTTTTCGAGAAAAAGAACAAAATAATCACTAGTTCCAGCTTTTTCATTTTACACTTCTTACGGCACTAAACTGAATATTGTTTGTTGGTCGCACAAAACTTAAGGCTTCAGGAAGGTGTGAAGATTCACAGACCAAACAATTCACTGAGAAAATAACTGGAAGATAACTCAATAAAGAAAAATATTTAAGTTACAAGAAGACTTTAAATCATCACACTCATAAATATAACATGAGCATTTATTGTAATTACATCAAATGTATGTTCTTGTTACTGTAATAAAATATTTACTATGCAAAGACAGTTTCTGATCTGTGCCGTCAAGGATGCGAGTTTAATCAATTTTTATCATAAACATATAAAACAAACATTTTGAGACCTTAAATTTAGTTATTAAAGAATTGTGACATTTTACGTTGTAAATTTAAATAAATTCTGTCATTTCTCTCTGATGAACAATCTATGTACTGGAGACACTGTTTTGAAACCAAAACATATGACATTTATTATTATCTAAACACAGATATCAATATATCTGTAATAAGAAAATATCAGCTGATTGACCCGTTTCTGGCTCCAGGTTGTTATTATTCCCACTGGTGACTTTCAACAGTTGACAGATGTCAGATGTCATTTAATGCAACTTTAATGTCAGAAATCTTCCCAGAATGACACTGATGTGAGAAAAACTGAATAATGTGATTACAGGGCTGCAACTAACAATTATTTTCATTATCTATCACACGTTTTGTCTATAAAATATCAGAAAATAGTGAAAAGTGCCTGTTACATCTCCCTGCAGCCCAAGGTGACGTCTTCAGATGTCTTGTTTTGTCTGATCAACAGTCCAAAACTCAGACATAACATTGTGTGAGACAGAGAAAACCATCAAATCCTGAAACCAGAGAATATTTAAAAAATGACTCAATTAATCGATTATCAAAATGTAGGGTACTGTTTAAGTACCAGTATACTTATCAGCCAAGAAGTAACAATAAATACAAAAAAAAAGCGGTGATTCAGAAACAGTGTCTCCATTATACACGTGTGTCCATTCAGTACAATTCTTCATTACTAAATTTAATATCATAAATCACTTAATCAATAATTGTTTCTTACCACGGGAACATTGCCTGTTATTGTTCTCAATAATCCTCAAAACTCTTGTGTGGTTCAGACTTAAGTTGTTTCATGAACTGACATCTAACAAGTTTATTTTCTCTGATAGCAGAAGCTTCAACATGGCGGCGCGTCCCCTGTAACTGCTGACAACCACCTTCAAACACCAAAGAGCTGAACTTCACCAGAAACTGTGACCATCTCTACTGTTTCTCCTAAAACGTCAGTGTTGCCTCTAAAAGTTGCAAACAAATCAGGGCCTCCTCCTTCTTCTTATTATTCCTCATGTTAACCAGATAATTATTTACACAGTAAACCGGACATTTGCCCACAGTAACATTTTTAATCCTTTTCCTCAAAAAAAGTGGCGTCCTTTGGCGTTCCAGGAGCGGTAACTGTGGCCACTCAAAGCTGAGGAGATCAAAATTTTGACTCATCAAATATTCAGACTTCTGTACGGGTCAAAGAAAGAGAGTGACCTCTGACAACGTGCTGCTGTAAAACATCCAACCGCCACAGGTGTTCCCAAAGCGAACATATTTACAATCTACAGACACAGTTGGTGTTTTATTCCAGAGTCAGGAGCGTTGGGTTCTGTGTTTGACTCTTTCTGACGACCGGATCTGTGACGACTGACCTGTCCCTCACTGTTCAGATACTCTGGACCAACACTGGCCCAAAGCCAGCAAATGAAAACCTCCACACACCATGGTTCAACCACGTGACACAGTGGAGCAACTGGACTAATTTATAAACCCCACCCTCCTGGGAGTTCTAGGCAAAAGGCAAATCAAATACACCCAGGGCTGAGGAGGATCTGAGCCACTAACAGCTTCCTGACTGGCTAATTAACAAGCCACATAACGATCATCTGACCAGGAAGTGAGTTCTAACTAAAACAATCAACAGCTCTATTCATAAGACAGGGAAAAAGAAAAACTTTATGCACAATCAAAATGCAAACATGAACAGAACAAAAAAAAGGCAAAAGACGGTCGCTGTAGCAACAGGAAATGACAACAAGTCTCAAAAAATTTTAAAACAGAAATCTAAACAGCCTAAAAGGAAGCAGAATAAAACAAGACACACATCGAGTTCCAGCCATTGATCAGTGTGTTTGTAAAGTCCAGGTGTTTGGTTTTGCTCTGTGCCTCTTCTGGGTGCTGAACCCATTAAACCCAGCAGTTAACCAGCAGGGAAGCAAAATAATCAACCTCACTTGTGATTGGTTGGAGGGGGCAGGAGAGGGGCGGAGCGGTCGTCGGTGATGGTCCTTTTGAGCTTTACTCCTCTGATGAGGGTCAGCATGTTTCCTCCTCCTCCTCCCTCCTGGGTCAGCTCTTCCGGATTCTGGTCTTGGCTGGAGGGTGGAGGCGCCTGGGGCTGGTAGTGAGTGCTGTGGCCCGGCCAGGAGGGCTCTCCCTGGGCGGCGGGGGGCAGAAGCTGGGCCTGGTGCTGCTGGTGGAACAGCTTCTGTTTCTGCTGCTGGCTCAGCAGCTGCTGATGCTGGCTTTGCTGCTGATACTGATCTGGGTGATGCTGCAGCTGCTGGGGTTGCTGTAGTAGGGACTGTTGGTGTAGTTGCTGCTGCTGATAATATTGCTGCTGTTGAATCTGGAGTTGCTGGTTGTGATGCTGTAGCTGCTGGTGGTGGTACTGTCTCTGTTGTTGCTGTTTGGCGTTGCTGCCCTCTGGTGGCAGGGAGGGTACGGTGGGTACAGGCACTGGGATGGGCATCTGACCTGGGACCAGCTGGTAGTATGGGGACGAGGAGGGGGGCAAGGCGCTGAGGCTCTGCGTGGAGGTGCAGAGTTTACTGTGACCTAAACCTCCTGCTCCTCCAGCAGGAGGTGCAGTGAAAACATTCTCATCACTTCCAGCGTTTCCTCCGAGGGCTTTAAGAGGGACCTGCGGGGTGCAGATGGGGATGGGTACCCCCCCGCTGATTGTTCCCCTGCGATACGCCGGCTTGGACGACGGCTTGCGCCTGATGGTTGCCGTGTGGGACGGCAGCTGGCGAACAGACCCGCCAATCAATTCAGGCTCAGCCAGTAGGCTGACGGTGGAGGAGGGGCGTTTGGACTGAGCAAACTTCCTGTACTGTAAACTGAGGTCGGAGTTTCTCGGGATGGTCGAGGACTTGTCGAAGTCTGACTGGCTGTTTCCATGGGACAGGTGATGTAAGGAGATGGAGTCTGCGTCTCCATGGAGAGAGATGGACTCGTAGTCGACTAGAGAGAGAGAGAGAGCGAGAGAGAGCGAGAGAGAGCGAGAGAGAGCGAGAGAGAGAGAGAGAGAGAGAGAGAGAGCGAGAGAGAGAGAGAGAGAGAGAGAGAGAGAGAGAGAATATCAGTGTTTTCATCTCATCTGACAGACTGATGACAGCAGGATCATGACTCACTGTGTGTGTAACATGCAACTCAATTACTCTTAAACTACACACACACACACACACACACGATCTGTCTATAGTTATGATGACACTCACTGAAACAATACATTCCCTCGCCCCTTACCCTGAACTAAACCTAAGGCTACGTTCACACTTCTACCATCACACCTAAAAACACACACATACATGACCATTCATGTACAATAGGCATGAGCGAGCTGGTGTAAACAGGAAGCAGATTATCTAGTCTGCAGTTGGTTAGCTGCAGAAAATACTAAGAACGAGGAACAATTATTTCTCATTGTCTGTATATTTCTCATCTCTCATTGTCTGTACTTTTGCCTGTCAAATGAATAAAAACATTAATTATAAGAACGAGGAACAATAAAGATCGTTGAAGAGTTAAAATGCAGAATTTACCTGCACAACATCTGCTAGCAAAGAGAAAAAGGTCAGTAACACTTATAATTCGTTACTCATGTTGCTTTTAGCCCTGGTAGCCGAGGCTGATGAGACGCATCAGGGAGCGACTGTGGGTGTCTACATCATTGTTTCCAGAGTTTCCAAAGTTTTTTCTCAGATTTGCTACAACGCAACCCCAGAGTTTTCAGACTAAAACAGGTCCAGCAGCGTTTCAAAGAGTCTCCGTTTTAGGTGCTCAAAAACTCTGGAGTACTTTGGACAGCAGGTGAAAACGTAGCAAAAGAGATGCGCTCATGTCAATGTGTCAGATACATATTTACTAGTGTTTATGTAAATGTAAATATCGGATTGGACTTGGATCAAAAAAAGACTTGATTGGAACATCCCTAAAATTTTTTTTTTCTGTCCTCTCAGCAGACAGAAGTTTTAATGAAACTTCATTATAACTTAAACTATTTCTGGACAGCTGAACCTAAAAAGACTTAACAGGTGAGTGCAATGTTGGATGCAGATGTGAGGACATGCAGCTTGGAGATAAGCAGGCGAGAAGGCAGACAGATAAACAGACAGGTAGTCAGAGACCTACCATAGAGGGGAGGGTCTCTCTTTACAGCTGGAAGAGAAGGAAGGAAGTTTAACCAAGAAAGCACAAAAACTACAACAGAGAACCAGAGAGGAACTAGTACACTAGAGAAACACAGAAGAAACTAGTAAATAACTTAGATGACAGGCAGATCAACAGAGTCAGTTTCATCCAAACAAAAACAGAGGACAGCTGAGAGGCAGACAGTCGACCAGCTCACCAAGGTTAGAGCTCCCTCAGTCAGTGTTTGTTCATTTTTAATCATAAAATAAATCAAAACTCATCACCCACACTTGTGTTTGATGGTTTATAGTTATAGTCTAGTTTATATTTGGTTCCTGTGAATCAGGAAGCTCAGAACTGCTTGACAGAATGATCAGAAGCTCATTCACATTTTCTACGTTTTTATCTCTGATTGATGGATGCATGAAAATCAGCTTGTGAAAACATAACACAAGCACATGTTTGTGTCTCTGTACTCACTATGCATTAACCTGTATATAGTATATATGTGTGTGTGTGTGTGTGTGTGTGTGTGTGTGTGTGTACTCACTGTGTGTGTGTATGGTGTCTTCAGAGCAGGACGGGGTGGTGGTCTGGGTGCTGTAGCCGCTGGAGCAGTGCAGAGAGTCCCTACTGCTTCTCGGGGCGTCAGAATTCAACACCCCCAAAGTCAATGCCAGCTGATCTCGGGCCGAGCAAGACTGAGAGAACGAGAGAATTAAAACAAGTTTAATTTATACTTTTGCCCCATATGAGAGATTTTTACAGAAAGTAATAGAGAGGAGTGGAGAGAAAAGGAGAGTAAATGAAACGAGATAGGATGACAGGAAAGAAGGGAGGGAGAGGAGAGGAAACAATTAGAGGGAAGGAGACAAGGCATGAATTGGAGTGAGGAGAAGCAGTGGAGAGGAATAAAGAAGAGGCGAGACGAGAGGAAATAAGGAGAGGAGATGAAGCAAGGACAGGAGAGGATGGAGAGAGAAGGTGAGGGAAGGAGGTGAGGCATGGATAAGAGTGGGGAGAAGGAAAGGAAAGCAGTATTGTTTGTGAAAGCAGACGAGAGGAGAGAAAACAAGGAGAGGGGAGATAAGATGAAACAAGGACAGGAGCATGTGGGTTTGAAACAAGGAGAAGAAAGGAAAAGAGGGGAGGAGATGAAACAAGGAGATGAAGTAAGAGGAGAATACATGAAGGAAGAAACAAATGGGGGGAAACAAGGAGAAGAAACGAGGAGAGAGGTTTTCTCCTCCTCTGGTCTCCTGCTGCCCTCCACTTTTGTAATTATGTTTAAATCCTCACTCTGTGTGTGTGTGTGTGTGTGTGTGTGTGTGTGTGTGTGTGTGTGTGTGTGTGTGTGTTACCTTCCCAGACGCAGACATGGCTCGAGCTCTCTCTCCATGGTGTGTGTAGGCGTTGTGTGGGGGGGCCAAAAGGCCGTTCTCCGCCCCTCCAGTGCCCCCAGCAGCCATCTGATTGGTGGAGCCAACAGCATCCTGTCGTAGATAAACCAGTCATAAGGTGTCAGTGTAAACAGCAACAACGTCATTTCCAACGTACACTGAGCATAACCCCATGGAGCCGTCACAGAAGTCCCTCGTCACACAGCAATTATAAGATTATTTACTGTACAGCACCTGTGACAGCAGGTGCAGAGAAGACGCCCGGTTAATTACACTTTATTAAACAAAAGCCATTAAGCAAGTTTTTTTATTTAATTAAAAATAGATTGAATAAAGAAAATGTTGTATTTATTTATGTATTTTCTCCCAAATGATGACTCTTGTATTCATATAGTATAGTAATATAGTATTAAGTAGGACTTCTATTTTGGCTGCTGGTCTGTGAACACCAACACAACAGGTTTGTCATTCAGCTCGACTCTGGTGTTTAAAAATTAAGGATTTTAAATTGTAGTTTAAGTAATTTCCATTTGTGAATTTGTGGAAAAATGTAAGTCTCTTAAGGGAAGAAGCTCAGTTAGCTTGTTAGCATATCCTTACTCATTGAGGCCTTGCTAACCACAGACTGTCTGTAAATCTTTTTTTCCAATAGGGGAAATTAAGCAGGTAATCAATAGAAACTGTAGGACAAAATATGAGCTGATTTCCCCAAAGTGACCACTGGTGATGACAAATAACCAACTGTAACTGAAGAGTTTGGATCCAAAGTGAGATTTAATTTTCAAAACAGCTAAAAAATATTATAAAGCTAAGGCAGGAGTTATTCTTCTTGTCAACAAATCCCAAAAAGACCAAAACCCACAGCTTAGTCTGTCAGTACTTTCTGACTTCTCTACCCTTGTATGTGCCACTCCGCCCACTGGTTCCACTGAAGACATAGATCTTTGTTAAAAGAACAAACAAAGAATAAAAACAGTTCACAAATATGTTGTTTCATGTTTAAGAAGACTGAGTAATTCTCTAAAACTGCTGGGTACTGTAGTTTTTTTCAAATGTTACTTAATTAGGAGGAAATAGGATATTTTTGGGGACTATTTTCAGTGGTGGAACAATTTACATTTGGTTCTCTAGTGAGTATTTCGCAGCAGCAGGACGGTGTATGTGGGACTGAGTTAGAGTGAACTACAGTGTGTGTGTTAATGATAATGAACAAATGTCTTGTAATCTGTGGCTTCATCATGTGCTTTTAACAATGGAGTCTATGAAAGGTAGGAATTTGATAGATCAGGCTTCAGATACACAGACTTTAGTTAATAGGATCAATTCAATGTTGTTTTTGTATTTTCGGGATTTGCTGGCAATAAGATAAATACAGGATATCGTCCAAATGATCATTTACAGTCATTGACTGACAACACAACATAAACGGTGGTTACGTAAATCACTGTAAAAAAATATTGTGTGATAAACCTGAGTTTACTGGATTTTGTGCATTTTCCTTGTTGCACTTTGGAAATATATTCTTCAGTTGAGCTTTTTATCATCACAGGACCACTGACAAAACACCACTGACACGACTATTAACACCAGTGTAAAGGGGCATTACACCAACTCTCCATGACACAGAAGGTGTCTTAACAGGAGGGACGAGGTGTGTGACAGTGGGACCAAGGCCGGTTTAGGTTTGCAGGGCGAGATGATGTGATTGGTTGGATGTGCAGTGGGGACGGTGCAACATACTGATACAACAGATCAATGAAGATCCACTGAATGAGACTGACCGACACCTGCAAGCTTCAACACCTGCTTTAGTCAAAATGAAAAAAAAAATTCAGGGCTGAAACGATCTGTAAATTACTCGTGTCACAGAAAATCAATCAGAAACAAATTGCGAATCTTTTGTCATTTTTTTTAACCAAACAAACAATCTCCAGTTTCAGCTTTTCAAATGTGAGGATTTTTCAATTTTATATGATAATAAACTGAATATATTTCGCTTTTAGACTGTTTGGAGACAAATTGAGCAAATTTAGGGTATAACTTTGGGCTGCACAAAGTGTTGATGAGTATTTTTCGCCAAATGGTTAATTCAGTGGTAAAATAAATACTGATGAAACTAACTAGACTCAGCTTGTTGCACATATATCGACATTTGTGTTTATCTGCTCAGATGTAACAAGAAATACCAAAGATAGCTTTGTGATCATTTAGATGTGTCTTCCTTTCATAGTTTAACCACTATAGATCTCTGACAAGTTTATTTTTACATTTTAGAAAGTCACGCTCAATATGATCAAATGTTAGCAATTTTTTTTTTTAACAATTTATAGGTTCCACATCAAACCTGTTTGATAATGTTATGCATTACTGAAAGAAAAAAAAAAAAATCAGCCGCCATATCATCACTGGACTTTGAAACTCTTTATGAATGATATCAGCCTCAAACATCCAGTATCAGTCGAGCTGTAAAACCTGTAAGTGCTGAGCATTATATGTAAGTTTTCATAATATTTATTTAAGTAAATTGAATAAGCCACCGTTGTACTTCAAATTACCAGCTGACCACAGCGATTTATGGATAGGTACCTGGCTCTGGGACACTACTTCAGCAAATATTGAGGGAGAGACTCTGGTTCATTGCTTACTTTAAAAAAGAGGCTCAAAGCTTGAAATAAGAAAAATGTACCACTAATTAATTGTCAATAATCTCTAAAATGATTCTAAAGGACTCAGGTGTCATTTGGAGGGTGCAGATACAAACAGACACAAAAACACATTTAAAGACAGAACTGATGAGTCAAAAAAAGACACCATACACACATGTGGACAAACACTATAACTGTAGACGTGAACACATAAAGGTTTTATGGAATAACCCCAATAATAAACGTTTAAAACGACAACAGAGGTTTGAAGTGAAATCTGGATTTTATGACATGTAACGAGCTGGATGCGGCTCAGTCTGAGACATCTGCAGTGGATGAAATAAAAGATGGAGTAAGAGGCAAAGGTATAAAGGTGTGAGCTGATGAAAAAACACGAGGAACAAAAAAAAAAAAAAAAGAGCTGGAGATGAGGTGGAGTCAGAGTGAAACTGATGGAAGATGAGCGGATGCAGCACGGTAAGAACACAGGGCAGTGCTCGGGTTGGGAGGAATGCAACAGTTTTTTCTCACGGTGGTCATATCCCTGCGGCTAACGCGGCGGCTCAGCGCGGGGTGGTGGCCGTGGCCAGCGGCGTAACTGTAGCGACCACGGCTGCCCTGACGCCCGAGGCGAGAGGGGGAGTTCCCTTCGCTGAGGGACCGCCCACTTTCATCACAGCCAATCAGAAGATAGGGGGAGGAGCAGCGCTACACACAGGAGAAGATTAGAGTGGTGTGTGTGTGTGTGTGTGTGTGTGTGTGTCCTTGTACTTCTGTTATTGTCAGGGTGAAAAGGCTTTTATTTTGTAGGTCCATGATGCCAACATTGCCATTCAGAGGGGATTGTGTGAGGTCATGGGAGTGTTTTGAGTGAATTTTACATTTTTTGACTAAAAATAGATTATTCTCTTAATAACACTGATGGCCAAAAGTATGTGGACACTGATCATTTCACCCATGTTGTTACCAAAACCATGAGCATTAACCTGCTGCTGTAACAGCCTCCACTCCTTGAAACATGGCTGCAGAGATTTGCTGCCATTCATCTGCAACAGCATCAGTGAGGTCGGACTTTAAGGACCTAACTTGTTAGGATTGTCACACTGAAACAAGGTCCAAGTCAACTGATGCCATGAAGTTCAAAAAGCACTATTTTATGCTGTAGCTTTAAGATTTCCATTCATTGGAATTAAGAGACCCAGACCAGGAAAAACACTAACACACAAACAGTATGCAGTGTCCATGTGGTGTCCACATACTTTTGGCTACATGTTGTATATCAAATGTCTGCTGACTGTTGAAACAATCAAAATCATTGAGATACAGATACAAAGCTTTTGTGAGCAAAAAGTTCATGAACTGTACAGAATCAAACTGTTCAGGTGGAGCAATCTGTGTGTGTGTATATGTGTGTGTGTATGTGTGTGTGTGTGTGTGTGTGTGTGTTACCTGAATGTGTACTCCATCTACAGCACAGCTGATGGAGTCCAAGGAGGGAACATGTCTCACTGATCCAGACTGGTAATTACTATGAGAAAACACAAACACTGAAGTTAAGGATTAAGAGTAGAGCTGCAGCAATTAGTTGCAATTTTATTCATTATTTAAGATTTTTCAAGCAAAAATGCCACAGGTTTGCTCACTGCATCATTTAAAGTAGAAAGTAAAAGAAAGCAGCAGTTACACTGATACTATTAGAAAACCAATAACAGATGTGTGTGTGTGTTACCTGCTGATGCTGCTCTTCCTGGACAGAGTGCTGCTTGGAGAAGCTGGGGGTGTCTGATAGGTGTAGCTGAAATCAGAACCTTTAAGGTCCGAAATCACCTGAGAAACAATAACACACTTGTGTGATTGGGTGGACTTCTTCAAGATACAGCTGGTTTTATACTTTTTATGCTTTTTCTTACTGTCACCAAATCTCATGAAAAGACCAAAAACAACATGTTTGTCCATCTCAGTCTTTTCTGACTTCCCCACCCCGTCTGTGGCCATCAGTCCCAAGCCCACTGGTCCCGACTAAAGACTTATAATTAATAGTTTTGGCCCAATAGTTGGTCCAGAGGAATAAGATATATCAGGCTTTGGATACACAAACAATACTTCAATTTAATTCATCGTTGGTTTTGGTCTTTTAAGGGGAACTGGTGATAATAAGAAAAATGGCCTGAGGGTGGAAAAGGAGGGTACCTGCTCGCTGGCTGGTGGGAGTTTGTTGGGCTCAGCTGTCAGGTTCATCAGATCTTCCAGAATGGTCTGCAGGTGGGTCACCTCACCCAGCATGTTGATCTCATGGTCCTACAAACACACACATTAACGATTAGTGTAGTTATTGTTGTATAATAGGTGCCTCAGTCCTGTGCTAGTGGATTTGGATTGTGTGTGCACTGACCAGTACAGGCTTCAGCATGGTGACGAAGCTGCAGTAGCGTGCTCTTTCCTCTATCAGCGCCCTGCACACGGCTCGCTTCTCTGTGTCCTCCAGGACAGCGTAACGCACGTTGACGTCCTGCAGTGCACTGTCCAGCTGGCCCCGCGCCTCGTCCTTCCCTACAGAAACACACACAGGAGGAACTGATGTTAGGGAACACAACAACGTCAGGCTGTGGAGACAGTCACCACAGCCTGCAACTGCCTCGTCTTACTCTACCTTACAACATAAAAATCACAATATAAATATTATTTCACTGTTTACATTAAAATTATTGCCGTTGCTGCAATGTAATGAAGGCACAACTGCACCACACTGCAGATGGCTTTTAATTTGAAACTACAGATACAGGAAGTGACAGAGAAAGGCAGCTTTAACTAGCTATCATTAAATTAGATACATATATTTTTTTTTATCATCTATTGATATTCACCTTTTTGGGATTTATCATTTATCATTACTCTTAACCAGACAAACAGTTACAAAGTTTTCAACATAACTTCTGTTTTTGAAATTGGGAGAAACCGTTTTATCACATTTATCGTCAATGTAGAAACTTTCATGAAATGATGGTGCAAGAGGAGACCACAACATAATTCCTAAAGTAAACTTTTATAACTTGTTGTCATAGTATTGATTACAGGTTGGTATCCCCGTGAACTATATAAAATAATATAATACTATACAATATTATTCTGTTGTAAGACTTGTAGAAAAGATAAATCAAAGCTAACAGGCAAAGAACGGACAGACCCTACCAAAAAAAAAGAAAAAAAGAAATTCATTTACGGCCTTTATACCTTGACACATATTAAATCTTAGTGACAGTGACAGTTACAGCATCATCAGTAACAGAGATGATTAACAGAATCAGGCTGTGATACTCAGATAATACCAGCAGGGGTCAGAACAACACTATACACCTCATGTACTGGCACCAAGGGAAGGAGGACACACACACACACACACACGCAGAGAAAAAATGACCGACTGAGGGGGTAGGATTTCTGTATCCACATTAATTTCACCGAACACCTCATCCATTGATTTAATGACACATATATTGCATATTCATAGCTCATTAACAATGTAAAGCAAGCGGACTGGAAGACACAGTGACACTAGAGAGCGAAAGCATCTGATTTACTACATCGTTTACTGGAACCCACCCCCAGCACGTGAGCCCGACCAAACTGCAGCGTATGATCCGGGCCTGAAACCCTGAAAACCTCCAGTCTTTCTTGACAGAAACCACTTGCACAAAACCAGGGGAAAGTTCGACTAACAACAACCTGCACAGTTACACGTTACACTGTCACACATTTTCAGTGTTTAAGTTTAAAAACGCCTGTAACCAGAGGGTTTAATCTGCAGACCGACAGGATAAATCCGGGTGGGCAAAGTGAAAGCCCATCCATCATTACCACTGCTGAGGTGCTTTTGAGCAAGACCCTGAACCTGTAACTGCTCCAGTGGAGCTGCTCAGAGACCAACAGATTGTACTTGGCAGCTTCCAGGTGTGAATGTGTGTAACTGTGTGAGTGTGAACAGGATGTTCCTATAAAAGAGAGAATTTCTCTCCAGCTAAATAAAGACCTCGTAGAAGAAAAACAGACCCCACAAACATCTTTATACCACTGACCTTTGACAGAATGTCTCTCCTAAAAGCTGATGTCCGTCTGCCAACATGGTGAAGATAACCTCAAGAAGTGTTGTACAACATGAAATACTACTCTTTGAAGAAAACTTTATTTCTGACACAGTTTTTCCTCAAAAAATTATTATAAAAACATCTAATCTTTCTCATACATTGAAAAAGCCTATGTACATTTCATTGTCCATTGTTCTTTTCAAATGTTAAACTGCTGGACACAAGATGTCTCCTGCTTCACTAAATGATCCACTGGAGGCTTCAAGTTTCCACATCACACTTGTTCAAGCTCCATATTGGACCATGATTGGCTTCCAAAGTATTGATGTCACTAAATCCTGCTGAGATTTAATTTGAGCACAAAGAAAGTTTCCCCCCCTCAGCAGACAAACGTGAAAACAGCCATCTGGTATCAAACATCATTCTGCACAGAGACGCCTCAAACAAGAAGCACCATTAAGCAACATGCATTTTTTTTTTAGAGAAGGGGGACTTCCATTTTAAAATCTCAACATTTTGACACATGATACCAATAATTCAACTTGTTTTATGATTTGCTTCAGAATCGGACTGACTTGCTGAAATGACTTGAACAATTTTTCACAATTGTAAATATTGTGATTAATATATTTCAATAATATTGCCCACGAGGAAAGAGTTTATATCATCAAAGTAGAAAAAGTGTGGAGTGTGTCTCTGCTTGGTGAACAAAAAGTAAGAAAGAGAGAGAGAGAGTGTGTGTGTGTGTGTGTGTCTGTGTGTGTTTTCCTTTAAATTAATTTAATTGATATAATACTGTTATGCAATTTGGTGCAATGTCACCAAAGTGCTCACACTAAAACTCTCCTTTTAAAGCTAATAATAACAATAATAATTAAATGTTATTATTAAGGTTATTAAATGCCAACACTACTGTGGCAACATGCACAATGGTACAACACAGTGGTAATGCTAACATGCTGGTGCATAGCACGCATCATGTTTAGTGTATCAGCATGCTAACATTCGCTAATTAGCCCTAATTAGCTGATGGGAATGTCATGAATTTAGCAGATTTTTGGTAGTAAACCAAAAATATTGAAGACACTGAAAATTCAACCTGATGGTGGCCGAAGTTAAAGGATCACCAAACTTAGCAAAGTTCATCCTAAGGGGAACATGAATTTCTGCACCAAATTTCATGGCAATCCATCCAACAGGTGTTGAGATTATCATCCATATATAGATGCCACTAGCATCAATAATAAAATACATATTTGTCATGGCGGCAAATATGGAATCAACTTCCTTGCCTCATTTTATCATATTAGAAGAGTAAAACTGAACAACGTGAAAACCATGAAGTATTTAAATGTCAGGACTCGTGTTTTTAAACCATGAGGGGAGACACTGACAGAGCCGAGTCGTGACTGCGTGGTGGAGTGAGTTGAGCCTGGTGGGTTTGAACCTGCAGGTAGAGAAGACAGACAGAGCTCGGACCTGCAGACCACCCAGCTGTGGAAACACACCCACTCAATATAAAAGTAAGTCCAGAGGTGGCGAAGACAGCATAACTTTCTGCCAACACAGAGGAGCTGAAGAACGATGCACAGGACTTTTTCCTGCAACGAGTTTATTTACAATACAGTATTGTTACTTTAACTGAAGTAAAGGAACTAAATACTTTACTTCAACCAGTGTTTCCCACTGACACTACAGGAGCCTACAGGAGGACTGCTTAGCTAAAGTGAATGTGTAAAATAACAGTAATATACAGTGATTACAGGTATTGACAGGTTGAGGTATTTACAGTTCATGTTTATAGTAATGCAACACCATAAGTTAATTATTTTATTCATGTCACTAAAAGGGTGTGTGGATAATTTAGAATAGAGAATAAAATTTAATTTATATCACATTTGTATTAAAGGGAAATTGGTGACTATGATCATTGCTTTTTAATTGCTGCTTTCCCGAATTCCTACAAGGGGAGGGGGGTGCAAGTGAAGAGTGGGGAGTCATCAGAGTTTCAGGCTTCATTCATTGGAAACCTACAGGCATGTAAATGCAGTGCGACTGTTCATGTTTAAAATGATTCCCATCTGATATCTGAGATCCCAGATCAGCAGAAAAATCTCATGACCTGATCTCCAGTGTTAACTGTTCAACTAATTTCAGTCTTTACAAATTTTGAGATGCTTTTCAAAACGATATAAACAAATCCTCTTCCTAAAATCACACGGAGAGAAAGGTGCAGAAAAACAGACAGTAAATCCTGTTGAAAACAGTAAGCAGCAGTTTCCACAGCCAAACACACACACTGCAGACTTTGTGTCATAAAGCTCAACCAAAACACAGTCTGTTCACTCAGGTGTGTGCGTGAGAGCATGGGGAGGACAGAGGATAATTTCCACATAGCTAACAGAAGCTCAGTGTCGGCGTGCTGTTGGTCTGCCTGAAGTCTGGCCACTGTGGAAACACACAGACTCACACTCTGCTTCTACAAGGCTCTGGCTCGAAACCCACAAAAACACAAAAACCCAAAGTCAGAAGCTCCGTCCTGCACAGAGTCAACTCATTCACTCTGTTAAAGGTGAAACACAGTTCAGACGAAGCTAATTCTCACCAGCTGGGAAATGTTCTGTAATAACACATCGTGTGTGTTTCCAAACAGGATCTCCAGCTTTTTACGTCATATTATGGAAGTTACCTCAATCATCACTCTCCGACTTGTCGTGGTTATAACATAAAAGGTACCTTGTATTTTTCTCAGAGCTGTCATGGTGGTAAATAACACAGAAGTGACTGAACAGACAACAAAGGTGATGCCTCATGTCAGCCAAAGTCTCAGTAACTTAATCCTAATCTAATTCTCTTTAAGTCAGACAAATGTAACCCAACAAGTCACTACAGGAGGAATCGGTGCCCATCCCTGTGGCTCTGGACTCCCAGAGATAATCTTTCAATCAAACAGCATGGGCAGTGTGCGACGTCTTTCATTTTGTGTTTTTATGTTGATTAAGTTGACACTGAATGTTTGTCATTTTTCTACTCAACCCTGGCAGCTCACGGCTCAGACTACAGGAGTTTTAAAATCCTAAACGATTCTGAAAGGAGAAACTTCAGATGTTCTTCTGTCTAATCTCGAACATGTACACACTCCAAGATTTGAAAATAATGGTGCCTCACACACTACAGGATATTATCAAGATTATTGTGCCAGAGGACGCAACCAGGGAACAATTCACCGTCTCACGTGATATAATCTCACGTTATCTCACAGGGAAGCAGATGTAAACAAAATGGAGACTGTTGTGTAACAACTTGTTATAATGTTAGTAAAACTTTGCAGTGAGAAAAAACAAAAGCAGAAGGCTAGATGAGTTTGGATGAGAAAATGGTTTAGGAGACACAGTCTACACAGGTTGTCTATTCTTCAGCAAGAACTGGAGACATTTTAGCTAACATTAGCCTCAAAGGCTACATATCAACAAATCCCACAAAAAAACCCAAATCAACAGTTAATTGATCCAATTAACAAGTATTGTTTGTGTGTCCACAGCCTGATATTGTTATCTACAAACTATTAAAAACACATCAATGAGCCACACTGACACGCCCTCATTACCATTAAAACACACACACACACTGTATTTTATTTCAACGCAGTCCCACATACACCATCCTGCTGTGGGAATACTCACTGAAGGACTAAATCAGCATTAATCCACTGCTGAAAATAGTCCCTAATTCCTCCCGTTTGGTCGACTGCAGTGCGCAGCTGTTTAAGGAAATTACTGAACCTTTTTAGAAATAATAAATGCAGTATATTTGAAAGCCGTTTACAAAGATTTACATCTTCATGGCTGAGAATTTAGAGAAACCGTCTAATGCACTGTTGATTTTGTGCTTGTCATGGGATTTATTTATAAGAAAAATACAGAATACTGCATCAGAACGAAATGTCTAGAATACACTAAATATCTACTGACAGAGAGAACGACACCATGTTTACTGATATGAACATATCACAAATTACTTTAATAATTGTTTAAGAACATCACAGAGCAACTGCAAATAAATTTGAGGCATGAGGAATGAAATCAAAAGTTATAACCTCTTGCTATTTCAGAGCCTCGTCAGTGGCATGTTCTCCAGCCATAAACCAGTCTGTTAACATTCCTCGTTCACACAGGAACTGATCACCTCAGGCTGGACGAAACGAGGAACTCACCACCACAGTTAACAAGCTAAGAGAGAGAGTGATTATGTTTGGTTTGGTGGGTATTTCTGTCTGAAGCACCGACAGATGCTGTAGATGATGACGTGTACATGAATCTAACCCTCACCTTGTGTATGCTGGGTTATCTGATCTGGTCCAGTATGTTTTGCATAAGATTCAGTGCAGTTCCATTGATTATTCTTAAATTAATGAAGACATACTGACAGCCTATTGTTGTTTGCTGTTACTCATTTTTAATATAATTTGATATAAAGAGGTACTTATATGTTCCCAGGTAGACAACACAGAATCCTTGGAAACTTTGACCATATCAAAAATACTGAATGCTGATGTGAAGTGTTGCTGTTTGTAGCTTCAAATGGAAAATACAATATCAAAAATCTAGGGATGTGCCAGTATCACATATTTTCATACAGCCAGAAATACAGTACAACTTTTACACTCACTATGACGGCCTTTGATTTCATTTACCCGACAGTGAACCATATACTGCAGCTTTATTGAAAATAGAACTAACATCAACTTAAAACACATGCAAAAGCAGATTGGTTGGAAGCGATCGGTGTCTGTTAAACACAGATTTAAGAGTTTTCCTAATAAAATTCATGACAGTAAACAGGTCTAATGACACATAACTACAGCTACAGTTGAGTTAATACCCTTTCTGCTGATGGCTGCAATATCTTCATTCTTTTATCACTAATTTCAGCAGAGCTCTCACAGCTTTAAGCTACTGCTGCTACTAAAGGCTTATTCATCCAACAGTCTAGACCATCTGCGTCAAACAGTGGTGATGTCATCAATGCCAGACAGGTGGCCAGATAGTTCAGCTCAGGTGTTAAATATGTTTCTGTGGAGCTCTCAGAGGCAGGTTCAGACATGAAGCAGCTATATGCAAAAACTGCCTGGAGATTCAAATGAGACCATTTCACAGAGTTCACCTCCTTTAATCACGCTGCTCCTCACTCTCTTCGTACCCCCTGCCTCCTTTAACTTCACATCCTCCTCCTGCAGAAAACTCCTGCTCTAACCCATTTTCGCTTTCCCTTTTGTTTCTTTTCGTCGGTTCAACGTCTCTTTTCCTCGTCTTTCTTCCTGTTGTACACTAAACTTTTTTCCTCTTCCCTGTTTTTATTCTTTCTTCTCATCCTTCAACCTTTTTGTTTCGTTTCTCACCTTATATGTCAACATCTTTGTCCTGTAACTTCTTCAACCTACTCCTCCATCTTTAATTTCTTTTCCTTAATCAGGATCCTTAATTATTCTCTTCCATTATCTGTTGTTCCTCTCTTCCTCTTCTCCTATTTGTTTCTTCATCTGTCTCTCTCCACTTGAAAATCATCTCTCTCCTCTTCCTGCTCTTTAGTAACCACATGGCAACCACTTGAGAAAGGTAATTACACCATCCATCCATCTCTTTTACCTTTGCTTTGCTTGAAATTGAGAATTCCCATTTTTTGTCTCTATCATCACATACACTTCCCTTTCTCTTGTTTTTATCTTTCTCCTCTTATCTTTCTAACCACAGTAACCAGCTGTGGAGCCATGGAGAAGATAACTTCAACCCCTCCCTGCATCCACGAGCCACCTTCTATCTTTTCATTCCTCTATACCCTTTACTTTCTCTCATCTTTCTCTTTCTTTGTCTCCTTGACATCTATCCTCCTCTTCATGGTCAAGTTGGAGTTCTGCACAGGCCTAAAGGTTACCCCTGAACAATAGATTAAGTGATAGCGAGGTGAATTAATGTCTAAATATACATGTAACTTCACTTTAACCCATGTACAACACCAAGACCAGGGTGAGAGGAATAATGCGTCAAAGAAGAAGATGTCAAAATGAGCTGGAAATAAATTTCACTCCTGATTTGTGTATTGAATATCCTGTTATTAAAGCTTCTATGTGTTTTGCATGTGATTATTGCATGGGATATCTTACTGACACCAGGCTTGTGTTCAGGGTTACGATACGGTTGTGTTCAACTCCATTTATACAAAATGTCTTTTGAAAACATGACAGTCCTAGTGTGTCTTATTATACATCCATATAGGAGAAAAGAGCAATAACACATTTAAGCATTGACTTTCCTCTCTGTCTCTGTGCAGCCGGAGATTCCCTATGTGAAGTGGTTACACACCACATAATGACAGAGTGCGCACACACACACACACACACACACACACACACACACACACACACACACACGCACACACACACACACACACACACACACACACACAAACACACGGGATGATTAGTGATGGAACAGATGTTTACTGTTATGTAGTTTTTCTTTTATTCCAGTATACACTGTTGTGCTGCCTATATGTTTGCAACAGTCGACAAAAGGAGGATGAACTGAAGTGAACTGAGAACAGAGAGACAGAGAGTAACAGACTGAAGAAAAATCATCTACATTTTGAAGAGAAATTTTTTAAGTGAAAAGTTTCCTGAGTTAAACAAATTCAATTGTAGTAGAAACTGTGATTTGAGTGTCTGTTCAATGTGTATGTACTGCAGAGCAGAGCGATTTGCAAACTGCTGTAGTGTAGTGCAAAGATAACTAAATATTCAATACAACTAATCAACAGGATGGAGATTTTTTTATTTTTTTTTAGTTCCTCACTGAAAACAACTGGATTTTTGTCAAGAATAGTTTTTCTTTTACCAACAACAGCTAAAGCAGTTTATTCCTTCTGTCTGTCCTTACTTATTATATGGAGTCCACACACACACACACACACACACACACACACACACACACACACACACACACACACACACACACACACACACACACACACACACACACACACACACACACACAGTACAGCAGGGATAATTATAATGTGAAGCCCTGATTGGTGAGTGTACGTTTTGGTACACTGTGTTGTGTGTCCCTATGGGCGTATGGGCATGTGTGCATATGTGTGTGTGTGTGTGTGTGTGTCTGTGTATGTGTGCTGTGTCATTACGTGGTGACAGTATGTGAAGCTGTGGCTCTGACTCTCTCTTTGTATTTACTTTGCTTACTTGTTTACTGTCTCGTGGGTATGAGCTTTACAGTCCAGGGTTTTATTTCTGTAGATTTGTCCATCTCTTCTCTCAGTACTAATGATGGTGTCATAAATAATGAAGTAATAAACAAGGTGAGCTGTAAAATCATTGTCCAAAATGTCCGTACACATCCATCAAAGTTTACAGACCCACTTCCTGCTCGTACCATACTTAGGTAAACTACTTCCTGTAGCGACAGATCATTACTGACATTTTAGGTGTGCTCCGTCAGGTTAGCCTCCAAATAGTCTTCAGTTGTTTCCAGCCTGACTCTTTAGTAATGTCTCTGTACTCCCTACTTTATTCACAACTCAACACAATCTCATATATCCTCGGACATCTTTCCACCCTCATTCCTCCATTTATAGCATGTTACAAACCATGAAGACGCTTGTGCCTGGGGAATATTTAACAGTGACGCTCTGTATCCTGAACCTGATGTTGTTTTATTCCATCTTGAAAACCTAAACTGGCCAAAACTATGAAAATAACATCAAAGTTTTAATAAATAAAACCTTGCCATCAAATGTTTTCAAATCATTTACGCTGCTCCTCTGTGGAGTTAGTTTGTGCTCGTGATGATTGATTGGACCGAGGGAGAAAAAGGGAAGGGAATGTTTTAGAAAAGGAAAGAAAAAAAAAAAGGCACGTAGCAGAAAACATGTTCAGAGATGTTAAACCCACATCAGACATCTCTGTTTACCATGGGCGGGTCTGCACGGAGACTGAGTGTGTGTGTGTGTGTGGACTATTTCTGTATCTATGCATTTGTGTATTGGAGTCGCTGAGAGGGAGGACAGCGAGGATATTTGTATAAAGGCCTCGAGGTTTCATTTTGATTCTGGTGCGTGTGTTTACGCATGAATGTGTGTTTGGGCACGTGCTTGGGCGTTGTCGTTCTATTTCTACCATATAAGGACGTCTGCAGTCTTTCCTGGCGTGTGTTCAGTCCCTTTGGTTATGGGATGGCAAGGGAAGGTGCAACCATGGCAACCACAGGGTGTGTCGCTGAGATAGTGGGGGGAAGGGTGTGGCCCAGGTATCTGCCTGGCAGTATGTCTGGGTTACTATGGCAACGGTAAAACAAAAAAAGCTGAAGTCACCTCATGCCCCACAGCACAGACGCTGCTCTAACAGAGAAAAAAATAAAAAATAAAAAATCACTGTTCAATCTAGATTTTGATTCAGTTAAAAAAAGCAGCAAATCTGATAGTTTGCGTGTTGAGGCCTTTATCTCATCTGCTGCAGCTCATTTAACAAGATAAAAAAAAGTGACACCTACTATGACAAAATTACCACATGAACCTGACAACCTTCTGGAAACTGTTCAGATAACAAAGGACTCATACAGCCATTGTTTCCCAGGTCGCAAATTAGTCTCAAGTCTTTGCCACAAAGTTAAAGCCAAGTTAAGACGGGTTAAGTCCTGAGTCAAGTCCAAGTCCTAAAGTTGGTTTTCCAAGACATAAACAAGTCATTGTTTGTCTAGTGGTCTACAGCAACAGGTCCAAGGTGAAGACCAGTAAGACATTTTCCAAGTCAAAAGCAACAAGTCCCAAGTCAAAAGCATTAAGTCGAGAGTAAAGACAGATATGCCCTAACTCCAAAGTGAAGACCAGCAAGACCCAAATCAAGACCAAGCAAAAAAATAAAATATAAAAATAAAATACAGCAGTACACATCTCCGGTTCACACTTTTAACACATATGAAAACAAACAAACATTCTGTGCTGTTGTTTGTCATATGTTAAATCTGCACTGTTTTACAATTATAACCTTAACTTCACAGTGAAGTAATGGTGCTGAAGAGCAATGATTCTCAGCCTCTTTAGCTTATGCCTATTTACTACTTCCTCATCATAGGTTGTTGAATGAACTGTGATGTTCCCTTCTCACAGTTTCGTTTTCCGTCATTCTTATCAGGACTGTACTACAGATTGAGTCCTGAAAAAGTTCAAATTCTCCACTATTTTACTAACCTAGCAGAATTAAAGTACTTAGTTTTCTGGCTAAAGAAAACAACATGAAACACGGCAGTGGCAGTTACGTTCAGAGGGATTATTTCTTCCCTCAGGGTGTCAGGTGACTGACAGGAGGCAGAGCGTAACGTAACACAGCAGGGATCTGAAAACACTTTATCAGCACAACGATGGCAGGATCAAACAGACTCCTTATGTTTACTGCGAAGGATTATCTCACTCTGTGGAAGATGGTTTTCATATTCAGCAGGTGGCTTGTTCCTCAGAAGTAAACAAGCTCTGATATCTAAAACACTATCCTTAACTTTCTCTTTGCCGTTGAGTGTCTGATGAAATAACTTGACTGACACTGTTATGTTATGTGTTCATTTCAGTTTTGTGGAAACCCTGATGGATGTGAGATGGCACTGATGTTAGAGGTGACCGGCATCCGTCTTACCTTTCTTCACCTTCTTCTGCAGTTTGATGGTGTCTGACGATTTCTTCTTGATGTCTGCTCTGGCTTTCTTATACTCTGAAAAATGAGAACGTGCAGAGTGTAAGGGAAGGTTTTGTCTGTGCCGATCTGTGTGTTAGCGTGTGTTAGCGTGTTGGCGTACCTTTGGCGTGATCTTTGTCCAGCTGACTGGCCACTTTTTTCCACTCCTCCATCTTCAACTCCAGCGGAGTGATGAGACTTTCTGAGAGAGCTCTGAGAGAAAAAAAGAGGAAGAGTCGATGTGTTTAAGCCCACTTTATGAAATGACTTCTATAAGATATAGTTGAAGTTTTATTTGAACCAGTAACTGGCAGGTTGAGTCAGAATAATTGATTTCATTGTTCAGGAACTGCTACAACACTCAAATATTTGCAAATATCGGTTATTTTCTGATCATTTTCACTACTTAATTGATAAATTTAGTTCATAAATGGCAAAGAATAGTGAGAGGGTCCTTTCCCAGAATTCCCAGAACCCAGGCTGAAATTTTTAGATGTCAAAGAACTAAAAATATTTCATTTAGAGCGACATCCTAACATTTGAGAGGCTGAAATCAACGCTGCTTATCCACATTGATGGAAATTAATTTATTGTCTTTCAACAAATTGATTTATTAATTGTTTCAACACTAATTACTAATAATAATGCTGTGCTGCATCACAAAACAAATTAAGATCAGGCTATAGATCTAAAACTCAATTTTTATTCAGATACAGCTGTACAATCTAATCACGAGAGGCCATCATAATGTTCTGTTTTGGTGACACTGTTGGAAATGTGTAATTATATGATCAATCATATGTTTACTATTGAGGTCATAATTCGTGTTTTACTGGACTGCACTTTACTGAGAGTTATTTATTTGTCCTGCCCATTCAGACATGAGGGAAGCAAATTATTGGAAGCAAAAGGCACAAACATAGACTTTCATCTGACTGACAGCTTCTCTAATGAGAGCGGACAACAATGACAGAGAAACAGTTCTGATGCTGCAGCAGTGACAGTGATGACAACACGCAACTCCTGCAAACACACACACACACACAGGCTATGAGCATATGTCAGTTGAGAGTCATTATTATGTCTAGTTCCCACACTGTCAGATCAGGTGTCATCATTCACACCTTCACCTGTCCTCCCTGTCACGCAAATAACACATGCGAAGCTAATGTGTGTGTTTGTGTGTAGGTGTGTGTGTGCCTTACGTGGTGAACAGTTTGAGTTTGGACTCGATGCTTCGGTGTCTCATACACATCCTGGTTAAAGCTGAGCCGATCTCCTTCGTGGCACCTGAAAAAAAAAAAGCAAAGAGTTTTATTTTGCTTGTAGCAATGAAACTACAAAATAAAATGCAATCTAATTTATCTGTATGGTTCAAATTTGTGTCCAAAAGAAATTAATTGACTGAAAAGTCTAAACCCGCTGCTTTCACTTTGACTGTGCATCATAATAAAACCAGCTTCGCACTGTGTTGAAAGAGACCAAACCTGCAGCAACATAAAGTGAATATATTTTCTTCTTGTTGCTGTGGCCTGAACAATCATCACGTAACAGGAGCTGAGCTGAAGCTCTGAATTACAAACTGCATTTAATCAGTCAGAGCTGATGCACAGAGGGAAACTGCAGCAGAACTGTGTGTGAGTGTGTGTGAGTGTGTGTGTGTGTGTGTGTGTGTGTGTGTGTGTGTGTGTGTGTGTGTGTGTGTGTGTGTGTGTGAGGGCTATCATTGCTTCATAAAGTGGTATTAAGGAAAATCAGTCTGATTAAGATCTTATGACCAGTGTTGTAATGTTTGTTGAAACAATGGGTGTGTTTATGTGAGTATCTCGTTTTGTTAATAAATTACATAAGAAAGAAACCAAATCCTTTCAAAATCAGCCTCAGCCTCAGTTAAGATGCACTTCATGGGATAACAGTAACTTGTGTGTACACACAAACACACATTACCCGTGATTTTTTTTAAACATACACATTACAACATCTCTGCATGTGATCACACACCAGCTGCCTCTTTCACTCACAAACACAAACACAAACACAAACACAAACACAAACACACACACACACACACACACACACACACACACACACACACACACACACACACACACACACACACACACACACACACACAGATTTTGAGTTGGTGCATCAAAAAAAACACACTAAACATCACAAAAACATTTCTACACCGAGGTGGAAACGTGTGTGTCTGCAAATAGAAAATGTGATTAACATGGGATAATGTGATTATTAAAACAAATATTACGGCTGCAGGACCTGTTTCCACATTTTGTTCTTGTTTTATTTCCAGCAGTGCACTCACACTATATTAATGCTGTGTAAAAGCTCCAGATTAATAACTGGATGTAACATAAATGACATATGAGGTCAGTAGGTAAGTAGGGCTCCTTAAATCAGAATTACCCCCATAGAAATATGCAGCATATAAAAATAACTATATTTGAATGTGTCAGTGGTTCACTTCTGATATGTTTATCCAGTTTCATTACAGACCGACCAGTTGAAGATACTGGTCTGCTGACTGGTTGACTGATTGCCCCCCTGGTTTGACTGTCACTGGTTGCTGTAGCTATTGTCAACTTGAATGTATTTAATGAAAACTGTGTTCTGTCTAAATTTAGGTCTGTAAGAAATTCTTGGAGTCAGTAATTCATTAAATTTGGTTTATGGTGAAGTCAGAGTTGGAAGCAGCAATAAAGTATTTTACAGGACAACAGGAACTTTTTAAAGCCAAGCGACGGACATGTTGTTACACAGTCTACAAAAAAACTCTTATAACACAACGAGATTTATATAAAACTGCTGGAATTTGTTTAACATTTATTCAGATTTGTGCGACATTTAGAAGGAAACATAAATGTTGGCACAGTGAAGGAAAAGAGCTGCATCACTTCCACAGTGGGTCCTCTATCATCTTTACACACACACACACACACACACACACAATGGTTTCTTTGTGGCTCCCAGTGTGTACATGGACACAACACTTCCTGTTAAACTGTTTGTTTCACTCAGTACAGACATGTCTCATGTGATCTAAAATTATTCTACAAAAAACGTTTCCTGGGCAAATCTAATCGAGACATTCTGAATGTAATTTTTAAATGTTTGTAAACTGTATGTTTGAATTGTCTTTGTCTGTGATTTCATATTATTTACAGTACGTTTCCCAGGATCTTTGTTAATTTCATTATCAATTAATCTGTGGAATAGTTTAATATCAAGTGATTGTTTGGGATATAAAATGTTAGGATATGATGAAAAACATTCATGTGATTTTGTCTGACCAACAGTTCAAAATATGTAGTTTACTATAATAAAAAGACTAAAAGAACCAGAAGCTTTTCACATTTCAGAAAGTAGAGCTAAAGACATTTTTTTCACTTACAAATGACTCAAAAGATAATTGATTATCAAAATAAATGCTGTATAGTTATCTTTCCTTTGAATAATTGATAAATCAACTAATAATTGCAGCTCTACATGATCGATGTGCTGGGTGTAAACTGACACTGTGAGATGAGAATGGATTAGAGCAGTTTCGTCCTTCTAGACATTTTTCAAGCAAAGATGAAAAACATTTTCTGGTTTTAGCAACTCAAATGTGAGGATCTGTTGAATTTCTCTTAACAAGGCCGTTGGTCACACAGAAGAATCAACGCCAGCACAGGAGCCGAGAAACTGTGCCGAGCATTTTTTAATATTTCAAAGACTAAATGAAGAATAAACAACAAATTATCAGCGGATTAATTAATAATGAAAACATATGATGTTATCTACATCACTCAGCTCCACTCTGTGACACAGCAGATTTACACTGAGGAGTCTGAACTGTGAGTTAACACTGACTCATTTCACGTCATTTGAATATCTAAATCTGAGAGCTGCACAGGCAGGAAACAGGTAGACACACACACACACACACACACACACACACACACACACACACACACACACACACACACACACACACACACACACACACACACACACACACACACACACACAGCAATGCTGAGTCATAGCAGAGTTACATAAAATAAAGAAATAAAAATCAGTGACAGATCAGGTGTGTGTTCATCCAACAGCTCCAGTTCGAACGGAGAATGATGTCAGGGTGAAACCTGGACTGGCACCGACACTTGGTTTGAAGCAATCCCTCCTTCCATCCCTCCTTCCATCCCTCCTCCCTCCTCCTGTGTGTTTAAGCAGCAGCCTCTCTCTCTCCCTCTCTCTCTCTCTCTCTCTTTCATTGTCTCTCCTACAAAAACAAATCCATCCATCCACCTCTGTGCACCCTCTCTTCCCTCTCTCATTCCTCTGCTTCTCATCCATCTTTCCCTCACAGTGTCCTTTTACTGTCCTCCTCCTTCCTCTCAACCCCCCCTCCCCTTCCTTTTCCTTTTCTCCTCTGTTCTGTCGTGACTCCTCAGAAACGAAATAATTATCACACACACACACACACACACACACACACACACACACACACACACACACACACACACACACAGGTATGGAGCGTGGGTTAATCGTTAAGGTGTGGCGATGTGCGTTTGCTTTATTTGCCTTTCCCTCCCTGTTGCACAGCTCTGAGCTCAGAGAACATTTAGCTCTTGCATATTGTGGCGAAAGACACTTTATCTTAATGCAGCTAAAGTACATGTTTCAAAAGTGGGCAATGTTTTGAGAGCATGCTTTAAACAGCTAACTGTAAAATGTTTCTGTTATTGCACTGAAAGGCTGTGTTATATTAAAACATAAAATCATGTCTTCCCTAAAGATGATCTAATAAATGTTTTATAATAACAATGAATCGATCAGAGGCACCAGTGGAAGTGACAAACCACTTCCTTTGAAACCCATGACCAAAACAGTCACACGTTCTGTCATTGTATTACTTATGGATGGAGTTATAGTGAAAATAAATTATTCACCTTTTTGCTGGGGACACCCAGGAACCTACTCGGGCTGCCACACTGATTTAGATTAACTAAACCACTTTATTTGGAGGTCAAACTGATAGCGGGCACACCTGAAATGTTGGTAACGCTGTGTTCAAGGTTCAAGTTGAAACAGGAGGTGGGTTCAGAAACAGTGATGAATGTTTACAACGGACAGTGCCGGAAATAATTTTACTGTTCACTTTCGTTTTCTATTCCAAGTAACTATCAGAGATGGGAACATGGCGACACTAAAACTAACACTATTATTATCACTAAAACTACACTTTGACTGAAAAAACCCCAAATAAAATCCAAGGTGTCCATTATTTTCCGAGGCATAACAGCATCTGTTGGTGCACGTATTTAATTTAAACATAGTCTATTCTCATTTGCTTATCTCAAGTTCTTTATGACTGCTTCAATGTGAAACTTCAAAAGGACTGAATAAATATTTACATCAGTTTCACTCACTACAGCTTCATAAAATCAAAGACATTTCATAGTACACCGCTGTCACCCTGTCTTATGCTGCAGATATTCATTTAGCAACACATAAATTACTGCATGTGTGAATCGCGTGTGTATTGCGGCCAGGTGTTGCACACAGTAGGCGTTTCTTGCATTTATGTTCAGACACGTTTCATGGATCTCAGAGTCGACTGGAGATGACTTCAGAGAAAAATGTAACCTGACAAGATCAGACAGACTCGGTGTGGGAGTGAGTTTGTCTCCAATTCTCACATGTTGTTTTGTTCTGGTTTTAATGCGCTGCTGACTCACGCCCCTGACAAAGGACCATAAATGATCTGCTTGAGTTCATCAGTACACAACAAAAGAGAAGTGTGACATTTGATCAAGACAGCTTTTTGTGCGTAGAGCCTCCTGTAGATACACTAAATAATCAAAAGCATCTGGAGGTCTGAACATCACCCCACGCGTAATTTGTGAACATCTCAATTTAAAACCATGGGAATGAAACAAACAAAGCTCTGTTTGCATTCAGTTTCTCACTAAAACACAGCGTGTATCCCTGAGGCGTAAAACATGTGCAAAGCACATTTTTTTATTTTTTTTATTTGGAACCTGCATTGTTTCCATCCATGTTTTCTGACTTGCAGTCTTGTTCTTTCTTGTATTTTGCTGGTGCGTTGCTACTTTTCTTGGCACTTGTCGATCACAGGAATAAAGTGAAACCATTGGCAGGAATATGTATCACGTCGCCACGACACAGCTTATACATGAAATGCAAAAATACTGCCACATAGTACTGCTAGTGCTCAAAACCTCCACAGGGTTCCTTTAATCTGCTCTGCTCAGCCTCCACTTTTCTGAGAAGAGCTTCTGCCACGTTTGAGAACCTGTCTGCAGCTACAAGAGTGAGTGAGTGAGGTCCATCGCTGATGATGGGGGAGAAGGTCTGGTTCGTAGGTGGTGTTTCATCCTAAAGGTGTGGGGGGGGGGGGGGCTTTGTGCACGAACGTATTGTCATGTTGAAACAGGAAAGGGCTTCCTACAAACTTGTTAAGGCACAGTATTGTGTGAAATTCCATTTGGTATTAAGATTTTTACCGAAAATATGGAGTGTCCACAATTTTTCTGGCCACATAGTTAATTTTGGAGCTGTGGTAGTCATTTAAGTATAGAAAATATTCTTCACACATAATTCACCATGACAAAACTGTTAAAAGTGGAAGATTTATTTATTGTAATTGTGACGTTTTCTTTTATTGGCTTTGTTTTATGTTGTTTCTCTGCTGTATGTAAAGAGGTTTGTTTTATAACACTGCATTAAATGTGCGAAAGATATGAAATGTGAATGATTCAACTAAAATCAGTCGTAAACTCCTCTGGAAAAAAAAAAGAGGAAAATAAAAAGCTGCTCCAGTCGTTTATAATTTCCCTCCATTTTCCAAAGACACAACGCCAGAGAGACAGAGAGAGAACTGTTCACCCTCCTCCTAAACCCAGATTTTCCAGCTCCACTCTCCTCCTCACCGCTTATAATGTGGCCCTTTCAGAAAAGCCTGTGTGTGTGTGTGCGTGTGTGTTAATTCCTGTCGTTCTCTCTGCTCCCAGGTTGTTCCACAAAGACTATTTTTTGTGTGTTTTCTTTTCCTCTGAATCTGCTCCCTGGTGTCAGTCTGAATGTGAACATCTGCAAAAAAAAAAACGCTGATTTTACAAACGTCTAGACTGAAACTTTGGGAGTTCATTCTTTAAAAATCTGAAGTGGAAGTCGTGTGCTGGTACTGCTCTTTAAGAGGAACTTCACAATAAAAAATTTTTTTACGCTTTGCACATAAGCACATAGGTTGTTGGTGGCATATAATGTTATTAGAGGTTAATTTTTCCAACAGTTCACACATTGTAGTGCATAGCCTTTATGTGTCTGCTTGGATTTGAAGGTTTCATTCATAACTAAACCATGATGCAACAGACTCTGAGGTCTATTACATACTGTATGTCAGTATAAAAAGCAGGACACTGGCTGCTGTTACCCCAGTTTGTGCCTCTCGCACATGTAGCTACTGGTAGCATGAATTAGTCTAATAGGCACCTGTGTTTGTGAAAAACATTGTTGAACACATGAACAACTTTTTCCTCTGCAGTGACAGTAAACACAACACATATACGGCCCTGTACTGACACCTGTTTACAGAACATCCACACAGTAACTCTGTCATTAGACTGTAGATAAAGATGGACCTCCTCTCCGTGACGCCCCTGACTCCGCCTAACTCCCTGTAAAGAGGTGGGGCGTGTATGGAGCAGAGACTTCAGTGCACTGTGGCAAACATACGCTCACCCACCTGTCACTCAAAGCAGCCATGCCCTTGTGTGTCTTATTTACTTTCAATGGGTGAGTTACTTAATAATTCATCCGCTGTACAGTTGTCATGAAGGAGGAAATTAGCTATGGTAACTAAAACCGGGCTGTAAACATGTTTATTTCATCTGTAAAGTTGGACATTTTAACATGGGGGTCTATGGGGACTGACTCACTGTTGGAGCCAGACTCGAGTGGTCATTACAGGAACTGCAATTTTTAGCCCTTCCGTGTTAGCTTTGTTTTTCAGCCCCGGCGGTTTCTGCTTGGGCCATATGTGTTCTCCACCAGACTCCTTCTCCTTCCAGAGAAACGGGAGTCTGACAGTAGCTTCTCATGGCTGGTTAGTTCTGACTACCACCTCTACGTCTTTGTCCGAACTAAGTGGGGGTTGGTGTCTGTGCGTCGAACACAGGGCAGCAGATCACTGAAGTTGCAATAAACACCACAGTGTTATTTACTAGTTCATTTGTTAATCCAAGACACACTGGGCAAGAGAGAGGAGCCATCGCTAACTGCTAAGCTAAACTAGCAGATCTGAACAGCACGTGAACAACTGTGAGATTAGCAAGAAAGCTGCTAAAACAAGCAAAGTGTGTGTTGCTGTTGCATTATACAGAGGTGTTATGTTATTTAGGTGTTTATGTTATTTAGTCTTCCAGTATTGATGTTAGATGGGGTGACAAAATAACAGAAACACCTGGACACCACGGCGAGTGTTCATAGATTTCACACAGCAGTAGTTTTGTGTTGGTAAATCATTTCCAAACATCCTTGATTACCAATAATCAGTATTACAATCAGCCCTGAAAAAAAAAAAAACCCTACTCACTCTCTCACTCTTTCCCTCTCTTTGTATTGATCCAGTTAATGATTAACTGACCAGCTGACCAGTCCATCAGTTAGTCAGGATGGAGCAAACTGTCTCCTCACCTCTGCAATCCCACACACAAACACACAGAGAGCTGACGTTAGGAAACCTCCAGGACTAGTCAGCACTCAGTGGACCATCTTGTGATCTGTGTGTGTGTGTGTGTGTGTTAGCGTGCATGCTTTCAAAGCCGCATGATGCAGAGGACGTCAACAGTTCCTCGGTTGCTGGGGAAACGAGTCATGAGGAATCACCAAAGAGACAAGAGGAACCTGCTTTCAAAATCAGCTGATGGTGACGAGATTCGTGCCAAGTTACAGCTCTGATGCTGTTCTTATTATCAGTGCTAAACATTATCACCGAAGTCTGCAGTTATCTAAAGATATCAGTTGTCTGGTTTTGAGTCTTACAAACACATTTTGTCAGTACAATTACAGTCTGTGCTCTAGAATAACAGAGGCCAAAAATATGGTGTGTGTAGCATACTGGCCCTAGGATTCAGCACAAAGTTTACCAATACTCCTTATCAGTCTGGTTATTCTAATAAACTCAAACATAAGCCTGACCCTTTACAACTATTTTTTTAAATGGATGGATGGATGGATCAGAGCTGTCTGATAGTGCAGCGTTTTCCTCTCTGTTTACTGAAATATAACAGAAAGAAGTTACATGATTTCATCTGTTGCAACTCAATCTGGTGTAAACCATAAAAACAACACACAACCAGCAAACTGACATCATCCGGGGTGAAGCCGGGAGACAGTAGAAGTTGTGAGGCATCATTCTGAGGGACATGATCTCGTGTCAATCTGCATCTGGAAACCTGTGACTCAATCACTCCACATGTGGTTTTAAAAATGAGTATCCACTATTTTCAGGCAAAGTTAGAACAGATTTGGTTTATTCATGGAGTGATTTTCTCTGTGGTCTGGTTTACAGCAGACATGGCTCAGTTAGAAAAACATACGCACCAGTCAGGACTAACCAATATTTGAATCACATGTGATAACAATCATAGGTTGACTGTCAATCAAATGTGATCAAACTACACCCTGATGAAGCAGCTCTGGCCGTGTTTAAAAACTGATGTTACCAACACTGACACAGCGCAAGGACGCTGTCAGTGTCTATGGGGCATGCATGCTAATATACAACAGTGAAAGTCAGCCGACAGTGAAATACGTTTCCACACGTAGAGAAGCTCCTATGTAATGTATACAGTACCACTAATGTGCTCCTTCTGTCAGTCTATCCTGATAAACAACACACAGCATTTTCCAGAAAGATGAGAACATGAGAATTACCATGGCAACAACCACAGAACCATCACGCAGACCCACCAGACCGGTTCTGACACACACACACACAAACACACACACACACACACACAGAGCCCCCTGTGGGTATTATAAAGGGCTGCAGGGAAGAAAACAATTAAGTGTTTTTATGTACTGACAAGACTTGTCAACGCAAAGAGTGCAACAATGTTTGTGAATGTGTGTGTTATGTCTGCGTGTGTGTCTCTGTGTGTGTGTTGTGTGTCTGAAAAAGAAGTAACTAGTGGCCTTCTTAAAACTCAGCTGTTCTCTCTCTCTCTCTCTCTCTCTCTCTCTCTCTCTCTCTCTCTCTCTCTCTCTCTCTCTCTCTCTCTCTCTCTCTCTCTCTCTCTCTCTCTCTCTCTCTCTCTCTCTCTCTCTCTCTCTCTCTCTCTCTCTCTCTCTCTCTCTCTCTCTCTCTCTCTCTCTCTCTCTCTCTCTCTCTCTCTCTCTCTCTCTCTCACAGCAGCTGACAGACTGAAGAATCTGGAGAGAGAGAATAGAGGAGGAGGAGGAGACAGCTGTCAAAACACACTGCACAAGTGTGCGTGCACACACACACACACACACACACACACACACACACACACACACACACACACACACACACACACAATAGTGGAATGTGCTTGGTCAACACGCAGTCTGAAGAGGCCATATTAGCTTTACACTGAGCTAACTGCTAACAGATGACAACAGTCCTGTGTCCACTGCAGGTCCAAGCATGGTTAAACCACACAAGGCTAAACCAGGGCAGATACACAGATACTTTCCTAAAGGAAATTAAAGCATCCAGGAGCTTTTTTGATACAGACAATACAAACCAGGTCAAACCAAACAACTCAACCAATAAGAACTAAGGTGATAAAAAGGCTATAATAGTTAGTAACAATCAAACGAAGACAAAAATGACAATAATATTAAAATAATACCAGCAATGATGAATACAAAACAGCGGACAAAATACTACATATAATAATAATATAACAAAGTCCTGTTGTGATAAAATGAGACATGATTAAATTAACCATCACAACACTTAATCAATGGGAGCTGTGCATGAATGTGCACAGGCAACGTGCAAGTGGAGGTTTTGCAAATAGAGGTGAACGCAAATGTGAAACCAGACCAGGACACAGAGCAGGACTGAGCAAAAAAATAAAAATCCACTTCTGAACTTTTGAAATCAACTTTTCTGAATTGTGTCTGACCTGATGTGATGACCCATTATCTCAGTGAATCAAATCATTTAACAGGACACAAGGATGCGAGTCAGACAGATTGCCACAATGTCAAAATGTCTCTCTCTCTCTGACCAGATAACGATTGCCATTTTTGCTTGACAAATAACTTAAAATTTTTATCAATTATCAGCAGTATTGTTAGTTAAGCTTCTATCACATAATCGATTAATTGACTGGCTTTTTAAGCACTATTTGAATCCCTGCAGCAGCCAACAACAACAGCTCTGCTATCTGTGACCTTTGTATTTTTTTTTTTTTTATTGAACACAACTTGTGATGATGAGGATGTAGAAATATCTTTTACAGATCTGATTGTGAATGCTGTTGATCAATTTTCTGTCAAGCCACAAATTGATTTAAAGACAACTCATTCAGAGATGCATGACAAGGACGAAAAGCATGTGAAGAGCTTCCGCACATCATATTAAAATTATTTGACAGATGCCTTTGTCCAGAGAACCTTACTGTCTTCTCTCACATACAAACATGGACCCGTGGTCATTTCAGGTTCCTTGTTTTCCTTGCTACGGAGCTGTGGAATATCGACTTTTATTTTACTGTTATATATTTTAAAATCATTTTAGTCCTTATTCTTTTTAATATTTGCAGCTATCCTTGTGTATTTTTATGCAATAACAATAAAGTATCTCTTTCTCCATCTATCTACTCAAGCACAGGAGGAGCTGGGCTTCAAACCACCGACACCATGATTGATGACCAGCTCTGCCATCTGAGCTACAGAAGCTTAGATCTTTGCTATTTCTAAACATAGAAGGTCGTTTTGAGAAAGTGAATGTTTCATGTTATAAATCCACTGTAATCAGTTCTCCTAACTCCTCTTACAGCCTTGATTGCAGAAAAACCTTCCTTCATTTCTTTTCTGTCTGTGCAGTACTATGAGAGACATCCACAGCAGGCAGGTAGCAGGTTAGAGTGCCTTGCTTGGGGACACGTTGACAGGAAAGGACACGCTGCTGCAGCAGGCTTTCAACCTGTGACCTCTCTATGTCTCAAACCGAGAGATGACCCTTTACTGACAGAGCAACACAGGTAACATATAGACAGTATTATGTAGGTATGAGATATTGTGCATACATGTTTAACAGAGAGAGAGAGACAAACACGTGTTGACCGTGCTGACTGCTGCGTATCTGAGATGCATGATGATACCTTATGATACAGCGATGGTGAAACGACTGCAGATGTTCAGCCTTTATGCTTCAGGTGATGTCATGAGCTGCAGAATGTGATCTGAACATGCCTGAAGCTGTTTATTTCACATTAACCTCTATTTAAAGGACGGTATCATGTTTTACACTCCTGGATGTGTCGACCTGCACAGTCGCTACAGATACAGTTTCAATTTTTCCAGCAGCTGAAAGCTAAAGGTGCACATTTATATGTTCTTCACGTTTCTTAATGTGTTTTTTCAAACATGACCGCGAGACATGACAGAGCAGGTCCGCTGAGGCTTCTGCGGAGGGGAGTGGCCATGATTCACCTCCCACACACACACCCACATATTACTGGATTTTCTTTAAATACCTACTTACTTCTGGGTTACATAATCACACCAGCAGCTGACTGTCTTAACAAAGGCCCCAGCACACAGGCACTGCAGCTCTGAACACACTGGTAGTCCCTGTCTACATCCTCTGTGTATTTAAACAGCCTGTAGTCTGCACCAGACGGTCTCATTACTGACACTTAACTCACAGATGAGAAGACGTCTTGTTAATGTTTGAAGAAAAATGTTTTACGTCTGTTCTATGTCTTAGTCTGGGCTGAAGAAGACAAGTCTGAATATGAAAAATATCTGGAGTTAGAAAGAGGTGAGCTTATCAGATCTTTGTAGGCTGCCCCTCATCTCTGTTTGAGGCTCCAGGCTACATTAGCTCCTACTAGCAAACTACAACTGACACACTCTCCAAACTGTCTGCAATCGAGTTGCATTGTGGGTAGTAAAGGCACAAGGTTTTCACAAGGAAGAATGACATTATGTCTGGTTTTGCTGCATTTGTTCTGATCCTGTGTTTTTTTTAAATTGTACATCAACCTGTGGATCGCTCTGTGAATTTGCGTCTTTGGTTTTAAAGCTCATGTTCAACTGTCACATAAGGACATAATGTTTGTTATGGCCATTAGGTGTTCCTCTATACTTGACAAACTGATGCTGTGAAACTGATTGTCGTATCTAATTCTGAATACAAAAGCAAACAAAAGTATTTCCCATAATGTCTGAGGGCTTCGTCAGCATTAAAGAGCTAAGACCGACCTGTAACCTAATCCAGGGTAAAACAAGGGCACATGAGGTCTCACTGAGTTGCTTCAGAGAGAGGGAGAAAGACAGAGATACAGGAAGAAAGATCTTAAGGAGAAAAATGATCCAAAACCAGCTGAAGAAACTCGGCATAAAGGAACAAAGACAAACAACACGGAAAAAAAAGAGAGATGCACTGAAAACTGTCTTGGCAATTTTTCTGGCTCATTTTTTTCTCCTGGAGCACATTATATCATACATTATCTATCTATCTATCTATCTATCTCTCTCTCTCTCTCTCTCTCTCTCTCTCTCTCACACACACACAAACGCACACACAGCCTGGTCCACAGAGAGTTAATGGAGCTAATTAGTTCCGTCATGATCTCACTATCTATAATGAAAAGAGAGAGACAGTGAACGATCACACTGTGGGAAGGAAGGAACGGAGGGAAACATTTCTCTTGGGTCACTTACATGATGTCACACAGAGACACACACATATATGCATAAACACATAAACACACATGGAGTGATTTTCCTCCCTATTTTTCTGGCCCAAAGCCGAGAACACAATCCAACTGTATGTGTCTGCATTGCACTGTGTTAAGCTCTGTGTGTGTGTGTGTGTTCCTGTATGTGGGTGTAAGTGTGTTTCTGTTTACCTCTGGTCCCGGTCGCCATGTCTGCCACCTTCTGAAAAGCATCCAGGAAGGCTCCGGTGACCACGATGGTTGTCCTGAATCAAAGACAAACACCACTAATATATTAATCCATTAAGTACACAAGAAGTATTGTGAAAATTGCAGTGAAAATTGTCAAGAAACTACAATTCTTCAGATTATGTCTCTCATCAAAACACACAGTTGAGACCAACTGCAACAGCACTGTAGTGTCAAGCTCCAGCCCCCATACAAGAGAATTGGGAACCAGTTCATTATGGGTCAAGGTGTCACAAACAAAAACAGAGAAATCTGGATAGATACGCTCATGTTCAGGACAGGTTATAATTTAGTGGCACGTGGGAGCGTTGTGAAAGTATGACATGTTCTGAACAGGTTCAGCGACCAGCATTTGAAAACTGGTCAAGGTGAAGTTATGAAAATATTCCAAACATGAACTCTGTCTGTTCACCTTTTTTTTGCAAACTGAGCTCTGGCAGAACAAGAAGCCAGAAAAAAAAAAACAAATTAGATAAGACCAAGAAAACACAATGCTCAAATGAGTTTACACTTTATTTGTGTTGATCAGTGGTCTCCAATCAGGCGGATACCAGGCCACAAATCATTTGTTACTGAATCAAAAGGAAATAATAAGATAGAGCAATAAAAGTTGAATAATTATTATATAACTTTATAGGATATTACAGGTTTTCTAACGTCCTCTTCCAGTGTCTGTACTAACGGGTTGTGCAGAGCAACTACACACTGTAGTTGTAAGCTCTGCAGGGCTGGTGGCTCAGATAGTCAAATGTACAACTGCTGCTATATCAATGTGTCAATGCAAACACTGCAACATGCAAACAACATCCCTGATGAACATACAACATAAATTCACAGAAATGCACTTAAGTAGCAACAGCAGCAATATTTTTGTTCCAGACAAAAGCAAAGCAAAGCAACGTGGTTTCTACGTGGTAACAAACTACTGTTGCTTGCAAATCAAACACACAAAAAAAGGATGACAATTTCTTTCACACTAGTGCCATTCGCAAACACGGTTGAGGGTGTTCGCTGGTGGGAAGCCAGTGAGGGACTGGGTGAAGGGGTCTGACAGGTGCCTCTCAGGAGTCTTTCAGACTGTGACTTTTCTTTTTGAAAATGTATTTATGCCAGTTGGCTTCAAGTAGGATTTCCACAGTTCCAGTTTTAAAAGTGCAATACAGAAGCAACTGGAAACGTTAGAAGATAACGGAGAAATAAAAGTCAAAGAACCAAACTGATAAGCACAATCAGCACAGTATCAGACTAAATGTAGTGATGCTCAAAGGAGAATTTGTTATGGTATTATCTGGATAAGACTGGATAACTTTACTCTTGTAGGATGAACAGCAGATTTCAATGTGAGTCATGACCTTTGTTTACTTATAACTAGACAGACTGAACGAAAACAAACAAAATACAAAAGATTTCTTCCCTGGTTGTGATCAAAGTAGCGCAGCAGCAGGCGGATCACAGTCTGCAGCAGAAGACACATCACAAACAAACCTCTTCAAAAAGAAAAATAAAGGACTTTTATTTTGGAAGCAGGATAGCTGGAGCCACATGAGAGGCCAGTCGCCCTCAAAGGCCAGTGTTAGGAGTGCAACTGGAGACCTCCTGACACACACCCCACCACCATCATCATCATCATCAATGGAGCTATTGTCTGTGTGTGCGTGTGTGTGTTCTATTACCAGTCGGGTCTATGTTTCCATAGCTGCACACACACACACACACACACACACACACACACACACACACACACACACACACACACACACACACACACACACACACACACACACACACACACACACAGTCATTAGCCCTGAAAACCTAACTAAGAAGATCAGATGACAGTGCTGTCAAAAGTTTGTGTATGTGCGCGCGTGTGTGTGTGTGTGTGTGTGTGTGTCTGTCTGCCTAATCTCAGTGGAAATTCTCTTTCATATTTAAGACCAAAGACTTGACACCCATGCACAAACACACACACACACACACACACACACATTTTCTTCTAAAAAGTCAAAGTTTGCATTGTGTAGTAATGAACAACAATTTCCTGTGTGTTTGACTGAAATAACAAAACGTGACCCACCACCAATGATCCTACCAACAAGAGCCGTGAGGATCATGAAGTACAGGAAACTAAAACACTTACAACATCTGGGTTTAAAACTAATACCAAGTCTTGGTAGAGGAAACAAAGTTAGAACACACTACAGCGGCCTCAGGTTCTGTCCTATCATCAGAAGCATTAGCAGACACTAATTATGATTTTTTTTTTCTTGACAGTTGAACTCCTGGATTTCTTTATGTGCCTTGAGGTTCTGGCTGTGCTCAAGTACTGATGTTACCTACACTGACACAGCACAAGGACGCTGTCAGAATCTATGAGGCATGCACACTGATATATGACAGCTAAAGTCAGCTGACAGATGATGACACAGTTTACCTGTGTGGAATCTTTTAATTTTTTATTGTGACCTTATTTTTGAAAGCATCCTCCACTTTACTTGTGGAGCATAAAACGTTTGCACAGAACTGTAGAGGATTTCATCCCATGACAACAATAAAGGTCACAGTCGGGAGATTTGTGGTGGGTCCTGTGAGATCCCAGTCACACTGCAGCTGTCTGCACTCATGACTCCATCTTTTTAGCCACAGTTATGTCAGTTTAACGACGCCTGCTGCGTCTAGATGTGGTTCTGTCTGAAGCCTTTAGACTTGTTAACTCACATGAACCATGTGAAGACTTGTTCTCGTCTGAGCCACAGCAGTTCTTTGACAATAAACTCATTAAATGTTTCCTGCAGCAAATCTGTTTAGACTTCATTAAACTATGAAAAGTTGGGAGGGAGGTATGGACTAAAGTCTAAAAGATCATGCCTACTAATCCCAGTAATGTTTTATTAATCTGCCAACAAATAGGCAAACCCCGAACGCCTCGTTTTCATGTTTCAGATTTGAGAAGGAATTTGATTTTTATGGTGGTTTAAAGAACAAACACAACTGTGGTCTGGATTAGAGCTTTACGTGTGCAATGTCTGCTGTGTGTCCGCAGCAGATCTTTTAAGTAGCATTAAAAATTAGAGCAGTTTGAACAGCATGGATGTCCTGTTTGTGCCTACATCTGTGTGGAGCTGGCTGACTGGCAGGGATAATGGACTGTGACCGGCTTGCAGCAGGCACAGCGATGCTTATCAAAGTAAACTGGCCTACTGGGAAACACAGCCATTATACTGTTATTACACTGAGCCGGCTACTGGGTCACCGTGCATGTGTGTGTGAGAGACAGAGAGCGTCAGAGTCAGAACACATGCAATGCTCATGTAAAGTATATAGCAATAATCAGAATTTGTTTTGTAAGGATGTTCTGCAGGGTTACAGTAGGTCAACTACTGTTAGCCGCCATTATGAAAATATTTTAATAAAGCCGCTATTCACATGTCTGTGTTTTGACACCAAGACAAACTTCTCACAGTTCTGCCGAAATATCATTTTAAAACAAAAGGGTACAAACACTTCTTTCAAAAAATACAGAATAAAATGAGCAAACTGAGACTTGAATGGGGCAAAACGTAATTCAACAATAGGGTAAAAGTCGAGATAAGACACTTCACTGTGATTTCCACAGAGCTGTAAAGCGAAGGTGGAATATTTCAACTCTGCTGTCACCATAAAAACACTTGCATGAATTTACCAAAAGACATTAAGCTTTAGGGAAAAAAGTATTCACTCTTTCACTCAGTAAATGTCATATATTTCTTGAGTGTGGTTACTGTTCAGACTTTCACTGTCTAACTTAACTGAATACGAAATGACATGGTTCAGGATCTCTTACCACCTCGGCAACACAATTTGGAGAAACATCACTAAGCCAGGTTAAACACTTTTTGCTGAACAACCCTGTGTTTTTTTGGCCAGAGCTGAGTGTTTAATATCTGTCTCAACATGACCTTACATGGTTTTCACGCCAAGTTTGCTAGTGTGCAGAGACGAGTCATTATTTCCGAGGAAGAGGTCAGCTGTGTCCTCTCAAGCAGACACCACAGTGATTTTCTGGTTGTGCAGAGAGTTCAAGTAAACTGAACTTTGACTCCAAATACATCGACATACACAACATTCATCCAGTGGGAGTCTGGCATTGACAGGGGATTGGTGTTAGGGCGGCAGCTATTTTACTGTAGAGAAGAAAGAAAGGAGGAAAAGCAACAGCGGAGCAAACTCATTCAGGGTAAAAAAGGTGTGAAGATGTGAAGAAGTGCAACTCTACTCTCCAATCCCACCAGGACTTGAGTAAAGAAATGTAAGCGAAGCAGAATATATCATAGAAGACCTGAATACTAAGTTAGAAAATGTATACTGTGGTCATTCACATGTAGCATCCTAGCTGTTTTGTTCTGGTCTTCAACTGTGCACTGGTGTCATAGGTAATAGACTTGACTTATAGGTTATTATAGGAGTTAAGTCTGGGGAGGCTGCTCCACAGGTATAAATGCAGCACTTATAATGATGAGGTGTCAGAACTGACTGGGAAAAATATGATTTCTGATTGGCTACAGCCGTGGTAGAGAGCAGTTATATGCCCTGCTAAGTCAGTGGTGTCAGTTAGAGGCAAAAATTAAAAAGGTGCACGTGTGTGTGTCTTACCTGAGCTGTGATTGTAGCTTGGCTCCTTTGGTTAAAAAGTCCTCCCAGGTAGGATAACTGGCCTGCAGCAAACACACAGAACACAACGGCATTAAACCTCCAGCAGCATCATTCAAGTCTGACCACAAGAGGATTCAGAGAGTTTAACAGTGATGTTAGCCCTGAAGCTTCAACAATATGTATTTCATACCAATAATCCTGAAGAGCTTATAACCTATTATCAAAGCATTAGTGTTAAACCTGTTTGGTAATTCTCTGGAGCGTACACACCCAACATAAACACTTTGTGAAAATGGACATTATGATGATACAAATGAGATATTGGATTTCATTTACTTATTAAGTTAATGCTTAATACTTTATTTAAAATTACTGACAGAGGTGTCATATATGAACTTGGCAGCAATAAAAATCCACCAAAGAGTGTGTTAACAGACATAAGGGAAATGATGGTGCTTTGACAGATCATTAGAGCCTCAGTATGAGTGTTTAAACCAGTGAGGATCATTGGACTGAAGTGAAATGAATTAGAGATCATATCTAAAGAAACATTGGAATAGAAAAAAGCACAGTGGTATGATGATATAAGAGCAAGAAAAGAAAACATCAAGAAAGAAGAGAAACATGAAACATTTAATGACTATTATATATGGAAATTAGTGCTTTGGCTTGATAGATGTCTTCAACAGACTGATTACCAAAGTTGTTGTGAACTAGTTTTCTGTTGACTAATCTAACATCGATTTTACAGCTTTCACTGATTTTCTCTGAACAACAGCAGCAGCTCTGAACAGTGTAAAACCAGTCAACAGCTGACTGCTTCATGTTATTTTTGGCTCCACTGGGTTTCACATGAACAGAGAGGCTGTGGGCTCTTAGGACAACCATTAACATACAGAGGCAAAAACGAGGAAGCAGAGCCTAATGCAAGCAAACCAGTGCAGCTGTCACTCAGCTGTGATCGATTGTCCATGAAACCGCAGCAATTTCTCTGAGCTCATCTCAGCATTTCCGGGTTCATTTCAGTTTTATCAATATTGATAGGTACATTTCCATTCACCAAAAGTTATGAAACCTTGTGTATGAAAAGAACTGTGTGGAAATGCCACAATAAAGCCAAATTATAGGGAAGAAAGTCAGCATATCAAAACAGACAAGATATGATAAATGCTAATGGAAACTGATTTTTTTCTGGTCAAGTATGAAACACATTCGTGGTACCTGCTTCTTCTTCTATAGACCACACAGACATGTCCTTAGGATCTATGTAAAAGAACATATTCTTGATGGTTCAAGAATATTCTTGATAAATCAAGACAGAAAATGAAGAACAGCAACTTCCCAGAGCCCAAGATGATGTCAAACTGCTGGTCTATCAGTGCACACAAAAAACAACCTGTGAATCATCACAATTCAGAGGCTGGAACTAGGAAATATTCTGCAGTTCAGCTTAAACAAAGGCATAAATGTTTGATCGATTAACCAAGTAGCTGCTGAGTGATTTTGTCACTTCACTAATCAATTAATCTACTAATCTTTTAAGATCTAAATCTCCTCACCTCCATAACAGGTAGCTGATGTTAACACACTGATTCACTTTTTACTTAGTTTGTCTCAAACTAACGCAACCTTATAATGCAAAGAAATGGAAGTAATTTCTTACTACTTTGCTGAAATCATCAATACAGCACAATATCAGCAAGGTGTTCAAATGCTCTAGATAAGGAAAAAGTAGTTTTATTATTACATTCTTCTGCAGAGATCAAAATATCTCTTCCTTCTTTAGGAATTAAAAGCTGCCTCTGTGTCTGTTTTCTGTAACAGCAGCTGATCGATTATGTAATCTAAGGCTGGTTTGTGCTGCAGGCTCCGACCTTGGCTTACATCTGTGACCAGCAGCTGCTGGTGTGGTGTTCTGGTTATTGAATTAAAAACACAGGAAAGCCCTGTTGGAACGGAGGGCCGAATCCACTTTCTCTCTCTTCAATTTTCCTGAACCCAGTCACCCCGTCTGTCCTCTGTCTCTGCCGGTCCACCAGAGAGAGGATAATACCGATTTAACCCCTAACACCACACCATTAGCCTCTTAGCTCCACAGCGCTAAAGCCGTTAGCCGGCCCCTGCTTCACAGCTAGCAAGGCATGCACACGGCGTGGGGCTGACAGGTTTACTAGCTGCAGGGATTTAGCACTGCGTGATGAAATACTGCAGGTGGCTGCCTGAATGCCTCAGCGAACGACTAACAGTGTACCTGTGATAAACGCAAGAGGAAGAAGGTGAATGGGAAAAGATCACACTCCAAAAGCTTTACTGGCCACTGTAACTTGGGGGGGGGGGGGGGATAACATAAGCATAATAATAAGTACAATTTAAGATGAAGACATTTAAAACTCAGAAGTTGTTTTATAGCATTTCTCATAAAAGTCATGTTTTTTGCAGCTTAATCACTGATGATATGTTAATAAAATACATTTCAGTAATTTCTAGACATTAGATGCAAGACTCTTGATATAAAACAGTTCTCAGCTGAAAGCATTCATAGCATATTGTAATCTTTCCCAAACCTCATCTCATGCAAGAGTTTTTTCAGCACTTTAGTTTCAGAACATCCATGCCTGGAAAATTGTTTCATGTACTGTATAAATCTGCTTTGAGTTGTATGGAATAAAATCTCTTGTGCCTCACAGATCTCCCACTGACATCTTGTTACATTTCTGTCTGCATATACTTTGTATATGTTCACAAGGGATGTTTACCCAGAACCATTCAGAACAAGATGCTTGGCTCAGTACACATCTGTCTTCAGTTCAGGGAAACCTGTGATCCAACATTTATGGTCAAATTAGCGTGATACACTTATTTACATCATAGCATGTGTACAACATAAAGTTGATGTAAGTGGGTCAGAGGCAGCAGAGCCTGCCAAGTGATTTAGATCTATTATTTGGGAGTGTTATGGTTTCCCAGGACTGAAAAGTGTCAATGGACAAGAAGCATTAAAGGCATATTGACATGTGTTGTTTTTATTGATCTTATTTGACCATATGCTAACAGTTGAATGCCTAACAACTAAATACAATTACGGCCAATGAGTGATCATTTAATGTTTTTCGTAAAAACAAAACTCCTGCATTTCTTTTGTACTTCCTGTTGTACCGAAAACTTATCAAACCATAACCACCAACCTGAGGTGTGCACCTGCTGCCAGCGTGCTACACTGTAGATCTCGTGAGCACTGTTCACAGGAGTATTATCACAGTTCAGTAGCTTTTATCTTTCACTTCCTCACTGTAACACTGGCTGTAGGACTGCATCAAGTTATTATTTTTATCATCAATTAATCTGCATTTTATTTACTCAATTATTTGATAAATTGTTTAGTCTATAAAGTGTGCCATGTCTCAGAGCCCAAGATGACAGCTTCAATTCAAACCAACCAGTCCACAAGCTGAAGATTTTTAATTTACCATCACATAAGACAAAGAAAAGCTGAAGTGAAACTGAACCAGAGAATATTTTGCCTGAAAAAAAGACTGAAACAATTAATTGATTATTCTGTTGATTGACCAATCAATTAATAAACTAACCCTTATAGCTCTAGCAAGCTGTAACATTATCTAAGTCACTGTTCAGTGTCATATAATACAAAATGTCTCTGTGCTTATATTTCAGTCTATGCAGCTCTTGGAAAGCTCCTTTTTGTTCCCTCTCCACTTCTCGCCTAAACCTAAAATTCTGCCAGGATTTGTTGTGACTGCCAGGAATGTCACAGCCAGTCGCAGACAAAATATCCCAGCACTGGTTTTGCAGCAAGCTGAGCTGAAAACACCACAGACAGCCAGATATCAGGGTCTGCTGCAGCTTGATACTGAGACCTTTGAAGCAGCGGTTGCTAAATTAGGGTCCTAAGACCCACAAGGGTCACTGATGGTGTCTAGAGGGATCCCAAAGACAGCTGCAAACAAAACAGCTGTCGACTATCATCTGGCTGGACAGCTACTTTTATATCTGAACTCCACTCCAACTCTCGAGTCAGAGGGAGAATGAATGAAATGTTAGTCTGCGCAAATCACTTCGGTCTTTGATTTTATTCGAGGGAGACTGGTCCAGTCTGCAATATGTCAAAAGTCAAGACAAATGCTGATCACAAATTCCCAAACTTAAAAATTCAGTGTGTTAGAGAAGGGCTACTCTTGAATTCAGCAGTGGGTGTTTTGTAGAAAAAGCTAATTATTCTTTCAGTTGTTTTAGAAGTGAATTTCCCCTCTGTACCAGCTAGTTTTAGTTTTAAAAAGAAGCAGAATTCAAATTAGAGCCTGACTGATAAATCTGCACATCATCTTATCATAGATGTTTCAGTTTCTATGTAAATGTTTCTCAACTAATAACAAGAAACTGCAGCACAAGTTAACATACAAACAATATCTCCATTACATTATTTAGAAGAGGACAAGAAGGTAGTGGTCATACTTCTCTAATCAAACAAACCTTATGAAAAGTATATGTTTAAGTTATGTTTATAAAAGGTTTTATCAATTAATCAAAAGTCTCGCAGCTGAAGAATCTTTTAGGTCATTTATCAAGTAAAAACAACAAATATTTACCAATCAACTAAATTCCCAGCTTTTAAAAGTTGGTTTTATCGGTGTTGGGCCTGGGAACTCACAATAATAACTTGTTTTAAACAGACAGTATTTTATACATTTAACTCAACCAGCTTTGGAACCTGCCTGAGACGCTGCACAGCTGAGTGGAAAACGGTCTCCATGCTCCACGAGCACAGACACAGGAAACCCTATTGACACGGCCTCGGGTCCCCACGTATAGGAGGTATACACAGTGTTATCTTATCTGCTTAGTCAACCAGACAGCATGAACAGGTATACTGTTATTTTAGTCTGTGTGTGTGTGGAGTCACCTGCCAGTGGGGTCTAATCCTGGCGTGATAATCCTGACTTGCTCTACTGACCGACAAAAAGGCAGAGACGGAGACAGAGCGCTGTGGACGGACCGACGTGACATGTCAGGAGAGTGAGAACACTTCTCTGCTGACCTTTCTCTGAGAGTCCAGAATGACTCTATAAAGACCAAATCAACTAGTCAGTCAGTCAGTCAGCACGCTGGCAATTCATTCATTCATTCAGTCAGTCACAAAGAGCCGAGGGAGCTGGAGGAGGGCTGCAACTAACAATCATTGCTATCCTTAATTTATTTGCTCAGTTAAATAATTAATCAATTTAATGTTTGGTCTAAAAATGTAAGAAAAAAGTGAAAAATTTCCATCCTAATTTATAATAACCCAGGATAAGGTATTCAATGTGCTTGTTTTGTCCAACCAACAGACCAGAGGTGTGTGTGTGTGTGTGTGTGTGTGTGTGTGTGTGTGTTCCTCCACGAGCCTCTACAACCTACATTTACCCATGCTACCCTTCACTACAGAAACGCTGTGCGTCCTCACAGAAGTGTAATCCCCACATAACTCACCTACCACTTTCACTGTGGCAGCCAATCAGATGATCTCAATAAGCCGGGGCTAAAAATGCTGCTCTGTGTAAATGCTCACTTCCTCACCAGAGACAAAACTTACCTATTTCACTGCAGCTATCAGGTTAATTCAGAGCCTGTTGTTAATGCAGCTTACAGAACTAAAAGTCTGTTCAGGCTGATGTACACGGTGCTGCCTGAGGAGCTGAGCCTGTGTGCAGAGGAAATTCAAACCTTTCCATCTTAACATTTCTGACTAAATGGTTGCAGGAGGGAAAATGTCTTGGTTTGAGATGTATGGGAAAATGAATGACCTTCCTGTGTCACAGAGCAGAGAAAGAATGTGATGGTGCAAATTCCTCCGAAACCAGTTTGAGAGTGAAACCTGACGATTACACACGACAGAGGATAAGATCTAAACTATCACTTCTATTTTACCTTCCTTCCGTCATTTACACTCATGTTTACCCTGTGTCTTAGCCCCTCACACACACACACACACACACACACACACACACACACACACACACACACACACACACACACACACACACACACACAAACACACACACACACACACACAAACACACAAACACACACACACCAGAGCAGAGACAGGCAGGTTGACAACTCGTTATGTTAAGTGCAATAAAAGCTTTCAACAAGTGTTACAAATCCCTCTAAAACCAAAGACGGACAGATGTCGAGCCCAAACGTCTGAGAGTTCGGCTGAAATATCGGCGTTTTTTTTAAAATATGCAGTCTGTCGACAGCGGTGAGGACGGTAGCTGCTCCGCTGCTGTTACAGCTACAGAGAAGCCATCATGGTGATGACGGAACATGTCAGCTGGAGCAATGATGTGGGTCACTGATGTGTTTTTAATGGTTTTGGACAACAATGGAGCTTCTATGATAGAGAAGGAATAAGATATCTCTGGCTTTGGGTACACAGAAAAAAATATGTTAGTAGAAGAAAGTAATTGTTGGTTTTTGTCTTTCCATGGGAACTGTTGGCAATGAGAAACAAACTTTGTATCACCAGACTTGCAAAGCGCTGTTTTGGTTATATATACATTTGTTTATTGCCTGACAACGCATAATTGAAGTTTAGAAGTTCGCTTAATTCTGACTGTGACGCCCAAAATACATATTAAAAAAAGAAAACACTGGACTTTTTGTCCTGTATCTGGCAATTATGTTTCAGACAAAGAGTCGCCATGCTAAAGTAACAATGCTGAGGCAACAGAGAACGAGGGAGAACGAGAGAGGGTGAGAGAGGTTGAGGCTGCTCAAACAGCAGGTTGATGGGTTTGTTTAACATTGTGTTTGAGTAACACTGGTTGACTCAAAGAAAAAAGGAGAGAGGGGAAAGTAGACAGGTAGGGTGTGTCAACATCAGGTTAATGGTTTGTAAAGTGAGGACTATGAGTTGACTGCTCGGTCCTTTATCTGTGAAATAATGAGGTTTTTATTAAGTGAGACAAACAACAGAGGAGAGCATGGACTTTCCATTCCTCTTATCATTCTTACATAACTCACGTTTTCTTTATTTAATACCAACAGCAGGCAGATCACTCCCATTAGCTTTGTTGTCCTTCACTCCATTCCCATTCGACTGCATGTAATATTTCAAATACCTCAGCTGTTCATAACGTTCAGTACATCTGAGAGGCTGAGAGCCACCTCACAGCTCTGTGACTGAGCCTGCAGCAGGTTGGTGGACCAGACTAAAATATGAACTGCACTTACATACACTTTTTTTAGTCCTATCGATCACACTACAAGCCATATTCACCCATTCACACACACATTCATGCTCTCTTCTACACATACACATGCAGCGCTTCAACCACACACTCATACACTGATGAAACAGCCATCAGAGGCAATCTGAGTTTCAGTATCCTGCCCAACAGCGCCAGGGATCGAACCCCCGGCCTTCTGATTCTGATCCTGAGCCACAGCAGCCGACTGGCAGACGTGAAGACCCACCGGCATTCCCCCCCCGTTTCTCAAAACAAACAAATACACACAAATACAAAGGCATATTCCCTAGGAGCTGATCAGATACTGATCATAAACCTTAGGTGACAGCAGCATCTGCATGGCATGGCATTTTTGAGATGGAGTCAAAATAATATTGAAAGTACATTGTATTTTACCTGCTATTTATTGATCTTTCCAGTTACTGGAGTTAATCGTCGTATGTGATGCATTGCAATATGTTTTATCTTGTAGTTCTGTATCAAAATGACACTCAACCACTTTGAAATTGTATGAATGAGTGTCACTGTCTTTAACCAACAGTGAAGTGATTTTATATTCTTTTTCCCCTCCTTGCTTCTCATTGCGTGTTGCCACAGGGAGCTGCTGGTGTGGAGAGGAAGAAGTAAACTGCAGCTGATCTCCATGTGACTTTTGTCTATTTCTGTTTCTTTGCATATTATTTGTGTATTTCTTTGTCTCCAGTTGTATTGGTCTGTTAGTGACGATGCATCTGTGCTTCCACTTCATCAAATTCTCAGAACAGCATTAGAAATCACTGCCACTTAAATTCAACATCTTTAAATCTGTCAAATTCAAGGCCAAGTGATGAAATTCTCGGCTTTTAGAATAAACTGCTAACTTATTTGCAGCATCTAATAAAATGACCCAACGTCACTTCCTTCAAGGCTGATAAAACGGTATGAATGCATTCAGCTGTGAATCCAAATAATTAACTCCATGAAGTAGATTTATCTATAACTGAAAAAATGCAGGTAGCAGCATCAGTGCAGAGGGATAGCGGTGTGTTTGTTTTCTATATCCACACCCTCTATTGAACTCCAAGCATCCTTAATGCCTCATCACCACCATCTCCCTCTCTACCTGTTGACTCATGTCCATTCATCCCTCTGCCTTCTTTCCAAACTTTTCTTACACAGTTCGACACGTCAGAACGGATCTGTTCGATCTAAAAGCCCTCTACAAATGAAGATGAGTAATGCAGCCTTTCTTAACTGAATTTGATTGGTTCTACTAGTATATTCTCAGTCAGTATCCCAAATTCCACACAGAGCCCAAGTCTGTATCGCTGCTCCACTAGAACTCAATAAAATTTCTCACAGGTCTTTATGAAAAAATTAAATGTGTTCCTGGGCTTTTCTATCTATATTCTAACCTACAACAGTATTTAAAGTTTAAACCTCAGTGATTTCAGATAAATTAAACAATGACTTTTTGTTGTTTGAATTTGAAAAACTTTTTTTCCAGCTCTGGAGTGTGCATATTATACATCATTATATAACAGTTTTTCCCTTATCCACAATATACACCCAAGCTCTCTTCTAATAGTCGGCTAATCTGTGCTCGAAAATAAAATAAAAAAAAGCAATTTCGCACTCCCTTTCCTTTCTAACAGTTCACTGCTCAGCAGGCTTCAGTCTCTCAGCCTGATGACCTTCAATCTGCGATAGTCTCTGGCTTGTACTAAATGATGTTTTTTAATGCTGCTAAAAACTAAAATATTGAATAAACACCTTTTTTTTATTTACCCATCTTGTCTACAAAAATGGAGTAAGGCTGGTTTCTGTAGAAATCTGCATGAATACAAATGTCAAGGTGTTAAATTAGGTTTTCATTGAGTGTTGAAGCTACAGTAGGTAACTCGTTGAACATCTTAACAGCACCGCAGAGATATTTACTTCTAACCTATCAGAGAGGGCCTGGGTAGAAACTCAGGGCTGAGACAGTGAACACAATGAAGACGCAGGCGAAGGGCGGGACGGAGATGGTTTGGTCAGACCTGAAGCAGTGTGTACATTCTGTGTGTGCATGTGTCCACACCCATATTCACCTGAGGCGGCCTATTTCGCTGGGCGCAATAAGACTTCTCTAAAATCAACCACTCCCATACACACACACACACACACACACACACACACACACACACACACACCTACCTATCAGGAACTATATAGTTTCATATCAGTGATGTGACTCAGCCTTCATGATATTACATCACATGGTGGTTTCTAGTTGCAGGGTGTGTTTTTGTATATACTGTTGTATCTACTGTTCTGTGTACTGGAGTTGAGCTGAGAGTGAGGTGGCAGCTGTGTGAGTTTGTGTGTGTGTGAGGGTAACTGTACACAGTTTTCACTAAGGTCCAAACAACTTGTGAGAAAAGCCTGTATTTTACTCTACACACACACACACACACACACACACACACACACACAGTTAATTATATATAGACAGGTCCGATTATAAAATACAGTATTGCAGTCATAACCACTGCTTACTATGGTCTGAGTGTGTGTTTGTGTGTGTCCATATGGGAATTGAGCGTGGATTTAGCTCGCTGTTGAAAGCTATTTGCTATTCTGCATGTACACACACACACACACACACACACACACACACACACACACACACACACACACACACACACACACACACACCTGCCATCTCACTCTCAGTTCACCTTCAGTACAGGACAGATAAAACACACACACGCACACGCACAGCACACACATGCGTAAACACATAATCCCGGACACAAGTGCACGCACACACAAATTTTAACTTCCCCCTCCAGGGGGAATGAGGGCAGGTCAACTGTTGTTTTGAGTGGCATTTCCCTTTAAAGTCAACAGTTAACAAGGAGAATAAATTTAATACTCGAACACTAATTGAATCCTCGTGAAGCAGCAAATTACATTGGGAGATGCTGGTGGGGGGAGGAAGTGAAGGATGGAGCGATGGGAGAAAAGAGGAAGAAGAGGAGTGGATGGAAGGGCATACAGCAGGAGAGGAAGGGGGGATTGAAGAGGAATGTAAAATAGGTGAAAAACATGAAGAAGACAGAGTGCACAATAGTAAGAGAAAGAGAGAGTGAGAGTGGAGGTATGTACTCAGCCTGTCAGGATGGAGGGATAGATGCAAGCAGAGATGGAGGAGTGTGGAAGGTCGATGGCTCATAATGTCACCCCTGATATAGCTGAGACAGAAATCAATAAGCCGTCTGTCTCTCTCCAGCAGAACCGAGGCTCCGTGATGCTTTACAGGATGCTGATTTTATTCTCAGCTGTGACATTTTTCTAAACACATTTTAATATATTTTTAGCACTACAGCAAAAAGACTAAAGACTAAAACCATGAGTGACATGATTGACAGTGTTCCCTCCTAAGGTTGTGCATATTTAAAGAAACTAGTTGTTCCACAGAGCTATGGACTGTCACTACCATATGTTTCAGTTAAGTGAAGCACAGACATCCAGTTAAAGCTTCAGGACAGACAGAGCAGAAACTGAACATCAGCTCATTAGAGCATCTACACCTGCAGTTTGTGTTCCTAACTTTCAAAAGCTTCCAAAACAACCTTTAGGAACACATTATAACAACTTGATTTTTATGATGTAGATGTTTTTCTTTGTTTATGCCATTTTATGCCTTTATTATGCGATAGGACAGTGAAGACAATGGGAAGGAAAGAGGGGCAATGACATGCAGCAGGAGTCCGGCCAGCCGGGGGTTGAACCAGGGACTCGCCTGCTCAGAGGCTTTGCACCCACATGGTGTGCACCCTGACCATTTGGGTGTGGAGTCACCTCGACGTAGACATTTTTCACATTGTGCAAAAACAAAACTTGACAGATTTGTCTCCAGGGTGTGACATAACAGATGCTGCATGGTCAAACAGGCCCACTCTCTTGACCCTGGGAGCACCTCCACACTAAAGCCACACTCAAACTGGATTTATTTCTCTAGAGGAGGTGAGGTGATTTTCATATTACATGCAGTGGTCAGTGATTTTAGTCTCATCCAGACTGCACATATGGGTAAGTTTTGCACCCATGCTCCAGTAATAGTTACAGCCATAATTACCTCCTATTTTTCTGCAGTCTTGCTGGCCCTCCTATGCAGGTAATGATGTTGATACAGGGGAGTAATACTGGGCGTAAAAACTGCTTTTCTTCTCAAATTAGCTTTTATGAGTCTCCTTGGATCTGAAGCCAAATTCTGCAGTCCCTCCCTGACTGTGACGGGATGGGCAGGGCTTCGAGGTCCATTTCACATGTTATGAATCCACTTTCTCCGTTACTGTGCCGCTTCATGTCATTGTCATTGTTTTCTGATTTGTAATCACTCTCTTTGAATGTTTTCACAGTTTCACAATTGCTTTCAGTAAAAACCTCATCTGCTGTTGATCTGCAGTCATCAGCCTTTATTGGAAGTGTGTTTAGCTCACTGCGTAGCTGTGAATCTACACATAATGAGGGCAGAGGAGTGACCGAGTGCTTGGTGCCAACTGTCGGGCCCTTACAATAACTTTTCAACACTTCTTTCTGTAACACAGTGCAGTGTGTACTCAGAGTACTTAGGTCGGATAACTTATGGAAATTCATATCACAACAATTACAAAAATGTCCTGCTTTTCTTTAAATGGCTCTTTGGTTAATTCACAAAATGACCTGTAATCTGCAGCCAGGCTCTGCGCCTTCGTGTCTGCTGACAGATTGTGTGTGAGCTCTTCACAGGCGTGTCATGATGCCCTAAGGGAAGATTTATCTGAACTGCAACTCTCTACTTAATTAGACATGACTTCTGAGAGAGTGTGTGTGTGTGTGTGGGTTGGGGGGCAGATGGCAGTAGTGCTCCCACTGGTTCTGTGCCATGTTGGTAAAATACCAGGATATGATGCCACAAGCTCTGAATCAATAGCACGTGCACACACACACACACACACACACACGCACGCACGCACACACACACACACACCACCATGACCATCCCTTTTCCCTGTTATCTGACAGCGGAAGTGACTTTTGTACTGCTCACTGTTCTCACCACAGGATGTCTGCAAGTTCCATCACGTTCAATCCGAAATGTTTTAGCTTCAGAATGAAATGAGAAAAGCCTCAATTTCCTCTACGTTCCTCATCCTGCAGAGATTCCAACCTGTGGCCTCTCAGGTGATTTACAATCACTCACAACAGCAAGGTGACCTTCCTGTCAGAGAGGCAGGTCCGTTTGAATCAGGATCAAGATAAAACTCACAGGTCGAAAATTGTGGTGTCTGTTGTTCAGAAAAACACAACGTCTAACCTTCAGAAAGCAGAAGTGCACTAAGGAGGGCTCTGCTCTGAATCCTGTGATTCATCTGATGATCCACTCTTACACAACATTCCTCTATGTTTTCATACTGAATCATCATCAAATGTGCAGTTGAAATATATACAGAAATCAACAAAAATAAAACATAACTTAATGCAAATGTAATTCTGTTCACCAGACCGTTATCATCATCATGGCTTGTCAATTTAATTAAAAGGTTGATGGTTTGTTCATCACATTATCTTCTCTAGTTCAGAAGTAGCTGGGAAGAGTCTTTCTGCAGGTCTTCATCCAGTATCATCCTCTGCTGCAGCTGACTGTAACTCACTATATTCTCTCATCTGTCATCTCACTGAAACTGAATCACTAACCGTCTCTTCTATTAGTCATGAATCACTTTGCCTTAGAAAGACTCCTAACTTCATATCCAACGATTCCCTCTTGATTTCTGTCTGTCATAAAACAATAATCTGCAACTATTTTGATAATCGTAATAATCATCTCACCATTTACTAAGCAAAGGTACCGCATGAGACTAAACTGAATATCTTTAGATTTTGGACAGTTGGTTGAATAAAGGACGCCACCATCTTTCACTACTTTGACAGATTAATAGATAATAAAGTAATGACAGATGCAGCCCTACAATATCCCATGGTTGCAAGCAGAGGCAAACAATGAATCTAATACACCTAATCATTAAACTGCTGTCCGACTCTGAGAGCACCGATCTCCATTGGTGGAGGGGCTGAAGCACAAGACTCCTTTCACCAGGAAAGTTTTCACGTTACGTCTATAATAACGTCCAATTTAGGGAGGCCAAGCGGCGAACGCAGCCTCATTCTCTGGCAACAGCTTTGAGACTTAAACCTTATAAAAAAACTGTTTTGAGAATCGGACACCATGTGGAAAAACAGAACTACTACTGTAGTAGTTTCACATAATTTTCATGAGTATCACAGCGTCTGTTTTTTTGTGTCATCCTGACAGTAACGCAGGGTATGCAGTTTTCCACACAGTGAGTCAATGGGGGAAAAAAAATGAAGCATGTTCTTGTGGATTATTTTCCATATTCTGAGGCAAATGACCGTCCACTACAGCAGCTGCCATAGGAAATCGAAAACATTGTGATTTTAACAAAGTAATGAAGTTGACTTTGTGAGCACAGAAAAACTACAGAAGGAAGTCTTCTCTGTCCTGTTGTCATTACAGATAAGTCAGAACAAACCTCCATCGACCTTCAGACGTGATGTTTATCCCACGATTGTATAGGTCTTATGGGAAATGGTGTTCATTAGAGGCTGCTAAAAACATAAATATCGAATAACAACAATATTAGATCACAACACTGAGTAGATCTTCCATCGGTATCTAAATACATGAAGCCTGCTAAATGACATACAGTTGACAAAGACTCTGTTCTGCAGCTGGGTTTTTAGTTGTTAGCGTTGTAACAAAAGTCAGTGGGATTTTGAATGAGGTTTCCTTACGTCTGGAACAGAACCTGGACGTTCTGGTTTCACTTTGGCTCTCGACTGAAGAACTGTGACCAAGATATGAGGAACATTTTAACTGGAAAACATCATAACACTAAATTCCAAACAGTAAACTTGATTGAAAATGTATATGTAACAATAATTAGCGCAAAAAACAATACAAAAAGACATTAAAATGCAAAAATCTCCTTCGCATAGCAATATTAGTTGAGTATGACTCATGGCTGTTACTTCCTGACCAGTGTGTACATATAGTTGTCAATATATTTGCGAAAACCTAAAACCAGACAGTAAAATCAGTCGTGTAGACGTACGTAAAGACACTAGACCAAGAACTCCTATACCAGCAGAGCCTTTGCTTGCTATTTTGGACAAAACGTTGCGTTCAGGGTCAACTTGAAACAGAGGCTGATAATGATGAACATCTGAGAGCAGTGAAACACAGACAGGCAGACAGGCAGCAAAGGGCAGCCTGCTTAACAAACATCAAAGAGCACACAGCTGGCAAAATCCACCCCCATCCAGCCCTCTTACCCTCTCACATGGCCCACTTCCAGTTTTAACCTCTGCTCATTCATTACCCAATCAACATCACCAGCCCTCATCATACCCCGTCGCTCAACATCCAGCCTTTAATAACCTATATTTCAGGGTTTTTAAATATCTTAAACTCATTCAGTTTCTGTGTTTTGAGGTTTTTCTCACCCACTTTTTTTTTTTTACCATTTTTTTCAGCTCTCCAGTACTTTATGACTCACAACCAGTCTAACATATGAGGTTATGACTGCAATGATAAAATGAAAAAAATTGGGCTGCAACTAATAATCATTTTCAATATCTATTAATCTGCCATTTATTTTCAAGATTAATCGATTACTCATTTTGTCTTTAAAATTTTATGAAATAGATGTGCCTGCTATCATTACCCAAAGCCCTAGATGACGTATTCAAACTGCTTGCATTAATAATATTCTGTTTATAATGAGATGTGTCAAAGAAAAGTGTCGGATCAAAACATCTGAGAATCAAATTAAAGACAAATCAACCGTTCAACTACTAGTTGCTGCTCTACAGGAAATGAAAACAAGCACATTATATTTGAGGAAGTGCAAATGTTAAAGTGAAGCAATGCAGGAAAATCTCCATGAAGAATGAATGGAGCAGCCAACTCAGGCCTGCAGAACCTATTCATTTTTATCAGCTCCACTTCATTAGGATTCATTTAAATATTTTGAAATCACTCAGTATGTAAAGTGTGTGATTTTTAGAGGAGAGGGTTAAAAAGAAACAATCACATGATGAAATGGAAACGCAGAGAAGAGGTTAAATAAAGAAATAGAAAAAAAAATCATACTAAAAATCATAATAATATATGTAAAATGTTCTGAAAATACAGGCAACTCCACTACTAAATATAAAATGCAAATACAGACAGTGAAAGAAGACACTGAGGGGACTTATAGGGGATAGAAGAGTTATTGTGAATTCATTTTTTACCTTCATGTCGTTCATGATGAGCTGGAAGAGCCCTCCCAAGGCGCTGCATTCCTTCTCTATACCCGCATCCATTTTTCCACAGGCTCGGAAAAATCCTCCTCAACTTCCCAACACGCAAACTTTTTACCTCCCCAAAAAAAAAAAAAATCCAGCCAAGTTTTGGAAGACTCCAACAGAAGAATCAATAGAGGCTCTTTATTTAATGTGGAGGGGGAGTTACAACACCCAGAGGGCAAAGTCCACCTTAAAAAAAAAGGAGAGAGAGAGGGAGAGAGAGATAGAGAGACACAGAGAGATAGAGAGACACAGAGAGAGAGAGAGAGAGAGAGAGAGAGAGAGAGAGAGAGAGAGAGCAGTGGAAAAGGAGGAAAAACGAGAAAAAACACACCGGAGTAAAATCCAGGTCGGACGTTAGGCTCCAGTCAGCCGATGCTACCAGCCGGCCAACTTGATAAACGTCCGAAAAACCACCACATCATGACTGAATCATGGAGCAGACTGTCTGGAAAATGTCTGGCAGTTTTTTTGTTTTTTTTTTTTTAACTTTAGCCGCGGCTGCTTTTAGTCCCGGGCTAAGGGAAGACGCAGCTAACCGCCGGGAGCTAACTTGGCTAGCTAGGTTAGCGTTAACTCCGTTAGCAACCTGTGACTGTGAGAGTGTGTGTGTGTCTATATGTGTGTGTGTGTGTGTGTGTGTGTGTGTGTGTGTGTGTGTGTGTTTGGCTTTCCAAACGAAAACACACACACACGCAGCCCGCGATCAATCAGTCCGCCCAAATGAATCGATACTGCTCTTATCTGGCGCCCGGCTCGGATGTGAGTCCCCCAGTCGCTGTTTCCAGAAGCGCATCCGAGTGATTTCACGTTGTTTTCCAGCGAGTTTTTGACGACGGAGCCGCTTCCCTTCCCTCCGGTTACTCCAATGGGAGTCCTGACCTGAAGTGAATGAATATTTCCCTGAGCGCCGCGTCAAGGCTCCCTCACTGACAGACCACACATCCGGCCGAGAATTTCAAAATTAAAGCCTACAACCCCTCGCTCAGATTTGCATAGATAGAATTCAAAATCAAGTTTTTTATTGGGAGTTTTCTAAAGACTACCTACAGGCATATACTAATGAATTAAGTCATATTTCTTAAAAATCTGACCAAGCATTTCATACCTGCTATGCTGTACTCACTGATACCCACATGGCAACTAAATAAACAGCAAATCTGAATCTTTAGGTTTTTTGGGGGGCAGGGGGCACTCCTGAAGACCTTTTACGACTCTGTGGTCAGCCATCTTTTACGGTGTGGTCTGCTGGGGCAGCAGCATCTCCACTGCTGATCAGGAAGGCCAGCTCTGTCCTGGGATGCCCCCTGGACTCAGTGGAGGAAGTGGGCGACAGGAATCGAAGCTGTCATCCCTGTTGGAGAACACCTCCCACCCCGTGCAGGACACTGAGCAGCTCCGTCAGTGACAGGCTGCTGCAGCCACGGTGTGTGAGGGAGAGACACCGCAGGTCTTTCCTTCCAGCTGCTGTCAGACTTCACAACAAACACTGTGCTCAGTAACCACACACACACCAGAAACAGACAACTCACCACCGTAACAACCTCACGCATCTGTCAGTGTCCCACAAACACTGCTACTGTTGTTGTAAATATGTAATTTTTTGCATCTATATATTTAGTACATTATTATATTGTTGTTATTTATCTTTCCTAAATATCTGTTATTGCAGTTACTTGCAGCTTTCCTGTTCTCTGCACTGCCACTTTGCTGCTGTAACACTGTGAGTTTCTCCACTGTGGGACTGATAAAGGCGATCTTATCTTATATTTAACAACAATAATAATGAAACCAATTCAAGGTTTCTGAATGGGCATTTAATGCACGTTTACCTTCAAACATAGCTGCCAAATCAATTATTATATTGTTTATTATAGTTGGTTCATTAGTCTAGTTGATATTTTGTCACTATCACATTGCTGATAAAACAAAAATCTGATAATAAAATATATTTTAATATGCATTTCTCCACAGCTCTGGATCAGCTTTGGATTTAATAACATGAACATTTTTGAGGAGGAGGAGCAGTAAAAATCACCTGGTTTAAGGTGAGACAACTCAGTCTGACTGTTTTCATTTTTATGGCTGGTTTGTTGTATAATGGGTGACAGGCTATGTGATTAATGCATGATAGATATCAGGCTGTGTATAATGATGTGATAATTTCATTGTGGTGCTTAGTAGCTGTCAATCACAATTAAGTGAAGCTGAAATGTGTTAAATGAAAGTAAGAACAGGTACAGGCTGCTAATAAAAATAATAACAACTATAGAAAACAGATAAAATGGCAGCGTTTCTCTCTTATCGACACTTTCTGACCATAAGTAAACATTATAACATTACCAGCAGAAAAACTGAACAAGATCATTTCTGTGCCACCTCAAAGTGACCTCTAACCTCAACCTGGCCACCCCTGTGAAAACTGTGTGTCTCCACCTTTGTATATATTTATAGAAGCTCATTTGTATAGACGACAAAATTGTCAACTGAGAAGGCTTAGGCTTTTATTTTGTTTTCTACTTTAGTTTCCTGTTGAAGCTGAGCTTGGTGCACTTTAGGCTGACGTGTGTGTGTGTGTGTGTGTGTGAGTGTGTGTGTGTGTGTGTGTGTGTGTGTGTGTGTGGATGGTGGAGGTATGTTGTGTGTGGAGGACGCGGCGGTCTGGCAGGGCGGAGCTACAGAGAGCAAAGTAAAAGAGTTTTTCCAAAGGGAAGAACCTACTGAGAATTCACTGAGGCTGTTTTAGAGAGAGGCAGAGTAAAGGTGAACAGTTCTCGATTTACTCAGGGAATCAGAGAAAGATATTAATGCACTTTTCATCCATTAAACCTAAACTATTTTACAAACAATAAAATAAATGGTGTGAAATTTAAAGGTGGTAGCAAATAGATATAAAAACCAATGGAAGATAGACCTATAATTTGGAATATATAAAAATATCTAATGCAAGGGGGAACTATGGAAATCATGTATTGAAAAACAAAAAGAAGGAAGAGGTCAGTTACTTTAGAACAGTGGTTCCCTGCCACAAGACCACAAGCGCATAATATAATCTGTAAAAAAAAAAAAAAAAAGCTGAATAATATGTACGTAACTTTACACCCTGTTTTTCCTTTAATGACCTTGAACTTTGCAGAATATCTCTGTGTTGCATTTTTTCCACATTTCACCTGAGTTTGAGCCAAAGTAGGTCATCAGTATGCAGGTGAGCAGGCTGTCGTTGCCCACCGTCAGTGTTCAGCAGGAGCAGTTCATGCTGGCTTCTCTGGGAGCTATGTTTACCCTTACAGGCCACGGTACACTAGAAAAGGTTTTATCTTTCCATGTCAGAAATCAAAACGTTGATACCTGATCCCAGTGCCACACAGAGTGAGAAGTGGGCCATCAGCCAAGCCGAGACTTGGGATGTGGAGTTAGACAGAGAGAGAGGTGTTTGTATTTGGGTAACACTTTTTAAACAGCTAACAGTATAAACATTTGATGAACTGATGAAAATACACTATTATATAATTACAAGCTGATGAGAGTGTGTTCACAGGTAGGGAGAGCAGCACTGTGGTCAAACTGTTGCAATAATACAAAATGTGTGAAGTTATAATTGCTGACAAACACTGCACATGAAAAAAAATACCATATCTGTTTAAAACTATATTATATAGTGTTAAAATTATCTATTAAATGTGTATATGCTGCTGATTAATGCTGAATGGTGGGTGGGTTTATTGTGTGGACTCTCCATTATTTTGGTTCTCTTGTCTTCTGTCTGCGCCAGAGGGAGGAAGTGACAGGAAACCACAGCTACATGACCCACTAATGATAACGTACAGTCGTAACTGAATTCCACTTTATTAGACACCCTGGCTGTCTATTTCATGCAGCAACCAGCTGATAATAAACACAACGCTTTCACACTTTGGGTGCGTCACAGTGTATTTTACTGATTCACCAGGCAACAAGCTGAGTCACAGGAACGGCAGACTTCCTACCGGCCCGGTTACCACGGCAACCAGCATGCCACAGGGGTGTATGTGTGTGTTTGGACATGTGCATGTTTTGCTGAGTCACAGGACCCCCACCATCTTACCCACACCAGAGGGGTTTCTATGGAAACCAAATCATTAGAGTCTGTGCAGAATAATATAACTATAATAAAACAATAAATCTTAATTGTTCTATTTTAAAGATGGGATCTGGTCCAGTCAGTGATCTGATTACATATAGAATAGAATAGAATAGAATAGAATGCCTTTAATTGTCAAAACATTTAGTTTAATTTAGTCTCCTCAGTGATACATAGAATTTAAATAATAATAAACTAAATTAAACACATGTATGGAGCATTAGTTAGCACATAAATAACATACAGATAAGTATAAAACAAGTGTAAATATAAAAATGTAAACAATAAAATAGTAATTTCTGTAGCTATTTTGAAAGTGTTGCTATTGGAAGTGAGTGGGACTGGACATATTGGCTCAAGTCTGTGTCACAGTGCTGAATACTGAACGTGATTTTATGAACTGTAGGCCCAAAAAATTTGACACCCAAGCCCCAGGCCAACTCAAACCTGTGCTGTAAGTTCAGTTAAGTCAACAGTGACACCTGCTGACCAAAGGTACAACTGACACTGAGATGAGAGGAAAACAGTGGCTCAGGATATGTGGTGTGTGTATTCTTTTATTATGATGCTTGTCTGACTCAATATAATTTTTAATTCCATTGAAATTTAATAGGTTTCCCCATTTGTCTCCATGAGGGGACAAACTTTCAGCTTGATGTTAATTCTTCAACTGGAACATCTTAATCAAAGGCAGAATCATATGTAAAACCACTTTTGTTATTTATTTTCTCAAATATCAGGTGTTTGTTGCACCCTGGGGTTCTTGAGGCAAGGGTTCTGCTGGCCCACCATAGAAGTGGACATTAATGAAGTTGTCGCTGCCCATTACCCACCCATTCATTCCCTGTACCCAAGCACTTATGAGCCATTGAAGCCAGGTGTTCTGCCCCCACTAAGTGACATCTTCTTCCTGGAGCAGACAGCTACAGTGAATATAATATGTCCTCCCCAACCTCCCTATTCCCAATAGTACAAGGAATCATCCCAAGCTAAGGCTAAAATGCCAGAGAACAGTATAACAGAATAAAAGACCCAACCAGAGCATAAATCCCCAATGAATATTGGAAACACACCATATTTAGCTTTACAGGTTTAGAGCGTGGAGACATGCTGGGGCAGTGGTTAACACAGTTACTTCACAGCAAGAAGGTTCTCGGTTTGATCCCCAGCCTGATCGGTGGAGTTCTGCATGTTCTCCCTGTGTCTGAGTGGGTTGTCTATAGGTTTTAAATGTAGGTGTGAAAGATTGTTTGTCTCTATTTCTCATCCCTCTGATAGTGTCAGCTGGAATTAGCTCCAGCCAACCCAGCACCCTCAAAGTACAGGTGGCATAGCTATTGGATAGACTGAAGGTTTAGAGAGTCTGGTAAACAGCTTGGATCCAAGATGAGTTTGTACTTGGCTGAGCCTTCAAAGTACACAAACACTGTGCAGCGACACCCCCCCCTCAGGTTTACAGTAGTTAATGTTTGACCAGCTATCAAAAATCATCTGACAGTTCTTACCTGACAAACAAGTTGTTTTTCCACTGACGACACTCACATTCAGAGTAAAGCCACAACTTCCACTGAGCAAGGAGAGCGACTATTGGACCAAGCAAAGCCAACAGAACAATGGGAATATAGGAACTTTAACATGGTGCAGCTCCACACACTGTTCAAGAACAACCAAGGAAGGTAACTGTGGCTAAACTCACTGTCTTCCTGTATGAGTGTCTTGTGTAGTGTGTTCTCATCTTCCTGAGAGAAAATGGCTTTCAGACCAGAGGAGGATCTCTCCTGTCCGATCTGCCATGAAATCTTTGAAGATCCTGTTGTCCTGTTATGTAGCCACAGCTTCTGTAAAGGCTGTATACGAAGCTGGTGGTGGTGCAAGCAAAGAAGTGAATGTCCAGTTTGCAAGAAGGTACTTAGAACAAGACGCCACCCTTGCAACTTGGCTTTAAAGAACCTGTCTGAGGCCTTCTTACAGGAGAGACGTCAGAGAGATTCTGTAGGGTCTGAGTCTCTCTGCAGTCTGCACTCCGAGAAATTCAAACTCTTCTGTCTGGACGATGAGCAGCCAGTGTGTGTCGTCTGTCGAGATTCAAAAATGCACCTCAACCACAGATGCAGACCCACTGATGAAATTGCAGAGGAACGCAAGAAGGAGATCCAGAATTTTCTGGTACCCATACGAAAGAAACTGAAACTGTTCGAACAAGTCAAAGGAAACTGTGATCAAACAGCAGAACACATTAAGGTCCAGGCAAAGGACACAGAGAGGCAGATTAAGGAGCAGTTTGAGAAGCTTCACCAGATTATACATGAGGAAGAGGAGGCCAGGATCACTGCTCTGAGGAAGGAAGAGAAGCAGAAAACTATGAGGATGAAAATGAAGACTGAGGCTCTGAGCAGAGAGATAGCAGCTCTTTCACACACAGTCAGATCCACAGAGGAGGAGCTGAGAGCTGGAGACGTCTCTTTCCTGCAGAACTACGAGGCTGCTGTGGAAAGAGTCCAGCAGCGCCCCCTGCCGGATGATCCACAGCTGGTCTCAGGAGCTCTGGTAGACGTGGCCAAACATCTGGGCAACCTGACCAATCCCGTCTTAAACAAAATGAAAGATATGGTCTCCTACACTCCTGTGATTCTGGATCCAAACACTGCTCATCCACATCTCATCCTGTCTGAAGACCTGACCAGTGTGAGATATGGAAAGAGACAGAAGCTTCCTGACAATCCAGAGAGGATTGACTACTACCGCTGTGTCCTGGGCTCTCAGGGCTTTGACTCAGGGACTCACAGCTGGGATGTTGAGGTTGGAGACAACACTAATGCCTACTGGTTGTTAGGTGTGGTGACAGAGTCCTTCCATAGAAAGAGGGACATAAAGTCTGGACTATGGTCGCTAAAATTCTGGTATGATGAATATTCAGCTTTGTCCCCACAAGGCAAAGTCACTATTCTTCGGGTGTCGAAGACGTTTCAGAGGATCAGAGTTCATCTGGACTGGAACAGGGGAAAACTGACTTTCTCTGATCCTGAAACTAACACACACATAGTCACCTTCAAACACACTTTCACTGAGAAGCTGTTTCCATACTTCAGCAATGGAAAAAGAGTCCCACTGAAGATTTTACCAGTGGCGGTCTCCACTCAGAAACTATCAATGGTAGTAAAGACCTTCATTGTGTCATTGATGCTGATTTTCATTGCGATTATAATAATACTACCCGATTGAAGTTCTCATTTTGCTGCAGTGATGTGGAAGTAGAATCAGGTTTTCAAGCAGAATCAGAACATTGTTCTGACCAAAAAGTGATGCAAGTGTTTTTTTAAATTTTTTAAAATATTACGTATTTTTATAACAACACTGAATCAAATCAAATATTTTAAAATGTTTTAAAAGGAAATGATCTTTAAAAACATTGTTTGCCACCTCAGTAAAAGATTACATCTACATGTCAAAACCTGGAGTATCAAAATAGATAGCTTCTGAGCAACAGGAAAAAAGAAAGGAAACAGAGTCAAGAGACAGATGATGATTCAACTCTAAATCAGTGGTTCCCAACCTGTGGTCTGGGGCCCTCTGGTGGGCTGTGAAGGTATTGCAAGTGAACCCACAAAGATGTAATCATATTTAAAAAAAGATTAAAATATACACAATGTCTTAAAATGTTTTAAAAGGAAACAATCTTTAGAGCATTAAAAAATGTCCTCTCAATGTTTTTTTTTTCATATTAAGGCTTGTTTGATATTTCAGTCTGATAACATCTAAAGCTAAAACATATGTGTCAAAAACTAGAGTATCAAAATAGAAAATAAAACACAGATGGTGAACCGACAAGTGATCTCTCCCCATCAAAGAAAAAAGAAACATTGAGCTTCTCCTGCTTTCAGTTCAGTGCTGAATGTTCATGCCTCCGTATTCTTGTAAATATGTAATTTTTGTACACTATATATAATTTGCATATTATTATATTCTTATTATCTATCTCTCTTAAATATCTGTTATTACAGTTTCTTTGCAGCTTTCCCGTTCTCTGCACTGCCACTTTGCTGCTGTAACAATTTCCCCAGTGTGGGAATAATAAAGGCTAACTTATCTTAGCTTATCTTATCTTATTGTTATGAGGTCGGATGTGGGCCACCAGCATTTCTGAGATTTTCAAACGGGCCATGAGTTGGAAACGACGGGGAACCACTGAACTTTTCATTCCATTTTGTGCTTTGACTTTACTCATCTCTCACTGTAAGTCACTGTAAAAAGATCATCTGTAAATACCTCTTTATCAGTGTTCGTACTGTGATCTTCACCATATTAACCTCCACCACGTGTAACTTCTTGACTGGCAAAACAAGTTATGCAAATCAAAACTTGTTCAAATCTTCCCATGTGAGTTCTTACAATACTTCTATGATACAAATGATACTGGAAAAACATTACTGACAAAATGTAACCTAATGTACTACAATCCAACACACCTCACTTCCAATAAATGTAATTTTCAGAGACGTATTTTTCTTCTTCTGTTTTATCCCTTGAAGCTACAGGAGTTGTGTTTCACTTGGTGTCTGTTTTGTTTGACTTTGCTTTTGACCTGGTTTTCAAATTTCTGTTAAATTTCAAATTTCTGTTCCTAAACAACTAGTTGATTATTTTCAGACTTTTGAAAGATATCATTAATTAAACTATCATGGTGGGAATACTTATGCTTAAGTGCATCATTCCTTCTGTACTTTGGCCTGAAAGATGCAAATATTTCACCTGTTAAGACACAATTTGGCATCTAAAACATCTTGTGTGCACAAAGAACCTACATGTTTATATATATATATGAATGATTATTATATATACCCCAACAGAAGCCGGTTTAATAACATAAAATTAAAGCAAAAACTGAACAGAGAAACACAACAAAACACACTGCCTGAAAGACTGTCTTTTAATAGAAACCAACAGACAAATGAATATTGAAAACTTGGATTTGACTGTTACGCTGGAAAAATGATGATGATACATGAATAAGGCCATTCATACAAACAAGACGAAAACATCTGCAAAGAAGTTGTTAAAAAAAGAAGAGACATGATTTTTACTTCGTAACAAAAGAGACATTCAGATGGAGGTGTTCTCATTCTGCTGCAGAACAAAATCTACAGTACATTGACTCAATATAAAAGGTAGTGCTGTGGATAATGTGTCTTGAGGCACCGCTGGCTCCTGTAGATCAAAGGTCACTATTAGTATTTAGGCAAAAAGTGTAACCAGGTCAAATCTAAATAAAGGCTAAAAATAATTAATCTTTAAATAAAAACACATGACATAATAAGTATGTAGGATGATAATTTTTAAATTTTGAACTCATCTCTTTAACTGATTAAACCTACAACTTTGTCTGTAGTTGAACCAAAACAATTTGCCAATTAATTAATTATCAGTAAATTCATAAAAAATTTATCGACATAGATTTTAATCTTTTTTTTTTGGTATGATATTAAACTGGATACCTTTTGGTTTTGGACTGTTGGTCAGACAAAATAAACAATATGAAGATTTTAAATTCTCTTTTGAAAACTTGTGATCAGCACATTTATTGCATTGACCACACAATTGATCAATTTATTGAGACAATGATCAACAGACTTATCAATAATGTAAAAGTTGCTAGTTGCAGCTCTAGTTCTGTGTATCAGTTATACTATAGAGTACTATATTATGGAATAAATGTTGTATCTCTCATTTCTGTTTTTATTTTCAGAACTTAATAGTTAAAACAAATGTTTTTCATATTTAGGACTGTGTCTGTAGTCCGTATTTTTCTTACTGTTGGAAATCCCAGTAAAAGGATAAATAAATTGATTATACTAACAGATGTTGTCTGTGTATCAAAGGCTGATAGATATTGTTGCTCTGTGCCATAAACTCCACTATGTCCAAAGCTATTAAAACACATCAGTGAGACACAGATGTGCAGTGGATAACAAGTTTTTTTCACCACCAACAGCACACACTTTAGTTTATTTTATTCCCACACACTGTCCTGCTGCTGGAAATACTCCCTGGAGCACCGATTGTATATTAATCTGCCAATGAAAATAGTCCCCATAAATGCACTATCCTATTGTTTGAGTAAGATTTGCAAAACAATTACAGTGACCAGCTGTGATAGGAAATGACTGATATTCAGACTAATTTTTAAAGATTTATGTCTTCATGTCTTCAGGAACCAGTGGGCTTGGCGCTGAGTGTCACAGACAGGGCATGGAAGTAATAAGAGTTGTTTTTTCATGGAAATTGTTGACAATAAGAAAAATATAACAAGAAACATTTTAAATCAAACTGCATCTTATCACTTTATCACTATCACTTGAATGTGCTGCAGTGTAGAGCATTTGAACTTTTGCCTTCAGCTACAGCTGAAATGAACCTGATTTCAATTTGCACTACATTATTTTACTTTTAATTTCCCCTGTTATTTTACAAGCTACAGAAGTGGTAGATTCACGAGGAAGTAAACACCCAGTAATACTACACTAATGCAAACAGGGCTTAAACAGTGCTTGTTATCTGTTATTGTTATTATTGCTCACAGTGAAGCCAAGCGCTCATGTTTCAACAGCTGCAAATTAAACTTTTCCAGTACGAGTTAGAAAAAATATAGATATATTTTCTCTTTTGTTTTGTTAAGTATAAAATCTTTTCATAATCATCAGAGATTTACAGTGATATCAGGTAGGTTGAGTTGCGTGTTACATGACAAATCATGCTGACATAGAAAAAGAGAGCACCACAGATTTACAGAACAGCAAACCAATAATATAAAAACAACCATATAGAAAATAATATAAAGAAAGAAGCAGGAATTCATTTCTAACCGAGCTGTTTTGGTGACATTAGCTTTGTATGACAGTGTAGTGTTTCAAAATTAAACCGCTTACAGAAAAATACATTTTGAACTGTGGAAACATGTTGATGATTCCCATCATACATTAAAAAAAGAATGAGGCTGACCGGTTAAACTCAAACCTGGAAGTTACTGAGCGATAAGAAACCCAAACAGAACTGATGCTGTAACGGTCACTTCCTTCAGTTCATCTGGATTTACTTTTCTTTCACCTTACTTCCACTCTCCTCTTAGTTTCTAATCCTCTCTATCTTATTACCAACTCACTCTCTGATTCCTTCTCTCTGAGACCACCGTTGCTTGTTTTGACCCTTGTCAACTCCTAAAGTTAAAAAAGTGTCTTGCCACATTTACAGGTTATGACCGGTCACTGGTGAATCTACTGCATGATTTGTGCCATTGAAGGACACAAATAATGGAAGCCAAGCACACAACTCAGCTGTTTGACTGCATATGGTTAAGACAGATAAGCCTGAACATGTTAATGAGTCATTTAAAACCAATATCCTGATAAGTCCAGTAAATGTCACTTAGAGGGGAAAAATCACAACACACCCCGGCAGGATGACGCCGATATAACATTGGAAAGATGTTGAATTCTAACAACTCACAAAAAACCCAACATTGGCTAATTGACAATGTGACGTTTAGCAGACGTTGGGTTTTTAGGGTGGGTATTTGGAACATTTGGAAGATGTCGGATTTTGGTTACTTAACAACACAACTTAAAACCAACAAAATATCAACATCTGCTGTGGTCAGTTTTTTATTTAAAACTTACGTTGGCATTAGTTTGGCCTGACACTGAATTTTGCTACCTGACATTAAAACCTCTATTCAACCAAATATTGGCGTTGGTGGCCTGCAGGGATGAAGTCATGGTGGAAAACATGAACCGTTCATTATAATTTGACAGGGACAACCCAAAGGCATCACCTGTCTCTCCTCCATCACGTCCTTTACTACAGCGTCGCGATCTTGCCCTCCCTCAATGTCTCCAACTTACATATGACTAACGTTCACTTCTGTAGGATCCGTCTGCATTTTTCAAGCTGCTCTTAGCCGTCAGAACGCCTCAGGTCAGTTGATCTAAGAAGATACCAGACCCATAAAAATCAGTGCAAGTCCAGCTGTGGAGTCCACATGTTGCCTGTTTCTTGCTATGCAAAACCTCAGCAGCACGTTTGATTTCCCTCCTCTGTGATTTCTGGACAACATGATCAGTGGCTTTTGTTTGCAGCAGTTCCAGTTTCATCTCGATTGGATCAGAGAAGGTCGGTTTGCTTCAGTCCACTTGACCTTTATGTCCCAGAAAACCTGCTACGAGTCCCGAACACAAAGCTCTACCTCTGTCTGTGTGGTCACCTGTCTGTCCACCCATTTGTCCATTAATCTGTCTGTGGCCAAATCCCCTTCTCCTCTTCCTTCTCTTTGTCTCTTGGCAAGGTCGCTGGCGATAGCCAGAGCTCCTCCCTTCAGGAACCTCACAAAGTTCTCGCCAACTAACGGCCCCATGGCGTACATGCCCGGCCCATCTGCTGCAACCACGTTGTTCGTGAACGGGTCCACGTCAATTGGGTTCCTTCGGCATGTGATTGGCTCTTTGGGGTTGATGCTGAGTGGACGCCCGTTGTCGTCCAGGAAGGAGAGGTTGGGGTGGGCACCGATGAGAACTAGAGCCTTGGAGACCTGGACCACCGTCCGCTGGCCAGAGTCTGACTCCAGGACACACTTTCGGTCAGGTCTGAACTCCACGACCCTGTGACGTGGGAAGCTCAGGTAACCTGTGTAGGAGGAGGGTGATGGAGAGAAGGAGGAAGGAGAGGAGGGGGTGGAGTGGAGATGGAGGTTCTGGGCGTGGTCCTGTGGTGGAGGACTCGGTTGGTGCTGCTGCTGGGTCATCATCTGGTGAACCTGGAGGCGAAAGGACGGGGAAAGAGAAGTTAGATGTAACTAAAGTATTGAACCCTGCCTTAAAAAGTCATGATTTGTCAGGATAATTATCCATAATTGTTTGGTCAGTAAGCAGGAAATTAATTGCAAATCATTTGGATGATCAATTAACAATAACGTCATCAATCAAACATGTGGCTTTTCTGCAGTTGTATAAAAACAGGTTGGGTAGAGTCTCCTTTCCTTAAATGCACTAAATTTCTTTTTCAGGTCAGGAAATGAAAAGAAAATGTATTAAGCTTCAAATTATTTGGAAAATAATGCTGCAAATAAATCATTTTCATTATTGATTAATCTGCCAATTATTTCCATACGGTCAACAAAGAAAAACATTCAATCCACACATTTGAGAAGCTGGAACCAGCAAAGGTTTCACATCTTTGCTTGAAAAAAATTACTGAAATGATTAACTGATCATCAAAATAGCTACAGATTAATTTTCATGTGATCAACTAATCGATTAATCCGCTAATCGTTTCAGCCATCAGCAGCTCCAGGTTTCAGACTCCTCTCACCTTGTGGTACTCTGGGTAGAGCAGTTTGGGCAGCTGGTTGAAGATGAGGCCTGGGTCGGTGACTGAGCGTCTGAAGGCGTGGTAGACGGGCGTGTTGAGATGGTGGGCGGCCAGTACTGCGTCGGCCGCCGTGAGCCCCGCTCCCACCACGAGCACCGGGTCTGAAGACTGGTCCAGCTCTCCACGAGAGATGGCGGCCTCCAGCTCCCAGAAGGAGTGGCAGACGAAGGGCAGGGACTCGCCCTCCACACCGAGCCTGGCCGGGATGTCGTGGGTCCCCGTTGCCAGGACGACGTTGTGGGCCAATAGGGAAAAAGGCACCTCCTCTGAAACAGAGGAACCATCTAGCAGGAAGAGGAAGGGGTGGAGCAGGAGGTGGAAATCATTATGTTGCACTTTCTTCAATTTTTTAAAAACATGCTACAACATTAATCAGGAGTGCTTTAATTCACCGTACCTCCCAGCTCCTCCCCCTCTCGCCGCTGCAGCCCCGTCACTCTCCAGTAGGACGGTGACCCCTCCTGGTTGCTGGGCTGCCTGGTTACCGAGGTGACGGTGGTTCCACAGGCGAAGCTCTGCTCCAGGGACATCTGGGAAACGTAGTGTTGGTAATACGAGGCTATCTCTGCTGGCGTGGCGCGGTCGTTTCGGACATTTCTGGAATAAAACCAATATGAAAATACATTTTAATACAAAATAGACACACAGACATGTTTGAATACAACACAACACAGGACCTCTGTTTACACAATATAACGTCACCTCGGTAACCAGGCAACTACTGTCGGAAAAAAAGTAAGTGAACAGGAAGACTGAAGGTGCAGTCCTTTTATATCAGCTGCTATAGTCATTTTATGTAAATCAAGAATTGTTCAGCCTGGATCGAGTCATTTGCAACACAAATTAAGCAGAAAGAGAGAGAGAGAGAGAGAGAGACTAAGAACATGAACACAATCTGTGATCTGTGGCTACTATTTATTTATACAGCACTTCCGTATTATGTCTGCTCATCCTGTTGGTGTAAAGACAAAGAACTTGAGTTTACTTGGAACAATCATAATCCTTTCTGTGGGGCTCTAACGTGATGCCAGCAACAGCCCAAACAGAAGTTTTTAATCATGAAACTGTCGGAATATTTTGGCTTTCTCAGGACGTCTCTCACCCTGCTGTGGTCACACTGGAGGTTCATAGCTCTGACAAACTGCAGCCATGAGTGACTGGGTTTCTACAGGGAACTGCTGATTTTATCACTGGAGTTCAGATAATGTCCTGTTGTTTGACTCACATCTGCTGTGTGACCATAAATGAAAGATCTATGACAGTGAAATTAGGGATGTAAATTACTTCAAACAAGCCTGCGGGTTATTTAGCTGCAGACCGTCAGCAGACAAACAGCTGGTTGTCTAACATGCCTCAATGACAGAGACTGGAAGTGACATAAAAAAACAAAACATCCTTATTATTATTAAAGTCGTAAAGCTGTGGACAAGCCTCTCGTGTGCTCTGAAACTAAATTTGCTGGGTTTATGGTGGACGAACCTGCGTTTGTCTCTCATCCAGTCCTTCAGTTTGAGTCCAGGAAGCTCCATCCAGTTAGCCAGACTCAGAGTGAGCATGGAGCCCTCCATCGCCTGGGAACAGCGCGCACACACACACACACACACACACACACAATGTTGTTAGGAGTGAATTCACTTTTCTGTTCAGCTACAGTCACATTCACCTCGTGTCATGTGTGCAAATAAGCAGCTGACAAATGGAAACAAAGATTATTTGCACACATCACCACAATGTCTGCTAAGTAAATATATTTTCCTATTCATGGTGAAAAACAAAGGCCCTGTTGTGTAAATGGTTTTAGCATGTCAGGAAATGTTTATAATATTTAATATTATTTTCATGATATTATTACCAATTTAAAACAAGATATGTAAATAAAGACCATTCAAATGTAAAGATCCATCAGTGTGACCCTGCACTGTGATTCTATGAGCCTAAAACACACAAATTAAATGATGCAAGAGATTATAAACCTAAACTCAGTGTTTGTCATACATCTTATTCATCCATCACAATCAATAATCAATAATCTGTATATGATCAGTGATTCCAGCCACGTACATGCCAGGCTCCTCCAGGTGGACCCTTCCCCAGCACCAGGTGTGGGATGGCCCGCTCAGGCTCATATCTCCACTCCAGCGGAGAGGTGTGGTCCAGTCCGAAGTCACTGTCGGGGAGCAGCAGCGAATCAAAGAGCACGGCCACGGGATTGGATGATCGCCCCTCCAGCCCCTCGCACAGGTACTCCAGATCCTGGGGAGAGAGAGGGGGGGGGGGGGCGAGAGACATTGTGAAGCTCTGATCCTTCACCGAGCAGATGAAGCTTTCGCTCCATTTAAATCAAGCAACCTACTTTATGTGCGTGTGTGTGTTACCTGCTCCAGCAGCGACAGGTGAGGCTGCTCTCCCAGCTTGCTTTGCAGCAGGGGGTTCGGGTGTGATGCCTCAGGTGACAGATAGGGGGTGTAACCTGACAACAGGTATGACAGACAGATCCCTGATGGGCCGTTTCCTGGGAAACAAAGAGAGAAACAGACAGAGAGGAGGGGTTGAGTGGGACAGTCAAGCTGAAGCTAAACAACTTTCTAACTGCGCTGATAATCCACATAAAGCTCGAGCAGATGTCGATGTTGTGTGGATACTGTGTCTCTGTACTGGGTTACTATGGTTACTCGGTAAAACTTCTGTAGACAGGAAACATGAAACATTCACTGACTAAAATTTTGAAACTTGTTGCTACACATTGAAGACAAAGTAAAAACAGCAACTAAATGTAGAAAACACACAGCTACAGCTAAAACGACAAGCCAGTGACTCAGCAGGACCTCTCTCACACACACACACACACACACACACACACACACACACACACACACACACACACACACACACACACACACACACACTGTTACTGGCCTGCTCATGATGACTCATGAATTATCACACTTTCTCTTTTAAAAAAAACCAGCTGGTTGTTTATGTCTGCACACAGAAAAATTTAAGTGACTGTATTTGTAGCAAAATAGTAACTTTAATTTCTAAAGAAGGATATTTCTTTTCTTTCAGGTTTACATATTTACATTAAATTTTTCTTTCATTCATTCATAATGAATTGTGGGTGCTGCGACCTGATTGGCAGCTGCACAGCACCAGTGTAAACACACACTTCAAAGGCAAACAAGCATTTTTCCCGCCTCATGCTTTCATGTCCTGCTGTGGCCAATGCCAACACTTCTGTAGTGTTTCTCCTGTGAGCAGTTATTAGCGACCTGTGTGATTATCACTTCACCACTTTCTTTGACAACTTGTTGCATAATTCCCCGTCTTACTGTGGTGACATCAGTAAACCAGGGGTTGTTGCAAAAGACTATTTTTAAGAGATTATATTAATGATCCTTCTTTTACAGATGTTTTACCTCAGCTGGAGGAAATCCCTCCTGACTCATTACTGTGCTGCTCCTTCTTAATCCATCACAGGCAACAGCATGTTGAGTTTACTGGTTAGTTGCCTGGTAATGGAACAGGGAGTGTGAACTGAATGGGCGACTGTTAGAAGAAAGAAAGGACCAAAGAGTCTGTTTCTAATCGGATTGTTCCTTTGAGGTCTACCTCAGCATGAAAAGACAAGTGTGTGTGTGTGTGTGTGTGTGTGTGTGCGTGCGTGTGTGTGTGTGTGTGTTTCTTACCGATGATCACCACAGGCAAAATCTCTCCAGGGAGAATTTCTTTGTCTTGAAGATCCATTTTGACTGAGAAAAGAAAAACATATTATTATTTATTATTATTATTATTATCCTTGCAACATCATGATCCTTCATATTAACAGCTTCATTACATAAGAATGAGAAAGTTGAATAAGGTCAGATAGTTAATCATTAACAAATCTTGTCACTAGACACAATGGTCACTCAGTATATTTCCACTAACCTCTGACACACAAACACACACACACACACACACACACACACACACACACACACTTCTCCTCTCTGACCTCAAAGTTCAACAGAGCAACATAACCTCAAATGCACACAGACAACCAGATCCGGCAGTTACACGCACACACACACACACACACACACACACTGAACCAGTGAAACACACGTGCAAAGTGAGTGTGTGTGTGTGTTGCGGGCAGAGATGAAAGAGGAAGATACAACAAACACTTTTGAATTGTACAAAATAAATAATTTCCTGTTTACTCTGATTTTTACTGACTTTGTAGTTGGTGATAAAGTCAATACACCAACTCATATATATGACTCTGTCAACAGAGTCTTATTTCAATAATTCTAGGTTATAACTTTGCTGTGAGAAGTCCTTAAATCAACAGACTTTATAAATTTGACCATAATAACTCGCGGACACATGACTACACAGCCACATGATACAGTTTATTCAGCTAATCACAGCATGTTAACAGCCCGGGGCCTTATACAAGAAACAAGTGCACCTCCTCTTCTAAAGTCATTCCAGTAAATTGTTGTCTGTGTTTGACGAGGACTTCTTCCATCCAACATAAAACAAAACAAAACTAAAAAAGCTTGTGTGTTTTTAGTCTTGATATCAAAGATTTTTATACAATTTTTTCTATAATTCTTATTTTTTTGCATTTAACTAAGCCAAGCAGATATTGACTTAATATTAGTGTCAAAAATGTAAAATAAATTGCTTCAAATGAGGAAATATGAGACTTTTGGTCCATAACAGTCGCTGACATTCAGATTTTCGTGCCATTGTGCATGAACACTGGTGCGAGGGAGCACTCTCACGTTCCACTTTGTTCACATTTTTCCCTCTGAAACAAACTCCACTCTGTCTCCACTCCCACAGATTAAAACCCAGCTGAATGCAACAAGCTGCGGGGGGTGTGTGCGGCGGCTGCAGGGTTGAATTCATTGACTGTTTGCACACAGACAGTAAAGAGTGAAACATAATATATATAGCTCATGATGCCAACTGTGATCTCACTCGTACACACACTTGCAGAGCGGCGAGGTGGGGGCGGGGGCGGGGAGAACCGAGGGCTGTGGTGCATAATGGCGAGTGTCGGTTGCTTTTAACAATCTGCAGTGTCATGCTTACACAGACAGACAGGGAGAGGTAAGGAGAGGACAAATCAGAGAGCGAGAAAGAGGAAGACAGAGGACATCGAGTGAAACAGTGGAGGGAAAAGAAGGAGAAAAGAAAGAAGAATCACTCATTTCTCTTTTGAGTAGAACGAGTGAGAGGAGTTGGGAGAGATAAAGTGGGTTACATAAGTGCCGTGCAGAGGTTGGCACTGAGCCCAGACCAGTGTGCTTCATAACCAAAGAGTGCACGCACACGCGCACACACACACACACACACACACACACACACACACACACACACACTTTTGCATGACTACGTGCAGCCCTACTAGCCTACTTTGAGGAAGTGATTTGACAGGACAATCTGTATTTTCTTTTTTGGAAGAAAATTCGGAGCATGTTTGCGTGCAGAGACAAAGTGAGTAACGCCTCTTTAACACACGCCTCCTTACAGGAAACTGCAGAATCCAGAAGCTGCACCCGCTGCATTCTGGCTGGACCTCGGTTAAAGGATCAGTCAGTTTTCCCACCTGACCCCCTGCTCCACCATCACCACAATACTTGTGTGATGTGTTATTTTATCTTTTTTTATCTTAACTTATTTTGCTGCTGCTCGTTGTTCCCTTGTGTGTTGATCTGCTGCCTCTGACATATATTTGCCTCTCAGTTTTGAAGTTCTGTCTCTGGACTGGTTAAGCTGCAGGAGAATTGCCTTTCTTGGGATTAATAAAATTGCCTGAAACGGAGAATATGTGTCGATGATTTTGTGTGTGTGTGTAGGAATGAACTGGACTGATACAATCAGCTTCCTGTTAGGAACTACAAATTGTTTATCTGTAGAAATATGTTCTTAAACTAATTAGCTGATACCAGATCTAGCAACAGCCGAATAGCCAGACAGGTCTTCTCATGCACTGATTCCAGCTGTATTTCATCATAGAGAGGTTTGTGCCAGTTTTATTGCTTCTAATCTGTTTGTTGCCTGCAATAACCACCAAGTGTAGCATGTTATTAATTTATTGATAAACACACCTGTGACTGCAATGATAAAGCACTTCTTCCTTCAGGGTAAGAAGGTGCTCATACAAAACTAATTACTCCCCAGTCTGGTTTGTCTTCTATCTTATGCTTCTGTTTGACAGCTCGAGTCAGGGACTGGCTGGAACGGCAGAGAGCATTTCAGATGGTGAACATCGCTGTGTCTGGTTTTCCTGCGAAGTTCAGTTCTTTGTGACACTCTACTGTAAGTCCAAGGTCTAATCCTGCTGCTGATGCTATTTTAACGTTATTTTTGACACAAGTTGCGACTTTAATTCAAGTCGTTTTTCATTTCAACTCATGCCCCCGTGACCCTGCCTCTACCACTGGCAGACACGGCACTAGCGCTCCCATATGCCACCTGTACCGACGCCGTCCTGAAACTGCCTGCGGCTGTGTGGCCCATCTGCCATCTGCACCGGCCAGACGGCTAATGGGATTTTAATCATCTGCTACTGAACGACAAAACGCCTGCAGGAATCAGTGGAGGCTGCCAGAAGTTCAGAGAAGATACAGTTTGTTCCTTATGAGCCTAATGTAGCTGTGTAGTAATAACAAAGCATCTGAAGCAAGTCAGTTAATCAGTCAATGGACAGTAAATTACATTATTATTTGGATGATTTAGTCATTTATCTAAAGAGTCGCTGGCTTCTGATTCTCATGTAGGAGGATTTGCTGCTGTTACCTGAATACTTCAGATAAAACAGGCCTCACCTTCACCTCCATGACCTTTGACATTTTTCACTTTTCTAACATTTTCTGGACTAAACAAATAACAATAATTTATAAATCAGTATGAAGTGGATTGTCATGGTTCGGGGCGCTACCTGTGACCTCTGACCCCCATCCTGTTGGTCTCCTGTAATTTTGGAGATTAAATAATAATTCCTCACCTATGGATTAAAGAGACAGCACATTGAATAAAGCCTTTCCCTAACCTTTGCATATTTCCTATGAATATTGAGGCCTTTAAAATCTTCAGGCCCGAGATAAATCATGTCCCCGCTGAGGACACGGGCTACGACGAGGACACATGTGGCTGTTGCTTCCTTTGTTAGCAAATAGTTTGTGGACCATTAACCGAGAGTTAATTCTGCTGTTGCACTACAGAGACGCAGCCGAATGATTCACATTTACAAATGTAAAGGAATGTAAATCAGTCTGTTGTTACCAGACAAGTGCACAAACACCCAGTGGGGGGGGGGGGGGCTCAGCGCAGCCCCCCCATGAGAAGGGGCAGGAATTTAAATTCTGCAGCTACACTGGTTGTTGTATTCACTGCACTGTTGTAGCTCCACTCAGAGTTTAAATAAAGCTGCTCTATACCAAACCAGTGTGAGAAAGTAAATCCATACCTTTTTTTTTTTTACTGAGATACAGATTTGAGGTTTGTGGATTTGAGAATTTCAGATTATGAGGAAACACTGTTCTGATTTAAGAAGCTTGTGGCACATAAAGGTGTTAAAATTAGCTCCACCCTGACATGCATGGATAATAACATTCCCACACAGCACATGATAAAAAAAACTGCTCAGGGGCCACAGACCATGAGGGGCCCTGAGAGCCACAAACACATCCATCTCCACTGGTTTTTTCATTATGAAGTTATTTGTACTCGCATTATTAGCTAATTACTGACTTGGGGGGGTGCCCTGTGTAAAAGCCTAGTTTTGAGACTTTTAGTACATGTTGTTCCCACTTGAAGTATGTGTTTAAATAAAGTTGTGTTTAATCAAATTACCACAGACTATGATAGATTCATAAGCATTGTTTAAGGACGGGGGGGCTGGCTGCGCAGGACAAACCCAGAGGGTGGGAGGCAAACAAAAAAAATCTATCTTTCCACTGTACCTAATTAGAAACTGAGCCTTTTCCCATAATGAACCAAGAACAGTTTATCCAGTTATTCTGTTAGCCAGATTTAGCAGGAAGCACCAATGTGTGACTGGACATGTAACCAGCCCATCTGTGCAGAGACCCCCCCCACCCCCCACCCCCCGGTGATCTGCATGACTCACATCACGCCGGTGTGAGCCGAGGACACAGACCTGCACCCACCGCTGAAATCAGGCTCAATAACGGGGCAGCGGCTCATGCGTGAACCCGCCACATGTGCTGCGTGTGGAAAAAGACCAAGGTCACTCACAGCTGAGTCCTGCGTCCCCCTCCAGTTTGTCTCAGCCCTCCGGACCGCGGCGGGGAGATGATCTCTGGCTTCTCTTCCTCTGTGGCGGATTCTCACTCTGTCATTTCTCTTTGTCCTCTTGTGCTTTTTTTTTTATTTTTTTTATCCGACTTCTTCCGAGCATGTGTCAGACAAGCCTCCAGCTGCCGCTTCAGGCTGAGCATTCACAGCTTATATACCTCTACACGCAGCTCGTCCTGCCGACCAATCAGCAGCCGCCCCGCTCCGGGCAGCCCCCTCCTCCCTCATCCGTCTGACGTAACATACAAAGATCGTCTATGGCTGCGAGATGGACACGACACGAGTTTGACCGAGTTCGACCGAGAGTAGCCGACGGACGCAGCCGTGAATCAGCTGTTTCATAACAATTGCGGCTCCCCTGAGGCTGGACCGGCAACCAGGCCCCAGACCTGCCAGGGTTACTAATTAATTTGGTTATTCACAAGTTTATCAGAAGTTGTACTTGTGTTTTTTTTTTTTTTTTTTGGGGGGGGGGGGGGGGGGTGTATCATCCCATCAAAGCAGTACTGTAAGACTAACATAATGTGCTGATTGTTCAGTGGTTGAAATGTCAGAAAATAGTGAACAACAACTTATTAGCTTATTTTAAAAAAACAAATATTGTGTTTACTGTCACAGAAAACTGGCAAATATTAACATTTGAGAAGCTGGTTAGTTAATCCAGCCAGATCAGGAGCCCCAGACCCCCAGGGCCCCGGAAGTCCCAGGTTACCTCTGGATCATTTGGGCCTGTAAAATCTGGTTAATCACAAATTTGTGAGAAGTTTGCACTGAAGTAAAATGTCAGCTGTGAACTGGTCCTCCATGTTCTGGCCTCCTACAGGATTCTGGGTCAAAATCGGCTGTCATTGTTTTAGTTTATATGTGTCGCTCATTTGTTGCAAAGTTGTGTTTTATTAAATTGCTTTATTTAATTTTTTATTTATTTTATTTTAGAATAAGAATGAGGCGATAGCATTAAAAACACAACAAACATGTTTTTAAATGTGGATTAAATATCTGAATATAACAACTTTAAACTTTTTTATAACTCACTGAATGTAAAATCTAAGCTTGCTTACGTTTTTTTCTGTGCAATTTTAGCCTCAAATAGTTTATTTTAGTTCAGCCAAGTCTCTTCATTCTCCTCATATATCCCTAAATTAGTTTATTTATTAATTTAATTATTCAGAAGAGGATTTGTTGAAACGGCAGCAGGCTGCTGGCTGAGGCAGAGGCCGTGAGGAATGGCAGGGCCTTCTGGGCAGGTTGGGTGAATGGGGGAGGATGGGATGGCAGGTGTGTGTAACCAGCATCGAACCCGCAGAGTTATGGTGAAGTGCCGCGCCCACGCCACACAAACACACACACACACACACACACACACAGAGGAACAGGACGAACATGAGACACAGGAGAAGAGGCAACGCAAGGACATATAAGGAAGTGAAAATAGAGGTAAAGCTGTAATAACAGTGTTTATTTATCCATCTATTTATTATAGTTAGATTTTTTCTTTTTTGAAAGCTTGGTCTGCTCGTCAATCACAGTATCAGTGTTTGATGACGGCAGAGGAAAAGAGGTCAAAAGGCACAAGGAGCATTGCATCATTTACAAGCCTTTGACATAAGAGTGAGCCAATAAGAATTCACAACTGAAGGAGTGAACAAGGGAATTAAAGTATTTTTAAAAAAACAAACAGATGAAGTGTGGAGTGGTTTAGGAGCCAAATCCGCATACAGACAAAGTGAACCAGCCAAAAAATAAACAAAACAAAAGACAAAACACACAACGACATTAAGGCTCAATATAACTGTTAAAACATTATCTACAAACAGGATCAGTGAGATGGATCCGGGAACAAAGAAGTTAATTGTTCAGCAGTCATCCTCACAGTTTACTTCCTCCACGGTAGTGGCCACAGGTGTGTCATTAACAGCTCATTCATAACTTTGTATTGTTGTGTTAGTGTGTAGTGAAGTCAGTGTAGCAGTGTATTTAATTGTTAAACTTAACTTTTGAGCCAGTTCTACCTCAGTAAGAACAAACACAGTATCTATCTACATGTAAACAGAGTGGGAGATCTTGTCTTTCTCCCACTCTCAGATGGGCACACTGTCCATGAGCCAGAGCAGTGTATAATATGAGTTTGGTACATTTTTCCAGCAACTTCTTGCTATGACTTCAGCAAACTGAGGGTTTGTCCAACTTCAGTTTCATTTCTCTGCAGCCTTTAACTGTTGCTAAGAGATATGACAACACTGAGTCAGTGTTGAGAACAAAACATTGACTCACTGCTAAAATCCAAGGAGGAACAATAAAAAAAAAATTAAAAAAGCAATATTTTTGTCTTTCTCTGATCATGTATCTGTTTCTGTAGCAGTTCTGGTAACAGGTACTTGGCAGGTATTTAGCCAGTTACTAGGATATTTCCAAGCAAGGCCCACATGCAGTTTGGTACTAATTGTGAAGGAAATGGAGAAAAAACCCCAGGAATTTTCTTCATGTCTGAACTGCCAAACATTATATATATCTGCTTGGTAATATTGGAAAATAATAAATATCCATATATTGGCTGAATTGCATTCTTACCTGTAGTTTTTGCAGTTATACTTACAAACCCACAAACCCACCCATATTTTTTACATAATATTCACAGACTGAGCTGGTAAAATAAAATATCTGTGGCACAAAAAGATTAAGAATTTGTGTGAAACTCAGGTTGACAATGTGTTTATGAACTATTTTTCTCCCAGCTACCACTCTTTTCTGTAAATATATGAATATAGTGAGTGGGTTCTTAATAACTGGAACAACATTTCCCTTATGATTTGTACCAAATTGTCTCAGACCTTCTCGAAAATATCCTCACTAAATATTTAAATACCAGCTAATTTTTAGGAAATTATGAGGAAAATACTAGACCCATAAGACAAAAAAAAGTTTATAGTTTTTACTTGTACTTTTTATACTTTTTTACTTTACTTTAGCCATACCAGCAGTGTGGCTCAATTATTTATTTTAATCTGTCAACCACGTTGGTCCAGTTTAAAACATCTCAACATCTGTTTGATGGATTGACATGAACTTTTGTGCAGATGTTCATGTTCTCCAGAGGATAACTCAAAGACGTTGGTGATCTTTGGACTTTTGTTCTTGAGCAGTCAGCTGATCCGTTATTTAGTGAGATGTCTCAACATCTACTTAATGGATTGGCACTAAATTCGTGTTCTCCAGAGGATGAATCTTACCGACTTTGTTGATCCTCTGACTATATCCTCTGAATATTTGGTTTGGTTTCCATTGGTTTTTTGGGGAAGTGTCTCCACAGCTATGAAACGGATTGGACGTTCATGGTCCCCAGTGGATGATTTCTGACAGCTCTGGTGAGGCCTTCACTTTTCATCTTCAGGCCAAACTTGAAATTTGTCCAATAGTTTCATTTATGATCAAATACCTGCAAAATCAAGTTAAGCAAAGCAAACACATGTTAAAAATGACCTGCTAATAATGTGTTGTTGTTGAATAATGTGTGAATGCAGAGTGTAGTTATGTTTTATTTTCTCCTTTATAAGATTTTTCATGATCACAGTGAAAGAAAATCGTTTCTGCTCCCTCATTTTCTTAATTTTACATTTAGACCCCTGTATCATTGCCCATCACAGTTTCATCATTCACTCCCTCCACTGACGACCTGACACAGCTCTCGTGTCTAAATGGTTCTGCTTTCTGGCTCTGTCCATCATGATGCAACAGACTGACTGCTTGCTGCAGAGTTGCTTATGTTGCTCATTGGGTGAAGTCACCACACCGAAACACAGGGAGCCAATCAGTGATTAGAATATATGGCAGTCACAGGCTGTAAGTATATGGGAGATGTGTTAACACACTCCACTGTGATGACATTACCTTGCAAGGTTATTCAATGTTTCCCTTTTAAATTCAATTTTGCTCAACTTGCACAAGACTTAAAACTAACTAGATACTTGATTTTTTTATGATAAAATTAAAGTAAAGACAGTTAAATAAAACCAGTGACCTTGTTGTGGTTTTTTAAAAGTAGGAGCAGGAATGTTCTAAACTGACCCTGCAAAGTTATTACAAAGGTCATTATCTTTCATCTTGGCGATAACAAGGTAAACAGTCGAAAAACACTATTCATGTAACCAAGTAATTTACCAGGAATGTGAATGAGGATGCAGATGAATTAGGAGGCTGCATCGTACAGTTCACTCTCTCAATCTGCCTCAAAAAACACATTTGTCAGCACATAATGATACAATACACCAGGACCCTACACAGCTGGAAGAATACTATTTGAACCCTGCAAGATTTGGGGTCCCAGATCAGATAGCTCCTTCTAATTGGACAGAGTCAGTTTAGGTGGTTCAGGAAACTCGATGCCTCCCATTAGAGGCGTATTCATCTAGGAGGAAACTCCAGAGCAGATCCAGCAAATTTCAACCAATCACATTTCAAACTCTTGCTGAATCCAGTGGAGAGAAGAGCGGAAACATTTCAATCAAGAAAAGAAATGAAGAAATACTCTCCACCATTGTTGTTTATGAACACTCGCTTCCTGCTGTTGTTAGCTGCCAGTAGTTCTTCATCTGTAGGACAGTGATTGATTGGAGCTACGGAAGTTTGGTCATAAGCGAAGAGCCCGGATCCTGAAAAGAGGGATTCTCATTTGTAAGGTTAGAGAAAGATTGTGTCGGTCGTCTGTGCAGCAGTAAGTAATTACGACAGGAGCAAAGGGAAAAGTGCGGTGACACAGTTTGCAGAGCAACAAAGGGTTGGATGGATGGGTCAACAAAACACAAGACTCTGATGCAAGAGTGTGGTGTTCGATTTCCATGTGGAAGTAGCAGTTTATGGTTGTTTCTATTATCCAGGACCATTCAACAAAATCCACCTCTTTGTTATTATTGTAACCATGACAACAAAGCTCATCTAATGATGAGAAAGTACTTCTTTTAACCCAACTCATCATCTTGTCCTGAACTTAACCAACCTAACCAAGCCATGACCGTTATTACAGTAACCATGGTGACAAAGGTACGTACACCACTCTTGGTACAGTTTACGTGTTTATTATTGTAACCATGACAACTAAGGTTTGGTACACCTGCATGTAGGGGCGCTATTTCAGGAGTGCAGCCAAATAATATCTGTAATGACATTACCATCTATTACCAGCACAAGATACAACGGACTGAAATGCCCCTGACTTTACTGGAATATTAAAGGACAAATATATTTCAGAGAAACATTATCATTCATTTGGAGCCGTGTTTGCGTCCAGCTGATGAGTCTAAATCCAGTGTTCTCTCTCGTTTTTAACACCGAGTCTTTTAATACTTTTAATACTAAAAGATTAATTTCTTAATCAGCTTTAATATTAAGTTTCCTTAGTTGTGTCAGAAGCAGGGTGACAGTTCTCTAAGTTTTTAATCCGCCAACATCGAGCCCGTCCAACTGCACCAGCATAAGTCACAGTTTCAGTGTTCGTCGGATTTTGTTGGAAGTGTTTTATTTTTCAATAACGCGAGAAAGCAGCATATGCACTGGGGTTGCAGATCCAGTTTGTCAGGTCTCTCCTGACTAGTTGACTTGCATTCTTGTTACCTGAATGTTCAGTATTATTTGAATCATCAGAGTTCAGGTATGTTGTGGTTTGGTTTTGTGCAGGACAAGTGACATAATTGAAAACTTGCTGTACTTTATGTCCTGAACCATCCCTTAGTTATGCTGCTATAGAGCTAGACTGCTGGGGGATTCCCATGATGCATTGGGCTCTCTCTCTCTCTCGACCCCCCCCCCCCACCCTTTTATCTCCTCCTAAACCCAACCAGTCGAGGCAGACGGCCGCCCACCCTGAGCCCGGCTCTGTTGGAGGTTTCTTCCTGTTAAAAGGGAGTTTTTCCTCCCCCCTGTCAACAAGCGCTTGCTCTTTGTGGGAACTGTTGGTTTTTCTCTGTAACAAAGTAAGGTCTCGACCTTACCCTGTAAAGTGCCTTGAGATAATGTATATTATGATTTGGCTCTATACAAATAAAATTGAATTGAATTGAATTGAATTTATGATGGTATACGAAGTTACAGGTTTACAAACAAAAGATGAATTAACTGTCTGAATGTGATCAACAGTCAGACTCTGCCAACATGACAAAATACCCCCATAACACCCTGCAGCATCATTCATGTTTCCTACAAAATGTAATTTCTAATGCAAATGAGCTGTGTATGAAGTTTTTTTTAACATCAAACAGTGGATCAAAAGTTTATAGTGTCAACAAAGTTAAATGAGCAGAATTAAACAAAGCAAATCTTTTGTGATGGATGTACCGGTATGATACGTCCACTGAAGAAAGTCTAAATGGAAATCAGGCCCAGTTCTGGACTGCTTTGATTGGTCATTGATTTATATGGCCAGACCAGCCAATCAGATATAAATATCCCTGATTATTTGAATGTGGCATGTTTATAATTGGTCAACTTGACAAAGACAAAAAAAAAAAAACTTACTTATTAAATCACTTATTTTCTGAATTGGGACATTTAGTGGGGCACCCCCCCTCCCCTTGTGATCATGCCTAGAGCCAGGCCCGTCAGATCTGGTTCATGGGAATATTTGTTACTCTGCAGCTCATTTGAAAGATCCTTCAACATGTTAGTCACAATTGTAAGAAACCAGCACAAAATGTTTCAGGTTTCAAGTAAGCCGCTCTGACTGCTTTCGGTATGAAAGCAGAACGGCGTGAATCTAAAGGTGCCTTTGGGAAACCCAACACCAGTGTGTGAGTCCCAGTGTAATCCCGTCCAGGAAGCTTTCCTTTGTCTGTGTGTGAGCGTTCGAGCGCCGACGTCACTGGGATGTGCTTCCAACAGCAGAGATCACAGGCAGTGGATGAACAGATCAGAACGAGACAAAAGGCCTGTGAAGGGTTAAAAGTACACAAAGCATTCCTCCTCTGCCTTTTTTCCTGGAACAGAGAGAACATTTGAACAAGACAGAGACACAGTGAGGTACAGTGGTCAGACACAGACCAGGGTTTTAAACTTCACACAGCCCAAAGAAAACAGCATCGGATGAGATGTGCAACGTAAGACATTTTACATGACTGTGTGTCTCTAACGGTTTGTGACGGGAACGCACCGTACAGGTCGGGTTATGGTCTCTCAGAACTAGTGTTTGAGACGTGCTGACTGAAATCAAGCGTTTTTCTAGGCTATTTGATCTGAACAGCCACACTGGAGGAGAAGGTCCGGATAGAGGAGAGGAAGACGCGATGTCATTTAAAATACGGGGACAACAGCAAACAATTTCAGTCCGTCTCTCCAGTGGGACTTTCATAGCGTTGCACTCGGTTGTACACTTTGAAATGAAAAAAGAGGGTCAGTACAATGCCTGGTTCCTCTCTCACCTCCACACAGCCGACCAATCACGTGGTGAAGCTGGTTGGAAGGTCAGATTGTCTGTTTCAGAAAATGGGGAGGAGGGGGGGATTTTGACACTATCCCACCATCCAGCACGTAGTTTGGATTCTGTATTGGGCTCTGTATTAACGACATAGACCGTAAAGAAAGATGGACGTAGCCTCTGTGATGTCAGCCATTGGTTTCTGAAAGGCAGTTTTGTAGCTCAGAGCGGGCTGCTCCACCATCGCCATCTTGGCAGTCCCTGGCTCAGCCTAACTAATCATTGGCAAAGACGTGGGAAGTATGTGGAGCTGAGACTTTGGTGAATGCCGGTTTCAGGACACCTGTAACTCAAAGTGACACGGCCTAAACTGTGCATAGCTTAAAACCTCAATAAATTTGACAGGTAAACATGTTTATTTCTGCTTTGAAGTTCAAGTGGCTTCAAGTGGCCACTGAAGGAACTGCAGTTGTCAGCACTTCTGTGTTGGCTTCATTTTTCAGCCACAGAGGATACAGCTTGATTCAAAACCTTTACCTTCAATTAATGCTCACACAAACAATTTCTGCACAATATCTGTAAGAAAGCAGTTGATTACAGGATTTCGTGCTGTTGACATTGAATCCTCACAATAAAAAAACAATCAATCTCTGAAGCCACAGAGATGCTGATTCACTTCACTGTGGTCACAGCAGGAAACGTTTATGTGTCACATGTTGTGTTGTTGTGCCACAGCATCATAACAAGAGGCTCCACAAGCACAAGAGCAGAAGTTAACAACCCTACGTAAAAGCAGTTTGAAAAGTGAAAAATTAGAGGAAGAAGTTCTCACATGCTCACCACAGAATGATTATTCAGCTTAGTTCAATTTCATTTTACAGTATTTCCTTGTTTCCTGCCTGTCTCTGCTGAGAGGAATGTTTTTTAAAAAATAAACTCAGCCTTATCTTTTGTATTTTGGGGTCATCATGTCAATTGTTTTTACATTTTTATTTAACATTTGTATTCACATTTTACTGAAACATGAATGCCTCAGCTGATCCATGGCAGAAATAAAACCCAGGTTGTTTAATAAAAAGAAAGAAAGAAAAATAACTTTAATGTTGAAGGTAAAGAGTTTAGGTTGAGGATTTCATAAGCAAAGCCTTCCTTGAGCAACTGGATGCCTGTAAACCTATTACAAACAGGAAAAGCCTCCCTCACCCATTATGATAAGAACTCGCCGGCCAAAGAAACTGGGGCCTTTCTGACACATGGGTAGAGATCCAGGGGACAGTCGACCTGGTGACACCCATCATGAGCAGCTTCTCACAAAACATAGAAGCTGCTCCAGTGTTTTTTTTAGGTCATTGTGTAATGAGTGACCAAGTTTTCGGGGGGGGACAAATGTTCTGGTACAAGTGTTGATGCATTTGGAGGTGGGATTAGCTGTTGTCGGTAAAGAGAAATCTGTTTTGGCACAATATGGAGAAACCTGTGTTACTGAATGTAAAAAAAAAAAAGAAATTCATAAACCTGTATTTAAATTATATAACCTCAGCCGTGTTGTTGATGCTTTACCTGCACACACCGAAGCACCAGAATGAGTGGAGGTATGAGAAATGTGTGGGAATCGACCCCTGACCCTGTTACAACCCCCCCCCCCTCCCGTCTCCAGTCTTGCCTCAGTCTGGGACACTCCTTCCTATATAGGCGGTTCGTTGACAGTTGGATTAAAACATTACATAAATAAGATTATGTAATACTTTGTGCAGAGAGGCTGACTGATTAGCTGTGACGTAACACTTTGCTGTCGGGGCTGAAGCAGCAGCCCTGGGATTAACAGCCGCAGTCTTTAGTGCCTTGCTCAGCAGAACTTCAAACACTTGCTGCTGGGCAGAGGAGTCTTTCCCGGATTTGGTGTATTTATTTATTTATCTATTTTTATTAAAAGACGTTGCATATACCACATTTCTCTATTCTTTTATTTCCAAGTAAGTACAATTTTTTTCTAAAGCACTTATGAACAGAGCTTAAGCTGAACAAAGGATATTTAAATGTATGGTAAAAGTAAAAACACAAAGACAAACATAGACAACAACAAGGGACAAATACAAAATTATGGACATTACAAGAGATAAAAGTGAGGGGGAAAAAATCTGATCCTTTAGATCAAGGTTTCAAATATTTCAGACAAATACTCTGAAATAATAATAACAACATTAAAGGTCCCATGCTCCCATGCTCTGGCTGTTGCTGGCGTGGAGGAATAAAAATGCTTTGTCACCCACATAAAACTGTAAACTGATAAACGCTGACTATCAGAACATAGTTTACACTTAAACAGTGAGTCACCAGTAACCAGGTTTATGGCAATAGTGAACAAAGTTACACAGCTATTGTTCAGCTTTTTTCATTAGTCATTGTGTTTGTTTGCAAATGTTCTGCAGCTCAGCTTCTGTTACAGCAAATGACTTTCAGTTGTGCAGGAAACTTTAATGTTTTTGGTCCCTCAGGTAAGTTTTTATTTCTTTTGTGTTGGAAGATTTGTGTTTGTGTGTGTGTGTGTGTGTCTCTGTGTGTGTTACGTAACAATGACTGGCTTTTGTTTTGCCTGTGAATGGCAAATAACTTGATCTATACTCATACGTGTGATTTGTATTTGTTATGTACTCAAAAAGCTTGACCATTTCAAGCCTGCTGCCACATCCCTGAGTCACCATGTTTGACGCAGACAGGTTGAAGGAGGTGAAAAGAAATCAGTCAGATCATCAGGATAAACAATTTCTAGAATAAAAAAGAATTTGTTTGTCCGATCGATCCTGATTAACTATCTTCTTCTCAATTGTGGATTCTGTCAGTCTGTGATATTAGTTTTTTAGTTTTTTTTTTTTTTTTAATTAATTAATTAATTATTTTTTTGACAGTACACTCTAAAGACAGAGAGCTTAACACAGCTTTTGCAGTTAAGGGGTTCATAAGTCAGATTACAGAGATTTTCAATTCTTGTGAGATTTGAAATTTATAAACCATTTCCTGCCAAAGTGAAAGGATTATTATGATTCATGTCAGGGTGATGAAACAGTAAAACTCCTATAATGCTTTGGGGATGCAAACGGTGAGTGAGTTATGCTGTCAGCCACAACTTAAGTCCTTTATTTCAGCATATACGTGTTTACATTTTGGTAAATCTGCACCAGTAGAATTACGCTGAATCAGCTGTAACAGCTCCGCTCTGCAGTGCAGCCACAGACTGAAGAAAAAACTTAAAGATATGATGATTCTTAGTCAAGTTCCTGTTGTTGCACTGTTTTTTCTATGATTTCTCAGTGGATTTATGGATGCTTATTCAAGATGGACATTTGAGGAAATTATATATATATGTATGTCACACTAAATCTTAAAATATGTGCATTGTGTTCAGATTTGAATTAAGAGGAGTATGATTTTTTTAAATCAGCAATCAGGTGCTAAAGGTTTTAAAGTACCTTAATAGTCTCCATGAGCAGGGTCTCACTGACACTCCAGCCTCTGGCTGTATTGAGGTCATACGGGTCAAACCACAATAACCAAATACCTTCCCTCCAGAACATCAACTCGCACCTGTTCCTATTACCTCGCTCAATTATTGCCCTCTGGGCAGCCATTAGTCAAAGTTTGACAACCTCAGAGTTATGCAAAGGCATGAAATAAAAGGCTATTATTATAATGTCAGGAGTTAATAACAGCTGTCTTTAAATTATCTAAAAATGTCTTTAATGCTGACAAAACCCAAGACTGGGTGGTAATAAAGAACTCGACCTGTCACTTACACAACATAATCAATGGTCTGGTATCACATATAAATTTAAGGTAATGGAAACAACTTCCTGAGCTTTCCATCAACTGTGCATCCAAGTGTCCAAAACTACATATTTCTATTTATGTTGAACTGTAGGAGTGGAAACCAGGCACAAGCATCTGTTTCCACAGTGATTGAGATTAATCACACTGGACTGGGTGAACACAGAGTTTTATAATCTGACAAAGACGAAACACGCAGGACACATTTCTGTCTTTGTGTGTAAACATAGTTGTGGTTGTGAACTTACCGAGAGTTATTAAACCTCACCTGCTGCCAGTCTGTCAGCTGTGGGAGGACAAAGATGCAGGACATATTTCTGTCTCTGTCTCAGAACAAGCTTTCACAGCTCAGTCTCTAAACTTGGCATCAACTTGCCTTTCCCTGGAAGATAAGAGAGATTTACAGGAAGGAATGTTAAACCTCCCTGAGGCCCAGCTCAACCTCTAGTATTGTATCAAAACCACTAATAATCCACAATACAGCTTTTTAAAAGAACTGTTTTCTGCTGTGAGAGAGACTTTATCACATTCAGAGTGAGATGAGAAGATGGATATTAATCTCATGTCTGCTGCTCACCACAGTAACTTGCTGTCTGTCATTAGTCACATCGTGTTGCACATATGGGCTGAGACATGACTATGTTGTGCTGCATTGTATTTCAGAACAATGGGTCTGTCATGTTTCACCTGTCACTCAAATACAACAGGCTCTACAACAAACACACCTGAGTCTGTGTGTGACTAAATAACCTGTCGACGTTAAAGTCTTTCTTTAAGGTGCAGTCACAAACACACAAACCAAAACCTGGATATGATTTTTATCAACAACATCAACATCTTTGACCTTTTTTAATTTTTTTTCCTCCTCCTGCACATTAATGTAAAAAAAACTCTGCTTTGTAGGAAAGAAACAGTTTCTCTGGTTATTGTTTAACTTTTATCTGTCTCTGTTCATCTGCCTCTCACTTGACTGATCCTTGAAGTTTTCTTTTTGCGTCACTGTTTTACCTCATCTTTAACACACATTTACTCCTTTTAACTTCCCACTTTACTCTTATCTCTGCAGTAATTTCCCTCCTTCATTCAGCTGTCTTCCATGTGTCTACTCCATCTCTGAAACATTAACATTTTAGAGTCTAAAGTACACTTTACATTAATTCGTATGCCCTACATATTTGTATTGTATTATAGTTATATTTTTTATAATATATTCTCACATTTTTATTGTAAATATTTTATAGTTAAATTTTTATATTTATATATTTCAGCTATCTGAAAAATAAAAATAAAATCTGGCCTGCAGTACCTGCTTTGTTTAATCTTTCTTTATATTTTTTCGTACTATGTTTTTTGTCATGCACCAAAACACCAAAGCAAATTCTTTGTATGTGAAAACATACTTGAAAATAAACAAATTTTTTCTAATTTTGACGATTCACTGTCAACATTACAGGACAAAAGAGAGAAAAATGCTACTTCCTCCATTTAAATCTGTCCAGGAAATAAATGATGATAAACCCCCCCCCCCCCCCCCCCCACCCCCCCCATAATAACAGTAATATAAAAAGAAGTTGAAATGCTATGTAATGCTTGTGAGTGGACTAGGCTTAAGGTCAGTTTTAGTTTCCATATTTACCACAAAGAGCTCTGGGCTGAGCTCCGTTTAGCAAGTCCTTCATATTAAATGACAAAATGAATTCATCCCTCTGGCTCACAGAGGCGATTTCTGATTGGATGCAGATCAATGTCATTTGTGTCCATCTTACAAGAATTGTTACAAGTCACTCTTTTAAAAATAAAAGCATTTAATGAAATGACAACACTTATACTTTGGTTAGGTTTTAGGCACACATGCATATGTTAGTGTTAGGGAATAAGCCTCGGGTTAAAATAAGCACTTGTTTAAAGTAAACCAGAGTAATGAAAACAAGTTGTTTTAAACCAGAATTATCCTTCAGATTTTTACATTTACATTTTCGTCCTCTAAACAAGGAGAGAAGCTTTAAATGTCCTGCAGCTCACGGAGCGTAATGAAAGCACATGGACTGAAACGCTAAATGACTCCGCTGTTTTCCTTTGAGGTGGCAGATGGAAGCAGAAAGAAGATTGATGTTTGGTATTTGAATTTTCTTTGTGTAAATCTGTTGGTTGATGGTTGGTAGCCTGTCAGTCTGCTCCTTTTGTCTCCTCCACTTCAGACCTTTGTTTGCTCCTAATCCAGACAAAAAGCCAACAGTCCTTTCATCAGTGTTGCTAAGGGATAGATTCATAAACAAAATTGCTACCGAGGCTGGAGGTGCTCAAGATAAAACCTGTCCCATTATGTAACATTGATTTGAGCAAACTTCAGTCGATGACGCTATCATTTCCAGCACCGTCTCAGTTTCACTGGCCTTGGGGAAGCAACACAACACTTGTTTATGTAATGAATTTTCCCAAAATGTGGAAGAGTAAATAATCTCTCTGTTCTCACATGATAGTGGTGACTTGTGAGGACTCTACGGTGGCCCTGAGAGCTCAACTCACTGCAGCTGCAGAAAACACGTGATAATAGACAAAACACAAGCAAATTCTTCATGAGTTTGATAACACATGAGCTGCAGATACTCACAGCACAAGCAAATACAGAAACACTCTGCACAGATGACAACGAATGAAGACTGACTTACCTTCGTCGCCATAGTTACTATAATAATGGCCATGGGATGGTGAGGCTAAGGAAAAGATGGTGATTTGGGTTAAAATAGGTACTTCCTCAACAGCCTCACTGCAGTTGACATGTTTATGATTGTAACCATGACAACCAAGGTCCAGTATGCCTGATGTTAAGGGTTAAAACAACGACCTATATGGTTGTTCAGGTTGGAGGACTTGTTGATGGGTGTGTTACCAGGGGACACAAAAAGTGGTGGACCCAGCTGGGACACATCTGTTGGTCGATGCTTTTATTGAACAACAAGTGCGTCCCAGAATTAAATATAAATAATTTCAAATATTCAAATTCAATTTTTTTAAGTGGGTGATCCAGCTGCTTCTTTCACATCTGTCCATCATTGATTAAATATGATACTACAACCAGCAGGCAGTAGTTAGCTTAGCTTAGCACAAAGACTGGAACCGGAGGGAAACAGCTAGCCTAGCTTTGTCAAATAAGTTACATGGCAGCAAACGTTGAGCCAGGTTTTTTTTTTTTTGGCCAGGGCTCGCTGAGTATCGGCGCACCGTGCTGTGTCGATGGACTGGTATCACTCACATTACTGAGAGGGCGGCTTTCTTCACACAGAGCTGAAGTCAGTCTGAACTCGGCCCAGATTCTCTGTGAACGAGTGAGGACCAGACAAAATTCCCTCTTTCACAAAGAACATGCACAGAGCGTGTCAGCGCACATAGACATGTCTCGACACACCGCCTCACATGCTTGACCCTGTGACCCTGTGTCAATGAGCAGACCCCAGAGGTCAAACACAAACACACACACATCACAAATCCCTCTGTCTGGTGAACTTGCTCACCCCTGAACTCCCAACAGACCTCCAACTCACTGAACAGAAAATAATTCACTCGCCTTCATACTTTTGATCCTCAGACTTCTACGTTACCTGAATCTGCTTTTTCCTCTTAGTGTAAACTTTTATCATGAGCTCATTGTCTGCAGACTTTAGAAAATCTTATTAAGGTCACTTCTTACAGAGCTCACACTGAAACTTGTCCCTTTTGGCTAGTTTTGTTCAGTATAAGCCTCTTTGTAGCCTTCATGGATTTACACTGATGAATGAAGAATGCTGCTGCAGAATTAGACCTTGTGTTTGATTCTGGTCTGGGCGGCTTCAGTGGGAATTATGTGGTAAGTGAGGATCTGCAGACACAACATCACATTATTAACCTAAATAACGGAGTTATTTAATATCTTATTGTGAAAAACCTAGATTTGGTCTTGGTGCTTAAATCTCTCTCTGTTGCTCTTATGGCAGAAAGAGACATTCATCTTGTTACAACTGGATTCAAAATGAATGACTCAAAATTGCTTAACTGCATTCTTTACTTCTCTTTTTTCATTTTCCAAACACTGTGTCATTCTGGAAACGACACTTTGATCTCATGACTTTGGTTTGATGCAGCAGTTTTCAATTCAGTTTTTTTTAGTAAGATTCACTCCTCAGTCAGCAATAACTGTATAAAGGTTTTTGTCATGCTGTTGAAGATTTGTTATGTAATGATGTTTCTAAATATAATTCAATGAAATTCAATTCAATTTTATTCAGTTTTATAATTTTATTTAAATCATAATATACAAGATCTTAAGGCATTTTATAGGGTAAGGTTGAGACCTTAATTTATTATAGAGAGAAACCCAACAGCTCCTACAAAGAGCCAGTACTTGGTGACAGTGGGAGGTTTCTTCCCTTTTAACAGGAAGAAACCTCCAACAGATCTGGGGTCAGGGCGGGCGGCCGTCTGCCTTGACCCGTTGGGTTTACGAGGAGAAAGGGGGGGTGTGGGGAGGAGAGAGGAGAAAAGAGAGAGAGACCAGGAACAGCTGTATATACTATGGGTAACGGTGTTATCAATAATAATGATAATAATAAACAACAGTAATAATAATACAACAGTGAAAAACATAAAAACATACAATACAGAGTTATCATCTATAAGTCTTCAGTTATACATATAAATGAATCTCTAATATGATGATTTAAACAAAGGCAGAGTCAACATATGTTTGTCTTGGTTTTCTCAATGGAGGCTTCGCCCACATCACAAATCTCCCATGAACAACCTTCAGCACCATCAGGGAAGTTTAATGTAAAATCTGCTGCAGTGTGAGTCATTTACAACCCTCATCCATCCATTCACACACACATACATACAGTGCTTTTCTACCATACTGATGACACAATGTTAGGTCCAGTATTTTCCCCATGGACACTTAGAAATGCAGGATTCAAACCACCCACCTTCTGATTGGTGGATGACCTGCTCTTTATCTGCCTTCTTTGAGTAGAAATTAGTTTACGAGCTGTTTTATTCTCCATCATAACACAACAGTAATAAACTCAGTGGCTACCTGCCTCTGAAGAACGTAACAGTGTTTGTAATAAAATACGTGTGACTCATGTTTACAACCAGACACCTACTAATGAGCTGCTACTGCACTAAACACTACAACAGCAGCAGTGTTCATGCTCCTTTTAGCTCTGACTTTGGTCTCTACCAGCTCCTGAGAATAATATCTGGCTCTTTAGCTGCTAAATGTAAATGTATCAGTAAATGTATTGTGAACCAGAAGTAGGAGCTGACAGAGGCTAAAATCTCAGTACTTTCACTTAATTTAATATTTTAATTTTTTTTAATCTTATGCTAACTGTAGATGAATGCCTTACCTTACAATAACTTGGTGTGGGTGTGTGTAAATGTTGTGTTTGTATAACATGGACGTCACATATCCTTATCTGACATTAAATAACGTCATAACTACACAGAGGTTACATCCTGTAACAAAGTCATAATGTGAGTTTATTTTAAAACGTGTGTGAAATGACTGAAATGAACAACAGCTGTCACAAGTTCGAACCCTCACACCAGCTGGGAGAAATGACAGAGCTCTCAAGGAACATGGACCTGATGTAGATAAAGGTTAAAAAAATATCACACAATACAAACCGTGACCAACACGTGCGGTTTGCATTCACACCCAAAGTTTCTAAAACTTTTCCACAGTGATCAGTGTTATCAGTCTTCATTTGCTCCACAAAGATAACGGAGCAATAAGGTCAAAGTTTACTTTTTTTTTTTTTTTTTTTACAACTGAGAGCTTTAAAACTTTTCCAGCATTGTGTTTGTGTTTTATCAAAAATATCTGAAAAAGAAAAAAAAAAAAAGCTACTTAGGACCATTCTCTCAAATTATATGAGCTACAGATTCACAATTTTGCATAGGCTACATTATTATTTTATGTATTTCTTGTCAACATCATGTCGTTGTCACTTGGTCGTGTAGTTGCAAAGATTAAAAAAGACCCTGAATCATCTACAAAGCCAAAGTAATCACAGCATATGCATCTTTGTCGGTCAGATCACAAATCTGATTATAACCTGTTTTTATAATAATGTTAACTTCTCCACTTCCTCAGTTTATTTACAGCATTAGCACCATTAGTAAACCACTTCTGAAGATATTCAACCAGCCAACATCATTTCTGAAGAAGTGCACTGGCAGCTTCATGGTGATGTCACTGGTGACACAGATGAAAGTACTTAGGGCTTCGGGCCACAGTTGCTCCCTCAGGAATGGAAAAGTACCAGCAAAGAAGAGACAATAACATTTAAAGGCAAAGATACAATAATAAAAATATAAATATAAACATAAAATGTAAAATACGTCCTTATACAATAATATACAAATAATAGTAGTTTCACTGTTTAAAATTGCACTTATCAACAGAGAACAGAGGAATTTAAATATTGCACTCAACTGAAATATTGCACTAAAGAATGAAAAAGGTCAGTCCAGGGGTCAGACTATTGACTTTCAGCGTCTGACCCTCTGAGGGACAAACTGTGAAGTCTGATGGCCACAGGCTGGAATGACTTCCTGTGGCGCTCTGTGGTGCATCGTGGTGGAATTTGTCTGTCGCTGAAAGTGCTTCTGTGCTTGACCAGCACACCGTGGAGTGGATGGGAGGCGTTGTCCAGGATGGTATGTAACTTAGACCGCATTCTCCTGTCTCTCTTTGAATGCAACACCTCTGGTTTCTCTGCTTGTGGCACAAGTTGTATGTTTTTTTTCAGGCCACTGAGGATGCGACGACCCAGGCATCAAAAACTGTTGAATTTTGCTACTTCATGGAGCTTAAGTGTCTCCATGAGTTGTGTGTCAGGGTTAGGGTTATGGTGGCCAAACTACAATAGCTGACTTGCCATTGTTGAAACCCACTGTGCACTTGTCTCTTTCAGCTCACTTCACTTAAACTGTCCCACTGATAAATGCTCCACTGTTCACCGGCTTGTTTCAGACTGTGTGTGTCTGGCGTCTAGTGGTGATCAATTAGAGTTCATTGGGTTTTTTAATTTTACAGCTTCCTGCTGAGGCCCAAAATGATGCTATGAAGGAAGTGGGAGTGAATCAGAACAGTAAAGCTGTGGACGAAGCAGCTGAACAATGAGCTGAAACTCAACATGAAGCTGAGTAAAGCTGAGGTGAGCTGCAGATCCAGGTTATAATTTACTGTAGGCTCATCGCTGCGAGTGAGACCTTTCACATGATACTTGATACACTGTTATTATAGAAACAACATCATAGACGCTTTAAGTTCATCTGACCTACAGGTTGTGTGTAGTGTGTGTGTGTGTGTGTGTGTGTGTGTGTGTGTGTGTGTGTGTTTGTATCTTAAAGTAAGGAAGATAATCACACTGTGGACTAGAATGAATTTAACAGCAGAATAAAATGAATCAACTTAATGAATGAATAACTTTTAAATCCACACACACACACACACACACACACACACACTGTGTAAAGGGATGACGTGGTCACTATTGTCATGTGAGGAGACACTCAGACTTCCTCCTCTCTCCTTCTCTCATTCTTTCAGTCATCTTCTTCCTCCTCTGTCTTCATGCAGTATATTCAATCCAACATGTTTTGCTGGGATGGACTGTCACAAAAAACTTCCTGTGCAGCTTGTGTTTTTGCATGAAATAAATATATAGAATAACTACAGTATGTGCACTCATTTTCTGTGACACAGGACTCTGCTGCTCAAAGGGGCAATGAAAACATAAAGGGGCCTCAGGACGATCTAACCAAAGATTGTCAGATTGACGATTGACAAAACTGGAGCGATGCAGCTGATAACTTTCACAGAGTTTGTACAAATGTCAGTCTGACAGTCACAGCCACGTTTGCCCCATCTTTCATTAGGTAACAGCTGTAACTACTTCTGCCTTTAAACATGTTCAGACTGAAACCTTTGGCATGTTTGATGGATCTGTTTCTAGAGGCATCAGTTCTTGTCTGACTCACTTACTAAAGCTCTCAAACAGGAGTCCTGAAGAATGATGAGACTGTTGCTGCAGGAAACTGGTCAAGTTGTTAATGAAATGTTAAATCTTAATTTCATGCAAGAGACAGGAAACAGGTAAATAACTAAATAATAATAGTATTAATGAGATTAAAAAGGTAAAATCCACAAGCTGACATTGTTAGAAACATCAGTTGTTAGAACTCATGAACTGAAAGACCTCAGAAATCTCCTGTCGTTAATACCCAGGAAAGTTTATACGACACTAAATTTAGTTTTCCCAATTAAGTTGTCGTGACTCATATAATCACAGTTGGATTATGTTCAATGGGAAATTTTTTTGACTGAACAAAGCCTGCATTTATGAACCACACCGGCTTCAGAGGAGGTCAGGGTGGATGGTGGTGGGTGTGTAAAGCCGGGGGTCCTGAGTCCAGAAGCTGTAGTTAGACAACAAAAGTGCATCAGGGAAAGATCAAGGGTTTGGTTAAATAAATACAAACGTGTCGTGTGTGAAACCAGACCATGACCTTTCCCTAAACAAATGCTGTGCGTGTCCAAACATCCCCATAAAGACGTTTAAATGCTGTGGTCACACTGTACTGCAAGATCTGATATTATGGTGGAAGACAAATTAAATATAGTGTCACTGAACATTTTATTGGTATGTTCAGGATCATTCTCACCACTGTCCAGATACATCAACTAATAACGTTTCCTCATTATGTCATGTGTTTTCCCCAAAATGTCACACTGGTGGAAGTTAGTTGCAGATAAGTGTGATTTACTGGATTTCAACATGTGTTGAAGTCCATTCCAGCGAATCGATTAGGATTTAATAAGAAATAACCATGACAAGTCAAAATTTTTGCATTTTACAAAGTCAGAAATTTAGAATTAAATAAAACGTTATTACTTTCCAGAGACGAAATGAAGTGCAGCAGCATGAGAAACAGTCTGAAGACACAGGAAACAGACAGAACTATTAAAACAGTAAAAACAACAACATAAGAAAATGATCTGAACATCCAAAATCTATACATATTACATAGATTACAATACGTAGGGCATATACATGGCATGACTTGATCATTGTTTTGGAAGCTGTGGTAATTTTGAATAATAGTTTTGATTGACTGTCTTTATTTATCTATTTTTATTCTATACATTTCATGTGTTTTTTTTTTCCTGATTGAGATGGTTCAGGTTCGACATGTGAATCAGTGTTTGAACTGAACTGATCTGATTCATCGGGGACATTTTGGTGATAAATGAAATTAGATGTGGTTTGTTTTGAACAGTGTCAGTCGTCCTCTGGGTGTTTCAGTGCAGCAGGTTGCTAATACCTGATCACATGACCAAAACAGTGTTCACCTGGAGGAGTGGAAAACCTGACCTGCACCAGTGGTGAGGGCGAGGGATGAAAGGTCGTCCTCAGGTTTCTCACATGACGATCGGTAATCAGGTCATTCAGTTTACAACAATGAGGTGTAAACGTGTGTTTCTGTCTTTGTGAGGACCAGCGTGAGTTTTTTTAGACCTTGACAGCGAGGACATTTTTTTCTGCTCGTCACCTCTGAGGTTTGAGGGTATAATTAAGTTCAGGTTAAGGTTATGTGGGTGTGGTGAAGGTTAAAGGGTTCAGTGTGTTTGAAATGAACCGGATCGTTGTCATTCCACCACATCCAAAGATAAATAGCATTGTATTCATAGAAGTTTATAAAACAACACATTCAAGTATTTCTATGCACATAATCACATACATATGATGATAATATGTGTACATTTTCCAACTAAATACATAAATTAGCTTGTATATGTCTACTTGGATCTGGAAGTTTTGGTTCAACCAAATTCTCTTGCCCTCCCAGATTCTTTTTCATTTTAAGTCAATGACTCATTACATCTTAAATGTTTATTCACACAGGTTTCTCTGGAGCCACAAAAGGCTACACACCTTTTCGCACATTTGCAGTAGTGCTCCCAAAGACCTGTGACCAGAATTTAATGAGTAAAATTTGAGTCGTGGCCCTTTAAACAAGCTATCATAAGCTACATCACACACTAACAGGCACCGAGTTGCACAAACCTCCTCCTTGAAGTGTAATCTTACCAGAGACTCCAGACCCAAATATACTGTAACTCCCACTCTGATGCAAAACACTAAATTACAGCAATTATCTTTAATGTTGTACATGGTCCCTCTCAAAGACTTAGATAAAGGTGCATAGATGGTATGAAGTTACTCATATCTGTGCGCTGGCACTGACGACATATTCAAAGATCTGAGGGGATGAAGTGGCTCAGCGTGCAGGATGGTCACCGATCGAAGTTTCCCTCTTTGCCTTGTTGCTGACCTGAACGTTTTGCTCCAGATAATCTTTTCTTCCCAGAGCGTTTATTCAGAATGAGCCATAAAGAGCTCAGGAAAAGAACAGTTTGTTTTCCAGATCACCAGCATCACAATCAGCCAATAACTAAGAATGTAGAGAGTGTGTGTGTGTGTGTGTGTGTGTGTGTGTGTGTGTGTGGTTTCACACTCATCTGTTAGTCATTGTGCTAAGTAAAGACCCAACACCTGCTGCACTGGATTTACAGGACAGAGACAAAGGAGAGGGGACAGATACAGTACATACACTACATGGCCAAAAGTATGTGGACACTTGAACTGGTAAAGCACTTGTTCACCTTTTCTAACGGTTACAGAAAAGCAGCTTAACACATTTTCTCACATCCAAAATACACTAATAAAGTGATACTTAATTATTTATCATTTAACTTCACTTATTACATATACAACGCTATATTCTATTACAGATTTTATACTTTATTGCTGTACTAAACTATGTGTCGTTAGTTATACCATAATACTATAGATATTATTCCCTAATTATATTATATGTTATGCTGATTGATTACATCATAACCACTCAGGTATATGCTGATGGTATAATATTGCTCTTATTATGTACTACAGCTGCTACTACACACATCAATATGTCAGTTGACTTGTGTCAGTGCTGCACCAGTGGTTTAAGTGCAACACTGATCATGGGAACTGCATGATATTGTTTTATTGAAGAGCTACACCTAAGCCCATAAGTTGTGTCTGCATACTTTGGGCAACACTGTCTGCCAAATATAGAGTGAAGGACAGAAGCACAGAGCTGTGTGGTCCTGACAGAGAGACACGGAGCCAAGAGAGTGCAGCAGACTGATGAAGAGATGTGGTGAGAGGAAATCAAATCACCGGGTGTCACATGTTCAGCTGCTGCCCTCTACTGGTCGCTGGTGGAGGTTAAACAAGCTTTCTCAAGGTCGTCATTGACAAATCCTCCTTGTTGTGTAGCTTGGGGGGTGTGGGGGTCTGTAGCCCTGACTATGGCACCTGTGAGTGTACGTGATATAAACACCGCATGTTAAAAAAATAGTCCTTGTTGTTAAATGTGTTCCCATGTTCAAGAATGAACCTGCACATTCAAAATTATTAATTCATTTTTCTTTGTTTAAATGCTGAGGTGCTCAGATTTTACTGGAGCTGAAACAAATACTCAGTCGACAGAAAAATAATCTGCAACAATTTTCAAATTTGATAAATATTTTAGGTCAATTTTCAAATAAAAATCCTCCAAATTTGTCAATTTCAGCCTCTCAAATATAAAGATTTCCTCTTTTTATGGTTTCGACTCATTGTTCAGATATAAAAAGCATTTAAGAGAAATAACTTTTGTTGAACGATTAATTGATTGAGCAGCAAAGCATTTAGCAGATCAACAGATGATGAAAATAATCATTAGGTGGAGTTTCCATTTTAATATTTAATGCACAATGATCATCATCCAGCTCAGTGCACACTGACAACAACATGACAAACAGACTAACAACAACATGAAAGCACTCATTAAAGAGATTAAAAGGAATACAACTGCGGAGGACAGAGCCTGTCAAAGTTCATTCACAATCTTTTACATTTTCTCCTACAGTCAGCATTTCAGAATTTATTATTATTTTAATCCGAAGAACAGAGAGGACTGCAGTCATTAAAGGCAAATAAGGAGACATTTAAAACAATGAATTCATGCTTTTCTTCACAGACCATTTTTATTTTCATCATTGCTCCTGATGCATTCAGATGCTTGAAGTGATACAGAGCATAATTCAATGTCCTCTGAAATTAGATAAAGTTCTCAATCTGATCAATTATCCAGTGAAGAAAATCAACCAAATCTAAATTAACATGTCATCAGGAACAGGAGATGTGGTCCCTCTGAGGCTCAGCTGGTCCAACTCCTGACAAGGCTCATGATTACGAAGCTGAATCAAGTTAGCAAAGTTAAAAACACACTTGGCACTGGACTAACTTGGCCAAATATCCCCATTTATTATGCTCTCATTAATTAACCCCATCACGTTTTCATTAGATAACCATTAAATTACGACTTTATGCTTTCCAGAATTGACAGAGTGACTATCACAGGTGTTGATTTGGAAGTGAATAATGGGTGAATAATGTTTTTTTTTTTTTCTAAAAATGAATCCATGTCTTTTAGTGTCACTGAGCAGCAGATACAGAATTAAAAAAAGCAAAATGTTAAGTTAAACTGGTTTTCACCCATTTAGGCATTTATGTGATGTCTGATCCAGTGAAACCCTGAGAAACTGCTCCTGTCGCTCAGAAATACCCACAGAGAGGTTTCCGAAATGTAGTTAGTTACTAGGGGCTGAAACAATTAATGAGATAATGACAGATAATTAACGGAAATACATTTGAATATTTTTTCATTTGTCAAGAAAAATGTCAAACATTTCCTGGTTCAAGCCTCAGAACTGTGAGGATTTGCTGCTTTTCTCTTTATTGTGTAGTGATGGAAAAGAGGGGATAAATATTAATATAGCTGAGCGCTCCTGATGAGGTTTTATCTTAAAGTACTTCAAAGCGACCAGTCGCTCCCAGCTTCAGCAGTGCAGTGAACAGCAGCAGTGATGAGCCCAAATCAACACCTGTGATCAGTGTATTAGAGAAACTGAGTTACTCCCAACCAAGTAAATGTTGTATTCCCACATACTTTAGATCAGTGCCCCCAGTGAGTGAGCGTTACAGTGCATGTGAATATTCAAACTGGAGGTATCACGTCTAACCAGTTCCTCTGAGCAGCAGGTAGACAGCGGAGATGGTGATGGCGGTGGCGGTGTAGGCAAACACTGCATTATACACGGTGTTTGTCCTGATTCGTTCTCCCAGCGTCCTCTGGGTCTCCTCCAGACGCCTCACCACCACCTCAGACTCCCACTGGTCCCCCCTCTCTGGTCTCTCTGCTCTCTCTGGTCTCGCCAGCAGTAGCTCGCCGGCCTGTGTTTCGGTTTGTGGTGTTGTGTCCAGCATCCTCTTCACCACTGACAATTCACTCTCAACTCTACCAAGTCCTTGCTCCAGTTGTCCCAGTTGTGGCGGGAGGGACTCCAGGAGGGACTGGGTCCTTTTGTTACCGATGTGGAGGTCTTTTAAGGCTGAAAGAGGCGCAGCGAGTGAGTCTGGGGTCGGACCTCCTTTGCCCTGAACCACGCTGCCCCTCTGTGCAAAGGCATCAGTCAGAGTGACCCTGAGGCTGTCGATGAGCGCTTGGAGCTCGTCCTGCTGGGAGCGGTGGTTTCCAGCCTGGACTTTGAGGGCTTCCTGCAGGCTCTCTGGACCTTTCTGGGCTGCCAGCAGCAGACTCTTCAGCTCCTACAGAGGAAAGAAGATGAAGATGAAGATGTGTCAGATCAAAGCAAGCTGATGTCCTGGAGGGGTGCTGGTACTGATAAAATGTACCGCACAAGACACAAAAGCACCTTCATATGAAAAAAATCATAATTTTGAAGTGTGATTTATAGAAAACAGACATAACAAAACATAACAAAAAACAATGATAGAAGTCTGAAAACTGTTTCTGTGGCTTTCAGAGTCTTTTAAAAAGATTTCATCATGGAAGTGACCAACTTTTCATTACAGCTGAGCTGACAACAGCATTCAGTCCCCAGTTGGTGGAGCTCACCTGCTAAAAGCTCCAGATTCTGTCAGTGGTAATGGTGACTCAGTCATTTCAGGTTGAAGATTTGGTTGTGATGTTTAGTTCGTACATGCACTGAAAACCTGGAGTCCACATCAACCTGATCTAGTTCAACCACAAGCTGAACTACTGAGCCATGACCTGCAGTATAGCAGAATTCACCAGTGATAGTATAATCAACCCTCCTCACCTGCAGGCGGACGCGGTTGACGTACGTCGATCCCATGACTCCGATCAGGGCTCCGAGCACTGAGCCGATGATGGACCAGTTCTTGGTCCGTTCCGCTCTCGTCCTCTCCTTTTCATGGCTCTCCCTGACAGCTGCTGAAAACAAGGCGAACTTCTCCCTCTCTGAACCCTCAGCGTTCTCATATGCTGTCCGGAGACGACGCTCCTCCTGCGGTCAGGAGAGATGAGTGGCTCATTATGAATTAAAATCAATCAGCTGACCTGTTATTCCATAAACAGGTTTTTAAACGGATCTCTCTGTCCGGACTAATAAGTTTATTTCCAATAATATAAATATCAATAATATCATTATAACTGCATGATTACTCAGTGGCAGATATTGTGCCACTGTGGCTAGCTCTCGATATTAGTCTGCAGAATAAATGTACTTCTTCTTCTGATCTCAAACTATCTGAATCTCTAACACCATAAAACCTCAATCAACCATACAACAGTTAACAGAACCACCTGTTTTATGCAAATTTTAATTGGCTCAGCTAACCTGCAGCAGTTTATGTTCCAGCGTGGCCAGCTCCAAGTAGTGAGTCTCCTCCCTGGACACTCTGTCCAGCCGGTCTCGGACCTCCTTCAGCCTACCCTGCAGGGCCTCCAGGCTGATATGAGCCTCACGCACTATCCCTCTGGCCACCATGAACGCAGCCTCAGCCTAGACGAGACACACAAGCACACACACACACACACCTGTCATGCAGCAGTTCTCCCCAACACCTGTAAACACTTAAAGACTTTGACTGTAAAGACTTTGATGTGTAAAATCGGTGAAGGTCTCCTCTTCACATCTTGTCTGAATCAGGCTTAAGATATTTGCCTGCAACAAATTCCTCCTGACAGTGATGATGCTCAGTTTTTGTCAAAACTATTTTAAAGACGTGTTGATTTAACTTTCTGGTCATTTTGGAAGCTCTAGTTTGTGCTGCTGTTAAAACTGTATTGTGTTATACAAAGAGGTGTTTCTCGTATTTTGTCTCCCCCATTTACATCAGTGTGACTGAACTTGGAAGTTAAGGTGCTTCTTACTGTCTGCTGACCTCAGTGACCTTGCTCTGAGCCTCGCGAACCTCGTTTAGCCCGACAAACTCCTCGTACCTCTCCCACCAGTAGTTGACTGTGGCAGTGGCTGTTTGAGCTGACCGCTGACCCCACTGCCGCCCCAGCTCACCTGCTTGCTACAGGAGGAAGAGAAAGCAGTGTTTCAGTTTGGCTTTGTGTTTTTATTACATTGTTAATAAAGTTTTAATAATTCTGTGGTTATCAGCATGTTGGCTGTGAGGCTATGGTCTAGAAAATTATTATGAAAAGTCAGAAGGGGGATTTCCTTTACCTGTAAGGCAGCCAGGGCACGCTCCTTCGCGACCTCAGCTCCACCCTTCCCATCAGGAGGCGCAGGGTTAGTGGGTGGAGGGGAGCTGGGCTGATGGTGAGCGCTGTAGGTTCGTACCAGAGGGATTCTGCCAGAGAGAGATCCAGGCGGGGAGAGGCGGGACAGACAGCACGAGCCATGAGCCCAGAAAGAGATCTGTGCTCCTCTGTACCTGACGTGGTGAAGATACTGTTAATCATCAGCTTTGCTCCCTCTTTTTATGGAGAACCACCCATAAAGCCCAGGTCTCCCCTTCACTGGACTAAATTGTTCAGAAGTACCTCATTGAGAAGGGCAGCTTGAAAACTGTCAGAGCTTCACTTCTACTGCAGCGACAGAGCTCACACCGGAACAGGCACCTGTGAACAACAACAGTAACAAACACATATGTTCAAGACGTCTTATTTAGACTCTTGGCTAGAGTTCCTCTGTTGTGTCAGAGGAATCTGACTACTGAACTGGGCCCAAGTTCTTAAAATGGTTAAAAGGTTTTGCCATGATGATGATTAAGTTCTTATCATCACACAACACCATCAAGAAGGCATCTGATCGGTCCAAAATTTATTCTGCAATATGACAATGAGCCCAAATGTACAGCCAGAGCCATGAAGAACTAACTTCAGAGACAAGAGGAAGAAGGAGTCCTGCAACAGATGGTCTGGCCCCCGCAGAGCCCTGATCTCAGCACCACTGAGTCAGTCTGGGATCACATGAAGAGACAGAAGACACTGAGACGGGCTAAATCCACAGAGGAACTGTGGCAAGTTCTCAAAGATGATGGAAAACCTACCTGCCAAATAGCTTGAAAAACGATATGCAATGTGCTTATGAACATCTATATATATTTTTAATGTTGATGAATTGTGTCTTAAAGCTTTTTTTTTTCTGAAAATCCCAATCCAGCAATGTATTTGAAGGCCATAATATCAAGAAAACAGATAACCTTACCCTGCTGTTAATTTGGCATTTGTTTTAAGTTTCATCTTAAGTACATTAAAGTAATTTAAATCACACAATTGGCCAACTTCCTAACTGCACCTGACTGCAACTAAATTTACAACCTGGGAGGAAATATGACTGACATGGACTCTGCCTCCAGCATGATGAATGACTTTCACTACACACGGTGGACTGTACCCATCACACTGTAAGCTAACTACTGACATACGACACTGCCAATGGCGACTAACACATCAGATTAATAATCACACAGACTGCAGAGAATAAAGTTTACGGGGCCTTGGTATCAATATAATTTAAATCACAATTTCCCTGTTTCTTTTCATGCCTCATTCTCAACTAGCCAGCTTTTAGCTCCACAGTTAAAGTGACTTTTAAATCATGTAAAACTGTCTAAGAAATTCTTTCAGACATGCATCAAGGTATCAAAATAAATATACCTCTTTTCTTCGATGTTGTCAAGGCATTCATGTCACACAGATGAACTTCATTTTGGCTAACTAGTTAGCATCTCAAACTGAACAGCTAACAGCCGGGTGAGATTTCATTCAGGCACATCAAGGTCATTCTATTTCCGGTTCAGAATTCACCGGGGTCCTAACAACGCGGATTAGAGTGACAACCGGTTGTGTTCGCAACGAAAATAACGCGAATTTCTTTCCTCTTAAAAGCTGTAATCAGTTTTAAACATGTCTGGTAGAGAAGGTGAGACGTCGTTTCTTCTGAGGGTAATATTAAAAACCGGGCTGATATAAAAGATTAATTTTGACAGCGTATTAAAGCCCTAGTGGAGCGTGTTTCACTGGATGGATCAGCTAGCTGTTAGCGCGAAGCTGTTAGCCTCCTATTTCACCAAACTAAACTTAATAACTGCCACATTATTGCTTTTTATTTTCAGTAAATACATACACACGAAAGAAAATGCGTTTAAACCACGCACGAATTCGGCTTGAAACGTCGTTTAAACGCCTCATAATTTAGCTAATTTATCTGAAAAATTTGCGAACTAACGTTATTTTGAATCCCGCTTGTTATTAACAGACAAACCAACATTACATGAACATTACTTAGGTGCTTCGGTGGTGTACCAGTTAGGCAGCAGATAAATTAAACTGTTGGTTTCTCCAATTTAGTTCGGTGTGGTGTTCTGGCGTTCACACCATTATGGTTGTTTCGTATTTCCATTTGAGTTCGTTTAGCAGACTGTGAGCTAACAGAATATCCATGAATTCATTGTCCCCAGGTGGCAAAAAGAAACCACTGAAGGCACCCAAGAAACAGAACAAGGAATTGGATGACGTAAGTGTTGTTTTGCCCTTTTGGATTGTACTGTATATCCATTATGAGTCAATCTGAAGATTTATTTTCTTTACTAATCGTTTAGTCTTCAAATCTTAAGAAAATAATGCTAATTAAATGCCCCTCACCTAGGTGACATCTTCAAATGTCAGTGTTTTAGAAAATCAGATGTAATGTACCTGATATAACATGTTTTTGTCTGCTGTTTGACCTCTGGGAATCTTTGTGACTAATTTGTAGTTTTAAGGACTGAAGTGTTTAATAGTTTAAATTCAAAAATAGTAAAAAAAAAAAAAAACTGTTAGTCGTATCCTAAATTTAAGAGGAACATAAGATGAGTCATGTCATCGAAGGAATTTAGTCGAGGGATCTTAAACTGATTTTGTGTCTGCAGGATGATATGGCCTTCAAGCAGAAGCAAAAGGAAGACCAGAAGGCCTTGGAGGCACTGAGGGCCAAAGCTTCAGGAAAAGGACCTCTAGGTAAGATCTAGAGAGAGGTCGTTGAGAAACATTCTCTCTATAACAAGGAACTTTTTCATTGCCTGCCCAGACAGACAGTGTAACCGAGAGCAATCATAAAACATGATTAATAAACATAACACAATGACCTAGACATGTGAAAGGGTGGTAGTTGATGTGTGACACCATTCTTGCCGGTATGAAAACAGCTGTGATCTGGTATGACCCAGTCACTGATACCAAACACACGTACAGTGATTACACATAGGCACACAAACAAAATACAGGCAACCCACAGCACTCAAAACACAGTGCCAGATACTGTTATGTTTCTCAATGATGTTATTTCTCAAGGCCACAATGTCTCCTCAATCTTCTCAGTTCTATGCTATATATCAATACATACTCACTATATATCATCTTATCAAGTGATAAAAAGAAAAGACTAACAAGACAAGTTGGTTTTTTGAAAAAATGTTTTGAAATGTTTCATATGAAAACAAGAAGCATCTTGTCGTACATGTCATATATACACAGGGAAAGTTGAGGTGGGTTTATGTTAAATGCTCCTTTTCAATTATGTTAAAAGGGCTATATCGCTCACAGTTGTGTTAAATATTCACATAAAGCTACTCAAATTATAGCTAAGATTTGGCATTACGTGTGGTATCCATTATTTTATTTCAAACAATGTGCTGATGCTCAGAGCTTAAAGAACAGATTGTGTGACTTGCAAAATACTTCTGGTCTGGTTTGTAATGTGGTTGTGTCGATCATTTACACCTCACATGTAATAGTTCATTTGAACTTAAAGTGACCTCAGATTTCATTGATAGTCTGCCCTTAAGACACAAACACACAAACAACTCTTTGAGATTTACAAATGAAAAACAAAAGCCACATTTGTGATCACTGGTATTAATGGGTCAGAGGTTTAGTTACATGTCTTTTTTTCTCCTTCAGGTGGCACTGGCATCAAGAAATCGGGCAAGAAATAAAAACTGAATCTGGCGATGATTTTTGTCTGCTCCCCAGCTTTGCTTCCTGTGTCTCAGATGTTTGTATGCTCACTGAAAGACTCTAGTTTGCTCTGTTAAAGATGAACCCACCCTGGTGTGTAGCTCCTCCACCAGTGAAAATGTACAGAAAAACAGTTAAATAATTTCCGCATTTCAGGGACAGGAACATCTCTTACCAGTCAGGCCAGGTACACACATCGTGACTCCCCAGTGGCATGTAATTAGAGGTTTCACACTGTGATATTTGTTGTTAAGGACACGTCATTCAGTCATACTCACTGACCAAAATCTTCAAATGCAGTTTAGAAATGAGGGTCTGCAGCTTAGAAATGGAAAGCATAACAAAAAGAAAATCCAGATCTCTGCTGTATCTTTATCAGAAACACAAATCACCCCAAGTTTTTTTTATTTTTTATTTTATTGTAAAGAGGGAGAAACCAATAAAGTTTTTGTAATTACTGCTTGTTATGTTAATTCTTTGCTAGTTGGAAAAGAATCTGTCAAGAATCTCAACCATCAAACTGTAACATTAGTGATAATGTTTCCTTTTAAACCCCTGTTTCAGAGCTCATTAAATCAATAATATGGTCTAGTACAATGTTTTTTTTTCTTCATAAAAGCAGTGACATGACAAGAAGCTGTAGGTTGTCACACAACCGAGGCTTGACACAGTAAGTAGGGAGGAACCAGGTTGAAATGAACTGTTTCAGTTCTAACACTATTTATATTTATGTCTATGAAACAATTTTATGACCATCAACCTCTGACGAATGACAGTTATATTTACACAACACAATAAACTTAATTGATGTGTGCTTAAATGTCTCGGGTTTAAAGGTAGTAAAGGTCATTGTGTGTATCCTTGAGGCCAAACAAACATTTCCTTCTTGATTCCTGAAGATTGTCTTTGATTTACAAAGAATTTTGTTCTTGTCTAATATCAAGGTGGTTGCAAGTCTTGAAAAGTCTTACAAAGCATTGATTATAGTTTCCTCAGAAAAAAAGGTAGTCAAAGGTATCATAGTTTTAGATTTAAATTACAATGGTCTTAAATAGTTTTTTCCTAGCATAGAATCTCCAGTACTGTCATTCAAGACCTCTGACCTGTAAGATTCATTATGTAAACTTTAACTAGTTTAATTTTTTTATTCACTTAACCATCCATCCACTTTCTTCTGCTTATCCAGATAATTATTAATTTTGTTTCTATGTGGTGTTAGAAACATCTTTAAAATAGTATTGAATTTAACTCTGAACCCTGAAGAAACCCTCGATATGAGTTTGTCAGTGACAGATGCTGAGGAGAGGAGGTAAGAGACATAAGGATGTTGGTTGATGAAGTTGTGATAAGTAACAACCCTCATGCCTAACTTATTTTGATAAAGCTTGTGTTTCTGAGTTAACCTAAATGAACTGAAACCAACACTGACCTATGACTGATCTGTGAACAGTTGGCATGGTAAGAGGACACCACCCCCCACCACCAAGCTCAGGAAAGTGTTGGACTTGTCAGGAAAAGCACAGGTGAAACAAATTTCATTAATGATGGCTCAGTGTCATTGAGCTGTGCCAATGAGCCAGCAATGACAATACAGGATTCTGAAACTGGCTCATCTGAATGGAATGTGTTGGTTATTTTAGTTATTAATTGAACCTGTGTTTTTTCTGCTATGAAATGCAAAAATGACTGTAGATCAGTAAAACCATGTGACGGGAGAGGACCTGCGGGTCACTGTGGTTCAGATAAGGTCCGCGTCCTTTCTGAGCTGCAGTGGTGAAGGAAGTATTCAGATCCTTTACTTAGGTAAAAGTAGAAATGACATAATCTAAAAGTATCCCACCACAGGTTAAAACCCTGCATTGAAAAGTATAATCAATAAAATGTACTTTAAGTGTCATCATGTACTTATGATGCCAAAACAGTCATTTTAATCATAACTAAATAAATAAATAAATATATTATTCAACACTATTACTTAATGTTGCAATTTGTTCATTTGGTTCCATTTTTATCATCGTATGTTGTGTATGTAAAATCTTATTTCAAAAGTAACTAGGAACAATAAGTGTCAAATAAATGTAGTTATGCAAAAAGTTCAATAATTCCATCTGTGTTTGAGTAGAAGTATAAAGTATCTTAAAATATACCTAAAAATTGTACACAAGTACAAAGTGAAGTGGATTCGCTTTGTTACTTTACAGAATATGTCCTGACCATAGCCTGGGTCCTGACACATCTGTAGCTCTGCAGCCACACTTCCACTGAACTTTCTGCTTAGGCCAACCTCCACTGCAACTGTTCCCCAGCAGTGTGCAGTAACTGACGTTGCAGCATCCAACGCTTTGTCAGAGCAGTGACCACCAAATACTGACAGGCTTCTTTTATCAACTCATCAAAGGCCCATGTTGGGGTAATATTTGGGAGTACATGTTTTATTACTGCTGCTTTGTGATTGTTTATGTGCATTTTAGTAAAGTTTAGTTTTTAAATAATGAGTTTATGTTTGCTAACCGAGCTAGCCACTATACTCACTTTATATGTTGCTATTAAAACACTCTAAGTTACTGTTGTATTACCGTTGGGCAAACTGCTACTGTTATTCTACTTTTCTTAGTTTAACTCTTGGGCCTTCCTGTATGTTAATTAGATTCATTACTATGCAGTGTTTTCTTTTTATAGGCTACTTTCAGTATTGATAATTGGCCGGTTATTTAGGTTTCTTCTCATGAAACAAAATGCTACATGAACAGTCATATGTCATTAAAATGTGTTGCTCCACATAAAGTAGTTGTGTAATAGAGCGTACTTGCCTCCAGTAACTTCCAGGTGTAAACCAGGTTTAAAGTTATCATAATGATATTTATGGTCTGTTGATTGATTCACTACGTCAATTTCGGGCATTGAGTAACATTAAAGAAAACATTTCACCTCAAAGGTTGCAGATAGGTGCTGGCAGCCTTTTAGCGACAGAGTGAATGAAGTGATTTTTTCTACCCAGCTATGATTAACTTAGTAAAGATGAAAGGCAGCAAAACATCCCTCCATTCATCCTTAACTCTTCTGACAGGTTCTTTATTTGTGATGCATTTGCAGAGAAACATACAGAGTAAGCCTATTAAACATCAACAGCTTGTGTTACATTCACTGTGCCTGCAGGAAATGAAAACTAGATTATGAAACTATTCATAAAGTCAGTCTAATCATTGGCCATGTGGTCAGTTACAGTTGATTAATGTATGTAAACTTGCCACCATTGGAACAATGGTTACATAATCTTCAAAATGAGCCACAAATTTTGTGCCCCAATATTTACACAAATACTGCACTACACCTCACGGTGACAACACTGACGGAGAAGTGTTCTCTCTGTTCATACCGGTAATGGTTATTAACAGTCATCCAGAAAATCAGATACACGCTGATCTCCAGGGTGGAGCTCTAGGTACAGCGGGGTCAGGTGAACCCAGATTAACTGCAGTGTCCAGTGAACAGTTAGTGTCTGGTGTTACAAATTGTAACATTCAAGTTAAGGTAATGGGTTCAGAGTTTATTGGTTTGTTGGGTGGATCTGGCCTCCCTCGTTTAAACATTATCGCTGTGGTTCATCCTGGCAAACTTCTGCTGGAGGATCTTGATCTCCAGACTGAGCTTCTCCCTCTCCAGCAGCAGGTTTCCTCTCTTCAGCTCCAGCAGGTCCTCATCCATGGCTCGGGGCCCCGGTGGTGTCATCGGAGCCTTCTGCTGCATTGTCAGACCTGCAGAGGACAAATCCACTCAGTCCTGCAGCTGCATCAACATCAGCACAGGTGAGGAAGACTGAGTTTTAAACAAATAGTTAAGTATTTAAAAAAAAAAAAAAAAAAAAAAACAGTATTAGCAGTTTTTAATACTAAGCTATGTTTGATATTCTAGCCTTATTTTTGTGATATGTTATTAAAATTTCTTTGCTGTTTGTTTTGTTGTGTACTTTTATTTTGACATTCCTGAGTTGGACATGAAGCATCCTTTGGAGGCTGGTTGTGTATGTGTTGTAGTAGCAGTACATGACAATAAGTATGTGAAAATCATGCTGGTTACCATCCTCTTCATCTCTCGTCAGGGTTCTGGACTTGAGCTCCACCTCTACAGGGTAATGGTCGCTCACTTTCAGAGCCTGGAAAATAAACAGTTATTTATTGATTGATAATCATGGATGAGTGTGAACAAACTGATGTCAGACAATACTTGGTTCACAAGTAATGAAGCGATTTTAGCACATTGTATACATTAATAAACCAAACTTATAATTCTGTTTCTGGGGAATATAGATGGAACATAATTTACTGTTTCTACTAAATAATTATAAGAAAATGAAGAATGCCTGGATTTCAATTAAATTTCTTGTGGAAATTGATGGTCTCTAGAGCGCGTTTAATGAGCACCATAATGCCACTCCTTGAGCATTTCTCTTGTGCCACCTTTAGGCCAAAATGCAAACTTTGGACACAAAGTATTAAGCGACTGGATTGCCATGAAATTGGTTGTTCCTGTTCAACACCCTGCAAAACTCAGGGAAGTTGAATTTGTACTTGAATTTAAAGGATAAGACTGGCAGTATTCTCATCTCAGTAAAAATCCAAACCCAGTAATGAACTGTTTCTACCAACAAGTATTGTTGGTCTGATAAATCTTATTCACATATGCCACAGAGCTCCATTGTTGTCTGTTAAAAACATCATTAAGCCACGTTTTTATTCATTATGATTAACACAGAGTGGAAAACCTAGAGCACTAAATGTGTGGTGGTCCCCAACAAATGCACTATGTCCTCATGTTTGCAGAAAACTACAGCGACAGATTGTTTTCAGGGAATTACAGAGCCTTTTTTAAGTTAAACTATAAACTTTATTTGTGAACTGTTTCTAAAATTTACATCATCAGTAAAAACCAATGGGCTTAGACAGGGCAACAAAGTCAGAGAGTACTGAGGGTTTCTGTCAGTGTATTCCAAGCCCAGTGGTATGTGCTTGTTTCACTCACAATGTCATGTCATCTGCTGCATATTAATGCCTCCTCAAGAGAAAACTGTTTGAATTAAGGCACAAGAACGGACCTGCTCCTCACTGAGTCCATATGCCTTCTGGAAGTTGAAGGGTTTGGCAGAGTTTGGTACGATAGCCTGGAGCATGTCGTCCCCGTAGATCACGATCCTGAATGGAGACAAACAGTATGTATTTCATAGTCGCTCACAATTCACAACAGTGAAAAGTGTAACAGAGATTTGTAACTGTTAATCTTTATTTCAGGCAACCTTAAGAAATAGTTTGACATTTTGGGAAATAAACTTTCGAGGTAGATGAAAAGACTGAAAAGACTGAGACCACTCTCTTATCTGTCCATCAAAGTAATAGCTTAGTTCAGCATAAACACTTGTGACAGGGAAAGACTAGTTCTGTTCATCTGTTTCCAGTCTTTGTGCTAAATAACTCCTCACAACAACTTGATAACAGATATTGAAATGTTATCAATCCTCTTATATAAATGGCTGCCAGAAAGCAGGTAAGTGTACCTACCAAAATGTTGGTGTTGGTGGGTTTGCACGTGTCTTTTTTAGTATGTTTAAGACATTCAGGATTCAGACCTTTATTAAATGATATGATAAATTGTTAAATTTTTTATAAGTTATGACCTAATGAAACCTTTATAAAGTATGCCTAATAATAAAGAGGTGTTGTTATTATAAAAGTAGAATTAATTAAACACTTCAGAGTTTATAACATCCTATTTATTCCATTCTATTTTCCTCCACTGGTGTTTGTGTGTTACCTGTCGTATGTGTGGTTGTTTCCAGTGTTGGCTGTAGTGTCAACATCATCTCCAATCAGCCAGTGGAAGTTCTTGTTGCTACGGATACTGATGCCCTTCATCTCTTTCTTGGAGACGTATGCGCCATCAGCGTTGAAGTCGCCCAGGATCATCACGTTCTGGAGCAGAGGAGGCAGAGCAGCAGCAACATGTGTCAACAACAGCACAATAATTCTGTGTCCCTAACAGGTGAAGTAGGCCGAGGTCTTCCTCTCTTATTCTGGGTAAAACAACAAACACTTACACTTCTCATAATGTTGGATTGCTCTTTTCACCTCCTGAGCTCCCATTTCTGAAGAGGAAAAATGCTGTTTTAAACTGGTGAAACAGTTTTTCAGCATTTTAACTTTATTTTCACAGCCTTGCTGTTAGATCAGTGAATTTCATCCCATTTTGTCAAAGGAAGGATGCGTTACAAAAAAGTGGAATGTAACTTTTCCACAACAGTTTGGTCAAGTTTGCGTTCATTCTACCACCATCATTACTTTACAGCCCTTTGACCACCAGTAGGCTAATTTGACTCTTTGACCCACAACTTTTACCTGTCTATGTGAACCACTTACCCACTACTTTTAGCCATGACAGCAATTAATCCATTAGCTTTTTCAGTATTTGCCTTTATAGTTAACTATTGCAACTTTGCTTTTATTTAATTATTCTGAGCATGTACCGAATACTTTTATAGATATATATAGCTTAGATATATATGTTGATTTTTCAGTATGTATCAATACTTTGACCAACACTAGTAGATCATGTTTCATATTGTAAACACTGTCTCGCACTGATGATGTCATGTCCTTACATCAGTCCTCCACTTCTTCTTGACCTGCAGGAAGACATCGTAGAGCTCATCCAGCTCCTTCTCTGAGTCCTCTGGTTTGGTGTGAACTGGGATCATCACTAGGTCCTTCAGCACTGTGGTGGGTGCACACACACACACACACACACACACACACAGCTTTAAATCCAGAAAGCTATATCTGACAGGAAGCCCGCTGCAGCCATTCACTCCTGTAAACTTATGCTGTTACATTGATTACACTCAAATTTTAACCCTAACTAAATCCAAACCCGAGGCCAAACCCTAAACCAAGGAGATGAAAACAGGCAACGCATTGTTGCATTTTCCTAATATTTCATATATTTTTGAAGATACTCCCATAGATATTGATATTTTGACATATTTGATATTCTAGGTTTTCTTATGTGTGTGTCTTCTACCTGTATTGAGGCATCTGAAGCGCAGGATGTAGGGATCTCTAGCAAAAACGTCTCCTCCTATAGTCGACTCGTCATCAAACTGATAGGAGCCCACCAAGTCAACCATGTCATCTCTGCACACACACACACACACACACACACACACACACACGTAATCACTACATTATATTTTGATAATGCAACTTCAGAATAATCAGCTGAGTAGATTTCTATCCATTTATTATCAGAGATATTTTTTAGCTGTAAAGGTTAAAGGTCCTATTCCTTGGAAAGTGATTAACTAAGCTAGGGTATTGCTGTCTGTTGACAGACGCTCAGTATATACTGTAGATGCGCAGTGGAGAAGTGGATATTAAAATGTGGTCTAAGAAGTTCCTGTGGACAAACCCAAAGATTGTTGTTAAGAAGAATTCAAGCTAAACGCAGCTGCTGTTCTTCATGAGGAACAAATGTTTTACACACAGATTTAAGCTTGAGAGTTGAGTCTTTAATGCTGAAAAGGTTTCAGGTTGTGTATCGCTACAAGGACTTTTTGATCTGTTACCAGTTCTGGTTGATTTGAAACCACTGTTGAGCAACAGAAAGAACTGTGCTTGTGCCAAATCATTTTTCTTATTAAACCAATAAATGTATCAATATGTACGAATAGCAGTCATCTACAAACTGTTGTCTTGTACTCACAAACTGCTCCACAGGCTTTTACCTCCTTTATAAATCATAACTCATCTCAGCCTCAGTGATGAGAATCTGCTGCAGGCAAATACTCACCTATACAGGAACATGAACTGCTCCTTGTAGCGTGTTCGGCCCAGACGAGTGCTGATCTTCAGAGTGTAGTGATGCTTGTTGTTGGATCTAGACAGACAGAGAGACATAAACTGTTTGTCTATTGCTCCACCACTTTGGTCCAGACTGAAATATCTCAGCAACTATTGGATGGGCTGCTATGAAATTTGGTACAGATATTTGTGTTCCACTCTGCAAGAATTGCAATGACTTTGGTGACCCCTCAACCTTCCACCTAGCCCCAGCATATGGTCAAATGTTTAATTTATCCAATACTTTGGTTTATTACCAAATAGCTGCATAACTGACGGGATCTGATTTCCCCACTCGGTTGCTTGTAACTACAGCTTAAATAATATGACACAGTTGCAGCATTACACCTACCTCACATTAACATGTTAGCGTTGTCATTGCAAGCTTGTTAGGATGCTGAAGTTAGCATTTAGCTCAAAGGACCAGTGTGTCTAAGTTCTGCCTCAACAAGCTTCCTAAGTTTAAAAACAATAGTCGTAAAAGAAACAAACTCTGCATTCACTTGTTGAGTGCGTCCATTAGGGTTTTTACGGATTCTCCGCTGACGTCCACCACTTCCAGGATCACAATGATGTCATAACGAGACACAATCTAAGGGGCAGAAAAACAGAGAATGAGAGACTGACTGTTTCTGTTGTCAGCGTTTTAGAGGCTTGGCCATAATGTTGTGGTCCAGCCAAAAACGAGTAATGTGGAATTAATTTCTGTGTCTTAATGCATTTTATATATTTATTCTTTTGTTGTTAATTTATAAATGTATTTGACCATTTTAATCATTCAGTTTTCTAAAGATGAACTAATTAATGGCTCAACCAACCAACTACAACAGCTGAGTGAAAAAAAAGTTAGTGAGTTTGAGGTGTTTTTGAACTATTGGTCAGTACTAGCACAATAACTCATTTAATCTAATTGATAATTCAAGTTTTTTTTTCTTTGGTCATCTCTGAATGGCATAAGGAAACTTGAATATAATAAAACACAAAGACTGTTATTCTTCGTTGCTTTTGATTCCACTGCCAGTTACAGTGGAATCAAAAATCTGAGAAAATCTTCTGTACTTTTTTCATGTAAAATTAGAAATTTTAATCATAGCAAGTGACAGGTGTGTGTGTGTGTGTGTGTGTTTTCATACTGGTTGTTGTTGTTGTTACCTTAGTCAGGATATTGAGAATATCAGGGTCTGCCACTTTGTTCTTTCCAAACTTCTGGATGTTAAAAGATGCTACTCTCATGGTGGCTGCAGAGAGAAAAAAGGAAACGACAGAAACTAAGTGGAAACATTACTGGAATTTTAACAGGTCTGTTTGTGCCTGAAAACATGCACAGGTATGTGTGGTATTACTGTACTGTACTGTACTGTATATACATCAAACGAGCTGTGTGTGTGTGTGAGTGTGTGTGTGTGTGTGAACAGCAGCTGCATCTTGTTAAACCTGACAGTATTTCAACTCAGTTTGCCTGAGGCCTGTGTAAGAGGCTACAAAACATGCACCGCAAACAATGAAAACATGCTCATTTTGGTTTAACTACACACTATAAAGATAAAATAGTGTTGGCACCACATTTCAATGAGTCTGCAGCCTGTTTCATACAGTGTGTGTTTCACCTTAACTTCTTCAGGGAGTAAACAGGAATAAACAAACATTTAATGTTTAAAACAAACAAACAAACAAAAAAAAACCATGATGACAGTGAAACTATATATATATATATCTATATATATCTATATAGATATATATAAATGTGAAGAATTTCAACAATTTAATTTGACAGTTTTATCCTATAATCAGCACTTTTTCCAGTAATTGTTTAAACAGCTTAATTATAATTAGAGAAGAATTTGAATAATTAAATAAAAAGATTGTACAATGAACCACAGGAACATAACAAACTGACCTATGAAGCGAGCTTAGTGAGATTATGAAACGAAACACAAAAATGAAACTATACTGTAGAGAAGTTTAACTCAACTCCATTTTAAAAACCAATCAAAATGAACTACACAAATACAAATTCTCATGGGATTTGTGTTTTGTACATTTGTACATTTAGCAAAAATGCAACTTCTGTGTCATGTCCTTAAATATTTTGTGTTTTTAATTTCGTGGTCTTTCATCTTTTGAGTCCACATTGGCCACTGTTTTTTTTAATTATTGTTGTATATTGTTATTTTCTGGGCAATTTTTATTTCTATTTTTTTTACTTTATTTGGATAGCCACAGTGAAAGAGAGAGAGAGGGGATGACATCCAACAAAGGGTCATGGGTCAGACTTGAACCCAGGCTGCTGTTTAAGCTCTAAGCTCTGCCAGGTGTTTCCACCAGGGCCTCTGTGTTTGCACAAAAAACTGAGAAGCTCTTCAGCCTTTTTTTTTTCTCCAAAAAGTCCATGTTAACAGCATGAGCTGCTGCTTTCTAAATGAACTCTTGTTTGTTGAGCTCAATTCCTCAACAAAAAATGGCGGCAGAAAATATTTCACACATGTTCTGACAGGTTTGGTCACAGTGCCTTAACGACACCCCCTCCCAAATCCTGTCTCCACTGAAGTAACTGAGCCTACCTGCAGAAAAACCTGTTTTACGTCAACACATGAAAGACTCTGTTGGAGTGTGCAAATATAACTAACAGGCAGTCAGGAATTAAACACGCCTGCGTTGTCATGACTGTAAAGAAAAGAAAATGCAGCCCCCCCAGTGTGTAGCTCATGATACACAACCTTTACCTTGAGATCTTGACTTTACAATCAAAACATTTGATCAGCTGCTGAAAAATGATGCAGCTTTAGTTTTAAAATGTACAGATTTATGTACCTGTATTAATATACTAACAATTTAATGTGCAGTATTATTTTGCATAATGACTTCTTTTACTTTTGATAATTAAAATACTTGCTGATAATAAGTGAAAACTGAAAATGCAAGTTAGGCATTAAATATTTTTATATTAAATATATTTACTTTTATGGAGTATTTTTACACTCTGTTATCGCTACTTTTACTGGAGTAAATACCTAAAACCTATGAAAACCTATGGTAATGAGACACAGGCCCCATGTTGGTTGTTTAAACATTTTTTAAATTTTTTTTGCCATTTAAAAGTTTTATTGAAATGAATGATTTATTTTCTAATAAAGTTACCACTCTATCTCATAATATTAGAACTTTTCTGTGAAATTACTAATAATTTAAATTTTCTTTTTTCTTTAACATATATTAATCATGGGAACAAAAAACTAGGACTTATTCTCATAACATCCCAACTTTTGGTTTTATTTATCCTCAGTATCTCAGAGGTGGTTCTAATATTGTCCTGACATGGTTTAAATGTTTTTTACTAAAAAAAACTCTGGTGATTTAGAGTGATTAAAGGCTTCAATAAGCAGCCTGAGGAAATACAGCATGTTGCTGCAGTTTAGTTTCTCACCTCAGGAATGTCACTAATTTGTGTCTGTTGCTGTCAGTCAAGAAGAACAAACCTCTTTTCATGTCTGAAGTAGATCACACACTGCATGCAGTAAACATCAGTTAACACTGTATTGTTTTTTGCATGTACTGAATATTTACCGGTACATATTGTTATTTAAATGTAGTTACAGTGAAATGAAAGAAAACGAAGAACAGGGTCATAACGACTGGGCGTTTTTGATGACATAAAATGCTTTTTTAATTATCGGAGAGGTTATTAAAGAACATGCCTGTATAAGAAATACTGTATGTTCTTGATGTTTTCCCCCACCAAAAAAAACTATACAATACTGTACCGCAGCAATGATGAGTGCCAGTGTATATTTTAAATATTTTGTGATGCAAAACAGCTACAAAAACAATCACAAAGTCCAAAAAACCCACAAAGAGAAGGAAAACAACCACAAAGGGATTCAAAACAACTACAAACTATTATTATATTATCACTATTATTAATATTACTACTATTATTATGACTACATCTACAGAAGTACAGTACAGTTTACTTTTTTTCAGATCTACTAAGGATACAAATAATAAACAGGAAATTGATCAAATAAGGTAGGAATCTATAGACCTGAAACAATTAGTTGATTGACAGAAAATTAATTTTGATAATTGAATAATTTAAGTGACTTTTAAAGCAAAACTGCCAAAAACAATTGTCTGGTACAGCTTCGCAACATTATCAGAAAAAATATATATAATATTTGAAAAAGATATACATAATATTTAATCTTCTATAATAGTAAATTAGATATCTTTAGGTTTTGGACTGTTGGTTTTATAAAACCAGAAATTTGAAGATGTCACTTTGGGCTCTAGGAAATTAAAATGATCATTTTTCATGATTTTTTCTGATTTTTTTTCTGAATTTACAGAGCGGATTAATTAATCAGCGAAGCCCTGCTTCTTTGTGGCCTTTTACACAGAGAAACGAGAGGATGGAGTGTTGCTGTTTGTTTCCACTGCTTGCACTTTCACGGGTGACTCATAAAATACAACCGAATCCCAGACAGCAGTGTCTGTTTGCGTGTGTGTTGTGGAGGTTTCTGCTGCTCTTGAGCCTGGTAATCAGTAGATACGGCTCCTGATAACAGCCACAATGTGCCAACAAACACACTAACTCATAAAACATTGCTGTAAACACTGGGATCAGATGTCAGTGTTGCCCTGACAAGTTTAACCTCGACTTTTAAACTGTTGCAGCAATTTGTTTCTAACTGCGGTTGATTCTCATTCAAGCGATGTCCTGTCTGCTCTTACTTTGACAATATTTGGGTTTACTTACTTACATCTTTAAGCTCTTGTTAGCAGCAGGAGCTTTTCAGGAGCGTATAAAGTTTACTTGAATTTTAAGTCTAGTTTAAGCTATTTCCTCCCAAAAACTTCCCAGTTACCAGGAAACAATGACTTTGTAATTACCATGACGTCCAGTACAGACATTCATGCTCCCCAGAGGCCGAAACCATTAATTTTAGTGATCCCCTGATGCAACTGACCTGACTGACCATTTTCTGCTCTGGTTAAGGTTTTGTTTCAGGCACATAGCCACTTCATTATGGTTTGGGAAGGGTATTCAAAGAACAGCAAAGCCATCCATTCAAAGCTATCCATTCTATATTTTTTTCATTTGAATAGTAAATACGTAATCTTATCATCATTAGTGAACCGGTGTGTGAAAGCACAAATAATTGAACAAAGGAATGCGAACATTCAGGAACTTACTGGGAGCTTCAGGTTTCACGTTTACTGTGTCTCTTTGTTTGTTGTCGACCACTTCCTGCAGCTGAATGATAAAGCCAAAAGATGGAAAAATACTCAAATACCTTACATTAGTAAGAGTAATAAATAAACATAGAAAGATGAACTGTGCAGTAAAAGGTGGTAAAGCCTCTAAAATAAAAGTACCTACAATCAATGGCTCTTTTTTTAGAGTTAGATTACTAATGTGGTGTCTTGTAATAAGTATTTAGTATAACCTGTAGGCAGTATTTAGTGTCACGTTGTGGTAATTTAATATTGTCTGGAGTCCATGTGGTTGGTAACATTTGCACCTATAGGATAAATGTTTGGCTGGAGTTTTTGGTTCAAATGATAAATTCAACAGGAGATAAGTTCATTGAATATGATTTACTGGGAAAAAATATTCTTTAAAACCAACAAGTCAACTCCAATAAGCTCAGACAAACAGCCTTGTATCAACTCAACAACACAATGATTTGTCTCGGCTTTTAGAGACAAAGTTTTTGGACATTTTTAAACTCTTGTCTTCAATTTTATGGATTTTTATTATTGACACAATAACAGACACAACGTAGCCAACCACTGCTGTTTTACTGTGTTAGATAAGGGTTGGAGTACCTCTTCTGTAAAAAACATAACAAGATTTTAGGAGCTGTCAATAATACCTCAAACCTGTGCTTCAGTGACTGAACTATGATATTTCACCTGTAGTTTTAGGCGTACAGATGGATGACAGCAGTTTCTTTGTCTGAAGACATTGAAAGCTTGACAGAGGAATACCGGACAAAGGAAGAAGTAGTTTCTCACCTGAGCGAGGAGGAGAATCTGTTGCTGCTGCTGACAGGAACTTGGATCAGGTCTGTGAGTTGGTTTGTGAAGAAACAGCAAGAAAACCTTGCGGACTTCACAATGAAAAAAGCTCCTGGGTATGCAGGCACCGCCAGAGGCAAAGCATTCTATAGAGGGTGACCACAGGCAATGTGATTGGTCGGAAGCCAACCAATAGTGGGGGCCGGACAGAGACAGACAAAACAAAACAAGTATCCCGCCCTCCATAATGTTTTCCTGCTGTGTGTGTGTGTGTGTGTGTGTGTGTGTGTGTGTGTGTGTGTGTGTGTGTGTGTATTAGAACTGTCAGTCTAAACGTTTGTTTCATCTGCTCTGAAAGAAGAGAGAGACCAAAAACAGGAGCATTCCAGTGTCAGATGTGTGTTTGAGTGTGTCTCCTTATGTGACTGTACTTTGTGAGGACCAGGTTGAGTTTTCTGGACTGACGACATTTTGGCAGGTCCTTCACTTTCTTACACACCCTCAAACAGACCCTCAAAGGGTCACCCTCAAACCCTCAAACAGACCTTTGAGCGTCTGTTTGAGGGTGAAGACTTGGTTTTAGGTTTAGGTTAGGATTGGGGTGGAGGTCAGGCATTTAGCTGTGATGCTTAAGTTAAGAGGCTAAGGTCAATAAGTGTCCTCATAAAGATAGCTGTACAAACATGTGTGTTTGTATGTGTGTGTGTGTGTGAGAGAAAGAGAGAGAGAGAGAGAGAGAGAGAGAGAGAGAGAGAGAGGATGTTGTCTGCCCTCATTTTCTTAGCAGGAACAGAGATAAACTGAACCCACCGTGCAGCAACATGGCACACCCACAGGAAATACTTCACCCCCCAAAATACCATATATATACTCTCCAGTCCTAACCACAGCAGACCTAGTATGTATTGTATGCATACATATATACTAACACAATACTATACCAACATGTGTTTCTGTTAATTTCTCCACCCCATTTATATGAATGACAGCAGGCTAAATAACACCTCTCTGTATAATTCAGTACAAATCACCAGCACCACAAACTACACCCCCCCAAAATAATCATAGAGTTGAATCAGCTCAGTAATCACTAACCATTGTGGCCTCGGGAGGGGAGTGATTTAGTACATGATTGTTGTAAAACTTACACCGACATCAATAAAAATGTGATGTAATTATACACACTGTGTACTAATAGGTACAGCCAGGTGGTGTAATTGTTTGTTTCAGGGGACTGATTCAGTCACACCCACTCTCATTGTGTTGTTAATGCACTTTCAGATGGTGAATGAGTCATCAACTGTGTGGGATCTGGCACTTGGCACGTTGTATTTGACCAAACCTGATTAAATTAGCGTAATCCCTCTCTGCCTGAAATACTTGGCCTTTATTTGCTACTTCATGCAACTTCAGCCTTGTGGCAGGTGCAGTGTGAAACTTGAGCGTTGAGGCGCTTTTTCATAACGATCGACTGTGGTTTGGATTGTACTTTATTTGTACATATAGCTCATAGATTGATGAGCAGGCTAAAGTATTTGTAACATTGCAGCTGATCCCAAGCAGTTTTTGTATATGTTTTCCTTTTTTGTACGTGTTTTTATTTGTTGCTTTTCATTTTCCCTTAACATCTGTGCTTTCTCTCTTGCTTTGCCTTTAGATATCCCATTGGCTTACATTTTTAATGATCAAGTCTCCTGTAATGTAATTGTATGTCCTATCCCAGTATCCTGTCTCAACAAGAAATGCATTATAGATGGTCGTTCACACAAAGAGAAACCTTAGGCGCGTCACTCCATCAGAGATACTGACGGAGAGAGGAAAAGATGATTCTTAAGTAAAGGTTGGTGGAAGCTGAACTGCCAAAATAAACTACATTTGTTTTCTTTCTGTTCTCCCCCACAGTTTGTGATTCATTGGTTGTTAAGGTGTTTGGGCGGGTGATCTGTGTTTCTGACACCTGAGCTATAATTTATAGCTATATTAATAGTTCCAGTAATTTCCACACTGAACTGCGCAATAGAAAAATGGTGGCAGCCACATACACCTCCTCAAGGATCATTTCTGTTTATTACAATTTGAGTGTTATTTTCATTGTTTTTGTAGTAGGAATAATAATTGATAAGCAGTATGTACTGACTGACTCTGAATCCAGGTCTATGTAACAGGATAATGGGAGTAAACAGAGTTTAATTACTATAGAGACCGGAACACTATATTAATATATCACTATATGATTAGTCCACAAATATCTTATAAGTCTACATAGTGACTGCTTTCTTCATGAGCTCTTAGTGATTCACTTTTTTTTTTTTTTTTTTTACTAACTTCTTAGTTCAGAATGCTACATTGGCATATTATCACACTTTGATATAGCTAAAGTGTTAGCAAACAGTAGCTTATTTCCACATCTAGCACTTACAGAGCAACGTTATCATTCACCTGGAGTCATGTTTCTGGCAACCTGCTGAAAATAAGTCCAATATTTGCTCTGTTTTAGCTTTGTTTTTGCTCCTACCAGCTCCTGAGGGAAATATCTGGCTTTTCAGCTGCTGTTCCACCATGTTCTTCCAAGAAAAGTTGGATTGAGGGCAATTGGTCTTAGATGTAGATACCTGAAGATGTTTCACCTTTCATCCAAGCTTCTTCAGTACTGACAAATTCTCTTCAGGCTTCATTGTTATTTCATCCACCTGCAGACTTGAGGGACTTGTAGCAGGTGGAACGTGAAACTGAGGGTAGCTGGTTTAAACATTAGTTTAACATTTTCATACCGAGTAGTTACTGCGCGGTCCCACATGACTTTGACTTTTGTTGAATCTTATAGTCTTTATACATTATTTTAATTTCCTGAACTTTCTCCAATTTTATTAATTATTTATTGTTTTTCTGTAACTTTTATTTTGGAAAGTAATATATTGATACATTTGAAATTTCTTTAATTAATTTTATTTAAAGATATTAATTTAATTTCTGTAATCGTACAGTACAAGTAATGGCAGCCTTGGTGGTTATTTGTTTTTCTATCATGTCTTTTTGAGATGATGGGAAGCAAATAAAAAGGATGGGAATGACAGTGTCAATGAATTTGGTTTCATTTGTATTTTTCCACTTACACAGGGACACAGACAAGACTGAACCTGCCGTGATTTCTTCATGCTCTTCCTATGAAAGGTATGTTGACATAACGTGACGACCTCAAGGCAGTGTAACAGTTTGTGTTTCTCACATTTATTATTTCATAGCGCTCCTCAAACTAAACACAATGACATCTGACAAAGCTCCACCTCATATCTTACGTCATCAAGACAAACAGGAATTAGACTTTGGTTTCTTCGCTGCTCACCGGAGGAGGCGCGCACTCTGAGTCAGATTATAAATTAATTGTCATAACTGAAGGAATAGAGGAACAAGCGGCGAAACTGAAAAACTGAATACTTTCACTTCAACCTGCTGGTGACTGAAAAAAAGAGGAATCAAATTGAAAGTAACGGAGGGAAGTTGATCCTGTAACACCAGGAAACAACTGACTGTCTTCCTGGTTCAGTGTTCTGGTGTGTTTTTAGCTTCACTCAGAGAGAAAATGGCTTCAGCAGGGTCTGAGGGTCTCTGCAGTCTGCACTCTGAGAAACTGAAACTCTTCTGTCTGGACCACCAGCAGCCAGTGTGTGTCGTCTGTCGAGACTCAAAAACACACACCAACCACACATTCAGTCCCATTGACGAAGCTGCGCAGGATCTCAAAGAGAAACTACACGAATCCCTGAGGCCCTTACAACAAAAACTGAAGCGCCTTAAAGATGTTAAAGGAAACTGTGATCAAACAGCAAAACACATCAAGGCGCAGGTCCGACACACAGAGAGGGAGATTAAGGAGCAGTTTAAGAAGCTTCACCAGTTTCTACAAGAGGAGGAGGAGGCCAGGATCACTGCTCTGAGGGGGGAGGAAAAGCAAAAAAGTAAAGTGATGAGGGAGAAGATTGAGGCTCTGAGCAGAGAGATAGCAGCTCTTTCACACACAGTCAGATCCACAGAGGAGGAGCTGAGAGCTGGAGACGTCTCATTCCTGCAGAACTACAAGGCTGCAGTGGACAGAGTCCAGCAGCGCCTCCTGCTGGATGATCCACAGCTGGTCTCAGGAGCTCTGATAGATGTGGCCAAACATCTGGGCAACCTGACCTTCAACATCTGGAAGAAGATGAAAGAGATGGTCTCCTACAGTCCTGTGATTCTGGACCCAAACACTGCTCATCCAGAACTCATCCTGTCTGAAGATCTGACCAGTGTGAGACGTGGAGAGAGACAGAAGCTTCCTGACAATCCAGAGAGGTTTGACTGTTATCGCATCGTCCTGGGCTCTGAGGGCTTTACCTCAGGAAGTCACAGCTGGGTTGTTGAGGTTGGAGACAACACAGGCTGGGTCCTGGGTGTCGCAGCAGAGTCTGTCCAGAGGAAGGGAGACATAAAGTCTGGACTGTGGCGAATAGGATTGTCTGACGGTAAATACGCAGCGGTTTCGCCATCAGATCCCCACATCGTTGTTTCAGTGAAGAAGAAGCTCCAGAGGATCAGAGTTCATCTGGACTGGGACAAAGGAAAACTGTTGTTCTCTGATCCTGATACTAACACACACATACACACCTTCACACACACTTTCACTGAGAAGCTGTTTCCATACACCAGCAATAGGAATGAACTCCAACTGAAAGTGTTACCAGCGAAGGTCTCTAAGACTGAAATAGCTTAGTCAGTGATGATGACGTGGTGTGAACAGTAATCATCTCTGAAATAGCAATACTCAACAATAACAAGTGATCGAAGATATATAATTTTATTTCTGTTTGTTTAGTTAGTGAATTTCAAATACTCACTCGTCATGTGGTTCTGAAAAGTTTGATGGTCGCTCCTTTATTCAGTTTAGATTTCCAATAAATTCCAATGTCAGCCCAAAGTCACAGCTGAATATACTGTTTCAGAAAATACATAGAAACATCTGTTTCTGTTGATGTGTACGCTGCCAGATTCTTTTCTTTTTAGAGAGCTTTGGTTAGTGTTGATGCTGTACTAGGCAATAAAAATAAACTTGACTAGACTGATATTTAATTGTATTTCAAATTTTGACTTGCTGTTTCAGTATTTTCAGTAAAATGTAGTGATTGGCTTGATTTGTTTTTAATGTTTATATCTTGAGGTCACAGTAGTTATTTTTCATATGACAATAGTTGAGTAGTTTATTGAAACACTCTCTAGCAAATATACAAAAATTATTATAGAGGCTTTACACACATCAGAAGACACAAGCACGTCTCTTATCTCAGCATCATGTCACTCTGCTCTTTAGCTGAAGTAACATCTAGCTAAATCTGTTTGCTAGGTAGAAAACCAAGGAGCTTGTTGATGTTAACTAAAGTTTTTTCAGGGCTATTTTGTCATCCACTTTACGTATATCTTTGTTTTTACAAGAATTCTAGATATCCCACATAATTTTGCCAAATAAAGAACCAAAATGTTCTGACTTTACGTCCAGTTTAGTCTCTGTTCCACTGGCATCAGTATCAGCATCTCTAATTCAGCATTTCTTCCATCAGTCTTCATGAATACATAATATGCATATTGTTACATAACTTACATGTTTGTTATGAATGCATAACAAAACATATTCTTTGTGTTTTGTTTCCATATTGTGAGACAAACAGTCATCCACGTCATTAGCTGCTTTAAGAAATTAAACCTACGCAACTTTTAGTTTGTGAGCTGAGAAAAAACTACAGCTCAGACAAAAAATGAATGGGCTGAATAAATAAAAGCACAGCAGCACAGGTACTTTCATCATCATGACCTCGTTACAGAGCTGTCTGAACTAACCTCGACCCGCTCATGGATGAACTGTGACATTAGCCCACAAAAATCCACAGCTGATGGGAAGTGGTGTTTATTGATGACCACTAAAAACATAAATACTGAGTAAACAGAGACATTACTCACAGTTATTATCACTGTTACAAATGTCATTGGGAATTTGTCTGAGTGGTTTTGTTTTTTTTTTTAACTCTGGATGAAAACCCAGAAGTTCTGGCCTCACTTTGGCTCATTAAGCAACTAAAGTTAGCGAAGTTAGCCAAAACCAACTTCAGCTTCCCAGCTCTAGCCAGCTGAGGTTAAAATCTAAATCACCTTTATCTACTGGGGACGTCACTTTTTACTGAAAATTCAAGCTACCCTGTTGCCCTGTCGATAAAGCCATATATTGCTCTCTTGATTGGAGAAAATTAGCAAACCATGCTGAACAGATAATCGTGACACCATCCACCTGAGAAGCAGCTACGCAGAATAATGTTGATCAGGTGATCAGCTACAGCATCTTTACTCACTTATAACTGGAAGTCACCAACATTATTTTCTAAACATTTGCCAGTTATTAAAGTTACTTTCATGACTTTAGTTTTAGTTACCAAAAATAACTACTGACTTAGCTAACAGACCCAAGAGAAATTTACTAATCTAGGATTTTATTTGATGCTTTGTTCCGTATGTGCTTTTAATTTTCTAAACAAGACTGCTTTGTAACACTAAGTAACTTTCCTAACATATTTTTAGTTGATAACTGAAGGAAGAATTAGAGCTGGTGTTTTACTGCTGTTCTTGAAGAATAAAAACCTACACTGATAGTGCTGTGAAAGGAAATTCATGCCTTGTTTGTTACATAATTGTTCAGCGCTTGACACAGATTCCCAGACAGAGCCCCTCCTCCAACTCACCTGAGGCTAACCAGGAAATAGAGCTGTTCCTCTCCGACAGACACTGAGAGACAGACAATAACAACCTCTCTCAGACCAGACCCACAACTGCCCCCGAGAGAGGGAAGATACAGCACGAATTACTGGGAATACTGAAACTTTTAATTGCTTTATCCTGCTGCTGACTGTACACACAGAATGTGAATTATAACTGTGAATATAACTTTCTTGAGGAGGGAGTGGACTGATTTCCTGTTTAGGACTCTGTCTGGTCTGTGTGCTTTCAGCTTCACTGCAAGAGAAAATGGCATTCCGATCCGAGGAGGATCTCTCCTGTCCTGTCTGCCAGGACATTTTTAAAGATCCTGTTGTCCTGTCGTGCAGCCACAGCTTCTGCAGAGACTGTCTGCAGACATGGTGGCGAGGGAACCCCATACAGGAGTGTCCAGTTTGTAAGCGGAGATCATCAAGGAGTGAACCACCTCGTAACTTGGCTCTAAAGAACCTGTGTGAAGCTTTCTTACTGGAGAGGGATCAGAGAGCAGGGTCTGAGTCCGTCTGCAGTCTGCACTCTGAGAAACTGAAACTCTTCTGTCTGGACCACCAGCAGCCAGTGTGTCTCATCTGTAGAGATTCGAAAACACACAACAACCACAGATTCAGACCCATTCATGAATTTGCACAGGATCACAAAAAGGAGCTCCAGAAATCTCTTAGGCCTCTGCAGGAGAAACTGAAGCTGTTTGAACAAGTTAAAGGAAACTTTGATCAAACAGCAAAACATATCAAGTTTCAGGCCCAACACACAGAGAGGGAGATTAAGGAGCAGTTTAAGAAGCTTCATCGGTTTTTAGAGGAGGAAGAGGAGGCCAGGATCACTGCTCTGAGGGAGGAAGAGGAGCAGAAGAGTCAGATGATGAAGGAGAAGATTGAGGCTCTGAGCAGAGAGATAACAGCTCTTTCACACACAGTCAGATCCACAGAGGAGGAGCTGAGAGCTGGAGACGTCTTATTCCTGCAGAACTACAAGGCTGCAGTGGACAGAGTCCAGCAGCGCCTCCTGCTGGATGATCCACAGCTGGTCTCAGGAGCTCTGATAGATGTGGCCAAACATCTGGGCAACCTGACCTTCAACATCTGGAACAAGATGAAAGAGATGGTCTCCTACAGTCCTGTGATTCTGGACCCGAACACTGCTCATCCAGAATTTTTCCTGTCTGAAGATCTGACCAGTGTGAGTCATGGAGAGAGACAGAAGCTTCCTGAAAACCCAGAGAGGATTGACTATCACCGCTCGGTCCGGGGCTGGGAGGGCTTTAACTCAGGGATTCACAGCTGGGATGTCGAAGTTGGAGACAACACAGCCTGGTTTGTTGGTGCGGCTGCAGAGTCTCTCCAGAAAAAGGGCCGAATAAAATCTGGGTTTTGGCAAATAGAGTTCTTCAATGGTAAATACAGTGTTCGCTTGTTAGGATATCCACCTGCTGTTCTGCGAGTGAAGAAGAAGCTGCAGAGGATCAGAGTTCATCTGGACTGGAACAGAGGAAAACTGTCTTTCTTTGATCCCGACACTGCCTCACACATTTACACCTTCACACACACTTTCACTGACAGACTGTTTCCATGCATAGGCACTTTAAATGAACTCCCACTGAAGATATCACAAGCCAACATCTCTGTTACCAGAGAATGGATCAGTTAGAGATCGTTGGGATAATGTGCAGAGGTCTTGTCTCATATTCGAAAGTACTGTTGCCAGATTTAGATACCACAGGTTGTCTGTGTGGTTCTCAAACATTTCAGATAAGCACATTTCTAATAAACAAACAAATAAACAAAAAATCACTTAAAGCTTCATTCTTATGTATCCTTAAAATGTTTTCCACTTATTTCATACTGCATATTATTATTTGGATTCTGGTATATTTATATATCATCTCAAATACAGGTTGTCCACATTTCATAAAATTGATTATGTATAACTCTTTAAGTAGGAATTAATGATAATAATTGACTCATATTTTTCTCTTGCGCTACATGGCCAGAAGTATGGGGACAACTGAACATTACACCTATATGGGGTATATCACGGGACTTGCTCTTGGCTTCCTGATCATCTCTGGTCAGTGAGTCTCTGGTGGTGGGTTCTTGGACCCCTTGCCTGCAGGTCTAGTTGAACATGTTCAAAACCCTGGACATTAATCTACTGCTGTAACACCCTCCACTCTTCTGGTTTCAGGTTTTCCATCAGATTTTAGAATGTGGCTGCAGGGATTTGCTCCCATTCAGCCCAAAAACTTATTAGTGTGGTCCGACACCGATGTTGGGTAAGGTCTGGCTGACAGTCGGCCTTCCAGTTCATCCCAAAGGTGTTGGACAGGGCTTAAGTCAGGGCTCTGTGCAGGTCAGTCATGTTCGTCAACACTAAACTGGGAAAACCATTTCTTTAAGGACCAGCCTTTGTGCACAAGGGCAGTGTCTTGTTGAGACAATAAGAGGCTAAACAGAAAGAAAAGACCGCTGTTGTCCAAAATATAATTTTATGTTGCAACATTAAGATTCTTCTCCACTGGAACACAAAGGCCAAAACCAGGAAAAAACTGACCAGACCACAAGAATACTTCAGCATATGTGACCAGTGTCCATATACTTTTGGCCACATGGTGTATCTATTTTAAGTGAGATGTTGTAGGGAACTTACCTTAGAGGTTTTACAATATTTTTTGTGTATAGTTAGTTTTCTGTTTTGCTATCTACAGTGTTCACTGTCTTCGCAAGGTGCAGTGAACAGCAAAAAACTAAATTAAATCAATCAATATTTGCTGTGACCACCCTTTGCCTTTAAAACAGCCCCCATGGCTTCGTCATCCTACTGCAGAATGAGTTTGGGGCTGATCAGATGCTCCCTCATGGTATTGCGTGATGGACAAGAATCTAAACGTCTTAGGTGCCTAAAACAGAAATGAGACTAGAAGTGCTCTCAGAGAGCGCGTTCAGTCATTCATGGTCCTCAGATAATGATTCATAAAACCTTTGGTGGTCTAGCACATCTCATCCAGCTCCAACAGGTCGACATTTCAAATCATGTCCAAATTCTGACCTTAGATAAACACACAGGGTATCTATGGATCTGACAAGTCTTTAAAGCAATTCAATTTGTTCCATCGAAAAAAACCAAAACAAAAAACAACTAAAAACTCCTTTATTGGAAAAAACCTTTATCAAGCTCTGAAATATTTTCTTGCCTGCCAGACAGTCCCATTGTTTGTTGTGTCTTTTGATTGCATCTCATTATTTTTGCATACTGAAAACTACTTCTATACAGTGCATTGTGCTGTATATCTGTATCTGCCTGCTGTCATTGCATCATATGACCACTTGATGACGCCCACATCCTGTCAGATACTTGAGAGCATTTCACTGTTTTCAGCTAATATTAAAGTTTGAGTGATCTGTTAGTTGTCATGGATTATTTTCCACTGTGATGGTTCCACTTTTACTGAAGTAAAGGGTTTGAATCACTGTCAGATGTCCCGGTGTCGTGTATCTCTGTTTACAACGAAGCTCACATTTTCACATTTTAGGTCACATGGTCAAACTCACAATTTCATTCTTGCTTTCTCTGCTCACTTTCTTTATTCTGTTAAAAGGTCATCAGTAATGTTAAGTAGGCTATGGGGGATTTGTTAGGTGTTTTAAACTGCAGGTATGGTGCTTTAAACCTCCCCCTCTGTAACCCTGGTTAAGTCCTGCCAGTTTCACAAGGATAGATCAAACTGATCTGTCAAATTTCAGATATACATCTAAATTAATCTGCCTCACGAAGCTGCAGAGTTCTTGACTATCTTCAGTAAGACAAGTTTGCAATGAATTCTTAGAGTCTGAAATCACTTGCTTTTATTTACTGGCCACCATTTGTGTTGACCATTACTGAGTGTGCAAATTTATCCACAACACGGAGGCCTCAAGAATCTGTGTGATGTAGCCTACACTACTTTCTGCAAACAGTCTCACAGTGCAATGATCTACATTTTACAGATGTGAAATCACTGAGTGGCTCTACACCTGTCAGAGAGGATGTAGAGGGAAGTGTCCAAAATCTCTGTTTATTGTTCACTATTGAGTAAACCACTGAGTGTCTATTAACGAGGGAGGAGTGAATATTTTATGTGATGTGGTTTTCGAGACAGCCACGTGAAAATGCTCCGCTGTTCTCACTCCTGCGGAAAATGGAAGAATTCAGCATTTACAAGGTTATTTTACAGTACAGGGAGAATTCAGTGAGGAGTCTGACAAGCAAACATAAGTGAAGACATCCTCTCTGCTGTCTCTGAGAACTCATGAGTCTCTCCACAGTGAAACAGATAACTACGAACCATGTTTTGATCCTTTTGTGATTTGGTTTCATTGGTCAGCAGGTGTCACTGATTGTTACTAAACATAGTTAATATAGTTAACTTTTTACATTTACACTTAGACTGGCCTTACAGTGCAGACCAGTCCAAAATATCTTTAAGAAACTGGTCCCAGATCTTAAACTGGCAACTCTGAAAAATCAATCCATCAGTCTCTCTGTCTGATCACGAGTTTCATTTCCTCACCAACTGTGTGTGTGTGTGTGTGTGTGTGTGTGTGTGTGTGTGTGTGTGTGTGTTTGTGTGAATAAGTCAGTGAGTCTTTTTTTCAGTCTAAGTCCTGGTCTGTTCACCAGAAGAGGAAACCCTGTCCTTTCATTCCTCCAAACCTCCGCCGGTGAGACAGAAACCTCAGCTGGTGAGTAAAATAAATACATTAAAAATGTCTCCTAACATTCAAATGTGTTGATAATACTGATGATATGCTGTTCTGTCAACGCTGTAACAGTAGTCAACAGCAAAACAACATAACTTAAAGAGTCACTGTGATGGATGATCTTTCTGCAGCAATATTCAAACTTCTGCAAGTAGATTTTCACAGAAATTCGCTTTGATTAATGTTTGTCTGAAAGAAAGAAAATCCATGTGAAAACAGAAGGAATTATTTTAATTCTGAATTGAAATAACGATCGAGTTAGGTCAGATTAGATTTTAGCCTTTAGGGTGTTGGACACTGATGTAATGGAAGTCATGGAAGTGCTGCCGTTAACTCTGTGTCTCAACTATCTTTTCCAGTCCAGTAAAAGTATGTTAGTGTAAACATACTCTTGTTAACATATTGTTAGATTGTGTTTCTATGTGGGGAGTTTGCTTCAGAATTGTGGACAAATAACTGATGATTTTGCATCTGAAATAATTGAATCAGTTTTTACACTTCCATACATACATTTATTTCAGTTCACATCTATGCAAAATAACTTGCAGAGAGCTGAGTCTTGCTGCAGGGAGATAATCTACTGAAGTTAACATTTAGTTGCCTTTATTGTTAAATTATGTAATATCATATGTCATAACACAATACAGCAATAGAGAGTTTAGAAATAAAAAGTTAAAATCAAGTACCCAAACTGACAGAATATTTTCATTTTTAATATTTTTTTCTGTTCAGTTAATTGTTCAAATACATTTTCCTCTGAATTCTCTCTAAATGGTCTAAAGGTCTAAATGACGAAAACCAAACACTGTTAGAATTTGATACCTGGTGGATTGATGCTGTTTGCAGTTGTATTTATAGAAACTGAGTTTTCAAATACTGGAATCAGAATAGAAAGTTCAGTTAGTTATTAATTATGGACGAGTTTCTAAAACCTCCTCTCATGTTTTGACTTGACCATCATCATCATCTTCTTCTTCTTCTTCTTCTTCTTCTTCTAAATACCATTAACAGTTAACTCAGGTATTTTGGACCATGGGAGGTTATGATGGACTGGTGGTTCTGGTGGGCGTGGCCTTGCTTCTGACGACTGGCCGATGTGACACGAGTTGTGGAGGAACAGACGGCAGTCCAGGAGTGGCAGGGACCCCGGGCAGAGATGGAAGAGCCGGAATGAAAGGAGAGAAAGGAGAGCCAGGTAAAAAAAAACCTGGATCCCAACTCAACCTGTTCACATGTTGTGAGCTTGAGCAAGACACTGAGTCCCAAGTTGCTTCAGCTGGTCGACACAGCACCTTGCATGGTAGCTGGAGGTGTGTGAATGGGTGAATTAGAGGCAAACAAAGTCAGTGGCTCTTCAACCAAACAAACACAAACATGCATGGGGTATTGATGTTGGCGCTGCTGTCGCAAAGACCGGATCAAATATAACTAAATATACAAACTTTCACCACAGTTCATTTCTGAAAGGCCACTGCCAGAAAACCTGTTCTTTGTTTACATTGCCTCCTCCAACAACGGGGCTGTTTCGGAGTCTCCACAGTCAGTCCAGTTGTTCCACCATCCACTACCACGTAAAACAAAAGCCCTATCCTCCTCCTGATTTGGTTGTACAGTGACAGATGCTGTAAATCCAACCTGCATTTTTCAGTGACATTGTCAGAAAGAATGACGTAATGAAAACGAGGCTCATAGGGAATCAATCTAAACACAGATGGTGCCATTATTCCTTAACCACTACACTGTGCAATCAGAATTTATTTCATGACAATAAGTCAAAGCAAAAAAACTTGTCTACCGTCACTTTAAGTGAGACTTGCACAATCTCACACTCTTTGCGTGTTGTTATATAAACCCAAGCAATATTTGAGCAACAGTTTTGTTTGTGTCCTGCAAACCTAAATTCTTCTTGTGTAAATATAATCTATTATAAACCTTGACTGCAACCGTTCACATCAGATATTATTTCATTTACAGTCCTAGTGATTCAGAAAAAGAAAATTAAATGGTAAATGTCCATCCATGTTTGAGACTTTGAGAGGCACATAACTGGAAGTAGGAAAAAAATAACGCTTTGAAAAGTTAGGGGGATGTTCTCCTTTGTAACTGAGACTCAGGAATCACATCAGCACTAGTATCATAAAACATCAAACAATGTCTCCTCTGTAATCATTCATCTTGTTTGTCTCCAGCTGTAAAGGCCGAAGGTCCGGTGGATGAAGTCGTTTTGCTGACGCTGAAGGGGGAGATGGGAAATCGGGGCTTGCAAGGGGTCATGGGTCCTAAAGGTTATCGTGGAGATCTGGGAGCAACGGGTCGCCCGGGACAACCTGGTCGCCCCGGCCCTGACGGCAAGAACATCGGCCATGGTAATGACACGACTTCTGACCTTACCCAGCATATGTCATGTTTACATACAGTGTGTATATGAAATAACATTTATTTTATATCAGCTCAATACAATATAAAATACCTGCCACATGAGAATTTTACAAAAGGGAAGAGATGAGGAGATCAAAAGGTCTTAATAACACGCATCACAGAAGAAGAAGAGCCTGACTATTATAATGTATACGTGCGGTGGGACTCAAGTGAGTGGGCGTCGTCTTTGAGTCTGGTATCCATGACATCACAATAACTACATAATGAACACATACTAAGTTTAAAGGCCTCCCTAGTCAGTAATGATTATACTCTGAAAGATTTTGTGTAGGTATGTGATACAATAATAAAACAATTATATTAGAAATGTAGGTCGTCATTTGTTCTGTTGATTGGTTGCCAAACAATCATGTTGACTGCTCTAAGAAAGAAAGTAATATATAATAATAGTGTCACGGTGTACTGACCGCACCATGAGTAAGACTGTCATATTTATTTCAAGATATCTTATTTCTGGTGTGTGTGTGTGTGTGTGTGTGTGTCCTTTCTGCTTTTAGGGCAACAGTCTGCTCAGCAGGGCCATTCAGCCTTCTCAGCGATCAGGACTGATAACAGTTTACCGCGCTACGAACAGGTTCAGTCTGTCGTCCGTCACACCTCTCTGTCTTATTTCTACATGTTTCTGCATCTGCAGTATTTATACAAATTGAGATGTTTTCTTTCTTTAATGTTTGAACGTTGGGATTTAATACTGGCCATGCAGATAGTTTTAGTTTTATCTGTTCAAGTTTTGAGACACTACCATGAGATAATAGTATAATCTTTCCAGAAATAGTATCCCTGTTAGTCTGGAACAGTTTCCATAGGAACTACCAACAAAATAGTTCCTTTCCCTGTCATTCCATTTTCATCATGTAAATTTAATTGGAAAAATATACAATTACACAGCAGCATATTTACAGTCATTTACCTGTTTTCTTTTAGATTGTTAAGGTTATATCAGTTTATCATTGATCTGTCATCTGTGTGTGTGTGTGTGTGTGTGTGTATACTCAGAGAGTAACCTACCAGACCATTGTGGTCAACAAACCTGGGGACTTTGACAAAAACACAGGTTACTTCACCTGCAGGGTACCTGGTGTTTATTACTTCTCCTTCCACTCTATGTCCAAGGTAACGCACTGTTGTCTGTTCTGTGGCTGCACTTCTTTAGACATATGGCACAGGTCCCTTACAGACACATCACCAGACTGCGTTACAGCTGTGCTCTGTGGTTTTTAGGTCTCCATGTGTCTGCGCATCGCCAGTGATGCTCTGAACGAGAAACTGGGATTCTGTGATTACAACAGGAACAATGATCAGGTGAGTTTCAGTGATTCGATGAGCACCTAAGAGCTTGAGAGAAGGAGGAGTAGGGAAAATCTAATTCCTAATTTATTCTGAAAAGAGGAGCTCTACACAGCCCATTTTTGGCATCACACACCATAAACGGACTGTGATTCAGTTTCTCTCAGCCAGCCTTAGTTCATACCATTGTAATTCTGTTTTTATCTGCAAGTCTTACACACTTTCACAGTTTTAACCTTTATCTAACTTATCCTGATTGTGAGACACATATTTTATCAGTGAACAGTGACTCTGATCGGATCCTTACCCTGAGATATGATGTCAATAAGACTGATTTTTCACATATTCTGCATAAAGACTTAACTTGTATTTGTTTGCCTGGATTTGAAAGTTCAGTTCATCAAATTCTCTCAACCCTCTGTGACTCTGAGGTCTTTGTCATACATTGACCTCCACACACACACACACACACACACACACACACACACACACACACTAGTGACGATACCAAGTGCTGACAGATCTCTCTCCTCTGCAGAGGCAGTTTAAGTGACACATGGGCCCACTGATAACTGTGCTGTATACACGATGAAACCATGAGGCCACTCCCCCCCCACCCCTCAGATGCATTTTTTTTAGATACACTAGACTGGAAGGTTCTAGCATAATTTCAGGGGGTAGCTATCCTTTAAGTTTGAGACTGTCCTCTCAAGAAGAACAACACAAACAGTCATATATGTACAGTATATTGACAGCTGAGTTTTGTCATGAAGACGTGACCTGTTTGGCTGTGTTGTGTTTCAGGTGCTGTCAGGCGGCGTGGTTTTACAGCTGACGGCCAGACAGAAGGTTTGGCTCGAGTCCTTTAGGGATCAGCAGCCAAGCACTGATCAACGAGACACACGAGACAAATACATCATCTTCAACGGCTTCCTGCTTTTCTCAAATCCAGAATAAAGCTGTGCAGCTGGAGTCGGTGCTGAAAACCTGCATCGCTTTATGAATTCAGCTTCTAAAAATCCTCTCATTTCAGATCACATTTGTAAACGCTGTTTTCAGAAGGACAGTTTACCTTAACGCAGTGTCACCAACACAGTAATGTTTGTGAAGGAAACGTGTTCACCTGATTTGATGCATGTAAACCCTCTGAAGGTTGACTCTGTGTGAATGCTACTAAAACAAAATTGAAGTTTATTCTCGAGTGTGGGTTTGTTTGGTATGATGATATGTATAATTTCATTACACAGCTTTTAGAGACAATCATGAACACATTAAAATGAACTAAAATCACAAGCCTGATTTTTCTTTGAATTAAGTGAAGATGTTCAAAAATGTCACTTGATGTTAAGGAATCCTTTTTAAAATCATGGATGGTTTGTTCCTGACAAAGACAACAACAAACCTTGGTCATTTTTCTGTTTCATCACAGACACAAACAGGCACGTCTCTAACCACATTAATAAACCGAGACCTCGCCCTACATCCACAGATATATAAACGCACAAAGAGCAGATCTGTTTGACCTCACTGCATTAAACATCTCACAGAAGAGAAGCTGGAAAAGCAACATGCTAGCAGCTTCCCCCTGCTTCCAGTCTTTATGCTAAGCTAGGCTACACGTGTCCTGGACTGGACTTTATTGAAGCCAAAGAGATGACACTGGTTTCCATCTTCTGAATGAAGGGATTTCTCCAAATGTCAGCCATGCACAAACCACTGTAAACACCAGCTATCAAAATGTATCGTAAACATCGCAGCCCTCTGTGAAGCTGCTGGAGATCTGTTCTGCTTGATTTAGATCACACAGAAAAGTTTCATGTGACACTCAGAAGGTTATAGAAGTGAAACATTTTGGTTTTATGTACTTCTGCATTTGGGTAAATCTTTGTCTTTTGGGACATCCTCGGTTGACCTCTTAAAGAAATCTGCGTGTGTGTGTGTATTTTGATGTCTTTTCTTATTTCAGTTTGGTTAAATTCTCTGAAGAGCTCATCCTGTTATGGGCGGAGTTAAAAGTCCTGAACTCTCCGAGAAGAAACTGTTTGTATCTCTTGTTCTTCCAGGAACAAACACCTCCAGCTTGAGGGGAACAAGCACAGGGGCAACGTTTCTGCCAATCACAGGGGCAGTAGTGGCAGCAGTGGGTTGATGTGAACGAAGCATCTTTCAAAAAGATGTTTTGCGAATGTTTTCTGCTTTCTTTGACAGAAAATACATTCAACATTTTCATCAGGACTTAAAGGACTCAGCTGATGATATTCTACATTTTTGTTATTGTCAAAAAATCCCATGCAAAGGCCAAAACTCCCATGCTTCCTTACCCAGTCTCTAGCACCCGGTCCCAAGCCCACTGGTTCTTACTGAAGACGAAGATCAGCTCCCAAATACATAGGTGTATTAAAAAAGGCTCAGTAATTCCCTCAAACATTTACACAGTGGTTTTTTTACAAATGGTGCTCAAACAGGAGGAAATAGTGCATTTGTTGGGGACTATTTTCAGTGGCGGATTAATACACATTTGATTCTTTGGTGAGTATTTCCAGCACGTGTACCAGTGTATCAGTGAGTCTCATTGTTTTAATAGTTTTTGTGCAGCAGTGGAACTACACATCTCAGGCTTTAGATACGGAGACAACACCTGTTAGTAAATCAGTTCATCATTGTTTTTCATTGGCTTTGACAACATTGACCAGACGAGTCCACTACATGAATAAATGTGAACTACATGGCCAGAAGTAGGTGAACACCACTGTTCAGTGTAGTTTTGGTCTTTGGTTGTTTTTGCTGGTTTGGGTTCCTTTGTTCCCATGAACAGAAATCTTCATGCTCCAACACCGTACAGTACTTCCGTCAGCAATCTTCCAATCATACAGTCAGGTCACAGAGGTTACCATCGGTTTCTCTAAAAGATAATTAAACATTGTTCCGACGAACAATGAAAAAGGCTTTTCTAACCATCTGGATGAAAAAATATTTAATCTACTGTTCAATAAAACGTTTTCTTTATACCAGTTTCCCAAGTTGCAACTGTTTTCTCTCCAGGTAGCCGGTGGGCTGCCATCTTTGTTTTTGCAACTTGGGCACAGCTTGGCAAACAAGTAAAAAAAATCTGTTTATCATTCAGTGGATGGAATATTTTATCTTCCATATGTTTGGAAGAGTCTTTGGGGGATTGTGGAGGTATCTTCAAACACCATTTTTGAACAACCTTCAGTGGTGACCTGTCTCTGTGACTCAAATGTGTGTCGATACATTTGAGAAGCACAAACTGGAGCTACTTCCAACTTTGTGGCAGCGGTTTGGGAAAGTTCTTTGACCTTTCATCACCTTTGGGATGAACTGGAACGTCGACTGTGAGCCAGAGCTCTGCACCCAGTTGTGCAGTTGTGGCCGAATGGGAGCAAATCTCTGTAGCCAAACCTGAAGAGTGGAGGCAGCAGATTAATGTTCAGCTCTCACATGTGAGTGAAATGTTTGTGTGTCCACATACTTTTGACCATGTAGGGAACTTACTGTGGTTGACCTCATGAGTATGAGTCTTTCTCTTTCTCTTTCTCTCTCCTTCCATCTCTCAATAACCTCCCAGAATTGCAGAACTATCTACAGTAGCCTCAGAAAACAATTTCCGATGTAAAAGCTGCTGAATCTGTGGTTTTGTGTTCCTCCTCCGGCGGCTGCAGGACCCAGAGCTTCACTTCAGTTTGTGTGGAACTGGCCGTGGTGGGTTTTATTTCCCTGTCTGTTCTGTCAGGTGAGTTTTATTCATCTTTTATATCTGTCACTCGATCACAGTTTTGTTAACACGTTGATCTCCTGTTTCTCCTTCATCATAATGACGGTGTATTTTTATTTTATATGTACAAAGAACATGTTGATATCTAAACTGTTTGATCCGGGCTCACATTTCGTTTGTTATACTGAACAATACTTAAGTTAATTACTGTGAGATTTAGTTGTTGTCATATTTGAACCTGCAGCCTTTCAGCACTTGCTTCTCTCCTCCACCTCCTCTCTCCTCCGTCTCTTCTTCTCTCCTCCACCTCCTCTCTCCTCCGTCTCCTCTTCTCTCCTCCACCTCCTCATCTTCCTCTTCGCACCTTCTCTCCTCTCCTCTTTCCTCATGGTCTCTAGTCTCCTTTCCTCTTCCCTCACCTCCTCTCCTTTCCTCTTATCTCATCTATCCTTTCCCTCCCTTCTGTTTTATCACCTCCTCCCCTCTCTTCTTTCCTTGTCTCCTCTCCTTCTACCATCTCTGTCCTATCCTTTACCCCTCTTTCCATATCCTCCCCCTTCTCTTCTTCTCTTTTGTCTCATCATCTCCCCTTTTCCTGTCCTCTTTCCTCTTCTCCTATCCTCATCTCTCCTTGTTCCTTGTTCTCTCTCCTTCCTTTCTCTGCAAATTTTCCTTGTCCTCTCTCAATTCTATTCTCTCCTCCTTTCCTTTCCTATTCCCTAATCTCCTCTCCTCTTTCCACCTGTCCTGTCATCTCCTTATCTTTCCTTATTTATTTATTCATCCTTTTCATCCTCTTCTGTTTCACCTTTTTCTCTTCGTCTCCTCTACTCATCTCATCTTTCCTTTCTTCTCTTTTCTTCTCCTTATCTCCTTACATCTTTTACTTTTCTCCTTTCCCTGTACCCTCTCTTCCTTTCCTTACTCTCCTCCCCTACCCTCTCACCTTATCCTTCCTCGTCTCCTCTCCTCCCTGTCAGGTTGCCCATCATGCTCCATCATTTTGTCCTCGTGATCGGAGCCCTGCTCTCATTCGCCGTGCCTGTGAAGGTTGCCATGGAGTCCTGCCCAGCAGCAGCGATGCCCGGGATTCCAGGTCTGTGCGTTCATGCATGGAAGTCAGTGTGTGTATATTTTTATTTGTTTTGTTTGTGTTTGACTTTATTTCCATCCTCAGGTATGCCTGGTCTGCCCGGCAGAGACGGTCGTGACGGAGAGAAGGGACAGAAAGGCGACCCAGGTACATAAAAAGCAAAAGTAAATCTTTTCAACAAGTCATCTAGAGTTTCACTGTGCTGAAATGATTTTACTCATGTTAAGGTCATTTATTTCCTGTTTTACTTGCAATGGAAGAAATTCAGCCCAACACAAAAAGCGACAGCGTCATGGCAACACACAGAAACACTGGCAGATCATCATGTTGTTTATGACTCACAGCAGCCAGTGCTTTTTGAGATTAATCACAGAAAGCTCTCAAACTGTAAGCTCTGGTTTGGTTTTGAAGGTGGAAACCATTTTGTTTCCTTCAGCAACTGCTCCTCACATTTCTGTTTGTGGTCAGATTAAACAAATGAGCCACAGCAGGTTAACTGAGGAGCTTTGGTAGCTTTTGGTTGGGACCTGTATCTATGAACACTGGACAGGGCGAGCTGTTCCCCCGTGATTCTTGTCTTTATGCTAAGCTTGGCTAACGTGTCCATACTTACATCACAGACATGAGATTGGCTTTGATCTTCTCATCTAACTCAGCAAAAAAAAAAACCTTTAAACAGTCAGACACAGCAGGTCAGTGCAGCTGGTTATTACGTTCAATGACCAGCCTGTTGTTGATGTCTGCAGGAGCAGCGTGGGCAGGCGGTCTCGGCCCACAGAAGGGAGAGAAGGGGGAGCCGGGGCTGATGGGATTTCCTGGTAAACGAGGTCAGAGCGGGGAACCGGGGCGATCAGGGGAACCAGGGCTTTCTGGACCTCCAGGAGAAGCAGGAGAACCCGGGTATGTAATCAGACAAGATTCACTGTAAACAGGTTTGTGGTTATTTGATAAACTGAATAATGTTAACAGGATGAAATGGAAAAGACAACTCCTGCATTTTTGCCGGATCTTGTCTTGTAGAGCTCAGTTTACTTTCTGCCCAGGGCCCAGTTGCAGGTTCATCCAGCTCTGGGCTTCTCTTGATGTTGTATCTGTGGCTGCAGGACTGTTGGGACCCAGGACAGAGCCGCCTTCAGCGTGGCCAGAGGAACCAACGAATACCCAGAAAAGGCCAGCGTCATTCGGTTCACCAAAGTCATCACCAACATCAACAATGACTACAACACTGAGACGGGACGCTTCAGGTGAGGAAAGCACCTGTTCTCCTGTCCCATCACACAGAAGGTGATGACAGTAGCTTTTATGACAAGTTTGCATCATCAAATGAAAACACTGGAGTCTGGGTATTTGTTATTGTTCAGGTCAGAGGAAATGATTCACAAACCCAAGTGGGATTTTATTTGCAACATTTCCAACAACGACACGTCTTCATCAGGCGTCTCCTACCAACTTCGAAGTTATTACAGTTCATCCTGAGGGGGCGTGAATGTCTGTCCAAAATTTCATGACGATTCATTCTACAGTTGTTGAATGAAATCTTACTGAAAACTAAAAATGCGCAAATCATGCTTGTGCTCATGGTGGTGCAGGGGTTAAAATCAGAGGATTTATCCCTCTGGGACCATGAATCTGGATCATGGACTGACTGACAGACTGACGTTACCATCCATGGAGACATGCCGCTAACCAGCATGGCTAATGATCTAACAAAGTCAAGGCGTTTCCAGTGTGATCCAGGAATCTGCCAAGACAGAATGAAAACAAATCCACTCTTCGTGAATTAATGAAGTTTGTTTGTTGTAGGTGTCGGGTTCCAGGAACGTACTACTTTGTGTTCCACGCCTCTTTAGAGGACCGACTGTGTGTGGTGCTGAAGCTGGACCAAACGCTGCTGACATCCTTCTGCGACCATCGCCGCGGGAGGAGACAGGTACGGGCACAAAACAATGCCACACATTCATTTAATCACATTATTCTGCCGCCAAATGAGAATTACTCGAAGGGAAATTAATACCCTCTGGTGTTGAACTGAAACCAATTAAATTCATTCCAGGTGACTTCAGGTGGCCTGGCCGTCCACTTGTCTCAGGATCAGGAGGTTTGGCTGGAGACTAAAGACTACATCGGGATGAGAGGAAAACCGACCGGTTTCAGCATCTTCTCCGGCTTCCTGCTGCACCCTCACTGAGCCAAAACACCAAACAGCCGTCCTCATTTTTACTCCACATTTTCACAGCAACACTTCAAGACTGTAGCTGAAATAATATCCTGCTTTCCTTTTGGTCCATTTGTCTCCTCTTGTGATTGGGTTTGGTATTTGTTTATCACCCTTATCAAAGGTTTATCAGTAAATGCGCAGGACTGATTTTTTTTTTTCCGGCTTTGTCATTTTCATTGAATCTGTGCAGTTGAATATATCATATGACCAATCAGATCCAGTTCAGTATCATGTGTTAATTGTATCTCCTCTGTCTGTCCGTGAACACATCATTTGAACTAGAAAACCCAATAAACCTAAATAAAGCGTGAAAAACAACCTGAATCCCTTGTGTTTGCATTTAATTTCTCATTTCCCCTCATTTGACTGTGCTACATTTGAATTCTTCTTCAGACTGATTATAACACTGCTTTGAATAACATTTTATTTAATTGAAAATGCACGTTGAATTGTTTAAAAGCAGCTGAAGCTACATTTTACAAAATAACAATAGTAGAACAGCCTTAACATTCCTTTTTAAAACAACAAGACAAAACACTGTAAGAGCCTAGAAGGTGTCAGGGTCATACATTTTAATAACATCTAAGACCATTGCAATTATGTCAAAAAATAAATAAAAATAAAACATTGAAATCTAAATTATGTATAAAACTTGGAGCTATTCTAAACATTCATCCCTGCAGTTTGTTTTTTTGTCTCTTTTCTGTTTCAGGTAATGGAGCCTCACTCAATCATTGTCACACACTTCATTCATGCTTTAGTATGATAGATTCTCATTCAGATAGAACAGAAGTTCAAAACAAGAACTACAACCTTTCCCAAACCGTAACCACAGTGCTTCTGTGATCTGAACCACAGATGAGACTACGGATGTGAACCTTGGTCTCTGGTGTCACTATTGTGTGGTTTGTACAGCAGCCATTAATAAATGCAGTTCATTCAAAAATGCCTCTGAACATAATCCAGTCAGCAAATGTGATTCCAATAAAACGTATTTGTTGTATAAATATATAAGAGGGTTGTTAAAATTACTCGGGGTTACAGGTTTCCCAAGAATCCCTGGTGCAGATTCCTCCACCAACAATGAAAACTACTATATAGAGAAAAAATGACTGAATCTTCATATTTTTTAATGACTATTGCATAAAAAATACAGACCATAAAAAATAATAAAAATGGGGTCTGGGATGACATGTTTTAGGTGAAAAAAAACAAGGACAGAATGAAAAAAAATGAAAAGAGGATCAGAAAATGACAAACTAGCATATTTCACAGGATGCAATTATTAAAAATACACATCAGCTGTTTGCTAATAGATACTGTTGAGAAAATTAAACATTTTGTGGAACAGATACTGATGTGCAGACTGATGTTAAGAACTTCAGAAACACACTGCCAGGAAAGCAGTTAATGTCTCGGGCACCAACAAAGAGGAAGTTCAGAGAAAAACAGAACAGAATGTTAATTTGGAGAAAAGATTTCTCTAAATCAGATACATTCAGTGATGCTTCATCATCAGTTCTTCCTCAGGTGGCATTTTCCTGACTTCTTGTTAAACTGTTTCACTTCCACTGATGAGCGAGTTGCTTTGTCAGATAAATGCAATAAAATTCACATCAACAGGAAAAGTCATCAAACTCTCTGAGGTTAAACTGGTGCAAGAAATTGCCAAAATGCAGCAAGGAACTTCTGTTTTATGAGATTATTTTCATTTAGTGCTACTTTATTTTTGTTTCACTGCATTTCAGGAGGAAATATTCTGTTTACTCCTTGTATTTGACAGTTATTGTTACCAGTTTGTTTTCAGGTTAAGGTTCTACATGTCTACATATATGGTAAAATACACATTAAATACACACATTATAAAATACAATGCATTGTGATTAACCTATTTGGCTTGTGTCCTTTTACAAAAAAAGCATTGTGTAGATGAGCCCCTCATCATATTTCAGATGTATACAAGTTGCTAGCAGTTCCACAAAAGACAGATTTCCCCTCCAAACTTCTCAGACGGTTTAATTTGAGTAAGTGCTTGATGCCCAAAGAGGGAATTTATCCAATATTGTATAAAAAGTAACCAAGATAGCAGGATAAATCCAGCCCGTCCACGGCCTGAATGTGGCCCATGAGCAGCATATTGCCAAATGCTACCTCCACATCTGGACCAATTCTGGTGTGCACACAGAAAATCTTCCAGTTGTCTGTCAAGAGCAGAGGATGACAGCCAGGGAAAAGCCAAAGGTTTCTTGTTGCTATCTTGGAAAGATTAGTGCAAATTTGGTATTTCTTCTTCCCTCTCCCATTGATCATCTCACAAATCCTCAGATTTATTTTGTGACCCTTAAGAGGGGCCTGACCCCTATGTTGGGAACCACTGGGCTAAACTAGCTTTTAACCATATATAAAGAAGTTTAAATGAGCTCCACCTTGAGCTGCAGTAACAGTAAAATGCTGCTTATATGCTGATGATGCATCAGTATTATTAATCTAATAATGTCTTTTATAATAATATATCAGTTACTGGGCCAGTAACTTTTACTTCTGATACTTTGAGTACATTTATCTGGTATTGCATTTGTAATTTGAATTTAATTGAATTTTGAATGCAGGACTTACACTGTTGTACTGGCACTCTTACTTAAGCTCACTAATTACGTTAGCTAATGTTCTTTAGATAAGACCAGCTAGATCCCACTGTGTAAAGCTTGAACCACTTTGTAGGGCTTGAGGCTACTGTTAGGTTGCTTAATCTGTAACAGTACATCATAAATTAACTGTTGCTTAGATTCTGTACAAATAATCTAAACCTACAAAGTAAGTAGCAACTACAATTTTGAAATAAATGTAGTGGGAGAAAAAGTATATTTCCCTGAGAAGTGTAGTGGAGTATAAGTACAAAGTAGCATAACATGGCATTTATTTGTGTAAAATATCTCAAAAGTGTACTTGAGTTCATTTACTTAAGTACAGTACTTAGGCAAAAGTACCTGAATTTGTACACTACAGGAGTAAATCAACAGTACTCTGTAATATTCCATCACTTCCGGCAGCAGAGTTTTTTCTTGTTTCCCAGATTGAACACCAATAGAGCAGCGAACTTGCTCTCTTGAACTGTTTCACTTCCCGTTGTTTTCTCTGACTGAGCTGCTGCTGTCGTCGTGCAGCAGAGCAGCTCTTCACCTCCACCCTTCATCAGCTTATTACTCCACCGCAGGACAAGTGGCTGCATTACCTGCAAATGGTGAGACCTTTCTTTCCTCAAAGTGAGAGAAGTCTAGAGAGAGGAAATCACTTATTCAGACAGATGCATTGTTGAAACAGAAGTGTAGGGTTTCTCTCTTGGCCATTAGAGTAAAGACCTTCTGTTGTCCTGGGCAGGGTGTCTGCAGGTCTAAAAAGGGCTTAAATTTAAATTGAGGCCATAAGTCATTCGTCTTGAATGTGGATTCATGATAACTCAGTTTCAATATTATATATCACACTGTATGCATTGTGTTAATTTTATATATGTGGATAATGAGCTAAAATGTTTAGCACACGTAGTCCTCCAAAAAGTTTACAGTTTATATGTTGCTGTTGTTGTGTGACGTTGCTGTACAACCATGAACCTCAGAAATGTCAACTCTTCAGGAATGTGACGTCTCTATGTGCAGTTAATGTATTTATATAATATGTGTGACTGTCAACACGTTGTCTTGTATGGGTTCTACTGATTAGATTTATAATTATAATGATTTAAAAAAGGACAAACAGTTATATAAGAATTTACATTCAAGACACTGAGTCAGCTGCAGTTATGTGACCTTGTATCTGTCTGTGTTGTGTCAGTTGCTGTTATACCTTCACAAGTAAAATATACACAAGGAAAAACTTTAGGTTTTAGGGTTATGACTTTGTTGCTGTTAGGGTGCAGTCTCTAGGGGATCAATAAAAGTCAGTGCATAGTTCAAAATGACGAAAAGAAGTTTGTGCTTCCATGCACCTAAAAAACTTGAAACAAATTTACACTTCAGTGTAAATGGAGACAGATGTAGTGAACAAATAAATTTGTACATGAAGTCTGTGACCTAAACATCCACTGAAGAGATGATAACTTGCAGCGCAGAAAAACATCAGCTCTGCCAGGACCAACTGGGCAACACTGTCTCTTTGAATTTATGTTTTCTAGACAACTACAGTGCAATAGCAACTAGACTATGAGAGGATGATGTTTATTCAAGTGTTTGGCAAGTTGCAAATATGTATCTTGTTAAAGTTCTTTATGCTCACTGTTAGGGATCAGTGGTGAATTAGCACCACCAACTGATCAGCTCAATGTCCCATCATCTAATGTGGAAACAAGCATTAATTCATTCATCCCTTGTCTTTTGCCGATATGGATGGAAACTTGGCTTGTGTATGTGTCTGTGTGCAGGCCCCCCAGTGGCTGAGCTGCAGTGCTGCAGTGTTGCTGCTCTTGGTTCACGTTGCCCCGGTCGTCACACAGGCATCCTGTGGAGCCCCAGGGATTCCTGGGATACCGGGTACCCATGGACCCATTGGCAGAGATGGTCCCAAAGGAGAGAAGGGAGACCCTGGTGAGCTCATAGTGAACGTGAAAACATCAAATACATTTTCATGTTCTGTTCAGGTTTTTCTTCATGTCACCAGTTCTTTTATCAGAAAATGTAAATGTAAATCATCTCATGTGTCAGCGCGACTACACAGCTCAACTTTATTGAACTTGTTTTGTCTACTTCAGTGAACTTAACTCAGCTAGTACATTGTCACAACCTTGAACAAATCATTCGACTTTAGTTAATTTAACTCACCTTCTAATGAAATAATGAAATAATGTAGGACATATAATACAAGACTGTGTATTACAGTGGCCCTGAGAAAAAAAATATGCAAATAGACAAAACTCAGAACAATTAAAAACATATTTTTTTTGTATTTTTTCTGTGTTTTCTATATTTGCAGGATATTTTGTTGTGCTGCATATGTGTTGTAAAACTGATGAAGATACTTTCTTCATCTGATTGTGTTTTGCTGTAGTTGCAGTGAGAGAGCTCGTTGCAAAATAACACTAGTGGAGCACTGACTGTTTGTAGGCTACAGCTCAGACTTGAGCTTTACAGCTACAATAAAAAACATCTTTCATCTTGGAGTCAGTTCATACTTTCAACATTGTGACATGTAATAAATGTTTATTTGTTGTTTGTTTTTGTATGAGCAGGTGAGTCAGGTCAGCCTGTCAGGGGCAAGAAGGGGGTGTCTGGTCTGCGGGGCCCCCCAGGACGGCCTGGGATGAAAGGGGATGTGGGTCTCCCGGGGCCCCCTGGATTTCCAGGCCGGCCAGGGGAGAAGGGAAGACCCTTCAACCCCACCAACCAAGCGAGAGCTTTCTTCTCGCAGAAACTGCTGTTATCACACACACCAGAGATCGACACCGCCCTCAACTTCAACGGGTCAGTGAAGCTTTAGAGTCAGAGGGAGCAGCAGCAGTGGTATTTAATGTCATGCAATGTAAATGAATGAGATGGTGACAAGAGAGAGAGAGGAAGGTTTGGCTTAAGCTAAACAAGAGGAACAATGTTTTTTTGTGATAATAGAGGTAGAAGACAACAAACACGAATGAATGAATAAATGAATGAATGAATAAACACTGAAATGTTTGTGTAAACTTCCCACAGAAAGATTTTGCCGGAACTGGCTCAACAGTTTCAAGGAGATTCGCTGACAGACGGATTGTTCACATGTACCATCAAAGGCGTCTATTTCTTCAGTTACCACATATCAGCGAAGAGCAGAGTGAGTCCGACCAGTTCTCCCTCACTAATGTTTGTTTGTAATGTCCATCTTTTTGATTTCAGTTAAAAGTTGGATTTAATCAGTTAACCAGTGGTTGAAAATCATTATCCAGTACTGTACTGTAATTCTCTGAGACTCCCAGAACTCTACAGCTCTATCCATTTTTTTCTTGCACACCCAAGTCTACTCTTTATGAGCTTTTTGGTGGTTTCCTTGCCTGTTTGGTGTTCTTCTTACAAAAATACAGATAGGTTTGTTCCTGCCTTCATCAGGTCATCCTACAGGTCTCTTTCCTCCACACCATGAGTTTTAAACTTCATATGATGCTTCCAAAACCTGTCTGTTGGACCTTCAAGTGTCTTGGAAATCTTCTTGTAACCATGTTCTTTATTGTTTTAATAAAATCATCTCTTCTTCTTTGCTACATTTGCTCCTCAACGTGAAGTAAAAATTCTTGACCATTACAAACCATCAAACACTCACTTACTCAGCAGGGTTTAATAGCTGCAACTGTAGCTATTGTGAAAGAGGATACAGGCATACAAGTCTGATGTCCTGTCTGTACTTATTCAATATGTCCTGGGTAATTAGCAAAGTCCTTATATTCCCCCTAAATCAAAATATGTTACCCTCTTGTGTCCTGTACTTCTTCACTTGCACCTATAGGTAATGAACTTTGTATTTCCTTGGTACCTTGTATGTATAAAGTATTTGCACTGTAACTTTTAGACTGTGCTCTGACGCTTTACTGTGGTTGTGTATGATCCTCTAGGTGTGTCTGAAGCTGCTGAAGGGCAGCGACACTCACATGACGCTGTGTGACATATCTGAGGGCTTTCTGGTCACCTCCGGCTCGGCGGTCCTGGAGCTGGACGTTGGAGACACGGTCTCGCTCCAGGCAACCAAGTACAACAACATCGTGTCGAGCCAGAGCAGTGCCAGCCACACCTTCACAGGCTTCCTGATCTTCTCCACCGCTTAGAGTCGCAGCCTCTGATCCACACACACAGTCAAAGTTAATAAAATCACAGACTTTTGTATATTTACAGCTATCAAATGAAATGTGTTTTCTGTAACGGTGCAAAGTCCAGCGGAAGTAATAAAGGTTGGCGCAACTGCAGCGTGTTGCATGTTTTAACCCACTGCAGTCAATACAAATCATATGTAGCCTACTTTAAATACTGAATACCAACATTTCCTGCAAATGAGTCACAATGAGACAGTCACAAGCTTCATTCAGCTGTTTTCAGTACATTTTAAAGGTACAGTCATTAATCCAAATATAAGCAAATTACCCCACCTTCAAAAATGAAAGAACAAGGCTGAATTCTGCTCTTTCTTCCATATTGACTGACCTACTCTTCACACATTGTAACACTTTAACATTAAACAACCAACCCACATCAGTAATGTTTTATTCAGTTATAAGCACTTGATAAACATACTTCATTTAAAACTCTTATATGATGTATTCTCAATAAGCTTCTATGACTTTTATTTGCACAGATGAGTCCTAAACGAGTATAAAGTCCCCTGAAGCTTAGACTCACATGAAAAACATATTTACAGTAACTGCTTTGTGGCCTGCAGAAAATTTATAGAAAAGCCAGGAACACATAGTTCTCATGTTTACCATCCATAAATTTAAACATTGGCATCTTAAGGGGAAACAGATGAACGATATAATAAAGCTCAATTGGATTGTGAGAGACAGATAGAGTGAGAGAGAGTAAGAGAGACTGTAGGGGAAAAAGACCACAGTGCACTAATAGTAATAATAATAATAATAATAATAATAATAATAATAATAATAAGCAGTAACAGCAACAACAATAATGCTAGTCCCGTCGAGGACATCACATCGGGCGCCAGAAAAACTGTTTATATCAGCAATATTTTGCACAGAATGGAAATGTAACTCTAGAAAACATGATGTGATTTCATCCTTCATCCATTTTATTATTTTTTTAACAGTTGAACTACAGAGGTGAAAGTGATGACTGACACCTGAATATCACAGGTCTGATATTGTACATGTGTCCAAGCAGTGTAGGATAAATACTTCACCTTTCCATCACTGGTCCACTCGTGTGTGCATGGCAGGTGCTGGATTAGAGTACTGGGACTTTTACTTTCCTAATTTAGAGATATTAAAGGATTATACAGACAGACATTATTTCCAGTTATTATTTTTAAGTGAACAGATTATGTAGGAACTTAATCTGCTGCCAGAAACATTCACTTAACTGATATATTTGTATTAATCCACCACTTTGTTGTTTGTTAAAATTTACAGTACCTAGCTGTTTTAAGACATTACATTCATTCATTTTTTTAAATTAACAATATTTACATGAAAACTTTACATCTTTATATAGAGGGAGAGGAAGTCTGAACATATTAAGAGATCAACTGACACATTCTTCTTTTTGGTCTTTTTATATGATTTATTGACAAATCCCGTTTTAACAGCCTGAACACTCTGAGGAGGAGCCTTGTCGTGTGAAAACACACCTGGGATCAAAAAAAAGAGAAAAAAATATCATCGAAATTTATTTGAACATAAAATAACTTTATATACTGAAATCATCAATACATATGTACAACATTAATAAAACTACATTGCTTGGGGGAAGCATAATGGAGATCTTATGACTGATTAGAAATAAATTATTTACTGTTGTGGTGTGTAACATTTCCCCCAGACTCACTGTTTGGAAACACTGAGGTATCAGCTTCTCTGACTGATCCCAGGCCAGGAGTTCATTAATCATACATCACAGTATTAGATTACTGGACATTTAACCTTACAGCTGCATGAATGGTAAACAAACAATGCTACAGGAAGTCGAGGATTTCTGGACAGATTTATCTGTTGCATTTTTTCCCCATCATCCCCATTGGACTGGACAGACCCTCTAACCCCATCATAAATGCTTGATGAAAGGTAACATCTTATTTTGTTATAGCAGTCCCAAATGTCAAGATTTTATATCGTGCCCCCAAAACCACAACATCCCAAAATGACCTGACCTTTGAAATGAAACACGTCATCACATCACGTTATCACACGTGTTAGCTGCTGTAAACTCTCATGACAGACCGACCTTTGGCATCTGATGGCTGAAGTTCAGCCCAGTGTGTCTGTGGCTGAGGGTTTGCTGAACACGCCATTTCTGGCGTAGAAGGTGTTCTTCACCACCGACGACCTGGCACGGGACGGAGTTTTGTAATCCAGAGCGTAGTCACCTGTGGAACCAGGCAGACACGGTTAACCTGGAAAAAAAAAAACTGTTCTATAGCAAAGAGAACATAAAGAGTGATGGTTGCTGCCTGCCAGAAGTCATTTGTAGCCAAGTACCAATCCAATGACTCACTCCAGTGGCAATGGCAGAAATCTATTTGATTTTTGACCAAATACCTGCAACTCTAATGACATTCCCATCAACTTCTATTTGACTTATTAAGTGCTAATTTATACCTGAAGACTGTCACTCTCATTTAATCTCTGTATTTGATTTAATTTATTTGCTACATTAATCTAGATAACACTGTGACACCAGATTGAGTCTAACACACAGAAGTGGAGCCGATGGTCTCTCCGTCTTACCCAGTCTCCACCCGTACTCCCAGGACGAGAGCAGAGGAAAATCAAACTTCTCCTCAGGTCTAATTTGGCCACGTCTCTGCAGGTACAGACTCCGCCCCTTCCCCTGCACAGTACATTTTGTTGAACATGACTTTTAAATACAATACGTTTAAACATCAATTTGGCAGAACTACAGGAGTACTGACCAACTGACTTGTGAAATTGCTGGTTGTGTTTCGTGGTGTAACTGCCAGTTAAAAGTCATCTTTAATAAAATCATTTGCATGTTAGCTTTTTTTACACTTTGGAAACAAGTAAAGAGTTAGTACAAGTTTTGAAGCTACATGTTTCTACAATCTCTTCTACATTAGGAGCCTTTTTAAATTTCTACTTAAAACACCTGAATGTACATTACTTTTATAAAAACATTTTAAACCAAATGTTGGTTTCATACATGGTGAGAAGAGTCCTGATAGAGAGTCTGTCTGGTCTGGGGAGAAACTGGCCTCATCATGGGGGGCACACTGAGCTGCCCATCTCCTTCCACAGAGAGCACAGGAGGAGGAAGAGGAGGTGGAGGAGGAAGGGCACTCTGACTCTTGGGTATCCTGGTAACTGGAGGCAGGGCAGCACTGGTGGGTGGAGCATAAACACAAGATTAATGTAAATTATCAATAGTTTATGTGATACTCAAGTTAAAGTTTCTGTTGCTATACAGTTAAACAGAACACGTATGAATGAATTCATCACACACCGCATGCCTCACTGCAGGTTAATGTACATGACGGTATCATATCAACATTATCTTTGTGGAAGATCAGCAATTTTATCACATTCTCACATCCAGGCCAAGGTACAGTACTTTAACTGCTGGTATCAGATTACACACGTTAATGTGTGCTGCATTTAAAAAGCTTTTTTACTGTAAACTCTGACACAGCTAATACATCAGAGCTGGGACATATTTGCTTCTCTTTGATAATTTCTAACTACTTCTTCCATCGCCACTAACTCATGTAATTCCAGATCCAGCCAATCCTTTCTGTCCTGCGGTTACCCCAGTGTTTCTCGCTGTTCGCAACTGCTGTTCGATTCCCCAAATCTCCTCCTGCTCACCTGTTCCCCATTTTCCGAATCAGATCTCCACAGTTTAAACAAGCCCAGTTTCACTTGCTCCTTGCAAGACTCTCGAGTCGTACCTGTTGCAGCTTTACAGCCTTTTTGCCATCTGATTACCTGATTCTTCCCTGCCTTCTTGGATTTTGGATTTCTGACTCTTGCTGTGGGTCATCGTTTTACATGAACACTGACAGAAGGTGTTATGTGAGGGAGGCAGCTCACCAGGGGTCAGCAGGCAGTTGGGGCAGTTGTGTGGACTCTCTGCTGTTGTTTCGGGGATTGCAGCAGGATGGGTAGAGCTTGGCGTAGCGGCTGTTCCAGGCCAAACGCGTCAACATCTCCTTGTGAATCTGCTCCCGGTAGCAGTTCTGGCTCTGAGTTGTCAGCAGGCAGCGCATCTCCTGCCATCAAATGTTCATGCAGAGCCCTGTCATCTACTGGATAACTTTACATCTTCACCAAATCTCATCACTTTTGTCTCTAGTTTAAAACATCATAATAGCTCTCAGAAGAAGTTTGGGTTGTTAGTGAATGGGTTTAAATTTTATATATGGTGCTGTCATTGTTTAGTTGTAGATACAAAAAGATTACTGATTAAACAAAAATAGATTGTATCCATCCATCATAACAACAAACTGAATACCATTATTTACACGTGCTATGTTTCTGAAATCCTATTATGAAATATTAGATTAAAAATCTTAATTTACCTTTGAGGTAAAGAGCTGTGCAGGATCAGCTTCTCACTGTGGAAATGAGCTGTGGCTCAGATAACGAACTGCAACACAGGGAAACATGAGACACACATACACACTGTTCTTCCACCAACACATACCTGGTACACTAACCTTAGTCTAGCTCTTTTAAAGCCTTTTATCCTTCCCCAAATAGCAGCCCCTATGGCCACAAATGGTAATTAATAATGTCATCATAAGGCAAACAGGTTTAGATTTAGAGAGTTTTACTTATATTACTTGTATTATTGCCCAGTACTATTGTGTTAGAATGACAACAGATATTTTCAATTAGCATGTTAACACAACAAATGAACCATTATTGTAAAATACAAACTCAAACATGACAGTTACTCAAACCCTACGCCAACTCTTAACTCTTATAACAGTAATTCAAAAGTGCTAGTGTCGGTCATGTAACCCTAACTGTTTACGACTATCCCTGATCAAGAGGGGAAAAGGGACTAAAAGTGGTAAATAATAAGTGGGTCTTCCAGCATGGTGCAGTGTTTTTTTTTTTTTTTTAATATAAAATCACTGAAATGTTAGTTGCCAACTATTTTAATAATCGATTTTAATTTATTTAATTGATTGGTTGTTGCAGCCCTAGTAACCATAGATATAATTAATTGTCACTGTCCCACATGTGTGATGGAATGATCAGCGTGTGCTCAGTCAAAGTCATTGATCCCAGCATCAGGCAGCAGATCTGCTCTCTCTACAGGGTCACCACTTTCCCAGAGTCACACACAGCTCTGTGAGTCTCTCTCCATCACCCCCCAGTCCTCCACCTGTTCCCCTGAGATCTAACTATTGTCCCTGAGGCAATGTAACACCATTCAGCATGATGCTGCTCCACACGCCTTATTGTCTCAGCAAGCTTCCTGATTGGCTGAGACTGTGAGAAACTCCAGCCAGACCAAGACCCACACATTCATATGGAGATGTGGGACTATAAATAGGAGGGATGAAGCCAGCAGAGATCAGATTCTCTCTACAGAGACCTCTACAGCACAGAGATCCAGCCATGGCACCTACAATCACTGCAGCAATGAACAACTCTCAGGACCATCTGACTCTGACCCACAAGGTAAATTGGAGATTCAAGGAGACTTCATCTTCATTCATGACAGGTTGTCTTAGCTGATGCTAACACTTTACTCCAGAATAAGTTTATTCATGACTTTGTTCTTCTCTCTGCAGCTCAGAAAGCCTCTGGTGGAGAAGTTACGCAGAGAGCGAATCAACAGCAGCATTGAGCAGCTCAAGTCTCTCCTGGGTCCACAGTTCCTCAAACAGCAGCCAGACTCCAAGCTGGAGAAAGCAGACATCCTGGAGATGACAGTTTGCTTCCTGACACAGCTGCAGCAGCAGAATCAACAGCAGAGAACCCTGCTGAACCACATCAACAAGCTGCAGTCTTCCTCTGATAACAACCTGAGAGAGGCTGACTTCTCTCTCCTGAGCTCCACAGTCCACACCAGCATCACCAAAGACAAGAGTCCAGTCAACAGCGGCCACTGGAGGCTGTGGTAGACACCTACAGACTGGACTTACTACCAGACAGACTCAGATGACCATGTTGGTCAAAGATCTCTGGAAATGAATTCTGTGAAATTTAAGGACTTGTTCTTCTGTATCAACAGAAAGCTGTTTAAATACTTCTATGTGTATTTCAAACTTTCTTGTTAAGAAAAACATCATTTCCTGTGGAAATAGAGTAACACAGTGATATTATCTTTCATATTGAGAAAGAACCTTTGTCATGCACAATGCATGAATCATTTCAAACATAAATCAGATGAAAATTTACTACGGTAAAAAACTCTTCATTACTTTGTGGTAATAATGATAAAATGAAGTGTACTACTTCTTGAGTGTTGGTCATCATAGTGATCAAAAACTCTGTCCTTTGTGTGGACATTTAGTCTCAATTGACTTCATTTGAATGTCTTTGATTAGTAAGTATTGATCAGTTATCAGATCAGTGTGTATTTTTTTATCCTTTTGTTGAAAAGGTTTGCTTATTAACCTGATACAGTCTAAGACTGAAATCCCAGTTTACTTCTTCATGAAAAATATTAAGTTCATTTGATATTAACCTGCATGAATCACTTTGTGATTATCTTGACTTGATCTGTTCTAAGATCAGTTTTTTCATTGATTGCCTTTGCTATAAAGTGCAGATTATGCTCATTTTGAGCTATGTTTTCTGTAAAAGTGACTGATGATGAACCTCATACTATTTGTCTTTTGTAAAGACGACTGGTCCTCTACTCATTTTGAGTGCAGTGTGTCTTGGAGATGTTACCAAGTTATTGTTGTGATGTATCATCACATTTATATGCTTCCAGTAGGAGCTTTCATGAAATGCATCACTGAGTTCATTTCAATAAAGAAATCAATGTGATCTAAAGAGTTGTTGTGTTCCCATTATTTATTCTTGTGCCTGGTTATGCTGTTATGATTAGGGATCATTTCTCAAGTGTCCTATAAAGCATTTTTCTTACTCTAGTAACAGAGTGCTGTTACATAAGTGTGAATATTACTGAGTCAAAATGAAAACCTGCTTTCTGGTAAAGTCACTACTGTAAGTCTAGGATGAAGGATCATTTCCAAAAGTGTCCCTTTTTAGCACTGTTCTTACTTAACTACCACAGTGATGTGATATAACTGTATCATTTTATCGTAAAGGTCAGCATTCACATCTGGCAGAAGAGTGCTTTTTGCTTTTCCATTGAGACCACCTGTGGTTTTATTTCAGCTTCAATATGAAAAAAGTAAATTTTCATGTCAACTGATTAAGATATTTGGTGAAATGGTATCATCCATTTAATTCGATTTACATGCAGTGGATCATTGTTAGTGACCAAAACAAGTGGAGAAATTTGCCTTGTGCCTCTGGTTTCATTCCAAACATAAACTGGCTGCTGAGTCATAGTTTTGGTTTAGTTCTTGGTTCCTTGTGTTGGAATGTGAAGATTTAAAATATAACTGTTGTCTCCTAATGTGATGGATAATGAGACACACTTCCATTGTTCCTTCAGTGAAAGCAGTGAAAGGACAGAGTGTGGGAAACCAGAGAAAATGCTCTCACAGAGCCCTGAGGGACAATAGACCGGGACCTCTGTCCTGAAGAGGTTAAGAGGGAATATGGAGGGATCAAAATGAAAACCTGCTTGCTTGTAAAGTTAGTGCTCTATTGAAGCAACATCAACCATCGTCAAAAGTTCTGAAAATATTGCTCATTTATCATCGACATAAAACTTTTTAAAAGGTGCTGAATAACAGATCACAAAATTTAAATGTTACATCACATGATATATGAAAGTAAAACTTTGAAGTTTATGACAATTACAGTACTATGGAAATGTAGTCTGTGTAAAGTACAAATGGAGCAAAGCAGAAGATTGTTCAGTGTGACTGACTGGAATATTTTACCTTATTTTATCTCAGTGCTTTTATTTTGATAATTTACTGCATTTTTTAAGAAAATGAAAATGAAATCTAAATGGATTCATCATCTTTTACTAATGTTGTATTTTGATTATAACATTGAGTTTTATGTAAAAAAAAACAAAAAAACAATGAAATACAATGAAATGAAAAGTAAAAATACTGGTTGTTTTTACCAAAGACAACCTTGTTTTAACATGGCACACAGTAAACAGGCTGTCAGTGGACAGAGTGTGGGACAGCTCTGGACAACTGAATCACAGTTCAGTTTGATTAGCATCCTTAACCACACCAGCAGCCGACTATTGTCCAGATGGATTTGGCACACTTCAGGAAACAGCTGTCTCAACCCCCCAACCCCAAACATCAAGCTGTGATTTTGATTTAGTTAATGATACAAAGGTTCTATCGTGGCAGGATTTTTTATTTTTCTACCACAAACTGCCAATTTAGTGTAACTTGTCAAGACTTGCTAAATCTTTGGTTATATTTTTAAAAAATGTCAAACCTTGGTGGCAACCAATGAGGTTGTTTCCCTCCAGATGGTTTGTGACGTCAGGCTGTGTCTCCATTACAGCACACGTCCAGCATCCGTCACAAAAGCTCCTTTCAAAGTCCTTTTGTAGTGCATTGACCACATCATTCAAAGGCTCAGTGTGGGAAACTGAGAGAAACTTTCTACTCACACAAACTAACAGCCACAAGACAGAAGACACACCTGCTACATCTGGACACCAAGAAAACTTTTGCTCAGTTAAAAACTAAACATAAGAATGCAATGGGTATCTATAGTTGTTTGCAAGCGCTCAACTGCACTGACAAATGTCTGTATTATTTTTTAAATAAATTTGAAGCATCTGGTGAAAAAGAGATAATGCAAAAAGAAAAATTATGAAGTAATAAAACCAGGGAGGTCAGTGATTTTCTGAGAGAATATGACTACAGCCAAGTATCACATGTTAACTCAGTATAAGTTGGTCATATTCACACTGTAGGTTTTTAAAATATTTGAATGTCAGAGGTAATTTCCCTGGTGGATTTCATCTCTCCAGATTTCAATGTATAAATTTGGAAATCAAGACTTAATGAGTTATTCATTAGAAAAAAAATGGCCTCAACATATTAAAAAGAGAAACCACTTAAGGGCCTTTTGGATGAAAGCAAACTCTTAATTTATTTTAATAGACAAAGTGTGGGAAAGCTCTGGAGAGAAGAGTTTAAACTGATTAGCATCCTTGACTCCACCAGCAGCTGACTATTCTCCAAAGGGATTTGGCACACTTCAGGAAACAGCTGCCTCAACCTCCCACCCTCATGTATAGAGCTGAAAGTTTTATCTAGTTGCTGATACAAGTACACAGTTATGATTGGATGGTCAAACTGTGTGACAGTGATTGAAAATTGACCAAATAATCTGTCAAATCAACGGAACAGACATTTTATGATCAAACTGTATTCATACTTCAATACTTTTCAAACTGTCAGAGACAACCAATGGTGTTCTTTCCCTCCAGATGGTTGGTGACGTCAGGCTGTGTTTCTACTACAACACACGTCCAGGATCAGCCACACAAGCTCCATTCAAAGTCCCTTTGTGGTTCATTGACCACAGCACAGGGAGGCAGTGTGGGAAACAGAGCAACTTTCTACTCACACTGATGACAAGACACAAGTCAGAAGACTGCGCCACATGTGGACAGGAGCATGATCATTGTTATCATATACCTTTTAAATACATCACAGGCATTACAGTCTTTCTCAATAGCCATCTGCATTGACTTCTAAAATACAGTCATTTATTTGAAAAAAAGAGGGAAAACTTAAAAATTTAACTACATCATTAACACAGAATAAAAGTGGCATGAGTTGCACTTGCTACATTTAAGGTTATGGCTCAATAAAAAACACAAAAATCTGCTAGAAAATATTTGATTTAATTCTTACATATCAACTATATATTCTAACCATAGATATATTTAATTGTCACTGTCCCACATGTGCGACAGAATGATCAGAGCGTGTGCTCAGTCAAAGTCACTGATCCCAGCATCAGGCAGCAGATCTGCTCTCTCTACAGGGTCACCACTTTCCCAGAGTCACACACAGCTCTGTGAGTCTCTCTCCATCACCCCCCCAGTCCTCCACCTGTTCCCCTGAGATCTAACTATTGTCCCTGAGGCAATGTAACACCATTCAGCATGATGCTGCTCCACACGCCTTATTCTCTCCCAAAGCTCTCTGATTGGCTGAGACTGTGAGAAACTCCAGCCAGACCAAGACCCACACATTCATATGGAGATGTGGGACTATAAATAGGAGGGATGAAGCCAGCAGAGATCAGATTCTCTCTACAGAGACCTCTACAGCACAGAGATCCAGCCATGGCACCTACAATCACTGCAGCAATGACCAACTCTCAGGACCATCTGACTCTGACCCACAAGGTAAATTGGAGATTCAAGGAGACTTCATCTTCATTCATGACAGGTTGTCTTAGTTGATGCTAACACTTTACTCCAGAATAAGTTTATTCATGACTTTGTTCTTCTCTCTGCAGCTCAGAAAGCCTCTGGTGGAGAAGTTACGCAGAGAGTGAATCAACAGCAGCATTGAGCAGCTCAAGTCTCTCCTGGGTCCACAGTTCCTCAAACAGCAGCCAGACTCCAAGCTGGAGAAAGCAGACATCCTGGAGATGACAGTTTGCTTCCTGACACAGCTGCAGCAGCAGAATCAACAGCAGAGAACCCTGCTGAACCACATCAACAAGCTGCAGTCTTCCTCTGATAACAACCTGAGAGAGGCTGACTTCTCTCTCCTGAGCTCCACAGTCCACACCAGCATCACCAAAGACAAAAGTCCAGTCAACAGTGCCCTCTGGAGGCCGTGGTAGACACCTACAGACTGGACTTACTACCAGACAGACTCAGATGACCATGTTGGTCAAAGATCTCTGGAAATGAATTCTGTGAAATTTAAGGACTTGTTCTTCTGTATCAACAGAAAGCTGTTTAAATACTTCTATGTGTATTTCAAACTTTCTTGTTAAGAAAAACATCATTTCCTGTGGAAATAGTGTAACACAGTGATATTATCTTTCATATTGAGAAAGAACCTTTGTCATGCACAATGCATGAATCATTTCAAACATTAATCAGATGAAAATTTACTACGGTAAAAAACTCTTCATTACTTTGTGGTAATAATGATAAAATGAAGTGTACTACTTCTTGAGTGTTGGTCATCATAGTGATCGAAAACTCTGTCCTTTGTGTGGACATTTAGTCTCAATTGACTTCATTTGAATGTCTTTGATTAGTAAGTATTGATCAGTTATCAGATCAGTGTGTATTTTTTTATCCTTTTGTTGAAAAGGTTTGCTTATTAACCTGATACAGTCCAAGACTGAAATCCCAGTTTACTTCTTCATGAAAAATATTAAGTTCATTTGATATTAACCTGCATGAATCACTTTGTGATTATCTTGACTTGATCTGTTCTAAGATCAGTTTTTTCATTGATTGCCTTTGCTATAAAGTGCAGATTATGCTCATTTTGAGCTATGTTTTCTGTAAAAGTGACTGATGATGAACCTCATACTATTTGTCTTTTGTAAAGACGACTGGTCCTCTACTCATTTTGAGTGCAGTGTGTCTTGGAGATGTTACCAAGTTATTGTTGTGATGTATCATCACATTTATATGCTTCCAGTAGGAGCTTTCATGAAATGCATCACTGAGTTCATTTCAATAAAGAAATCAATGTGATCTAAAGAGTTGTTGTGTTCCCATTATTTATTCTTGTGCCTGGTTATGCTGTTATGATTAGGGATCATTTCTCAAGTGTCCTATAAAGCATTTTTCTTACTCTAGTAACAGAGTGCTGTTACATAAGTGTGAATATTACTGAGTCAAAATGAAAACCTGCTTTCTGGTAAAGTCACTACTGTAAGTCTAGGATGAAGGATCATTTCCAAAAGTGTCCCTTTTTAGCACTGTTCTTACTTAACTACCACAGTGATGTGATATAACTGTATCATTTTATCGTAAAGGTCAGCATTCACATCTGGCAGAAGAGTGCTTTTTGCTTTTCCATTGAGACCACCTGTGGTTTTATTTCAGCTTCAATATGAAAAAAGTAAATTTTCATGTCAACTGATTAAGATATTTGGTGAAATGGTATCATCCATTTAATTCGATTTACATGCAGTGGATCATTGTTAGTGACCAAAACAAGTGGAGAAATTTGCCTTGTGCCTCTGGTTTCATTCCAAACATAAACTGGCTGCTGAGTCATAGTTTTGGTTTAGTTCTTGGTTCCTTGTGTTGGAATGTGAAGATTTAAAATATAACTGTTGTCTCCTAATTTGATGGATAATGAGACACACTTCCATTGTTCCTTCAGTGAAAGCAGTGAAAGGACAGAGTGTGGGAAACCAGAGAAAATGCTCTCACAGAGCCCTGAGGGACAATAGACCGGGACCTCTGTCCTGAAGAGGTTAAGAGGGAATATGGAGGGATCAAAATGAAAACCTGCTTGCTTGTAAAGTTAGTGCTCTATTGAAGCAACATCAACCATCGTCAAAAGTTCTGAAAATATTGCTCATTTATCATCGACATAAAACTTTTTAAAAGGTGCTGAATAACAGATCACAAAATTTAAATGTTACATCACATGATATATGAAAGTAAAACTTTGAAGTTTATGACAATTACAGTACTATGGAAATGTAGTCTGTGTAAAGTACAAATGGAGCAAAGCAGAAGATTGTTCAGTGTGACTGACTGGAATATTTTACCTTATTTTATCTCAGTGCTTTTATTTTGATAATTTACTGCATTTTTTAAGAAAATGAAAATGAAATCTAAATGGATTCATCATCTTTTACGAATACTGTATTTTGATTATAACATTGAGTTTTATGTAAAAAAAAACCAAAAAACCAAAAAAAAAAAAAAAACAATGAAATACAATGAAATGAAAAGTAAAAATACTGGTTGTTTTTACCAAAGACAACCTTGTTTTAACATGGCACACAGTAAACAGGCTGTCAGTGGACAGAGTGTGGGACAGCTCTGGACAACTGAATCACAGTTCAGTTTGATTAGCATCCTTAACCACACCAGCAGCCGACTATTGTCCAGATGGATTTGGCACACTTCAGGAAACAGCTGTCTCAACCCCCAACCCCAAACATCAAGCTGTAATTTTGATTTAGTTAATGATACAAAGGTTCTATCGTGGCAGGATTTTCTTATTTTTCTACCACAAACTGCCAATTTAGTGTAACTTGTCAAGACTTGCTAAATTTTTGATTATATTTTTAAAAAATGTCAAACCTTGGTGGCAACCAATGAGGTTGTTTCCCTCCAGATGGTTTGTGACGTCAGGCTGTGTCTCCATTACAGCACACGTCCAGCATCCGTCACAAAAGCTCCTTTCAAAGTCCTTTTGTAGTGCATTGACCACATCATTCAAAGGCTCAGTGTGGGAAACTGAGAGAAACTTTCTACTCACACAAACTAACAGCCACAAGACAGAAGACACACCTGCTACATCTGGACACCAAGAAAACTTTTGCTCAGTTAAAAACTAAACATAAGAATGCAATGGGTATCTATAGTTGTTTGCAAGCGCTCAACTGCACTGACAAATGTCTGTATTATTTTTTAAATAAATTTGAAGCATCTGCTGAAAAAGAGATAATGCAAAGAGAAAAATTATGAAGTAATAAAACCAGGGAGGTCAGTGATTTTCTGAGAAAATATGACTACAACCAAGTATCACATGTTAAACTCAGTATAAGTTGGTCATATTCACACTGTAGGTTTTTAAAATATTTGAATGTCAGAGGTAATTTCGCCGGAGGATTTCATCTCTCCAGATTTCAATGTATAAATTTGGAAATCAAGACTTTTTTAGTTATTCAATAAAAAAAAATTAAAAAAAATAGGCCTCAACATATTAAAAGGAGAAATCACTTAAGGGCCTTTTGGATTAAATCAAACTCTTAATTTATTTTTAATACACAAAGTTTCAGGAAGCTCTGGAGAGAAGAGTTTAAACTGATTAGCATCCTTGACTCCACCAGCAGCTGACTATTCTCCAAAGGGATTTGGCACACTTCAGGAAACAGCTGCCTCAACCTCCCACCCTCATGTATAGAGCTGAAAGTTTTATCCAGTTGCTGATACAAGTGCACAGTTATGATTGGATGGTCAAACTCTGTGACAGTGACTGAAATTCGAATAAATAACATGTCAAATCAATGGAGCTGATGCTTTATGGTAAAACATTCATCATACTTTTAAACTTTGCAAACTGTCAGAGACAACCAATGGTGTTCTTTCCCTCCAGATGGTTGGTGACGTCAGGCTGTGTTTCTACTACAACACACGTCCAGGATCAGCCACACAAGCTCCATTCAAAGTCCCTTTGTGGTTCATTGACCACAGCACAGGGAGGCAGTGTGGGAAACAGAGCAACTTTCTACTCACACTGATGACAAGACACAAGTCAGAAGACTGCGCCACATGTGGACAGGAGCATGATCATTGTTATCATATACCTTTTAAATACATCACAGGCATTACAGTCTTTCTCAATAGCAATCAGCATTGACTTCTAAAATACAGTTATTTATTTGAGAAAAAGAGGGAAAAGTTCAAAATAAAAATTTAACTACATCATGAAGACAGAATAAAAGTGACATGAGTTGTACTTGCTACATTTAAGGTTATGGCTCAATAAAAAACACAAATATCTGCTACAAAATATTTGATTTTATTCTTACATATCAACTATATATTCTAACCATAGATATATTTAATTGTCACTGTCCCACATGTGCGACAGAATGATCAGAGCGTGTGCTCAGTCAAAGTCACTGATCCCAGCATCAGGCAGCAGATCTGCTCTCTCTACAGGGTCACCACTTTCCCAGAGTCACACACAGCTCTGTGAGTCTCTCTCCATCACCCCCCAGTCCTCCACCTGTTCCCCTGAGATCTAACTATTGTCCCTGAGGCAATGTAACACCATTCAGCATGATGCTGCTCCACACGCCTTATTGTCTCACCAAGCTCTCTGATTGGCTGAGACTGTGAGAAACTCCAGCCAGACCAAGACCCACACATTCATATGGAGATGTGGGACTATAAATAGGAGGGATGAAGCCAGCAGAGATCAGATTCTCTCTACAGAGACCTCTACAGCACAGAGATCCAGCCATGGCACCTACAATCACTGCAGCAATGACCAACTCTCAGGACCATCTGACGCTGACCCACAAGGTAAATTGGAGATTCAAGGAGACTTCATCTTCATTCATGACAGGTTGTCTTAGCTGATGCTAACACTTTACTCCAGAATAAGTTTATTCATGACTTTGTTCTTCTCTCTGCAGCTCAGAAAGCCTCTGGTGGAGAAGTTACGCAGAGAGCGAATCAACAGCAGCATTGAGCAGCTCAAGTCTCTCCTGGGTCCACAGTTCCTCAAACAGCAGCCAGACTCCAAGCTGGAGAAAGCAGACATCCTGGAGATGACAGTTTGCTTCCTGACACAGCTGCAGCAGCAGAATCAACAGCAGAGAACCCTGCTGAACCACATCAACAAGCTGCAGTCTTCCTCTGATAACAACCTGAGAGAGGCTGACTTCTCTCTCCTGAGCTCCACAGTCCACACCAGCATCACCAAAGACAAGAGTCCAGTCAACAGCGGCCACTGGAGGCTGTGGTAGACACCTACAGACTGGACTTACTACCAGACAGACTCAGATGACCATGTTGGTCAAAGATCTCTGGAAATGAATTCTGTGAAATTTAAGGACTTGTTCTTCTGTATCAACAGAAAGCTGTTTAAATACTTTTATGTGTATTTCAAACTTTCTTGTTAAGAAAAACATCATTTCCTGTGGAAATAGTGTAACACAGTGATATTATCTTTCATATTGAGAAAGAACCTTTGTCATGCACGATGCATGAATCATTTCAAACATTAATCAGATGAAAATTTACTACGGTAAAAAACTCTTCATTACTTTGTGGTAATAATGATAAAATGAAGTGTACTACTTCTTGAGTGTTGGTCATCATAGTGATCAAAAACTCTGTCCTTTGTGTGGACATTTAGTCTCAATTGACTTCATTTGAATGTCTTTGATTAGTAAGTATTGATCAGTTATCAGATCAGTGTGTATTTTTTTATCCTTTTGTTGAAAAGGTTTGCTTATTAACCTGATACAGTCTAAGACTGAAATCCCAGTTTACTTCTTCATGAAAATGTATTAAGTTCATTTGATATTAACCTGCATGAATCACTTTGTGATTATCTTAACTTGATCTGTTCTAAGATCAGTTTTTTCATTGTTTGCCTTTGCTATAAAGTGCAGATTATGCTCATTTTGAGCTATGTTTTCTGTAAAAGTGACTGATGATGAACCTCATACTGTTTGTCTTTTGTAAAGACGACTGGTCCTCTACTCATTTTGAGTGCAGTGTGTCTTGGAGATGTTACCAAGTTATTGTTGTGATGTATCATCACATTTATATGCTTCCAGTAGGAGCTTTCATGAAATGCATCACTGAGTTCATTTCAATAAAGAAATCAATGTGATCTAAAGAGTTGTTGTGTTCCCATTATTTATTCTTGTGCCTGGTTATGCTGTTATGATTAGGGATCATTTCTCAAGTGTCCTATAAAGCATTTTTCTTACTCTAGTAACAGAGTGCTGTTACATAAGTGTGAATATTACTGAGTCAAAATGAAAACCTGCTTTCTGGTAAAGTCACTACTGTAAGTCTAGGATGAAGGATCATTTCCAAAAGTGTCCCTTTTTAGCACTGTTCTTACTTAACTACCACAGTGATGTGATATAACTGTATCATTTTATCGTAAAGGTCAGCATTCACATCTGGCAGAAGAGTGCTTTTTGCTTTTCCATTGAGACCACCTGTGGTTTTATTTCAGCTTCAATATGAAAAAAAGTACATTTTCATGTCAACTGATTAAGACATTTGGTGAAATGGTATCATCCATTTAATTCGATTTACATGTAGTGGATCATTGTTAGTGACCAAAACAAGTGGAGAAATTTGCCTTGTGCCTCTGGTTTCATTCCAAACATAAACTGGCTGCTGAGTCATAGTTTTGGTTTAGTTCTTGGATCCTTGTGTTGGAATGTGAAGATTTTAAATATAACTGTTGTCTCCTAATGTGATGGATAATGAGACACACTTCCATTATTCCTTCAGTGAAAGCAGTGAAAGGACAGAGTGTGGGAAACCAGAGAAAATGCTCTCACAGAGCCCTGAGGGACAATAGACCAGGACCTCTGTCCTGAAGAGGTTAAGAGGGAATATGGAGGGATCAAAATGAAAACCTGCTTGCTTGTAAAGTTAGTGCTCTATTGAAGCAACATTAACCATTGTCAAAAGTTCTGAAAATATTGCTAATTTATAATTGAATAAAAAAAAATTTAAATGTACCGAAGACAGGCCGTAAAATTTAAATGTTACATCACAGGACATATGTAAGTAAAACATTGAAGTTCATGACAATTACAGTATTACGGAAACTTTGTCTGTATAAAATACAAATGGAGCAAAGCAGAAGATTGTTCAGTGTGACTGTCTGGAATATTTTACCTTTTTTATCTCAGTGTTTGTCTTTTGAGAATCTACTGCATAAAAAAAAGAAAATTGAATCTAACAGCATTCATCATCTTTTGCTAATGTTGTATTTTGATGATATTGAGTTTTATGTAAAAAACAAAAAAACAAAAACAAAAACAAAAAAACAAACAGCGACGTACAATGAAATGAAATAAAAATACTGAATCCTGCTTCACCAAACACAACCTTGTTTTAACATGGCACACAGTAAACAGACTGTCAGTGGACAGAGTGTGGGACAGCTCTGGACAGCTGAATCACAGTTCAGTTTGATTAGCATCCTTAACCACACCAGCAGCCGACTATTGTCCAGATGGATTTGGCACACTTCAGGAAACAGCTGTCTCAACCCCCAACCCCAAACATCAAGCTGTAATTTTGACTTAGTTTATTTTTCTACAACAAACTGCCAATTTAGTGTAATTTGTCAAGACTTGCTAAATTTTTGGTTATATTTTTAAAAAAATGTCAAACCTTGGTGGCAACCAATGAGGTTGTTTCCCTCCAGATGGTTTGTGACGTCAGGCTGTGTCTCCATTACAGCACACGTCCAGCATCCGTCACAAAAGCTCCTTTCAAAGTCCTTTTGTAGTGCATTGACCACATCATTCAAAGGCTCAGTGTGGGAAACTGAGAGAAACTTTCTACTCACACAAACTAACAGCCACAAGACAGAAGACACACCTGCTACATCTGGACACCAAGAAAACTTTTGCTCAGTTAAAAACTAAACATAAGAATGCAATGGGTATCTATAGTTGTTTGCAAGCGCTCAACTGCACTGACAAATGTCTGTATTATTTTTTAAATAAATTTGAAGCATCTGGTGAAAAAGAGATAATGCAAAGAGAAAAATTATGAAGTAATAAAACCAGGGAGGTCAGTGATTTTCTGAGAAAATATGACTACAGCCAAGTATCACATGTTAAACTCAGTATAAGTTGGTCATATTCACACAAAATATTTGAATGTCAGAGGTAATTTCCCTGGTGGATTTAATCTCTCCAGATTTCAATGTATAAATTTGGAAATCAAGACTTTTTTAGTTATTCAATAGAAAAAAATGGCCTCAACATATTAAAAAGAGAAACCACTTAAGGGGCTTTTGGATGAAAGCAAACTCTTAATTTATTTTAATAGACAAAGTGTGGGAAAGCTCTGGAGAGAAGAGTTTAAACTGATTAGCATCCTTGACTCCACCAGCAGCCGACTATTCTCCAAAGGGATTTGGCACACTTCAGGAAACAGCTGCCTCAACCTCCCACCCTCATGTATAGAGCTGAAAGTTTTATCCAGTTGCTGATACAAGTGCACAGTTATGATTGGATGGTCAAACTCTGTGACAGTGACTGAAAATTGACCAAATAATCTGTCAAATCAACGGAACAGACATTTTATGATCAAACTGTATTCATACTTCAATACTTTTCAAACTGTCAGAGACAACCAATGGTGTTCTTTCCCTCCAGATGGTTGGTGACGTCAGGCTGTGTTTCTACTACAACACACGTCCAGGATCAGCCACACAAGCTCCATTCAAAGTCCCTTTGTGGTTCATTGACCACAGCACAGAGAGGCAGTGTGGGAAACAGAGCAACTTTCTACTCACACTGATGACAAGACACAAGTCAGAAGACTGTGTAACATCTGGACAGGAGCATAATCATTGTTATCATATACCTTTTAAATACATCACAGGCATTACAGTCTTTCTCAATAGCAATCAGCATTGACTTCTAAGATACAGTTATTTATTTGAAAAAAAGAGGGAAAACTTAAAAATTTAACTACATCATAAACACAGAATAAAAGTGGCATGAGTTGCACCTGCTACATTTAAGGTTATGGCTCAATAAAAAACACAAATATCTGCTACAAAATATTTGATTTAATTCTTACATATCAACTACATGTTCTAACCATAGATATATTTAATTGTCACTGTCCCACATGTGTGACAGAATGATCAGAGCGTGTGCTCAGTCAAAGTCATTGATCCCAGCATCAGGCAGCAGATCTGCTCTCTCTACAGGGTCACCACTTTCCCAGAGTCACACACAGTCTCTCTCCATCACCCCCCAGTCCTCCACCTGTTCCCCTGAGATCTAACTATTGTCCCTGAGGCAATGTAACACCATTCAGCATGATGCTGCTCCACACGCCTTATTGTCTCACCAAGCTCTCTGATTGGCTGAGACTGTGAGAAACTCCAGCCAGACCAAGACCCACACATTCATATGGAGATGTGGGACTATAAATAGGAGGGATGAAGCCAGCAGAGATCAGATTCTCTCTACAGAGACCTCTACAGCACAGAGATCCAACCATGGCACCTACAATCACTGCAGCAATGACCAACTCTCAGGACCATCTGACTCTGACCCACAAGGTAAATTGGAGATTCAAGGAGACTTCATCTTCATTCATGACAGGTTGTCTTAGTTGATGCTAACACTTTACTCCAGAATAAGTTTATTCATGACTTTGTTCTTCTCTCTGCAGCTCAGAAAGCCTCTGGTGGAGAAGTTACGCAGAGAGCGAATCAACAGCAGCATTGAGCAGCTCAAGTCTCTCCTGGGTCCACAGTTCCTCAAACAGCAGCCAGACTCCAAGCTGGAGAAAGCAGACATCCTGGAGATGACAGTTTGCTTCCTGACACAGCTGCAGCAGCAGAATCAACAGCAGAGAACCCTGCTGAACCACGTCAACAAACTGCAGTCTTCCTCTGATAACAACCTGAGAGAGGCTGACTTCTCTCTCCTGAGCTCCACAGTCCACACCAGCATCACCAAAGACAAGAGTCCAGTCAACAGTGCCCTCTGGAGGCCGTGGTAGACACCTACAGACTGGACTTACTACCAGACAGACTCAGATGATCATGTTGGTCAAAGATTTTTTGAATAGAATTCTATGAAATGTCAGGACTTGTTCTTCTGTGTGAACAGAAGGTTGTATTTTGTGTTGCTCTCTTTGTGTAAGATGAGATTTCCTAATGGAAATGACAACAACAATATCTTTCAAGTTAAGAAAGAGAACATCTTCTCATGCATGTTGCATGAATCAAATATGATTGCATCAGCAATTATCATGATACTTCATTATACTGGTGTATAATTCTATGGTAACATTTGTTATCTTCTGATTGGTATTGATCATTGTGACCAAAAATATTGAAATGTCCTTTTTATGGACATATCGTCATAATGGACTTTATGTCTCTTTAATCTCTGATTATTCAAAACTGATCTGTTGTAAGATCCAAATGTTTATTCTTTTCTCTAAAAGTTTTGCTAAATATCACAATTTTGCTGTGATATGTTTGTGCTTCACTGTGCGTCATGTGTTGGTACAATATGATGCAACAGTGATATTTGTTTCCTCTTGAGTAGTATTGATCATTTTGATCAGACATCTTAATTGTCCTGTTTATGGACTTTCCCTCACTTTTTGTGATTATTGAAAACTGATCTGTTTTAAGATCAATATGTTTATCCTTTCACTGTAAAAGGTTTCTTTAATGTCACATTGTCACAGTTTTCCAGTGATAGTATAATTTTTTACATTTAGAGAATTAACTGATTTTTGTGCTTCATAAGAATGTAACCTGTTGTGAGGTCCGTTAACTGTTTTTCTGTCCATTAAGTGTAAATCAATTGTCCAATATTGTAAAATGTTTGTCTTTTATAAAGACAGTTGTTCCCTTACTCTCTCTGAGTACAGTGTGTCTTGTAGAAAACTACAAGTTGTTGTTGTGATGTATCATCACCTCTAGTTGGAGCTTTCATAATTGTTGTGGCTCATTGTGCCTTGTTGAATAAACAAACACTGTCAGATGAAAATCTTGTTTCCATTTCATTTTACTTTACATTTATCCTTCATATGATGACTTTGACTGCCTCCATCTGTTTTAATCTATTTCTGTCACTGAAATGACCATGTTCAATGAATTTGAATGTACCCTTAATGAGTAAGTGTACATCCTGAAACTACCAGTTTATTGAAATGTTAAGCATAGTAAAACTTGATATGGTTCCATTAAGATGTTTGATGAATGTAGGCCACTCTGTTTATATGCAGTAAGTCAAGTCATCAAGCAAATAAAAGATTGTACATTTCAGAAAACCATTTGCTGCAACATCCGTTCAAGATAATTTTAAGTGTTTTAATGTAAAATGTTTAAAGTTAACAATTAGCTCTTAAAATAGGTCAGAACGTTGTATCAAATCTGTCATATAATTAGACACACTTCTATTGTTCCTCCAGTGAAAGCAGTGAAAGGACAGAGTGTGGGAAACCAGAGGAAACTCAGTCACAGAGCCCTGTGGGACAATAGATCCAGACCTTTGCCCTGAGGAGACAGAAATGAAAGGGGACTCTGGCTTTAAAATATAGACCTTGTTTCAAACCCATTTTTGAGTAAATGAACAGTATAAAATTTCACATTGACTTGAATTGGTTTGTTACTCCAAAAATTGGCAGTATAGAGGTAGAAGTGCCAACAAAGGGCAAGAGAACCAGTCTTTTAGGAATGGAGGAGCTGGGCTGACAGTCTGCACCTGACCAACTTTAGCTGTTAGCCCTTAAGCGTTGGGGCAAAGACTTGGCCGCTGCTTTTGTCTGTCAACCTTTAATCTCAACTCAATGTCCACATGTGCTGCACTTCTATCTTCCCTAATATTTCCTCAGGTGGGACACTAAGTACAAAAAGCTTTTAAGACCATTTAAATATAACTTTTCCATGTTAGTTAGTTAATTTTGTGTTTAGAGATATATTCATTGTCCTCTTCCTGTAACTTGAATTTTGACCTGAGATGACAAAATCACACAATCAGACATAATGTAAAGAAAATTTAAGCATTTTACAATATCATTTAACATTGTTTCAAAATTTTGAAGTAAAAATCTTGATTTTCACATAATGCTTAAGTACCCACATTTTCACTTCATTTTTTGACTGGGCACCACTGTCCGCAAACTTCTTGTGCACAGAATCCCCAAAAGGTCCAATTGTAAAGAGGCACATGTCTCTTTACTGCTAATGGATGGAGTGTGGGAAAGTTCTGTAGGGCAGAGCTGAGTGTGAATGACATCCACTCCACCAGCAGCAAAGGGACTCCACAGGGATTTGGCACACTTCATGAAACAATCAGACTACGCTTCATCCCAGGAAACCGCCCACCTGCATGTATAGAGCAGAAATTTCAATCCAGTTAATGGACAGTAAAGTGAAAGGATTCTGACTGTAAATTTGAAATGTAGGACAATGATTTAAAAGTAAATATGTGAGATACTAAGTCAATTAATTGATACTTTGAGAAATTTTGCACCAGAATTTTTAATTTTACAAACTGTCAGTGCCAGCCAATGGGATCCTTTCCCTCCAGATGGTGGGTGATGTCAGGCCCTGTTTCTATAACAACACGCAGCCAGCATCTGTCACTGAAGTCCTTCTATTGTTCATTGACCACAGTTCATGGAGTCAGTGTGGGAAACTCAGCTCAGCTTCTTACTCACACTGACTACAAGGCGGCACGTGTCCAAAGACCCTGCTACATGTGGACAGCAGCATGACTATTGTCTTGAGTTTATTTCAAATGCCATGAATGGACATCACAGTTGTTTTTGCTTTTTTTTTAAACTTGTGGTACTGTTTTTGCTAAATGAAGCATTTTTGATCAATATTAATTGAAAAAAATAGATGGACTTCACTTGCTATGTTTTGTGTTGAGGTTCAATAGAAGTGCAAGACAAAAAGAAAACAATTTCTACTTTGGTTAGGCTAAATATTTATTTTCATCAATTATAATACATATATGATAACATAAATGTTTTCCCCCTTCACGTGTGATGGGATAATGAGCGCGTGCTCAGTCAAAGTCACTGATCCCAGCATCAGGCAGCAGATCTGCTCTCTCTACAGGGTCACCACTTTCCCAGAGTCACACACAGCTCTGTGAGTCTCTCTCCATCACCCCCCAGTCCTCCACCTGTTCCCCTGAGATCTAACTATTGTCCCTGAGGCAATGTAACACCATTCAGCATGATGCTGCTCCACACGCCTTATTGTCTCACCAAGCTCTCTGATTGGCTGAGACTGTGAGAAACTCCAGCCAGACCAAGACCCACACATTCATATGGAGATGTGGGACTATAAATAGGAGGGATGAAGCCAGCAGAGATCAGATTCTCTTTACAGAGACCTCTACAGCACAAAGATCCAGCCATGGCACCTACAATCACTGCAGCAATGACCAACTCTCAGGACCATCTGACTCTGACCCACAAGGTAAATTGGAGATTCAAGGAGACTTCATCTTCATTCATGACAGGTTGTCTTAGTTGATGCTAACACTTTACTCCAGAATAAGTTTATTCATGACTTTGTTCTTCTCTCTGCAGCTCAGAAAGCCTCTGGTGGAGAAGTTACGCAGAGAGCGAATCAACAGCAGCATTGAGCAGCTCAAGTCTCTCCTGGGTCCACAGTTCCTCAAACAGCAGCCAGACTCCAAGCTGGAGAAAGCAGACATCCTGGAGATGACAGTTTGCTTCCTGACACAGCTGCAGCAGCAGAATCAACAGCAGAGAAACCTGCTGAACCACATCAACAAGCTGCAGTCTTCCTCTGATAACAACCTGAGAGAGGCTGACTTCTCTCTCCTGAACTCCACAGTCCACACCAGCATCACCAAAGACAAGAGTCCAGTCAACAGTGCTCTCTGGAGGCCGTGGTAGACACCTACAGACTGGACTTACTACCAGACAGACTCAGATGACCATGTTGGTCAAAGATTTCTTGAACTGAATTCTATGAAATGTCAGCACTTGTTCTTCTGCGTGAACAGAAGGTTGTATTTTGTGTTGCTCTCTTTGTGTAAGATGAGATTTCCTAATGGAAATGACGACAACAATATCTTTCAAGTTAAGAAAGAGAACATCTTCTCATGCATGTTGCATGAATCAAATATGATTGCATCAGCAATTATCATGATACTTCATTATACTGGTGTATAATTCTATGGTAACATTTGTTATCTTCTGATTGGTATTGATCATTGTGACCAAAAATACAGAAATGGCCTTTTTATGGACATATCGTCATAATGGACTTTATGTCTCTTTAATCTCTGATTATTCAAAACTGAACTGTTGTAAGATCCAAATGTTTATTCTTTTTTCTAAAAGTTTTGCTAAATATCACAATTTTTCTGTGATATGTTTGAGCTTCACTGTGCATCACATATTGGTCCAATAAGATGCAACAGTGATATTTGTTACCTCAGTATTGATCATTTTGATCAAACATCTTAATTGTCCTGTTTATGGACATTTTGTTACAATAGGCTTTCCCTCACTTTTTGTGATTATTGAAAACTGATCTGTTTTAAGATCAATATGTTTATCCTTTCATTGTAAAAGGTTTCTTTAATGTCACATTGTCAGTTTTCCAGTGACAGTATAATTTTAACATTTTAAAAATTACCTGCATTTCATGGTTACTAAGGATGTGACCTGTTGTGAGGTCAGTTTTTACAGTTTCTTTTGTCCATTAATTTTAAAAGCTTAATTCATTTGGAAAACACTCTCAAAGGACAGTGACTACAGTGTTCTCCAATATTGTAAAATGTTTGTCTTTTGTAAAGACAGTTGTTCCCTTACTCTCTCTGAATACAATGTGTCTTGTAGAAATCTACAAGTTGTTGTTGTGATGTATCATCACCTCTAGTTGGAGCTTTCCTACTTGTTGTGGCTCATTGTGCCTTGTTGAATAAACAAACACATAAAGATAAAAATGTTGTTTCCATGTCTTTGTGACTCTCTATATAATGATGAAAGTCAGACATCCTACTTTTTTTCATTTTCACTCAATTGATAGAAGTTTCCACCTTTGTTTCTACCTTTCAGTCACGCATCAAGATAAAAATCAGCACACACAGTGCCAGTTCATTCATAACATCGCTGTCTAGTGTCAATCTAAGAACAGTCAATGTGGTTCGATTAAGATTCTTGATGAAGGGTGTTACTGTGTATCATTGTAACTCTCTTTATTATGATCAAAGTCAGACATCCTACTTTTTTTTTCTATTTTCTCTCAACAGACAGAGGTTTCCATTAAAGTTCCAAATGTTCAATGACAAATCAAGATAAAAATCACCACACACAGAACCAATACATTCATTATAAACATGTTTTGTGTAAATCTAAGGACTGTAAATGTGGTTTGATCAAGATTTCGAATGAAGAGGGATCAAGAACCTCATGTCATATTTGGAATAAGTTATCTAAACAAATGAGAAAATTTATCTGACACTTTTGCTGCACCATTATTTTGTTAGAGCTACATATATTAAAGTTAAAAAAAATTACACCTCTAAAGAGCTCACACAGTGCATCTAATGTGACGTATTAAGGACACACTTTTATTGTTCCTCCAGTGAAAGCAGTGAAAAGGACAGAGTGTGGGAAACCAGAGGAAACTCACTCACAGAGCCCTGTGGGACAAGAGATCCAGACCTTTGCCCTGAGGTGACAGAGATTAAAAGGGACACTGACCCCCAAAATGGGAACGTCTTGATCTGTTATCAAATCATATATCATATTTTAACCCTTTTTTTCCTTTTTATGATGTTAAAATCCCTTTCAGCAATTTTACATATATTTTCATTTCCTGAATTTGAGAGTAAGCAAAATCACTGAAAAATATTCTGTTAATTAAATCAGATCCAAAAGTAGGTTGTTATTTAGACTTTCGAATACAGGATATTTAATTTAACTAACATTTCAAGATTAATGCCTTCTGAGACTTGGACATTGACAACAAGACATTGAAAAAAAATTCAATAAAGAAAATAATATTATTGAATAATAAAACCAGGGAGTTCAGTGTTTTGCTGAAACAATGTGACTACAGCCAAGTATCACATGTTGAATTCAGCACATATTAGTTGTATTTACAATCTAAGTTTTTTAAAGAAGGTTGTAGATGATGTTGCCAACAGATTCCACTGCTCCAGATTTTTACTGTATGTATTTGGAAATTGAGACTGGATAAACTTTTTAATTTAAAAACTAAAAATGAATGACCTCAGCATACTGAAGAGGAGCCTTAAAAAGGCCTTTTGGATTCAGGCAAAGCGTTAATTTCTTTTAACACTGTCAGACCCACATCAATACACAGAGTGTGGGAAAGCTCTGGAGAGAAGAGTTTAAACTGATTAGCATCCTTGACTCCACCAGCAGCCGACTATTCTCCAAAGGGATTTGGCACACTTCAGGAAACAGCTGCCTCAACCTCCCACCCTCATGTATAGAGCTGAAAGTTTTATCCAGTTGCTGATACAAGTGCACAGTTATAATTGGATGGTCAAACTGTGTGACAGTGATTGAAAATTGACCAAATCTGTCAAATCGATAGAACAGACATTTTATGATCAAACTGTATTCATACTTCAATACTTTTCAAACTGTCAGAGACAACCAATGGTGTTCTTTCCCTCCAGATGGTTGGTGACGTCAGGCTGTGTTTCTACTACAACACACGTCCAGGATCAGCCACACAAGCTCTATTCAAAGTCCCTTTGTGGTTCATTGACCACAGCACAGGGAGGCAGTGTGGGAAACAGAGCAACTTTCTACTCACACTGATGACGAGACACAAGTCAGAAGACTGTGTAACATCTGGACAGGAGCATGATCATTGTTATCATATACCTTTTAAATACATCACAGGCATTGCAGTCTTTCTTTATAGCCATCTGCATTGACTTCTAAGATACAGTAATTTATTTGAAAAAACAGGGAAAAAGGTCAAAAATAAAGTTTAATAACATTATTTTAAAAAAATAATAAAAGTGGCATGAGTTGCACTTGCTACATTTAAGGTTATGGCTCAATAAAAAACAAAACAAAATCTCTTTACATACCAGCTATATTTTGTAACCACAGAAGTAATTAATTGTCACTGTCCCACAAGTCTGACAGAATGATCAGCGTGTGCTCAGTCAAAGTCATTGATCCCAGCATCAGGCAGCTCTCTCTACAGTGTCAGCCTCTGTTTCTATAACAACACACAGCCAGCATCTGTCACTGAAGTCCCTCTGTTGTTCATTGACCACAGCTCAGGGAGTCAGTGTGGGAAACTCAGCTCAGCTTCTTACTCACACTGACTACAAGGCGGCACGTGTCCAAAGACTCTGTTACATCTGGGCAGCAGCATGACTATTGTCTTGAGTTTATTTTAAATGCCATGAATGGACATCACACTGTCTTTTATCTTATGGTATTGTTTTTACTATAGTGCATTTTTGATTATGCAAACTTTAATTTAGAAAAAAAAAAGTCTGGCTTGAAAAAATAAATATCAAACTAATTATCATTTCAAAATAGATGGATTTCACCTGCTACGTTTTGGCTCAATAGAAGGGCCTGACAAAAAGAAAACAATTTTGTCTAACTCTAGGCTAAATATTTATTTTCATCAATTATAATACATATATGATAACATAAATGTTTTTCTCCTTCACGTGTGATGGGGTAATGAGCGTGTGCTCAGTCAAAGTCATTGATCCCAGCATCAGGCAGCAGATCTGCTCTCTCTACAGGGTCACCACTTTCCCAGAGTCACACACAGCTCTGTGAGTCTCTCTCCATCACCCCCCAGTCCTCCACCTGTTCCCCTGAGATCTAACTATTGTCCCTGAGGCAATGTAACACCATTCAGCATGATGCTGCTCCACACGCCTTATTGTCTCACCAAGCTCTCTGATTGGCTGAGACTGTGAGAAACTCCAGCCAGACCAAGACCCACACATTCATATGGAGATGTCGGACTATAAATAGGAGTGATGAAGCCAGCAGAGATCAGATTCTCTCTACAGAGACCTCTACAGCACAGAGATCCAGCCATGGCACCTACAATCACTGCAGCAATGACCAACTCTCAGGACCATCTGACTCTGACCCACAAGGTAAATTGGAGATTCAAGGAGACTTCATCTTCATTCATGACAGGTTGTCTTAGTTGATGCTAACACTTTACTCCAGAATAAGTTTATTCATGACTTTGTTCTTCTCTCTGCAGCTCAGAAAGCCTCTGGTGGAGAAGTTACGCAGAGAGCGAATCAACAGCAGCATTGAGCAGCTCAAGTCTCTCCTGGGTTCACAGTTCCTCAAACAGCAGCCAGACTCCAAGCTGGAGAAAGCAGACATCCTGGAGATGACAGTTTGCTTCCTGACACAGCTGCAGCAGCAGAATCAACAGCAGAGAACCCTGCTGAACCACGTCAACAAGCTGCAGTCTTCCTCTGATAACAACCTGAGAGAGGCTGACTTCTCTCTCCTGAGCTCCACAGTCCACACCAGCATCACCAAAGACAAGAGTCCAGTCAACAGCGCCCTCTGGAGGCCGTGGTAGACACCTACAGACTGGACTTAATACCAGACAGACTCAGATGATCATGTTGGTCAAAGATTTCTTGAACTGAATTCTATGAAATGTCAGCACTTGTTCTTCTGTGTGAACAGAAGGTTGTATTTTGTGTTGCTCTCTTTGTGTAAGATGAGATTTCCTAATGGAAATGACGACAACAATATCTTTCAAGTTAAGAAAGAGAACATCTTCTCATGCATGTTGCATGAATCAAATATGATTGCATCAGCAATTATCATGATACTTCATTATACTGGTATACTATACAATACTGGTATATGCTATAATAACATTTGTTATCTTCTGATTGGTAATGATCACAGTATAAAAAAATATGTCCTTTTTATGGACATATCATCATAATGGACTTTACATTACTTTAATCTCTGATTATTCAAAATGGATCTGTTGTAAGATCCAAATGTTTATTCTTTTTTCTAAAAGTTTTGCTAAATATCACAATTTTTCTGTGATATGTTTGAGCTTCACTGTGCATCACATATTGGTCCAATAAGATGCAACAGTGATATTTGTTACCTCAGTATTGATCATTTTGATCAAACATCTTAATTGTCCTGTTTATGGACATTTTGTTACAATAGGCTTTCCCTCACTTTTTGTGATTATTGAAAACTGATCTGTTTTAAGATCAATATGTTTATCCTTTCATTGTAAAAGGTTTCTTTAATGTCACATTGTCAGTTTTCCAGTGACAGTATAATTTTAACATTTTAAAAATTACCTGCATTTCATGGTTACTAAGGATGTGACCTGTTGTGAGGTCAGTTTTTACAGTTTCTTTTGTCCATTAATTTCAAAAGCTTAATTCATTTGGAAAACACTCTCAAAGGACAGTGACTACAGTGTTCTCCAATATTGTAAAATGTTTGTCTTTTGTAAAGACAGTTGTTCCCTTACTCTCTCTGAATACAATGTGTCTTGTAGAAATCTACAAGTTGTTGTTGTGATGTATCATCACCTCTAGTTGGAGCTTTCCTACTTGTTGTGGCTCATTGTGCCTTGTTGAATAAACAAACACATAAAGATAAAAATGTTGTTTCCATGTCTTTGTGACTCTCTATATAATGATGAAAGTCAGACATCCTACTTTTTTTCATTTTCACTCAATTGATAGAAGTTTCCACCTTTGTTTCTACTTTTCAGTCACGCATCAAGAAAAAAAATCAGCACACACAGTGCCAGTTCATTCATAACATCGCTGTCTAGTGTCAATCTAAGAACAGTCAATGTGGTTCAGTTAAGATTCTTGATGAAGGGTGTTACTGTGTATCATTGTAACTCTCTTTATTATGATCAAAGTCAGACATCCTACTTTTTTCTATCTTCTCTCAACAGACAGAGGTTTCCAACAAAGTTCCAAATGTTCAATGACAAATCAAGACAAAAAAATCACCACGCACAGAACCAATACATTCATTATAAACATGTTTTGTGTAAATCTAATGACTGTAAATCATAATAAGTCTAATTAAGATTTCGAATGAAGAGGGATCAAGAATCTCATGTCATATTTGGAATAAGTTATCTAAACAAATGAGAAAATTTATCTGACACTTTTGCTGCACCATTATTTTGTTAGAGCTACATATATTAAAGTTAAAAAAAATTACCCCTCTAAAGAGCTCACACAGTGCATCTAATGTGACGTATTAAGGACACACTTTTATTGTTCCTCCAGTGAAAGCAGTGAAAAGGACAGTGTGGGAAACCAGAGGAAACTCACTCACAGAGCCCTGTGGGACAAGAGATCCAGACCTTTGCCCTGAGGTGACAGAGATTAAGAGGCACACTGACCCCCAAAATGGGAACATCTTGATCTGTTATCAGATGATATGTCAAATTTTAACCTTTTTTTTATTATGTTAAAATCTCTTTCACCACCTTTACAAATATTTCCATTTCCTGAATTTGAGAGTAAGCAAAATCACTGTAAACATTCTGTTAATTACATCAAGTCCAAAAGAAGGTTGTATTAAGATTTTCAAAGACAGTATATTTAATTCAACTAAAATTTCAAGATCAATGCCTTGTGAGACTTGGACATTGAAAACAAGACATTGGAAAAAAAGAATATTATTAAATAATAAAACCAGGGAGTTTAGTGTCACACTTTCAGACCCACATTTAAAGACAAAATGTGGGAAAGGTCTGGAGAGAAGAGTTTAAACTGATTAGCATCCTTGACTCCACCAGCAGCTGACTATTCTCCAAAGGGATTTGGCACACTTCAGGAAACAGCTGCCTCAACCTCCCACCCTCATGTATAGAGCTGAAATTTTGATCCAGTTGCTTAACAGACATTTTATGATCAAACTGTATTCATACTTCAAAACTTTTCAAACTGTCAGAGACAACCAATGGTGTTCTTTCCCTCCAGATGGTTGGCGACGTCAGGTTGTGTTTCTACTACAACACACGTCCAGGATCAGCCACACAAGCTCCATTCAAAGTCCCTTTGTGGTTCATTGACCACATCACAGGGAAGCAGTGTGGGAAACAGAGCAACTTTCTACTCACACTGATGACGAGACACAAGTCAGAAGACTGTGTAACATCTGGACAGGAGCATGATCATTGTTATCATATACCTTTTAAATACATCACAGGCATTACAGTCTTGTAACAGCCTACTGAATTAGTTTCCAAAATACAGTAATTTATGTGAAAAAAAGAGGGAAAAAGTTAAAAAAGGAAAATTTAACTACATTATTAAAAAGAGTATAAAAGTGGCATGAGTTGCACTTGCTACATTTAAGGTTATGGCTCAATAGAAAACACGAAAATCGAACGTGTTTAATTTAGTTACATACCAGCTATATTTTGTAAACATTGATGTAATTAATTGTCACTGTCCCACAAGTCTGACAGAATGATCAGCGTGTGCTCAGTCAAAGTCATTGATCCCAGCATCAGGTAGCAGTTCCGCTCTCTCTACAGTGTCAGCCACTGTTTCTATAACAACACACAGCCAGCATCTGTCACTGAAGTCCCTCTGTTGTTCATTGACCACAGCTCAGGGAGTCAGTGTGGGAAACTCAGCTCAGCTTCTTACTCACACTGACTACAAGGCGGCACGTGTCCAAAGACTCTGCTACATCTGGGCAGCAGCATGACTATTGTCTTGAGTTTATTTTAAATACCATGAATGGACATCACACTGTTTTTTTATCTTGTGGTTTTTTTCTTTTTGTTATAGTGCATTTTGGATTGTGCAAACTTTCATTTAAAACAAAATATGATTTTCAATATCAAACTAAATTATCATTTCAGAATAGATGGATTTCACTGCTACATTTTAGGTTGTGGCTCAATAAAAGTGCTAGACAAAAAAAACAAAAAAAACAATTTTGTCTTAGTTTAAGCTACATATTAATTGACATCAATTATAATACATATATGATAACATAAATGTTTGCCCCCTTCACGTGTGATGGGGTAATGAGCGTGTGCTCAGTCAAAGTCACTGATCCCAGCATCAGGCAGCAGATCTGCTCTCTCTACAGGGTCACCACTTTCCCAGAGTCACACACAGCTCTGTGAGTCTCTCTCCATCACCCCCCAGTCCTCCACCTGTTCCCCTGAGATCTAACTATTGTCCCTGAGGCAATGTAACACCATTCAGCATGATGCTGCTCCACACGCCTTATTGTCTCACCAAGCTCTCTGATTGGCTGAGACTGTGAGAAACTCCAGCCAGACCAAGACCCACACATTCATATGGAGATGTGGGACTATAAATAGGAGGGATGAAGCCAGCAGAGATCAGATTCTCTCTACAGAGACCTCTACAGCACAGAGATCCAGCCATGGCACCTACAATCACTGCAGCAATGACCAACTCTCAGGACCATCTGACTCTGACCCACAAGGTAAATTGGAGATTCAAGGAGACTTCATCTTCATTCATGACAGGTTGTCTTAGTTGATGCTAACACTTTACTCCAGAATAAGTTTATTCATGACTTTGTTCTTCTCTCTGCAGCTCAGAAAGCCTCTGGTGGAGAAGTTACGCAGAGAGCGAATCAACAGCAGCATTGAGCAGCTCAAGTCTCTCCTGGGTCCACAGTTCCTCAAACAGCAGCCAGACTCCAAGCTGGAGAAAGCAGACATCCTGGAGATGACAGTTTGCTTCCTGACACAGCTGCAGCAGCAGAATCAACAGCAGAGAACCCTGCTGAACCACGTCAACAAGCTGCAGTCTTCCTCTGATAACAACCTGAGAGAGGCTGACTTCTCTCTCCTGAGCTCCACAGTCCACACCAGCATCACCAAAGACAAGAGTCCAGTCAACAGTGCCCTCTGGAGGCCGTGGTAGACACCTACAGACTGGACTTACTACCAGACAGACTCAGATGATCATGTTGGTCAAAGATTTCTTGAACTGAATTCTATGAAATGTCAGGACTTCTTCTTCTGTGTGAACAGAAGGTTGTATTTTGTGTTGCTCTCTTTGTGTAAGATGAGATTTCCTAATGGAAATGACGACAACAATATCTTTCAAGTTAAGAAAGAGAACATCTTCTCATGCATGTTGCATGAATCAAATATGATTGCATCAGCAATTATTATGATACTTCAGTATACTGGTGTATAATGCTATGATAACATTTGTTATCTTCTGATTGGTATTGATCACAGTGTAAAAAACAAACAAACAAAAAAAACCCACTGAACTGTCCTTTTTATGGACATATCGTCATAATGGACTTTACATCACTTTAATCTCTGATTATTCAAAACTGATCTGTTGTAAGATCCAAATGTTTACTCTTTTTTCTAAAAGTTTTGCTAAATATCACAATTTTTCTGTGATATGTTTGTGCTTCACTGTGCGTCATGTATTGATAAAATAAGATGCAACAGTGATATTTGTTACCTCAGCATTGATCATTTTGATCAAACATCTTAATTGTCCTGTTTATGGACATTTTGTTACAATAGGCTTTCCCTCACTTTTTGTGATTATTGAAAACTGATCTGTTTTAAGATCAATATGTTTATCCTTTTACTGTAAAAGGTTTCTTTAATGTCACAGTTTTCCAGTGACAATATAACTTTACATTTAGAGAATTAACTGATTTTTGTGGTTATTAAGAATGTGACCTGTTGTGAGGTCAGTTTTTACTGTTTCTTTTGTCCATTAATTGTAAATGCTTAATCCATTTAGAAAAAAACAACTCTCAGAAGACAGTGACTACAGTGTCCTCCAATATTATAAATGTTTGTCTTTTATAAAGACAGTTGTTCCCTTACTCTCTCTGAGTACAGTGTGTCTTGTAGAAATCTACAAGTTGTTGTTGTGATGTATCATCATCACTATCTGGAGCTTTCCTACTTGTTGTGGCTCATTGTGCCTTGTTGAATAAACAAACACATAAAGATGAAAATCTTGTTTCCATATCTTTGTGACTCTCTATATAATGAAGAAAGTCAGACATCCTAATTTTTTTTCATTTTGGCTCAATTGATAGAAGTTTCCACCATTGTTTCTACCTTTCAGTGACACATACGAGATAAATGTCAGCACACACAATTCTAGTTCATTCATAACATCGCTGTTTAGTGTAAATTGGAAAGACAGTCAGTGTGGTTTGATTAAGATTCTTGATGAAGGATGGTGAACAATCTCCATATCTGGAGTATATCATCTAACCAAATGAAAAAATGTATCTGATACTTTTGCTGCACCATTACTTTGGTATGTCTGTTTGTATTAATGAGAGGCATTTAAAGTTACCATTTACCTCTTTAAAGCGCTCACACATCTAATGTGACGTATAAAGGACACACTTCTATTGTTCCTCCAGTGAAAGCAGTGAAAGGACAGAGTGTGGGAAACCAGAAGAAACTCACTCACAGAGCCCTGTGGGACAATAGATCCAGACCTTTGCCCTGAGGAGACAGAGATTAAAAGGGACACTGGCTTTAAAAATGAGAACTGCTCCCCAATGATATAAATCAGCTTTACCACTATTTAGAATAGCGTCATTTCATCTAGTAAGACTCATTTTGTTATAATGTGTCTGAATAATTTCTGTCTGTTCTAAGTTAACCTGATAAACCAATGTAACATAACATCTTTTGCATAAATGCACTCAATGCTATATTTCTAAAAATTAAAACCTCATGCTATTCGGGCTATGAACAGCAGACAGCTAAAACAGAAAATTACTGCACTGCATATAGTTGATAAAGTAACAGCAAACGTGAGAGAAGTACACAGATCTTTCGCTTAAGTAAAAATACCAATGCCACAGTGCAAAAATACTCTGTTAAAAATAAAAGCCATCAATTCCAAATTTTACCTAAATAAAGTACAAAAATATAAACATGAAAATATACTTTAGGTACCAAAGGTAAAAGTACTCTTTATCCAGAAAGGCCCATCTGACAAAGTTGTTAGATTATACTTATTGATGCATTAATGTGTGCATCTCTTTAATGTTGAAGCTGATATTTGTGGGGCCAACCTTAATTCTACATAGCTGCTAACTGCTAACAATAAAGCCTTACATTCATCCGTAATAACACACCCAAGTACCAGCATACTTTAAAACAAGACACTCTTCAACAACATTCCCAATACATTACTGTCTTACTCGCTAATTAAACCAATTATTCAACACTACGGACAGTACAACACTGTAGTTAGTCTCAGACTTGTAGCTTTTGATTTGTCTAATCAGGGAAACTTAAACCGTTTTTTACCATTTATTGTTGAGAAAAAACGTTTAGACATCCTACTTAAAGCCTTGATGTTGTTTAAAAATCCTCTGTCAGATGTTTTAAATCTTTATTTTATTCATGAATAGCGATTTCGCTGTGTTTTAGACCAGGTCTGTCTTTATAGCGTCTGATATGGTCTTGCTTAGGTGTAAAGTAGTCCAGATTTGAGAGTCTATGTATATTGGTTCTTGATCTATAACTTGTCCAATGTGTTGTGAATGTAAAAAAATAAAAATAAAAGTCTCTACTTTTAACATTTTCACGACGGGAATTAAGGTTTCACAAAACTAAAACTATGCTTTAAAGAGTCTTTAGCTTGACTGAGACAAGCTAATATAGATTTAACAAGTGGAGTTGTAGCGGGTTTTAGCTGGTCTTCAGTGGCCTTGGTGTCGGGGGAAAGAGCAGTGAAATCTCTCTGTCCCGCTTTCATGAATAAAAATTAATTTTTCACAAATGTGAAAGTGGGTTTGGGTTTCAACAATAAACCTTTACTTACCACTGAAACTCGAAGGGAAAAGGCTCAGCGAGGAAACATTTGAGGACACTAGCCTAATTGTAACGGTAACGGTTGGAAGGATTTTTCAGACTCGAACAAATTTATTTTCTTCTACCGTTTGCTTACATTTACAGGACATAATGTTAAATTACTGGACTTACTTTGTTTTTCTTACTCCAAAAATTTGCCGATTTGTTGGTGGAAACCCCAACACACAGCAGTGGACCCAAAGCCAATGTTGGGAGATGGAGGGTCGGGCTGGCAGGCTGCACCCGGCCGACGTTAGCCGTTAACGGTCATGGACGTCTCCGTTTCCTCGGGTGCTACACTATATCCCGTCCCTACTGCTGGTGTCAACTTTGAGTCACAAAACCATTATAGTAATATAAAAATGACTTCGAAGTCATTTTTCCCGAATACATAAATTATAGCAAATGACTTCGAAGTCATTTTTCAGCAGCCAAGGGTCCACTTCCTGTGACATTAATTACGACCTGAGTGGACAAAGTCACATAATGAGAGGTTCCGCCCTGCAGTTCTGGCCCCAACCCAGCACACAAATATTAGTATCTAATTGTTTTCCTGTGTAAATGTGTAAAGTGATTAATTTAAGTGATTAATTTTTCAAATTGACTGAGTGACTTATTTACAGTTACTTTTTCTGTGTGTCTCACCGAATATCCCTGCGGTCCACACACTTCTTATGCCACAATATTTAGAGAGTCCATTTGTACAGAGGCACATGTCTCTTTTCTGCTAACGCACCAAGTTTGGGAAAGCTCTGGAGGACATTTATGAATGACACCCACTCCACCAGCAACAAAGTAATTCTCCAAAGGGATTTGGCACACTTCATGAAGACAATAAGGCTGGGCTACACACGAGGAAACCTCCCACCCACATGTATAGAGCTGAAATTAATGTCCAGTTCATGGTCACTAATAAGACACAATTATGACAGTGTACAGCAATGACTACATGCTGGAAATGAGATCCCAAGTCACTTTGATAATTTATGACACATTTGCACCATAATTCAAAATTTTACAAACTGTCAGTGCCAGCCAATGGGATCCTTTCCCTCCAGATGGTGGGTGATGTCAGCCACTGTTTCTATAACAACACACAGCCAGCATCTGTCACTGAAGTCCCTCTGTTGTTCATTGACCACAGCTCAGGGAGTCAGTGTGGGAAACTCAGCTCAGCTTCTTACTCACACTGACTACAAGGCGGCACGTGTCCAAAGACTCTGCTACATCTGGGCAGCAGCATGACTATTGTCTGAATGGACATCACACTCCAAGAACCTCTAACTGCACCAATCACCAGAACAAATTCCTTGTATGTGAAACATACTTGGCAATAAAATTGATTCTGATTCTGATTCTGATTCTGATATCTTGTGGTATTGTTTTTGCTATTGTGCAATTTGGATTATGCAAAAAATAATTTAAAAAATCATGATGTATAAAATAAATATCAAACTAAATTACCATTTCAAAAAAGATGGATTTCACCCTCTGCATTTTAGGTTATGGCTCAATAGAGGTGCTACACAAAAAGAAAACAATTTTGTCTTAGTTTAGGCTACATATTTATTTTCAATTGTAATACATATATCATAACATAAATGTTTGCCCCCTTCACGTGTGATGGGGTAATGAGCGTGTGCTCAGTCAAAGTCACTGATCCCAGCATCAGGCAGCAGATCTGCTCTCTCTACAGGGTCACCACTTTCCCAGAGTCACACACAGCTCTGTGAGTCTCTCTCCATCACCCCCCAGTCCTCCACCTGTTCCCCTGAGATCTAACTATTGTCCCTGAGGCAATGTAACACCATTCAGCATGATGCTGCTCCACACGCCTTATTGTCTCACCAAGCTCTCTGATTGGCTGAGACTGTGAGAAACTCCAGCCAGACCAAGACCCACACATTCATATGGAGACGTGGGACTATAAATAGGAGGGATGAAGCCAGCAGAGATCAGATTCTCTCTACAGAGACCTCTACAGCACAGAGATCCAGCCATGGCACCTACAATCACTGCAGCAATGACCAACTCTCAGGACCATCTGACTCTGACCCACAAGGTAAATTGGAGATTCAAGGAGACTTCATCTTCATTCATGACAGGTTGTCTTAGTTGATGCTAACACTTTACTCCAGAATAAGTTTATTCATGACTTTGTTCTTCTCTCTGCAGCTCAGAAAGCCTCTGGTGGAGAAGTTACGCAGAGAGCGAATCAACAGCAGCATTGAGCAGCTCAAGTCTCTCCTGGGTCCACAGTTCCTCAAACAGCAGCCAGACTCCAAGCTGGAGAAAGCAGACATCCTGGAGATGACAGTTTGCTTCCTGACACAGCTGCAGCAGCAGAATCAACAGCAGAGAACCCTGCTGAACCACGTCAACAAGCTGCAGTCTTCCTCTGATAACAACCTGAGAGAGGCTGACTTCTCTCTCCTGAGCTCCACAGTCCACACCAGCATCACCAAAGACAAGAGTCCAGTCAACAGCGCCCTCTGGAGGCCGTGGTAGACACCTACAGGCTGGACTTAATACCAGACAGACTCAGATGATCATGTTGGTCAAAGATTTCTTGAACTGAATTCTATGAAATGTCAGGACTTCTTCTTCTGTGTGAACAGAAGGTTGTATTTTGTGTTGCTCTCTTTGTGTAAGATGAGATTTCCTAATGGAAATGACGACAACAATATCTTTCAAGTTAAGAAAGAGAACATCTTCTCATGCATGTTGCATGAATCAAATATGATTGCATCAGCAATTATCATTATACTTCACTGTACTTCATTTATATGTAGCAAACAATGCTACTGTAACATTTTAACCTTTTGATTGGTATTGATCATGTTGATCAGAAAGTCTTGTGAAGTCTCATTTTGGTTTATTTTTTTGTCATAATTGACTTTAATTTTGCAATTAGACAAATTCGACAAGTGACTCTTATGTTTTCTTGAATGAACATGAATATGTTTAGCAGTTATTAACCTGCTGTCATCACACTGTGGTAATAACATCTGATCTGTTTTAAGGTCAGTTTATACTGTTTTGCTTCTGTTTTTTTGAAGAGGAAATTACTAACTTGTTGTAATATCAACAAGCAGTTTGTATTCTCCATGTTTCATGTCTTTTATAAAGACAGTTGTTCCTCTACTCTTCCCCCGTGTGTACATTGTATCTTGTAGAAATATGCAAATTGTTGTTGTGATGTATCATCACCTACTATCAGCTTTTCATACTTGATATAGCTCGATTTCCTTTTTAGAATAAACAAATATTTGCTAATTGCAAACTTTTTGTCCCAGTCTTATTTTGTCTTCTTTTGAAATTAACATTTACTAGATACTCGATAATTTTATTGTACATGACAGGGAATAAATTATACTATATCAAATAAATTACATCTAGATTTACAATATATTACAGGCACCAATCAACCTAACGTGCATGTCTTTAGACTGTGGGAGGAAGCCAGAGTAGCCAGAGGGGTCCTATGCAGATAGAGGGAAATCATACAAACTCCACACAGAAAGGCCCCAAGCCTGGGGTTCAAACCCAGAACTTTCTTGCTGTGAGGCGACATCACTAACCACTGAACCACCGTGCCACTCAAGAGTAGCTTCTTTAAAAGTAAATTACAAAAACATTTTCTTACACTAAGCTCACTGAAATCTCAAGAAACCCCTCCTTACCACCCACACACATACCAGAAATCCAGATATTCAAAATATTCTCATGGCAAAAAGCAAAAGTACAAGGTATAATATCATTATTGCAAAACTGTGCAACTCCTGATTTACCATGCCTGTTGGATCTCTGCTTTAATCGTGGGGTGGGGTGTTGAGATTGCAGACTTGTTACAAAATACACTGATTTAAGCATGTGTTTGCTGTAAGGTTTGTGATTTATGATATTGGGCAATATAAATAAAACTTGACTGACTATACTGGTCATAGTGCATGCAGATGGTCTGAGTTTTCTCAAGAAAGTTAGTTTAATATAAAAAAAAATGCATTTGACTGACAGAATCATAAATACAAGGGAATATCTAAAGGAAAGGTCAGATTATTGATGAACTTTAGTTAGAAGCTGTAAGTGGTGGGAGAAGGATTAAGATTCTTTACTTACTTAGAAGTAATAGTACCACAAAAAAATATCTTATCATAAGTTAAAATCCTGCATTTAAAAATGTAGTCAAGTAAAAGTGCATATGTACTACCAGCTAATGGAATATACTAATGTTAAATATTACAAGTAAAAATACTCATGATTGTTATATTGTTATGTATTATATTACTGGGTTAATAATAATGATTAATGATTAATGTGAAAGTAGCATTTCACTATTGTAGTTTGTCAAGATGGAGCTCATTTTAACTGGTTCTGGTCCTATAATGTTGGGTAGTTTCATTTATAACCATGAATTCTCAATTCATCTCATGTTTTCTTTACGAAATCTGAATTTGTATCAAGTGGCAAAAACTTTTAAATAAAGTTAATAGAGTACCTCAAAATTGTATTTGCAGTACTTCAGTAAATGTACTTTGTAACTTTCCACAACCATCTGTAAGATGATTGTTTTTCCAACTAGATTCATGATCATCATGATTTTCTTCTCTTTATTCAATCTCTTTGATGCACATGAGTCTATGTGGTTTGTGACAATTGTATCAGTCTTGTTTTCTTGTCTGTGATAAATGTCTGTTTTGTCCATAATCATCTGTGAGCACACTATGAGACAACTGCAAACTGATGTGTAACCAGGTTCAGGTGGGATTACTTCCCTGCTTATCTCCTCTCCATCTGTCTATGTGTCTATCTGCTGTCTGTGTATGGGGCTCAGGTTTCCCAGTGCCCCTCCTCTGAGCCCCCAGAGCTCCCTGCACAGGGCTGAACGTGCCCTGGTCACACGCCCTCCTCTCTCTCTGGTGCTGGGAGCCACAGTGACACACGGCTTCCCACACTTCTGTATGCGCCCTGCTCAGCCGCCCACACAATAGAAGTGTGTCCGCTCCCACAAAGCCTCAGGACTGTTCTCAGGCAGGGAGAAGACAGAAGGCCACTCCACAGATAAACCATCTGGTTCAGCTGGAACTCACTGCACAGACACACAGAGTGAGAAGATATATCTGTAAAACTTTACGACTATAAACATATTACTTTATTTATGGAAGAATGTTTCTGTCATAGAAGGAACAAGGTTTTAATTTTTTATTTGTAGAAGTAATTGAAAGTTTTGTTGTTAAGTGAATTCAACATTAGCAGTAAAAGTGACATTTATTGTCCATTTAGGAAGTAATGGTATATTTTTTAAAGAATCTTATGACATTAGACGCTTTAATAATTTGTAATAATATAAAACTTTGCCCATGCTGTGTAATTTTAGCATTTACTCTCATGTAATATTTTATTTCCATTTCACATTCCTAGATTAGTGTCACTTCAGGGTCTTTGACGTCAAATCATCATCAGGTCTAAACACCACAGTGAGAACATTTTTTTTCCCGTGTCCACTTCAGGAAAAACATTTTCCCACTGACCTCTGTGATGGGTGGCATACAGATAAAGCATCCCACCTGTTCTGTGTGACAGCCATTAAATTCACTCTATTGTCCGATGCGCTGAGGCTCCTGATTGGCTGAGCAGCAGGCAGAGCGCAGTCCGAGCAGCATAAAAGCAGAGCAGAGACGCACATGTCAACAGATTCGTTCTCTGAACCTTTGCAAGTGACTCCTGAACTCACCAGCTCCAGAAACAAGCTCTGAAATGGCTTTGTATGCAGACCTCGCTCTTCAGGACAGCGTGAAGGAACAGCTCTTTAGGTAAGAGAAAGCTCCATTTCTTTTTACCAAACCATCATTATTGTAAACTGTAGCTGTTTTAATATCTGTAAAAGTCTTTATTTAATGAAGTTCTTTTTACTGAAATGCTGAACATGTTAGTAAAAGTCATGGTTTTGTTTCTCTCAGGTGTAAACTCCACATGTTGGAGAAGAAATGCTGCACTGGAATGGAGAAGCTGAAGGCTCTGATTGGAGAACACCTGCACAACGGGATCCCTATTTCAGACCTCCTGGAGAAAACAAAGTCCTTCCTCACCTTGAGAAAAGCCCTGCTGTCACACAGCGGCTACTCCAAATATTCAAGGGACATTTTACGTCTGTTCCCTGATGCAGAGGAAGACCTGGCTCCGCTCTGCTTTTAATGAGAACCAGAGGCCGGACGACAGAACGTCACAGAATCTGCACTGAACTACCAGCTGGTTTTATTGATGCCCCCTATATGTGTGTGTGTGAGTTGAAATTCTGATGGCTGCAGAGAAATGCATTGTTTGCATTATGTCAAGTGGATATACAAAGACTGATGAGATGTGTTCGCCTCATTCAAGCATTTAACAGAAGCAATTTCCTCCTCACACACTGTGGATTCAGTCCGACTTTAACCACAGCCAGAGGAAGGAAACTGGACTCAGAGCTAAGGGTGGAGGGGAGACTGTTACAACATACTGTGCTGCTATTTGTGGGATTTATGATTCTGGTGGTTGTAGTTTTTTTATTGACCAAGACCACAGAAGATAAACCCACTGTTAACTATGCAGGAATTAGTTGCTGATGTTTTACATTTTTGGGACCAAAATGTTTTAAATGATTTCATTTTACATTCAGAATTTTTACTGTTTAACTTCAGTGAAATCTGCTTAATATTTTAAGCCAAACAACAATGTTAACCTGTTAGTTGCTGTGAAAAAAACTGTATAGGCTAATATTGTGCGATTATAGTTTGGATATTGCCTTGTTTCAAGGTTAACATGTTCTTAAACATCAACCTTTCTTCTGAAAAGGGATTTGTTATTATTTTGTGTATGCCATGTATGCATATTTTGTTTTGTCGATCAGTTTTATTTCTATTCATCCAAAGTGGATTCAGATTTGTTTTGTTGTTTTTGCAGGGTTAAAGAAAATAAAAATGTGAAAGATGAAAGTCTTGTCATGTCACCTCACTGAAATCACTTTTGGGGAATGAGATCATTAAAACTGATCACTTTCTACCAAAGTTTCAAAAAATGAATTCAGACCTTGATCATTTCGGTCATATTCTGTCCTGATATTTGGATTTTGGGGGGAGTTTTTCAGAGGTCAGAAGAGCAGCTTGTGAACAGGCAAGTCGGGCAACTGCTTGGGGCCCCAGGCCTGTTGGAGGGCCCCCGAGGGCTGACAAACCTGACTCAACAGCAATGTCTCAAAATGCAGCTCCCTTTCCCCTTAAAGACAAATGAACGATTTGAAATGACATTTCAGTAGGAAACCTCCCTAAAAAGGGCCCCATGTCATTCCATGGTTGATTTTCAGGGACATCTAAGAAGCAGTGTTGCTATTTTCAGTACATACATACAAGATTTTTAGAGAGATTTTTAAATCTAAAGATAATTTAATTAAACAAAACAGATTATTACAATCAATATAATTACCTTTTTTTTTTCAAGCAACTCCTCAATATGCATCTAACCCGAACACAAATATTCCTCCCTAACAAGGCTTTATGTATTGATGATCACTGCCCAAATAGGGTGGGTTATTCACAGAATACCAATGTTTATCTAGTTATTTATTTAGGGGTTTTGTTGTTCTTTATTATCTATATTTTATAAATGAAAATGTTTTCCATATTCTTAATATTTATATTTTTTAGAAAATCCTATTAATGTGAACATTTGGATTGAAAATTTTTTTTGGTGTCAGATTATTTATTACATAATGGTGGCGAATGCTGATTGCAGGGGTCCCCTGGCAATTTTTTGCCTTAGGGCCCCAGTGGACTCTAGAATCGCCACTGATCATAAGTCTCAGTTCTCAAGTAGAACCAATGCTTTTTAAATACCCTGCTCCACGTCACACCCCCTGTTAACTGCCACCACAACACAGGCAGGTGACCAGTTAAAGACAAACTGGACAAAACAACACAGAAACAAAGGCAGATGCTTCTGTAAAGCACGTGGGGGTTCCCCGAACGGTTTGATGAGAATGAAAATGATCAAAACACCATACAAGGGAATATCTTTTGCAGGAATGATTCCTCCCCCCAGTACGAATACTGAGACATGGAGATGCTGACGCTGTTACGGAGGCATCTGGTTTACATCCTGGTAAAATAGTGCCTCAGTTTGCATTGATTATAGATACTGTAGGTGAGATCTCAGCCACAAGCTCACAGATAGATGTGTCTGTGACATCTTTTCAAGATATGAAATTAATTTCTAACAAATGACAAAACCCAGTCACTCACTGTCTGTCTGTCTAAGTTAGGACTGCAACTGTGGCATAACGCTGCTCAATTTTACCAAAAGGTGGTGTTAATGAGACATGTGCATGCTGTTTATATCATCTTCTATCATGAAATACATTGTGAAAGTTATACTGTGGATTAAGATCAGTGCAGCTAATTGGCAAAAAAAGGGTACACATTACAAATTTGTACTTGTTTTTTTCTGTGATTGTTTTAATGCGCATCACTTGGCTTGAAGAGATACAATCATTTTGAGACATTTTCCAAAGAACAGGCCCTTCACTGAAGGTATGAGTGCTGTCACTCACAGAGTAATAAAGCAGCACATTTGTCTTGATGATTTTTTTGATCACACATAAACATCATCTGCTAAAAATGCAGAAAAGATATTCAAAGATACATCATAAAGGACATGTCAGTCAGTGGGGTATGTGAATATCACATATAAATCTTAAACATGTTTAACATGAATAACTGTGTCTCCTACATGGAAAAAAACAGTATAGGTCACTGTCAGTGTTACTAACAATATTTAGGCATTCCCACAGAGAATAATAATGTCTACTCCACAGAGTAACACCTGAATCAGAAATATGTGACTACTTTTGCATTGCAAGATAGTAGTCAACCTGTTGTCTGCAAATATCACAGAAACAAAGAATTTAACCTTTACAAAAGTTAATAAAAACGAAACATTGCAGTATTATATGCAATGACTTCAGAAACGAGATGACCATAAGAATGTGTACGGTGCTTGTACAAAATTAGAGTTTTGCTGTTGAGCTTCACTTTTATACAAGTCCTTAGGGGGTCTACCACGGCCTCCACACAACACTGGTGACTGGACTCTTGTCTTTGGTGATGCTGGTGTGGACTGTGGAGCTCAGGAGAGAGAAGTCAGCCTCTCTCAGGTTGTTATCAGAGGAAGACTGCAGCTTGTTGACGTGGTTCAGGAGTCTTCTCTGGGTGTGTGTCTTCACCTCCTCCTTTGACAGGAAGCGTGCCACCTCTTGGACACATCTGGAGTAGCCCTGATCGACAGCTGCTGAGTCCACAGCCTGATGCTGCTGCTGCTGCTGCTGCTGCAGCTGCTGCTGCAGTCGTCTCAGGAAGCAAACTGTCATCTCCAGGATGTCTGCTTTCTCCAGCTTGGAGTCTGGCTGCTGTTTGAGGAACTGTGGACCCAGGAGAGACTTGAGCTGCTCAATGCTGCTATTGATTCGCTCTCTGCGTAACTTCTCCACCAGAGGCTTTCTGAGCTGCAGAGAGAAGAACAAAGTCATGAATAAACTTATTCTGGAGTAAAGTGTTAGCATCAGCTAAGACAACCTGTCATGAATGAAGATGAAGTCTCCTTGAATCTCCAATTTACCTTGTGGGTCAGAGTCAGATGGTCCTGAGAGTTGGTCATTGCTGCAGTGATTGTAGGTGCCATGGCTGGATCTCTGTGCTGTAGAGGTCTCTGTAGAGAGAATCTGATCTCTGCTGGCTTCATCACTCCTATTTATAGTCCCACATCTCCATATGAATGTGTGGGTCTTGGTCTGGCTGGAGTTTCTCACAGTCTCAGCCAATCAGAGAGCTTGGTGAGACAATGAGGGATGCAACACACTGAATGGGGTAATTGCCTTAAGGATAATGGCTAGATCTCAGGGGAACAGGTGGAGGATTGAGTCGAGGGGGATTCAGTGTGAATCTGGGAAAGTGGTGACCCTGTAGAGAGAGCAGCTCCACTGCCCGATGCTGAGATCAATGATTTTGACTGAGCACACACTGATCATTCCATCACACATTGAGGAAGAATGATAATGCAAACATTTTACATTTTCATTTTTCTGAACATGCATATATTTCATTTTTATATAAAGGAAACCTATTCAATTCAACAAAGAGAGTCTAAGATCAACACTACGTAACACATGAAAAGTATCTCTCCCTGCTTGGTCGGTTTCTTTTTAACTGGGTGGCCAGACAGTGTTGCTGAATCTGCAGTAAAACTTTGAGAAAGTAATATCAAATCATGGGTAAAACAGAACCATTTCAGTAGTTTTCAAACATCACATTGTCAGCAACCAGATGAAGATGGTTTGATCATGTTTCAAATATAGTTTGATTGCAGCTGCTGGTCTTACTGCACCATAACCAGGGCCTCATCAATTCAGAAATGGACTCCCTTTTATCCGTCTCGTCAAAATAAACCGCCTGGAATGCAGAAGAACAATCTGAATCTAAAGCAGGGGAGAAACAAGAGCTTTTCAATGTTCATTAATCCTGAGCATGACAGAATTCCTCATAGACATTTTACAAAAGCCTGGTAATGACGAGTCTTGATGACAGGAATTTCCATTCAGAGGCAGTGAGACAAAACTCGCAAACTGACTCCATAATTAATGTGATGTGCAACCAGACACACTTCTTTTGTTCTTGAAAGCAGTGAATGGACAGAGTGTGGGAAACTAGAGAAAACTCACTCACAGAGCCCAGTGGGACAAAAGAGGCAGACCAGACAAAAACGTCTGCGAGGGGGTGGAGGAATTCTTTACTACTGAATTTTAAATGTTTACATTTTTTACTCACTAAAGCTGACAATATGGATATTTAGCTTATACATTTAAAAAAATATATGAAAAAAAAAACAAACGTGGGACAATCTAAAAGTAGAGGTTTATCATTTGTTGAAAGAAATTCATTTATTTCAATAAAAAAACAAAACGATTATTACTTTAGTAGATTAAAAGTGATTGTTGTGTTTTGTTTGTAATATTTAAATATGAAGTTATTATTTTAACTGAAATTATTTTTAAACTAAAACTGCAGAGTTGTAAAAAATCCTCCCCATTTAACATATATAAACTACACATATATACAGATTATAATGCTTTTAAGTATATGATATAGTAATAATAATGGTAACATTTAATAAATGGCAGATTTAGCAGATGTAAGTGTTTATTAACGTGTTTGTCAAAAACTACATACATATTTCTGTGGATATCCATTAGTGGATAAGCAGATAATTAATCACTATACAGTGAAAAACAATTTTAAAAATACAAAATATGTCTGAAGTCAAAATTATTGAAAAATACTGTACCACACAGACTCAATAACTGAACACTAAAATCTTACTAATACATCACTTTCACATTAAAGTGTGTTATAAGCCATTCAATAAATGTTTGTTTTCCACTCATAAAGAAAGTAAAAATATGTAGTTTAAGGCTGAATCTAATCATAAACTCTGCATCCAAACAGATTTAGTTGATTGGTTGTTGGGATCTCTCCCCAGTCAAAATATTTGTGTTTATCTCTCCAGCTCTCTTCTCCTAATTGAGAGTGTCTAAACAACAAACTTCACCCTCAGGGGAGAGCTGGGAGCTGCTTGTGTGGGGAGGAATTAGCATTTAACAAGGCACATGTCTATTGTTGAGTGGGGGCGCTGTCAATAGGCAGAGTGTGGGAAAGCTGAGAGAGCAGGGTCACAGTTCAGTGTGATTAGCATCCTCAACCCCACCAGCACCTGACTATTCTCCAAAGAGAGTTGGCACACTTCAGAGGAAGACTTCTCTCTTTCCTTATTCTCTTTTTTTCTGTATTTCTTTCACAGTCTGGCTCTCTGTGGTGCCAACTCACAAACTTTTGCCAACTTAATTTCCCCTCTGTTTTGCGGGTCATCATTCTAACCGAAGCCTTTTTAGTTATTCCATTGATGGCTGCCAAACTGTCAGGGCGATGTGGCCCTAACAACAGAGGTTATCAAGACTTTGTTTTGCCCAATGTTTTGACACACATACCTTTATATAAATGCCATGTCTTTTGAGAAATCTCCAAATTAACTGACTATTTGACAAGCAAAAAGACCTCATGGGGCAGAGGGTGGTCTCTGATTGAACAGACAAAAGAAAGGGAAAAAATTTAGTTGGATTCAAAGGCCAAAATGAATTGGGAATTTAGTATTCTTTGAGCTATTTTTCACCTACCTGGAACTAACTTTTAGACATTACAAAACACAGTCTAAATATTGTGGTAAATAATATTAATATGATAATGACAATATGCCAATAACCTTAAAAACCCAGTCCCTTGCCTTTCTTTCCCTCCAGATGGTTCGTGCCGTCAGATTCTGTCCCTTTCACAGCACAGGGTAATAGTCATCAGTGAAGAATTCAAACTCCTATCGTGCTGCACTGATCACAGCTCACAGGAGTCAGTGTGGGAAACCCGGACTAACTCTTTACTCACTGCAACAACCTGTCAAAAGACAGGAGGCCCTGTTTCATCTGGATGACTTTCAGAAGTGAGATTTGATGACTTCACCATTTTACTCAGCTAATATTTATTATATGCACCTAGCTTGGATAATTGTGTCAGCACCTGGTCATGGACGATATATGCTGGCTGTAACTTTAAAGTTTGTTTTTAAAATATGACATTTCATTTCAAATCAGTTACCAAAGGCTGTTAATTGCTTCAACAGCACAAATGAAACAGTACTTCTAATGAATGAAGGTGTTCTGAATGTGTCTGTCCCACGTGTGTGATGGAATGACCAGCGTGTGCTCAGTCAAAGTCACTGATCCCAGCGTCAGGCAGCAGATCTGCTCTCTCTACAGGGTCACCACTTTCCCAGAGATCTAACTATTGTCCCTGAGGCAATAACACCATTCAGCATGATGCTGCTCCACATGTCCTATTGTCTCAGCTAACTCTCTGATTGGCTGAGACTGTGAGAAACTCCAGCCAGACCAAGACCCACACATTCATATGGAGATGTGGGACTATAAGTAGGAGGGATGAAGCCAGCAGAGATCAGATTCTCTCTACAGAGACCTTTACAGCACAGAGATCCAGCCATGGCACCTACAATCACTGCAGCAATGACCAACTCTCAGGACCATCTGACTCTGACCCACAAGGTAAATTGGAGATTCAAGGAGACTTCATCTTCATTCATGACAGGTTGTCTTAGTTGATGCTAACACTTTACTCCAGAATAAGTTTATTCATGACTTTGTTCTTCTCTCTGCAGCTCAGAAAGCCTCTGGTGGAGAAGTTACGCAGAGAGCGAATCAACAGCAGCATTGAGCAGCTCAAGTCTCTCCTGGGTCCACAGTTCCTCAAACAGCAGCCAGACTCCAAGCTGGAGAAAGCAGACATCCTGGAGATGACAGTTTGCTTCCTGACACAGCTGCAGCTGCAGCATCAGGCTGTGGACTCAGCAGCTGTCGATCAGGGCTACTCCAGATGTGTTCAAGAGGTGGCACACTTCCTGTCAAAGGAGGAGGTGAAGACACACACACAGAGAAGACTCCTGAACCACGTCAACAAGCTGCAGTCTTCCTCTGATAACAACCTGAGAGAGGCTGACTTCTCTCTCCTGAGCTCCACAGTCCACACCAGCATCACCAAAGACAAGAGTCCAGTCAACAGCGCCCTCTGGAGGCCGTGGTAGACACCTACAGACTGGACTTACTACCAGACAGACTCAGATGATCATGTTGGTCAAAAGTTATTATTAGACACATAATTTTTGAAATTTAACAGAAGTATCTGTGCAAAGTGTCTTTATTTATCTCAAAGTCCTATTGGACTGATGTTTTCTTTCTTTATGAAAGCTTGTTTTCAATGAAAAGTGACCCCCTTTTTCATTTGCTGAAAATATTGAGACACAACATTGTATTCTATGAATATCATATATTTTCCTATTGATTAATCAATATGTTTAAAATTTGGCCTCATTGGCCACTAAATATATCTGCCTTAAATCCCCATTGTCTCCTGTGTTGAGATCAGTCCAGGCAAATTTGAGCTACTTTCATGTAGTGTTTTTCAGTGTGCATCTTTTCTGATGTAATTCTGTGTATATTTTTACAATGTAAAAGATTACTGACCCATGTTGGGTCTGGAAGTCAACTCTTTATTATCAACATGTTTTGCTGTTTCAGCAGCATATATGCGAATCTAAAAGTTATGTTCTCTCATCGTAAGAGTGTTGGTTTACTCTGTTTGGCTTGAACTAAATGATTCCCTGTCTTTTATAAAGACACTGAAGCTGTTCACTTGACTCTATTTGAGTACACTGTCTTGGACCTTCAGGTTTGACTGTGATGTATCATCACCACTGGTGTCTCTGTGGAGGTACAGAAACACGATGTGACCTGTGTATTCTTTTTGAATAAAAAAACATCAACTGAATCTCGAGTGCTGCCATTTCATTCTTTACCCTGAATCAAATCAGCAGTAGGCCCTTAAAAAAACGTATCTGAACTCAGTGACAGTGCAGGGATGATATCATTTTTTGGGCTTTTGTAATGGATTGAAATTGTTTGTATGGCTGTTGATATTATCTCCATCCCTCAGTCTGTACTCCACATGAACTATAGCATGTTTTTTGGAGGACACTTCGTGTTTCTGTTATGGCTGAGTAGTAACCTTCAGGGGCGGGTTTATGTATGTGTCTCTCAACACAAAGACACATGGCAATAGACGTTTTACCAACCAATGTAACTGTAAAATACAGCTGAGCCCTTTACATATGTGGATTTTGTTTCATTTTTAGTGGCTTTATGGTTGGAAATTCTTCTTATTCTACACTGTCAGACAATACCACACATAGTATACAGTATATGTATACTGTATCTGCTTGTTCCAACTCTTCATTGAAGCTGTATGATTTGATCACTTAGTAAAATAGTCACACTCATGACTTCATATTTTTGAAGTTGAGTCAAATTCTTTTAGCTGCCAGGGAGAGGCAGCCAGCTCGACCCGCTCTCGGCCCAGTGCTGAGCCACTGAGTGCAAACGATGAACTAATTCCATGCATGTGTTCTTGGATTACACCGGATTTGACTTTATGAATATGAGCAAAGCAGGAGAAGCAGGTTCCTTTGATTCAGTCTTTTGCTTGCAGTCAGTCAGGTGTGAGTGGATACAGGTTTTATTTCTACAAATGTACATACAGATCATATTCTATCATGTTAAAAAAAACAAACAATTCTTTCAGATGTGTTTGGTACAAAATGCGAGTTTTTGATAATATAGATATTTGATAATTTGTTAAATCATGTTATTCATCGGATTTGGTGAAAGCTCTCAGCCCCTTTAATTTTGTCAATGTGGCACTCAGAGTAATAAAGGTTGAAGGTCCCCTGATTAGCAGTGACGTAAACGCGACGACGCCCCGCCTCCTCAGACTGTGCGTGAGTGCTGATTGGACGGCTGGGGGCGGCACGTACGTCACGCAGTGCGCAGCGTCAAATCATTGCCGACCATGGCGGAATGTGGTCGAGTTGACAGCAGTACGAGTAGTCATACCATGGATAAAAGCATTACTCTTCCTCCCGATGAAATATTCCGCAATTTGGAAAACGCAAAACGCTTCGCTATAGACATAGGTACCTGGGAACATTAAAGTTTTCTGGATTTCTTCGGTCACTTTTCGCTGTAACGCAGCTAATCTCCGTGTTTGTGGAGCAGCTCTGCCGCAGCCTGATACTATGACAACACATGACTTCAAGTGGAAGTAAACAAGACAAAGCTAACGTTAGCCACGTAAATTCGTCTCTAGCTTGAATTTGTTTGAGAGCAAGTCTGTTTTATCTGATTAACAAGTCTCTCAGGATTATTTTTTTTTTGTCTCTTAAAGCGGATGCGTCCAAACAAACTGCACAACTTTGACAACTACAGCAGCGGTGGCGTTAGCTGCTAGCTAGCCTGTGTTAATATTTTGTCTTCTCCGACTTAAAACAGCCAGTGAACTGTTTGTAAGTGCAGTGTTTGTTGAAGTGTGGGTCTCAGCGTTGATCCGGTTTTTTACTGTTGCTTACCTGCTGCTGTGCAGTTGGTTTCTTATCCCACAATATCAATGCTGATTTGCTTTAACAGGTGGGTCTCTTACCAAGCTTGCCTACTACTCAACTGTCCAACATAAAGTGGCTAAAGTACGATCTTTCGAGCACAACACGAAGGTAATTATTAGTATTATTAGTTTTTATTATATTTTGCATCCATTTCTGTAATATATGTGGTGTCCCTCCAAAGTGGGTGGACGGGGAAAAGCCTTTGTCTCTTAGTAGCAGCCTGCATTGTCTTTCTGTTGAAGTACCACCATCAACAGACCTGATATACGGTGAACAGCTGGACTGTTAAAAAAAGAATACACTGGCTGTCTTCCACTCTGGCAGAGGAAAAGACTACAGCCGGCCATAAGGAATTATTCACCTTTTCTCCTCTGTGTTTCCGTCTCATCTGTGCCCCAGGATGCCGACAGTGACAAGCTGTATGAGATCTCAGTGCAGGAGGAGGTCACAGCACGCCTGCACTTCATCAAGTTTGAAAATGCTTACATCGAAACGTGCTTGGACTTCATCAAAGACCATCTGGTCAACACGGAAACCAAAGTTATCAAAGCCACTGGTGGAGGGGCGCACAAGTTCAAGGAGCTCATTGAGAGGAAACTTGGACTCAAGTGAGTAACAAAACCAACTGTACAGTAAATATAACATTATTTCCTTTATCTAAACTGTGTTGCTCAGGTTTTTGTGCTACTAAACTGGACATGTTACATGTTCAAGCAGAAACAAAAAGGGGAAATTTCTGGCATATTCCAGTTGACTAAGTTGGAAAAAACAATAGTGCTCCAACTTTACTGCAGCTGATCCACTCACAAAGCAATTTCCTACCCTCTTCCTGTGAAACGGGTTAAATCAGAGGACAGATTGGGTTGTTCAGGAGAGAGCTTTAGGAGAACTTATGAAGACTATTCTGGAAAAAATACTACCGTTTACTGGCTTGTCAGCTTTAGCTTCCCCTTTGTTGGCAAACCAAACATGTGAAAGCAAAAGCATTCACATGATGTCTGACTTGCTTATTGTCTGAATCCATGTGACATTTACATTGAGAAAAAAATATGTAGTTTATTTAGTTTTCCAGTTAAATGTGACTCTGGTGATTCAACTCAGAGAAAAGAAGGTAAACTGTAAACTCTGGTGTTTGTTTGGAATTGACCCGTGTTGCTCTCCACACACATGACTGCAGACAGCTGCTGTCTAGTAAAAATGTAACTGTCTAGTGATATTGTAAAGAGGAGATTGCACATTATACTTAGTGACTTATCAGCCAGTGGACAAAATGGCTACTTTCCTGCTCTGGTTTTATTACACATTTGACTGAGAACGATTCAAGCTGGACTCTTTCTGTGTTACACTGTGGCAGAGTGGACAAAGAGGATGAGATGACCTGCCTCATCAAAGGCTGTAACTTTGTGCTGAGGAACATTCCCCATGAGGCTTTCGTGTACGCCAAACACGCTGACTCAGAGTTCCGCTTTCAGACGACTCATCCAGACATCTTCCCTTACCTGCTTGTAAACATCGGCTCTGGGGTGTCCATAGTCAAGGTAATGACCAAACTTGGGAGTAAAAGTTGTTTCAGCGAAAAGATGACAGACTGTGAGGCGAAGTCTGCCTGCCTCCCTTATCAATGAGGACATCGTAGCAGCAGTTTCATAACTCAGCATGTGACCTTGACTGCTTATCTCAGATATACTTATTAAGCGTAAATATTGGCCAATATGTGAACGGAAATGTGTTGAATACAGACCAAGTTGCAGAAAAAAAACTCAAGTCAATTTATAAACAGTGTCATCATGACAAAGGCTGTGCACTTCTCTTCATTCTTTATGTACTTAAATCTGCAGAAAAGCATATCTGTCAAATACTTTGCACCTGTATCACAAATACCTGTATCTCTGTTGCAGCTGTGTGAAAATATCCCCAACTCTCTGTATTGTCACATCTGGCACAAAAAAATCTAGTGTCAGTTTGGCTCAGGGACGACAGGGTTGGCTCTAGTTCAGCAGGTTAAGACACATGACTTAGTGTCTCTGTCTGTTGAACAGATTATGTAAAAAGCAAATGTAGCTTCAACCAGATGACTTACATTTGTATAAACAAAGATCTTCTGCTCTTAAATAAATATCCCATTCACTTCCTCTTCAACAGGTTGAATCAGAGGACAAATTTGAGCGAATAGGAGGAAGCTCAATAGGTGGGGGCACGTTCTGGGGCCTTGGAGCCTTGCTCACCAAAACAAAGGTATCTTAAACAGCTTGGTCTTTGTTTACTGTCAGACTGTAATATTTGTTACCCTGAAGTCAACCATTAAAGACTAACTTCTTAGCACAATAATTTATTCCTTTAGGCATCTTGAACTTTACCCTTTTCTGTCCTGCAGAGATTTGACGAGTTGCTACAGTTGGCCTCGAAAGGGCAGCACGCAAGTGTGGATATGCTTGTCAAAGATATCTACGGGGGATCTTACGGGTCTTTGGGTTTGACTGGAGATCTTATTGCGAGCAGTTTTGGGAAGTCTGCTACTGCCGACAAAGGTGACACACGGGCACACTGACTTTATGTGGCTTTCCTGTAGTGTAGTGTGTGCATATGTTCAGGTCATTGTGATAATTTTGAATTATTTAGAATCTTGCATTTGCATTTCATTCAGCTGATAAAACATAAAACATTAAAACAGTGTCCTTCCCATCTTTGGAAAATCAAACACTCATCCAATGTGGACTTGAGAGGTGGCTGCAAATAGGAACTCGCTCATTTTCTTGCTTGGGAGGGCAGCAGTAGTGTAGTCAGCTTGGATTCATGGTGGGCAAAATGTATTCAGAGATTGACCCAGTTCCACAGTTAAGAGTTTATCATAATTTCCAGTGGAACTCAAACCATTTCTGCAGTATAATCCACTCCTCTGCTGTCCGTCCATATGCTCAGAGTATTGCCAGCAGTCATACTGTCTCCAGTGTATGGCACAAAATACACCGCTTTGTGGTGTTTTTTTGGCAAGTCAGGCTTAATATTGCTTAATATTTTTCAGTGTCAGTGCTAAACTAATATTGAAATGAACTGATGACCTTTCACACAGTTCCAATGCGGCGCTGCTTCCTCCGTGTGCTGCATTTGTTACTGTTAAGAAATGAACCGATGGCACCATTCCAGAGAAATTCACAGCCTTTGGCTTATTGAAGCAAATCCTGTTGCTCTCCATCCAGTAATGAGTCATTCATGAGTATTTCATGTAGTTTCATGATTTTGATACTGAAAAATATTGAATTGTTGAATTGCTTTTATTTATATTGTGACATTGTTTATTCACTTTCATAAAGTGTAATTTTGTTATCCAGGATGTTGTGCTGCCATTGAACAGAAGGTTTGAGTTTTGTGATGTGGATATTGTCCCCGTGTGTTTATAACTCTGTTCTGAACTGCAGAGTTTTCTAAAGAAGACATGGCCAAGAGCTTACTCCATATGATCAGCAACGACATCGGGCAGCTGGCCTGTCTGTATGCCAAGCTCCACAACCTGTCCAGAGTGTACTTTGGAGGCTTCTTCATTCGAGGGCACCCTGTCACCATGCACACAATCACCTACAGCATCAACTTCTTCACAAAGGCAAGGCCTCTTCCTCTACTGCCTCAAAAACAAACTGGAAATCCCCCAAACATCAGTGGCTTGCCATGTTTTATGTTTTATTTTTTCTCCTCTGTTTTATTGCTGTTGTATCTCGGTTTAGTCCTGAGCTTGGTTTGTTATTAGCTTAATATTCACCTACAGCCTATATTTTTATGAGATGACCTCCGTTCGTTCTGTGGTTGTAGGGCGAAGTTCAGGCCTTGTTCCTGAGACATGAAGGCTATCTCGGAGCCATTGGAGCATTTCTTAAAGGAGCAGAGGAAGACAGTAAGGGCGGAGTGGAAACTTGTATTATTTCTGGAAGCAGATTATTGCACAAAGTTTCCCTGGACCTCAGCTGTGAAAGTAATTAAGCTAATGTTTCAGAGTCTGCAACATTTAAGCAACTGCCATGGCAGAATATGGAAGAGCTGATTTAGGAAGTAGAGCACAAAGACAAATGACAGACTAAACTTAGTTTGAAAATAACCAAATTTGACAATCAGAAAATTAAAAATTGTCATATTACAGATGGCAAAACCTACTAACTAATGATGCACCAAATGTCTTTAAGCACTAACCTAAAATCAGAATAATGTATTATAATGTTACACCATGAATATGTCATCATAATGTTGTCTTTCACTCCTCTAGATCCAAACCAGTATAGCTGGGGTGAGAATTACGCTGGGAGCTCAGGCCTGATGAGCGTTTCTCCAGATATGAATCCCATGCAACGTGCTCGTAGTGGAACGGTGAGTCTGCACACAAAGCAAAGAGCGATCAGATATAAAGATGTGAAGCTGGGCCATGCACCACAATGCACCACATTCATACCTCATGACCTATTTTCACTCTGTTGACGGTTCATTGGTTTTTATTCTTCTAATTTCATTCTATCAAATTTCTGACATTTTTACATTTGAACTTTATCTCACATTTTTATTTTTGATCTCCTCTATGGAAATACCACCACCTCTGTCCCCGCTGAACCCACAAGCATCATATAAAGACATTCATCGCGTCAGTCTTTGCAATATGATAATCCTTCTTTTCATTTCCTTTCCACACATTCCTCTGTCTACCCTCTCCTCCAGTTCCCCGTAAGTACTTCCGCCTGCTTCACCTGTGTGCACTGGTTTGTTGACATAATGTTCCTGCTTACGGTGCTTTCTGTAGCTGCAAACACTCAACTGAAGTCACTTGTGCGTTCACTTACGAAGACAAGGAAACGTAAGAGCAGTTTTTTTTTTTTTTAGTTTAGCTTTGCTGAGGATCCTGCTGCTGTTTTATTGCTTATTAGATCATTTTTGTTAAATCACATGATGTGAAGATGGGAAAGGACGGTGTTTGATATCCAGAGAGCCAATAACAGTGTGCACTTTGCTTTTTGATTTCTTGGTGTGTTACTTGGAGCATGCAGGGCCTCTATAGAACTTCAGGAGCTGTTAACTACCAACTCACCCCCTAAATTGCTGCTGTTTTCTCAGCTTTCATCAACTTATGTTTATTAGTGCAAACTGGCAAAGTGTGTTACAGGACTGAGAATGAAACATTAGCTCATCTTCAGTGTAGTTCCTCTTTAGAAACCTTCTATAGATGCAATATTTCCTTTAAAAACCTGACCTCCTCTAATGGACTGTTGGTTGTGTCCACTGGCTCTTAGGATTAAATCCTGTTAGGACATTCCCTCGTTTCCTCCTTAGTGCATCTTCAACTTTCTTGTCGTCTCACTGAGAAAAAAAGTACAGAAGAAGAAGAAGAGAGAAGCTGGAAGAGGCATTGATCAGATTGTGGACGAGACAGACAGCATGTATCCTCTCTGTCTCTTTGTTGTGTCTAGTTTGACATGTTGGAGATGGACCGTCTGGAGAGGCAGCTGGTGAATCTGCCTCTGCTGCAGGACCCTTCCTCTTACATCCCCGACACCATGGACCTCACAGAGGACGCTCTGGCTCGCGAGTACTGGCTCTACTGCTTCGAGGAGGCCCTGGACGGGGTGGGTCGGCTGTGTTTGTTTCAGAATATAAAAGCAAGGTCTGAAACACAAGAAAATGTTGGTGAAACTTAATCTTTGAAGGAAAGATCTGTTTTAAAAATATGAATGATGATTCTACGATGCAGTTCTGGTGGCTGGCAAAAGTGTTATCTCTGCCTCCTCCTATGGATTGTGTCTTTGATTTTAAAACAGCTAAATTTAACAAAAATTACAAAAACAGGAGAGTGAGTGCTCTCTGTAGTGCCGCAGTAGCTCTCCAGGTGAATGCAAGCTCTTGAAGTTAAAATGGTAAATAGAAGAGCAAAGGGAAGCTGTAGGGCTTATATCAGGCACGCTCGCACAGTGTCAGGGATTTGGATTAAATGCCTTTATTGTGTTAGGGCATTATAGGTTAAAAAATGTAACAAAAATCCCCCCAAAAAAGGAAAGAGCGGCAACTGGTTTTGACCACAACAGGGTCTTCCTCAGTGCGGTTGGAAAGGAAAGTCGGTGCTAGTCAGTGAAGTCAGAGCCTGTGTGAGTGTGCCTGAAGTAGGCCCTGCAGCAAAGTTCACATTTCCTGTTGACATGTTGGACAGCTTTAATAATTGAAGCGTATCAGGCTACTTTGTATTCGCACAGGAAAAATCTGAGTCGTGATTTGTCACATCATCAGTTCCCCGTGCCTGCATTAAAACAAAATAACCCCAGAACTGGACCAAACATTTGCTGTTTACTGGTCGGCTTTTCATACAAGATGAACTGATTTGATTTTTGGGAGCTCCACTCACAGCTTGTGTGTGTCTGATGAGAAGACGATCAAACTTGACTATCTAGAGGAAGTAAAAGTGGTAACAAGGTTTCCGTAGGTGAACCTGCGGAAGGATCATGACCGTTTCAGAATGTGTCTGATTACTGTTCTTGTTTTTTGTTTTTTTTGTTTTTTTTCGGAGCAGGTGGTTAAGAGAGCCGTGGCGAGCCAGCCTGACATACCAGAGGCAAACGAGCGAGCCGAGAAGTTTCGTCAGAAATACAGACACAAGCTTCAGACGCTCCGCCACCAGCCATTGTAAGACCTGCTTCTGCTTACGTGGCCCTTACGTTAGACCCAGAGGTCGCTTTTAGCAGACTAAAACTCAAACTCCTTTCTTCATTGTCTGCATTAGTTTCATGTCTTCATACCTGCTGTAACTGCCCACGTGCTTCGTCAATGAAATCTTGATGTTAACTCTTGTGTGTAAACTTGTGTTTACTGTTTCAGTTTTTAGGGATGTGGCGCAGAGCGTAAGTGTGTATCAGTTGTATTAATTGTGTCAATAACTCAGTGTGATGATATCAGAGTGGTGGACGTGTACGTTATCATATGAATATGACAGATTTCCATGTTTCTTTGACATGTTTTTTTGACACGACGTCAAACCACAATACAACTGCTGTCACTTTAAATGAAAACATGACAACGACAACAAGTGACAAGTTTTTATGCATCTACTACCCAAGCCCGGTTGTGTGTATGTGTTTCTCTCTGGCTAATGTAGAGTGCTTCTCTTCTCACCTAGTGCTTATGGATCCCTCACTGTCAGAAGTCTTTTAGACACGAGGGAACACTGTTTAAACGAGTTCAACTTTCCTGATCCCTACTCTAAGGTCTGAGTGAAATCTATCAACCTATTGTGTTTTCTTGTTGTGTTCTTGTGGTGTGCCACACAGGCGGTTTGGCCCTCACTGATCCGTTTTGTGAATTTGTTACCATTTCATGTTTTCATACAGTCTCATTGTGCTACACAGTTAGTTTTCACCTGATGCTTTTATGCAATAGATGAATCTTTAACATATTTTTAATTTGTTTGAACATAATCACCTTTTTTTCTACATTTCTGATTGTAACTAGTTGATCAGTCTTTTATTTTATGTGAACTGTGGACGGTATCATGTCTCTGTTGTGTTACAGATTAAACAGAGGGAGAACGACATGGCTCTCAAGTACTACGAGAAGGCAGTGAAGTCCATGGAGGAGTTGAGCTGGGAGCAGAGGCAGTTTGCCCTGGTCAGGGGCGTCCTGGCTGGGAATGTCTTCGACTGGGGAGCCAAGGCCGTGTCAGAGTGAGTGGAGTTAACCCCTCTCATATGTGCAGCCTGGCAGATTGTTTGCTCTGTTCTGGTTGATTGTGGGTAGTGGGAGTTGCTCTGGTTGCATATCTTGTATTTCTGTGTTGCTGCAGTTTTAAACAGGGAGTGTTTCACTGCTTTGGTAGTGTGTTTGGCAGCATTACGTTATGTTTGAAGTTAAGCTGCCCTGAGCTTGTCAGCCTGCAGATAGTGAGGTGCAGGGATTGGATATGAACAGAATAGAAAATCTATATCAGTAAGTGCTGCCCACCAAACAATCAATGTAAGTGCACCCCGTGACACTTTAAAGAGTTGTTTCATTTCTGCCAATGACTGCCAAATGGTCATCTTTGGCCAGCTCCTCTTGGACACAACTGCCCTGGCAGCTTAGGAAATGAATGCACCTTATTGATCGTATTGTTTATAACGGGAACATATGATTACAGCTGCTTTGAGGGCAGACAGCACCTTTTTATACTTGCAGGTCAGACTGCAGTGGCTGGCAAATCCTAACATTTAAGTCTCTGTGGTTTCTCCGGTTTGTGCCTACCTGCCCTGTGTTTGTATTGATATTTTGTCTTGCCTGTCATGCAGTGTCCTGGAGTCTGATCCTGAGTTTGGCTTTGAGGAGGCTAAACGACAGCTGGAAGGTATCAGAGTTTCTCTCTTTACCACCATGTCTACACAGGAGGCGTAGTGTGAGCAGCATTTTAGCAGAGCAGCAGCCTCAGTGCTCCGCCTGCATCAACAAACGAGGTGTTCAGGCACAGTACTAACCGTAGGTCACCTGCGTTTTGGCAGAATTCAGAAACACACACAATCACTGTTGTTACTTAACAGAAAATGAAACTATGCTTCAGGTCTCGTAAGTAAGTAAAACATGAGGCGTTATATGGGCTGTGTACGTGTTCTGTCAGATGTGAGAGATGAAAGATTGAAAAACACGTCTGAGATGCTTCCTGTGGAGACTCGCTGGCAGCCTGTTTCTTTGCAGGGAAACCTTCTAACCTCTGCTGTTTGGCACACAGACAGATGTCACACTTTTTTTTTCCTTTTCATTAATAACTAGAGAAAAATGTTGTTTGTGCTCAGACTGATTTTGTGTTTCTTTTCTTCTCTCAGAGCGACCGTGGCTGGTTGATTCCTACGACCAGTGGCTGGAGAGACTAAAGGTCTGATTCTTTTTCTGCATTTTCATTTCAAAACTGCTCTATGTAGCATGATAGGTAGGAGGTTAGAGGTTTTTATCAACAGTACCAATTAGTATTTAATTTAGTGACTCCAGAATAACAACTCTGTCTGTACCAGGCACAAACTAAACAAAACAGGAAACACAGATAACAGCTTTTTAGAGCTCATTAGTAACATCTCACATGTTAACGAAGGTGTTTCTGTCCTGCTTGAATACAATCCATCCTGGTTTTCTCTTGCAGGGTCCTCCTCACAAGTGTGCCTTGTTTTTCGTAGATAATAGTGGAGTAGACATCATTCTAGGGGTGATGCCTTTTGTCAGAGAGCTTCTCTCTCGAGGAACAGAGGTAGGGAACCGCTGCAACATGATTGAAAACATATTATATTTGATCAAATGTTACTTGAGCTCTACTGTCCATCTGCCTGCAGGTGGTGTTGGCCAGCAACTCTGGTCCAGCTTTGAATGACGTCACAAACGGCGAACTGCAGATATTGACTGAAAGAATCGCTGCCATGGATCCAGTGATTCAGTGAGTATTGATGAAGGTTTTTAAACACAGACAGAAACGTTTAAAGAAACACAAGCAAAGGAACACAAGTAAAAAAGTATTATTCCACAGTATGGAGGCACTATAGAGTCAACCAACACTACTTTTAACTTCTAAAATATTGTTTTCCATATCTGATCTTGTGAATTACACCTTAAAAAAACAGTTGAACGTCTTCAGTGAACTGTGATCTGTTGCTGTGCAGGGCTGGTCTGAAGGAGGACAGGCTGACGTTGGTCCAGAGTGGATCCAGCTCTCCCTGCCTTGATCTGAGGTTGGTTATCTGACATTTTTAAAGGGAGTACTGCTCAGCCAGTGGAAACAGTTGTATACTATCTGCTGCAGCTCTGGAGGAAACTTTACAAAGTCAGGGACTGATCTTAGCTTGAGTTGGGCTGAGAGGCTCCAGTGATTTGTAGTTGAAAGTGCGAATTGAAAACTGGGGCATGGAGTTTTAAACTACCCTGCCTCGTGTCTTTCAAACACTGCCTGCTATGGATGTGGATTTTGGAAGTTTACTTTTCCAAGAAAAGTACGTGGGATACGTGTGTTCGTGCTGCTTTGATTCTGATTTATTCATGAGTTAATCATTCTCGTAGAAGCCTCCCAACTTAATGCAAGAGCATCACTAAATTACTGTGACATTACCCTCCTGTAATTAACTGACTCATAAGGCAGGAGAAGTTGCAGCTTTATCTCTGCTTTGCAATAATATGACACCTACAACTCAGATGAGTTCATTAACTTTCCTACTACTTTGTTATGCCTCCGCGCCGGCGACGGCCAGAGCCAGAGGCATGTTGTTTACTGTCTGTCTGTCCATCAGTCCATCAATGATATCTCAGTAACACCTTAACAGAACTTCTTTAAATTTGGTGCAAACACTCACTTGGACTCAAGGACAAAATGATTAGACTTTGGGGGTCAAGGGTCAATGGTCAAGGCCACGGTGACCTCACAAAATATGGTTTTGGCCTTGTGAACGCAATATCTCTGTAACGCCTTAAGGGAATTTCTTCCAGTTGGGTAAAAACATTCACCAGGTCTCAAGGACAGACTGATTAGCTCTTAGTGGCTAAATATCAAAGGTCAAAAGTCAAAGGTCAAGGTCCCGGTGATCTCACAAAACACATTTTTGGCCTTGCAAACATGATATCTCAGTAACAGCTTGATGGAACTTCTTCAAATTTGGCACAAATGTTCACTTGGACTCAAGGATGAACTGATTAGATTTTTTGGTGGTCAAAGGTCAAAGGTAAAGGTCAGTGTGACTTCACAAAACGCTTTTCAGCCATTACTCAAGACTTCGCACAACAATTATGAGAAAATTTCAGACAAATGGTTCTAATTTTATATGACTTAGAGCAGCAGAGATCTTAACGCGTTTCCTTTTTTTGATCTACCTCCACCAGCCGTCTGGACAAAGTGCTGGCGATGGTGGTGCGAGAGCGGAAAACCGACCTGGTGATCATCGAGGGAATGGGCCGAGCCATTCACACCAACTACTACGCCATGCTCAGCTGCGAGAGCCTCAAGATGGCTGTCATCAAGAACTCGTGGCTGGCTGACCGGCTGGGGGGGAAGCTGTTCAGCGTGGTCTTCAAGTACGAGGTGCCGGCTGGAAAACCCAGCCAGGACTCTGCGGCCTTGACGCCCTCGTGAGCGAGGGAGCGAGTCGGTGCTCATGTTTCAGCAGCACAGCACGCCGAAGTCGAGCGAGCAGAACGGATTGGCTGGAGCTCTGAATGTAAGGATGATTATTGTTTACTGCCACTGAGAGAATGACTGATTGTAAAGCTGATTGTAATATTTTGGCAGGTTTTTAAAAGATGATCATTTGCAGGGAGGTTTTACATTTTATTTTAAAACACTATTGATTTTAGTGCAGGTTTCATAAGGAGAATTATCATTGCTTTTCTTGCGGGTCTCTGTCCATTATCCTGTACAATCACTTAGTTTGCCACCATCATTACTGCCTATTGATCTCATTCAGCACCTGGAGTAAGACGTACATCACTGGCTGGGTTCAGTAAACTTTAACAACAGATGATTTCTTCAGCTTTTAGGAAAATTAATCAGCAAAAGTTTGTTTAAAAAAAAAACAAAAACAAACACAAACAAAAAAAAAAAAAAAAATCAGCATCAGTCATTTACATGCTGCCAGCACACAACATGTGGATAAATGAGATTCTTTGGTGTGTGTGTGTGTGTGTGTGTGTGTGTGTGTGTGTGTGTGTGTGTGTGTGTGTGTGTGTGTGTGTGTGTGTTACAGAGAGAGAGAGAGAGAGAGAGAGAGAGAGAGCCACAGCTTTCAGTAGTAACACATTTTACAGAAAGTGTATTAAATGTGCCTTGAAGTTGATGTGATGAAAGACAGCGCTACACAAATATCTCCTTTTGTTTTCCAGCAGTCTCACACCATAGACTAGAGAAGAACCCATGCATTTCCTGTTTTTCTCGACTGCCAGTGAATGAGACGAGATTAAGAAATGAACCATTGTCACTGTCACTTGTGTAGCTGTTAAAGTGGCATCAGGGAGATTGTTTTATCAGTGGGAGAAGCTGCACTTTATCACAGAGCAATTGAAGAAATGTGTTCCTCCACAAGGTGGCAGTATTCTACTGTGCTGTGTGTTTAAAAAAAAAAAAAAAAAAAAATCTCAAATCTTTCCCAAGGTGCTTGGTGTCAGAATTAACACTGCATATATCAGGTTATTTATTCTAACAGTCTCTGATCAAGTTGATAGAAGTTACTGTCACTGAGCTGGACGTGGCGTCAGTCTCTAGATTCACTGTAATTAACATGTACAAGTTCACGCTGTGATCCATCCCTGAATAAAAAAAAAAAGCAACTGTTTGAAGGCAATAATACTGCAGCACCTAGTTGTAACAAACATTTAACACTGTGCGATAGTGAAGTGGCTGACTGTAGTGGTGACTTCATCGTGAATATCTGAAATCAAGCCCGGATCAGATCTGAAAAGCTCTGCCTTGGTCTGAAAATATTTCCCAAAGTTAAAGATGCTTGACATGTGGACTCCAATTGCAATATTGTTTGTGTTATTTGTACATATGTGATATACAAGTATGTGTATACATATATAAATATATATGTATATATATAATCCATTTGCATCACTTCAGTTAAGCACACCAAGCACAATTTTGTGTATTATTCTCCTGACAATCAATTTTAATTAAACAGATAAAACCTTTATTTTACTCCTCTTACCTGTGTGTGTTTGTGTGTGTGTGTTCATTTCAGTTTATGGCTGTGTTAGGGGAGTTTGCAGCCGTGTGGAGAAATAGGGAGAGTTGAGAGTTGCCCTATATTAAAAATCCGAACCTGCCCTCGGCGGTATAAAAGCTCGACACCCTGGTATGTGGTGGTTGATGTCTGCTGGGGAGCTGCGTGCTGATAATGCATGAAGAGGCCCGGCAGGGGGTCCTCCTGCTTTTCCTCGCTCATCACTCCGTCTGCCAAAACACACTCGCCAGCTCTGCAAGACGCCCTCGAGGATTTAGCGACATCTACATATAAGGCCTGCTCCGTTGTGTTGTAGCTACAGTTTTTCTTTTTGTATTTTGCCTTCTTTACAATATCCAGGTGATTCAAAGATCAATGCACTCATAGATGAATTATGAGACAGGGCGTCTCCGGGCACAGGCATGTAAAAGGCCCTTCACCCCTCCAAAATAAGAGGACACAGACAGGTGAACCAACTCTCAGGTGCCAGTGTTGGTTTCAAAAAAAGAATGACTGATGAAGAGAGACAGTGTGACTCCAGCTGTGCAGCTCCACAGTGAAACTCCCCTGCACAGGCATACACAATACTACAGCACAAAACACAAAAATATCACAGGACACCATGACAGAAAGCCTGACTGCAGGTTAGATTTTCTTCCATCAGAGCTAATCTGCAGTTTTGATTTACATGTCTTTACTAATTTTACTGTAGTATAATGAAATGTTGTTGTAGCTGTACTTTGTTCTGCAGCTGTAAGCAGAAACAATACATTTCAATGTGACCAGGTCAAAGTTCAGGTCATGTGACCAATGTGAACATGGTAAACATTATACCTGCTAAACACCAACATCAACATGTTAGCATGCTTGCATTAGCATTTCACTCAGAGCAACATCAATGGTGCAGCCTCACAGAGCTGTTAGCATGTCTGTAGACTCCTACTGCTGTTTGGACTTAGACTGACATACTGATAAAAAATAATGTATGAAAAATAACACATTTCTACATTTTATTAAACCAGTTGCTGTATGAATGAACTGAGAATGTGGCTGTTACAGTTTCCATGGACATGTTTCTGCAGCTTCAGTGGGACAGGCTGCTTGTTGAATGCTTTGGTAGCAGTTTGTTATGAGCCTTGCCTGTAATTAGAAAGTTATACAGTGACAGAGGCCCTGAGAAAACAGCGCAGCCTCGACTATAACTGTTTGCATAACACCAATTACCGTAGTTACAGTAAACAACAGTGATGTTTTCATTCAGCTTTGAATTCAACACACAGAAGCTGAAGCTTTTGTGGTTTCTGAGTAACAATAACATCAATTTAATTAATCAGGTGACCTGAAAACATACAATCCAATTATTTGTGTGTCACCATTTTTTAGATACATGTGAATACAGTAAAGTTGTCTTGTGCGTCCTGAGTAAAAAGTTTTTCCTCACAGATCTGGTCGTCTTTGATCGAATATTATCTACACGTGATTCCTAAAATGCTAAACTGGCAAATATGCAACAATCTTGTGGCTCTTACTGTATTATCTGTCGCAGTGGGTCCTGACCTTTTTCATCTGACATTTAAAATTAACTCATATAAAAATGAATTGTTATGCAAGACATAGCGATCATGGAAGCTTAGGTCTCATTTCTTCAGAAGGTTTGGTCAAGTTTGTCGTCCAGTGAGATCGCTTTGAGTGAGAGAATCTGCTTTTTTCAATTATTTATCCAATAAGTATTTTGATTTATTGGATTGTTTGCCACAGTTTTCATGCACTCTTACTAACAGCACATGGTATTAGGCTCTTACACTTAAAACTGACTCAAGCTGTTATGTGTGTCGGGCAAAAAAATAGTTACATTAGTACACATACGTTTTGCATAAGTATAAAGTTTTTAAGAATATCGTAACAACTCCACCCATCTGCATTTCAAGTGCCGACACCTGCAGAGAGTGTTCTGCAGAACCCAGACCTGTGGGAATACATACAAAAAAAAAAAAAAAAAAAAAAAAAATCTGTCAGCTGTCACACAGGAGCCACAGGGGTCCCATTCAGATGCCATCTTGTACTTTACAGAGCTGTTGATATCTTGTTCAAATGTGCCCAACACAGGCTGTAAGCATGAAGCAATATCTGGAAATCTCAACTTGAAACATAAGCTTAAAAAAAAAAAAAAAAAAAAAAAAAAAAAAAAGTCAGTGTTTTAATGTGTTTTTAAATCCCAAGAATACTGACTGTAGGATCGGTGTGAAAACAAGCCTCCTCAGAAGTCCCACACACAGTAAACAGATGATAGACCCATGGAAGTGAAGAAACATGCTGCATATTTATGTACCAAATATTAATAAACCCACAGAGGGCATGTCTTCTACACACAACATGCAAGATTGGCCCCTTCACAAAATATGTCGGAGCATTCAGTGCAAATTTCTAAAGGCATTTTGAATTTTAGTCTGTTATCTTCCTTCAGCAGACTCAGGCCCCACTGTGCTACACTCACACTTCACTAAGTGGCTTGTCAGCATTGTTTGCATTCAAACCAAATGAATATAAAGCTCGTTCACTGGCTTCAATAACAAACATTTGTCTATTGGCTTCAGTAACAAACATTTTTTCAGGGCGGACACACAAATCAAAATAACTGACTCAAATTCTAAATGTCAACCAACTCCCTCAGGTGATTTACACACAGTCACTCTTCAAATATACAGCATTAAATCGGTCGACACACAACAGGCTCACACAGTAGATTGAGAGTTATTCCTGCTGGAGTCAACTGAGTTTGTAGGACTGACAAAGTACAGGCCATGAAAAATGCAGTTCCAGCGTTTCACTGCAGAGGATATCCACTGAATAAAATCAGACTGTTACTGAAGGTGTTACTGCAGCTTTTCTGGCCTGTTTACTCAGAGAACTTAATTCTGTGCTGCTTACATCGTCTTTTTTTTCATAGACTGAGGAATAAACACCAGGGCACATTTATGATTTCTGTCAAACGAGTTTAGAAATGAAACCACTTCAGTCGATATCTGATGTAAACTGAAGTAAACGGACACCTGAACATTACACCCATATGTGGTTTTTCAACCTTTCATTCCAAACCTGGGTATTAATCTGCTGCTGTTACGGCCCCCCACTCTTCTGTGGAGACTTTCCGCAAGATATTTGAACCAGGCTGCAAATTGGAACCATGTTATTATTGCAAATTGTGGGATTCAGGTATTTGTGTTTCTGTTTTGTAAAATTTGCAGGTTTTGACCAACTAGATTTTGTTACTTCTAGTGTGGAGAAGGCCTAGACCTTCATGGTGGGAAACAAACCCACAGGAACTACAAGTGAACAGATTAAACAAAATATGACAAATATGAAAAATCACAGTAATGTACTTTTTCTGGTCAAAATGTTCTAAAAGCGATGAGGGCTGTTCTGGGGTCAGCTAAAGTGCTGTCTAATGTGGGCTGGGCCTCTGTCAGGGCTCTGCTCTTAAACACCACACCGGGAATCCTGTTTCTTTATGGACATCTCTTCATGTACGGTTGCATTATGCTAAAACAGGAAAGGGCCCCTAAATGGTTAATGCATTTATATGTTTAGTTAGTTAGATCTCTGTTAGCCACTGTATTGTAACAGTGGCTTCTCTTCCCAGGGTCCTTTGACAACAGATACATCACTACACAACCATATTATTCATACTCACAGTCAGAGTCATAATAAAACACTTAACTGTTGACACAAAGCTGGAGGCACAACATTGCCTAAAACATCACTGTATGCTGTAGCAGTGAGAGCTAGTTAAACCAGAAAGCAGCAGCGTGAGTGAATTTCTGAAGCAAATTATTGTGGGATGACAGATTTTGTGAAGTTCAACAATGGATGTCTGAGGTGGAAATCTTGAGAAAAACTGATGAATAATCTGCTCCGGTCCATTTCTCTCTCTTGACAAGAGAATTGATTTCAAACTCTGACTCCAATCCCAATACTCCCACACTTCCTGCACTCTGTCCTTGTCTCACCTGCTGGGACAAGCCCCCACAGACCAGTCCTCCTGACGCGGACGCGCAGTCGGGAGCGCGCACCCGTAGCCAGCGACTCTCCTCCCCATAAGAGGCAGGAGTCAGTCCGGATGCTCGGCACATCCCGGGGTGCACGGAGAGCGGGCTACAGAGGTGCTGCTGCCGCTGCTGCTGCGCTGTGTGTCGGTCTGCAGCCGTAGGACCGGACTGGTATTCCAACCCTGAACAACACAAACGGAAAACAACATCAACAACAACAACAAACAATCGCAAGGTAAGGCAGGATCTCCACACAGGAGCTGCTGGGCTTGGTTATCACCGTTTTGCGGCTTTCATCCTATAGTTCATTATGAAAACCCACTGTAGTGTCGTTCCCGCTGTCTCTGTGATGCTCAAGTGAGTTTTTAGCCACTTTATGGTAATTAATGCATCATGTAACTGATTTTCTGTAGTTAACTGACCAAAGTCCTGATCAAGATTTTAGATTATTGCAGTTGCACTGTACCACCTGCCCGCCACGATTCCCATCCGTGCGTAAAAACGCGTCGGTGCCTCCTCCTCACTGTCACTGAAGTTAATAACTTCATGAATGCAAACGGGTCTTTCCCAGTTTCACTGATGGAAAAAAAAAAAAAAAAAAAGCTGTTGGACCTGCAGATGTAGTGTCGGTCAACACACACACACACACACACACACACACACACACACACACACACGGTGGGGAGAAAGAATGAGTGTTTGCAAACAGAAAATTAGATTTGGTTCGATACCGGAAAAATAGATTTAATCCGATGATCACTTCAACTTTTGTGTGCGGGCTGCTTCCTGCTGCCATGCTTTAAAATCTGATTAACATCACAGAGGAATTCATTGAATGAGTAGTGAGGAGAATCAGGAGTGATTGCAGCGATTATCTGTTCTTGACAGCTCATTGTTGCTCCCTGCACACCACAGACGGTGTGTGTGTGTGTGTGTGTGTGGAGGGGAGTAGGTGGGGGGGGTGGGGGTAAAGGTAGGGAGGGACCAGAAAGGGAGAGATTAAAGTTGGGATTCTCAGTGTGATACTGTTCAATTAAAAAGTGACAACACACTGCAAAGGAGCAATATTTGAAGACCCACATTAATGAGTTGCTGTTAATTAATTGCGAGTGGATCAGCAGGGAAGCACCAGACCTGATCAGAGGGAGTGTGGAGCGACCTCACAGTGAGTCGACCTCGGGCCAAAACAAAGCTCAAGATCACTCATAACTGAATCGTGTGAAGATGAGACAATAACCTAAGGACACACTGACATCATTTGATGTTCAGGTGGAAATTAATTTGAACCTGAATCAGTTTTGCTGGTGGAATCATCCAACTCCTCATCTCTTATCCGTGTCTGTACGACACACAGGACCTGATCTGAAAGTGTCAAACATGGATCCAAACAACCCTGGAAGAATCGCACATCTCTTCATTTCCTTTGTCCCCGTCTTGATCTCCAGCCAAAAGGCGACATAGCTAAACACCGTCCAGTCTCCTGCACCGTGGTGTGAAACTCGCCTCGACCGTCACTGCCAAGTGTGGCTGCATCTGTTTGATCAAGACTCTTTCAACACTGGCAGGCAGTCAATGCTGCTCGCTTCCACCAGAGGAGGGGAGGGGGGGGGGGGCCTTTGGGGGTTCATATAATACGTTTGCATGCTTCACTTGATCATCTCTAAGCAGGAGTGTCTCCCCCCGCTGAGCGGTCAAACTGTTCCCATGCGGAACGTCCAGATACGGACCCAGGTGTCCAGATTTCGTGGGTGAGCGAAGAACAAGTTTTGTTGTTGGTTTCAGAAGCCAGAGCTTTGTTGTGTTTTTGTGCGTTCGAGGGGATTCAGCTGGTGTCCTTATCTGCCACCAAATGAAAGATGCCACCGACACTTTGTTCTAATTAAGACAGAATAAATCCTCCCTCTGTCTCGCTCTCTCTCCCGCTTTGATTTCAGCTTCTCTCCCTCCCTCTCTGTTTCTTTCTCACTTCTTTCTTTCTCACTCTCCTCTCTCTCTCCCTCTCTCTCAGCATTACATCTTATTTTCTGCTTTCCTCTCAGTCCTCCCCCTCCTCCTCCCCTTTTGTCTCTCTCATTCTCTCTCCTCTCTGTGGGACGCCTCTTGCTGTGCTTCTGGTGCTTTATGTGTCTCACAGCATTTTTGGAACATGCCTCTATGTAGGTGTCTGGAGGAGGTTTCCCCGCTGTGAGTGTGTATTTGTGTGCATGCACTGATTGCAATAGAGAGGAAATCTGAGTGTGTGTGTGTGTGTGTGTGTGTGTGTGTGTGTGTGTGTGTGTGTGTGTGTGTGTGTGTGTGTGTGTGTGTGTGTGTGTGTGTGTGAGCTTGTGTGGAGGCCTCGGTGCACCCGAACGGGAGATAAGGGCCTCATTGCAGGATGCCACTGATGTTACCATGCATCAGTGACAATGTTCTGGTCTCGCCCCACATCTGTTGTACCTGCGACCAAATTACCACTGAATCACTCGGCGTCTCCGTGCTCTCTGCTTCGCCTCGCTTGCTGACAGATGGACCTTCCTTATGGCTCTTGTTTTTTGTCACCCTGTGTGGCTCGCCTTTACCATCCAATACACACCTAAAAGCTGCAAAGAGCCTCCCCAGTCGACGTGTGAATCTCACCAATATTGTTTGCTGAGGATTCTGGGAGACAAAGCACTTTTATATTGCTGATGTCAGTCATATTGGCCCTTAAGGAAATGAAGTTTAATGGTGTTAACTGCAGCTTTGGCAGAGGTGTTTATTATACAGAGGCATTAACCAGAGCTGTAATTTGGGTGCTCGTTATTGAGCTGATATTTATGATAATTTGGTGGAATAAAAGAGGCCTATTTTACACTGGATGAGACATATAAAAGAAAGTGTTTATGCATCAAACATTCAGCATTATTACTTGATGACAGGGAGGATTTCTGTGTGGAGCAAAGCTGAGCTGTATTTGTGACACAACGGGTGATACACTTGTATTTCTTAGCGACTGTTTTATTTGATCATGTTTTTTTTTCCCTTTTTACTACCCTGGTGCCTGTTTAAAGCAGATACTTGAGCTGCTGCTCAGTGAAGCGTGAGGCTGAGAGATTTAGCTTGTTCCCGTGCAGCCACTCACACTCCCAAAGTGACCTGCAGGTCTCTTTTTTGACAGCCTGTAATATATTTGCAAATTGAGCATGTGTTGAAAAAGCCTGATTGATAGATAGACTTTCTGTTCCAGGAGATGTGATCTACTGAGAGTTTCTGCCATTTATCGACAGGAGATTTTCCTCCTGATTTGAACCCTCGAGTCTCTGCATGTGGCCAGGAAAAAGGAAGATGGCCTCTGTCTGTCATGACAGCTCTGCTTCAGCCGCCTGTTTCTGGAGCCTTTGTTTGCTGGATCCTTATGGCCCTGCTGGTTGCTACGAGAGATAAAACAGCAGGAGCAGATGGCTCCTGGAGGTTTGGTGTCACAGCAGGTGAAGCTAAAAGATGCACACATGCAGCAGTTTAGTACCAGGGTGGCCTCCTGCTCTGCCTCGCTGCCTTTCCTGCTTACCTCGCTCATCAGATCTGGGTGCACTGTCTGTTAAGTATATTTGTATAACGAGTGTGTCGCCATGCTTAAGAGACTGACCGACTGATCACAGACTGGAGAGAGGTCTCTGATCTCATCAGAGCGTAATCATCCAGCCCCCAGTCGGGCCCCCTTTACAAATTCTTGCAAGATTACCTATCGCTTCATACTTACCTCACTCTGCTCCGATGCACGTCTCTCTGGTGGCCGCCTCACACTGTTTCACTGTGCTTAGAAAAGCTTCTGGCACACACACACACACACACACACACACACACACACACACAGTTTTCTACAAAATATTAACAATAAATGTAGAATTGATTTTAAGATTTTATCATATTTTATATTGAAGATCATCATTTCTCTCCTCATATTGTCTATAAACTCAACATTACAACCTCCAGATCTGAGGTCACACTCACATATAGAGTTGTCCAAGTTGTGCTGTTCCTTTTAAAAAACCTTTATTTGTTGATTTTTACTCAGTTATTACTTCTGCACTGTAAATGTCCCCTGATATCATCCTCTCCCCCTAATAGAGGAGAATCAATGAAGCTAAATATTCCACAGACCAATAAACACACACAGACCAAATGTGACACAAGTATATTTTTATTTCATCTTTTTAATGTTGCTAAACTACATTATTACTGTTTTTTTATTTGTACCAGTTTTTTTCTGATTTTCTATTTGGCTCTAAGGGACTTTAAGGTTATTTACTAGCAGTAGTATTATTAGTGCTACTTTAACTTTGTCAGAGGAGTTAAATTGATGCACTACATCAAAATCAAGAACAGTGTTTTGTTTTGTTATTGTTGACATTTTTAAAAAAACGGAAGCAATTTCACCCCTGTTGATTTCCATAACAGCCTCCAGTCCCATATTTTGTGATAGCAGCTGTGTGGGCTCATTTCAACACCAAATGTTTTCTATTTATATATTTTAAAGAATGAAATAATTGGCTGAACTGAAGAGGACCATCACCTCATGTTATTCCTCAGGCTGCATCACATGGTCCAGTCCTCCAGTTGTTGCAATAATAATAATAATAATAATAATAATAATAATAATAAGCTTCTCTGGCGAAGCTCTGTATTGATTTTTGGAGGGGAATAACTTTGCTTTTTTAATATATCTTATTAAAAGAGTCTTATTTATGTTGTTGAAGTTAAAGTTGATTACAAAGCTTGGGTATTTTCCTACAACCGTAAATATTCACGACTGAATAGGCAACAATTCAAGTTAAAGTTCAGAGGAAAAACAAAAAACACCATCTTCAGGTTTATGTATCAAAAGGTTCAAAACTCGTCAGGACTGTGTGGGTGTGGTTTGATCGATAAAATTAGGCAACAACCCCGCCACTGCCCTCACATCTTGATTAAAATGTTGCTAAATCCTGATGAAAATAATTCCCTCATTAAACCAGATAGAAGAGTTCAGATAAAAACGGCATATACAGAAATGTCTCAATTACCAAAAAAGCTAAATGAGAACACAGGTTTTCAGGGCCTTTAACGTGCTTTCATTCCTGCAGCCAAGAAATGACAGACCACATTTATGGCTTCAGTTTTTCCAAACTCCATCAGTCGCTGTTTAGCTGTTGCCGTTCAAATGGTGGATTATCTCATTTGGGAATGAAACTCGCCGGCTCCAGGCCGCTCGTTTGGCCTCCCATCACCTCCGCAGCAGATGCTTGCCCTGCTGTGCCTACACACAGCCATGTACAACACAGGGTCTGACAGGAGGCTGTGTTGTTCGCCGAGGTTGTTTATCACACACAAGAGACTGTGCTTAAAACCCGGACTGCCACCCAGAGTTCTCCATTATCATCCCCACCCTGTGTTTCCTCAAAGGACCACCTGTTAGGAGGCACATGAAGGAGTGAGCAGGAAACAGAGCACTGCTGAGCCCAGATACTTGGTCCTCTTCCATCACCGCCTGCCTTCCCTTTCACAAGACAGGTCTATTCAGGCCTGAGGCTTGATGGGGTTGACACATGATGCCTTCTGTTGCTGTGGAGGCGCTACATCTTTGGGAAAATTAATTTATGAAGGGTCATATTGTTGTGGCATGTCTTAGCTTTATGGACGCAGTGAAAGTCCACAGCACGCCTGAAAGAACTAGTTAATTCGACGTGTTCTCCGACCACATGGGGAGACAGAAATGTTTAAACCTATTCCAAAGGAAGACCTTGAAAGAAGATTGAAAAGAGAAGGAGAGATTGTTATGGGGATAACACCAAACATCTTCAAACAGTCTGTCCTGGAAAACATTCACAGCCCGCCTCAAATTTTATTTAGGAAAGGTGTGGGGTAAGGGTTTTTCCCAAGCTGCTCGATGACCCAACAAGCAGTTCTGACGTAAACTGTATGAGTGTCTGTAATCTCTAGAACAAAGTCAGGACAAAAGGCAGCACTACATAGTTAAAAACAGGAAAAAAAAACTGAATTTGTTAAATTTGTTTCAGCACGAAGCGTTCCTCAGTGCGTCGAGCAACAAACTGCATCAGTATCCTGACACCTAAAGCGTCCCCTGCACAGATAAGAGAAAGCAGATTGAACGTGTAAAGTGGTGGGTGGATTTTCTTTCTTTCAGACAGACCCAGCTTTACTGTTTCTTGTCTTTAATGTGAAGCTTAGAGAACTGGCTGCTGACTGTAGCTTCATATTCACTGTTCACACATACAGTAAGAGTCGTATCAATCTTCTCATAGAACTATTCCTTAAATAGATACACTGAGAACTCTTAAGATGTGATCCAGTAGACAATCTTCTATCCACACTGCCCCACACTTACGTTCAGATGTTTTCTTTGTTTTCTTACGAGATCGACCTTTTGGCCGTACAGAGTCCGGGCCACTCGACATGAGCGGCACCTCATGTGTCAAACAGACAGAGCGTAATCCTGGCTTCCTGGCTAAACACTTTGCGCCTGACACGGACGATTGCACCCCCCACCCCCCCAACACTCCGAAGGCCTGTTTGGAGATAAAGGTCTCACCTCAGCAGCCACCCTCACACTCCTGTTTGCAAAACTGCACAGCTGGTCAAACTCCCAAAGGCCAGCCGACGCAGTCTGCCTCCAAGTCCCCCGGGGCGCTGCCTCCACTCACACTGCAAATTTCCCCTGACATCACCAGCATCCTCTCAAGCCCACACACGTGCGCACACACACACACACACACACACACACACACACACACACACACACACACACCCTGCCACCTCTGTTCTGTTTTTAGAAACCCCTAAATAACCCACTTCAAACGCAAGAATGTGTGTTTTCAACATAATGTGTGTGTGTGTGATCATAGGACAGAGACCTTATAAACCCCCTAAATCCTCCTCACATACAAGACACACACACACACACACACACACACACACACACACACACACACACACACACACACACACAGCTCAATACTTCTCCCTCATTGATTTTCTGTATGCCCTGCGCTGCCGTTTGTCTTTTAACACAAAGGAGTCGCCCGCCTCAGCGCCAAAATGACGTTGTACAGACCCAGGCATGGATTGTCTCAGCCCATTACAGTGGAGGACAGGACAAAACATATATTAACCAGATCCTGTTGTCTTACGTAACATGACAGAGTTTTTAAACTGCTGTTCTTTTATCCAGCACTAGTTGTTGGTGTTGTGGTGTGTAGACGACTACGAGCTTCAGTGCAGGTAGATCAATATTTAAACAGAGCTGGTTTGTATAATAGTAGTATGGTGATCTGCAAGTCATGTGACTGATCAGTGGGCTGTATTGAAAGAACCAGAAATGACCTCAGACAACATAATGATGAGCAAGGTAACCAAAAATAGTTTGGTGAATGAAGTGTGTTGTAGTGGAGAAGAGTTGTGCGATGTATTTTAGATAATTAAAAATAATGGAATCTAGAGTTTCAGTCATATCAACCTGATCCTCATGGTTTTATTGATCAGACTTTTGATGTTTTCTTTGTTTGTCTGTCACTTTTGGATGATCAATAATCTGCCAATTATTATTAGAATTTGTTGGTTTACTAAATTCTGTATGAAAGATTTCTAAATTTAAATGATTCCAAATTAATTAGTCAGAAAATTAACAAAATTTTGTTTATTTCTTTATTCATTTGGATCCACGTCAGCTTCCACAAAGCAGTCACTAGTTTCAACAGAGTGAAGAGTGTAGTGCGTTGAATTAAACATAGATTTTATATGTAGGCTAACGCTCCAAACATTTATTTGTCGTGACACTGGAAAAATATCTGATATTTCAAATTATAGCCTAATCACCAAGGAAATATTCTCTCTTTGTGGCTTCCTTAATGCTATAATCACTCAAAATGAATGTAAAACTAAATGTCAGTATAGATACAAATAAAATTTTAGTGACATTAAATTTATTGCCTAAAGATGGGAGTGAAATAGGCAAAATGCTTCTACTCCAATGCTTTTTTTTTTTTTTTTTTTTTTTTTTTTTTTTTTTTTTTTGGAGACTCAACACCATAATTTTATTCACGTTTGGACAAGGTGCTGGGCAGTTAATGCAGATATACTGAACCTCATATTTCAGTTCAGTCACACCTCACAGATATGTTGACTTTAGTAATGAAAGGTAGAATTGGAGGGCCCCCCCGAGACCCCTGAACAGGCAGTGATGAAGGATGTGCGCAGTGCGGTATCTCACTCTGAGAAAGGCACGAAGGTACAGGAATGAAGTCATTTCTAAGAAGCACAAGTGTCCGTCCATCTCTTTATCATCTCCTCAAACCAACCGAAGCCAGATAAATGGGCCCATTCAGGAGGCTGAGAGTGATGTCGTCTGAACGCAGTGGATAGGTGATGGGAGAATGAATGAGAGGGGAGGACACATCTACAATAGTTGAGATTTCAGACTAATTTACATGAAAGAAAAAAAAAAAAAAAAAAAAAAAAGAAATTCCTGCATGTATTTGTTTACATGTGAGGATGAAGGGACCAACCTCCAGCTAAATTTGTCTTTTAAGTAGCTGAAATCCTACTTGTGTAAATGATTCATACTATTGTCCAACACCATAAGCTGAAAACGTACTGATCTATTGCTAAAAAACAGAAGTCTGCAATGCAGCCCATAAGGAAAAGCCCACAAACATGAGATGTGACAGGTTTTTGAAATCATCAATTGATTTTGATGGGGTGATTTTGAATTGATTGTAATCCAGTGAAAGATACAGACTGTTTTGAGTGTCAAAATCTAAGTTTGTAGTTTTTATCTTGCTCCTTTATAGAAGATGACAGCTAGATTGTATTCACAAGCTAAGAGAAGAGGAACTGAAGGTTTCAGCAACTTAAGGTTTTAGTCATGAATCGTCAAGGACACATGACATTCTTCAGCCTAATGCACAAAACTATCAGTGTCTTAATCATGTTTCCAGTGATGTGTTGTCAAATTCTTAAACACATACCAGAAGTAACTGGTAATAAGTGATTTTTTTCCCCCATTAATAATTCATCATATCCTTTCTTGAAGAATCAATCTATAATTTATTCTGAACAATGTAAGAAATATGAAAAGATGCCAGTCACATTACTTGTTTTGTTTGCCCAACAGAAAACCCTAAAGTATCATTTAAGACACAGTAAAAGTCATTTTTCATAACTAAAAGTAATATTTTTCACTTTCTCGAAAATAACTAAATTACCAAAATAGATATTGATTAATATATTGCCAGTTGATTACAAAAGATAGTTTCATACAAAACATTCACCAGTGCAGCTTAAAGCCACAGCACTCTGTACAGTACTGACATACATTTTCTGTATTCCCAGCAGGTGGCGCTGTGTTGCACGGACAATGGCTCTCTCCTGGAGTCTGCTCCTGGCGTTCCTGTTTGCCACCCTGACACTGTCGCACACTGCTGAGCCTGGAGCTCCTCATGGCAAGAGGAGACAGGCACAGAGCTCAGCAGGAGGCAGCAACACCCTGCAGCACCCTCTGCAAGGTCTACAGGGCCACGGCTACGGCAGGGACCGTGGAGGACACGGGAGCCAGGGGGCCCGTGTTGCCAAAGGTGGAGCCGGGTTGCTGTCCCACAGGCCCCTGCACCCCCTGGCCAGGCCTGAGGATGATGGGACAGGCCTGGAGGGTATGAGCCCGGTGAGGCTGGAGATGGGCCCGGGCAGGGACAGAGACAGAGTTCGAATGAGTATGAGGGGTCCATCCCAAGCCCGGGAAAACCAGCTTATGGGGACACGCAAAGGGAGAGGGCATGGACACGGGAATGGGCATGGGCCCCACTTTGAGCACAGGAGACAAGGGAGTCGCCGTGACAAGGGACGACATGGTAAAGGTGAGCTGAGCATAGAACCTGTCTCTAACAAATCAGGCTATGCTTGACGGCAGTGGTTTCCAGTATGGGACAATGAGCAAGCAGATAAAGGTCATTAAACAGGTTTAAATACAAAATACAATAGCGCATATATTTATATATTTTTTTTTGTCATCAGTAACATCTGCAGGACTGTGACAAGTCAAAGTGTCTGCTGTGGAACAGGCTTGCTCTTTTTTCTCGCTTTGTTGTTTATTGTGAGACAACAGGGATGGATGCAGATCAATAAGTTAAAGGTCAATCCAGCCACCTTACAACACACATATTTGGTACCTATGCTCAGCTCGTGACCTAACCTTATGTCAGATTTCTGCCTCAGCTGCAATACAATGGTGATGAATTAAATTTTGTTTGTGGAGCTGATTGTATTGAAGCACACAGGGACATCTCTGTCCAAAGATAATGTTCTGGTTACTTCAGATAATCCACAGATATTATGAACAGTTTTATTACAACTATGTTACGTAGAATAAACAGTAAAGTGAGGAAAACTGTGTTGGGGTGGAGGCAGAAATTTCTGAGACAGATGAAACTAAAAACCTGGGATTGAGAGTTTATTCCTGATCTTGTGAAGAGCAGCTAACAAATCAGTCTCATCACAATGTCCATTTCCCTTTTCTCAGCAGATTGTGTTTTTTATTTATTTATTTATTTTTTTTAAACCTAAAATGAAAGTAAACAGGATGGGAAATGGAAAATCTTGCAGCCATTACACATCAGTATTGTATTACAATGTTTCCTCTCTCTATCATCTCTCTTCAGGCTTTTCTCCAGAGCTGTTTGAGGACCCTTCCTCCTCCTCTGCTGCCTCCCCCTCCATCAGTGTGACCCCACCCAGTGAAACCCCCTCCCCCATCGCCGCCGTCTTTGGGTCTGGCTCCTCCATGGTTACCACGGTGATGAACGAGCATCCCCCAACACTGCCCCCGGCCTCCACCAAACCCCAGGTAACCCCAGCAAAGCCCAAGTGCTTATTAAAGGCTGCGTCTGTTGTGTCTTAGCGTGGTTCCAGTGTGCAGGCGAAGTGGAGCGGAAATGGGCCCCATTACTGCCGTTATGCTGCCGCAAACCTCATAGCTCATCTGTGGAAATGACACTCTCTACAGCATGAACCTGAAAGTGCCACTGGTGAAAAATATCCTCTGGCAGGCCACACTCACTGGCTCTTGGTCACAGTGTGTTTGATAGATATGAATGTGTTTTGTATAATAAAACTACACCTCCGGGAACAAAAATCACACTGTTCAGTGCCAACCACCTTCTTTTTCCTTTATTACAAGCCATGTCAGGACAATATATGCGACCACGGAGAGTCTTTTTTGTCTCCAACTTTGGGCACGTTATGAAAAATCTGCAGGAGTGCATGGGGCACCACTGACCACCTGTCACATTCCCCCAGCATGATGCTTCAGCAGTATGTATAAACAGCATCTATAGGAAGGAAGGAGGAAAAAAAAAAAAAAAAAAAGTTCCTGTGCCTCTTTCAATATTGGAACCGTTACAGATGAGACTCTTTAAGACAAAATAGGAACTGAAATCAGATATTGACCAAGAGCCCGCGTCATGAAAGCTTTTACATTTGTCACAAATGCTGTTACGAACACCCAACAGCTTGTAGGGCGTTTGTGGGAAAAATGTGGCAGCCACATGATGACTGACATGGACAGTTGTTTTGTTGAAAAGCTCTGTTCAAGAAAAATAAAACTGCTAAAAGACTGAGAGAAAAAAAAAACACACAAAATTACTCTTATACCCCTTTTCCACCAAAATGAGCGGGTATAAGTGGGTTTTTGGAAAGCGGGAAAACCAAGCAATAAAAGCTGATCGACCCCTTTTCTATTGCCAGTCCAGTTTGCCTTTCCTGTTCGAACTGAGGACAAACAATTTAAAACTGCAATTATTTGGATTGAACTTTTTCTAGACATTGTACCACCCGAATCATGGCGATAAACCTTCACAGATGTTGCCTACAGTGTTTTTTCAAGGTAATGTTTATACTAAGATGACGCAGCAAGGGTAGCTATATGTAAGCTTTTGCTACCTGGATCTGAATGCTTAATGTATTTTCATATGCTGAAAATACATTTAGCAAGCCATAACTCAAACTCAGCTCTCAACATTATTTAAATTACTGGGTGTATTGTGAAGTTCTACCAAGTCAGTTGTATTTATAAAGCCCAATATCAAAAATCACAAATTTGCCTCAGGGGAACTTTACAATCTGCACACCATACAACAGCCTCGTGTCCTTAGACCCTGGATTTTGAAGAAACCTCAGGAAGAACAATAGAGGCATGTTGCCTCTTCCAGGAAACACTAACAGTATAAGGAGTCCTTGCTCAGCTTGGGGCCCTCCATGACTGTCGAGTACCACTAATTGCAGTAGTGGTGGCAAACAACAAGTCCTCCACTTTAAATGGCCTATAATGTTTGCATTTTGTCTCTAAAACAACCCTCATGAGTCTTTCTGTTGGAAACTGGTCTGGTCTGGTCTGGCACAATTTTCCTTTGTCAGGAAAATGGAAACTCCTTCCTCCTACTGGTACTGGCGATATGTACTGCTTGGGCTGTAGTAACACATGCAAGGTGGACCAAATGCACAAAGACAGGCAGATGCAAAGATGTAGTCATTAATAAAAGAAAACTGGAGTCCTGGGAGACAAGAAACAAAACTCAGGAAATCCATAAATCAGGGAGCAAAAGCACTGAGGAAAAACTCACGCAGGGCCACAAACATGAAACCAAACAGAACCACAAGGTAACAAAATATAACTGAGCAGACAAACTGACCAATACAGAGACTTAAGTACACAAGAAAGGCAAGAGTAATAGGGAACAGGTGAAACCAATTGGGGGCAGGGTACAGGAAGTAAAACAACCAAATACACACAGAGAAGCGATTACAAAATAAAACAGGAAGCACAGAGTCAGATTTAGATTTACAGCACATGATTAAGGTTTTAAAAGAAGTTATGATGACTATAGGTTTTCTGGACAGTCTTCTGTTTTCTGAGAACCTGGGAGACTGCGTATGCCTTTAATGTGAGAGCAGTCAAATATTATTGGACCAAGGAGGAAAAAAGTGATGGCCGTTCCTGAACGTGGGTTCAGTGGCACGAGCACACAGCAAGGCTTCTTAATGAATGTTCGATCTTCTGTTGATAGTTTAATGAGCAGCTGAGCAGAAGCAGGTAGCCCCCTGCAATTAATCTCATTGATATTTCCATACAGGCTTATTTCCTTAGGGTGAAAGGAAACAGGTATGGATCTGTTTACACAAAGAGCTTATTTGTTGATGGATGAAGTATTCCTCAGAAGACAGATCAAATTCTTGCTGACTTAATTATCCTGTGTAACATTTCACTGTTGTTTCCTCTGTTTGAGTAAAATGACAGTAGTAATGTTTTATGGCTTTTAAAGCAGAAAGTTATGACTGAGCAATTCACCAAGGAGCTTTGTTTTACAGCAATATCATAAAATACTCATCTGAATGACAAAATTTTAAAGAGATAGGTAGAACATTTTGATTTCATGACACTCCAACATGTGTTTGGATCAGTCCAAAGGTATCAAATTACTGGCTTTAACTGTTTAGGAAGCAAGCAGAAATTTAAACTTTTCATCGTCTTTTTATTTTTTTTCCTCATAAAGGAAAAAAAACAACACAGAAAATGAGGCAAGTATGTCAAAAAATGTGAATATTGCAAAATCCAGCAGTCAGACTACTTAGATGTTTTGGGGTTTTTTGGGTGGGAGGTCTCTCTTGCAAGCACAGGTAATTGGTGGCGGATTGCCAGCACCTGGGCCCAATGACGGCAGCACAACAGTAAAATCCCTTGAAATTACTAGAATAATTTTTCATCTCAGGTTCAGGAGAACAGGTCAAGGTGTGCCCAAATGAAAGCTGTTTGGTGTTTAATAGCTCCAGAATTTTAGAGTAAAAAAAAAAAAAGAAATAAAAGAAGCTCCTTTGTTTGCATAAAGATTTTGAGGCATTTGTCTGACAGTGGTTTACATCCCCTCCCAACATTTACCACTGGTGTCAACATGACTAAAATCTTTCATTAACCTAAGCAAACCTTAACCAGATAATACTCAACCTGCATTTTTCTTTTTTGTAACAGTCAAACTACTTATTTTGTACTAAGACACTGAGGATGTGTTGGTTTGATAAGTATGAGATTGGAAACAGTTCACTTACACAAGCAGCACAAATAATACTGCTAATTTTTGCACAATGCAAAAATAAGCTGTTTCTAAGTTTCGCTATTGCTACAGAGCCAACATTAGCATTAATAGCTGTTTACTTAGCAGTCGAGAAGAAACGTTCAGTTCAGCACCAAACTTGGTTCCTTTACTCTCCAGAGGTGCACAGCAGCACCAACGGTAATTCTTGCCTCCATCACGTTAGCATGCTAACCAGCTAGCCCCAGCCCGTCTTTTCACTTTCCAACAGCGACGCACTGTAGCCTCCAATCTGCCCTTAGGCCGTAGCGCTGCTCAGAGAACGTATTATAACCTCTTGTCTTGTAAACGCAACGATGGCCAAAGCTCTAGCCTTAGCTCCTTTTTAAAGTTACTTTCCCTAACAATGCAACAAAACAGCTTCAAGCACAATTAGTAGGTGACTTGACTTATAAATTGCATATATTAAGATTTCTTACTAAACCAAATTTTCACATACAGAGCAGAAATAATAACTCTAATGTGTTTGTTCACTCCGGGGTAACTTTCATTAGTTGCCTGCTGGGCTCACTGACCAGAAACAAAGCCTGAGGTTGTGTGTAATGAACTGTACGTTTCCACCCATAGCCTATGTTTGTATATGTATTAACAGTACAAATGATATATATATTTGTATCACAGGCTGTGGGCAGACATGTTCTCTGTCATCAGTTGGTTATCGATTGGTTTTTAAAGCTCTGCTGGTATCTCGGTTTTCTCTGTGAGGGCATTTTATGAATCGATGAAGCAACACTGCTGCTCATCAGAACACGTGTCCAGTGTGTTTAATTAAGAACACCCTGTATGTTTTCACCTGCAAAACAGAGCAAACTAATCAAACAATAGTGTTCTTCTTCTGCTGCGGTTTAATTGAAGTAAGTGAACATTCATCTGAGGAGACAGATTTGATCTCTCAAATGAATTCTCCACAGCAGCTCATGCGCTGGATAGCGTCAAATTTGGGATTAGTTTTTAATACACATCTTCATATTCTGATCACAATTGTTTTTGAATACATAGATATAGAAGATTTATAAAATATTACAATGTAAGCAGAATTTACACAGCCTGAAAATAAATGAAGATGGGATTAGGTGTTTACTGATCTGCACATCAGCGTGTTTGAGCTGCCCTGTGTGGATTACTCATACAGAACGGGAGTTAAGCTGTATGCAAATGTTCCCGCTGAAATGTGATCCAATACTAGTTCTAATATAGTAGGATTTAAGGTGTAGCCTCAAGTTTCATTTCATTTTTTCAGAGGTCTGGCCGAGGAAAAGGACAAGGAGAGGTGATGCCAACGTTGGACATGGCGCTCTTTGACTGGACAGACTACGAGGACATGAAACCCGTGGACACCTGGCCATCCTCCAGGAAGAAAGGTTAACCATTTAACTGTTTGTGTGAATGTGTGATCATAAAAGGCTCTGGATTGAAATTTTGGTGGAAATAATCCAGTTACAAGAATCTACAGCCACGCAGGCAGCTCTGTGAGGCTCGACTTAGGTACAATGGTGCTTTCAGCAAAAATGCTAAGATGCTAACAGTGACAATGCTAGCATGTTAAGGTATAATGGCTGGCACGTTCATCATCTTAGCATGCTAAAAAACAGCCGAGGCTGATGGGAATGTCATTCATTTTATAACATACATACTGGACGAATGGAAATTTTCCACCTGTTAGATGGAAATTCAGGGGCTTAAAGTTTTTACAGTTTATTCTCTGGGGATATTCAGTGGAATGTAATGACAGTCCATCCAATAGTTGTTAAGATATTTCAATAAAAACAAAGAGAGATAGAGTAAAAGTTAATAAACCCATGTGGATACATCCTCTGGGCACCAATGTGTTAACAGACTTTGGTGAGAATCCATACAATTTTAATCTGGACCAAAATGTTGGACTGATGATAAGTGGAAACTTTGTCCTGCTGGTGGAAATAGAAGAAATGTAAGAGAATTATAATTCATCCTCAGGGAACCTTCAGTATCTGCAGCACATTTCATGGCAGTTTAATCAACAGTTGTCAAGATGTCTCACTAAAAACCACAAATGCCAAGATCATGGTGGCACCAGAGGGAAAAAATCCACCCAAGTCATTGAGATTCATCCTCTGAGCACCATGAATGTCTGTGCAAAGATATTTTAATCTGAACCAAAGTGGTGGACTGGCCAACAGACAGACAAACGGTGCTATCTCTAGCACCATGCTAACATCACAAAAACTACATCATAGACACTTTTTTTAAACCGATCACTGATGTTGAACATCTAAACCACTTTTAGTGTAATTGGTATATGGGCTGTGACAGTGTGACACTTCATTAGAAAATAACAAACATAAAAGCTTATTTTGAGTGACATCTTGGTCGAGGCTGCCTTTAGGTTCAAACTGTTCATCTCTTTTCCTGCTGCAGATAAGAGGCGGAGCAAGAACCTCAGCAGTGGAAACGCAACTGTAGACGCTGACGCCATTGAACCATGTGACCACCACCTGGACTGTCTCCCAGGTAAGTCTGGGTCATACATGACCACAGAAAAACTCTGTGATGCTCCAACAAACAAATCACTGAAATCCTGATTTGGTTAAATATTTTTGTCCCGAAAAACCTTGATAGTTGCAGCGGCACTGGGTAACGTTGTTGGACATTATTAGTAGCGACAACTTACCTTCATCCAGGGGGCTCGCCCCCTCAGTGGGATCGCAAGATAAATCTGAAGGGTTGTAAGATGATTAACCATGTGAGAAAGAAAACATTTGCAACACAACATTTAATTTGTTCTACTAAACTTTGCTTTTGTATTTTTTTGTGAATTACTGGATGATTTCACCTCACAAAATATTTGTCACATAATCATAGCCTGACTTGGTTGTAACCCAGAGACCAATATACCAACTAAAAAACAAAAATCTTTTCACTCTGAGGGTTTAAATGGTCACTTCCTGCAGGGATACTATAATTTCTTTTTGGCAGAACATACAGTCCTTGCAGGGTGTGTGCTTTGAAATGATAAGAAGTCATTCTCATCATTTGTTTTTCAGCATCACATGTGTTAAGTTGTCCAGTGTTATGTGCTTGTTCCACTGAAGGTTCTTGTTGTGACCTGAGGCAACACGAGTGTAAACCACACAACCGAGGCCTCAACAACAAATGCTACGACGACTGCATGTGTGAGGAAGGTGAGTGAGGAGAACGTTGTGAAGATGCTGAGGTGATGAACAGCAGCTTTAAAAGCAAAAGTAATGAGAAACCAGTAGCAGTTGTGCTTGAGCCATTTCCCAAAGTCTCACTGTTTGATTAATTAAAAGTCAGTGTCTGGTGATGGGTAAGGGTCCCTGGAGTGGCCAAATTAGTGGCAGACTAATATAATTGTAAACAGAAAATGTCAAAGTGTTAGTAAAAGTTGATTTCCTGGTAAAATTGTTTTAAGGTAAGAAATATTGAAGAGATTGTTTATCTGTGGTTGAAACTGCTCTGGGATCAATTCTAATAAATATCTAAAAGTGGTTGAATACTTCTGATGAGATCAGTGTTGCAAAGCATCGATTTTACATCTTAATTATTGAAGCTCTTGCCAAGATTTTTCTGTGTCCACATCCACGTCTCTCTAATCTACTGGTTTCAGTTAGCGTTCATTATTTTTCTGTCTCTACTCAAGGGTTTCGTTGTTATGCTAAATTCCACCGGAAGCGACGCGTGACCCGGAGGAGGGGTCGCTGCGTGGTGCCAGAGTCAGTCAGCAGTGACCAAGGAGGCTTCATCACTATCTGATGAAAAGATGGAGGATGGGATGAAGGAGCTGAAAGGAGGAGAAACAGGAAGAATGACCCCCATGACCACTCACAGAGAAGACAGTACAGCCAAGACATCACATGACACTGCTAACAGACCAAATGCTTAAAAAAATCAAACCCCAAAATGTAAAGCATTTGGTGTAAAGTCCAAATGCCAAAATCAGTTCAGTTAAAACAAAACAACAGGTAATGAATGTTGAGTGTTGCATTGTGGGACGAGTCCTGCAACTAAACGTTAAGCATTTGATTGATTTAATTCAAAATGGAGATACATCAGTGTTAATTTGGTTTTGCTCGCTGAAGTCACTTAAGAGGCAAACACTTTGTACAAGAAAACACGAAAAGGGACTTTTTAAAACTCACTCTGTCCACAATGAGCAAGTTCAAGAAAATGTGTTTTTATTTGTTTTTAATGGGCGAAAAGATTCACTGGACTGGTGACGTGTCACTGGGTGAAGTTTGGAAACCTCTCAGAGATTACATGTCACTGTTGGTTTAATATTGAGGAAAAAACACATTTTGTGAATTTTGGAAAACCCATTGATTGTCTCTGTCTTGCTGATCAGAGTCAAATAGTGTTTACAAATCATTTTTAGCACTGAATTACTGAACTGTACATGTAGTCTCAGACTGGTTCTTCTACTGTTTCAGGCCCATTCACAGCAACACCGAGTGGTCTCTCACAGAAATGATGCTAAAATTACTTTGAAATACATGTGTACTCTGCTTCAGTTAGTTTCTTGTCACTCTGCTCACCTGGTTCTCCAGACAAACACTAAACATTATTTGTAATTTGAACCCGTCTGCTTCCGTGTATTGTAAATATGAATGTGTTTGAATTGCAAACAGCTTTCTTTCTTTGTTTTTTTCTCTTTGGTTTTTTTAATTGACACCACTACTCTTCAAATGTACTTAACGGTAGAATGATAAACGAAGATGCTTGTTTGACCTTCCTTATACATGTCTTAATATATGTTTTATTTATAATGTACTGAAACACATGTTTGTCTATATATTGTGTTTTTCTGCCTTATTTGTTTTCATGATTAAACACTTACTAGGATAAATATTTTGCACTGTCACTTATATTTACAACTTACTTTTATCAGTGTTAGATATTAGCATGTATTTGAAATATTTATCTAAAAGAAAATATTAAGACCTTAAAACAATGACAGTCACATATGCTATTGTGTTGTAAAAATAATTATTTATATTATTTTCAAATTACATACAGGTCTCATCTGACCTACATATATCATAATAACAGTCTTGCCAACTAAAAGCATATTTCTTATGGTCTGCCTTTGTTTTATAAGCTGTTAAAGGGACGGCCAGTTTGATGGGTATTACTGTGCAGTCTGAAGTCTCTGTTACAATGACAAATATGTCGGATTGGGCAGCAGCCAAACTCAGGCCTGTGAGAGCCAGAGCAGTGCTGCAGGAAGCACTCAGATCCTTTACTGAAAACACCAGACTGTCCTCCTGTAAAGTCCCACTGCATCGATGTAAACATTTCCGATTCCAAGTAAAACTCCTGCATTCAGAGTCTTACTTATTTAGAATACCTCAGGAACATGATATTGTATTGTATTATTAAATTGTAAACGTGAAAGCAACATTTTTTAATATTTTAATAATAATAATAATAATGATACATTTTTATTTATAAGCACCTTTCAAGACACCGAAGGACGCTTCACAAAGCAGAGCAAACATTTAGAAACATAAACAAGATAAAATACAGACAAGATAAAATAATATTTGAATTAGTGACAATGAAATAGATGAATATGCATAAACCATGCATATCTATACACATGCACACACATGGGGGGGATGGGATGGAGAAGAGTGGATAGGTATGGAGGGGCCAAGGCATGGAGAGATTTATAGTTAAGCAGGAGTACTTTAAAATGTGTACGATATTTAACTGGGAGCCAATGTAATTTCTGAGGGGTGGGGGTGACATGCTCCCAGGACCATGTGTGGCGGAGAACTCTTGCTGCTGAATTCTGTGCATGTGTGGGTTTACCGAGGAGAAGAGCATTGTAATCGACCCTGGATGCAATAAATGCATCGATGAGAGTCCCTGCAGCAGATCGGGAAAGAGAGGGGCGAAGTCTATATAAGTCTATATAGTTCAATGTGGTTCTACACCTGGGGGGGTCACGAGAAGTTCAGCCTCACAAATTAATTTTAAGATGAAATTTTTGCTTTTGTTGTGAACTATCAGATAATTTTAGGAACCTTGAACAGGTATTTGAATGAAACCATCTGAGAAGATTAGAGGGGAAATCACTGTGATGGACCTGTACAGACTCTTGGGCTTTGAAGCCCATTATCTCCCAACCGCTCTGAACTGTGTCAAAAGCTTTTAACACCAAACTTACGACACATTAGAGCAACGCAGGAAATAACATTCAGGGCGTTTCTGATCAGAACACACAAGGCCTCTGAAAATCTATCCGTATCAATATTTGATTAGATGGAGAAAGTAACACTCATTTTTCTTCCCTAAGCAGCGGCTCAGTCGGACTGTGATTGTGTCACTCTGATTTACAGCCATAGAATAAAAGCAGCAGTGATGTATTTTTAATACTTACCTCTGACAGAGTGCCCCGGCGGAGTGCCCTGTTGAAACCTGGCCCACAGCCAGTAAAGTGATAGATTACACACAGCCACATCCTGGCAGAGCTGCAGCCTCACATCACCAACATCAACAAAAGCACTTCTACCTTCCTTAAGCATTTCTTGCAGTAATTAATCACCAAAGTTTCCATCTTAACCCAACTTTTCAAGATTGTGTTGCTCCCAAAAGAACACAGGTAGAGCGGTGAGAAGATTTTACATGTGAGTAAACAAAGCTGCAGGAAATGGTTCAGTCTCTTATCAGCTTCAGAGACAATAAAGCATACCATAAATAATTTGATGGGAAGTATTGGAAAAAGATATAAATGTATATACACAAGTGTGGAAGATGTTTTCTTTAACGCAGTTTGTGTAGCATAATGCTAATGTGCTCTGTCAGTTGCTTGTCAAGTCTGTCACTGCAGGTTAGGAGGTAAAAGGGATCATTTGTTTGTAATTACATGAGCTGCTCCAACCACCGGCTTCATCACGTCTCAGTTTAAATACCACGTCCATCACACCACAATCTCACTTTGATCCACACATACATGTACAAACACTTTCAACCCAGCTCAGTTTGTCTCTGCAGTGTTTGGAAATATTAATCAGAGGAAAAAATCCTGAGTCATGTGTAGTCACATGGGTCAGGGGTCACCCGGAGGTCAGGGTTCACAGTCTGCAGGGGCCATCTGGCTACGCTTGATTTGTAACATGGATCATCTCCTTTAAGGTACAAGAGGGCAGAAGGAAAAGGGGAATGAGTCCCATTGTGGTAAAAAGAAAAATCAAAAAGTGCATCTTATGTTAGCATTTTAAAGACATCGCTGCTGCTCTTGTCCACTGTGAATTACACTGAGTTCAAAGGTCACATGCTTAAATCTGACTGACATGACTTCAGATGCGCAGCAGTGAAGGGTCAAAATGTCATCTGAGAAATATATTTTAGGATTTTGTGCCTTTAGAAAAGTGAGAGGTGAAGAGCTCATGTTATAACAAACCCTTTCTACAGCTGTCAGCTGCATCTCATGGTCTTCATCGGGGGATGGAGTGTGCTCAGTCATACTTGGAGACGACTCAGATGCCATCATGTGACCTTGGTGGGGTCACACGGTAACAGGTGGGGGTTTGAGACTTGCAGGTGAGAGGAAAACGCAGGAGTTCACTGTCGTGTGTTGTAGCTGTCTCTGATTTTAAGTATTTCAGTTTTCACTATGATTCTAGTATTTTAAGAAAAACTGGAGATGTATTTATTTTTTCTCTGTACTGCTGGACTGCAGTGTACAGGTGCATTTTGAAATCTGGTGAGGGAACAATGTAAACACAAAGTCACACTTCCACTATAAACCAACACAGAACTAGATCTGTTCTCACTGTAAAATCTGTGGATGGCTGCCACACAAGTTAAAAGTTTAATTTCCAGAAAATTCCAGTTTTTGTAGTTTTAATCATCAGTCCCATTGGACATAATAACACTAAGTTAATTAACCAAGTTAATTGCTGATAGTTTGACTAGTTGTTTTTCTTGGATTCAACTGATAGTTTGGTAGAACAAAATGATCTTATCTAAACTACCCTGAAGCATCCTAAGTTGTGATAAATTGGACTTAACTGTCACAAACTTTTCACAACCTCTTGTCCATGTCTTCCTCTTTTATGAGCTGCCGTTGTTTGTCTGCTGAAAAGAAGAGATAAGTAACCAGAAGTTAGAAGATAGAACAAGATAAGATCTAAAGATAACATGAGGACAGTGACTGTCAAAGGTAAAATAAGAATCCGCTTGTTTGAAAATGGGAAGTTGTGACATGTTTGTGGTGCTGGACAAGAAGTCAGGGCACAAATCAATAGAACTATACCTCTGAGGTTTTAGAATCCAAACTACATTTCACGGCAAACTGAGCAGCTGCTGTAAAAATAGACACAATATCTTTCTGTGGGAGAAAAGTGTGTAAAAGGATGGATGGGCAAAAATCGAACAACATTTCCAAATGCCACAAACAAGCTGACAAGGTGACTGCAGAACATCAGTCTGAAACCAGGTTCTTCAGCATTTAACATGATCAGCTGAGAGTTAAATCTGACTCAGTCCATCTCTGTCTCTGCGTGTTATCGGTCCCTTCACTAACCCCGACCTAAAATAACTGTATAACCTTACTGTTGCTCTCAGTTGAATGTATGGAAACACTGGGGGAGAGGATTTTCATGTTTACAACAATGGCCTGAAGGAGAAGTTGAAGGGAGACAAAGTGCTGCATTAATCATTCAGCACACGTTTTCTGAGAGGATCTGTTATCAGTGGTGCTGTTGTTCCACTGGCTACAGGCCGCGACTGTTTAAACCGCTGTTGGTGAAGAAATGCAGCATCTCTGCCTCTTTTAGGATCGACTCCTGCTGAACTGCTGAATATCAGAGCAAACTAAATATTAATCCATCCAGGCTGAAATTTCAAAAACTACTGGTTAGATTGCGATGAAATTTTATCGAGACACTGATGGTTCTTATCATCCTTGTGACTCTGGAGATCCCCTGGTTCACATTTGTTTGTTTTGAGCGGTAAAACTGTAAATTATATCTTTATTGAGACATTGAGATGTTACAATTTAAATATAGTTTTAGAGAATTTTCCAACTTGCCAATATTAAAACTCTCTGACGACTGATTGACCGTCATGTTAAATGTATTGAACATCAACACAGATTACTTCCTGTAAACATCTACAATTTAACCATACAGAAATGTAATATATGACATGTTTGTCCTATGGATTTATGATGTATATATTATGCTATGAATTATTTTAGTCATATGTTATAAATATTATAACACACATGGAATAGCCATAGAAAAATTTGTATATGTACATTTATTAAATATATCTACTTGATGAATTTGTATGTAGTAAATATTTAATTTCTGTATACAAGTTTAATAGAACAACATGCATGTAAAAAATCTATATGTTTATATGTATCTTTTAAACATTTTTTTATTTCTTATTAATTGTAAACATGTCTATCATCCCATTTTAGGAAAGTGGTCTCAGACTTTTGGATCCTACTGTATATCGACATATATTAACAGGCTTTGGGATGAGTATATATTTATGTAACATATGTAAACAACATAAGCATATACACATAAACATCCACATATTTGTATGGGAGAGACATCAATATATATAATTGTTCCAGTTTCATATATAATTTTTTACATATGTGTTTTATGTACATACATTTCATATATGGAAATTCAGTATAGGTAACAGCAGATTACATCTGTGTATGAGTAAATATGCAAATGCTACTTTGTTCAGCTGACAACTAAAAATGGCAAAATATAAAATGACTGATCTCATCTGAATATAAATCTTGTAGAAAACAGATTTTTTTTTTTTTTTTTAACCCTGTAATGCCTGACCCCAGAAATAATGGACAGAAAATTCTGATTTCTTGAATCTGGAACCTTTATTTGGCCCTTTCACAAAATTTGAAAAAAAAAATACAAAAAATTATTTGCATATAGGTTTTTCCAAATTTTATACACGATTTTACTACATACTAAAATGCAAAAAAAATGTAATTATAACTTGCTTCAACAGATTAAGTGTTCATGTTAGAATATTACTAAAAATGTCAAAGAAAATGTCACTGGAAAATCGTAAAAATCGCAATTTTCTTGACCTTGATCCAGTGAGTTGGGAACTGAAGGTGGCCAACCTGGATTGTGTTTGAATTGTTGTAGTGATGAAGGGATCCACCAGGGGTTGGAAGACAAGTATCAGACCTTTTGATGCAATAGGTCTCAGAAATGCTTGGATCAAATGTGATGCATCTGGCATCAAATCAGACGTGCTGCATTCCTGATCCTTCACTGGACACCACACAGAAATGACTGTCGCTGTGAATCTTGATGCTCATGTGGTTTCTCTCTTCTTGGGGGGGGGTGAGTCACATGGGAAGCGGTCATGTTGGTGTCACATGGTTTGTGTTTGCAGGCTGAGCTGGGGGGGGAGGAGGAGGAGCCTTGGAGAGAAGTTTTCCTAAGACGGAACCTGCAGCATTTCCCTCATGCAGCCCTTCAACAAGTGGAGGCAGTGAGTCGCATCGAGGCAGAGCCGCTCGGACACAACAGTGATGGAAATCCCTGCCATCAACCTGAAGGTGAGGCTGCTGCTGTTCACGTCGCGTCCTTGTTGAGAGTGTTTGTGAGTTTTCTGTCTTCTAACAGCGTTTCATGAAGACTGGGGTGCAGTTACATGTTGATGTCAACGATCAGTTCTCACTGCTCATTCCTGCCAGCCTGTGTTTGAGGAGTCACTCAGTGGATGTTACATCCAAGAACAGTGAAAGTGCACACACACATTGTGATGAGCAGCAGGCCTGGGGAGTAAGTGACTGTGTGGGAGGGGAGGGATGCAAACATGGGGGTCAATCTGCTCATTAAATGTGAGATGTTAATAAGAAACAGTATATTTGGCAGAGGTCAAACACAAACTGATGCAGTGGATTTGCCACTGATACAGCAAAAGAAACTGGCCTGTTATTTATCACATGAGCTAAAGATTTCTACACGTGTGTTTAAAAATTCTTATTAGAGTCTCTGATGTTTCTGTAAGGAGCAAACATAACCATAACCAAATATCTCCATGTCATCCCATAACCTTCAACAGGGGGCGAGCATTAGACTGAGTCACGCCTTTGTGCTTCAAAGCAGCGTGAGCAGCTCTTATTCCGAGCTCAGAAACACGTCACATGTTCTGCGTTTGGTTCTGCAGTTTCTGGCTTTGACGTCTGTGAGCTCACAGACTGAAAACAGGCTGCAGCTAATGATTATTTTCAGTTTATAACTACTGACTAATTGATTGCTTGGTCTGTAAAAGGTCAGAATGTAGAAAATGAGTTTCTCAAATGTGTATTTGTCCAACCAACTGCTAAAACCCAGAGGTTCAGTTGACAGTGATATAATCAGAGAGGAGGTGGAGGAGCTGGAGCTGGACCTTTTAGCTGGTTAATTATCGATCGTTGGTCAGAATTGTTGTGGATTCATTTTCTGACGAACTGGACTAATTGCTCCAGGTGTAAAGTGAACAGGGAGGATTTTCTGTTTCACTCCTGTCCTGTGTTCTTCTGTTCTCTGTCACAGGCCATAGTACTGGTGCACTGGCTGCTTACAGTATGGTGAGTGTGAGCAGAGGGTTTTTTTTCACAGACCTGGGGAATTTCTCTCCTCTACTGGCCCACACACACACACACACTCTCTCTCACACACACACACACACACACACACACACACACTCACTCACACACACACACATGCAGAGACAGGCTCTCACTCATTCAGGCCTACTCTTAAACCTCCAGTACTTGTGTAATCTGTGTAATGTAAGTGTGCGGTCTTGAAGTGTGTGTGACGGTCTGTTTTGTGTGACTTGTGTCTCTCCTTCAGGGGCTGCATGGCGTGGCTGCCCCCGTCCTTCGCTTGGGGGAACTTCGGTGTTTTAGCAGTTGGGGTCTGGGCCATTGCGCAGAGGGACTCGATCGATGCCGTGCTCATGGTGAGTCTTCGCCTCGACTCGCTTCACGCAGGCTGTAACCTGAACGTCATGTGACACGTGCAGGAGTCTAACTATAGGCGTACCGCCGTGTATCCGTGCTAACCTATTTGTCTGTGGAATCTAGGACAATCTGTGAGCGTCCCTCTGAGAAAGACAGCCCTCCTTTAATTCAGCACAGAGTGCAGCGGCCGTGGCTTTCATGGTGCATCAGTTCACAGCGAGGCCGGTTTTACAAAACATTCCATAGACTTATGCTTTAGTGTTACTCTTAGTCTTTCTTTGGCTTCAGATTTTTCTCATCCTAGTTATACAGACACTAAAAACTGACCTCTTTCAAACCTAAAACGCTAACAAAGCTGACTCAGAACTGAGAGCCGTGTTTCCAACGATCAGCGACACCCGCTGACCAGTAAGCTGTAGCAGAGGCACTGAAGCTCTGCCACATTAAGAAGTGCTTTAGCTCTATAGCATGTCTGTTCTGCTTTGAGGTTTTGTGCTGCTTGCCGATTTTGTGTTGTTGCCCTCTTCATTAATTCTTCCCAGGCAAACGTCTTTGTAGCTGTTGAGTTCCTCCAAAAGACGAACATTTTCTCCTGGGGACAGGAGAACTAAGCTCAGTGTCTGGTGTGGCAGCTCAGTCAGCGGTGGTTTCTAGGCTGAGAAAAAGTCTTAATTTACACAGTCACGAAGTCAAGAACTAGACAGCTTTGTGCAACAGAAGAACTCAGATGCCTGTCTGGAGTCTGATAATAAGTTAAATCTAAGCTGTGGTCAGAACCAGCCCCAGCCTGCCACACTGGCTGTGAAGGTGTGGTACTCACCAAATACATGACAGCTCAGCGTTTTAAAGGACGGGATGCATCTGAAGAAAAACTTTCTGTCCAATTTCTTGCTCAATGAGACTTCTGACAGTAATGGATTCTGACTGTCACTGGATTGAGCCTGTGAAATGTATTGCTGCTGGGAAGTGATCACAGAGGAGCCTTTTACCTAGTGTACTTTAAAGGTCCCACATTGTAGAAAGTGAGAAATGTAGAAATGTACACAGCCTGTATTTAGAAACTGTGCTTAGGAACAAGCAGTTTTAACTTTATTAACAACACAAAACCAAACATTTATTTTGATGCTGAGCTCGAAAGCTGCAAGACAGAAAAACTTTGAGGAAATGCTGCACAATTGTTGGATGTCAGGAAGCCAGTAAGTCATTGACAGCCTAATGTTTGGCTCCTCTCAGTGCCGACTGACTGTCGCCATTTTCATTTACTGTGAGTTTCAGAAGGCTGCAGTCCATTACCTGTGGTTGGCCTGGCCGTGCATGACTCAGCCAATCAGGAGAGAGACACAAAATGCCCAACACTGATATGGTTTTTGTCACTTAAAACCACCAATATATCTTCTTATGGATATCAAAACTTCAAATAAAACACTGGAGAAGTGTGAAATATGGGACCTTTAAAATGTAGTGTTACTGTTTCTCACATCCAGAGTCACTAAAGAAAGAGTTTTGTGGACGGAGCTGGCAGTAGGACAGAAAAAAAAAGATTTTGATTTGAAAACACATTCTTTGACAGGTCAGTAGGTCAGGGAGACAGACTTCCTCCCTTTTAATCTATTTAACCCACTGTACATTCTTTTTTTACATGTTAACTCCAGGCTTCACTTTGTCAAGTGTCCTAAATGATTTCAATTGATCTTTTTGCCAACTAATTATATCTTTAAGTCTCATATTTTTCTGAGAATCATTTCTCATCCCATAATGTGGATTTGACGGTCCGAGATAATAACGGCAATAGAGGGAATGGATGTTTTCTAATTTTATGATGCTCTGCACTGTTCATCATGACTTGCAGGCACAACTTTTTCCAGGATATACAGTTAGATTTTTTAATCTAATTTCCCCTCGGAAAAGGCCATTTTCTTTAGCACTGGAAAGGAAACTTTCCATGAGGCGTAATTACAAAGCTGTGTAAGCCTGCCACACTTTGTTCATTAAGACTTCTCTCTCTTTCTTGTCATTTCCCTGTAGTTTCTGATGGGGATGATTGTAACAATATTGACCGACATCATCCATATCGGGATCTATTACCCGCTGAATGACTATGGAGCGGACAGGGCACGGGACGTGTTTCGCTTCAGCGCAGGAATGGCCATCCTCAGCCTGCTGCTCAAACCTGTGTCCTGCTTCTTTGTTTACCAAATGTACCGCGAACGTGGAGGAGATTACAACGTCAACTTTGGTAAGTGTCACCAGATGTCGGACCCCCAGCCAAGCACAGTAACATAAGAGGTTTGTCAGTTTTGAAGGATGCTGTCATGTATCACAAACGCTGCCTTCAAAAATGTGAGAAACTGATGGCAAATATCAGCAGTTTCCTTTGTAGTTTATTGGAAATTTGTGGTCAGAAAAAGAACTATGATCTAATTCCAATATGTGAAGGAGATGACACAGAAAACAACTCTTTATGTAACAAGTACACGTTCTGGTGTAATTTCAGAACCAATGAGAAATTATCTAAAATATGTGAGGTTATCTACTTCCCACAAAGAATGATCCCCAGCCCGAAGTGTGACCAAAGCTTGAGGTACGGTGTGAAACATGCGTCCAGGGGCGCTCTGAGATCCTCCCTGTGCTGTTTCATGCTGTCGGTCATGAAAGGCCTGCCAAGCGCAGCATGAACTGATCAGACTCTGTGCTAAACCACTGGCAGATGATTCCACAGTCAAACTAATTAGTTACAGTCACAAGACTTTAAATGCAATGAAATATCTGAGCTGCAGTTTGGCTTGGGCAAGGAAATCATTTCTCCACGAGTTGTTTACAATGTTTGTGTGTCATCCTGGCCACTAGTCTATACCGCGTGGAGAAACGTATTAAACCCAGTGGAGTCTGAAAAACCTATGATCAGGCATGATAGAAAAATAGTTCAAGATTGATGTGAAAAGAAGCTGAGATGCAGTGTGTACTGGAGAGCACACCGCTGAGTGTGAAGCTCTCCTCTTGTGGCCAAACAAATGATGAGTACTGCTCTTCCGCTGACTAGTCAGGAGACACTCAAGTTTATTCTTTGATTAACCATGTGTGGCCATTGATCTGTGGACTTGGACTCACCCTGCCGAGCGCTTTTCCATCAGAAATCTCTCTGAGCTGTGGCGACTGCTGGACTATAAAATCCTTAAAAATGTTCCTTGTGGATTCATCTATATGGATTAACACTTCAGTAGCGTAGGATTTGATGGCAGTATTCAGAATGGTTCCTTACAGGGGCATTAAGCTTTTCTTGTCTAGTGTTTGCTTCCATAAAAAGAAGAAGAACAAAGAGGCAAAAATAAACCAGGATGTGGGAGTATGGCGCTAAAAATGACAAATTTTTATTATTAGCTTGCCAGCTAGAATAGTAATTTATTACACTGAACACAGGGAAATGTAATGAAATTTCTCCTGCACTGCCACCCAACACTGCCGCTGACAAAATGCATCTCTTGATTTGACTCTTTGGAGGATAATTGAATATTGATGAATCTGTTCTCTCCATGGTTTTACTTAAGCACTACACACACAGCAGGCACATCCATTAGGCTGTGATTGGCTGTGTAGGGACTGATGAGTGTAGCAAATGTTATTTTCAGACAATGTGTGTTTTAATTGCTGTCTGATTGCGTAGTTGGCATTAACATGGTTGCCTGCTGTTCTGAGTGCTGTCGGATGCAGTTAATCAGGTACATGAGTGAGTGAACTGTTGGTTCAGGTATCCAGGGCGACCTGGATGCTGATTGGCTGCCCTTTTGAGCTGGTTTGAATTCTAGGTTTGTGTATTTATTTTTGCTTTTACACTGCTTAATATGATGAAGGCTGCGAGGCTGAGCAATTCACCATTTGCTTTTAATGAAACTGATTGTTCGCTAAACAAATCACCTGAGCTGCAATTGTCCAATCACAGTTGAGAAATGTGACATCAGGCCTGTCAACATACTGAAGCAGTGTGCATGAGGCTGAAATGAAAGGGTAACAGTTTGAGGGTTGTGCCTCAAAACTATGGATCAAAATTGGAAGGAATGGACTAAACAGTGTGTTTGGCTATGCTATGCTATGCTATGCTATGCTATGCTATGCTATACATTTACCTTGATTCATTTGGCAGACACTTTTATCCAAAGCAACTTACAAGTGAGTAAAGCTACACTATACTATAATATACTATCCTACACCAGAGAATACTGCTCACTACACCATTATGTTACAGCTGGTGCTAAAAAAAGCTCTGTTCATTATTATTAGCATTTGGGCTAACATTAGCATCTCTGTTATTGGATTTGGGAAAGTTTACGCTCCAGCAACCTCAGCCAAAACCCATTAGCCGACATAGTGTTATGTTACCAGATGCATCTTTTTTTCTAGTAAAAGTTAAGCTTTTTTTTCCCCTCAAAATACAATAACTTGTAAAACAAACCACTGTATCGTGTGGTTTGTTTTATACTAAGCATCAGCACAGGGTCGGCTGAGAGCAGATTTACAGCCTGATGTTTTTCCTTATCGTACTGGACTAGACTAACTCGTCTACCCTGCAGTACCAGGGAGCTATCGCTTAGGCTGTGTGTTTTTCACATTTATTCATTGGGCAGATGCCTCGTTCACAGGAAGGACAGTCCAAGCCACAGTAAATCAAGTAAGAGTCTTTGAGAAAAAAAAAAATCTGCCAGCAACAGGTGTCATTTCATCTAGCTAAAAGCCAAGTCTGCTCTTGCCTCCCTCAGTCTGACATCTTTCAAAAATGATTGCTGTATTTTGATGGTTAAATCTGCCGCCATGAGGGGGGAGACTGGTCAGTTTTCTCCCAGGCATCACCCCCACAGGTTCTCAGCTGAGGTGTGGTTACGCAGTCAATGTGTAATGAGTATTAACACGTACAAGAATTTCAAAATCCAAAATTCCCTGTTCTTTTCTTGCATGTCATCATTTCTAACCTCTGTCTGTCACCCCGCACTGTGATGTTTTCTGGAAGTGAACACTCGTGTTGTCTCGTGTTTTTCCTGTTATGTTTTGACGGCTTCTCTTTTCCTCTCTTCTCTTTTCCTCTCTTCTCTTCTCTTCTCTTCTCTGCTGCTGACCTTTGACTCTTTCAGACTTGGAGACCTCTGTGGAAAGTCGATGCACTACGGATAGTGCTGACAGTGCCTTTATTGGCCGCCGCTATTGATTCCTGGCGTCCTTTTTACCATTTCTTTCCTCCAATCATGCTCTTCCATCCCCTTCCACACAGGAAGTAAGATTACAAATCAGGCTGCAGGATAAGAAAAAGAAAAAGACCTTATTTTGGGGTATTTTTCTTTCCTGATTATTATCTTGTCAGTGTTGAGTTGTCCTTCTTTCTCTCTTTCATCTGTCTGTTCCTATCTTCATCAGTCTTCATCACCCTTCAGTGACTGCATAGCTGTGTTTTCAGTATAGTAGTTTTTTTTTATTCATGTCTAGTCTATTGTATGTTTATATGTTTTTGCAACTTTGCATCTATGTTTTATTCATATTTTTCCTCTCCAGACACCTCATTAGTGTTTGTGTTTTCTGTTTGCATATATTTAAAGCAGAGCTGCATGATGGTGCACATTCTCAAATCAGCCTAATTAAAGACAACATAATGTTGACTCATAATAGACCATGAATGCAACATGTTTGCATGCGCACTTAGAAGATGACAGGGGATTCAAAGTTTTTTTGCCAACATGAGACAGTTCTTAAAAATTATTCATGTATTTTGATGCTTTTAAATAAAATATAATAAGTTTCATTAATGTTTTTTTGAAAATCTTCAAAACTCAGCAAGGAAAGTAAACACCATGTTTGACAGTGTTGATATGTGCAAATCTGTCACAGTAACATATCTGTGGGTGAGTGCACAGGCCTTTGAACTTCCAAAAGCATGTCATTGTTATTCTGGCCATGTCAGAGTCGGGGCTGTTTATAGAGCATCACAGGGAGTCCTGTAAGACGTTTCAGGGGGATTAAAACTCTGCTGCCTTCATAGAATTCATTATAAAGCCTGTTGACATGATATATAATGTAGTCAAGAACATGTATGCACAGTTTTCAGTGTAAACAGTTCCATAGTGCCGCTCACCGAGGTGCTTTGAATGCAATGTGATGTTAGTGCAGCATTCATCAACAGCAGTGTGTGCTTTACTGCATGTTGGCAGAGACAGCATTTCCAGCATTATAATCTATATTTATCCAGAGGGGGCCAGATGTTTGAGTCAGTATAACAAATCTGACCAAGTGTGTCATGAATCTGAATGTAAGATGACATTAGAGGAAGTTGTGTAGACACTTTCTAAGGACTCATTCTTTGTGCAAACTGTTTGAATATGCATATCAACAATAGTCCATTCTCCAAAACAAGAGCCTTGATTAGACAGGATCATAAATAATACATTTACATGGTGGGGATTGCGTGTGTTGAAGACCTTTGGCTTGTCTCTTCAGGTTTCCCCTCTGTATCACGAAACAGAGATGCCTACCAGTCCATCGACCAGCAGGATGAGTCATCCACCCCGGCGAATCCCTTCAACCAGGCCCAGGACAGCAAACCAGGAGCGCGCACATACTGAGAGAAGCAGGCACAGAACAACGCAGTGTTTTCCTCTGACTCTTTATGCAGCAGTGCAGTGCTCAGGGCCAGTTTCTACAATCGATTCCACATCAGTCCATTTGTTTAGCACAGTGGGTCTGCTGCAGATTGCATCACTGAAGGCAAATTGAATACCTTTTATTATGGTAAATCATTAATTCTGTTTGGGTTTTAGAATGAAATAATGAAATGTGGCATAATTAAGCTCATTTTAATTTTTTTTTTTTTTTTTTTGCTGAGCTGGCACATCACCGCTGAATAAATACAGAGGAAAAACTGCTCTACTACTCCTCTGTTGTGTTACTGTTTTTACCAGCTACTATTTTTAGTGGGGAGGTGTTGAATGGAACTGTTGTGTTTGCAGGAGTTTTTGTTAGTTTACTTTTTCCAAGTGAGTCTTTTTTTCTTTTTCTTTTTTTTTACAAATGTGGCACTTACAGACATTTAGAGTCATGTCTGTTTCTCTTTGTGTTCTGTAAAGTATGAAGTACTCATTGTATGCAGTATGAATTATTATTTTCCAGTGAGTGGTGCTTAAAGCACTGGACAGTTTTTAACACGAGAGTGTCATGTCAGGAGCTACCTTGTGCCTTTGTATTTTTGCAGCTAATAAAAGCTGTGAAATCCTTCGACTAAGCTGAAGACACTATGCACAGAACTGGAGTTGCAGTTCATTTACCTTGATGTTGAGCTATGCAAAATCCAAATAAAGAATATCTGTCTCTGCAACTACAAAAAATACATGAAAAAAGAGAGAAATATAAAGATGTCTTAAATGATCAAGTACTGATCATTTCTTTGTGTATAAAAAAACAATATTCTCAATTCAAACCATTTTAAATGCATCATTCTTACAGTTATGGACATATTAGTGAAGAGCATCAGGCGTCCCACAGATGCTCATTAGTAATGTAAATCCTCCTTCAATAAATCACAGACCACATACTGATGGCTGTTGATCTATTACAATGTTCCTTGTTACAAGCTTTAGATATGAGATAATTTTTCACATCACAAATGTTAAATAAAGGGTTTTACACCTTGAGATATTCACAGCAGCATGGTCATGAAGTGTGAACTCTCAGCTGAAGTGTGTAAATTAAATGAGAGTCAGAGGGCACGAAGAGAGGGCACTGGCTGCAGACTTTTTTTTTTCTTTCAACAGTCAGTTCTCTTTTGAAAGCTTTTTTGAACTTCCTGTTTTGAAATCACGATGAGTCTATGTTACAGAGATGTGGTAACTACGGTAGTTACGTTGTGAATATCTAAAATGATCACTTCTGCTGTTGAGTCATGTAGATCATGAGAGGCGCCTTATTTGCTTCCATACCTCATGTGATTATTCCTTAATTCAGTGTTTGCACTGAGGTACAGTAGCCTAGTCCCACACCCAGTCGGCCTGTAAGAGCCTCATGCTACATCACTGCAGTGCCACATAATGTCCACTCACAGCTCACTGTGGTAGCGTGGACATGAAGTCAGAATTTGCAACTTTGGACAATAAACAAGCACGTTGTCGACTGTGGATTGAGAGACACCTGCAGAAAGGCAACGACACTGTTTTTGTGATTTTTTTTTTGTGAGACTACTGCCGGATCATATTTTGCTGTAAAAATCATGTAGAGTTTAAATAACTCCCACTGTCCTGATAACTGTTAAATACAGGTTTCCTTAGAAACTGAAAATATCTAAGATGACAAGAAAGTGCATTTTTTCGCCCTCATGCTGTTTCATTTGCTTCAAGGATCCTCACTGTAGCTGTGGCTTTAGCTTGATGACGCTTGCTCTGAGAAAGAATGAATTTGAAAGGCTGCTACTACTTTCAAAGGTACAAAGACTGTTACTACTACTCCTGAAATCTAAGGTTTTTTTTTTACTAAGATTATAAAAGAAAAGATTAATGTTTTTTTCTATGACTGGTCACATTTGCCACATTGAGTTTTGGTTTTCTGACATGAGAGTTTGTTGATGTTTGACTTTTTCATTTCAAGGTTGGAACTGATTTAAAATGTTATGCAGCACAATGTATTTTTTTTTTCTTTCTTAGAAATAAAGAATTACAATGAAGACTATTTGTCAAATATGCCTTTATTATGCAGGTTAACTAAAAGGAACAAGGATTTATATGACACTTGCATCTTCATGCACAGGAATTCGAAGCATTTCGAGACTGGCTATGCAAGCTTTCAGATTTTTCTCTCTCCATTCTTCTCTCAGAGATTTTTTTTCATGTCTTCTCTGTCACACACCTCTGTTTACTCTCACTCTGCTCCTCTCAAAGATCTCTTTATTTCCCTGCTTTTATTTATCCAGCCAGGCAAGACATTTATCTTCCTGCTTTTCTCATCTTCCACCTTTTTTTTTTTTGCGCTCCAATCTGAGCCCATAGCACCTTCAGTGTTAACCTCTTCTCAGTGAGCGCTAAAACCTGTCACCTCAGCCCCCACCTACAGCACACAGTAACAGCACCTGGGCACTCTGCTTAAAATGGCACTACCAAGTTAAAATTATGAAACAAGGCTCATGAAAAGGAGGAGATTTTTTTTTTATTTTTATCTTCCACCTCTTGCTTTGCAAATTTAACACGAGTAATTAGAGTGATAATGCTGTGTGCACCTGTGATGTAAGAACACCTGATTTTCCTATTTCACCCACACGTACCCCAGGAGAACACAAGTGCTCCTCAATAAATTACACAAAGCACTGAAATAGTACACACAGAATGTGAATCTGCGGTTAAGGTTTGTGTCCCTGATGGGTTTCATTATTGCGAGGCAATAACTCCGGTTAGCCTGAATGGTCTGTTGTCCTCAAGTGTGTAGGCTGCGTAGCTGTGAGCCCTTGAGGAAGCAGCCTTGTCATCTGTTTATGTAGAGCCTTGAGGGCCTCTTAACAAAGCATTAATGGAAATTTTATTAATGCAGAAGCAGCAATCTTTTTCACAACCATATGCATAAACATACAGATACTAACATACCCTTGACTTAACAGTAACAGCTGCATGTTCAACACCTCAGTGTGCAGCGCACTAATTTCAATTGTCTAAATATCAACAGTAAACATCACGTTTTGACGTCAGACTGTGTTGCACCAAGAGACTGAGGCGATATATAGCCTCATAAAAGGTTATACACTCAGTCATTCCTGAAAGCAAAAGGTGTAGATGCTCATTCTCTGGAGGGTTTTAATAGTTGATTATTGTAAAGGAGAGTTAATGTACTTCTTCATGGAAAACAAGTTTGGAGACTGGACAAGAGAAAGGAAACCTGCTTAACTGCAAAACTATGACATGGATTGAACATCATCAAATTGACACAGCATCCTTGCAGTTAAATGTAACGCTGTGCTCAGTGAGTCTGTAATTTCATTTCCTAGTACTTTAAATTTCCTAAAAGAATTATGTAATTTGGTGCTAAATATAGGATATAGGAGAATTACACTCGTAATTGATTAACTGTAATGAATTTCTGGCATAACCCAGAGAATCTTTCAGTGCACAATGGAAAAGATGGACATGTAAAAAAAAATGCATTCAGATCATGACACTGTATGTGGAGAATAATGTTACGAATGATAAAAGAATAATCGTTGATTATTTATAAATATAGTTGATGAAATATTAAGTTACCTTATTACAGTTCACTCTTCAAAAGACACATTAGAGATACAATAATTATAAGTAACAGTAAAGACGCTGTTGCATCCATGAATAAGTTAACACAGCCAAACTCCCGACAAGGAACAGAAGAATTTTGAGTCTGTTTGCGTTGATGCTTTCACATCTACAGTAAAAAGTAATCTACCGTGAATCTTGAGCAGGTGAATTAAAGTTAATTTGGTTATTCCAACCAGGACGTGTCATGAATCCTGTCCAGATGTCCCCCTCCTGCTCCCAGACCCACCTGCTCACCTGTTCCCCACTGCCAACAACTTCCACGCCTTCCTACACACCTGTTCCCCGTTTCCCTCATTTTGTCTGCTGGATTTTCACCCCCCCCCCCCCCCCCCCCCCCTTACTACCTGTATGTAGTTCCCTGTTATCTGTTACCGGCCTGTCTGTCCACTCGTCTGCCGGGGAGCCTGGGTCCTCATCAGTAATTCTGTTGAGGGAGCTTCAGTGCACCAGCCTGTCTGAGCTGCTACCACCAGCTGAGACAGAGCGAGATGTTTTAGTAATGAGGCCAAATTAGCCATAAGCAGGGGAACAGAAATATCTGTTAAAATATTCACAATAATCTTTTTTTTTTTTTTTTTTAAATACCTAATTTCCATACTGAATCCTGTTGTTCTTCCTTATTTTCCCTTTGTCAGAGCGTGGGGGGGTGAGGTCTTAATTAATGGCCAAACTGAGTTAATGATTCATTTGAGCAAGAGCTCCTGACCAGAATGGGAGGCTGTGGCTGAGATGGAGGAAGAGGATGGTGGGGAGGGGGTGAAAGTGGAGAGGGAAATGAAAGGAGATGGGGTGGGGTGGGGTGGGGGTATGGCCAGCAGCCCAACAAGCTGTTGATTAATAAGGAGCTGCGGGGCTAGCTCTCCTGAGTCTTGCATGCATGCAGGTTTGACACATCCTCACACCTGTGATTCCTGCGAGTCAAGGACACGCTCGCTTGCTGCCATTGTTGTCCGATGCAATAAAAGGAACTCAATTTGTCACCTCTGTTATTGCATTAGTGACGATCCCCGGAGAGGCTTTCAAAAAATGAATTTGTGGGCCTCAGCACTGCAGACTCCCAACGCCACAAGAAATGTCTTATTTGCAGCATCTAGAGGTGACCAATATCTCTGCAATCAAATTGGCTGAAAGATTTTTTATAAAGGGATTTATATTTATTCCTATGAAAAGCTATGACAGTAAAACTAACATCATTTACTCCTTTATAATTCTTTTATCGAAAATCCACTGGAGATATGACAAGTGACTTGGCTTTAGTCTAGCAGCATCGAGACCTTTTTGCATAACAGATTTTTTTTTCTTTGTTCATTTTGATGATTTCTTAGTACTTTTCTGCCATTTCTTGACACTCTCCTCAGAACACATGACCTCAGTATAAACTAGGCTTTCAGACCGAGCCCAGACCCCTGAAAGGTCTCTGCATATTTACATTTTTAAATAAATTAATATATATATACAAATTAAAATGCACATGGCATGTTTTCTCCCTCACACTTCCAGATATAGGTCGAGTGGATGAGAATAAAAATATGACCCTGAGAGCTGCTGGGGTCAAATTGAAACCCCTGGCTTTGACCCCTGGGTCAATTATACAGCACAGGGGCACTGAGTGATAAAAAATATTGACATGCCTTGACCTACATGTCTCTATTTGAGTTTAGATGAACAGTAGGAAGAATCCTTCACCTGGGTTGGAAGATCTATGTGGAAAAACTGATGGAGTAATATTCTAACTATCTTAAACATCTTAACTTAGCCTCCATCTGGTGCCTGGGGCTGCTCAGTGGTGAACAGTAAGAAAACTATATCACTGTCATGCTCTAAACCCCTCAGAGATAAAAACCAATGTTCACACATGAAATTGATTCGGGAATGACATTTTTATGCTTCAAGCATCTCTGGTCCCCTGGGAGGGCTCTCTCAACCCCTGACCTTTTCACACTGTTGCCTAGTGCATCTGTCAGCAGTGATAACGGCATCAACATTGATTCCAATTACCCTCCAGTCCACAGCAGCCAGCAGAGAAGGGGTCAACAAATCCCTCGCCATTAGGCAAAGAACTGATTGGTTTTTAGTTTTTGTAAACACTGTATGAACAACTGATGTTGTCTCCTGGGATGTGTTCCTTAAAGGAGACAAAGAAAACCTGGGCTTATTGTGAAAAGTCTGACTTAAATTAACCTAAGTTACTTTAACCCAAACAGTTAAATCCAATTAAGAGCTCATCAATCTAGTAGCAGCAAGTGCACAATTTCAAACCTTGGGGCAAACACATGTCACAACAGTTTACAATGAAGAAGATGGAGATCTAAAGGCACCACTGCAATGTTCACAGCCGCTGGGCAGCATGAATGAAACACATGCATCATGAATAGTCCGGAGCAGCTGTGACACAGCAGGTGGAGTGGGATTGGTGGTTCAATACGTTTATTGTGGGATTGGTGGTTCAATACTTGTGACATGTTGAATTATCCTTTAGCAGGACACTGAACTCCGAGTTCAGCAGTGTGTTGTATTGAAGCTTGCTGCCAGCAGAGAATGAAACTGTACAGCACAGTAACCCACTGTGACATCAGCCATTGGTTTGTAAAACTGTCAGCATGAAGCCTCAAGTTTGTAATTTGGCCGTCGCTATCCTGGTTTTTTGAAACCACAAGAAAAAGGTGGAGGAGAAGGTGGAGCTGAGGAGGAGTGAGAGGTGCTCTGTACTCCATCCTGATTGTCAGGCAGGTCGCCGTGTGTAGTACAGTCTGTCAATCACACAGTAGCCCCGCCTTAATGCATACCCTGCTTTATCGTCTATTTTCCTCTGAATGGACCATAAGCATCATGTTTATTGAGGGAGACTTGAAACTAGAGATTGAGACCATAAACTCATTAGGAAAACATTTACTGAGGTAATAACAAGTGATAAGTAGAGACATTTTCACATAGACTTCAATACAATCAGACTTCTTTTTGAAATCAGTGGAGTCGCCCCCGATGGTCATTAGATAAATGCAGGTTTAAGGCTCTTCTGCATTGGTTCACTTTTCAGACCTGGAGTCTGTGTCCATTTTTATAAATAGTCTATGGTTAAACTTAAAAAATAAATGTGGGTCAGAAATGAAAATACTGTAAAACAAAAAGGCAGCTCCACAACCTCAACCAAGAACAATATCTAGTAGTATACTGCAGATCAACAAAAGCAAAATGTTCTTCCATGAAAGGTGCAAGAGCAGTTTGCAGGTTTTTTTAATCAGAGGTGATTAAAAATTGCTCACAGGTACACAATTTATTTATTTACCAGATAACTTAACTAACTGAATGGTGACTTTCATTAAATGCTTTCATGGTCAACGCCCTTGTCCGTTGAACTCCACACCTCCAGTTCGTATAAATCTATAGCTGCCAAACCCAAGCTGAGATGACATCACTATGACATCAGGGATAATTGCCTCAGATTTCACAATATCTGAATTTCAGTTCCACATCGGCAGATAAATTATTACTCATTTCTGAAATAGCCCCCTATGGTCTCATCGTATGTTAATCCATCATCCGTCATCCATAAACCAGATATAAAGACCTGAAGAAAATTATTAACCTGTCAATCTGCCTTTAGTCAGTAAAATCTTTGGAGCTTACTGCAGTACTCTGTGCACTTTTGTACGTAGCATTATTAAGACTCTTAACTGTATTTTCATCCTCATTATATAATCATGTGTGGTTTTATCCCAATCTGCTCTATTTGCTCTAATTGTATTATTTTTAATATCACACTCTTTCATTTCTTCAGTGACCCAATTTTTCCATGGAGATCATTAAACTTTCATTTTATCTTTATCTTTCTTTTCTATCTTTAATGTTTTTTTTTCTCAATTACATGATGATGAAGACTAAGAGTTTTAAAAATGGAGCCTTGCAGGCAGGGTTCTTCCTTTATATCCTCTGTAAGTGTCTACACTGCCAACTGCTGTAAAGTGAATGGAGCGTAAATGTGTCCTGTCTTAATTGTTAAACAAATTAGAGCAGCCTCTTGTTGAACTTCAGCTCCAAATATGCCATGAATACCTTTTTTTTTCTTGAAGTGAAATGACCTTCGGAGTTTTATTTCCCCCTCAAGCAGTAGGTGAGGGAGCCCAGCAGAGACTCAGAGAGAGAGAGAGAGAGCGAGAGTAATGAACAGTGAATGTGGACCTGGTGGTTCGATGAGTGCAGATGATGAATGACCGTGGGGAGGGTGTGCAGGACCAGAGCACAAGCATAGCCATTTGTTACTCTGCTGTCACAAATGTATTTTTAATGAATGTGCACCTCTGACTCCTCCGCAGAGCTGGACTGTTCCTTAAGGCCAGTATGACCCCAATATTTTCTGTGAAGCGGCAGCTCTGAACAGGCCCGCTTTAGCTCCGGCAGTGTGATGTAAATAACCTTCCCCTTCTGTTTGCTGAAACCGTCACTCTAGCTCCTCATTATTATCCTTACCTGTGCCGAGAATAAGGGCCGTCCCTGTCTCTGAGCAGGAAGCAGGTGGGGAGGTTTCACCTTGAATTGCTTCTGTCTGCTGAGCTCTTTGTTTCTTAAAGATGTAGTTTTTCTTGGTAGGATAAGAAGTCCTTGGAAAAAAAAGAACCTTTTACACTCAGCGGCACAATCTCCTGAAATCATTTCAAATTCAAATTACTCGGGCCGCTCCTCTAAATCACCCTGCCTTTGTGGTGGTTATGTAAATACCTTTAGCTTCCACTTCTTGTTAGCTTTAACATGGGATCTCTTTAATAACCAACATGATTGACTTAGGAGAACATACAGGGGAGAAAGCAGGGGAGAGAGCAGGAAGGATACCTGCTGATTTCCTGCAGGCAAATGCCTTAAAGCATGCTGCTGACACTGACTTGTGATGAAGTCGAGAGGCGCACCAGGAGGAATACTGTCTATTTCCTGCAACAGTACACAGCGCCTCGGTCAGCTTGGATAAAACTAGGAGACTGATGTTCCCAGTAAAATTCACACACCTCTGTAATCCCCTTTTCACCTTTTGCATGTAGATGTGGGAACTGCAGGGAACACACACACACACACACACACACACTATACACACACTGCACATACCATCCTGGAGAAGACTGCCTCACTTTGGAGGAGACTGATGCATGAGATGACACACATGACACAAATCAACATGTGACCTGTGCTGACACCCAGGATGACACACACATCATTGCATTTGCTGTGGACCATCTGTGCTGTCACAGCAGCTCAGCAATCTCCTGACCTGGGTGGTCATTTACCATCAGTCTCCAGCCTCCAAAAAATGTTTTATGCAAGAAATAGATCCTGCAAAAAAAGCAGTTCTAAAACACACTGTAAAAAAAGAGTGATAGTTGACACTCTGAGCATACCTATCACAATAAAAGCACAAACAGAACAACAAAATACAGACTCTGTTCTCTCGTTACAACAGTCCATGGCTCTAAAATAACGTCAGAGCAATCCTTTATGATATTGTTACCTTTGTCCATTGCTATCTTTGAATAAGGAGGCTCTCCGTGTCAGGCTCTGACAGCTGTGAGTCTTTGACCTCCATGTATGTACGGTGTGTTCACTTAGTGTCTGTCCGGGGGGCTCACCTTGGAGCTGTTGACAGCTCCCCGCTGCTGAGAAAATGTTATGTGCAGTATCTGGACAGCAGAAGAAGTCACATACCATCCTGGGCTTGTTATAGTTGAGTTAAGGCCCATTGCTCCACAGGGAAAGAGGGGGGCAGAAATGAAATGACAGGGTGTTTACGAGGGCATCTCATTGTGGGTGGACGTCTCCGTGCAGGCGCCCCTCTGCCTGCCCGGACGACTGGTCTTGACAGAGCTCTCCCCCGATTCGAGGAGCAGCGGGCGGTTGTTCTTGTCTCTGTCTTGGTCTGTGACACAGGTCTGGTTGTCACTGTCAGAATAAACGAGGAGCTTCAGCACAGACTGTGTAGACACATTGATCAAAGGTTATTATTGTGATGATGTCGTCTATGATTCTGCTGCCACTAAACCTTGTAACTTCTAGAGTATTTATTATCACACATTTTCACACATGGATGATTTTTTTTTTTTTTTACTATGATTTTCTCATTCACATAATAATATCCAGCCCATATGGATTTATCATGTATCATATTTATTTTTGCAGTGATGAAAATTGATCATCCTCCAGCCAGAAGAAATCTTTTGAGACTAGAGACATTTTATTAAGAAGTGCAGCTCTTCAATCATCATATAAGGTACATTCAAATGTAAAATAGTCCACCTCTTAATCCTACCTATATCTATGGCTAATGGTAATTAAACTTCATGCGAACACAACAAACTACTAACACAAGACTTTACATATAGAAAAACTGCAGTTGCACACAGCACATGTCCATACCCGTCATGTCTTCCCGTTGCTATTGAGCTGTCTTCATAGATTTTCAGCATTGTTTCTGTGCGGTCATCATGATGCTCTTTAGGCTCCTGAAACCTAGAAAACACATTGTGATGTGTGATCACCTTCTTTAGTTGTCAGTGCTATTAAAAGACATGTCTGGAGTTGTTCTGTATTTTTCTTATTGTAAACAAATCCAACAAAAACAACAAAACCAACATCGTGTTAGTCTGTCTCTCTCTACTTTCTGATTTCCCCAGTGAGCCCAGTGGTTCCCACTGAAGACAGGTCACAGATATAATTATATCTAGAATTACCACCTTGTGGTTGTATGCCTCCACGACTCAGATGTTTTTTTGAGGTCACCGTGACCTTGACCTTTGACTTTTGACCACTCTAATCTAATCAGTTCATCCATGAGTCCAACTGGACATTTGTGCCAAATTTGAAGAAGTTCCATCAAAGTGTTACTGAGATATCATGTCCACAAGAATGGGACAGATAGACGGACAGACGGACTGACGGACAACCCAAAAACAATATGTCTCCAGCTCTGACTGCGGCCAGCACGGAGACATAAAAAGGTTATTTGAGGATTATTTTCAGCCACAGATAAAAACAAATCTGCTGCTGAGTGAGTGTTAACTGCAGCAGAACAGTGTGTGTGAAGTTAAACTACATTTCCCATGTTCCCCATAATGACAAAACACCAGTATAATGATGGAGCTCACTTTGTCTGGTGTCACTACACATTTGTTAAATGTTCAAGACTACAACTGACTACAACACACAGACACACACACACACACACACACACACACACACACACACACTCACACACACACACACAGTGGTACTGCATATCAAGAGAAGCTTCCCTTTCCTCTCCATCAGCGTCATCAGTCAGTGTGGCAGCAGATGGACAATATAAATACAACACCTGGGCTCCAGTCTCTCCTTGACCTTGGCAATGGACAGGATGTAGGGGCTGATCTGTCTGGTGATCGTGGTCAGGTAGACGTTCTCCTGCTTCAGCTGCATCAGGTCATGAAGCTGGGCTGCAGTCAGTAAACAAAGGAAATTAAATCAACTTAAATCGATCAATGACATGAGGAACAAGTGTGAATTCATGTTGTCACTGGTGAGGACAAACCTTCATAGATCTCCTGCTCATTAGTAACCCGCTGGAACGTCTCATCCCAGATCTGTGAGGAAATGAAGTAAATAAGCTGATTCTCAGGAAATCAAGCACTGACTCACAGGACAATTTAACAATTGCTGCGTTTATTTTACCTTTTTTCACTCTGCACTCTTAGCAGCCTGTGGGTGAGAGCTGGCGTGTTAGTATGCAGCGAGCTGCGCTGCCTGAGGACAAATGAGACTTTTTAGTTAGAAGTGTCAAAACATGAAGGTACAAGCTGACACACCTCTTCAAACATGACTCTCATAGTTTCCACGGTGGAGTACTGGGCAGTGATCTGGCTGTCAATGTGCAGCGACCTGTCCAGGATCTCGCCCATTTTATCTGTGTTGATGATGGAGTGATGCTTGGTCAGATCTCGGTGCAGCTCCTGGACCTGGTCCTTCAGATTCTGAATCTCTGTCTGGAGCGTCTATAAACACACACACACACACATCTACAGTATAGAAGACATGACACTGAAGAGGTGTTTCAGTGTCTTTACAGCAGCAGAGGTTTGATGGGTGTGCAGACGCCAGGTGAAGTGCATCCAAGCGTGAAAACCTTGTTGCCCACTAGACAGGTTGAAGATGAGTTTCCTGAGGAATTCGTGCTGCGTCACTTTGAGGATCACAGTCTACTATCATGCTTCCCAGGAAGAAAAGTTGCTGCAGCACTTTTAACTAATGTGGCAACAAATACAGGAGATTTATGAATGTTAAGTATGGACAAAACACTCACATTTTATTTTAAAACATGAAGTAATTCCAGTGAATTTATCCCAATGAATATATTCGTTGACTCTACATGACCATTAAAAACAACAAATAACCTCTTTATCTGTAGGTTTGCTCTGGTTCCATAGTAACAGGGAAATAAACACCTTTGAGTTCCTTGCAAATGTGCAATTCACTACACACTTGAAATACCATTCTGAATAAAAGCACAAGGTCACCGCCTGAATTGCAACTGTGAATCTGCTGTAACGCCGGTGACACGCAGCGCTCACCTTGTAGCTGTTCTCATAGTTGCGGCAGTGCTCGGTGAAGGGCGTCTCCCTCCCCTCAGCCAGGAGCACCTTGGTGCAGATGTTGCGGTGGGACGTGGGCCTTCGCCCCAACACAGAGCCCAGGGGCATCTCACTGAGAGATGGGGAGCGGCAGGACATGGAGAGAGGGGACTGGAGCCTAAGGTGAGGGAAGGGGGAAAAAAACATGACTGCCTTTTTTTTCTCGTGTTAATAACTGTGCTTTGACAGTTTTCGCCATCAGCATTACATTACCTGTAGCTAAGCTCCATCTCTTAAACCACAGGAGGGTTAAAGCTTCATATTGAATAAACTGAAACCCATTTTGGTCAATAACACTATTGCTGGCATCAACCTCTACACTCAGCTCTGCTCAGGTTGTATAGATTTTATATAAACATGCATCTATGTGCAGCTCTTCTTCAGGCCTAAAAACTCCTAGTGCAATATTCATTTTTCCCATTTACTGGCTTCCAGAGCTTCTACAGCTGCTATCAGTGGGGAATTATCTGCATACTGTATGAAAACAACACACCTTGATTTCTATTATTGAATGACACTTTCTACTTCACATGCAAGATATACAACTTTGTATACCTTCTCCATGTAGAATAAAATCTCAAAATATTCATTTTTATAGCAGTTTTTATGTAGTTTTCCTCAGTCAGTAAAATATCTGGATGCTTCTCAGTACAGCTACGTCTGCTGCTAAACTGCAGCTCAGAGCTCCACAGTGGTGTCCATCTCTCTGTTATAAGGTGAGTAAATTAAACAAATGTTGACTTGCTGCCTGAGCTGTGTTTCTATTAACTTCATCAAAACTCAGCAGTGGAAGATCAGATGTTTAAAACTAAACAACAGGTAAAGCAAATCAATCAGTTCTGAAAAAGAGTAAAAAAAGAAAACATTCAGTCGTTGTGAAGAGAATCAATGCACTCGACAGAAGCGAGAGCTCGTGCTGTCCGTCAGAGAGCTCGCATCTCTTCACCATCACCTTCGAGAAGTGTGTGAAAGTATGTAGCACGTAGCCTCTCACATTTATCTGGGTTCTACCAGAACCTGGTGCTGGATTCACGCCTGAAGCAGCCCTGAGGTGTGAATGCATCCCTCTCATGTTGCCATATGAATGCTGTCCTCTGAGTATCTGCGCTGTGTCTCTACACAGCCAATTACAGGGTTAGCCAGAACTAAAGCAGCAGCAGTATCAGTATCATGAAAGAACATGTCTGGACAACTTCTGCTCTGTGACATTATGATAAAAACAGGGTCAGTCATCAGGCCATCCACCAGTCCCTGCCCCGCTTGCATCCTGCATTAACGGCTGATAAGTGGTGGGGGGAACCTTTCAGACAGTAAATGAGGGACGTATCAGACACAACAACACTTTCAGTTGCTCTGAGTAACAGGCAGCAGTTTGGACGACCACGCAGTGAGGAGAAGCCTATCTCCCCCTGCGTCTGGGAACTGAAGTACGGAATACGATGTTAAATTGTGGAATCAAGCACATCGTGAAACCACTGTCATCTTTTCATCTTACAGCGGCACCAGTGTAAACAGATATTTGACCAAAACAGCAGACAGCCAGGCTGTGAAAACCACTTCAAAATCGACTTGAACCTTTACTCTAATCACAAATGTTTCAAGACATGCAGCTGGAAAGTTGCAAGTTAAGCCACATGTCATATACTCATGAAACTCCACTGTACGCAAGAGAAGTAGACTGCAATGACTTAAAAATGGTAAAATAGACGGAAATTTACCTGGGGTCTGGTGGGCTCTTACTCCTGCCTTCTTGCCTCTTGTTGATGCAACAGAGGACCTGTCTAAAACGTGTGTCCCCCTCTCCCTGCCATACACATGTCATCCTCGGCATATCTAGCTTCTGTCCTCCCACCAGTGACGCCAATTAAAGACTTTGCCCGTACTAAAGTGGTGACATCAGCGCCCTGGAACAAAGTGGCCCGGCCGCTCCTGTGAGCCAACTTCCAGATGAATCCTGGAGAGTTCTGTGAAAGTATGATAAAAATAGTGCCAGCCGGCCAGGCCGCCAATCCCTGCCCACTTTGCATCTTGCGCTGGCAGGACGCTGAACAAGTTGGAAAGGAGAGTTAGAGTCAGTATGCTGGCATTAGTGGGTGGGCTTGAGGACCTGCGAACAGTTGGGAGACGCTGATGTGGAAAAAAAAAAAAAATCAGGCAGGGGAGGGTGTGTGTGTACGTGGAGTGACGTGAGGCACAGAAAGGACAAAAAGCTTTTCTACTGATGGCTGTTTAAATAAAGATGAATAAAGGTGTTTAAATCAAGTATTAACTGGTGATTTAACACTATCTTTAAAGGAATATACGAAGTTAAAATACTGCATGGCTTTGATTAGATTTTCCCCAGATTGCAAGCAAGTAATAAAACATCTCTATCCAAGAGCTGACAGTCGCGCTCATCCATCCATCTCCTGAATGTTATCTGCCGTGTTCCTGGCCTGACCACAGCAGGACCACAGCTTTCTAAAACAGGATCCACTGCCTCCTTCTCACCCCCCCCCCAACACCAACCCCCGTGCAACAAGGTGACTTATGTAAACATACCAGTGTACAGAGCTAACAGACTGACATAAACTGCCATAGTGGGACTCAGCGTGGCGCCTCCTTTCCTCGCACTGCAGTCATGGCTGTCTACCATCTGTACTTGCAAACCATTTGGGGATTTTCAGTTTGGATGCTTCACAAGCGTGAAATGTTCTGGCCAAACCTTTTGCTTTCTTGGAAGAATCCAAATGATGCCATGGTGATATTCAGGCAGCGAAAGCACACTGTAAAATACAACCTCAAGAGGAAGGGACCAATTAGTCATTACATTCACGATATTTGGCAGCAGGTAAACGATCTTACCTTGTTGCTACACTCGCAGATCCAGCGACAGAGGGAGGGCAGCGCTGCCCCAGCAGCAGTAAGGGCTCGAGACAGCGGGCAAACTCACTTCTGTAGTCTGTGTTGATCTAATGGAAGACAGACACAGATCCAGTCATTTAGTCTTGTATTGATTCAAAAAGAGTTTAGAAAATGTGCACTTATATCTGACATTTTATTCTTGATGGTTTCATCACCACCAACTGAAATAAGAAAAAGAAAAAAAAGGGAAAATAAAGAATGAAAGAAGGAAAATTACAGTCGGGAAGTTCCTGATTCACACCCATTTCTACAGTCAATCCACAATATAATATAGCAACCACATAACATTAGCTATATATATGATATAATAATAACAGACATAATCATCACTATTTTCATTATCATCATTTAGATTAAAAACTGTTCAAAATAAATAAAGAACCATTTCCATTACTATAAAAGAAGAAAGGTCCAAACTCACTTTACTATATCTCTGTGTTTCCTATAACCGTTCAGTTAGTAAAGCAGAAACAAACTGTGATAAATGCTGATTAAATACTGTATCACTTCTCAGTTCATGAGATCTTTTCCATTTACTAACTTCAGTGTTGTCAGCAGCAAAAGCAGTGAAACTGGAAAAAGAAAAATAACAATTTTTGGCAAAATAATCTCAACTCAGGGTCTCTTTACAAGCTTTTTCCTGGGGCTTGGGTTAAGTGGACCTTGAGCTTCTTTCCGCTTCGAATGAGCCATTTTTGAAACCACTTTATCAGTTCTGACGCAGATGATGGCTGTTTTGAATTTTTGTTTTCCTTTCAATAATATATTGGTGACATGCTAAAGCACCATGGTTTCTGCTTCTGCTTTGTGATGTTTTTTACTTGTTTACTGTTGTAAAGATCTCTGGTCATAAGGCTTGTATGTGTATGTTCCATCATAGGTTTTATTACTGTTCCTGTAATTTATGCTGTATCCTTCCATATGTGGTTTTTGTATGTCTTGTTTCTTCTAATGCACAGTGTGTGTCTGGCTAAATCTGGCACCTTTACATCGTATTGACGTGAGCTAATGTGTGTTGTTTCTAATAGATCAATAAATGGATAACGCTCCCTCCCATTAAAAGCCACTAATCTCAGTTTCTTATATGAAAAAATGTTTCTGGGCTTAAGAGCCTCAGACAAAAAAAAAAAAAAACAGCACTAGTGAAACAACCACTCAGTGTTTCGCAGTGGTTTTCATTCTCAGTGTAACCTTTTCCGTCATGATCCAGCTCTGGATCAACACTGTTCCCACTCACTTTGCTGCTCTGCACTGGTCTCAGTCGATGAGGGAGCTTGACAATCCTCTTCAGCCGCTCCATTAGTTGCTGTGTAAGCAAGAACACCCGGGTGTGATTCAGTGACCTGTTTCACCTCGCCGGGACATTACGGACAGCCTCCATTTACAGAGCAGTTGTGTAACTTCTCTCTGGCCGACAAAACTTCCCCAGAATAAACTCTTTGAGATCTTTGTGATAAACAGTAGAATCACTGATAATGAAGTGTCAGCCATAGTGTACAGTCAAGTATACACACAGCATATCAACATTTAACTTTAATTACATTCATTTATGTTGGTTTACAATATTCTGTCTAATTAACTTTTTGACAAATTTTTCCTTCCCACTCCTCATATTTTACCTGTTTGTGTCTCCTATTGCAGTGGAGTAACTCTATAGTCATATTTCAAAAAATATGACATGCAATAATAATAATAATAATAATAATAATAATAATAATAATAATTAACATAATTCCTGGTTTACATTCCTCCAATTGCTGCTGTACTCACGTAGCCCATGTCCAAAAACTCAAACTTGTTGGCTGAGCTGAGGAAGGCCGAACAGGTGACGAGATGAACCTAAAAAACATCCGAGATTAAAAGTTAGATGATGATGTTAAATGACATGACAATCATCCCACAACTAACTGCACACTTAGCTTTCTGTGTGATCATTACCTTCGATAGGCAGCGGTGGAAAGTAACAAGATTTTACTCAGTTAGTTTTGAGATACTTGTACTTTACTTGAGCATCATTTTATGCAACATTAAAACATATGAGAAGCTTATAAAATACAGTGTACCGAGAATTGCTGTGGTTAAAATAGTTGTTCCATACATTTTTTGCTTGTGACGCCTTATTAAAAAAAAAAAAAACAGCATTTAGCTCAGGCTAATTGTGAGGTTTCAGATGTCTGTGAGCTGGTAGCAGTTCCAGCAGTGATTTCCTCTTAAATAGTTTCATTGAAATAAACATTCATGGCTCCAAAATGTTACGTTAGTCAATGTTTTCTGAAAAGTGACACATTTTTTTCTTCTTTCCTTCCCCATTAATCATCTCACGTCCATTCAGATTTAACTGGAGTATTTTAACTTTGTTGCATTTGCACCTTTACTTAGGTGAAGAATCTGATTGGCTCTTATGATCATTTGTGACCAGCTTTGTCTGGTCACTATTTATGAGGTCAGATCTTTATTTTACTCTACCTGGAGGGTTGGTAATAGGGCAGTAAGGTGTGAGAGTTGTTCCTTTAGTGCTTTCTCCTTCTCTTCGTGTTGACTGCAGACACACACACACACAAACACATGAACATGTAACGCTACACCTCTGCTGAAATACACAGAGGATCCAGCTCAGAAGGTGCAACCACAAACAGCACGCTCCATATTTCCAGAAGCTAATCTATCTGTCTTCTCCCGTAACAAACACACAGGCGCAGACACAGGGCCGGACACACAAAGCCTGACATAAATAGCCTTTAAAACCCTTCCGGGAACACAGCCACTGGAGGGCTTCCAGGCAATGGAGAGAGAGAGAGAGGGAGAGAGAGATGGAGGACAGTGGGCACAAAAAATCTCATTAAAGATCACCGCAGAGTGCAACCTGATACACTCACTCACATGCACGGAATTGTTTTCATTCAATCATGGACACGTATACATGGAGCGCACACTGAAAAAGAAAAGTGCCTTTTGGACGCGCAGATTCCTAGAGAAAGTAGAAACCAGGAGAAAAAACAAATTTGACGTCTGTGTATCTTCAAATACAAAAACTTATTTCAGTGATTACTCATTAATCTTCCATGAAATGTAACTGATGTGCAATAATTTGGTTTTGGAGACTAATTAGTTGCACACCTTGGATGACATTAAATCAAACTTTAATGATTCCTGAAGGGATGTTGCACATTTTTTAATTACTTTACTTGTGGGTTAATGCTAAATTAATGGTTTGGGAGGCTCACACAGGCCCTTTATTGCAAGGTAATTTCTACATTGTTTATCACTTTAAAGTCTCGTGACTGCAAAAGTAAACAGCTGCAGTGTTAGTAGCACAGAGATACAAGTTACTCATGTTCAGTAGGCTGCAGCTGGTGCAAAATGTACAGTTCTACAGGTTTTCTACAGCTTGCTGCAGTTGCTGTTATTATCACTATGGACTTGAGAAAGTGTATAGTTTATATACTATAGTAGTCGCATACTAATACTTTTCAGTGGGCTTCATTTTCATTGACTGGATCCAGGCACAAGCTGCCACAGACTGTACCATCTTGAACACTGTAATCCCACAGAAGTGTTTTTTATTCAGAATAATGCTTTGTTGAAAGGAAAATCACCTAAGAAAATGTGCTTGGTGAGGATAAAGATTCTTTCAGAGCGTGCAGGGCGCTGCTATTCATCACCCTGAGTACAATGCAGCAAGATACAAAGGAAACCGTATGAGGTGACCCAGTGACAGCAGGATAATAGCATTGCAATTTAGTAAATATTGAGACATGAGCTTTGTGGCAATAAAAGAACATTTTTATATAAGAACTGTAAATCTTTATATATTTCATTTTACCTCTGAGCTGCTCTCAGAAGAATCTTCTTCCTCTCTGCTAGTTTCTCCTGTAAGATAAGAGCAGAGAAAAAGCCCCTTTTATTCCTTACACTGATGTGAAAATGGCCTTGAGCTCTTAATTCCTAATGAATTTTCAAGACTGTGTAAAGAAAATAGGTGTAAATTCCACATTGTGGTGACTCCTCTGTTGGGTTTTTTCATTATTCAAAGAAAAATACACTCTTCCCCTCACAATTAGGTTAACAGAGACATCCAGTGGCCAAGCAGTGGTAAAGGTGTCAAAGGGAGCAACTTACACTGCACACTAGTGTCAGCTGTTTGTTTTGGTTCGGGAAAACATGAGGAGTGTATTTATACGCACATCACATGTAGGTGCGAGACTATTGGAGATCAGCGAAGATAAAAAGAGAAAAGTCAATTAGATGGAGTTATATTTTGGGTGCAGCTTCTTGTTGATAGCCATCCAGCGTCTCAGTGAGTGTGTTAAGGAAAATATGATGCATACAAGTGAAGTTTTTCCGGTGAAATATGTTTTAATGCTTTTGGGTTTGGGATATTTTTGATAGATTTGATTTATTATTATCTCAGTACTTCGCTGTTTGGGATTGATGCATTTTGCTTGGGTATTTATTGGGTTAATAATTGTTCTGGGATGTTTATCCCCTGGGCGGGTAGGATAATTAACCACACCTATCATCATAGTCGTTATCAGCCTATTGGTATATCCTGTTTATGGATGTAGTCGTCATTTTGACTTGGGACCTACTGGGACTCAAACGTCATCCAGTTAAATACATTTTTGCTTTGGAGTCAACGTGCAGGTGTCACTCAAACAACATTTGAGGGAAACACATCACATCAGGATCATTATATGACCTGCAAGCTGTTGAACAGACTGCAGATTGCACTCTCTTCTTCCTCCACATTCAGACACACTTCTCCTATCATGGCTCTCAGCAGGACGATTGCCTCTCGAGCCGAAGTCTGCAGCTCCTTCACCACCTGCAGGGGGAGGAGGAGGCTCACTGTCAGTGAAGGGTGGTGGTGCCTTATTTAACTGAAATGAATTTTTCATTACAAGCTTTATCACAACTTCAAGCTCAAGGACATAGTTATTTTAGCTGAGGCTACTTAACTGTACAAATATACAGATTAAAGCTGATTGAGATTTGAGATTTTTATTTCAATGTTTTTTTTGCAGGGTTTTAGGCAGAGCACGTAGAGCAGGAACCCAAACCCACACCTGCTCTTGTGAATATGTCATCATTTTGTTGCTAACATCACAATATAATCATACACTTTAAAACTGCCAAGCTTTCCTTGGCAGGACTAAAATAATAATAATAATAACAATAATAAAATATTGTTCTTAAAAACAACAAGTTTACATGTGTATATATTCAAATTACAAAACTAATTTTGAGTGCACCTACATTGCACCTCACAATGTCTTTGCCATGGCTGAGTGCCTGAATTATTTATAATGCTAAATTGTTTCCTTGAGTGTTATAAATATGTAGATGAATAGACAGGACTCTCTCACCAGCACAGCCTGGTCCAACATCTCACAGCCCTGCATGTAAGCCGTTTCAATATCAATGCAGTGAGTGCGACTCTCCCTGAGGTAAACAAACAACACTGGATTTAATGTGGAGAGGGGAGGAGAGGAGAGGAGAAGAGACAAGACCAGAAGAGACAAGGAGAGGAAAGTAGAGGAGAGGAGAGGAGGGGAGGAAAGGAGATAGGGGAGAGGAGAGGACAGAAGAGGACAGGAAAGGAGACAAGAGGAAAGGAGAGGGGAGGAGAGGAGAGAAGAGGTGAGGAGACAAGGAGAGGAAAGGAGAGAAAAGGAGAGGAAAGGAGAGGAGAGGGGAGGAGACAAGAAGAGGAGAGGAGAGGAGAGGAAAGGACACAAGAAGAGAGAAGAGGGGACAAGGAGAGGAAAGTAGAGGGGAGAAGAGAGGACGGGAGAGGAGACAAGAAGAGCAGTGAAAAGAAGAGAAGAGGAGAGGAGATAGAAGAGAGGAGAGGAGACAAGGAGAGGAAAGGAGAAGAAAGTAGAGGAGAGGAGAGGACAGGAGAGGAGGGAAGAGAGAGAAGAGAAGAGAACTTCTGACAGTCACACGTTGTAGTGGATTCACTCACACTTGCATGTCTCTGAAACACTTGATACAAAGCATCGACTTATTCTCCGTAGAGAACAGGATGTAGGGCTCCTCGTGGAGAGCTGTGGAGACACAGACGTCATCAAACAGGCTTCAGAAATCAAACACAGGTTGGTTGACAAAACCAAGTTTACCACCATTCATCGAACTTCCATGAATTACCCACCACATTGCTTTTGTATGAGAATATGATTAATATGTAGCCCAAGAGATTCAAGCAGAGAACAGGAGGGACTGCGGTTCTTATGAGCAACACTGTGTAATCAAGCCTTGTTGGCCTGTATTTCTTTGGGAGTAAATTACAGGCGGCACTCACAGCACTTCCTGTGTTTGGCTTTAGTGCGTTTGGCCAAGGACACAATCTCATGGTGAGAAAACATTCTGGCCTTATGAGTCAGCTCCCTGCAGGTGCTGCACAGTGGTTGGCTGCAAGTGTTACAGAAGTACATCATCCCTGTGTCCTGTACAGAAAAAAAGAATAAAACATGCAATTATAATTTTTATTGTTTAATTCTACACAGGGCAAAAAAAATGTCTTCAAGCCACTATGTATAGAATATCTGGCAGCACAGAATCTGCACATTTGAGGTGAATGAATAGAGGGCACCATTTTTTTTTACCAGGATTATCTAATTTCTCTACAAACAAAAAGATGCCACCAGAAATAATTTAACTGACATTAAAATCACATAAAGAAAATTCCACTGATTGTGGCTTTAGCATTGTGTCGACAAAAAGCTGGATTTATCCCCCTTTAAGCTTATGTTTCTCTTTTATGTCTTCAGACATAAAGAAATACAGGACTCATGTGCTCTCTGTATTACTGATATGGTCTTTAATATTTGGGCTTTTTCACTTCCTCTGTGTTACTGAGAGTCACCAACATTTAGTGGTAAAGCTTTATTTTGAATGTCCGTGTGATGCCTAAATATTCTTTCAGCTTTACACTGAGCCAAGGGTTTTAGTACCTTTTTGTTACTTTCCTGGTCACAGTTGGCACACTGGACGGTCTCCTCAGTGTCGGCATTGTTGTCAACAAGGAACTTCAGCAGACGGTCTTCTGGTGGGAGGGCGTTATTCCCTTTTACTATGGATGGATATCTGTGGCAAAGGACACAGTGTCGGACAGCTTGGGTGACATTTAGAGAAAATCATGACATTTATGTTGGGACTATCCAGAAAAGTAATCTGATGCAAAATAAAGAATGACAGTGAAGTGAAGAGAGGAGCTCCTGTTCTACTGATTTTGTTGTACAATGCTAAAAGCCTGCAACCTTGTTTATTTATTTAGAGATACTAAATAAAAATTGATCACCACACCTGCACACAGGTGATCAGTTGTGTGTAGACAAAAAAAAGTCTACACACAACTCACTAACATTCCCACAAAGTTCATGAGTATAAATCCAGCAACACATTTAAAAAGGAAAAAGAAACTAGTAGCAATAACAATCAAGAAAACTCAAGTATAACAAAATCCGTCTAATCATTCAGCATTATAATCACAACTGATTGAATCTCCAAGGCCTCACAACTGAATAAATTCTAAATGTAAGGAGAAAACACAATATGTACCAGCTTATATGTATATACCCTTACAGATGAAAAAGCAATTTAAAGTGCTGTAACTGAAACATAAAAGGCATCAAAAAACACAAGGCGATAAAAACAAAAATACATACACATTTAAAAGTGTCAAATAAAATAGAAAAACAAATATAAAAAATAAAAAACAGTTAGTTACAGCGCATCTATAATGCAATGCAAAGTATGAATAAATAATCCTCTAAAATAGCCTTAAATATAATTTGAAAACCCTGTCTAGTCGCCCTGCCTGCAGCAGAAACTCCGGGATAGTTTTGTGCAGTACCGCCACAAAGCGGAGGGGGCAGCAGGAGCTTCCTGCATCCCGCCGACCAACGAAGAAGAAGATGCGGAAGAAGCTGTACAACATGATGAAACCAAACGTGTCCCGACGGTAGGGCTCGACGTTAGTTTTCTAGAAAGTTCCAGCACAATACATCTTTGAACGAGCGGCGACAGTGCGTCTTAACAGTTTGACCACGGTGGGAAACATATTCGACCTTCAAAATGTCTGTTATCTCCGAGGAAAATGTCCGAGGCGGGAGCCTTTTCAAGGATATCAGCGCCGACGACGAAGACTGGCAGCCCACCGTGATCGAGAGTCTGTGCATGAACTGCTACCAGAACGGCTCGACTCGCTTGCTCCTCACCAGAATACCTTTCTTTAAAGAAATCATCGTCAGCTCTTTCAGCTGCGGCAACTGCGGCTGGTCGAACACTGAAATCCAGTCTGCAGGCCGGATCCAGGACCAAGGCGTCTGCTACACACTGAGAGTCAAAACAAAGCAGGACTTGAACCGGGAGGTTGTGAAGGCAGACAGCGCGACCACCAGGATCCCTGAGCTGGATTTTGAAATCCCTCCCTTCACCCAGAAAGGCTCACTTTCTACCATTGAGGGTCTCCTAGACCGAGCAGTTGCCGGGCTGGAGCAGGACCAGCCTGTCAGACGAGCCACTGACCCAGAGGTGGCTGACAAAATAGAGGAATTCACCCAGAAGCTGAGGAAGCTCAAGGATGTTGAAAGTGAATTCACTCTGGTGATTGAGGATCCGTCCGGCAACAGCTTTGTGGAGAATCCATTCGCGCCTCAGAGAGATGAGGCTCTCGCTGTGTCCAGGTTCAAGCGGACGGTCCAGCAGGATATGCAGCTGGGACTCAGGGCTGATGATGATGTGGAAGAGGAACCAGCAGGCAACGACCTGGAGACCATGAGAAATGAGGTTCTGGTCTTCAACACTAACTGCCCAGAATGCAACGCTCCGGCCTCGACCAACATGAAGCTGGTGCAGATCCCTCACTTCAAAGAGGTCGTCATCATGGCCACCAACTGCGACAGCTGCGGCCACCGGACCAATGAGGTGAAATCAGGTGGAGCCACGGAGGAGCTCGGCACCAAGATCTCCCTGCACATCACCGACCCTTCAGACATGACCCGAGATGTGCTCAAGTCGGAGACGTGCTCCGTCATCATCCCGGAGCTGGAGTTTGAGCTGGGGATGGCAGCTCTGGGCGGGAAGTTCACCACCCTGGAGGGGCTGCTGAAAGACATCAAAGACCTGATCGTCTCCAAAAACCCCTTCATCTGCGGCGACAGCGGCACCTCGGATCGGGTGCAGAGGCTGAATGAGTTCGGAGAGAAGATAGACAAGGTCATCGCTGGAGAAATGAACGCCCATATCGTCCTGGATGACCCGGCGGGCAACAGCTACCTGCAGAATGTGTACGCCCCAGAGCCTGATCCTGAGATGACTGTGGAGAAGTACACCCGCTCGTTTGAGCAGAACGAAGACCTCGGTCTGAATGACATGAAGACTGAGGGGTACCAGGAGGAGAACTGAACCGCCAGCAGAAAGGACTCGATCATGTCTCGATCAGATCTTGACATAAACCCAGTGTAATTACATTGCTCCATATTTTCTGTCATTTTCATACACTTTTAGTTAAACGCTGGCTGATTGGTTGTACCCATCCATATGTTAATCAGCGAGAGAAATCCTCAGTTATCTAAATTAAAGTTATCTACAGTGAAATAAATTAAATATAAAATCACTTAACTAAAGAAACCTGATTTGTATAACAACACAGAGATGATGCTCTTACTAAAGATAAACCTGGTGTTTATTGTATTCTTGTGACCACCCAGAAGATGGCGCTGTTATCTTTCATTAAAAATGTTTTCTGTCAGTGGACCACACACTGTGTGACAAATTAATCTTTTTACACACCTGCGAGCATGACATCATCTAAATAAAGCGATATCTAAATTGATAGTTAAGCCGTGCTCTTTGATTTGGCAGATGTTGACAGACAACACGTTTGGGTTACTGTTGTATTTATATTCAAATAGTAATTTTCTGCACTAATCTGCATAATTAGTCTGAAAAACTGCCAGAATCTCTACTGTATTATGAACAGATTGACTGAATTAAATGCTTCTGAATTGTTGGTGCGTTCATAGATTTACGGGACAGTTTCTAAAGGATTGTTTTTTGTGTAATTAAAATCTAAGTCTGCAACTAAGTATTGTTTTCAGTTTTAAGGAACCTTTTTGAACGTGAAATGCCATGAAATAGTGAAAAATGCCTATAATTTTTCAGATGCCAAGGTGGCATATTCAGAGTCCCCATTTTGTTCTAACTATTAGTCCAAACTCAAAAGATTCAGTTTACTAACAAGTGTGACAAAAAGAAGTATCAAATCTTTACATTGAAGAGGTGAGAGCCAGAGAATATTTTTGCTGGATGGCCTGACTGAACTGGTAGTTAAATAGGTTCTGACTAATTTTCTGTTGATGAATCAACAAATCATTTCTCCCCTGTTAACTATTAGATTAAACATAATCTTAACTAGTCCTCATTTAGAGAGATGGAGAGTTATAAATCAATCAAAAAAAAAAAAACCCAAAACATTTAATCTCAGGCTGAGGAGGACAACATGCAATATCTAGTGGGGTTTTTTTCCACATTGGCCCCATTTGCACAGACCTATTTGATTATTATTGACTAATATGCTGTTTGCCTCATTTTGATTCAGTTGCAGTGACGCAAACCCCCATCCCTCCTGTCTCTATGCTGTCCATGCAAGTTTTATCTAGTTTTCATAGCAACGGACATCTATTGTGTTCTACTAATAGCAGAGTAGTGAATTCCTAGATTACATGGTTCTTGAGTGAGCAGCTGTCAGAAGGCTGCTGCTGCTGATGGAAATAGTAGCTGCCAGGCAGTGGGCCCCTGCAGCCTGAGCCCAGACAGCAGAGCTCGGTGGCTCTGTGCCTACTGGGTTATTTTCAAAGAAAAACAGTGACTGTCTCCTTTTCCCCCCTCATTTCCCATCACTTTAAGCTATTAATAAAAACACTGTTAACTGTATAACTTTCACTTACGCTGCTGACAAGCACAGAAGAAGAACCTCAGATAGCTATAAGAGATCATATCTGAGGAACCTTATATGAACAGCTGAGAATAATGGAGTGACATCAGAGCTCATCCTCAACATTTGATTCTCAGATGTTTTTGTCCACACACAAGAGAAAGAAAAAATGTGGGTCAAGTTGTATCTGACACAACAGAAAAGAATTATTATATAATCACCCTACAGAGGAGGTCAATATCTATACACCCCTGTGTGCTTTGAAGGGTACAGTTAATACTGTAGACCTGAAGGTGACTAAACCACAGGTCATTCCTTAATAGGGGATAAAATGGATTTGTATCATGTGACTGCTTTTGATTGCCCTAAGCTGCTGGCACTGGCGCCAAATGCCAGTATGCTTTGTTTGCTGTGTGACTGGTCTTAATGGAACTTTCTGGCCCTGCGAAGTGTTTGGGCCAAGGGCTAAATCAGAGACTGGGACGACCCTGCAGCTGTTCCAGCCACTCAGTCCTGCCCTAACTACCCAGGCCAGCAATGGATCACTGAGCAGCCCCCTAAAACCTAAACAGAGTGACTTGAAGCTCTCTGAAACCAATGGGATTCTCCTCAAATCTCCTGAATGAACCAAACCAATCTACTAATCAACTTATGCGGAACGAATCCCTTTGAGCAATGCTGCCCAAAACTGGGGCTTGTGGGAAAAATTTGGCTTCTCACACAAAAATTATGACCCTCCGTGGGGTTTCAAGGAGCAAAATGATATTTTACTAGGAAGTTAAACTGCTTAATCATGTTTGAGCAGTTTGAGATCACCAGCTCATTATACAGCATCACCAAATTTCCACATAATAAAAGCTGTGGGAGGTTGTAGTTCAAATTCAGTGTGCCTGTAGTCCAGCAAAACAGTCAGAGATTGACCTTTGGCCTCCGTATTGTCAGTTTGTTTGGGGATCTCCGGCTTAGAAACACAGTTGTAACGTCTAGGCTCAGATATCCTAATCAGACACCAGAACACCATGTTCAGCTTCCATTTTCAGTTCAGAAACTTGATTGAAACCTTCATATTTTTGAGGGTTTTTTTAAAACTTATTGTTAACATATAAAGTGTTTTCTGTGGAACGTTAAAATAGACAAAAAGCCTCAGATCAAAGTGTCGGTCTATATTGCAATCGCATTGTGGAGATAAAGAACATGGATTTAGGTTCTCCAGAAATTAAAGAGACTTTTACATTGCTCTCAAGATTGACAATCTATATGCAGCTTGAATTGGTCCTGATCAAGCTCACAGTGCTATCTCTTACCCACAGAGGGGGCAGGTGAGACGGCTGTCATTGGTCCGGCCTCGTAGGCAGCGGGCACAGAAGATGTGGTAGCAGTCCAGCAGACATGGGGACTGGTACTGCTCATGACACAGGTGACACATCAGGGGGTGGACGTTAGTACAATCCACATTATACTGACTGTCCAAATTGGTGAAGATTCCTCCTGCCATCTGTAAACAGAGTGTGTGCATAAGAAAAGACTGTGGGTGTATCACATGATTGAAAATTTATCACAAGTAAACTAAAAAGCGTTAGCATATGTTACGGTATTGAATAAAAGTCCAAATATTCCAATAACTATAAGAGAGGTTTAGCCAACAGTGATATGAAACACTTTAATCAAGACAGTCAGATATTAATGAACAAGATGAATTTTTTTTTTCATTTACCTTGTCGGATATGTAACACGTGCCCAGATCTTCAGTGACAACACACAATCCACGGATGGCTAAAAAAAAAACACGCTTATAATAAGACTTTATCAACACTGAAATTATATTCAGCTAACAAAACCTATTGTAAATGCAGCAGGAAGGTCTGCAGAAAGCACAGAGAGCCACTGTCTTACCTTTCAGTGGTGCTATCAGCTACCCCCTGCAGGAATGACAGCAATGCAGAAACTCTTCAATAGTAGGCCGAAGGGGTCCCTCTGCCAGGCAGCTGACAGCACACACATAATGCCAGCCCCCACGTGTTGTCAAAGTGCAAAAGGGACATTTAATATTGGTGTCCCATAAAGTTTTTCTATTGCTGTAAATGCAGTTCTCCTATTTCTAATGTCATATTATATTATATTACTCTTATCACATCTTGGACACCACAGCAGGCTGACTGGAGAGAAAGGGCTGGGAATTACAGCAGCGCAAATCACTGAATGGAATACTTTCATTTTGTCATATAGAGCTTTATTTTGAAGGTCTTTGTAAGGCTTGTTTTAGAAAAGTGCTATTTATTGAAAGTAACTATGCAATTTGGTGTTAAGAAGTGCTAAGTGTAAATTCAAGTAAACATTCGTTCATTTTTCTTTTATTATAGGAATGTCTATTCTAAACACATCTTGGCTTTATCTTTCAAGTTGTCAAATATCTTTTTTTTTTTTCTGCTGTGATGTGACTCCCAAGGTTAAGATAACAGTTAAAAGAAAATATTAACTGGTCACTGTTATCCCTTTAATTAGCTCACATTCACACAATTCTTACCAAAAATGTATAAGAAACTATTAGGAAATAAGGATGGAAAATAAACCATGAGCAAATAATCTTGACTCAAGATCCACTTACTAGTTTTTTCAGAAACTCATGGTCTTCATCAGCTGATTGTCATGGGGATGGCCCAGTTGTTTAATATCAGTCAAATATGATCCATTTGTTGGACACATGTTTTGCTATTGTTATATCTGTAATATTTACACTGAATAAAGCTCATACACATATGTCAATCATTGTTGAAAGCGCAGCTAATTTTTGTGAAAAACTATCTTAACCCTCAGGTTGATAAATTACTGACTGAGTAAATAATAACATGTCGATAATTGTTAGCCTATTAATTGTAAGAGATAATTATCATATTTCTTTTTTTTTTTTTAAGATATCCAGTTTGATATATCTAGCATGTACGCACCTGAAGAGTTAGGCTAAATAATGTAACTGCTCCAAAACAATTTCTTAATCGATCGCAGAAACCTCGATGAGACTGCAGGGATGCGATCGATGTTGCAGCCGGGTATTATACGTCCTGCGCAACCTTTCCCCTTCCTTTCTGCTGAATGTGTCAACCATGGCCCCGATTGTGAGTAGAGAAAAGATCAAATAAACTGCATACAGACGACATATTGTAGCTTGTCTTTTGCACTGGCAGAAGTGTATATAATCTGTGGCTATAAATATATAAGTCCCCGCGGGTTTGAGCCTTTTATTTAGACTTGTTTACTGTGTCGGCGAACACCACGTTGGGCTAACTGTCAGTGCTAACGTTAGCTAGCAGCAGTAACGTGAAAATTGTGTCGCAAAGTGTTATTGGTAAAACAAAATGTAGAGGCGGCTAACCACATAGGATATCTTGACAAAACTGTCATATCATTTTAACGCTTCCTTCAGCAGTTTTGAAGTTAAACATGACAGGATTTGTGTGGGTTTGACTAACCTTTATGTGACGTCTGTGCCAGAAGAAGCAGGTTGTCAAGAAGCAGGGTGGAAAGAGGAAGAAGCAGATCCTGAAGTTCACCCTGGACTGCACTCACCCTGTCGAAGATGGCATCATGGATGCTGCCAACTTTGTGAGTAGAGCAGTTCAGACATAAGTGACATGTTGTTAAACAGTGTGCAGCAGCTGTTAGACTCGACCCCTGAGTGTCAAGCTCTGCTGTCAAATCAGCGGGATCAATCCACACTCATGGTGATTACAGTCACAGTCCGTTACGTAGAAAAATGCTATAATCCAATGTGGGTTTGAATGGAAACAAACGGGGTGTCAACCACAATGTGCCACCTTCCAGTTCTTGTTAGAAACTCTCATTGTAACATCACACAGTTTGTTTTGAGACCACCTGAATCTGTTGTTGTGTGTGACTTCCTGCGTCCCCTGCACCTCCAGGAGCAGTACCTCCAGGAGCGCATCAAGGTGAACGGCAAGGCTGGAAACCTTGGTGGCGGTGTGGTGTCCATTGAGAGGAGCAAGAGCAAAATTGCTGTGAACTCCGAAGTTCCCTTCTCAAAGAGGTACAAAATATATTGCAACTCTTGTCTGTCATGCTATATTACCTGATGGAAATTATGTTTTTGTACAGTTGTGCAGGGAATGCTAGAGAGTCTCAACCACCGCTCCGTGCAGTGCTCGCTACCAGAGACGAGCACAGATGTGTTCACTTTGAAGAAGTGTTTGCACAAGTCTCCCAAAGCAGCTTAGTAATCAGTTTTATTTTTGTGTGTAAGAGAGAATGCAATATCCCGCTGAAGAACGTAATATCTGGGAAAGTGATTTTCATTTACTATCATCGATATTTCAGCAGCAGTTACGTAACAGACCACTTGACAAAAACGAGAAGACACCGAACAAATACGGCTTTATTTGCTCGATTACAAATTATGGTGATACTTTTCTCAAAATGTCCTCTGAGAACTAACTCTTGCAGACTTAAAATGAGGCTGTAAAAGGTTTGCGGTTTACCACATAGCTGTTTAACTTCCACCTCTGAAGAAGCAGGCTGGCTGCTTGAATATTGTTCCTTTAATACAGGAAACAACTATTCTGAAAAATAGTGAGTTTCAGCATTGATGGAGTAAGTGTGGTTTTGACTGAGGCTTTGTGGGTGTTTTCAAGCTTGGTCTCTATTGTGGTCTCTACTACTCTACTGTGAAGTAAGCACATCACAGTACTGAATCATGCATTTGTAAATGGACTGACACTAATTATTAATGGTCTGACGTGGTCAATGACAGGGATACTGTTGCGATTTAATCCTGAATAGCTGGATGATTTGTATTGGCTGCTACAGAACTCCTGTCAGGGAGCACTAAGTCACAGGTGGGTTCTTTACTTTGTTGAAAGGTGGTAATGTAAATACATAAGCTGCACAAATTATAGGAGTTTATCATCTCTGACATCTGTACAGACAATGGACTGTAACATAAGTAAAAAAGACGCTTCTGGGATTTATGATGCGTAATTTATGTAACTGATGCATGTAATTGGCGCAGCTGGCAACCAAACACAATGTAAACCACACAGTCTCTGTAATCTGAGGAATTTACTATAGATAACCTAAAGTAAATCTGTCAGTGCTGTATATTAATCAATTAGAGTTTTCCTTCTGTCCGTCATAGTGAGTTGCATGGAAACTGTCTCGAAAGTTTCCATAATTGTCTCTGTTACTCAGCCATTTACTTTTAGCCATTGAAAATTGGAGGTTAAGGGTCAGTTCAACCAAATATTCATAGCCAAACAATTTTTTTTTTCTGCTCTTCTTACACAAGTTTTTTTGAGAAATCATTAGCATTAAAGATGTTTTCAGCAGGAACTACTTGTTTACTTAAAAAGCAAATGTATACAGTACATGCACTCTGTGGCCTCTTTATACACCTGTAAAATCTTTGCGAAGTGAATAATGTCCATTTGTGTTTTTTAATAAAATGTGTAATTCAATTAAATGTTCATTATTGAGGTCATGGTTAAATGTGATGGTGTACCTTATATTTAAAGGTGTTTTTTAAGTTCTGTCCTTCATATTTACACAGTTTTATATGTGTATAATATATTTCTAATATGATTGTTTGTTATATGATATAATCATATTAGAAAAACACTTGTGAATATTATGCATTATCCAGTACGCCACCAACACTAACTGTGACCTAACACACCTCTAATACAGTGTAAAACAGTGTAATAAAAACTAAACTTCACAGGCAAAATGAAAGTAGACTTGATATCAGAACAGAGTTGTATTGGATTGCATTAGATTGAACAGGTGTACCTAATGAAATGGCTGCTCAGTGTATTGAAGCCTTTTTTCAATTTGGTATACCATTAGAAAAACATAATAATAATAATAATAATAATAATAATAATGATATAGATGATACACACACACACACACAGAGCACCTATATTATTATTATTAAATCTCCCTCTCACCCCTCCTGGCGTCTTCCTCGAGCTCGGGTCCTCTACCTGAGGGAGTTTGAGGGTTCTGTGCAGTATCTGAGCTGTTCCTAGAACTGCGCTCTTCTGGACACAGACCTCAGACTTTGTACCTGGAATCTGCTGGAGCCATTCCCCCAGTTTGGGGGTGACAACGCCAAGTGCTCCAATTACCACTGTTGCCTTTACTCTCTTACTCTCTAGCTCCTCTTTCAGCCCTTGGTATTTCTCGAGCTTCTCGTGTTCCTTCTTCTTGATATAGAAACACTTTTCAAAAACAAGTTCACAAAGAGCTTTGCAGACATGAGAGATTAAAACAAGAAGATGAACATGTAAAAATATGTAAATAAAACCAATAAGTAAACTAGAATGACTGAATTAAAAGGCAATATAAAAGTTGTTAAAAGCTAATCTATAAAAATAACTCTGTAGTAAAGATTTAAAAGAGGACACTGAAGTAGTTTATCTAATTTCCAGGCGAGGGCTGTTCCAGAGTTTAGGACCCCCTGATGCGCAACAATAGATAAATATGATCATATTTTCTAGGTCGTGTGAGAACCCTGGCAGCAGTGTTTTGAATGAGCTGGAGTCATTCTATTGATTTCTGGGGCAGGCTAGCGACTTGGAATTAAAGAAAAGATCTGATCCTATCAATACTCCAGAGCTGACGGATGGCAGTCTGTGTTATGTCAAGGAAATGAGAAGAAAAGTTTAGGAATCAGAATCAGAATCAACTCTAGATCTGAATTTGGAAATATGTGTTTGCATGAAGTGAAAAAGAGTACAGATGGATACTTCAGTGAGATTGAGTTAGGAACACCACCACCAGAGGGTGTCTTTACCATTTTGATGCTTAAATGGAGCACTTGATATTACCAGTGGAAAAGGTAACTGGGAGACGTTGGTATTAGTGTATTAATGTAATGTACGAAACCGTAGTGTCAGCTAGATCTGTCATCAAATTACTGGAATTTGTTGACATACATTATGCTATTTGTGAGTCAAATAATATATTTTTTAAATTACATAAGTCTTGATTAAGTGCATTTGAGGTCAAAGTAGTCACTACATTAAACGGTCATGTGTGTATGTTTGACATTTTCAACACCCACTTGTTCATTCAAGCGTATTAAAAGAAATGGAGAGGTTATGCAAACAGTCCTGGGTGCAGGTTCCCAATGAATATGTTAAAAAAAAAAAAAAAAAAAAATATCAATTGCATATTATACACTAAAAGGTTTGTGCTGTTTGCCCCTTTCCCCTTCTCCCCATCAGGTACCTGAAATATCTCACCAAGAAGTATCTGAAAAAGAACAACCTCAGGGACTGGTTGCGGGTTGTGGCCAACACCAAGGAGAGCTATGAGCTGCGCTACTTCCAGATCAACCAGGATGAGGAGGAGGAGGAAGAAGATTAAACCTGAGACCACTTTTAATAAAATTTTCCAAAGAGTAGAAAACAAGTGTCTTTTTTGCTTCTTTTTTTTTAGCATATTGTTTTTAGTTTGCTTTCTGGGCATCACATACAACTGTGCGACACCAAAGCACATGCCAGAGCTATGAACATAACACTGTATGCTTTGCTCTGTTGTAATAGTTGTTTTTTTTATTCTTATAATTTAGATGCACAATTAAAAACATCCAAATGAAGCAGGCATCTACCAGTACATTTGAACTATCCATTAAATTTTTTATTTTTTTTTGCTTCTTTAATACTTTTTATTTTTGCTCCCTTTATCTGAATTGGGATGTTCGAGAAAATTATTTTCATTTGCTTTTGTGCCCTTTGTGCAGAAATCAGCACCGGTAAAGCTAATTACATGAAAATAAAATGTAAATGTAGGCAAGTGCACTATGCCATTAGCCAAAAAGAGATGAAGGAAACTATTAAGCTGGATATACATAGAAAATAGACAATACAATGAAATGAAACCTCCGCTGCAGCATGCACAGTGGATGTGCACTCACAGCCCTTGATTTGTGTACTTTAACACACTAAATGAGGCTGAAAGCTGTGCTCTTTGTGGTGAGCTCTCTGTGGGGCATCCCATGTTGCAGCTGTGGTAACCTTGACAACAGTGAGACCACTGGCAGTCAGGACTCCTCTCAGCATGCAGTCATTAGGTCAGGTTTCTTTATTATCTGAGGAGAAAAAAAAAAAAAAAAAAAGCGCAAGTTTGCAAAACGAAGGAAAGAATTGTGAGACTGGTTATTTCTGCCGCAGGTTTTATGCGTTAATTAAAAGTGAGAATAAAACCATAAAAATATTAATTGGCATAAATATTTTCCACTTCACAAGACAATAAGAAACTGTTTTTTCTCCCCCCCCTCCTCCTCCTCCTCTGCAAACAGACTTTATATTTAGAGTAAAGGTTGTAGTGAATCGTGAGGCAGCTGTGCGGGAAAGCAGCAGAAGTTTCTGTCTCCATTCCCCGGACTTTGAGGGGAGCGGGCGGGCGCCGGGCGCGGAGAGTGTCCGCCGATCCGCGGCGCATGGCGATGCCGCACGGCGTGTGTGGGTTTTTTTTTTTTTTTTTTTTTTTTTTTTTTTTGCACACTACTAGTTGAAGTGGTAACTAGGAGAGCATGACTAACTAGTTGTGGGTGAAATTATGGGATGCATCGTCATGGCAACAGACCAGACGTCACAATCTGGGCATGTGTGTTCCATTTTTGTCTTTCTTATTTTTCAGACTGGAAGACCTGGATAGAGAACAGTGGAAAAAAAAAAAATGATTTTTATTTTTTTTTTAACTCCCGGAGAGAAAGCCCGAGATTCATAGCCTTAAAAAAAAAAAAAAAAAAAAAATTAAAAATTAACTGAGCGACGAATACATTTCTTTTTGGGTGAAGAAAGAGACTGGGCTGCGGCGTCTGGAGGGTTAACTTTCAGTATTCTCAGCCTAAAAGGGGTTTGGGGGCTATGAGATAAAGATGCCGGGGTCGCTGAGTAATGAAGACGAGGGACAGGACGACATGGATTTTGAAGACGATATGCCAGGTGAGGGAAAGGGGGGAGGCGGGGTGTCCTTCAGATTATTTTGCGCCGCTACGCCTTGAATGCGGGGAAAAGGGCTTGTCCTGCGTTCCTGAGACCAGAGAGGAGGAGGAGGGGTGGGGTGCAATAAGCAGAGTCATGCTATTATGGTTTTTTTTTTTTTTTTTCTGCACGACCTAGTGTCTTTAAGGTGGGAACAGGTTTTGGGATTCGCCTCCGGCTGTCCTCACATCCAGCCTGGTGTCGGGGCCAGATGAAAACCCTGCTGCATGGTTTCTGTGGGCTGTGTGTGTTTTTTCCCCTTTCACGGGCTGCATGCATGCGTGTGCGAGTGAATGGCTTTACCTCAAGTCCAAAGGCACAAGTTTGGGTCAGAGAGGCCGTGACAGCTGATTCGGTGCTGCGATGCTTTTCTGTCCTGCTCTGTTAGTGCGTGTGCGTGTGCGTTTAAGTAGAAATGGGCAACGGTGACAACATCCGTGTTCATTTTGTAGAAGATGCGCCGCTGTCTTCACTAGTGATCAGGAGGCTGCTCCAACTTTCCGTGATCTCCAGCACTGCATGGCCGCAGAGGGCTGGAAACCACGTGTATTCCACAGTAAACAGGTCCTGAGCGCCGTGGATGGCCGTGGCTGGGTCACCACCATCCCTTCATCTCTAACCCACAGTCTTGACATGCAGCTCACAGAGTCCACATGGCGACTTCATGCAAGCCACATCTGGGCATTATTTCTTGTGGCTGGAAAATTAATCTGTCAGCCACTTTGACAACAAACCAGTTGTTGTCCATTTGTCATTTTCTCTCCTTAGAATTGAAGATTCCTTAATTAATGCCCTGTAGATGTCTTTTGGGTAATAAGCTTGTCAGACAGAGTTAGGGGAATCCCGGTCACAGTGGTTTGTTGTCTACATGATGTTTTCCTAATTGTATAAAATGAAAGATTTCATGACTGCTGCATGATGACTTTTGCTCCTCCAGATGAACCAGTGATGGGATTAGCTGTGGGCCATGGCTGTATGACACATACTTAAACTGCTAACTGGGGTGTCTGTCATGTGCAGTCGGGAGCCAGTTTAATCAAAATCTGTCTCAGCCAAACCAAGTCCTAATTTGAACTTGTCTCCTGATCCGACATGTTGGGGGCTGAGGTGCATCACTGTTGCACATGTTCTGGGCAGAAAAGGCAGAATACACACAGAAAAAGGCAGACACACTGTATCATGTAACATTTTTTGTCCAGTGCAGCAAATACACTGACATATTTACATATTTATATATTTTTTATCTACCCCTTGCAGCTTGCTTGGAGCATTAGCTTATTTGATGGTTTGATGTCAAGGGCAAGACTCAAAAGATGCTGCTCTGCCCTCTATTTCACTTTCACATCACACTGTGGAAAAGTTTCCTGGTTATAACAAAATATTTAGTAAGAAGTTGTGTGGGCGCGTAATAATTCAACGCAGTGAAGGCCTGATATGATGCAGTGCAACACAGATATCACACAAAATGAAAGTACTTCTCAGTTTGGGAAACAGTAAGACGTAATACCACGCAGCAGTACACGTTAAAATCTTTAGACAAAATGATTAAAAAGCCTTTGCCGCACCACACTGGCTTGGTTTTGTCATATGACGCCTTAGCAGTGGTTTAGCTGCCTCTGAATCTAATGAGTAATTGTCATACAGTGGAGTTGCCATGGTGCATTTTTTTTTACACATTTTTCATGCTTTTTTTCAAGGTCTTGAGCTTTAAAAGCTGATATGCTGTGCGTCACTTTCACAAAAAGGGCATATATTAATTATAATATAGTTTATATCATAGGTACGTCATTATTTACTATTTCTAAAATCAAATATAGATGTGATTTTCTATTGAAGGGACAGCTTTTAGAGAATGCCTTTGCCTGTCACAGAGGGACTGAGCGTGGTGGAATAAGCATTATTCGAGACAATGCCTTGCATATAAAACCAACACACACACACACACGCACATATATATATATATGGTGAATATATATAATATTTTCGATAAGCCAGATTAATACTTTCAAGCTTCCATGTGAAGGTGTGCAGCAGGGAGGGAAACAGACAGACAAAGAGAGGACGGGGGAGAACCAGAGAGAAGTGTTGAGCAGTTGAGGCATCATCTGTGACTGCCAGCCATAGCCTGAGGGAGAACACAAGCACTGATGCGTGTCCCCAATAACCCAGGGGGTTGGTTAAACATGTATGAGGAGGGAAGGGTGCAATTGATTATGGCAGGTGAGTGAAAATATGTGAGTGGTAATCCAGTTTAAAAATCCAAACATTCTCATGTGTCAGTTACAATCGCTTTATGTGTGCCTTGATATAATTATGTGTTTTTATGTTGTTGGCTATAATCATATCAGTGGAACTTAATAACACTGTCCTCCCATTTGATGACATACTATGTAGTGAAGGTTGAATGTAATGAAAATCAGGCACAATGATTTATATTTAATATGCCTTAATGAAGATTTTTGTTGATAAATTGAGATATAGATGCTGCAATCTGACTGGTGTTTAGTGTGGGCGGTTAATGTGCGTGCTGTGTTTTTTATTTTATATTACGTCACCGGTGTGATAAAGTGATGCAAATCCTGCTGCTGAGACAGGAACCAGTTTTCAGAACAGTTTACGACCTCCTCCACCAGACGTTAACGTGACAGACAAGGTCAGGAATCCTGATCAGATTTATCCCGGCATGCTGTACCCGACCTCTGCTCAGAGATGCTTCCATGCAATTAAAACGCATCAATGCAGAAGCACATCCGAGGGGAACTTCAGACCCCTGAATGTTATCCTATCACAGCTTTTATTTGCTGTGGCACATAAAGTGTCCTAATTCCCTTTGTTTCACTCTGGGTGCTTACACTGTCACAGATTGTTCCATTGTGTTTTCTGTTTTAATTGTTTTGTTCTTTCCTAAAATTGAAAGATTATAATGGGCTTTTGTGTGCCTACAAATGTTATCCCCAATTGGAAAGGGGTCTATTTTTGGATTCCTCATTGTGAAAGTTGACACCATTTTTTCCTGCTGCGCGTGCAAGTAGCCCAAGCATGAAAGATGCCTTTTCTGTTTCATATCTGTTTTATATTGCACACATTATGATCTTTTGCATACATTGTCTATGATAGATATGATTTTAATGATGCCATTTGGGCTTTGTCCTTCAATCACTTGTCAACTGTGATGATTACATTTTCTAATAATAGTCTGTGGGTATCTTGCTCTGAAGTTGTTTGAAGCCTGAGCTATAAGCACTTAATTGTTGAAGAAAGGAAACCCTTTGAATCTTTCTTGCCTCCTTTGTGGGAAGCAATGCTGGGCAACATTAAGTGGGTATTTCCACACAGGGGCCAACAGACAAAGGGCTAATGTGTTTTCCAGTAAACTCTAGCTTCCTCACTTGGGAGTCGCTCATGAATCTTCCCTCTAATGGGTCAGTCCGGTGGCCAAGCCCTTGCAGGAAGGTCAGAACTGTGTCTGTGCCATCCGTCCACACTTTACAGACGGCCTGTTTGCCAAGTGGAGCTTTGGTCCTCTTTCTAACGGAATCTGGTGCCAGACCTCTCTGTGCCACATGACTGAGTGACCCCCCCCCCCCCCCCCCCCCCCCCCCCTTCCAACACCTGGCACAGCCTGGTTTACTCACCAAGCAGAAAGATTATCTTTCCCCCGATGGCTTTCCCCTTGGGGACTTCACAGGCCATTTACTGGAGGCAAGGTTAGGATTATAAGGCAATGCAGGTTTAAATTCAGACTCTTTTTTCAATCATTGCTTTGCTGTCATGCCCTCTTCTAAATAAGATCCACTGCTGAGGAGTCACTGTAGGCACAGCGGTGCTTTTGACTAAAGCTACCGTCAGCAAGCTAACATGCTAACAATGAAAATGCGAACATGCTGAAGTTTAGCAGATCTATTTAAGTTCAAGTTAGTGTGACAACATTTGGTAATGAGCACAAAATGTACTTGAGGAAGACAGGAATAGATTTTGTTATAAACCAAAGCTTTGGGTGAATTAGGGAATCAATGAGTCATTATAATTTATCCTGTGGAGATATGAATGTCTCTCGCAAATTTCTAATCAATCCATCCAATAGTTGTTCGGAGATTTCTCTCAAAATTACAAATGCCAACCTTGGTAGCACTGTAGAGCAGAAGCCAGAAGATCACCAAAGTCAGCAGGACACAACATCTGGGAACCGTGAAAGTGTCTATAAAATTTTGTGCCAATCCATCCAGTACCAAAGTGGCGGACCGACATACAAACATTGCCAGTCAGTGTTGGTCTGCTCAAAGTTAATTAGTCGCATGTAATTGACCTTTTAAACCTCACATCAGTAATGCAGCTTCATCGCTGTCAAGATTTAGCTGTTAATTGTACAGGAAGCAGCTCAAGTGACACACAGTCAGGCATCACGGTCCGGCATGTCCAACCAGTGATGTGTGGTCAACCTGCCAGTCATATTTCACTCATACAGAGAAATGCTGCAGAGTGATGGACTGTGTGCTTTCTGTAATCCAGGGCTGTCTCCATCTCCTGCATCTGATCCGTGTCATCATCTGTGTGTCTAAAAGAGATGTAAGACTTGCTGTGTTGCCAGCATAACTTGCCTGGCAGGCGTCTAAAGTATATCTGAGATGAGAAAGAGCTCCCAGTTTGAGACACTGAATACATAAACTCAAGGCACTATTGAGAAAGAGAGAAATAAAGGGGTGAGCAGCAGAATGGGACTGTGCTGGAGGTAGAGAGAAAGAATGAGCCGGCGAAGCAGAAAAAATACCACGTAGATAGATATATAGATATATAGATAGATTGATAGATTGATTGATGAAGGTAATTAGAACCAGTTATAAATGTTGTCAGTCTCAGCTTTATTATGAAAAAATGTGGTTATAAAAAGCACAAGTTGCTCCCAATTAGCACTATAGAAGAGGTGACACATTTCATCTGGTGGACAGAAAAAACCACAATGAGCCTGCCAGTGCCACCGATTAAAGCTTTGAAGTCACTGATCTGTTCTATACTGTGTGTGTGCGCGTGGAATACCTCCTGCTAGCTTTGCTAAATAGAGGATAAGTGGTTGGTGAGGTTTGTGTGTCTACTACACAGGAATCCCTCCTCCCCAATCTCTCACTCCGGCTACCCAGGGGAGTGGTAGACTGCAGGGCGAGTGTTGGCTGATTGACTCTGATACATGTGCTGCATATTTCATGCCCTCCAGTCTGTCTGCGTGAGACGCAGAGCGCAGGGGAGATACAGATATATAGACTGAAAGAGACACAAAGACAGTCGGGGACACAGTGGGAGAACGAGAGCAGGTCAACCTTTACAGGGCGGTTGCATCCTGTGTGTATTTCTCCATGTCTCTCTTTAGAGTGATGCATTGTTAGGGACTGTTTCTCTCCCTTACTCACTCCTCTGTGACCCACTGTGGCATCAGTGAAGTCTGCTGCGCTCAGCAGTCAGCACGTTTGTACACAGCAGCTTTGAGACAGTACAGCTGACAAACAGCAGCAGGTCGCTTTAGTCCCAGCACGCATTAAAGGCACAAGTTATGCTCAGTATACCTCAGTGGTCCTCCAGGGAGTTCCCATTTAGCAGCAGGGCAGGCTCTCCATCTATTTGTGCTTTGACGGATAAAGTTGATCCACACTCAATGATCTGTGATTATGAGGTTTATTTTGCCAAGTGCTCCTGTTGGCCTGACACCGATTCATCATTTTTATTTTAAAACCTGACCTATCTCTCCACTGTGTACTAGGCTGACAACTAATGATTAATTCAGTTATCATTTCATCTCTTTTTTATCCCTTTTGATTTGTCATTTTGTCTATTAAATGTAAGAAAATTGTGAAATAAATCCCATCACATCTCCCCAAACCATAGATGATGTCTTCATATCGCTTGCTTTTTAACAACCCCAAAGATATTCAGTTTACAACTTTTACAATAAAACTGAGAAAAGACAAACTCTCAGATTTTAGAACCTGGGACCAGTAAATATTTTTCATTTTTCTTTGATAAGTGACTTAAATGATTAATCACTTATCAAAATTGTTGTCAATGAACTTCCTGGCTGTAAAGTCAACAAACTCAACAGCATCAGTCTAATGTCCAGATGTATAATCTTAAGTTCACTTTATAGCCTGCTCCATCATATGCCTAATCAGATATGTTTGTCTCTCTGTGTCCAGATGAGGATGATGACGGTGAGCGCAACACTGTTCCCCTTACACCCCTCGACAGCTTTTTCTCTGATGATGACTCCCTCAAACAACAAAAGAAGAAGAAGCCAAAAAAGATGAAAGAGGGAAAAATGCCCAAAGTTAAGAAGAGGAAAAAGGAGGTAATGTGTAATTCTCACTCAGCACCATCTGTCATGACCTTGGACACAACAGCTTGTCAGGCATTTTGGCTCAAGCTGTACTCCTCATTCTCTATTTCTCAACCCATCGCTCTTTTGATGCAATTGGATCAGAGGTGTATTTTGGCTGCTGGACTGCCTTTGTAATCTAAATGAGAGGCAGTGGACTGTCTCAGGCTTAGGGGAGGTTGGCAGCAGTGTCACCGTTATTGCCAGTGTAAGCTGTGGGTACCAAGTGCCAGTTTAGAGTGTAGATTTGTGCCTGTGGTGCTGGTGCTGATGGCAGCGACTGCAGGTCAGAAGAACGGCGTCTGTGCCAAGTATCAGTGGGAGTCAGCTGTGACAGAGCAGTTTTGACAGTAGAGTTTCTCCAGCCTTTAGTCTCCAAGATTTAGACAACAGGTCAGACGTTTCAACTGCTTTCAGCTTTAACACTAGTGACTTTATTTAATCAGATTTGCAGTGTTGGAATCATTAATCTAACTGTTGAGGCTAGCCTTACTTTACAGCAGCTACTGTGGTCATAAAGTGGCAATTATGGGGTAATTGTGAAAGCTAAAATGTAGTTTACAGTCGCAGAAAAGTAGAAAGCTGAGTCGGTTATATCTTTTATACAGTCATTAAACAGTAAAATCTAACGTTATATGACATTAGATAGCATTAGCTGTTGTCTGGCTACAGCTGCAGAAACAGAACGTTTATTGAATGGAGCATTGATGTGCTTCATCGAGCCACATGTGCAATGTTCACACTTCATAGGAAGCTAGCTCAGAGTTCAGTTCACAGCGGTTCAAATGAACTAGTTAGTGGTCATTTCTTCCATTTTTTAAAATTCTTTATCAGTCCCAGTCTCAAATCATTTCCACTTGTAAAACTATATTAATTGCTGTTTACTACTGTACAGTCACAGACAGAAGTAACTTTTAAAAGATAGGAAAAACCAATGTGAGTGTATGTTTTATGTGTATATGCTGTGGGTTTGACTTCAGCAGCATCAGTAGCTGTGCCGTTTGTGTTGTTAGCAGACAACGCTCTGGACACATGCCTGGTGCCGTAAACCCTTGTGTGCTGCCGTAAAACCAAAATCACACTTCTTCTTCTTCTGTTATTTTTTTCACGGTTGGCAAACAGCTCTTTGGTTCACTACTGGCACCTTCTGGTGTGTGTTCGTTCACGTTCATCAGTTGCAAACATGCACATTCATTTCATCAGTTACCAAAAAAATTGTGTGTTCATGCACAACACTGCACATTTACTTGCCATGGTCTCAGGACTGGCTGCAAATGTGTTAGCGAACAATTGCTATTTTCATTAGAAGTCATTTTGACGTTAGTCCAATGTTCCTGTCAGTTTTAGCTCTGCTTTGGTCTTCATCAGCTTCTGAACACCTGGCTCAGTGGCTTCTAGATTCTCACCATATGTTGACCAGCTAGCGTTGTCTGTTCATGGTTTGGTTCTGGGCAGGAAGCGTACAGCCAGCCGTCTGCTGTGGTGTCGCGAAGACTGGGGCCAGTTTTTGAATTAAACTTTTACCAAATCTTGTCAGGAGTGCAGCAAACACATCTGTCTCATCAAAAAGTGCTGCAAGTGCAGTTGTTGGAAATATATATATATTGAAAATATAATATCCAGTTTGTGTATTACTGTTGTGATAGCAGTTAGCGGCAGCCATTTTGGTTGTTAATGAAAATGCTTCAGTGGCGCTCCTCTATGAGTCATCATATAAAACTTGCCCCATTTTAGATGCATTTTTGTGACTGATGCCCCCTTCCCATCCAGACAGATTTCTGTCTGTCTGGTGTCTCTGGGCAGACCCAGAGACACCAGAACAAAATATCTTTTAAAGATATTTGAAGAAACTGCTGAAGAAACCTGCCTTTTGATGATAATTATCTGACACCTTGCAGATTACACATTCTCATTTGATCCACCATCAATATATGAATAATATTCTGGTGCAGCCTGAAGGGGAATCTGACTCAAAAGGCAGTATTGCATGAAGTTAACTCACATCTACATTTACTCCAGAAAATGTGGCCAAACCCAGAAGCTATGATAATTTTTTATCCAGTGATTATAGGAATTCAACGTATTCCCAGTGTGTTTCCCGCTTGAGCTGGTTATGGCTTTAACAGTGTCAGTGACATAGCCAGGATGTTCCCCTCTGCTGGGTGGAGATGCCAGCAGTGCTGTGAGGAGCTTGGCTGGCCAGGCTGCCACCCAGCCCTTTGGCTGCTTGCGGTAAACACTGAGCTCTGGGTCTCACTGAGCTAATGAGGGGGGGACTCCCTCTGACACTCTCCTCTCTCTCACACAGACTCTGCTCTGTGTTCTTCTCCTTTCTTCCCTCTCCTCTCATCTCACACACATCACCTCACTTTGCCTTGATCGTGATGTTGCTGCTTTTGTTACAGCCAGCCTTTTCTTTCTTTCTTTCTTTCTTTCTTTCTTTCTTTCTTTCTTTCTTTCTTTCTTTCTTTCTTTCTTTCTTCCCTATTATTTCTTTCTCTCCTGCCCTCCCACTGAGGAACTGCCACTGCTGTAATTCACTTCCAATCACTCCCCATAGATTGGTGTCAGACAGGGGCCAAGTCAATTGGGGTCAGAGACTGTCAGTGGCACATCCCAGTCTCAGGTCAGGGCCACTATTTGGCGAAGTGGTACTTACCTTGCTTGTCTCATCTGCAGTGAAAGACCTGTATAGAACATGGAGGGGCATTCTGCTTCCTGTTCAACAAAAAAATCCATCAAAGCGAGAGAATCTGTGGTTCTAAAAATCGCCTAATTTTATTTCAAAGAGAAGAGGCTGATGTTTCACCACAATAAAACCTCAATTCAGGTTTTGCTTAAATACAGTCACTTTGGAATGAGCCTCTGTCTTGTTTTTATAAGTTCAATATCCTCTCCTCTCCAGGACTGTAAGTCAATAGAGAGTTATAGCTGATTTCTGGGGAGAGGAGGAGGCTGTTGTTTTGGAGCCATACAGCGTTTCATAAATACAGCAGTATTTTTCTCGTCAAACTAGATTTTATTGAATATTCAGTTCGTGGCATCTTCTGCAGTCTCCCTGAGGCAGAACCATTATGGGGAAGCATCTAATTTGATTACGTTATCAGCACTTATCTGATTTTCTTCCTCTGACAGTAGAGACACCCTCTTTGTTGCTGCCAGTGTCCTCTTTGGTCCTGATGTGTGTGTCACACTGAACTCTGGGCCACAGTGAGGTTGTTGCACACTTCCACCTCGTCTTTGCAGTTGCTCTCAACAGTGGTTCTGCTTCTTTGCTTTTCCCTCCTCCACCTCCACCCCCACTCCCATCCCCCATCCACAATCTTCAATTTTCTCTCTCTCTCTCTCTCTCTCTCTCTCTCTCTCTCTTTTTCTCTCTCTCTCTCTCTCTTTTTCTCTCTCTCTCTCTCCTTCTTCTTATGCATAAATGAGATTTGTCTAGACGGGTGCTGGAGCACCAGCTCTGCAACCACAGGCCTCTGCATAACAAGCTCGTTATGCAAACGTGTCTGATTGGATGGCACCGTTCCATTGGCTGCCACTGTGATAGAGTATGTGTGTGTGTGTGTGTGTATGTGGGGGGGGTGAGTGGCAGGATAGAAAGAAAGAACAAGAAAGGAGGGAGCAGTTAAGAGAGAGAGTGAGAGAGAAAATGTTTTGGGGGGGGTTATGAGATGTGAAGGAGAGAAAGTGAGAGAAAAGGAAGGCGGTGTGTGTATGTGTGTGTGTGTGTGTGTGTGTGTGTACGTGTGTGTGGGGGGGTGAGCTATGGGAAAGAAGAGAGAGAAAACTAGGAGGAGAGAGAGAGAGAGAAAGAGAGCTAGAGCCAGACACTGCTCAAATTTGGTCACCATGGCAACACAGCCAGGCTGCTGGTAGGGTTGGCGGGCGCTGCGGCAACGTGAGCCTTTCCACTGCGCTACAGAGTAAAACGCCTGCAAGTCTCTCCATGGATCCACACAGGCCTGCTGAGCAACAGGCAGCGAGCAGAGCACAAAGCTGCCGTGCACTAATTCACTCCTTAGCATGTGCACACACATGTATACATACTGTACACACACACACACACACACACACACACACACACATGTGGAAGGAAACACACAGGAAAAGACATTAAAAATATTATCACACTCGCACAAAAAGAGGTGCGCATATACACACACATGCAGGCACATGCACACGAGGCCCCAAACAGAAATAAATCTCTACATTAAAGGAAAGAGAAACACACCCATTCAAAAATGTATAGAAAAGAAAAAACACTCACATGAAAGGTGTGTAAGGACAGAAACACGAGATACTTTTCTCTCTCACTCTCTCTTACTCATACACACACACATACTGAGCTTGCACCAGTGAATTTGTTCATATGCAACGCTCTTGATCACACAAACAACACCTGTTAACTGTTAAATCCATATACCCTTCCAGATGTCTCATATTAAACAGGCAGGATGCAGCTCAGGCTACACATCAGCTCTGAGCTGTGATTGGCTGCACAGCCTGAGGTGTTCTGCTTTTTAGTTTGTTGTTGAAGGCGAATGAGTAAAAGGTGAACGTGCCTCTGATTTCACTCCCTGTCAACTCACCGCTAACTGCTGACATAATGTAAGCATTTAGATATTTCATCATAGGCAGAATTATAATATTAGCAAAACAGTGAGACTTTGTAATGAGGCCATTTAATTCATGTAAATGGCATCAAGTAGAAGCTTTATAGTTGACTGACAACATGTTTTTAGCGTGGGTGGCCTCTGTGGGAGCATTAATCCCTAACCCTGGCTAAATTAATGCCGTGCTCGTTTGCCCTATCATTGAGTTGTATATTTTAATTATTCCCATTTCTTATCACTAGATTTGAAATTCTGTCTCTGGCTGGAGGCAGATTTCCTTTGTGTCACCACTGGTAGAATTCAGACCTTAAATTCAGTTGTGATCCAGGGATGTAGCTTTGATGCAAGCTTCAGTCAGTTACAGTCATGTCCTGAGGTAGAGAGCTGAAGCAAGTTTCAAAGCCAGATTCCACCAGTTTACATTTACAAAAATAGCTGTTTGGCAGGAGCTCCTGACTGCATCAAAGAAAGACTGCAAGGGTGAAGTATTCATTCAGTAAAAATGTAGTTGGAGTTTTGTGAAGGTGTATAATAAACACATCTTTGTCTGCTGGAAAATAAGCAAGATCAGTGAATGCTGCATGCCTTTCAATTTGCTCAAGTCCTGCCGCTGATTATCACATAAACAATAGTGTGCATTTATTTGTACATGTGCGTAATGTTTGCATGTCCCTCTGCAAAATACCTCAGGGAGGAATTCAATCAAGAGTTGACAGCGACCTGGAGGAGAACTCTGATGTGGAGGAGGAACGGGAACGTCCTGAAATAGGTTCAGAGAGCGAGAGCAGCATGTACGGCCCCACCAAGAAGAAGAAGAAGAAACCGAAGGAAAAGAAAGAGAAGAAGCCCCGGAAGAAGAAGAGAGATGAGGAGGACGATGACGATGACGATGATGATGGTAACATGAAAGTAAGTCCAGGCCCATGACGCTGACTAGACCGAACCTTGTAGTCTACTGTGTTGTGTATATATATGAAAATATGAGAAGTTTCTATGTGGATACATCTACACATTTTTTTCCCTGAAGTTTCAAGCATTTTAGATTGATCGTCTCATGATAACATAATCGAATAAAAAAGATGAAGTTCATTTTGTGATTCAAATACCCAAAGTATATTTTATAAGAAGATGAAAGGCAAAAAAAGATATTAGATTAGACTAGATTAGATTACACTACATCTAAAAATAGACTGAGGCAATGAAGGGCAGCAAGGGATTCGTAGTTCATTGACAAAGAAATTTTATCAGTTAATATTTTAAGAATCTTTTTGCTGTTGACTGTCCTGCCCTAACTTTCACAAATTCCCAGTACTATGAAAACTTTCATTAATATGAATGTGTAATATGTATATCATTAGATACACATATTCACATATTCAAATCCAGCCAAATCCAGATGCAATGCAGCAAAAAGTACATTGAAACATTAAGAATATAATAAATAATAATAAATAATGAATAATAATAATACAATAACCCCCCCCCCCCCACCCCCCCACCCCCCCACCACTTTCTAAGTAGTATTTCAGTCCGACAATGAAATAAAAACTGTATGTCCAAATTCGCCACAAAGATCCAGTCATCATTCTTGTTTTCTCCTCTCTCATCTCCATCTCGGTAGGAACCTAAATCCTCCAGCCAGCTGATGCAGGAGTGGGGTCTTGAAGACGTTCAGTACGGCTTCACCGAGGACGACTATAAAACCATCACCAACTACAAGGCTTTCAGCCAGTTCCTCAGGCAAGCATCTAATTTTGTGTTTGGATTCTCCTGCTCTGTTCTGTTCCTGTTTCTGAGGACTGTCAGAGTCCCTCGCTGTGACACTTCCAACAAAAACTCCACAGTGAGTCTATAGTGTACTGTGAAGAGCAAACACTGATCTTTTTGTTTGAGCTAAAAAGCTCGGCTGTTGGTAGAAAGAATCTGTCTCACCTGGGGCTGTCTGGCTCGGCTAAGCCTCTGCTCCGACAAAGTGGAGCATGAGCTCCTGCAGTGCCCCCTGTGAGCAGTCAGCTGCTTACTGGATGCCTGTGACAGCCGGGAGGCTCTGGGACTCGGTGCTCTGACCCACTATCTTTCACAGGCCAGCGTGCCAAACCTCAAGCTGTTGCCTGACAAATCACAAACATGACATACACACCACAAAGCAAAGAGAACAAAATTTAAGGGGCAGTGAGGTGTCAGCAAATCAAGACCCAGCTCCCTCCAGTGCTAGGGGAAGTCGGAATTACATCAGCGGGAATGAAGGGTGACACAATAAAGCTGCTGTTGTTGTCTCCTCTCCCTCTGGTTTCTCTCAGGCCTCTCATTGCCAAGAAGAACCCGAAGATTCCCATGTCAAAGATGATGACAGTGTTAGGGGCCAAGTGGCGAGAGTTCAGCGCCAACAACCCGTTCAAAGGCGCATCTGCCACCGCTGTGGCTGCTGCTGTGGCTGCCGCTGTGGAAACGGTTACCGTGGCACAGCCAACGCCTGTCAGCAGCAGCCTGCCGAGCTCTCAGCTGGGGCCTATCAAAAAAGCCAAAACCAAAGAGGGAAAGGGTAAGGCCCTGTAAACACATGACACACGCGTTTTTTTGTTGTTTTTTTTTTTAATAATAGCAATAATAGCTTGTTTAACTTGTCTGTGTGTCTCAGGACCAGGAGTTAGGAAGAGAAGCAAGAGTGTGAAGGAGGTGAAGAAGAAACCGAAGCCGAAGAAAACCAAGTCAAAGTCAGGCCAAAGTGGGAAGAAGAAGAAAGCATCCTCGGTACGCCTTGTTTCCCCTTAGCTCATTCATCCTCTCAGCTCCTCCTCTCGTCCATTTTTTCACTGACATCAAAGTGACCAGACTCTTGATTGAGATTTAGGTGAAAGTCGGTTCACTTTAATTCTTTAAAAAAAAAAAAGTATTTATTTAGGCAGGGACAGTGCACAATTAAACATTAACCCTGTATAAACAAAGAGAGATGCATTGTACCAGGTTATAGCAAAAGAAATGCTCTGAGCTTGTCAGTTTGTGTGCATGCTTTTCCAGAGTGAGGAAGACTTCCTGGAGGAGTCCGACTTTGATGACATCAGCATCCACAGTGCCTCCGTGCTTTCTGATACCTCGGGGGCCGCCACCAAGAAAAAGGCCCGACGTGGGCGGAAAAAAAGGAAAAGTATGTTTACTGTGTTCACTCGCTTTTCTCTGTGGTGTGTGTGTGTGTGTGTTGTTTTCCCTCCAAAATCCCAGTGAAACCAGACTGTTTGATTATGGGTACCAAGTAAATTAAAATGTATTTTTTTTTAAAGCTTTATTTATTCTGGGAATGTTTTGTGAATGGTCTCTCTCAGCAGCTGTTGCCCTCACGCTCATGGAGTCTCATTCACATTTAGCTTTAGCTCAGCTGCTGCCTTCAAGTGTTGTCTAGTGCAGAGGAATTACCCATGGTTACTTTTTTTTTTTTTTTACCTTCTCCAGAGGAAGACGGCGACGGCTACGAGACAGATCACCAGGACTACTGTGAGGTTTGCCAACAGGGTGGAGAGATCATCCTGTGTGACACCTGTCCCAGAGCGTACCACCTGGTCTGTCTGGACCCTGAGCTGGAGAAGGCCCCCGAGGGCAAATGGAGCTGTCCGCACTGTGTGAGTTGATTGGTTTGATATATGAAGCTTTATGTTTTTTATATGCTAACAAGATGCTAAAGTGGTCATCTGTGAGGACCAGTGAGATGTAGCATGGTGCTCACTTGTCCGTCAAATTGTGCGTCCGGTAAATGAAGTGGGGCTGTGTGGTTTGTACCAACTGTACCAGCTGGGCTTGTGTGAAAACTTTGTAGCTTGATCACACATCCAGTGGAAAAGCGAAAGTCTTGTCGCGGTACTTAAGCCCTGTTCAGACCTGGTATTAACATCTGTCTCAGGAGATGTGATCACATGTGGTCAGGTCTAAATTCAGGTGTGAACGCACCCAGGATGCACCCAGGATGCATTTCAGATCCGATCACTCAGACGATATTCAGATGGGGTCTGGGCCACGTGTGTCCACATTCTTTTATCAGTGTGAATGCAAATGCGTCCTCTACTGACGTCCTCTGCCACAGTCTGATTAGTCCCAACACAGCTTCATAATGAACCGAAAATATTTCACTTGTTCTAATGTCTGAAACCTTATTTCACTGTAGAGATATGTGCAGCACATTGATTCACTCAACCCATCTGTGCCCCGCTCTCTCTCTCTCTCTGACTCACACACACACACACACATTGACAGCTCACTCGTCCATCAGATTGGATAAAAACAACGCCACGTACCTGATCATTTGCATATGAAGCAGGGAAGTGAGATCCGATCACAAGTGGTCACTCGATACACATTTTAAAGCCTGGTGTGTGCAGACGCACTCAGAGCTGACCACTTCTGATCGGATCACTGAAGATCATCAACCATATACCGCACGTCAGTTTCCTCTGATCTGTGTAAGTTTGAATTTCATGGTAATACTCTGACATCCGCACTGCGACATTTGTGAGTGAAATCTAAACCGCATAAGTCCTTAGGCTGAGCTATGATGTTCCCAAGCTTTGTGGGCTTAAAATAAAGCAACATATACTTACAACCCCACGTGACAGGTTGCATATTACGACCCAACCTCACCTGGTTGTGAAGAGGTAAAACTATCCAGTATTTCACAAGTAAAAAGAAAAGATTAGAGAGAAAAGTCTGAAAAATTGATCACAATTTTCTTTAGCAGAGACACATTTTTTCCCCTCAAGACCCCAGCACAGTGCAGCAGCAGAAGTTGATGCTGTGGACTGAAAGGCCCCTTTGTGTCTTGTTAGTTGTCTGTGTGTATGTGTGTGTACGTGTGAAGCCACACAGTCAAGTCACTGCTTCAAAGTTACTATTTTATGCATTTTTGTAAATCTTTAATGCATCATTGATACAAACGTCAAGATCACAGACAACAAAGCTTTGATTGTGCAGCCTTTTGGTCTCAATATGCTACTGTGGTTATCTCCATAAAAGGGCAAACACCATAAAAATAATATGAGAATATCATGTATCTTAATGTGTAAACAGAAAGGTGGATGAGCTCAACTTAGCCGTATTTAAACTCGCTGCAACCGTGTGTGCTAACCGTGCCTCTCAGGAGAAAGAGGGAATCCAGTGGGAGGCCAAAGATGAAGAAGAGGAAGAGGAGGAGGCCCCAGGTGAGGAAGAGGATGACCACATGGAGTTTTGCAGAGTGTGTAAGGACGGAGGAGAGCTGCTGTGTTGTGACACCTGCCCCTCCTCCTACCACATCCACTGCCTCAACCCGCCCCTCCCGGAGATACCCAACGGGGAGTGGCTGTGTCCTCGATGCATGGTGAGTTGAGACTACACACAGATCTCAGTCTGTACTCTGTGATCATATTCATGGAAAAATATGTGTGTGCAACCTTAAGGTCTCAGGGCTAAAGCTTAACCATTTTTAAAAGTCACCTCCTGCACTGTAAATCAATATATGTTTTTAAGATTTCTTTCAAATGAACTTATTCCTGAATGATTTTACAGCAACATGCACCTCATTGAAATATTGTACATTCTTTTTTGTTACTTTCTGTATCGTATTGTACATATTGTAAGTTATGCTGCTGCTGCAACGCAACAATTTCCCAGTTTGGGATCATTAAAGTACTTTGATTTGATTTGATTTTGATTTGACCTACCGAGGTGATGACTGGTAACACACAGATGTTAATATAGATTTGTGTGCACTGGACAACATGTTTTACCTGCTCCAGTATATGATCTGAACACTACATACGTTTGCAAGCACTTGTTACTTTTGAATTGTTGGTATTTGTTTCACATTTTCACAAATAACTAAGTTTGTCATTTAACAGTGTTGGAGTTCTGGTTCTGGTGGAAATGGTTTGCTGTTACATTATAGGATGAAACAGAAACTAAGGATTAAAATTAAAAAAATAATAAATCTGTAAAGTGTACTGTATTTTGTAATAGTATAAAGTGACTACGGAGACAGAGAGGGAAAAAGTGTCAGCTTACATTTTGCAAGAATTTAAGTTTGGTGTCTGAATGCATAAAGAGCTCATTTGAAAGTAGCAATGTGAGCTAGCCCTTAAGGTATCACTCTGCATATTAATGTGAACTGAATTCACCTAATCTTATCTGTGCAAATCTGTTCTGACACAGCACCTCTCCTTTCTTTTTTTCTAGTGCCCGCCCCTGAAAGGTAAAGTACAAAAGATTCTGCACTGGACGTGGGGAGAACCCCCTCTGCCAGCTGAACTGCCTGCGGGCCCCGATGGCAAGCCAAATGATCCACTGACCAAGCCCCCACTCAAGGGCCACCCAGAAAGGGAGTTCTTTGTAAAGTGGGCCGGCCTTTCGTACTGGCACTGCTCCTGGGTCAGCGAGCTGCAGGTGAGAGACCAGACGTATCTCAAATGAACACTTCTGCTCCATTTGGCAGCAGGAGCTGTGCCTTCTCTTTGCTAAATGTGGAACACTCAACAGGTGTTTCACCGGACCTTCTTTTGCAGTTTAATATAAAATGAGGAAGCATATTTTCTTATGGCTGTTTAGCAGTAGTTTGTGAGCATTTCGGAGCACAGCCATAGCCGAAATTTAATTTAGTGATGATAGAACAAGTGGTTGTTTTCGGATTTGGCCCCGGAGAAGTCTCATCTCCCTTCTTTAGCCACAAGACAGATTCCTGAATTTATTTTGTAGCCGTCTTCCCTTCATGAAATCCATTCTGAAACTTTGAGTAGTGAATCAAATTAGTCTCATTGCCATGTAGTGCTAGATTGTATATTGCATTTTTGTAAAAAGCATCCTTTGCCAGAGGTGGTGCTGAACAAAACTGAAGCAGAACTGATTGTGGTGCTGTGTGTGTGTCTGTGTGTTTGTGTGTGTGTGGTTGTGCAGTTGGAGCTTTATCACACGGTCATGTATCGAAACTACCAGCGAAAGAACGACATGGATGAGCCACCGCCGTACGACTACGGCTCCGGAGAGGAGGAGCTCAACAGCGAGAAGAGGAAGAGCAAGGACCCCCAGTACGCCGTGATGGAGGAGCGCTTCTACCGCTACGGCATCAAACCAGAGTGGATGGTTATCCACCGGATACTCAACCACAGGTGGCTGCTCACACTTACTCTGATTCCTACGTCCAGATGTTTGACAGACTCTTTTCAGGGTTCTTGGTGATAAGCTGGTGCTCGGTGTGGTTTATCCCTGCTCTCATCTTGCTTTTATAGATTGGAGATTACTCTTCATATTTCAATAAGGAGATATCTGAAATACCAGGTGCTGAAAGTCACAGAAAAATGCGTAGTGATGGAAAGAACAGAACATTTTCCCCTCCAAACAGAACAGCAATACGTTCATTTCCACATGTTTCCAAACTTTTCAGGCCTGTGTTTGAGCTTTTCATTTATCATATGTATTGACTGATGTATTTCAGACAGAGTCAGTGTACAGTATAATCTGTGTATATGTTATCCTTTACTATGGGAGATATGCTTTAGCATAAAATAACACACTGCTGTCTAAGTGTCAACTCCCGTCCCTTAACAGCTGCAGATGCAGGAAGTGACAAATGACTGTCGTTATGTGACTGTGCGTGTTGTACGTGTCATATCTCATCAACAAATGAGAGTTTTCCATCTTTGTTTATGTTTATTCTTCCCTGTAGTTTTGATAAGGACGGTGACGTGCACTATCTGATCAAGTGGAGGGACCTGCCCTACGACCAGTGCACCTGGGAGGTGGATGATTTTGACATCCCAGAATATGACACCCATAAAGCTTTTTACTGGGACCACAGGTGGGTTTACAGCCTTTCTAAATTAGCTCAGCCTCATTTCTTAAAGGTGCGGAGATGACAGGAGGGATAAGCAGAATGAATCCCTGGTACACGCAGATAAACAGAGACATATGCCTGCATCTGCTGCTGCTCCTCTTCTGTTCTGCCCTCTGTCTGCAGTTCCCCAGTTCGAGTTGTTTGGCTCATCATGTTGCTGCAAATTTTTTCTTTTTTTGCCCAGGGAGCAAATTTTAGGGGAGGATCAACGCCCCCTGGTGGTGAGGAAAGGAAAGAAACTGAAAGAGGACCATCCAAAGAGGGAGGTCCCTCCTGATGCTCCCATCATAGATGTAAGATGAATTATTTTGATGCTTCGGTCAGTTTCCCTAGTTACCTGTTTCTGTTTTGGAATACAGGACCTCACTGTAACTGGCTGCTTGCTGCTGCAGCTTTCTGTAGTAAACTTTTAAGTGATGCTGTGGGTGGAAAGAATTTGATTTTATACTGTATATATACATTTTTATTTACATTAAGCCAAATGTTTGACTCCAGCCTTTGTAATTACGCCACAAAACACCACTGTATTCTCATACCATCAGCCAACCATCAAGTTTGAGCACCAGCCGTGGTACATCAACGCCACTGGAGGAACCCTGCACCCGTACCAGCTGGAGGGCCTGAACTGGTTGAGGTTCTCCTGGGCTCAGGGCACAGACACCATCCTGGCTGACGAGATGGGCCTGGGAAAGACAGTGCAAACAATCGTGTTTCTCTACTCGCTATATAAAGAGGTGAGGGTGGGAGAATGTCCTCTTACATTATCTTCACATTACATAACATATATATCACACTTTGGTTCTCTGAGTGCAATGTGAAAGGAGCACACTATTAATATCAGTCCCTGTAATACGAATGGGAATGACTTAGATTAAATCATACTGGATATAGAGAAAAATAATAGATAAAAAAGAAAAACTGTAGAATATCTTCTTCCTGTTGCTGAGTCATGTCCTTCTTCTCTCTCTCTCTCTCTCTCTCTCTCTCTCTCTCAGGGTCACTCTAAGGGGCCTTTCTTGGTGAGCGCGCCCCTCTCCACTATCATCAACTGGGAGAGGGAGTTTGAGATGTGGGCTCCAGATTTCTACGTGGTGACGTACACCGGGGACAAAGACAGCAGGGCCATCATCAGGGAGAATGAGTTCACCTTTGAAGACAGCGCAGTGAAATCAGGGCGCAAGGTGTTTCGCATGAAGGTGCGTCCCGCTCACCCGGCCTTTCATTACCACACCCACATCAAATCCTCCTCTCAAATACTGTGTTTCATTATTGTTTGACCCTTGACAGATGGCTGGTTAACATCCTCCTACATTTAAATTGGTCAACATGTGAAATACTCTCTGTTTCATCCCCTTGCAGAAAGACACTCCAATCAAGTTCCACGTGCTGCTGACATCCTATGAGCTGATTACAATAGATCAAGCCATCCTGGGCTCCATCACCTGGGCCTGCCTGGTGGTAGACGAGGCCCACAGACTGAAGAACAACCAATCAAAGGTATAACATCCTTTTTGGCACTGATAGCAGCAGTTAGTAGCCTCCATTAGAGGTTAGAAGCAAAAACAGCAGCACAGCTTTACCAGGAAAGGAGCAGGATCACAGACAGACACGAGCTGGAAATGTTCAGCCACAAATTTGATCTAATTAATAAATATTCTAAGAGGATGTGGAAACGTTTACAGTGCATGCATCACTGTAGCTTTGCTTTTTATTAAATCCTGCACAAAATCCAGTTTTTCAGGATCCTCAATGGGTATAAGATCTACTACAAGCTGCTGCTGACTGGGACTCCTCTTCAGAACAACCTGGAGGAGCTGTTCCACCTGCTTAACTTCCTCACCCCGGATCGCTTCAAGTAAGTCCCTGCTCTCTTCTGTGTGTCAGTTTCTTTCCCCTGCTTCTCCATCTTTTTCAGTAGCTCTTCACTGGTGCATCAAATAGGTCCCTCCTTAAATACCTAACTGGACAAATCTTATGTTATTTGAATTACTTATACATTTAAATTGTGGATAACTAAACTTGACAATTTTTCTTTACTGTAGCCTAATTTATTTATTTATTTTTTTAATTCTCATGTGACCTGTAAAGTAACCTGGAAGGCTTCCTGGAGGAGTTTGCCGATATCTCGAAAGAGGACCAGATCAAGAAGCTCCATGACCTCCTTGGGCCACACATGCTCAGGAGGCTGAAAGCTGATGTCTTCAAGAACATGCCTGCGAAGACGGAGCTGATCGTCAGAGTGGAGCTCAGCCCCATGCAGAAGTACGGCCCGGGATTATGGGGATGTTAAAAGGATGAATCGTTGCAGTCGGGTGCATCAGTGGTGTCTGAGCCATCTGATAAAACTTAGCTCCTAAATACAGTACATTTTAAATCACATACAGGGGGTGTCAGCTGCTCAAATGATCTTAGCATTCACTGAGAACTATATAACTATTGTACAAATAAGAATATGTAAAAAAAAAAAAAAAAAAAAAAACATTTGTAAGGTCTGGAGAAGCTTATGTCTCTGAACAATGAATATTGTGCTTTTTGGATGGAAGTAAATGAATGAAAGTATTTGCTGTGATTCACTTTCTTCCCTCCTCCTGACTCTGGTCTCTGTCCTCTGACCTTCAGGAAATATTACAAGTTTATTCTGACGCGAAACTTTGAGGCTCTGAACTCCAAAGGTGGAGGAAACCAGGTGTCCCTGCTTAACATTATGATGGACCTGAAGAAGTGCTGCAACCATCCCTACCTGTTCCCTGTGGCTGCTGTGGTAAGGCAGCATGCTACAGAATATGGCTGAGTGGATTAAATGTTTCTGGCACAGTGAGAGTGTTTCTCCAAAGAGACCATGACTGCTTTAACATAAACCTGAACCCAGAAAGTTGTTGTCCTTGTCTGCGATGAAAATATGAACCCTATTGATCAGAATTGCTGTTGAATGTCTTCATATATTTCTCCGGTTGTTGCATGGAATTGTTTTTTCTTTTTTCATCTGCAGGAAGCTCCTGTATTACCCAACGGTTCTTATGATGGCAACCTACTGGTGAAGTCCTCAGGAAAACTGACGCTGCTTCAGAAAATGCTGAAGAAACTCAAAGACGAAGGACACAGAGTTCTCATTTTCTCTCAGGTAATAGTCCAATAAATATTGCATCTGGGCTGGAGGCCGCAGCTTTCACTGATCGGTGACCATGAAACACTGAAACTCCAGCCATCCATATTTTAGCCTTTCCAATGCCAATGCCAGCTGTACCTGATAAATCAACCAATATTACAGATAATTTATTGAAAATCATCTTCAGTGAACATTCAGACTTTTCTTAGTTTTAAGTCCACTCAGTTCGATCTCAGTTACATAAAATTGTATTATCATCTTTTTTTCTTTTTTTACAGATGACAAAGATGTTGGATCTGCTTGAGGATTTTTTGGAGTTTGAGGGTTATAAATATGAACGCATCGATGGAGGAATCACTGGAGGCCTGAGACAGGAGGCCATTGACCGCTTCAACGGTGAGTTTGTTAATCCACAATCTTTGCGGGTGAGTTTGTGAAGATGCATGTTTTCTTTCACCTGCCTTTCACTTGCCCTCACATATTCACACACGTGCACTTCAACTCTCTGCTTTGGTTTTCGTCACAGCGCCGGGCGCTCAGCAGTTCTGCTTCTTGCTTTCAACACGAGCTGGAGGCCTTGGCATCAATCTTGCAAGTGCAGACACTGTCATCATCTACGACTCTGACTGGAACCCTCACAATGACATTCAAGTACTGATTTCTCAAAGAATATGTGACGCACACTTTTGTTTCAGTGTGTGATTTCATGAGAACCAGCTCTGTTTGATGCTATGTCTCTATCTCTGTTGTGTTCCTCTCACTCCACATCTCCACTCCCCCAGGCGTTCAGCAGAGCACATCGTATAGGCCAAAATAAGAAGGTGATGATCTATCGCTTTGTGACGCGAGGCTCGGTGGAGGAGCGGATCACTCAGGTGGCGAAGAGGAAAATGATGCTGACCCATCTGGTGGTGCGGCCTGGCCTGGGCTCCAAAACTGGCTCCATGTCCAAACAAGAACTGGACGACATCCTCAAGTTCGGTACAGAGGAGCTTTTCAAAGACGAAATGGAGGCAGCTCGAACCATGGGTAAGTCCCTGCTCCAAATGTTCCCTCTGGCTTTGAGGAGTTAACACAGAATCTGGAGTGTTGGCATCCTTTGATATCCTTGGTTTGTTTTATGAATTCCACACTCAATCCAGGAAAGTTCTTAGTAAGCTCCAAACTTCCACTTGATCCTCAATCTGCTACATCATTATTAAACTTCAGAGTTGTTGAGACCTCGGTTGAGCCACTTAAAGGCTTCGCTGTTTCTCGTGTTTCTCAGTATTAATCTTCGATTTACCCCGTTCCTTTCAGACACAGAGAGGCTGCTTCCTCTTGCTCTGTTTGTGCTGCAGTTGGTGGAAGTTGCAGTATCCTCTCCTTTACAAAGCACTCTCATTTACTGCAAGTCAGTGACTCACAAAGTGAAACTCAGTGTGGAGCTAATCTCTGCACTGAAGGGTTGAAACATGAGACAAAAACCACAAAGCAGGTGAATCCATGTAATTGTGGGTTGACTCGTTCATGCACAAGTTGTCATTTCAGAAGCTCTAGATGTGGGCAACCAGACTTTTTATCTGCTTAAAAAAGGGCTCCTGTTAGTCATTAACTAAGAGCTTGTCGTCGACAGGTGACAACAAAGACGGTGAGGAGGGCAACGTGATTCACTACGATGACGACGCCATCTCGAAGCTGTTGGACCGCAGCCAGGACGCCACTGAGGACACGGAGATTCAGAACATGAACGAGTACCTGAGCTCCTTCAAGGTGGCTCAGTATGTGGTGAAAGAAGAGGATGGAGAGGTGAGAAAATACCCACGATCCTCAGCCAGCAAACTCAGCATGAGTGGGGGGGGGGGGTGACAGAAGTGGAGAGAACATGATGACACAAAACCAGCCAACCATTTAAAACCAGCCGTACTTTAAAGATACACTGTGGTGGTTTCACCTGCTGCTAACAGAATAAGCCGTTACCAAATCTTTTTTTTTGTTTGTTTTTTTAAATGTGTAATGATGCAGGAAATGCTTTCAACATGTTTGTAATGCCTTAAAGATGCACACAGATCACTGGGTTCTCTGAATTCAGAACTGTCTGAAGAGCACGAGTCTTATACAACGAAATACTGACACAAGAGGTGCAAGACAAAATGTAACTCAGAGGCATATAGGCATAGAGAAATACAACAAGCATAAACTGCTATGTTTCACTGTAGTGTCAGTGAAATGCAAAATTTGCATCCAGGTGAAATAGATCCATAAATTCCATGACAGCAGGATTGGATGGATGGATGGCCCTGAAAGCTCAAGGCACTGCAACTTAAAAACTCACAACACAACACAACGAGTTTGAGAGTTTTTCAGCGCACGTGTTGTCAAATTGACGGTGATGTTTTCTGTGTTTTGTTTATTTGCATTTGTTTTCTGAAGTTGCAGTGCACTGAACTCTCAGGGCCACCGTAGATTTGCCTCTGAGGTTCCAATTGTTCACATAAACAGCATCTAATGTGTGTCTGTGTGTGTGTGTGTTTGTGTGTGCGCTTGTGTGCGTGCCCGTGTTCAGGAGGAGGTGGAGCGGGAGATCATCAAGCAGGAGGAGAACGTGGATCCGGACTACTGGGAGAAACTCCTCCGCCACCACTACGAGCAGCAGCAGGAGGACCTGGCTCGCAACCTGGGCAAAGGCAAACGCATCCGAAAGCAGGTCAACTACAACGACACCACCCAGGAGGACCAAGGTAGGCGCTTCTAACAGACACACACACACAGCAGTTGTCTCTCAGGACTCTCATGCCTGGGTCTGTTGCTTTGCCTCATGCCTTCACCAAGACGAAGTGTTAATCTTTAATTCCAATTATTGTGCCAAATGCTTTCTTGGCAGAATTTTGAAAGCAACAACCATGTTATTTTATCACCACCTTGAATTTTTAACCAGGATTTGACATTGGTGCCCATATATGAGCAGAAACATAATGCTCATAATGTAGGAGACACGAGCTTTTTGGCTTGTTAGCCACCGGTTTACCAGCTGGCTTCTGCTCAGGTGGCCAGCGAGCTAAGAGCATATTTCTCAGCAAGAAGACACATCATTTTCTAAATAAACAACTCAGTGGGCTCCACTTTAGGCTTTATTATATGTTTCTGTTTTTTAAATCTTCCTCAAATGATATTCCTGCAGTTTAACAGCTGAAAGATGTATTCAACAGCCCCAACAGTCGATACGAAGTGTTGTGTTTTGAATTGATATTCTGGGAGCTGCTGCCCAACGAGAAAACCCATCAAGAGATTAAAGATTAACACTTATGTTTGCTTTTGTCTGCTGAGCATGAAAATCACACAGGTATATTTGCAGCAGTTTCTTGGTGATGAGAAGAAGAGCTCATGGATTTTAATGTAAGACATCACGAAGATGTCTCTCAAATCTGTAGCTGACCTGCTGCCATTAACTGACACTGTATGTAAATATGTAAAGAACAGGTCAGAGCTGCAGATGCAGGAGATGTGTTTCTGTATTAACGCCGTACAGACCAGTGTATTGTCCTCTCTGCTGGCTTTAGTGCACGTCAACAGCTCCTGTTGTAAACTAAACATTGTGATCTGCTTTGATATCCAGCTGATTCAATAACAGATCGGCCTCTTATTTAAGCTGCTGTCTCGTCATGTGCTCGATGCTTCATTAGTGAGGGAACACAGTGACATTATCTTAACACAACACGATCATTTTGGTGCATCAGCTAAGTTCCAGCAAAACGGTCCAGAAATTAATCACCATGTTTATTAAACCCTCTTAAGGCTCTAAACCTCAACAACAAGAGCTATTGACCTCCATTAAATCCACCATAGGGTGTGTTATACTGGCCTAAAGCTCTCTCGTCTTCTCAGTGGGCTTTGAAGCACTTTTTTTTTTTTTTAAGAGTTCAACAGTTTCCATGTCTATTACAGTTATATTTCCTGCAGTTGTACCTTTTTCAGAGTGGCTTCAACTTCCTGATTGCCGCAGTTCAACAGCAGGAGACTGTTAGAGAGTAAAGATTTCAGAGCCCATCACAGCTTGGAGTACACTCCAAGTTGAAAGTGATTGTGGGGCAGAGTAGTTCACTCTCACCTCACTTCCAGAGGATAGAAGTGGTTAAAAATCTGTGCATGCCCTGCTGTAGTGGTCTGTAGTAATCTGCAGTGCCATGGCGCCCTCAGGTGGCCACCAACAGAAGCGAACGCAATGTACTGTTTCTCTCTGATGTGTGGCTCAGAATGGCAGGATGATCTTTCAGACAATCAGTCGGAGTACTCCGTGGGGTCCGAGGACGAGGACGAAGATTTCGAGGAGAGGCCTGAAGGTAGGCGGGAAAAAAAAAAAATACAGCTATTGTGTTGTTTTGGTTTGGCAAAGCAGTACAACTCTTTCAGTGGAGACACTACATCAGACTAATGATTCTTTGAAAAAGATTAAGGAGATCTATCACTGTGCTCATGGTGAGACACTGGGAGACAGAGCCCTCTAACAGTGGACTTGGTTTTCTGTGTCGCAGGTGGGCGCAGACAGTCTCGTCGGCAGCTGAAGGGTGACAAAGACAAACCTCTGCCTCCCTTACTGGCGCGTGTTGGGGGCAGTATTGAGGTATGAATAGGTTCTTCACAGGATCTCCCTATGCATCTTAAAATGTGGGTTTAATACTGTGTTTACACACCTAATCACATTCCTGGAAACATTGTGTACTAAGGGGATAATCCTCCATTCTGTAAATTGTGCATAATAGGAGGAAATCTTGGGATAAGGGGCCAACACTGGGCACCATAACAAACTCAGAGGGTGTATCTTTAAGCCCAGTATGTCAGCAAGCATCAGTGCTCTCCAGCTGATCCTGGTTCTGGCTCACTGCTCCGTGGAACGGGGCAAAGACAGACTTGGGATCAGGAGCTGATCGCAATGTTATTACAATATAAAACAGGCAGCAAGCAGCATAATGTACTGTACTGTACTACACTATGAAGTTCAGTGCAGCCTGTTTTATGTATGTATAAATCAACATCAGCAGATAGTTTGACCGGAGTGCAGCTGTCAGTTTGTGCTGCTGAGTTTGAATCAGATTCTCTTCCAGATGTGTGTATGTTTATTTTCTAAGGCTGTTCCGTCTCTTTACAAGGTCCTGGGGTTCAACGCTCGCCAGAGGAAAGCCTTCCTCAATGCCATCATGCGCTGGGGCATGCCCCCCCAGGACGCTTTCAACTCCCATTGGCTGGTCAGGGACCTGAAAGGGAAGAGTGAGCGGGAGTTCAGGTGACAACCTGTAGTTTTTTACACTTAAAGTGTGATACACCAGGTCGTTTTATTTGATTTAACTCTAACTCCCTTTTCACACTGTGCATTCTTGTGAAAGCCTGCGTGCCACCAAGTTAAGAGTTTTATCAACTTCTCACATTTGATTGGTTAGCCCAGAGCTAAGCTCCAGAGCTTTCCTATCAGCTCTGTAGTGGTTTGCCTTGCCGGTGTCAGGGTTCCCTCATTTGTAATGCACCAGGAATAAACATCTACACTGTAAATAGCTCTGAGTGGTTACTTTTAAACCAAAGCACTTGCACTCAGTCACTACCACGACCACCACAATTACTGCAGCTATGGTTCCTGTGGTTAGCTCGAACATGACAAACATGTTCTACCACTGGTGCTGCTGCCAACACTGACACGACTAGAACAACTGCTATTACTGCTACTATTAGTGTTATTGTTCTTCCTACTACTTAGAAACCTGCTGTCACTTTTGCCATAGTGAGGACTTTATAGGTGCCAAGGTGTAAGTCTCTAAACTGTTCTGCATTCTTCATATTTCATTTATTCTGTTTTAGGTGTAACATCATGTTTTGTCTGAATGTTACTTCAAAGCCTAGGAATAGAATACCAGCATGGAAATATTAATTACCACATAAATATTATCGTGTGGGGTCAAAAGTAGACAAATTATAATTTATATTGAGACTAGAAATATTGGAATCAGGCATAAAATACCAGTAACAACCACCTCTCCCACTAACTAACAATATCACGCTTCTACTTGGGCTACTTTTAGAGCTAGTATTATTTGTACAACCGTTACTATGAGTCCTCATTTTAATATCCTGAAGCTAACTGCTTCTCCTACTGGTGCTGCAGCTTTCACTGCTTTTCTCCATAGCTGTTAACAGCAGTTTAAAACATGGTGTTAGAGCATAGACTGTGTTAGAGCTGGTAACCTCAGAGGAATCCCTCCCGTCGCGTGTACCATAAAGTGTTTTTTTTTTGTTTTTTTTTGTTGATCAGGGCCTATGTGTCTCTATTCATGAGACATCTGTGTGAGCCGGGTGCAGACGGAGCAGAGACCTTCGCTGATGGAGTCCCACGTGAGGGACTGTCTCGTCAGCATGTTCTCACCAGGATCGGGGTCATGTCCCTCGTCAGGAAGAAGGTACTGGTTGTTCAACCGAAGGCTTCTTCAACACAGAATACTGAGCTTTCTGCTGCAGCACTGCGAGCTTAGAGAAAGTAGGTCAAACTGCTCAGGAAGAGGCAGATGCAGACAGGAGTATTTTTTTTGGATGTAAAGTGTTTTAGGCATCAGACAAACTACAAATGTTTTGTGAGCTTTGTTTGCCATGTATACACCCGGGTAAAACAAAATACTAACATGGTTTTTAGATTCTGAGGGAATCTGGGTCGGGTTGGTCAGTTTGCATCATTTAGACTTTAGTAATATATAAACTGGCTGCTTGGATGAATCTGTTGCACAGGTGATCGAGAACAATCTGTTCTTTAAACAGAGTCACTGTAGGATCACAAGCAGCAACAGTCTTAGGGGCAGAATGATAAACCTGCCTGTCAATCCTCAAACAATGTAGGTTTGACTTTGTTTTATTAATGTATGTAAAACACAGAGAAATATGTGTTTCAGAGTTGAGAAGCATTCATTTAGAATACCTTTACCTAATCAACCTATCTGGTCATTTAGTGTAACTCTACTGGATTCGTATTTGTAATTTAAGTTACATGGTGCATTTTTATGAAGTTTGCGTCATTATTAAACACTATTTTGATCAAATGTCAGATCAGATATGTTTACCATATTGAATATAACGTTATTTATCATTAGCAAGCTAATATTACTCTGTCAGTTGGTTCAGTTAACTACAGTTACTAGTTGTATTTAACTAGAAGCAAATTATTATCTTTGTTTTATTTGTGTTTATGTGTATTTTTTCAATTCATTCATTCATTGTTTAAAATGGAGTGACAAACAGTGACATACGGCTAAAACAAGCAGCAAATCCTCTAATCTGATCATCTGGATTCAGAGGAAGTTTAGGCATTTTTTCATTATTTTTGCCAAAAAAGTGCCAGAAAAACAAATTAATTAATCAATTATAGCAAACAGAAAAGAAGTTGCCAATGATTTTCCGGCTTCTCGACTAACTGAGACAAATTACAATGAAACTGCTGATTCAGCACGCCGCAGATCTCTTCCTGATCTGTGAGGTCAGCTGGCCGTCCCTTGGGAGAGCCATTTAATTACAACAATTGAAACAATCTCTTTGTAGGTGCAGGAGTTTGAGCATGTGAACGGGAAGCTGAGTTCTCCAGATCTGATTCCCATCGGGATGGAGCTGAAGAAACTGACTGAGAGTGTATCCTCTGATCCCAACACCCCCGTGCCAGCCAGCCCTGTCGCCACGCAGCCCGGCACCCCCGTCCCACCAGGTCAGAACAAAGTGTCTGAAGTGATCGTGTTTTATTTTTCCCCGACTTTAAAGTTCGTGCTCAGAAAAAAAAGAATGTTTTTTGTTGTTGTTTCCTGGACTGTAGAGAAGATGGAGTCTCTCTTGGGTAGCGCTGAGGACAAGGACACCACAGAGCAGGAGAGCAAGAAACTGTCAGAGCAGGAAGTGAGTCCTGTTTTTCTTCCACTACCCATCACTTTCATCCCTTTATTGTCTTGTCCATCCTCTCATGGTTGATTACACTTTAACCGTAACTCGTCTTATCATCCTCAGAAGATACGATTGTCAAACTTTTAACTTGTCTTTTTGCCCTCCACCAACTTTCCTCGTTCTCCTCTGGCTGCCCTGTCTGCTTTTCCCTCGGCAGGCCTCCAGTGCGGAGCCAGCATCTGCACCTGAGAAGGCAGCTGACAGCGAGGAGAGCAAGGCCAGCTCAGAGGAGAAAACAGGAGATGAGAGGGACAGAACCGAGTCACCCTCCACAAAGACAGAGCCATCTGCCAACCCAAAAGAGTCGGCTTTGAAACAGACAGAGCTGTCATCCAGTCAAACCTCACCTAAAAGTGAGTGGTGCAGGATCCGTGTGCTGCAAATTTGATTCTTCTGTGAGGTTGTACTTTGTCTTGGTTAATCTTTTTTCTTTGCCTCTGCTATCCTCAGTGGAGGCCTGCAAAGAAACAGAGAAGTCATCAGACAAAGGAGATACTGATTCTCCTCTGGCAAAAACTGAAGACAAGGAAAATAAGCCAGGTATACATGCTCTGGATCCTTGAATGAAACAGGTTGAAATGGTGCAGTAACTGTGCTCTTTCCTGAAAGCAAAGCAGTCAGTTCTACAGAGATCTCTTTTAAGAAAAACATCTGTCATTCATGCAGCTGTTGCAGAGGACGTGAAGAATGAAGACGCATTAGAGGGTCGATTAAATGGAGACAAAGACACTTTGGATGAGATGGATGAGAGCAGGAGGGAGGACAAAAATGGATTCAAAGCCAAGTTCATGTTTAATATTGCTGATGGAGGTTTCACAGGTGAGATTTATGGTTCTTTGATCCTAAATGAACAATTAAGGAAGTGTCCCTTGCAGCAACAAACATGTATATCTACATGTGAGGGAGGAATGTGACACAGCTGTTGAAACTATATATTATTTTCTAAAGTGATCTGTTGTCACGTTTATGAACATAATTCCCTCAAAGGAGGAAAGGGAAGTTTCATATGAAACTCACTTGTGCTTCGGAAATATTTGAACCCATTAACAGACACTAGAGCACTGCAGCACAGTGTCGGATTGTGATTCTGTGACAGTCAGAGCCTGAGGCATTTTGTTTTCAGGCTGTCAGTCAGTCCCATCCTTGTGGACACGACATCTCAGTAACGCCTCAACAGAACTTCTTCAAATTCGGCACAAAGGTTCACTTGGACTCAAGGATGAATTTATTAGATTTTGGTGATCAAAGGTTAAATGTCAAGTTCGTGTGGACCTCACAAAATACGGTTTTTGATTTGTGAACATGATATCTCAGTAACATGTTCACTTGGACTCAGGGACAGTTTGACCTCACAAAACACTTTTTAGCAATTACTCAAGACTTCACACAGCAATTATGACCAAATTACACATAAGTTGTTAATATTTTGTACGACTCTGGATAAACGGGGATGAAATCTGAAACTAGTCTGAGTGGCGGAGGCATACAACCACACGGTGGTGATTCTAGTCTTATTCAGTCTTAGAGCTGCTTTTAAGACAAAACTTTGGAAAAAACGGGAACAAACTTGAATCCAGTGCATGTTTTACTGACAAACATGGTCAGTAAAACATGTTTGTCACTGTCATTTTAAATGACTCTGACTCATTTCCATAACATTGTTCTGTAGTATTGTGCAGCTCAGTTTTAATTGGTGAAGTCTTTTTCTTACGCTGAACATCAGACAGATGAGACAGGTGTGATCTGCTGTGTGTGTGTGTGTGTGTGTGTGTGTGTGTGTGTGTGTGTGTGTGTGTGTGTTGTCTGGGGACAAATGAGCAGATAGTGAACAAAGAAACAACTAACAGGACAGTGTGACAGAACGTGAGCCGATCTTACGTTTTATTTTCTCACAGCTGGAAGCCATACATTTCAAAAAACCTCGCTCCCTAATCTAATATCAGTGGAAGAAGGTGTCATTAGCAACATAGCCCTGCCAGACTGTGTTTAATACATCCTAAATCTGTGCTCCAGGCTCTGACTGCAGGATATTGATTTCAGGTGCCATAATGAAGCAGCTTTGTTCTGTGATCAGTCATTATTATGTTGTTAATGTGCTCTTGCTTCTCTTAATATGCTGCAAAAATCTTGAATATTACTTTACTTTTGTAAAAACTGTCTGTCTTCTCATGAATCCCATCAGAGCTGCACACCCTGTGGCAAACTGAGGAGCGAGCGGCGCTGTCTTCTGGAAAGATGCACGACATCTGGCACCGTCGCCATGACTACTGGCTGTTGGCTGGCATCGTAACGTATCCTTTCCCATATGTGGGAACGAGAAGTTCAGCATCTGGTGAAGGAATATAATTACTTGTGACCGGGAGGGAGCTGCGGTTGAAGGGCTGATATTTAAAAAATGTGAGGAGCAATATAAAACTAAAGTTATCTTGCTGTTTTATTTGAAGAACTTTATGAGCTCCTGTGCTTCTGTTGGTTTTTTCTTGACCGGGAATCTGTCTCAGACATGGCTATGCTCGCTGGCAGGACATTCAGAACGACCCACGCTATGCTATTCTGAACGAGCCCTTCAAGACTGAGATGCATAAAGGCAACTACCTAGAGATGAAGAACAAGTTCCTGGCTCGCCGCTTTAAGGCAAATCCTTTAGTCTTTGTAATTAAAACAAACAACTGTCAACTGAAAAAATTTAGGGATTAAAAGATTTCTTTTGTCTGAGCGCAAACTGTCTCTCCCGTCTGCGAGTCATTTCTCTCTTTCTCTCTCTTTCTCTCCCCGCCTCGCTCTGTAGTTGTTGGAGCAGGCTCTGGTGATTGAGGAGCAGCTGAGGCGGGCAGCTTACCTGAACATGACCCAGGACCCCAGTCACCCGGCCATGGCTCTCAACACTCGTTTTGCTGAGGTGGAATGTCTGGCAGAGTCCCACCAGCACCTGTCCAAAGAGTCTCTGGCTGGGAACAAGCCTGCCAACGCCGTGCTGCACAAAGGTTAAAACAGTTAATAAGTGTCAGAATATCCACCTCATCTGTCGAAAGCTGGAGGAAAGTAAACAACTTTTACAGGACGAAAGTAATGATATAAATTTTTCATAAGGCCATCTAAATCAGACAGATAAATATAAATGTTTTATTCTGTGCTGTGAATGAAACATTTATTACAGAGGCAAGGGCAAAGTTTGAGTTGAACTTGCCTGAAATCCCCCTAGAATCATCAATATTGTTCTATTAATGTATTCAGAAAACATATTTTATTAAATATTTGCTCATACTTGTGTTGATTAAGCTTAGTTTATGCTGCTCCATCGGAATAAAATCGATGATTGGTAGTGATGTAGCTACACTGAAAAATATATCAAGTCATTTTTTTGAAACTGATCTGTTTCTAATGCAAATCATTTTCTAAAATCGTGTTGTATTTTTTTATCCCAAAGCAAATTGACCTCCCTCACTCTTTCTTGCCTTAAGATACAAACACTGTAGTAAACTTCCTTAAAAAAAGGTCATTTCAGTTGGAAACAGGTTTATCCGTCCATCCAGGCAATAATTAATTACGAAATGAAGAGTATACAGATGCTGTGGAGCTTCTAACAGGCAGACAGTAGAGATCCTGTTTGACACAGTGGTGTAATTTTATGTGCATTTGACTCATCAGCAAAACATGTTCACAGCGATTAGCATGATGAAAGTTCGGAAGGAAGCCAAGACCAAAGACCGTATCAAGCCGAGGCGTTAAAATATTATCATTTCTAAAATGTTGCTGCCTGTGACCTTTATTGATTTATCTGCTGGTGAAAAATTTTATGGCATTTAGTTCTTGGCAGTTGTTAATTTCAGGCCCTAGCTCCCACAATTAATTTGCTTTTCTAATGATTTGAGGTTATTTGAAACAGGATGGTCCAAAACTTTTTCATGCATTTTCCCTGCATTTTGTCTCGCTCATCTTTTTCTCATTAATTCATACCACAGGCGCAGGCATCAAATGACTGTTAACATAAGTGAAACCACTCTTTCTGATAAGCTGAGAGTGTGTGTGTGTGTGTGTGTGTGTGTGTGTATGTATGTGTGTGTTGTGGTCTGGCAGTGCTGAACCAGCTGGAGGAGCTTCTGAGTGACATGAAAGCAGATGTGACGCGACTGCCCAACATGCTGTCCAGGATCCCGCCGGTGTCGGCCCGCCTGCAGATGTCTGAGAGGAGCATCCTGAGCCGCCTCACCAGCCGAGGCAGCGAACCTCCACCGCAGCAGGTCGGACGACTTTAGAAAACTCAAGCTCCAGCACAAACCATTCCTCTGTTTGATTTCCTTATAAATAAGTAAAGTTATCTGAATTTATTGTTGTTGAGCATCATAAGATAGTTTGGACTTGGCTGGTGATAACTATGCATAATAACTATGGAGGCTCATAAGGCTCACAAGGGTGAGGAAACGAATGTGTGACAGGAATTTGCAGAGCTGTGTATAAGTATTCTTTACTCACGACTCAGCAACCACATTATTCCTTCAAAAACCTGTGGAGACTCACTAGCCCCCATGGAAGAGTTTCCCCAGGTGTAATGTGAAAAAAGTAGTTGTTTACTTTCACTGCTGAGCTCCACGTTTGAGTCCCAGAGGATTTAACAGAGGCTGCATTGTCTCATTACTTTCATCTCTGCTGCACCTGTTCTCCACAACTGAATGTGTGTGTTTTATTCTCTGTTATACAACAGGCCATGTCAGCCCAGCAGCGTGATTGGCCATGAGTTCTAACTGGTTTTTTTGGGTTTTTTTTTTTTTTTTGGTTGCTATGCCAACTCTTGTGGTAACCAGGGAAACAGTTGGCAATATGACTTTCTTTCCTTCGTTTTTTTTTTTTGTGTGTGTGTTTTCACTGTAAGAAGAAAACTAGTCAGACCTGCTGAATATGTACAAGCATCATCACCTATTGTGTCACTGTTATAGTGTTACCTTTGTGTTATTGCTCTATTAGTGAGTCCTGTGAAGTTCTATGCAGTTCATGCAGCAGGATAACAGATCTCCATGTGTGTTCCTCAGCCCTTTAGCCAGGGCGGGTTTGGCTGCTCCCAGTTGTACAGCAGCAGCTTCGGAGGAGGATTCAGAGGACCGGGTGGACAGCCCATGGTCAACTACAGTCAGATGCCTCTGGGACCGTACGTCAGTGGTAAGCATTGACATTTACAGTAGGTGACAGAAAGCACCTGGGTGAGAGAGGTTGGAGGTCGGTCACGCCACTTAAATTATGATAATTGTTAACTGCAATTTGGTTTTGATTTGACTGATAGAAATCAGTCACACTGACCGAGGCCTTAATGGAAAATATACCATAAATATACTATAAGTCATAGTGTTGATTTTTGTTGCTGCCCGTAATCCTTTTGACACACTAGATGTTAGATGTTTTTTATAGGATTTGAATTGAACACAATTATTAAATTTGAATTTGACGTGCATTTCAGTACACAACATGCGCCATGTGTATGCAGTGGCTACGGTCGCTCTGCTTATGCTTTCGGATGGCTGCTAAATTGGACTGATGTGAGGTGCAATAAATTGAAAGGATTTCACGTAGACATCCATCACAGCCCAACACACCAGCGCCCTGAGTCAGCTGTGACCTACTGTACTGTATTTGCACACAGAAGGAGGGATCGTGACACACATTCAGACGCAGAGGTTACTCATTCTGAATCACAACATTTTATATCTCACATTTCTATTCCAAGAAAGGTTAAACACAGACTTTTCTCCAAAGACCTACTAAACGTTCAATCTCTCTCCTCTTTAGTGTCTTCTAATGGTCCCCCACCCCCTACAAGCCATCTGGACAAGAAGTCGCTTGACTCCTTGAGAGACGTGGCTACGCCTGACCTCAAGTCAGGCAAACCTAGTGATGTCATCTGCATTGAGGACTAGATGAGCTCTGTAACACTGACCTGAGGTCAGAAACTCCCAGGGATGGAATCTGTATGGATGACAGCCGCCACATCGTCCTCTCTCTCCTGCCCCTTCCTGACTTAAGATCTACAAAATCAAGCTCTCTGCCGTCTGCGGTTAAGGCGATGTAACTCTTTTGATTAATGCAGATGTATCTATCTTAACAATTGCACTTTTATCTTTTGAGGATCATAGATTAGGAAGGGGAAAGGAGCAGTTTTCCTGACAGAGGATGTTTTTTTTTTTCCAGCGCTTCACCACAAGGTGAAACTCAAGCAAGTGGGGAGCACTGAGTTTCTGATGCTCTTGATTGGGGCTCGTTCTAACCTTGGAATGTGTGTTTTATTCGTGCCAGCCTCGACTGTTTCATTCTGCTGCTTTTATCCATCTCCCCACTCATTGTACACTGTGACTGTGCCCCACTGGAGCTTTTTCTCTGTGAAGAGGAAGTGGAGTCAAGGATGTCTTCAGTCATGGTTTGATAGGAGATTTTTTTCATTTTGAGGGCCAATATTGTTACTTTAAATGAATAAGTGTTTTTGTCATTCATGTAGTAACCAGTGGAAGAAGTATTGATTTGAAAGCATCAAACACTATTATCATGTATGCAGTAGCTGGACACAGTCTGTCTGAATCCTCTAAAGACTGCCACCCGCTGGTAACTTGGAGAAAGTCATTTCTGCCAAACCTGCAGATACACTTGACTGCAGTACCTGTGAGGGTTGGCCTCTTGTACTGTATATACTCAGAGACTGCTGTTTATTTTACCTCACATAGGTCTAATCATAGTGAAATATGTATACATACATTGATGGAATCAGAAGCCTGGCTTGGTATCATATATGAAGATCGGGCAGAGCAGAAGAAACTGTGGAAGAGGCAAAACTGATTTTTAACACATTTCGGAGCAGACTGAGTATTTCTGTGTATGGTACAATATTTGTGATTCTTTCTATATTTGAATGTTAGTAGTGGCTGTAGAGCTTAACCCTGGGGCCATGACCAGTGGGACTACACTATAAACAGGAACTCATCTGGTTTACATCCACATACAGGGCTTTAATGTTCAGGCCTAACTGAGAACGCAGTCCCGAGTGGAGAGTGGCTTTTTTTTCCTCTTACATCCCAGGGACATTCCCGGGTCCCTTTCATTGTTAGAACTGAATAAGAAACATAAAGTCCTTAAGGTGAAATGTCACCTTCAGTCTTGTATTTGTCGCAGAATGAGCTTTTGTTTCCTTCTCTTTACATTGAGGTAAAATTAGATGTATTTAGTGCCATTGAAGAAGATGATCCAGTATGATTTGTTCTTTGATGCAGTGTATTTCCTCCACTGAGGTGAGGACTGTAATTGGTGGCGTCACAGTCTGAACCTACATTTGAAGGAATATTCTCTGTATATCAGCTTTTTAAGGACCAATGTTGCACAACGTTACTCTTAGATGATGTCTTCACTTCCACCTTCCTCGGTTCTGTTTTGAAGTGTCTGCCGTCGCCTGTCACTTTACCTGGTGTGAAGTCACTTTAGCATGGTATAGCTACATATCCAGTCCATTCCATCTACTATTATTGTGTGCTGAAGTGACCGTCCACTACGTAAAACAATCTTTTATAAATTCAAGCTGACTACATTTCCTTTTCTATGACGGCATTGTTTGAATGTTTGGACTCAAAGTGCAGATTCTTATTGACATATTTGTCTTTTTTTTTTTTTTTTCTTTTTCCAAAGACCAGTGGCATTACCTGTTTGTATTATTGCCATTGCCACAGCACTTATTTGACATTGTTGAGATGATGATTGTGATTGGACTAATCTAAACTGAAGAGGTAGTGTTGTATAGAGTTGGTGAGTGTATTTTCTTAATCTCCTTTTGCCAGTTCAAATGATTGTCCTGAGGTGCTCTCATCTGACCCCTTTTCACTGACTTAAATTGTGTGACTGCGACCGCCTCGCCAATTCTCAGACCTGCTTTAACTTAGTTACGAAACTCGTTTCGAAAACACCACGAGATGAACCTTGAAGTACATCATATCGATTTATGCGCTTTGTTAGTGTTAATCGGTGCTGTTCTGTTCACTGTGTTTCTGTTCATTTCATCAGTTACTTGACCATGACATGTATTAGGTTGCTTGACAGATAGAACCTCAGAAACATGTAAATACTTGAAAGATTTTTCAGAGATAAGTCCATCTCCTATAGATTTATGTATTAAAGTGAAAAAAGATGAATGTCTGCTGGGTGGTGTTGCCATAGAACTGCAGCGTGCACCACATGTGCTCATCAATCAAAATCATGTCTTTTCCCTCTGGAGCGATGACCATGAGATGACATCGAAAACATACTGCAATGAAATGCAATCAAACTGAAGTCAGTATGAATGTAACGTCTGTTAGAAAAAAAAGGCTTCAGTCTAATATTATAAATATGTTAACAATGTATGTACATGCTTATTAACATAGCTTCAAAAGCTACCAAAAGACCCTGATAAAAGGCACCTTTGTTGCAGTGAATGCACAGCATGTGAAGCGTTTGATATGACGGTTCACTTTGGGGAGAGGGTTGTGTATCTAGCATTTACAGACAATGAGCTCCAAGCAGTGTTATGGTTCTGATATTTGTGCTGTATAGCAATTGAATGAAAAAAGTGAATTGTCATCTTTTTATTTGTATTCTGTGTATTTGTTCAATGTGTTTTAATAAATCTTCTGGACAACAGTAAGATTGTGTGATTTTCCCTTTGAGGTCAGTCTGCAGATGAAGATGAAGACGCGTGCACGTGAACAGCTGAGGTGGGTCGAGGAGGACTTCAGCCGCCTGTCTTGACGTGACCTCGCACGTCACCTCAGGTTCATTGTGCAGTGTCTTCTAGTGCTGCAGTCTCAAGCTCCCTGAGCCTGTGGTGCTGTAAATGTGATTAGAGACAGAAATAGAAACACTGGTGCAGTTAGTGAGGTCAAAAATAGCAGACAGACACCATTCATTCACACAGTAGTCACAGAAAAGACATGGCTATAAAACATCAGTGGTGGACTGTACCTAAGTACATTTACCTAAGTACTGTATTTCAGTACAGTTTTAGGATACTTGTACTTTTCTTAAGTATTTCCACTTTATGCTACTTTATACTTCTACTGTACTATATTCAACATTCATTTGACAACTGTAGTTGCTAGTTACTTTGCAGCTTAAGATTTTACATGCAAAACATGATCGTTTTTGTATAATGTTTTCTAACATAATGCATGTTTACAGATTAAACTGTCCAACAGTACAGAAAGTAGTTAAAATAAGTGCAGTCTCCTACAATAAAATGCTTCCAACACACCAATTAGTTAGTGCACAAATAACTATAATATTACAATAAAATATTATAAAAATATATCACTGATGGGCCTTTGTGCTGCATAATGAAGACATTTTAATGCTTGTCTCCTAGTGAATTTTGAATACAAGACTTACTTGTAGTGGTTTGTTTTTACATTATTTATCGTAGGTAAAAGATCTGAACACTTCTTAATTGAAAGTTTTGGAAAGCTACATAAAACTTTCAGATTGTTGAACTCAAACCCCACGATGCCACTACACTGGCTCCCTCATTTGTTTTCAGATATGTAATATTAGCCCACCACACAGGGCATAGGTATTCAAATGTGTAAGTCAATTAGTGTTAACAATCAAATGATGAAGTAACTTTTTATTTGGCAAATGTTTGGCCCAAAATAAAAAAACAAACCCACTGTAAAACAGTAGATAAATAGTGGTTGAATGAATGAACACTGATACAATCTTGTTGTGGTCGTGCATCTTCTAAATTAACTTTTAAATAATAATAATAATAATAATAATAATTTGTACAAATGACTCAAGCACAGTGTGTGTGCACACACCTGCAGTCCCATACAGGAAGTGCTGTGAGACGGTATTGGCCCTAATTCCTTTTGTCCAGCCCACTTGTTCTGAATATCTCCCCTGATTGGTTCAAATTCCACCCCCTAGGCTTTTCATTGGCCACTTGCTTAACTTTGTCATTCTGCCATTGGCCAGTTGTGGCTGAGAGCCCTCACCCTGCTTTGTGCTGCTGTCTGGACAGCAGCAGGGGTCTGGAGAGTGGGAGGAGGGAAAAAAACCCAAAGAAAGGACAGAATGAGACAGAAGGGGCTGAAGGGGGGCATAGACCCATCTAAAAAAGAGAGGGACAGAGAGGAAAGATAGAGGGGGGGACGGAACCAGAGAGGCGAGAGAGGCAGAGAGAAAGGGGAGGGAGCAGAGAGGGTTACCTCATCCAGAGCTGCCAGTGCACACGGTGCAGGGGAGAAGTTGTGGGAAAGTAAACAGCAGTGGAGAATTCCAATCTGTGTTCAGCCACTCGCAGCCCTCACAGGAGACTATAAAGATGAGAGTGCTGGACCCGGCAGTGTGGTAAAGACTGAGGGTTTATGGGAGGCTACCAGGATTAAAGGGTCACCAGGGAGTGCCTGAAGCTTCTCGGAGGACACACCACTGAGGACAAGGAGGTGAGAGGCATATATATTTGTTGTCCTCCAAACACTTTCCCTCTTTCCTTCCTTCATTCTGTCTCTTCTCTTTTTGCCTCCTTCCTGTCAGCATGGTTAGCATGTTGCAAAGACAGCAGCTTTGTTCAAGGGGGGCCATTGATGGAGTGGAGTTGGGGGTGGGTGTGCTGGTTGTGTGCCTCTCTGCCTCTCAGCCCGACAGCTACAGGGGCAGCTGAGAGGACAAGGGAAGGTGGAGCAGGAGGGGAGAGGATGGGAACGGCAGATACCCGTGTGGCCCTTTGGCAGAGTACACACCATCATGGACGATTAAACCTGGGTCTGCCTCACAGAGCCGGCGAGGCTGCAGAGCGCGAGGCCTTGTTATGATAGCAGCAGCTCCTGAGACAGACACCAGGAAGGATGAGTGAGGGATTGGCGGCTCGTCCCAGACCCACGCCTCTGGCTGGCTGTTTTTCAGCAGCACTGCACAGCTCTTCCAAAGCCTCGGGCTATAAAAAGAGCTCCGCTGGCCTGGGCCTGGTCTTAACCACTCCAGTTTGACGGTTGCTTCCCGGAGTACAATAGCCCCTCCCAGGATGGATTTCACGCTGCCTCTATACTCGGAGCAGAATAGAGAGGGGAGACAGGGAGGAGAGGGGTGATGGGGGGGGGGCTATGGGACCTCTGACCAAGTAATTTGCATTTTTAGCTAGAGCACTGTTTCTGCCTCACTTGCCGGATGTCCAAGAGCCTTTCTTTTAAGAAACTCCATGGACTCACTGTATCAGATTCTTTTCTCCCCAGTCACAGTCCACCACATCCAACAGGCATTAACAATCCATGCATGCATGGCCTGAAGCTACCACAGAGACCTCACTATCAGTGGGAAGTCTCTCCCTTTCGCCACATATTCACCCATTAAGACTCACACCCATGCAATCATATGTGCACATGCAAAGCCTTGGCGCTCAAATACACAACAAGTCATTTGACAATATAGTGACACACCTGCCAAATGTTTTATTCCTCTGGGAAGGAAAAGTAATTAATCAGTACAAGGAATTCAGGGATGTTTATAAGTTGAGGCTTATCTACAGTATTTTGCTGTTACGCTTGTGGCATGTCGTCCAAACAGGACTTGAATTATTTCCTGTTAGCTTTTCTGACAACAAACTCCAAGGCCAAAGCAACTCAGCCACACTGGTCTGAAGAATAACCCATAATAATCTCCTGAGGTTTAGGGTCTGGGTAGGGAGATTTAATTTGGAATGTGTTAAAAGCATCGTATGACACTTTCATCCAGGAGTATTTTTTCACAGGTGATGTCTCATTTAAATGGCACATTAAAGGAGCCACCGCCTGCTTTGTAGTAATAGTGAAAGTTTCCTACCTGAGGCTGCACAATAGCTCGGCATTAAACAGACACAACGAGTCAACAAGGCTGTTTACATGTCACATTTTAGATCTACACAAGTGTAGTTCAAATAACTATTGTTCTTCTTTGCCCTGTGGTCCCTGCCCTCAGTTTGAACACTTTAGTTTAGGTCTTTGCTATTTTTTTATGTGGACAAATCAATAAAACACATTATACAAACTCAAAAGAAATTAAATATTTGATCCGACAGGTGGTGAAATCTTACAGTTACTGAGCTGTGAGGAAACACTGGGCTTCCATCAAAGTTTACTAGACAGGCAAAAAGTAAGACAGATTTTTGTTGTTGTCAGCTTTCCGTTCATGAAAAGCAAGAATTATCATCATCTCTGGATTACTGAAATACCGTATATTAGAGGAGAACGAGACTGATTTTTCTCTTAAAGAGGACTTCATGCTCAGCATGTGAAAACAGTAATAAAGTCTTCTGTAGCTCTGGAGAAACTGTGTCAGGTCTGAGAAAATAACCACGATGGCGTCTCGGCTCGGGCTTGGAACATGAAATGTGGAGTTTGAGTGTGGGCGTGTGGGCAGGGAGTGTGTGACTGTGGGTGGCACTAGGGCAGGAGTTTTCAAAGTTTCTATGGACATATATTTATGGACATATTTGTCAGGTAGTGGTATCCTTGGGAAGTGTAAGTCACACTGAATCTAAAAATATGTGTTCTATGTGTTTAGGTTTGACTCAGTTATGACTGAGAAGGGGTTTTATTTTGATGCTGACTGCAGCGATCAGGGGTGATACCAGGGTCCCTTCCTCCATGAGCTGGAGGAAGCTCATGGAGGAAGGGACCCTGTTGCTCCAGCTGCTGACAGACTGTGTTGATAAGTGAGCATCAGCGGCAACGACAAAAACTAACTTCCCATTGTTTCTAGAGCATGGAGTGCACTTATCCCTTTCACCTGTCTACACCTCACGTCTCTCCTTCCACCTCTCTCTGCCTCACGGTTCTCCATCCCGCGCCCTTGCTTCAACTCTTCTTCCTGCGTCGTCCCTGGGGAGGCGCGCCTCGCAGTTTGAAAACCTCTGCAATAAAAGAAGCATAAGATCCTTTGTTTTTGGAACTTGAGCCAAACTAGGGCCTAAACGTCAGGATATCCCAACCTCTGTTGCTTTGACTTTAACCGTTCTTTATTCAGTCTGTCGGAAACTTTACAGAAGTGAGAGACTGAATTGCTGGTGTATCCTTTTAAGGTGTGGCATGTTCACAGGACAGAGATATCCATCTGAGATGTACAAGATGAGTTTGGTGGCTACACTTCTCTAACGTCTGAGTAGTAATGTGACTAACAAGACACCAAAGAGTCCAGTCTGCGGTCTTTTAAGTAACTAATGGCTTTCATTAAGTTCTAGTGGCTACACTTAGTTTCTTCACAGCCTCTACCCACTGATGGATTCTTAAGTTGCCTAATGATAGTAATGATGTAGCAAGATTTTTGGAAGTACCATAATAAATGATAATACTGCACAAATAACAATGGTTTTGTATGGAAGCCTATAGAGGACAACATTCAAAATGTAATTCCACAATAGAATTATAATTTTCTACAAATGTATGTGTTATTTGAGTCAAAATTAAAATGAAAACAATTAAATTATTGAAAATTATTGCATCTTTTAAATATAGTCCTCTATAGGCTTCCACAGTTTTGTACAATGGTTTAGATAAAAATAAAAGTAAGTGGGAGACGGGAAGAGACGGACTGTGCCTTCCAGAAACAAAATCACAAAACAGTGACGCTAATAAAAGGTATCTGTTGAGCTGATCAGCAACCCGGTCAAGCCTCTGCAGATACGACATTATAGTCACTGTGCTACAGGATTTAACATCCTTCACATGCCATGTGCTGAAAAACTGTGTGTCAGAAATATTCAAAGAAATGACTTGTACCCATCTGACACGCATTTATTTAATTTATTTCAAAAGCATTTTTCTGGATAAACAAAGACATTGTCTGGTCAACACATTCAGGACATTCTTATCTCTGCTCAGTGTTTGTACAGTAAAGCACACACACCCAGTCCAGTCCAGTATTATGCTGTGAGTACAAATGGCAGATGGGAGGTGGAGGTTACTCCCACTGTGTCCTTGGCTAGTGTGTCACCACCAGCACATCACTGCTGTTGTGGACAGACATTAGTGGATTTTCTGTCTGCAGCAGAGGGCATATGAAGGCCAGACTGGCCCCTGAATGAATAATGTATCTCTGAATGTCTTAACAGTGACAACATGACGGCAAACCGGGAGCAAAGCAGGAATAAACTGAAACTGAAACACGCATGGATAACCCTCTTATCATGTTGTCTTTGTAGTGTGATATGATATTCCACATGGCCTTTGGCACACATACTTCAGGAATTAATTTAAAGTTCAATTTAAAATATTCATAACATTCATAATATATAATGCAATAGGTTTAGCTTCTTCTGTGGTGAAAAATCTTTGGTAGGGCTATGCTATGTTTAAAAGCAAATCCATGAAATCCACAAATGTCTGTGAACAGCCTCCCACTCAAATTGTTATGCCTTTTGACAGCCAAAGAAAGACATATTCCATCTGTTCTCAAGGAGCTGCTTGCAGTTCCTAAATTGGCTGAGTCACATTCGTATCTCTCCATAGGAAGTCCTTGGGGAAGCTGAAGAAGGAACAAGCGCCAGGAGCAGACTCATCTCTGCCTGGCACTGTTTGTTGTTGTCAATGGTCCACTGCTCTCTCATTGTCTGCTGAGTGTTTGTGTGCCATCTTCTGTTAAGTAAAACCCTAAAGTAAGAGCCCTCTCAGTGGCTTTCTGTTAAGATTTTTCAGTGCTGTTTATTCAGTCATCACCAGCTGCTGTTCTCTGCCGTTGTCTATTGATATACCCGACTGCCGCTGACCAATGGCTGTGAGGTTTGTCTGTAGTTGGTCAAACACAGCTCTCTGTAAATCATTGGCTAGAACTAAATATGCAGCCTGGCGGATTTGCAAAATCCTGACTGAAAGCTTTGGATACAGTTACTGGTTAGAAAACCATTTTTCTTTTTCGTTTTTAAACCCTGTAATTTCATTTTGTACTTTAAAGCAGATTACACATCCTTACCGCTTTGAAAAATAAGTACAATAGGGAGCTGAGATGGAATCAGGCAACCAACTGAGTAATCAAAGATTGCACAATCTGAATTGAAAGAAAATGTACATATGTAAAAACACCACAAAATATACGAATCCAAGATCATATTGTAACATTTTATGTTTTCATTCAGGATGTAAACTGCAAATATGTGACCTGGTTTGCCACAGATCACCCAGGAAAGTGCACACATACCTCACTTTCCTCTGCACACATCCGACAGACTCATTACCACGTTTGGTACACAGCGGTGGAGTTTTCAGAGCTCTATGTAGGTCAGGGACAGGGTGTGTAGGAGTCGGTTTCATCTCTTTTCTGTGATGAGTCTTTTTTTCCCCTCAAGAATAGCTTTCACACAGCACCACTCCCGGGGCTCTTTATTTTTCTAAGACGGAGGGTGTTTGATGGCTTGTCCAAATGCCTTCCCTCAAACACAGTTGCTCAGAATACCTGTCATTTTGATTCTGAGGAAGTGAAAAACTTTTGGCCTCCAGTTTTGGATTAGTATTAGCAAACTGAACTTTAAGACAAGGCACCAGCTGTCTCACTTATTTATAACAATGTGAAAACATCAGTTACATCTTTAAGATGTCAGGGTGCTCTTATGTTTACTCAATCCCATTCACTCCAGTGAACAATCGAGAATGACTGCTCAGTCGGCATGGCCTCCATCTGTGGAAGTATTGTGGCATTAACTTTCAATTGAAACCTTATTCTGGATGTTTTTTTAATTCATTCCAATTCCCATGCTGCTTTCCTCTGGTTAAATACTCTGTTCTTCCACACTGACTTTGTATGAGCCATACCACAGAGCGCAAAGCCACGGTCCAGATGACCTGTGAGCTAATCAGTGCTGCAGTGACGAAATGTAGGAACAATGCTTTCTGAGGCTGAGCAGAAGTTTTTCCTCCACAAAAGAGTCATTGTTGATTTGACCAATGAGTGGGGTGACTGGAGAAACTGTGTTTGTGGCACAGAGGAGGCAACTGGGTCCAAAGGCTGCATGTTATACTTGTAAACAGGCAGAGAACTCATTTCTAAAGAAGGCGGTGCTGTTTTCTTTGTAAAACTCCTATTTTTTTTTTTACACTAATTGAAAGACTCCCTAAAGACAGATGGCGGTAACTCAGGATTCAGAGCCATCACTGCTCCTGAACCACAGTGCGAACAAACAACATGTTCAGACTGAGCTGTCAGCGATCAGTAGTAAAAGATAATGAGAGCCGTAACTGACATCGGGACAGCCCTTGTATCCAGGTTAAACAATAAGTGCTGACAATGAATTTTACAATCCACAAGCAGCATGTTTCAGGGATGTTTTCCAGCACAGCCGGGCTGTTTTCAGCTGCCTGCGCTCCATGCTGTCACTTTCCCAAAGGAGCCCGACAAACAACCCCATCAGGCCCAACAACGTTCCAGCACTGGAAGGAGTTCAGTGCTAATCAAAATGCAAAGCAGATGCTGGGTGCAGGAGTGGTGCAATAACATGTACAGGAACAGAGCCTGTGTGTCATAGAAAATCCCCACTTTGTAAAAATAATGAAACAATTGCAGTAATTTAAAACCTTCAGGGTGAGTCTGTCATGGAAAATTTCCATTTTATTTTGAAAATATGCTAATGACAAATTTAACTTCCATGATTACAGCTGACAATTTACAGGCTCGTTTGTTGTCATGTGTTTGCAGTTAATGGATGCATGTATCGATACATTCATGAATTCCTACAGTGTCTGCGCAGCCGTTTTACCTGGTTTCACGGAAGAAATTAGCCTCTCACATAATTGAGGGCACATGTTTTCATCAGTGGGTGTATGGATATCTTAATTAATCCGCCACTAAGCCTCCTCAGACTCTTTGATTTAACTAACAGTCTTTTCAACAGCCATATGTCATGTTTATAGTGCTAAGAGCTTCTCTTTCTGTAGACCTGAAATGTGAAGTTGTATATTTCTTCAGTTTTAGTTCATTTATGTCAAACTGTTTGGAAAAAGTTGTTCAACTTGTGATGTTTTTATGCACTTTCAAGAAAATGCCGCTGCCTGTACTGGAGAACTTCAGAAGTCTGAGATTTTCAGTTTAATGTTTTGCTGTGAACACACTGTTAAGCAGCTTTGCTATGTTTATAGAGACCAGTCCTCCAGTCCATGTTAAAACAGAGGTCTTAATGTCACATTACAATTCAAACAATTTATTCTGGGTTCTTATTAAATGCAGGAGAAAGAATCTTTTTTACTTATGATTTGTAGAAGAAAAATATTTGAGGAGATGCAAAAGTTAACTTCAGTGTTCAGCATCTCTAATACTGTAGTATTCTATCACTCAAATATCCTATTTTCATAAATAAATCTTTTTTGATTATGTGGCATAAATATTTTTTTCATCACAGGTGTCACTCTTAACTCAAATGGGTGAACAAAACTATCTACACTTCAATTTTGTCACTTTTTCAGGAAGAATGTCGACCGCAATGTCTCAGCAACCACCAAAGGAGGATGAAGAGGAGGAAGAGGAGGAGCAAGGGGAAGAGTTTGTGTTTGAGGACAGCGCGGATGAGGAGAAACTTCAGGAGGACAGGAAAGGCATCGGCTGTGTCGGCTCTGTGCAGGTGTCAAAAAAGGAGGACAGTGAGACAGAACAGAGAGACAGTACACAGCTTCACAAAGCCTCACCTCCCGCTGGACAGGAGAACATTCCCACCAAGGATGTAACATCAAGTGCTACTACAGGTAACACAGGAATTACACTCTTTTTTTTTTATTCTCTGAGTTTACTGAGAACATCAGTACACCAGTACCAGAGAGTGTAAATCAAAACTTCTCTCAAGTAAAAATATATAATTAAAATCAAACAATTACTCATCACTTGCTGAAAAAAATAGATTCCCACAAAACAGTGTAATTAATCAGCCATTCCTTTTACTTTTTGTATATTTTTGTTAATAATAATAATTAATACTAATGCTGTTTTAGTATTTTAAGGTATTGGAGGGGGAGGATGTTTCAGTTTATTTATTCAGAGTCAAGCGAAGGGAACAAAGAAATCAAACAATGAAACTGGGGAGGGCTCTTATAAAAAGAAGAGTTAAGGAAATAAGTGGAAAGGGAATAGGTTCAGTCCCCCTCCACACCTCGGTAATTTCCGTACAGTCTCCTGACGTTACTCGGTACTTTCCGTTACTCAGCGTAACGTTAACGTCAAGCTGAGCTGTAAGTGCTAACTGAGCAGCCGCCACAGTGCAAGATAATGTCAACCTTTCCATCCATCCCCTGAAAGGACAGCAAACCAGCAAACCAACCGAAATGTTTAAATAGTACTAATTGTTAAGTAGTGAACTATTGATCACCAGTTTTAATTTGTAATCCACTAAGAAGTAGCTAGGCTAATTAGCAGTCATCACCTTACTGGAGCATTACTGGCCAACATAGATATCAAAACACTATTCATTATGTGTGGCCTTATTTAGAGTGTTATGTCATTATACAGATTATATTTGATATCGGAGTATAATTATTTATGCATTTACCCATAAGCAATATTTTAATGTTATAGCAGACAAAGATAGATCTGTTTTCTAAACTGCTTTTGTTCAGAATTGTACAATGAATCATATTAGCGACGAGTCTAATTCAGTGAGCTGATGACATGTCCTGGATTTAAATGTTTATATGAAAGGTGCTTTAACTATAGTTAGAAATAAATGTCACTGAAGTAAATGAATACTTGTTAAATGTGGTAAAATAAAGGTATAATGATGGGGGCCTTAGCACAGTAATTGAAAACACCTGTGTGGGTAGACTGTGGGTATGCACTCCACCTCCACCAGCTACAATAGACTTAAATATAGACACACACATATATATATAGTAGTGAAGTAGAAGTATAAAATAAAAAAACACAAAACAAACAACTGTATTACCAGTTGAATAGAATATAACTTTATTGTTCACAAAGCTGGAGAATTGTCTTTTGCCATCTAGCAAACTGGGGAATATCAGATAATGGGAAATTGGAAGAAATCGCTTTGACGTAGGCTTGTGGTTAGAGAAGCTGTGCTGTAACCAAAATCAGCACACTCCATCCTCATGTACAGTGTCATCTTACCGCTTTCGGGTATAACACTGATCCACTCCCTTCTTCATCACTTTACAGTAACCTGTCTGTGGCAAGCAGGTTCTGAGATGTGAATTTGATGTTTCTTCTTGACTTAATGTAATCTGATCAGTCTCTCATAGCCACGCGTTGTTTATTCAGACAGTAGTATGTGGTTTTAATCTCTTCTTAACAGGATTCACTTGTTACCTCCGGCAGACAGGCATGAGAGAGCAGGTTTAACTTTCCCCTTAATTGGATGAAGTTATGCAGATATAAGTATGATATATTTACTACTTGACTAATGTTGCCAAACAGGTCCTGGTAATTACAATCCCAGATAATGAGGGAGATTTAGGTCTTGGACAACTCCTTTTGGACAAAGTGAAGTGATTAGCGCTTAATTAATAAGCTTTTTTACTGAGTCCATGTGTGGTAATCCGTTAAGTGGGCTGTGGAGATGCGTAGGGGAATTCTGGGCGTTGATAATGCAGTGTAGTGGAAGTCTGTTATGTAATTTAGGGCTGAGAGCAGCTGAGATTCTCTCCCTCAGATCCCTCCCTCACCAGATGACATGAGTTTACACTGTGGGACCCGAAGGAAATCGATCGTGACATTTGTTTAACAACACCTTCGTTGTACATACCTATGCTTTGACAACACAGCACCACCACACAAAATCAGTATTTATTTGTGACTGCGTACCTATATCATCTGCTTAATTATCTCAGACTCACTAACACATGCTCAGCAGTTGTACTTAACAAGCAGGTATCTTTGCCGTAAGCAAGTGTGATTTAGTTTTTGGTTGTTAACTTTTAAGATTTTGAAAAATATACAAGAAGTAAAAGGGAATAAGGAGTACAACACAAACTAATAGCTTTCAAATTATGTTTTAAAGAAAAAAAAAAAAAAAAAAGAAAGTTGTATTTGTAATTTTTTTCAAATATGTGCTTCCTTTGCTTTGGAATAGTTCCTCATGGTTGCTGTTTTCCTCATTTTGACAGATGTTCCAGTTAGTGAGTCACCCAGCTGGTAAGTTGCCTCTGATTCCTATCACAGTATGGGGAAAATTACTAAAGGGCGGAGGAGAAACTCAACAGCACACCACACTACATCAGTGTCATGTCATTATGTTTTAGATAATGTCATGCTTACACTCCATCCAAACACGCCACAGTGGGTCTGAGATACTGTGATGTTAAGCTGCATCTATTTGTACAACATTTAGATGACAGATGGCGTGTCACACCCATAGTGAGAAGTGGTAATGTCAAGTATAAAGTGATGTTGCTGTTACAGTTCTTGAGGGAAATCACAGGGTTGCCTAATTTGTGATGATGCACACAGTACAATAAGATGAGCCTTGTTTATATTCCATTATGCAGTGTTCAGATAAATGTCATTTAAAAAGTCAGTTCACCCTAATCACAAATGGACATATTTTTCCATGTAATCCCAGTGGTATGTAGCCATGCAGTTGGTTTTCTTTGCTTAAGTTTTAAGTGCCCATCTCTAAGATTTCTGTTGCCACTTCAATAGAGTGGACGGAAATGTAAATTAATTTTCCATGCTCAAAGCACCAAAAGCTGTAGATCTTTTTCATGGCAAACATTTGGACCTTTCGTTGCAGGAAAACACAAGTGTGACAAGTGACATCAGTGACTTAAAGGAGCTATTTCTAAGTTTTTCACTACATAGACAACATTAGCATTGACAGCTGTTTACTCGCCAGTTTAGAAGAAACGCTGCAAGTTCAGCATTAAACTTTATTCCTTTACTCACCAACAGCTGTATCCTGCAGTGGAAAGCAACACCAATGTTGACTCTTGTTTCTATCACGTCTTTTCTTCTATTGAAGTTAGCATGCTAACCAGTTAGCCCCGGCCTGTATAAGCCTGTCTCATCACTCATAACAAGTCACTGTTGCCTCCAATCTGCCCTGAGGATGTAGCGGTGCTCAGAGGGCGTATTATAACGTCATGTGTTTAAAGACAACGATGGCTGAAGCTCCTGTCATGTGACAATCACCACCACCTGCTCTCGGCAAGAAACCATGTTTGACAGAAGGGAAAAGTTACAAATAGTCCCTTTAATGCAATACAAGTGTCTCTGTAAGCCATTCCAAAAGACATTTGAACTGGGACACCGAACTGAAGTGCAGTGGTAATCAGTTTCATTAATTACACCTGTGCTTTTCCTGATGTGACATGTGAAAATGTTTGCCTTGAAAAGGCCTTTGGAGCTGTTATCTACATGTGAAAGGTCCAAATGTAAACTGTTGACAGTGAGGTGTGTGTGGATAATTAACTGGGCCTCAAACAAAAACATTTTTGTATTCTTGTCCTAAAATTCTCTTCCTTTTTTTCTGAGGCTTGTTTATATGAGTGTTCCAAGTTGGATTCGCCAAACTAACTTGACTGCACAAACTCATCATAAATTGCTTGTTTCAGACTGATGAACCTGTTAATGAGGAGGTGAGCGTTTGTGAGATTTGATCATCATTAGCATATATCATCGCCAGTAAAATTGCCATGTAAGGCTGCCTGTTCTGCTTCAACTGTGGGAAAGCTTCACAAAAATGTCATGCCAGAGTGAAAAGAAGAATTTCACACTGCAGAGCTTCAAGTTGTTGTCAACAAAAACATAAAAAGTCTAGTAGTGTCGGTATTCATATCGGAGGACCCAAAACAATTAACTTCGTACTTTTAACAAACCAAATGTACATTTCACATCTGTCAATGGTGTGTTACCATATTCATTCAGATTAAGTCACGATGATTCTTAAGTCAAAGTGGTGTGTTTTTCCCCTGTAAGAAAAGGAAGTTTATCTGTTCATAACTCATAAGACTCATGAATTTTGTTCATACCTAACAGAAAATTCAAAATACAAGAAAATCAGCGATTACCACAAATTCTCTTAAACTGCACACGTGTCACAGCAAATGTGATTTTGAGTAGCACTAATACAATTCAATTAATCTTCATTGTATTTTGGTGGTGGCTCAAGTTAAAAGACCTGCACTGAGGTTCATTTCAATTAGTTTGGCTGATAGGACCTGCGGGACTGTGTGGGCATGTACGACTGTGTCGATGACAGCTCACTCACTCTCCTGTTAGCTTTGCTACATGGGTTAGGGTGAGACAAATTACACTTCTATAATTTTTATTCGTACTTGGAGTCTGGTGACCTCACAATTTATATTTAATAATTTTCTCTGAAACGTCAACCTGAGGTCTAATCAGCCAGAATAACTGAAAACTCAAAACCCTGCCGTATGAAACTGAAAGAAACTGCATTGTTCTATGTCACTGGGGGTAATTTTATTTTTGTGCTTTGGGAGAAACACATAGTATTTGTGGATTTAAAGAATGATAGTTCCTGAGTCCACGTATGGAAACATTAAAATGCAGTTCCTATTCAAAGGCTTTATTGTTGATAGTGGGAAATGAACTGCAATATCAGTATACAGTTCTGGCTGAGTGGGTGTACGAGTGAAATGACCCTAACACTGATGCAGTCACACAGCAGCTTGCATACAATAAAGAAGACAGTTTGCTTCAAGGTCTCAGCACAGTAAATGATAAGGTGATAGTTTATTAATTCCTTTAAGGGAACTATCATTTTGTCTGCTCCCCTCTGTATGGAGGATGGACAGCCAATTTATTGTCTCAAACAATCAGAGTCTGATCATTTCGTATAAAACAAAATGAAATAAACACTGAAATATACTATTGTAGTAGTTTCAAGATTATACCACTTTCATACAGGGATACACATAAGCATATCTTTTGAAAGGCTTGAACCAGCCGATAATGGTGAATGTTTTTTTTTTTTTTTAATAACTTTGATGTGAGTTGTTGTTATAGTCTAAGCTACAACAAACGAGAAATATTTGCAGACACTCTGGTTCAGGTCTTATCAGACTCATCCCTCTCCAGCCTCTCTGGCTTCATGATTCAGCCATGCAGGGGCTCTGATTTTGGTGAGGCTCCCCACCTGGGCTTCTAGGAAGTGTGCTCAGAAACCTCTACTGATAGTTGACTTCAGGGGTTGGATTCCTGTGGGCTTTCCTGTGCTGAAAAGAGTGGCCTGTATTTGTACACAGGTGTGAGTGTGTGTGTATGTGTGCGTATGCGTTTCTGCTGTGTGCATATCGTGTGTGTGAATGACTACAAATGTGTGTTATTGTGCGTGATGGAGTCATAGTGAGGTCTTGGCAATTTCTCATGCAGGGGGATTTCTGCTGAGTGCACGTTTCCACTTTGGTTTAGTCAATAGTCTGCCTTTTAAAGAAGAGCTATCAATAGCACTTTCCATCATCAAGGTGTTAGGACTGTCAGCACATCCACCACATCTGTCAGCAGTTTTAGAATAATATTGCCAAAATTACTTTGCAATTGTTATTGCAGAAATATGGGTTTTTCTTAACACTGCAGTGACAGCACATCAGCTTGTTACAGCTATCAGGCTTAAGGCAGCATTCCTCTCCTGTGAGTTTTGTACACACTTCAGTGTTTGATGCCAACATTTACTCCTGACTCCACTTTTCACCCCTTGACAGATAGTTTTCATTAAACACGTTGCATGGAACCTCAGCAATGAAAAGATTAACACAAGAGATACCATGACAACCTGGCATGTATCTGTTTTATTTACACAGAGCTCTAACCTTAGAGAATATAACTTTACTTCAACTGTTCAGCAGTTTCTTTGTGTGCCTTCACCTTTTTACCCTTTTGCAGCCTAACAGAACTTTTTACATTTGCCCATAGAAACTCATCTAATGTAGCTTACGGAACACATTTATTTTTGATAGCCATTTTTTTGACCCATCACCTTGTTGTACTTGCCTTAGTTGGGTGTTCTGTGAAAGCAGAAGAAAAAAACGGTGATACTGTAAAAGCATTAAAAACAAACGTGTAAAAATATAATGAGAAGCCATGAACCAAATACTCTGGGTGCTATCTAATTGGAGTCTGTCATGAACAGAACAACTTTGAGCACTAACACTGAGTGCAGTGGGCAGTTGTTCATGGGGGAGACTGATGACCTGAGGACAAACTAAGAAACATTAATATGCTCAGCACAATGCTTGTGAGGTTACAAAGAACAGCTAAGCCCAGGAGAGACCACAGGGCAAAACAGGTGGCATGCAGTACTGCCCTGGCACAGTAGCTGAAGGGAAAGGAAACAGTGTGAGATTTGCATTCAGGTAGCTTCTAGTTTAGGCTGTGGTCTGCCCCAGGCTATGTCATTTGCATTGAAAAATGATTCCTGCTTCTCTCCTTGAACTATATGACTCACCGGGGCTTATAGGCACAGATAAGTTGTGAAGGGATGTGCAAAGATATGCTTAGATCGATAGCTACACCGCTCCAATCACTCACACTTGACATGAATACATACTGTCAGGTAGACAAGCTGTATAGCTATTGTTCTGGCTCCACTCTTTTTCCACACAAGCAATTTTAATGACAAAAGATCAGTTTATTGTAAGAAATGTGTTGACAAATAACTCTTTATTTTGTTTTCACGTGGGTGCAGATCATTTCGGTTCCTTAGATTGAGATGTGGTGGGCAACAGGGAGAGCATAGTACAAACACAACCAGAATTAGGACTATATTTATATAGGACTATATTTATGTGTGCATATAACTTTTAAAAAATAATTGAATTTTAGACAAGATTGGAATAATAATAACCTATTTTAAAGGTAAGGATTAGCAAAAACTTCTTCTTATGTGGTGAGTCTTACCTATCAGTATTCTGTGTATGGTACCACAAATGCTACAAACTGCCCACTATTATTTTCTGATCCTTGTCTGCTCCAGGCATGGTTTCCTTTCTTTCTGACTCATAACAAACAGCTCACCTGGTGTTGTACCATACAAGAAAAGATAATGGTTTGCAAGATTGTTGAATACAGGCATTCTTCTTTTATTCCAACTTATATGTAAAGTAAGTGTCTGAAAAGCCACCACTCCAGCATCTTAAAATTATAGCGTTTTATGCAGATTATATTTCTGGCATGCCACCTTTGTCTGTGAGTTGCCCATCACTCTGACGGGCTGCTGCTGCTGCTGGTTTGTTGCTGAGGTGTTTAGCAGAATGACAGATTTAATTAGTGTAATTTGGACTCTACTACATGATGGATCCTGTCATATTATCAGTCATGTGCGGGAGGACAATCCCTCACTGGCAGCATCAACACAGGCCATGTGAAAGCTATGTCAATAATATTTCCCCCTGTGATGTCAGAGGCTGTTTTTAATAGCTGGTTCAGGGCATGTTTGCATTCAGAAAGCCAGTGGCGATTTTAGTGAGCCGCAGGCATGACGGATAATGATTTCAAAGTGCTTAGGGGTTAGGTAACTCAAGTTACAAGCAGTATGTGTATGTGATTCTAATTTTTCTTTATAATTACCCATGGCCTTCTGAATTTCAGCTCAACGTACCCTGCATACAGCTGAGGCTGTCACTATTAAAACAGGTGCCCAACTTTAATGACTAAAGTAGCAGAAATTGTTGTCATAAATAATAACCTAAAAGAATCCACTTTGTAATTATGGATAATTCCCTGTTTTTTTTTTTTTTTACTCAAGGTTCTGTGTGGGTGAAAAAGTTTCATTACCAAAGGGCCTTTAACGCTAACATAGAAAACTAACAAAATCAAGAAATAAAGAAAGCTCTCACAGAGCCAATGCCTTCACCACGGCAGAACAGTCCTTTGCATTTGTTAACTGGGGGTTTCAGTTCAGTGTTCCAAAAAAGCTCCCTCAAAAACATCGCCATGATTTGACAGCAGAAGTATGTGTTCTGTCAGACCTTAGGGAGTGTGCGTTTGCATGTTTGGATAGCAAGGAAGTATTTTGGCCCCCACCTCTAGCCACTCTGCCTCCCCTCCTTTCACTGAAATGAACTCTTAATGAGGCACATAGCACTCAGTGTTAGTTTAACTGTGCTAATGTTTGGGTACCTTCCAGGTCCTCAGCAGCAGATGAGCCCAGTACCTCAGCTTCTTGTGTGGGAGAGGAGCTCCAGGGGCTTCCTGTGGCGCCGTCAGCTGTAGAGACGCCGGCTGATTTGGGAGACCACAGCAAAGAAAGTGTCAAGGAAAGCTCTGGCTCGGGGGACATCTCTGAAGGTACAGAACTAAATTATGTTGACAAAGAGTGATTTACCTTATATTGTGGATCAAGGGTTCCATTTCAAACCTGAAAGATTAAACCTAAGCTTGTCTGGGGATTCAGGCTCCTTCCACCTCTGTATTATAATGTTCAGATCTGATCGAAAACCAACTGGGCCTCCTGAGTTGTGTAAACAGTAGTGGACCACACCGTAATGGCACTGGCAAAATAAATTGTGCACCAGTATTGTGTTGGCACTGCACATTGCATCTCTTGACCTTGATCAGAGGTGACAGGAACACCGTATTACAGACCTACAGCCATCTTGTGGCTCATTGATTTCTTCAGTAAAAGAGGCCAGATGCACATATGTATGGACACATGAATTCGCACAAACACACACACACACACACGTGCGCACTCTATTCACACACATACCGATACAGTACACACTGGTTTGTGCACACATATTCTCTGCCATGATTTGATTTCTACACAGACATGACATGAATCCAATTAATTCAGGATGAGGATCAATAGAGAACCATTTCCATGAGGGAAAATTGCTTTTGGATTTCGACTCAGTCAGCAGTGCTGCTGTTATTTGAAGGTGGCTCAGAAATGAGAGATGTAAAGGAGCCCTGCAATGCTCCATGACATTTTTTATGTCCCACTCTTCTGATGTATTTTCACACAGAGCCTCTGCTGTCATTTTGAACGTGTACAGTATATTTAAACTGAATAATAAAATAGTGATGCAGAAAGTGGAAAAGGCAAGCTAACTTAAGATAAATGACTTTTGCACTGATCTTAATGGGAACTCTATTATGGTGCTACATTTGTGTTTTTATATGTGATACTTTTTTCACGCCAGACTGAAATATTTAGAATTTGTATTTACATTTTTTTGTGTAGACAGACATATAAATCATTATGACTTGTGAAGTATTTCCTGTTTGAAAGGCAGCCATGTCCCTTCACTTCTCAACTGTGGTCATGGCACATTGCATGTCGAAACTGATGTCAGATAATCACATCACATTTTTTTTTTTTGATGTTTGCAACAGCTAGGACATGTTCATAATGGCAGTGTATTTTTGTGATTGCCTGCAGTGTCAGTGTGACCTATAAGTGAGTTTATCGGAGTGTCGTTGTGCTTCTGTAGAGAGAAGTTAAATAAAAGTAAGAAAACACTGTGAGGAACTTCTGGTTTACCACATTTGAAATAACAAGCCATGTTCCCAAGAGGCCCTGTCACTTTGCAGATATATGCTGATAGTCAGGCTGATAGCCCAAATCCAGTTGTTTTCTTCTCTGTTCTGAATCCTTTCTGAATGCAGCGAAGTAAAGTGAGCAAGATAGAAAGAACATTTGTGTAGCTAATCCTCTTTTGAAGAAAAGCAGTTACTCTTTGTTCATCTCCTGGATTGTGCCCAAGGTTATTTTGAATTTTAGACTGAATGCTGCTGAATAATCCATGACAGAATACACATCTCCAATCAGATTAATTGAAAACAGTGATTGTTGCTGTTCGGGGCTTAGAAGAAAGTGTTGCAGACAAATCACAGTTTAAAACCAAATCAATAAAGCTCACTGAGCTAAATTAGGCTGAAACACTCTCAAAGCAGTTAATGACAAATCCTGTCGAGCGTAGAGATAGGATGGGTCAATAGCTCAAACAAGCTGGATACAATCACGCTGCGTCACATGAACAAACCCATTATGGAAACATGCACAAGAGATGTGCCAGGTCTCCCCGAGGAAGAAGACCTTTTAAATACAAATGATACAATAAGAATGTAAATATTCAAAGGCTGTGTGAATTCCTAACCAGAGGCTAGAAAATTTGGCATCATTTATCTGTTCTGCTTTGCCAAAAGGATTCAGGGAATACTGTTTGGAGTTGTATGTGCATGTGTTGCTTGTGCTTGTGCTTGTGCTTGTGTGTATGTGTGTGTATGTGTGTGTATATGTGTGTGTGTGTGTGTGTGTGTGTGTGTGTGTGTGTGTGTTGTTTTTGGGGGAGAAATTTGAAAGAATGATCCAACAAGAGGCGGTGCAACTATCAAACAGAAAGGGAGATAAAAGGTAGAACACAGGCACCACTATTTTTCCATTTAAAAACAGTGTTTGTTTACTTTGATGCTCCTGGTTTTCTCTGCCAGCTTTGTGTGCGTCTGGAGCGGGGCCACAAACGACAGAGGCTTCAGAGGTGATCTATGATGATGTTCCAAGTGAGGACCCCATCTCTCCTGACGAAGGTTAGCAGCTGCAACAGAATTATGTTTGTTTAGGATGTTTTGTCCATTCATGAATGTTAGTGTTAGTGTGTAACATTTTTGAGTCTTTAGCAGATATGATTTATGAAGATGTTCAGAGAGACAGCGGCCCTGTGAATGCAGACAACGGCTGGAGCTCCAGTGAGTTTGAGAGCTATGATGAACAGTCTGATAACGAGGCCAAGCTACCAACAAGGAGCAAGGTACCGTGTGTGTGTGTGTGTGTGTGTGTATGTGTGTGTGTGTGTGTGTGTGTGTGTGTATGTGTGTGTGTTCCTGAAATATGCATTTATCTAACACAAATGATCATCTCTGTTTATTTTAAACAGCATCATGACCAGCCAGGTTGTTTTGGTTGGTTTCCAGCACTTACAAAATTATCAAGGAGAATATTTCATCAACTGCTCCTCTAGCACAGTTGTTGTTTATTAATGTATAGAACTCGAAGGAAACTGTAAAGGTCATGAAAAATGAATAAGAGGCTGTCTAGGCTTTCTACTTTCATTGTGGTATGAAGGTAAACAAGAGGCATCTCTATTTGAAAAGCCTCAGATCTCCTCACCTCTTCTCTGCCAAGGATACTTGTCTCCAGTGCTCTGCAGCACGGCTACAGAGTGCTGGTCTTCCACATGATGGCACTGTGTGCACATTCACATTGTGCTGCATCTCCTTTATGCCTCACTAGCCTTTAGCATGCATGCATCATTGCAGGCCAAGGGAAAATTTTGAGTCATACTAATAGAGAAGTATTTTGCTGAGTTGAATCATCATGAATATATAGACTTATACCTTCCTTTTCACATTTTAGGTATTCAAGTTGTTTATTTTTGAATGTAACTACACTGTAATCCAAGAAAATCCAGAGTTAATGCTTTGAGAAAGGAGGAGACCAAAGGGGAAAAAACGCTTGTTGTACTGGGACAAAAATGAGTTTCTCCGGTAATTACAGGAGGGTGTGGTGTGAAAATCCCCCCACAGTTCTCTGGGCATGCTTTTCCCAGGCCACTGAACAAAAGGAGGGATTCAGCTGCATTGGTTGAACAATTAATGAAGAAACCTCGACTATTAGGGGCCTGACAACAATTTTCGGCAGCCTTAATCAAAAACGCATTGTTTTTAATTAGTCTTGCCCGATTAATTTTTCACCAAGTGTACCTGAAGTTCTTCTCTTGTTCAGTTCACTGCTTAATTTGAGCAGCCTGGAAGAGCTGCGACAGAGTTTGCTTCTTTAATATTTGCCTGTACCCCCCCCATCCATCTGTAAATCAGTGGCCATTAGTCTCATAAAGCATAACCCTTGTGACCAAAGCAGCGCTCCAGGCTTTCACTCTCTGTGCTTGTGATTAATTCCCGATGTTGAGTAGCTTGTTTTGGCTTGATCACTTTGCCTTCAGTTTCCCTTTTCTATTTCCTCTCCCCTACATTTTCCTCCTCCCTTCACCCTTTGTGGCTAAACGCAACTCCATGCCCTGCCCGTCCCTGTCCCACACCTGTAGCTCTCCCCTGAAGTGCGTGGGCTGAGGGAGCGGTGTGCCAGGACCAAACGTGAACTGGCCATGAGGCTGTCTGGCAAGCACAACTATGACATCAAGGTATATCTGCAGAAGCAAGTGAACACAGTGATATCACACTATTTCTTTGCAGAGCTCAAAGCAATCTGCTCAATGTTTGCCAATAGGACAGATGATCACCCGGTGCTGAAATATGCTGTGTTGTATGCTAAGCTAACTCAGAGGCTTAACTGACTCTCTGCACCATGCTTCCCAGCTTTCCTTTGGACTGTGACTTCTCTTTAAGATTCTCTGTTGGCCTCTCTCTCTTTCCCCATGCCTGGTTTAATATCGAGACGCATTTATGGGCCACATGAATTATTAAATAATATTCTGCGTATTTACTTCCATAAACACCAGTGCAACTTGCCCCCAATTAATGACCTACTTTCCTGAAGTAGCATCATTTAAAAATACTATTACCCTGGGTGTATTCTGGGTTTGTGGAGTCTGGTTGCAGGTCCTCTGTGATGCTCAGGGTGGAGTTTGTGGTCAGCTAAATTCTCCCACACTGAGCAATGCGGCTCTGTTACTCTGATGTGGAGCTTACTCTGTTACCATAATCTCTACATGATATTCTCATAAACTCTCTGATTAGAGGCTGTACAGAGACCCACAGGGAGCTGCAGATGGTGAGATTCACGATGAGCCCACTGAGCGCCACTTCTCTCCATCTCTCTCCAGAGGAGCACCGTAGGTTATCAAGTCTCCACAGCATGGCACGTTCCTTGTGCTCTAACGCTCCTTCGTTGTTTTTGTCTGCTCCCTCCACCCAGGTTCAACAGCTCATGAAGGCGGCGAAAAGTGGAACAAAGGATGGGCTTGAAAAGACCAAAATAGCCGTGATGCGAAAAGTTTCCTTCCTGCAGAGGAAAGATCAATTGGGTAATGCAGGGATGTCTGCAAACTTTGTAATTGTTGGTCAGCTTGCTTTTTTTTGGATGAATGTGAGACTATTTTTAGTAATGGGTACTTGTGATGAAGTTCGGGTTTTGTTGCTCCTTACTCTTTGAATTGGAGGCGGTTGTTTGTGTTCAGCCAAGTAGTATTGGAGGATAGAATAGAAAGTCTTACTTTTTCTTTATACAAATCCCTTAAGGGAGAAATGAAAGCAGTGTGAAAAAGACAGATCTCACTGATTATAACTATAATAAATAAAACTGCACTCTTTCTCAGTTTTAAGACAGACGATGTGGTCGAGTAAAGCTTTTGATGTGTGAGAGAGAGAAGGATGAAGCAATTCATTCTATACAATATAGGCTGTGCTATAGGAACCCTTGTCTAACAATAGAGGAAGATTAGCATCTATTAATGGAGTATTGAGGATCTCCATAAACCACATATACTAGACCCACGCCTCAAACAAATCTCCGAACCATCACAAAGAGGTAAAGAGGCCAGTGCTGCTATTTTTAGGTGTTGATTGAGGGAAATCTGCGCAGCAATATATATCTTTTCCACCAATCCTCTGTTATCATTCCAAAGTCTTTAATTGGAATGGTGGAAGCTTTGGTATCTATGTCTTTATGGTTACGGGTGAAGTAGGGATTTTTTTGTTTTGAGACAGTCGAACATCTTTGTGCCAATGCATGAATGAGAATGTGCTGGATTGTGTTTTTGCAGACACACTCGCGTGTGTTTCCTGCTTTACTCCTACAGAGATACAGTATTGTTTTGAAAGTTTTTTCTTTTTTTTTTTTTTTTCGAAGGCCCCTCTCTCTTTCTCTGTCTCTCGCTTTTTTCTGCTCTTTTTGTGTCATCATCTGTTTTTCAGAGAGTACAGAAGTCTCTTCATATTTTAGAGGTAATAAACTTAGTGTGTCGCAGTGTCTCCAGCTGCAGTGAGATCTGAAGGCTGCCTTTCTGTTTTCCCTCTCTGTCTCTGTCTCTCTCTCACTCACACACACACACACACACACACACACACACACAGACACACACACACACACACACACACACCCTCTCTCTCTGTCTCTCTCTCTCGCTCTCTCTTGCTCTCTCTCTCTCTTTCTTTTTTTAACCTTCTGGTATTTTTCTCCTTCATTTCTGATTGTCTGCAGAAGAGGAGGATGATGCAGGATACCTGGATGTGGCTGTGTCAGAAGTGAAGCACCCTCCTCCACAGCTGAGCCCCATGCCAGAGGGGCTGACCAGCCACCAGGTGCACAGACAGCTTTTGCAAATGTTTTTTTCCCCTTCTACGTTTAGCCTGTTTATGGTGAAACACAAATCGGACTTAACATTCAGCGTTCATATGAACATTGTAGTAGTCCTGAGATAAGGCTGTAGGCTGTCATGTTAAAAGTATTCATTTGTTATTTCAGTATTTTGACATATCTATATGGACGATTCTCTTTATCCTCTTTGGGAAAGCAGTGTGTTTTATAAGAGCTAAAACAGTTCCTTTCATGTCATAGAAAATCCAAAGACTCTGATGAAGGCCTTGTTCAAACAGACCTACTCCTCCTTTAGTCTTTTTTCTTCTGTGACAAACGCATGATTATAGTGCAATCCATCAACCTGTGCCGTGCCTAACTGAAAGCACACCACGCACCGCAGCCCCATCATGTCCTCTTAGTGCTAGATTTCCTGACTGGTCTGTTGTCTCCACAGGTTGTCAGGCGCCATATCCTCGGCTCCATCATTCAGAGCGAGCGGAGCTACCTGGAGTCTCTAAGGAGAATCTTGCAGGTGAGTTGCTTAGTCCCTGCTGTCCTCCTCTGCCACTTGCAATATCTTCGCCATTTAGCCATCATGAATTACACTGAATAGAGAAACGGTGATATCCATCAAATTACAGAGATGTCTCAGCGTAAAAAAAAAAATCCTGATAAAACAACCGCCCTCATTTCTGTGGTGCTGTGCTGATGCTAAGAGAGGAAGGGACTGTCAGGCACACACAGGGTGCAGTGCAGCACAGCCTCTCCTCTTTACTGTCTCTTTTGCAGGAAAAAGAAGACTTATTATTTCTTAATCACAAAAAATTAGAGGAGCACCTGCTGAAATGGAATCAGCAGCAATCAGTGGCTACCTTAAGCACTGCAAAATCTTTCATTGTTAAGATACATTGTACCACCTTTGTTGTCAGGCAAAATGATTGTGTGTGCTACTTGGGGAGGCTTTGCTCCCTTGAAAGCTCTCTTGTTCATGAGAGAGTCCAGCCAAGTGGTAAATGCAGTGACTCCAGACAGATAACATAGAAAGATGAAGAGCCGCAAGCACAATTAGACATTGAGGGCCGTGACTTTCATTTTCACTGTAAAACAGATTGCACAGTTGTTCATGTTGTGCTTCCTGCCCATGTTCCGTCTGTCGATGATTCATTTACCGTTATGGATTTGAGATAAAACATCAGGCAAACAACAAAAATGAACTCTGCTGCTGTTCAGAGGGATTCATGTTTTTATGTTAAATACAATTTTCATCTTTCATGTTTGGCTTTTACATAATATTATCTATACTTCAACATGTTCAGATACAAAGAAGTCACGGTTACCAAGAGCTTGTAGCTATTTCTGCAGGCTACGTTAATATTCCCATGAGTACTGACCAAAGAATCAGTCACTGGCCCTTTCACCATGTTGCTTTTGCATCTGTAACTTTGCTGGGAGCTGCCTTTTGCCATTATCATTCTGGCTTTTATCATTACAAGTCACCTTGAATTCCAAGCATGTTTGCTTTTGGCAAATGCTGCTCTATGGGTGAATCCTTTGTTTCGAAGTGCTTCCAAGCACCATGACGACATTTCCTCATTATCCCCCATTCATGGGATATTTGTCAGCTACCTCTCAGTTGTCTATTTATGCTGCTGAAAAGAAGAAGGAAGGCGGACTGCTGATTCATCTAAACACACACACACACACACACACACACACACACACACACACACACACACACACACACACACACACATGCACATCAGCAACAATAAAACCCAATTTTCTCTCACAATCTCACCAGGAATACCACAGACCATTGATGGAAGCTGATCCACGCATCCTGAGTCCACGGAAGATCCGGCCTATATTTTACCGAATCAGGGAGATCACACAATGCCACTCCATGTTTCAGATTGCACTGGCGTCTCGTGTAGCTGAGTGGGACTGCAGCGAGAAAATTGGAGACTTATTTGTTGCCTCGGTCAGTGTGCATGTGCATGTTTTTGGCATGTATTTACATATGTGTGAAATAGGAACTGGAGCCTTATTTGCTGCATTTTGTATGTGTGTGTGTGTGTGTGTGTGTGTGTGTGTGTGTGTGTGTATATTCTATTTATTCTATATGTATATTCTATACTGTGTTTATGTATATTATTTGTTTATTTCTGTGAAAAATGCAATCAAAGACTCACTTTCTGGGTCGAATAACTCATATTTTTCTTGGCATTTCTATCTAACTTTATAACACAATCTCTGCAACCACAGTTATAATGAGCTACAGGTTTTAGATTGAGCAAACAGGGAGAGTTTACCCCAAACATGGAATCAATTACAGTTGTGATGAATATCTCCAGTGCATCTTCTGCTCTCTGGGATGTGTGTTCACAGTTTTTTTTCACTCGAATAATAGTGTTCAGTGTGAGTTTTCTGTTGTGAGTCTCTAGTCTGTGCTCATCCATAAGGTCCACTCATTATTTGCTTATTAGAGGGGTTGATTGGACCCTCTCCTTCTCTGCTGGCCATTACATTGCTGTTCCGTTGATATTGTAGGACCTACCATGAGGCCACACTGGAAAAGGAAAGTCCTTGGACTGTGGGCTCCGTATTTAGCATCCCCTTTGTCATGTGGTCGTGTATCTGTGCCTGCGGGGCTTGTAGTAATATCTGAGAGGCAGGATCCTGAAGGAGGGTGTGAGCAAAGCAGGTTAATTCCTTCTTGTGATTTGCTAATTCCCCAACACTCCTCAAACTGCCACTATCAGCTGCCTGGTGTGGGTTTAATTGAGGAGAGAGAATAAATGTGTTCAAGAGACAGACAGACAGACACACATACACACACACGCTCACTCTCTCTCTTTCTCTCTCTGTCTCTCTCTCTCTATCTCTCTTACAAACTCTTCCACCTCATTCCTCTTTGCGCTGCCTCTTAAATGGCTCGTGAAGGGTGTTGCAGTATCCGGGATGGTAAACAAACCAATTTTTTGTAAGCACTATACTTAAATGGCCATTTTCGAGCCTCTCTTTACATTGAAATTACCGATGGGTTGTCCTGCAAACAGGAGGGTTAGCCAGACGTTCAAGATGTCAGAGGAAATAACATGAGTGTGTTTGTGGATGCTGGTGTAAAGACAAAATAATCAAACATGGCAGAGCAGTAGACCCTCTTATTACAGGACTATTGTTACAAATTCAGACAATTATGCTTGTTTTCTGTTTTCACAGTTTTCCAAGTCAATGGTGCTGGATGTATACAGTGATTATGTGAACAACTTCACCAGTGCCATGGCTCTCATTAAAAAGGCGTGCATGTCCAAACCAGCTTTTCTGGAATTCTTAAAGGTGAGCTTCAGCCCCTGAGCACAAAATGTTTTTCTTTTCTCCAGATTCAAATTAAAGAAGGCCAGTTGTTTGTTTGTTTTTTTGCTTCTCAGTTTTTCTTTTCTCTGTAGTGTTTAGCAGATGCTGAATCTAGTAAAGCGCCAGTGCAAAGGCTTCAATAATGCATACTTCTCAGGTTTCCAGAGAGACAGACAAATAATTCTGTGTGTAAAAAGTTGGCGTTTACACAAAATACAACATTGTTATTTACATTGGGTTCATGGTTGGCTTTGAATAAATATTAAATATATATATAATATATATGAATAAATATGATGGATTATAAATAGTATTGTCCTTATTTTGTGAAATTGAGTTGTCTACCATGTCATGGTCACTTAAGTATGGTGGCCCAAAAGGTCAAAACACAACAACATTTCAGCAAACGAAAAAACATTTCACAAAACAAACAACAATCCAAAAAACAAAACAACATTTCACAAAACAAACAACATTTCTGAATTTGTTGTTTTGTTTTACGAAATGATGTTGTGTTTTGACCTTCATGGCCACCATACTTAAGGCAACATTCAGACTGAAGCACTATATTGCTCACTAGTTCTAATCCTGGAAATGTCCAAGGGTGTCCAGACAATGAACATACACATTCACAGACTGACAATAAACAGTAATACAAATACTTTTGTTTTGTTATGTGTCTTGAAAAGCTTGCGAGTTTAATAATGAGGAAATTGCAATACCTCTGTTTAGTCAATATGTGAAATGAAAAGTGGAAATTGTACTGTGTTCTGTTTACTTAATGGTTCAGATATTAATTAGGGTTGTGAACAACGAAACAAGGCGCCAAGGTGCACAGAGAGTGCCAAGAAATGATTTGAATGTGCTGGGTTTAACAATTCCCTGTGCGCCTAGCGTTCATGCATGGGTATGACCTGGATCATTGAGTTGTAATGCTGAGTTACAGAACCAGATCACACAGCTGACAGCCCTGCATGTTTCTCCAGATAACACGAGTCCCTTTCTTTCTGTTGAAAGGTTCCTCTGTCTCTCCCACTGCCTGTTGCAGCTCTCACTGGCAATGTGAAGACAAACCAAATAATAAATTGGCTACACGCAGACTGGGGGAAAAAAAAACAGAATAAATGACAGACTTCATTATGTTGTTTTTAAAATATAGTGGAGGCACTGACTGTGTACACATGACCATAAGCATACAAGAATCATTTACAGGGATGGGGACTATTACATTTGAATACATGATGTAATGTGAGAGCTGCACTGGCAGAGAAGTAACTTGGTGAGTTCAGTATAAATTAGTTGTTTTTGGTAGAAAAGAACTTTCAGAAGTTAGCAAACCACCACACAAGCATTTTTAGTGCCTGAATCAGCAAACAGCCCATCTCCATTGACATCTTGACCCGGTCACGTTAGCTGGAAAGATTTTACTTGGTGGTCATTAAACTCCACTCAGAGTTCACCTTTGGTTTAGCTGTTTAAAGCTGTGTATCTGCCCAGATACTGAACAGTAAATGTGAAATGTAAAAATGGTGTCTTTGAGATCACTACCGTCCTACTGTAGCTTCCTACCTTCCTCAATAATAGCACACAACCACTTAATAATAAACACTATTTAATAATAGTTGTGTGGCTGCTGACCACCTTCTAGTGATGGCATAAATGGTGTTGTGCCAAGTTAGTGTTTGTAATAGAGTTACCAAGGGTCTTCCTCTCAATGCCCAGATGAAAGAAAAACAGTGGTCTTAGTCTCACTGTGAGACAAATCCTCCAGTGGCTGACTTACACTAGAGCTTTGGCAACTGACAAAAATGTAAGACCAGAATCCCACAGTGTGATTGCAGTTATGACTCTTAGAAAACAATTAGGAAACATCATGAAATAATGCAGATTACACTCATACTGCTACCCTGCTACCCTACAGGTTGCTGACTTCATGGATGAGTAGTTAGGTCACATAACTACTCATAATGGGTCAGTACAATGGGAGAATGTGAGATTATTCCTGAAAGGCTAATTAAGTGCTTGAGAGTGCGTGAAGGTTCTCAGTCATCCAGATTATTGTAGTCGTTAAGTGCTGAAGTTGAAGGCAACTGGACTTCTTTTGATTCTTGAAGATGTTTCGCCAAGAGGCTTCTTCAGTTCTAAAGACCAGTGTGGGAAACCCAGGTATTTAACCCTAGGTGGGGACAAACACCCCACCTGGGGTTCTCTAAGTGCTTGAGACTTTGAAGGAACTCCACAAGTGGTTGAGCCTTCAGAGCTCCAGTTGTTGCAGTCTGAAACCTTCCCTCATGAGGGAACTGGATCCGTTTAAATATATCTGTATCCTGTCCTGTGAGCACATAAGTTACTGCTCTCATTTCATAATTTGTTTTATTTTTATGGTCAGTTTTAAAATAAGAAGGGACCAGGCTTTTAAGGTGGAAATCTTTAATCAGATTATTTGATTGACAAGATCAGGCATTACAGTGTTTTTGACCACATACTGTGTCTTGGTGTGAAAATAGTGTGAAGTTTATAAATTGATGTTATCCAGTATGTGATGATATAGGATGTGACAGTGACTGATGTTCTAATAATGTGAATATGATGACCACAAAAAAGTAGAGGTATTCATCATTTATTTCACCCAGCTGGGATCATCAGATAAGCTCACAGGTATTTGTGAATTTAACAGACTGCAACATAAAGTGCTAGGGAAACACAAATTTGGGCTGGGTTGTGATATTACAGTTACCAACGTTTACCCATATCAGAACATCAATATCAATCTAATTTATCTTATAATATAGTATAAAGGAAATTGATATTCAGCTCGAATCTACATGTGACATCTTAAAAGAGCAAAAAGTTTCCTAAGCCCAAAGAGTAAAGTAAAAGTACTTAAAAATAAACAGATGATACTAGCGACTGCACTTTATAGCAGATGATGTCAGAACTCTCAAGTTTCAGGAATAACTATATATATATTTTTTTTTTCTTTTTATGTCTGTCTCACAGTTAATCTTATCCAGCCTTTACTACCATACAATCTTTTAAATGTGTCCAGTAGTTTGCCTTTTCATACTGATGGTGCCATCATGCCACAGACTTGACACTTCACTGAAACAATATCTTCTCCTGACCTACACCCACAGTAACACATTAGACAGACAGACTCCAAAAACCTCCTCTTTCATACTCTCCTATGACTGCTAGACCCTGATTTTCATACCTTATGCACCCACTCACACACCTACGCACAGTCTATAGAGCATTCTGATCAGCTCCTCTTTAAGTAGGAATAGCATAGTTTCCTCTTAATGGCCTTTCTATGGACCAATCACATGTTCTGTTTTAATTTTTTTTCCTCCTTTTGTTTCCAGAAGAAGCAGGCATCTAGTGTTGACCGGATCACTCTGTATGGCCTAATGGTGAAGCCCATTCAACGATTCCCTCAGTTCATATTGCTCCTGCAGGTAAAAAAAAAAAAAAAAGTTGTTTGTACAGGGCTGCTCATTAAATTTGTTTTAATTAAGTGAATCTGTTCAAGTCTTACTTGCTCAAACACTTCCAATATGAGAAACTTCACTCGAAGTAAAGATTTAGCAGCACAGACACTAATAAAGATGCAACGCTGCAAGGCCACCGGATCGATTATGGATTTTAACTTATCCAAAGTACAAGAAGTCGTACCTCACATACTTTACACCAGGGTTTGCCAGAGCTTGAAAAGTAGCTAGCCCCATCAGTTTTTCACAGTGCTGGCTTTACATCCCAGCTCCTCCACTGTCTATTCTGTGCAAAGATTTGGATTTGAGCTTGACTTGCTGGATCTGCAGCAGCTCATTTCATCCCTCAGTAGGCATTGATTATCCATGAATTCAAAAGATAAGTTATGAATGTGAATCAGGCATTTTCTTCTAGTCTAACTTCAGTACTCCAAAGAGGAAGTGTATGCATTAAATCATACATTATAGGGAACTAGAACTCAAGGCATTGAGGTACATCTGAGATGCATATCAAGAAGACACCAAGCTTTCAATGAGTCATTGATGCAGGACAAACATAGACTTGTAACTCGCATTGACCATGGTTGTACAAACTTTGATCAGTTGGAGTTTTCAAATTTGTTTTTATTGGTTTGTTTTAGCCAACAGAAGGACTTGCAATACAATGAGCTTTACAAAGTTTACATAACCACTGGTGAGTCAGTGTGGTGTAACCTAAATTCTCTGAAAACTTTGACACACACACACCTAAACTAAATAGAGTATTTGACCTGGATTCAAACCTTTCAAGGTGAAGACAGCAGTCTTAAAAAGAAGACATTCTTTTGCTAGAATTACTTATATTTCAGGATGCAGAGGAAGGTATTAAATCATAAAATTGTATTGAATTTTTTTAACTTACAGTGTCTTTACTTTCCTTGTGACCTTTTCTAGGACATGCTTAAGAATACACCGAAGGGCCACGTGGATCGCCTGCCGCTGCAGCTTGCTCTGACAGAGCTGGAGATGCTCGCTGAGAAGCTGAATGAACAGAAACGAGTAGCCGACCAGATTACAGAAACTCAACAACTAGCCCGCAGCGTCAGTGATCGCCTGCTCAGTAAGGTGACTGGATACGCATGCGCACCCTCGTGCAGATTAACGTGCACATGCACATGCACGTATGCCCCAATCAAATCAACTGTGAGCCAGCCTCTGAGCCTTTTAACTCCTCTAACGTTGTTATCACTGTGCACCAAACACCTATGAATAAACTAGTATATAGCAATTGCTTATATCACTTTCCCACACATTAATCTAGGGAGGCATTTTTATTTAGAGAAATTATCTCCTAGAAATGATGCCCATTATCATCACTAAACAGTACCAAATGCAATGGCAGAGGCGTTGCCTCTCCATTACCACACTGAAATTACAGTCCTGCCGCTGCAAATCTGAACAAATGCTGCTCTGAATAAGAAGAATTAGGGGGTAAATGAGACATTTAATTGGAAACTGTAAGAGAGCTATCTCTTTCACCCTTTCTCTCTCCCTCTTCCTCTCTGTCTCCACTTTACCGCCCCTCTGTTCCCCACTTGCACTCTCTTGCTTACTTTCCCTCTCCACTTATACACTCCTCTTCACTTTCTCTTGTGTGACTGCATCTTCGTTTGTCTTCCTCTCTCTCACCCTCCCCCTTTTTATTTTTCTCTATCAGCCCTTGCTTTCTAGGGCTCTGAGATGAGCTGATTCGGCCAATCTCCCCTACTACACACAGAATTCCATTTGCTGCGGTGACACAGCAGAATTCCAATAGGAAACAGTCTACTCTATTGCCCCCATAACCATCAAATGAAATATTCATTCTTTGTCTCAAAGTATCTAAGTCGGCAGAATAGGACAGATAACAATGGGAGTAAGAATGGGTTTCACACACATTCACACACGCACATGCTTGCGCTCATACTCACACATGCACACGTGCATGGTGCAATGCCCTCTGTGCCAACTGATGCTTGAAGACTTTAAGGATGTATTCCTATAGCAGCCCACCTCTTGAGGGAGCCATGTGGTTCTGTAGCCATCAAATGGCAGTACCAGTCAGTCTAATGATTCATTTTGTGTGCTACCTGAGCCACGGCCAAAAGCAGCTACAGATTGCCTGCAGATAGGACAGAAGCATTACTGCACTGCAGGTTGTAGAATGGACACAGCAGAGAGATTTATTATTCCCTCAAATTTGTGCCTTTTGAACAAACGCCAACATCAAAGTATCAGGATGTGAACTCCTTTCTTGGATGTGATCTGCTGCTTTCATTATAGTAGCTTCACTTAATTTGTAATGACCCTGGATTTGATTTTTGCAGTTTGTGTAAACATAACATTCTTGAGTCAGTCATAAAAGGAGTAAAAGTGATGAAAAAAGCTTCCTGTTGCTATTTCCTTTTGCCAAACATATGGAAGACTGGAAAGCGCATGATGTGCCAACATACTGTAGCACAAATTGCATCTGTTATTAGATTCTCTAACTGTGTGTGTGTATAAAGGTGTGCACGCAGCAAACTGTTAATGCATTTCCATCCCTGTGTAGTTGCCTTGTTGTGGTGGAAAATGATTGTGTATCCCAGATAAGCCAGTTTGGACTCTGTGGTAGCAGTCAGGCTGATGTCATGCTACACACAAAAAGACAAAGGAGGATCTGAAGCATGTGTTCCTCTCTCATCATTGTAAACGTGTGCAAGGCAAAGATAGTGAAAGAGCAAGTGCAGTCTCACATTTCACTGAAGTTCAGCGAATGAACCGTCTAGAGACGAGCGCAAGTGGTTTCTCTGTGTCTACATATACACACATTGAACGACCTTCAGCAGCATGAATTTGCTGATGATCCCTGATGATGAGACTTCTGTTCCTCCAAGCCTGAATTCTGTGTCCTCCAGGCACTGAAATCTGGAGTACTGGCCCTTTGTGATGATGTCTCCTGTGCCTCTGATCTGATTGCTGTGTCCCTTTTAGCAACTGAACTCGGAGCAGGGGTCACTGGTCCTCTGTGAGACGCTTATTGAGACTGTGTATGGCGAGCGGGGACAAGTCCTGAAGTCAAAGGAGAGAAAGGTCTTCCTCTTTGATGATGTTCTCATCTGTGCCAACATAAATGTCAAGTAAGTCCCTCTTGTAGACCAAGCCGAGCTTTGCCTTGCTAATGCATAGTTCTAGCATGAAATTTTGTGTAAGTTTTTAAAGGAGAGTCTGCTAAACTGCACAGTTAGGAGGAATAGCTATTAGGTGGCACAGGGCTCTAATGTGATGCCCTAGGTTTTACAAGGATATTTTGGCAAACTGCATAGCAAAGAGAAATAGCTGCTAGGGGTTTTGGGCACTATCTGGAGTTGCAGGAGCTTTATCAGCTTTAAACAAATGGTAGAATGCCTAACTACAGCTACAGGAGTCCTAGATTACTGACATAAAACATTTTTTGGTTTCTTTCCAATTTATTTTCTGTGACAGCACCATTGATCACATCTCTCTCTCTCTCTCGTTCCCTCACTCTCCTGAGAGAAGTAAACAGGAAAGGGATTTCGTCTGTTTTGCAAAGCTCCTGTCAAAGATGTCGCTTAAAGCTCCCTTGTTCAGTCTTCAAAGTAATTATCGCCCTACGTCTCATTCAACTCTAGTGTCCCGAAGTTGACTTTGTCTGCCCTCCAGGATCTTGACAAACTGATCACAATGTTGATTATCTGTGTGATTACAGGAATACATGAATAGCAATGAACTCATCCTCACAGCCAGGGGTACAGTTTTGGTAGGGAACATGGGTGATCATACAGATTCTAATTCCCACTCCTAAGTCGTCATCTTGACATTTCAAAGAGCTTCTCCTCCTATGGAGTGCAGGGAGTAGTGCTCTTAGCGGGTTGCGGATAGGGAGGGAATTTCTCTCAGGTTGTTTTCCTGCTAAACTCCCACCTCTAAATTTCTTTTCTTCTTATCTCCACCAGGGGGCCTCCAGATATCAGCAGCCTGGTCCCTGTTGGCCCCAAGTATACCATGAAGTGGAGTGCCCCCCTACAGCAGGTGCAAGTTGTAGAGGTGGGGCAAGAGGGCGCTCAAAGCAAAGACACCTTCTTCCAGCAGAGCGGCGCTAAGCGGCCAACTAGCGCCTGCTCTTCAGGTAAAAAAAAAAAAAGTGAACCAGTTCTATCTCACTCATTTCCCGCGTGTGTCATGCAGTTAATCTCATCACCTGGACTAACTTGACTAATCTCAGCAGCTTCCTCTGACTCGGCAAGGCTAATCTGTTTCTGTTTTCAAGTGACCCGCGGAGGGCTGGAGACACATTCATGGTGCTTGTCACTCTGATTGCGGCCGTGTTTGTGAGGAGGATAGTGATGACGGTCACTTGTTCCCATCTGCCTGGGGTGTTTTATCTTGGAGAGAGGGATGGGAGTAGAGAGCCCCCTGCAGCATCATCCCCACAGTCTCATTTCACTCTCTGATAGACCACAAACACATCTAGAGGGGAGTCATCAATCTGCAGAGATTATTCCCTCCCTTTCCAGGCCCAATTAGAGAGTCAGTAGTAGTAGATAGGAATCAGTGGTTGAAACACTCGTTCTCCCACCACCCCTCACCAAACTCTGGTGTATACAGAGCTTGACGAGATCCCTGATAAATATGCCATGGGAAAAGGGAGATACAAAACCTTATCAGGATGTAATGGTACAGGCTTTTTAAAGTTGCTGCTCCATGACTTAAATATTAATGGTTTCTTCTTCAGAGCCACCCGTGTCATGCTCAGCAAGCAGCTGCTGCTTTGAGAGCTGGTTTAGATTCTCACTGGATTAAGTTTTCACTGTTCTTCAGATAGTGTATATTCGTATACTTGCAACTTTGCTCCAAGGTTTTGGGATCATTTAAGGGTAACTCTCGATGCACCTCTCTCTCTCCCTCTTCCTGCATCTTTCTCTGCAAATGTTATGCCCCCTAGAGGTTGCTGGGTTCAGACTGTGACTATCTTGCTCGTTTTTGTTTTTTTTCTCCCTTCTCGACACAGTGCGGTCACCTTAATGATGTCTATGGGAACGTCTGCCATTCCCCAAATTTTCATTTAGACAAGCCGTCCCATCTATTTATAGTTCCTTCCACTGTGAGATCATTCAGTGGGGTGTGTAGTCTTAATCCTGTGCTTCCTCAGCATGGCTCAAAATGGAGTCATTTTTCATCTTCTGCAGGCCATGTTGCCCTTCTTTAGAGAAAAAAGCTGCCTTTAGGGAAATCCAGGCCTGTCTTTCTTACTCTACCCCATTGTCTCCGCCTGTCTCTCTGTCAGGCTGTTGCTCTACCTCTTTGTTCCCACCACACTTGAGGGCCCACCAATGTATGTGCTCTTTTCCTGTGCCAGTTGTTTATTCTCACGCTGTCTTACCTTCCTTATTTCCCCATTATACCTCCCTTATTGCTGTTTCTCATTCGACCTGCTGTCAGGAGTGCAGTTTTTTGTCAGAAGTGTGCCACTGGGCTTTGGCTGTGGATCAGTCAGGGGTTTTGATGCAGGTGCGGAAGCTGCATTGTCTTTAAATCCACTGGCTAGCCTCACTGGCACAGCAGCTGAGTGCTAGATTGCTGACTTATTCCAGAGAAAGCAGGGATGGACCCCACTGGGCTCTGTCCTTCCACACCAGTGAGCTACGTGCCTGGCAGCTGGTGTGGATAGCCATGTCTGAGTGTGAAAACCATATCCTGCCTCACCAACGGGATTACGCTGGATTACAACTCAGCACATTCACCTCTCGGGCCGTAGCCAAAAGCAGGCCCCGGAGGACTCAACGAACCTGAAGAGAGGTCCAGGCAATCTCTCTGGAGAGGACACGCAGACATTGTTCTTGCAGCTCGCAGCACACCCCTTTATATTCAAATGTCTCACCTATTGATTTCCTTGCACAGATGACACTGACTGCCTGGTCAAAGATCCCATTAAACCCCAAAAGCTACAATGGAGCTTTTTGAATGAACAATCTCAGCCCACCCCCGTCTCTCTCTCTCTCTCTCTCTCTCTCTCTCACTCCCTTTCCTCTCACAGCTTTACTCTCACTCCATTTATGCACGTGGATAGACAAAAGGTAGCAGGTCCCCTCGGAGGAGCATGCCTCACTAAACCCGCCTACCGGCTCAGCTCTTTTGCTACTTTTATTATGTGGTAGCAGTGACAGTGCAGGACAGCTCTGGAGCAAATTTTACCTGCAGAATTTAATTAGGCAGTTCTCATGGTGCCTGCTGCTGGGTAGATGTGGGCCAAGGGAGCTAGGACGGAGGATGGCAGACAGGAGGAGACACAGCTATTGATTCGTGGCAGTAGGAGAGAGAGTTTTGAAGGTAGCGGGCCTCAAATCGATGCTGAATTTTGCGTCTAATGAGACACTTGCATTCCTTTTGGCCTGCAAAAGGGCATCATAGCTCCAAATAACAGTTTCTCCACCTAATTTTTCAACTCATAAATTCACTCTTGTGTTGTTCAACAAATAATGAAGATCGATCCATCTACACATCAAACTTTTTTTATTAGTGTCTCTGGAGTTTCAGTCTGCACTTCCACGAGTACTCAGATACAATGTCATTGTTTTCTGTTTGTGTTCACAACACTTTGATCTTGAACTTGAATGTATTTTGTATGTTTACAGTGTGTCCATATATCATCTTTATTGTATATAGCGCTGAGATCGTATCCTGTTAATGATTAGTTAATTGACAGAAAATTCTTTGACAACAATGTATATATTAAGTCATTTATCAAGGAAAATGTCCAGACCATCACTGGTTACAGCTTTTAAAAAAGAAAATTGTCAGATTTTTGTCACTGTGTGTTAAATACCTCTGGGTTTTGGACTGCTGGTCAAACAAAACAAGCAGTTGAAGACATCACCTTGAGCTTTGTGAAATTTTGATCGCCATTTTTTAAAGACCCCCTCTAATGAAAATCAAGTTTTTAACCTTGTTAACACATGTTTTTATACAATACACACATTTCATGAGCAAAATAAGCAGTCAATGCCATTGCTGTGCATTTCCACCTTGGAACTGCAGTGACCCAATGAAAGTCTCATAAAATCAGGGGGGCAGGGCAAAATAAACCCGAAACCTTGTCAGTACTGAGAGCGAGAGTTTGCATTAGCACAACCACAAACACAGCGTCAACCACTTCTAGTTGTGAGCTAACAAACAACATAACCAATTAACTATGCTTAATGTTCTGATATGTTCCGCCTGTCAACCTGGAGCAAGCAGTGGTGATGGGCGGGGCACAAGGCCTGATCCCAATTTTTCAATGAGGATGTAAGCGTAGATGTGCTTACATCCTCAGTTTTTGATTTTATTTCACTTTTTATTTAAAACCATGTTAAACAAAATATTTCTATTTTTACACAGTTTAAACATGTCTGGAGAGGAACTTTAAATATATTTTTTGACATTGTATAGATTGATTTATTAGTTAAGCAATCAAAAAAAAAAAATACAAAAGATCAATATCAATAATGAAGTTATCACTTGTTGCTGCCATAATTATTACTGCAGAATAACATCATGTGCACTCCTCTATATTAAGGAAAATAATTAATGGTTAAATAGTTGACTGTATGTAACCTTGTTTACTTTGTATTTTATCTGTGCATGCTGTGTTGACAAAGTATAAGTGCACTATTACTTTTCTTTTGCATAGTATGATGCAATATGTTGGTGATATCTCAAACTCCTTGTGTTGCCCATCTCTTAGGTAAAGCGATTCTGGGTCCTCCAAGGCTCTACCAAGAGCTGCAGGAACTGCAACATGACCTCTCTGTTGTGGAGGAGGTCACTCTCCTTGTGGGCACGCTGCAGGGGACGTACCAGGTACATGTCGCTTTATGTTACACTTACAACTGTAGCTGCACTGTCTCAAAGGGAAAATTTGTATCATAAAACATATAATGAAACAAAGTGAGCTGAAAGGCATAGGGTTCCTCAGTCCAACCTGCAACTCTGCAGGCCAGGGCACAAAAGTCTCAGCCTGTTAGATTTATCACACCCCTGCACAGGCCAGCTTTGTTCTTTCAGGTTTTTCTTTAAAAGCTTAGTTCAAATTGGCTTCACAGACTGACCTTCAAAAACTGCGTTCAGCATCACAAATTATTTATGAGCCAGTTATCTCAAGATATTTACTGAAAATATATCAAATGTGGAATGAGCTCAGTTAACTGTGGCTTACCTTACAAAAGCTCATAAGTGCTGAGAACACACCAAAGAATCACAAAGGCAGCAAAGACAACACTGAAGTATGCACAGTTAATTCAAATTGCTGGATTCAGTGCAAACTTAGAGATCAAGTTTGGATGGTACAAAGATAACTATTGGGAAATATCTTGCTATTCCTTGTAAAGAAATTGCAAAAGGATTCTAGATGTTTAAAATGTGATCAAAGTGAAGCCTCATATGCTTCTTGAATCATCAGTTTCTAAAAGCATGAAACTTCCCATCTATCTCCTCATCAACAGTGCCACAATGGTGGGAACGAGATGTTCCCTCTGATACACTAGATAAAAGTGTCATTTGCTGTGTTGTAAAAGAAACTAGCACCCCCTCCTGTAGCATTCAAATCAGGACACTTCCCAGCAGTCTGCCAGTAGCACATTAACAGCACCATGCACTACGTAACACAGCCACAGAGGAACACTGCAGCAATCACCAGCCTCTCAGGCTAATGGTGGCACCTTTGCCTCCCTGCACTTAATGAGCACAATGTCCTCTGGAGGAGTGATATTGGCCTGACACTAAATGACTGATTTCCACGTTCCACCCTGTTATATTATTGTCCACCGAACAAATAGACGACATACTTTTGCACAGCTCATTGACTTCTGAAAATTGATTTGATTCTATTTCACTTGAGGGACTGGGTTTTACTGTAAAATGGATGCTGGTGTTGAAGTAAATTCAGTGTTAACATTTGAAGGGATAAAAATGCCACAACCACGTAGCTTCAAATGATGTACTGCAGTTTTATGTGCATGGGTGCGTGCTTGTTTCTTAGTTTGCGTGTAAGAATATTAATATGCAAGAGCATCTACAGAGGACCCCCGTGCTCAGCATGCATGTAACGTGCTTGCATCTTTACTAGATGACCCACTGTAAGCCACAGCTGAGAAACAAGTTTTAACTGTGTGTATTTTTCCATCAAAGAACCTGAACACCACAGTGGCTCAGGACTGGTGTCTGGCTCTGCAGAGGCTTATTCGCATCAAAGAAGAACAGATCCAGAGTGCTAACAAATGTCGCTTACGCCTGCAGGTGCCCGGCAGGCCAGACAAGTGAGTAGTATCTCATACAAGAAGTAAGATCTACTGTATATGTTTGGGTATGGGAACATACGTGTCCTCAGAAAAGTCAACAACTCCCACAAAAAAGTGTTTTTTTATGATGGAAACTGATTAAAAAAGTTCCAAAAGATGGAAGTACGCACAGTCATACAACACAGTGACTCAAGAAGAGGTTTTTAATGATGAAAAAACCAGACAAACATAGGCAGAGCCACTAAAAAACAACACTCAACAGTTAATGTACATACGATAGGAAAAGTAATGATTAGGGATTAAGACATGGCACATCTTCAATCACCTCAGAGCACAGGAGGACACAGGAGAGGGATGATTAAAATCCAGGACATTGTGGTTACATACATGCATTTCGATCAATGGGCCAACAGAACATCCTGACTTTTAGCAAATTAGAGGCGCGAACAGTTTATTTTGCGGTGACTGGGTAATTACCTGAGTCAAATAATTTATGTCCTTCAATACTTGGACGGAATAATGAATAGTGTTCACAAATGATCCTTTGCAGGATTTAATTGAGACACTTTTTGCTTGAGCTTTATTCTAACACAGTGCATTACTTTTTTGAATTGCTCCATATACACTGCAGAGCTATAATTTATCTCCTGGCTCTTCAGTTCCCCAGTCTAATTTGATACACTTATAGTTTTTATATTAGATTTTCATACACAAGAGTAAACTGTGATAAGTAATTTTAAAAATCTTTACAGTTTATAGTGAATATTATTTCCTAATAGTCCCCAATTGGTATTTTTCATATATATTTATGGCTTCAAAGAAGATTACTTGCAAAACAAAAATGATCACCAATAATGTTTTTACTTTGTCAGTCCAAACACAAATAGCTGCAGTTTTTCTCAGCTGAGCAGGTTACCTTGTCGTACTGAGGATGTTCAAGTGGTTGTCTTAACATGTTGAAATGGATCCTGGTGGGTAGAGTGACTTCTGCATGACTGAGCACCTACTTAGAGAAGATGAGCAAAGATGGAAAGGAGAGGGCCCACGAATAGCTTAGAATACTGTGCAGGAACTGGGAATAGTAAATAATGGCAGATTATAATGCATCCCAATTTGTGGCTTCTGGTGGGGATAGGCTGAGAAAGAGGCAGGAGAGGACAAAAAGAGAAAGAAAGAGAAGTGAGAGGCCTGCCGAGAGAGAGTAAGCAGGAGATGGAGAGGAAGAAAGAAAGCGTGAGCGTGATGATCAACCTCCCCCATGAAAGACTTGGCTCGGTGCCAGCAGGGCAGCGGCAGTCAGAAGAGTGGGCCTAATGCTTCGGAGCCAGGGAGTATCTAACTGTGCCAAGCCAAGCTAAAGTGACAGCTTGAGCAGCGGAGCTGTGCAGATCAGTTCTCCCACATCTCCCAGCTTCCTCGTCGGCTGTCACACCAGGCCTGCAAGGCCAATCTGCTTACTCAGATGTTTGGTGGAGCCAGATGTCATGCTTACAAGAGAGTCCCCGAATTCCCCTTCAAGAGGTACCCTATTTGCTGAGTTCCTGTGATAATGTCATTAGCAACTACGCTGACAAGGGGATTTCCCACCCCTACATATGTCCAGGCAAAGACTCTTATTTAAAACTTAAATAATGCAGAACAAGTGGAATCATGTTTGGAGATGGCCACAGAGTTTTTGTAGAGAAGTAAAAAGGTAACAACGTCAGCTGAAAGAAGGAAACCTCGTGTAGAGGAAAGAGCCAATCCTGGTTGTGTGATAGCAATCTAATTTAGGCTGGGCCTCAGTGTCAGGTGGCTGGACCGGCAGTGAGCCTCAGGGCTGAGGGTGACAGGTGGCACAACGGGTGCCGGAACCATTCTGACACTACCCAGGGTGCAGAAGTGGCAGATTGCAGCGGAGATCAGCGGGCAGACTGGCCCTGTCTCTTTCACACACACACCCAACAATCACACTCACACATACTTTGGTTCTCCCGTGCTATCCTTCTCTGTTTTGTCACTAATCTGAGTTACAATCTGCAGAGCTTCCAGAGTCAATATGCTCATGTTACATGTATTCACACATGCTTCCAGCTGACAAATGCACCTGAACATGAGTAAGCATGCATCAGACAAAATGGCACACTTATATGGGGCAGAAACACACATACACATACTTGTGCACAGAGCTGAGCCATTTCTCTGCTGGTGAGAGAGTGGGACCGCAGCAGGGACCCCCTGTACTGAGTTGGTCCCCTCCTGTCTGGCCGCAAGCGACTCTCTGCAGTCAGGCAGCACATCACAGCCTCCACACTGCAAACAGACTGAGTACGTGGAGAGAATCCTGACTGCTGCCTCAAAGGCGCCAGCCTACGTGTGACAGCAGTTCATTAACATCCTCTTTTACTGTGTCTGCTGGAGCAACCACAGGCACAGATACATGGGCCATACTGGCAAGAGATAGATACAGAGTTCAAATTTCATAGTTTAACCAAATGTGTTTGTTGTTTCATCCCCACTCCCACCAGCATGGCATACATGAAGGAACAGTACTGTAAGCCTAAAACCTCTGTTTTTCATGGGCCCTTTTATGGAGACTGTGCAGGCTACCTGCAAAGGGGATGGCAGACCTTACGATCACAGTGATATGCCTGGTTTGGGCTCCATTTCTAGTTAATTCTGGTGGAGAGTCTTGTCCAAACAGAGGTGCTCCTCGATAGTCCTTATGACCTTATCTCAGTGTCTGTGCTGCAGAGGGGTTCTCTATTCATTCCATGAGTATGAAGAGAGGTGTGTGTCAGGATCCCACTTAAAGACTGGTCACAAGAATTACAGGAAAATATAATTTCTCACTTGCCCCTAGTGGCATCTAGCCACACAGATAATACTGTGGTTTTATTTGTGCAGATTGTGAGATATCCACCTCAGATTTCTGCTTCTACCCCAATGCGGTGTGGGCGAATGGAAATTAATTTGAGGCACTCACAGCACTGACAAATGATAAAAACATTCATCAGAAACATGTCTTTTCAGCATCAGTGACCACGTTACTCTGGATCCTTTTTTTGTGTGTGTCAACCATTGACTGTTTAAAGGAACACTGACTGATCTCACAGGGATGGACCACAGCATGTCTTCTCATCTGACTCTCAGTCACACAGCAAAGTGTACTCCTCAAGAGTGTCAGAGTGTTCTCATAACATCTGCCACATTCCTGTGCTTTAGTGCACATTGATTTGTGAATAACATTTCGCTTCTGCACCCACGCCCATCTTAGCGCCACTGTTTGCAACTTTATGCATCCAGGGACAGCTTGCTGTTTTTATTTCTCTCAACATTCCCACATGTAGACACATTCACACTGGGAAGTGACCAAGAAAAACCACATCCTCTCCTTTTAGCCAGTTGTCAGGTGCAGTGGGGATGGAGCTGAAGGGAACCTACGACACATTTTCTTGGTGAAAACAAACTGGGAATATGGGCTTAGATAAAGTATTTTATCTATTCTTCACATGCTTTTCCCTATATCAATTTCTTGACTGCTTGTTTATAATGATTTGTCTTGTTACATGCTACAGATCTTCGGCTGAAACCACATGAGCCCTCATAGAGTATTAAGGCTGCAGCACTGTGAGGTGATTATAACCCCATGTCCCCAAGTAGTATAGGGAGGGTGACATTTAGCCCTCTCAGCGATCACTTCTGCTCTACTGAATCACAGAGATAGATGATATTTAATGTTAATAGTTGCATTAACTTTTCACAATGTTGGCATATTAAGAAACGCAATCCAACAGTAACACCAGCCAGGTCACCACCCTTTGGTAGGCAACTGCAGCATAAACACTGCAGCAAGCACTTAAAATGAATTTAAACTTAACAGCCTGGTGTAGCACATAGATTCATAAAGACATTCATGTTACAAAAGGTCCAGACCTGGGTCTTGTATAAATGGTGACAACTAGTTATTTACTTGTGATCAACAGTATTAAAGGTCAAACAAGACCAAAACATGTTTATTATTTTTCATCATACACAGGAATAGTGTGTGGTGTGGCTCACTAAATTGCAGCACGTTGTAAATTGTTGGGGGGCGGGTGGTGGTGTGGGGGAGTAGGGGTGACTGGATACAGCCATTTAGTGCTGGAGTTGGATTCAAGAAGCTCGGGCTATGGCAATCTAAATATGTATTCAGAGTGACCACCAATTTCTATCCAACTGTATTCATGAAAACTTGTCACAAACAGACAAATAACTGTAGCAGCGAGTGTGTATATGTGTCTACGTAAATGTTCAGACTTTACTTAATCTCACCAGGATCTCAGGATCGTTCTGTTATTGTCATGCTCATTTTCTGCCACTTACCGAGAATCCCGTTTTGTTTGTGTCCACTCTTCGATTTTGTGTACAACCGTCCCACTTCTCTAAATCCCACTCAGTCTGAATTAACTTTCAGTCTATCTCTTGTAACATTTTCTGTGACTAACTGTCAAGTCTGTCGAGGACTGGATCAGCAACCTCTCGACACTGAACGGTCTCCTTTAAGTCATCACACCATTTGCGGATCCGACTCTGACTGTTTGTGTCTGAAGAGGGTGGAGGTGAGCTGAAGGATAGGTGTATGACAGGCTGCCACTCAGCACTCACTCCTACATCTGTCGCGTCCTTGTGTTTTATTGTCATACGTGTGCTTTGGCACTGACCTCCTCCCGTAAATTAGCCGGGCTGGCTCCTTGCTTTGCTCCCTCGCCCCGCTCTGCCCTCTGTCCTCCCACCTTCCCCCCTTCCTTTTAGACTCTCCTTACCACTCTGCTCTCATCATCTCCCCTCTGCCAGCATGCCCGGGTGTAGTTCTCCATTCTGGCAGTGCACCACACCTGCACTGCGGCTGTCAATCAGGGGGCAGGAGGGAGGAATTGGAGACTGCTCAGTTTAGCATGTTTGAGACCGTGTGGGCATGAAGTGCTGCCTAAGGAATCCAACCAAGTGAGTGGTTGTATTCTCGTCCCCTTCTGTCTTCGGCAAATTGCCTCTGCTATATTTAAGCAGTGGATTGTATGAATTACACCTCTTTTTGAAAGCTGCACTTTTTCAAAGCTGCACTTTTTCAAAATGTCAAGGAAGTTTGAGATCTCACTTACTTTATTCACTTCCTGTCTGAAATCCCTCTCTCTCTCCCTCTCTCTCTTTCTGTCTCTCTGTCTGTCTCTCTCTCTCTCTCTCTCTCTTTCTTTCTCTCTGTATCTGTGTGTTTAATTGTCTCTCTTCCCCTATGAAATGAAAAGGAATTTGCAGTGGGCAGCTGCAGAATGCACACTGTTCTCCACTCAGTTACCTTATAATGATGCCCCCCCTCGCCTTTGTCCTTCCACGCACTGTCTTGCACTTCCCTTTTCTTTCTTTCATTGCCTCAGCTTCACTGTGGAATAGCTGTAGAGGTGACTGAGACAGGGCCATTTTTTTGTAAAGCCACTTAGTGCTTTAAAAAAACATCTCATCCTTGGCCAGACAGCTTACTGGTAACAATAAAGCCTGATCGGTTCAGACAACAGAGTGTTCCTGTCAGTGGATAGGCACCAGCTGAGTCATTGCTAACTCAGAGCCGATGTTGTCACTGTCAGTTTAGACGGCTCATCATTAAGACATTGATTTATTATAGTTGACAGAAGATGGTCAAATATTTCAACACTAGTGGTTTAACTAAAAATGGACTAAATAGATGCTAAAGGGAGCTAATTGTTGTCATTTATAACCATGAGATGAGTTTGTATGTATGTTTACCTACCTAGACTTAACACAACAATGACGTCCAGCCTGTATTTATTAACAGCCATTTGTTGGTGTTAAGTTATGACCCTCAGTTGAGCCTGCAGAGAAAACATCCACTTCACAAACACTCTGGGAGAGACAGGTATTGATGTAAGGTATATTTTTGTATTGGCTCACATAGACATACCCATGGTAATGTTTTGGCCATTTCCATTTTTTTAATCCCTTTATTTTGGATGTAAGAAGAAAGCCATTGTGAGAGCTGGTTTGTCACTGGGACTCTTGATTTCACTGAATTGTTTTTCATAATATGTTTTTAATATTCTGTTACATTTAATAAGTTGTCTTTCTTTGGATATCCCTCTACCATCTTCCTTGCCTCAACTAATACTACAGCAGCTTGAATGAACAGATAAAAAAAGGCATATCTGGTAAAAGAGTCGACCAGGAGCTGCTTGGCACTAACCAAGCCCTGTTGGCATGGAGAGAGGTCTGAACGAAAACTGTCTCAGACACCTGAGTTCTTAAGATTGGGAAGCTATGAAGTATCAGGCTATAGAAAAAACTGTTTGACTGACATTTATATGTTTGGATCGCATTGTCTTGTGCTCTGTAGACCAGTACTGGTAGCTGCATACAATTTGCAACTGCTCCAATTCATGAAAAGAGGTTGACCCAGGGGGGTTAAAGGAGACACGACCTCTGATGGCTGTGGTAGACTAAGTGAGACTGTTAGCTGTTGGCAACCTAAAAGTCCTCTAGTGAACAGTCAGTGACACTGAAGTCCCTCTTCTTAAAAACAGAGAGACAAGACAAATTTGAAATTATATCTGAGTAATAATCAGTATAAAACACATCAAATCAAACAGAAGAAACATAATTACATTTGAAATAATTAATTATGAAAAAGTTAGGGCACTTAACATCCATTTTTGTGATTCAGCAGTTCAACAGAAATAGATTAAAAGAAATGTTATTTTACACACTTAAATACAGTCTTTACCAGCACCAATTTCTTTTAGTAATTCGTGCAATAACCAAGGTATAAGGATTGTTTTTAGTTTTATTTATTTATTTATTTTTGCATTACCATCTGCTATCTTGTTTCAATTGGTAGTTGTTTTTGTTTTTTTGTCACAAATGTTAGTGAAACAGAAAAGTTGGTATTTTGTTTTATGTGTACCTTCTCAACACAGGAACAACAAAGAACTATGCATAAATGCAGACATTGACAACATATTTAGCACCTTTCAAAATCACCAAAATTACCATATAGGAACAGAGGCAAAATGCAAATTCCATCATAAAGATTTGTGATCTAGCAGGTAATAAAGCCGTAAGCCAACTATATTCACCATTTATACTATTCATTATTCACATTGAAGAGAAATTACATTTTTCAACCCTGTTAAACACTAAATTATGGGAAATATATGCATAGGTTATTTAGTGTAGTGTATGAGACACAATATCTGTCTCTGCCGAAAAAAATCTATGTTTTCAATGTCAAACACTCTGCACGCTTGAAAGGCCTCTGAAAAGCTTGTGCCTTTGCAGAGGATTGCAGGTGTAGTCAGTTTGAATTCACAGCTTTTACAGTCGATTCCAACAACAACAACCCAGTTTCTAGGTGAAAAAGGTTCATAGAAACTTTTCATACCTCTGCTGCATTATATTACACTTCTCTGTCCATTTGTCTGGTTGGTATTTGTGCCATTTTCTTCTTTGGTTCATCAGGTAAAAGACTAACTGAGATTGAAATCTCCTTTTCATGAAAGGCCAAGACTGTTATAGAGCATAAAGAAAGAGTTTCTGATTGTATGCATTAATTCAAGTTTCAAGTTTCAAGAACACATATTTTCCCCCAAATCTGCAAAAGAATGGTTTATGTAATAAACAGCTTCAAATTGTCAGAAGCACAGCCAGCTTTTCACATAATCAAGCATCGTTGCAAGCAATAGGTCCAACGGGGGCCTAATGGGGGTGTTTTTACATGCAAAAAACCTGTTTGAAGTTAGCTGATAACAGTGTTTCGCTCTGTGCACCCTGAATGACAGGCGCACAGAGAGAGCTGGTAAAGGGACAGACAGCTAGAGTCAAAACTTTATGGATTTTTTGGCAGTCCACTGGTATTGTGCTGTGATAAACACCCCTGCTGTGAAAAGCACCCCCCTATTGGTGTCCGTAACCATAAGCCTAACCCTAACCAATCATCAGTCTACATGCCTAAACCTAACCTTAACAGGGTGCTTTTCATGACAGGGGTGCTTATTACAGCACAACACCCAACTCTGAGTACTCTGAAGGTGAGTCCGACTATTATAGACTGGTCCGTTGGCAATGTGTGTTTTTGAGAGAGAGAGAGAGAGAGAGAGAGGGGTGTGTGGGGGCGGCAAGGAGGAGCTGAGTGAATCAATGCGCTACACCTGGCTCTACAGTGAAATAAGATTTTAACCATCTGAAATTAAAAAAAAAAAAGTCAGTCAGTCAGTCAGTGTTAAAATTGTGGAGGGCCACAACAAATAAATGCATGGGAAACACTGTGATAAGCATGAAAATTATTCTGTAACATTAAGCTGGGGTGAGGGGGTTGTGGGGGTCCACAGCATGAGCAGCACTAAGAGACATTACCAGGGAGCAGATGAGGGGAATGAGGAGCAGGTGTGTAGGTGGGCATGGTAGTCCCAGCGATTTGAAATGGAAAACAGGTGAGCAGGTGGATCTGGAAAAAGGAAGAAAGTCCGGAGACATCTGGTGGGCGGGTGGAGTATGACAGGAGGCCAATAAACCGGGCTGAGACAGACGTCATGACACATGAGTGGCATTTTGAGCATTGGAGCCCATCTAGAAGTGATTTACTGTGACCGTGCTGTTTGATCATCACAATCTGCCCTGAATGTTGACGTGCAGGCTGAGATCATAAAGCCTCAGCTTACTGGACTGAACCGCTGCGAAACTACAAGCAGCCAAGCAGGTGTTCTGACAGAAAAAAATCCTGCTGTATTAAACTTAAGGTACCATGAAATGAAAAAAAATCTTTCCCTTGTTGCTCCCTTGTTTCTCTGACTGTGTTGTATTGTTTTGTTTCTATATAGCACATCTAGAGTAGATGTCAGAGATGAACTTTTGCCCATTAAAAAAAAAAAAAAAAATTCTGCTGCGATGCCAACCCACCAAGTAAATTCAACCTGATGTTCAGGATAAAGTAAGAGGTTATGGAAAAAGCATGTGAACCTTGGCTACTGCCTGTTTATTTGAATTTAATAAGCATACATTTGAAGATTGTGAGCCCATTATTTCAGTGAGAGTTTATCAGCTGCAGGGTAAAATTTTGTAATTAAGTGGCATTGGAATGTGTCACTATGTCTCTGAGTACACTGGACATCAGAATCAGAATCAGAATCAGAATCAGAATCAGTTTTATTGCCAAGTATGCTTTCACATACAAGGAATTTTTTCTGGTGATTGGTGCAATTGATCAGCAACAGTGGGGCTCTCTAGCCTTGTTGATGAGGCTAATAGCAGATGGGAAGAAGCTATTTTTGTGGCGAGAGGTTTTGGTCCTGAAGGACCGCAGCCTCCTGCCAGAGGGGAGTGTCTCAAAGAGTTTGTGTCCAGGGTGGGAGGAGTCAGCTACAATCTTCCCTGCACGCCTCAGAGTCCTTGACATTTTCAGTTTTAAAGTTTTAAAGTGCAGAATCAGAGATATGCAAATGTTTTTGTTTTTTAAACATCAAATAGTTTCGTCTTTTCTCTTCTGGTCTATCCTTACACTAGTTATCAGTTTTATGGTAATACTGGCCATGGGTTTTAAGTGCTCAGCTGAAGTCAGAACTGCTCATGGGGGCATGGAGCGAAAAGAAAATTACATGTAGCAGGCAGGGTTAGGGCTGTCGTCTTCAGTTTGAGTTTGCACTATACATTGTGCACTCATGATGGACAGTTATAAATAAAATATCAATATTGATGCAACAGAACCCAACAGATATTTTTTTTATTCCACACATTCTTCTTCCTTGTCAAAACTTGGTACCCTCATAACCCAGAATGCAGCAGGATGGCTGCCAGTTCAGTCAGAGATTTAGTGTATTATGCTAGTAGCAGCTGATGTAACCGTGAACTAGGTCTGGTAATGTCTTCCTTGTAACTTCATATCTGATGACTTTTTTTTTTACATATTCAGCATTGTAGTTTTCAGCTCCGACTGATGCTGACTCAAGTGACATCACTGGAGGAACTTTATCTGACTTTGCGCTGTTGACTCTGGAGCTACAAAAGGATGAGCTATTCAGTCATTACACAATACAGTATTCACAGTGAATGCAGTTGAAGCCCAAACAAACACCAGGATCTCACTTCCTGGGCTACAGCAACATAGACTGTCCGACCTGATGAAGTGATGAAATTCAATGAAGACTTTGTGACAAACATGTTCAAAATTGAATGTGAGTACATCTGCTGTGTGCGCGCATCTGAGCCTGAGCCTGTGCATTTGTGTTTGTGTGTGTGTGTGTGTGTATTTCCTCCAGGTCCGGGCGTCCTGTCAGTTTCATGGTGGTCTTCAACACTCCCAACCCCCTTAGTAAGATCTCCTGGGTCAACCGTCTGCACTTGGCCAAGATTGCACTACGTAAGCACACACACACACTCACACACAAACACACAGACACAGGCATACAAACACAGAGAGGATTACGATGGCTTTTCTGTTTAAACAGGATGATGTAATGCAAAGAAATGCAATAACAATGTTTTAAGTCAGAGACTCAAACACATCATCAGTGTTTGCCTCACTTCACTCTGTATTGGCTAAGTGCACAACTGGTGTTACAACTTATATAATCACAGAAAAACTGAGACTTTCAACTGGGTCATCTGAAGTTTATGTGCTGAGGAAAGAGGCAAACTGTTTAAACTATGTCAAATGAACAACCATGTACCTGTTGTAAAAATAAACAGTACTAATCATTCAGGAGAGATCGTGTTGCCTTAAGTTACATACTAGTTACAAACTGTCTACTAGGTCTTGAAGGTCATGTTTACTTTCAGCTCTGTGCTACCAGTTATTTGTGAGGCAACATTCTGGATAGCTCATTGATCCTGGAGACTCAGCAGTGGTCAACATTCATGAATGAAAAAAAATGGCCAAACCCTGCCCAGCAGGGAGCAGCACAGTTCTATTTTTTTAATCTTCCTAACCTCTTTCCTCCAGCCCCTGCTTGTTCTGCACAGGCCCAAGCCCACTGTACAGTCTGACCACACTGTAGTACAGGAGGGCTTCCTCTCTGGGGTTCATCAATGCGTGCAGTCATCAAGGGGTAAAAACAGAGACGGGACTACTGAGGGGATTAATCTGCTTATTTGGCCATGATAGCACGCATATTCAACCCACTCACCGCCACGGTCCCCTTTCCTTATCCTTTCCTACTCCCAACATCGCCTAGAGCGCTCTTCCTTGTCACACACACTTTATTCTGGGTTTGTTGTGCATGCAGTATGTCTCGCAACACAGTGTTTGTGTGTAGCTCTGGTTGTATCGTTGTGGTTTATTATATTCCTGAGGCCATTGCTGAGGGCATCAGCACAGAAACATTCATGGTTTCAGAGGAGGTTATTGGAAGTAGATTAAAGAACACCAAATTTAATGTTTTGCCCAGATGAATGGCCAGAGATGTACAGGGGGTTCCTACTTGGGGAAGAGTGGTCTCAGGCTTTTGGATCCCACTGCCTAAATTTTCAATACCCACGCACATCCCTGAGAGCTTCAACAAAGCTTTTTGTGCTTTAGTGAACTTTTCTTTAGACTTTGCTTCCCTGTACCTTGAGATCCTCCATCCTGGCACATTACAATACCAAAAAAAAAAAAAAAAAAGATTCTTCCCCCGCACTGCTGGCCTACCTTCACAGTATGGGTACATGAAGCATACAGTGCGTCTGTAGACTCTCCAGTAGAGCTTACTGTATGTGGTTTGTGTCAGAGCGGCATCAAAAACAGGCTGAGAGCAGAGGATGCAGTGGCTGCAGTGAAGCATCCCCAGCCTTTCCTTGTTGCTCACACCTTTATCAGCAACACAGCAGGCGTACTGATGGGGACAGAGGAGTAGTTAGAGCATGCTACTCTCCTCCCCTGTGGCTGGTTTGTGGACATCGGTGATATTCAAAGCTAAATCATGCAAGTTATCCATAGCTGCATGCTAGGAGAAGCCCCATGCTGCAACAATGTTTATAGAGACCATCAATATCTCTGTGAGGAGGATAGAAAGAACAGAGGAGGACTGAGGGCTTGGCCTTAAAGCTCTCTTTTTTTCTGAAAATAATGAAATTATTTTAGTCACAAGTAAAACAAATAAATGTTTATTGAATTTTTTCGCTTTCTTAGGGTGTTAAACCTGGGAAAAAAACTTTACACACCCTGAAGACAAGGGATAAAAAGCTATCAACATGTAAATATTGCACATTATCTTCACTCTGATATTGAGTGACTATATAATGGTACAACTGTTAGCATCAATTTGTCTCTGTCATGCTATCCTACTATCTTGTAGCCTCAAACAATTATCAGATACATTATCCTCCTGTGGTTTGAGATAAACTTAAAATCTTTGCCTTTCTTTAATTCAGAAAAGTTTGAGATCAATTGACTGGTGAGAGGAATTTGACTCATCTAAGGTTTGAAGGTTTTAGGCCTTTAGCCAACACTGCTATACTGGGCAATTTACCATGAGAACAACAGTAAAATAAGATGCAATTCCTCCATCACCAACAGGATAGGCAGCCAAGTGTAAGGCGAACAAACTTTGAGGCGCAAAGAAAAGCAATAAAATAACAGGACAGGAAAAATAAGAGACATACAGAAGAGGAGCTTTAGGACAAGAGGAGCAAAGAAAAGGGAGGGGATACATTACAGAGAAACCTCCACTGCAGTCAAGAGATCAAGCAGCTGGATGATTTCAATATATCAAGCTCAAGACACAGATTGTGGCAGTGGGGCTGCAGAGATAATAGAGACCAACTCAATCATTCAACGAGAAGACTTGTTTAACTCAGATATTGATTCACTCATCTCTTGTCAAAATGATTGACAGCATGTATTTAAACATGTGTTCAATAAGTTTCCTTTACGTCTGAATTATGTGGAAACATCCATAAGTCCCAGATTTTGTCTTAGAGCAAGCTCATGTACAGTATATACAAAGAACAGAATACAATATTACAGTTTTCACTATGATATACACAAGACTTTACACTCCTTGACAGTTAGACAGATGGTGGTTGTGTTGTTTCACACTCACATCTCTTTTCCCAAGAAGCAGCAGATATAAGCCCATGTAACATATATCACTGCAGTTTTAAGATTTCGGCATGTGTAACTAACCACACACCATACCTCTGTTTGTAGCCTCACAAACAGAGGTTAAGGAGAATGTTTATCATGATGAGCGCTTAAACGTAAAAATAGCAGCTTCTTCCGAGGACTGAGTTTTCATTTTCCACATGCACAACGTGAATGACCTGCCTTTACAAAGTTCATCTTCATATTCAGCTTTTATAGTCCCATGTTTTCTATGGGGTCACAGGGGAACAGATAGTTATCCCTGCATGCATTGGGGTGAGTAACCCCATACACAGTCATAATGGTGAATATAAATATGAAAAATAAACTTTGAATTCAAATTTAATAGCTAATGCTGAAATATCGATATTCAATATAATATATATTTCATTTTATTTATATGGATACACTATGGACTCAAATATAAACTTGAAGTCTTAGTCATAGTTTTTAATTAGCATTTAGAATTACCTTAGAGCCTTATGTCTGTGCTGTGTCATACAAGTAATACAGTATAAGTCACACAGTATATAGTATCTATGTTGTAAAACAGCTTTAATTGAGGTTAGAGTTAACGTTTCCTACAAATATTAAATAACATATTTAAAATGAATTTTAAATGAATTGATTGCAAGATTCTACTAAGAGTAAATGCAGTGATCTTTGCTTTCTACAGTCTTCAATTAGTCACATTAGATAAATTAATGCATACTTAAAATGTTTTACCCCAAAATAAAAAAAGAAACAGACATTAACATATCAGAATATGTGATTTAAAAAAGTCAGAGTCAGTCGTAGTTGATTGCTGCATTGCCAAGATCACGTGTAATTCTTTGCACAACAGCACTATGACACACCGGGGCTCCTCTAATCATTCATTTAACAACAAATGGTAGAGATGAGGGTGGGGTGATGGATTTCATTGAATCCCTTGGGGAAATAGATCAGCTCCAACCTGGTCAGGATGACAATTACATGTTAATTGTTTTACACCCACACTTTGCCTTCCCATTTAACCAAATGTAATTACAATAAGGGAGTTGTTGATTTAATTTCACGGATGGTGTACTGTCACCGAGGCTTCCTCGTCATTGCAGGCGGAGGCAGGCCTGCCCTGTGCTCAGGGGAGACCTACAGTTGAGTCAGCGTTTTAAACGCACCGAACCATGGTCTTGTTTAGTTTCAAATGGGTTCCGTGCTCTGAAATGTCCCTGAATGGTGGACAACACAAATAGCTAATGCTCTCATGCATGATTAAGTGAGTGATTAGACATCACAAAACTCATTTACCCAGACTCATCTTCACACCAGTGTTTATCCTGTTACCTCAGTTTAGAGGAAGCACAGCCACATCTTTCTGTTGTATTTTCTAGCCTTCTGTGGGCCACATGTGTGAATATCAGTGGCTTTTGGTGACAGTCCTGCATATTGTATTTAAGTCGTATCACTGTATTGACCATTAATAATGCCTTGGTAATTTCCATCAAATTTTACAGGACGTGATTGGCAAAGGTTTACAAAAAAGTGTTACATGGAGATCGTTGTACTTTAGCAGGATGTTGAAGCTGCACTGGTAGTCAAGCTTTACATGATATAATATGATATCTAAGCCCAATAAGACAGTAAATAGTATTTGTCACATTGTGAGTGCATGAGGTAGTTATGAGGCCTTGACAGAGATAGTAAGAATTACCCCACAGTGGTGCTTCGCCAGGAGCCCTGGGGTCCATTAATAACCTGGTGTGCTAGTGCATCTTTTATGTCTCTCTGAGTGGCCATACCGTTTCTGAAGGGTCTTCGTGAAATAGCCAGAAGCATTTTCTAATTAATGGGCTTTCTCGCTGCAGAATTAATTGCTTCCTACCATGCAGCCCCAGCCCTTTCAGACAGGGTTAAGGCTGCAGACTTTGATGGCCCTCACAAGAAGAACAAGAGGCCGTCAAATCATGAGAGATTGCTGCTGAGACTTTGGAGACAGAAGCAGAGGAATGAATGAGCGCAAAAGAGGAGGGGAGGTAGAGGGTGTGTGGGAGTATGTGTTTATGTGTGTGTATGTGTGGAGGGGAAGAAGGGAGGGTTGGGGGGGTGAAAGGATGATTGAGACAAGCAATCAGTCCCACTGCAGGGAACAGAGGGCAGGCAGGGGGCTGTTGCCTGCAGTTACACTGCTAAGTGTGCCGGTCTCTCGCTTTTTCCCTTGCACATGGATCAATAGATGAGTGGAGTGCGGCTTGGAGGTTCTGGCACACACTCTGACACGCCTTCTTAATCCACTGTGTGATAACCTGTGCCATGCCGATGTATACCACACAGGAGACAAGCAAAGGGGGAGAATGCAAAATCCAGCCTGCTGCATGGGCTGGAGCAGAGACTGCAAGGGCTTTAGCTCAGGGATTCAGATTCAGCTTGGTTGCTATAGTGACTGATTTCTTTGCATCTGTTCAAATGGCATTAGCTATACCTTATGTTCAAGTGTTAGCGTTTTTGTTTTGTGCTGTTAAAGTATGTCTGCTCAGTAAAGAACTGGAAAGATTTCCTTTTAATATAAACATTGAACGCAAACTTTCCCCTTCAAAAAGCTGTTCACTCTGTATGTGCTGGAATTATTTTCCCTTAGCCCTAAATTAATCTGTCAGACAGCGAAGATTATCTCCCTATCTCGCTCTGCTCAAACATGGGAAATGTTTATGATGAGTAAACATTATCACGGATTTAATTAACAGATTCCACACTCGCATTGATCCATGGGAAATATCAATTGCACTGGTGTATTTAATTAGTCTATATCTTTGCCCTTTGTGTCACTGGGGTTGATAGAGCGCCATGCTCTGCAAATTAATCTTCATCAGCAAAAGACTTGAAACAAAAACATGATTGGAATAAGGAAACTGAGAAACTAAACCCCCCTACTTAGTATTCCAACCCTACACCTCCACAAATGAAGCTGTTATATATAGTTATTGTACAGTAGCTGGGTATGAGTTCTCAGTACTGTATACAGAACTGACCTCAACCTTTAGCTTGTGGATTCTCATCGTTCATATAGATTTCCTTTAATGAACACTGTAGATAAAGAAACTGCAGCACAGTGGAACTCATTAAACTGTAATTGAATTTTCAAAACATAAATAAGTGCAAACATTTTTTTTTACTACATTTGTAAGAACTGACATTTAAAAATGACAGTATAGCACATAAAAAAGAGCTAATTTAAGACTGATACCAAAACAATCAGTTTTGACTGTAACAACACCTTGCTTCTGGAATAACGTATTAAGCAGTTTTATGTCACTCCAGGAGATGAATCTGTGGTGGGCGTTGATGTGGAAATGACAATAACTCAACTCATCAAGTCTTTGCTTTGTTCAGTGAGAATTTTACTCACTGTACATGCAGATAAATTGCACAACTATGGTTGTGGACTCTTATTGCATTTTTGTTAATGCATTTTAGCTCTCTTTGTTATTATCTGTATTAAGAATTACACTTGGTAGCCCTAATTTCAATTAGTACTGGTTCAACAATCCCAACCTTTTTTATCTGACGTGCTCTTTCAGATGAGCCCCTTCACAGATATCACTCATTTTACAAATGTGTTTTTTTGAGCAGACTTGAGATAAAATGTTTTAACACAGTTAATTATCAAAGGTTGATCATATCATCATAGAGATCATATCACCTCACACCAATTGGTAAAGGTACTTTATATTTCCTTCTTGTACACAATATGTGGACTTTTATTTTTAATTAAATCATAGTTTCTTTTTCCAACAAGCTAGGTTACTAGCAATCTTCTCTAGCTGCAAAAGTATCCCCTGGTGATTCCCAGCCTGAGGAACTCTGGAATCACTGCACTAATCTTCCTGTCAGTCTTCCATGCATTGCATCCTGGAGATCTAGAGTAGATCCAATTTTATTAGGCACAGGAAAAGCTGGAGAAGTTAGAGGTGGAAATCACTGCAATTCTGTGTATCAGCAAGGCTCTGTAACTGACTCTGTTATTGGTTTATCCTGAGATGATTAGTGTACTCTTTGCCCAAATGCCTGACTTGTGAAAATCTTTTGAACTTTGCGAAAGAAGAGCTGGCTGAGCATGTTTTTAGAGAACTGTGCACATACTAACAGAGCATTTACATCCAAGTTTGATTTAATGTGTGCCTCAGCATGCATGTCTTATTACAGTGTTTGGCCCAGGTGATTTCATTGTCAAGCCAAGCTGTTGGTGTGTATGAGTGTTTCATACACACCAACAGCTTGGCTTGAAATGACAGCAGCATTTCTGAATCACAGTTACTCTCTTCTTCCTGTTTTCCTATAGATATTTCCAGATCTATGCAATGCAGCTCTTTTGCTGCAGAGAATAGTATGATATGGTTGTACCCTTGTCTTTAGTGAGCCCAGGTGATGTACATGACTCCTGTTTTTGTTATACATCAGTATAAATGTCACCTGCATCTTTGGCTAAAGCCTGTGATTTGCCATAAGAATTTTGTTTATGGTCAATATTAACACATGATTATGATGCTTCCAGGCTGGCGACAGCCAGAGCCATCTCTCTGTCACATTCTCATGGACATGATGTCTTAGTTACGCCTTGATGGAACTTCTTCAAATTTGGCACACACATTCCCTTGGATTCAAGGATGAAGCTATAAGATTTTGGTGCTCAGAGGTCAAAGGTCAAGGTCATGATGACCAAACAAAACGTGGTTTTGGCCTTGTGAATGCAATATTGCCGTAATGCTGTGACGAAACTTATTAAAATTTGATACAAACGTTCACTTGGACTCATGGACAAATTGATTTTGATGTTCAAAGATCAACACTTTTAAGCCATTACTCAAGACGTCACACATCAATTATGACAAAATTTCACATAAAATGGTTCATGTTTTATAAACAGAGATGTAATCTGAAAGTAGTGGTGGGGACATACAACCGCGAGGCAATAGTTCTAGTTTTTTATGATATATTGCTTTGATTATGGTATACTGTAGACAAGGGCTGCAACTAATGATTAGTTTCATTATTTAATAATATGCTGATTTTATGTTTTTTGATTAGCTATCATTTGTCTGTGAAATGTCAAAAAATAGCAAAAATATACCCATCATGGTTTTCCTGTTGTACTGTATGAAGTCCCATCGTTTTTTCAAATCAGACCAGTCACAAATTCAAAACCCATATTAAGTTTACAATGAAAGAAAACAAAGAAAAGCAGCAACGTTTTTTGTTTGAGAAATGCCAACCAAAGAATGGCATTTCCTCCCTGTTTTGGCACGAGACATGACTGAAATGATGAACTAATCATAATAGTTGCTGATTATTTTTCTGTCGATTGACCAATCAATTAATCAACTAATCGTTTTGGCTTTAGCATAGACTTTAGCTCTGTGAAGTAGTGTTAAGAATGGCCCCAGGTAATAAATAGTTGTCAAATGCTTTTTGAAATCAGTGGGATTAGAATTTATGAAGATTTTTTATGAGGATATGGAGAATATTTCATGTATATGATTTGTTGTTCGGTTTTCAGGTAATATAAATTTACTTTGATGTTGGCTACTTATGCAGTAGTTATTTTCATATGTCCCAGAATGAGTTTTGATTTTATTTTTTCCTTTCTTATTTGTCATGAAGCTTTAACGATTTACAAACATTTATTTCTTTTTTTTATCAGTTTAAGTGCTCATCAGTGAAAGCTGGACTATAAACACTGCAGACGATGAATACCACAGTATTTTTTATGGAGTAGACATTTTGTGTGGTTGTAAGTATCCGTGTGTGTTATCGCAGTTTGTAATCACACATGTACTTCTCGGCAGAAAATTGCCACTGTTTGTTGAATCCCAATTCCAAGCCTTTTTGCTTAACTAATTGACCAACCACATGCAAAATCACCAGTTCATTGTATGAGTAGTAATATAACTGTTTTGATTCTTATTATATCAGACTGCTGGCATTAGAGGCTTTGCTGCAGTTTGCTGCCTGTGTCAACACCCTTCAGCTATATGACACTAATTGGAATATATTGGAAGCCACAGTAAGTTGCATGTACTTGGCCTCTACTTGTAATTACCATTAGGAGGCTGACATGAATTCCTTTTTCCCTAGTCTCTAAGTCCTATTTCTGGTAAATACAACATGATGTGAATTATCAGTATGAATCACAATTCACAGTGCACTGTACCAGGGAAAACACAGAATAATCACATGGAACAAAAACATATGAAATGCAATTTTGTCAGCGAGTTCTCCATTTTCCTGCTCTGTGAAAATAAAAGAATTATGTATTCAGGTAGTGTTTTACATGTTGTGACTTTAAGGAAAAGGTGACCCTGTGTACCCAAGTAAACAGAATAAATGTCAAGTTATCTTTATGGTTATTTACAGCAAATGTGTGAATGTCGTAACAATTTAAAAAATACTTTTTATATTTTGACAGACTACTTGAAAGTGATGTACCCACGGATAAAGTAAATCTTTTGACATAGAGCAGGAATGCTGTGCAGTAACACATCTTGAATGTAATGTGTTCCTGTGTTTAGAGGTCCAAATGAGGCAAGCAAAACCATAAATGAAAAAGTGTAACTGTGTTGGTAGTTGTGTGTGTTTACGAGAGCGAGTGTGTGTTGGGGTGAGTGGCCTTCGTGTGCCTGTATGTTGCCGTTTTCAATTTAGGCCTGTGCTTATCATTTTTCATTGTTATTCATCATCATTACTTCGTGGCAAGGACTGAAGGTTGAGGCTAATTTGTGTCCCCTCATAACCACTTTCTGTCTTTGTCCCAGTCTCTTTCTGTTTCCTTCTTTCTTTTTCTCTGTGTCTGTCGCTCCTTTAAATTGATAACACATTCATTTCTACTAGAGTGAGGGAAGTCGGTATACCCAAATGAAAAACACTATTTATGCTAAGGTAATGGTTAACTGAAGAAAGGTGATAATTATTCTGGGGTAAAGGAAAATATTGGACCTCCTGCCCCACCTGCAGCAATCTGGCCTCAATTAAAGTCTTTTAATAAGTGACCTCACACCTCCTTGTATCCTGGCACTGGATTGCTAAGGGATAGTCAGCCCACAGGGCAACCCCACCCACCCACCAAAATTAATTATTAAAGAACACTCCACAACCCTAGATGACTGTAAATATAAATGAATGCATGATTTAAAACCTTAGATTATCCACCCCATTCTTTACAGTATTCTTGTTCATAGTAGGACTGTTTAATTGACTATGATGTGCAAGAGGTGAAGTAGTTAATTGGATGAATTATACCCCTTAACAATGCACTGTGAAAATATGAACTAACATTTTTAGTATGGATGAGAAAACACAATTTGATGTATGCAGTTTGCTCTCAAAGCTTTCAAAATGCACAGGCTGGACAAAGTAACATGACATCTGAACATCTTGTACAATATACATGTACAATATATACAGATATTGTAAACTTAAGCTTTTTTATTTAATGTATCTTAACCCTAGAGTGTTGTAGCCATTCAGGTAATGTCGATTTTATTTACAAATGTTTTGAGAATACAGTGGTGAGTGAAATTTAATGTATAGTGCTCAAATAATTAAAGGAAATGTGAAAAAAACCAAGAGCAAACAAACACAAGATGAAATTCATTGAAAGGTATGAAAAGAAACACCACACTTATTCAGTGCTCTTAACTCCTGTCCTTGATCATTCTTGTAGCTTCTCGTTCTGTATCAACATGTTTTGTCTGTATTCAGATGTATTCAAACTTTGAATGTGATAAGGATTTCGCTCCTGCTTGCAAACTGACTGCTTTTCAGAATCATGATGCATTTATGTTCATTCAGTACTTTTAGTAGCAGTTGTTAGGGGTGAGGTGCAGATCATGCCAATCTGAACATTATTGCAGTTTGTTATCTGCATGGCCAAAATAAATAAATGAAAGCAGTCTTACAACCTTTGGTGCTGTCTGTCAGTGCAAGCCCATAGGTGCACCCAAGACCTGTAATCCACAGAAAGAATGAACAATGTTTCTATAAAACAAACGCTGCAATAATCTAATGCAAATAGGTCTAATGGCTCTTTGGTGCCTTAGAAGCATGCTACAGGTAAAGAGTATCATTTTCCATAGTAAGGTATGCAAACAAACCAGGAAGCTAATTTTAGCAAGCTGTTGAATTTCATGCACAATTTAGTTTCTGTAAATTGAAATTGATGATGACAAAATTACATAATGGGAATACTCTGGCAGATTTTCCCGGCGGCTTGTCAGGGGTGCACCTGCTGTAAGACTCAGAGCTATGACCGCTGAAATGGTGCAACACCAGGCAGATCCATTATTATAACTCAAATCCAGCAGTTGCATTTTTCCTGCAGGGACTGACTCTCACTGTTGATTAAGTGCAGGTTTAATCACCGTACCTGGCCTCACCTTCTACAACAGGGACTAGGCCTCTGGCTGATTATAACATTCACATGCTAATAACACCATTCATATTATGTATCAGAAATGTCTTTCTGATTATTTTTCATGGTTTTGACATCTTCAAGGAGAGTTTACAGCATGGCTCAGCCGTGAGCTTGAGATTCATGCTCCCAATAAGTGTCAATAAAACAAGCTGGTAAACCACATCAAGTTAGTACCACATTTGTGAGAAGAAATGAAAAAGTAGCTCTTTTCTTCTACTTCAGGAGAGGAAAATTCACCAGGTTGGTTATTTGGAGATGACAACGGGAAAACGATGGCCCCGCTTTGGTGTCCGCTGCTTTCCTGTCACATGCCTGTCTTCGCTATGAAGTCACCAGAGAGAAAGGTAAATCCGCCGACACCTTTACAAGATAAAGATCATTTCTGAAAGAGCACAGGCTTACCATGCGTTCTGAGGTTTCACAGGTTCTAAATCAGATTAACTCTCATACAGTATCCATGTTATGAAAGGAAAAAAAAATTTCACCTTTTCCATATTTGTGTCTTGATGAAATCTGTGTAACACTTAAAAAGCACAAATTGTTTAAAAAAAAAGCATAGAGTCTGTGTAACAACTTTTCACACTTCTCAAAGAAGGAGGGAGACATGGGATTCAGATTACTCATTCACCATTGATCATCAGTACATCATTGCTAGTATATGCAGTTCAAATAGTGTATGGAATTTTATATTGAACTACTAATATATATAGTGATACAGTCATTTCTTTTCAAATTTCAGAAGAGAAACCACTTATATAATTCAAATAGGAATGTTAATAATACGGTGAGCTATTAAGTTAATTTAAAGCATCATCACACTTAGGCAGAAATCCTGTAAATTCAATATAGGCTCATTAATTTGTAAGAATTTAAAGCTGTTGCTACCTCAGTGTGAGCGGTACAGCAACATCTTCGATAGTTGACAAATTCTCCTGGTACATATTGGTATAAAACCCCACCCCCATCTGGTCTCAGCTTGGATAAAAACGTTACAGTTGAACTCTTAATTAATGAAGCAAATGCAAAACCAAATGAAATAAATGAGCTAAAATAAATGTATAAAAAATGTAAATATAAAAATAAAGACTACGTTGACTCACGATGTAAAAGTGTACCCCCCAGTGGTGAAGCACTCACAACATACTACTGTACCAGTGTAATTTAACTGGATGCACAACAATTATACTAACACTCCTGCTAAAAATAACTGATGCGGTAGAACAGATGACATTTTCAGATGGATCATGTGACCATTGCCGTCAGTTTAAAGTTTTAAATCACTGCAACTTTCTGAGCTCGCTTGTACTTAATTCTGCAGTGTGGTCAGTTTTGAAACTGGCAGTGTTTTTACTCAGGAAACCAAGTGCCTCCCTCAAAATCTGTCTGTGAAAACAATTAGACTTTCACTGATACTTACTTCTCCTCTTAGGCGGCTATTAGCTCATGGTCATATCAGAATCTTCCTTTTAATAAAGATGTTGTCGACAGAGATCATAGTGCCAATTGACACCGCCGTTTTTCCCATTAAGTGCAATCAAAGTGCACGCGCCTTGCCCTAACAGCCGAGAATACATTGTCTCATTGATGATCTCACTCAAAAATACTTAGACTATTGGAATTACATGGTGACACGAGAGCACCCCCTCAAGATGCCGGCTGAAGAATCTCGATCAATACAGGCTGTTAAGACCTAGAAGCCTCCAATAGATCAAATGGTCAGCGCAGGTAAGAGATAGAGTAAAAGGGTTTAGAAGTCAGAGGAAATGGTTTGAAATCAATTTGCAAGGGCTGAAAGATGATATTTCCAACCACATTTTCTATAGCCGTAATGTGGTTACAGGTCTTTCTGAGCAAGGTGGGTGGTGGTGGGAGCCAAATTACCATGGCCACCGGGGGAGGATGTTATAAAGTGATCGTGCAATTATCTTAATGGCTGTGGGACACCCAAGCATAAATCAATGTTTCAACATTAGATTAAGACCAAAAAGCCACCCCATAGTCTGCTAGCCATGTGGACGAGACAGCAGCTGGAAGTGCGGAAAGTGTAGCTTTGACACGGCAGGGGGAATTTCCCCAAAGATCTTGCTGATGTTCCAGAGTTCTCTGCAAAAGTGTGTTACACCTGGCTGGAAGTGGAGTCAAATCAATTAATATATTTTGAGCCAGTGGGACCCAGCGGTCTCAGAGGATTTGCTCATATTCTCCACTTCTCTCAAACAAATGAAGCACCTGAGCATGTCGGTGAAGGGCACGGCGGCCGTGTCAGTCATAGATGTGGTTTAGCATGAAATTGTTTCACATGGCTTTATTTATTTTTTTTGAGAATTATCAAATTGAGCATGTACGTTTTATGAGTTGTTTCTGTGAAGTGCTGTAATCATATACTTGCTGTGCCTGCAAGTATATGATCATGTATGTTTCTGCCTCTCTATGTGCTCGAGTTGCATGTTAGACTGTATACTTTAGCTGTGCACTCTGGTGCATCACGTGAAAGCTTTTGTGATAGGAATGGGGGCCTGGGTATCAGAAAGCTGAGGAGGTAAGCAGTAGTATTTCTTTCCCTTTTTTGACTAAAGAGAAGGTAGCATTAAATGGAGTGACTTTAAGTCCTTCATGCAGAGCAGACTGTGATTAGGGGCTTAACTCAGCAGCAGCCCCCCTCTCCCTCTCTGTGTCTCCATCTTTGCCTCAGCCACTGCCTCTGGGACACACACACCTCTCTGTGCCAAAGCTCCACAGCATCTCTTTCTCCAGCTCTTGCAGCTTCTCTTGGCAGTCTGAGTTACAGTGAGTAGAAAGGATGAAGAAAAGGAGGCAAAAAAAGAAATCCCAGATTAAAAGAGATGTGGCCGAAGGGGCCGAAGTCATTTCCTACAGAAAATAAAGTTCTAAAGCAGCGTAGCATGAACAACATGCACGGGTCACCTAAGGGAGCTCAACCCGCTGCTGGCTGTGCGCAGCTCTTTACGCCGTGGTCCACTCAGTGGGAGCTGGACAGGGCTACTGGGCGAACTCGTTAGGCACCGGAGATAAACCTTATCACAAGTCTACTGAGCGAGAACAGTGGGGGCAGACGGACTCCTCTCAATTTATCTCTTTCATTTTCTCCGTCTCTCTCTCTCTTACACACACACACACACAGAATCAGGAGCTATCTTGGTTAATAGACAAACCACATTCTGATGGTCATTGTTGTTTAAAGAGTCAGTGCACGCTCCGTTTCACCGCCCTCTCAGCCATTTTCAGAGATGAAACAGAGCAGGCTTGGCAGTTGGCCCAAAGGGAGGGTGTGAGGTGGTTGGGTTAAGGGATTAATAGGTGATGCTATAGCAGAAGGGCTAACAGCTGAGCCAGATTTCTATAGGAGAGAATCAGCTGTTAAATGGAACAATTAGTGCCATTTTTTTTACACGAGTACTGTAGCATGTTAGTGCATGATGCTGCTTTTAACAGGATTGATGCCTTCGTCCCAGATAAACAGATTAAATATCAGCTCAGAATTTGACTGAGCCTTGACTGAACTCTTGTACATTGCTGTTATTTGTAGCCTCGATCAGTGCACTGGTTTGATGGTAGCTAAAAAAGAACCAGTGCTGAAACATTAGGCAGATTTATTAGTTAGACCAACAACAGTGGATATGTCAACCACCATTTTCATAACGGATCAATCGTACAAGTGATTTACCAAATTTTAGCTTTGTGTAGTCTTTTTAAAATGGGAGAATTTTAATTTGGTTTTGGGTTGTTGTGGAACAGAACAAGTAATTTGAAGATGTTGCTTGTTGGGTTTTGATAATTGCTTTCAATTATTTTCTGAGATTTTGTTTTATTTTGGCTGGATGATTAACTGACAGTAGAGATGATAGTTGGATAGTAATCATAGCTATGAAAGCTGGGCCTTCCATCTTGTATGTCAACTGACTGTTCCCAAAGTAAAATCTAAATCTAAGAACAATATTTACTTTTGTGCATTAAAAATTTTAACAAAGGCCTTTTGTTGGCATGGATTGTAATGATTGTTTGTAGTTAAGTTCTGGAGACAACATCCACTGTTCCCCTCTCCACCCACCCTGTGTGATTGTGAGCCTTACAGAGTGTTTTCAGCTGTTTCTTTAGTTCTGTCCAGCAGGCCATGCTAGCCTGAAGCCTGGAGACCAATAACGGAGGCATTTATGAAACCCAATAACCTGACAGCTCAGCAAGCTGTATAACAACTGGCATCCGGTGGCGTCACATAGTGCATTGGGAACTGAAGGGCTTAAATTATGTTCCTGTCTCTATCTAGGACACATTTATTTTCTTGTGCACTGTATTTCTATATAACCGCTCATTCAGCAAAGCTCTGCAGAAGATCAGTGCCTACTTCCTGTCCTGATCTAACCATTCTGAGAGAGGTGCACATGCATACTGTATGTGCAGTATTTTACAGTGAGGGGACAGGAATCCCTCGGCTGCATAATGATTCACAAACGCCTCATATCTCCTTCAGTAGGAGAGCACCTCTTCCTCTGCAACTCGAAAAGGTTCTTAAAGATCCAAGGCTACAAAGACTTTCGAAATAGTAAAGGGACATGTTTCCAGACTCCATTTATGAGGCATTAGGCTAGGACAGGGTTGAGGATGGCTGCTATGCCAGAGCTCTTATAATACCTTGGGGGATTTCATCATGTATGCTTTGAAGTGTAGGATGACAAACTGGAAAAGGGTTTGGGCTGCATCGGCGTTAGCTTCCCTTCTCTTTCTCTGAGAGGATTAGCTTCTGTGTCTCAGCTCCGAAAATGGCAAAGCTTGCTCACGTCTCACCCCTAATACACTCCACTAGTTTACATAGATCACTGAGATCGCCATTATTATTTACTTATTTACCTTTCTGTGTCTTTTCCCTTTTTCGCTGGCATGTAATTCAGTCTTGAAACCCCTTAAACATGTTCTAGGTCATTTCTGTCTTCGTCACCCAGTGAAAGCACACTGTACTGGGTCATTCGTGTCTGTGCTTGTTCACTGGACTAGCTGGTGCTTCTGGGGCATGTTGTGCATGGTCCTCCTACGTGCTGTGTCATCCATCTTCCCCGCTGATGGACTGATAAGAGAACAGCACTGTGCATTCAGCAAGCCACATGGAAGTGAATGCATGTACATAACATGAGCTTGTCAAGCAGCATCCTTGGCAGCAGTAAATACACTGTGTTCACAGCTGCATTTATAGCATTGTCTGGTGAATGACTGATTTACAAACATAATGACTCAAAGCTCTTAAAACCAAGATGAAGGAAATGGTTCAGCGTGAAGGCTGCGTGTGGGTGAAGCACACCACAGATGAGATGCTATATTATGAAATATGGATTAAAAAGGAGAAGGACAATGTGAAAAGGTGGCCTTTCCCTGATGCAATGCCTTTCTGATGATTTATTTCCTCTCCCCCCTCTAGACTGTTTTTTATTCTAATTTTTTTTAGGGTAAAGTCATCAAGTTGACACCTCATGCAATGCCTCTCCCTCTGTTTTTCTTGAAGGTCGTTTGCTACTTTTCAGAGTAGCAGATATCAGCCACGTCTCTGATTCGTTCAGAATAGATGCCACAGCATGGATTAAAAGCTCGTTCTCACCATACATCCACCGGGGCGTATCAGCTCCCTTTCTAACCTTGCTGTACTATCCTTCTAGCAAACAGAAAAACACAGACAGCAGGATGCACAAGTGCTTGAGACAGTTTGGAGAGAGCACGCCATTCTCTCTCAGATCCTCATAAAGATCACTTTTCTTTCTGCCAATGGATTGCTAATTAGAGTTTTAGGATAATCTATGGTACACAGGCTTTTCAGGGTCAAATGAATCTTGATGATGACCAACAATACCGACTGTGCTCTATTTGGCTGTTTGCTTCATTACCATTTCCACAAATGATGCTTCAATATGCCATCAGTGGCTACCCGTCAGCTTCTTAATTTAGGGTACATGTTAAAAATGTCTTTCTACCTCCCTTTAGTTTGGACCCACAAAGTAATGTGTGCTCATGAACACAACATTAGTTTTTGCATAGTGCATGGTTTGCATTTTAGGATTTTTAGAGCACATTTTAATGCAATGGATGCTCAACAAATATCAGGCATCATGCTGATGTTTTCAGTACATGAAGCAGAACCTAATGTGGCCACCACTAAAATCAACAGCTGCTGTCTGTGATATTAATGGCATAGATATCAACACATTTCCATGTTCTGTAACTGCCTGATGGTTTTTTGCAAGCTAATGGAATTTGTTCATATCATATCTCCTGATCAATTTTTATCTAATGAACTGTATGTGCTGAAATGCACTGAGAGTCGCACTCAGAGAAAAATAACTTACCTCAATTCTAGTTGTAAATTTTAGAACAACTCTTAGAAGCTTTGTAAACATGCACCACAGTTCTCTCCACAAAAAACAGACCAGTGCCGCTCACCCTCCGAGTTCAAAGGGGGAAGGCGAGCTTTTGGCATGCAGAATATGGGAATGCAGCAGGAAGTGTCAATCTAATTTTTCTGTGTGAAGCCGGATCACAGCAGACCTGTCGCTGGAGCTGATACCGCTCAGCCCTTCTGGCCATCGTGGCTCAGCTCAGCAAAACCCAACTCCAGACACACCAAACTTGTCACTGTCACAAATACAGGGGGCAGTGACAGCGCACAAGCTCTGACTGCTTAACACTCCGGATCAAAGAGGACCTCTCTCAGAGGTCAGGGCAGAAGTCAAACTTTGGCATTCACAGAGAACAACTCTGAAGAAGTCGTGACAGTTTCCAACATCTTGGCTAATGTTCCAGGAACGTGCAGAGGTCAGGTTTTTTTCTTTGTAGATCTGGATCTCTATGCTGCCGCGGCTAAGCAGCGTCAGCAGACAGTTTATTGAATTTAAGTAATGGTTAGAAGGTACTTTCCAGCTGCCAGTTGCAGAACCTCCATAAGCAATAAATGTTAAGTCCTATGTCAGCAGCCAACAAAAATGCAAGAAACACAGAGGCAGAGATTTAGGTGTGGTGGGTGGGTAATGTAGTGTAAATCTTGACTAACATGAGCAAAGTTACTGACAGGCAGTGGCTATGGAGGTGCTTTTTTCATCATTGTCACAAGCACTTGTGAAATATATGTGAAGAAAATGTGCACAAAGATATGAGGTGCTCACAGCTTATTAGACAGATTTTATTTGTTCAGGTTTTTATTCTTATAATGAATGAAGCAGAGTTGGAATTGCTCCAAGTGTATTGATGAAAGAAATGTTTTGATAGTAGATGATGTTACTAACAACATGAGAGCATAGAGGAATTACATTATGAATGGTTGCCATGCTTGCCAATAGTACAACCTTTTCTCCCTGCCTCTTATTGGCCAGGACAGGAAACTGGTTTTTGGCAGCAAAGTTGCTGGTGTGTGTTACTTGAAGTGAATATAAAGGTGCGATGAAATGAATAATACAGATACCCAAGAGGCTGTGTCAGCACCAGCATGCTGATATGGTCACATCATCGTTACGTCCTGTTTACCTAAGGTTTTAATGAATTTACTGAACATCTGGAACAGGAATGCTGAGAATTTTACTTTGCGTTGTAATGGCAGGATCAAGGGGGGGGGGGGGGGGGGGGGGGGGGCAACTGCTGGTTAGGTTGTATGAAAGAGATTGATTTCCTGGGTCAAAGTTCAGTTCTCTTATTCTAATCTACATGCTAGTAGTTACATGCTGTGTGAAGCCAGTGTACACAGGAGCCTGGCTTCCATAGTGCACAGTCCCTTTTCTCTTCATTACTCTCCCTGTCAACAGAGGGCAACGCAATGCCTGTGTATATGTATGAACTGGGTGGACACACCCACCGCTTGACTGCGAGGTCATTTGCAAGGGGCTGATCAGTTGCTGTGACAGTTAACATACTAATTACAGGGATTCATAGACACTCTAGCAATGCCTCAGACTACAGCCCCTCTCCGGCCCTGGGTTTCTGCTCGAGCTGTACTTGTCAAGATAGCATGCAGGAACAAATTATGTACCCAGAAGGGAAATCCTGCAGATCTGCTAAATGTGGTAATTCGGTCACATTCTTCCTCTGTGATTATACATCAATGTGGAGAGGACGATAGGCAAAAAGTGCATCAATTCAAATGGAAAGGGAAGAAAGCCCCCTCTCCTCTTTGATTTCCTATTGTGCCAAACCAATCCTGTCTGTTGCAGTGATATGTTCTCTCCTTATTTTCTGCTCTGCTAATTAGTCTTAGTGCTACTTGCTTTCAAGACATGAACAACTACCACTCTGAATGCTGCTTTATTTGTTGTTGTTGGCCAGTGTTATCTTAACCTTCTGCTCTGTTTGAAAGTTGCTGCAAATGTAAACTTTCCTTTAGCTTTTATGTGATTTAGAAAGTGTTTTCACTCACTTTAAACCCTGTATGTTGAAACTAATGAGTCAACTTCATCTCTGTTTTTTCACTTCTGTCATGAAAAGCAAGCTGTTAAATCACAGCCAGAAAACAGTGAAAACATTTGTTTGAAAATACCAAAAAAAAAAAAAAAAAGACAGTGGGCCTAAAGTGTGGTGGTTGAACAACCAGATTAGTGTTTATGAACAGTTGTCATTTGTGTTTGTGTCATGTTATGCCAAACAGGCCACCATAGAATAGTGATCCAAGGACTGTAAGGGGCAGATTCAAATTTGGGAGGTGCTCCTTGATGTGCAGAGCTTCCTTGGCAAAAGTAGCTTCAACCGCCACAGGGCTAGGACTGAGCTGGCAACACGGCTCCCTTTATTCTGCGTTTCCTGCCATCTGATATTAAGGATTATAGAAAGCCTTGTCCAATCCCGTGCCCAGGGTTTCATCTAGGACCCCATGTTGACAATCAGTTGTGTTCTGTCTTTGAGGTGGGCAAAGATTGCTCATCCAAAGCTTTTCTGGAACCTGTGTGGATGTCTCCTGTCTCTGGCAAAAGGGAAAGGAAGATGGAGGAAGTGATTGACTTCACGGAGAAGTTTGGCCTCTAGTCCTCTTTTGAACCCATTAATGCAGGGGCAGTACACTGCTTTCATCCAGAGCTGGAACTGCCATGGCCTCAGGAGTCAGCAGTGTGTGTGTGTGTGTGTGTGTGTGTGCGTGCGGGTAAAGAGGGGGCATAGCGACACAGCGAATTTGCATCACATTTGTTGGGCGTGTTGCAGTCGTTCAGCTAGGAGCGGTGAAGGGCACGAGGAAGAAAATCTCAGTCGAGTCATGAATATGAGTTTGTGATGTCCTACCAATGTCAGGCTGTGGCTCTGAGCAGCGATATGCAAAACTACTCTCCAACTTCATTCCACTTATTGCTGATATGATCTGTGGCATAGCCGAGGGAGACAGGGAATCGTTACTGTACAGACAGTGGTTATTAAATTGAGGGAAATGTCCTGAGCCAGTTTTAATTTATAAGCTGATAGCCACATGCTTTTGCCGCAAGTCCTAACCACCTCTAAAGGACCTGATCCAGGCCTATCAAGAGTTAAAAATCAGGCTGTCTACTCAGCCCTCTCGTGCAGATGGTTTAATCTTATTGTCTTCAAATGACTTTGAATATTCTGCGTGTAACGCAGGCCTGCGAGCACAGCAGGTGGTTGGCCCTTTGATCTCAGGTTGTAGATGCTGGTGGAATTTAAATCACAGGGTGACATCTAGCTCATGAAATCATAACATGAACAGCAAGTTTCATCTTTGATCCTGTTGTCCTTTTGTATTAGGTTCATTAGACACTATGATGTATTGGAAAACAGGTAATGAGCGAGCAACATTTTGCTGTCCCTTCATGGTTGTGTCATGAGAGTCTGCAGGTCCACGACGATGTGTGTGTAAGGGCTTGTGTTGCATACTGTATATTGTATATACCTTGAGGCTGTGCCATGTTACCTAAAATCATTTTATATCTTAAATACTGTGAAATTCTTTTGATTACTAAAAATAATTTTAAAAATGTGTTATCTCAAAATATGAAATGTCTCTTAGTATGTATAATTCTCAGCTTGGGAGGGGGTAGCAAAGGAGTGATTTCAGACACAACCATTATCATGCCAATTTACCTTTACATGAGCATCATGTACAACAGAGGTTAATTTGACCCTTTCCCCTTGCCATCCGCCGACAGGCAAAATTGAATTGTTGAAGGATGAAAGCAGATATGTAGACCTGTGCATCATCAAACCATAATTCAGTCTGCAATTAAGATCTCATTTCAGGGTACTTACATTTCTTAATTTTTAGAGTCAGATGCACTGACCCTGTAATCCACACTGAACAGCTGTTAAAAGCACATTCTTCTTTTTTGTTTGTTTGTTTTTCTTGTTGTTTTGTTTTTTTCAGATCGCACCTGCATCTGTTTGTCTGAAATGTTTTTCCATAGATTCATTCTGGGGTTTTTTTCTCATCGTGTGTTACTTCTACAACATTATCACTGCCAGTTTTTATTTTTCTATTTGCTTATCACTGGAGGAAGAATTCCTAGCTCATGAGGGAAGAAGAAGAAAAGTGTGCTACTTTCTTCCTTCCATGTTTAGTTGTGTTGTCCAAATGCAATCTTAGAGAATTTGACTGTCAGGTCAGAAATCGGTTACTCAGCTTGGGCCAGCTGCAGAACATGTTTTAGTGTTTAGTAAATACACAGCATGCTCCATAGCAGATGTACCTGTTAAGAGTTACACAATCTAAGTTGACACAAAAGGTCAAATCAAGACCAAATGTGTTACAAAAAACTTTATTATATTTGGACAATGAAGAAATGCCACTCTCCGTCAGAACTTGCCTTCTTGTTAACCCATGCAGTAACTTTGCAAAAGCTCTCATGTTAGGAGCTTGTTTAGTGTGCATTACCTGTAGCAGTGCTCTAGATGTAAGTAATTTCAGGCTGACTGGCGATTCACACTGCGGCCATCCTGCCTGTAGCCTTAGGCAGTGCGGCTGCATTGGAGAGGGAGCGCCGGCACTAGTCAATTACCAGTTAATAAACAGTGGAAGTTTTCTATTAGTGCTTGTTAGTGCGTGTAAAAGATTGTTGGTATGTGGAATTGGGGGAAGGCACTGTGGTATGGAATTAGAAAAAAACAGGCATATTTTCTTTCCCTGGGTCTAATACACAGCACCCAGTTCTCTGTATGCATGCTGTTTATGGAGATAATATTTGTTATTTGATTTTCAGCAGGCTATACAGTGCAATATATTGTATTTGCAAACTCATTTTTTTCTTTTGAACAGTCCAGAAATGTGTGCTCAGTAGTTTCACGTAATGCAGTATTTCATAAGTGTCTATAGAGCACACTGTCCAATAAAGAGAATCCATTACATAAGCAGGGTGCAGGCCAAACAATGCAATGCTGGCTGCAGTGTGTCTTGATAACATTATGGGCCCCTGATGAATGTGATGCGCGGACCCTTTTTGGAGCGCAGTTTTCACAAATCTGATGTGTGGAAGATCCCCCACATTTCCGGGAGCAGATTTCACGGTGCTTACAGAGCAACATTGCTGTAAGGAAAAACAGTGCACCTGAGTAGCCTAGGGAAGTAAAACAACATTTGATTTGGGGAAGTCATCCTTACCGAGGGGACACTGCTCTGACGGTCTGACAGCCTAGAGCATGAATCATTAAAACCCTACCCTGTCATATTAGACCACTACCAATAACCACCACTCCTTACATTTGTTGACATACAGAGCCAAGAGCTATGGAAGTGTGTAACTAGGCAAAAATGTTCACAGTAGATAAAAGACAGTCACAATAACTGGTCCCATCCATTCTGTGGTGTCGGACTGGGTGTAATCCACACGTTTCACATTTATCTTTCAGAAAATCAATGGATACTCCTCTGCTAACCATTGCCACCTGGCACCAGCATATGGGCTGGCGCCCTCTTGGGGTAATGGGTGGGGCGGACTCTCTGTCGACCATTGGGTCATTGGTAACCAGCAGCTGGGAGGCCGCCCTCTCATCACATCAACAAATCCCGCTTTAATTAGCTCACCTGCCCGTTTCCTCCCCATGCTCCCCAAAGTCCTCCATCAAACCTCCCTCAGCCGTTACAGGCTGACCTCCCTCTCTCATCCTGCCTCCACACCTGGGAATAGCTTCAGCCTCTCAACCTCACACCTACAGCTCTGCAGACACACACATACATACACACACTGTGCTATAAACAAGCCTGACAATTGACTTTTAGAAAGCTCGGATCTCATTGATTTTTAAATGGTGCCTCACTGATACCTTATTAGCATTTGGATCGCCACTGATATGATCATCGTTGAAGACTCACGTTTCCTTTGTGCCTGTCAATATAATTTGCACGTTCGCAGGTAGAAATGATCTCACAGGCTTTGTTATGCTCATCCAAGCTCTTTCCATTAGATGCTTAAAGAAGTTCAATAAGTGGACCAGGGGTTTGCTGTATTGATCATAGTCACTGTCTGCGCTTTAATAGGAACACAATCTATCCTCGCCTCGTTGTCCTAGTGTACTTAAAGCCGTGTGAGCCATTTACACACCCAAAAATTACTTCATGTAACAGTCAGAGTTTTGTTCCAAATTGATAGGCCTAGTATGGAAAATATTTCTCATGTTAATTATTGCATGTATGGATTTACATAATTTTAATAATTTACATATTTAAACATAAGAGAATGTCATAGATTTCCTCATTACACCTGAAATCATTTTAGAGGAGTAGGCATCAGATTTTTCAAAAGGTAAATGATTGGCAGCCCTGAAGTTCAAGTACAAACTCAGAATAACCCCAGAAATAAATGCAAACCAATTCTGTAAAAGCTCCACCATGTTTTATTGTAGAGATGGTGTTCTTTTCCTTATAGGCTTCATTTCATCGCCTATAAACAAACTGATGCAGTGTATTCCCAGAGAGCTCTACTCTGGTTTCATCTGTCCATAGAACATTGTCCCAGACAGACTGTGGCTCATCTATGAAAACTTTGCAATTAGTCTAGCCTTTTTGTGCCTTTTTTTTCAATCATGTTGTCCTTCTCAGCCTCCACCCATGGAGCCCTCCTTGGTTTAGTGTGCGGTGGATGGTACAGGCTGAAACCACCACCACTCCACATTGCTTCAGGTCAGCCTGAAGCTCTTTAGGTGTCTCATGTGGTGTTTTTTCCACAATCCACACCAACTTTTGCAGACTTCTCTCTGTGAAATTTCTTGATAACATTATTATGGAATTTCAAGATCTCTGGCTTTGGAGTTGTTATGTTCTTTGATAATAGAATTTCTGAAGACAGCTCTCTTGTCTTCACCATTGTGAGAAAGAAACTGTAAATAATCAGCCCCTTTTTTATGCAGTAAAACCACCATTCATTGGTTAATTAAGGTCAATTGGGTTGAACCCTGAAAATTAAGCACAGGTGAGGTTTATTTCTTCTTTATTTTGCTTTAATTTAAATTCATGAAAAGGCTGACAATAATTATGTCTGTTCTACATTTTATGTTTGTATTATTTCACTATTGTGCCATTCTTCTGTTGAGTTTTTATGTCTTTTGCATTTATCAGTGAAGATATTCTGAATGATGTACTTGAAATTCAGGGGTGCCAGGACTGTATCTCATTAAGAAACGAGCCTCTTCATTTACACATCAGCTCTTTATCTTGATCCCAGTGCACATTCCTGCCTTTGAATATCTTATGAAGTTGGGGACTGCTCTGATAGAGTGGATAAATCCCACTAGTATTGCCATAGTGACTCTGGAGAGTGCTAACATACAAAACAATCTAGGCCTGGGAAGATTGGCCTACGATGCTGTCCAGTCTCAGGTGACTGATAAAATCCAGCCACTATTGGACCACAGGCACGGTCGGCTATAGTGCTTCAGTCCCTCTGGTCCATGGCGTCTCTCTCTCTCCTCACCACGGGGCTTCCGTATAGACACACGTTATGGCTGCCACTTAATTACCTATCAAAAACATTTCACTGCACTTGATGAGGAGCTAGCACAGGGGGAGAGGGATAGAAAAAAAAGACAGAAACAGTGGAGGAAGAGCAGGCTTGAAAAAGAGTGAAAGATAGGAATGAGAAATGGGAAAGTGGGACTGAGAGACTGATGTAGAGGACGAGCCATGCATCTGCAAAGTGAATTTGAATAGATGGAGACAGACAGAGGGGGGAAGAGGTGAAGGAATAGCCTTGCAGTGCAGATGGGGAGAGCATTCATCTGGCCAGCATCCTTTTTTTTTTGTTTCGTGTTTACAAACACACCCAACAAGAGAGGAAAGAGGGAGTGTCCTGGTCAAGGAGGCTATAAATTACCTGTGATTGATGCTTCCCACCGTGGAGGACGACACTAAAAGACACGCGCTGCTCATCACTGACCCTCTCTTCGCTCCCTCCATTCCTTCTAAGCCCACCAACTCAACAACTCACCCTCAGCCACCCCCCACCATCCCGACGACACGCAATTAGCTGTTCCATCTGGAACATTGCCCACCCTTAGTGGTCACACACCAAAATAATAATCGTTCCCTACCAGACAGCAGCTTTCACTACGGGGGGTTTGATGCACTATTCGCCACAGGGTCTATACTGTAAATGTCAACCTCCATTAGTTCCTTTCAGGCAAACTCCTATATGAGGAATATACATTTCTTTCCCTTTTAGTGAGATGTTGGCTCTTTTTTTGATGAAAAATAGTTTGACAAATGCCTCAGTTCAGGACTTCATTCTCAGGGCCCCTGTGTATCCCCATGTTTGCCCAATTTCAATTCTAAAACTAAATGTCACATACCAGTTGTACTAACCCCTAGAGTGTTTTTAGTAAATGTTCTGTGCGTCTTCGAGCTTCAAAGTAATTATTGTATGCCAACTGTATCATCACAACACTCAATCTTTTTGCATTTGGAAATAACAGGGAATGGAAATAGCTTTTTGGCTTTTTATGCCGAGGCATCTGCTGTGTTCAAAGTGTTATTTACTGTGTATTAAATTTTGCTGAACCATCCCATATATACAGTGTATAAAGTGGACAGTACAAATAAGAAACAGAACTAACAGTAACACAAAAACCTGAAAACAAATTTAATGAACGAGAATTGTGATGAGAAAGCAAAAACTACCTGAATGTTTGCCTCCAATAATAACTCCAACATCTTTTTTTGTTTTTACTGTTGCTCTTTTGATCTTGGCATTGGTGATAGAAAGCAATCCAGGTGAACACCTGCAGGTTAGAGCAGAGGTAGAGCGGGTCGTCAACATATGAGAAGGTCGGTGGTTTGATCCCTGGCTCCTCCTGTCTGCATGTCAAAGTGTCCTTGAGCAAAATACTCTAAACCCCAAATTTCCCTGATGGCTGTGCTGTCGGTATGTGTGAGTGTGTGTGTGAATGTGGCATGTTGTTTAAAGCACTTAGAGTGGCCGAGAAGACTAGAAAAGCATTAAATAAGTGCATTACATTTGCCATTTATGTTATATAATGATAGGAACATTGCAGGGTAAGTCTGCCGTTTGTATAAAGTCATTGATTTTTAGCATTCAACATATAAAGTTGCTGTTTTGGATACTGACTGTTCACACATCTGTCTAAAAAGGATTTGATTGAGGGCTATTCTCTAACATGTAAAAATTGATGATGACCGAGTTGAAGCATTTTTTTGGGACTACATCAAAAGAATAAAAAACAAGTTTGCTTCATTGAGCCTTGATACATATTAAACCAATATTCATTTTGTCTCTCATAGCTCGAAGCTGCCCTCCATAATCCTGTTCACTGTGCATTGTTGGGCTTCTCTGCAGCGAGTACCTCCTTACCTCAAGGCTACCTTTGGGTAAGTAATGTATTGCTTACACGCACATATGCATGCATGCATGCATGCATGCAAATACACACGCCCTCACACTCAATTGAACACCAAATAATTAAAACCAATGACAAGGCAAAATAATGCATATTTTACAGTTGTTGATAATTTCAGCTTTTAATACAATTGCCATGACATTTTAAACGTCCTCTCTACATTCTGCTCTCATTCATTTAAAAAAAAAAAAAGGAATAAAAAAATGTGTCTCAAGGCTAAGAATGGGACATGCACCATTTTTTCTCTGTAAAATGTCACTTGGAAACTGGTGAATTAATACAGTATTAAGGCTAGCGGTAAGTAGCTGCTGCTGAGTGTTTTATGATGAGTGGGGCAAATTGTGCTGCCATACTTATCACATCACAATCCCTGGACTTGGGGGAATTTAGTGGATCTAGAAAGTGAGGGAAATTCAGAAAAAAAAGCGATGCAGAGAATCTGCTATTAATCTTTAAGTTTCAATTTTTGCTCCCTCTTCTTTTTTCAGAAGGTGGGCTCTTTATCAGGTATCCCCTTTTGACCTAAAACATTGCTAAATGAAGTGTAGGCCCTCGAAGACAGTACAGCTCAGTGTCGCAGACTTTTGTGGTGCTATTCTAAAGAAGGCTGGATGCTCACTCAGATGGGGAAAAGGAGATACTGTATGCTAGAGCTGGAATTTAGGGCAATATGATATCAGTGTTTGAAGGTGCAAAGGCCACTCTGACCTTCAATTTCTTTTAGAGCAGACTTTATTACATAGTATTACAGATGGCTTAAATGCTCCTGACCCTGTCCTCCCTCACCATTTGGAGGAGCAGAGTTAGGCTGGATTAAAGCATGTTGTTAAAAGTCTTTGGTCCCTTTATAGCCACATAAGTTCATCAACAATAAGCCATTAACAATTTCTTCAGCAGCTATCGGTAGTGATAATGTTGATTCATTTTTAAAGCACAGCAGAAAGGCATACTGCAAAGAGTTGAGAGTTATGCTGAGTTAAGCCTTATGTGGAGACAAGCTCAAGTCATGTCTGAAGTATGTCAGAGCCAGTCAGGTTGAGTCTGGGGACTTGGATAGTGTTATCTGTCATTCAGTCCTTGAGGGCAAGTCAGAATTAAGTGTTTCAGGTTTCTGAATGCTCACCAGCAAAACCACAAGGTATTTAAATGTTTTCTTTTGACAGTTACAAGTGTTATACACATAGCTTGGACCTAGTGCTTTACGTTTTACCTTTCTAAATAAATTTCAGCTACAAGCTGGATATTGCTCTTGGCCCTATTGTGATTTTGATAACATTTCGAATAATTGTTCAGCCCGGCTGGAAACTTTACAATTTCAAAGGCCCAATCTTTGGAGAGTCAAGTCTAAAGGAAGTCAAGTTCAAGTTAAATGTGGCATGTCCACCTTGATTCCCAGCTCTGCAGCTCCTGCCAGCAGCCTTGTCATAGGTGTAATTTTCAAGAAGTTAGTTTTGCCTCAAAAGAAGTAAGAGTTTGGATCTGGATCTTGGGGAAGGAATGCTTCTCTAAGGAAGTCTGAAATGACATCCGGCTTGGAGGTCTGTCTCTTAAAGGAGCTATTTTTAAGTTTTGCTAGTGCTGCATAGCCAGCATTAGCATTAGCATTAACAGCTGTTTACTTACTAGTCTTGCCAAGAGCTTCCATCATCGTCGCTTTTACAAGTCAAGAGGTTATAAAACACCCTCTGAGCAGCGCTACTTCTTCAGGGCAGCCTGGATGCTACATTGACTTGGTATCGGAAAGTGATTAAACAGTCCAACTATGCCAGGGTAAAACACACAACCAAAGCAAAAACAAACTGGTATCCACTAAAACACATAAGAGTGAAGGTCTGCAGATCCAGCAAGAATAATTAGTGGCTGAGCGTTCCCGCCCCCAGTTGGTTCTACCTCCCTGGCAGGCTTGTCAAATAAGGGATGACACTAATCACGTTAAAGTGAGATGGGCTATGGGGATTTCTGTGTGCTTTGATCAGAGTAATGACATTGTGTCTAATCAGGCTGATACCCCAGTGTTTCCCTGTTTGCCTTCACCCTCCTTGTCCCACTTTTCCCAATATCCTACTTCTTATATTTAGATAAAGTATCCATTAATTCTGCCCTCGTGTTTCTCATCTTATACATTTATTCAGCATGTTAGCATTCATAGCAAGTGACAATGATGGGGCACTTGAAATGCATTTTCTTCACAGTATGTCAATAATCTGGTCGATGGTTTTAGTTTTTTAATGTAGTGGATATAGTTGAGCAGAGTGTGCTATCATGACCATTCTCCCATACTTCCTCACTGTGTCCAGAGCAATCTAATTAATGCTGGCAGAGCATTTACTGTTTGGGAAGTTTTTGCTTCTCCCAAGCTGAGAGGAGGAATCTGTCAGGGCACAACTCCAGATATTTATTTCTCCAAATAAGTAGTGATGACTTTGTCAGGACACAGTGTTTGCATTGGCTGTTGGGGGATGGTTCGTGGTGATGGTGGTGTGTGGAAGGGTTAGGGAGGCACAGATGGACATGTGAATGTATAAATTGTGTAGGAGTCTGGGTGAGCAGGCCCTTGCCTCTAGCTTTGGTTACACAGAGTCACTTGAAGCCATATTTTTTTTTGGCTCCATGCTGCAAGATAAGTCCTCCCTATCTTCTTTTCACCCTGTGCAACAGACCATTATTTGTTCTGGCTCATTCTCGAGAGCCCACAGGATCGCTCCTGTCCAGATTCTGCACACTGATACAAATCAAACAAATGATTGCATGCAAATAAGGGTGAGCGTGGAGGAGAAGAGCTAAAGACTATATTTAGCTCATGTCACATTCACACACTGTGATTCATACGGAGAATAAATCTTTGCTGTCTAGCACCAAGCAGCCGTGCTTTGTATTGTTGCTTTTTTTTTTTTGTCTAGACATCGACCTAGGCCTCACATAGGAGTAATGAATGGAATCATATTGAAAACCTACAGTGACACTTTAATTGTTTGGGAATGGGAGCAACGCCACCTTAATTGGAATCCCATCAGGGATAGGTTTGGGGGCTCCTGCTTTCTTTGTTTTCTCAGCATTGGCATTGACAGGCTTACACAAAGGCCAATATAAATTTGATACATAGGAAATGAAGTCTCTATTGAGGCTGACAGTCAGTCTGTAGGGTATGAATCACCTTGGGAAGCTTATTATGATTGGTGGACATTTTTCAGTAACATCTAAGCTTGCTTTCTTGTTTGTCAGGGAGGTTTTTTCACAACTTGTGCTCTCTTCAAAAACGGGGAGACATCCACAGGCGTTGATTGGTAGAAACTTTCTCTACATTGAGCTGCCGAGAGCTCCTGGCTTTCAACAGCTCTGTTTGCACACTTGTGTGTACTTCTTCATTGGCACTGAGAACAATGTCTTCAAATGTTGAGTGTGACCTTTGACATGCTACAATCAGATGTCTGTTTAATTACCTGAGAGCAATATTATTTTATCATGAACTGACTCCAGCAATTGATTAGTCACTTGAATCTTGTAAACTCATAAAAAAACAAAACAAAAACGGAAAAAAACGTCATTGTTAAGGAACTTGGGGCCTTTCAGAAACCTTGGAGAGCCTCTCCATTCTGCACTGACGAAAGGTTGCAGAGTTTTAAGAATTGTTTGATGTTCTACAGATGACACTGTGAATCCTTTACACAATGTGTTTAAAATTCTACATGATATTCAGAGAAACTGAGGGAGGACTACAAATGACAAGGTCTGGCAGGATAATTAATTTGAACTTTTTAAAACCTAAATTGCTGACAGGTAGAGAATGTTTAAGCAAAGACACATTATCCTCTGGCCTCGCCAATTTGATTAAGACAGTGAACACACATTGCTAGCATGATCTAAGGGAGCCTGGCCTGGTTCTGCACTCTGCTCTTTGTTGATCCTTTTTTTCTCTTTCGGCAGAATAGTTTATTACCTGCTGCATTATGATTTCATTCCATTGGTACAGCTTCACATGGGGTCTCGACCTCTTTCAACCTGGCTTTTTTCTCCCTACAGGTGGCTGGTGGAGGAGAAGCTTCTCAGGGGCAGATAGAGATATTTTCCCTCAACAGGCCCATGCCAAGGGCTGTAAAGAGCCTGCAGGTCGGCTCTGCTGTCCGATGTCTGGAATATGTACCAGAACCGTCTCAGGCTGAGGAAGTGGAGGCTGGAGTTCACAAAGCGCCCTCGGGGATCGGCGCCAACATTTGTGTTGGATTAGACGATGGCCGGTGAGAGACAGATATTGCAGAAAGCAACAGATGCCTGAGAAAAAACGGGAAAAAAAGCTTTTGTGTTTATAGAATGAGCACAAATTATCAAATTAGATTCATCAGAAATAAGTTTTATCCTCAAAAAGAAGCAAAAATATCAACATAAGAAGATAAATAATTTTCAATGTGCTCCATATCTTCCCTTGTAAAATAATATCCTGTTTTATCCTTTGTTACAGCCCCTTGAGATTTCTAGCAGTATAGATTTGCTTGTCAATATTTCATCAAAGCAAGAAATCAGAGCTGATTCCCAACATAGCATCAATACTGCTACTGCTGCTACGATCAGTTTCATTTTCAAATCCAATAAACCCTCTGATCCCCACTGTGTGTAATAGAGGATAGGTTTAATCTCAGTCTCCTGCCATAGTTACAGTGAATGAATAGTTTTTTTTAGACAGAGAATATACTTGAATTGCAGATTTATCCATTATGTTATTACATTTCTGTAATTTTCAGTCGTGTTTAGTCATTTGTATACTACCCTAATCAGATATCAGCAGTTTGTTTGGCACATTCTCACTGCTGACTCATTCTCTTAAACATAAGTGTCTGTCAAGGGAAACAGAAAAAAGACACAGTAAAAATAAAAAATAAAAAAATCAATTTCTGCGTTGCAGCAGAGTCAAATAACTGTCATCTCCAATGCTACTTCTTCTACTTCTTCTTCTTCTCTGGCAGAAAGAAACAAACAGCTATGTGCATTCGTCATTCTGAAGAAGACAGCAAGATGTAGCAAAGTTAAGATGGGATTTCAAACATGAGAAAGACAGAGTGGCTGCACTTACACAATGCTTTGCTCCAGAGTGAACTGTTAAATCAAACTGCATGAAAACGAGGCACTCTGTCATTTTAAATGACACCCATTTATCATGTTTGCTTGTGCTGCTTTTGTTCTTCCAGCATCCTGGTCTATGGCAGTGTGGACACTGCAGCACAGTGCCTATTGACCCTGAATAACCCAGAGGGCTGCCCTGTGCTGTGCCTGAAGCACTCCTCGCGCTTCCTGTTTGCAGGCCTGCGGAACGGGACCGTGATGGTTTATGGAAGAAATAACAGCGGTAAGGTGCTTGTTGTTTTTTTGGGGGGTTTTTTTTACAATGATGGCTCATACTCGGGGGTGGCTGTGCATGGTCTTTGGGGAAGTGAGATAGTGTAGTCATCATGGGTTTATGGAAAAAATATTAGGCAAGACAAAAATATTTAAAAAGACTATATGTTCTAAATACTCTTTTTCTAAACTTGTTTAACTTGTACTTACTGTAAATGAAGTGTAGTATTTGTATTTGTGTGTGCTATTTTCTACTAATGCAGTTCACAATAAATTACATTTCAAATAGTTTCATTGATTATTTACTGATGTGACATCATCCCCTTTGCTTCTATAGATTGTACCTGCCTGGAGCCGCTGTGATTTATTTCAAATTTTTATACATCATATACTAAGTAAAGTAGCATAGTAAATATCTATTACAATCAAAGATAATTTTTTCTTTATTAATTCGGCCTATAAATATTAGTATTACCTGTCATGGACATAGACTGTATGATGTGTTTTTCAGAAAACTAATTTTCATAATGAGAGTATTTGTGAATTTTTTTTTCAAATGATCACAATCACTTGTCCCTTTACGCTATACTTCCCATTCCTGGGGAATTTCAAAACCAGTGTAAGTATGAAAATAACACCTCACCATGTGGTAGATGGCATGCCATGTTTAGTCAGGCATTGCACAAGGCCAGGGGGGCTTAACACCATCTCAGCAGTGGGTTACAGTCTTCACAGCTAGCAGAAGCACAATAGCTCTATCACTGTGTTCTTCTTACCTGGCCACAGTATGTCAATGCGCCTGCCTTCCTCCTGTGCTCCTCTCTCCTCCCCGACAGAAAGGATGATTAATTACACCAAGCTGCTGCGTGCTGATTAAATATTACTATTCATGCTTTGTATGTTAAAAAAAGGACAGGAGAAAAGCTCTGGAGGGTGCTGGGCAATGTTTGTGGATTCGGCACATCTGTTAAAGATTTATGCCCTTGACTAGCGTGCTACTGTCTAAAAACAAGTCTGCAGCAGCCAGGAAATGCCAAGGTTTTCAGTCGAGACCTGTATCAGAAAGCATATGAATACACACAACACATTGTTGCTCAGTGAATAATGTGCTGTAGCTTTTCTCACTGAGATACGCACATCACACATCATGTCAGCTTAAAACGGAAATATTTTACATGCTGTGGCAGAAAGTTTGATTTAGTGCAACCAGATATGTTAAAGAGGGTTTTGCTTAGTGCAAGGAGCTGTAGGGACATTTACAAGAGTGAATTTTGAAAAGGTGGAAAAATGACCTTTATAACATGCCAAGCAATTAACCTGTGGAAGTCAGAAGGCATTGTAAAGCTATTCTGCTATGAAAGGCAGAAATAAACAACTCAAAATGTTAATTAAATGGCTGGATGCACTCCCTTCTCTAATTTTGCTTCATTAACACACAGCAAAGGAAATGTAATTCACTTTATAATGTGCTTCTGTAGTTGCTGCAACGTGTGCACTGTGATTAAAACTCAAAGGAGAAAGGTCTGCTTCATTTTCACACTGATGAAGCAAAAAGAGTGAGCGACACAGCAAGACAGAGAGAGCGAGAGCGAGAAAAGAGCTGGTGACAAATAAGTTGGAAAGTGGATTACAGTGTGCACCAGACTTATTAGCATGTGGGAGGCAAGGGTGCAAACATTGTGCTGCACAGTGTGTGTTGGATCAAATGTAGGTCTACAGTCTTATTCAGTCAACCTCTAGTTCATATTCTCTCACATGGCCGTTTTTTCATTTTTCTTATATCACACCAAGGTAACTTGCTGTGATACAAGAGGCAAAAATTGAATTTAATTGCCTCACTCAATATGACACTGTTGAAATTAAAGTGGGGCCTTCAGAGTTAAAGCTAGCTGTGATAATAGGCAGGGATTTTAAAGGTTTCTACACATCCTTGTAATAGCTCGGTTGCACTTTTGAGTAGTGTATTGTTTCTTTATTGATTACATTTTTTTTTTTTTTCACTCAGATGATCTTTGGGAACCTGACTCCTGCAGATGTGTAAACCTGGGCTCAGAACCTGTGCGGACACTGTTGGTGTTAGATGACTCAGTGTGGGCCAGCTGGGGGAACTCTGTCACGGTTATGGACATCTCCAGCCTCACCACGCAGGTAAATAACTAAATCATCGCTAGGCACTTACTGTAATGTTACAGTTTACCTCATTGATTAAAAAAAAAACCCAAAAACAAAATAAAACAAAACATTTCACAGGGATTTTTCATCAGAGAAAAACTGCTTTCATCTGAGCAGACTCTCAGGATTGTGCATTATTTATCTGGATATTCTGCCTTAAAGGGAAAAATATAGATGCAATGAACCAAACTTAAAGCATTTTCACACTTAATAGCTGATAAATATTGAGATTTCACGTCATCATTTCAAACCTGGGCACATATATATATATGTGTGTGTTTGTGTGTGTGTGACATTTATTGTCAAGCTGGTGTAAATTATTGGAGCTGAATGGAAGTAATTCAGGTAGCCATTTCATATGGCATACATTACATTATAGGTAAGTACAGCTTCCTTATGTTGACATAGTTGTTATACGGAAAAAATGTTGCTCGTATAGTATTCATTTGAGTTGTATTTACGTTTTTTTACTTCCACTCTATTTTAGCAGTTTTGTTAAGATCAAGATGACAATTCTTTGTATTTCAAAAGCTTGAAAAGAATTTTTGAGGCATTGAAAGAATTGTGTGAGCAGTTAAAGAATGAGCTTCAACACAATTTGCAAGGTCTACTTGCAAGGTCAATTCCTCCAAACTCCCCAGCTGATAAATATTCCCAGTCTTCACTAAAAACACGGTTTGAAGACCTAAATGGATGGGCTCATAAGTGAAACTGCTGGAGAAGGTGCTTTTTATTTGTCTGTTTTGGTTTTTAGCAGCTTTGAGGAAAATTTCCTCTCCTTTCATTTTCTGAAAAGATTGATGCACACAGCCTCAGAGAGCCTGCATCCTAATCTGTGATGTCATCGAGATTTACTGCCGGGAGCTGCAGCGTGGACAACAAGTCAAACCCTTTGTAGAGTCATACGATGTTTGTTGGGGCTTTCGCGCACAGATAAGCTTCATTTTGCTGTAACGCACTGAGATCTGAGTTATGTTACAGAAATGTGCACTGTTATCCCCAGAAAATCCTCCTGTGTGTTGTCTCATGCTTCTCTATCTCCAAGGTGTTTATCTGTACTCAGTGTCATTAGAGGTGCACAGGGGGTGACCTCTCTAGCTGTTGAAGACAATAATGACTGGCAGAAAACAAACTCCTCTGGGTTATGTTAATATGGTATTCAGATGCTGAACTGCAAACCATTACTATTTAATTAGAGCTCCCAGATGTGCGCGTGCGTAGCTGTACATGTTGAAAAAGAGCATGTGTGCTGAGCAGACCTTCCCGGGACAAATAAAAGTTGGTGACATATAAAGATATGATGCTAAATTTGAACAAGCAAACAACCTGAAATACTAACAATAACCAAAATGCGTTGTCTCATTACCCACATCATATCAATTTGTTTTTCACTTTCAGTGTAAATGAGATACATTTCCAGAAGAAAACTGAAATAGTAAAGTAGCAAATGTATAACCTTATTTAACTTATTCCATCTGGAGCTACAGATGTTTTGGTGGCCCTTGTGCCAAATATAAAAGATGCTGATATACAACATTAAGCAATGCACAAGAGGTAAAAAAAAAAATCTTAATTTTGTAAAACACAAAGTCAGTATGTGTTTACATTTTTTTCTTCTGTTAAAATTTGCAACAAATCAGAAGAAGCAGCTGGTAAATTTGTACCATCAGTACAGAGACAGCTGCTTATTGAGTCTGCCTCCGGGTCCACATAATCAGGAGTGAGCTGAGCCAAGGATGTCTCCTTTTATTCCTTCACCTCTTTTCCCTACCCCAGTCCCCCAGAGACATGAGCTTAATCAGCTGAATGGCCGTGCAGTAGAGGCACAGTTCTGGTTCACTGTATCTCCCACAGAGCTTAACGGGTCAGCTCTGGTTACTTCCTAGCTAACCTTGTCTTCCTCACTAATGTGGACTCAAGAGGGCTGACTTCACAGGGGTGTTGGTGTATATCCAGGATCTGGAGAAGCAGTATTTGGCACTCGTAGCAAGACATATGACATGGAGCAAGGCCAGAGTATCATGGACTCATATTCACTCCTGTTCATTCCACTGTTTTCCCCTGCAGACGTTCACCACTTTGTTAGATATCATTGCACTTTTAGATCCTTTAACGACTTTGGTGGACACTGCAGCCCATCTCATCTGACAACGCTGATCCCTGCACCGTGCTGCTCGGCATGAGTCTCTTTTTAAATCTCCACATCGGTGCCTTAACAATACCTTATTATTCACATATAACCTTTTCACTGTGGTGTTAAAATCACCTGCGTGAGAAACCCTCAGGATCGTCACCACTTCAAAATTTGTGTGTAATATGTAGCTACACTCCACCCCAGTGGAGATAGATGAAAATTATAGAGGTGACAAAACCTCAGCAATACAGTGGCTGTGAGGCAAGAGAGACAAATTTGGCTGAAGGAATGTGAGGATTTATAAGCTGTTCAATCTGTCTTAAAATGCTGATATCTTGCGACAAGCTCACAAAGCCCTAAAATGATACCTTTGACAGTTTTGAATAATAGATATTATCACAGACGTTTAAACAAAGGAAATGAGTTGGAAACAAGACTTCACAGTCATGCTAGCAGTTCTGTGAGACTGTAGTTTAGCACTGTGTTGCTTTTAGCTCAATGCTAACACCAGTTGGCTAATATGCTCACAAAGGCAATGATAACATGATTTTTAGCTGTTATAATGTTTATTGAGATAATATTGTCCTTATCAAGATAAAAAAAATATATACTTTATTGATCCCTGTAGGGAAATTCAAATTGTCCAGTGGCTTATTCATGTATTTAGTAAAAATATGAGACTCTGCCTTTGTGTGAGTTGTTAAATAGTCCTTTAGTGTTTAAGATATGACAGCATTTGTTAAATAGAAGTAAATACAAGCTACAGCTGAGTATCATGGGGATGTAATTAGTATTTAGTCATAAACCAAAGTATTGGACACTATAAAATTTTGACCTGATGATGACACTCGATGTAAAGTCAGGATTACCAGAGTTACTATAGTATATTCCAGATATCTGTACTACATTTCATGGCAATTCATCCATCCAAAAACCTGCTAGTAGCACAACCAGTCAGTGGTTCACCAACGTCATTAGGATAAATCACCTGGGAACTATGAATGTCTGTACCTAATCTCCCGACAATCCATCATGAAATGTTGCGTTATTTCACTAGATTGATATGTAGGTGGCAATAAATGGAAAAGTAGAGGCTTCACACCAATATTTATCAAGATATCTTACTCAGGAACAAAGTGGTAGACCAAACTAAATTACCATCCCTGGAGCCTGGCCGCTAGTGTGGCTAAAAGGGTCATTTTGAAACAACCCTCATTTCCTGCTGATTGTACCTCCGATTTAGCCCATGGAAGTATCAAGAGAACTGGATATAGTGTGTCAAGTTAGTCAATCCCATTGTCCAACCGAGGTGCTGCAACAGAAAACGTCCCCTGAAACCAGAAAAGCAGTCTCCAGCTCATCTCTTTTCTCCCCATTGTTTCTTTTCACTTGTAATTATTGCAAGCATGCTGTTAAGCTCTCTCCACCACCAGAGGACCCTGTGTATAGTGACACTGTGGTCAGCAGTGTCTTTGTGCCACAGACACCATGTAAAAATGACAAGTTACAGTTAATGCTAATTCTTTTCTAACAAAAAAAGAAAAAATCTGTGAACACCAGGAAAATTGCAGAACGATAAATCCTACTTAAATTTCCCATCAGGCCAACTAGAGCGGCTCGTTCGCAGCAGGAGTCATGGCACACGATGGGAATGTGAAACAACTTGACTCAGAAGAAAATGAGGCAAACTCAACCAATCAAATGATTTTTTATTTCATAGATAGTCACACAGTAGGGGCTGCTTTGACTTGACAATAACGCAGTGCTTTATTAGTTTGTTTGATTTTTACATAGAACCACTTTGTTCAAGCCTGCCATTATATATGGTGTGATTACAGACACCTCTCAGCTTAGTCTGTGAGTGTATAAAGGCATAAAGAGCTCCACAAACCTCAGCACTCTGTACTGGTCTGAGACCTGTAATGTAACCAAACCTTGACAAAGTAGGGCATGCATGAGCATACCAGTTTTGATCAATACTGACTGGCAGGCCTTGTTCCTTCCTCCTCCCATTACTTCTTCTTTTTCTGCCTGCTTTCTCCTATCACTCACGTCTACGAGCTCAGAGCAGGGATGTGGACTTGGCACTCTGCGAAGGACAAAGACACCTCACCACCTGATGTAATGAAGGACTAATGAGCTGTTCAGATCAGCTGTAGTGTCTGCAGCTTTAGCTCTGCTGCTTTCCCACAGCTGGTAGAGGACTATAGGAGGGATGTTGTTGTTGTTGTGACACTGCTGAGTTGAGTGGAAAGGGCACATTACTACTGTCAAGCTTCACTGACCACCTCATCTCTGTAAGCAATGTTGGATTCAGCAGACTTATACCAGGTTGTTGGCTGAGGGCAACAGTTGTGGCTTCTACTTATCCTGTACTTGACACAGCGCGGCAGGCTTTCAACATGTTTGGTCTGTATCCACGATAATGTTTGGTGAATTCTATTTTGTAATACTAGCACCGTAACACTAGCTTAAAGTGTTATTTAATTAGTTAACATGTTAAAACACATGTTCAGGCACTTTTCGAGATTCTTGTGTACTCCAGTAAAATGACACTCTAGTATACATTTAGTTACCCAGAATGCCTTCCAGGTGGTTTCAAACATATGGCAGGCAAGATGGCATTCAACAATTACAGTATGACGGCCATTGATTAGCTGGAAGTCCTTTTAGAGGCACCACGCTTGATAATGATTAATGAGATAATTATGCAGCGGATATATTACAGTGGGATTGTGTTGTTTCTTTACAGCTTGTCAACTTATTTGAATTGTAATGGGTTATTGAAGGTGAAATTTGCCTTTTTATTATGGATATCTAATTTTTTGATGGCTGCACTTGAAAAACGAAGAGCTGTATTACAGATCCTTTCCCAGGCGGAGCAGGCACCCACTGCTGAGGAGTCAATTAAAAGAGAAAACACATCAAAGGCTTCTCTCCTTTTCCCTGATTTCAAACAAAGGAGGACCCACTGGCAAGGGCACACAAACAGGTGCTAATCCCTGTCCGCCGGTGCACTTGGGTTGGGTTGGGGTGAGGGGGGGGTTGTATTCTCATCTTCACTCACTCCCTCTCACTGACTAATTGCCCAGCCTCTTGCAACTCATGCATTGACAGTGATATGAGTTCTAAGATGTTACCCAAACCAACCCCTGTCACGCCTCGGACCGCAGGGGCTGCATGTGTTGCTATGATAAGGCTCATTGCATTTATTTCAGGCTACTCATTAAGACTGTGTGCCTGAAACTTCCTTTTTCCATTGTGCTCTTAAAAAGATAGAAGCCAGGGGAATGATGCAAAAACATGCCCCCTGTGTCAGGAACTCTGTGAATTACAAAATTAGGAGGCAGAGTTAGACTTTATTTACAGAAAAGCAAGTGTAGAGCAACAACTGAACATATGATTGAGTGGTCTGTGCTCTGACCTCATCATGTTGGATATGATTGCAGTTAATTACAGTGGACAGTTATCGTGTTATCATGTTTTGAACACTGCAGTAAATCATCTCCGAAGTGACAGTCACAATAATCAATAATCAGCAGAGCATTTATCAAACTGGAAACAAAGTGTGTGCTAAGATGAAGCACAGTCAACATAATCATGTCTGTCCACTGTTGCTGTGATTTGCATGTTTTTGATGTCTTCATATGAAGTCAACACAATAACTTTCTTTCTCCTCTTCCACCATGTTTCTTTTTTTATGTCTTCCATTCTCGTTTATTTTGTTTGTGAATTATATAATTTGGTTAAATGACATGTTTGTTCAGTGAATGAAGGGGGAAACGCAAAATAGTTGTGGTGTTGCTAAACTCCTTACAGAACGGTAGGCTAAACTGAAAAAGACAAAAACAGTTTTCAGTCCACAGATTATATAGAGAAAAAAAATCGTTCCAAAGTGTCAGTTTTGTCCAGAAGAAGATTCCACGGAGAGCTAACCTTTCAGTTTTCTGCTTTCTGTTATGGAACTAATGTCATTTGTTGATGATGTGGGTGATTGCCTTTTCTTCCTGTGTTGCTGTTATTTATAGCAATGCTATTGTTTCCATCACAGAGGTTTGAAGTCCATCCAGACCCGATGGTCAGCGTCACACACATGGCGTGTGCCGGGGGAGGGGTGTGGATGGCTTTTTCCGAGGGTTCCTCCATTCGTCTCTTTCATACTGAAACACTGGAGCTCCTGCAGGAAATCAACATCTCAACACGGTCAACGCTGCTGAACACTGGTGCGCAAACATCACACATCACACTCCGTCTTGACCTCCACACATAGAGTTCAGCCTCTATCCTGCAGTGCAGCTGAAACACGTTTTCTTTTGTGTGTAAAAACCCATAATATTGATTTTGTCTCTGACGCTTTACTGTTTCAACATGTCTGCCACCAAATTTCATTTTATTTGTACTGAACACATTTTTGTCTTGATTGGAGAAGAGCAAGGAGAGGGCACCGATTTAACACTGATGACTTTCTCCTCTCTTGAATGATATTCTTGTCTTGTCCAAGTTGCTCCTTGGGTCTTGCACTCTGGGGACTGACCTGAATAAGTATCCATCTCAGGCCTTCACAAAGCCATAATAGAGCCATGGGGTGAGAGATAGGGATTAATAAAAAAGAAATAAAGTCATTGAGGAGCAGTTAACTGGCAGCCTGAAAGATTTTCATACTAGAGGTTCCCATGGAAACACTCCTGTCTCCCTTTAAATGTACGTTTTTTTCTTTTTATATGATGCCCAATTTACCTCTTTTTCTCTGAATGTACCTCCCCACTTTTCTCCCTCTTGAGTTAATATTTTGCTTTCTTTTTGTCCCACTTTCTCCCTCTCACTCCCCGTTTCATCTCATCCGCTCTGCTTTAAAATCCCCTCACCCCCATTTCACTTCTCACTGCAGTCCATTCAGTATACTGCAGATAGCGCGTTACTTCCTGTGTGACTTCCTTCATGATGGATGAAATATTTATCAGCCAGTGTGGGTGTTTTCCCTTTTTTCGAGGGAAGAACTATGGTAAACAAATTAGATAGCAATGAAGCATACCTAAAACTGTGGAGTGGTGATAACAGCACACCACATGCGGCTCAATGTCAGTTTGCTTCCAAAATGCTCAGGCAGCGGCACGTGGGCCATCAGCTTGTTCAAAACATGTGAAGATCATTCTGAGCTTCAGGGAGTGGTATAAATGCATCTGGATTTAGAAAATTTTGTCCTTTTCATTGAGTCACACCAGACTGTGATTGATGTATTTAGAGCAATACTCAAAGCTGTGGTAGCACTCCATCTCATCAGAAAAAAAAGGGGTTTCTCTAGTGAGTTGAGTAAAGAATAAAAAAACAGGCATGTGTTTCAGAAGCCGAACTTTTCTCTCTTAGATCAAAGTAAAGAGGAGACTTTAAGGAGAACAGACTCCTGTGGCCGTCATATCTGGAGGAAACCGGTGACCCGGAGGTCATTTTCACCCTGCACCAGTGCCTCCCCTTGAAATATGCAGCAGATTTTAGGGAGGGTGGCAGCCTCAAGGCTCGGGTCCTGGGGGAAGTTACAAGGTCAAAAGAGAAAGAGTTGCTCGCCTCATGTCTTCTGGGTGCACAAACGGAAGAGGATCTTTGACTTAAGTTGTGATTTGTTGAGCTCACAAGAGAAAAGAGCATCCCCCGACACTCTACAACCACAGATACTGCGCATGAAATACTGATAGTTTCTCTCTGTCAATAGGTCTCTGCTCCCTTAGGTTTCTCCTTGACTTATGCTAGGACATGCAGTAATGATATACCCCCTAATCCTCTCCCCTTAATGTGATTTATACTCCATAGGGAATTCCAGTTGCAGTAAACAACAGAGAAGTTTCTGAGGCAGAGGAAACTGCTGATCTCTTCTCTACTAATGCCTTTAATAGTTCTATCCTTAGGGTGAAAAAATAATATTCCAAAATAAAGTCCTCAGTGACATATCTCAGAGAAGCATTTATCTTTAGAGACATCTCCTTTTTAAGGCAAATACCGGCTCCCACGATAAACCCACTACGCACGGCAGAGTGTGTGCATCACTGCAAAAATTGGAGGTGCAAGATTGCTCGAGGTTAAGCTATACCTCCTTAATCTCAAGTGTCTTTGTCATTATCCCTCTCTATCACCGTTCTAAAAGACAATGCCTGGTGCCCACATCTTCCGACTTAACTTCAGATTTCATGGCAGCCCAAAAGTGGGTGTTCATGAGCACCAATCTCTCACTTAAGCTCTCGAAACAAAGTACAAATAGACTCTGAGGCGATGTGAGCAGGTGGCTGACAGTTTCAAGATAAAAGCCATTTCTGCCCATGCCTAACTCACTGCTGTGACCCACCAAGGTCTCCACCTAAAGGCTTCTGCTCTCTGTTTGCTGAATGTGCTCCTCTGCTCAGCCTCCACTTCCTCCTGTAGACACAGCGTCAGCTTCCTTCTTGGCATGATTCATCTCTGCACAGTGAAATGAAATAATTAATGACACTGTGGAGCCACTCATGCAAATCATCATAATCTGAGCATGACACAGAACAAACATGTAAATACAGCTACACATGTAAATGAGCATCCTCTTAGTTGTGATCACATGAGTGTTGGTGTAATTCAATTATAGTTGCCATGGATATTATGGTAAATGCTTCTATAGATAACTAGGCCACAAAGGGAGCCAAGAGCGGAGGGACCACAGAAGGAATGCAGAAATAAATTCAAAACAAACAATGTTTTTCACCCCTTTGTTAACTGGAAACAAAGGATGTGCATGTACAATATAATAAGAGCGTGCAATTATCCTCTCCCCGTCACTAATGCAGTGCTACAAAAACAGGTCAGCAATGGAAAAGAGCAGAAAAGATATGTTGACTCTTCCATCACACACTATCACGGGATGCAAGAGGGTAACTTCATCCAAAGAAAGCCACTGCTTAATCTCAACCCACGGATTATCAGCACAAGGGAAGGGAATTAAAAAATCACCCTGAATTACTTCACTTGTCTCACTAACACAGAACCTCAGTAAACACTGATGCTAACTTGCTATATCTCATCTGCTCTGAGTAGGGACAGACCAGAGTAAACAAACCAACCAACAAACATTGCAGTTTTATCTATGTTAATGTATAACAGCAGGTCAACCTCACACACTCCCTGTGAATACAAAATGTTTAATGTCTTCATGTGATTATGTGCATATGTGAGTTTAAATGCACAAGTTAGTGACACACTGAAATGATTTTATTTACGTTCAAATCAAAAGTATGAATTTTTCTGTCATTGCAGATCTTTCTGCTCCAGTGGCTCTAACAAAATTTTCTCAGTATGTGATGAAAAAAACGTAGCTGGCTGTTTTCTGGGTTCAGGTATCTAATACGAGGAACCGCCATCAGCTACTGTAGTAACTATTTGTATTAAAACCAAGTGTGAATAATATACACTGTTTTGTCTGTAGTCTTACAAGACAGAATCTTGTACTTCAAAGTCTTGAAAGTGTCCACCATTGCAGCAAAACACTGCTTTTCAACCTGGTGTGAAGTTCCTCTCCAAAGACTGTGCACACCCTCAATAGTTTTCAATTATTCTGGCTGATTTGACCTATTTTCAGTTTGAAAGTGGAGGTGTTTGGTGTTTGGTGTTTGCTTCGAGCGCTAAACTAGGACACCTATAAGAATTAAAGCAAAAGAAAATGTTCTATGTTCTTCAGCTGTAGCAGTCACCAAAATGACAACAAGGTCAGGAGGATGTCAATCAGCCCGCACAGGTCTGAGAGGAGGGCTGACCCAATCACCCAAAATGATTGAAAGCACCTGTGAGGTTGTACCATGGGTGTGTAGAGCCTCACTTATTTGGGGAGATAATGAATGTTTGTCAAAACCACTCAGATCTCAAACAGTAATGTATAATACTAAGTTTAGTGTTATGAGAGTTTTTCTTTCAACTGGGTCAGCAGCAAGTAGACAAATCCAGTTTCTCTTAATCTTATGTAACACACAGCCCTGGGTGGCTCTGCCGTGTTCAGCTTGTGATACGCAGATTGATCACTGAGCTTAAACTTTACCCAAAACTAACACTGGTAACTAACAATCAAAGTATTGATAAAAGTTCATCATGCTAGGACCTTTATATCTTTCCAAAATGCAGCATTTTGAAGAGCCTCTGAGGAAAATAAAATCATTGGTCAAGTTCATAATTCACTCTCGAGCAGATTTGTTTTGTCAACAGGGATTTAATCTCTTATTCTTTCAAACGGCACCATAATCTGTTGTGTTTCTGAGCTACCTGTCATTCTGTAACAATAGGTGGCGAAGAAAACTCAACTCCATTTTCTGTTACTTTCAAAATTGCAGGTCAAAAGAGCATGCGAGTCACGAGTCTCCTAATTTGCCACGGGCTGTTGTGGGTGGGCACAGCCCAAGGCTTAATTATCACTCTTCCCGTTCCCAAACTGGAGGGCATCCCCAAAATAACAGGTATGGATCAGAGGGGGCGGATGACTGTGATTGAACAGCCTCTTGACAGGTCAAAAGAAATGCGAAGAGGGTTTTTTTTCATGACAGAAAATTACTCTGCACTGCCCATTATTGAGGTCACACTTCACATTTTTCTTGTGGCTCTGGGAATCAGTGCAAATATTACCAGGCAGGCAACACACAAATCATATTGTATATATAGTCTTGCAGGGTAATTTAAAAACTGCCTGGCAGCGTTTTGTTTATTATACCAAGCAAATGAGGTCATTAGTTTCCCTCTTGCACGAACCTTAGTTCATGACCATCAAATTTCTAGTGTGTTTATTGAATAATATGTAAATATACCACAACCTATAGCTACAGTCATTACTGTTACAGCAGTAAATTATAATAAATAATATACAGAAAACTGTTGATTATGTACTTTATGATCCAAGGTTGGCTTCCAGTTATTTTAACTTCTCACAATTCAAACTACAACTTGCAATATAAGCTCTTTTACCTCCCCGTAGAGGAGCAGTATCTGTTGTCTCTGTGGATGATATTTGAATGTTATGTCTGCTTGCCACAGGAAAGGGTATGGTCTCTCTAAACGCCCACTGTGGGCCTGTGGACTTCCTGGTAGCCACCACCAGCACCCTGTCTCCTGAACTCCTGAAGAGGGACTCTGTCGGGGATAGCCCAGACTCTGCCTGTGGAGGCGAGGACCGCAGCGACACCTCCTCTCAGGAATCCCTGCAACAGTCCAGCTCCTATCAGGGAGAGGGGAGAGGGAAAGGACGTGGCGTCCTGCTGCAGTACAAGCTGCGCTCCACATCAGGATTACCCGGGCGGCCATTAACGGCGCTGGGTGACGAGACGTTGGACTCCTCCCTGGAGTCTCTGGAGCACAGTGTGGAAGATGGATCTATCTATGAGCTCAGTGATGACCCAGAAATGTGGGTTAGGGGGCGTCCTTGTGAGAGGGACGGGGGACGCAGGGACAGGGTGATCTCTGCTGCGGTTATCTCTGGAGGCAAGGGCTTCCGCAGACTGAAGGAAGGAGCTCCAGCAGGTACAGGGACAAGTGTGGAGGGTTTAGAGAATATTCTCATGGTGTGGCAGCTCCCACTGACAGTGTGATGTGGAAAATATATGACAAGGTGACGTGTATTTATAGATGTCTACTTAAAGCTTCAAGCTCTGCCTTGAATATCCTGTTCCATATATTCAAGAGATTTGAATACATGATGAGAAGGTGTTGCCACTGTTACAGAGCTTGACATCTCATGATTTTGCCTGTGGAATAAGAAAACTAAGACATTCTGTTTAGTAGAAGTACCGTCAGCCCATAGGACGCTTTGAATGTTCAGGATTGTGCGTCATTATCTTCCCAGCGGTGGCAGTGGCTGCCACAGATTAGTTCCGTGTGATTGTTTTGATCTGGTTTCTCTTCCTGCCTAAGTTAGGAGTGATATGCAGTAATTTAACCTCATCATTGCTGCGTGTGCTCTGCCACATTTATTTTATGCAAAGGACGTCTGTGAGATGGACATGGACAACACGTCTTTGAGAGGCAGCCTTTGTTGAATCTGCCGTGCTCTGCAGAGTTAGCGATGGACGTCTTTTATCTGATCCTGTGGGAGAGATCCCATCTGTTTGGAGCTGGAAGCTGGGGACTACCACTGCATCACAAAGTACATTAGCATCACTTTATTAGCTTTGCCAGCCTTTCTTTCATCCCGTATAATGTGAATGTAAGATACCTTCTATTGTGTCTCAAAATTGAATCTGTGCTCACTTAAAAGAAAGAAAGAATTTCAATTTTGCTGTGTTGCTGCAGCTGTTGCAAATTTTTGGCTCGGAAAAATTAGACGCTTCCACGTTCTGGCTGAAAAATCACGTGTAAAAACAAACCGATGTGGAGAACAAAAGTTGTCAGAGAAAAATGTTATTCCTCGATGTTACAGAATCTATATTTGCACTGAAAAAATTTCTTGGTCATTACAGGTTTATTTGAGGAAATGAAACTATGGTGCCACATTTTACAGTGTTCTCTTGCCTGTGTACTGTAAGTGGCAGATATCTGTTTGATCGTTTACTGTCATCTATCAGCTAGATGAAACAAATGTGCAAACAGTCTTGTTAATACACAGATCACATTAGCTGGAAAACCCCAGTTACACATCAAAAGCAAAACTCTATGAATGAAAGATTAAATAAAAATGCTGCACTCCTCTAAACTGCTATTGGCTATGTATCAACTAAGGGAGCCTATAAGATAAACACCAATGAGCATGTTTAGGTGCACATTCATTTTAAATGACATACAAGATGATCCTGATGAAAGGTGGTGTTTTACAATACATAGCACAAGTCTGCGCTGCAATAAACATTGATGTATATTATCTGTGATATTAACCAGGACTCTAAATCGCGTAAACCTCGTCCCATCAACACTTGTTTCCTTTGCTAATATAAATAATGTAAATATTTGGGATTTAATGCAAACATTAATGTTTTATCATCAGGATATGAGGATGCATATAAACGGCTTGTCATTCCTGTCTAGTGGAAACCTCACATCTCCAGTTTTGGTGGTTATCGTGTCTTCAGATCAGTTGAAAGATTACATGGTCTGTCTTTAACCTGATATGCTTATAAAACCCTTTTAAACCCACATTGAATGATATAAAAATGTATTGTTGTGAGGATATGTACATGTTGTTCTCTTTTTTTTTAACTTGTGAAAGGATGAGATTTGTAAATACACTGTGTTTATCCTGAAGTGTATTGAATCTGAGCTGGTATGAGAAGCAGTCAGTGGTACTAAGTAATATTGTGAAGTTTTTGCTTCATGGCTTCTTAATTCAAAGTTACAGCAGCGTTGTTAGACAAACAACAGAGAAGATGGACTGTTGACACTGGCATTTGTTTTGCAGAGAAAACCAAGAAGTACACAGTTCACAGGCCACATCCTTCACAGTGAATTGATACAGTAGGTGGAGGCTGCACAAGGATCCGTCTATGAACATGGCATTGTGGCTTTTCAATAGACCGAGCAGTGGTGAAGGTTATGGTATATCATCTTCCTCTACCTGTCTCTACCTAGCCCTCCTTCCACACACAGATTCACGTCTTATCTCCCATCACAGATGAGGCATAAAATTAATGTTTTGTATTTCCTTGAGGCACATGGAGGTTTAGTTTCTCTTTTCCTCACAACTGAAATTCAAAAGCATTTAAGAAAAAAATAAAAATGATAAGATGATGTAAACTGTCCTTAAATGCTGTCATCTAAATGTAAATCTCAATCTCGTGTCAGAAATGTATAGTCTAATTCATGTGAGATTCAGTGCTGCTGGAACCACAACCCATTCATGGTCACTATAGAGGTTGTTTGTTCAACCTTAGCCAGAGGATGAGAGTGTTCTCCTGCCTGAGTAGCCTGATGAAATATACATGATTCCTTTACAGAAGCTGCCACGGAGTCGGCATTGTTGAACTGTTTCACTTGCTTATCTGCTAACAACTCAGATTTAATCTCCCAAGCATGTTCTGACCTTTGCTGGACACTGACTCATTCATTTCATTTGCTTCTATGTTGCAGGTATTATCCATACACTGAATATTGATACTCATGAATGAACGTACTGTACTACTAATTACAACTGTTACTGTTCTAATGAAACCGTAAAGAGGAGTTTGATATTTTAAGATGAGACTGTCTGAGACAGTTTATTTTCCTGCAGTATTAAAGGTTATTGCGGTTTATCAAGAATGGGATCTTATTTGTGTAGATTTGGTTTTCGTTTCTATCAGTTATGTACTGGACAAGGTGACTGCTGAGAACTGGGACATCAATAAAAGAGATGAGCAGTCAGCTGATCATACAGGTTTTACACAAAGACTGGTTTGCCAGAATTATTCATAGGAAAAAACAGACAAACGTTAAAATTAATAGCCAATTGATGTGTTGTGAACATCAGAACATTGTCCAAGCTCAACTTTGACCTACCGTGCTTGCTGTAGTCAGATGATCAGGCATCATGACGTATGTTGCAAATGTTTATAACCTGTGGGATCACCTGATTTCTTAACCATGTCGCTGCGTTCCCAGATCTGGCTGTGGTGAGTACAGTATCACCAGAACTGATGAAGGTCAAATCTACAAAAGTATGTTACTGAACGAAGGCAATAAACCGGAATTGTCCTTGAAGCAAAGGTATTAAACTTGATGCCATCACAGGCAAATGGAAGCAACAGTGCTTGTTTCCTTTTGGTACAGTACTTTATTGTTACATGTCTAAACATTGTCTAACAAGCTTATGCTAAAATAAAACATGTTTAAACATGAGTGTGAGTTTGATCCTTTTATATGACTGATTAAGGATGAGGATGTTAGGGATATATTGTGCATCTGCAGCATTATTATGCTAATGAAGTTATACTTTTCCTGCTTCTCTATGACTCAGCAACAGAAAATCCTGTCTTTGATCATATCATTTGGATTATCTTTTTACTTTCTTACTTTTTTGGTGTTTGGTTATTCAAATTACAAGAAGATTACCTCTACATCTACTGGAAGCCAGTGCTTAAAAAAACAAAAAAAAAACTACATGAATCTTTTTGTTGAGTAAAAGAAATACAGAGACAGACCAAGAAAACAAAATCTGATGTAATGCCTTTTAATTTTACACTCAGATGTGTTTCATCTTCAATACACTACCCTCTAGACATCACATCACAGGTCACAGTCTAGTTTATTTGTTTTTTGTTGCTTTTTCAAGAACATTGCAGTCTTCAAATCCAAGATCAGTTTACATGTTGACTGATTAACCCTTTGTTGAAGCAAAAGCTTGAATTTACTCAAATTGACTTTTTGTCAATTAAAGTGCAGTTTAAGTAAAACTTCCTGGTTAAATGATCACCATGGAGACTTGGTTTTGTCACATCCTATATGCCTCTTCACCTTCATCCTATGTGGAGTGCCAGCAGCTTCTGTCGTCGCTGGCACACACAGCACTTCAGGGAGACAGGCAGGATTGTTACGAGCCAGCTCAAACTGCAGGTGAAAACACACAGGGGAACCCCCGCTGTTTCCCATCCTCTTCTCCAACCCCTCCTCCTCTGAATCTCTCCATCCTCTTTACTGTATCTCTCCCCGGCTGTGTTCTTTATCCGTCTGTCTTTCAACAAGTGTCAGAGAAGTCTGCACAGAATGCAGGTCCAACAGTCCATCATGGTGGGAAATGAAGGGTTGTGCTATTTCCTCATGACCACTCATCAGGTCAATGTGCACTGTCGCCCTTTGACCTCAAAGTTACATTAATAGCCTCCTCTTCCTACTAACTCCACTGGGGGCAGTCAGGCCACATAAAAGCCCTCTCCCGACCCCACCCCAACCCGCCCTCGGCGGTAACCTACAGGAAATTAGCAGGAAAAGTCAATGCTAAAACAAACCATAAATTATGGGCTAAACGAGGAGTCAGGTGTGTTTACAGCAACATTTAGATAATTACAGTACATGACTGAACTGTTCACAGCCAGCTGAGGCTTTTAAACACATTATTGCTTTATGTAAATCAACTTGAAGCTTATTATGAAAAAATGTTATATAAATATAAAAGACCTTTCTTATTAGAAGTAGTGATTTCTTCCCCAGATATTCATAACCTGGGTGTCAGACAAAAAAACCAAGGCTTTCTCTGACATTAATGTGCCTCCTCACCCTCTGTGGATGTGTATAATCTAGGCTTTCTTTACTTGTACTCTTTTCAGTTTTGCCGCAAGCTCTTATTTACCCAACATTTTTTGGCTCATAGATGTTATCCTGGGAGCGCCCAGTGCGCAAACCAGCATCCAGCAACACAATGAGGATCACAGCACAACAGGAGTCTCCTGAAAGGTTCATAAAGCTCCAGTGAGAATGGAGAATGTAATACTGATCCGATAAAGCAGTGCTGAACTGCGCCTTGTACCTGGGTCAGCAGCAGACCACATCCCTGCCTGGAAGCAAAACGACAAAACAGGAGAAGCCCAAATGCTGTGCAAGCGTTTCACTGTCGAGACTCAAACAGTACGGGGCACAAATATGTGTGCTTTTTCTGGTGGGGCTTCACAACCCCCTTTTTTCTAAACCTTTCTATAGATATTTTCTGCCAATTAACCCTGCTCCAGGAGAGATTTGCCTATCTCAAGCTCCAGCTTTGCGCCTGTGCAGCTTGCGGCGTCACTCTCCCAACGTCTCAGGTATAATTTGCATGCCTCGGTCAAGGCTAAACTGAAGCGGTTGAAGCATTGCAGTTTGAAGGTCTCCCTGCTTTATCTACTCCGACTCCTAAAAGCCAGGCATATTTGCATTGCTTTTCATTTCCACAGGCTTGGCAGTAGGAATGATAAAGGAAGAGCAGCACACTGTACAAACCTTTCTTAACAAAGGAGGAAGTAGCTAATGATTTGCATATGGAGAATACAAGGATAAGGCCCACACATGGAGGGCAGCCTCGGGTCTTATTATCGCCCTCCATCAACACGTGGAGCTGATGGCTGGCAGCGTTCATGCCCACAGAGAGGGGCTGGGTCACATCTTGGTGTAAGACGTGGCTGTCTCCCCTGGCAAAACCAGTCTTATATGAAAAAATAAAAATAAAATCATTAGATCAATAGAAGGTATTGTTTTCCAGTCCATCAAACTTCTAAATCTGAGAACTGAAGTCCCCCAATGCCTGTTCAATGCTCAGACCCATCAATCTCTCATTGCTTTATGTAGACCTGTCTTTTACAATGCTCTCACTGCTGCTCTCAGATATATTTTATTTACCACATTTTAATCATGCAAAAGATTAATGAAATTTTGATCATTGTACATTATTCAACTTGTCCCCTAGGAGAGGGGTCTGCTTAATGGCACGACACCATGGCTGTATTGAATAGTTAACATCTCCAACAATATTTATTTCTATAGAGCTGCTGACTGAGGAGTAACGCTTTGTGTACAGTGTAATGTAGTAGCTTCATAACAGTGGGATCTCTGTAATGTTTTTTTGTTGCTGTCTTATTTTGGTTATGATGTTATAATATATTTTTTGCAGTCTGTAAAATCATAGTAGGTGATGTGGAGCTGAGGAGTTTTATAGGCAATTTCCTCAAAACACATTTATATAGTGTCTCCGATCCAGTACTCTAATACCCCCACTTCTTATTTACTGTCATATGTATAAACATGCCAGTTTTACATGCTCTGCACTTCTCACTGTCCTGCAGTGTTTTATTTTTCTCAGACTCTTTGGGCCTTTGAAGGGTGACCTTCAATTCATATATCTATTGCTATAACTCTCTGCTACTATCTCAGTGGGACCTCTGAGGAGAAGATAAAATTTTCTTTTTATGTCTTGCAGTGAATCAAGTCACTTTTATGCCAACATCCCTCTGACTATTCAAACAAAATGAGAATGTTCGCATTCAGGTCCACTCTTTCTCCTTTTTTGCATCCCTGTTGAATTTGGATGCCAGCCAGAGAACATCTCAGAGGTAAATAACGTGTTGAATGTGGCTGTAACCTCGATGTGTTTCACCGGAGAAGCAAAATAAGACGAATCATTTTCGGCATCAAAAACAACAACATCTCATCTTTGCTTTCACTGTCTGTCTGTGTGACACACTCTTGCAATGCTTGCATCACCTGTGTTTGCAATCACAGCGGTTTGGTCCAGTTTAGTGTTTTTCTTTCTCTCACTCTCACTCCCTACCTTTCTGACATGCTCTTATACATCTTTCAACAACTCCCTCTCCATCCCTCTTTCTTTCCCCACTCCTGCCGCTCGTCCTCCCTGGGGGAAGAGACGTACAGTTCCATCTAGTGCTGTTGTCCTCTGCATGACAGATGGAGCCCATTAAACACATTTTTGTTGTATTATGGTAAATAACGCAGTTATGTTTGTAGAATATTACTGTTCCCCAGACAGTACGACAATGTAAGAGGATGTCATAAAACCACCTTGTCATAGTTCACTACATGCTCCGTGCAGTATCTGTGATTTAGTTATAGATGGATTTAACTGAGCTGCAGTGTCTCTGTTGCTGTTTTGATTGCAGCTCTGACACCAGCTCATCAAGCCTGATCTCACAGAGGGGGAGTGAGACTTAGTAATGAAATTTCTCCATAAGGCATTAGAGCAGACAACCTCATGCATGGAGCATTTAAAATTCTTACTTCTTTTTTTTTTTTTCATAGGTATAGAAAATCAATATCAGCAGTGGCAGGTGTGATATTTATTCAAAATGCACTCCCTCTCTCCCTCTTGATAAGAGGAGAGGAGGTTTGGCTTTGCAGGAAGCTTGGCAGCTTAGATGCTGTCTGTTTTATAGGGTGGACATTCACAGTAAGCAGCAATGACAGTTTCTATTTTTATATCCCTAACTCCTCTGAGAGAGATCCTGAAATCCAACAGTCACAGTGGTTCGCTGCGACTGAGAATTTTTGTTTGAAATTACAGGATAGGAAAAATATGTTATTTTGACATTAGTAAGTCAGAATTATCTGTAAATGGCCAAATGTTATGAGGGCACGTTTTACATTGTTTACATTGTGGTGCACGAAAATGTAAAGAAAATACAACTTCAAACAGAAGTGTTGATAAGCTGATGGCTCGAGTTCATGTTGTCCACGGCTCAATGCAGTTTTAGTTTTAGCTCATTGTTTTGTTTTGGTGAAGTCACTTCAGCTTTCAGTGCTAATAGCTCACAGGCTAACACGTTTTCATAAGCATTTGCATGTTGCCTGCCTGGCATGAGTTGGCAGACAGCTGTAAACAAGAAAGCTGCAGATCGAACCAGCTAAAGACACGGACAGCTTTTTAAACTGTGAGGTTTCTGAACTTCTCATCTTGCTGCGCTGCAGGACTGAGTGGTTCAGGAGATCCTTTGTGCCCACTGCCATCAGGCTGAATAACACCTCAGCCTCATGACCTATAAATCTAAACTGCATATATATGTGACAACTATTGGACAATTGAATTTCCCCTAGAGGAAATCTAGGTATCTATCTATCTTTCCTTCAGCTTGATTCAACCGTGTATCAGGTTGGTCGCAGCTGTGCTTAGACACATCAGCAATATTGCAACATAGCTTTTTGCCACCAGTGGTGCCACTGAGCACATGTTGCTGAGCAGAACTTAAGTTAGTGACAAACTGATGCAATTTCACACATTGCTCTAAATAAAAGTCTGTGATGCTCCTGTATGATCATGCAATGAGGATCCAAGTGAGCAAAAGTATCACCATTAGCAAGAATTAAACTTGCAGCGTTCTAAAATCACAACTCTAGTAAAAACAAGAAACGTTGGTGCAATACTTCTTTAGCTTCTTTGCATTACATTTGCACACTTTAAGCGACTTACAAGTAAGGGACAACACAAATGCTTCAGAGCAGTGGGAGAATTTCTTGCTAGCGAGCATTAACACAGGATCTAGTGGCATGAACAGATTAGTGCACATCAATGGAGCAGCTGAAGCTAACAGGTGGAATCATGTGTAGTATAAAAACAAACATTTGATTATAGACATAAAAGATACTTAATACTAAAACATTTTCAAATCACATTTATACTAAAACATGTCTCAGTAATGACAAATAGCTAAATATGAGGAATTTTTTGGAAAATAAACACTTTTTTGCCCCCATTCAAATAAGTCTCTATTATTTTGTTTTGTTTATTATATTTAGTTAGTAGTATTACCTCTTAGTCTGAACTGCTGCAGTGTGACGTGAATATCCTCCAACCCCAGGATCAATAAAGTCTCATGTTATCTCATCTGAATTTGTAATTTGTAAAAGAACAAAAAAAAAAAAAAAGTAGCATCTGTCAGGTCTGTAAGTTCAGCCAGCACAGGCGTGATACAGATTCACTCCCACTCCGTCTCCGGCATTGTGAACACTTGGAAGAGAGGGTCACGCTTGGAATATACAAGCACAAATTCAGTCATTGCTCTGAATTCATGAACAGTCAACCATCCTGTAGTTTGTTGTCAAAGTACGAACCGATTCCCATAATGTCAGTTTAAGGTCACACCCTTCATTTGGACACTTTGCATAATAGGAGAGGGATGAAAACAGCAGTAATATCAGACCAGCTGTCAACAAAACACATATAACCCACTGGTTTCATTTTTGTTTTGAAGACGTGCACACAATAAATGCAGAGGAACATTCTTTGATATCTTTGTTTTGAAACAGATGGGTCTGGCTGGTTCTTTCTCATTGCTTGAGGTAGTTGTCACAGACTACATCAAAATGGGCCACGCAGACAAATAAACCAATGGTTATTGAAGCGATTATGTTGCTGTCACAGTCTGAAGTGTTCCTGTATTTGCCAGAATTTTTTATTTTGTCTCATCACTAATACAGGATTACCCCGTTGGCATGTGTAGCAAGTTTAACTAAACAGTTTACTATGCTAGTGCTCGAGAATTACAATACAGCCACGGGGATCCCAGCTCACATTCAAGAAATTAGGTGGCAAAATAGAATAAATTCCATACCCTGAGGGGCTTTCATTGTGATATCAACAAACCAGGTGGCAGAAGGTAGAAAGTAATCTTACACAGTATAAATGTCGGAGACAGACTGTGTATACACTTCAAATTGGTTGGTGTGTTTAAGGTTTAATGCTCATACAAGATGAAAAGCTCAGCAAGAGGGTGTCAGGGACAGTTAAAGCATTTCAAAAATGTTATTTAAGGCTCTGCGTGGACAGGAAGCCAATACTGTAGATGGGGATTCCACATGCTGAACAAGCTGGAGTGAGAACAGTTTCTCTACTGTGTTTTTGATCAGCCATTATCAAAGTTAGATTTTGTGCTGTGGTTTCTTGTGAAGGTGATCTTGAAGTTAAGAAGGATAGCTTATTTATCAGTATATATAATTCATATCAATATATATAATGTTGTATGCTCTTGGTCATAAAGTGACAACAATAGCAGAATGACACACTTCTTTATCACCCATGGGTTTCCGAAGAGCCGTTTTGAAGCTCAGAGTGGGCTGCTCCACCGACGCCATCTTGGCAGTGCCTGACTCCGCCTCACTCTTCACTAATCCAAATATGGGCAAAGAGGTGGTGCATGTGTGGAGCCAAGACTTTGGTACATGCCAGTTTAATAACTACGGCAATCATACGCTCCCATTAGCATTGTTAGCACAGCTAGGCGTCTTGCTTAAAGGTTAACCCAAAGCTAATTGATTTGCTGGCTGGTTAATGACCTAAGCTAAGAAGGTAGGCTGCTAATAAGTGCTAACATATGAATGAAATAATACAAGAATTCCATCTACATAAAAAGCAGGAGCACAGACTTCCTCACGTTTTGTTAGTAAATTAACTTAACAACAAGCCAAACAAGTGTTATTTGACCGACATTTGCATGAAAAATCCTCCAAAAGGCAACAACACCACAACCATGGCTGAGAGGTCACGCTCAGTGACTCGACTGAACTGAGGTGACACCGAGCAGACAGCTAGTGGACTGTGACAGCACCCACCTGCCACTCAAAGCTGCCTCATTAAACCCGAATGATATTTAAACAGGTGAGATTGGCTATATAAACATTAACCACTGTACAGTTATCACAAAGGGGATAATTAGCTATAGAGACCAACACCATTTTTTACCAGGCTGTAAACAGGTTTATTTTTGCTGTTAAGTTGAACATTTTAACATGGGAGTTTACAGAGATTGACTTGCTTTGGCACTTCCATGTTGGCTTCATTTTTCAGCCACTACTGTGCAGTTGGTCCACTACTTTGGTCCAGTCTGAAATTGACTTTGGTGATCCTCTGACTTTTTATCTAGTTTTCATCAACATTTTTTGCTTGAATTGACACAGAATTTGGTATTACCTTCATGGTTTCCAAACAATTTCTCCTAATGACTTCGCTAACCCCCTGACATCTCAAGGACATTGACAGTTGTGGTCCAGAATGGACGGCTAAATTTATGAAATGTAGTATATCCCCCTCAGGATGATTTGGAAAAACTGATATTAGCATTTAGCTCAAACCCCTGAGCAGTGGACCCGAAGTCCTCCCCGTCACACACGGTTTAGGACAAGCACTGAAATGAGATGTGTGCTTTTCTCTGCTCAGTCTGTGCCTGTTGAGTGGTGATTTATGGCTGCTCTATATTTCTGGTTTCTTGCATCAAACATTTTAACTGTCCCTAAATAAGTTATTTAACTGTATTTTACTGAGTAACCTAACTGTTACCACCAGGTCAGTGCAATTCAGCTGAGTCCTCAAAGTGGGACACACAAATGATTAACTTGTGGATAAGGTTACCTCTTGCCAGGGAAGGAAATAGGCTATTACCCTGCAGGTGGTTCTGGCTCAAAGACCACTGATTTACTAGAGGTAATATTTTTCGTTAGATATGTTATCAAATTCTCATTGTGGTACAACTGCAGGCCGTAGACCTTTAACATAATAGCCCCTGAAGTGTGAAGTCACCATTAAACTATCCACCTTTCCTTTTTGTCCTGTAATTGAATAAAGAAACTTTACTCTAAAACCAAGAGAACACAGATATGTTGGACTCGTTTATAAATAGAAATTATGCTCAGTCATTTTCTGTGAAAACCATAATCTGCTAATGTGGATATTACACACTGCTTAAATGACCAAGCTTTAATACATGTTTGACCTTTACTTATTCCATTCAAGAAGGAGGCAAACATTATATCTGCTACCTTCAAGTAACTGAAGAACAATACAGTTTTGTGCTTTACATCTGTATCTGCTGTCTACTGTTTTTTTTATTGTGCTGTGTTTTTATGTTTGAAAATATATTGGATTTTTCTCACGCATCCCTGTCATGACCACAAAATATAGCTGCTCTACATCTCTTTATGACTAATGTCTCCTTATACGTGAAGGAAAGACTATTTTTGGATTTTTGTAAGAGAAACTGTAGCATTTTAAATTGAATCCTTTTGCAATATCGTAGTAATAATCTTTTAATGCAAATATTGATTAACTTACAAGTAAACAAATTAGAAATACAGTTTCAAGGATATTACCCAGCAGCAATCTGACATTTATCCCATGCCACTATTCCTCACACCAATAACAAATACACCAATGACATAATAATTTACTAAAATGTATGCATGCAACTCTGCATTGCCATTGTCTATGTCCACAAATATATGCAATTCTTTAAAAGGCTCTACTGGCCCAGTGTGACTACCTCATTCTCTCAGCAATTTATTCACAATATTGCTATAGTACACCCACATAACCTGCAGACTCCTTCACACCACCTACAGAGCTGTCTGTGAACCTGCATTCCCGCTCTACCCTGCATAACCATGATATGCATTACCGGCAAAACATTATTGCAGGGCTGCACTTATCTTCCGCTGTCTGTCAGCATAGGGTTTAGCACACTATCAGACTTTCCAGCCCTGACAGTTATACCTATGTTCTACAATCTTCCTAATCTGTCTCCTCATTTTGCTCAATTTAACCTCATCATGGTAAACTGCCTGTTTGACTACACGCTAACCATACCTTGCACTACAACTGTAATGACTCTACATTTAAAGCTCTCTCCCAGCGTCCACAGTAGCGTCACTGAATGTTCGGAGAATGACACATATAGTTCTGCCAACTGCAAGTGCCTTACAAGTTGATTTCACTGGAGCATGTCAGCAAATTTACAGTAGGCCTACATTTCTGTGCAACTTAGGTATCAAGGCAACAATTTGTGCAGGACAAATAAAGAAGTTCTGCTGATGAAAAATTGCCCCACATCTAAACAGGGTGACAAAACCTACAGAAAAAGCTGTTGCCCTTTTATTGACTCATGGTACCCTTGAAAGGAACATGTGCATAATGATAATATACTGGAATCTTCATATTAGGTACTGTCACCTTGTCATTTTTTCAGAATTTAAGTGCTAAATCATGCAGCTTTTTATTCTTTTCTCTTTCTTATGCTTTTGAGGTGAGATTGGTCGAGGCTGATGATTTATCTGTAATTTTAATTTTTCTTGAACTCAAGGTTCAGGCTTATAGAACACTCTCATAATTTTTCAATGACCTTACCTTGCACTACTTTTGGTGATCTTATAATTTTAGTTTGAAGTGATTGTTAGCTAACTCGACACTTATTTCTACCAGTTATACGTTAAACAGCCTAATGAAAGATACAATGTGTTATATCAGAATGTAAAAATACTGTGACTCAATGTGCAAAGGATAGATTATACATATAGTTTACTTCCAACCATATGTGCTGTGATTTGTCTCCTTCACCGTGTGTTGACCATGTGTTAGCGTGTCAGTTTACTTACATCACACTGATGCAGTGATACCAAGGAAACAACATGTATAAGCATCATACTTAATTTGTGTGCTCAAAACTAAAGCCAAACACCACTAAAAACTGCATAGTTAAGCAACCAGTTGACACCACATTGTGCAGTGTTGGGTGGAGGAATGATGGACAGGAGGCTTGTATTTGTGGATTTCTGTGCAGCCTCTGATTTTATGAGTAAGAACAGAATATACACAGCTAATAACAGACTGACAAGTTATTGCTTGCCTGTCTTTTTCTCACTGTATGGACATTTTGGCATTGTAAAATGTATAACACCCATGTGTTCTCTTTGCAGTAGCATTTCAAAATGTCACAACACTAGCATGTTGACACAGGTGGAAATATACAGTGACAAATACTGTATTTCTCTGAAAGGAAACCCAGTCAGTACAGTGCAGGCACATGCTTCAGTGAGCTGAGGCACATGTATTTTACACGTGTTCGAATTTTGTTCAATGACCCAACCAAGGTGAAACCAGAATTCCTGAGTGAAATCAAAGAGGGTGTCTATTGTAAATGTTAAAGGGAAAAGACTAAACCACCGCAACAAATGAAATAACAAACTCTATATGAATGTTAAAACATATCTCTACAACCACTAATCCTCCATTGTCTCATTGCTCATGGCTGTTTAGTAAAATTAGATAATATATGACACTTTTTATTGGTAATGAAATGACAAACCAACAATGGAAATGAAAGGACTTGTTATCAGAAAGACAGAGGAACTAGCTGACATTAGTTACCTAAACTGTAACTTCAGGCTAAAGTTAGAAACATTAGCATTCACCTGTTAATACTTGACACAAACTAATTCAGAAACTCTGAAGGTAAGAAAGTAAACAGTATCAAACAAGCTAAATAGCTAGCTACTGGATTTGCAGGATTTTACTTGTATGCAAAAGCTCAGTTTTCAAGTGATTTCTTAAAGTTTACTTCCTTTTAGTCTTTGATCTGTTATTATATAAATGTAAATACAGAGCATATGTTAATAAACACTTCAGTTGACAGCATTAAAAAAGTTCTCTTTGTTTCAGAGGGGTAGTGGGGTTGTTGTGTCCTTACCACTGTTGAGACCAAACCTATGCCCTTGATAAATGGCACACCTGAGCCTCTATATCTATATACCATAGACTCACACACTATACAGACCCTGTTATACTTAGCACATAAAGTAATTCTGAAAAGTTTTCCCACGCCAGAACAGCATGAAAGGCCCCACACTAAAAACCCCTCTATGACCCTGAAAAAATATTCAGTACTAGAATATACTACTGCGGCATCTTCACAGTCGGTACTGTAACCTTGTTTTCAGTTGTTTTCCAGCATCAAAGTGTCAGATGATACATTGCTTTGTTCTTTGCATCTTCTGCAGCTTTTGAGGTGAAATCATTTGAGGTTGCAAGATCTCTCTGTTATCTTAATTTCCCTTCATCTCAAGGTTCAGGCTTAGTACATGCTAATAATTCGTCACTGACCTTTCCTTGCACTACTTTTGTTGATCTTACAATTTCGATTTGAAGTGATTGCTGGCCATCTCAACACATAGACTATTTCGGCCTGTTTGATGTTAAGCAACCCCATAAAAGACATCTTGCATACACAGAGAATTGATTTCCATGCCTTGTCATATGGCCACATTACATAATCAGTTCCTGTACTTCTGCTCACGTCCTTGATGTCATTATCATTTAAAGGAATATATGTTCAGTGATTAAAAACACAGTAGTAGACCAATATATTTTACATAGAAATTAAGGGTCACAGCTCTGATGCCTTAAGTATATAGACTATGGATTAAAATGAAATATAGCCTATGCATAGTAAGTAAGTAATTAGTAAATATACATAGTAACTCCTTATTTTATAAGACGAATGCCGCTTTAATGAAATGGAGTATCATTTATCAGTACTGTTCTGTTTGAGCCAAAAAAACAAGGGATGGGGTCCGGGAGATGAAAATGGAGACAGAGGCAACACTAGGATAAGAGCTGTTGACAAAAAGTCCCAGTTCAAAACTATGGAGAGAGGAATGAGGCTGAAATCAGGAGATACCTTTGACAGGTATTAGGGACAGGATCCGGATGTGGGCAGATATTTAGACCTGGATTTGGATTTGATTTCAGCAGGACTACCCCTCTTGTCACTCTTGGGCTCCTCAGGTGAAAACTGCATTGGCTGGGCATCTGTCAAAAATGACTTTTTCTTTGTTTCTTGTATGTAATTTTAATGTTACTGTAATATGTTGCCAGCGGTTAACCTCTGTGAAGCTAGAGGTCTGAACATTTACAGCCATCTATTATAGCTATTTTGTCATCATCAAAGACCACAGAGGCCAACCACCAAGAAGCAGTGCACTTTAAAGCACTCGACCCTGTCAGATATGCTCTAAGTGACAATGGTGATATTATAGGAATAGAACAGGAGTAGTATATACGGCCTGAAGTGGTTGTAAAGTTTATGAACTGATACTTTTATATCTTTCACTACATGTTGAGACTTCTCTTGATCTTCCTGCAGTTCCCGCTGGATAATATAACACATCTCCCCCTGTCTTAATGAAATACATTCAGCATAATCAATAACAAATGTTACATTTAGGCTTGTTATTTTTATGCACACAGAGCTGGAATTGGGTAAGTAAGCCACTTAATGAAATGAGATACTAAGATAGCACAGTGGGCACATTTTCTTATCTTAGGATAATAGAGCAAATGTTTCTCCTCCAGCTTCTGTCGGGAGCTGTAGGTAAATGTTTGTTTGTCTGAAGGATCTCTGTTATGAACTAAAGATTTTTCTTAAACCAAAGTTTACCCTTCTATCCCTTTCCCCTGCATTTTTCACCTCCCAGGTACCACAGAACATGTTTCCCCACTACTGGGACTCCTCCTGGGGCCCCCCACACACACTGCCCAATGTGGGGGCTTACACTTACTCCATGGCCCGGGCTCTGGTTCTCATGTGAGCCATGATATCAGTAATCCTGGTGGCATGTGCCAGCACGCACCGTCATGAAAGACACATTTTTATCTGGTGTATTGTGGAATAAGCTGCCTTCACTGACAGCATGAGCACTCCAGGCAGGTTGTGAACATGTGAATTCTCACAAATTAACAAAACGCTCAGAAAATATTAATAGAAATCTGTAAAATGTCCCTGAACAGTTCCCACTTACTCTGCTGCCGAATGCTTCACAAATATTCTGCGACGACTTTTGTTGTGTCTGTAATCATTTTCTTTCAGGCGTCAGACTTTTTAAGAATAGCTTCGCCCTAAAGTTTAGATATAAATGGTAAGCAGATGACACTCAGTGTCCTAATGGCACATTCGACAGTAAGCGGATTTTCAATTTTATGGCAGATTGTGAGCTTTATGTCTGCACCTGTTCTGAAAGTGTGCGAGCAATCAAAGCGCATTCAAACATCCTTTTGATTTATGAGATGGCTCCAAGGACTTGGGAGCTGGTTCCCATAGGCAGAGTGAAGCACCTCTGAGCCCTAATGATGTAAACTAGTGGAAAAGAGTACAGTCTGCTGTGGCATTGAGACTTAATTGCTCTTTGAACGAGCCTGCATGTAAAGCTGTTCTCCTGCTCTGGGACTTAATGAGAGAGCTACCAACATGCTGCAGTCAGCTCAGCTCTTCACGTGTTACGGTGATGATAATTAGAAATCACTTGGCTGCGCGCGGGTTTGGAGTACGCCCAAATCAAACCAGCAGATCAACGTCTGTGCCACCGATGTTTGTGGTTGCACTGGTTGTAGAAATGAAGCTTGAGCCTGTGGAGGGCCTGTGGTGAAGTAGGCAAAACATCAAATGCACTCGCTTCCACTAAACGACTGTGCACCTCTGACGTCTTCTCTCTGTCTCTCTCTCTCTCTCTCTCTAACACACACACTGCAGAGTATTGATAAGCTGTCAGCTGCACTTTACTCCACACTGAGCAAACATGCTATTACTTGTTGTAGCATTTATTTATTTACAGATTCTAGCCTATGCAGAAACACAATGCATAATGAATAGCAAATGAAGAGAAAACGAGCCTCAAATCTAACTGGCCAGGGAGAACATGGTTGTTTAAGTGAAAGACAGTAGGGACATTTTGGGATGTTTTCTATTTCCTAAAGCAAGAAATCTCCATATTGTAACATTTGCTCTGGGTCACGAGTTACAACGTGACAGCTTGTGACAGGTGGGAGACATGAAGCAAGGTAGTAGTCTTACACTGTGGGTCCTTTGATTTAAAAGAAAAAAAAAAGGCAATCCAGAAACTGACTTTTGACGGTACGTTTGGTAAAATTTTTAAAAAAATTTAAAAGGTTATAATTGTCTCATTCAAGTAATTATCCGATATCTGATTTGTTTTAGAATTTGAATGTGTACGCTGGTTTCAATTTGCACTTGAGAGTGAATCATTTGTGTTCAAAGCACTAAAAGACACATGCTAATTTGAGGAGCAAATAATTTTTGATCTATTTTAATGACTTTGAGGATGGAAGACATAGAAAAGGGATTTGTGAAGATCTCCTGTCTGTGTAGTTATTAATTAGTAGTTATTACTGTTTAAATGGAAAACTAACAAAAAACTAAGAACGGCACTGCAACTAACTAAAACTGCAACTAAAAAACAACTAAAAGTGAACAAAACGTTGCATCCAACCATGTTCTTTTGAAGGCATATTTAAAACACTCGAAATCTAGCCATGTATGAGCATCAGCAGCCGTATTGTTCACTTTGTAAAGCCCTTGTGTTGTTGTGAGGACAAAGTTTGGTAAGAGTCTCACACTCTGGGGACTCATAATCCACCCGGTGACAAAATCCAGGTGCCTACAAGGTAAACCATTCATTTAATTTTAAGAGGTTTTTTAAGTTAGAATATTAGCTCAGGTTAATGTTGGAGTGTAGCACATAATTCTATTTTACAGCATTTCAATACATGATATTCATGTTTTTTTTGTATGTGTTAGGAGATTTCAAAGAATCTCCTCTATAACTGTTATGTGAAGGTCAGGCAGTTGAAGTCTTACAAAGCGCGTTTGTCAGCTTTTGTGATTGTTCAACACTGTAAAGCACAGTGACTACTCTGTTTTCATAAGATTAAAAAAATGAAACCTACAAAGAAGCCAACAACTCACCATGTGCAATAATTCACATACATCAACTGTGCAATATTACTTATCTGCTATTGTTTGCGTTATTTAAACATCTGATTGTACATGATATATTATTATCAATCTTTTTTTCATTATTTGATATTTACTTTTTGCAGTTATCTTTTTTTTTGTACTGTCCACTTTGCTGCTGTAACACTGCAAATGTCCCCACTGTGGGACTACTAAAGGATTATCTTACTCAGGTCTGTGTTGGAAATATAATAGTTTACCTGAGGTTTACTGGAAATGAGCTTTGAACAGAGGAAAGTCATTGTTTTTATTGTGTGCCTTTATCTTGCTCCCATCACCACCTGCGTGACTGCCAGTGTCTTGTGTTTAAAGTCAGCAGCTTAGATAAGTGGGAAACTAACTGGTGGCTGGCAGTCCATGATCCAAAGCCACCAGTGCAATTTTCCTGTCTCGTTGTGATCACATTATCATTGAATGAAATGTCATTATGTTTTGATCTGATCACTCATAGAGGGAGCAAATTAGAAACAAAGCATCCCCGATCATTTATCCTTCAGGACGTCAAGCCTTTTCAGTGGAGCTGTTAACTGGAGTGTTTTCCTGTCTCGGCTCTCTGCAGATTGGTATGAACCCTCTCCATCTGACGATGTACCGTCAAAATACAGTCACTTCACTGACGTGCTTCGTGGATTTACACTCGAGAATTTATCACCTGACTAGCTGGCTTTGCATTATTCATTGAGCAGGGGGAGAGAGCCTGCAATCTGAATGCAGACGGTGTTGTATTCACACTCGGAGCCATATGACAGCAATGTCTTCACAACGCCCTTGTTAAAACTCTGCTTTTGGGTAACAGGAGGCAAAGACAACCCATAGCCTCATTACAGTCCTTGCTGCATTTGTTGAACACTAACAGTGGAGAAAAATGTAAACTGTCATTTTAATGCCCTTTGCAAATTTCTCTTTCGTTTACAACACATCGAGTCAACCACATGAAACTTCAACTTAGTACCCACAGGATCAATGAAAACACGCTCCACCGCAATAAGAATGCAAACAGTAGTATCTGCAAGCTGACTCAAACTGGATAAGTCTAAATGGTACCACAGCATACAGTATATCCTGTGAAGTGTATATCAATGAGTCCCAGCTGTTAGGATCAAAAGTGAGGTTGAAACCCACTATAACGGTTTTCTTTCTGTCAAAAACAGTCCACATTATCAATATGCCGACACCTACAAATAGGTATCATCAACAGAAAGGGACATGAAGATAAACACACATCAGTAAGCAATGCAGCAGACCAATGTTTTTTATTTTAATTGTTTTTTTCATACAAATATATCTGTAACCTGAACAGGGCTCCAATTAACCAGGACAACTGAAAACATGTGTGTATGAAAGACATTCTCTCTCTCTCTCTCTCTCTCTCTCTCTCTCACACACACACACACACACACACACACACACACACACACACACACACACACACACACACACACACACACACACACACACACACACACACACACACATGCACATCTTGCCACAGGTGTGGAAACTTAGCAGTGAAATGCTCCTTCTCTTTGTTGGAGGTTAATTGCTGCCTGGATGTGTCTGATTGTTTGCTCTTGCAGGTAACTGGCAGGCGGGCTGTTCACTTCAGGTAAGTGGCAGCACCTGGGCCCAACACTCCAGCCAGCCACTACAAAAGCTGCCACCTCAGGCCCTTTGGAGAGACTCTGTCCATGTAAGCTACTGTTGTTTTTGTCCACCACCACCACCACCACCAATAATATCCAGCTGACACATCATTTCTACATCAAATGACTTACATCACTGATTTCCATATCTTAAAACTTAAAAAAACTTAAAACTAAATAAGTCACTTTTGTGTGTGTTTCTCTTTATTTGCCAAAACTGACAAGCTGGACATAATCATGCATTTATGTGTATAGATTATTCATTAAAATGCTAGATTGAGGGGTGGTCAGGATGAATGGCTAGGGTGCAGACCATATGGGTGCCACATGTTGCTCCCCTCCTCTCTGTCCCTTTTTCCTGTCACTCTCCACTGTCATATAAATAAAAGCTCACAAAATGCTGAATTAAAAGCACTTTCGTCCATAGTTTTGAAAATTGCAGTGGTTGTGAGTTGAGTTAATTTTTCAGAAATGTGTGAGCTCTTCACACACCTAATGCATTTTATTTTTCATCTCCTACATTATATAATTCGGTCATCTGCAGTCTTAGTCTACTACTAAACATGACTGGTTGTTTTTTTTAAAGGCCCTTTGTATAGAGGGTTTATGTGATTATAGCTTGTTTCAGGAAATTCTGCTGCCATCTTTAATTTACAGCAAAATTTGATGTGTATTACTTCCTGTGCCTTATTATGCCACAGATGTGTTGTTAAACTGGGGAATGGATTCTTTTTTGCTTGTTTATTAAATTTTAGAGTGATACATGTGCTGTCAAAGTGGTGATCATTCTTCTTTTTTATGCATTTTGTGTATTTGCATGTGCTCTATAAAGTTACAGCTCTCTCAGCCACAGTATATTTTTAAGGTTAAAGTAATTCCAGCGTCATCATGCAGAGAAATTGGCTGCAATAATTACAAGTTTTAGTGGCCTTTGAGGTATAGTTTTATCGCTAATGGATTTGGAAATGCAGATGGTTCTTACCTGTAGTGCACTGGTTCACAGGCCCTGATCTGCATCATCAACACACTGGGAAACATAATCATTTCATATACAAAGTCAACACTATCAGAGAAGACAAGTCATCGGGTTTTATCAGAAGTGACAGCCTGTGTAATGAGTGGCTGGCAGGACTGGTCTTGTCTGAATAACTCGCTCGTTATACCTTTCCAATCTTCCCAGGGGATTCAAGGCTTTAGACCTGTATACATCAATGAAGTTTCAGCAGTCTGGAGCAGTCTTGTTAAAATATAATTGGCTATTCTTGTAAGCGCTATTCATGCTCTTGCTCATACCACAGCAGAATCAACTGCCCTCCCAGAAAGCCTAACACACTAACCTTTTCATGGTTGTCTCTAAATGGCAAAAGATCAGAAAAATAGAAGGAGTCACCAAGCAATCTACCTCTGGGTCTGATTTATATATTCTTGTAACAAATAAATGCCTGTGACCAACAGATCCCTCTTAGGCCATGATATATCTACAACAGTAGGACCAGGGGTGTAATATATTTCTCTAAAACAGAACTGGGCAACTACTAAAACTAATTTAACTGTAACTGAGAGTAAGGTGATAGACCCAATGGACCAGTATTGTTTGTAATGAATACCTGTCACCTTAGGGAAATATGAGCGTTAATGATTTTAACTGTGCTCAAGTCCTTAATTTATTATAGCCAGCTATTTGTGATATTTTACTCCTTTTTTGTAAGACAGCATGTTTTGCAACTATAAATATTGCTGTTGCAGGACAGGCAAGACTGTATTTATGTTCAAGTGAATTCAAGCACCAGGCTAAAAGGGGGCTTGACAAGTCAAGAGTTAGACCAGAGCATTTGGAGCAAGAGGACTGGCAGTTTCTCTTCTGTTGTACATGTAAAAGACGACCCTTAAGGAATCACCTGAGCTTTGTTGAAAATGTAAATCTACTGTATTTGAAAACATCCCGGTTTATATCCTGGAGCAACCACACTAATCAGTGCTTAAGAGTGAATTAATCAGTGAGTAGTCATTGTCAGGATTCTCCAGATGCAGCCCCTTAAATTGTTTTGTAATATTTATCATCAACATCGTTATCATAATAAATAGAGGAAGGTGAGAATAAACCGAAGGGACTGTAGAGACAGAGAGAGAAGTCAGCCACCGTTGTTTCTGGTCTGTATCATCTGAAAAACACAAGCTGACGACTGGTTCAAGAACAACCATAGTCTGAGTCAGGCTAAGAGAAGATCAGCAGATTGTTCTTTTCTATTGTTGGATCATTATGACAGCTGTGGTCCCAGGCTGTTCGTGGCAAGGCTGACTGACAGGCTGAGCGCCGTCGAGCTGACAGGCTCAGCACATTCATTGGCAGATACAGATGTCACATGCACCACGGGTCCATCTCGCAGCTGGGAATGGAGAACAGGACGGTCATCACCAGAGGGAGACACAGGGCAGCCTCACAAAAGAGACACTCTGTGACTTAAAAGGCAGAACGCATCTTCTCTGAATCACCAAGTGGGTTGCAACTCAATCAAAACACACACATTTTAACTATGCTGCTGGGAAGCATGTGTCCAACAGTGTCCTGCACGCTACGTCCACACCTGTTTGGTTTAGTGTACATGCCGTAACATGCTGTCATTCCAGCCATGTGTCAAATGTATGGAGGCGTTGATTAAATCCAAGAATGGGCCGCCAATTATCGAGCATGTAATGGAGAAGTTGTAAAAAGCTGTCTCGGTGTAGCTGACTCGTGCGACCTAATTAGATATGACAAAGTTCAGCATCTCTTGGGGATAGGATTAAGAACACATTGTGGAATTCAGACCGCTTGGACAAAATCGATTATGACAGTAATCCTCGATGAATAATGAATATGGTCATTTACCAAGAATGCTGCAGGGAGAAGTTCATTGTGTGATGATAAACCGATGCTCGGAGAGGTAAGCTGCAATGGACCATTTAGTGATACGTGCTGGTGATGACTGAGACCTCCTCTATGATGACAATGAGCAGTACCCTGAGGCATCCGCTTAAGACCTTTTCAACCCATGGGTGAAAGGGCCAATCCAGGAAACCCATTTAACTAACACAGCTGAATCTGTGTGATATACCTGATGTGAAATGCTCAGTGACACAGGTAAGTTACCCGCTCCTCTGGGAGGATATAAACTCTCTTCCCTCAAGCTGCGGTGCCTAAATAATTTAACACATAAAAGACTACGTGAGGGATGTGTTGACTGAAAATCAATTGGATGTCCACAGCCTCATATGTCTCTTTCACAACGTTGGCACCAGCACTTCTTTAAAAGGTGCAATAGGTTTTCCCTGGGGGGGCTTCACTGAGAGGGTACTTCAGGAATCTAGTGCATAACAACAGAATACCTCCCAAGACGAAATGTAAAAATGTTTCAGACACATCACGGCATTGCTGAACCTAGATATGCCTTTCTGTTATGCCAATCATTAAAATTTTGTCTTTGACTGTGGAACAGAGGAAACAAAGACTCTCCTGTCTGTCTGACCACGATCCAAAGTTTAAATTTCACAAAGAGAGCCATGAACTTTTGTTTTGAGCAATGTTGGGAGAGCCTGTAGGATTGCAATCCTGGAATGGGAATTTGTTTGAGAACAATGATATTTTGCGACTTCACAATCCCGTTGTGATCCTTAAAGTCACAGAGGCTTTGCAGTTGATACACAAAAGCCCAAGCAAAACAGAAAAAACAGCCACACAAACATCACTCTAATGAGTGATGATGCCTATAGTTGTGTAATGGGGACAGGCCATCTGCCTCAGTGAGGCCTGTAGGTGAAAATATTCTCAATATTACACATGTAATTCCTTTCTTTGGTTTGGATATTTTTGTCTAATATCTAAACTAATATACTGCACCTATTAATACATTCTATCATTATTATGGAGCTGGGTAAACAGTCACTAAATACCATAGTTGAAAGCTCTCGGTGGGAATTGTTGGGTCTCTTCCTCTCCTGTACTTTATAGAGAAGGTCTTGACCTCCTCCAATTGAAAAGTGCCTTGAGATAACTTTTGCTGTGATTTGGCGCAATATAAATAAAATTTGATTTGAAATCTATGACGGATAGAATTATCCTAAAATCAATATAACAAGAGATTTGTGTTTCATCTGTTGAGTCTTCACCAAATCCATCCACTGCGAATGTGACTGCACGTGTTTGCTTGTGTACAAAAGACGGACACCTCATGTCCTAGTTTCAGGCTCAAAATCCTGTCATTCTAGTTTTGCAGTTTATGTTTTGTCATAAAGCATTTGCCACCTGAAAACAATTTTGGAGAGCAGCATGTAGGTGACTGTAGGAAACATGGCTGTGTTCAGACTCAGAATCAGACCTGGTAATTCCACATTCGTTATTCCATGAAACTGACATGGAATAATGACAGGGAAAAAACTGCAGGCTCTCCTGTTTGTGTTTCCCCATCTGTTCCCCCACACTCTGCTCAGAAGATTCATGGATACAGCAGCTTTTGCGAGATTATTCAATTTGTAATAGCGCCAGAGCTGAACTTCTGATTTATGAACAGTCAAGGGTCTACAAGAGGCCATTAACTATAGGGGACATGGAGGAGTGAGATGTATATAAATTAAATTAAAATTCAAGATTACAAGTCTTGTAATTTCTAGCTTCTGTGTCAAGAGGGTTTTGCTCGCATGAGAAATATTCAAAGCATGAAAGAGGCTAATTTGCAGGGTGGGTTGTGCATGGATACTAAAGGTTGTCATTATTTTGTATGAAATTTTATAATATTACACACAATGAACATACTGCATATCATAACATAAATTAAGACAATTGTTTATCCAGTGTCCAGTGCATGAATGTACTGTATGTGTGTTGCATGTGTTTGAATTTCAGATGAGGGAATGCAAAGCAGGCCCGTGCTTGTGCATTTGTGTGCTGTACAGTCAGTGAGTGTTTATGAAATACAGCCAGGCTCAACTTCAGTTTGTTGATTTTGATTCAATCCCATGAGTTTGGACAGAGACATTTCTCAGTGCACAATTCTGTTTTGCAAAGACATCAGAACCCAGCGAGGCATACTTTCAGGGCCTTGGAAGTTCCACGACGTCAAAGCGCTGATCCAAGCATTTCCATCTCAAAAATGGTTGTAGTCATTTAAATGATTTGACAGGTACATCCTCTCTCCTGACAGAGGCAGGCTATTACAAAGAGTGTGTGATTCACATATGGGCTGTGTTGAAACAGCTTTACCAGGTACAGGAGCACAGAATCCTTTCCATTCATGTTTATTCCCCTGAATCTGCAGTTGAAGCCACAATGCAAACTTGGTGCATGTGAAGGGACAGACAGCACAACAGATGCTCCAACAAATACGCTGCTTCCTGGTTCAACCAGCTGCTTAATGAAAACACCATGCTGGCCTACGGATTTACATACCATATTGCAGTAGTAAGGTGAAGATCTGTCATCTCAACTATCTAAAATACTGTAGTTCCCACCAACGCCACCAGAGTCTTTCTACTGCTACCCCTGACTGCAAGACTGGGATCAGCAGAGGGTTTGACTGGGAGCTGAGGAACTATTTTGTTTACCGAAACATTGATCACATTGACTGTTGACAGAATGTGGGGCAAGGGTAAATATCATAATATATGATGTGGATTTATGCCCAAACACATCAGTTGAACACACAGTCACACTGATGGATGCCACCTGCTGTTGGGAGAGAATGTGTTTGCAGAATAAAATAAAAATCTTTTTGGAAACCTGCAGCTGAGATTCCCAGCCTCACTGGCAGCACGGCTCCAGAGGGGGAAATGTTGGCTCATCCAAATTCTCATTAGCATTGGCTCTACTTTCATCTTAATGGTAACATTGCAAGACATTAACATTAGCATACTAACATGAAATTTGCCATCTGACACATCCAAGCCACCTTTGTTGTCGTCGTCATCATCGGTCTCTCTCTCTCTCTCTCTCTCTCTCTCTCTCTCTCTCTCTCTCTCTCTCTCTGAATGGGGGTAAGCAAAAATCATGTGACTGGATGATTGTTACTCATGGCCATTATCACATGCAAACTCAGTGTGTAAAATTAGGTCTTGTAGCAGCTGCAGTGCTGGCAGTGTGGACACACGTGGGTGTGAGCTGCAGCAGTTTTAGCGAGGTAGCCATCATGCACAGGTGAGGTAGGCAGGGTGGCCATAGCCGCCACCTGGATATGAGATCCACTGGTTTATTGCCTGATGTTGGCTAAGCAAACCCAAACTGCTATGATATCTGCTCAAGGTGCATTCTGATATGAAGAGGAACCCTTATTGTTATCAGTAACAATTGTGTCCTTCACAATGTGACAAGTTGAAATGTTGTGCATGGACTTTCTTCTACCAGTCCCACAATGCATTCCATCACATTTTAAAGATGCACTGCTACTTTGTAGATTTACAGATGAGCAACATAAGTGTCTGTGATTAGAGAACACAGCTTATACATACAGTGTGTATATATATATATAAGCAAGATGGAAATGAGTTCTTTGCCTGCCGTGTGTTTTACAGTCAATATCTGTAAATGAATCCTCCGCTGTTTTAGAACATGGATTATAACAGCTCACAGACAACAGACATCAACAAACCTGAAACAACTTTCTTTCAAACAGGACACAGTAGCACCTTAAAGTTTAGTTCTGTTTCTTCACTGGCACTTCTGTAGATGTGAAAGTCCACAAGTTGCAATGTTAGAATGTGTTTGGCTGTAAGTGTGCTTTCACCGCCCACACACTGTGTTGTTCCCTTAAATGAGAGATATACTGTAGAAAAACAGGGCCTGGCTCTGGGTTCAAACAGCTGCCTGCTGGCCAGGAGGCTTGTTAGGAACAATAGGAACAAAGCAGCAGACAGCATTTCCCCTCCTCAGCCGGGGAGTGTGCCACACAGCTGTTGTGTTTCACATATAGTGTGAAGGGCCTGATTGTTACAGAACTTATTCTAAATATTAAATCTGAAACACAGTGTTTGTGATTTAAAAGTCTCTGAAAAGATAGTTGAGAGAAAACTGACTTAAAATTATGTGAAAAGACTGTCCTTGGCCATACACTGCCATCAAAGATGTAGTGGGCAAAGAAATGCAGTGAATCAAATAAGCCCCACAATACTGTATGGATGATTTTTGACTGGTAAAGCTGTGGCTGGACTTTCAAAACATTCATCTGCTGCTTTTGACGCACAAGTGGCCAAAAATATGACAAAGCCAAAGAGCCAGTGTTACAAGCATTGATTCCTCAATCAAGTTAAGCTTCAGAGATACAATATTTTCAAGGCCATGCATTTCTATTTGTTACTGATTAATAAAAAAAAAAAAAAAAAAAAAAAAAAAAAAAAAATTGGTATGAACGCTTTGTGCACAAACACTGGGCTCACTCACAGACCTTGTCAACTCTGAGAAGGATTCTCAAAGACAAATCATACAATTCTAAGGTGCCTATTTGTTGTGGACAAACAACTTAGAGGTTCACCTCCACAGATAAACTAGGTTCCTCGGTGGTCAATCACAATCAAAGGTAAAGGTAAGGTCCACAGACATTTCAGAGGGATTTTTTTTAATGGAGGTAGGCGGATATAAGACTAAAACTGTATTGAATACAGGGAGCCAGGATACCAGCATCTCTGACCTACTGGAATAAAGACATTACTGTACAGGGCAAAGGGGTCAAACTAACCACAGCCAACTCATTGCCACACACAAGCCCACATATACAACTGTTTACTTTGAGCTGGAAGTCAACGTTAATGGTTAACAATATGTACTTCAGTATGTGTTTTCAAGCAGCCAGGGTCAGGGCAGTCAGGGTCAGGGCTGGTAGAGTCAGGACAGGTAGGGTCAGGGCTGGTAGAGTCAGGACAGGTAGGGTCAGGACAGTCAGGGTCAGGGCTGGTAGAGTCAGGACAGGTAGGGTCAGGGCTGGTAGGGTCAGGGCAGATAGGGTCAGGACAGTCAGGGTCAGGGCTGGTAGAGTCAGGACAGGTAGGGTCAGGACAGTCAGGGTCAGGGCTGGTAGAGTCAGTACAGGTAGGGTCAGGACAGTCAGGGTCAGTCAGTGATTGCTACATGTCAGAATATTAGGTTGTGGAGAATCATGACATCCTAGCTGAACCTACCCATTGCTCCCAGCATGACTCTTATTAAGAGAGTTGGCAGTGAATATCCAGTTTTGACATAATACTTGGTGGAGAGCTGCACTCAGCTTGGAGACAACTTTTGAGCAAGAGCAAATATGAAGTGGATAAGAACATAAAGTGCATGTGTCATCAGCTTCAGTTGAAACAGTGTATGTTTGAGGTCTTGAGAAATTCTCAGGAGATCAGGTTTTGAGGCTGCTATCGAATGCCATAACCCAGTAGTTTCCTTGTGTCTTCGTGAGATCTAAACAGCCTGAGTTCACATGGAGTCAAAGTGGTGAATGTTTCACGACAGAACCTGACTTGCTCTTCTTAGACAGACTGAGTATATTGAGGAGATGATCTTCAAACACATCATCGCCGACCATAACGAGGTGTCAGAGAGAGAGCGAGCTGCATTACAGCCTGGTGTTAGTAGCTCAGCAGAGAAATAGCCTGAGTTAGCGGCACTCTTGGCTCATTATGCAGACGATGTAGACTTTACAGTTACGGCTACACATGAGATATAGCTGACAGTGACTCAGTCACTCGGCCTCACCGACCAATACCTCCCACACGTTACAAAGAAGTTAACACAATGCTTCAACAAGATGAGTGTCAGGATGAGTGTGCTTGTCATGAGCTATACTATAGAGGCAGACAATAGCTTAAGACTAAATGTAGAGACCTTGTATGGCCTCAAACACTCTTGCAGAGCCATAAGGAGACAGTGTTGAAGGTCAAGGTAGGAAAATGGCATTTCCTCCGGTCTAATGTATGTTCCCTTGGACACCACATCTCAGCTGAGGGCACAGATACAGAGCCAGGCTGCTGCAGTTAACCAGTGACCAAGGTTTCTCTCAGCTGACAGGTCTCCTCCGCAATGTCATCAAAGTACACAAACATCAACAGCTGCGAAATGCAAAGACCTGTTTTTATAGCATTTAGACTTCTGAATATATTGACATTTTATTGCAGTGACATGTCAACAGCCTGACTGTAGGTGATATCCTCTGCTGACTGTAAGGAGGAAAGAAACCTAGCACGCAGTATCTCAGCAGAAAAGTGACAGACATTTTATCAGCCTGAAACTGGAGCTGCTTGCTCTCAGATGAGCCATCTTAGAAATAATCCAGGGAATACCTTAACAGGCATAATAAGCAACAATCTCTAAACTTGGGCCATTTGAAAATCACTAGCTGCATTACATTTTGACATGTAGTATTGCCCTGGGCAAAGTAACACTGAGGGTGACACTGTCTCTTAGCAGCTGTTGGCGGAGGGGTGGTGGGGTGGGGCAGATGGGAATCAGCAGGAGTCTGATGGATGTGAATCCATCTCTAAGTCATCAGGAAGGGAGTAGCCACTGGTCCAAATGTAATGAGTGCAGGTATAATGTGTTGTGAGGTTCGACAGCACTTAATAGAGTGGCTGGGTAGAGTGCTGATGTCAGTGATTCACAGATGAACTGACACTCAGACTCAAGGCTTTCAGGCAGTTTTGGGATCAGAAGAAAAAAAAAAGTTGGGCAAACCTGTCACTTCTCTTTTCAGAGAGTGGCCCAGGAAGACTGATGGATTACTACACCATCCCATTAATTATGTGCATGCATATCAATCTCCATCCTCACTATAGTGAATACTGTTGTCACCATCAGGATCAAGGGTACTGCCCTTGAGGATTACCTGCTCTCACCACCGCGCTGTTTGATGTCTGTCTTTAATTATAACTTCTTTTGTTGTTGTTGTATTTGTCTGACACCAGTGGAATAGTAAATGAAACATAACTATCTGTGCAGGTGAATGTCAGTGTCTCTTTCTCAATGCTTTAAAGTGGAATCACATTACGATTTCATAGAACGGATGCAAAACCCAGTGAGACGGAGGTGTTGCTGGGTTGGAGCGAAGATGTGGAGCAGTGGGTTAAACAGTGCCAGAGATGTATAGTCACAATCAATCTTGCCACTCAGAAAACAAGTGATTTTCTGAGTGGCCTCTTGAAGTTCTTCACTGTGTTCAAAGCTGCGTCAGATGTAGGTGGCTACAGAACTTCCTAATGTCAACCCATGCATTCAGTATTTATAACCCAAAAACTCTGAGAGTAAGTTCATTCCGGGGTTGTTCAAGCTCCAGAAAAGCCTTGCAAGTGGTGTACAGCATGCTGAACACAAAACATTAGGTTTGAACATGACAATGACAAAGCACACTGTCCCACTGTGGAGGGATGCAGCTGGTCCAGCCATAACACGGGTTAGGAATAAAATCCAAGAAGCTTGGCATCCAGCATATTTCCAGGGTTGTTTCCAGGACAGCAGACACACAGATGGACTGGATAAAGTTTGTCATGCTAAGAAGGTCCAAAGAGTTAATCTCAGGGATTGTATCAATCCTCCTCTTGGTCCACAGAGAGGATCAGAAAGTGCTCCTTAATTACACCAGTCTCCTCTCCCTCCCAAGTTCCACCAGAGCACCCAGATGTAGATCCAGAGTATGTGGTGCTTGAAAAAATTTACATGTCAAGTCTAGCCCAGAGGAAAAAAGCTGTGCGAGGTGGACACTTTGATCATTTAGCCAGGACTTAAATGTGAAGTCCTGATGTACTCCATGTTCTGACTGAAGCATTATGACAACCTGTTGTGGATGAAATGACCACAAAATGATCAAGACACAGGGTTACCCTTTTCAATGCTCTCCACTTCTTCAGAAAGGCTGTGAATGTAAAAGTATGAGCTAAGTTACTTTAATTAGAGTTGTTGTCCTTGTAATTTTTGTTTCCGGTTGTTATCACATCAACAAAAACCTGAATCAAATCCCCACATGAAATGTTTCTTAATGAATATGCACACAAGAATTTTCTCACATATTTCATAGGGCAATTATCATTTTGTTCTCAAGTTGTGTTACATTTGCATCATGAGTGACAAACGTACTATTATCCTCTTGATAATGCTGCAGAGGAGTGGGCTGTGTGATGAGAGGTAGTGTCCCTCTTTTACCAGGCATTGTTTTGTTTCTTCTTCTACATAGTGAGTCTGTGCGTCACACAATTACACGACAAAAGATAAGCTCATGCCATTCATTAATGAGCAGAAAACACAAAACTTTGCATGAAAATATAGAATGAGGGAGATAACAGAGCGGCTGGAGTGTGAGCAGTGATTATTGATTCTGCAGTGGAAGTTGAGAGATTATAAACACAGCATCATCACCTTGGGCACAAATTAATAATTCCAGTTTCATTTGAATGAGAAGTCATGCACAACTCACTCAAAGTATCATCTGATGTCAATTACCAATCCACTCACTTAGGGGTGTGTGTGTGTGTGTGTGTGTGTGTGTGTGTGTGTGTGTGTGTGTGTGTGTGTGTGTGTGTACTTGTACTTGTACTTGTACTTGTACTTGTACTTGCCACATAGTAAGGACCAAAAAAAGTATTTTACTAACAGAGTGAGGACATTTTGGGAAAGTGAGGACATTTTGGCCGGTCCTCACTTTTTGAGACACCTTAAAATCACATTCTGAGGGTTAAGACTTGGTTTTAGAGTTATGGTTAGAATTAGGTTTAGGTTAAGGTCAGGGTCAGGGTCACGGTTAGGCACTCAGTTGTGATGGTTAAGGTTAGGGTAAGGGGCTAGGGAATGCATTATGTCAATGAGTGTCCTCACAAAGATAGAAGTACAAATGTGTGTGTGTGTGTGTGTGTGTGTGTGTGTGTGTGTGTGTGTGTGTGTGTGCACGCGCCTGAACTGACAATTATTAAAGCTTTCACAAAGTATCAATTACCACAGCAGCAGACTTTATGATATAAAAAGTTATACTGCCATTGCATTACATAGATTGAACTGCTTTCACCTCGCAGAGATGTGAACTGATGTATAAATGTATCTGCTTAAACAACCTATGAATATTTAAAATATTGTTGTGTATATAGGGTCATGGAATGAGACATATGGTTAAATTATGCATCCTTGAGTGGTGAGCTCATTAGCCCCCAGGAGGTCCCTCAAAAAAGACCACAGGCCTCCATCTAGGCTCTCCATTTAGAGACTATAGAAAGGAAATAGCTTTGGAAGCCATGCTAATAGTTCACAACCTGATGAAAGCAACCTGATAATGGCACAATAGTCACGTAGTGAAATCAAATTAGATACCTCCACCTCATATTGTTCTGTCCATTTCTAAATGCAGGCTAAGCATCCGTCTGTAAGTGATTCATAACAGCTCTTGATGAGTCAGCCCCTCAAAGACTGTGTGCAATAAAGACAGCTGAGGAGAATAAAAGCATTTGATCACGCATCAGTCCGGTGGCATGACAGTCTAATCCGATAACGGCTCCTCAAGGAGGTCACGCTGAAAACTTCAGGCTAGTCGGAGACAACACAGAGAAATTATGGACGGTTATTTCCCTCATTCGCCATCACTGTTATAGGGAGGCAGATGTGTAATTCCATAACTGGTAAGAAATTTCATTTCTAGTCACACACAGCATGACCCACCTTTGGGGGGCCCTGCTGACATGAACAATCTGTATGATGTAATAAGCAGCAAGAATCCACAAGTCTACCTCAATAAATACTCATTCCCGTTGTAGGTGATTGTGCTAGAACACTCCCACTGCCTCCTGTAGCTACTGCCAGGAGAGCCTGTGCGCTACCTCCTAACTGAAGGAGACTTGCAGAGGAGTAGAGTCCCTCTGGGAGCCCCATTACTCGTAACAATGCCACAACCCCTGCATCTCACTACTCAAGGGGTTGGATGCCTGGTGTGATATACACCTTCACATTAGCCCCTGACAAGAAAGGGTTGTTTTTGATGAAGTGCAGTGCTTTGGTGACAGCCTCCTCTCTCATGAAGAATATTTACACAGCCACAAGTGGAGAGCTGTAAATAAATCGCCTTGTGGTGAACCACAGTCACCAGACCTTTTCCTGCAGAGGAGGCAGAGATCAGGAGAGAGAGATCTTACTCTCCTCCATCTTACAATAATTGGAGCCATTGATCAATTACATTCAGTGTCCAGAATAAAAGAAAAAAAATGTTTAGCATATTTATGGCTCGCTCAGCTTGTTGCAGAGTCCATTTAACCATCATAAAACAATCACATGCTGGCCTGCCAAATGCTTTCCAAGTAAAGTTGCTGTGGCTGCTCAGTGTCTACAGCTTGTCAGATGTTGTATTCAACATGCTGTCAAGAAAAGTAATGGGAGGAGCTGATGAGTGTGATAAGTTACAGTTTCGAAAGAACAAGTACACTTTGCCACGAGCTGTGCCAGACCCTCGCTGACTTCTTGTTGCTTTCAGTGAAATGACAGATACAGAAGTCACTAAGGACTTAAAACTTGTTAAATACTGGTGTAAAGCTGCCACACTGGAAAGAGTATCATGCTCTACAAGAGTTATTCCCTTTCTACTTTGATGTTATTTCTTTTTTACATTCTAGACAGATCACGTCTTTTATTGGCTGTAGATTTCTTTCATGCTTTATTACCATAAGCTACAGCCATGTATGGTTGACTAAATTGACAATTTCAAAATCAAGGTCCATTTACTTGCTTGTGCCGGAGTTTTCCAGAAGGCCTAAAAGTGACCTACTGATGTGGTAGAAAGCTCAACAACAAGTGAGTACGTGAACCTTGAGTCCAGATAGTTCTGGCAACTGCTGCTGTTTCCAAAGAATGAACCGTCAGGTACAACAGATTTCTAGTATGATGAGTGTATAATGTGCCATATGCAGCAACATTTTGGGGGGCAGGTGCTCAAACAAAAAAGGGCATCTCTCTCATAATTATATATAAAAAAATAAAGTTATGCATATTATAAATATAGTTACTTACATATTTGTTAATTTCAATACCTGTACACATACAGATGTTTAATACTCTACAGATTTTGACAAAATTTTAAATTTACACAGAGATATATGATTACATAGACTATGAACCATGTAATGCATATTTTTTTTCTTGATTCAGCTGCCTGACAAAGGAACAAGTCTACTGACTAGCTTGCTTATCAGAATAATGGAGGGTTATTGTCTGAGTTAGGCTCAAGTGTGATCCCACCGTGATGTCACCAGTTGGTTTGTAAATGGCTGTTTTGAAGCCTCAAGTTTGAAATTAAACTAAAATTAGAGGAGACGGTGGAGCTGAAAATGACTGAGGGGACGGATCTGACCTACTCTGTACTCCATCCTGATTGTCAGGCATGCCCCCATGTTCGGTACAGTCTGTCAATCACATGGTAGCCCCGCCCTAATGCTTCACCTGCTTCATCATCTATTTTCCTCTAAATGGGATCATCATGAACAATGAACATCATGTTGTTGGCAAAATAAGATACAAATAAGATTTTTATTGGCAATCTCTGAAAAAAGTAGAGATGAAATTAATTCCTCTTGGTGACCTAGTGTCTTTGTCTTTCATAGTCCTAGAATTTTTCAATTTTGCAGTGACACAGTGTAATTAATATTGTATGACAGCAATTTGAATTCACCCACTCCCATGACTTTCCAATAAAATAAGCTTCATATTGCCAAAACTGTGAGGATTAAAAAACCAGGTGCTGGAGGCATCCGCAGTCGACTGCATTACGTCTGATCGCCACATTGAAAGTGTCTGTGCCAATGATACAATTTGAAAGCTCCTGGCTCAGTGTGATAAAATATGCAGTAGGCGCATGATACATTACAGTGAAAAGCCTAAGTCAGGTACCTTACTGTTGAGGTTTCCTAAACAATCCGAGCAGCCCTATCTTCTGTCCTGTTTGACCGACGTTTTTGAGCATTTGTGTAATCTGTGATTGGACTGATTTATTTATTATGGAACTGAAATTACGGTAGCTCAAAAGGGTCATTGACATATTTACTGGAGATTTGATAAGCAGAAGTTAGACAGTCAATAGCACAAAAATTAGCATGCCCTAAAACATGAGAGTGGGATGTGTGTGTGTGTGTGTGTGTGTGTGTGTGGCAGTGGATTTCTTATCATCTCTCACTAACTCTTAATTAATCAGACAACATATTTTCCTAGAAGGCTTTTTGTTTATTTGCTAGTTTTGCTGTAGGCCCTCTGTATCAGTGCAGTGATTTTAATAGACTACACTATCTCACTCATAAATCTTTAAAATAAAAACATGACCTGAATGGTGTTCATACGAGCAGATGATAAATGCACACTGTTACAAACAACCTCTCCTACTCCCCCAAAACATTCTCTGGTTATGAAAGTATCCAAACACAGCACTGCACTCAACTAAGGGAGCCTTTATTTTGGAAAGTTCAGATAAGAGCAGCGAGATAAACAGAAATTGACTGGTGACTGGGCTGGTGCAGTTTCAGATTTGATGAGAAACACGTTGTGTCTGTTATCGAGTTTGTACCCACCACAAAACAGGGGTCCAAGTTTGCTTCAACTCGACTGAGTTGTTCTGACAGTTTCACCCTCAAGCCTCAAGCACATTTTCTTGACAGGTGGTATTTGGTGATATCAAGAGGGAAAAATATATATTTCTTAGTGTACTAGCAAGGTTGCTGAGTTTTAGTGTCTACAGCTTATAAATTGAGGGGAATAATTACAAGCACCTGACATTAATGGTGATTCACTTTGCTTCTTCACCAGCAGCTATTTTTTTTCTCTCTCTCTTTCAGTGGTGCAATAAGTCGTTCCCCCTCCCTGTCAGGGCTGCGGCTGACAGGGGCACTTAGAGTGGTCACCCAGAAAGTACAATCTTAAATGAAACACTCTCCTCTGTCTGAAAAGTGTCTGCGGTTGTGTTGCGGCTTACTTAGCACACAGTGACGCTGTCTCCTGTGAAGCCGATCCTCCAAACACAAGGTCCTCAGTCCTTAATTAAACACAAAGTTACTTCTTGGTGTGGGGAAAGTAATGTACTGACAATCACACATTGTTTACTTCAATCAGGCAGGTTCACTTGCGCTACTGTGCACAGTGTAATTAAACTCTGCCCAGACTCATTGTAGAGTAGATTAGGACATCTGTTCATTACTTTTCATTCAGAAGTTACTGGTGGAGCAGGAACAGGAACACTGATTACTACAGAATACATAATCAATATATTATCATGAGCTTGGGAGGGAAAGTGCAACTGCGATTCATTCTCCCCCCAAAAGAATTCCAACATCTCCTCCTTCAGGAAAATAAAATAAAATGAGGAAATATGCTGTTTTATTTTGGGTAACTGAAAAAGAAGTGAATGTATTAATGTTCACAGTGTCATACTCCAACGGGATTATGCTGGGCTATGCATGTAACTGTGTATGTGGGCAATCATTTCATCAAATATCAGCTACACAAATCCATTGTCTCATGTCTCTTTGTGCCTCAGTTCATCTACTTTGCTTTCATGCAGAGCTTTTATCCCGTCTTTCTAATCCGACAGCATCGGATAGGGACAATCAGAATAATGAATACTGTGTACATAATACAAAATAAACTAACAGAATCTCTTTTACTTAAGATGCAAACTATTTTTTGGTGTCGTGAGTGTTGATGAAGTGTAAGAGAAGCTCTGTACAGCTGCTACACAAAAGGCAAAGCATAATTGAGGAATAATACCGTGATTATTCTATATATCTATTCTTAAGCCACCTGATAAACACATAGCAATAATCTGGTACTTTCCGGGTAGAGAGAGTGGGCTGTTGATGATGATGATGGGACCACATGGTGAGTGTGTCTTCATCTGGCCCAGCAGGGGTGCCACTGGTCGTCCTTCCCATTCTCTGAACCCCTTGTCAGAGCACCACTTATCTGTTCACCCAGAATAATGGCTGGCTTCTGCCTAGGTTCATCCTATTTGTCCCCTCGCGCTATCCTGCGGCATTCCTTTGTGAAGATGAAGGCAGACTCATACCTGTGCTATTTTCCAATGCTCAGGAGCATCTTATCGCATGCAGGCAAAATCCCTGGCCTAGGAAGGGAGCAGCTAGGCCAGTCTTGTTGTGAAGGGGCTGAGGGCTGTGGTAACCAGTAGCAGGGAGGCAGCCTTATCTCAGTGTGAGCAGCCATGGCACCCCTCCCTATCCGTCTAAACTCCACACAAGCCTCTCAGATTAACAACACAGGTCTCCTCCCTGCACCCCTCTACACATGCCCCTTATCCACCCTCCCCTCCATAGCTCCCCAGCGCCCTTGAGCAGCCATCATTACTGTGATTATTACTGTTTATCAGGCAGATGAATGCAGAACAAAGCATTGGCCTGTTTTGTTCAGGAGGAGCTTTGTTCTGGTTTTTTTGTGTTTGTTGGTTCACGGCTTTTTGAAAAAGCTTCTGTTGGACACAGAGAAGGAAGTGGGATACAACACAACAACCTTGATTTAGTACAGCTTACTGTTTTACCTTTATCCCTTCTGTGTGAGTCATCGCTATCCTAATGCCTCCTGCTCTGTGGTTTATCTTGTACTCCTCTGTAGATTGTCCCGGCATTACACACACACACACACACACACACACACACACACACACACACACACACACACACACACACACACACACACTGTACACTTCTAAATATTCTATTTTCTTTTAATGTTTGTGTTCACGTGCTTTACTGGTCTGTAACAAATTTTACAAGGACCCCGTTTGTTAAAAGCACCTTATAAGTATATTTGGATGGCCTTGAATTGACTTGATATATGCTTACAGCTCCCACAACACTGTACACACACTGGAGAAATCCATTTTTCATTTCTGAGAAATCTGATTTGGGTTTTCATTACTCAATTACTCTCCAGTGAAACTTAACCTAAGGGCAGTCTGTCATCAGAATCTCCTGGCTGCACGATCCACTCAGAGACATTGAATTTTCTTTGTCCCACGCACTAAAATACGCAATTATATATTTATTGCTGAGGAAGAAAATGCAATACCAAAGGTTATGATTTACATGTTATGTTGTGTGCCTACACACCTTCTTAGCAACAAACTTTGTAATCCACAAAAACCAGCCTCTTTTCCCTCTTTGTTCTTTCTTGCTGGCAAAAACACATTTTGAACTCGGGGCATCTAGCTCGAAATGTGAGCTCAAACCGGGGCATCTGTTGATTTGGGAAGACAAACAGGCAGGCATCTTAATTAAATTCAAAGTGGTTTATGCGAAGGCATTATTCAAATCATACTGACTGAGAAATTAAGTTGGAATGCGTTTGAAACGTGGAGTCAAATATACTGGAAGGGGAGGAAAATTGTTTAATTAAATCCCCATAGTCGTCATTAACATGCAAGCTTCTGGAGCCTGGGTCACAGATTACATGTGATGGACTAAAAAGCTGACGAGCACTTTTATTCAAAAGTTATTAACTTTTTAAGCACCCAATTACGTCTGCTGGATTGCAAGCACACAACTTATAATCTTCTAAGGCAACTTTGGCTTAGGATCATTGTCCCGCTGAAGTATGGCCAATTAAGCCCTGTTGAGGCTGACAGAGGAAACACAGAGCATGTAATATCAATATGATGCTATTTTTTTCCCCTCCAAAAGCTAGAGCATGACTGTGCGCACGGGGGAAGATATACCTTTCCTCTGTATTTAGACAATTAACATGCTCGGTAAAGTGGAAGAACGTCACGGTACTTTCAGGCAATTAGCAAAACTGATTATTCGGCTTTCCTGTCTGCTTCTTGTGAGGCACAATGCATGAAAGCACATCATGGTTGAAAGCTGTGGAGGTGATCTCGGCAGGCTGTCAGAGCTGTGCTATCATGACACAGAGTAACAGGAAAAGCCAGATTTAAATCAATACTGAATGTAAAAATATCATTACATATTATGAATATAATAAATATGTCATTGGATTCATTGTAAATCTGTTGATCCTATATGGTACATTTCATATAGCTACATAAATGCAGAGTAACAAAAGTCACCCCCAGTGTTATTGTTTTTTTTTTTTATTCACAGAGTATATTCTCTTGATATTGACACTAAAAAGGACTCTCAGGCTGCATAATGAACTTTTTAAAGAGGAATAATATGATAACCATATTTTTTGTCTCAGTTTTATTGTGTTGTAGGTGAATAATTCAATTTGCCTCTTATATTGTTTTTCATCATATCATCTTATTTCCATTATACTTATTTTTATTATTTTCTTACTGTTTGTATTTATTTTATTTTTATTTCTCTTGAACACATGTTTGCATTGTATGTATATGTGTACATTTTCAATAACGATTAAAATAAGCTTTATTTACCCAGTCCCTTTTAATGCAGTTGTATTTTTCTCTCCTTCACCCCTCTTTGGAAACAAACACACTGTGCTAAAGGAAGTAATTTTCAAAAACACAGACTTCACATCATTTCACTTCACAGCATTAACGTAGATGATAAGGGTTAAATTTCAGGGACACTATGAAAACTTTGTAATATCAGCATGATATGAGTTGATTCATGCAGTTATTTGTTTGCATGAGAAGTTCATTGGAATTCTGCGAGCCAGGTAGGAGAGGATGCTCATGGCATGAAATTGTCATTGCAGTGACTGTGGGGGACTTGAGGGACGTGGGTCAGTTGTCAACCAAATGACAGGGTAGTCCAATCCTTTGCTGCCTCCCAAGGCACATGTGTTGGTGCCACACACTTCCCTGCCAGGAGACAGTGTAGCACAGCCATCCTAAGCTGTTGAGACTTATGTTGGGATCTATTCAACAGCCTGTTGTGACATCTTTCTCAACTTTTTAACCCCGGTCGCCATTCCTTCCCTGTGAGAAGTCCAAAGCCTTTGACAGTGATCGCACTTTAAGATTGATAAAGACAGCTCTGCAGCTGGCTGAACACATGTGCACAGCACACAAGACAGACTGAGCCTGAATATACTTCAGAATGCATTTTTGTTAACCATTGAGATAAAAAATGAAGCACTGATCTAGAAAATGCTCCTACTGATTGTAGTCCACTTAAAATCACAGCCAGTGAAACACGAAAAAAAAGGAAGTGCGCTTATAAGAGTGAATATTTAACTTTCCTGACACATGCTGTTGATTTCACTCCCCCTGCTTTTCTGAGGGCCTCTTTCTGTTCCAGCCACACGGTCACATTTTGCAGCTAGGCAGAAGTAACAGTCCACGATTCATCAGCAAATGCCCTGATTGGCTGGGCACAGATGAACTCACAAGGTGGCCTGGGATCAGATTTGGCGGAAGGCCAAGTTAAACATGGATGCAGAACTGGTGATACCTGACCAGCAAAATATAACTACACTAAATTCAGGAGCTGCATGATCTATTTTTTATCACAAAGCGTGGATCATGATATACCTGAACGTGTCTATTCACAGTTTAAACTCACCCAGGTCTGTGCTGATCAGTGCACCTCTGTCGGCCATGACAGCAGCCACACTGCTGCTCCCTCCGCTAGTTGACTGCTAGCCGTTAGCCTGCACACCTGCCTAAAACTTTCCTGACCACCCAAATGACAAAGTCCTGGTCTTCAACACAACTGAAAACAAAACTTTGTGTCCTTAACTTTCAATTACCAACACAAATTTGTTTATGCTATCACAGGCATCTCAGCTGCCTGCCGACTATTAATTATCTGGTTTCGATGTAGAAATCAGAACAAATTCTTACTGGCTTGTAAAGCTGGGGGGCTGTGTTGTTGTGGGGGAGTTTCTATTTTACACCTCCAGGTTTATGAGAAACAGAAAAGAATTGGAAGCCATTTTTACGATGTGGGATCTTATTAAAGAAATTTAAAGGTGCTCTTCTCAACGAAAGCTTTGGTTAGTGTGGATGAACATGTTGTGTGGAATGAGCAAATGAAAAATATATCTGATTTAACTGTAGGGCACAAGTTTTGTGCAATTCTACTTTCTTCACCCCACAACTCACACTTCAGCGTTGATTTGAAGCAACACAGAGCGTTGGTTGGTGAAAAGATCCTGGGCCAAAAAGACACTTAAATCCCCCAATAAGCTACAGTAGCAACGAGGCCTGACAGCAAATCTGCGACTTTAAGCTGACGTGAAAGTGAATAGCTCTCACCCAAGTCCCCGGTTTGACAAAACTATATTTGCTTTTAATCTTCTTATTGAGTCCAATGCTGGCCTTTTAAAGACCAATGGAAAAAATGTAAATCACATACAAATGAGGAGTAATTCTGATTTCCTCAGTCCACATGTCCCTTAGTGACCATATCCAATTTTCAGACTTATATTATCAGGCTTGGTGAAGTGGTCAGCACACTAAAGACGCTAATATCTGCCAGACCAGCTGCTCTGCCAGGGCACAGAGAAAGCTCAATTCACACTCTGCTCTGTTACCCCATTTAAATGGACAGACTGGAGCTAATTTTAAATAAAGTCTAATTACGGACATGCTTTTGAAACGAAGAGAAACATAAGCTGGGCCGACCATCTAGTAGCAATTATTCTGTGGCATAATGCGCCTTAGAAAATGGAGTGAAATACATTAATCTTTCTTTTAACTTTCTTCGCACCGTGTGAAGTCAAAGTTCATGGGTCACATAATCATTGTTCCCCCTTTGAAATGTTCTCCTAGTACGTTGTGTGACTGTGAAACAGTGATTTCAAAGTGTGTGCATGTCTTCCATCATAAAGCACTGTCAGGGGATAAACCAACCTCCTGCCAAGTGCCCCCAAAATTAAATATTGAACCACTGAAATGGGAATAATTCAAATGTATATGATTTATATAATATAATCTGCTCAGTGAGTGGGAGTGGAGCACGGATGACTGATTAGGCTTTTATCTTCACTAGTTCCCACTGATTATACTCAATATGGCTGTACAGAGGATTTAAAGAGACCAGGGTGGAACAGTAACAATAGATGGAGTGTATGAAGCAGCAGCAGAGGAAAACAGAGTATTTTCGATTATATCTTGGCATTTGATTGAGAGTTTTCCAAACTCTTGTTTATTGAAATGTCCCGACCTTCAGCCGAGCGGTTGTTTCTCTGTAGCAGCTCACTGAAGCAGGATGTGGGGGTGGGACGGTTATCCTCTTCCTTCACACACTGAAATCCCTGCATCTCAAAGGCTTTTCAAACATTACAGGCGAGTGCAGAAAAGCTGTGCTGCCAAAAGTATTGACCACTGAAAACCATAAGATATAGGACCTGCCATATGATCCTTGCTCGGGAAGTGCTGTAATGTACTTACAGTAATGGTGTTATGTCTGTAGTTGAGGTGGTTATTAACCACAGGATCAGTCTTCCAGCGTGCTGACAGTCTGATCTTTGGAGCATGACATTATATTCTCATACAGCATCTTCGCCAAAAAATGGTCTCATTAACTTAGAGAATAAATAATGATACAATCTTGATATTAACATTTATTAAACTGACAGTACAAATGTGAAAATAAATGTGATATTATATGTATACTTTTTAGCAGAAAACATCAGTTATTGCATTCTTTAGTGCACCTACCATCAACTTTCAATTAAATTTTAAGTAAATATAGATGCTGGCTGTGTAGCTTTGAAGTGTTAAGTGCTGCCAGTCATGCAATGCTGAGGATGTGATGCCCACATAATGGTCGTTTTTGATTATATGTGATTTTGCTGCATAGCTGGTTGTTCCTGCCTTTGGTGTTGTGAAATGATTCCCACTGTGAGGACGACCAAGCTGGAGCTCTATGTATTGACGGGAAAAAAAAAAAAAAAATTGTGACCTCTGTCAAAAGGAAAGGTCAGAATCCCAAATGCTCTTTCCCAAAAGGCGTCCTGTCAGCTGCTATCACAAACAGTATTAACCCAGCTTGGTGGCACTCCTGCGGAAATCCCACCAGCAATTTTCACCATCTAAATGAACTGTCATTCTCTCGTCATAGTTAACTCTAACTGATTCTCAGCCACTAATCTCCTTAGCAGATATCCCAAAAGGACACAGAGATAAAAAATAAATAAAAAAAAAAGAGAGAGAAATCTCGAGGAATGATTCCATAACAAATTCACATTTAGTAATAATATTCATCATTCTGCACAGTATTTAATGGACATTTTGACATAATCTGCATTAACTGAGGATTTCAAATGTACGGCAGAGTTAAGTGGTGGACAGTGACTGCCATATTCCTTCGGTTTTCAACTGTCATTCAACTTTAATGCGTTGGTCCGCCCCACTGTGTAGCTTGTTACTAACTTGTTTAACAGTTTAAAATGTCCAATTACACAGTTGGGTGACCATTATGGCTACATAAGCAAGTGACATGACTGAGCCGGTGAAATGGGTTTTACTGTGTGAAATAATCTTAAATTCAAATAGTATTATGCAAATGATGATAAATATTAAGACAAAGAAAGCAATGCTGATTTGCTTGTGGCGCTGCCACAGTTGAGTTTTGCCTTCACTTTGCTAAAAACAGAATATATTAACTGTAAAGCATGTGAGATAAAATTCCACTGAGGAAGTAGGACATTCAGGCTGCAGCTGGGAACAAAATCTTTTTCCTTTTTTTTCCTTTTTTTTTACTTTTTAGCTGTCACAATCTTTCAAGTCCTTTGTCAAGCTTATTTTCATCGCCACATCTTGTCAACAGTCTATTCATCACAGTCCACACCTGTGCCATGTGTGACTGATGCGTGTGTTTGATGGCAGCCAACTGCAAAATACCTACATCAAAAGTGAGGGTGCTCGTCACAGATCGCCTTTACTATCCATCCTGTCAGTGTTTTGCCTGCACAAGCGGTTTTTCCCTTTCACACATGCATGAATCAGTCATATCACGGCAGCCTTTCTCTGCTGAGGGCTGTGTAAATAATAACCATTCGCACAGGTAAACAAGGCTCTGCACCCTGCACCAGCCGTATTATTTCTCCTGTAAACTGATTTTTTGGTTTTGCATCGCTACTGATGACTGTCTCCGGACTTCCAAGTTCCAGTCGGGCCTCCGTTGTATGTTTTTGAAGCATCATCATCTGCGTCCTGGGGGAAGCTGAAGTACAAAAAGTACACAAGTGTGCAGAAAATACAAGCTGTACATAAACATTTAAATGAGGAGTTTTCCTGCCATATCTTGCCAATGCAAAACAGTTGCTTAGAAACATAATTCACAGCAGATAAGGTTGCTGCCTCCTGCTATGTATTCAAGCTTTCCATTTTTTGACTCCATTTGAAAAGGTTCATTCTGAGCAAGTTCTTTAAAGCTCACAGTGCTTTATTCTGTGGTAGGCGGAGAGAGGTCAGTCTGTCTCCCTGCTCCCAACACCTGTAAAGAACGAATGAATACATTGAAAGCCTAAATTGTGCAGTTCATGCTATTCTGATATCTGGAGATGGTAACACCTGGTGAAGGTGCTGATAAGAAGCTGTTACAGGTGCAGAAAAGTGAGGTTTTAACCGCTCCACAGAACAAAATGATCTTAAAACATCTGGTAGATTGATTGGGGGTGCTGATCGATACAGGTCACACAATGATTGCTCTGCTGGATGCTGAGGATTTCAAAAGCCTCTTTCGGAACAAAACGTCAATGCCAGCCCAACTTGCAATGGCAGATGTTGCTACGAGATGTTTTCTTCCTGCTCTAATTACCTCACTCGCTTTGTAACGATTGTGAAAATGCAGCTTTTGTTAGTGTCATTTAAGACAAGTGGCACCTGAGACCTGTCGATATTGTTGCTATTCCTTGTCGTTGAGCTTTATAATCTATGATCACTTATTACCCTTTTAATTATAGCGTGTCATATTATTCCTTTTGTTATGCTTCACATGTACCTCTGGCCAAGGACAGAGAGAGGTGGATTTGTTTCTGCTGTGTTTGTGCCTCGCTGCAGCTTGTTTTGAGGCATCGTGACTCCTCTCACCTATCCTTGCATCAAATGACATTGGCGCTCAGACATTTTTGTCCATGTTCTATTAGTGAGTGATACAAGTGTTCCTCAATTAAGGATCTCATTAAAGACATTTAATAAGTCTGTCGCTCCCTGGGGGATATCAAGAAACTCATTAAATCCCAGGCTAGGATAAAGTCCCCAGCATCCACTGTCACATTACTGTGACTGTGTGTCTGACAGATCTAAAGGCTGTTTGTATATCAGGGGAGTGGCCAAATGAGGCAGCACAGACAAGACACGTGCTGTACTGTTGTAGCAATTAGTCTCTTCAATGCCGGATTTAATAGTGTGGATACAGACTTTGTGCGCGAAGCGTGGTCCGCTCACCCTCCTTGACCTTCTCCAACAGAGGCGCTTGACTAAAATAAATGATGAGCATCTGCTTTGGAGTCAGTGTAGGTGGCAGAGAGACACAAGCCCATCAGGCATCTTGGATCAGTGGCATATTTTACCCCAGAGCACAATACCCTCCAGACCCCTCAGCACCTACCCTGATCCAATGGATTGTAAAAGAAACTCACCACAAGAATTCTCACCTTGCTCAGACGATTCCTGTGCTACTGAAAATTATTTAGTGGCAGGTGAAGTAGGGCAAGGCCAAAACCTTGCTTTATTTATCTACACTATTTATGAAATCCCCTGTTCCTGCTAAACAAATAGACAAACCCTCAATTAGGATGGGAATACAGTAGGTTGACCTCCATGATATTTCCTTTCATAATCCCAGGTGAGGGTGTAATTTCTGTATTTACTCATGCACTAGACAATATTGCAGTGTTTATTTCCGAAAACATTATTTTTCTAAAATAAGACTGAAGGCCAGAGTATTGCACATCTGGGGATGTGTGAATTCATCCTGAAACAGGAGGTAATGTAGATAAGGAAACACTCTCTTACTTTATTTACCAGGGAGAACTGCTGATTATTCAGCCATCACCAACCCTACACAGTGAGAGCTGCTGTAAATATTTGTTAGTGTGTTAGAAATTGCAATGACATTTATTTCCTGTTGCTCAATAGAGAAATAAATGGATGGCTGCCAATTTCATCATCAAACATCTGCTTTTTCTCTGAATACTTCCCAGATTACATTTCATTTACTAATATAAATTGATAAGAAAAGATGGCTCTGGATTTCAATATTTTTTTTTCAAACCCATAATTTCAAATATGCATTTGAGTTTTCTTTTTATTTCTTGAGATGGACATTTTTTTAAGCATTGATGTGTTTTTTTTTTTTGTGACAATTGCTGCATGTAGGTTGAAATCACAATGGACAAATAAGAAAAACGTGTTTAAGACCTTCGAGTGCTCTAACAACACTGGCAGCACAGCCATAAAATGTGCAATTAAATTCCAGAGAGGACACTGTAGCCTGAAGCTTTTACCCTCAAAACATCAAGCGCATTTAGTCTTAACAAGACGAAAAGTCTTAAGCTAATAGAGGCTTCAGTGTTCATTACATCTGATTACATCCCACACCATATTTTATGAAAATGTCAGACGGCATAAACAACACGTTCATAATCTTGTTATTCTTACTGTCTTACTGTTTTAGGGTCATGGTAAACAGGTCATGGTATAACATGGAGGTGCTGCGCCCAAGCCTAATGAATGGAAACATACTTTTGGTGTGACAGTAAACTAAATAATCGACAAGGTTCATCCTCTAGGGACCAAGAATATCCATAACTAGTGTTCCAGCCTTTAGATATTTTGTGTACAAGGTCAGCAACTATTTGACTTGTGGGTGTTGCAAGAGGGAACTCGTGGTGCGTTTATGAGGATCAAACAAACTGAACCATCGTTCTTATCAGTGGTAAGTGAGACGATGTGTTGGTGTTTTCACATTTTAATTCAACTTTCTACACAGCCTATGCATGTAGCTATGCTACAGGATATGCGTCCGCCTCCTCAAAAATCCCAGCAGTTCTCATGTGGCAGAGACAGCCCACCACATGAGTACCACTGGAACTGTGATCAGCTGCTTGTGTCTGATGCTGCTGTAGACTGTTGATTGTGAAAACAACATAAACTAAGCTGAAGAAAGACTTGCTAGTCTCCACCGCAAAGCCTGGGCTCACTTTGATCACCGGTGCATGAGGCAGTGAATGAGGGGATGTAAACGCCGTGATTGCATGGGAGTGGTCTCCTATTCAGTAATGAGACAAGGCAAAACAGGTGCTACCTTGCTGTGACTCCAGTTCTCTGGACTATTCTACAGTATTTCACGATGAAGTGAAACAGTTAGGAAACATTAAATTAAAGCATAGTATGGCCTGATCATGTACTATGCATCATTAATAATAAGTATATTGATTCCATTCCGGCTCGGTTGCTTTTCCTTGGATTTCCAGGTCCGAATTATTTGACTTGATTGAGATTTTAGATCTGAATTGATGTTATTGAAGTAGAACTTGAGTACAGCTTAATTGATAACCCTGAAATAAATACCTATTAGAAATAAAGTTTTTGAAATTGCACAACTTTATTTATGAATTTCAAAAAAACTAAGTTATCAGTTGAGATTAAATGGAAATTTTTGGTCTTGAATTGCTGATATAATTTCAATTATTATAGCAATGAGACCTGCACACCACTTGTGCCACACAGTGCAGTATTTCAAATAAGAAATAACATTATCATTGGAGGATCTGTTTCTAACATTACACAGTTTAATATAAGAAAAAGCCAAAATATATTCATTCTAACAGACAAGCACATTACAATGGCCTCCTCGCTCCCGCTACGTCTGCCATGATGCATTTGCTTTGCACTGTTTGAGGAAGTTGAAATGCAAATATGAATCTAATATGCAACATCACAAAACACCTGCTTCAGAATTCACCTTTGGAAAATGTATTTCATGGCTTAGTTCAAGCCTACATTCAAAAGAACTCATGGACAGAGACTTTAAGCAATAGATAATGAGGATTAGACATATGTAATTATAATTGTAATTCCACAGTGAGTGAGCATATTCATGAATATCAAAATGCCTCAACAAAGCAGTTATTCAGTCAGGGCACTGGTACAGAGTAGCTATTGTGTGATTCTTGTGGCCTGTTTTAATCTGCAGTAAAAGAAGTTCACCAGTCTGACACAAACACAAGCCAAGATGTAGCAGGTGTTGCATACGATATGAAAACAACAATCAGATCCAACTACAGTTGGATGGCAAACAATTTAAAGAGGTTTGCTAGTTTCTCAAATCCTGGGCTGTTTTATATAATGTTAGCAAGCAGATCAAACATGTGTCAATGTGTAAAAATATGGCTGACGGTCTCCAGTCGTCAAGTTTCTAAATCCACTGATCTGTTTCTGCATGAGTGGAAAAAGTAGGTCATGCTTAACATTGTATCTACAACACATTGTTCATGTAGATGCTTGCAAGGTCAAAGGGCAGGGAGTTAGCGCTAAGTTCAAATTTAAAATTCAGAGCTGCTTTTAGCTGTCGTCAAAATAACTCCACATAATTTGCTTATTGGTCAACCCTCTGGCTGCAGGGCTCAGTGAATTCTCTGTGGATTTTGCAAATAAACTCTGTATCTAATTGTAGAAACTGAAGTCGTGATATTAGCTTTGCGAGGGCTGCTATTAGTCATTCCTTGTTTTGTAGCAACTGATGGTCTTTCAGGAGTTCACAATTCATAAATATACATTCGCGTTTCCTGAATGAATGTATGTGCTTGTAAAGACAAGAAAACAAAAAAAAGGCTGATTTCAACTGATGATGAAAATGTATTTTATATTTTTACTCTTGTCATTACTGTTTTTCAACTAAAAACACTGTATTATTAAGTTAGTAGTTCAAATCAAAGCTAGGTTAAATAAATGACCTAAATGTCAGAGGTGTACTGCATGTATTCACAATACCAGATCCACCCTTCCTGAGATCCCAGATGTGTACCCAAATCAAATTGTGTGCTGTCTGCCTTTGTCCAACCTGGGTATTAGTAAAAAGTAATTTCCCCTGCTCAGTCATGGCTCCACAGTGCCTGTGAGTTATATATATATATTTACTGCAGCTATCAAACTGTATCCAGACTTTTTCTACCAGATGACTGCAGACCATGACCTTAACTGAGGCAGTTACCAACAACAAGTTTAAGGAAATTTGTTATGAACAATATCTTAGTATTTCGCTTTGCATCAGCTTTTTTTTAATGATCTGTATATCAATTAGAAACCGTGCATAACAAATTTTTCACATTCACAGAATTAAGCAAAGTGCCTATTTACCGTATTTAAACTGTGCACTGCATGAATCAGAAACTGCTAATACAGCAGATTATATCTGAATGCAACTTTAGTTTCAACATATTTTTGCTTCCCCAAAGATATACAGTATTTCACGGACACATGATATGGACTCAAAATCAGACATAAATAAATTAAAATGTGATATCCTGGGGCTAAAAATGTGAGGTTGACTTTCCAGAATTGTACAAGTGACCACCATATATACGAAAAATGCTGGTGCAGTTCAGTTAAATATCCTATTTAAATGCATGGGCTGCAGTGGATGGAAATGGTATAGAGTTGAGTTGAGGTATGCAGAAATGAGAGGATCTTGGGTGAGCTGAGAATCTGAATAACTTCATGTTAGATAACTCAATTTTCTGTGACAATTGCTCCTCCTTTTGTCGCCTGTTAGTGGATTTCAAATGAAACAACTGCTCTGTCCTTTAATGCCAGTAAAGTTTGGGGTGGAACGATCTCTAACCATTTGTTATTACATATTATGAAGGCTTCTCCAGTAAAGAACACCTGAAAGACAGGAGGACGAGCAGTCACTTAAATAATAGATGTCTCCACTGCTGGGAAAGTTACCAACAACTGCTATTACACTACGACTTAATCAACTCCAGTCCAGTTCTTTGACACTGATACCTTGGTAGCCCTGGTATCACCCAATGGTGTATGAATAACATGCAAATTTCTTAAGTCATTTCTCTGCCCCTAACTCTGACTGAAACAGCATTACATGACACGAGATAAGCTTAAAATGTGTTGACATGAAACACTAAATGCTTTAAATATCCATCCATCCCACAACATCAGATAGACTTGGCTGAGTCTGTACAATCCTGTGGCTTTTTATCACATGGTTTGATGTTAAATAGCTACAGAGCTACATTAGAGAGCAGGTCAATAGCATTAAGATCGACTAATTAAACCAATAAAGTCTGGCTGACTTTTAGCACTAAGTGGTTCTCAGCTTGACTCCAGTTCAACACCTTAAAAATAAAAGATAAAAAGCACAAGCCAGGAAAAGCTGCATACAGTACAAGCGTGGCTTAACTTATAACTTCGATGATTCGGTCATTTCCATTTAGGTCTGACAGAAAGCTTTACCAGGGTTATGGCACTGGAACATCTGAGCGTAATGCAGCAATTATTTTGACTAATCAAAGTGTCATCTACAATAGAAAAAGAAAGGTCTGTTGTTAATATGGGTTCATCATCTATTGATGATGCCCCTAATGTAGAATAAGCAAATGAGGCTTTGGTGAAAGTTCAGTAAGGAAGACTCTTTTCTCCAGATTTATGCCTTTATTGCTCTATGATTGGATTTCTGCTGTTTCCTCCTGTTCTAATTTTCTCTGACACCTCTGCTTTCCCATCCTGTCACATTCCCTACATTCACATTTCCAGTGTCACCATTTCTGAGTAATGATCCTTCTACCTGCTGTTCTCTAACCAATCAGTCCTTGGACTTCTTTAGATTCTCTAAATTTCTTACCATATCTATTCTGTCATTCTGTCCTTCAGACTCACTGTTGTGAAACCCACCACCTCCCTATCATCACCAGGGTGTCCAGAATGTCCAGGATGTTCAGGGAGATTCTGCTAAAAGTTTACACCAACCATCTTCAGGCTTTACTCCATCACCACCAGCATCTAGACTCCAGAGGATTCTGTCCTGTATCGTCTTCCACGATACACTTTCAACTGATCATCCCTTACTGAAATTAAGCTTTGGCGAAAGTCCACGGAGGATGATCTGTTGCCTCACATGTTGCTTTCTATTCCTCTGTGGGTGGGTGACTGTGAGTTTCTGCTGCTCTAATACCCTCTGTCACTTTCTATGCTGTAAAATCCCTACATTCACAGGTTTGATGTCAGCATACTTGACCAGTGATCCTTCCGCCCACACTCTCTGAGCTGATCAGTCTGCGGTTGCTTTCAGGGAGTCTCAGCTGAAGGTTTCCTCAGTCCACCTGCTAGCTCTGCTCCACCACCACCACCACAATCTAGACTCTGTTGGATCTTGTCCTATCTCCATCTTAATTGGGCCTTGCACCTAATGAAGACACTTATTATTATCGGATTCTAATCACCAAAAACTTTCCTCTGTTTCTTCAATAAACACTGTCATGCACTTCCAATTGCTCTGTTCTTATTGAAATACCCAATAGACATTGAAATAGAGGCAAAGAATAAAACAACATGGATACATGTTGTACAAATCTTTAATATATCCAGTTACTAACACCTAGTATTTGGGAGTAGAAACTACTGTAATAATGCTTGAGGCGAGACTGACAGACATGACATGCAGATTCTGAAAAAGGTGCAAAGCACTACTCATTGTGCGCAAACGAGAACAGCAAACTGTGCTGCCCAACATGTGGCAGAGTAAAACAAACTCAGTGTGAGGGTCTATATGCCCTCACACTGGCCTGCTTAATGGTGAAGCAGCCACCCACTGTGACAGACTCAGCTATAACACATTGTGTCACACTGGGCTGTAAAGAGGTGTTTGTCGCCAGTGTTTGGAAGGCGACTTCTGAAATGTAAAAGGTTACAGATTGCTAGTTAGCTTGTTTAAAGTGGAATAAGTAATCTAACTATTTAATTACTTTATCATCAAAGTAATGTAACGTCTTACATTTGATTACTCTTTGATTATTTTTCTAACAAATGGGCAATAAAGCTGAAAAGTCCTAAAAGCATACATTTTAAAGCACTCATCGCTGACCACCAACCATCAGAACTAATGACAAGTACGTATGGCAGATCATGAACATCAAACTCTGACTGCAGGAAAGGAAAAATGTAACCATAACCTCAAACCTACAGTCTACAGTCAGGCCAGCGCCACGCTGAGTGGTCATAGAGCTGTTTGACACTGGTTCCTGATTGACTCTCTTTCAGTACATCTGGTTTATTTGCAAAAGATTCTGAGGATTTTAACGAAAAGAAAATGACAGTTGATGCCATGAAAATAAAGGTTTGATTCCTGGCTTGAACTAGCATATAAGTAGTGTGAAGCAGGGAGTGTGTGTCCTTGTACACTGCGTAAATGCATGTTGGACTGGTGTGTTCTCTGTGTTTGTCTAAGTTTGTGTGTGTGTGTATGTGTGGGCTTGATTCATGGAGTCCAAAAACCAAAACCTGTGGCATCTGAGAAGCTTGGAGGAGACCAAAATGCTGGACCGCACAAGTTTAAATGGCTGCTCGAACGTTAAGACTTGGTTTCAGGGTTGAGGTTAGACACTCAGGTGTGATGGTTACAGGTTGTTGCGAGGGACAAGGGAATGTATTATATCAGAGATGGGAACTCCTGAAGATAAGTGTACAAGGATGTGTGTGTGTGTGTGTGTTTGTCTTTGTGTGTGTGTCTATAAAACTGGGTGTGGATGTTACAGTACCATTCTGTTTGAGCAGCTAAGTGTCCACACACCAAACATCAGTCATGCTGTATGTTGGTACAGTACTGTAGGACCTGTTCCGTGTGTTCACAACTCATTCTGCTTAGTTATAAAGTCAACAGGCTCCATCTATGATTAAAAAGATGATTCACAGAAGAACTAGAGAGCAATGCAGTGTTGTACTTGACAAAAAGCCTTGAGGTTCTCATCTGAATCTTTTAAGTATTTCCTCATTTCTTCATAAATTGTGCTGTTAGATTATCTCATTTTAGCATCATCAAATACAAAAAAAAAAACTGAACTAATCTGACTCATCAGACGAGTTGTCATCTTTTATCTCGGTTGGACTGAGTCGTTCTCGCTCAGCAGCTTCTTGCTGGAGGCCTCTCCTCATGTCCTCTGTCTCCTCAGGGCTAGGCCAGCATAAGCAGAAGTACGGCAGGGTTGTGGTCGCCATGTTTGCTTTATGGCTGGCTAACACTGATCCAAAGTGACTTCCTATGGCCTCAATGGTAGCAGTGATGATGTGTGCAGTGTAAACCAAATAAGGAAGCTTCTCAGAAATCCTTGCCTTGAAATCCTAGGTAACGCTTGCTCTCATCCTGGTGGTCGACGGCAACAGCTGGCTGCACAGCGGCAGCATACTCTTGCAGGAAAGCCAACTCTTGTGTGTGAAACCTTGAAACTTCGAGCTTGTAACAGATCTCCCTCATCTTGTCTTCTTGTGATCTACGAGTTTTTTGATAGCCCTGAATTCAGAGCTCCATCCTGTGACTGATGGGACAACCAAGTGCATGTTGTCAATCTATCTGATCTCTTCTGAAGATCTGCATGCTTTATTCCAGCATTCAACCGTGACACTTCTGAACAGCTAATGTGATGGCCCATTTGATGCCGCTTTGTTTATTTCATTCACATTTAATGTATGAGCAGAACAGCGTTGATGTAGTGGGATAAAAAACTGCCCCTCAGCTCTCTCTTCCTGAAGAAGGCCACTGACATCCAAAAATCTTGCTCCGCCATGTGATCATCTGACTCCGCTGTCTGTCACTGTGGAGCTCATTTTATTTTGTATCTTGTACTCAGCATGGATTTCATTTAGATTTGCCGCCACTGCGTCATAGATGTGTCGACCCTTGAGGTTTTTCAATGCAGTGAAAAGTCATTCAAAACACAGTGTGGTTTTGTGCAGACCAAACGTCAGCTATGATGCAGACACTGTGCACCTTAACAAGCTTGGAGGTTATAGATTTCGTACTCGCAGCTAACTCTCTATCAGTGTTCTGCCTCACAGTTTTCCCACACATGACCTTCTTCTGTCCACTGATTCAGTTCTCGGAGCGATGGCTGCTCCGCCAGTGAAAAGCATTGTATGATATCAACCACAAACTTGAATAACAGTCTGTTTACACTTTGATGTGCCAGACTGACCCCTGCCTCTATCCTTGCTTGCTTCAAACTGGGTTGTGAAGACACTTGTGTTGAAGAGCTCTCAGATTCATGAGTATTCCATCGCCTCTGATTGACTTGATGTTATGTCTTCAGTCCTTGGATAGTTTTTCTTTTAGCAAAACCACCTAATTCAATAATTAACCACTTAACTATTTACCATTAAAATACACAACCATATTCTAGTTGTTCTTTATAAACCTCCAAATCATGGTCACTGACGAGGCCGCAAGATCAAAATGAAAAGAAAGAAATTGTACACTATTCTTTCTCCTACTGTCTTTGAAAGGGGGAAATAAATGTACTACACAATATTGATTTCTCACTAATAAACACTGTAGGATCAAGAACAGTCAAACACACAAGGGCCACACAAAGACCAGACAACACCTTTGTGTGCCTGACAGAAAACACAGTATGCATAGTCCGGACCGTTTATTTAGTCTGTTTGTGCCCTGTAGGAACAACTTAATGACCTCTCCAAGTTAACATTTAATGAAAGCACGATGCTGAATTAAGCTTTTGAGTGTCATTAGATCTCACATAGATTACCTCCATCACTATTCCAGGAGGTCTAACGTTACCTAAGATTTTCTGTCAAAAGGCTCATAAATGTGGCTCATAAGGCTTTTGTTAGCTAGCTAGCAATTAATTTGTCATGAATGGAGATTAAACATAAATTAGTTGCCCACTGGATGGAAACTGAGCAGAATACAGGGCTAAATTATGTGGGTTGCATTCGGGTGGTTGATCAATGTGTATTTTTGCAGATTGGCTGTCATAATGGGTTGGGTAGGTGCAGGTATTAAAAACCTTGATCTGCACATCACTAGCATTTACTTAAACTTACCTGTAGATATTTCCTCAGGTTTGATATCAAGTGTTCTTTCTCAGTGTTGGCATAAAAAAGCTTTAGACTGTACAGTGATGTCAGAGCCCCTTTCTGATTTCAGAAGGAAATATAGTTTATCATCAAGCACTAAAGACATTCTTGTCCAATGACATGGCCAACTGCCTTGGCATGTTGACTGGTCACAAGCTCAAATCTTGGTCAGGTTGGAATCAGGTTGGACCATCCGAAAACAATCTTACACAGAAAGAGATCAGAACGTCGACTCTACAGAATCAGCACAGATCTTAGCATGAGAAACCTTTGTAAGCGTAAAAGACTCGCTCAAGTCAAGTAAACTGCCCCCCAAAGAGAAGATGATCAGTCCACAGGGAATTTTTGAAAGGATAAATTGGAGGCAAGAGTATGAAGCACTGGTAACTATTAACTGGCTCAAGCTCACCAGCAATGCTCAGCACCATTTTCCAAAAACCTCACTTTTGTAGTCACCTCAGTTTTACCTGGACTCCAGCCCTTCTCTTGCTTCAGCCTCTGCGTCACCTTGGTGGTGAATGCCAGCGTTGGGATTAGTGGGGTTTGGCACAAACAGGGTAAACAGGGATAAAAAAAAGAAAAAAAAAATCTAATGGATTTGGACCAATGTCATTCACCATAGAAGTGTGTGGTGATCACACACCGGAGCAGCAACAAAATGCTGGATAAACAGAGATAGTAGAGGATGACGGGTGACAGGGCGGATGAAACGAGACTGTCAGGCAGCTACAAAGCCAAACAGGCGCTATTAGGCCATGTCATGTAGTTAGCAAGATCTTAAAAACATAGTCGCAAACTTGGGCTGAGAAACAAGTGATTTGTTGGTTGGAAATGCAGATTGAGATGTAGAACCAAACATTTAGAGGAGATGTCTCATGCTATTTTCTTCCTACTTCACAGAAATAAACACAGATATTTAATCCTATTTCATTTTATTGAAGTAACAGCCTTTTGGAGGATTGTGCAGCCTTGGTAGAGTTATGGTTTATTTTTGCTTGTTTGGCTTGTGTTACTAGATTTGTTTCCTTTCTCGTGTGAGGACAAGTATCAGTGCACATTATCCCACCTATGTGTTACAGGTCTTTTTGTTCAGGCACCATTGGGCTCAAAGGAGCAGTCAGTTGCTCTCGCTCATTTAATTACGGCCATGTGATGTACGGGCTGAGAACTCTACCTCGCCTGGCTTCCCTAATCTGATGGCAAATAAGGGTGACATCCATCTCACCATGTCAGAAATAGTAATGGCCACACTTTCTCTTCTCTCTTTGGTCTACACTGATGCAAGACAGCCATTCAGCCTCCACTCCCCTCTCATCCTTTCTTTGCTCTTACCATTCATCACAGGAAGTCCCAACAGATGAGATCATTTAACAGTGGGCATGAATGGTGATGTGCACTCCCTCCTTCTGTTAAAGAAGAGCCTCTGTGATTCGGAGTTCAGAGCCTGGTTTCAAAGGAATTTGTCACCGGGACGGACGTTTTAATTGGACCATTAACTTTTGGAAAGTCTCTTTCAGATACCTTGATGAGTTGGTTTTTCTCCCTATCCAAAACTCAAGCTCGGTCCTTAACACACACCTCAGACAACTTCTTCATAGACACTATTTCCACCTCTCACTGTCTGAGACTTTTTCTCCAAAGTGTATTACATGCTGCCCCTGTTTCAGCCCTCGTGGCTCAATAAAAGAGGAAAACATTGTTTTATTGTTTTGTTGATTATTGTGAGAGGTGGAAAGAGACTACTTTTCTTAAAATTTTTGATCCCATCTTATGGTCTCATACCTTTATGAAAGTCTGCGTGAAGCATATACAGAGGAGACCAAAAACATATCGACACCGTCACCATCCAATAGTCATTCATCCATCCATTATCTATATCTGTAAAGGGTCGTGGGGGGGTTGGAGCCAATCCCAGTTGACACTGAGTGAGGGTGGGCAATTTAGAGCTCTCAATTAACCTAACGTGCTTGTCTTTGGGCTGTGGGAGGAAGCCGCAGTATCTGGAGGGAACCCACGAGGAGAACATGCAAACTCCACACGAACCCAGAACCTTCTTGCTGTGAGGCGACAGTGCTAATCCAATAGTCATCATAGCACCACAATGCAAATTTTATGCCAAACCATATACAGATAAGGTGTTAGTAAACTCTTTGCGCATTGTATGATCACCATCATTCTGAGCACACTGGAGCACTTTTATTTCTCTCTGTGTTTGCAGTGTTACTCACAAATGCATCGATTGCAAATCAGTCTAAGCAAATACAAAACAGAACCCAAATTATGCTCTTGGACTGCACTACAACAAGCAATAAAAACAAGGGAAGGGCGTAGCAGAGAGAGTGCCAATTCTCAAAACCTATCGAAAATAACTTGCTGCCAGACGGATGAGGTGGGAATGAAAATAGAAGCATACAATAGAGGGAAGACTTTCTTTTCATTCTTTTGCCTGTGATCAGTAATCACTGAGGCAGACAGAGGAGAGTAATCTCAGAGAGGGTTCAACAATTCTGCCCATCCTGAGATTACATTATTTTCCCAAATTGCAAGTGAAGCCTCTCAATCCACCAGCCAATGAATCACCAGTGTAGGCAGGGAGGAGAGAACAGCATGCTGTCTCATCTGAGGCAAGGCGTGTGTGAGGCATCCCATTAAGGAAAGAAAACAACTGGGAATACTCTGTGTGGAACATAATGGCAAAGCAGTGCGAGTGCAGTAGCAAATTAGTTCAGAGAAACCAATTGAGTTTCTGGGGAGGAATTCTCATCTCTTTGAAATAAATACCTGATGTGAAGGACCTCAAAAATATACATCTCATAAATAATTATTACTGTGGAAAATTACAACAAACTGAACTGTGATTACAAACCTTTAGGTCAATTGGTATAAGTATTTTTGCAATTTGCGGAAATACATAAAAATGTAAATAAATACAGAACTCAGATTTGGTGTGGCTGTCTTGAAAGCCCCCCCCCCCAAAGCATCTCTCCTCTGTGCAGACCTTTAACCAGGACCTTTCACAGCTCTCAGACTGGGAGTGGTCTCAGGACATTTGACCCAGACCCTCCTGCAGATTCACCATCACACACAGCCCATGTCCCACTTTACAGAAATCATGCAGTAAGCTGAGGTGAAATTGACTATGATAATTTGTACAACCATACCATGTTGCCTGAAGCCTTTCTGTGTGGAGTTGGCATGTTCTCCGTGAACCTGCACGGGTTCCCTCCTGGTACTCTGGCTTCCTCCCACATGAAAGTTAATAGGACCTTGCCCTCGAACAATGTCAGCTGTGATGCCCCCCCACGCCCCCTCCCACACACACACACACACCCCGTGACCCTGTACAGATAAGCGGTATAGATAATGGACGGATGTGCAATGTTTTAGTCTGATTGTTTCTTACACTATTCAATGTGTTGTGAAGAAACACTGTATGACAAACACCTCATATTACAATCCACCACTATAACAACAAAGCAGCTACGGTCTAAAGAAGAACTCTATAAAGTTAATACAGATAATTAAAGCTTTCAAAACACAGCACCAGACATATTTGAATTTTAGTGGATTTTTCTTCCTTTCATTAGACCTTTCTGTAATGAAATTCTAATTCTAAGCTAATCACCCAGATTTGTGTTTATACCAGACTTACTGTACCGGGAGCTTCGGTCTTGAGCCCACTCTGCTGCTCTGCTCCTCTCGCACAACTACTTTAAGCAATTTGGATTTTTACCTCTTTTTTCTGTGCTTTTCAGCCAGATCTTATTCATGTAAAATGAGTCAGCAACAGTCCACTGCTGCCTTGGTGGTTGAATGCTGATAAAGACACTAACACATAAACTGTGTGGTATGCTGTGGGCAGAGCTGCTGGATTGAACAGAGCATAGTTTGCTGCAGAGGGAGACAGACGTGAGGGAGATGACGCACACCCTGCTCCACTGGGCTGATCACCACAACACCACCACATCTATCGCTCTCCTTGCTCATCTCTGTGTCTCTTTCTGATGTTTTGGTTTTTTTTTTTCTTTTTTCACAGTGAGCCACCAGCCCAATTTGTGTAGCGGCCCACCAGGAAAATTCCCAGTTCTCCCAGTGGCCTCTCTCTCATTGTCTCAGACTTATCAGATAAGCTCAGCTGTACAGTAGCTTAACTTTCCAAGTAGTGAAGACTCTCCTTGGAACGATTTAGTTCAACATCCATCAGCCTCTGGCGTCCTCATCTTTAGGTATATTTTCTCAGCCTAGACTCCCTCAGACTAATCTGAATAGTGAATTTTAAGTCTTGTGAATGTTGTGCAAATGTTTGACTCGTTCATAAAGAACTATGAAGACAAATGTGTTACCAAAAGATAAGTCTGGTGTTGTTCAATATTTTTGTTAATGCCAACAAATTCCAAATCAACAATGAATTGATCTCATTAATGAGTACTGCCTGTGTAGTCAAAGCCTGATATACTGTGACTTATTCCTCTGTGTAATAGAGCTTCGATGTTGTCCAAAACTATTAAAAACACATCATTGAACCACCACATTGCACTGGGTGACGTGTTCCTCCATTAGCATTCCCTTCATTGAACACTGAGATGCTGCCATACACACAAGTGCAGAAAATAATCTAAAAAAAAAAGAGAACTAAAACTACAGCATCCAGCTGTTTTAGGAAATAACTGGGCCTTTATGACAAATGAAAGCATTTAATTATAGTTTTTGTCCTCTTTTATGTCTTCAGTCGGAACAAATGGTTTTGGGGCTGAGTGCCACAGACTAAGAGGGAACGTCACAAAGTTTTGTGAGACACACTAACGCATTGTTGGTTTGGGTCTTTCAATGGGATTTGTCGACAGCAACAAAAAATAAAGAATATTATCAACCTTATCCTTCCAGCCAGAACTGGATGTCACCACAGAGGATAGTAGGGTACATTAGCAAGTAGGCCAGTGGTAAATTGGTGTGTTAGTAGTGCAAATTCTCAGCTCTGTCCTATTCAACTGATTCACACCGTTATATCGGTTCAATTTTCACATTTTAGGACAACACTGTTACCGCTGATTAGGTTTCATGACATATTATATGCACAAGTGAGCACGATGACAAACCACAGGGAGAATACGAGGATGATCTGTGTTTTCGATATTGAGAAGGGTGACTGATTTGGTTTGTATATTTGAGACAGTGTCTAATCGATGTTACAACAGTTCATGAACACATACACAATGCAATACAATACAGTGATACAAAACCATATCTGTGTAACCCGGTATCTAATGCTTTATCTGATAATTAGAAATATAACTGAAACTTCAAGGAATCCATTTCAGTTTAGTTCCTCCGAGGACGACAAGCTTAAACCAGCATGTTCGTTTGGCAAATCAATGAGTCTGAACCACCAAGGAAAAGTATCTACAGTACTATTGATTCTGAAATTCTGTGGCACCTTTCACAATCTCTAGGGAGACCCTTAAGCACATCCCACCTTTAGACCTGTGAAAGGCATTCTGAGATGCCAATGACAACACACCCCATCCAACAGTTTCTCGTGGAACTGGAGCCTTTTTATTCACAAATCATTGTGGTAATTAACTCAAATCAGGTTTCACAGCCATAAATTGTGAAGCAATTAATATCCAAACTGATTGGACCAACACGAGTCATGCTGTAAAACCTTAGTGGACAAAAGATGTATTTGCATAATTAACTTTATATGTTTATGTCTTCACTCTGTTTCAAATACACACTATATACGTACATGTGTGCCATGTACAGAGGTACAGTACAAACCCCTCTGTCTCACAATTCTACAGAAAGAAAAATGTTAAACAAACAGTGAGTGCAGTGCATCTAGAACCTTGGGCTATTTTCATAAATAAAGTGCAATTTTAATATGTTTGCCATTCTCTGTGTTCATTATTGGTGTTTCTTAGGAATATGAAAATGACTAGCCTAATTCACTAGAACATTACCGCAGGCAAAACTGTGGGAAAATAAGCAAACATATTACCTAGACTTGATAACACCAATTAACATTTTGCAAAGATTATAGTCCCTGGGTGGAGGCACGTTTGAGATTTTTTTGGTGACATACAGTGAGAATAAGTGTTTTGAGATTTTGAACTGTGCCATTTAAATGGACTGTAAATGATTCTATCATGAATCATATAGAGGCTGTTTTTGGAGAACCCACTCAATCATATAAACGTGTTTACTGGCTCATAATAACAATGGAGAAAAAAAATCCATAAAAAAACTCTATTAAGTGATATTTTTGAAATGAAACTGAAATGACCTCTGCAAATGTAGCTTTTAGCAATATTCACTTTCTGTACGGCAGATAAAACCATGGTCAACCACTTGCAGAACCCCAGCTTAGAGTAAAGAAATGAGGGATAGCATTACAATCAGCGCTGACTGTCGTCTTACTTAAATGTGTCTCCTGCTGCTGCTCCATTTAACTTTGTTTAAAGGGTGCTGTTGCTGATGGATGGTGCTGAGATGTTTCAGATGTGAGTTTTACAGTCTGGTTTCAGGAAAGGTTTTGGTTAGTGTTGATCAGCATTGATTTAGACTAATTTCAGCCATTCATCACTGCCTCAGGTTTGACTGCTGTGGCTACAATAAGTTTACGCTGTTAGTGAAAGCAAGGAGCGAACAAACAGCAAGTCAGCGTCATTCGTGAAATTTGGAAATAATTATTTTATATCATTAACATCTGGAAGTCTGATCTCAAATAACTTATCTTTATCCTTTACACTACTGAACTATTTATATAAATTCATAGTCATAATGTGTTACTTTTACATTACTTATATGAATTGTAACGATAATTATAATATAGTTTTTACATTGATATTCAAAATGTACCTGATAAATTCAACAGTTTGGCTGAACTAATAAGTCTGAAGAGCATTGTGCAGATTGTCAATACAAACTGACCTGAGCTCCTCTCCCTGGCCGTGTCTGCAGCAGGTATAGACATCTGAACAAATGGGCATTACAATGACCTTCATTGTAATTGGAGTTGAACATCAAGTAAATGGTCTGAAAAGTTGGTGGTGATCCTGTCTTAATGCACAACTGACCACAATAAGTCATGCTGATTGCGTTTTAATGCTGTGTGGAAAACACAACAACGGTAATGGTCCGGTGTTGGCACAGTGTGCTGAAGGTTGACAGAGACTTATCTCACCCACTGTGGAGACAAGTCAATCAGTGCAAGGGCTCGTGCCAAATTCTTGTTGTCACTTTGTGTCTCTGCTGGAAGGGTCACACTCCTCGTGCTCTCCACTAACACATCCTATTCCTCACATCCCCTAATACCTCACACCTCGACCACGTTCCCTGATCAGCACCTGTGGCTCATCTACTGCATAGGCTGCACAACGGCAGCTGCCTCATATTGCTGCACCAGACTTTGTATTTAAGGTGTAGGTTAGAATAATGGGATATGATCTCTGCTGCCCTGTTGCAAAATTACCTTAATAGATCCATCAGGGATTGATGGGGTTGTTGATCAATACCAATGACTCACTGATGATCGCTTTGGCAGCTTCTCAGACTGCTGGCTTTCAAAACTCATTTTCCACCTCATATTCTGTAATAGAGGAAACCTGCCTATCGAAATCTCAAGACACTGTAATCAGAGGCTTATGTAAGATGAGGTAAATTCTTTGATGTAGCAAATGTTTGCTGTTACAAATAAATCAGGTACATGGATTTCTTTATGTCCCTTTTAAACGAACTGCTCCCACAGAAAACTTAAATGGGTTTTAGCGTTTGTACTTTGTGGAATTATGCCCTGTACTGCCATCCAGCAAGTTTTGTATTTGTTCATGTCAACTTTTCCAACCACTGAGGTCAAAGTCCTTATGTGCTTTTCAGCTTGCAGAGGTGAATTTACCAGAGGCGACATAAGGTCACCAAAACCTTGGTCACTCCTGAGCAGAGAATGATGACGCTTTCTTTACTGCAGCTCTCCATGGGTAGGGCTGCACAAATCATCAGTCACATAGGTGCAAAGGGGTAAGAGTGGGCACTTCCAGACCAGGATTGAGAGCTGAATGATGGGTTATTGCTGTAAAGCTCTGCTGCTGAGACTAGCCATCTATTAATGTCAGTCCTACCAACTTAGTCCTGGGTCTGGGGTCTGGGCAACATTGCCATGGAGCATTTGATTTCACAGCACATTTAATGCTTGGATCTAACATATGAACTGCATTGCAGCTTCTCTTACATTTGCAATTTAAAAGTGTAGCATCTTGTCATTATACTGAGAAAGAGAGAGAGAGAATAATGGAGAGGCAAGCCTTTATTGCTAGACCCAAAAGTGGTACCGCCCTCAGCAATTTTAAATGTCAATAACTCTTTCTGCCCGTTTTTGTGCTTGAATCATGCTGATTGCACCCGATGAAAATTGATGTGATTTTCTATGTAAGATTCACTATGTGTGATGACTGCATGTGCTGAAAAGTGAATATGAAGTTGAATCAGGCTTTACTGAATTGATAGCACATGACACGTCCTTGTCTGGCTGCTTCATATATCACAGAGTCTTGATTCCTCCTCTGTGCTGTATCTGGGGCAGTAGAGTATACTGAACATTACATCGAGCCTTTTGGAGCAGCAATTTATAGGAGAGCTATTTCAAATGTAGCCATATTTAGTGACTGTAATATTGTAAATAATACTCTAATGTAATGATGTAATACACTTGAAATAATGTGCACAAAATAATATATCATGTTTCAGTTTTTACATTTATCACAGTATCTCAGAGCCATGGTTTTTGTTTTGTCATAAATTTCACTAACTACTCCCTTTGTTCTTATTGATTCTTTTGAAGTGTCTTGTTTTTTTTCTGCTTTGAATACAAATACACAAAAAATAAATGTTTTTGTACCAAGAATTATGTAAGACAGGCAGTGGAAGCAATGGACAGGAAAGTGAAGCAGTGGAGGCCAGGGTAGCAGATTAGCATCAAGTTAATTTTTTCAAGGTCCCATATTATATAAAGTGAGATGTCAGTGTCTTTTTTTAATTTATTGTAAAGCAGGTCTAGGTTCTGTATTAGTACTGTGAAAGTATCAAAGCCTCACAGAGAAATGCACACAGCCTGTATTCAGAAACTGAGCCTTAAAACAAGCCATCCAGGACTTCTGTAACTTTGTGATGTCACATCAAGGAAGTCACTTCCCTCAGCCACGTCTCAAGCCCCACCCACATGGAGCCACCATCCAACCTTGCAGGATTTTGTTTCTCTGTGTTTACCTTAAATCTGCTATATTTTAATTCAACCACTCAGAAAACAGTCAGCCAAACAGAAGAGAGGCTCTGAGCCTGTTGTTATTAGAGCTCCAGAGAGAAGCCTGACAGAGGAGATGTAAAACTACACTGAGATGGTTTTTGGTACTAAAAATCATAATTATATTTTATTATGGATATCAACACTTCAAATAAAAAAGGAAAAGGGTAAAATATGATACCTTTAATATAACTATAGCCAAAATAAGTTTAGTTCAACCTTAAGTACAGCTGTTTATGCATAAAGCAGATAAAAGTGAATGGTGCATCAATTCATGATATTGTTGGACAATCTGATTCAGGATGGAATCTCAAGATAGTTTGGGACATGTGAATATTAAAATATGTTCTCACAGTTTGAGACCAGTAAAACCAGATTCTGTGAACAAACAAGCAACAACATGTCACTGAATGGATCTAAATAGTTTGAAAATGCAACAGAGGGCATTATTTTATTGAAATGGTTTACATTCTCCTGCTAACATCTCATAAAAAGCATTTACAGGCTGGTAAAAAAAAAAAAAAAAAAGAAGAGCCCCTGCCTATAGCATCTCTGGTGATGCACCTACAGTTGTAACACTAACTCCTCCAACGAAAAGTCAAGCTGACACCCAGTTAATGTTCATATTCTAAAGAAAAGGAAGAAAAGCTGCTTTCAGTACAAGCACTGCATGGTAAGCTAAATTACAGTTTGTCAGAGGCAAAGGCATGTTTTGTGACAGATGCCTAAGTAACTATTATGCACTTTTTGATAAACTTGAGGATCAAAATGTTTTAAGGCAAATGGAGTAAGAGGTGTAGTTAGACTGAGGCTGGAAGTTAAGTGAATGGGCATTTGTAGTGCTCACAGGGAAACTGCCAGTGGGAGAAAAAAAGCACATACTATAGAAAATTATTAGACATTATTAAATTATTGAATTATTTTTCATTATTTTCCTAAGCTATCCTGCTTTGCAAACCCAGGCATGCATGGGGAAAGTATTGTGTGCATTTTTTTTATTTTATTTTATTTTTTTATTACAGAGACATTTTTCCCAAGGCACTTAGTGGAGACGGCTGGGAAGACTGGGGGAAAATGAAAAATGCTAACTTCAAGTTTATGAGATTTTTTTTTTTATTCAAGGGAAACAGATAAATAAAGGACACAGTGTCCTCGTGAGTTGGGGGTTGAGAATAAGAACAGATAACAACTGACAGAGATCAGGGCCATGCTGCTCTAATGTCTGCCTGTTAAAAACAATAATCATGAATATTTCTATCATAAATGTCCTGCAGTGCAAATATGATCAATAAATCATTATATTTAAAGCACTGTACAGTACTGTAGCTCATCTCTCTCCATATACTGAACCACTTCTTCCTTTCACCCTTTTTCTTTTCTGCATTAAGCCCATCAAACTCCTCTCGCCAGTTTTTATTTCACACTGTGTTCCTGCAGACTCTCTGTCTCGCTGTGATTCTCAAAGCCACCTGCTCTCTGGCAAAGCATTTGTTCTTTCTTGAGTCAATCTTGGTGTGTCCTTTGTTGTCCTGTCAAAGACTCCGTGCTTAATTGTTTCTGATTAAAGCACTTCTTAATGAAATGTACAGCAACTCAATCTGAGAGAGGCATTTTGATTATGTAGCAGTGGCCTGTATAATTCAAGGTCCTCAAAAGGAAATGGGTTTTCTCACCGTCTCCACCAACCTGTTTTATTCAATACATTTCAAGAGAAAAAAAAAGAGAGACTGAAAAAAATAATTCTGAAGAAAAGAACAACCATGATGCTCTACACACGGATTCATTCTCCCAAGCTGCAAACCTGCCTGTCTGCTCCAGTATGCTGTAAAGTGAAGTTGGACCTACTGTGTGTCCAAGCTTTCTGTGACACTTCTTTATACCAGAGCTAAACCTTCAAGTTAGAGTGAAAAATAACATGTTTTTCTTGGATGTTTGTGGCTCATTACACTTAAGCCTGGGGACAGTAATCTATGAGATTACAAATAAGTGGGCCCCACTGCTGGAAGGCAGGATCTGTGCATTTTTGCGTGGGGAGAGGGAATTTGGCAGGCTGTTGTCAAGCCAGTGGATCAAAGTCCTTTTCCCACTGCAATGGCTCATCACAACAACAGAGGGAGAGAGAGAGAGAGAGAGAAAGAGAGAGATAAAGGGAGACAGAGATCTTGGAGGAAGACAGCTTACGCCACTCATGGTTGGCTTACTGTGCACACTTGCTTCACATTTAAGATCCAAAGCCCATACTGAGCATAGCTCAATAAAGCACTCAAGTCAGCAGGGGAGACTAGACGTGCTGTCAGTGTCACTACATCCAAATGCATTGTGACAGTGACACATAAGCACATACAGATGAAATGTCTCCATGCAAAATATGAAAAGGATGTCAACATTTGGAAATTTTATGGTTAAAAAAAAACTTTCAAGATTCATCCCAACAGGGGAAATTACAGTATACAATCCTGCTGTAAATACACTGGAATCATCGTTGAGCACTGAAAACATAGTTTTCACTGTACAGAATAAATGTTTTGACAAAGTGTAAAAGATAATGTCATTAATTAGAAAAAATACTTTACCTACTGCCTCCAATTCCACATTTTCATCACAACTTCTCTCAGAGGGCGTACAAGTGTAATCCATGTACTCTGCATCGCACTGCAGCAGTCTGCGTGCTCTGTCTGAATCTTATTTCCCCCCCTTGCACCAAATAGTGCATATAAGCATAAAATTCTGTCTCTGGCCACAGGCATTTTCCATGTGACTTGATATCTGTGGACATTAGAATAATGCCACATCCACAGAAGGAAAACAGATTTATGCAGACAAAAACAGAACATCAGTTAAACCGTGCTTTGGGATTACAACCTCTACTATCCGGGTGCCCTTGAGCAAGCTATGTTATCCCCAGTTGCTCTACACAGTTGTCAACCACAGCGCTCGGCACACGGCAGAGCGATGCCTTCTGTGGATGATTATTCAGCCAAGGCTCCTTAATCAAAAGGAGAGGGAAGATCTGGGTGAAAACACCGGGTGCTAATAATGCAAGTGAAAATAATGTCCTTGTTACATATCACAACAGATTATACACGTTCAAACACTCCTCACACACCTATATTTGGACATTTAATCAAGACGTTAACTGATATCTGCAGAGCCTGTCTCAGTTAGGGAAAGCTCTTCCTCCCCCTCTTTCTCTCGGTGTCTCTCGGCATTCATTATTAATCAGAGAATGTTCTTTTTGGTGCCATGATCACTTTGATAATCAAGGTTGCTGATGGGAGAGCACACATTCAAAATTGATAGTTTGAGCGTGGACTACTCAAGGGACAAACGTGTTAATTAGTTAAGCAGTAAGGTGAATAGAAGGTACTCGGGCAGAAGTCTGGAGCCCCTTGGAACAGTCATAATGCATTATCAATATACACCAGCAAAAACTAATCATCTGTTTTATTTTTATTGTTATCGAGAGACTACAGTGAAAATCTCAGCAAGCAAGGGGCTACAGTACAAAATGTGAAGTATCAGTACAGGGAAACAGGTAAAACTTAGGGCTAAGGCTTAACAGTCCTTCTCTTAAAATGTCAAACTACTGTTTCAAACTAACTTTCACATTTAATTTACAAAGACTGACTTTGAATACAGCTTTAATTAGTTTGCCCTCTTATTTGCATTTAATCATATTTTCCATTTGTAATAAACAGTTTTTGGTGGTCCAGAACAACTTAAATGTCAGTTCTACTGCAACACCAAGTGGCTGATGTGTAATTAACAGGTGGGGACCAACACGGCTGAGTATTTACAAAACGCAGAGACCGTTCAGGCACATTTTGTGCCTAAGGGATGAGATGACGACGTGCCAGCACTTCATCGTTATTTCAGGCCACGCCATCGAAAAAGACTCTATGCTGGGGGCTGTGGATGTTTGTTTCTAGACGTTCTCTGTGTGTGACATCAATTACCCCCCCCCCCGGGAGTTGAGATTCCTCATCTATGAAGTTTTTGAGAGAGTTTGTTCGGCCCACACTTTTTTTTGGACATTTGACGAGGGAATGTTAAAATTGTTATTACCTCCCCCCAGGTGGTTATGTTTTCACATGTTTGTCAGCAGGATAACACAAAAAGTACTGAATCCATTTGCACCAAACATGTTGGAGGGATGGGGCAAAGGTCAGGGAAGACATCATGTGGCCCGGCCCGAGTGAAACCCTAAACCACAACAACCAAACATGTCATGATTGCTATTGATGGTGGGTTTAATGTTTACCATTGTCACAATCTTAGCAACATGACACATCATGTGGGAACCATGACCATCTGTTCAGAAATTTGTGCCAATTCCTCTGATAGAAGTTGAGCTATTTCACAGGATAAGTGAAAAGTTTGACCAGCATGTGGGTGTAGATGGAAAATCAGCTGTTGTTGGGTTTTATCCTCTGGGCACCCTGAATGTCTCAACCACATTTCAAGGTATTTCAGTCTGGATCAAAGTGAGGGACCCACCGACTGACGGGACATTGTCATTCATGGAACGTACTATGGGGGGTGACCTGATAGTCAAGTAGTTAGGACACATACTAAAGTCCCTGAACAGCAAGCCCCTGGTTTGATCCCTGGCTGGCTGGACTCCACTCTTTCATACATTACTTTTCTGTCTCTGCTGTTACTGTCAAATAAAAAAAAAAAATCTTAGAAAAAGTCAGATACATAGCAACAATGCTCTTTGAATTTAAACCAAAACCTCCTTTGTTGCAGGTTACAATGAAAGCTTGGACAGAAAAAGAGGATGGAGAAGAGATGTAAACATGGTTCTCACATCGGGGTTTGTGGGAAACACACATTGATTTCCGGTAAATTCCTTCAATCTATTGAAACAATGAAGAACAGAACAACATGTAACAAGCACTTTGTAGAGAAATGAATGCCCACTGAGTTTAAACTGACCAGTTAGGCTGGGAGTCTGTAACTGAGACCCCCAAAAAGCAAAAGAAAACATGTATTATATTCTCATATTACTAATTTTCATTTCATTTAACTTAGCTACTTTTCATTTTATCACACAGCTGCTATGCAGAAAAATTGGATCCCACCTCCTTATACTCCGCATAAAAGGGGATCTGCTGAAGTGTGTGTTCTCAGTAAGCACTGGTGCAAGGTGAACCTTCTTACAAATAAATTCAATACTAATGACAACAGTGATTCTGTTTTTTACATGATTCAAAACTCAAAAAGATTAAAAATACAGAACAGAGAATGTCCACCTTCCTACTGAACATAATCAGTCTTCAGTTTATGGTTAGTTAGGGAGATGATGCTTCTGACCATACCTCATTAAAAAGCCAGCTCAACTTAATACCTCTAAACAGCCAAAACAACATCACTGTACAGGGGGCAATGAAAAACAAAATGCAATTCACCCTAAAATGATTAAAATCACAAACAATACAAACTCAGAAAGAAAGAACACATCATCACAACAGAATACATGAGCTTTGAACAACCACGTGCACTCCAGTGACAGACAGGCTGCATCTGCTACTCCATGTCCTCAACTCCTCCTCCGGTGTGCCTCTTCTGACATCAAGGAGTAAAATGCGCTCAGGTAATGCGACATGGCTTCAAATGAAAAATCTTGTCGTGGGCGTTTGCCTAAAAGGCTACAGTTGGAGTCAGAACTGACAACGATGATGTAGCAAGGACAGCAGGGGTGAACTGTTAAAAAGCAGCGAGAGGTCACAACACACAGAGCCTACGCAGCGACTGAAAGCCAAGTTGATGTCTTTCATCAACAGTGGGAGAGACGCCTGTGGGCACAAACAGATAAAGAAAGCCGTGAGATTGCACCAAACGTGTGATCGATGTAAGAGAAGCCAATTTCATGGGTGCCGTGAATTCCTGGCAAAATATGCTGCATGCAGTCATTTTATGAATAAGAGAAAAAAAACTGTGAACATGGTGCAGCATTTTTAAGAGTTAAGTTTATGGAGGATGTGTGAGCTCAGGATGGTGTGAGTATGAAATAAATGTTACATTTGAGTTGCATAGGGGCATCAGGTATTGATAGTTCTGTCAGTGCAGTATAGACATCAGATATAGACCTTTAAACTGCTTCAAGATTTAGACTTACTGCTCAGAGCAACAGAAGACTGGATGCCTCTGGTCAAGCTGAATGTCAATACACAAATTAAACGAGCCTGCAAGCTCAAGTGCAGGAAGGATGGCGTTCCATATACACCCCTGTGACTCCAGGGGGAATTTCAGTCTGCTGAAAGATGAGATTGAGAAGGAACTAGACATAGGAATTCACCATATGTATACTGTACAGTCATGGTGCCAATGATGCAAGAGAATAGAAACAATGCTCGTCTTTTTGTCCTCTGCAGCTGATAAACTGATAAATCCCACCAGATCAATTCCTGCTGAACTCCTCTCCTCAGATAAATGTAATGAGCCTGCCACTTACTTCCAGGAAAAAGCATCAGCATCAGAAATAATACTTTAATTCTGTGCAAAGGTGACTCTGTCCTGTCCTGTCTGTCCCCTCACGTCAGCGCACCATCATGGCTGCTGTGTGTAATTTTTCACCCATTAGCTCCAGTGATCTTAAACCTTCCTCTTTTTCTCTTGACCCCATTCCCTCAAAACAGTCTCTTCCTCTGGCTATCAGATGATCTTCTGCATATCAATAATGCCTCCCTACAAGTCTGGTGTTTCCCCCACTTCTCTCAAAAGTGCTGTTGTCACTCATATACTATAATCCAATCCCCAACCTTCCTGTTCTTTCTATTAGTAAAATTCTTGAAAAGGTTGTCTACCAACAACTGCACAGCTACCCACCCCCCTACAACCTGTCTGATGTGAACAAGTCAGGTTTTAAGGTGAGCCACAGCACTTTAGCTCTTGCTAAAGTAATCAATGATCCTAAAATGAACAGCGATGCCAACAAACTTAGACCTGAGTGCTTCTTTTCACACTGCTGATCACAACATACTTTAAAGGAAGAACTGCATCTACTGGCAACTTCACATCTGAGGAATTCAACATTTTCTGTGAGGTTCCACAGTAGTCAGGTCTTGGTCCATTGTTCTTTACCCTCCTGGTACCATCATGCAGAGTCACAATGTTTCCTATCATTCCTATGTCAATAAGACACAGCTGTATGTGCCACAACCTCAGTCCTGGAAATGAGTGAGTGAAATGCATTGATGATGTCAACCGCTGAATGTCTAAAAACTTTATACAACTCTACAAGGAAAAAACTTAAATTCTGTGGTAGACCCAAAAGTACAAAGGCAGGAGATTGTATCTATGTTATTTATGTTTTCTCTCAAGCACAGTGAGCCTGGAAGTTATTATTGATGTCAACCTGAACCTCCAGCATCACATCACCAGCATTGCGAAAACAGTTTTCTACAATTTAAAACACATTTCCTATTTCAGGAACTTCCTGTCTCAGTCTGACTCTGAAAGTGCCCTTTTTGAAGCACTTCCCAAAAACAATAGGTACACTCCTGTTCATTCAGAATGCCACTGTCAGAGTGTTAAGTGCCACTCTGGGAAAATACAACACATTACCCCTCTTCTGAAAACACTTCACTGTGGGTATAAAACAGAACTGACCTTAAAATATTATTGCTTGTTTATAAGGCACTAGATGGTATGGCTCCTACCTTTATTTCCCACCTGGTCACTGGCTATAGTAACCCAATTAGAGGCCTCGGATCATCGTGCTTGTGTCTCCTGAATGTTCCTAGAATCAGAACTAAATCAGGTGAAGCTGCATTTAGTCACTATGGTGCTGACGACCTAAAATCTGCTGCAACTTCTTTTAGAAACCATCTTAAAATGTTTTTTTTCTCTCAGGCTTTTGGGAGTTTGTGTGTGTGTGTGGACTTGTTTTTATATTCTGGTGGGGACTTCAGCCTGAATACACAATAACCCATGGGGACTCGTGTCACCCTGGGGACAAAAATTGAGGTCCCCACAGGTTGAGACTGCTTTTTCAGGGTTAAGACTTGGTTTAAGGGTTGGTTTTGGAATAAGGTTTTGTGTGTGTGTGTGTGTGTGTGTGTGTGTGTGTGTGTGTGTGTGTGCCAATGTACGTACTTTGTGTGGCCGAGAGGTTATTGTATTGTTGTGTATTTATAAATGGGTTTTATGTGTTTTATGTTTTTCATGTTAGTGTAAAGCACTTTGAGTTTACCTGTGTATGAAATGTGCAGAACAAATAAATTGACTTAATATGAATCACATTATGTTGCGGAGCATTGCTTCATGCTACAACCATGATGTCAGATCTGTTGACTTTTGAAACCCCAGCTTTAACACTTTGATATTTATACGTTAAAGGGCCATTTGTTCTGCTGGAGATGTGCTCATTAGCAGAGAGCTGAAGATCACTGTAAACAAAGACCGGATGCAGTAATAAGGATCAGGCTACAAGATGTGGTGGTGGTTTGAGAAGAAAAGTAGGCCTATAGAATTTCAGACATGATTTTCACAGTGTATGTGCCTCACACAAACATGGTCAAGGACACTGTGGAACAACTGCAATTTGTCAGGCAGTTTAAAATGCAGGATATGGACTCCAGCACCGGGGTCTGAGGTCTATGAACTTCAGTGCTTTACTTTTGTTTACAGGTTGCCAACACGGTTCTTTGTGGGAAGGAAAGCATTGTGAACAAAATCATACAGAGGCTGGAGAAGCTTGAAGTGAAGCCGCATTCAGACAGTCAGAAGCAAAAAGAAAAAAACAACAACCAAAAAGTACTGTTTGTTGTAAAGGATAAAAAGACATCAGCCTCTTCTTAAAATGTTCAGCGTGAGGGAAAAAACATGTCAATGTTACTGCTCCTCACTACAAACTAGTCTTTGTAGTGAATGATAAAAGATAAATAGTACATCACGCATGCATGTGTTTTAATAATAAAGGATAACAGGTGCTGCTGCTCTTCTGCATCCTATTTCAGTGTGTGAGGCAGCATAAAGTTTTCCATTTGTCCTCCCTAGGAGAACAAAGGGGAACTCATAAACCAGAAGAAAACTCATAACCCTGAGAAAAGAAAACCAGACAAACCCTGTTTCGACTGTAAGGGACCAGAGGGGCTGTATTCACAGTCCTCACAGACGTGTCTTTCCTGTAAGTCAGGGGAACACTTAAATTGATCAACAACTAAATTACAAACTGTTGGTGCAATATTTTCTTCAAATGTAGAAAGCTGGGCTTTAAGGATGATTTCCAACATATAACAAAAGGACAGTGGACTCCTCCCAGCTTCACAGGACAGGCAGTGAAGTCAGTCACATCATTCTGAGAAATATAAACTCTTAACTGATAAAAATGCCTGATTATGAGGTGCCTCTGCGACTATACCATATGGTTATGAACTCAGACATCAGGGGGGCTTATTTGCATAGGTCTCTTGCAAATGAATACTCCTGCACTCAAGAAAAAAAAATCTCTTAGAATCATGCAGCACCATTTTGTTTGCATAAACATTTAAAGTGTTTGCACTGCAGGAGGGTTAACGTGGGGCTGCATATGGCTGCAATACAAAATATGAATACCTGAATATCAATTTGATTGGCTGTGAATCTCTTACTATTGAGAGTGATATTATAGAGCGTGGCGCCCCTCCCACTACCTTGGGGGGTTGTCCTGGCCAACCTCAGCAGGCCATTGGTTGACATGGGAGGGTTGTCAGCCGATGCAGTTCACCTGAGGCCTTCTGGACTAGAAAAGCGGGCCCATGTGCTTACTTGCCCCTCTCCCTTCCAGCTGCTGGCATCCATTTACTCTGGCGTAGTTTGCTTTTGCACATGCAACACCTCTGCAGAACATATGCCACTCAGCCATGTGCTGCTTTTTTGGCACCTCACTGCTTGTTTGTGTTACCTTTTAGTTACAGTAAATTGTTTGTTTTTAGATTCGTTTTGCGTGGATAAATGTTGGAAGTGGAGGTCATTCACTTTGAGTACATGGCGTATTTACTGGGTAAGCTTACAGGGTTATGGTTACACTGCTGGTATTTAAATCAATAAACAGAGAAGTAAACAAAGAAGTGAATTCAGTGACAAGTTGTAGTGTGCATAATTAATCAGTGCCACATTTATTTTCTTTTGGGCCTTTTTAAAAGTCCACTGACTCCCCCAAGCCTTTAGGTACATAGGCAGTTTGGAGTAGAGGCTAACCCCCATTTAGGATGGCTGCGTCTTGTGGGCCCAGTGAAATTCATACGGGATTGGTGAGCAGGGAACTTATGTTATTATGCAGCAGACATATTATATATAAGTACTATATATAGGCTACAATGTGGAGCTATCAACGCGCCACTCAAATTTCTAGAAACATGCTTTCATTATGGAGCTGACAGAAAAGAGACTGATAGTGATGTGCAACATGTGTCCAAGAGGGACTTGAACCAGTGACATTACAGTTCACGCGCTGCACATTAAACCCTCTACCAGAGAAAGAGTTCCTATGAAAACTGCTGACAATGTGCTCATGCTGTAAAGTGGAGCCACATTAGTAAAGATGAAGGTGAGGGAGGTCGAATGCACAGGTCTAACTTTTGAAAATGTCACCTGCGTTATCTCCACTTTGTAGCTTTGTCAAAGCCACGATAAGGAAATAATAACTTATGAGAGAGGCAGGGCAGGAGTGACAGGATCGGGATGAGGAGGAACCACCTGCAACAAAAGTTAGAGAAGAGAGAAGCAAATCCAGACTGGGTAAGACAGGGTGGTGTCACTCCTGTGTTACCTTCTCATACCTGTGTGAAGATTGTATATTGTCAGTACTAATTTTCTCTGAAATACGTGTTGCTGTATGTACAACAATTCATCAACAGGTCACACACAGTTATTATTTCTTTGTGCTAAATACTTATTGTGCTGTATATTTTATCCCCATGGTTGCTCTGCTTTCCCGTGTCCACCAGGGGAGAATGTGCTAATGAGCAGATGGTTGGGTGTGCCCAGGTGATGGCATGACAATAAGATATGTGTATGTCAACATGTTGCTTGAATAGACTTGGCCTCCAACTGTTGTGATGTCTTGGGCCTTGTGATTAATTGATGTATGACTAACAAAGCCCTCAGCTTGATGTCCCATGAAAGAGCTCCTGACAGCTAATGGTGCTGTGCTGTTTGGTGGAATATTTCTGCTGATCTCAGAAACTCAGACTGTGACAGAGGATTAGAGTTGTAGTAACTACAGGACAGCATGGGGAAGAGTTAGAACGTAAACAAGAGATCAGTACAAGGTATAAGCTGCAAACTAAGTGAGAGGAAAATATGTAAAATTTTTAGCTTCAGTAACATTAGAGAAAACATTTTTTGTGAAAGTGTGTTTGCAAATGTTGAATGTTTGAAATTACATTTTCATAATTTGCAGCAGGAAATTACTCAATAAAAATATCTCAGCTGTCTCAATTGTTGGTTGTGTTCATGAAGCCATAACTCCCAGACTACATTGTCACAACACATACTAACAAATGGGAATTTGGATTGCTGAAACAATGCAGTGACTCTGCCAGGAAGCCAGGAAGAAATTCAGTTTACTTAAACAATGGTTAGATCTCAGTGATCAGCTCATCTCCAATCTGCACAGTATGTCAGTACAACTATTTTTACAGTCAGCTATTTTTATGGTAATGTCTTGGTTATGTTATGACAAATCTGTCTATATGGATTTCAGGCTCACAGCATGTGCGCTGTTCCTCTGACATGCTGTGGCTCTTATGGTTGCACTGCTGTTATTGATTTTGCTTCTCTACATGGTGGTTCTCAGGGCCTTCAGTAGAGAAGTTGTTCCAAAAGGTCATACCCCTGTGAAAATTTATAGAATCCAGACATCTCACCCCCTAGAAAACAAACAAGTTCACATTCAACAAGGCTAAAAAGTTTCAGGTTTTCCATCTGAGTCTCTATTTTCCAGAAATGCCGAGATTTGACATCGTTGTTTTCATGCTTATTTTCCGTCATTATGTATGTTTATGACACTATTGACAGTCCCTCTAGCAACCCTGTCACTCAATTGATTGCTTGGTTTGTGTAAAGTATGTTGCACGCGCTGACTCATCACCCACTCTCAGACTTTATTTATTTATTTTCGCACAGGTCATAAGGAATTACATCAAACAGAAATGAGCCAAGCATGTCTGTGCCATCTGCAGCCCTGAGTGACAGAATCTGAGAGTGGGCGAAGACGGTGGGAAGGAGGATTGATCTGATGCATGTGAGACTCCACAAGAAAATCAATATGCTCACCCCAACCCACGATTGACTTAACAGCACATGCCAACCACCTCTGAGCAGAGCTGAGAGCAAATGTCGGCACAGTTTGTTATAGACTTTCTGTGCAGATATGATCTCAGAGCCCTGTTTTTTAGTTCAGCACATCGCCTGCCTGTAGGACACTCACTCAACTCCTCCCTAGCTGGGTTTGAATAATATTATTGAGGCTGGTAGCTAACACATTACACTCCCCTACTATTTTATTGCTGTTAAGCTCCAGCATGTGTCAAACTGAAATCGTTCTGTGGGCGTGTTAGTGAGTACCATCTCACCTCCACTACAGGCTTGAAGAATGGTCAGACTGAGATGATCTGGTAGCGTTTCTCAGACTTGTTTAGTCTAGTTTACATTTACTCTTCTGTGTATTTTATGGGATTTGTTTTTGTTTTGTGCTATTGCATTCTTTTGCAGGCATTGCAACATCACAGTTTACACTATAAATGCCATGATATGTATGACTTCTCTACCATATGATATGTATTAGTTCTGATATATTTTAAAGAGATATCATACTATAGGTGTAAACTATTTAACTATGCCTTCTAAAACTAAAATGATTTTTTAAGGCAAATGCTATTTGCACCCAGGTTTTCATAGCCAACAATGCTATTTGCACCTGGAGTGGATAATGCATGAGACTATTTACATGCAGGCATTAGGCTGTCTTGGACCACATCAATGAGTCACATGGGAGAAGCTCTAGCAGGAAGGCTTTCTAACACACGGTTAATGTTTTGAACCATATACTGTATATACAGTAGCAGTCAAAAGTTTGGACAAGTGAATGGAAACATTTGACTGGTAGCGTATATACAAGTGAAACACTTTGGTTTTTACAGCCATTTTTCAGATCTAAGAGATCTAAGATTTTTTTTCTACACAGACAGGGTTTCTTTTTCTTAAATTTTATCCACAAATATGTTTAAATCAGTGTTAGAGAGCATTTCTCCTTTGCCCAGATAATCCATCCACCTGACAGGTGTGGCATATCCAGATGCTGATAACGCAGCATGATTATTGGACAGGTGTGCCTTGGGCTGGTCACAACAAGAGGGCACACTAAAATGTGCAATTTTTTCACACAAAACAATTCCACAGATGTTGCACATTTTGAGGTAACGTGCATTTGGAATGCTAAATGTCCACCAGAGCTGTTACCCATGAAATAAAGGTTCAATTCACTATCATAAGCCATCTCATTTTTGAGGATGTGGCCATACATCCAACCAGCCCCTCACTCACCAGACACTGACACTCACCTACTGAGTGTGTTTGGGATGCTCTGGATCTGTGTGTTTGAGAGCGTGATCCCATTCATGCCAATATCCAGCAACTTCAGAGCCACTGCAGAGGAGTGGGCCAAGATTTCACAGGCCACAATCAACAACCTGATCAACTCTGTGCAGAGGAGGATGTGTGGCAAGTGTCATCACACCAGATAGGGACTTGTTTTCTGATCCGTGACTCTCCCCTCGAAGAAAATGCGCCAAGTCATGTGAAACCCATAGTTCAGTGCCTAATAAGTGTCTTTTTTCAAAATAAAACGACGCCCAGGTGTTAATAGTCTCATGTCTTTTTCAATTGATTTTTAAAAAAATCAAACGAGTTATGTGCTTATAAATTTTAAATTGATTCAACTTGTTCAAGACTTTAATATTTATCAAAAAAAGTAGCAAAGGAAAGAGAGGAAAAGCTTAAGGAAGATTACTGGGTGCAGACAATATACTATGCTTGTATTTTGGCACATTGGCACTGAAGATTTTTAAAGCAAATAAATATGCAAAACTGATTTTTTTATTTAACGATTTCATTAATTTTCTTCAGGGGGAAAAATAAATCATAAGATAGAACCACAGCTACAGGGAATACTGACAGAGGAGACAACAATCTTCTGTACACTGGGGTTATGTTCTAGCAAAACTGGTTTTTGATACATACAAAAACTGTTTGTGGTAAAGTTAAATAACATTCTGATTTCAGTGTGCAGTGACCACATTCAGGCAAGAAGCATGATAAAGAATATTTGGCGAGATTTTGGGGGCACGCAGGGGAAAAACCCCCCTTTACCATTTAGAACATGAGCATTTGTCCCTCCCAATAAAAACATGAAAGAAGCAGATTACTTTTATTTATAAATAATATATTATAATGATATAAAGTATAATGGTAGTTTAGATCTTGCTTAATGTGAACTTCATCCCTACCAAGTGACTGAAGTAGATAAATCAGTGAGAGCTACTGTAGTCAGGATTTCCATGCACAGCTTGACATTCTAAAAAGGGTTTTCCAGGCCTGGGGATGGTATAATGGAAAAGGGCATACATGTCAATAGTGGATCAACTCAGAATAAGAAAGCAATTTTCAATTACAAATGTTACCTTTCCATAAATGAAGACATTTCCACCATAAATTGATGTAGAAAAGGCAGATACTGGTGCATAAAAATTCACCAGAGTGCAGGAACTGTTTAACGCTCTAGACCCCCTACAGACCCCCTACAGACCCCCTACCTAAGGTTTTCCCTCTAATACTGAATCAAAACCTTCGCCTGTGTTTGCCATTTGTTTGACACTGACTATTTTAACTTGTGCATCAGTTGAAACGAATAAAATATGAGTCAACACAAGTGATGTGGTAAAATGTGTTTTTAAAATGTGTTAAATTCCCAGATAATAACTGAGAAAAACCAAAATGTTAAATGGGTAACACTCTTAAAATATGACAGAGAAATGACTACTTTTCTCTCTGGTGATTAATCCGCAGCATATTTCAAAGAGCCTCTGTTTCTGCTGGAGGTGAATTATGATGCCACCATTTGACTTTTATGTGAGCAACTGGAAGCACCTGTCAATCTTTGCCCTTAACTGACAGCACTGTTTATCTGAGCATTCGGCTTCTGTCCTCACTGAAATTAAAACCCCGCCAGGACAAAGTGGCTTTATACCAAATGTGAGCTATAATTGCTTTTTAGGGATGAAATGAATGCGACACTTTGTAAGAAAATGAATCTTCTTAGTTATGGCAGCACTTTAGAAAATGTTAATTGACAGCCCAAACCCCCTGGGGATGTTAACTCCTGGCAAACAATTCAGCAAAGCCACAAAGTCAGAGCAAAGCAGAACTTCATTACATCTAATGGTAAACCTGTATATGAGCCTGTATTAGAATGCATGAAATAATTGGACTGCAAATAAAATAAAAGGAGGAACAGGAGAAAAGAAAATAATTTTACTGATGGGTTGTTTATATAAAGTTTTATCACTGTCCACATTCATTTCAAATGAATTCATTTAAAATCATGATAACATGATATCATGATAAAATACCTAGACACATATTACTGTGAAACAATTTTAAAAAATCTATATATGTGTATATGTGCAGGCATTATGGCATGATAAAGGAAGCACATCTTTAATCTCTGAGATAAGAAAATTTTTATCTGAGAGTGGAGTGACACGGGGGGGCCGAACTCCTCCCAACATTAACCTGCACTAACCATAAGGAAAAGAGCCCTGTCCTTTCATTACTGCACTTCACAAACGTAGCTATGTTAAGCTTTCATCTGTTTTCATAGCGCATAGTTTGCGGTGCAGAACCACCTCTTGTATCGGAGAGAGGCCACCTCCACTTCTTTCTCCTCATTACCACTGTTTGTGCAAAGTCTTTGCTCTCTTCTCTTTCAATTCATACATTCATTATCTATTCTATACTGGCCAAAAACAGCCCATCAACCATTTTGCAGAATGTAGAATCCTCTGAGCCGCAGCTTCATTTACTAATTGCTGAAGATTTAAGGCTAATGATTGGGGATGTCAGCTCTGGAGCCCCGTCAGATCTGTTTTCTTCACTTGCCAGTAGATTCTCAGTTTCCCGTGGCGCCTGTAGCTACTGTCGCAGTGCACGCTGAAAACCAGGGGAAACACTACAGAAGAGCTCACAAAGCTGTTAGAAGATCACGTCTACGTTCGATCACCAACTTTTCATTCACCTGTGAGACAAAAAGGAGCAACAGAATATTAATAGTATGAGATTTATGACTAAGCGATTTCACATGCTTTGAAGTTAATGTGTAGCAAGCTAATTCAGCACAAAATATTATTCTAAATTTAAATATCCAGCATTTGAAATATTTGACACTTATCTGAAATTAAACCCCACACTGCAAGCGAATATACAAACGACTCGTATAATCTGTGAATGTAAAGCTGCACAGAGGAGGATGCTTCATGTAAAAAACACATTGTTATTTCCAGTCTGAATGACAAAGACCATTTCCACTCAACTTAGATGCAAGCACGGAATTTAGAGAAAGTAGTGTCGCACAATTTGTGTCACTGTGCAACTCTGAAGATCCACCAACCAATTAAGCTGCCTGCTGCAGCGGCGTACGTGCTGGCAGAAATATCTTAGAGTTTTATGTTATTGAATAAATGACTTCAGACATGCAAAATGGATGTCACAGATTTACATTCCAGGATATAGAATAAGAGGAAGTGCAGTTTGAAATTTGAATATTGCAAAGTTTTGTGTCATGTAAGGGAATCTGCTTTCACAGTACTGACTTTTACACTACAGCAGTTCTGCTTGAGTGCCTGACAAACAGCATCTCCATCATAAAGGAGGCGCTTTCACAATGCGACAGCTTGACTTCACAGACTGTTACCTGGTTCTAAAATGTGAAACTTTGAGCACAGAACACTCAAACCCTCCAGTCCTCTAATTTCAATATTAAAGGAAAATATTTACACTGAAGTGTTTAGTGTGCACTGGCCTCTGCTCTTTCCGTCTTTCAGCTACAGATCAGCTGCCAGTGAATAAGTGCATCTCTGGCACCCGCTTGCCTTCCCTGCCGAGAGAGCTAACCCCGAGTGAACAGCTTGCAGTCTGAGACGACTCAGTGGCAAAGGACTGGCAATGGCCTGAGACAGTGGGATGATGATGATAATGATGATGATGATGATGATGATGATGATTTGCTGATAGACCTAACGCAAGATAAGTAAAGGAAAGCCTGAATTTCCCCACTGCTCTGACAGAGGAACAAATCCCCTTGTATTTCCCTTGGGTTTGCTCCACAGTTGACTGCGAAGGAGCTCCAGAGCAAAGGAGCTTGTCCCTGGTGGTTTGTTTGATGGGGGATGAAGTGTGCAAGAAAAATTGGAAGCACTGACTGGGCTGTCGGAAAACATGAATGGCTGAAATATTGTTGGTTTTAACTGTGTGTAATTTATAAACAATATGTTAATAATTAATGTAATTTATTTGGGGTTTCAACATTTCTGGCCTTTATTTTTATTCATCTTTTCATTACTGCACATCATCGGTCAATGATGTCTGTGGGTGTTTTGTGAAAATCAACATATGATTGTATCACTGGTTTGATCATATATAACCTGTATATAAACCTGACAGTAAAACACTGTTATTAGGCAGCATCTCCAGCACAGAGCCTAACAAATAAAGGCAGGTCCAGCTGTAGTAGTATGGTGTGCGAGCTTCTGAGCATGGCTGGCAGCAGGATTTAAATATCAGGGTCAGTCAGGCCTACACCAATTAGCAACTTGGACACACCTACACAATCACACCATGCACTCAATCAGTTTACACCACACAGTTAATATGTTAGTTTTCTCCATTCCAGTCTGTGCAGTTCCCTCCATTCCTTCAAAGGTCAGCACTTTGGAGCTAGTTTGCAATTAGTCACTGCTGTGAGTTCTCTGTGCAAAATAGCTGCACGACTGAGTTCGCCCCTGCAACCAAATCCTGTGACTGCGATGAAATTCAGCGCACATGACATGCAGACATCTGTGGCTGAAGCATGCACTCAAACTTAAGTCACTGAACTGTGTCTGTCTTGGCTGCGATTGGCTATCTGCGTCATCATAACACAAAACAGAAACAAAAAAATAGGACAGTTTCTATTTCCCAGATGAAATGCAATAATGCATCTTAGGGCAGATGAGATTCAGGAGGCGAAGCTGCGCCCCGTGACTGATATTTTTTAAACTGAAATATACTAAGTCATTGACAGCTGATGCTTTCTCTTGTGGAGTATAATGTGTTAGAGGCGCGAACGCCTGCATGTGTAGGAGGAACCTGGTGGTGCTGAGGTGTTAAACTTCAGACTTTGATTTTAAACTTGAAAGTCTGATGTAACACAGCACCCATCTGTTCTGCATACCTAAGCTTAATTTCTAAGAGGTTTATTTGGATGTAAATAGGAAAAGTGCATTTTGCTGAAACGGTGTGTTCCCTCCATGCCTTCTGTTTCAGGTTGGTTTTCTGTTTGTCTATCCATGATTAGGCCTTGAATGGCTGGATATGCGTTTGATCATAGTGCCAAATGTTTGTCTGTAAGACTGTTTGTTGCAGGGCTTTGTTGTTTGTTCACTGAGACACAAAGAGAGAAAAGCTGTCAAAAAGCAGAGAAAATATTTTCTTCCCACATCCATTCATAGCCACCAGATAAATAATACAAATAAAATGCTGATTTATGTTTTTGTTTTTCTTTTCAGTTTCAGACAGTGCATCCTGTTTTTCTATGTGGACCTTGCTGATTTGGAGAAAGACCTTGTAGTAAATATAGCTTGTTCTACGAAAAGTGATCATTGTTTACTGACTCAAGGGTTTATTGGCTTTCATGAATTCTGTGCTGCACAGGCTCTGCTTTAAAAACTAAATCACACTAACTTGGGGGTGTAAAAAAATATAGTTCAGTAGTTAAGTTAGAAAAGCATGAGAAAATGTATTCTTCCAATTAACAGTTCAGGACTATGAAATATGAAAATCTAGTTAAAGTCAAATTCTATTGAGGGGGAAAAAATCTAAATGCTAATTTTGATGGTGTGGGATTCACCCTGGAAATATTGTCACATATTTTCGGTATCTTTGCAGTTTAATTTAATTTCTTAAGTACATGAGCAAACCTCTTACCAAGGCAGAAAACTCTGACCCAGACACTAAGTGGACGGCTATCGCTTTGTGTATCTGTGCTTTTGAGCTTTTAACACCCAAATGAATTTCATTCCATTGTAGCACTAAGAGCGCTGAACCAGAAAATGCAACCATATCCCTGGAAAATCAGCTCCGGTTTCTGGAAAATCAGCCTCGGAGCCCGTTCCTCACTGCAACTGAGGCTCCAGAAAGTGTTCTTTGTTGGCATATTGGATCTTTTTCTCCAGCCATTGTGGAAAACCTCACACATATTTCTGGATTAAACTGTTTGAAATCACAACAGTATCATGGCTTACTTCTACCATGACTGAAATGGAAATGTTTCTTTTAACACCTCGGAGTGCTTTGATCATCATTGGTGTAGTGCATGAAGAAAACATATCCAAAACTCTGCAGGACGCACGAATCCAGCCTGTTCTGTTAATTGCAAGCACTTTGGGAATTGACAAACATCATCATGGCTCATCCATACACCTCTTTTCATTGTTGATTGTCAAGTGTCCTCCATGATCTTTTTCATTATGTTAATCATTGAAAATTGCATAATGAATTGATTTTTAAGGTCAGCAATTTACAGTGATTAAAACTAGCTTGACATAACTACATGTTCCTCTTCATTCTTAGATTAGGTACTCATTAGTCTGCAAGAACCTCAAAGGGTGCTCTGAATTTAGCTTTTTATGAAAGCTGATAAACAGGCAGGTCTCAAATATACTTTGAGCAGTGACAAGCAAAGAAGCCATTAAAACCTGAGGGATAACAATCAATATGGCAGCATGTATTTAAATCTGCAGTTTGCCAAGTGAAGTGGGCTATGTGATGCACCATCTGACTGTGCTGATTGCTCATAGTCTGCAACTGCACAATTTGAGACAATGCACAATGCACTAGCACAAAGGTGCATTAAAAAAAGAGAGATACAGTTTGAAGGTTCTATTAAATAACCTAAGTTTGCTGCAGATTGCCAAAATAACAATGTGGAAATCAGATCAGCCGTGTGTGGGATTATATGCAAATGTACCTTGGATTTGGCATCACAATTCTAAATCAGTTGGCCCAAGGTATGCAATGAGACCGGAATGTTCCCTTAACTTCCTTCCCCCATTCATGTCCTAACATCAGCTGTGGCCATTACATCAGTCAGGACATTACCAATAAGGTGAGGTGGGGAGGAAAATAGATTTCATATGTGACAGGTCTTATCTGTCCTTCACTAAACACATTTGCAGGTAGGGCAGGATACGCTAGATTAGTCAGTGCATCATGTGGAAGATGAGCGACAAGGGCAGGTGCCAATAACCCTATGCTAGATTTAAAATTGAGAATTTCTCTGGAAATGCCGTGGAGCCACACCGGCCTGTTGGCTGACACCAGCAGACAACCTGTCACCAACAGAGCTTTTCCTCCTGGGGAAAAAAAAACGACCCCATCGGTCATCTGTGCTAGCAGCTTATTACAGCCCACAGTTTCATTGTGAGACACCCACTAGTGGCTGTAACGGTTACGATGGGGGAGAAAAGGAGGAAATCAGGCGACGTAGCAGAAAGTCTGTGTCGGGGGGAGGTGGTGGTTGATGGGTTCACACGAGAGACTGCTGTTTGTTTCCCGCGTGAAACAGTCAGTGTTCTTTCATTTTTCCATTACTGTTTGACCGCCTTAACTGCCCATTTATTATTGTAAACATGACAACGCAGGTCTTCTAACCTTAAGGACAAATCTATTTTAACCCAGACAACAATCTTTTCCTGAACCTACACAAGTAGTTTTTGTACCTAAACCTAACAAAGCTGTCTTTGTGACCGAGCTGTGTCTGTTCCACAACCTTAACCCTGTGTTTATCATTGTGACCCTAATGTGACGGACCCCGTCACTCTGCCTGCCGGCTTGTTCGTTGTGTATTTCTTCTGCAGATAGTGGGAGTTAGTTGGTAGGAGGAGTTGGCTGGGCTCTCTGCTTTACTTGGCCAGCCTCCTTTCTTTGTTTGGTCTGTTGCACCATCCAACATGCATCACACCATAGCTTCACTCATCCTTACACTTCTAACATGACTGATAACTCTCTTACTGCCACACCACATCGTTAGTTAGGATATATCTGTGTGCGGCCCCTCTTGTTGTTGCCAGCACATCCGAGCACTGGGACAACTGACCTGTATTGTCATTTAGGTTGAAGCATGTAGCATGATTTAGACAAACCTCTTGATACTATAATAATCCGTGCCCAGAGGAGGGCTATTATAAGAAAAAACTTGCATAAGTGTTTTGTTTCATTTTACATATGCTTCCATATGCTCTCCCAGAACTAAACTTTACTGATAAAAAAAAAAACTGATCCAGATAGACAGGCCTGTTGCTGCATGATAAAAACAAGTAAGTATATAAATAAAACTATTCATTGAATAGCAAAAACTGCTGTTGTGTCTGTGTCTTTACGTTCTGTTGCTTGATAGGTTTTCCTAACTCCTTTTCCATTACAGTTAGATATACAGTAGTTACCTGTTTCAACCTGCAGCTGTTACACATCAGCATTTTAGAGGTGGAAACAACAACAACAGAGACACAAACTAACCATCTGCTCATAATCCCATAATGCAATGCAATTTTGCTGTTGGTATCTTAACAGACAGTCATTTTGAATAATATTTGTAATCTTTTGTTTCCCTCGATGTTTTATTCTTATTACAGTCAAAGGAGCAATATCGTTCACATAATCCTGACAAAATAAAAAAGTGGGTTTAGGAAGAGTTAATAAGGCAGAAATCTATACTCACACACATCATGAAGCTCTTATCATTCTTATGAACAAAGCAGCACTTTGAAAATATGTCAGTAGGGAACATCATTTGGAGGAAACATCCAAACTGTTTAGATATATGTGTCAGACCCTGGTTGCCACACATCTCATCATCCTTGTATGATTGACTCAGAGATGTAACCATGAGCATTACACCCATAATTACATACAAGTAAAACTTATCTGTCTTTGTAAACTCATTCTGCTCTGTTGTATCCTTCCTCTTCTGAGCGCTGCTTTTTTGTTTGGGCTTGTTAAACACTATGTTGCCCACCTTATCGCCCATTTGTTGAAAAACTACTTCTTGCTAAAAGGTTGAGAAACAAAATGGATGTCTACTTACTTAAGTTATCATAAATGACAGGGAGCAAGCTCATTGGTCAAATCATGATTTCCCAGCAAGCCTTACTTCTTAACTTTTGGGAATAAAGTAACCAAATTAAACAAGTGGTGGGTAGAAATAACATCTATTTTTCATAACACATGCAGGTTTGGAACATTGCAATAAGGGAAATAAAAATATAAGACTATGAATGTGATGGGCTCCTGACAGCTGCTGGCCCCTGGTGCATGCCAAAGAAGTACAGTGCAGTGTATATTAATGTGTCACCTTCTATTATTTCTATGTGAAGGCCTATGATGAACACATGGTTGTATGAAAAGAGGTAAAAAGTGGAGAGGATTCTCACACAGCTCCCACTAAAGTAGTTGTTTGAAATGGTTTGAACCACTGTACTACAGTGAACCACTGTAACCTTTCATGAAGAACAGATGAAATGATTATTGATTGTGATACTTCACCTTGTAAACTGCAGTGGACATAACAACTTCTGTCCAATGACATCATAACACATGATTAAGGCCTGGAGCAATTCTTATGATGCATTGCACCAGAGGGCTGTAATACAGCATGTACAGTGCAGTATACAGGCATCATACTTTTTTTGTTCTATTTAATTAACCCAATAAGCATTTCAACACAGTTTTGTAACACATTTTTTGTGCAATAGCCTATTGCACAAACACAACAGTAAAATACACTGATTGTTAGTGCAGTTCAGACAGAGCTGGCTGTTACACGCTCAGCTGTTTGCGATGTGTTAGACATCGACTGAAGTGCAGAACAGAAGTGGAGCATGACTCCAGTCAGTTTTCTCTGTTGCTTCCAGCACTAACTAAATACCAAGACGATGTGCAGAGCTTGTTGTCTGTGCTGAACACCCATGCTGGGAGCACAAGAGGCACTTGGCATCATCTTCTAATGCTCTCCCGGACACAAACATTAGACTATCAGTGGGACACACATTACGTTGCTTTTAAAAAATATTAATTCAACATGCAGATGAGTTTGTTTGGTGCTGTAACAACACTCACGTTGCAGGTGAGCTTGCTGTGATTCGCAAGTATATCTTAGTGGTATATTTAGTGTGGTGTGTTACTCCACCTGCTTAATATTCATTCCTCATTTACAATACTAAAATATACACTTCAATCTGAAGAATTCATGAGCTGCATTGCTGCTGCAAACTATTTTTATCAGTGAGAAGTAATGGCCATTACTGCATTTGACAATAACAGCACTCAGACCAAAGTGCAGGCACATTATGGAGAAGTATCTGGAGCTGGACCTGACTGGAATGCCTGATACTATTCTTGTCTGTGCAAGTCAGAAGCATATTAGAGGCAGATTCCAGTTTACCTTCTATAGACAATGAGTGAGGCTGTGGGTCTGACATATCAAACATCCAGAGCCATTCTGCCTCCTGGCGTCTAATTACTGACACAAATCATCTAGAGATGATGCATTCCCATTTGTGATTAGCATGTAATTGACGATAATGCTATATCTATCATGGGATGTTGAGGCTCTTATAAGATGTCTGCATTTGGCAATGATGACTTAAGAGGAATGTAAACATGAGCAGAGGGCTCAGGTGCAGTAGGGCTGTTTGCAGTGTAATCCCATGAAGCAGCAATGATACCTGGAACTCTCCCCTAAAGTTAAAATAATGTAGAAATTAGATCCTTACTTTACATTCAGGCGTAAATACGAAATAATGCAAGGTTAACATGTAACCACTGTGCCCTTTATGATGTATGAGAATGCAATCTAGTCAGGTAAAATATGCAGTCAACACATTTGCTGGGGGCCTTCTCTCCTGTGTATCGACCTCATTTTAAATACTTGTCTCTCATTATGGTGCTTGCCATACAGCTATATAGCAGTTGCATCAATATTCATTTCCTTCCTACGCTCAAAGTCTCCAGCTCAGAGGTTGAGTCACTTTAAGTTCATGTGATGGGAGGGAAAGCACCACAATTTACGTCTTCAGTAGCCGTCCAATGAAACTTTCTAAGGCGACAGGAAATGCTAAGCCTCGAATGTCCAATTGAAATATGTGCACAGAATGTTGGCATTTTGTATAATGAGATGAAGAAGATGCATTCATAGACATTATGCAGTGTTTAAAAAGATGAAGAGCACACAGCCCCTTCATCATCACAGTAGAAAGTACAATACAAAACTTCCTCCTCTCAGCATTTAGAGCTGAAGCCTCAACCCAACCATCTGGATGGATGAATTAAACAACAATCTTCACTCTTCTACTGCTGTGTTATCATGGCTTTATAGTATTTTATTTATTTTCTGTTCTCTTGTCAGTGCTTGGAAGAAATGTCAAGCTGACAGAGGGAGGGAGCAAGTAGAGGTCAATTGCCGTGCTCCAGTTATTTAGGCGACAACATGTGTTTGCATGCTTTAAAAAGCTTCACCCAATAAAATACATAGATCAAAACCAACACAAACTTAATGTGTGATGTAGAAGAAATAGAGCACATGAAAAGATTCTTGTTGCACAAAAAAAAGGTTATTGAAGGGATCAGTAAAAATTTGTTCAGATTTAGAGAGAAATCAAATATGCCAGTGGTGTTTAATTTAGAATTCACAAAAACTCTGTGATTGGCACATTTTAGCATGCTCTTTTGAGCTGCTGATTAGCAATCAGAATTTTGTTCCACAATAAATTGGCATTGATCTACTTCCAGGGAAGCAAGAGCAAACATAATTGATCTTCTTTCAAAACTTTAAAAGAAACGCAAATTCCTTCTGCCCCTGGCATGGAATACTGAAGCCTGGTTAACCAATAACTGCAAAGGTCTCTGCAAACTGTATTCTTGCTGCTCTCTCTTCCTTTCAGTCTGTATCCTGGTTTACAAATAATTTCTACTTGTGGACAAACTTAAATATAAAGTTTGTCAAAATCCACAATGACTAGAGTCACAATGGTTTCCAAAGGACCCTTTAGATCCATGGGCTTATTTACTACCCACTTTTTACTACCACACATTTGAAAACATCTCTTTTTCTAAAACACAGGGACTAAAACCACCAAAGTTCTTAGACTAGACACTGAAAAGAAATCGCTACAATTCAGCAAGTTACATTCAATAAACCTAACAAAACCCTGGAGAAAAATAATGACATTTTCACTCAATAAATTTGTAGAATAATGACCTCTCTTTTTAAATGCAACCATAGGCTTATAGCTAAACAAGCACCAATGCTATTGTACTATACTGTACGAAAACTTTGTGTAAATAATCAAATGTATATACTAGTCCTGCGCTTGTGCTTTATCTTTAAAATCCTACAGAACTCAACTTGACATACACTCACCAAGCACTGTATCAGGAAGGCCATATAAATACTGGGTCGTTCCTCCCTTTGCTCTCAAAACAGCCTCAGTTCTTGGTGGCATGGAGTCATAAGATGTTGGAAACTTTCCTTTGGGATTCTGCTCCATGTTGACACGACTGCATCACATCATTTCTGCAGATTTGTCAGCTGCACATTGATGCTGCCAATCTCCTTTCCTACCACATCCCAAAGGTGTTCTACTGGATTCAGATCTGGTGACTGAGGGCACCATTGAAGTCACACTCAAACCAGCCTCTGAGAGTCACTGAGATCACATTTTTCCCCCAGTTCTGATGTTTGATGTCCCGGTTCATTCATGTGATCATTCATCTTGCTCCATCCAGCCTTTGCCATATTACTAATGCTGTGTTTTAAACCAGATACTACAGTGCACTGCATGTTGCTGTTGAGACACAACATCACTCTCCTGTCGTTTCAGATCCTGCCACGCCCTCTTGCCCTGCAGTAACCCCAGCTTCCCTGCCCATCTACTCACCTGTTCCCAATTCCCTAATCAGCTCTTCGTATTTATACTGGCCCAATTCCATTCACTGCCTACCAGGTTGTCCAACTTTCCAGCCTTCTTGTCTGTTCTGCCTGTTTTTGGCCACCTGCCTGTTTTACATTTTGCCTGTTCCTTTTTCCTTTTGACTGGTTTATGTGACCTGCCTGTGACCGACTGCTGCCTGTGCCCTGACTTTGTCTATTGTTCGCTCCTATGTGCTGAAGCCTGTTGAACCTTAATAAAGGTGAACTGTTCTGAACTTTTACCAGAGTTTCTGAGCTATTGAGGCCTCCTTAAAGGAGCTATTTGTAAATTTTGCTATTGCTACATAGCCAACATTAGCAATCGAAAGCAACCCTTTTGTTTTTTCTTCTATTTCTATCACTTCTTTTGTCTATGGAAGTTAGCATGCTAATCAGCTAGCTCAAACGCAGCCCGTCTCGTTACTCTCTGATACCGAGTCACTGTAGCTTCCAGTCTGCCCTGATGAAACAGCTGCTCAGAGGGTGTATTATAAACTCTTGTACTGTAAATTCAATGATAGATGAAGCTCTTGGAAAGACTGGTATGTGAACAGCTCTTGATGCTAACATTAGCTGTATACCAATAGGAAAACATACACATAGCTCCTTTAACCTGAGCTGTGGCAGTTTGATGTGAACTTTAACTATTTGTTATTCTATGTGTTGTATTGCTGCCACATGGTTGGTTGATTGGATCATTGCATCAATAAGCAGGTGTTCCCAATAAAGTACTTGGTGAGTGTATGATAATTTTAATCATGATACATTCATCTAATAATTTGAACAGCTAATTTGTTTATGATTGAAAACACTCACAAACCGTTTGATTCAGTCATAAACGTGCCAAATAACAACAACCTTACTTACTACTAATTGTGTTCACAAGCTACGAATCTACCTCAGCAGTTACAGTTCATTCAGTTTAATCAGTGTCAGTTCAGGTGAAGATCAATGTGCCTCAGTATGTTTAAGTCATCATGGTTGAGGAGGGTCGTGGGCTGATCAGTGACATCTCTGGTGCGTCTTCAAGATGTTCTCTATAATACAACTAACAAGAAAATCATGCTTAATTTTGGTGCATTTATATCTTATACAATGTTACACTAGATGAGAAGGGGGTGAATTTGAATTTAGCCCTGACAGGAATTTTTATTTTATTTTATTTTTTATAAATACTCCACTGTGGCATAGTAAAGCTGCTAATAGAAATCAAGTCAAAATCCTCAAAGGTATTTATTTTCTGTTTATGTATATCAAGTACTTATTTGCATTTAGTTTGTTCTGTCTAATCTGTTGAAGAAAAGAAATTTGTAACACAAAGAATAATAACATGGAAGCTGTTTATAGCCAGAAATGATTATACAGCTCTAAAAGGCTCTGGTGTTTAGGATGCTGTCCACCAGGAACTGTCGGAATAAGCAGCGCAGGCAGTTAACAACAGCAGTGACATGAAAGACAGACACAGTGAGAATGTGAGCTGTCAGATAATGGAGATCATATCATAGACTTGTCTTGTCTTCAGTTTCTCTGACATATTGTTACAGGTGTAGCTCTACTTAGTGGGTGGATTGATTATTACATAAGTTGGTGCATACTTGACATATATAAAAGGTGCAGAAGGCCACTAATGAGCTTTCATATTAAGGGATGTAATTTTTCAAGAGCAGCCTGTTTGCTAAACTTGTGCAATATTCAGAGACAGTAATATAAGTATCTAACAAAATGGATTTTATCTATCAGTACGATATCTAACAGAAGATTCCTGTTGTTTTGTTCTTCCATAACAACCCTATTTATCACTCTACAGGAACCTAGAGCTCATAGTTCACTCTCAGTCCATGTTACCTCGAGCAAAAATTTGACCTTGGAAGAGACAGAGAAACCAACCATGCAGGTAGCCAAGGGAACTTGCATTGAGCAGGGAGTTAAGTTGCTCCCGGTAGTGTGTTTCCTGGTGTGTAGTTCACATTCACTTTACACTGTTTCACACCTCTCAGATTGCACTTTAATCAGTATTAACACATTTGCCATAGCAATTAAAGTAAAAAGGAAGTAAGCCCGACTACGAGGCTAGATATTAAATGGCTCTTCTGCATGTTAAACATTTGCTTACTGAAGTGTTAACAGCCAAAGAGAGAAAGACTATGGCCATTATTCACAAAATTAAACACTGACAGTAGTGTAGCAGTGTGGTGGACAAAGTTTGTACCTTTTAATTTAGATTAATTTAGTTTGGTTAAGTTTGTTTGAGAAGACGTGTGAGGCATACTTCAGTTTGATTGTCAAGAACAACACACTGAAGTCACAAAATTGACGGTCCGCAATTTGAACACAACAACACTTAACACGAGTTTGTCTGTGATGTCACTGTCATGAATGAAAAGCGTAGCAGAACTAGTGATAACCCAGGAGACAGCCAATTAAAGTCAACAAGTGCCACTCACTGTATCTGTCTCTCACAGTGAATATTCACACCTGTGTGTTATTTCAGTGAACCAGATACTTTCTATGTCAGGATGGCAGAGAAAGGCAGAAATCTAATCTCTAATCTCTCCTTCTAATATTGGAAGGAGGGTAGTCATTAAGATCTGGTGCGAGGTTTGCAGGAGGCTGTGTACCTGAACCTGCAGACATTTTCATACTTCACTCTAAATACATGAAAACATTTGACTGTCACATTTACAGTGAGTTTGATCTATGTGCATTGTTTCTGACAAAAATAAATCAAATAAAGTGTAACGTAGTTACACTAACTCTTAGTTTGTTTTTATTTTGGTTTCATGTCACTTCACTAACTCTCCTGTCATTTCAGATCTTGCCTTCCTTCCCTGCCATACAGTCTACTCATTTCCCTCACCTGGGTTTCCCCGCCCATCTCCTCCTCACCTGCAGTCCATTTGCTCATTAGTTCCTCAGTATATATACCAGTCCATTTTCATTTGTTCCCTGCCAGATTGTCTTGTGTTCTACGTTGCCAAGCTTTCCAGCATTTCCTAGTACTGCCTTCCTGCTCTGACCCCGTTTTGCCTTTCTTGGACTACGGATACCTGCCTGCTCCTTGTCGGATTTGTTTGCCTGATTCTGATCTCCTGGTTTTGACTCTGCCTGTTTTCTTGGACTAGTAAACTGATCTTCCCTTGCTACTCGCCTGCCTCTTTGTCGTGCTTCTGGGTTTTTCTTTGTCGGCTCCAGTGACCATGACATAAAGAGGTAAACATAGAAATATATGAATGCAAGTTTTGGGTGTTACAGGCCATCTGGACTGGGGGGCAGCGTGTATGACACTCACTTATAATATTCATTAACACATTCATTTGTTTATTTTGGATGCAATGTATCCTTTTTGGTTTATTATATTTACATGTGATATATTTAATTGATTTAATCGTGTGTGTGAGACCCTGACAACCTATTTTTGTTAAGTTCTCAGAACTTGTCTTAGACATTTTTGTCATATCACTAAGACTGAGTGAGTCTAACATCTGACAATAATCATGCTTTGCCAGTCAGTTTTTTCACACTGTGACCACAGAATCTTTGTTTCCTTACTCTAAAGGATCCAGATGTTTGCTGTGCTTGTCAGAAATATTTGACAGACAGCTGTGTTGCACAATGCATGCCAGCCTTTTTTTTTTTTTTTTTTTTTTTTCTCTCCTGCAGATCAGTGATGGGAACAAATGACACGAGTTTTGCTCTCTCTGACAGATGTGTCAGACATGAGGGAGAGGCTGCTGTGGGAGAGCGATGTATCTCCAGCGTCACCAACTCAATGATTTCTTTTAGTATTTAAACGTTTCTGTTTCTAGCTCCACCAGGATCTGATTGCTCATCTGTGAGTCCTTCCTGTTGTGTCTTCTCTATTGTTTTCTGTATTTCTGAGTGAGCAGAACCTATAATCAGCTCAGTCAGGACACTAGACCTGTGTAATTACTGCCCAGGGCCAGTTTATCCCACTACTCCCCCACTGTACTATCACTTGAGTGATTGGAGCTGCAGGGGGGATCACCAATGTAACAGGTCATTACTCATAAAAGTCTGGACTGGAAATACAGAGTCAAACCTCTACAGCGTGGAAAAAAGCTCTTGGTTCAATAAAGGAACATGGATTGCTTATCTGAGATGGTGGCAAGCCCATGGATCATTCTGCTGACTGCTTCAAGTTGACTTTGCTCATCTGTAGGTGGAAGGATTTCTTAGTGCATCACAAAAAAAGGATAAAGGATGCCAGAAATGCAGAAAAAACCTCCGAAGCCTCTGAATACAGTTTCTCATTAAAATTAACATATAAAGTGTGATATTATCTTACATCAGACACATATTACACATATAATCACACATTTACAGTTTGAATTCATTGTATATCGGCATTTCAACCAACATATCACTTATGATGGTAATTTGAGGGTGGCTCCAGGTGGCTTAGGACCGAATCAAGAGCTAATGAAATGCTGAAATTCCATTAACGTCTAGCAAAGGCATGTGGCACATCCATATCTGAGCCAAAAACATGTGGCATGCGATCTGAACACACCGTGAGTAAAAATAAGTGACACTAAGTTTTTATTTTCTTTATGTTTTTGTTTTTTAGCTTGAGGGAATTTTGACTGGTTGTGTCTCTGTAAAGAAAAAACATGGCCATATTTGCTGAGGTTGGTGTGATAAGACGCAGGGGATGACGGCTTTTGATTTTGTTTTTTTTTTTCCCTTGTTTTGCTGTTTCAACATAAAGTTATGTCATATGATATTGTTACTCATCATTCATTACACCACTGACTGCAGACACTCTCTCCAAAAGGCCTTCAACATACTCATTACATGTCTGTCTCATCCTTGTAGCAAATTGCTACATATGCATCATGACATGTTCAAAAACAGACAGACTTAAAAGTATTAATGCTGCATAAATAATCTCTAGTAAAAATGAATATACCAGCAGATGAATGCATAGTTCAGATATGTCCTTAAATCTTCTTTATGATCCTCTAGACCTGTATCTGTCCTGTTCATTGGGAAAATTGGCTTATAATACATTTGCATTAAATTATATTAGAATCTGAAGATTATTGTGCAGCGCTTCTCTTCAAATGTCAGTTCACGATCTCCTCCTCCAGTGAACTATACTGGTTGTTTTTAAGTATCTCACATGTCAAAGATTCTTCATTCCAACTGTCATTACCTTTCTAAATGAATGTCTTTAAAAATATATCTATTTTTACATTTTGAAAAGGGGAGGGCAACTTTTTCTGGGTAGGGCGTAACCATAGTAACCCACTCACACGCCTTCCTGCGTGCACAGCATGAGAGGAGCATGGAATAAATTACAACAGAATTGTGGATATTTCTGACTCTCTCTGACTGCTCTGATGGTCTGAAGAACTCACTGCTGCTGTTTCTTCAGCAACCTTTAACTTTCCACGGAGCAGAATTATTTTGCAGAGTGTCTGTTTTTATTGAGTCGAATTGCCAAATTGTGCTACGCACCCTGTTAGAGACTGTATAAGCTACAATACACTGTTGCGTTTTCTGGGAGATTTAAGTAAATACGAGTGTGATATGATGTTATGATATTGAAGCAGACGCAGCTCAACTCCAACAGCTCAGGCCCAATTTAACCCCTGTGAGCTGCTGATGGAGTGAGGCAGGTAGACCAGACGTTCAACTAATGTAAGGTTAAGGAATGGTACGGTCCACTTTAGGGGTTTCTGTAATATTTTTGCAAGATTCTTTCAGGCATGAATATGGGAAATATATTGTAATATTTTCAATTACAGGTAAGAAGGATATTGAAATGTTTCAACCCCCCTGAACTGTTGTTTTTACCTGTTTTGGGGATTACTATATGTTTTGCTGGGTTAAATGTCTCTCCCACATAAATTCACAATCATCATTCTATACAAAAAACAAACAAAAAAACAAAACACATACACAGATTTGCCAGTATGATCAGAGAAAGCCTGATGTTGATCCCATGAGAAAAAGGTAGGGATTGTACAACCACTGCTTTTTCCTGTGCTGATACCTGCACATTACATGTTTAAATAAGCAAAATATCTAACTGAAAAAGACAGAGGAAGCATGTAATAAACATGTCAAATTACTCTGATAAATGATTTGCATTGTCTCGTCTCATGAATTAAATCGCTTGTCATATTTTATGAAGGCATGAAGTCACACAGTCCATCAGCCATCTAGGTTACACACTGAACTCCCATCTAGATGATGATGAAAATGCTTGCAAGCATAACAGGTGTAATTCAGTTGCAAGATGCTCATTTTACAAAATGTCATAGCGTCGACCATTTTCAGACATTTCATTAATTTTGCACAGTCACTCCAAAAGTGACTAACATCAAAGTGTGGATGTTGTGACAATGCACACGTGTCTTTGAGTCTAATGACAAGGATTCAGTTCCCAACTCCTCGACATTTTCAATCATTAACGTGAGTCACTCTGGTTCCCTAATGATCTATCTATTTCACTGTTGAATAATTGGTGGTGGAATTATTTGGACAGAGCATCTCCACTTGGTGGTCTGATAATGGGCAAACTGGTGTAATGTCACCTTTTATGTCACATCAGCACAGCACACAGAGTTCATGAGTTAGGTGTCATCTTTATGGCAATGAAAATCACATTGTGGACCTACACTTATGCCTTGGGGCACTCCTTATAAAACATTTCCTCTGATAAAAAGCTTGTGATTGGGATTAATCCATTTACAACTCTGCCTGAGATCCTGATCCATGTTCCCGTCTTAATGTATCAATGATCAAGTTGTGATCAGCACTATGACAGGTTACATGTGGTAAATCTAAAATTGTGAGAGTAGATATTTTGTTATCTTGTGTGACTTTCAACAGAACTCTTTCAGTATGATGCATTGCACAGAAACCAGGCATGTTTACGTAAATAGTCTGAAACTATTTCTTCAGTACAAAGTAATCCAAAGAAAACGGTTCACAGCAAGGTCTTTGCATTGTACTGAGTAACTGGGGCATTGTCTCTAGAAAGACACACTGCTGTGGATTTTTTCAAACGTAATTTTTCAATAGTTTGAGCATCACAAACAAATTCCATTTGCGTCATATTCAGTTAACTCTCAGAGGTAGATATCTCAAGAGCTGGACAAATAAAAACAACATATCTTCATACCACAACAATGAGCAATTATTTTCCGTGTGTGTGTGTGTGTGTGTGTGTGTGTGTGTGTGTGTGTGTGTGTGTGTGTGTGTGTGTTAGTACATAATTTGTGGTAACCAAGCGTCAACCTCTGGGGCTGAAAAGTGAAGTGACAAAAAATGCAATTCTTCAAATGGCCACTAGAGTCTGGCTCCAAAAGCGAGTGAATCCCCACAGACTTCCATGTGAAAATGTTCAACTTCACAGCAGAAATAAACATGTTTACAGCCTGGTACAAAAAACTCTATAGCTAATTTCTTCCTTCATGACAACTGGGGGGGGGGGGGGGGGGTTAAAGTTATAATAATTGTGGGCATGCCACTTTAAGTGACAGGTAGGTGAGCATATGCTTGTTGGCATACACTGATGTCTCGGCTCTCTGCCAGCAAATGACAAATACACTGCATATATTGCAACAACTTCATTCCCATGTTACTTTTGTAGTATAAATTGTCTGACGCACCCTTGACATTGACTTTGAATTTAAAACATTGATGCCTGAGTGTTATTAAAGCTTTATACAATACCAATGCTGCAAAGAATCCTACAGCATTCAAATCCTACATATTTTCAGCTTCTGAAGAGGACCATAAGTGCCTCATCCATCATCAGTCTGAACAGAAATACTAACCTAACATCTTATATCTAAAATCAGGGCTCAGAGCGAAAGCTTAGATCAAACTTACAGACCTATAATAAACTATTATAATATTTGTGCCATTTCTTTAATCTTGAATTGTTCAGTTGTCCTTTATTATCATTAGGAATTTTGAAAGCTAGAAACTAAGGAAAGAAAATAATGAAATATCACCAAGAGACAAAACCTGCAAATTTTCCCTGATCCGACTTTGTAGACTCATAAAATTTCAGTTTGAGCTTTTATATAAAAAAGTAATCTTCAGTTCATTAATTTTGGTTGATATTTAAGAACCAGAAATTGTTCCCATATCGCTTTTAAATTGCCACTGAGACTGCCATTGTGTCTATAAAGTTGGTTTAATTTCAATTGTTAATAGCTCGTCTTAAAATTTTCTTTCATCATTACATCGCAAGGCTTGACTCAGCTGTCTTCCTCAAATATTACTGTCTTGTATTGTTCTGATGTTAAAGAAATAGCCAAGGTACATTTTGGTGATTTGTAAAATAATGTGTTATCTGAAACTTTCATCTGCATCCAGGTAATTGGTGCTTTCCAGCAGAAATACCATGAAGGCACATTTCATTATTATCTCAGGTTAACCATTAGGTGATCTAACAGGAGAGCTGGATGCTCTGATGAATGACTGATTATTCATGCATTTTATATTAAAATGTGCCTTTAACAATATACTGTATCTCATTATTGAACCCAGCACGCTTTTATAAGGACAGAGCAGCACACTTTGATAAATCTCTACTTTTAATCTCTCTGGGAGGTTTCTTTCCTCAAATGGCACTGCAACACTGTCCTCTGGAAATGATGAATCTTTGGATATGGTTCACTGTCAATTATGTTTATTTTTCTTGCTCACAATAACATTATAGAGACAGAATATGAGGCTCTATCATTCATTTTGGCATGATTGCAAAAAAACATAGACGGTACAGTGAAAAAATGCATTCCCAAACAGACACACAAACACACACACAAAAACACTCAACAAACAGCAATTCCTCAAAGATTTCACTTTCGGGTCCTGTCGCTGTTCTTGCTGGTTTGTACCGTTGGTTTAGAGAGAATGCGCCTGTGATTTCTCATGAAAATGGGTTTTTGAGCCTTTTAGAGAAAAGTCACTAACTTGGTATGTTTTGTAATGTTTGTTTTGTATATGCACAAAGGCATATCCATCCTTAACCTGCTCATACTGCATATTTAAAAATACTGGTAGATCCCTGTACAATATCTGTTTGTGATGACAAAAGTGTGAGATAGAAACTAGCCCAAAATAAAGAACGTGATTAAGGAGGTGTTTAGTAAACGTTTGAAGCCAGATCTGATTCCGATTCGTCAGCAAGAACTAATAAACGTGTAACTCGCGCTGTTTGAGAGGTGGCTTGGCTCCACTAAGTCGCTACCGATTTAGCCTCAGCTAGCACTGTAATTAACCGGTTGATTTTCAGGTGGTCCGTAGCAGCATCAGTGCAAAGAATGGGGCAATCTTGACATGTGACAGTGTAATGAAGGCGTATCTCCTCAGTCAGCATGAGCAGGAAAAGCGTTTATTATGCACAAATGATCAGCTAGCTCTGTAGTCATTAACTGCTCCTAATGTGCATGTGTCCTGTTTATGATTCTGACTGCAATTAACTCTAATTTAAAGGGTTTGGTGTTTGAGTACCAGTGAGTCACTGGAAACAGCAGCGGGGAAGATGATAGAGGCTGCTGAATATGAGGCTGTGTTTTGAGTTGCAACTGGTTAAAGAGGGTGTGTTAATGTTATTTTAAAATGTACAAGTCAAACACTTCTGATGATCCATGAGGATGACGCAAAACATTATACCTCTTGAGATTTGAAATACCTCTTATACAGTATGGATGCCTAAAAACGTTTAGGTTGACCAGCACAAAGTGAAACATCCTTTATTACATTCAGAAAAGTCACTTTCAGGAGGGTTGTACCTTCCTCTCTAAGCACACAGGGCGGCGCTGTTCAAACTGGTGAGGCTCACTTCCATCTAGCCAAACCCTGATGCCACGTTGTCCTACTTTCACGGATGGCCTTAATCTCTGCCCTTAGCTGAAGCAGATTAATCCCGACAGTGCTGACATTATCTCCTGTTCTACACTGTGACACTGGACACAGGAGGAACCCCCCACATCCTCCTCCCTAAGCTCAAACACCACCTCTGATGCCACTGGATCTCAATCTGGAGTCAAAGAATAACTCTGAGTGTTGATCACAACTGTAGCCTACGTCTCTAAGCTGTATTTACACACATTCCAATAATGACGTTTGAAGTATTGAAAGTATTTAAATCCTGGGTGCCACAATATGGATGGATACATGTCTAATACATACAGTATATTTGATTTAAGCTCCTGGAAAGTAAGCTATCCTTTGTAGGGCTTGTGCTGGAGGGTCGTTCTGTGAGTTACATTCAGGGAAGCCTTGTTACTAATGACATTGGTGGTCGTTAAGGGAACTGCAGTCAGCATCCAGTTGCACCCACGTTCATCCTCACACTCTGTAGGTCGGCATGAACGAGCATCCTGACTATCATTCAAAACAGTAAATGACTGGCATCAAGTTTGTAATGAGGTAACTAAAGTTAAACCAGAGACAGGTGAGAAGCGAGACGGTACATTTTCAATTATTTCCTGTAACTGTGTCACTTGTGTTTCCCCAGGAGAGCAGTGGCAGGTCCGAGTCTATCGGGAGAAGTGAATGTGATCACAGATTATGACCGATTCTTTTGCCCCATAGTCGCCAAAATAAAAATTGGATCAATTTTTGACAAGACACAGATCTTCAGAACATTCTGATATCAAAATGTCATTTTCAGACAACGAATCAGGAGAAAATTAACTTAATTCTAGTGCTGTCTCTGCCTGAGCAACACAGTCCTGTGAGATCTCACAACACAGATCTCTTCTCTCTGTCGGTTCGGCTCTGGTTTCCCCGCTGTAGTGCTGCAGACGACGCTTTCCCACCACAGAAGTTTAAAGGGACTTACACATGAAACCATGACTTAAACATTTAAACTGAAATAAAACTTGTATTGCTCTGCTTATTAATACTATTACTGTCATCAGCATGTTACAGGCCAACTGTCTACTACGGGGGAACAACTGGTTTGCTGTAGCAGACAGTTGGTCTGTTGTATTTGCAGGTTGTTGTACAGTTGTAGGAAGTGTCGAGATAGGATCAATGTCATACACATCACGCCGTAGCCCTCCCTTCAACCGTTGCTGCTTTAAGTCCTTGAGACCATTCAGCCCAGGCACTCAGCAATGAGCATAACCATCACATCCTTTAGATTTCCTTCAAGAATATTCGTCCCTAGTCTTTACATATAAATCAGTCCACAGCCTTACATACAGTAATTTGAAGACCATTGCATGTCATTGTATCCTTTCAGAGCAATGACACTACAGTTTCTCATATAAACCACATAAATGTGTCAGATGCATGCAATAAATGGAATTAATGCAGAGCCATAATTATGCTTTCCCTTGTACCCAGTAGCTTGACTTTCTAGGATGAGTGTTCAAACCACAAAGTGCATGTCGAGCTGGCTGATTAAAAGTACTGGGTGGTAAATATTAACCACATTGTTGCAACTTGCACTAGTGATGCTGTGGTTGAAAAGAGTGGACATCAGGGTGCTGCCGGTTCACTCTGACAAACATTTTCCATTAATTATCTTTATAATTTATAAGCCAGGAGCTGTTTGATGTAGCGTGACAGATTAGCATAATAATGATGGAGTACAGTGGACGGCGCACTGGAAAACATGTTTTATCATAGGAATGAAGGTTCTTCCTCCTTACGTGGCTCCAACCTTGACGCAGGCTTTATGTCCCATTGTTGCAGAACCTGCAGAACAATCTTATATGCAAATGGAAAAGCAGTGAGATAACATTAGGTTCTGAATAGTGCTCAGTTATAAAAAAAAAAAAAAGTGAAGACATCATTACTTTTTCAACACTTCTCTCCAAAGAAAATAAATGTATGAGAAATGAGGTAACACTAAGAGTTTTTTAAAGTAAAGTTGCTGTTCTTATTTTTATATTACTGATCTTATTTTTATCCCTGGCTGCCCCTAACACTGTTGTTAGCACAAGCTAAAAACTCAATAGATGATTCAGTGAGACATTATAATCACTTAATGTTATCAGCATTTAACTGTCCAAATGTTCTGGAAATTGATGATATTGCGAAGCCATTGGGAGACATTACATTTTTACAGCTAATAGAGATGCAACTTACCTGTTGTACAATAACAACAGGGTGTCACAGCTATTGCAAAGGGACAATAAATGCAAGACATGGAAAGCACAGTGGGCCATGCATACATTTTAAACAGTTACGTGGATAAGCGCATATTTCTGAGACCAGGACGCTCCTTCTTGACCATCTCTATTTGCATAACTGTTAGTCTAGCATAGGATTTTGTGGAACAGGATCATATTGACTAAAAAGCCTGTCTTCATGACAGAGAAAGGTCTGCAGCATCTGAAATGACTAGAATTGCTTTCACACCTTCCCACGCTGTAGCATTTACATCATTTTTGGATGAAGCATAAGCAGTGTTTTTTTTTTTTTTCATTACTCTGTTCTTCATTATGCATGCAGTGTCTGAAGAGCTCACACTCTGAATATGATGCTTAAGATATTCCAAACATTTGTATGTCTATATGAATGTGACGCTTCCCGGCTGTGGAAAATAATGTAAAGGTCACATTACAGAATTTATGATGTGCTGATCAAAGCAGGGGAGCATTTTAGCAATGGTTTGTTTCATAAGTTGCCAAAGAACACATCAAAGGTCAGGGGTTATAGGTTTTAAGCCCCTTGGAGGTTAGGTCATTTCTGTCCATCAGGTTAATCACAAGAAATTTAAGGAGATCAGGTGGGGAAGGGCAGAACACAAATTCATTAATTCAAACATGAGCTATAGTCCTTTACTGTTTACTGTTGCCATTTTCCCTGTCATGGATTTACACCAGCCACTTGTTATTCACAACACAGCCTCTGGTCACCCCGACTAAGGTTATTCCAAAATAAATGAAAAGTCTTTGGTAGAACTTATTTATTTTATTAGCAAAAAAAAGGTAACAGAAAACACTTGGCATCAAAGATAACAAGTCTTTTTTTCCAGTCTAGAAATAATACATATATTGGATTCAGATACAGATTTATCATCAAAATAGTAAATCTCTTTCTACTTTCAGTCTCTTTGCAAATATAACTTTGATTATAAATCCTTTTTATAGAGACAGGCCAAAAAAAAGTAGATACTAATTTAAATGATGGCTGTGTAATTTTCTTTTTCTTTCTAAAAATATGTGCCCTACACCCACATTTAAGATTTTGAAGACAGCCAAAATGTTTATTTCATATTTGTACATGACAAATGAATGCATGCTCTTTCAGTTGTTTGTTAAACGTTATTTGAAATGTAAGGAGTGAAATGGTGGAGCCCGGAGGCCAGTGATAAACAAATACATTAATACCTTTTTTATGGTTTCAGTGTGTCTGATAATCAGATGGTCAACCATGCTTCCAAAGACCTATCAAGGCTAAGTATTAGAGCAATCTCTGGCATTGTCTTCAAAAATCACAAGGAGGAAGGGCACATATGCTGTATTGTGATATATGACTATCGAACCATATGGAGTAGATTTTATACCATCCTTCACCAGCGGCAGACACTGGTAATGAAGACACTCATCCCCCCAGGAGCCTCCATCTTGCTGTCCTGCCTAAGATTGAATCACAAACACAGCTGAAGGACACATCCCCATCTCCTCCCAGCCACAAGACCATTGCTGTCACTGGACTGAGAGATAACTGGCTTTACCAGGCCTGTCCTTTATGTGAATGTCAAAGTATCCATGCAGGGGCCACGACACACCAGCATGAGCCACTGTAGTGTGCTGTCAGCCCTCCCTTGGTGGTGAACTGCCTTAGAAGAGGTGGCACTTATATACCTCCACTCCCTCGCTGTTGTATCCAGGCCATATGTACAGCATATAGGGTGAAACAGAGATGAAACAGTGTCTGTTCATAGCCTACTTCACGGGCCTTTAAGCACATCATCATCTCTGATCTCTTACAGTAAGACACAGAGACACTCGTCTGTCTCAGCTCTTCTCAGCTTCAGCTCAGGTTGTTGATGTTGACTCAGATTTGCTCTGTGAGCAGTGACACTGCATGTATCACTTCATCTAAATTTCTCTGTACAGCCAAGTCAGTCACCAGAGATGAAGTAAGACTTCAGTGAATGAAATTAGTTGCTTAACCTCTGCAAAATCGTCTGCCAATAAATTACACGACGAAATGACTGATCACGTATGTCACGTTTACATCACCAGAAGTTCGTCTGTCACACTGAGAAAAGAGGGCTCACAACTTTGTGGAAAATGTGATGTCGCTGCAATCAAATGCAGTGGGGCTATATTATGCAGCTGTGTGTTCAAGTGCACTATGCTGCAGCTGTAGCACTACTATTAGTTCCTTCAGAGGAAACATCCATACAATGATTGTCAGACAAAAGACACAATGAAATTGTTTGCAATTTTCTTCCAAGTAGCTCTGTGGTTGTTCATCCATATTCTGGTATTGTTTCAGCAATGTGGAAGAATAACAGATGAGAAGACAAATACCAAATTCCACTTTTTTTCACATCCTCTGTATGAAAGCCATTTCAGCTATGTTCACTTGATACTGTAGGAAACCACTCAAGCTTCGTCTCTGCAGCTCTGAACCTCACTGTGCTATTAACAATCCATCAAATGACAGAGTAAAAATAAACACGTCAGGCCAAACCATCACACGTATTCATGCTAACAGCATGCTGTGTGGATGAATGGTGATGTTAATGAGAGCAGTCACACGCGAGTGCAGCTGGTTCATATCATCTCAGTATTGGTTCAGCTTTAGTTCAAGTTTCTGTTCTCCATCATCTTGTCAGTTTTGAGGATATCCCTGGTTTGAAGAAACTGAAGTGATGGTCAAGCAAGAGAGGAGGAGAGGAGACCCAAAGATTGTAATAATACTTAAGAGAGAGTCATTCAGAAGAGGTAGAGTATGTTTATGGTGAGTGGGGCTATAAAATCCTCTGGCTTTAGCTGAACCCTCTGCCTGGCAGTGTTAGGCAGTGGTGATCTACATTTAATTAAACTAGTGGTTTAACTACAATTTGCAGTAGATTGCAGGTAGTTCAGCTGCATTTATATGTGTGCAGTGATTCAAGTCGTTAATTTACATTTTCTGCCCTTTTATATAGTTAACTACTGAACGTACAAACAATTTGGGCCATAAAAATAAAGGAAAACTTTTTTAAATTTATTTTACCATTGCTGCTGTGCGGTAGTTGACCAGCCCCGCCCCCTTTTTCTCTCATCCTGACCAGCTGTGAAGGCATAACCAAGCAATGCATTTGTCAGGCAATCCACACCACGCGCTTGACCCTTGTGTTGTAGTGCATGTGCGAAAGCCAAGAGTGGGCGTTGCTCAGTGCTCACACAGAGATGTCATCGTGGATAAACCTCCTGAGTCTCAGCCTGAGGAGGAGTCACTGCGGCCATTGTAGTTATTGTACACTGAGCTAAAACTGACATTCCTTGCACTGTCCCATGAATAGGGGGGTATTTTAGTTTTTTTGGTTTCTGTTACGACATGTGAACGAGTAGCACTTTTGGCGATAAACTTGCATTTTTGGCTGACATGTGACTTTTTTTGTTACAATTTCGTATCACATGCACATTGTCAGTTTCATCATTTGTGTGAATTAACTACTTTTTCTGAGTAGCTTTCATTAACCAGACTAGATTTCTTCCTCAGGTAGCTTTGCTGTAGCTCATCGTGCTCCAGTGCAAACTAATTGGTGGCTTGTAAAGCTACGCTGCCCCAACACTGCTGTCTTGCAATAGATCTTTTAAAATATGGATCCAGGAGGTCAAAGTGTATGAATTTATATTCCCTGTGACAGTGTAATAAAACGACAAGATTCACATTTTAACCTCGAAGCATCATTACATATACATATGCAAACACACACACATGCAGACACACACACATGCTACTGTATGCCATGTATAAACAAACGTACTGTACAGTATACAAATGCATTACTTTTAACAGAGGAGCTTATTGAAGGCAGCAAATCTAGGTGGAAACATAAACCCAAGGTAAATGGCATCTTTCATTTTGCGAGCCCACCTTGAATTAATCCCATTTAAGGGTTTAGCTACAGTGTGCACAGCAGTATTCACTCAAACTAATCCATATCACACCCACGTACTTTTGCACACATAGGCTTGTGTGCATGCACGCAGATACACACACACACACACACACACTGATGCATACTGTTACACCCACACATACACTTTCACAGAAAACACACACACACATACACACACAGGTGCAATTTCTCTTATGCAACCAAGACAGAAAAGCTCTTCCTGAGGATAAAAAAGACAACTTTGCTTTAATAGTTAATCCAGTTTATCTACAACAGAGAATAAAAAATCTGGACTATCTCTTGTCACTAGCATCTATAGCAGCTATTCTTTGGTGGTAACGAACAGATCCTCCTGTGGTCCAGTCTCACAGGAGGCTTCTCCTGAACATTATTGAAAATAACAACAAAGATGATGTCCGTGTTTCTGTCCTTTTTCTGTTTAATGCTCATAAATATTCAGCAGTCAGGTCTTAGATGTGTCTTCTGTGAGTGGGAGCACAGGTGGATAAGAATCTGTACATGAAACACAAATGAATGAAAGCGTAGCGTGACTGTCTCTGGGGCTCTATACCCCCACACTCAGCTTCAGCACCGCCTCGGGGCAAAATGAGGGAGAGCTGTAGACTTGAGGAGTGCAAAGGAAGCTAAGAGGTATTCAGTAAATACTCAAGGTTAGGTTTCATCTCACTTAAACATACATTCCTCCGCATTTACCTCACCACATACAGTACACAATATATGTACATTTATTCTGCTGCTCACTGGCCTTTCACTTCAAGCAATGCATGGAGAAAACGCTACTGAATATGCTTACTCACGGATATGCTCTGGGATACGGTGCCTGGGGTTGCTGGGTCACTTGTTGTGTGCACTTTGATGGGTTTGTCTGTTTTACTGTAACCAATGTATCTTCTAATCATTACAACCCTGTATTGCACTTTTGTTTGATTAGCTGGAGTGGACAACCATTTTTGCTCCCAGACTGGATGATGTTAAAGGGTTAAAAATCAGTCACTTGAATATTAGGAGTCTTGTGCCTAATTTAATGAAAAACATTGTGAATGTGTTTTTATTAAGCTAATTTTAAATGCAAATCCATGTATAACTACCTTTAGCATATACAGACCCCACTCCTCACCTGCAGTGTCCATTAATTGCCTGTGCTTCACTATCAAACCCATTTCCTGTAGAAATCATTTAGCTAGCTGATTTCAACAAAAACTGGTTAGATAAGTCAACTGAAAAAAAGATAAAATATTTACTTAGTAGTCTAAGTGTTATCCAACTAATTATTGAGCCGACTTGAATCACCCCGAGAACCCAGTCTCTGCTTGACTGGATATTCATTTTCCACCCAGATCGAATCTTAAGGGCGGGTGTTATGTCTGATTGATTGCTTCAGTGATTATTTAGTTGTCTACTGTGTGTGGGAAATCAAACTAACTAAACTGCCACCAAGACATATCAAAAATCAGACAATGCAAAAAATTAAATTTGGATTCATTTATTAATGATTTGATCACTATGAACTGGGGTATATACCAATTGATGCCTCATGTGAAAGAGGGTTGGCATTTCCCCTACACTGAGTTCATTGATGTTGTGGAGAAACACATTGGATTAGTCCCAAATTTATTAGCCCTCTTTAGGCAGAGGGACAAAGCTTGGTCTAGATTCTGCCTGACAAGAGAAAATGCTGACTGTGGAATCTACAGGCAGTTGAGAAATATGGGCAGGACAAAAAGCCAAAATGCAAAATCTAACTACTACAAAAAAATGTCTAACTTGTGATTTGAAGAACTCAATTCTGGAACAACATCAAAACTATAACTTAATACATCAGATAAACACTACTACTCAAATGAGAATTACTACTATAATACGACATTATGTTTTAACTATTGCCCAAACATGCAATCAGCGTTTCTCCTCAGTTTTTTCTGCCTTATTAACTGACTCTTCCCTGATTACTGCCTTTTTAGTACTTTACCTACTTCAGCAGCAGTTCTTTTTCTTTAAGGACATTTTACCAGGTGAAGTTCAGGATGCCATTACTGAATTAAATACGAACAATGCTGCTGGACTCAGTGGAATAGAGAACAGCTTCTCATACTCCTATTCAGCCGCTTGCTGATTTATTCAGCGCTGTCTATGTGAGTTACCAGATATCTGAATATGTGGATGCATCACTTGATGTACTAGATCTTAACAATTAACCAATAGACCTATATAGATCTAGATCCATCCTTTACATATTCTATTGCTAAAGACAAAAAATATATTTCCAATCAACTATGATGAACTTACAGGTGCAAACTTAATTGATTTGTCTTCAGTTTTTTATTTTGTTGATTGCTACTTGATTTTAAATAAACTTCATGATTTCTTAAAATGCAGATCTGTGGTTCAATTCATAACAAATAAACGAGTCATGCTACATGGAAATCATTCAGATCTGTTGATTCAACGAAGCGGTGTGCTAAAGAGTTCAATATTGGAACCACATCTCTTCTCTATTTAAGTAAATAACTTAACATCAATTTTCAATTATTGTTGTGTTCAACTTTATCTGATGACACTCATATATACATCTCAACCTGATTTACCACAATTACAGCTTCTCTTCAGTCTGATGAAAATCAAATCAAAACCTGGTTCTAGTACAATATCCTGATGTGTCAGTAGTTAATAACACTTCAGAGTCTTGACTATTGGGATGTTGTCTGTCAAAATGCATTAGAACTAGACCTGGTCCTGCCTAGTCAAGCATACAATAGACTGCATATTTGCCCTTGGATGTCCTTTTCTTACTCATCACTTCACAAAGTATGATACACTTAAATGGTCATTGCTAAATGTAAGATGACACATGCATTGACTTCAATTTTTATTTAAATGTATATATTTCAATTATCCTTATTTACAACAGAATCGTGTCCTTTTTACTTCATATGATCAAGTAAGGCACTCTGCTCAGCGCTATTTCTCTGTCCCTCATGTTTAGAAAACAACTGACAAAAGAGCTTTAATGTTTAAAGCTCCAACAGATTGGAATAATTTACCCACTGATATCCGAATCATTTCATTCTCGGTGTTTTTAAGCTTGCCCTGTCTTATTATTTCAAGACGAGTCTCGTTATCAATAAGGTTGTCACTGTTTATGTCTACCTCATGTTTATGCCTGATTGTATGTTGTGATCCACTCACACTCTGCTGTTGATCTATTATTGGCCACTTTGGCCACCCTGTGGTTGGAATGTTTTCAGTGTTTTCATTAATTAATGACATTTGTCTGTACATTGTCTTATTGATAATTGCATTTCTATTTTTTTTTAATTCATTTTGTCACTCCAATGTAGTGATTGTGATATATGTTGGGACACCTTCAAAAATGAGATGGTACATCTCAAGGGGTTCATCCTAAAAAATAAACTTGAATACACAGGAGCATCATCACACACATTGCACAGTAAGAGTGGATAATTTAGCAGCAAATTATGCTTATTGTTATACTGACAGATTTCAAAGAGAGCTAGTGAGTGATATTGAGTGCTTGATGACTATTCATTTCTTTGCAATTCCATTACTTTTTTCTGCCTTCAATTGAATTCTTGTAATGGCGCATTAGATGCCATTGAAAAGACACTAAGTGTGCTGTGAAATGCCTTTAATGTTGAGATGGATCAGCCAATTAGCCATTGTATCTCACAGCTTGTTATTCAAATTCACTAGAGTGAAATCAAAACGGAGTGTGTCAGAAAGCACCATCATTTCGTGCTGCAGCCCACCTCACCATTCCAAAAAGTGATAAATCCACTTACAGAGCATGGATCATCACACATCCTCTAATATGTGACAAAGGAAGGAAAAGTAGAGGTTATATGTGAATTTTAGACTTTTATAAAAAGACACAAAATGAAAAACAATGTGACTATTATACCAGACTGTTGCAGGCATTCCAATTAAATGGTAGAACTTCCTGTAGAGGAAGAAAATGCATCCAGTTTACAGAAGTATCGCTAACTTGATCTAGATTGTGCTTTTTAACATGTTGGATCACCTGTGTTTTTCAACCTTACCAACAAAAAGAAGAAAAAAAAAAAGATCTTTGAAAATGTCATGAAATTGCACTTTAAAATTTATATCTGAAAAGCTTCCTGAACAGTCTGTTCTGTGCAGTGGGCTCGCATACCAAAACAAAAACATTAGGAAGTCTCTTTGGAGTCCAAATCTGGACCAATACTTCACAGTGTTTTCTCCATAATGCATCAACTTGAATTTCTAACTGTCAAATTGTAGGAAATTGAATTGATTTGAACAACTGAACTCAAAATAGTCAACTCACATTGCATCCAAAGAGCTTTGATAATGGACAATTAGCATTGTCTGTGTATCTGCTGCTTTTGTGAATCCTACTTTGGCCATCTTCCCCACAGTCATAGAGCTTCAGGACTTGGCATTTAAACACAGGCCCTAGAAGACAGTGGCTAATTAGTTCCTGAGGAAGAAGCAATCCATCTTCCTTAGGAAGTGATGTGTCCACTTCTGCAGCTGTGGTCAGTGCACTTTAAATTAGGATGTCTTAAACTGAGGAGAAAGAGAGAAAAGTAAAATAAACAATAAACTAAAGGGAAATCAATTTTTTGTTGTTGTCTGGATCCTAACCGTGTTGCGCTGCTTAAAGACAAACCAACTGACTGTGAAAGTTTCTTTATTCTAATTAGGCACAAGATAATAACTTAATCTTTCATTTGTTATCTTTTCATTTTTGCACATCTTCTAAACCCTTGCAAAAGAGTTGCTGGTCTTCTAACCAAACCAAATTGAAAAAAATAGGAACAGGCTGGATTCTTTCTGCTGAACTGATACTCGGTTGATCAGTAAAAACCTCACCTGCGAAAAGGTGCTCCCTTACACTTTCACATTTTTAGATTCAGTTTGAATAATCATTGTTATGAATGTTGCACATTTGCATAGGAAATGTATGAATAAATTTTACATGAGGTCGGGTCAATGTTACCATCTCCAAAGATTGGAAAATAGAGTTTGCAGGTATAGTGGAGCCTACCTTGCAGGTCATGATGCTTGTAAACATGGAATTTAAAATAGATCTTTAATTTATATTCTAGTGGCTCTAATTATGAGGATGTTTCAGCATATGTCCATCACTACTGCGGAGTGATATTTAATGAATTTAAGCAATAGTACAGTAGCCATATTCATGATGTCTGAATGTTATTTTGTGTATTTATATATTTCAAAGATATGTTCATTTTATATATGATTCATTGTTATAATTATCAGGTTGATAATTAGTCGCTTCGCCAGGTATGAAAAATCACTGACACTGAACATTTCTCTGCAGAATCTGACATCTTCAAATTTAGGACATAGCAAACAACCAAAATGTGGTGAATATTAAAAAAGGATGATGTACAATTCTGTTACAACATGATATAACATTCAATCAAAAAGACAGAGAGAGATACAAGGAGTGGGGTGGAGTGTGGTGTGGTGGTGGGGATTGTTGCCTGCTGTGCCATCATTATGCTCTTGTTGTCCAGACTGTCAGAAAATATGAGTATTAAAATGTAGAGCTGAACCCTAATCCCAGTAAATATTATTGGGAATCCAAAGTGACTGACGAGTGTGGTTTCAGCCACGGCTCAATTTGGTCGTGATTGTTCTCAATTTATTACAAAACAATTACAATTATGAAATCCAGTTTTTGCAAAATTCCATCAGAGACATACTGTGTATTCTGCAGCTTTTCTTTATAAATGTGTGAAGGTCTTTCCTGTTTCTATTAAATGCAATTTGAGATACCATTCATCCTTTTCATGCTATTAAACAATGATGATTACCTTAATAAGGCTACATGTTTAAGTGTGTAATATGAGTTTAATTTATGCTTTGATCATGTATTCTGCCACAGAATGAGCACAGTATGTGTCCATTTAATATGGAAATAAGCTTATGAAATATGGCTTAATATTATCTCATTTTGTCAGTGGTCCAAAAATAAAAAGACATGTATTTCCAGTGTCTTGTATGGTGGAGTAGAGTGAAAACACATTCTCTGATCAGCTATTTACAATCATAAAAAGCCAAAGGCATTCAGACAGTTACTCTGTGTCATTGCTTAGATACATTTTGCACAATAAAAGACAGTGAAAGTGAACTGTGGTCAGATATGCCATTTCTAAATGCAGGGAAAGATGAAGGGGCCCATCTGCAATGAAGATCTGAGATGGAGGCAAGCAATCAAAGCTGACTAAAGGCATTACCAAGTAATGAGTCAGTGGGTGGGGGATCTTCCTCCGTCTAGGGTTATTGAATGAGGACTGTTTGTGTAACTTCTAATCCTGAGAGTGGGAGTTTATTGAGGAGAAAATAAGTTTACTGCAGAAAAACCATAAGCATGTATTTCAAGCATGAACTTGAATGGCTTCTAAATGCAGAGAGGGGACAGCAGTCTGCCTTATGTGAATTGCCTTTGTACCAATGCATAAAAGCCAACTTGTCCATTAGGCACATAAAAGGATGTGCTGTGGTGTTTCACCTCAAACTGAAAAAAACAAAATAAAAGACTTTCTTGATGTGACATTTGATTATGTTGTTTTGAAGAGGATATACCGAAATTAAATGGTGAATTTTAATGCGCATCTAAATAGCGTATGAATTTTAAAATGGTAACACAATGCTTCTATTTTGTGTCCATGATTTACATCTGTGGTTGAGATCAACGAACAAACAAACAAAATGTGCATACTCAGTGAAAACACCAGCATTTTAAGGGTTAAGGAATGGATATGTATCTATGACTGAGGTAGAAAAGGACCAAGCACAACCCTGTCTCAACCCTGTAAAAATGAAGTTTATATAAAAATTTTCAACAACAAGAGTTTGGAAAATTGTAAAATGTGGAAACTGACCATATCAAACAATATCTGATCTGAGTCTTCTAAAGCTTTATTAACATCTGAGTGAAACCTTAACCAAAGTGCTTTTGTTGCCTAAATCTAACCACGGACAGAAAGTCCCCAATAAAAAAACCTTGTGTTTTGAACATCCACTTCCACATAACTTACCAACACCACACAAAACTGCAGCACTCCATTCACTTGGGGAAACAAATTAGTGATACACAAATGTGATAATAGGTGTATGAATAGATTTTACCTGAGATAAGATTTGATGGGAACTTAATTTCTTCTTCCATTGTAGCTGTTGTCTGAATGTATAAGTATGTGTATGTGTGCTAGAGAGAGAGAGAGAGAGAGAGAGAGAGGGGGAGAAATGGGACTGAGAGCATAATTACATGCTTTCAGACATAAGCAAGCAAAGTGGTTACTGTATTGCTTTGGTGGAACTGAATTAAAAATTCTGTCTTTATTCCTCCATCAGCAACTTGACACACACAAAATGATATTTTCTTTTAAGATGTGCAGTGACCCGGACGCCGAGGGAGTCTTGTTGTCAGCAAAATGATTCAGATGACACTTGAGATAGAAGGCTGTCAGCCTGTGTAATATGGCAAAAGTACTGTGCAGCATGTACTTACCTCTATCAACAAATTTGGTTACATTTTCACTTATCTGTTAGAAAGCTATTCCAAAAGTTAATCAGTGGATTTGGATGAAACTTGGTGGCAGATGGCTGCAGGCCCAAGGTTCAGTTGATCAGATTTTGGTGATGTCTGGGCCTGGGATGATGCCATTGGACAATTATCAATTTCTAGTCATAGCTATTATGATTTGTTCACCTGTCAGTGGGGGAGGTTCAACTTGAAGGGTCCTAAACAGAAGTGCATTTACAGCACAGTATGCTTGTATTTAAAGGCTTGTCTTATTTCTATGGCTTTGATGAACAACACAACTGTCAGGGTTTCATTTTTCTCACCAAATGGTTTAATCTTCATCAGTTTCTAACTTAATGCACAGTTGTCTTCTCCCTAAAAGACAGAGTACGGCCAAAATGTGCAGAGTTTGCACAGTACGTTTCCCTGAGCAAGTGTCGATATAAAGGCAGTTTAGCTCATGACACAGATCCTCATGATGATCCACAGACCTCATTGGGAACAGTTAGAATTATTCTTCATCAAAGTCTGCCTGCTAACTGTCTGTCACTGCACAGAGGGGAGCATGCAACTGCTCGGTGATGCCATGTGCACAACTGTTAAAAAACAGAGGTGGTTTAAAAGACATTAGCTTGTGGAGAATTTTCTAAAGCTAACTAGGTTTGGACCGATCTGTGTTGCAGTACTTGATATTTTTAACTATGGCTTTTTTTTTTTAGTAATGGTTTAAATATACAATGATTTTTTTTTTTTTCTGCACATGCAAGTTGAGCTCATGAGTCACAATCAAGCATCATGGAGGACTTAGGCAGTGTTGGTTTTGTTTCCTGCAAAGGTAATTGGCGAAGGTACTCGACCAGAGGTGAAAAAGAAGAAAGCCATGCATCTAATAATATAGTGTGTGTGTGTATATATATATATATATATATATATATGTGTGTGTGTGATACAGCAAATACCATAATGCATCACCTGAGGAATATTTTATACATTTTACAGCAACAATCATCTTCAGCATACTCACTTTATTATTGTACATTTCCTACCGTACTGATGGACTGCATTTTTGACATACTCAGAAAAGCAAACGTTCTGTTTGAACCACTACCACCTCTTGTGTTAAATCAATACTTTATTATATTAAGAGTGTTGCATTGTGGGACATTTATAGCCTCAGTGTTGTTTCAATCTGTGTGTTTGCTACAGTTACTCAGCCCCGAGTAAACCCAGCTAAACCCATACTTGGTGCTAGCTCATGTGAGCCACTGTGCATGTTTTGCTGCCACGGGGGAAATAAAGCGGAAATAGTCATAAATCATTTCCTGATGTTTTGACTTCCTTGTCCAGTGTCCAAGGGACATGGTGCTATGTTAAAGATAGCAGGTGAAAAAATAAAAAAATAAAAATAATAATAAACATGTGAAACATCCATGCTCTGACATGACCAAGAGCTCCCCAGGGCAGTGTGTGAGTACTGTATACAAAGGTAATGTTATTTGAAGTGTTCCTGAACAATTTGTTTAATGTTAACCAGCCCTCAAAATGGCTTGATGGCAGTAAGTCTTGCAAATGTATCTCAGGGAGATTTCCCCAAACAAGCAGCTACTCTGAACATTTGAATAGTAATCCACGTTTTGACCTATTCTCAGGGATAAGTGAGGAGGCTCAGGCAAAGATTAGCTTAGCCCTCGTGTGGGCATTTATTGTGGCACCATGTGCTCACTCAGCCACCCCTTCTAGTAACTAATGAGAGTGGTCTAATCCACCAGTGGGGTGGGGGTACTGTGTAATGCACATACATATAAAGACACACTTTGGCCTAACAAAGTAAATAGATATTTATTATTTATGTAATCCTGCTTACAAATCAATTAGCATTTACAGAACCAAAAATCTATGTAACCATTAGCCTCAGGAAAACATTTTATCACAGCAGACACTCCCCCAAGCTCCTGAAACATGCTGGAACCAGGAAGTATAAATAGACATGCAATCCTCAGCCAGGCCTTTTGCCTGAGGACCAGGAAGCAGGTCAGTAGCAAAGATAATGCAACATAGCCCAGAAATATTTCAATTCAACTTATGCTTCTTCCTGATTGGGTCATCTAGTCTAGATCACCGAGGTCACATCTAGTGATCTGGTCAACACAAAACTTGTTTATTCACTTTCTACATGTCTTACAAAAGTCAAGTAATGGGGGGACCTGTTAGATGGATTGATGGGCTATCAAATACAGGAGTAAAAAGTACTGACTGGATTTGATCTGATCATTTAAGTGCATAGATGGAGAATATTATATAAACACCCACAGTATACCAGTGTGCAGTACAATCAGAAATGCAAGAGGATTTGATGTATGTGCTGATGAATGTGGGCCATTTTGTGGTTGTCTGTTTGTGTATTCAATGAAGGTTTTTATCTAAAACCAAAAGTTGGGTTTTCAAGTGGTTTCTTCTTGTGGCTGACTCTTTCCCCAGCCTTGGAAAAGATTCTTTCCCGTGGCACTGAGGATGCCGGTGTGCAAAGATATTGCATAGCCATCTGAAATGATCGGGGAAATACGGGCCTGTGTGTTACTCTCTGGCCTTTGCCAAATGTGGGTCTTTCAGATACCTAGACAAACGCAGTACTTGTTGGAGGTACTTTAAATTTATTTTCTTTCAATAACAGATGATAAATGCCAAACTAGCTGCACTAGCTGTTGCATTTGGCAGTTGTCGTTGATGCTGTAGGTGACAGTCAAAGCAGGCCTCAGATTTTCCTCCTGCAGCTCTCCTGAGGTCACTGACGTCGCTGTTGGTGATGAAGAGGATTTAGGTTTGCACATTCTTGCAGTCTTTTCATCTGCAACCTGTGAACAACTTGCACTCCAGATCCCCATTTTGTTGATATTTGGGTCTAGTAGTGTGGACAAGCACAGGGTAGTTATTTTCTCTCACAGATTTACTTCAAGATTTGTTTTCTCATCATTGGCCAGTTTGTTTGCAATTGCATTCATGACCACTGCGCACTATCTGGCTGTATGCTGATGTTTTAGCATCTTGGCAAGAGGGATGACCTTTGACCCAGATACCTCTTCTTCCCCAGATAAGTCTAAAGGCCCAAGCACCTGAAGACACTGTAAATGACTTCATACTCCTCAGCAGATAAGGGAATGGTGTCAACATTTACAGTAGCAGTAGCTGCTCCCAGTGACTCCCTCTGTGTGTGTGGACTTCACATATGAGCTCATGCAGTGGCTTTCCCATGTGATTCTGGCTTTCTGCAGGTTTTTCTTGGCTGTGGTGCTTGGCTTGAAATGGTGCACTATTTTTGTATGCCCGAAAACGTATGTCTTCAAGCTCTGCTGTTTGCCCAAGTGACCTTTTGACATGGGGGGGAAAAGCAGGTGTCACAGGTTAAGAATGTTTGCACATGCCATCATATTTGCTGCATAATCAGTTACGGGACTCCCCTCTCTGCCATCAGGGTAACCTTAGCCTCGGTTTGGTGATCTGCTGTGTGTGTTTGAGGGAACCTTTTTACCACCAGAAAAAAAAACTTCATCTCTCCCATGATGATTCACAAATCAGTTGTTAAGCTGACTGAGACATGTTTCATCTCAGCCACTGCCTTCTCTGTGGTGGCCTTATATTTCTTCTTCATCATAGCTTCCTACAAAAGATGCTGTATGTAGGAGCCAGTAGATGAACAAAGCCCTAGAATCCTTTCATTTTCAACTACTGACAACTGCTGCACATCCTTAAGAATCATCTCCAGTAAGGCTTCATTCAGTTGTTATTGTCTGGACACTAATGTAGAGCATTAATGACTTAGTGGTAGTGCTATTATGGATATTTACATGGGTAGATGAAACAATTACATTAATAATAGATTAGGAAAACATTTTGAGAATGACACTTACTGAAAGGATGACTTCCAGCATGATCTGGACCACTGCACCCAGGCTGTTAAATCATTAGATGCAAAAAGTGTCTCATGTTACCCCATTCTCCCCTACTGCCAGTGATGGGGGGCGGCGGCGGCAATATCCATACTCCATGTTTTGTGCAAAATTACATTCCAAAGTGTAGACTGTGAGACTGCAGAGCCCTCATGACTTTAACTCAGAGTGCATAAAGAAGGAATATTGTAAAGACCGGTAGAAATGGTATAAAGGTGTTTCAGTGGCCATATGAGTACCTCACTATTGTTTTCAGACAGACTTGAAAAAGGTTTTTATTTTTTTGGCTTGGATACGCTTCATGAGTAGTATTGTTGTAAAAATTACAGTGCTCTATCCTGTAATTTCCCACTCAGGTACACTTCTCATTTGGCTTTCAACCACCTCTCTCCAAGGCATTTTCAGAGAGAGCTGCCTTCAAAAGAAAGTAACTTTTAATATAAAAATGTTGCTAGACTTGTTTTTTTTTTTTTAACTGAACTTAACTCTAAATAAGTATAATTACATTGATATTGGTTTATTATTGCTAGAAAGACTGAGCAAGAATCTAAGATTAATTTTTTGTTTTATTGAATTTAACATTTTTAAATGACACGTCAAGTGATATTTAACTTATATTTAACTTTAGTGATATTTAGCTTATACATGTGTATAATGAAGCAGTAAGTGACCCTTCTCCCTCTTGTTTGTGGCATTACTGTAATAATGGCCACAAGTATTATTCAAAGCCATTAGAGGGTATCACACTTTTCAGTGTATGAGGCCAATGGCTTCAGGAAATACTTGTGGCTGACATGTATGTTTTATTTCTGCCTATCTATGTGTGCTGTGAATAAGAGGAAATTGTGCAGCTAAAGCACGTCTACAGCTGGTTTCAACCTGGTCAACCCCGCGAGCCTGGTTGTGTCCCATTTTAAGAAGTCACCCCTAATCTCTGGTGATGGTTCAGGCACACTGCAATGTGTTCCCCACTGGCAGACTTCTGTGTCGTCCCCCATGCATAATATCCATGCAATTCTGCTTCTGACAGATATGTGTTGTAATCTCTTTGAAAATGAGCATTTGCAACATGTAAGAGCCTCAAAGCTTTGGGTCTGAAGAGTGTGAGGGAGAAAATGACATAAAGAAACTGCAATGTAAAAAATCTCTGCCTTGAGTCTGACCTGTTATCCATGTTTTCTTACAGAGTTTGGCATTTCCTTTGAAACCTGTCATTTGTACATTTATAAAAGACATTTTTCATTTTAAATGATTTAAAATGTGCTAATTAACAGTGAAAGTGATCAGTAAACAATCAAAGTTTGTTGTGAAGTTTGCCTTGTTAAAACCGTTTCGGTGTGTATCAGGACACTGGAACAGATGTGCAATCACACTTGGAGCCGCGTTAAATCTGCATCTTTGCTTCTGATTTTGTAGACATGACAACTGCACAGCAATAGTACAATAACTGTATATCTGTTCCATCTTCCATGTTTGCAGCTATCAGTAATGTGACATTTGTGTTTAGAGGATGCAGTTGAAGGCCACGTGAGCTTAACTTGCCTTCTCAATATTTAATCTGACAAATAGTGACCACAGTTGAGGTAATGGTTAGGAAAGCAATATTGATAATCTGTCCTCCTCAGTATTTTACAGTGCTCACATTCCACAAATTGAAATGTTTAATCTTCAAAACCATTTGGATTGAGTAATGGTGATAATTAAAGTCTATCCAGTTGTACCTGAGCAATCAAACTGGTCAAAATTGCAACGTGGTTAATAGCTAACAAGTTTGTATTCAGATCAAGGTTTCAGATAAGAGGCAATTCCACTGCTACACATTTGGATAGTAATTCACCCTGAGTAATAATTGGAGTAATACATAGAGAATATTTAAAGAGACAAGCATTGTTAAGCTGTGATATCTGATGTTCATCTATAGCCACGGTGTTATTAAAGGGATCCCTCCCACGCTTGAAGACTTAGATGCCCTCTGAGAGAATTCATCACCGATGCAAAAGCCCATTGCGCTAGAATGAAGCTGTCAGGGCCCCTACACACCAAGCTGACAATCAGCCATTGGACATCACTGGGCTGTGTGTGGCTGACTCAGGAGTTTTAATCATGTGTCTAGCACCATTATCTGTGGTTGGCCCTTATCAGAGGCTGTTTGGCCAATTCAAAGAGTTGGATGAAGTCAGTGAGAGAGCCTGCAATCAAGACTGACATTAATTCACCTATGTTAGCATTGCATCACCCAGAATGACCAAAGCAGGATGCATTACTATTTGTATTCATTCATGGCACCTCTCCTGGCACACACAAGTTACATTCAAGACTCTGTGGTGATCGCACAACAGATTTGTATTGGCAAAAACTTAAACACTGAAGAGCTTCCAGTTCACTGTCACTTCACATCATAAATTGTCTCAAATCACTGTAGTGCACGTGAGATTCTTTGGCATGTGATATAAAGAGTTAGCACAAAAAGTGTAGCCATTCAGAATGACTGCTAATTCTGCTGGAAAATGCAGGCATTGTCTACAGAGGTCCAGGAAGGCAAGGCAGTGCTTTGCCATCTTTGAGTATCAACTCATGTACGAGATTAGAGAACCGCACCACACACAATGACTTGGGTTCAGCCTTGTTCTCATTTCAGTATTCCTCTGATGCCACAACCGATTTCTTAGTGACTAAGAGACAAAGTTGTTCTCTCAGCTGGTACCACTGCAACTTAAAAACAGTGTGGACCTCGGTGTCCATTCAACCAAAGGTAGATCCTTTCTGTTTGCAGTCTCACATCCTCGACAAGACGCCAAGCCAGGCTTCTCACAAATATGCACTTGGCAGCTCGTCTTGATACTAAGGAGCTAGGTTGTTGTCTCTGGCATCAGTAACCTCATGAATTCCAAGGTGACTGTGCTACTGCTGTTCACAGGTGCCTCACTGAGAAAAGAAAACAAAGGTCACATCTCTGGTTTGTGTACAGCACAGTTCGCTCTAGCCAGTTGATTCATGTTTTCTTGGTAGGTGGGACCAGTGATGGATCCATTTAGGTCTTGTGTGCTGTTCCACACAACAAGCTTAGGGCTACATATGTTGTAAATGACATCTGTCCTTGGGGAGAAATTTTTAAGGGTTGGCAGAATCCGGTTGATATGTGGTCTCTTTGTTAGCCAGCATTATTAATGCTATTATACATTTTGTTATAAAATTACTGTAACTATGTTTTCCATTGCATGCCTAATTTGGCATAGGCACTGTTCCCTGAGGAGAAAGGAAGAAGGAATTCCAGCCATGGGTCGTCAGTTGTTTGCTGATATTTATGTTCTTTCATAAGGGCTAACAATTTTTTCTTAGTTATGTATCCTATGTAAAAACATTTTATTTATTGATAATGACAAAGATTCATCCAGCTTTTCTGAAGGTCCATAACACCTTTTTATGTTGTCCCATTGAGCTCAGACAGTACAAACAGAGTATGTTAGACTAGCTGGGGAATTTACCTTATTGTCATTCACACCTGCAAGGAGCACATGCCAGCCACTGTAACACTGCAATATATTAAAAGGATAATTCCACCTTACTTACTCTTACTCTTAATTGCACGCAATTATCATTCATACTATACAATGTAGGTGTGTAAATCTGATACGGAATTATTTCCTGGCAATTTTTATTTTTTTCCGGCAAGAGATGGACCTTGGTCTCGTTAATGTGACTTCATAGCTCTGTAGGTTTTGGTATCCCAAAGTTATGGTGAACTGCAAACTTTACAGATAGGTGTGAACTTTCTTAACAGCTTAACCAATCAATAAATCAGCCTTGCATCCTCCTGTTTTCCTGTAAAGAGAGGAGAATAATGTAAGAGGATCTGACAGATTGCATTTTCCTCTTGACACCAAAAGAGCAGAGCGACATGTAAATGTGAGTGCAATAGACTGGGGCTGCTGATTCGCTTATTGCTTTTGAATACTGTACAGTAGATACTGCCTTGGAAAATAAAATGTAAAATATGTTTTCATTTTCAAATTGTTAGAAAATTACATTTTGATTTTGAGTATGGCTTGACTATTGTTTGCATAAATGGAAATCAGGTTACATTGTTTACATAAATTTGAATTAACACATGGCTATGTGAAAATGAAAATGCAAACTGGATTATTTCTTAAATTCATTTTAATTTTTACTCAAACAACTTGTACATATGTGGAAAATTATATTTCTTTTGTGAAATTTCACTTTCATTTTCATGTTTACAGTATTATTTTAATATAGTCCCTACAGGCTTCCATAGGCAAGGATGCAGGATCTGCCTGTTTATGATCATTAAAATGCTGAAAGGATACCTAACACCAACACTGAAGAATACAATCTTAACTGAACTTAGAGGATTTGCTATTTGAAACTCTGATTTTGTTTTTAGACAAAAAGTTAGACAACCTGGCAGTAAATTTTGCAATTCTTTTAGTTGGTGACATTTCTAAGGACTGGGCCTGAAGGTCAAAATATTCTCTAAAAATCCAAAGTCCACTGACTGGATTTAAACATAGTCAAAAATGTATCCGATTAAAGGGCCAAAGGGAAGAATTTCCATAAGTCACAGGCAATTTTGAAAATTTGTCCTCACTTTTCACAGCATCAAGTGAAGAAAAAAGGTAATGATGCATGAAAAGGCTTCAAATGTTCTTTTTGAATTTCCATCCTTAAAAGAGCACTTGAATATTCTTGTGTGCAAAAAGCCTGGACAGGTCTGAACCCATGCTGTCTTGACAGTCTCCAACATTTCACCAGCATGGTCCAAACCAAGAGTGGCTTCCCTGTGCAGGGCATCTGGCCCATCATGCTCTCAGTGACATCAGCTGGGTCAGTTCTCCGTACCACAGTGTTGTTGTGTGTTGAGTGGGTTCCACAATTACTGACAGATGCTCCTGTCTTATTGTCCAACAAGAGGGATCAGGTGTAGTGGAGGGAAACCATAGAGCAGCTTACATTTCTTTTTTAGACTATGGCACATTTCAGGCTGTCCCAAACTATCTGATTATCCATTTGGTACATCAGTATTCTGATATCAAGTTATTTGTTTTTTTGTTTTTTTGTTTTTTTTGTTTAGAAAAATTGTCTAACTTAGAATTTTTTTTTAAGCCCAAGTGGAGACAAATGACACATTCATTGTGGTTTATCACTGCCAGCAGTTATTCAATCAGTCAAATAACATTGTGACAGCAACATTATTTTCTTTTCTACTTTTTTCATTTAGATTAGAGGTTGGCTAATTTTAACAAATACTAAATTAATTACTGTTATAGATGACACATCAGTAACAATGAAAGTGTACAAAGGAACAACACGGAACAAAAAAGTGACAGGTTTGCTCAAAGTGTCATACAGGAAGCTACAATATCAAATCTATTTCCAGTCCATATTCCAGTCTCTGCAATTGAAACTACTGATTTTGCTATTCAATACTTCCACATACTAATGCTTTTCTAAGGGAACCTTGGTTACAAATGTCTTATAATGTCCCACATAAGAGCAAGCACACGGACATGAAGTCACGTGGTATAACTTATTCCTCTGTCTATGTTTAAACTTATCAATTCCATGCATTCAAGCTAAACGTATTGTTTTTGCTCATCTCTGCTTTCTCTGGCTGCATGTTTCAGTGGGTTTACTGAACTTCATTTGACCTAATTATATTTAAAAAAAAAAAATAATAAAACATGCAATTGGATGCTGCCAAGCAAATTAATGTGCATGCTTGTACACAGTTAGAAAAGAGCTGCGTCCACCGAGTAGCCATGAGTGAGTGACTGACCAAAGCATATCTCTGATCGCCCAGTGGCATTCACCAACACAGCATATACTCACAAAATAGTTAATGGTTAAGAGAGAGTGTTAGTGGCATCACAACAAAGTAATTCAAAAGAACAAGCACTTAATGATAACTGGAAAGACAAGAAGAATGAAAGGAGACAGAGTAATCCTCTTAGATGGAGTCAGTTCTATCTGTGTGTCAGGTTTCCTCTTCCCTGCAATTCCTCAGATCCCTAAATAAAAAGCCCAAAAAACCAGTTTAAGGCTTCGTGATCTGTGTCTATGGTAGAAGGAGAAAGGTAAGCACATGAAAACAGTATGTAGACTCACAAGGCTGAAAACCCCTCTTTGTTAGTGGGAAGGACGCCATACGGACAGCAACACGTTCAGCTCCGTTACCCCAATAAATTGTTGTTGACACTGCCCTCTAGAGATGTGTGATAGTGCATTAGTACTGCAGACCTTAACCATGGAAGCATCCTCTCTGTGTGCAGCGTGGGGGAGAGGGAGGTGTGGGAGCATCTCTTTCATTGCATTTACTTGTTCATAAAAGTTTGAATTGATATGTTTGTGACATCTCCTTTTCACACCGTTGTCTTATGAGGAACAGCTTGTTCAGCTCATGGTTCTGTTCAGTCTTGATGCTCTGCTTGGCAAAGGTTTAGCAGTGTGCCGAGTCCATGGACCACCAAATCACCACCTGCAAGAAAACAGCTTTCCTGGGGTTCCTGTATTAGGTAAAAGTACTGGGTCACTGCTGCTCAGATCAATACAAGTTTACGGCCTTTATCTATTGAGTCGGCTCTGCTGAAAATGGGAAACCAATGGCTTCATTCAAGTGAATTCATATTTTTTGGACAATAGATTTGGCATGCTGTCCTTCTAAAAAACTTATTTTTTTTGCTTTAAAAGAGAACCCCTGAGGACCATCTCACAAAAGACTTGTAGTGCTGCCAACGTCATTTCAGAGCAAAAGAGAGTAGCAAACCAGGGCTAACCTTGCTAAGGTGATGATAATTAGAATGACATCGCCCCAGGCACCTGTCAAAGTTGGGGGGAATACTTGTGGCCCCATCACTCTCAAACACTTTTTGTGATTTTGGTGCCAACCAGAAAATACAAAATGCCAACTTCCTGTTATTTAATTCTTTATCTATTAATCTGATGTTAGTGATTTAAGAGACATTCAGCTTTGGGGCAGAAGGGATATGCTGATTACAGTTTTTACAGATTGTCATTATTACCTCTTAAGAATACATGTGAGACATAATTTAAATGCAAGTGACATTTACAAACAAGCTTTTTAGGTGAGTGAGTGACATCACAGGATCATACAAAATAAAGCTGCTGCCACTCAAAATCTATACCATAAGAACACACAGGTGTCATTCTCGCCAATAGATATGAGCACTTGGTCTCTGGTGTAACCCTCTCTGACACTTGAATGCACACTTGGCCTGCCAGCATGATGCATTTTCCTTAATGAGACAAATGATCACAGCCAATTTGAACCATAAGAGCGACTTTAACCTGCCTGATTAGGCCCATTACAGGCTAATCATAAAGTGAAATAAGGGTTTATGGTCTTAATGTTGTTCCAACAATATAAACTTGTTTATGATGTTTGGATTTTTTGTACTAATAGTGCCTATAACAATACATTATCCAGCAATGACACAATGAGTCTTGATTTAATGTAAGATATTGGACAGGCTGCACATCCAGTCAGTTCAGATGATGCAATAATTGATGAACTGATTGATAATAAACTGGTTTTCAAGCTGCTTTATTTATATACGATATAGCCTATAGCACAGGGAGCATAAGGATCTTTTTTTTTTAAAAAAACAAAAAAAAACAACGTGTTTTACAAGAAAGAAAAAAAATCCAACAGAAATAAATCGGCTTAATGGACAGAATTAGAGGGGTCGGAATCCAGGGTAGGATTAAGGAAAACTGTGTGAAATAAAAGAGCGACTGCTCAGGAATGACTGTGCGTCTGTCTGGAGGGGGGGGGGGGGGGGAGAGAGAGAGAGAGAGAGAGAGAGAGAGAGAGAGAGAGAGAGAGAGAGAGTGTGCGGTGACTGAGGAACACATTTTCATCCAAACCTCTCCGTTTTTTCCAGAGCCTGCCTCTGCTCCGCGGCTCAGCGCAGCTCCCGGTGGTTTCCGCTGGAAGACGGACAGCAGCAGAGTAACCCTCGGCTCGTGTTGTGCTCTCGCAGCCGGGCAGTCGATTCTCTGGTCTGATGCTCGATCTCTCGCCGCTCTGAATGCTGTTTTCTCCGTCAACTTCTCCGATTTCTCCACTTAAGACTTGAGCTGCATCATGAATAGTTTGGGGGCACCTTTCCATCGCATACCTCTGGAATGGTGGGGATTACACAGCCGAAACCCGGGGAGCATGTAAACGCAGATGGAGTTTGGGATTTACTGCAAAATAAGGGAAAGATGACCGTCTTCTCATTGTGCTTGCTCTTGTGCGCAGATCTCCTGGATTTAGCCGTCGGTAAGTCTGACCCTGTCATATTTTCACGCAGCGGGGACACACTCTCGCAGCCCCCTCCGGTCCGTGCGTGGGGTCTAACAATAGCCCAACTGTCAATGAGTTGAGTGATTCATGTGTGACAGTGAAAATACTGAGTAGCCATTAACAGGACAGCCGGGTGGAGGCGATCGGTGCCGTGTCCGCCTCATGCCAACTTTCCCCTCCATACCCACCAAGTCGTGGGAGAGAGAGAGAGAGAGAGAGAGAGAGAGGGAGAGATCCATGACCAGATGCTGGGATTCAGTTCAGGCTGCACCGTGCGTGGTGTCAGCGTGCTCCAAGGAAATGCAAGAAGAGGGGGTAGCAGGAGGCCTGGTTGTGTGTGAAGTCTTAATTCATCTGCATTGACTATCACGACCAGCGTGCATGACAGCACCTGCTCTTCGGAGCGGCCGAGGCGCGCTCCCCGGCGGTCTGCGCACCGCGGCTCCTGCACGTCAGACCGCGCCTGAGCTCAACAGATATTAAAGTTGTTGCCCTGAAAATCACCACAGTCTTTGTGTGTGTGTGTGTGTGTGTGTGTGTGTGTGTGTGTGTGTGTGTGTGTGCAGATGCTCAGCACAGCGGTGGCATCAGTGTCGCCCCCCCCCCCACATCCTCCGCCGTCGTGTTGAGATGTTACAGCTGTGAAAACGCAACATTGATCTTTTTTTTTTTTTTCCCAGTAAAAGCGATTTCTGCGTTTGAACCAACGCATGTGTTTTCTAGAGGATGATGAAGCTGTGTTCTGTGGTTGTCTTTCTCTTTTTGTGGGAGGCAGTGCTGATGGGACTGGAGAGGGGGGGGGGGGGGGGGGGGGGTTGCTGCAATTTAGGGGGAAAAGCCACAATTATTCAAATATTAGTCACAGATAAAGACCTGGTGGCAGTGATGTAAGCACATTCCCTCACTGTTCCTCCTCAGATATTGGTCCCTGTGGCATTCTGCAGGCGCATTTTGTTCTGTACACGGTGTCATACATCATACAGAGGTTTGCGTTACAACACTGCACAGCAAGCACTTGATTCCATTTTCTGAGATATGTTTAAAAAAAAAGTGTGCTCCTAATTCAGCTGGAGTTAGGGTCCATATACTTACTGCACATGGCAACACTTTGGTGTTTGAAGGACTAAAGATGAGAGTTCACTCCTGGCCCCAACATCAGAGTAACACACATTACAAACTAACCTGTAAACCCTTCCCTGCCAGCTGAGGATTTTTTTTGTTTTGAAGTGTGTTTGACCTTCACTGACCCATATGGGAAATCATTATGTCAGCTGGGCTTAACATAAAGTGAAGTTACAAGAACGCCTCTGGGAGGCTGAACTACACAGCGGCCTTGCACGATGTAAAGTGCTTTGGAGCGCCTCCGTAATGCAGTGAGCGTATTTGAACTGTTCACAACAGCTGAGATTCCTCTGGTTCTATGAGGTATTGCAGCTGACTGACTGAGAGATCTGTGCAGTGGTTAACATCGATCACCATGTAAACAAATAGTGAAAGGTAGAATTGAACAAATCAGTTGGCAGGGCAGTTGTTGTTGGCTTTTGTTGTCACTAAACCAAAATAGATTTATTCTGTGTATAGACCTTAGAGTGTCACCTTTAGTGTCTGTCTGCCCCCCCCCCCCCCCCACCTCCAGAGCAGTTTCCTTTATATAAACTGATGTCTGCTGTCTTCTGGATATCACACTCCATTCATGCCAGTAGACAATTTCCCTGTGTATGTGTGTGTCTTTTAACACGAGCAAGGTCTGTCTATTTCAATGTGTCCACCGGTGTCTTAAGATTGATTTTCCCAAAGAGAGGGCCTGTGGTCAGTGACTCCATTCTCATCTCTATTTTAAATGTCATGCATTTTTATTTTTCCCAACAGTCTCCTTCTTGTCAGCATTTTTTAAATTCAGTATCTCATTTTAGAATGAAACTTTCTGTCCTCTCGGTTAACTCGCAGCCCTTGATCCGTCACTGTCTGCCAGCTGTGCTCCTCTTTTAAAAAACTTCCTTTAGAGACACAGCCCTCTGTTTAATGCATCTGAGCTTACAAGCTAGCCTCGGCTATTGAAATACAGTGATTAAGCCAGGATTTGTATTTGAAGATATCAATAAGAGGCTACCTATTCAGCAGCAGTTAGCTTAGTGTTTCTCTATGGGTTGTTAAATGCACCCTCTTTTTATATAGATTCACTGTTTGTGTGCATACACAGTGGAGTGTATGACTTAATGTGTTTCCCAGACTTGCAATGGGAAAAAAAGAAAAAAGGAAAGGTGTATTGTACAAACACATGTTGGTTTTCTGTGTAACACATGTGTGAACTGAGGAATAGTAACAGTTTCCTCCCTAAGCCACTGGCTCAGCTCTGTGTCCATGTTCACAGCATGTAGCTGTGTCTTTAACCTCCACTGCACTTGATGCATCTGATTGACTTTTGCAGCATCAGTGCAGACACACCATTATGAGGATTGATCTCACTGGAGTGCTTACCCTGTAGGTCAGACATTCATATCGAAGTCAAATCTGACCCAACAGAGCTGAAGAGCGTTGGATCCTGAAGTGACATGAAGGCAACAACATCCACCAATCAGCACCTGTAAAGCTCCCCATCTCACAACTTTATGTTTAATTCTTACAAAATCCACATCTTACCATCTCTAGGCTCGGAGCAGTGACCGCCTGAAGTCTGGCAGCTTCACAGTGACAACAAGACTTAAGGAAATTAGGCTGCTGGTTTTAGCCAAGAAATGGTCTTTTGCATAAAACCACAACTCAACATTTTATGACTTTGGATTTTGTACAAATTGCACAAACAAAAGACAGGATGTTATTAATGGACCTTTACAGGTGCTAGCTTTTGTTGTCTTCAGACAGAGCCTGTTGAGCTGTATCCAGTCTTTGTGAGAAGCTAAGTTTAGCAGTCCATACTGTATGACCCAGACAAGGTGCCCCAGCAGCCCAGTGGTTAAGGCTCCATACCACATAACCATAATGTCCACAGTAATATCTGTATATTTATTTAATCACCACACCAACTAGATTAAAGCAAGCGTGGAAGTACTTTGAGTTTGCTGTAGTAGTAGTAGTAGTAGTAGTAGTAGTAGTAGTACTTGTTGTTGGTTGTCAGTTGGTAAGAACATAAACAGAACAGTCGAAGCAGATGGCCGCCCACCCGGAGCCCGGTTCTGCCTCTTAAAGGAAGTTTTTCCTTCCCACTGTCGCCAAGTGCTTGCTCTCGGTGGGAAATGATGGGTCTCTTTCTTTCCTATACTTTATAGAGAAGGTCTCCTCCTCCAATTGGAAAGTGCCTGGAGATAACTTCTGATGTGATTTGGCGCAATATAAATAAAACTTGATTTGATTTGAACATTGCACATTTACAATTTAGCAAACGAGCATCAGCTGACAACTGCAGTGACCTGATGTCCTGACACTGAACCAAAAGCTGTGTGAAACAGATGATCCGTTGGTCCGGCTCCATCCCAACTAAATGACCACAACTGCTCACAACTGCTGTTCAAGTTCAGCTCGTAGTTCACTCATGATTTATGACTTCTTCTTATGGAGAAATGAATAAACCCAGCACCCTAGAATTTAATTGGGCAAGCAGTGTTATCCTTTCAGGTTTCAGTTAGAAGATGTGGGCTTTCTGTCTTTCTGATTGCATGTTTAGTGCTGTGTAAGGCAGCTTGATGGATTTTTTTTTTTCTTTTTTTTGGCCTTACAGGATTCACCTCCACCTCCCTTTCTTATAATACCTGGTGCACGGCAGTATTACCATCTGTATCACAGTGCCATTTAGGGAAGAACGGACTTGCTCCACAGAGCTTCACAGAGATTCCTTTGCGAGATTAAGAACTATAGATAGGAGTGTTCAGAAGTTGAATTGAAATTATATTAAATTGCAGCTTTTTGAAGCAATTTTTTTTCTCTGGCAAGAGAGTTGGCTTGCTTTTTTCGCTGCTTTAGCCTCGACCATTTTATGAGATCAGTCTTACCTAATAGAAATTGAAGTATCTTTAATTCTGTATCACATTTCCCTTTCATTTTTTACAGCAAGCTGTGGATGAAGTGTCTTAGCATTAGATATGTCCTACTGCATAATTATTACTGCAGATGTTTTTCTTGAACACTACATGAATAATATTCCTTCTTGTTTACTCTTACAAGTGATAATTTACTGTCCAGTGCAATCAATTATGCATTTATTCCTCAGATGCTCATATTTATTTCTCTTGTTTAAATGTTCTCACAATTAGTGTTGTAGTGTAAAAAAAAAAAAAAGTTTAGGTTCAGTCCTTGCATGTCCTAGGGTAAATAAATGCAGATGCAAAGTGGGAGCTTCATGTTTGGGTCTGAACAGCTACATGTGGGTTCAAAGAGCAAAGCAGTAAAGTACAAGGCGCTCTGATTTTATTTAGATCAGGAAACGTGACCGGCAGGCTCTGGTGATGCGCCACCATTAGAATCTGGTAGGAATGTTACAGGGATAAGGAGTAAAATAATCAACGCTCATGGACTCATGTTCGCTGTGTCAAAGGTCAAATGGATACTGAGCATGATGGGAACAGACTTATACAGCAGCGTCCTTCATGCTGCTGTGGCTGTGAAGAGTTGTTGCTGTTAAAACTGCAGAAAGGGAGGAAATATAGAATCATAAGCTACAGGTGGTTGGCTGTAAAATTATAGCGTGGCACTCAACTAAGCATGACATGGCATGCCTGCCAGAGACTTACTGTAGGCTTTATGTTCAAATCTGCCACAGGTTAAAAAAAAAGTATTTCATGTTATGCATTCCCTGAGCGCAAGTTTATTTTAAACCCCTCTGTTCCACCTGCTGAATAAAGCATCTAAGAAAATGTCTTGCCACCCACCATGGTGTTGTAGGTCGCCTTGTAGATTGTGGATCATAGCGGTATTGACAGATTTCAGAGGCGCTGGATCTGATGTTAGATCTGATGGTTTCCGGTACACTGCGACTGTCTGCTACTGATGGCTGGTCTTCACTCACAGGAAGTGAGGAAGAGATACTGGCTGGAAAATGGGTTGTGGTTGTGCCACTATCTAACAATCACCAGGCTTTGCATCAGCACTGCAGCTTTCAGCTGTTACATAAAATGATTATGTGCAGATTAGGAGCTGTCTTCATTGTTTCGTCTTGCTGTTGTTTGTTTGGTCAGTCATTGTGCTTGTTGAAATAAATTTATATGTGCTTTTTTTTTTCTCTGCAGGACCGCCTTGCAGTATGTGCTCCTGTCAGCAGGAGAATACATAGAGTGGAATAACTATGAAAGTGCGATCCAGCTGCTAGATTTATTTACTGATTTATTGCTCAGGCAATTTTTGATTCACTCAGAACAGCCTAGGTTCAGTACACGATGCAGTACTGTTGAGATAGATTCACCATTTAAAATCACAATATCCTCTGCAGCTGATAGGGTCCTATTTGTCTTAAAACTCTATTATGTATTCAGCTGATACCTCTGATGCGACAATGAGACCACTATTCCACACAATGAGGTGTTTGCAACAGCGTGCAGCTCAATCGGACCCACTGACACGCAACACAACACTGCTTTGCATCTCTGGTTGACCTCTTACGCTCACTGAGAGGAGCAGCGCTATGAATCCAGAACCCAAGACTTCTCCGCACTGTAGATACCATGCGTACGACTGCCAATTGTCTCCTTCAGTGATCACCTTCAATTAAAATATAACTTTTGTTGTGCTCACCTTTTAGTCTGGATCTTTTGTAACTTGAAATCCCATTTAATATGATGAAAGAGCCATATTAAAACTTGAAACAGGTTGGTGACCCAGAAATTGCACCTTTTTGTGAAGAGCTCCAGCCAGCTTTGTACATGTGCCGTACACCACTGTGCTAAAAATGAAAGAGCTTTTACTGAGAAATCGAAATGACCTGAGAGAGTCTTTGTGGCGTAATGTGGTCCCAGCAGAACGCCAGTGAACATTTGAAGTTTATTATCTGATTATTAAGTAGAGAAGCTTTAAGTACTTTAAGTCAAGCGCACCTTTTAGCGTCCATAAAGTGACATATTTCTGAGTGAAATGGAGTATGTGGAAGGGATATAATTACAAGAGGGATTTAGGTAAATCTAGATTTGATTGGATTGCTCAGAGGTGGGTGTGGCTTAGCAAATACAAAGCAACTGTTGGACTCCAGCCTCAACATCCCTAACCCTAGATCAGGAGGAGGACAGTGAGGCAGAGATTAATATATGGGATCACAACTACGCTCTTTTGGAAATGTAACAAAAAGTCGCAGTGTACCGGAAACACACTCTTCTGACCCACCCGTACTTATATCTACTACCACCCACAAGCTAATGGTCAAGATCATGTGGGCGCAGTTTCCCCTAAATCATTGGATAAATGAAATACTTTTGGATACATTCATAGCTACTGTACGTCTCCCACAATGCAACAGAATCTGTAACCATCACGTCAAATCTCTCCTCGCCTAAGCCTCTTGGTAAGAGGGAGAATCAGGAAGTGAACTTTCCTCTCTATAAATATATCCTCCCATATGGTTGACAAGCACTTGTGTTCTCAAGCAGCGATGCTCCAAACGATGAAATGATAAAGCCTGTGATTAGGAGAGACAACTAAAGGCTTGGGACACGGCAGTTCAAACAGCACAGTAACTTTCCTTTCTACCCCTGAAGTCCTTCACACGCAGATGTGGGCTGGCTTGCTGATGTCTTTGGCTTGCGTGGGAGTTTGAAGCAACTCTGATTCCCTCAGCAGCCGGTGGTTTGCAGAGATAGAGAAAAGAGTGGAGGAGCTTTGCTTGGAAAGGTCTCCCAAGACAGAAAGTATAGCATTCCTGCCTGTGATCTACAGTCAGCAGTACATTGTTGTCAAATAGTGTCATATGCTTCCTTACCAGAGCTGTTATCTGTGAACTTAGTTTTATATCGTTTTAATTTCGGAACCTTATTCTTGTGAAATTAGCAGCCGGCATAGGCAGGGATTTCTTGACAGGCTTTATCAGCAGTTTTACTGTATTCTCCCCTCACAGTTTCATACATGCTAATGTGGATTATGCGATTTTGCTTATCGTGTTCAGACATGGCTGCTGAGTAATAACAATTGCTCTGCCACTGTGTCCTAACATTAGCCTCCTTACTAAAGACTTTGAGAAGTGCCTCGTACTCTATACATGACACTTATCGCTGCATTCAGGGTTCATCACAGGAGGCTTAAGCTTCCAGGAGTAACTCTGCTGTGCGACAGATGATTTTTCTTTTCCATGTAGCCACAGTCTCTTTGCAGTTTGCTTTCCTTTTGCAAGCGATGAGCATTTTTGTAGGGATGGAATTATTCAGTGTCATTTTGACCTCAGTTTGAAAAGATAAGACACTGACTGTCCTTTTGCTTTTCTGTGTTAGCACACGCTAGGTACAGTGTATCAAGGTTATAAAGAATCATGAATGAGTCAGCATAATTTCATTAATAGTGAAACATACCAAACCTGAGAGAAGATTAAATATAATGTACTTTCACTGTCTAGTGGGAAGGGGTACAACAGTACTCTGAGACCAGGAAAACTCACTCTTTAGTGAGTATTAATGCACCTCTTCACTATGTGCAGAGATTTTGTTGTTATAACTGACCAACCCCAGTATTTACATGTAATAATACTATATGTACAACAGTGAAAGTATAGATCCTCCTGGTCAAATATGACTCCAATACAAGCGAAAGTTGTAGTTAAAGTACTGGAGTACCTGCTTTTAAAAATACGTAAGTATTCAACACATTGACGTATTGTTCCACAGAGAATTTACAGAACCAAATGACTCTGAAACAACCTAGTGAATGAAAACCCAGAGAATGAAAAGCGTGTATAATATGATACTGTATAGCAATGGAAATGGCCATAATGGCCACACAACTGAATCAACAGAAGGAGCCATTATCGTTTTCATATTGCATTTTTTTTTTTTAGGCAGTGATGAAGACACAGAAAATATTTAAAAACAAAGGAATCTTTCTAGATTTCTAAAAGTTCAAATATGGGCTTAAGATAAGGCCGTGGTGAAGAATCTTCTGCCTGTAGTGTAGTGGAGTAAAATTCTGGAGTAAAAGTTTCCCATAAAAAAAATACTACTCAACTAAAGTACAGACACTGGGAAAATATACTTAAGTGCAGCACTAAAATATACCTCATTATTATCCAACCCTGATGTTGACCCATTCTTATTCATATAAACAACAATGCTTTAATCTGAAAGGCCAGAAATCCCATTCTTTAACTCCTAATTTAAAGTTCCCTTTTACACTTCCATCCACTCTCAGTATGTAGCAACTGGAAATTTCCTGAATTGCTGCCTTTTCAGTTGGATTCTTCCATTTCTTATGTCTAGAGCTGTTCAAAGCCATCTTCTAGGCAGTGAATGCAGCATCGCAGAGGTTTCATGAAACGTCCAGATTAGGCGTGAAAAAAGAGAAGAGATGGGAAAGGATGGGGAAAAAAAATAAAGCTCTAATCTGCACATTGACGTCACTCTGGATGGGCTGTAGCTGTGCAGATGGGAGTAAGGCAGGATTGTGTGGGCTATGCATCTTATGACAACAGATTATTTCCTTTTATGCACACTGGATTCCACAGAGCCACAGAGAGGCTGTCTTCCCCTCGTGACAGCATCCCTACATTTTCTATTACCTAAATAAAAATAAAAAAATAAAAAATAATTAAAAAATCATAAGAACATCAATCTCTAGGTCTTAATCAAGTTTCACAGGCAGAGTCGGTTTGCGACAGGACAAGTCTCTGTGTTCATCCTTTAACGTCTGTCATTCATGATAACATTTATCAACAAACCTTTGATCCGCCGCAGAACTTGTCATGCAAGTTCAGAGAATTAATCTGCTGAACACGTGACGTGAATTACACAGTGATGGAAACTACTGTTGCACATGGATCATAGCCTTCTGCAGATATGATTGTTTCATTGCACTGTTTTTCAAGATGAAGCCTAACGTTGCGAGCTTGCTTTATCCTCTAGGGAGATTACACTTTTGCTGCTTGCTCTTTAATTCTGAATTTTTCTATGAAGCAAAGATGATCTAATTTATTCCCCCCCAATATAACTGTCAGTGTTAATTTAACTCTGAAAGTGATTGTGGCCTAAGCCTTTTTTTTTCAATATGTTTCAGGTTGCACCTGAAATGACACATTACTGTTGTTGGTGCTGTTATGCTTCGAGGAATTGACCTGTAGTAGAAAAGTACTCTATGCAATGTGGGGTCACAGTGTAATTCTCCACTCTTTTGACTGCAAGCTCTTGAGGCATGCAAGCATGCATTTCTAAAGCTGTTTACATCAACGAACACGTAGTTAACCTTTACATACGGTACTTCTCTTTGAAGAGGTTAGCACTCATCATACAAGATTATCTGCCATTCTTTTCATTTCTTGTGGCCATTAGACAGTATTTGAGGATTTAATTCTCTGTTATATGTTTCTTAAAGATTAATTTCTTTCATCTTAGGAAAGCTTTTTTAAGAATAATGTGGAGCAACTCTTTGTAAACAATTCTGGTCATGCTTTAGTGCGATGCAGGTAAGAGAACAAGCTTAGCCATAACTATCAGCCAATACAAGTCTTACAGTTTATTGCTCTGTCAAAAGTTTTTACACAAAAATGTTACTGTGCATGTAGCACTGCAGTGCAAAGATAGAGAAAATATCTGCTGCATCGCTTTTAAGTTTTACCTTGTGCAGAGGTCTGCACAGGCATTAGCATTGTAGCTCATCATGTTGTTGTGGAGAAGAAAGGCAAGACAATGCAGAAGCATATGAGCAGATGACAACTTTTCTTAAACATATCATGTTGCAAAATGAGCTTGACTGGTGATCTGGCGACTGTCGCAGTCACTTAATGTCATGTGTGATATGTCATCAGAGCCTGAGAGGAAGTGCAGCTGGAGAGGATTGCCTCAGCATCTTAGCAGTTCTGTCCCCCTTCATTTATAACATTTAGAAAGAGTATTGTTTTTGTTTTTTTTTAATTCTTGAGTAATCAGCCTCTGACAAATGTCCACTTCTATGAAAGATACCCACGGATGTCATATAATTTCTAATTCATAGGATTTGACTCATTGTGGTTCATCTAGTACATGCTATTGCTTCGAGTTTATTTGTACACCCCGGTGATACAAACAACTTCTCGCTTTTTTCCATTCCCGATGGATCATATGGCTGGAGGGTATGTCACTGTCAGTTGCAGCCATTTACAGACATTAGATGTCACCCCCATGTTCTTCAGGAAAAAATCAAGTGATTCAAAGTGTTATGTGAACAGAGGCTGTTGTCTGAACAGAGTCACAGTATCAAAATAAATAAATAAATAAAATAAAATAAATATATACACACACACGCAATATTTATACTCACTTGTATCAGTCTGTCATGCTACATCTGTGCATCTGTTAAAATGACTCATTATTAGCTTTAATGCTGCTGTTGATACCAATATATTTACAACCCCTCAGCATAGGCTGTGTGTTGCTAATAGTGTTAAACATACTGTCTGTGACGTTGTTACCCTCTCATCTGCCACACAGACTAACTCACTATTGAGTGGCTCTTATTTTGGTAGCATTTACAAGCTCTGTTATTTCATCAGTTTATGAAAATATTTGGTATAGCATGGTGTCAGGTCTTCTCTTTGTAGCCAAGAAAAAGTAGGATTTTGATTTTAGAAAATATCACTCTAGGGACATCTTTCATGAATAGTTGAGATATCCTGGTGATTTTTTGTTTTTTTCTGTTTTTTTTTTTGGTTTGTTTGTTTTTTCCTGTGAAGAAAATTGCTGTGCATCATGTAATCTTGTATCCCTAGACAATGGGTGGCCAAGCCCAACAGGCTGAGAAACTCATTTATCCCATGTATTATTAGAGCTCTCACTAGGTTGCAATTCTCTGTATCCAGACTGTAATGAAAGTGATGAATATGAAGTGGGAATAGGGAAAAGGAACGCTTGCGCCAAATCTCTGGCTCTGACGTGGCAGAGTCAAGTCAGCCCTCGGCCATGGATCAAGTTAGTGCTGAAACACCCCCACTGGATTGTACTTAATCAGACTCAGAGAGCAGCATGGGGAAGTGTTGGTAATAGGGAATGGGAGTAGGAGGAAAACAGCCTGGAGATCTGCGCACTTTAACTGTGTAATAAGTCGATTGGCAGACTGGGAATCTCTCTTTCTGAGCTTTGGTCAGGAATTTAAACTAAACTCTTGACTGAGTCAAGGTTGTTGATGACAGAACATGATAGTCTTCCTGATGCTTATTCGTTACTGGGGCTTGTGTGTTCTTGTTGTGCAGTGCGTTCTTCTACATCCTGTGGTCATATGAGGATGGAGGGGAGGTCCCAAACTGACAGGATCCAGACTGGTACAGATCAAGCTATGTTGAAAAGATGTCGGCCCTTAAAGCCCAATCTGTTTCGTGCACGAGTGAACTGCACAGCAAAAAACTAATGGAAAAAAAGCATCATTTTCTCTTTATTGGCACGTGCTTACAGTGCATGACAGTGAGCATGATAAACAGTTGGTTAAAATCAATTGATTTCCATCTACTTATTCTTTTTTAACCTCAGTAATGGAATTTTTATTTCATGCTGGGGAAGAAAAAAGGTTGTCCAAATTTTCCTGCCTCCGACTGTCACTTCAGTTTCCATGGTGATTGCACAAAACGCCACAGGAAACTATATTGTGTATGGGCATATTAAAGCTATAACTAAATATTGTATTCAAATAGGTATTGGCAGCTAATTCATTAGCTATATTGCTTCTCCTTTGAGGGTCACGGGGGGGGGGGGGCAGGAGCCAATCCCAGCTGACATTGGGCGAGATGCGAGGTACACTCTGGACAGGTTGCCAGTCTATTGCAGGGCTGACATATATAGACAAACTAACATTCACAATCACATCCACACCTACAGGCAATTTAGGATCAATTGGCAGATCCTCGATAATAAGGAATCTCTATTGGAATCAAGGAAATCAAAGAAAATTACAACATCATCAACAAAATCAGTCTAGTTCTTGTATTTACATCGCCATCTTGTCAAGCCTGCGTAATGTTTTCTTTAACTCACGTATTAACTGTTGGTTACACACCTGTTTGGCAAAAATAACGGCAAAGTTGAACTAAATAGCTTTCCTGTCATTTCAGCAGTTTGATTTACACACCCACTCAGCTGCTCCGTTTCCTCCTGTGGCGGCCTCCTCCAGCGGGAGCTGAATGTAAGAGAAAGCTCACATTAGTCCTCGCCACAGCTGACTGAACATTAGGCTACATTCTGCAGGATAGTGAGACCTCCATCATGTTATACTCAGGTAATACTCAGGGATAGGAAACGGCAGTTATGGGATGCAGTCAGATTGCAGATTCAATAGAGGGTATTATCAGTTTTGTTTGCCATTTTATCTAATCCTCCTTTTTTTTTTTTTTTTAATGCAAGCCCAATGAATATGTATCCCCGGACTAAATTTTGCACAGTAGCTGGACCAAACATGAGAAAATTTCAGTGCACTTTGACTTCATTGAAATTCAGTGAAATGTCCTTGGGATCAGATGTTGGACATCTGATGCCACAATAACAAAGCACATGTTATGTAATTGACAGCAACCATGTGTTGCTTTTTTTTAAAAATGATTTAATCATTTAAAAACATAGACGGTGGTGCTGTATATGTTGGACAGCTGAGCACGAACCGTCGAGCGTTTATCTCTGTCATTTGGTTTGAGGGAAGGAACAAAGGTCAGTAGGGTTATGCTTTAGATTCCTCCAGTAACATCATCACAGAGAGACTGTAAAAATAAATGTCAAAGCAGTTTATATGTAAATCATCTCCATCTGGCATGATATATTCTATGGGATTGGGAGATGACTTTTTTTTTTTTTCTAGAATTAGAATTTAGAATTAAAGGCTATTGCGAAGCAGACATCTGTCACCCTCCAGAGACAGGGTCTGGTGATGTATGTCTCATCCCTTCTATCCCTCCTTTCCATCCCATTCAGCCACTCTCCTGGTGGGACCACGCTGGCTGCTATCAGTGCTCAGGATAATCTCAGAATGAAGAGTAAAATGAATCGTGCCAGTTGTAGGACTGGTGGACTATTCATAATTCCTACTCTTTACCACCACCATCTGAGGGTACACACTGGTTAATATTAATCCCATTTTTTAAGCTCCACCCATGAGGAAAGGCATCAGCTGACGAAAGGATTAAACCACACGGAGCCAGAGAGAGATCTTGCTGAAACAACACATTTATTCTTTTGTTTACGATCGTGAGCTCGTGAGACAGAAAGTTAGAATAACTGGAGATGACAACGATACGCCCACTGGAGATTTAAACAACACCTGCTCAGGTTAAATCCACATTCTGCCTCTGTTTAAATCTTAGTCTTAAAGATAAACTGAGGCTTTATGACAAAAGCTCCTGTAAACACAGTCGTGGAAGAATCACTAATTGTAGTAATGTCACAAACACGTGGGCAGATCTCACTCAATCTTGCAGAGTTAAAGGTGGTGAAGGAGGAAAAGAGGAAACTTGCTGCTGTACCTGCTGTTAGACAGCACACACATGCTGTAAGAATAGAGCTGAGGGAAGAGGGGACACTGGCTCTCTTTTTAAATATTTGATTAATGATTTTGGATAGAATTGACCGTAATATTTATCCCTTCTTCAAACTCCAGCATTAAAAAGTAACCAGGAATTCCATTTATAATATAATAATAGAAATGTATTTCAGTCATTAATAATATTGTTGTCATCAGAGCTTTTTACTGTTGTCTAATGTCCATGATAAGGACCCTGGACTTCCTCTCTCCCCTCCACAGATGCACTTAGTTCCATTATTGTGTGCTCTTTGTTTTAATTATGCAACACAACAATCCCTTTATATGGTATAGTAGCTACTAGATGGATATGTAGATGGATCAATACAGATACATAAAGCACCTTCTCTCTCTGGTTGACATCAGTATTTCCGTGCTGATTGTTTCACATACACAGTGCAAACCTACGTACCACGCCCATTAGAAGTCTGTTCAGTGGACGCTGCATCTTTACTGGCTGAATCAGTATTCTCTCTTCAGTCCTGTCTTGCAGTGTTGCATTTACATCCTGATGAAAGAGGCCAAAGCTAGCACAGCATTTTACAACTAATGAGTAAAAATACTGTGGCCCACAATAAGAAATAGCAAAAGTGTTCTACCTGTCGCATCCCTTTGTCATTGTCTGACATAATAACTGTACAGATTGGCTGTACAGTTGCTTTTCTAGTATTTCAGTCTGCACTAAAAGCTGCATAGTTAGCCAGAAATATTCTTATCAATGTGTCCACTTATGCAGAAAGAAAGGAAATGGCAGTGTATTCATGGCAGTTAATGGTTTCTATAATAAGGGAAAATCAAGGATATTGTAGGATAAGAGATAATTTGCATCTCCAGTAAGATATACTGTATAATGCACATAAGTATTTCCATTAATGCAATAATAATTAGTTCATTAGACATACCAATATACTTTTATTAGTTTCAGCTACTTTTTATCACCAATTTAAGTTCAAAGTCCCCAAAGGCTATGATGGTAAGTCTGTTAAAAGGGAGAAAATTTATTTTTTGGGCATTTTTACTTACATATTGTGTATTCAAGATCCATCAAAGTGGTTTCCTTGAAAACAAATCTCTAGATAAAGGTTTTGTTTTTTTTTTTCTTAACCATAAAATGTATATTTTCTTCAAACAAAACCAATTTCTTCCTGCTACTAGTCACTACAAAATGTTTATCATGTGTAATATAATGTCATCCAAAGTTAAAAATGACATTCCTAACAAGATGAGCAAAGTACAGTATAGCAGATAGTTTGTGTAATTACAGAGTAGAGAAGGAATGATAAGCAGTGGATGGGCAGGATTACAACATGTGACTAGAAGCGTGCATTCACAGGCCAGTAAAGAAGGTTAAATCCTACAGTAGATTTAAAAACTCAGAGGTTGTCAAGGGCATAAAGAGATGAGATGAAAGAAATAAGTGGATGTAATTATGAGGAGAGAAGTAAATGTGGTGGGTTCATCCCCACTGTTCCCTGTTTCACTGAAACAGAGAGGCTTGTGAGTTCCTTCACATGTGATGAGTCTCCTCTCAATTGCCACTTTTGCAAATGCAAGGTGATTTTGCATCAAGGTTAGTAAGTGATTGCAGTGTCCACTGGAGCCACTGCCAAAGGTCTTGTGAGAAGTCATTTTTTCAGCCCTGGCAAACGGCATGGGGAAGCTCTCTGTATGTGTCGCAGATATATTTTTCAAAATAAATACTGTGAAATTGTATGTGAATAATTCTCTTTTCTCATGCTGGGACATTTACAGTGCCTGCATATTTGCTTTTTAAAAAATTAAAACCCATTCAATTCATTTATTCATCATGTGGAAATAGTAAAAGCAAATAGCTGGAGAGCTAATCTGAAGTGCATTCAACAAATGGAACATAGAGTGTACTGAGTGTATTGAGTATTTTGCAGAATGTTCTACTAATAATATGACATGTTAAGCTCTGCAGATGTTCTGTCCAGAAGTGTGCACACACATCATTAATGGTCAGTAACCAATTTGGTCTGGAGACACGGTTTCACACCAGAATCTGCTCTGACACCCTTTGTGCTGACTGTGCCACAGCAGCTATCGCACATTCATTACATGTGAACAACACATAATAATGAGAGCAATTATCACCAATATTGGGGCTGGATTATTATGGAAAAGAAGCTTAGGCATAATTGTTTTTCACATTTTTTTTAATGCTTCTTAACAACTGGTTTGGGGAATGAGACGGCCCAGCCGCAGAGGAACTAAACTGAATGGAGAAACATCGACCCGTTTATACACTGCAAAATGTCACATCTTTAAAAGACAAAAACTTTCATTCATTTTTGTATATTTCAGAATGTTTGGAAGACACTGAAGATTTTCTATGATTCATATAGAATCATGTCTTCCCATATACAGTGATGTTTTTGCAGTTTGCATTTGAACTAAAGAGAGTCATCATGCAATATTCTTGGATATGTAAGATACATTTTTCAGAGGGTCATAATGAAAGTGTCTAACAACCTAAAAACAACTTAGCTTATATTTAAGAGCTCTAGCAGACGAGTGAATTATGACTCTTGTCTTTGTTGGTTTCTTTTGCTGAGGTTTTCTGAAATAACTAGGCAGTTGTTTTAACTCAAACCATGATCTTTCTCTAACGTAAAGCAAGGCCTTCTTCCTGCCTAAATCCACCGAACTGTAACCATAATACTGTCGTATGAATCATTTTTGGTTTGTTTTTTGCCTTTCGGAAGGCGCTGACAAAAACTGTCCTGCTAATGAGGACATTAGAGGTTCATTACAGGGTGATAAGGCAATAACAAATGACACATTTTGTCATTATGTTTGGAAGACTTGTTGATCATCACAATAGATGCCACGCACATTACACAAATTTTACATGAGCTGTGTCTCAACTTTGGAGCAGCATCCTTTGAAGGCTGCATTTGAAGAATGATTGCGTCACAGTGGCACAACAAGGCTGTCCCACTTTGAAGGCTCCTTCAAATACGGCTGAGAAATGCGTCCTTCGTTTCCCGAGCAACAAAGGATCCTACGGTTGGGTCCTTTGTTGCCAAACATATCCCAAAAGTCATTTCATACCAGTGATTAATCACTTTCAAACAGAGAATATGGCAGACTGCAAATAAAACAGTGACAGAGGATAAATAGGAAACTTTCCAACTGTCTTATCTCAGTTCAGCCTTCACAGTGACTCTGATCCACAGCTGTGGACTGATTTTCTCAGGGCTTGATCAATAAAGTAACAGTAGGTCATGGAAGTGTTTAGCTTGATTGTTTTACAAAAAAAAATTCATACACGACTATTTTGTGTTCAAGAAAAACTGTGGTCTTCATGACTAAGAGTGAGGTTGTGGAGTTGATGTTGAAGAAGTGTTTCCTTGCCTTCAGCAACAGTTACCCAGGGTAACCCAGGACTGTTCAAAGCATTAGTCATTAATATTATAAATATACATTTATAATGTATAACCATTAACCATGACCTTTCCAGGTTCAGCTTCAGATTTATTGTCATTTCCACACATATGCTTGACAAACATGCAGGGAGATGAAATATTGTCTGTCATGGACCTCAGTGCAACTAAGAACAGATGTATAAACACCACACAGTAATAAAGGCGCTATTTGTAAGTTTTGCTATTGCTACATAGCCAGTCTTAGCATCAATAGCTATTTACCTACCAGTCTAGAACAGTGGTTCCCAACCTTTTCCCAACTCATGGCTCACTTGAAAAGCTCATAAATGTTGGCAGCCCACATTCGACCCCATAACAATACAAGTATACAATGTGGTCCAGCCGGCAGCAACTTAAATGTTCCAGTGATAGGCTTATAGGCCAATGAGAGGAGTTTTTAACATCTTAAAGCTGTTAAAGATCATTTTGATTGAAGACATTTAGAAACATTATTCATATTTAAATTTTTTATTATTATATGTTTTTACCGAAACTGTGAAAACACTGTTTTGCAAATGTTGTTGTTGATGTCATTCCACTTGCAGTACCCTTGTGGCGCACCAGTGGGGCCCCGGCCCACAGGTTGGGAACCAGTGGTCAAGAAGAAACATTGCGAGTTCAGCAACTTCAATCCTGTAGCTACTCGCCAATCGCTGTCTCCAGCTGTGGAGAGCAACGCCAATGTTAAGTCTTAACTCTATCACATCTTCTAGTTAGCAACCAGGTTGCTACCCAGGCAGCTCCACCTGTCTTGTCACTTTCTTATAGCGACTCCCCGTAGCCTCCTATCTGCCCTGAAGATGTAGCGCTGCTCAGAGGTTCGTATTATAAACTCTTGTCTTGTAAAAGCAATGATGGCTGAAGCTCTGAAGTAACAATCACAACAACCTGCTCCTCGCAAGAAACTGTGTTTGGCAGCAGAGAAAACTTACATATGGCCCCTGTCAGGCTAAGAGTTAGCCTTCTAACGTTAGATGTAAATAAGGTCCAGTGTATTTTCTCCTCCTGTAGCAAACATGACATGGCATGACTTTGCATGACTGAAGCAGCCAGCGATGAGGAATCCGTGGGTGTTTGCTGTTTTCTGATCACTCTGCTGTCGTTCTTGTACCAGTCTGCCTCCTTAGCCTCCTTAGAATTCCTTTAGCAGATAGCACAGCCAGTGCTCCACGACTGTAATCTCCACCAGTGTTTGGACACATCCACAGTGTTTGTGCACCTTTTCCTGTGGATATAACTGCCACAGTCCACCACCACGAGTCTCACTGGTCTCTACAGACAGAAATAACTTAATGTCCAGAAAGCTGCGGTGTTGCCATGTTTCAGTGAAAACAAAGACGCAGCAGTTTTTCATTTCACGCTGGATAGTCCATCATACTCAATGTGCCAGTCTCCAGAAGTTCCTGTTTCACTGCAAAAATTGCGTTATTTTTTATTATATTTTTTATTTTACAGTTAAAGAGGTAAAATGACAAAAGCATTGAAAAGTTTGGTCTGTGAGAAGTTGCTGCTTCTGCACAATGTCACGGTGACCAAGAAAGTGATTTCCAGAAATTTTTCGAAATAGTGAATGATTCAGTGATAGCAACTGAATAAGTAATTTATGTACACCAACATGTTTTTTATCTGAGATGTGTGAACAGAGAAATGAGACACAACATCAAAACTACTGCACACATTGATGTGTTCAGAGATGGAAGGAGAAAGCAGGAGATGTTTTCCCTTCTGAAGAGAAGGCCAGATTCGCTAAGCCTCTGGTACACATAGAAATAAGCATGTAATCTATCAAACAGCCACATCAGCTGGAAGAACAGTGTGCCTGTCATCTGAGGCGCTCCTTGCCCTTTCATGTAATTAGTGAAGTGCGCCTCCTTCCTTTTTGCACATGCATTAAAGGAGGGATTGCACAAACAGTGGGATGAGATTTAATAAATGTGGTTGATTAAATATTCTGCTGGATCTACCAGTGCTCATAATTTGCGTGGATCAGTTGTGTATGCGAGTTCCTCCAGCTTTCAAAAGTAGGTACACATTTGCCCGACCGTATCATGAAAGCTGTGGTTTAAGGGGTTTTCTTTTTCTTTTCTTTCTCTCAGAACTTTTGAGTCTTTTTTAAATTATTTACAATACACAATACTTGTCCGCTCTGCCACTGAAGTGCCAATCAGTGATATGGTGGTTCCACCCTTTAAAAAGGCTCTCTTGCTGCACGTGTTTTATTAGCTTGGGATGACATCAGCTGTAACAGTGCTATCTGCCGCCTCCAAAGGCTCTGCAGTGAGTGTCTACTGAACCAGTCCTACAGGAAACCGTTATCCTTTGTGCATTCATGTCTTTCCATTTCCTTAGAAGAGGATGCAATAACTTCCTCTGCATTAATTTTATGCTCAGCAGATGCCCAGATAAGTTTTCTCAGTGGAATTGCAGCCTTGTAGGTTTGGGTCACTTGTTTCTCCACTGATGTGTATTTCTATTTAAGTGTTGCTAAACTGATTTTCTGATCTCGTTGATGTCTCCATATTTGATAAGCCATTTTCGCATATGAACTCACATACAGCTCCTCCAGGTAATGTGGAGATAAGTTCACATGGAGTGCATGTGTGAAAGCACTATGGTATGTTTCAGCTGTGCCTCAGTTTGCCCAGAAGGCAGTCTTTTTGCCTGATTAGATGCTGCTTTGGTAAATGTGATGCTAATTTTTGACACAAGGGCATAAATACCATGAAGAATATGCAGAACGGTAGCATCTCTTATGTACCATAATCTTGCCCTTTAATTTTGAGTATTAACAGCGACGGCATCACTTGTGCACACACTTCGTCCATGAGTGCTTGAGCACTTTCCTCTGTGCAGACAGACCTTTGCTGGGTGTGTTTTGGCAATGTTCCTCCATGTTCACAGAAGCAAAGATTGTGAATTACACTTTCAGAGCCATGATTTATGCATGATATGATGTTAGAATTTGCAAATACGATTCAAATATAATTTTTGGTTCTAGCGACAAGTGGCAAGCAATTTCTGGTACTTGTGAGCGGCATCAACCAAATGCCACAGAGCTCCACTGCGATTTTCGTTGTAACAGACGTGTGTAAATTTTGGAAAATCAAAATGAAGACAACACAGCAAAAAAGAGGCAGAGAGGTGGATTTTGATGGGTGAACTACTCTTTTAACAGCAACTGTTCAAGCCAAAAGTGAACATGTGTGAAAGAATACAGGCTGCTCATAAAAGAACATGTGTCCAAGCAGCCTCCTTTGCATTAATAAGTAAATGTAATATAATTTTAAGTGTCTCTTGATTCATCACCTGTTCTGGATTCGTCTGGATGTGCATCCCGCTTCTTACACCAGTGATTGCGGTTGTCACACAGCCAGGCTTTGGGCTAGCCCTGTGGTCATGGCGAGTTATCCTTATCAAGTGAGCAGAAATAATTAGTCCAAAACCCACTGCTCTTTCATCTTAGCCTCTTCTAAAGCTACTCACACAGTTTGCTCAGCATGATGCAAGCTAATTCACTGTAAGGCTTCCATACTAAATCAGCAGCAGTAAAGAAATCATGATGGGGTCATATTAAAAAGAAAGGAATCTAATTTCTGATTCATTTTCTATTATAATCATGATTATTACTAAAATCTACAATTTACCACATCTGAAAATCGTCCATCAGTATCATCATTTGCTTTTATCAAACTGGTTATTTATGTTAAAGGATCAGTTAAAAAAAAATAAAAATAAAAGAATAATAATAATAATAAAAAGAGGTGAACATGTTGTCCATCTGCTGTCAATTCCATCTGAATGTAGGAATTCGTCTCTCTGGCGCTGCCCAGTGCTGACAATACAGTCAGAGCCTGTAAAACTGTAATCTCATATAAATTCCATGTTCCAAGGGCTCTGCCCAGACAACACTGTGATGTATGAAGTCACTGGCAGAGAAAAGGGCAGGTGACGAAGCTGCAGACTGTTTTATATTCAGTAGGGTAGGCTCCAGACTGACCTGAGTGAGTAGTAAACGCCCTTGCAGTTCAGTCACTAAGAGGACAATACACAAAGAAAGCAGTCTCTCCTTACAGTAATATCTGAATTATCTGATGACTCTATTTCTTTATTATCTGTACGTATTTAATTTTGTTAAACCTGAAATGTTCACAGCTCTAGTGACTTAAGAGTGATGTTAATCCAGATTTTTGGCATTTCAATGGTTTTTCGTGTGGTTTTATAAACTGGTTAGCCACTGACCTTAGCAGGACCTCACTGCCTTAGAGATGATAATGCCACGTTGAACCATCCACGTCACTGTGGTTGGACCATAGAAAAACTGCAATACCAGTTGTGTTATCTGAAAAGTGGGTAGTGTCGATGCTCCTTTTGAAATCAGTGCACGTTCCCACTGTTGGATATTCTTTAGGATATTGCATATGGGACTAGAACAAGTGTTACTTGGAGTGAATTGCATTGAGTACAGGAAACGTTGTGGTCTCTAGCCAAAGCTCTCCTGCTCTGCCTTGTAGTCCGTCCTCACTGGAAAATGCCATCTTAGGTTTGCACCCCCACCCCCCACCCTAAAATGCTCCTCCATCACCAGATGTATTTCTGCTTTGAACAGCACCCAGACAAAGTCAGCCTCTTGCCAGGTGCTCTGCAGTTAAGAGTCAGCAATAGGTAATCAATAGAGATTCACAGGAGAAACTTTTCCCAGGCATCAGTGCGTGACATCTTCACTGTCACTTGACTGTAGAAACAGCAAAGTTCAGCTGTAGGGTGACTGAAATTTCTGTGGGGGGGTAGGGACTATCCACAGCAGGTCAGTTAACAAGGCTGTGCGTACAAGTACCATGAAATACCCTGTGCAGCACAGTCTTAATGCACCTCAGCCGAGGGCCAAAATGGAAATAATTCATGCTGCTTTATTATATTTTCCTTGTTATTATGGTGTTCTGTGTTTGTTCTCTTATTATATACTTATAAAGTCTTTCATAAACTGGATGTGGGCTGAATCATTATTACAGCTTAACAAAAATGTATTATCAACTAATTGAATGAATTAAACACGTGCGTGTGAATGAAGGTTGAAACATGTCGCAGGTCTGTTCACTTTGAAAGGTTGTGCGATCAGACTATTGGTGAGAGTGAACTAAGGGGTTTCTGCACAGCTGTATGCAGTGAATTGATTAAATGCGTGATTAAACACTAGGCGGAGGAGTCTGGCAGCCTAATTCAAGAGCATATGCAAATAACCTTGTTTCGTAGATTATTGCCTTTTATGCACCCTCTCTCTCTCTCTCTCTCTCTCTCTCTCTCTCTCTCTCTCTCTCTCTCTCTCTCTCTCTCTCTCTCTCTCTTTTACACTCACACTCACACACACACACACACACACACACACACACACACACACACACACACACACACACACACACACACAAGCCCATGCAATCTGATGCATATTCATACACACAAACATTGAACAAACTTAAGTGTACATAAAACTATATAGTTTATAAACATCCAGACGCACACAAAATCAAGCAATTCAGTTTCAAAGCAGAAATACGTATCCACACACAGCTAACGCATGCGATTCAAGCAAATCGACTATTCATGTTATCCACACAGTCTCACAGAGAAATTACTTTTCAACAAGCCACAGCAAATTCTGTTGAGGATTACAGTTTTTAGAAAGTACACAGCCTCAGGCAGTGTTTCCCAACCTTTCCTCTGTCATGGCACGCTTTCTGTGTTCAAGAGATACCGGTGAACACTGTGATCCCGTCAGCCACAAACATGCTACAGAATATCACACACACATGTACGTGGCCTGCAGGTACCGTGCTGCTCACCTTAGATAAAATAAACGTTAGCTTTTTTTTTTTTTGATGGGGAAAATTGGGAAAAAGATTGAAAGATGAATAACATGTTGATATTTCTAATAATCATATTCAGTAAATTAAGGTAAAAGCTAAGATCAGATCAGATTTTTTTCTTTCACTTTAAAATCCAGCAGCGTTAGCTCCCGTCCTTTACTTTTAAATGTAAGCTGAGTCTGAGCAACATCAGACCTTGGAAGGGAAACGCTATTTCTCAGCACTGCTTCACCGTATGAGCATCGCTGAGCAAGTACTGTACTTATTTAATTGCAAGATACATCATTCAGTAGATCTCATCCTACAATGAAACCGAAGTAGTGGGACACTACAAAAGCTCAGCATAAGATTTATAAGTAATGATTTGTCAGGATGTGTCACAGATCACATTTGCCACATCTGTCTCATTATCCTAGGCTGGATTCCATTTTAAGAAATCACTTTGATATATAGTAAACGGGCATGGATTCAGGCGTGTGTGTTTGATTTCCATTATTCCTATTTTCGCAGTAAGTGGTCTGATTGGCTGTTTCTTGTCAGCGCTTTGCTGTTCCTTTTCACTTTTTGCTTGAAGCCACCTGCTGTAATGAGCCATACAGCGTCACTCTTATGGAGAATCTTTGGAGAAGTCATTAGCTTTCATTGTGTGGTCTTAAGCGATTGCATGTAAGGACAAGAAAATGTGATGAGCTCAGCCCCCCCCCCCTCCTCCGGTGCAGCGAAACCAATGGGAAATCCTTTCATTAACTAGATCAATAAGTTTCCCTGGTTCTGTGTGGTCACGTATGTTGCTACTGTTGCTTTATTTAGCAGATGAGATGGCAGTTTTGCTGCCCCTTGTGGAAAATGCTCTGTTTTTTATTTTTTTTTTATTTTCTGTTGTTGTTGTTTGATGACAGCAGTTTTATCATTCAGATTACTTTTTTTTTTTTTTTTTTTTGAAGGTCTTGGTTGAAGATTGCCACCCAGTTTACAGACTTTGTGATTCATTCTACCCCCTGGGTAACAAATAGGTTCGTGTGTTGCCTACGTTTAGTTTTTGAAATTAGTTTTTCATGTTTTGTAGCACACACATAGTTTAGATGACATGCAAAACATATAAGTTAGTATTAGTTATTTTTGCAGCAGATGTTGAAAGGACAAACTAATGACATGTTTAAAGGACAGTTCTTGCCTGATTGGATTTTTTTTTCTTATTTCTTGTATTCGCTGTGTCTCGTGACAGGCTGGAGGATGGTAAAAGAATTGTTGAACATATGGATTATGGAGAACAATTGCATGCAAATCATCAAATATAAAACTGTGCATGACATGCAGTCCAAAGTTTTAATGAATATACAGTCCAATGATAACACAATCAATGCATTGACATTAGTATTCTCATTAGTATTTTCACAGATCTACATGGATACAGTGGTATTAAAAATGATCATGGCTATAGTATATCCCACAGGATATGTGCTGTATGTGAGCTCGCAGGTCACTGTTGGAATAGATGACTTCAAATACCACTGAGGCTCACGTGAAAAAAGATGGAGACAGTCTCTTAATCAGGCAGGATGACTTGGCACAGTGCAAAAAATCTGTCCACTGTAGAGGATGATTCAATCAGCTTAGGGGCTGAGCATGAATACTTACCTCCTGATTAACCTTTTAATACATTTTATTTGATTTATTTAATCTTTGTTCATCTTCTTCTGCAGATGTCTTTAAAATTTTTATCTGATGCAATACTTGGTGGAGAATAAGAGATAATGTGAATAATCTCAGAATATCTTTGGGCCAAGATGGAGATGGATTTCTCTGAAACACAATGTTTAATGACTCATTATTGCGGTCAGCCACTGAAAATAGATGAGATAGACATTTTATCCTGATTAACGCGCCTAATGGGTTTGCCCATAAAACCAAACTGTTCCTTCAGTGATGCATGCTGAGTCTGTCTCTCTGTCATATTTTCAGGTCGATAATGCATACACTAATCCATCAAGATTGACAGTGATCATTAGAATAATAAGGAGAGCAGATATTTTATATGAACTCTCTTGGTGGCTGTTGCCAGTTGAATAAAATTGTCTGAGACAAGCGGGCAACCTTGACAGCAGCAGCCAATAAACTCGGAGAAATTCATCATTCATCCCCTAAAAGTTAATCTCTAAGATAAACTTTTTCATTTCCAAAAATAAACAAACAAACAAAAAAAACTAAACAAAACAAAAAACTCTGACACACACAAGAAGACATTATTTGAGGTTCCTGCCCTTGTCTCAGTGGAGGTATGAGACTCTGTAATGTGCTACCCCTGAACAATCTATATTTACTTAAGTGTTATCAACCCAGTGCTGAAGGCATAAACATAATTTGCTATGCAGGCAACAGGGGTGACTGACTCTGTGCATGTACTGTATTTGAACGTGTTTGACTGTAGGTTTTCAGGTGTGAACACTTGTAGGCAAATATGCAGAAGTGTGTGGTGATGTGCCAAAGAGAGCAAGGAAATATTTATATAAGCATAAGCAGGTTTTATTTTAGCATCTTATTAAATATTAGTGTGTTGTATGCTTGCAACTCTGCTGCAACTCTTAGAACTGTGCTCCTCAACAAAATTCAAGATGCTGTCGCTGATTGTGTAATGAGGTGTGTGTTTTATAAAGACACCGAACAAACTCATCAGCTGAGAGGCTCCACAGAGATTTAACTCATGGGGATAATCATCTAAACGTACCGTAGCCATGCTGAAATCATAGACCGCAAAGAAAGATGGACTCTGTGATGTTACTCCTAAGTTTCTGCAGAGCAGTTGAAGTGGGCTGTTTCACAGTCACCATCTTGGCAGTGCCTGACTTCTCCTGATCCGCGAGTTGGGGCATGGGTAGAGCCAAGACTTTGATGCATGTTGGTTTGAGACAAGCAAACACTCATCCACCTGTCACTGAAAGCGACACACCCTCAATTATACAGAACTTGAAGCCTTAATAAAATTCAAACAGATGAGTTATATACAAATTTGCCCCTGCACAGTTGTCATGAAGGAGGAAATTAACCCTAGAGACCAAAATAGTTTTTTTGTACCAGGCTGTAAAGATGTTCATCTCTGCTGTAAAGTTGGGAATTTTAACATGGGAGTCTATGGGGACTGACTCACTTTTGGAGCCAGCCTCAAGCAGCCAATGGAAGAAGTAACGCTTCTGTGTTGGCTTCATTTTTCAGCTGCAGAGGTTGATGATTGGTTGAAGCAGAGCCATCACATCTTTTCTCGGCTAAGAGCGGAACTAGAGGTGCACTGGTAGTACAGTGGTACTAATAGAACCAGTGGCCATCCATCTCTCAAGCACTTGTACTTGGATCAGCAAATGATGCTTATCGTGATACAGATATATTAGTGAGCTGTGCTTCAGCACAGTTAAATACTTTTCCAATGGGGTGTTGAGAATGGAAAGGTGAAGGACTCACTTTATGCCTGTTACAGATACAGAATAATACAGAAAGTAAAGCATTTCTTCCTGTGAAAGAAAGTAATTCAACGTGTTGCTATGTGTGAGCTATTGCGCTCGATGAGCATATCACAAATTGCACCTTTCTCATGACTCTAATATGTCCAGTGCATTCAGAAATCTTCAGTGCGGCACTCTGCCGATCTGTGCTTTATGGCTGAGTGGGCAGATGTAGCTTCTCATCAGTCAAAGTTTGCAAAAAAAGCACCTAAAACACTGAGACTGTGAGAAACAAGATTCTCTGCTCTGTTGAGACCAAGATTTAACTGTTCTAAGCGTCATGTTTGGAGGAAACCAGACATGACATTTAGAATTCTTTGTCCTTCTGGAAGTTTCTCTCCCATCTCCCCACAGGATCTCTGGAGCTCAGCCAGAGCGGACATCAGGTTGGTCACCTCTCTTACCAAGGTCCTTCTCCCCTGATTGCTCAGTTTAGCTGGACGGCCACTTTTAGGAAGAGTCCTGCTTTTTCCAAACTTCTTCCATTTAATAGATATGGAGGCCACTGAGGCCACTTACCTTGGGAACTTTCAGTACAGCAGAGATTTTTTTTTTTTTTTTTGTATCCTCCCTCAGATCTGTGCCTCAACACAATCCTGTCTCTGAGCTCTGCAGGCAGTTCCTTCCTCCTCATGGCTCAGGTTTTATGCACTGTCAGCTGTGAGACCCTAATATAGACAGGTGTGTGCCTTTGTAAATCACATCCAATCAGCTGAATTTCAAGTGTCATAGAAACGCATCTTAATACTTATGTCAATGTGATATTTCAGTTTAACCTTTTTGATAAATTTGCAAACATTTCTAAAATTCTGTTTTCACTCTGTCATTATGGGGCATTGAGTGTAGACTGATGAGGGGAAAATGATCTATTATTTTTATTTTTTTATTTTAGCTTGAGCCTGCAACATCAAATGTGAAAAAGTTGAGGGGGTCAGACACTTTGCACTATCAAGTCATGTATCTGACTCTGGTTGTAGTTCATGGCACAGACAGGCAAACATGTGGGCTTCCTTTTCTTCAGTCCCAAAAATAACTTATAGTAATATCACAGACTTTCACATAAACTAAATTTATAATATTTTGGTATTTATGTATATATACAGGATATCAAGACTATTTGAAAGAGATCATGAAATCATCTATTCTTAGAATTAAGAAAAAACTATGGTGGGATTTAGCAGTATATAGCTATTTTAAAGTTTATAATATAAAACTTTATAATTAGAAATTAGAGTTTATAAGATCAGAGAATCTACAAATGCTTCTTTCTTTGTGATCGGTAGCATGATTATACCCTTGTAGAACATCAACATATGACAGCAGAAAACAACAGAAAATGAGATTTCCCATCGATGCAGGGGACATGAGCTACAAGCCATCTTAAGTTATGACAATCACTGTGGCACTAGTGTGAACTCTACTCAAATCAAACAGAGCAGCTTCTAGATGAGAGAAGTGGCTGATTTTAAAGCCATTACATGAAGAGAAAAGAGAAAGAGAAACAAACCGAAAAGTAAAGCATCTTGCTCAAGGTTACTTCCTTATTTATAGATCCACAGTGGTCCTGCTCAGGCCACTCGGTTAGAAAACGACCTCACCATCCACTCGTCTGTGCAGCTGGAAAGAACTAAATTGGTTGATTCCTGATAACCAAGTTAAGACCTATATAAAACAAGCAGGTTAGATGGAAGAACCCTCTGCAAGGTTATCCACTGTCACCAGCCACACGGCTTTTGTAAATGGGAGAATCAAAAACTGTGTTTTCTGAACCACTCTTGAAAATTGCAGGTCTGGAAGAGATTTGAAGATATCTCACTCTCAGGGTACATGTTCTCTGGTAATACACTGCAAGTCAGCAAATCATATATTCATAGCATTTGCCTGTTGCCAGATATACACATTTTCCAAGTAGGTGTCTGCATAGAAAGATGTAGAAATTGGATATGGATAAACACTTTAGTGGCTGAGAGGTATCGCACCCTTAAAATATACAACAATATGTTACATTGTTTTGTTTTGTTTTTTTTGGTTTTTTTTTGGTCCAAATTATCAGCCTCATTGCTAATTCTGTGGGACTAACTTGGCCCGTTCTTTGTCCATATAGTTTTTGAGAGATTTGTGTAAACATGCTACCAGTTGCAGTATATCCAAAATGTGAATCCTCAGAAGTCAGAGAATACACAGATGTAGGAAACAGACTTTGCTTCTCCTTGTGGGTTCTTACTGGTCTCTTAAGTCAGAATTATACTGTATTTCATTGTACGCACAAGAACCTCCTGTCCACTTGTAGGCTACCTTTAGGTTTCCCGCTAGGGTTGCCATATAATATTTATATTGAATCTGCACAGACACAATTTGTCCTGTATCCTGTGCTGTGAATAATGTAATGTCAAGCAAAACCAAACTGGAGCACTAGACTGACAAGCTCTGTGGGCTGTGAGGAAATGTATTATTATTATTATTATGTCTGCATTTATACATGTATTATTGCCTGTTAGTACTAACACAGTGTGGTGCACCAATAGCTCACCTGGTAAAGTATATGCCTTAAAGGCTATTATTCACCTGCAGTGATACGGGTTCGAGCCTGATCCGAGGCCCTTTGCTGTCTGTCATCTGCTGTCCTCTCTGATACTAATTGTAAAGCTGTTGTACACTGCATTTTTGTTACCCTTGATATTTTTAGGTTATAAGCACCTAAAAAAGTGTGTATCAGCATTTTGAAATCTCCAAAAATGTCGGCAAAAGTCTGCATCAAGCAGGCAAAATGATCATTCACTCATTTAGCTAAATAAACAAACAAAATGATGACAAAAAATGTATGCACAGTGCGTCCAGGACTACAGCTGCCAGCGCCACTGCAGAGTGGAAGGTGGATAAATTACAGGCAAAACAGGAGTGGGGCCATAAACTTAGCTGACACATTGTCCGTGGACAAAAATACAAACATTCAAATGTTTCACATACACACACACACATGCTGAAGTGTCTCTGAGATTTCTTACTACACATTTTTCTAAAAATCAATGACAAAAAAAAAAAAAAAAACAAGCTCTCAGACACGCTAGAAAAGCCCATGCATTCCTCAGCAGCATGTGTCACACGCTGCTGTCGAGCCACCTCATTAGACCATATAAGCAGAGAGGCTGTCATGGCTGACATATGTAGGAAACGCACACATTGGCAGAATTTGTGCTTGTGTTGGCACCCTGTCTTCACTGCGACTGTCACCTCTTTTAGACGGTGATGGGGTGGAGCTGGAAGGCTGCTGAGTGCCATACTGACCCTCAGGAATGATCACATCTTTACTGAGGCTTGTCAGTCACGTCGACGACGTGGGCTTGTAAGAGGATACAATCCGGTTGGCAGATATTTATGTGTGGTCTTGTATTACTAACTCCCAAAGTGTTCCAGCCTATTAGCTTCAGTTATGAGTGATGTCCTTGGAGACATGGCAAAAAAAGCTGTTTTTTTGGCAAGTGAGCAGGCATGTCAAATGATTCAATGAATCAATTCCAGTTGCTAAATTGACAGCATTTAGAGTATGTTGTTTTATCATCGCTGTCCTGCTGTTTCTCATCACATTTTCTTTCACACCTTGAAATTCAACTTGAGTCCCATTTATAGGAAGAAGTAATTCTTTGCATGCACCAAGTGTCGATTAGGTTGTGCCAGCAGTACTCCAGAGTTTTCTCAATCCTCACTACATATCCTCTGCTGTCTTAAACAGATTATTATAAGAGATTTGTTGCATAAAGCATCGTTTTTTTTAATGAATTCTGAGTGGCCAGTAATGCATTGCAGCATTGTTTCCGACTGACTGCTCTGCAAACATGGCATCCGCAGATGCTGCTGTGGATAGTGGCTGTTAGCGAGCTGAGCTTCAATGATCTGTTATCCCCTCATTCCATTCATTTGTCCATTTCAATGTAAACCTTGTGCACACCAGGGCAGGCCTGATGGTGTTATAAATGTACTGAGCAAAATGCAAAATTGTAGCAATTTCAGCCAGTGCCAGGGTGCATGTTAGAGAGCAAGCAAAGGCACTCAGAGAAGTGATGGTTCGGTGGACACATTCTGACACTGTGAGCACGAGACCACGCTTGCTGAGCTATGGTATGTTAAGAGGATGCATTCAAGGTTTTCAAAATCAGCTCATCAGTAATTGAGGATGAAATACCAGCTTCCTCTTTCCTTAAGTGTTGTTTTTTCGTTTTGTTCTTGAAACATATTTTCCCTGTAGAATAATTTACAACATGACCACAGCTTAAAATGCTTATAGTTGAATTTAATAATCTGCTGAATTGGCCTACTGTAGCCTATTAGTAATTTTTCATAGTGCAATTATAATACACCATACACTCCTGCTCTAAATGATGATTATTGTACATGAGTCATGGAGAAGCATCAGACAGCTTAATCCATCACTGAGTTCAAGCAACCTCTCCCTTCCTCTGGTTTCTCTGCAAGCCTTGATGAATCTATACCACCTTTTCTGGGAGCCTCATAACTGACTCCCTATAATGTTCAATTCTCACTTCACAGGCCTTTTTATTTTCATGGCCTTTGGTGTAAAAGAATGCACTCTTAAAGACGGAGCATTCAGCAGCAACAGCTGTTCCCCACAACACAGATCCACGGCTCATGCGAGACAATTACGTTTAGCACTCCATCATTTTTCATGCCAGAATCCCATCCAATCCAACTGTTATGCAATCTGTAAACTTGTATAATAATCTTGTTTTAAAATAATCATTGTCATGTTGCTTTCAAACACTTGCCACAGATAGATACTGTAATTCTATAAAATATTAATCTGTGTCTCATTATAATCCACAATGCAAATTTTCAAATTCAGTCAATGTAAATTTGTAAATGTAAATTTTCAAGAACCCGATGTTGTATAGAAACTGTTTCTTTTTCACAGACAAGTTGTGTTGTTTGTGCTGTCTTCAAATAGGCAATCATTTCTGCTGTTGCACCTTTTAAACTGTTTAATGTCCAGTTTTAGGGCAGAATGTATAGTGTAGCTGCCGAGGTTGGCTGACTCTCAGTCTCAGTCTCCATCAGTGGAGGATTGGCATGTGTTAATGTGACTCTTTTCCACCTGCATGCTTGAGTTTGCTCTCACAGTCCTAACACATTCACCCTGCCTTGTACTGGTGAACTGTCCAGAGTGTTTCCCTTGTCTTGTGCTCAGTGCTTTGAAAGATGGGCTCTGCCCCTGTTCTATCCCTGCACAGAAAAGAAAGTGGTTTCAGGAAGCAGATGGAGGCATTGATATGAAGAAGAGATGGCAGCATCGTACCAGATGAAATGTCGGACCTCAGGAAATCCTGTTAAAAGAAATTCATAAGCAAGGCTGTGCTGTGTTCATCCTTCTTCAAAGTTTGACACTTAACTAAATTATGTAAAAAACCGTAATGCAGCCTGCTATGGTAGTGGGCCCTTTTATTATGCCAGCCCAGGAGAAAAGTCTATCCCAGATATCAGGTGCGGTATTGCAGAGTGACAGGCCTAAATATCACAAGCTGCCAGAGGTCTTTCAGACCTCTCAATATGATATGCCACTCACAGGGCGCTGGATGAACAATATTGCTCGCTTGCATCGCACTACAAAGCTTTGCTAAAATATCTCAGAAACAAAAGTCAGTATGACACAGAGAGATAAGATTGCTGTCTCATCTCACAGTAGATCTAACCTGTTTGTGCAGTGCGTGGCAAAAAATCTGCTCAAAGGATTTCATTCTAATCCGGATACCTTTCCTTGAAGTTGCTCCTTTCTCTCCATTGAGGCTTTCACGTAAACTAAATAGCTGTCCATGACAACAGCTTTGTGGATAATTAGCTGAATGATGTAATTAGGGCCTCTTAGGGCCTTTTGGTCCTGAAGGACTCACCAATAGGCTCCTTCCTATGGAGCACAGAGATCTAGACACCGCCCAGCGTCAGGCAGAGGGATGTGAAGTAGCCTCTTGCATCCATTCATCTTGCCCACAACAGAGGCTTTTTCCTGCTCATTAGAGCTATACTTATGCTCTAATGAGGAAGCAGGAGGGGTGTTGGCCATGGGGTGGAGACATTCAGCGGTCATTTTATTTTTGTTTGAAGGTGACCACGGTATTTAATGGAGGTGCACCACTCACAGCATGTGATCTGTCTCCCCTGAGTTGTCCAACTGTTAATTTGCTTTGTCTCTTTAGACTTATTGTCTCCTTGTCTCCGGCTCAGTCTTGGCTTGCCTCTCCTTCCCTCCAACTCCCTCCTTCCCTTCTGTCATTCACTCACTCACACTCTCTTTTGCTCCTGTGTCTCCTTCACCAGAGCTGAAGTGCATGTTGGAGCTCTTCCTGTCGTGAATAATGCGCATCAACTGCAGAGGTCAAATGGAATGGGTTTTGTAAGATAATGACTGGAGTGATGGTACCTGGGCGCCACCAGATTGTGGAGTGTCTGAGCTTGTCATAAAACGACAGGGAGGAGGACGCTGGGTGCTCACTGTGTCCTTTAAGCATTATGAATGTCAGAAAAGGCAATGTCAAAACAGTTCAGTTTATACCCTACCCCTCTCCCACTCCCGCCACCTTTCCATCCGACACCAACAATCCCTTTGTCACTTCCTTCTTCATCCAAGCAGGAAAAAACCCTCAGTTCATCCTCAGGTCACGTATCCAGGTACAGCATTTACAAACTCCACCTGTGACTGAGCGACAGCCACATCCGACCGCTACGTGTCATCATCCAGCATCACATGCTGCTTAAAGCTAATATTTATTGCATCTGTCTTCTTGTCATTGAATGACTTTGATGCCTCTCTCCTGCATTGCAAAATTGAGGTTTGCTCCCTCTTTGTGTCAGCCCCCTTGGTATCTTCTTGAGATTTACAGCTCCATTGACTGTTTCCCTTTCTCCCCACCTACTGCCATGTTTAAAACCCAAGGAAACATCACAAGTGAAGGGAATCGGGGGCATCACTCTGCTGTATTCCTCCACTTTGCTGCTCTAAACACTGACTTTCAGCTCAAATTGCATCCTATTAAAAGTCAATGAGCCATTGTCACATTATTACAGGCCCTGGACTTGACAGCTCACAAAATAATCTATTAAAACCCCTGAGTCACTGCGATGTGTCTGTAGCTAGCGAGCAACATTAAAATTGATATTTGGGACACAGGATATCACCTGTCACTGGAGGAGTGGGGCCATCATTGAATAATAATTAGATGAAAAATGTAATGAATAAGTGAAAAATGAAGGGACTTGAAAAATTATTCAGACAGCTGTATGCCAACTGCGACTTTGCAGACAAATGGAACAACTTGGGAAAGAAACAGGTTGAGAACGAAGGCAGTGCATGACAGCACCTCGCCAACCGTCACCAGGCTCATGCACTTTCAGGCTTCTCATAGAGCATCACTGTATTCGTGCAGTGGTCTGTGCTTGTGTCAAGGTTGAGACATGAGAGGGATTTGAAGGCGCAATGCTTTGAGTTTCCATTTCAGTGTTAAATGATGGCGTGTGATAATATTTGTGAGCATTGTATGCAGTTTTATTTGAGTTAAACTTAATTAATGTTTAACATTAACTTAATTAAGTTAATGTTTTTACAAACCAAGATATCAGCTTAAACCCTTAGACTGTTTATAAAAATGGACATAGACTCTGTGTCCGAAAAGTGAAGCCAATGCAGAAGTTAAACCTTCATTCTATCTAATGACCATTGGGGGCAACTCCACTGGTTGCAAAAAGAAGTCCGATTGTATTGAATTCTATGGGAAAATGTCTCTACTTCTCACTTGATTTATTACCTCAGTAAATGTTTTTCTAATGAGTTTATGGTCTCAATCACTAGTTTCAAGTCTCCTTCAATAAACATGATGCTCATTTTCTAAATTATGGTCCATTTAGAGGAAAATAGATGATAAAGCAGGGGATGCATTTGGACAGGGCTCCCGTGTGATTGAAAGACTGTACCACACACAGGGAACGTCCAAATATGGTTTCTTCTGAAAAAAAATAAAAAAAATAAGATGGCAACGGCCAAATTGCAAACTCGAGGCTTCAAAACAGCAGTTCACAAACCAACGGGTGATGTCATGGTGGGTTTACCACTTGCTTATACCTAACCAGTATAGTCAGTTAAACCTGCACTCAACATTTGCAGCTTCAAAATGGCAGCATGGGGTAACTGTTAGGAAATGTTAATGCCCCCAAATTATTGTAAATTGCACACACCAAGATGATTTATAAAAACTGAGCTGGAGTGTTGTACTTTTTACAAAATTATCAACTCCATCTTTCTCTGACAGGCTCACTCATAGATGTTTATAAGGTCATTTATATTTCACTGTAAGGTGAAAGTTTCCCCTCTCCTCAGGCACAGACGAGAGTACATTGCCTTGCCTCATTTGTGCAAATATAGTGTATCTTCGGCAACTGAAGAGGAATTGGACAGTGATCTATTGGAGATGGTGGTTGAGGCTAGTTGGTGATTTACATAAAAACCTGGCCTTTTGCAGCTTTGTGGATTGAATTGCTTTAATAATTTATATTGTCAGATCTTTTCACTGAAATGATGTATGTGGGTTCTTTTCACAGGGAAGGTCAATGTTGGATTCATTGAGTTGTTTTTTGTATCTGTTGTAATACATCTGTTCTCTCATTAAGCTCTTGACTAGCCTGGCACTAGCAGCTTTTCAGGTTTTAGTCAGCACACCCCCACTGCCCCTGGAGCCTTACAGGAGTGGAGGCTCCGTTAGTGCAAGTGTTCACACCTGATTGCGCCAGTCCCCCATGACGGTAACCCAGGGCCCTGGTGGGATAGCCGACCTTGTGGACAGGTTCAGGGTTCTGCCAAGGATGCCTCTCGTATTCCTTATTTAGACTGCTTTGCTAAAGTGGGAAGCCGAGACAGATGAGCATCCTGAGTGAAAATGCTGCAGGGACCCAGGGTGACAGCAGGGATTTCCATCATTTAGCTTTATGTCTTCACTCCAATAGTCACTGCCTCCACAACACCCATCCCTGCCACCCCTGCCGGGTTGTGATTAAACAATCACACTTACTGTTACTGCATAAGATTTACAGTGAAAATACATCTACAGTAAATATACACATACTGTACAGCAGTGACAGCTAGTATCCTACGGCCTGTGCAATTGTGTCTTCTGCGATACAACAGTAAGTAATAGACCATGAGCTATTACATAGTCAAAGGGATGCTATCTGTGTGAATTAATATGCAGTTGCGTTGCATGAAATCGGGGGGGGGGGGGGGGGGTTCGAACATACTGTGTCCTTCTGTATGGTTACATTTATAGCAATGTGTCATAATTGAAGTTATATGAATCATGCGTCGAAGAAGTTGAGACTGTTGCTACACCATCTGGTGCACCTGTCTGTCACGCCGGTGAGTGACGGACACACATGCCACTGAAACATAGCAATACCGAGCAGGAAGCTGCCATCTCGACCTTCCTAGCAATTAGTATGGTCGCACAATTTCTTGCGTGCATGTCGTGGTTATTTAGAGGGACTTGCCCCCCCCCCCGCAGCAGATTTATACAGTATACTGTTTGAAGCAAATTCAATTATTTTTGACACACAAGAAAAAAAAGAAGATAAATAATTGTGTGCACAAACACAAGTCAAATAAAATAGTGGGAGAGTAACCACAAAAAGTATCCAAGCGTTTAGCAGCAGCTATCTGTGTGACACATGTACCTGTCTCCTGCAGCTGAAATTCCCTCATCGCACTCGCTACACACAATTATTGCCTTCTCAGAGGCGTGAAAGGAGCTGTCAGAAATAATATTGTCTTTTGAAGTTGTTGTAAAGAAAACTTTTAAGCTATTTTCTATTGACCATTTCATAGCTACATTCACCCAACTATGGGACAGTTGCTGTTTGAGCTGTCCAGACTGTGAGGATTTTCATTTTTATCACACCATCACACAATTATTGGATCCAAATTGTGTTGGCTGAGTCTTGCAGACACCAGGCCTTTTTCTATGTTGTGTCTTAAAATTACAGCTACACTAAATGCACTCAATGTGAATATATTTATATATATATATATATATATATATATTTATTATGGAATGGATAATTGCATATAGAACTTGTTTTTATATATATATGTGTGTGTGTGTGTGTGTATATATATATATATATATATATCTCCTTTGGGAGCTGAGCACAACACAAATGATGATTATAATGCAGTTTTCACAGGTATATATATATATATATATATATATATATATATATATATATATATATATATATATATATACACACATGTGATTGTAATCCAGTATAACAACATATGTTATATGCCATTTTACTGGAGTACAATAATGGCATATAACACCTTTTGCTACATGGCAGCAAATTTGACTCATGGAGGCAAGAACAAAAAACACTTCACACCCCACAGTTTGACACTTAGTAAGCAACAGGTTGCTCATCATTTCTGCTCAGCTCCCGAAGAGTAACTTGTTTCTTGTACAACATCGCTGTACCAGACATGTGGTGCATTGCAAGGCTCAACCTGCTCAGCACAGGATCTGCATCTTTCAGTTCAGAGAGAGAGAGAGAGAGAGAGGGAGAGACATTAAACAGCAAGTTCCAATCAACAGAATAGTCCCATTAATGAATTAATTAAATTAGAATACTGTTGACTGTCTCAGGTTCATTGGCGAAGGCTGATGAACATGTCAGTGAGTGGTTACTAGTTAGGATTGACACCACCTCTGTTGTGAGAGTTAACGAAACATTAATTCGATTTGTGCCAATATAAGTCTGAGCCTGTGGGTGTGTGTGTATTCAGTGTGAGAGAGCAGAACACACAAATAATGGTACTGTAATATTACAGCTGTGTCTGATGGATGTGTGGCTACAGGGAAAGTAAAGATGTCAGGATGGCTTTCATACATCGTATTGATCCGTCCTCTGTAGTGGTTGACAGAGCACTTTACCTTGGCTTTTCTGAGGATCAGTTACTGGTTCTGCAGCAGGTAAAAAGAAAATGTATAAAATAGGTAACACAGGCTTAGATTTTGGTTGTCTGTTTTTGCCAAATTGTGCATTTTGTTATTTAATAGTTTTCACTGTATGTATGTAAGCATGTGGAATTACCATGATGTGATCATTTTCACTTTTTGTGCCACTGCAGACACAATACAAATACTGAGGATTACCTCCGGTTACAATATGAGCAAAGAGCGGTATGGATTATAGGTTATATGGCAGCACTTGTCTGGTCTTAGAGACTCTTCAAAGAGCTTTATATTACATGTCACATTCACCCAGTCACACATACATCCATACATCACACCGATACACACATGGAACGACCATCTGGGGCAATTTCAGGTTCACAGTCTTGCCCAGGGACACTTAAACACGCAGTCTGGAGGAGCCGGAGGGACAGCTCGCTCTGCCTCCTGAGCTGCTGCCCCAACTTCAACAATGCAACCTTTTTGTTTAGTGAAGGCTCCTCAGATCTTTCAAATTGGCTTTCTTTCATTCATAACTGTAATACTATGTTATTAAAAGACAGGCTCATGTGGATTTCAACCAGCAGGACAACGCTACAAGCAGAAGAGCGATTTGCAATATAGATAGTGAATATAGTCATTTTCATTTAGCTGCTTCTCACTAAACAGAGCATGTTTCCCAGTTCAGTAGATGTGCGCAGGAAATAAAACGCTATAGATGCACCCACTGTACGCTTTCTTTGAGCTCATAGACCTGACAGATGTGATTCATCCATGCCTGTTTACAGCCGTGCATTAATTTCCCCTCCCGTCTCTAACACAGTTTAGCCCAATTAACACAGTAGCTCTTTTACTAACAGTGTGAGGGGGAGATGTGCATGTGTCAGAGCTGCAGTAGGCTACAGCCAAGTACCGAGCGAGATCCAAAATGGAGGGACTGCTGTGAATACCAATGCTTCCTACTTCCCCTCACTCGAGACGAGTGATAGGTTGTGCTCCCTCTCACTCTGTCTCCTGCTTTCTGCTCCTCACACTGCCATGTTTCTTTTACACCACTATAGAAATACATCAGCCGAGAGAAGGAGATGAGAAAGGGCGACCCTTTATCGAATGCAGGAGTGCACAATCAGAGGAATAATTGAGAGGCGTAATGGAGTTAGTGAGAAAAGATGAATATGTGTAATTTTGGAAAATCACTAAAATCTCCCCTTTAGTCTTGCGCACTTTCAGAGAAAATGTACATGTAATTGTGTACGATTTTCTTCCTGACTGCGAGCTATTGCTCTTCCTCCTGAGGATCTTAAGAATTCTTAGGGATAGTTGAGTCATTCCAGTTCATTTGGCCACGCCTCCCGGCACGAGAACTGTAAAATGGTTGCTATCAGGGCGACAGCAGTGTGGTAATTATCAGGGAGGTGTATGCTGTCATTGTAATGAATGGATGGAATCACACTGGTCTTCTGTAACTTTTATCATTTTACCCGGTGCCATAAAAATCCAAAATGTGTCTAATCTGATCTGTAGTTCCTGACATTCATCTCCCTGGCAGTGCTTCCCCTGCTGACTCTATGACTGCTCATTTCCAGCGAGATGTGAAAATGACTAAAGGGATATAGCCGCAGGATAGACAACGCGGCTCCTTTGACTGTCCTACCTGCCACTAGCTAGCAGTGGGAGGGGACAGAGAGGCGGGTAAAACGACAGCAGAATTATACAGGTGACACCAGAGTTAATGAAGACTGATTAATGCTAGGTGTAACAGTGGCCACGGGGGAACGATGTTGAAAGATGATCAAACCAGTGTCTGTCTAATTAGTGAAAATGCCCTTAGTTCAGTCAAAGATGACAGCGGGCAGACTTGAAGAGGGACTGACATTGACCTGCCCTGAAAAACAAAGCTTCAAACAGAAAGTAAAGTGATCCAGTACAGGACGAGTACAGTGGAGCAGTTCTGAAGTTATTCATCAGCCTTATGAAGCCCTGTTCAGTCACGACTGTTTCATACCTTTGCTGCCTGCGCTTTCCTGATATTATGATGTTTTTAGAGCTGAAGCAGTAACAAGACTGAGCCAGAGACAGATGAGAAGCGAGACGGTTCATTCTCAATTATTTCCTGTAACTGTGTCATGTGTGTTTCTCCACCTCCCCTCCCCTGTAGGAGAACAGCAGCAGGTCTGAGTCTATTCATTCCAATGGGAGAAGTGAACGTGATCGCAGACTATGACTGATTATTTCATCCCATAGTCGCCGAAATCAATATTGGATTCATTTTTCACAAGCCACAGATCTTCAGAACAGTCTGACATCAATATGGTATTTCTTAGACCAACACATCAGGAGAAAATTAACTTTATTCAAGACCTGTCTCTGTCTCAGCAACACACTCTCAAAAGATCTTGCAACACAGATTCTGGTCTGGTTCCACTGCTGCAGTCGTCGCTCTCCAAACACAGAAGTTTAGAGAGACTGATATGCAAAACATGAATTAAAAGTTTAAATTGAAATAAATCTTGTATTTCTTTGCTTAATAATACTATTTACTATTATTATAATTAAACCGTTTTTGGAGGGAAAACAGAGACTATTTTCAGACTGATAAGATTTTGTACCGGGTGGATTAGATATTAATTTTAATTTTAATATTAATAATATTGTTATGTATTGACATGAACAAACAATCACGACCACGCCAATGTAGGAGAAAGTGTATAACATTTAATACCATTGGCACTGCCTGTAATGTGTTATCTTCTGTGTAGACTCACAAACTAACTCACTGATCAAGGCAGCGGTAGACTGGCAGCTCCTGTGTTCTACAAGATAAAACTACTATTTTTGTCAATAGAGTCTAGTGGCTTTTAACAGAGCTGCATAATGGGTGTTTCTGGTTAAAACTAAAAAGATCTTACTCTTAAACAAAAAAAATCTGTCACTATAAATCCTATCCATAATACTGTCAGACACTTACAATTAACAGTCTCACCTGACATGGCAAAAATGAGCACTTTTAGTGGATGTACTTTGATGTCAACAAATGCACTGTTTAGTTACACTGCAGCAGCTGCTTAGCATTTGCTTTGTATAATGTTCTTCTTCAGTGGTGGACCAACTGCAAAGATTCTTTATCCTCATCAATCATTTACCAAGAACATGGGAAAATAAGGCCCATTTTCAACAATCTCAGTGTTTAGGTCATCAGTGTTCACAGCTCGTGAGCATTCTCTACACAGTTTAAGGATAATTAAGATCCTAAACCCTCAGACAAGGCAACCGAGGGGTTTTGTAATGGCCAGACATTAGGCTGCTCTTGTCTGGACTGGTCAGACACCTGACCTAAATCCGGATGAGCAAATGTTTTATTTGCTGAAACCCACACTGAAGGTAGAAAACCTTCAATGCAAGCAGAACTAAGTCAAAGTCATGGTTTCATTTCAAATCCCACAGAACTGGAGCCACTATAGCAAAACGTGTCAGTGTCCAAATTCTGATGGACTGCATTGTATATGAAGACATGCTTATTGAAGGTTTAACACATTCGCCTGTTTATTCGGCTGCTTGTTTAATCTTTCTGACCCTTCTACTTTCAATGTACTTGTGGTGGCATTTTTGCTGAATCCATACTATGACCTAAATGTTTGCTGTGGTGCATGGGTACATGGGACAGGAAGTCAGTGTGAAGGTCACCATTTTGGCCAGCAGGACACTCTATTCCCCAGAACAGAGAGGAGAGGAGCTGCAGTGGCAGCCTCTAATCCTCTTTAATTTGTTTTCAGATGGGGTTTTGGAACACCAGCCTGCTCCCTAAGCAGAGATCACATAAGAACGTGGGCTGGGACAGCTGTCTCCTCTTCTGGCAGTTTTTAATACAGGTCTGCTCACCACCCTACCCCACCCTACAATGAATAATTCTGGTGCTGAGCTGAGTAGTTACTTTATGTGGATTTTAGTACAAAAAAATGGGATGCAATTCTGCAGAAGCGCGGCAGTGCCAGCGCGGCAGTGCCAGCATGGCTGCGTCAAGAAAAAAAGAACAGAAAATGAAAGTGGGTGGTGGTGGAGATGTGTGTTGTTTTGTTTTTTCTTTCTCTATCAGCAGTCATGTGGCTTCCTCCTCCTCCTCCTCCTCCTCGGCCTTCTATACAAAACAAAGCTTGTAATTGGGTTTGGGTGTGTCCCCTTTGTCCTATGTTTGACGGTAAAGGTTGAACTGTACAGGGGGAAAAGAAGGATGCTTACCTCACCTGCATGCCTGTGTACCCTCATAGAGGTGAACAGTATCAATGAGTAGAGGACTGCACCGTCTTCCTTGCAGTGCATTTTTTCAGCAGCGTTGGTCAGGCGAAGGCATGCTTGTGTTGAAGTGATGAAGCACATCTTGAGAGACAGAGGGGGTTTAAAAGCTGCTGAAACAAAGCATGCAGGCAGTAGGTTGGCAGTGCAGGCAGGGGGCTGGCAGTCCTTTAATCCTCACCGCAGTGCTGATAAATCGGCATGCGAGTTTCATTTTTATCCCCCTTACCAGTTTGCTTGGCTCTTGAGTGATGAACAAACCCCCACTCGCCTTTGAGCCCTTTTGATGTAATATCCAACCATGGATTACGCCCCCTGCACTGGGCCAGATTGGTGCTGAGGCACTGGGCTAACAGGTGGACGGTCTTGGAGTCTGGTTAGCTTTCAGGCAGAAGGAGACAGAACAGTCAGATCACTGGGGAGAGGACAGCAGTCTGATACTGTCTATCTAGGTAACTCTCTACTTGTAATTGGACTACAGTGGATGAAAAACCTACAGCATATAACATGAAATTGAGCTTTCTACATCGGAGAAAAAAGAGGAGAAGCTATGTGAGCCAGAGGTTTTCCTTCAGTGATCAGTTTGATCACTCTCTATATCCCATGAACATAGCTCCTCGCTGTGAATCTGTAGTTATGTGCCACTGTTTGAACTTCAGAGATACATACAGTGAAGAATCTCTGTAGCCCAGCAACTGTTCTGCTCTTAGATCTTCTCACTGCGGTTTTTTGTCACAGTCACACCTTGTGCAATACAAATATCTCAAACAGTAAGATAACTCCTCTTTGAGAAGAATTTAAAGAATTAGTTATTTTTTGATTACATTATACACAACAGAACTCCTCTGCCCTTTAATGAAGTAAGCTAGATGGGCAGGATCTCTCTTTTTCTGTCACACAGACCCATGTCTGATTTGATTCGAGGGAAAAATATAGATAAATGAGGATACAGCAGCGGGGAGGCTCCCCACCACTGGAATTAATATACTGCAATATAGTAATACAAGAAACCAGCCGAGCCAACAGCACAACCCTACAAGTTGTGTTTGCCAGGAAAACTCCACACAGTCCATCATCAATATCTTAATTGAGGTCACTTTGCCAGTATCTTTATGCCTCCATGCAGCAGCCAGGGTCGGAGGCATTATGTTCCCAGGCTGTCCATCCTTCCGTCCCATTCTGGTGAACGCGATATCTCAGTAACGCCTTGAGGGACTGTCCTCAAATTTGGCACAAACATTCACTTGGACTCAGGGATGAACTGATTAGATTTTGGTGGTCAAAGGTCAAGGTCACTGTGACCTCACAAAACAGGTTTTGGCCATAACTCCCAAATTCATATGCTGATTATGACACAATTTAACACGTCTAATTGGATAAAATGATGAAGTGATGACATCAGCTGGCGCATCCTTTAGAGGCTGCATTTGAAGACCGACTGTGTCACAGCAGCACGACTAGGCTCTCCAATTTCGAGGGCTCCTTCAAATGCAGCTGAGAAATGCGGCCTTCTTTTTCCCAGGCAACGAAGGATTCAATGGCCTGTGGCCCAACCTATCCCAAGATTCATTGCACAGCAGTAATGAAAGCAAACAACACAACAACAGAGAGCCTGAGGATGACACTTTAAAAAGTGAGAATTGGATTAAGCTCACGGTACAATTGTTAAAACCACAGGCCTTAAAGCCATTTAGTTATTTTTATTTATCTCTTTAGTATTAGGAAACGTCCTATTTTATGTCGAATTGAATGTATACTTAGCATTAGGAAATGTCTTGTCTTGTCTTATCTGTCGTGCCTGTGCAGTGTGCACTTTATATGTTTCACCGCGGGAGAGTGGGAAACGTCCTTTTGATTCCTTTGTATGTCTTAACATGTGAAGAAATTGACAATAAAGCTACTTTGACTTTGACTTTGACTTTGACCTCAACTTTTGGTGAAAAAAAGTCATGTGTTGTCATGGTTGCTAGGTGACAGGAGCCACCCTTCGCAACGAAAAATCCTCGGTAGGCCAGACCATCTCATTTTGGTCTGGCCTTTGCAGTCTACAACATCTACGAAGAACCACACCTTCATAGACCGTGTCGTCCGAAGGAAGTGAGCCCTGAAATGGGACACAGCATTTTTGCATCTACATGGTCAAAGGTTCACTGTGATATCATAATGTTCTGAACAAACCCATCTGGCTATTATTCAACACAGTAACTCAGGAAGGGGAGATTTTACCAGGTTTCCTGCAACTTGGCTCCTGAAGGAAGGCATACAACTGCGAGGCAGTAAATAGTTTTTTTCTTAATTTTCTCTTTTGTAACATCAAGTAGACTGGATCTCCTCTTTTCGGGCCTTCACACTTCTGCCTGTTTGAGATTGTGTTTGTGGAGAGTTTGAGTGAGGCAAAGATGTTAGGAATAGTCACTGAAACAACATGAATTGACCACATCGTGTAATGGAAACAATTCCACTCTGATAAACTGACTCTGCAGTTTGTGCTCCCTCCATGCTGGATGTGTTCCTCAAGTCGACCCATTTGACATTCAGAATGGCCATTTCTCCACAGCGCCCTCGTCCCCTCCCTCATTTCCTGCCATTGCTCATGACCTGTGATGATGCAGGAGACTCCAGGTTGGATGCACAACCAGTGATTGATGACCTAGTGAGTCTGTCTCCAGGTTACCAGGACATCTTGCTTCCTTGGTAACGGCATCATGACTTCTTTGAGACCTTTATTAATATGGCGTGCAGGTCCTGTTTATCTTATTAAAGACAGATTGGAATAGCTATTTCCCAGGCTCTGTGACATTTCATTCCTCTGAGCTCTAGATTTGTTGGTTGTATTTATTACTAAGTAATGGAAACATACAAGCAAACTGTTTGGTAGCTTTAAGGAAAACCTTCAGATCATTTTGTAGATTGTTTATACAGGCGCTGATGCATTCAATATTATTATTTTATGATTTTAAATTAACACAAACATCACCCAGTTTTCTTTTCCTTTATTTCACGCCTCTCATATAAATTGTGATATTAATTTTTGAAAACCAGTACACATGGCTTCAAAAATCATTGTTAACTTCATAGCCTATTCATGGTCTTTTTTTTTTTTTTTTTTGAGAACTTCATATTGAACAAATTTTAAATTACCTCTTATTTATCCATCTGTGTATCCAGCCATCTATTATCATGTGCTCATATGTGTGTGTCTGTGTGCATGTGTGCACTTGCACTTGTTTCTAAAAATTGGACTGTGACTCCTGCTCAGCTCTAAATGTGTTTACTTCATGTGAAACACCCACACTCATTGTACCACAGGCTTTTATGGAAATTGGAATAAAGAACAGTCAAATCATAAAATGCTATTTGAGAAATTACTTGTATGGAGGGTTGAGGCAGGATTTGGGAGCAGGTTTTCTGTTTCTACTGCAGGTGTCCACTTAATTTTTCAGGCAAAATAAACACTTGTAAGCAGAGCAGACACTTGGCCACTTGCCGCTTCAGTTCTTGTCTGCAGCTGATTTACTTCACCCAGATATACATTATAAGTCATTTTCTCATTCCAGCTTCCTGTTACTTTATGCTCAATTGTGTTGCTCTCAACATGATCCAGGGAACAATTCATTAAAAAAATATTGTCACAAGTCTGTTTAAATTCTAGTGAAATTATTACAACCACCTCTGTGCGGTAACCTAAGTCAAAAATATTTCATAGACAAAACACTGCACCGTCAGCTGGCAGGCAGACAACTGTCCCGATGCACATTCACAGGCTCGTCTGTGGTCAGGCTGACCAAGCACTTACAGGTAGGGGAAAATTGTGGCTGTGTCTGAAGTCACTGTGAACCTTTTTTTTCTGTATTAAATCGGACCATATATCAAGATATACTTGCCAACATAAATAACCAACATTTCCTACAAAATGTTTTCTATATGTATTCGCTGTTGCACTTTAGTTAAACAGAATTTCTAGCTGACTCTACTTTGGTGCTGCAAAGATAATGTCTATCTATCTATTTAACATTTATTCCATCCATCCAATATCAGTTTTCAGTGAAAGTTTAAATCAGCTTTTTTTTCCTATTCTGTGTTGAAGTGAATGTTAAAATGAGGTACATCCATATATATATTTTATCTCAATTGCAAGATTATCCCTAGCGAGGTCGCTAACATTTGCATATTAATTTATCAATCAACCCCATGTTTACTTTCCTCGCTGACGCAGATGAAAATGAAAAGACTGCATCAATCACAGCTCAGCTATGGGGAGGGAAGAGAAGAGAAACAGGACAAGATGAGGAGACAGAGAGAGAAAGAAAGAGAGGAGGTGATGGAGATGACAGAGGAAGAACAGCTACTGCCCACTGTGTCCAGGGTAGGATGAGCAGTATGGCCCTGTGCTTTAAACATAATCAAAAACTGAACTGATCACATTCACACAATGCAGGTCTTATTACCACAGAGATACATGAAATTACTGTTTTGAAATTACCGTGGAAGCTATAGGCTCAATTTACACACAGCACTCACCTTGCATAATTATACAGTCGTGCAATAATATGATATTATTTCATAAAATAATATCACCTCCAGCTCTGTTGTTGCATCTTGGTATTTCTAAAACCCTGCATACAGCCATGGAGCAAACACACAGGCTAATGGCACATTTATCCGTGGACATGCAAGTTCCCCGTAGGATAATCTACTCCGGACATGGCTGTGTGTGTGTCATTTTTCCTGATGGTGTGGCCATGGAAGGTCTGCTGCTCCGACTCCCCCGGGGGTCAATTGCATGCTACAGCAGTGGTCAGCCTCTGTCTTTATCTTGGCTGCTGTTATGCCAAAACTGTCTATCTCTCAAACATGTGTGTTTGGTTTTTTTTCCCCATAGACTGTTGGCATGTATTTCTTTTTTGAAAGTGTATGACAGGTTCTTAACAGGATTCATGGTTATGAGGGTCACAGAACTCGCTCAGCGAGTTTAAATGAAAAGCTTCGCATAGAATAAGGAAAAGCAGCAATTCTTGTTTAGCAGTTGTGCTTGGTGGCTGATGCAAACAAATACAGTGACAGAAGAGAAATCATAGAACAAGGACGGATCAGAGATTCATTGCTTTTCTTGTTGGCCAGCTGCGGCAGTGACAAACACACCACTGCATCTGACTAACTCCATGTGGGAAGGCTGGCTACATTTCATCTGTGGCTCCAACTCTTCTCACCACTGACATGATAATTCCACATGCCTTAGGCCCTTCAGAATGAGGACCTGCTGATGGGTTCCTTGTGATTGCTATCCACTATAGCACTACGGGCTCGTGGGAGGGAGGTGGATTACAACGGACGGGTGCTGACACTCTTGAAGCTGAAGCATGTCATTAAACAGTAAATCACTCAGATTGAAAATCGCATCAGCTCCCAGCTCCCTGTTTACAAAAGAGGACCTTCTCCACAGGCGCAGATTGTGCTCTTGGCCAGATAAATCAACGAGCAGTCGTCCAGATTCTCCTTCCACGTAACGCTTCCTGCGCTCAGCTCGCGTGTACAGTTACAAATCACTACCTGGGATGTGTTGACTTTGCTGAGCAGTCCTCCCCACAGCGCTCGGTCATCCACAGTGACTGCCAGCACGGTTAGCTTGTTGAAGGTGATGCAACGCTTTATTTTTTAACACCTTTAATCCAATTAGAGTAGCTGTTCTTTGAGCACCACATATATGAAGGTGGACCAAATAAATCAGTGAGAGGGTTACAAAATATCTAGCAAACATTTTTTAAGGAAAAGTTCAGATAATTTATAAATTTATACAAATTTTTTTGTTTGATCTGTTGAATATCTGAGTATAGGCCTGAATTTGTGTGTGTTGCCTCTTTGCTGAAAGGATGTAGGTGCAGTCAAAAGGAAGTGCCAGTTTTTTTAACCTCGTCTTAATAGTTTGGGTCATCATTTTTGGTTACGACCGTGACATTTGTGAGATCCGAGGATGCAGCACCACGGGTAAATAAAGCTCTACAAAAGAGACCAATAATGGCAACACAAGCTGTCAAACAAATCGCTGAGCACTCAGCCCGTAAGCCTCTGACTGCTATTCTGCGACACTTCATGGACACATCTCAGCAATGACAGAAGATTGTATCAACTGAAAGGAATGAAGGCTGAAATAACAAAAAGACCAATGTTGGAAAATAGATGAATTGTACTTTAAAACAAATGTGTGATTTATACATAAAAAGTTTATCTTTAGGTTTCGGATAAGCGGTATAGAAAATGGATGGATGGACGGAAGTTTATATTTACAGTAAACTGTAGGATTAAAAAAAAAAACTGATGCCATGAGCCAAAAACACAGTGAAGTGATTAAACCCAGTGAAGATATTTGATCTTGCATCACAAGTTTTGTACCTGTCATAATTGTCATTTATGAGGCAACACATTCAAAACTTTCACTGTTAAGAATTTCATCTGTGACTTTTCTACTTTTCGCATTATCTCGGCTCACCTTTATTCATCTTCTGAGAAATAAAAGGATGAGGCAGTAAATGTTCTACGATGATACCTGTCTGGCTCTGCAGAAGCTTTAATAGCCACTAAATTCCTTATTTAGTGATTTTTCTTTTTTATTGAGAATAATGTGAAAAAAGATATATAACACGGCCGTTTACATAATCTATACCCCTGTTTGCCTTAGGCCCTTTAACATTTTTCAGAGGGGACCTGCAGAACATTGACTAAATGCAAAGATTATAAATGGAGAGTTGGTTGCTGCCAAAAAATGTAAAGCATTGATATGTTGGCCATGTTTTTTTTTTTCCTAATCAGCCACCTGGCTTTAGAAGTGCAGTTATTAGCTGAATTTATTAATCACCACATGTCCTCACTGCTGGACTTTCATACACTTGAGGACAAGCCTTTATATAGGGCATATTATTTGAGTTATATGCAGTGATGTTTTGCCAAAAGACATGAATGAAAAACATTGATGCAGTTCAGTTCATCAGTGCCATGATATCCTGTCTGTGTTAAAAGCCAAGATACCATCATTATAGTGAAAAAGATCCAACACGAGGCACTACATTAATCTGATGTCTTTGCAATCACTTTCTGAAACTAAAAGTACCACATTTTTCCACATATACTTCTGGAAGTGATAATACTTAAATGTGTTTTAGACACTACAAATCTGCTCTGTTTGTTTACACTGCTTAGAGGCACAGATGAGGAAGAGAGCTGAGAAACTCCACCAGCCATTTTTCTCTTGCATTTAGTTGCACTGACATCTAAGCAAAGGTTGGCCATAGCCATAAATCACAGAGCACAATAACAGGCACATTTTGGGCCGGTCCATCATTGGCTGTGTTTTGTTTTCTCATTGCATCTTGGCAAATTGCTGTTATTAATGGGAGAAAGCATAGTTTGCACCCCTCATTAGATGTTGTTCCAACAGCGCCTCTGATGGATTAAGACAAGCTGGAGGCCTTGTCTGCCTCTACAACCAGCTAATATGAGCCAATTAAATGCCATGCACTCTCTGGCCACTCCGCACTTGCTTATGTGCTCTTATAATGAAGCAAGTATTCTGCTTCACGGCCAAATGAATTTTGGTTACAAGACACGTAGATTTGTTTGAAGGGTTTTTCTGCAGAACTGTACACTTACCCTTACATTCCGTGATAACAAATGATGTCCCTGTGAAGCAGTCGGTTTCTCTGAGGATGCTTGACATTTTCCTTTGATCAAGCATGTTTTAAATCTTAACCCACATTTCTGAAATTTCTCCCCTCTCTCGGTTCTGCTCTCGATGTGAAAGTCACAGCTGTGTCTGTGAGGGTTAGATTTCAAGGTAAGGTCAGTCTAGCAGAATGTCTGAGTCATACAGAAGGATCTCACAGGCAGGTGGCCGAGAGCACTAAATAAATATACCAGGGGCTTCCTTCAGATTCAGGCCTTATAACGCAGGAGGGGTCGATATTGTGCAGAGCTAGCATGAAAACGGTGTAAGTCTCTGGTGAATTAAGCCGAGCTAAACTCAAGGTCTTCACAGCGCGTAGTTAAGCTTGTCCAGCCAGACACTCCAGTATTATTTCTTTAAAAGCCTCAAAATGTCATCTTTTGAAAAAAAAAAAACACACATAAGCACATGTTCTTGTGATTTCAACAAATTGCTTTTCTGCTCTTACGTACCATTAAATTAAAAACACTGCTGTGTAATTTAGGGATTGCTCTTTGTTGACTCAAAGCAGAATGACTTCCCCCTCAAATATTTGGATATTTTTAGACTGAAGTAAAATAAAAGATGGAAAGTGAAGCCTCCAGCTTTCCCTCCGATCTGTACAACATATCCGTTTAACTTGGAGCTGTTGTTTGATGGTTTTGTTTGCTTTAGTTTCACTGCAAGACTCAGCAGAGCTGGCAGCATGAAGGGTGACATATTCAGCAGTTGTGATCAAAATTTAAATATGTTGGGATTATAACGTGATAAATTGTCATCAGCAGCAGAAGAATGGTGCTGTATGTTTTATATTTAATCAAGCAAGCGTCTCTGTTGGTTGAGGAGAGTAATAACCCACCAGACTCCTTGTGAGAGCCCACGCAGTAGATTCAATGTCGATTTTTTTTCTCAGTATTTTGAGTTGACGAGTGCTGGTTCAGCTGTCTAAACAATCACAAGTGTTGAATTATCTCGAATGGATGGAGACTTACATTAACACTTGGGCAGTGTTGATTTTTATGCTCGGAGTTGAATTAACACTGGGGTTCTTGCCGCGTGAATGTGGCCCATATTAGCCTGTGTTTTAACAAGAGCATCGAGCATAACAAGAGCTATTGCTTCACTGGAATGTTTTCAACAGGGAATTGGCAAATAAAATGTGTCTAATTTATTAAGTCATTTGGATGGCATTCGATGGATATTGAATTGCGTGGGAATTATGCCCTCGTGTCTTGGTATGTGCAGCCTGCGACTGCTCCAGTTTCTCGTAGGGATTATTTGAAATGTGAACTTCCATGGCACATGTGTATAACCCATATAATTTGCTCTTTTAAAAATTCCTCATCCCTCCCCACACGCTCTGGAGCATTTTTCTGTCATCGGCTGTGCTACATTTTCCTCTGTGCCACATAGTCACTGAGTTGTGCACAATTAATCCCTGCGACCACACGAGGAGACCACCTAGATTCTTTGACCCTTTCCTTTGCATTGTCTGAATAATGAGCCCTGATTGGCCACAATATTGTGATTATTCTAGGTTGAACATTGAATTTGCGAGGGTTAGTTATTTTCCTGGTGAGCGAGTAGCCTTTAGCCAGTTGACATCTTTTTCTTCTAATAGTTATATATAATATAACATTTTCTCCACCTCTCTGGAAAACTCACAGAGAGACATTTACAAGGCCTGGCTGCTCCTCTTGTGGGTTTGTAGTAAGTGGTTGGGATTTTCTCTAAGAGCGTCAGCTCTGTGTTAATGACATGCAGTCTCCGGAAAGGTTTATCCATTCAATTTGGCTCTAGAGAGAAGATCTCTTCAGTCTGCTGATTAAATTAAGATTCTTTAATAAGCATATCTAGGTGCACTGACACGAAAGACATGCTGATCTGTGTCTACCAGTGCAGATACCCAAGACAGTCTGTTTTAAAGGCAAGTAACACTGAATTTCTGCAGCGCAGGGTGTTTTACTCAGTTACACAGCACTTTGCTGGTGATTAGTCACCTATTTTCTGCTTGTAATTGTGCTGTGCCACACAAATTCACAGCTGTATTGTGTTGTCACTTTCTAAATTGAAAAGTTCACTATGTGCACTTTTTCATTTACTATGCACACCTGCAGTAAAGTCCTATTCTCTCTGATACTGTCCTAAATATTATGTGAATGCAGTTCATTTTGGAACTCATTACCTGACACAGCATTTTAGATCCATTATACTTTTTGTGGGACAACAACAAACAATCCATACATATAGATTCTTACATAGAGTGTCTTGCAAAGGACAGTCAGTTGTTTACAGCAGTGGTTCTCAAACTTTTTTAAATCAAGGAGCCCTAAACTGGTGCAAATTAGACCATGGACCCCATAAGATTTTTGCTTTTAGATGTGCAACTCAGCAGCATCGCAAAGAGGTAATCAATACAAAGAGCCAAACAATGAGTGACTGAGTGACTGAGGGACTGAAGGTATCAGCATGTGAGCGAGTTACGAACATTAAAGTGCACACACAGTACACATTTACTTCTACTGTGCTTCTAACCTGTTATATTACTGCACCTGTGTAGGAGGAGATGCAATTTGTTGTAAAGACTTGCATTGATTTACACAAACACCACGTTCATGTTTGTCATTCTGTGCTACTTTAACCCTGACAATGAGCAGATCATTTTCAAACTCTAGCAGCTTACATGTCATGTAATTCTTCGATGCAAACCCTGAAACCTATGAAGTACATGTGGCAGCTGTGAAAATGATCGGCGAGGCAGCCAGATGTCAGGCTGGTGGGAAAAGTCTCCGTGGTCTGTAACCAGTTCAGTATCTCTGGCTGAGTGATGGGGCCAACACATCATTTAACAGCGTATTTCGTTGTTATTATCGATGGGACAGCTGCGTTTAGTTGATGATGCTATGTTTTGTGCTGCAAATTTCAAGTGTATAGTATACCAACCAAGAACCACAATTTTTCAGACGGTTGGCTGAAAATGGTAAACGAAAGTGTTGTCTCCTCAGAGAAGAATGTGATGTAAGATGCCATATATTCAGTCACTGCATTTCAGCACTTCCTGGACAAGGACATCAGATTCTTTTTAAGAGAAGCACTTCAGGCCACATAAAGAGAAATAAAACTGCAGGATGTGTTGTCACTGGTGCCTGTCAAACCGAAAATGGTATTGATGTTCCTACAAAATCTTCCCCCTTTCCACCTGTGTGGTAGTTAGGCCACACTCCTGTGGTCACAGCCACACAACCCTGTGTGCAGCCCACACTGTGCAGCATTTCTAAGAAAAAAAACAGAGCATTCAGTTAAATTATGTTTGAAAGGGAAACTTTTTTGTGAAATAAACATAAATAAGCTCAGCAGTCGAGTTGATGATGCACATGGGTGTCGGCGCATCTAACTGTGTATTTTTCAATGAGTGCAAAGGGTCACAGAGTTAGTTATTATTATTACATAACAGTGAGGATGTGTGCTGCAAGTGCATTTTCTCAGAATGTTTTTCTAAGATATTCTAATACTTGACTGTTCTAATCTGAAAACTCACCTCTGCGTTCTGTATCATGTTTTTTTAAATACCTAACATTTGCCTCCTATTTGATGTCTATAGTGCAGTATTGCAAACACAGCGTGCACCTCTCTGCCTCTGCAGTGAACACCTGTGGAGTTCTGTGAGACACTATTGCCCTCATTGTGCTTTATGTTCTTCTATCAACGCAATTATTGGTCATGAGGTCCCTCTTACTCTGTTTTATATCTTTACTGTGATATCCATCTGTTTTACAAGATACAGTTCTCTCATTAAAAGCTGAATGTGTTGAAACTGCTATTATGTTGGGCAGAGAGTTGTTTGCCTTGTCAATGGGAAGTCAGCCCACGCACCACTGCCGGCTCACTTGGCTTTAGCCAGATAAAAAGAGATGCCCTATTTTTTTTAACTTATAAGTTAAGATGTGTTTTAAATCGATATAATAGATCAATTTTTGATGCCACGCTGAGCTTCCTCAGATTGTAGTTTATGTGTAATCTTCACCTGAATGTGTCCTCCATACAGTTTTCATTCGCTCACCCCCTTCTACAGGTTTTGGACGTGTTCATTCTCTCTCAGGCCTTCTCATTAGCACCAGGCAATTACCTTTGTATCCACCAATTGTTATTTGGCAGATAGAATCACAAGCCTAAGCTGATATGCTGCACAATTATCACCTTATTTGTGTGTGTGTGTGTGTGTGTGTGTGTGATAGTGGGACTACACCTCCAGGTCTGTGTGAAGTGTGTGTAGACGGTTATGCAAAGGGCTGATGATCAGGCATAATAAAGCAAGGTCAAAAATCCTTCTGGGACTCTAGCTTTTCTCTTTGAGAAGCCAAAAATTCTATCTGTATCCTCCCTCATCACTGAATATTATATTCTCTTATATTTCCTCTACTTTTTGTTTAGTTGTTACTTTTATTGACAACTGTATGTGTGTGCGATGTGTTAATTTGTGTTGCTGCTGTCTGCTTATGCCTCTTATCACAAAAGCTTTGCCTAAATCATAATGAAAACTATATGTATATTCAGTGACTTGGCAATAGGGAAGGTCCAGCCTGTATCCTGCACAGTACATTAGATTCTCTGATTTCTGAATGTAAGAAAACTATTAAACTATAGTTATATTGTATACAGATTATGACTGAGTCACCCTTGTTAAAAGCAATGGCAACATTTCCCATTAAAATACAATGTCATCATAAACCTAAGACTTCTAATTTGTTGATGCTGACATTTCTCAACATGGTCTTATATAAATATATATATATTCTCACTATATTCTCACTATGAATGAGAAATAATTTGCAGCAGTGGTTAGAGTTGTGAGTTGTATGGCTAATGAATGAATGACTGTATGACTGTTAGAGTTGTGACGCAGTTCAAAGGCCTTTGCTTCTCTCTTTTTTTTTCCTTTTTTTATTGACTGAGAGTGTTTGTTCAAAGCCAAATAGCCTCAGATAAATAACTGATGAAAAGCTTAAAAAGACTTTGTACACCAGAACATGCTGGGTGAAGTCCATGGAAATAATTTAATGTGAGAAGCAATTATGGTGATATGCAAGCATTCAGATGTCACACATTTTTTCTGTTTTAAGGAAAAGTGAAATTTGAAAGCAGAATAAATTCACTGCTATAACAGCTACACACAGTCACACAGCTTACAGTGGTCTTAGGTAGATTAGAAAAAGGTTGCACTGTGACTGTAGTTTGTTTGTTTGACTCACTAAACCAGATAAATTGTGCGAGGTCAATGAAAAATGAATCTTATTCTCTCCTGAAGTAACTGCCTCAGAAGTGCCTTTTACCAAAATACTTAACCTTCATATGAGAAAGTGCGAGTTGTGTACTTGCATAAGGATGAATCAGGGCATTACTCCAAAAGATAATACCGACCCAGTCAATCTTCAGCTTCTGAAAAGCATTCATGTGATGTAAATTCATGACTCCTTTATTCCTTTTGTCCAGCATTTAATTCAGCAAGAAAGAGGAAAAAAAACAACAGAAAAACAAATATTATCAGGCACTGATTTTTATTAATAAAACTCTTCCATCCTTTTTCTTTTTTCTTTCAGGATATTTGACAGTTACCATAGAACCACTGCCTCCTGTCGTTGTGGGAGAAACTGTTACTCTCAAGTGTAACTTCAAAACTGACGGAAGGCTTCGAGAGATTGTTTGGTACAGGGTGAGTAAACCTGTCGGCACTTTCGGTGCCATTATGCCTCCAATGCTCTCCACACCACCCATGTCTTTCATTTGCAGTCATTCAAGCATGTGAACTGGGTCAATGCCAGTAGTCATATTGCAGGTTTATGGCTGCGTTAGTGGCATAGCCGTGCGCTGTCAAACTGCGATTGTTAGGAAACCAGCTATTATTTGGGCCAGCTGTACGGGAGGCATCAGTGGCTGTTGCTTGGGAATTAGATTTCTCAATCTGCTGGTCATCACCATCATTTCTTAATAGTTCACAGCTGGCGACTCAACAGTTATCAGTTATTAAAATCCCAGTTGGTGTACAACATTGCCTAAGTGCTGCCAATAATTAAATTGCTGTTGAAGGAGAAAGAAGAGACAAACAGAAGAATCTTTGTACAGTATTTTTAAGATGGAATTAATATGATCCATAAACATTTTAAAGTTTATGTATGAAAGTAAAGATTGGCGAAACAGATCTGCAAAATATTACAGTTCACAGAGGAGAAATTTGTTTCACTTCAAGAGAGCCTCTGATAAGCACTCGAATTGGAAAGCAGTAGCAGCTGCTGCTATCACACCCTTGCCTGACCATTTGTTTTTGCCAAAAACTCTCCAATAATTCTTAAGAGCTATTCAGATTTGCTTTGTAAAACCAGCTGACTCTTCACCAGATTGTTAGAGAAGTCTCTGAGTGGTGATTGCATTTGTAAAATGTGGTACAGGCACATAGAGTACAGTTTGAAATGCTATCAACCCAGCCTATGGCTCCTTCATAAGGTACATTCTTGCTCTCTGTTGTGTTGTTGATGTGATGCATTTGACAGCCTATAATCTCATGACTGATGGGTCCCAAGACAAACAAGTGAACAGCAGAGGGACAGAAAACATACTGCAGGAGTGGCTTTGCCAGTGACAGTAAGAGAGAATGTGCAGTTCTGAGTTCCTCCTCAGTAGATGAGGCTGAATCAACTGTGCCCATGAACTTCAGTCTACTCACCATGAGGAGTACTGTTCAACCTGTGGAAATGTTTTTTTTCACTGTGGAGGAAACTTTCCAAAGTCTGAAAAATAACCCAGATGATGCCATAAGGCTGAAGGTGCTATTGCATTGCATAATGGGAAATGTAAGCTCCACCTTGTCCTATGCTAGACTTAAATATCTCGACCCACACTGCATCAATTTTAATTTCATTTTCAACTCTTGTGAGTCTCCTGACTTTATGCAAGTGCAGTACTACTCTGCTGAATATTCACTTCAGAGAGAGACTGGCAAGGGAGGGAAATTCCAAAAATACTTCCAAAGAGACACAGTCAGTACTACAATCCACTCTTATGCGATGTGTTCATTGAATTTGTCCACAAAATTATGAGCTTCCAAGAAATGATCTACTCCTGTCCTGTTGTACCGAAGTGTGTTATCATCTTGGGTCACTGGAACTAAATTAACTAACCCTCAAAGTACTATCCTCACTGGGAACATCTGCAACCAGCCTGATGATTACTTAAACACTGTTTGATAATAGTGAATGTACAGTTCAGTGCTACATTATGGTGGCATTCACCTTAGTCTCACCCTCCTCCCTCCCTTCATTACTGAGCAGAGCAGCGGTTTATCGCTCAGACACAAACTCAGTCTTTAGAGCAGCTTCTGCTTTCTCACTTTTATTATTGTGAAATAAAACTGTGTCTCTGGACTCATTTTAGCAAATGCTGACCTTTCCAGGTGGGGCAAAAAGAGATTTATGGCACTTTGCACATTCACCTTAGCATCATAGATCATTTTCATTGCTGTGACAATTTCATTTAATCAGGCAGGGATTGAAGAGCGTTGTTTGGCTTGTGTTCTGTCAGGTTTTTGTGCTGTCTATTGATAGCTGTAGTTTAAATAACCACCCTGACAGCAGAGCTGCCCATATTAAGTGTTCCCACGAGAGAGGCAAAGAGGTTGTAGCAGAAATCAGCTCCATCTCTCTGGTGGCTGCTGCTCGGCGCAACCGTTGATAAATTATAAATCAATTACTGACACTCGGCTGCCAAAGTTTCTTTAATCTCTGCCTTTTATTTGACTAAATACTGTTGACTTCTCATTTTACCTCCTGTTCAAATGGAACTGGGGTTGATACTCACCTGGGGAATCCTCGTATCTAATCGAAACTTGGCCAATCAGACAGAAGGCTGAATGGACTGAATATTTCAGCTAGTGCTCATTTGTGGCGCTGGATCCTGGCGTATTCTGTTTGAGGATTTTTTAAATGCATAACAAACCCAGACCGCAGTCAGAATTAGCACGTCTTAGGATGTATTAAAGCTAAATCTGATTATTTCAAAGAACCTTTCGAGCTACACTAACTCAAATTCTCTACTGAATAATATTCAAAACTAGAGATAAAAGTAATGGATTTGATATGAGTTCCCCCATGCTTTCTATTATATTCAAGAATTATGTATTTTCCTTTAACCAACCTCCCAAAATTATGAATAAGTTATTTCCCATTGACTGTACAAATATTATCACCTTAGAATGGAGCGTAAGGGTCTCTATGGGGAGGTCATGACATTTTTGCTTTTAGAGCCAGACTCCCAGACACTCTCACACACTTTTCATTAAGAGTTTCATTTGACCTTTCCATATAATTTGAAATAAATGTGTCATACTGTACCTTCTCTAATCATTGAATTAACCTGATACCAAAAACCATCTTTTCTTATTCGGGTTTATACTAACTGCATCCTTTTTGTTATTATTATTTTCTTATTTCTTTATAAAATGAATGCCTGTGTTTTGTTCACGTTGGCTTTTTTTCCCTCATTGTCTGAGGTCTCACAGATGGCACTGCTGTGTGTCTGAAATGATAATAACTGCTAAATAATTTTCTTTTCCTCAAATATTTTTAATTAAAAATATAGAGAGAAGTATTCAAGCAGTAATCTGTGTCTTTGCATCGGCAGCTCGCACATTTGGGACAAATGATAAATCACAGAAAATCATCATTTTACTAAAAAGGAAGTATTGCATATTTTTTGTAAGCTGCATGAGCTATGCATCATCAGGTATGTGCATTGTTTCTTTGCCGAAAGTCATTCACAGACAGGATTTTAACCTAGCCAGGGATGTTAGGTATGTCTGGGGTCAGCTAGACCACACAGAGAGGTCTAACTCCTGGTTCAACTCTTCAACAAACTTTTCTAAAGTTTCTATGAGAAAAAGGTAAATGGACTCATTTGGGCTTTGGGAAGGGTAATTCCCATGTTTACAAGCACTTCTCATCCAATAGCAAAAACAGATGACATATTAAGGTAATAAAACAATGTTAAGTATGTTTTCATTTCTCTCAGACATCAAATATGTCATTAGGCTTACTAGTGTCCCAGACAGCAAATTCGGAAACTTAGCTGATGTGATGATGTGGGTCATTCTGGCCAGCATAATGACTCATTCATCAATCATAACGAAACAATTTACCAAGTCTGCCTCCTGGATGCTTTGTGGCTGAAGTGGCTGATTTTCTGATGCATGAATACTTCATATTACCCCTCAGTTTAGTTTGCTCAGGATGACAGTAGATCCTCAGACAGACAGAGACGGGGAGCGAATGCCAGAGAGTGAGAGCAGTCCGCAGTAATGGATGCTGTATGGCCCTGCAGCTAATGCTTCAGGAGCAAATAAATGTGCATATGATGTTGCATGACTGGCCACATGAATGTTTTTCCGTGAGTGCTGAATACTGGATTAAGCCCGATGGATATGTCATACCATCAAGCTGTCTTCTGTGCCTTAATAACGCACCAAATAGTACTGATGGATCATTTGATAGTGCGGTGCTAATGTGCTGCCTGTTTGGGAGAAGAATGGCAGCGTGGCTGTGCACGGTGGCGCTCGGAGACCACTCCTCAAAAACACATGCACGCAAGCTCGTCTCACGCTGTGCCCGTTTTAATTGGTGTCATTCTAATGAATATATTCATATGGGACCCCTCCCAGTGGGCGCCCAGGTACATCATTCTGAGGGTGGTGGAGAAAACGGTCTCTGTTAGCTTGTCTGATGAGTGCCGTTCTGCACTACACTTAATTTTAATCACTGGATCAACCATCCCTCCCCCACTCCCCCCCCCACCCCTCCTCTCACTCAGCCCATTACAGGATTCCTCCATCCCCCCTCTGACATAACTCTACTGGGATCCTCTCTCTCACCAATGCAAGTGTCTTTGCTGAGACACTTCCCTAATTTACCACAGGCCTGTCTGCGAGCTGAGCCGCTGATTTTTTTCTCTCTTCCCATCATTCAGCTGTGTCCACCGCGGTCCATTTCATTATTATGACTCCAGCTCACCTGTATTTATAATCCTGCTCTCTGCTGAATTGAATACAGCTCTCCCCACTCCATGTGCAGTCAGAGCATGTCCTAGCTTTACAAGGCAACATGCAATATCAACAACCAGTGAGAAAGATTTTAATTATGTTCCAGAGGCTTTTTATTTTTTTGTTAACAAATTGCAAAAATAATGAGATCGAAAGATATATATATATATATATATCTTTCTATCTTTTGGTGTAGAAGAGTATAGCTACTAGAGAACTAATGTTCCAGTCAGGACCAGGCTGTGATCTGCTCTCTAGATTTCCCATACGTTCTCTAGTTGTCCACGTATTCACTTCAATGATTAAGATAGCCGTTATTAGTCCCACAGTGGGGAAATTTGCAGTATTACAGCAGCAAAGTAGACAGTGCAAGAGAAAAAAATGTAAATGTCAGTAACAGATACTTACCTTGTGTATCTTATCTTGTGTATCTTGTATGTGGTTGTTTTATTGTGGAGCAAAATTCCAGCTAGTAAGTGGATAGATTTGGTCTTAAAGGACAATAATTAAAGGTAACAAATCAGAGAAAGACTCTATAGCTGCGTTTTGAACATGTTGGGTTTTTTTTTTTAAGTTTCTGATCAGCAGATTGATTGCAAATGTTTTAAAGCACAACACAAATGGCAAACAAAGCGGTTTTGAGTATAATTAGCTTGAGAAAGACTGTAACTTAGCTCCCTGCCTGCTTCTGAATAACTCACTGACCGCTCCCTGAAAATCATTATTGTGATCCACAAGTTACACAGTAACTGTACATATTTGTTAATACACTGGTGGAATAAGAAATAATGGTTATTTTGTCTTTTAGGGCTTTTATATCAGATATGTGGAGTTGGCTCTCCTCTCCTCCCATGTGGGTGTGTTGGTATTTGTTGTGGTGCAGTAACAAATCAATAGTTTCTAATGTCTAGAAAGGACAATAACCAAAGACAGTCGTTAATCTTGATCATCAGCTGAATACCACTGAAAGCTTGTCAAGTTTTAATGAAGCCATCTGCTACCACAGATTCTGCTCAGAGCATCACAAGTCAGAGTTATATTTACAACCTATACTACACAGGCCATACAGCTTCAGGTTTCTGTACTCAGGTACATAAATATACTGCAGCTACTACTAATATGCTACAATATCCAGTTGTACACTTTTTTTAAACCTACATTTCTGCTATAACAAGAATTATCCAGAAGCAAAACATTTTCTGAAGTAATGACGAGTGACAGCCAAACAGAGTTTCACCATTTTTTAAGGAAAAGTAATTAAAAAAAAGGTTTAACTGTTATTGGGTCAACTGTTTTGTTTATATTGCATCATTTCAGACCACTTAGGGACCTTTGCTATTTCCTTGTTTGTGATTGACAATTAGTTTGGTTTAAATCTTTTTTTTTTTTCCCCACCCCACACACTGACCTCCCAGGGACAATTTGTCAGTCATTGCTGTAGAACTAAATTGTAATCAACAGTATCAATTCCATAATACTAAAGGCATTTTAAGAACAGAACGATTTCTTGAATTAATCTTTACCTGTAAACACAAAATAGAAAGGCATTTAACCCACATTTGGCCCAGTGAAGCTGCTCGCAGTCTTTGTATGAGACGATGATTTAGAGTGTCCTTCCCAGAAGAATTAAAGCTTAAAACAATCTGACCGGACCATGAGGTTTATGTTCTGTACCAAACTACAAACTAATGGGATGTTAAGTGATGCAAAAGTGGGGGAGATCAGGGCTAACACATTAACCCTTCGCTAACCTTAAACTGTGTAGTTTTAGTCGACCAAATGCAACCATATGTTTTCCATAATGCAGCAGATCAGAAAAAAAAGCCAGTAGAAGTCATCTTTGGAGTGCTCAGTGGATCATTTTGGAAAGCTTTGACAAATAACAGCGAAGGAGATTTGTTGCTATGGTTACATGGAGTGGCTCCCTTGGGCGTGCCAATCAGAATCAGAATCAGAATCAGAATCAGTTTTATTGCCAAGTATGCTTTCACATACAAGGAATTTTTTCTGGTGATTGGTGCAATTGATCAGCAACAGTGGGGCTCTCTAGCCTTGTTGATGAGGCTAATAGCAGATGGGAAGAAGCTATTTTTGTGGCGAGAGGTTTTGGTCCTGAAGGACCGCAGCCTCCTGCCAGAGGGGAGTGTCTCAAAGAGTTTGTGTCCAGGGTGGGAGGAGTCAGCTACAATCTTCCCTGCACGCCTCAGAGTCCTTGAGGCGTACAGGTCCTGGAGGGATGGTAGATTGCAGCCAATCACCTTCTCAGCAGAGTGGATGATACGCTGCAGTCTGTTATTGTCCCTCTCCGTGGCAGCAGCGTACCAGATGGTGATGGAGGAGGTGAGGATGGACTCAATGATGGAGGTGTAGAAGTTCACCATCATAGTCCTTGGCAGGTTGAACTTCTTCAATTGCCTCAGGAAATACATCCTCTGCTGAGCTTTTTTGATGAGGGAGCTGATGTTTAGCTCCCATTTGAGATCCTGTGTGATGGTGGTTCCCAAGAAGCGAAAATGCTCCACGGTAGCCACGGGGGAGTCACACAGGGAGATGGGGGTGGGTGGGGCTGGGCTCTTCCTGAAGTCCACTATCATTTCCACTGTCTTCAGAGCGTTTAGCTCTAGGTTGTTCTGCCTGCACCAGGTCACCAGATGCTCAGTCTCCCACCTGTAGGCAGACTCATCGCCATCAGAGATGAGTCCAATGAGAGTGGTGTCGTCTGCAAACTTCAGGAGCTTGACAGACTGATGGCTGGAGGTGCAGGTGTTAGTGTACAGGGAGAAGAGCAGAGGAGAAAGAACGCAGCCTTGCGGGGATCCAGTGCTGATGGTCTGGGAGTCAGACACGTGCTTTCCTAGCTTCACGTGCTGCCTCCTGTCAGACAGGAAGTCGGTGATCCACCTGCAGGTGGAGTCAGGCACGCTCAGCTGGGAGAGCTTGTCCTGCAGCAGAGCCGGGATGATGGTGTTGAAGGCAGAGCTAAAGTCCACAAACAGGATCCTGGCATAGGTCCCTGAGGAGTCCAGGTGCTGGAGGATGAAGTGGAGAGCCATGTTGACGGCGTCGTCTACAGACCTGTTGGCTCTGTAGGCGAACTGCAGGGGGTCCAGGAGTGGGTCAGTGATGGATTTGAGATGGGACAGGACAAGACGCTCAAATGATTTCATGACCACAGAGGTCAGGGCAATGGGTCTATAGTCATTTAGTCCTGTGGGCCTTGGTTTTTTGGGGACAGGGATGATGGTGGAGGATTTGAAGCAGGCTGGCACGTGGCAGGTCTCCAGTGAGGTGTTGAAGATGTCTGTGAACACTGGAGACAGCTGATCAGCACAGTGCTTCAGGGATGATGGAGAGACAGAGTCAGGACCGGCTGCTTTGCGGGGGTTCTGCTTCTTAAAAAGCCTGTTGACATCTCTCTCCAGGATAGAGAGAGACGTTCCTTTGGTAGGGGAGGAGGGGGGTTCTGATGTGGCTCTGATGTGGAGGTTAGTGTCAGGCTTGTCCCACTGTCTTTCAAAGCGGCAGTAGAACTCATTCAGATCGTTGGCCAGACGGAAGTCATTAATGGAGTGGGGGGGTTTAGGTTTGTAGTTAGTGATCTGTCTGAGCCCTTTCCAGACAGAAGCAGAGTCATTGGCTGAGAACTGGAGCTGAAGTTTCTCAGAGTACAGTCGTTTAGCTTCTCTCACCGCTTTGCTAAACCTGTACTTGGACTCTTTAAACTTGTCCCTGTCCCCACTCCTGAAAGCTTCCTCCTTTTGCCTCCTGAGCTGACTGAGCTTAGCTGTGAACCAGGGTTTGTCATTGTTATAACTCACCCTGGTGCGTGATGGGATACAGCAGTCCTCACAGAAGCTGATGTATGACGTCACAGCCTCTGTGAACTCATCCAGACTGTTGGAAGCAGTCCTGAACACCTCCCAGTCAGTGCAGTCCAAACATGCCCGCAGATCCTCTATGGCTTCACTGCACCACTGCTTTGATGTCCTCGCAACAGGTTTACACAGTTTTAGTTTCTGCCTGTATGTGGGAATCAGGTGGACCATGACATGGTCAGAGTGGCCCAGTGCAGCCCGGGGGACGGCGTGATAAGCACCACTGATTGTGGTGTAACAGTGGTCCAGAGTGTTCCCCTCTCTGGTCGGGCAATTAACAAACTGTCTATATTTGGGCAGTTCATGACTGAGGTTCCCTTTGTTAAAGTCACCAAGGACAATAACTACGGAGTCCGGGTAGGTCTGCTCCACACACAGTATCTGGTCTGCGAGCGCCCGCTGTGCCTCCTGCACGTTGGCCTGTGGTGGGATGTAAACACCGACCAGGATGATTGAGGTGAACTCACGGGGGGAGTAGAAGGGCCTGCAGTTTATGATGAAAGTCTCCAGGTCAGGAGAACAGTGCTGCAGGATCACTGTCACGTCTTTGCACCAGCCACTGTTTGCATAAAAGCAGATTCCTCCACCTTTGGTTTTGCCGGACAGCTCTGTGTCTGGATCCGCTCTGAAGAGCTGGAAGCCGGCCAGCTCCAGCGCAGAGTTCGGAATCGATCCACACAGCCACGTCTCCGTGAAGCACAGGACGGCAGATGAGGAAAAGTCTCTGTTCTTCTGCACCAGTAGCTGAAGTTCATCCAGTTTGTTGGGCAGTGAACGCACGTTGGAGAGAAAGATACCTGGGAGAGGTGTGCGGAGTGCGCGCCGGCGGAGACGCGCAAGCGCACCGGCACGTTTTCCTCTCCTCCGGCGTTTCACTGCGAGAGCAACGGTCAGAGCACCTCTGACCAAAATGTCCAATAATCCCACAGATGAGTCGAGAAAAGTAGGAAAAAAATCCACTGGAGTTGTTTCTCTGATGTTAATGAGCTCTTCTCTGGTGAAAGAGCTCCGGAAACCAAAGCAGAAAACTGGATTTATAAAGAAAATAAGGCAATGAATGTAGTTCTTCTCTCTAAAAGTTAAATACAGGTTCTGAAAAGTGGACTGTTCATTCATTCCACGCTGATTGGTCGTTACAGCATGTGATTAAATCTTATGTGCCAAAATTATGTACCAATGTGCTCCCAGTGTTCACACCTCCTGAGCAGACAGCAGTCCGAAGGGACTTTGTGGGACTTCTAATATTCAAATGCTGTATGCGCAGTTCTTCCCTCTCAACATATTGCCATTATCTTAACAGCACAGCAGTGCTGTACATGTGTACTTAAGTGTTTGCCAGCTGTGTTTGGACACAGGCCAGCTGCCTGAGTTGCTTTGAGGACAACTTGATGTTTGTATTTGGAAATATGACAATAACTCTGCTCATAAACCACTGACCTGACTATAACTGTACAGTCAACTAACAGCAAGAAACTTATTCTGGGATAAAAGTGCCCACACAAACTCTGCACCTCATCTTATTCTAAGACCCTAAACTCTCACAATGCCTCTGGTAGTGTTTTTCAGATTTTCTTGTGGCCCACATTTTTGACAAATCCCATTAAAGCTGTTGACAGTGTCAAAGCACAATATAACAGCTATGCAAATGACTTTTCTCTTGTCACAGTCTGCCAAGGAATATAGGAGTGTATTACCTGAGGGCAGTGTGTCACTGGATTTACTGTTGTCATTTCCTGGCCATATGTTAGATCCAAATGCAATGGCAAAGATATGTTACCGGATACTCGACCCAGAAAGTGGAGTGTTTTTCCAGCCAGTAATCCTCTTTCTTGACTGTGGAGAGACACAGGAGGCGTCATATGTTAAATCCGAGTTTAAAATCTTCAAGACAGGGTTGCCTGGGCAACTGGAATCTGTGAATAGAGAAGAGAGCTCGCTGAGTGTGTACGCACAGCACACTCCTGTGGGGTTTTTGGGTGTCTAACTTCCTGCTGTTTAATCCACGAGTGTAACTGTGTAGGTGTAGGTAACTGTTTCAAAAAATATTGTCTCAGTGTATTGTAGTGTATTGTTGAATATCTATCTCTCTATCTTTCTATCCATGTAATCATCTATCTGAAAATATATAATACATAATAATGTAATTTTCCTCTACAGTTGATTCCTTTACTGGTATCTATATCTTTGGGGATACAGGCCACCTAAGTAAGGGCGTGTGTCCATATAGTCAGGTCAAGCTGACTTTATTTTGTAGAGCACGTTTAAACAGAGCTTGAGCTGACCAGAGCGCTATACAAAGGACAATTAAGATAAATAAAAGCACATAAAACAAATGTGTAAACACAAGGAAAGCAGGTAGATTTACTGTATAAGAGCGTAAGACATACTAACATAGATAAGAAAACAACAAGCAACAAATGAACATTGTGAACACAACAATGTATTAGAAGGTTAGTGAGCAAAAAAAGCCAGTGAATAAAAATGTATAGTGTTTTTTTTTTGTTTTGTTTTTTTTTCCCGATGGGGTTGGACGTGTCACCCAGGTAACCAAATGGAGGAGTAGCTTGTTCTGGTCCTGAGCTATATGATACAGTATGTCAGACAGAAAGTGAAATAAGCCTGGAACCAGTTCCGCCCAACAGCAGCTCTTGGACAAGGCGAAGACGTTCACTGTATTGTTGTCTCTGACGGATCTTGTCATGCAGCCACATCCCTCTTGCTCTGCTGCCGTCAGATTGAGTGGTGACTGCCTCACCTACACAAAGTGTGAGTGCAAGCATCTCTCGGTTGGTGCTAATGGTTAAAAAAACTATGTCAAACAAATAGTAACAAAAAGCAAAGGAGCGATACAAGTCCATCATGCAACGGTGGTGGTGATATGTTGTCAAGATATTTTTGTCATAGAAACATAATTCACACAACGTGCAGTGCTTTTTTTTTTAGAACTACGCTCTGCCAACACTTTTCTGCCAGAGAAAAACACTGTATGGACACGCCCTAATTATACACACTGATACACTGACACTGTACATTGTCATGTGCCCTGCAATTTAAAGTGGTTGTGCAAAATGTTGTGATTATTAGAGAAACTCTGGTCATTTTCCACAACACTTACTCATAAAGTTGTTGTTTTTTTGTTTTTTTATACTTTTATTCATCTTTTTCCTCAGTTATGCCACCATGAGCTGACAAATGCAGAAATCCGCACATGCATTACCACATCACTCTTATCAACACAGAGTAGTACCATGGATAGATCACTATCAGCGCCGCTGGCCATGCTGCAGCTCTAAGGTCTGTGCCAAAGGGCTTCCCCGTTCTCTGACCACGGTGTGGGTCTGGCTCCGGCTCCCATGGCGTGTTCACATTGCCTCCATCATCCCCTGAATCTCCCAGCAGGATAATTCAGCACCTGTTAGAATTAACCTGCTTGTTAAACAAAGCTATGCAGCCAACCTTCAGGCTGCTTTGTGTGGACACGGTGAGAGATGATAAGCTCCTCTGTTTTCAAGTCTGCCTGCTTCAGCTGTGAACATAACTTCTTTTTTTTTTTTTTTTTTTAAGACAGAGAACATTTTCTGTGATAAGTATTTAGCTTTCCTTTAGTCTGCAGTTAGGGCCTGTGCTCACTGTGTTATTCAGTTAGTGTGCCCTACTTGGCAGTAGAGTTTGTTGCTGTCCTCTGTCGACTGCTTGTTTGACTGCAGCATCATCAAAAAGACAGATTGAACATTCCTCTGCCTCTTTGCCTTTGCGCTGGATATCAACCTCTGATCATTGGTCCATCAGAAGGAATAACTTTACATTTATGTGGCCTTTGAAAATAGAAATCCCTAAACATTTGAAATAGTCTTATAAATTGGACCAAACACTGGGAAAATTATTATCTTATATAGTCATTTTTCAGGATGACTTTGGGGTTGTTAGGTTCCTGTTGTGGTCATTGTCTTCTCCTGTTTTGTGATCAAATGTAATTTTATGGAGAGGTGCACAAGTGAGCATTTTCATGTCACATTAATGATAGTTTTCAAGCTTCAAATTTTAGGCTTTACATTCATATTAGATATGATGAAGCTGCGGGCTTCTTGCTTTCTAAATGTAAAACACATCCAGACCCTGTGTATGAACTTCTCTGCAGGGGACACCTAATTGTCCGGTGTGAAAGAAAATTAGAAATCGCTTTCATTATTTTTCACTTCAAAGATGATTGCACTCCGTCATCTGTAGGTTAAAAAAACAAACAAACAACAACAAAAAAAAACCTGGTCTGCCCCTTTAAACAGTGGCACAAACCTCTGTCATCTTTATTAGCCTGCTGCTTCATGCTGAATCTGGTGCCCCAAGGGGAATGAGCGATAAGGTGATATGGATCACTGCACTGCAACCTTCCCCTCTGAGGATGTCACTGGGGCAAATATGCAGCCTGTTAAACATGAAATGATAATTACACACTTCATGTCAGCAAACCAGTAGATGAGTCCCTTTCTATCCACAAATGCTAATGGCAACAAAGGGACTGATCATTGTTGTGCCTGTCTGAGAGCTTTGGCTGCTAATGGCAGTGACTGTGATGACAAAGGGATATTTTGTTTCTGTGCTGCTAAGAATGAATAATGGCTCCTAATTGTAAGTATCTCCCAGAGATCCCCAGGTATCTATCAAAAGCATACTCTGTATCTAATTAATTAGGTAATTCAACAAATGATTATATGGAAAAACTCTCCACGAGATCATTTGCTTTTTCCCGACTGACTAATTTTCTCTCCATGACAGTAGGATTAAATATAGTTGAATAGTTGCATAATGCTTTTTCATCCTGACGGTAAATGTGAGCATCAGGGTATAGTACATCATACATGGATCACAGAGGTGTTGCATGGCACATTTATTTTTCAATCTCTTAATTGTTTCCAACCTGAAATTGGTTCGACAGCAGTATGATAGCAGTGCTTATACTGGCACAGATTCTGTAAAATAATTAAGCATCTTTGTGAAATGAAAGATGAGAGTTGATGATATAGATCTCATTTACAGCGGCCATCTGGGAGAAGAGGATTTAAATTTTGATGGCAGAGTCATTGCTTGTGTTTCACTCATTTTTAAGGCTTACTATAGCTCTTTAAGTTTCACCCTGTCCTGGAAACTGACAACCTCCCTATCAAAACCATACCAGATTTTTGAAATCCATTCTCACTATCACAGAAGGATCAAACAAGAAAGTGATTACTTAGCGATTAGGAGTGGATCAGAGCCTCTCGGTGACATTTGCATTAGAGCAGGAAGTCATTTCCATGCCAGAAGAGTCTTAGCAGTGGCCTCTACTCCGCCTCAACACAGCACACTGTGAGGTCCTCCAGGGGGCACGAAAGAAGCAAAACAATTACTTATTTAGTCCTTTATATATTTATTTACTTGTTTACTTCCTTGCTTGTTTATTTGTATAGACTGTAATGAGATGCACTTTCAAATGAGGGAAACTGCCCACATACAAACAAAAGACAAAATGTGACCTGTTGACTGCTTTGCAAATCTATTTATTAATTTATTTAATTTGTTCAAAGCTGTAAAGTCAGAAACTCAAATATATTTATTTTTCATATTTTATATATAGCTATATGTCTATATGCAGTCTCTCTCTCTCTCTCTCTCTCTCCATGAATATATATTAAGGAGAGAGAGAGAAAGAAACCAACAACGAATTGAACCTACTGTCTGTGTTGCCAGAGCCTGATATACCTTATTCCTCTGAACCACAGAGCTCTATTGTTGTTCAAAAACACATTAGTGACTCACCCTCACGTTTCTTCGTTACCATGAACATGGGCACTGTAGTGTAGCCTACTTTTATTTCTTCCCACATACATTTTGTCCTGCTGCTGTAAATACTCACTAGAGCACCAAATGTCTGTTCATCCACAGCAGATGATAGTTTACTGCTACAGCTTTAGAAACATGAAGTAAATGCCCCTCATTCTATCTCCAAATTTCCCCCAAACCCTGCAATTTGATATGTGAAGTTGTAATGTCTGTTTGAGCGTCACATTATTTATATTCTGTTTTCAAGCTAAGCTAATCACATAATGATCTACAAAAACCTGGTGATATATGTTTCAAAACTATTTTTTTTACAGTTTGCATGACTCACTCATTTAGTGACACTGCATGAAAGTGACCCGAAAGTTGAGAAACTTCAGTGGTGAGGGGTGATCTAAGTTGCAAATGTCTTTAGGAAAGAAGTAATTATTTTTCAACTTTCCCTGGCCTACTCCTGCAGTTGGTTTGTGTGACTGTGGTCACATATCTTTTGCCTTAATGTAATGACATGTGACAACCATATTAAATTTTCCACATATACAACTAGATGTATGTAATATGTGTTGGCCTGTTCCTTCGGTGGGATCACATTCAAGTAGAACATCGTGATGCAACATCTGTGTGGGAGCAGAAAACACTGAACAACACTTTGGAGTATATGAAAATAGGTCATTATAGCAATGTTTGTGAATGTGAGCAGTTTCTCATCTGTGCAAGTGTCACAAAAACTGCAACAACATAACAACAAATACTTCTAGCGGATGAGACGTCCAAGTTATCCAGTGGTTGATGCGTTCGAAATGAGTTTATGCTTTGCCAGTGAGGGGAAGCTGTTTGAAAATATTGATGGCTATCAAACATTTACACATAATCACTTACATGTTATCATCCATCCATCCATCCATCCATTCTGTCTTCAATGCCTTTCTTTATCTTATCTGTTTTATTCAAGGTCATTCGGTGTCTACGACAGCACGAGTTGAATAAACGGCACAGAAACACCCTGAATATATTGTCACTCTATCATGGAGCTAATCAGGGCACTTAATAAAGTCCAGGAGTTATTAAGTGCTGATTAAGGTCAATACTTTCAGGGCACTACCTTAGTTGAATACAGACAGTATGAGCAATTGAAATTGAAAAAAGATGTTAGAAAATCTGTAATAAAGTAACTGTCAGTGACATCTTGTTTTTGAAACATCTTTGATAAATCAATAATAAATAAATATTAATAACTATGAAGAAAAGTATTTCTATGCTGCTTTTTCCTGGATTATTACCACATCAGGACATCTGAACTATGACGTGAACTGCGGTTGGCTTATTTTCTTTATTGTGTTCCCACAAATAATCAGATCAGTCTCTAGATGATTTTTTTATTGTTCTTGATCCTTTCAAACAAGGCTTTGACCTCATTGAAAGGTAGCCTTGGGCCAAACTGCCCCTCTCCAAAATCACCCTGAGAACATCTGAGAACCTGATTCTCTTTGGCAATCCATAATAAATTGTTAACACTGTGTACCACTACTGCAGAAATACAATAGTATACAATACAATAGTACTGCAATCCAGGTATTGCTCCCCTCCTTCAATGGAAACCAGCATTAGGCTGTTGATTTGAAAAATGGGATTGAAATCACAGATATCCCCATGAATGTTAAATAAAAGCAAGAAGTTTTTCCTCATTGTTGAATGTAAACAGACTACTTCAGTCATAAAATGTGGGGATTTGTTTCAGCTTCACCTATTCTAGGCTACTACTATTCAGTGCACAACCAGAAACTGCGGCAAGCACATGAGGGAGGGAGGCCCACCTGTGGCGCTTACTCCTGGTTGAATAATAAGCGCTGACAGATTCATTGATTCTAGAACGGATCAAATGGTAAATTATTTCTGCTAAAGCTATTTCCATCTCAATTGTTTTTTGGATTGCTTTAATAGTGGGGATTTTTTTGTTTATTAAAAGATACCCTAAATACCACAAGATAGTTTCTTTTTCCTCCTCACAATTTCAGACCGGATTGGAAGCTTTGGCGGCAGTATAGGACCCCAACCCTAACCCAAACTAAATGGCAGTGTTCCCAATTAATTGTGAGTGAATATAACTATTCAAATTGCTGCCCGTTGCTGCTGGGAAGTCCATTGAGAGGCTTAATTATAAATTATAACAGAATACAGGGCTGCTGGAATAAGTCTTAAAACCCGGAAATGAATTAGCATTATAACATTACTGTTCATGCAGCTCTGGTGTAGTTTGTTTATAGCCTTACATTAGCTTTTTACTTCTGGCTATCGCATTTGGGCTTCAAAAATCATAAAAGTGGTGTTCATTTCTGAAGATTATCCTGCTAAACAAAACAAGTACGTATCATAAACTTTTGTTTGTCACATAGTTTGTTTTCCACTATAATTCAAAAGCCAATGTAATAATCCCTTTGTCTTTTTGTCCAGGGACCCAGGGTGGCCCTGACATTCCATCCCTGTTGTATTCTGTTAGAAATACAAATGAATTCTGTGCAGCTTTGACTTGATTGGTGGTGAGAGTGAGTATGTGGAACAGTTTATAATGCTGGGGATTTTAAAGTGTGATCATCATTGTTGGCTTGGTTTTTGCTTTCCCACAGTTATTGTATTGAGCAGAAATTCATCATTTCCTAGTATGACCTTGTTAGAGAGCAGCAACATATAGTAAAGTGAAATTTCGCAAATGCCACACGAGGTTCAAATCCTAGAAGTGGCTTTTCGATACACTTTACGAAATATGAATAAATAAGTGCTGTGTGTGGTAAAAGAGTTGAGGGCGAGGTCGGCGATAGATGGAGGTTTCAGTTGAATGTTAATAATGTAAACATGTCACTTCTTGTTCTTCAAGTTTCTGAAGATTCTGTCTGTATTATACAAAGACCATGATCCCTGACCTCAACCATGTGCCAGAAATGCAGAGACATAATTAGAAAAATTTTTCAACTTGCTTTAGTTTTGAAGCAGGTATTATACAGCAAGGTTGGATATTTTGGCAGAAAACAAGCAAAATCCATAGTCGATTAACAATTTTCACATATGTTCAGCCATGACTGTTTGCAGCTCGCCAGATTCTGTAAATGCCCGACATGTCCACACTTTGCTGATAAAAACACAACGAGTGCGACTTTATATTTCCAACAAAACATATTTGCTGTTGCGAATTACTCGTGTATAACCAGGGTTGATGGGGTGTAACCTGTTGATTAAGAAAAAAGAAAATCACAAACACACTTCTAATGGTAAAAATAACATGTGGGAATTCTCTATACTGGTGGATTTCACATTTCCCACATTCACAAACTGTAGAGGTATGTGAAAACAGGTAGCCAATGAATGCACCGTTACCAGCAGTACATTAATTATTAGCTGCATTCACATTCATCCAGTATTGTGCTTGCAAGAAGTTACCAATGTTGGCTCAAGTTTCTTTATTGCTGAGTTGAAGGTGACTTGCAACAGAAAACCTTGATTTTCACTTTAAATGTGTGATACCAGTGAGTTAAACACTTTGAAGTTGCAACAGTGAGCTTAATTCACTTATTCCGTGGAAACATGACCTTTGCTTTAAAGCAGTGGTTACCGCTTCTATTCACTCATCCATCCATAATTTTTCCTCAGCATTTTATTCCCTTTAAGGTTTCTTGAGGTGGCTGGAGGCTGTCAGAGAAATGCACTGGACAGATCATCAGACTATGATAAGGTGAATCAGGGAAACAGTTTGTAGACCAGAGATTAGATTAGAAGCTAATATGAACAGACGAAAGTACATATATTCTTGAAAATGTATAAGTAATTCCTTTAAGATGAGATGTAATATGGAGCCAAGCCTTTCATCCTCACAGCTAAGCGCCCATGATGATTCTGTTTTCCTGGATATTATACATGATAGAGGAGACATGGTTGATAGTTTGGGGACACTTGAGGGCACAAAACCTCAGCAATTTTGCAAGTATATCTCATAATTGTAGCTTTTTAGAATTGTGCCTGTGCAGTGACAGTATTCTGTGGTGCAAATCACTGAATTTAAAATTTAATTCGGAAGGAACATAGTGTATGGGACAAGATGGTTGGACTTCAGTGTTGTCTCTTCATGTCTTTTACAGGGAAAGCACAGAATACACCTCAGCTCTATACTTAGAAACGTGTATTATCACTTACGCCATTGCTGCTACAAACATCATTCACAATTGTGGCTGCTTCCTTTTTCAGAGGACTTCTGCAGGTGCTATAAAAAGATACTGCTGCGTCAGTTTCTGAGAAGAGGTTTTCCAGCGTGGGTGTTTGCACCATGGCCTTGAAACTGATTCTTTGCTCTGTGGAAATAAAAAAAGTAAAGAAGAGCATATTGCATGACCTAAAAGCTTACATATTGTAAAAGAGGCCTCTGTATTTGTTAGCTACATTTAAGACTGTTAATATTAACATTGTTGACTATATTTAACATTGATAAATGTACATGTCAGTTGATTTGTATTACCCTAACAATTCCATCTTATGTTGATGAATCTCCATCCCACTGGAAACAAAACAGAATTTCCTGCCTGATGCTGATCTGTGTTTAGATTGTAGTGTATCAATCAACAATAGAGCCATTTAGTTGGGTGAAAATGTTGCTTTTAAAAAGTTGGTCTGTGTCGGATTTGTGTCTCCACAGTTCTCTGCACTTACCTAGTAAAAAATATGCTCCGTCAAACATCAGCCATATTTGTCCTTGAAACTGAGGTCGTTGATGGCTGTAAAAGTAAAAACTCTCATGTGTTTGTAAAAAACTGGAATTGTTTTATTAACGCACAGTTCATTTTCAGTGTCGATGCACAGGCACACTACTCCCACAATGGAAAAAAAAGACATCGTGAATAATGCGCTATTGCACATAGCAACGCGTAAATGATGAGTCCGAATAACCCGCTCACCAATCAGAGCCATAATATGGACAAGGTTCACTCATAACCAGGCCAGCTCTGCAGCCAAGGGAAAACAATTAGAGAAAAGATTCTCTTCCCCTGGGGGTTTAATGCATGTGGAGAGAGATAGGTTTTTGAAATAGATTTTTGTCGGTGTAAAATGAGATGCTGACCTCTAGGTCCAAGACACTCAAAGACATCAGAGGAGCGGGACAGCACACTCCCAGTGGGGCTAAAGGGTATTCATCCAGGACATCATTCTCGCGCCTGGTGTGAGTCATGCTACTAGCCATGACAGCCACTCCTCATGCTAGTTATCAGCAGAGAGCCTGCGAGGGTGTTCAAAGTCAAGATTGCATCTATGCAATCAAGTTCTTTTTTAAATGCTGTGAGACCCGGGCAGTTCACACTGGCCTTTTTCCGCCTCTGTGGCTGTGGAGTTGGTAGTGTTAATCATGTCATCTTGATGGAGTAATGAAAAGGCAGTTTTTTTTAAAGATCGCTGGTCTTGAAAAGCAAAAATAATTTTAGTTTCTCTTGTTTTTATTTTCCTGCTTCTGTTGGTTGAATAAGCTTGTCAGGAAATGTGATTTATTTTCGCATTAGCCTGTAATTTTTCTGAATAATAGAAAACTACTATGAAAAAAGCAGGTACCCAGCAAATTTCTAAGAAGATTGTGGACTGCTTTTTTTTCAGCTCTTCATCTATATATTCTCAAATATACACGACTTTCAACACTATTTATATGTCACTATTTTGATTTGATCATACAGCATGGTTCATTTTTCAGATATATTCAACACTAATATTTATTAGTGGAAAATTAAATTGTATTTAAATATAAATTGTAACTTTTGCTTGCAACCTCTTCTTCTTCCTTTCCCTCAGAGCAATCAGAAATCTGAGCCGCCGTGTGTGAAACTGCTGGAATGTGAAATACTTTTCTTTCATAGCATCTTTAGCTCTGTGCCCATTTGTGATATTGTCCATATTCATTTTCTTTCCCCTCTCTTTAGCTGCAATCTCTTTGTTCCCTTAAGGCAGTCTTTTACATGGTGTATCGTAATGATCCATTATAATGTCGCCACACGCAGGATAAGTTTTTGCCAAGTTGATCCTCGAAACCAGAGGTAATCAGAAATGCCGTTTCTTTCCATTTCTTCTTCTGAATATTTAACTTGAGTTGTTATTGTCCTGTTGGCGTCCAGGTAAACAGGTGGTATAAGAACACAGTTATGGCACATGTGTGCAGTGTGTATGTAGCCGTGTGGTGCATTTTCACGTTTGGTACAAAGGTGTTGCACAGCTCGCGTACGTCACAAACTCTGTGGTGGTCCGAGCAATGATAGTACCCCCCACCCAGCTTCCACGCAAAAACTCTCAACTGCAGAAATTACAGATCACTGACATTTTACTAAGTGCCCATCACCTTTAAGCCTACCTGCTGTCTAATTCACTTTGATGAAAGCTTAGATCCTTATAGTCAGACATGACATGAGCATAAAATCCGCAGACTTCCAATGCAACACAGAAGGAGAGTGCTAATGCTATCTGTGAAAATTTTGCTCACACTCATTCTTAATGCAAATGTAGAAACATACAAATGCAATTGATTTATGAGAACATCACATTCATCAGTGACTTATATAAATCTTTGTGACAAACTTCTGAGAGCACAGCTAGCTTGTCAGCTCAAAATAATGTAACTTAAAGCAGCTAAAATGATATTTTTATAACAATGCATGAACTGACAATGTGATGTGAAGACAATGTGAAAGGCTTTGCTCATAGTGATGAACCTACAGAGACATATCATCCATATCCGCAGCGCCCCTCAGCTGTATGGAGCGTTAGAGTGAGTTTCAGCTCATTCTTCAGCTGTCTGGGCTGCAACTTTACTATTTTGGTGCACTCTCACTGCTCTCACAGCCTTGTTTTCAGCTGTAGCAGGCAAACATAAAAAAAAAAAAAAATCTGAACACCCACTGCTTGGCACCAAACAGCAGACGGACAAAGTTAGCGACTAGCATCGTGGAGCATTTAGTGACTAAAGAGCCAGATATTTTCCTCAGGAGTTGGTAAAGTCCAAAAACAGAGAGTGGATTTTGGACTAACATTTATCAGGTGAAAGCTAATGTCATGATTACTGCTGGGTGTTAACATAACCGGGTTATTTGACGTTATTTCAGTGCTTTGTCTTCCTGTCAAAAAAGCAGTCTCCTTTGGTACTACATTTTTCTCAGCCGCTTAACTACCATATTCCTACACACAAGCGCACCTACAGCACTCACCGGATTACGCCGCAGCTGCAGGTCAGCTGAGTGAATCACAAAGAGCTAAACTTCAATTTGTTTTGACAGGAAGACAAAGGACGGAAATATATTCCAAATGAGGCGTACATTTGAAAGGATATTGAAAAAAGTTACTAAAACATATTTGTCTGCCGGCCCAATGTCTGTGCTGTGTGCACAACTTGGTTGAGGTTTAACCTTATAGTTGAGTTAATGTACATTTGTTTTCTGCAGTTTGAATGAAATTACCCACATGTATGTAAACAGTGAAGCTAAATCACTTAATAGGAAACAATAATCGTGTGTATTGCCCATGAATAGGATGAATGTCTCATCTCACCTTGCTATGATTCAAAGCACCCACCCACTTTGCATCTTTAATCAGAGAAAATCTCATGTGTGAATTCTCGCTATAACAGTGTTACACAAAGTTCTGTCTCTTTTTTCCAATCTACTAACCTGGCTCTTATGTCAACAGCAGCACAATGTCCCCAGTTTCCTCTCACTTATGCAAACCTTATTGAGCAGAACGCTGGTTTCTTTCCTACATGGACTCATGTAGTTGCAGACACGGAAGTTTTGTTGAATTGACCGGTCAATCTCTCCTGAGTAAGTATCTGTGATGTACAGGAGCTGGCTTGTGCAATGATTGCTGTCTAGCTCAAAACATATTTCTATATATCAGTTGGTTGTATCTGCATGAAAAGAATCAAATAGAACACGACACTTAGTGTTGCATGTTCTGGAGCTGGTGCACGTCCCTAAACCCCTTAATTTAACAGGGTTTTACACAACATGTATTTTAAGTGCAAATAGTAAAACAAGACCACAGCTTTTATTCAGTCATTTGTATTTAAGATGTGTTAAGTCTCTGCTTTGACGCCGTAATGTGAACATGAGTGAAGTCTTTATTTTATACTTCATTGTAATGCAGTACGTCTGAGGCTTTTTTGTGTTTTATCAGCTGAGGCACACTCCAGTGACTGTCACCCTGGCTTGTCCCCCCTACCCCCTTTTTTTGGTTTACACACACTTTGTGGTCCAGCACCCTCTGCTTTACAAATTAAACACTTTGTTTAATTCCTCGTTTATTCTGATGTGATCCAACCATTTAGAATAGTCAAGTCAAAAACCAACGGAGATATCTGTGTAATTTAGGCTTTCATGGTCTCTGTCTCCCCCGCTGATGCAGCACATGTGCGGTGGATCCTGATCGATCGCACACAGAGGCAAAGTGTTATGTCAGTGGTCCCATTAAACAAACTGATGTATTGACAAAGCTACTCGCATATTCTCCCTCTGAAGGCTTATGTCGCTATGGACTGTAAAGTGATGGCTTCTTTATTCTGTATAAACTTTTAAAGTGTAGATTGTAGAATGGATTGATTGGAAGATAGATGGATAAATAGAATCCCATTTTCCTGCCGTTTTATATCTCGCAGCAGTGGGATCAGTTAAAGAGTCTAATAAGGTGTTGATACAAAAGAAACAAAGGAAGAGTTGATACTGAATAATACTGCGCAAAAAAAACCAAAAGAGATCCAAGTATAGCAAATCATCAGGCGGCACACCGCAGTCTGAAGGAAATGTCATGGTCCTTGTGTATTTTACATGTTTGCAGACATAGAACATGAGAGTGACCAGAGCACTTTACAGCAGTCTGAAAGTATAGATGTGTTGTTCAGCTTGTGCATCTACCTGAAAGGACAGACGGTGCAATGAATAACAACGACAAATCCTGCTGTTAGTATTAAGTAAGGTTCTTGCCCCATAGAGTGAAACTACTTTAAGGTGTTCTAGTTAGGATAAAAGCTTGTTTCAAGACTTTGATTTTACGTCCACAAAACTGTGGGAAGTTTTTCTTTTCTTTTCTCTTTTTTATTTTTATAGGAACAGAGCTGTTGCAAAAGAAAAGACCCAAAGTCTTTCAGATTATTGCTGCTTTAGATGCAAGCGACACAGGTTGCGTATCTACAGTGGCCCTGAGAGCTCAGCGCACTGCAGCTTAGAAGACGCACACGAACATACAAAACACAAGAAAATTCAGAAAAACATCTTCATCAGTTTGACAACACACATGTCCTGCAAATACACACAACACAACCAAATACACAGATGTGCTGCAAATACTCACTACACAACAGAAGTGTTTCCAGGGGACACAAAAAAAGTAATGAACCCAGCTGGGACACACACGCACGGGTGGATTATAATAAATGTGTAAACATCCATGTACACTTGTTTGATGCTTTTCACTTCAAAAGTCACAAAACATTGAACAACAAGTGCATCACAGCTGGGTTCATTACTTTTTTTGTGTCCCCTGGAAACACTTCTGTTGTGTAGTGTGTATTTGTAGTGCGTTTGTGTATTTAGTTATGTTGTGAATATTTGCAGCACATGTGTTGAAGATGTTTTCTGAATTTGTTTGTGTGATGTCGATCTATAGGTCCTTAAGTTTCCTTTTTACAGCTTGGTTTTACAGGTTATTACCCTTTTCAGGAGTCTGTTGAACCCAAATTACAAACTATGAAGTATTGAAACTAGCTGTTAGAGCAGAGTGAGTTTGTATTTCACGCAGCACCACACATTGTGCAACACAGCCCTTGAGTCTCCTTGGCATTAAAGAATGGTGGACATTTGTTTTTTTTCAAGTTTGCTAATTCACTGCACCAATCATCTGTAAAATGCAGTTCCGTTAAATGCCAGCTCATCCTCTGAGCTTTGGTTTCTTCTAAAGGAGTAAGAAGCTTTAGGACATTGCCAACTGATGCATTTTATAATGTTAATGAACTTGTCAGACTCTGGGTGATGCACACAGAAGGAGCAGCCCTCTCTGACTCTCTTTCCTCCCCTCCAACACATTGCTCTTTGCAGAATATTAGACACACAAGGTGACAATAGCCACAGAAAAGTATGCATTAAAGACTAGTTTTCGCAACAGGAGCTTTCCTTAATTGTGACTGAGATAATTAACCTTCTTGCAACTACAAAAGCCCCTGCATTCTTTTTTTATCTTTGTTTTGACCATTGGGCCATCATCACAGTTTATTCTTAATAGAAGCCAAGCAAAGGCTTATTTTCTTTTAGATTTCAGAGGTATTGCCTTTGAAATATGCTAAAAGTCCAAGAGCTCCCTTTCATCTAGGGGCTTCCTCATAATTATTGAGAAAGCTGTGATACTGGACTGCTTTTGGAGGCCTGCATCTCAGCTGGGATTTTATATGGTCTGGGTAAACCGTTTTTCCTCTAATGACTGAGGTATTCTGAGCCAGACAGCAACATGCAAAATTAAATCCTCCATTCCCCCTTTTTTTTCCCCAAAAAAAAGCGGTCTGCCAAACATGTTTAGATTATTTGCATTTTGATTTAGCACAGCCCTAATTTGTTAACAAAAAAGCTTACTGAAGCTCACCCTTGTTGACCAAGTCACAGCAGAGTGAGCACCGCTCACAGAAATCATAGCCAAAAAAAACGCCTGGCAATAATACAGTTTCACTGACCACAGTCTCTGTGTGAGCGATCTGTGAGTGTTGTGTTTGCAGTTCTTGAAAAATTCAAAGTGTTTTATGTCCGTATCCTGTCGTGTCATCTGGTCCCTTTTTAAGAGCCTAATTTTAAAGCATTCTGATACAAAACAAGATCCAGCGATAAGCGTGCCATGTCTGATCAACTGCCTCTTTCACTTTAGATGTTTCTTTACCTCATGGAGATAATCAGTGGAGACACCGTGAAGCGTACGCTAGGTTTATGAAAGAAGCTTGCGAGGCATCTGGGAGAATGCCATTGCGGGAGTATTCTCAATTAAAAGCTACATGTTCTAATCTTGTTTGACGCAACCCTGACGTAGCTGTCTTGACATGTACACTCGAGCGGTAAATCACTCACAGACAGACTTCCATAGATGGTCGACTCTGCGAACCTGGCTCCAAATTACTTTCAGTGCTACAAGACAACGTACACAGCACAATATAAAGACTAGACCAAATACGTTTACTGCAGTTACGACCATATGTGTTTGTGGTGTCTTTTGTATAGTGAGTCGAAAAAATGTACAATTATATATAAAAAAAAAATTTGGGGTAGTTTTATTTTTACAGAATAAGTTGCAAAGTTAATTGGCAGTCTGTCATCAGCAGTATGGTTTGTGCATAAACCTTGAAAACATAAAGTGTATATCACACCTTCACTCAACTCAACCAAATAAATGCATCATTTTGATTTAAAATTACCTGGTGACAACTTGATTCACATGCAGTGGAGTGCCTTGCCAGCGCGGATCAGGTATTTAAAATATCTTGTTGTTTACTGGTTCAATTACGCCGTTCAAATGGGCACATAAAAGGCTGGGATACATAAAAACTAGTTTGAATTTATGGCATTAGATAAATCTGCCATGGGGTTTCTTTATGCATCTTTTGAAAGCTGTTACAATATCTCTGAGGCAAGCCATTTTCTCCCAGTATCAGACACATGCACTGAATGTACAGCTCCAACCAACTCCCTGATAAACTGAGCTGAGAACAGTGACAGAGAGATAAACTGAACTGTAAAGCAGCTGTGATGCATTGATAGAGTGCTCTGATGCTAGCAACACCTCCACCAGGACAGTTTTTAAAAGATAAAAACATATGATTGGATCCATCAGTGTGGCTGAAACGCAGACTCAACCCCCTGCAAGTCTCCTTGCTTGCCTTGGAACATTTGTGTACATTACAAATGTGTCGGCATGCCGGTTTCACCCCTGCAGTTGATAATGCGCATATGTAGAATGCTCTGCTTCACAAAATGAGCTTCCCCATTCAGTGAAAGTAGGTGACTGTGTGGGCCCTTTCACACGCTGGTATCCCGCGGCTCTTTCTTTGTTTCAGATTTTCTCATCAAACCTAAATACTTGTGTGGCTGGCAGAAGATACAGAAACCCACAGGGTCTTATTTCCCTTGCTTTCATAGAGAGCCTAGCAACACACCTAAAAATTCCTCTTTCTGTCGACAGAGGTCAAAACTCTTTACAGCCAGAAAAAGGCTTGCCACTGAAAATCTTCCCGTCCCGTTCTACCTTTTTTTTTTCCCCAACCAACTGTATTTAGGTGCAGAAGGCTGAACAATAATGAGTAGAGACACAGGATGACAGCACCCTTGTCCACAGGGCATGAGGGCTCACTAAACGGTTTGATGAGTATAAAAATGATGTGAATCATAAGCTATGGCCTTCACAGTCACCAAATCTCAACCTGGGTGAACACCTGCAGAAGATTCTGGACCAACGTGCCAACAGCGCTTTCCACCGCCATCATCAAAACGTGATATGAGGGAAGGTTCAGAGAAGAATCAATGAAGCTGTTTTTCCTTTAATTTCTCACCTGTCTTGTGTATGGGCTGACAACAAAACACATTAACTGCACAAAAAGGTTGTAAAAGCATCAGATGAGCGAAGACTTTTGGTAACGTTCCTTTTTTTTCTCCCCACCACTGAACTACCAAGGGGAACTACGAGTACTTTTAGCCACAAGTATTTAATTGCCGGAATGTTCCAGACAAGCCCTGTAAAGCATTTTCATCATGTGAAGTCCTTTGCTCTGCATAAATGACTCCAAGTGCCTCCATCACACAGTTAACGCTGACCTCCACAAAAAAGAAACGCGTCAGTTGCGTTTGTAGGACCTCAGCTCTTAACCTCTGTGTGATAAGAGAAAAATACTTATTACTTTTGTTTTCCCCTGGTGTCTTGTGTAGGTTTTTGCAGCAGCAGTCTGTAATTTCAGCATATGCTGGAATATTTTCCCAAGGTCTCTCAGTAAGAAAACTATGGCTTTTTTTTCCACACTCATGCATTTGACAGCTCTTGCTTGCAGCAGACTTGAAGCGATGTGCACAACACAAGGAAACAAACTAATGAGAGGAGATTTGTGGAAGGGAGAGAGAGAGAGAGAGAGAGGGAGAGAGAGGGAGAAAGAAGAGACAGATCCTTTTCTGCTGCACCCGGCTCCCTCTTTGTCATTTTATTATTGTGCGCTGCTTCATTAGCTTGTGCTGCTTGATCACACAGCCTTGAAATCCCTCAGCCCTCAACAGATGACCAAAACCTCCTTTAAACATGCTTTATGTTGCTTTAGTCCCCAGATGGTGACAAGGTCTCATTGGCACTAGCACTCTTCCCCCCTTTGCATGGCAGAGCTGTGGTTTCTTTTTTTTATTGCTACAAGCAAGTAAACATTTATGCCTTGACATTGTTTTTCCCAAGCTTCTTTACTCTAATTGGAACCCATTGTCTTTGGTGACTCTAAAGACCTGTTTCCTTTCAGATGAACTGCACTAATGAGTGCACCTCCTTGGGCTGCTGATTTCAGTGGACGCAGGAGTGGGCAGCGAGTACAAAAGCACTAAGGGAGTGAGCTTGTGAGGGATACTCTACCTCACAAAGTGCTTTGTACAGCTACTGAGCTGAGATGTATCTGGTGCTCATCATTAGGGCCAGCTGATGGCTCATTGTGAGGAGAATGTGCCCGGGAGGAAAAGGACAGAGATCAAATGGGCAGCTAGTCTCCCAAGTCTTGTCTGATTAGTCATTCCATCCAGATGCCTCACACTGAGGGGGGGGCAGACTGGGTCTGGATTCCTCGTCCATTTCGACACCAAGAATGATGCAAGGCAATGACATACACTTCTGGCACCTGGGGGCATAATTTCCCAAGCTCTTATCGTCCACTGAGTATTCCAAATCATGAGCCAGCTGATCAAGACAAGAGGTGTGGCCAGCTGGTCCAGTTGGAATCCAGCAATGAGGCTAACTTGTCTCGGTCCTGCCAGCCTTTGTTGAGTGTTTCACACCTGTTGCCATGAAACGCAAGCTAGACACGAGGTAACTGGCCTTTGCTTCTGGTAAGCAACAAATTTTAAAATGAAGGCTCATCTTCAGCTACAAAATTGTATTTTGTGGTGTAGTACAGTGGAATAAAGGGCCAGAAAATATGATGATAATATCATATACCATGAGGCAGTTAACCGGAAAAGACATTTAGAAACTCTTACCATCATGCCAGCTAATTTGGTCGATACTGTCCCCAGTGCACGCCTTCACAAACTGTGCCCTTAAAAAAAAAACACTGCCTCATGTTCAGTCACATGCCTCCGCCTGGTCAGTCCACGTTCACTCGAAGCGAAGCTGGTGATATGGATGACTCAAGCGCAAACACTGAGCCTCAGGCTACATCCACACTAATTTGTTGTAGTTTTAAAATGCATCACTTTTGCTATGTTTACACCTGCCGTCCATTACTCCAGAGACTTTTGGAAACGCTGCTGGACCCATTTAGGTTTGAAAACTCCAGGGTTACGTTGTACCCTGGAAGGGCAGAAATGGAGACTTTTGAAAACAATGATGCAGACACCCGCCTCGCCTCCTGATTGGGTTTTATCAGTCACGATTACCAGATAGTGATGAAGGCAACATGGACAGCGATCAAAGGTGCATGGTTAAAAAAGAGAAAGAGACCGATAAGCATCAAAGCAATTGTTTATCAAAGGTAAAGGTCTGAAAGGATTGAGATATTGATTTGAAGTCATAGATTTCCACCAGTTTAGCCATATCATGCATTGTAATGTTTTTATCCCTTTAATGGTTATGTAAGGCCACCATTTCTTTTTGACATTGTTGGGTTTGGAGAATTTTTGCAAACACATACAGTGTGTACCTTGATTTGTCAGGTATTTAATTCATTGGAACAGCCAAAATCATAATATAAATTTAGTAAGACCGTTAAATCTTTCTGTGTCACCCATCCCTCAGCAAAAAACCTTGATGTGTGATTTACTGGATAGTTTTACATCTTCAAGCCTCCGACACGTATTCAAGAAAAACAGGCAATGATGGAGCTCAAGAGGACAATTGTTCGGTGGTTTTAAGGCATCATGAGTCACAAAGTGTTCCTGCACAAGACACTGAACCTCTGACTATCATACAAACAAACTGTCCATACTAGCAACAAGCCAGATCTTTTTTTTTCTTCTCTCTGCCCAGAGGGTTACATATCTCACCCTTGGAGCAACTTATAATCAGACCACTACCTCTTTGGTGTTTGACACCACGCCAGGGAAATGTGGAACGAATGTGATGCTTCAGAAGCCAAACTGTTATCACACTGGAGACTCTTTTATGTTAACAGAGCTGGTGTCAACATTCCCACAGGGAAATCATTTTATATTATAGTTACTACTGCTAATAGTATTTTCACATGAGCAGTAACACATATGATGGTAAGTAATGGCTTGACAGAGATTTATCTCAAGTGTCTGAGTTGTGTATCTTAGTAGAAATAGTTGTACTTCCTAAGTGTGTGTGTGTGTGTGTGTGTGTGTGTGTGTGTATTTGAGAGATCCATGTTGACATATAGCACAGATTCATTCAAAGCACTTAATTGGCTCCGGCTGTGAGTGCATGATCTTTCTGCTAACAGACACATTACGTTTAATTTCTCTTCCATTTGACCTTTTGTTTAAATTGAGGTAATGTTAAGATTTTTTTTTTTTCCTCCAATCAGCGCGTTGTTGTTCTTCCTAGCAGGATATGTTTGCCATACCCTAATGGCTCCCCTGTACTAACTCAGATGCAGCTGTATCTTGTAAAACACATGAGATTTCCTTTCAACATAACTGTCTGACAGTAATGTGCGGTGAGCGAGTGAATTTTGATGAAGTGTAAGAGATGAATCCTTATTTTCATTTGGCTAAAATAATTATCTCTGGGATTTTTTTTCTCATGCTCCGACTGCCTTCTACTCACTGCCAGTGTTGCTAATTAGCACCTGATTTGAAAATCATCAGGTCACCATTTTGTGAAGTGGAAGGCTCTTATCTCCAAGTAAAAGACACTTGGGGGTGAAAAAGTGTTTTGGCGCTTTTCCCCTCCACTAGAGTGGACATAAGCAGGAAAGATTAAAGGTTGTAAAAGTATTAGAGAGAGAGAACAGTTTTACTTTGATTAAAAATTTGTTGTTTGAAATATCATAAATCAACAGGAGTCACTGGAGGCAGTGCCGCAGATGTTTGGAAGGAGGTTTTGTGCTCATAATGCTTCAATATTAGCAGCTGTTTAATTAATGTTGTGTCATCATGGCCCTGAAGTATTATGTTTAAATGTATTTTTTGGAGCTTTTTATGCTTAAATTATAGTTGCAGTGAGAGAGACAGGAATGTTGGGGAGAGAGAGAGAGAGAGAGGGAATGACATGCAGCAAAGGCCCATGGGTTGGACTCAAACCTGGGGCCATTGCAGTTAGGACTAAGCCTTAATGATACAGACTCTAACAGGTGAGTCACCATGGCACCCCCCCTGAAGTATTATGTTTAAGTTAGGATATGAATTTAGTGTCTGGGTACAATAAAGGTATCATGCTAGTATCAAATCCTGTCTGCACTGCAGACACATCAAGACAAAAAAGATAAAGCAGTGGAACATGAGATTAGTTGTGTAGAGTAAATGAGAAAATAAAAGCATTTGAAATTAAATTAGAATTTTTTGTTCGTCGGTACTTAGCGTAGTTGAATGAGGAGACAAAATCACCCTGGAAACAAGCATTAGGAATAAATAATATGAGGCACTGTCTGCTTCCTTAGTTTAACTCAAGCATGTCTTATTAAAATTGGAAAAAGGGCCCATGCCACATTAAGGATTAGAAATTTGTGTTTAAGCATGAAATGAGCCCTATGCTGTACTGTACAGACAGATAAATGTTTCGAACCAAGTTAAGTACATAGTCTGTGGATGTGCACTGAGAATTTAAAGGATCAGTTGAAAAATACACAATAATCCCTCAAACCCAGTTTTAACCCATACATGAAACATTCAGCAACATTTCTGAAAAGCTTTTCCACACAGGAAGCATTCCTGACTTTAACTGTGTGGAAGCCACACAGTGTGTGTCGACGAGATCAATCACTCGGTGAGATGTTGCTTGAGCCTTACAAATTTGTCCTGCACAGTAATCCCTATGTGAATTTCTGCTTTCAACCAATTTCTGTCAGAGGGCTGTTTCAGTGATGAATTTTCTCACTGTATGAAGACAGAAAATGCTTTATCATAATAAACTCACTCATAAAATTTATGAAGAAAACAAAAACCTTTTGTCTACTTTAGCATTCTGCCAAATTCAGCGTTCTGTTGTTTGCTCACGACCTGCTTTTATGATTTATGCATTGAATAACACTCCCCATATATCCATCAACCGGCAGATGCAGATGGTGGCGCCAATAAACTGGAGGATAAGGAATTAAAAAAAGAAAGAAAAAAAAAACGGGGAGGAAGAGAACTGTGAAGCTGCAAACATATGCAGACTTGTTATGTCCACTGTGGCCCTAATGTCTTTTAAGACCATCTGTTTTCCAACTTGTGTGCCCTTGTGAGCCAAAACCCATCTGTGATGTAAAGAATAAAATGGAAACAAATGTTCTTGGACATAGGTTTGGTGGACAAAACTTCATCATGACTGAGATAATAAAGGCAAAATTATTTCTCTCTATTTCTTTAGACTTTCCTTTAACAAGATGGCAACAGGTCACACTTGTGCTGGCATGTTTGTTGTTTTGCAGTTTTAACAGATCACTCACAGGTTGCTTCTAGGTTGTATAGACTGTGACACAATAGGCCTACATTGTCACAGTTGAGTGCAGTCACCCTTATTTGTAATTGTTTTTGTAATTTCCATATCAAGCAATGTGCACATACAGTAACAGGGACAAAGTGGCTCAGGGTGAAGTAAGGCTGCAGTAGCCTGGAGGTCAGATTGGCCGAACAGTGATTCAGACAGTGAAAACAGCAGCTCTGGGAGAGGAGGGGAAGCTGGAACAGAAGAATGGAACAGAGGAGAGTAATATTTATAGTCATGTGTAATGAAATTAGATGCCATAGACTTGGACTGAATTCTGAAGACCTCATTGGTAAACTGTAAGTATGTAGGTGCCTGTTGACAGTAGTCACGTCTCAGCACTGTCTAAAGCAAAGACAAATCCTTGTGCGTTTATTTATCTAAAATTAAAAAAGGTGACACTGATTATGATCTGGTTTGGAAAGCAAATGGGCACACACAGAGGTTTGGAGGAAAAAGCAAAGGGGGGCATTAGAAACCACGAGTTGGCAATACAAAGCAACCCATGCATAATCCAGGAAGACGTTCTACATCTCCTACACTCATGATCATGACCAGAGCAGAGAGTATGTTTTAACATCTGTCTTAATTTCTTTCACAACACTAGGTCAAAACCTATATGGCTGAATCGTGTTGGGTCAATGTACAAAATTGATGACATAGTTGAAAACTGTTGTGAAACTGCTGTAAATAACAACTCTCAACAGAAAGTTGCTAAAGCCTGCTGGAGAGGTCACTACCTGCTCGCTACAGAACAAGTGTGAAATGGTGTCCCATTAAGACTACATGTTAACCGGCAGTCACTCCTAAGCTATTACCAAGCTGCTGCTCTTTTGTGAAAGCGATGCTGACAAAATTTACATGTAAAAAGAAACTTTTAGCTTTTTGAAAAAAAGGCGCTAATTTGTCAACACTGCCTGTAATAACCTCCCTGATAATATAATAGAAGCTGTTTCCCAATGAGCAGAAGCCAATGAGAAAACTCCAACGCTTGGCCAGCCAACCAATGGCATGATTTCAGCACTCAGTCAGTCAGTCAGCGACATATGTGTTAGGAGTTAACAAAAATCATGTTTTATATTCTGTTAAGTTTTCTCTTATCTCTGCAAATTCAAGTTTCTCTTCATTTCTCCCCCTGTGTCCCACAGTACCTGCTCAGGTACTGACAGCCTGCTAGCTGTCTGAATAAAGTCACTGTCAAAGACAGGTGTGAACGTGGACTCACTTAATGCACATTGATCAAACAGATTAAGAACAAGTGCCCACAATGATGTTCTTCCCTCTGTGCTGCATCTCATTACCTGCCTGTCCTTGATGGAGCTCATTGATATGTAGTTGAGGTCACTGTATTACACAATATACCTCTAATTGCTGAAGTTATGAATCCTCTATTGCATATCTGCCTTTAAAGTTTCCAATGATTGGATGCTGTGTTCATCTTCAGGTTTCATACCTGATTTTTTTGTGAGTCATTCTGCTGATTAATATTTTTCCATTCAGTTCACTCTTTCATTTGTGTTTGGTGAAAATCCTGTGCTGGCGATGAGAAAGAGTAAATAACTTTTCATCTACACATAACTATGGTCGTTATCATGGAGTCTTCTGCAGGGAGCATTTCCTGTGCATGAATAGTGTTCTTCAGCTGTGCCATTATTAGCGCATTAGAACCTTGTTAGAACATTAGATTAAAATGGTCAACTATTTGATTTACAGTCTACTAATAAAACTTGCCTTTGTTTTCTTCTTTTGGCTAAAAGTAAACATCCAGAGAGCATCTATATTGATACTGAGTGAATTGTGGAGCATCACGTCACATCTTCCCAAAGAAAAATGTGGCTTCCAAAGATAAAAAGAAAAAAAAGAAAGACAAGAGAAAGAAAAGAAAGAGTGGGTGTAATCTGTGAGCGGCGGAAATATTCCATACTGAAATAGCCTACTTAGTATCTTGAAACTCTTGAGTGTTTACATTTCACTCCTCTTCTAGCTGACATTTAATCAATGCAGGCAAACTTTTAGCAGACTGTTCATACGAGATCAGTTGTCCCTGCCCATGCCTGGTGCCGGGGCCAACGGATGCAGCCTCAGCAGCTCTGTCTCCCTATCCTCCTACCAGTCCGACTAGCCCTACTCCCAACTGAAGGAGACGAGCAGCGTTGTGTTGAATGACACGTCCGTTGGCATAACATCTGTGGGAGTTTCCTTTTTCTATTACTGTGAAAAAAATCAAATGGTTAAATTTGCCTTTAGCACTTTTATTATAGAGCATATAAGTTTTGCATCAAATAGTGAAATTCAGTGAATCAAGAGTGTTACATGGATGTTTGCACAGTGTTTTCACAGTGGTGTGGCCTGTGGTTATGGTGGAGTGGTGGGGCCCAATGTGCTATCTTTTCATGCACAGATCAACCACAGTTTTCTGTTGTTAGCAAATCAGCTTTACTGAGCTATTTTGTTAAAAGTACTCAATGTTTATTGTTAAGGTAGATGAGTGATAATTTGCCCTGATTTTTCACGCCACACTTGGAGTATGAACAAGTGATATTCCAGTCAGGCGTGAATCCAAACTCTAGCAACAGTTCGCTTTCAGTGTCATTCAGAGAGACTCATTTACAGCGTTACCACACTAAAGTGCACCTAACTGTAGCACAGGCAATGCTGTCCTACCATATATAGTAACTATATAATAACCAATGTACAATATTTCAGCAGTCTCCAACAAGTCTGACCTGCTGGCAGTGAGGTGATCTCATCACCTCACTGCCAGCCCAGAGACAGCCTGTCTCCCTCAGAATGACAGCCATAATAACCATCTCTGGATGGCCTCGTCTCAGATAGCTTTAGATAACACGCTTGCATAACGCTTAACTGCCTGAATTTATACCCTGGCTGTGCCTGACCCTCACCCTGCTACCTCCAGGGTGCAGCTGAATGCAGCTGGTCCGCTCCTGTCGGTGGCACCGTTTTCATGAAGCCCAGCTCTAATCCTTGTATGTAATCTGGCAGCTCCAGCAGCAGCCAATCACAACCTGTTTGTACTCTGTAATATTGGAATGAAAATGCCTGACAGCAGAGTGGGAGCATGTGACACCAACAACAGGCCAGAAAAAAAAAAAATCTACTGTAATGATGCTGCCGTTCTTTAGCTTGTGTGTGCATATAGACAATGGTACTGATTGAAAACTTGTCATACTGAAGGCCCCCACAGAGACACACAAAACCTACTGATTGGTAAGCATTGCCACTCAGCTTAACCTTTTATAGGGCACTTATTGAAATTCCAAAAAGTTTATATATAAGAAATACAAGAAAAACATATATAAAGTGAAAGGAACATTTATTATCGAACATTTTTTCAAGTTCTGATACAGGTACTTGTCAAACATATTATACACATTATCACATAGTATACAATTAGGCTACTGCTTTGTGGTATTTAATAAAGCAGTGTTCAGGCAGAGGTGGACCTTGCAGACCCGGCAGACCACGTTTGACCTTAGAAAGTTGCCCTTCCTGCTGCAGTACTTGCGGGTCTGGCAGTTGGCAAACACAGGGGCATGGAATCAGGACAGGTCAAACCGCATAGCCTCATCTGGGGTGTGGCTGCGGTCTCCCCGGACAGGCTTAGGGACATCAACAGAGGTGCTTATTGTCATATTTACAGATTTTACATTTAACCAACAAATACCATGAGTATACAGTAACTATATACTTTGGGGAACAATAATCTCCGATTTTTGTTTTGAACTAACAAAAGAGATGATAACATTTGCATTGCCGTGAATCATCTTGGCAAGTGTAGCTCTCCCATAAATGTCCCACAATCACACTGAATGTGCTAAAATCTATTAAATTCCTGTCACAAGTTTTGAACCAATCTTGAACCAACCAGTGCAAATTCAGCATTCACTTAAATTGGCACAAGTAACTAATCTGAACATCAAAATGAATGTATGCATCACCAGTTAGCCGCCAGCCGGTATTAGCTGAGGTCCCCCACTGAGAGTAGAGACAGACAGAGGGAGGAGATGATTCTGTCATTTGAAGCATGAAGTCTCTTTAACTAAGTCCTTTGTCACTCAGCAGTCAGTATCTGAGCCTGGCTTGCAGAGCTGTAAATGCACAGGTAAAAAGGCAGGGCCACCTATGCTGCATGCAGGATCTGGTTCCTGAATGAAGATCATTTACACAGCGCCTGGACAGACGCAGCCATCACTTATGCACCTCCTCAGTCAGCAGGTCTACGTACCATATCAACACCTGAGCATCCCCACTAGTTACACTTGGCAGCTCTAAGTGCTGTAGACTAATAAAGTTAATCCACAATGCACTTTTATCCCGTTGCATCGTATTTTGTTTGGTTTATTGCCCTTTTTTTAGGTACAACACTTTTGCAACGCTTTAGTCTGTATTGTCAGTAGTATATCATGCTCTGTGCTCCATAAAAGCCATGACAGGGAATTCCGTCTCTTACCTCACTGGGACACGGTGTGTTATTGTTGTACCTTAGCACTCCCTTACCTCACACACAGCACACCTCTTATTGTGCAGTGCAGTTTGTCTACCTCTTTGTTACAGTAGCTGAGCGGCACAGAGACAGCTCAGTGTGCCTTTTAACGAATTTAACGTTAGGGTTCTGTGCTGTACGATGTAATTTCTGTCATCTTTCTATTTGTGTTCAAAATATTTTTTTTGTCTTGTTTGCTGTATATTTTATTTCCATCTATATTAATCAAGATATTGAACGCATGTTATTGTTCAGAGGATAAGCCCTTTCAGATGCATAATTTCAAGAAAGACCTTTCAGTTCACAAACGAAAAAGAAATTAGTACAGATGATAAACAGAATAATTATGATAAAATCCTTAACACTATTTCAAAGGTATAAAAGTTGCCATTAGAAGTAAAAGTGACTTAATTCTAAAGCACTTTCTGGAACATACAGGTCTGGATTTCTATAGCTTTCTTGAATGCATCAATTATATCAATGCTCAGTGCTTCTGCCCTTCTTCAAAAAGACACTGCTCAATAACATTAAGGAAATTAGCATGGATATGAAGGAAAGTGCCAAGCCTGTTCATGACAATGCTCTGATCATCTCTTTTGTTGCTGCCTGTCTAAGTCTTTCAATGAGAGACTGAATGGGAATTAATCTCATTAAGACATTATTTGAGAGCCATGCTACTGTCCATCTTACAGAAGTGTCAGACTTATAGATTTGGATCACCGAGAAATGCAAGTAAAATCTGAATGAACATTTCTTGAAAACCTTTATCATCTGCTTATAAGACACCATGCGAGTGATGTAGTGGTATTGCTCCACCCTTTCTTTGCATAACATTAATCTCCAGGAGGTCCTCCATATCTTTGTGCATGGGGATTAGAGTATATCCAGAAATGACATGCATTAGATATTTCATTTCTCATCCTAACTACCCTGAAAAATATGACGGAAAGGATTGCTGTAGTGATTTTCTGACTTCTGGCTGAAATTATGAAGCAGGATTCAGGTTGAATCTCTCACAGTTGGCCTGCAGTGTGTTAGCTGAATTTCCTCCAGTGGCTGCTGATGCAGCTGCAGCCTATAAATAGGCCCACCCCAGACAGGCAGCGGGAGGAGGGCTTTGGTTAACCCCTGCGACCCAGTCCTAATCTGACCCTGAACATCATTAGATAGTCAGCTCATCTTTGCCAAGAACGATACAGGGCACCGTGCGTCTGCAGAGATTCTGGCATTATCACATCTCAGGAGAGGCACAGGACCTTTTTTGAGCACCCTCATACCCAGCTATTGTCAGCTACCTGTCGTGGACGCTTCTTTTGCCTGCTGGCTATTCCCTCAGCCAATACGCACTATCTGCCACAATGCAGACAAGGGAGGGGTGTCTGACTCTCGTACCACCTATGCCTGTCTTTTCATATCTCCAGATGGCTGAGTGTTGGAGAGGTTTACTGCCTTTGTGCTTCGTATGCATTGCATTGCCTGGATTCAACAAAGCGGTTGTAACAAAGCTTTGCTTCCCCAGTGGTGCTTTTCTGCAATCAAAGAGTAGTCATCTCCCTCTTGCCCTCCCTCTTGTACACCCATTTTGGTTCTCTTTTTCCCCTCACACTCTCCCTTTTCACTGTTCTATTCTTTCCATAGTCAGTCATTTATACCACAAACAGGTCCCCTTGTGGGTATAGGGAGTCTTTCAGATTTATTACACCAGGGTTTACAGGTCAATCTTAATTAAGAGGTGAAATCATTAAGGAGGGATAGATAAAGAGAGGGTGCAACAGAGATGACCCATCTGAGGCAGGAATCCTCCTCTCAGGTCCTCATGGCTTCCAGACAACCAGAAATCTGACACCTGCATTATCCACCAGGTTTTTCAGGGGGAGGATGGAAGCAATTGTAATGCTTGTTGGATTAGATGGACTGTGAAAGAGGAGATGGATGGAAAATGTCTCCAACACACCTCAGTACTTCAGGGCCAACAGAGAATTCCCACATCAGTTTATGAAGCCTTGTAACTCTAAAGTCAACTGGCATGTGTTTGGATAGAGGGATGGTGAGCTTTCTTGCAGGCCTTTATAAGCCTGTACTTGCTCATATGTGCAAATAAGCACAGTCATGTCTTTTATTTCCCTAATGCCATAATAGCAATGTGAATTTCCTTTCACTATCACTTGGTTAGATGGAAAATAATGACTTTGAAATACTAATAATGTGAATAGTCAGGAGCAGTCTTAGGTACGGCAATGCATTTAATCAAAACTAGTGATTAAACTAATGAAATTAGAAAAAAAGCTACAAATATAAAATTCCTTTTGAAAAGATAATCCACAAGCCCTTGTCTCTTTGTTCAGTTCGTCTTCATTGCTGTGCCATTTTTGCACTGCTCACATCTCTTGGCAATTAGGCACAGATTTGTTTTTCGTGTTAATGGTGTTTGAGTTGCTGTTGATGGAATCCATTGGAGAAGGTTTCACTAACTATGGATGAAAGGATATATCCGGGAGAATATTACAGTACTGTGTCATTTGGTTGTGTTTCTCAAAGAAGCTGAGAATCTTAGGTGTCTGCTTCAGTGATGTAAAAGCTGCCATAATGGAAAGGTCATTGGATTCAGTCAAGTTTAGCTCACTCACACATACAGCAGGTCAGTCCTATAGAAGATTTGTGTCATCTTAGACCTGACAGACACCCACATAAGGATGTTGAACAACTGCATTCAATGCCAACTCAGTGATATACTGTAGCTCAGAAGAACCAGTGCTTTCTTTCTTCCTTGGCAACAACCCCCCCTCACTGTCATGTTTGCATATGACTAAAATAAATTTTTGTCATATGCAAACTTGAAAAAATGTGTTTGTAGTAAATGTATAAGTGTGTTGTTGAGAAATGCTAACAAGGTGAGTCACTGTTAGCTGCTAACAAGCTAAAATAACAAGTTGTCAACCCAGAATTAATTAAATCTTTCAGAGCCATATGTAAAGTAACACAGTCAGTTGTTCACAGCCACTTTTGCCTGAGGGCTGAACACTTCACTGGCTGCTTGAGGTCACTTGAAGGACTCCTGTTGATTTTGTCAAATATGCGCTTGCCAACACATGTGCACATCACATATTAGCTGTCCTGCAGTTTGATTTTTTTCTGTCTGTTTTCCTGAGTATCCCAGTGTGATGTTTCTCTGTGTTGTACTTAATGATTATCACAGCTCCAGAAAAGCCCTGGTATGCTAATGCCAAATGTGAAAGTTAAAGTTTTAACAGCTGTATACATCTTCATGATGCATAAACATAAAACCAAGATGACTTGAGGAGGCTGTTCTAGTGAAAGATTTCAGGTTGCTCAAAATGAACAAGCAGGGAAATGACAAGCATAAATATATATATAGTCTTTTGTTTTTTGTCTGACTTGTTGTTTCCACTTAATGGCAGCTAATTATTCTGAGATTGACAGGGACATCAGCAGATGTGTTTTTGAAGTTTGCAAATAGAAATGAGGAAAATCCTTTTGTAGAATGGAACTATGTTTAATTTTGTCTCACAAGCGTTTGCCTGAGCACCATTTCTGTGTGACATTGATAAAGACAGAGGAAAGTAACTGGAAATGAACCATTCCGATGTCACTGACAGTTTTGTTGCATAATTTGTCTTTATAAATGCTTGCCTCATGCTTTACTAATCTGTAACGTACATCACTTTATGTCTCAGTGACGTCTCATTATGAATCCAGTGAAAATGTGCTGCCTCACAGCTTCCCATGTAGCTATCACACCTCAAAGAAAGTTCAGGGTGGTATTCTTTTTAAGCTCTGTAGAGCTGTTTTCTCATGCAGTGTTGTGCAGCCATCTCAGGCAGAAATGTCTCTTGACTCCCTTTGGTGATGTTTTTAAAAGGTCCATTACTGTAACTGCAATGGTGGCACAAGTCTGGGTGGTTGGAAAGCACAATTTTGAAACACAGCTTTGCTTTTAGAGGCTGACCTTTTCCTGTTGCCTCTCACTGTTCCGTTGCTCAAAACGAAGCCACATCATTGCTCGATGTCTACACCCCTGAACTGATATTAAAAGTGAGCAGATGGCCACAATGCTCTCAGGTCCTTGACAAGGGTGCCGGAACTCTTAGCCAAATGGTGTCAAAAAAAAGCCTACAATCATATACAAAAGTGGAGGAATGCTTAAAAAAAACCAAATCATGTCAGGAAGTATCTTGACCTTTTAATATTTTAAATCTGTTAAAACTTTCTCTTACCACTTGAAGGTGATACATTAACATTCTTGCTTTTCCTTGTTTGAGCATTGTCAACTCCCTGTGCAGTACCACTTAGCAAACTAAGCCTGGAGCAGTGAGCTTTCTCTTGAAGCAAGAGGTTATATGAGTTACCCCACATTCACAAGGAACAATATCGTATACCCACACAAACACAATTTAGCTTTGTCTCTTCATGAGGCAATGTATACATTATACGTACTTTATGCAGACTAATCATGAAATGCTTTGACGTTGTTTACCTCACTGAGGGGATTGGATTGGATCAGACAGATAGAATCTTCTCTGGCAAACGGAAGAAGGATCCCTGGCCCACCAGCAATTTCCTTCTTCAAAGCAGCATTAGTGGCTCCATTAAAATCCTGTCACCCTTTTTTCCTTTATGGCTGTCTGTGGCTTCTGAGGAGACGAGAAATCACAGTCACTCAAATGCTAAGTGACTTTAACACTCCTGTGAAAATTAGGAAGGAAAGAACTACTCCATCATCTACCATGCCCAGAAAAAAAAAAAAAAAAAGATGAGACCAATGTTTTGAATATGCTATCCCCCTACCTCTGCAGTATCTCGTCACAAGCCATTACCTCTGCAGAAAGCAGATTGCTTGACACATACAGAACACCTCCCTGTGTCAGTCTTCATTAAGACTTAACCATGTGCACGATCACATACCGGCAGCTGTCTGAGAGACTGTCTGAGGATGTGATGTTATCATGTCAGCAGGTTTTCAATCCCTTGCTTTCAGGCACTATAAGGAATGAGCTTATCATGGCTGCAAATGAATCAATGAGGTAATTGCAGGCGGGAGTACAATCTACACTCAGGGCCGGGAGACAACAGCTTATGCGTAGGAGAAGCTCTAGGGGCAGAAAGATAGGCCCTGTCCCATCCATCATTAGAGGAATCATCTTATTAAGGCTCTCTCTCTTTTTGCTTTACAGGTCACAGATGGAGGTACAATCAAGCAGAAAATCTTCACCTATGATGCTATGTTTAATACCAATTACTCTCACATGGAGGATTACCGCAGACGTGAAGACCTTGTGTACCAATCAACTGTCCGGTGAGCCTCAGAATTCATTAACTTTCCTTTAAAACGAGACTACTTCCTGTTTGTATTACCTGCTCTGCTTTTGCTCCATTCGTTTTGCAGCACGGGGGAACTGCAAAACTCTAAACTCACTGTATAATCAAACTACTTCTTGATGCTTTGATATGCACTGAGATGAACCTACTATTCAGTGCTACAAAACTTCATTTCCAGCCATCTGTTGTTGGTCAGACCGGGCCAGACTGGAGCGACCGGGCGAAGGGGTCAGTGCGTTATTACATGAGGACAGGGGGGAGTGGCAAACTCTAATCAGCAACTCTGCTCAGGATAAAGAGTTCAGTGTTAAAGACTTAGCTAACATCTGGCCAGGCCAGTCCTTATTTCAGCTGCAGTGGTGCATATATCCCAGGTAACACCGCCCAGCTCAGGCACATTATCATGGGGGTAAACATGCAGAGGACCCACCCATGTCTCAAGTCTGTGTGATCCAGTGCGTACACAGCCCCACTGTGTAAGAATTACCAGGTTTAACTGAGAGAGAGAGAACAAGGGCTGGAGAAAGAGTAGTAAGAGTCGGGGAGTCATCTGGCTCCGGTCGGCTTGATTACGTGTTCGAGGCGTCCTGGGGGCTGTCTTCTTTTACCCCAGACTTCAACAATATGGCTGGCAGCTGTCTGCCCCCTTCTCCTCTTTTCTTGCTCCCTCTCCTCTGGTGCTCCTCCTACTGCAGATATCCCTCTGTGAGTGTTCAGCAGCACACAGGAAGTGCCGGCCATACATCGGATCTACGACTTCATTTAAAACCAGAATGCTTCACACTTTGCATCCTTTTTTCTGTAATTATTTCGCTTTTATCATCCCCTTTCATCTCATCTTTGTCCTGCTGCCTTTCTTGGATTCAGCTCATGTACATTTGTACCACTTTGTATTTTTTCCCTCTCCTTTCTCATGTGTGATGTGGCTGCCCAGCTGAGGATGATTTATCTGGACAATCCTACTACCCCTTTGGGAGAGTAGGCATCATCACAATGGAATGGTCTACACACTTACATGCTCACAGACATGGAAACGTGAATGCACACAAACAGAAAACATACACCCACACACACACACACACACATATATATATATATATATATGTGTATGTGTGTGTGTGTGTGTGTGTGTGGAGTGGAAGTGATAGAAAGCCATATACAACACACTGAAGGGTGGGGAGCAGGATTTCAAATGAACCACAATATCACCTGCAAAGGCTTGTATCCAGATCCGTATCAGGATGCTTAGCCTGTGTTAACCAGAGAGAAACGTGGACTCCTGCCACAGTCACACATTTCCTTCAGTCAAGCAAAAAAAAAAATCCCTCTGTCTGGTTACAGTCCCACTTTCATGGTGTAACAGAGAAGCTCAACACTACTAAGAAATGCAAAAGAAACTGAATTTTTACGCACTATAATCTCTCATTTCCACCTGAGAATGCTAAATCTTCTGCACAAAGCCTTGGCTTTCTCACAAATCCACTTGTACGACCAAAATGAAAACCTCAATATTCGGTATCTTTTATAAACTCAGAGCATTTTGTAGAAAACTGTATTTTTAGCTCTTCCCCCTTTTTCCTTTTGAGTACTTTTTTTTTCCCCAACAGCAATATGTGATTATTGTACTTTAAGAGAGTTACAATAATAGAGGTGATTTTTCTCCATACATGCCGTCCTTCAATTCGACAGTTTCAGAAGTGACACTGTTATTGACTTCATCTACGACTGCCTCGTCTTGTCTGCCTTTGACAGCTATTAGTCATAATCTTTCAGAGAATGGAAGCAGCTGTTACTGCCTCAGTATTCAAGTGCCAGTGCATAGATTAGCCTTGTAAGACAAATGACAGATCTTGCATGTGGCTGATGACACTTGAAGTTTTAAGGACCTCCAGTGTTCAAGATCAGATCACGAGAGCAGGAGTCTGCATTTGTCTCCTTCAAAAGATCCTTAGATTTGTCACACAAGATGAAAGCAGCACACCAAGGTCATACGTAGGTTTAGTTTTATCAGCGGCAGATGTTAACGTTGTGTCTTTGTGTTAAGTTTCCCTCACTTACTCTCTCACAGGCACAGGTGCAGCCTGTGGCTCAAATCTAAATTGACCTCTAGTTACGTTTCCTGACATGCAACATCTTGTCGTGCGACCTCTCAAAGAACCAATGTGAAAGTCGTGGGCTGCTGCTATAAAGCAGCAAATCTTCTAATGGGAGAAGGTTGTGGCGGATGGTGGGGCGTAAAATATTTCTGACGCTGACACAGGAGACTGAAGTTCATGTTACATCTCCTGCCAACAGTCAACCCTGATTTCCTTTTAATCAAGTCCATCCACATTTCATCGTTAAACAAAAGCTGAAAGGCGACAAAGAACTGAATGAATGTCTGTGGCCCAGATCTAAGTGAATGAATGGAATATTAGCATTATCAATTTGCTGAGTATTGCTACCTACACTGGTTATTGTATAATATGTGCTAACATAGACTATAATATAGGCCACAGTTGGCAATATACAGTTAATTAAAGAATAGGCTATACCATGTCCGCCTTGGGGGAAGTCTGGGGTATAAGGATACCTGTCAAAGGCTTCTGACTCTGTGAAGAGCCTGGCAGTGCAGCAATATTCCCTCCTAAAGTATCTGAGCGAGCCTCGTCCTTCTCCCCAGTCAAAGAAGTTCAAGGTCAGGGGTGGGAGCTCACAGCTGTCAGTCAATATGTGAACGGACTTTTGATCTGCTACTCTTCTCGCACTGAGGCTTCAAACTAGTATTAGCGGCTAGAAGACGCTGCTGCAGCTGACTCACAGGCTAGCAAGCTCCCGATCCCTGCATTAGCTGAGACATCGTTCATGACGAGGATGGAAGTGGAGGGTCTGGGCAGATGGTAAAAGATTAGGGGGATGGGGGGGGTGCTGCTGCTGAGTGGCTTGCTCTTGAGTATCACACTAGTGCCACCTTGAGGCTCAGAACTTACAAATTGTAGCTTTAATTAACTTTTGTGAGTCTTATTGTGAAAGGACATGATGTTATACAATTGTCAACTAAACATTAGACTTTCATATGGAAGGCCATTGTTTGTCTCCTCCAAAGCTCCCCTAACCTTAAAGGTACAGTTCGGGTTATTTGATGTGGGGTTGTGTGAGGTCGACATACATAGTCAGTGTGTTGCCTTCAGTAGATTCAGATCAGCTGCCAGTTTAGAGAAGCACCCAGATAAGCACTGAAGCGTACATTTAAACGGATTGTTTCAGTGGTTATCTTTTAAAAGTATGTAAAACACCTTTTTTCTGATGGCCCGAGCACAACAGCACATTGCTCTGCTAGTGTGCCGGTGCCCCCGGCTGCTTCTCTAAACTGGCACGGCGCTCATCTGAATCTACTGCAGGTAACAGACTGACGATGCATGACTACCTCACATAACCCCACGTCAAATAACCCGAACTATCTCTTTAAGTGTTTTATCATGAACTACAATGTTTCTCTAACCTCGACAAAGTACTTCTTTTACCCGATCCATCTCCCCCTAAACCTAACCATCTCCTTTTTGTGCCAAAACTTAAGCAAACCTTAACCACAGAGTTATCAACTTCTCATGTCATAAAACTGATTTATTTGGTGTAAGTGCTTTGTAATGGTTTTGGAAGGCACTGACAAATGATGCTATCCTGCCAACAGTGGCGTCAGATCAGAGAACTCTATGTGTCATTCTAGATGACATATTTTGCTGTTTAATTTGGAGGACCTGTTGGATAATCAGGTAGTCCCCATCTGTCACTGTCTCCCTGTCCACCGCCATCCCTCAGATACAAAGAAAACACAAAGAAAACATGTAGAAAACCTACTGGAGCGCATAAATACCCAGGTACTGAACACAACATGGAGTCAAAATGACACCAGCCAATTGAGATTGAGTGAAAAAAAAAAGTAGCAAATTCAGTAGTTTCTTGTGCTAAAAATTGTCTCAAATATCCATCTCCTTCAAATTGCCTTTTGACTAGTGTGTATTACTGAGGGAGTCTGGTTGAAAAAAAGAAATCTATTCAGTCACATATATTAGCAGAAATGCTCGTGGACCAGCCTTTTATTTCAACCTTCACGCTAAATCTGTTGGACAAGCGTTGGTGCTGTGCTGCTAATGTCGGGAGGTTACACAGTTCACTAAAGTGTTGCAGTACCTGGTGAATATTCCCCGAGGGAAGTCATGCTAAGAATGTCTTTTTAAACGTTATTTTGATCACAGCTGCAAATTAATTTACGATATCTTCCCTCTCTTTCACGAAAGAGACTTCTGTGGGTGGAAGGGTTGCCACAGTATTGTGACTGTATCTGGCAAAGGACGACAAATATGAGTGTAAATTGTTTTTCTAGTACAAATGAAATGATGCCAAATCACATTCTTAGGGATTGAAGGATTGTGTTTATTTTTGTGATGTAAAAGAAAAGTATTTGAGGGTTTATTATAATAAATATTCTTACAGAGTGATAAGTAAATTATTTTCTTCTTAAATTGATTGGTAATGAGTAGTAAGTCATACAAAACCTGTTTAATGCAAATTGAATGAGGCTTTAGAGATACAGTGATCAATGAAAAGTCTTTTTTGGTGTGTTTTCTTTGTGGATCCTTCTCTGCTTTTTTTTATCACTGAGCTGCATTGGTGTGGATTTGAATCCATGAATGCTGTACTTAGGATGCAGACAACACAACTACAGCTTTGTGGATAAAAACAGAGATGAGCTACATCAGCACTTACTGTAATGTATCCAGCGTGCAAAAAAAAAAGCCAATCACACCTCACTTGGCACTCACAGCACACATCACAGCATTATCCTCATCATTTTCTTTCATGCTCATTCCTTAAGGAACCATGGGTGATTACACACCTCCCTTTGTATCCCGTCCTCAAGGCAATTTGTCTCTGCTTTCCAGTGAGTGTATACTGGCTTATACAGTCACCAATCCTGACCCATTCACCCGTAATGCTGCAGGCCAGAAAAAGTATCTGACAATGTGCTAGTTAGTTTGACGCAGAGATTGACTGGATGAGCTATCAGACACTGCTCTCTCAAGACTGCTCTTTTTCACTCTCCATCTCGGCAGTTGCATTTGCTTGCATTTGTAGGCAGGAGGAGTTCTGGAGGAAGGCCTGCATAACAGGAAAGAGCTTTCAGATGCAACTCCTGGGGGACAATCGATCTCTCTTTGCAGTGTGCTGTTTTTGCTGCTCCTCCATGGGGGCCCATTGCTATCGATCTCCACTGTGTATGTGCTGTTTTTTTTGGTTTTTTGTTGTTGTTTTTTTTTTAAAGGGGAGATTTTGCAGTGTGTTTAATGTGCTTTGCTAAAAAAAAACAACAACTGTTTATTCACTTACCTATTCACTTGGTTGTTTATTTCCCATATTGAAGTTGTGCTGATATCAATTTCAGTTTGCACGGCAGTGGCAAAAAAATGAGTTTATGTTTATGTTTTTTTATTTGCTTTTCATTTTTTTCCTCGGCACCTACTTTGGCTTCTGTCACTGCTAATCAGCTTTGCAAATCTCACTGATTAATGAGGTTCATCATTTCAAAAAACAAAGTAAAGGACAAAAGAAAAGCAAACAATGAAACATAAAAAAAGATAAAAGAGGAAGGCATGAGGGGGAGACTAATTAATAGGAGGTGTTGAGGGAACCCAGATAGAAGCGTAAGTAGAAGCTGCAGCGGGTATTTGTCTGCTAAAATGTGAACTGTGAACAGGAGACACTCTTCTCAACTGCAGACTGAAATCATGCGCCCACACTCCTGTGATAAATCCACTGCTACTATACTTTACTTAACAACATGCAGGACTCAAAACACTCATAAATGTTTGCTAATCAGTTTGTTTAAGTGCTCTCAAAACTGCTGGTGAAATTACATCACACACCTGCCGGCAGTACAGCTGATGGGAGTTCAGATTTATGGGGGAAGCAGAGCAAAAAACAAACCTCATCTGCTCGTAAAATGTAGTTGTTTTCTTTCAATTATTATTCTATTTAAATGGTGATGTCATCGTAATTAAGATTTTAAACATTAGCTGATCTGTTGCTAGCAAACGAGCGGTAAAAATCATTTTTTAAAAAAGGAACTCTCTGAGTCACATGCTCCCTTCCTGTGATCAGATTCTCAATGGACCAGCACCTCGACATCAAAGATTAGAGGCGGTGCTGAAAAATTAATTTCAGCAGTCTTAATATTTAACAGAAGCTTCAGTGTTAAGAGTACAACCTTCCTCTTTTCCTCTTCTTAATTCTGATGGATGTGTCTCACTGTCAAACTGGTGGAGGCTTCAGAAGCAGGCAGCCACTCAGAAATGCTGTGGTTTGGGGTTTCTTTATGGCCTGCGCACCCTTCTTCTGGCTGTATACTTTCCTGCCTTGAATGATCTTATCTCTGGCTTCTTTTCTCTCGCGCTTGCCTTAGTGTGAATCCACGAATGCAGCAGGCAGGATTGTGGGTAACGGGACCGAGGCTTTGTTTGTAAAAACAAAGCAATGGGCTACATCAGCGTTTACTGTAATGTCGCCAGCCAAGACAAAGCCAATTTACCTTCCCGCCGCCACCACAGAGAGATTCACTGTGCTGTTCTCATCATTTTACTCTGGTGAAAAAAAAAAAAAAAGACTTACTTGTTTTATGCTTATCCCTCGAGGAAGCGCTGGTGGAGACAAGCTCACTTTATATCTCGAGGTGCTCACTCTTTTTCATATATACTTAGCTTTATCAAACATTTGTTTATAATTGGTTCGTTCAGCCAAAACTTTACTTCCTTTCTTCAAGTGGCTGCACCGCAGGCTCGGTCAGGCGTGATCATTTTAGCGTAGAATCCCGACTGTCCTGGTGAGCCAGGGCACCAACTCCTTTTCATTTCACTCTTCACAAGGTTTTGTGTTTTTGCAGACAACTAAGAAAATATGCCTCACACACATTTCTGTGGTTTACCTTCCCAGCCCAAGCAATGTTCAAAGATACAACAAAAGTCAAAATACATTAGAAGTGGAAAATACATGTGTGGATTTTGACTTCTCATAGGCAATGCTAGGAATAGGGAGAAGCTAAATTTACTCCAGTGTTCTCCTTTGAGCTTTTGAGTTGAGGTTAAAGTGCCCTGCTCAAGGGTAGCTCGAAGGTAGCTGTTGAGCAAGGAAAGAATATATATATATCTACAGTTGTTGCACAGATTTGACTGCTCTCCAAAAGAGTGATCTCCTCTCTCTGTCTGTCACGCACGCACACACACATACACAGAGAGAGAGAGAGAGAGAGAGAGAGAGAGAGAAAGCTGAACTCATTAAAGCCTGGGTGCTGTGAGCGCCCTGCTGCTGTTCCAAAAGAGGTCTCCGTCTGAAACACCCGCGCGGCAAGGACAATTGTTCCTGTTTTGTGGGAATAAATCACAGGAGCTAAATGTGACTAGTAGTGTCTCACTTTGATTATCACTGTTGACATATTAGCCGAGTGCAGAATACAGATTTCGCTCCCCAGCGCTTTCAAAAATGGTCACCTGCTATCACTGACTGAATAATTGTCGGCTGTTGTTTCTTCACAGAACTGTAGGCAAAAGTTTATATTATATTATATTACTATATTTAAGTATCTTTTCTAAAATCACACCATTTATATATTCAGAATTCAGAGTGTTGTATGAAGTAAGTAATGAAACCTGACATTGTTTTAGTTGTACACCTGTGAAAGGAGTAAAACATATTGTACCTGAATTTGTAGACATAAAGGCTGTAGGTTATCTACAATATTTAATTAACAACTGTTTACTGTTACCTGTAACTATTTAGAATAGGTAAGTTAAAATCGATGTGCTGTTATAGATTAAATGTTACCAATGTCCTTAATAATATCTGATACGGATGAGTCTTTGGGCATCTTAATGGACCTTAGGAAGTCTGACATGAACAGCACTGCTGTTCAAGTATTTATTTTATCAATGAAATCATATAATTATCATTATTAACAATGATGCAAAAATTAGGATATAATCGCTAAATAATTGATAATAATGAATATTTCAATAATTTCACATGTGTTTATAATTAATTCAGCATGGACTCATTGTTTTGTAGGAGCTTATGAAAATTCAATAATCCAGCAGAGTAGTTAAGCATCTCTAGACACATGAAGTCAAAGCACTCAGCTACACCTTTAGCAATTATACATGGGCAGACTAATAAAGGTTTTGATGTAGATTCTGAAATACAGCGGTTAAAATGCAGTTAGCAAAAATTGTAAGCTTATAAATTGTAACTGCATCCTCAAAAATACTGCAGTCCGCTAAAGTCATGTCCCATCACATGAAGAATTATTTTGGGTGTAGACCAGTTTAAAATTTTAAGTATATGCATTAAAGCCTTCACTGTATTGTGTAGAGCTGTTTTCCGACTGTGGCTACTGCCAGTGGTGGCATTTAAAAAAGCAAGCAAGTGTAAAGTGCACTCACAACACAAGACTGCTGTTACAGATGAGCAGCTTTTACAATAAGGAATTAAACTTCAAATATCTCACTTTCACCAAAGTTTACATTTCACTAAGTCTGTTGGATAAGTCATCAGTCATCACTAAGTACATGTCTATGAAGTTAGAAATGCCTATCTATGCACTTCCTAATCTAAGGTTTTCTTTATGAAGCAATGTGTCAACACATCTACAATGTGAAGATTTGTATGGACTCATGGAGTATTGTGTATTTCACAGGCTGCCAGAGGTCCGGATCTCAGACAACGGTCCTTACGAATGCCACGTGGGCATCTACGACCGGGCGACGAGGGAAAAGGTTGTCCTGGCTTCAGGGAATGTTTTTCTTACTGTTATGTGTGAGTACCATCACTACACTTTATCTATATTTTCAAACCAAGGAAACTTTTTTTCAGCAGTGTCTTGCTAACAGTATACAATGTATTTGTGGTTAAAAGTGGATGCTGGGATGGGACACGGGTTACATGGAGAGGGACTGTTCAAAGCCAGCAGGTTGGACAGTATGACAAAGATTGAAAAACAGGATGTGGTACAGGCCTGCAGGCAGGAGGCAAAGCCCTCTTGATCACAACAAAAAGTGTGAGGTTTCAAGTTTTATGTGAGGTGCCTGAGGGAAGATGCTGTAACACTGCTGCTATTTGTTGAATATGCTGTTTTACAGCATGTAAGAATGAACTGTGGTAGAAGAAAATGAAATTACGTGATGCATGTAACTGTAATGAAATTGTGTTAAAGCGTCATTGTTTAGCAACTTTGGTATTTAGCTGATGCTCATATCTGAAGTGAGCAGGTGGAGATTTATTGCCTTGTTTAATGAATATAGGTACATCAGATCTCCACAACAATCTTTTTATCCATGGGAGGGTCTTTTTTATTTCGGTGCTAAACCTGCAACATTTGCCAGTGTGCAAAAAACCCCCCAAAAAAAGCAAAACATTTGTGGTATTGAAGTGGGAAAGACTCTAACGCAGTCGTGTTATGATGAAAACTGATATATATTTAGTTAATACTAGTGATGAGTTGTCTCAGATTCACACCAGCCTGGTAGATATTCGAGAACACTCCTCAGCTTTTTCCGCTCCATGTTGAGGTTTTGTGCAAAAAACATTTGAAAAATGATGTGCCGCTAGGACGGATGTTGACTCACAGAGGAAAACAATGGCACTGTAGGCAACAAGTGGATTCATTACCCTCATGCAATGAATACCAAAGATATTTTCACACAGAGGTGTTTTTAGGTTGATACACTACTTTAATTTAGATTATTATTTATGTTTGCAATCTCTATAGTCGATACTGTTTTTTTTTGTTTTTTTTTTCGTCATGCTGGTCTGACTGACATCAGCAGTTAATGAACACATCTTGAAATTTTGTAGACAGACAGGCCTTGGGCTATGGAACAATTGATTAAATTTCAGCAGTGATCTGGATCTAGATGTGTAATGTGTGCCATTACTAGATCATTGCTTCCTTCAACTATGAACCTGACAGAAATAGACCTGATTTCCAATCCCTGAGGGTATTTTAGCAAAGGGTCAAGAAAATTGATCTGACTGGAGTGAAAATTCACAGTTCAGGAATGATGTCTTTTTGCTGCAACAGCAAGTGTTGAGAAGTGTTCGCCGCTGATGGAGGTATGCACCACCTCAATGTCCTCTGCTTCTCCGGGACTTCCCCCTTCAGACAAAACACTTTGTTCTTGTGTCTGTTCAAGTCTGTATATCTTGTAGAGCATATTGATGTAATACTGATGAACCTTTGCTTCATTTTCATTGACTACAAACCAGGGTTGTCACAATATCATCTATAGAAAATTTAAAAATATAATGATAATAATAATTCTATCAAAATTCATCTTTAGCTTTGTTTTTTATATGTTTTGTCTCTTTTTTTGGCAAATGAATTAGACTCATACAAGTGCAGGAAGGCGGAGAGAAAGGCTGTAACCATAACTGTACAAAATCTTACAGAGAGAACAATCACACAAGGCCTAACATTTCCCAATGAAATAATATCATTTGTAACATCATAATATCATTTAAGCATTATTAACACAATACATCAACATCAACAACCCTTGCTTCAAACCTTTTTGCCTCTTTTACAGCCGCCATTGCTATGATCCATTATTTCATTCATTCACTAGAGGAGGTTTTGTGCCTGAAGCCTGTGGCTCAGTCTGTGCTGCAGTTATTGTATTTAAGTCCATCTAAGTTCCAACAACAGACATGCCGCTCTCTGTGTGGTCCTATGGCTAATTAGCAATGGCGACATTTTTCACAATGTGACAATATTACTCCATTATCATATTCTGTGCCTCTGAGAAATGCCTTTGGTTTTCACGTTTCTTTCTTTCTTTCTTTCAGCATTTCTTTCTTTTTGACTAAGCCCTTGACCCTCTGTTCTGCTCTTTTTGATGACCATTCTCATGCCTCTGTTTGAGAGCCCCCACAGCCTGACGTCAGAGAAAGACTTTATCAATGGGAGGACATTACCCAGTTAACTGTTTCTTGTTTCAGCGCTGGGTGGAAAAGAGGTGATAATGTAGTTGTGGGATAGTTGGAGCAACCTAACTCGACTGGGTCTTAAATCACCACTCCACAAGAGAGGAAGAAGAATGGCCTCTGGCATTGTGGCTAATTGTCGTCTAAACTGAAACAGAATTATTCATAACCTATTAGTGTGTCAAGTTCAGTGGGAAGTAAAGAAAAAAGTAGAGAGGAGAAAGAAAGAAAATGAGAGAGAAAAAAAGTTAATTAATAGGAAGCAGTACACAGAGAGTATTTTAATTTTTTAAAGGGCTTCATAAATAAGAATTATCATTTTAATGAATCCCCTGCCAAGAAATTCAATCATCCACATTTAAAAGGCTAAACCCTGAACTCTTGGTACCTCTGCTACTGTCCTTCATTGTCTAGAAAGTTCGAAAACTCTTTGCTTTTCTTCTCGCACTGCATAAGCATATGTTGACTTTATTAAACCCGACGGCATGAACAATCCCTCACCAGAACGGCTGTGATGACCCATTCAGCTCAAGCCATATCCAGTAATGAATTGAATTAATCATTGTTAGTAATCGTTGCTGGATTCTGGAGTTGCAGGAAAAGTGTAATGCACAATGTTTTTAACATTTACAAGCAAGCAATATCAAAATAATCAGGAGCAATATGTTTTGTTTGTTTATTATTTTTTTATTTTTATGTACACCATATACCATATCCCCTGGACAATTGCACCAACAAGCTTTTATCCTGATAATGAGGAACATGAATAAGATACCGTAGCAAGACGAACTCATAACTAGGGCAATTCATTATGTACAGTGTTAGCTACATTTTACCCCTTAACCTGAATGAGTGGTTATGGTGTCTGTAAATGTGATTGTTGAGGCATTACTGTGTGATCATTTCTGACAAGCTTCTCTGCTGTCAAAGTTCAAAATCAGCATCTGAAGGTTATGAATGAGAACTTCTGTGTGAGAAAATGCTGAAATAACCAGATGGGCAGAATCCTTATTAGGATATTGAATTTACTGTCAAACCACTCTCAGTCTCATTCTGCGAAGGATACATCCGACAAGATGTAAATACACACAGGGCAGAAAATTGACAATGCAATAGAGTTTAGTCTTTTGACCTTCTTCTTCTATGTTATAGTTCCATTGAAGACGACTCCGCTGAAGAACATCAAAGGATTAAACATTCAGTTCTTTGATGCAAAGATGAGAAACTGCAATATGATTCTCATCTTTCCAACAAAATACAGAAGGAATCATGAAGACCTTTGAGCAGTTCTTCATTCAGAAAGACTTAGCACACTATGCTCATCACAATCATCCCTGCTGCAGTTGGCTGTGTGTCTGCCAGGACATAAGAAACTTTAGACTGGAACATTTCACAGAGCAAGATGTTCTTTCACTTTGGTTAAATTCAGAAATATGTATAAAAAATTGTTAAGTTCTTATAGTCAGTATCCGTAGGTCAGTGTTACGCAGGGACACTACACATACAACCTCATGGTCAGGTTCATACAAATGTATTTTTACATGCAACACTGCAAACACAATCAGTTTGCTTGGAGCAACATGGATGCATGGCGGTGGACTGCATAGGTTGTTCAACAGTTCCAACTGTGAAACTAAGTTTTTCAGTTAATCAGAACAGGGCAATCTAAATATTTAAACTTATTTTAGGTATTCATGTAGTTTCTGTTAAAACTAATAATAGCATAATGGCATCTGGCCTGTATTTCCACAATATATCAAAAATTTGATTTAACTGCGAGTTTCACCTTGATAGTCCTTTGAGTTTAAGCTTTGATTTAATCAAAGCTATTTTAATGGCAAGTCATTGCAAAACACCTTAAATGCATGAGTTCCCTTGAGCAAATTATGAAAATAATTTATTTTATTTTTAAATTCTTTAAACCTTGCTAATACATGTTTACTGAGCATTTAATTTGTATGGTTTTAGTGGACTTCAAAGATATATTTTAGCCAGCTGTCATTTTAGAGCACAAAATATGTGAGGTTATTACAGTATGTTACATTTAGTATATTGAGATTTCAACACGTGAGGGGATAGACTTCTGACCTGTCACCAATCACATAAAATAGATATTTCATTCTGCACACAGTGACATATCCATCCCTGTAAAGCTAAGGTCATAATTTCAAGCTTTGGTGGGTAAAAGAAATCAATAGCTCTTTTCCCAATGGTAGAGATAGGGTCATTATTTGTTATTACCCAAAGTGATTCCTATGCGACATTCCAAAGATTACAAGGAAAGGTTATTTGTCTTTTCAGAGCAGAGCCTGACCTTGGGAAGCCAGCTCTTGGTTGATCTGTGCATAGTGTCCAAGACGACTAAGGTTATTGTGTTGTTGTCTGTATTAGATGACCGTTGGGTTGCGACTCCTCCACTAGATGAAAAACATCTTAATAGCCTTGTGTTTAAACATCACGTCACGTAACTCCAGAAGTCCTTTCTTCTAACCTTTCGTAAGACGTGAGAATGTAATTTAAAGGAAACCCTTCATGAGGCAGCAGGGCTGGTATTTATAACCCCAAGAAACAGAAATGAGTGCTAAGGTGTAGAGGGACTAATTACCTTCTCATCCCATAAAACTGGGATTCGCTTCAATAATGGATGCCCAACTTTAATTAAGCGCTGTGTATATTTAGGTGCTCCTTTATAAATGGGTGGGATTAATGGCATACAAGCCAGGCCCAAAGACAGCAACGCCTGCAGACACAGCAGTTCAGTATACGAGTAGTAGGAGTTTAGAGAATGAGTGCGAGAGCATTCATGCAAGTTTGACGTCTTGTGTCTTGGAGAGGCTTGTTTGGGTGGCAGGGCTTGATAGATTGCAAGGGAGCGACTGTTCCGTCTATGTCCTGTACTTGTTCAGGAAGTGAAGAGAACATCTTGGCCAGAATAAACACAGACTGACTCAAAACACAGTGGCCTAGTTCTCAGCTCTCAGAAACGATGCCAATTTTGACAGACTCATCAGTTGTATTCTGAAGTGTTTGCCATGTCGTCTTTTAGCATGCATCGGGTCACCATGGGGGATTGTTCAAGAGTCCTTGATATGATTTCTCTATTACTCTCTCATTTATCTTCTGTGTCACCTTCATGCTCATCATACTTAATGGCCTACAGTGAGCTATCAGCATCATAACCTGTTCAATTGATTTTGTGCAGGAGTGTTTCATGCAGAGGGTAACGACATCCTGTTTCCTTTTGTGACAAGATAGTGAATCAGCACTTGGAATACATCACATGGAATACAGTCATGGTTAAAATTATTGGCACCCTTGAATTTCAATTTCAAGTTTCAGAATGAATGTAAATGAACCAGTTTTGTATAAACAGAATATTATAAGAAAATGTCCAAGGTTACTTAACAAAAGAAAAAAAAACACTTGTCTCATAGTGAAATAACACAAACACAAAATGGGCCCTGGGCACGTCTATTGACACCCTTCACTAGGATTTCTTTACAGAACCTTTGGAAACAATGACAGCTTCTAATTGCTTCTGTCTGCTGGTAGTTTCTCTTCTATTGCTGGGTTCAAGCTGTTTTAAGTTCACAGGAGTCCTTTTTTGCAATGGCAGATTTCCTCTCACACCAAAGGTTTTCAATAGGATTTAGGTCAGGAATCATTGCTGACCAGTTTAAAACAGTCCATCAACTGTTGCTGGATGTGTGCTTTGGGTTGTTGTCCCAAGACCTTCGCCTCAAACCTAGTTTTCTGAAACCGAGTAACACAATTCACACATTCAAACATTAGTCTTGCCTTTTTGTGCCTGTGTTCTTTCAGTAGTGGTGTCTTCTTTGGCCTTCACCCTTGGAGGCCCAAGCTCTTTGGATGACTTGCATGGTGTTTTTTCCACAATTCGCTCCAACCTTTGTAGTCTTCTCTCATTGAGTTTCTTCCTAGCACCACTTCTTGGAAGTGTCTGTGAAACTTTTTGATAACATTTTGAGCTTTTGGAAGCAGGGATCTTTGTGTGATTGTGTGTAGCCTTTGGAGTTGTTGTTTTTTGATAATAGCATTTCCGAAGCTCTCAGACAGCTCTCTTGTCTCTACCTTTGTAATAAAATAAAAAGATCAGAACACTTAACTGATCCCCAGGGGGAAATTAGGTTAAATTACAGATGCTTCCTCAAGAATGAAAATGTAACATCAAAGAATAGAGAATAAAAAAAGATAAAAAATATACAGATTAAATATAAATATAAAATGTAAAAATATGTCTTGTACTATGATATATAAATAAAAAATAGAAATATGAAAGGATATGTGCAACTGCTATTGGAAGGTGATAGTTAAAATATACAATATGAATGTAAATGCAACAGTTTATGGTGTAATTGCACAGTTTGAAATTGCATTTTTCAAAACACCTGTAGAATACTATTATTGTGGGTATTGCACCGAGAACAGGAGTATTACACTTGTTTGTACAGTTATATCAGAATATAAGTATAAATAAAAAAATGCAGTAAAGCCATCATTCATTGGTTGACTCAGGTCATGTGAACACTGAAAATTAAGCACGGGTGAGTCTTATTTGTTTGAGGAACTAATTAAAATTTATCAAAATGCCACAAATATTTGTGTCCATTGTCCATTTTTTGTTTTTATAATTTTACTATTATGGGAGTTTTGTTTAATTTTTTTTTTCTTTTGTTCGGTAACCTTGGACATTTCATTCAAATATTCTGGTATTAAATTGGTTCATTTGCATTTATTTCTGTAGATATTCTGAATTACGTACTTGAAATTCAGAGGTGCCAATAATTTTGACCAGGAATGTATCTCGTTGGTAATGAGCAGGACAGACTTTGCTAATTCTGTATGGAAATGAACAAATTGTTTCTTTTTAAAGAAATTGTTAGACCTCTTTCCACTTCCTCCCACTACCACCATTCAGTCTCCCTGATTAGGAGCAACAGCAACATGTTGGCCCGGAGCCCATTGGAGGAAAAAAAAGAATTAAATTAATTCAAAGAGCAGATGAATTATTAAATGTCTGTCTTTGAGCTAAGCCCTGGGGGGATAATTGAGGCAAAAATAAACAACCCATGGGCTTCCTCAAGGATTTTTCTACTCAACATTGAACTATTGGTCTGTGCATCACTTAGTCTATGCTAAAGAATTTCTGTCAGATTTTTTTTTTTTTTGTCTTACTTCCAAGCTGTCAGAGTTTTGTCAGAAAATTGTTTTTCCTGTAATTGATGTTACTTTTTTTCCAAAACCCACTGAAGTGTGGGATCTTTTATTAATTTAGCCGAATTTTAAACCTTCATCAGACAAACTGTGAAAGCTGTTGCTGCCATCTTGCTACCAATTAGCCTCAAATGGGTTGCGGCATAAACCTGAAATCATATTTGCATCCATATTGTATCTCATTTGAGGCTGCATTAACGACAAGCCATTTTTACCCTCTAGCTCATTCAGTGCCTCATTCAGTTGACATTCACCAGACACACATCAGCGGGACAGTTGATTCGTGCCAAGGCTGTATCCTCATGAGTAAGCCTGTTTTCATATCCAGAGATTTCACACAACAAACAAAAAAAAAAAAAGCATCTGATCGTTGCATCATGTCATCTGCTCATATTCTGTCCATTAACAGACTTCAGGAGGCAATATATTGGCCGGCAATATTGCTTACCACTAAAGACCTGGATTCACTGTATGCAAGCTATTCCTGTACACTGAATAATTTGCATTTGCCATTTGCACGCATGGTGCCACATACAAGTAAAAATGAGCAGAGTAGCAGCCATCAAGAATCCCCGGTGTTCTGCTCTGGTCCTGCCAAAGCAGAACAATGCAATATCCCCATTTTTTCCTCTCCTCACTACGCCCACTTAATGGCAAGAGACCCTGCAGGCACATTAAAAGTTTGGCTCCTCATTTTCAATGTAGGCATGTCCTGAGTAGACCCTGCCGCTTCCACCACCATATGGCACAATTGTTAAAGAGCACAAATTAGGGCTGTGCTGAGTGTACTAGGCTGCTGCAATGAGCAAATACCATTTTGCTCTGCATGACATCAAGAGATGTTTATTAAACCCCTTAAGACACGGCATCTCCTGCCTTTCGTGCATAAATCATTTAGGAATGCTCCTCCCCATCCCCCCCACCCCCACCACCCGGATTTATAATCCCAGTCATGGCAGCGCAGCAACAGTGGAGGGCACCATGCAAAGATCTCTTTGTGTGGCGCAGTATTTCTCTTCTTTATTTACTGTTATTTGCCTGATGGAGAATAAGATATCAGCCGAAGTCAATGAGTCACATCAAATCATGGTAGAGTCAAGGTTGTTGTATGCATAAGCTCAGAGTTGTCAGTTGCACAGAGACTGTTTTTGATGAGAAGAAACTTTCAGCAAATCAGCATTTTTTTTTCAAAGCACCACACCAGGACACAGAAGTATACATCTTCAAATAGTTCCAAGAGTCTTTAAACCATCACTTTACAATAACCTTGTGATGTCTTTCATGATGCAGCCCTTTGTTGTTTCCTTGGGTAGCATTCCTTCCTTCATCCTGAGACGTGCACATCTGATACTGAACACAGTGCCTCCCCTGATGTCTCAGCGTGGTTGTCTGTATTATGCTGTGAAGTGTAGGTTTCATTCCTTGTGGCGCAATCTCCCTCATTCCCCTCACTCCCCCTCACTAAGGATGTCTTCATCGCTTGCTGCGCTCTGCACTCCACCAAGGTCCCTTCCTTTTGAGCGTGGATGACTGAGGAGGCGACGGAGGAGAAACAGCTTTGCCTCCCCAGAGACACGCTGCTGATTGTACCAAAGGATGAGAAAACCTCTTTGTCTCCCCACCTTTTACCGCAATATCACCTTGCTTGATAAGTCTCCTTTCCTACGAAGTGATCCACCTAAAAATAGTTTCTGGCTTCACAGGTTTTTTTTTTTTAGCAAGTTTGACAAAACTTATGAGACAGTGTTATCGTTTCCTCTGTAAAGAAATCAATTCACTGACTTAAGATGTGTTAGCTATGCGTTGTATTTTGACTTTAATTAATTTCTCAAGAGATTAACCCAAGGGCATCTGTAACTTGATAAAGGTCAACTAAAAAGAGCCAGACAGGATGTGAAGAGCCGAACAGCCCCCTTGTCTGTAATATAGCTCCAGCCTTGTGGAGGAACTAAATGATTTGATTTATTTTTAGCTTGTCCCAATGTGACGGTAAGGTTTTTGGTAGCTATAGAGAAATACATAGATATGAGGTCACCTGTCTGTTATTTATAGCCTATTTGCTTTCCTCTCATAACATTTATGTTTGTATGTTAATGTTAAGTCTCTGTGCCCACAGTCTATCCCATGTGCTCCCTATCAAAATCTTTCATTATGTTGACTCCCTTAAACACAGAGAAGAGGATTTCTTTTTCCTTTCTTTTAGACATTCGCAAGAACATATTGACAAGAAGACACACTGACATTTTGTTTTCGCAGAGGCCACATGCATGATGGTTCATGCAAGATAAATTCAATGCACGGTGTGGCTGAAAGCTTTCAGAGACAAGACCTGTTGTGATGAGTGTAGTGTGACTATGCCTGTGACTGTTTTTTTTACACATTGTCTTGTGTGCTATTTGTTGTTTTTGTAAGCGTGTAGAAGTCAGACTGTTTACCCGTTTTCTTTGGAATTACAACTGCCTTTGAATTTAGGTGTCACTCCCTTAATGCCTCTACTTATCGTGTTTTTACCTAAGATAAACTGTATGATTATGCGAATACCCTTTTGGTTTTAAATGTCAATCAATTTATTTTCATGTTAGTTATAAGCTCCTCCCACAGAGAGGAGGGTGATGAATGTCATTTGGTCTAGTTGATCCTGAGTGATGGAAAGGGACTAATATATGCAAAAAGTGGCGTTGAGCACCTCACACTGTGGTCTTAGCTCTTTGAGATTTGACACTCATCTTTGCTGCTGCACAAAAGGAGTGTGAGACAGGCAATAAATTTATGGGGGAAGAAGAAATACAGGTTTAGGAGCCCCTGAAAGCCGCCTGTGGGCATGGATCAAATGGATTTCTTCTCAGTGTGCCCATTTTTCTAAACTTGAATAGGAAACAAGAGAAGGGGAAGCTGAAGGGAAAATTGAAATAGGAAATTCTTATTATATTGGGACCCTCTTATTCTGTTCTGTCAAAATCCATCAAGTTTCAGGTAGGCAGGGTAGCGTACATTACTTGTGTAAATATCTGATGTGAAACAGCGCAGCCGGGGTCAGCAGATTTGTGAGGACATCTTTGGAGGAATCCAACAAAGTTGCTTTGAGATTCTTACTCAATAGTAATCATTAGAAACTAGACCTGTTAATGAATCATCAGCACCTATAACCTGAATAGGGACATGGGCAAGTTTGTAGAAAATAGACCGTGTTTCTTTGTTTAACGAATGCTGTTGTTGGCTTAATGACTAATTTACAAAAGCATTCTAAAAATAATGGAACTGAGGTTGAGGAACTTACATATTCAGGTATTTCAAAGGGCAGAAAGATGAGCTCAGGTTGATAAATATAGAAATGAAAGGAAAGCTTATGAAGGGTGACAACTTTAGAAGAGCCAAATGCCAGCTTGATGATTCTGCTTTATTTTAGGAACAAACCACTAATTGGCACACTTTTGTTCATGCCACTTTATTTCTCTGCTTCTTCTACTTCATATTATTGGAGTAGCAGCAATTGTACCATTGGGATCTCTTTTGCAATGATTTTGGCTTCTTGAGGTGAAAACTACTCACTAGAGGATTTCATATATGAATGGATGACACATTCCATCCCAGAATCCCAAGACAGACTGAAAAAAATATGTTCACACCTTTGTGTTTTATTATACTATTTTCACCTTGACACCAGAACTACCATATATCACTTACAGGCAAGTGAGTTTGAGAACATATTATAATAATTATTATAAAATAATAATACCTTCTCTATAAAATAATATGATAATAACTACAGGTTCCTTTAGCATTTCAAGAGAAAATAATAGCTTTAATATGTAAAAACTACATAACAGAGGCCTTTTGAAAAATTAGAACAAAGTGCTTAATTTTACAAACTCATGTAAAATGTGTAGTTTGACTTTCCATTAGTCTTCTTTATGGTTATCTCCAGAGGTTAACAAACAGTTTAAACCATTTTTATAATAAACAATTTCAACACATCTTAACAACTGAACAGCTTTAACAGGATCCAGGATCCACACCGTGTTCCCCTTATTAGTGACCTTTGTGCTAAACGGATGCAGTGTGTGCCTCATATGCAAGATAGCTACTAGCATGCTGTGGAGAACTGAACTTCCTCTAACTATACTGTCATTGTTACAATGATAAACATGCAGCGGCAGCGTACTGGACCTTCATCACCTCAGTTGCAATAATAAACATGCACTTAAGCTTTTTGAGTGGTCACCATTTGGTAAGATATAGGCGCAAAAACCACTTGGTTAGGTTAAGGAAAGATTGTGGTTTGGTTTAAAACGAGGACTTCCTTAAGTTTGCACAACCTTTATTGTCATGGTGACAATAATAAACATGCAGTTAAGGTAGTCTCCCATGTCAGAGTCCTGTTGACCCATCCATCCTCCACAGCCTCCTCCTGATGTGGGCTTTGCTGCTCTTTATCCTGTGTTACCAAAGGTCCTCCTTTGCTCCTGTCATAACTACTACAGCCATTAGAGGTCGCCTCACAGGAAAATGTAACCGAGGGTCATATTAAGCCAATGGCACACTTTCTTTTACAGGACAGTCTCTAGTTGACTGCTGTCTCAACTTCATAAGACCTCACAGTCACAGCACACCAGGGAGAAATGTAAGGGGAGCAAATCAATAGTCAATTAAAAAATATATTGTGTAATATAAGAAAGTGAGCCAGAGGACAGAGCAGTCAAAGCCTCAGTATCGGAGAAGCTTTGTGTTCATACAGAACCGAGATCAAAAAAGCTCACCTGCCAGAGCAGCCGCTAGAAATGACACAGCTCCTGCCAAGTTTCAGCCCATATCTGGCGGGTTTGCGAATGTTAATTTTGGGACCTTGGGGCCATGACATGTGGCGCTGGGCATTGACTGCAGCAGCCAGGTGTTGGACCCATGTGGGAGCATAAAGATCTAAAATATCACTGTAAAATCCAACCACGGCGTGATACCTGCTCTTAAAATGATTGCACAAAAGAAGGAAATTACTGAACTTAAGAGAAGGAGAGACGGAAATGAACAGGGACCTTGTGATACCGTGATGATCTGATATGGAGCTTCTTTTTAAGCATTTTGTTTCTACATATTATTAAATAGTGAAATAAACTTTATCCATTGTATACAGGGTTGATGTTTTACTGATGTTACTGTACTTACAGCCAGGGGGACACTATTCAACATGTGGGTCTATAACTATAGAGTACAGCATCACTGCACATAGCAGAAGCACTGTATCTGGGGACACTAAGGCTACATCCACACTGCTAAGTTTTCTTTTTAAAACACATCTCTTTTACTATGTTTTAACCTCCCATCCAGAATTCTCCAGAACTTTCAAGGCCTACTACCAGTGGTGAAAGAATGAGTAACGAATTACAAATGTCACTGACCTTGGTGTCTTTGCTAGCAGCTGTTGTGCAGTGAAATTCTTCTATTAACGCTACAACTGCCTTTGTTTTCCTCATTCATAGTATTTTCTGCAAGTAATCAGCTGAATACAACTGAGAGTAGACATCTGCTTCCTGTTTACACCAGCTCACACATGAATGGTTATGTATGTGTATGTATGTATGTGTTTTCAGGTGTGTTAGTGTAGACAGAGATCTGGATGGAGTTCGTTTTTAAAATGGAAACGCGGTGTAGAACCTAATACTCCCTCTTGGCTGCATATGAGTAATAAAGTCAGGGGTAATCCATGCATGGCTTAAAGACAAAAGTATTAAAGGATCTTGAAAATCTATGCTAAGACTAATTGGAAGCAAGTGTAGCGACTCAGAACAGGAGCAATGTGAGCTCTTTCCTCTATACACCTAAAATCCTGCCAGCAGCAGTCTGGATGAGCTGTAATTGATTTATAGACATTTTGGGGAAACTTGAGAAATAGTCAAGCCCATTAGTAAGTAAAAATGCATTAGCATAACTGTATCTCAGACCAAAAGAAAGCCATTGACCTTTGTACTTTTCCTTAAATGATAAAACAGTGTTCCTGAAAGTCTACACATGCACCTTAAACATTAAATCCAAATCAGTGCTACAAGCCAGTGATGAAATGTGGTGAAATAATGTAGTTAATTGTGAGCAAAGTTTCTTTCATTCTTGGACCGGTAACTGGAACCCCACCTTTTTTTTTTTCATAGATCAGTTCGCTGAAATTTTCAGGCATTAATTCATTAATGACAGATGTGTATTATACTCTGGTATAAAGGGGCCATAACCATCAGGATCAACAGCTGTTTACAGCTGGATTCTGTCAGTATAAAATGAAGCTCAATGTGTAGATGATGAGCCCTCCTCAAATCAGCCTTTATTTATTGTGATTTCAGGTAGATTTTGAAATGTCAACTATGATGTAGATACTCCCAGTGATAGCCAATATGGAATTTGTTATGCTGAATATCCTGCATATCTTTGACTGATGAGACAACAAGTCTCCATATCTTAATAATAACATAGGCTGTTTGTTAGCGCACTCCAGACACATGGATAGTTGTTTACAGGTAGAAAATGATGTACTCTGTCAGAAGCATCAGACAGTTTAGGGTTCTGTTGATAGAAACACATACAAAGAGCCCAATCCTTGACTTGACTCTGAGCAGCTCTATGCAAATAAGGAAGACCTTCTCTGGAATATTTGATGAGTTTCTTTACTAAGGAGCCTTAGAGGCGAGTGTTTTTTGCATATTTCATCCCTGTTACTACAACTTCCATATCTTCTAAAGAATTTCATATTTCTATTGTTTTTAAAGACGCTTTAAAGCTCTGAGTTACTGGTTTCAGATCTTTTCTGTTCCCTATGAAAATAAAATTCCAGGACCTTTAAACTTGATTGACACAGGGAATCCATCACATTGATGGATATCTGTCAATTTTATTTTTTTGTCAACATTACATTTTGTGTGATAATGGAATCAAAAGTGTATATTGATTTTTTTTTAAACAGCACTGTATTACCATATGGCAGTATCATATAATTGTATCATATACTGCAAGCTAATTTTAAGCATCTGTAAGCTTATTGTCAGAGTCCATTGAAATGAATTGAAACCAACTGCTGCCTGAAGGAATTAATTAATCTGAGAACTTTCTCTGGAAAATGATTAGCCGTACAGTAGCTTTTATCTAACAGTCAGTAAGAATCCCCAAAGCTGCTTCTACGCATTGAAACCCACAACAGTGGCAGGTGTGTAAGTCCAGTATGTTTGGCCTGATAAATGAAATGTGCATTTCTCAACATGCTTTTTGTCCAGAGATCCATATTCATTGAATAGGTAGTTGAATGCAACTCGAAAAACTCAATAGATGCTTTCAGGCAACTCTGCAGCTGGTGAAACAACAGTACCAGCCCATTCTGAGTAAAGCCTTGCTTACTTGTTCACAAAATATCATAATTTCATATATGTCATCTGTTGATGTGGAATGGTATGTTTCCCACTCTACAAGGTAGCAGGATTTATCTTATCATGGCTGAACAGTAGTCACAGTGACAGTTATTCATTCACACACTGACCTGAGAGATTGTCCTCAGTGCTTGTGCTCTTCAGTGAGAAAAGCTTTGCTGAATTGAATGATCATATTGACTGTTGTGTGGTGCTCCGCTGGTACCACAGAGATGGTGAACAGTTCTCGCTCACACTGAATTACTTAGAACTCAGGAACGCATGTGACAGGGCTACCACAGCTTATTTCTGGCGTGTAGTTTTATTTCTGCTGTTGGAGTCAGGTTGCTTCAGAAAATGAAGCACTCTGTAAATTGACGGGAAAGCTTGGAGCTTGGTTGCTTGCTTGGAGCTGTGTCTTAATAAACGGGTGCTGTATTATTTTACGATGGGTATGCTGGGTATTCTGAAGATTGTTGCCATCGTGGACAAACAGATTGATGGATGCGTGCTGCTTTTGGCTAAGGAATTAGTAGAGATATAAGATCTTGATGCAGCCCCAATCTCTGTTCTGATCTTGAATAATTCACTCTGTTAGTGTGTTAGTGGCCACGGGCCAAAGGCAGATTTGAGTTGGAAACTGATATAAAATCTAGATGTGAGTTGGTGGATGGTGGAAAAGCTGTCTATCAAACCAAACAGACAAACGAGGCATGAGATTTTTTACTGCAGTAGCTTGACTACCAGAGAAGACACAAAATCAGCCAAGGCTTTTTTCTTTTTTTTTTTTTGAATAATGCATGCTCGAGGATTCTTTCGTAATCTCATTATGCATCGACAGTGTTGAATTGCTAATACATAAAAACTTCATGTATATCGCACTTTGCATTTCCAGGAGATGAGAGGTTCACATTGCTCTGTATTGACTATCATTTTTTTTCTGAGCATGAAAAGTAAATATCCTCTTAAAATGCACAATATCCAACATTTTATGACGTTCCAGAAGGAAAGTTTGCACCAGAGCTGGGGCTCCACCTTAATCAAATTATTCCATAATGAAAAGTAGGTGCAGAGATATCTGCAACCTTATGTGTGCCAAAGTCAATATGTTTGTCAGATTGCCCCTGAACAAAGCAGCAGTGCTCCATAAATGATTCCTTGTTCCATATAATGAAGACTCTTTCAGCTGGCTGTTGCTGCTGGCTGTGACTTTGCCCGAGAGCATATTCTCACTTGTTCTATCCTATTGTGACTGAATGACTGTGGAATAGGAACAGGCTCACAACCTGACTTACAATTATAGCTGGACTATTTCTGTCAGGACACAAGAGGCTGTATCTGCCCCCGTGTTTCTGCTCTGCTGATATGAAGACAAACACATCCAGATTTGTTAACTCAGTGAAAATGATGCTTTTTTTTCTCACTCTAAAACGATTGCATGGGGGTCAGTTAAAAACAGTCTCCTCTTATCCCTATTTCAGTGCAGAGAAAGCTTCAATTGTAAATCAAACCTGAATCATACTGGATAGAAAACAGCTGTTACACAGCTCACTGCGGGCTCCATTTTAGAAGGCTATAGAGAGTATTTATTGATGTCACATGACAATCCTTTTTAGCCAATCCAAAGTCTACATGGCTGCTATGAAAGTGAACTGTGACGTCATGACATAAACAAACCAATATGCCCGCCGGCAGTGAAAGTGAAGGCTAAGGGAACGTACAGTTAAGTGAAATGAATGTACCAAACATTGAGTGGTGTATCAGACTGAGCCTATAGGTTCATCTGTGCAGGCAGGTTATAATGACCTGTTTGTTCATTGTTAGGTGATCTCTAGCAGCTGTAGTCATAATGAAGAGAACAGAGGAGGAAGTTAGCTGACGTGGTGTGTAGAGATACAAAGTTCACCTTAGGAGGAGGTGGCGGTAGATGGTCGACTGTCGAGCTCTTCTGAAACCGAGCCAAGTAGTTTTTGTGCCTAAATCTAACCAAAGTTTCAGACTCTTAACCACGTGTGTTTTTTTTGCCGTGGCGTATCCGAGGGCAGGGACATGGGACCTATGGTCATTTAAGGTGGAGACTGACATGATGTGTATATTCATAAATTAGCAAGACCAAGCTAGACACCTGGTGCTATTTTATTTCTAATGGAAACCAAAGCTCATAAGATTACACTAATCCATTTGCTTCTCTTTTCTGTTGAGCCTTCAGCAGTCTGTACTGAAAACTTATTCCTGAATTGCCTCTGAATGCAATTGAACAACAGCTCTTGTATTTTGCTGTTAGCAGTGTTTTTGATTTTCCTTATCTCTTGTTTAAATGCATTGATGATGTGTATTTGAAACATATTATCTCTTATTTGGTAGCTGATGTGTAGGGCAATAATTTATCTAATGTATTATAGCAACATGTGCATCATGCTTGAACGGCAGCAGTTCGAGGCCTTATATGATTCTGTTTGAATGTACAGTTTAATTCCTTGTTATAATGTTCACTGTAGGGACCTTGAAACCATTGTCATCATCTTGACAACTAATTATGTAATACATTGCCCTTGAATTCTCCAAGAGCCACATTATTAATGTGGAGACTACAGTAATAAATGTGACATCAACATCATAATACTGTAAGCCAGAAGGAAATCAGAGCTTGCACAGCACTAATCTCAAACATTCGGGGCTCTAATGAATCAGCATCTCTTTATAACATGAGATTTGTTCTTGGAGCAAGCGGCCCATGAAGCCATCATTGTTTTGACTGCAGTGTGTTTTACATAGAGGTCTCTGTCAATGCCTTATTAGGGTGTAAGTGTGATATCCCAAATTACTCAGCAGTCAGTAACAGCAGTTGATCGTGTGTATTACACTGGAGTGGTCACTGGTAATCTGTTAATGCATCTGTCAATCATTCAATCTCTTATCATTGAACTCTGTATTCTGAAAATACTTAATTTGCCAGTTTCAGTCAGCATGATAGTGTAGTATTGTTCTTTTGAAAGAAGAGATATGGATGGTTGTTCATCACTTTCATGGTTGAGTGACTTTGGGAAATGTTGTGCCTCCTCAGCACTGAGTTGAATTGCAAATAAATCACCTCAGTATTAACAAAGCACTCTTTTTTTTTTTACACTGACAAACACAATAGAAATGTGAGTGGTTTGCATATGCACATCTGTCAAGGAAATTGTGAAGTGTGCTGGAGTTTTCCCAGTGAGATATTATAGTGCCTATTGTGGTTATTTTTTGCATTGATTAGCACATGTCAATGCTGACTCCCTAATCTTCACTTTGGTTTGAACAAAAATCCCCACAATTTATTAAATCCAACAATTTCTAAATAGCTCATTTAAAAGCCCCAAAGTAGAAATATGGATTACTTTGTCAGCAGCAGGCAGGTTTTCTCATCTGAGCTTGATTAAAGAATTGTAGACCATAGACCATTTGTAATTCTGCCATACCAGAAAGTGCTGCTACTTGCTTTTTTTCCCACTGTTGTTTTGAGACAGCAAAATAGTATCCCCCAATGTTATATCTGTGATCCCAGCCTTGATTTATTGGAGAATCTCCAATATGTGATGCTGACCTCGTCCAGATTCAGCAAGAAACTTTTCGACACATTTTTAAAATAGTCCTCACAAAGATTACATTTTCACAAAGCCTTGGTTTATTTTAGAGTTTTAACTTTTAATTTTCATGTGAATCCTTGTTTATCTTCAACTCTTTTATCATTACCCAAAACTGAAATTACAATGAAAATGCTGAATTAAGAACAAGTAAAATAATGACTTAAAGATGGAGAAGAGATATTTGTTGAGTGCAATCTAAAGATTACTGGGCTGATTGTGGGACACTTTCATATTTAAAGAGTACTAATGAAAATTACGTTCTGCGCATTTCTCTTCATAACAAGGTCATGACAGTGAATTTGGTTATTCATGTTTCACTCACACTGGTGCCAACTGGAGAGATGGAACACACACTGTTCCATTAATTATTTGTGTGTACAAAAAATGATAATGAAAATGATGCTTTTATGAGCAGGGTGTTTGTGTCTGGTTTGTTAATATGAATTTACAACTAGAAGCCTCCCTGATTACATTACTGAATTATTTACATTATGTAATTATTTGGAGACAAATGTCCTGAGGTTCACAACTTGAAATAGGAGATTTGAAGTATTTTAAAGATTTGTTTGACACTGAATGTCAGAACTGTTTGGATGAGAACCAGGTGTTTTGGGAGCTCGTGCCCTCATCTGACTGGTCCACATATCATATGGTGCCATATACAGTGCATCTGGAAAATTTCAAGCAAACTTCTTTCACTTTGTCATTATGGGGTATTGTGTGTAGAATTTTGAGGTAAAAGATGAATTTAATTAATTTTAGAATAAGGCTGTAACATAACAAAATGTGGAAAAAGTGAAGCACTGTGAATACTTTCCGGATGCACTGTACCATGATGGATAACCATTCTTTGATATAAGAGTATATCGGCACGAGGCATTTATCCTGTTTTAAAAGTTTTATCTTAGTACTCATGTTTTTGACTGGGAACATCTTTAAATTCTGTACCTGCAGCATCTGCCCAGAAGCCATTGCGCATCTCCACATCTCTTTCTCACCTTCTCTGAATTTGTTTTGGCAGGAAACTGAGACAACCATAGCCTGCATGCATGTGGACTGTCTGTCATATGCATTTACATACAAGAGAATACTGAGCAACACTTGCATCTTGCATACATATGTTTTCATGCAAATCCAGAGACGCCAAACACAGAGAGGCATGCACACATTTACACAAAACACACTCGCACTCACGATTACAAACAGTTGTACAAACTCCTGGGTGAATCAGAGCAATCTGGTCATCTTAATTACAGTGTGCTGAATGGGGAACTAGTGAGATACTCGAGGAAAACTGTAATCAAAACCTCACGCGGCGGGGAGCTGTGATGAAGTGGCATTCTTACATGTGCAGCTAGTTGTGAAGGCATAAAACTACAAATTCATGACCCTTGAATGCAATGTGCACCCACCATGAGGTTAGTCCTAGCCTCTTTGTGTGTCTGCGCCTTCTCACATTGAGAGGAACATTTCAGAGGTTTGGCCCTGCCTGGGCATATAAGGAAAATTATCATTATACAACAAATCTGAAGCAGCAGGTGTAGCGCAGCATGGCACAGTTGCTTAACCTGCCTTTAACAAGGGCCACAACACATAAATCAAACAGCAGACCGTGACTTAATAGTTCATCCCATTTTTGTGTCCTCATTTTACTCTTATTCTACTACATAATATGGCTGAATGGAATATCTCAAAGAATTGTACTATTGCTATGGATGAACCATGCAGACACAAAAACAGAAAGGCATCAACTCTTAACAAGGCTTTTATTATGTCGTTGTCACTTTCATAACCGCTTCACACATTTCTCAGCCTGATCTTTTCAGTGCTACAGTGCTGGTCAATTCAATGACTGTCGTTACCCTTGGAATGTCAATTAAATTTCTGACTAGTTTGGCAATTAATGGCATCCTTGAAACAAAACCCACCATGTCCTGAAGCTAAAGCTTCAGATTTAATTGAGAATGTTTGCCAATCTGCTGAGTATGAAATAACTCAAGTAGAAAATGGGATTTTTGGCTGCAGTATTATGACAGAATTAGCTTCCAGGGGATGTTATGACAAATTCTCTGAACTGCCATGTTCAAAGATTCAATTGTCAAAATAGAAAAATGAGAAATTGGTAGGGAACAGTTCATCAGTATAGTGAAAAATGCCAAAGATAGAGTACTGTGGTGTAGCCTACATATAAAGCAGTGGCTAGAACTTTTTTATAAGACTGTGATGATCAAAAGTTTAGAAGTAGGAAGGTGAGAATAAGGTTTCTTTATGGCACAGAGGGAGGCCATGATCACCATGATGTTAGTCATCGTTTCTAGTTTGAAAAGAGCTGCTGCACCGTGAGAGTTCAATTTATTTTGAAAATGAGAGATGTTTTCAGCTCCTATGTAAATCTAATATTTTCTATGGCCGAAGTCGGCACCATTGCATTCATGAATATTGAGGATTTGGGAAATGTAATATGTCACCATGAAGTAATCAAATGTCATTTCCATGCTAATGGTGAATTTCCATTTGTATCACATGTAGAAAATGCTCAGAGATGTTCATTTTTATTTTTTTTTTACAAGTTCTTTTTAAAGAGCAAAGCTGAAATTACAGTTTTGACAACTGGAACTTGGGTCAAGAAATGTTTCTGACATGTTTGAAAGGAATGCAAATGTTTTTTTTATTCTTCAAATTCATATCTTGCTCGACAGTCATTCAGACCTTTCTAGAGCATAATACACTGTAAATAATGTGTATTTATCTTCAGCTTCCAATTTGAATCGTCGTAGTGTAATGTATGTAATCTGAAGCCCAACAAACAAACAGGAAGATGAGATAAACAAAGCAGTTGTATGACAAAACAAAGCAGAGGAAAGTGCTTGGATCAACAGGCTAGGCTTAGTCCTTTGAGAAATTAAATCAACTTTGGTTTGTGGATTTTATCTTTTAGTCAGGAGGAGTGTAAATGTCATTCATAATATTTGCTCTTCCCAGTAAACATTGAGATGCACTGCAGTAATGAAGTTTAGAAAATACAGGTGCACCAAGTACAGGGTATTCCTCTTTCAATGGTCACAGCAGAACATCGGCATTCCAAACAACAGGGTGGGGTCTTCATCCGTCCAAAACAACCAACTAAAGAGAAATTGTTTAAAGGGTCTATTTGTAAGTTTTGCTATTGCTACATAGCTAACGTTAGCATTAACTGCTGTTTACTTACCAGTCTAGAGGAAATGTTGCGAGTTCAGCATCAAACTTGATTCCCTAACTCACCATGAGCTGTCTCAAGTGGTGGACAGTCACGCCAATGTTAACTCTGGTCTCTGTCACATCTTTTCTTCCATTCGAGTTAGCATGCTAACATCCAGCCCGTCAGTGGTTCACTGTAGCCTCTAATCTGCCCTGAAGACATAACTCTGCTCAGAGGGCGTATTAGCTCATATATTATAAAGACAGCGACGAAGGTCTTGTCAAGCGACAATAACCACCACTCGGTCCAGATAAGAGACCATGTTTGGTCCAGAGGAAATGTACAAATAGCCCCTTTAATGAGAGGACGTAAAACTGAAAAGTTGTCTAAACTGGACTTCTTGACCATAATGAAAGGCGCTAGAAATCATGACTCATTTCTGATTCTTTGAAGCAGTCAATGAGTGAACTTCACTCATTAATTTCCCTGTAAAATCACTTATTCATAGGAACAATCAAAGTTACATTTCAAGAAAAACAAAAAAAAAACATCCTTCAGTGTTATTCATTAAGAGTTTAACACTCATAAACTCAGTTAATCTGCGTCAGTGGAACTGCATGGGTGTGTTTGATCAGATGTGATTGACAGTGGTCTGGCAACACAAGCAAACAACCTCACATCTGTCGTCGCTTTTTGGTTCAAGTGTTGCTAGATATTTATTAGTGCTTGGATATATGTTACTTCAGCTCTCTGCAACACACCCCAGCTGACTTCAAACCAGTGAGAAGAGCACAGATGAAACAGCACATGCAGAAATCTCTGTGTGAAATCAACTACACTGTTGTCACTTTGACAGAAAATTGTTTTCATGTAGGAGCCCATCACACACAGGAAGAAGCTAAATGAGAAAATATGTCTTAAAGTACAAAGCCACCAAGACATTAATCTGATGTCTATAATGTTTTTAATTCATTCATTATTCCTGATTAAGTGTTTTATGGTAGAATATTATAAAACACAACATGCATCATGTTTGGTTGAAGACACTCTCCATGCTCTGCTTTTAAGAAAAGTTTGCAAAACTTTGCAAAGTCTGATTCAGAGTTTTGCAAGAGTTTGCGACATATTCACAGCCCCATAATTCAGCTTGTACACCACATGTTCTTAAATGCAGTTTCACAGTACAGCAAGTTATTATTCCAGTACAAAGCTACTGCATAACTACTGCAGTACTCATATAACATCATCATGTCATTCAGCATACGCTACAACTATGCAGGAATAGTCCAGCCCCATTAATAGCGTTAATGTTCTGTTATGAACATTGATGAAACATGCCACCAGCTATATGCCCCCATTCTTTTCTGAGAGGATTATTCACCAGAAAGAACCCATCAATCAAATAAAACACAAGGGATATTGTTCACACATGACAAACCTTTTCATCTCTAATATGTGAAGTTAGACATTTCAGACATCCACTTTTGCCCATATCCCTAAGTAACTGACTGACACTAGAGAACACACTGCACTCTACAACCACTTTGCATTTTTGTCTCTTTCTTCATCAAATTTCTTTCAGCCAGAGAACTCATTGTTCACAAAGTACTAACCTGAGTTTAAGGACTTTTATATGGAGCTGTCTTTTTTTGTGGTCAGCACAGAGAACATGATGGATATAAAACACACTGCAACAATGGCAGAACAAGAGATGACAGATGCTAACGGTATGAACAGCAGTACCTTAAGAGTGAACATTGGGCAACTAGACTGTGTTGATTTGTTGTGGTTTTAATGGCACAATCCAAGTGTGTCGTCAACATTTAGATGTGAATTTCTATAATTTATTAAAGTAGTGTGGTCTTAAACCATTTTTGTCTCAGGTCTTTTCTTCCAGTTCGGCATGTAAAAACAGACAGCCAAGGTTGCCCATCACCACAAGTGACTGAGCAACTCTGTCACATGTCACCTCCTCATCCCCATTATTCATGTTTTTTCCTACTGCCAACTATTCAGTAGAGGCAAAAATGCCACAAACACTTTTAAAGAATCACTGGTAGACTGTTTCAAAAGTGCTCATTAAAGCACAGTCGGGTCAAAATTTGGCAGAGGCTTCAACTTTTAAGTGATAGAAACCATGAAAGATACAAAATGTTTTGTATTTGGTGTGATTGCATGGAGCATCTCCGTAATGATGTGACATGAGTTGGTGGGTGATTGGTACAGTATGGCTCCTGGGCACTTTTTCAGTGAATGCTGTTTTTTTTCTTTTTTTTTTTTTTGGGCATCATTTATTGCCAAAAACAGTAGGGAAGAAGCGCTCAAGCCCAGATGGAGCATGTTTGAGTTTGACAAGTTTGTTAAGTGTTGGCTGCTAATCCAGGGGAAAAATAAAATACAGGACAAAAGCAAGAAAGTCACAACAGAATGCTGTTTGGCATAACCAAGAAATCTGCGGTCTAATTTACACCCTATCCAAAATCCCTTACAAGGACAGTTTAACACGACCACCATGCTTCTCTTTCACATTTTAAATAAAACATTTGGCAGCCTGTCTGTGATGGGAGACAGAATAAGAACATGCAAATGCAGCGGCGACTGCCAAATTACTTTTTGAGTTCTATTTTAACAGTTGTGTTGCGGCAGTTAATTACACAAACACGTCATAAATGGACTTAAATTGCCTCACGCACTGACAAAACACAAACACAAACACTTGGTGGGAAAAAAACTGCAGCCTGCTACAGGGAAGAGCTCTGTGAACTTCAAAACACTCGATTTGTGAACATATGAGACAAACCAGAGTTGTGTCGCTGATCACCTGCTGTTCAAGCTTCAATCAGCAACTGAAGCTACCCACTGAGATTTTTACACATTCAATCCTCAGTTTAGAAACTCGCTGTCAAGTGTCCTCACAGGATTAAAATAGATGAAATCTTCATCTTCAGTAAAATGAACACTGTTAAGAATTTCACCATAAAATTACAGTAAATTACTAGAGATGCCAGTAATTTACAGTTATTTTCCGGTGCATGTACTGTAATCTATTTTAACAGTATATTACTGTATATTGGACAACTGGCCTTTACTATAATTTTACAGTAATATATATATGCCAGCATGTTACTGTTTATTTACAAAGGGTAATACGATCTGTTATTTTTGCATTTGAATCCCCCATTTAAAAAAAAAAAAAAAAAGCTTAAGCAAGAGAATAAACATTTCATTCAATATTGCTGTAGTTTATTACATGTCCTCAGTACAAGAGTAACACAACTGTATCACATTCTAGCTTGGAAACAAGTCTTTAGTAGTAAATGTGAACTGTATAGCCCATTTTCCTCTGGTCAAAAAACCCGCTGAGACCCGCTAACATCGGGCTTTCGTCGGTATTGGGAAAGGGTTTAATGGGCCTTCCCAGCTGGGTCAAATGGCTCTGCAGTAGACACAGGTATTTATCGGCTGCGGCTCCAATCGGCATTGATGTAAACAAAAAACCTGGGTGAACCCACTAATTGTCTCATCTCTTCCTGCTGTTACATGTTTTAGGGCACGTGGACACAGGCCTGTCACCTGTCCAGCACGGTGCCGTTGCACCAGAAACTCGGCTGCCACACTGACCTCGGGGATAAAAGAGTGAGCTGCAGCTCCGAAAGTTTAAAAAACACGGTCGCCAATCGAAACATCTCATAGGGAGGCTCCGACACTTTAACAGGCTTTTACCGGTTTACAGGGCGGTTAGCAGCTCACTCTCCCTCAACTGTTTCTGCTCTAAGTGCACATAATGACATCACTCCTTGCAGTACCCCCTAATTTAAGTGGTAAAATGGTACATGACAGCAAATGCAAGGGCGTCACTCGACATTAAGCTCTACTGTGCTGCACTTTTGCATTCCTCGTCTATGTTCCACACTAACAATAATCTAGTACTACAGGAGGGAACATTACAAGAAAAAAACAGTCACTTTATAACTTTCACAATCGTATACCTGATATGATCTGAAACTAAACAAAGTATTCCCCTGATTTTACATATTTACATCTGGCTTTTCTATCAATCAAAAACATTTAGCATTTATGAATTTTCCATGTGCATGAATGCATGCCACTATAGGAAGCATGACAGTCGAAATATCTTTTCATACTTGTGTGGATTGTCTGGAATCTGGCAACATAAATATCATGATAGTGGGATAGCCTGCTGTATGTCTTAGCAATAATTTGTAAAAAAAAAAAAAATATCATCTACTGACATCTATATACTGACACCTAATGTAAGATGCATCAGATTATCAACCTAAAGTTGGAGACAAATTGTTGCTGTAATTTGCTGTTGCTGTAATTTCAAAACCGGATTACTTGAGAAAGGCAAAAGGCACAGATGAATACTTTATACCATTCGAAACTTCTTTGCTGTTAGCTAGCTAACGATGCTCGGACTACAGAGCTTTGTTTGCCAATTTTAGTGACCTAACCTAATGAAACAGAGCTAATGAAACACTATCTGACATGTCATTGGTTCAGTAATCATGCAGACAAAACAATGCTGGACAATGCCAATTTCACACGATAAGCTAATGTTACCTTCATGGTTGAAGTCCGTGCAGACTCTCTCCACCGAAGCTGTGCTCCCAAGTCAAACTCAGAAACAGCCAGATGCATCTTGTCACTCAAAAATTTGTTGTATGAGTCTCCAATGATCAGTATGACGATGATGGAGTGACTAGAGTTACAAAGGGAAGCAAGCGCATATTTCCTAAGTTTGGAAAATACTGTTTTATGCTGACAAATTACAGTTAAGTACTGTTATTGGTTAACCGACCGCAATAACTCTGAATTTACATGTGAGGGATGAATATTTAACAGTGTTTTACAATTATTATGAAATACAGTATTATACTGTTGTAAAGCCACCATAAATTGACAGCAGTTCTTTACAGTGAACCTACAACACAGTAATTATGCATTAATGCCACTATGTTTGATCAGGATATATATCTATGTGATTGCTCACCCGTAGTGAGCACTGTAAGCTGGAAGGGACTATACTATATACTACACTAACAAACCTCTGTATTGAAATCTGTTGTTTTCTTCAGTTGTTTATAGCTCTTCTTAGTCATTCAGATCACTTTATTTCAGAAAGAAAAGGATTTTGGGAAAAAGAGAGTCTATGATAGGAAATGAGAAGGCATAAGGTAGAGTCTAAAATAGTAGCACTTCAATTAATGATGGCTCTCAGATGTGTTTTGTAGAAGGGGAAATGATTGCTTTTGTGTTCTGTGTGCCAGAGTGACAGCAATTTCAGTATTTGTCACCAATTTCCTGGACAGCAAGAGGTTTAGAGGCATGTTTGCTAAAAATGCAGACATCACACTGGATAAAATGCATTTTCATCAAGACCAGGTGAGAATGCAAGGGGTAGTAAATGCACAGATGGCTTTGAAATGATGTCAACGCATTTAGGATATCATACTGTTTCATCAGTATACCGTATTTCACACCACAATGGGCAAAATAGACATTATTCATCTAAGCTTTTTTTTTTTTCACTTTTACATTTTGTTAAAAAACAAATTACAGTTTTTGCTAAAGAATAAACCAGTGTCCAGAACAGGTCGAAGATGTAATGTAAGCGACTTTGTTGCATTTATTTTTCTGCCCAGCTTAAAAAGAGAAACCCGTCATGCATGGCTACCCATTTGTCTTGGTCATAACTGCCCCATCAACAATCCTTGCATGTCAGCTTGAAATATGAATTCCCCTCCCTGTCCCTGAATGCTGTGTGTACTATATCGACATCTGTGGAGCTTGTGGCCGTCTGGCCGCAGGCTTTTGATGTAGATTTTCTGTAAGACTTCTTTGGGGATTGTTCATATGGTCTGGGGCCAGAACTGAAAATTGAATGATGGATACACCACTTCAAGCGACTCTCTTTGGCCTCATATAAAGCTACAGCCTCATTTTACCCTTTTGGTCTGTGAATTAGGTGTCATAAAAAGAAAAAAAAACATCAGCACCAGCACCTCACAGCCACACTGATCAAGAAATTTGTCTGCAATGCCCGAGGCTCTGGGGACCGTAAAGATGCATCCGTGTCAGTGCCTTGCGAATTACCAAGCTGCCAAAAGGGGGATGGGTGAGGCTGGAGAGGGCTAGAGGTAAAGGGGCCAAATTGTAACAGATTGCCAACCCTAAACCCCTGCCCTTAAGCTAAAAAATGGACTTTAGGGATGAGGGTGCCAGTCACAGCATAATTGATGCTGGGCTGGGTACAGGGTAAGTCCCATCTGCCACTGTCTGCTATTTGGGAGACAAAAAAAGAGAGTTTTCCCTTTTGTCCTGTCTCAACTGAGCCTTCAAACTGTGCTGGCACAATCCTCTCTTCTGTCCCCCTTGTCCTCATTATAAACACAAAGCTATAAGTCCAAGCCTGGTTTACCCTCGGAGAGTGGCAGCCTGGGGAAAGACATATACGGCCATGACATATCATATTTCCTATCATAAGGGAACAGAGTGGCAGAAAGCTCCCCAATCTGTGTCTTTAGTGGCCGATCTTTCTGGGTGATTTTCCTCCTATTTTTCAGGATAGTTCAGGAGTTCTATAAAACACGTGAGATGTTTTTTATGCCAATGGTTCTGAACAGCGGTTTTTATTAGATCTTTGTGGGTGGTCCATATCATTCACAGGTAGACTGTAATATTATGTCCACTTGAGAGTAGGCCACTCGCTCGACAGCTGCCATCGCTCAGCAAAGCATCAGTGAAAACCGTCTGTTTCCAGAGACAAGAACACGCCGACGTGTTTCTCACTCTCCCTTAACACACACACACACACACACACACACACACACACACACACACATCCACATACACATGCACAGACATAAACATATACACACATCCAAGCACACAGACATGTAGCATATGTGCTCGCTGCATTTTCAGCAACATTGGTATGATTAATGCGCCTCAGAACTGGGGAACTTGTTCAATGTGACACAAGCTTTTGTCTCTGTGTGTCATCCTCTTCCTCTTCCTGACAGCCACCCGAGTTCCCCTCTCTTTCTCTCTCTCTCTTTCGCTCTCTTACCTACCAGCTACCGCTCACTGGTTGGCTGGGGCAGGAGGATGCGATATGAGCTGACAGCACAGTAATAATCCATGCAAATTAACAGGGTGGGTAGTAAATGCAAATGCTAAAAGCACAATAGAAAAGTGATTAAAAAGCATTTCAGTGTCTTTTATCTCGCGGTGCTGTTTGTGCTGGGAAATACAGGCTTTCAAAAGGAGCAGACTTATGTACGGGAGACTTTTTCCATTGCTCATTTCAACATGTCCTTTTTTTCCCCTCTTGAGGGGACTTAACTTTGATTGTTTTGTTCAAACAATTCTTCTATCCACACCACTGCCACAATCATAGCCCATCCAACTGTGTGGCTTCTCAAAATAAGTGATATAAGCTCTTTGGCAGTGTTTTATGTTTCCCTCAGCTTAACTCACGCTGGAATGCATGTATGCCTCACACTCAGAGGAAGTAACTACAGCACATACACAATCTGCTTCACATGCATATGTACGTGAATGTGTGTCTTTATACAAACATGACTTTACATATAATTACCCTGTGTGAGGAACAATCTTACAGCCTTTGAGCAGAAACGAAGTAGCAGTGGGGCATATGCTCAGTGCAGTGCCAGGAGCTGGCAGTGCAGAATTTTTTTTTTTTTTTTTGGGATGCCAGAATCATATCCTCAAGCCTACCAGCAAAGTTGGGATCATAGCACTGGCAGAGGAAGAACCCATTAACTTCCATCCCAGACTCCACTGGGATGGATATTAGGTGAAAGAGTCTATTAACATTTTGAATTTGGTGATGCGTGACAAGTGTTTCTGTTTGCACTCTTCATGCTTAACCTCTACTAACTATGCCTTTGTGTTTGGGACCAATCACACATAGCAGCAGCTAAGCTATGCATAGCCTCACTCTGAAGTTTCCGATGTCACTCTGAGAGAGGTTTTTTTTTTACCTTGAACAGTTAATTGAATGGAACAGTAAATGCAAATGCATCGGTTTTGTTAGCATTAGTGGAGAGCCGGATAGACAACTGAATGAGTTATGGATACACAAAACGAAAAGGGCAATACAGTTACATGTTAATGAAGGGCGCAGGGTGGAGTTGGGGGGTGGTGCAGTGAGGATGTTCTTCAGCAGGAGTAAACAGGCTGAAGAGAATGTATCTTCTATCTGTGGCCTCTTCTCTGCATAAGTGTCTCTAAGCAGGTAAGCGTATCCTTGGCCAGTAGCTTTTATGGTGTATATATATATATATATACACAAATAAAATAGAGAATCAAACTATTAAATTACACAAATCCTTCATCCCAAAAATAGATTAACACAATTAAGAGACTCTGATCATTACACACTTCAAGACACACACCTTTCAAATTGCACAGTTGTCATCTAACGCCTGACCTTTCTTACTTTTCTTCACACAAAGTGATCAATGACATCATCATATGAAATCTGCCCAGCAAGTGCATGGTTAATACTGCTACTGTATAGAGATACAAGTGTGTTGTATGATAGATTCCCCTGCTCTGGTGGGGAGACCTGTGGTCAAACCACCCCCCACCCTCCTCTCCCACCACCTCTGAGCATGAGATTTGAGACCTTCCCAGTGAGCAGAAGCTTGCTCCAACCCACGTGACATCATTGACGTGACGTGTAAATGAGCGATAGAAAACTACAATCATGCAAACGTAGCATTTTTTGCTTTTGTTTGTTTGTTTTGTTTTGTTTTGTTTTTTTTGCGAGGGCCTGTGCCACCCCCCTAAAAAGATGCCCATGTTGTCTAATGTCTAAAACTGCCATTGTCCTTGGCAGCTGTAGGGGTAGAGTCCTACATCACCTATACACATCCAGCCTCTGCTCTCCCTCCACCTGTGTTCTCTCTCTGTTACAGATGTGCACTTCAGACGGGCTGTGATTTTTTCTCCGTGGTGCTAAGAGGGAGGAAATATTTTTTACATGTTCTTTGGAGTCCACTTGTGCCTCCCTCTGTCTGCGCTATAATTTCCAGTTTCAACTCCAAACAGCCTCTTCAAAATTCAGACATGAAATTGTTTTGCATGTTGATGACACAGTGTCACCTCAAGGCCTTCTGGCAACACAATTTGAAAAACACAACCAGGCATCCAGAATGCATGGGGATGTACAAGGGTATGGCTGCATTCACTGTACCTGCTTCAAAGAAATCAAATCCAGTGGTACATTTTTCAATCTGGAAAAAATCGAAATAAATGATCGTCCTTATAAATGTTGATGGAAATTAGTGTTTGAAAGCTTTATTAGAAGCAAATGTCTGCAGCGGAGCATTCAGAACTAATGTTCTTTTATGACTAAATGGCAGGCATCCACGCAGGACAGTTGGTGACTCAAGCACAAGTCGTGCATAAAAGCTAATATGCAGTAAACAAAGAAGAAAAAAAAGCAGCAATAGCAGACAGTCGTGAGATGTCTTAAATGGAAAACTTTGGCTAAATGACTGCACTAATGTTCTTTGTGTGATTGCTATTTAAATTGACTTCTGGTTTAATTTTAGGACAAAGATAAGCTGCTGCTTAGGTATGCCGGCTTTCACCTGACACTAAATCTACAATGTCATTTATAAGATTACTGCAGTAAAATGAAACTATATTTTGGCGTTCACCCCCTTTCTGTATCCACTTATCCTGTTGAGATGTACAGATGACTGGAGCTGACACCCCCAGCATGCGTAGGCTGAGAGGCAGGGTACACTTTGCACAGGTCTCCAGTCTGTCAGGGGGCTAACACAATTTAGAGTTTCAAAATAATGCGTATAAGAACAAAGTGGAAAATATAAGTTCACTTCTTGACAAGAAAGTGATCCACCTAATCCACCAGTGGTCGTGTTAACATCACACACAAGTGATTTATCTTGGTGAAAACGTTCGAAATTCATACTGATTACTCTGGGACCCTGGGCTCACAATAAAAATAAAAAAAGGAGAGCTTCATCAAATACTTACCACTGAATTACTGTCAGTGAGAGTAAGCTGAGGATGACCTTGGTGCCTTCTCTTTGTCAACCTCCCCACACACACACACACACACACCATCTCCCTCCACTATAGACAAACCCCCAGAGATGTGGACTCAAGGCCAGGTTGCTTAGTACAAGGGGATGTTGGGAGTGTTTCTTGTGAGTCCAGCTGTCTCCAGAGCTCTAAATCCCTTAATTATGAGGCCCGGGAAATCAGTCTCTCGGGAGCAGTAAACATACTCCTGTTCTGCACATTCACCAATCCCATTTGCAGTTTTTTTTTTCTTTAGAAAGATAGCAAGGTAATGGCGCTTGAGGATGTAAAAGAAGAAGGAGGTTGTAAATGAGAGATGGAGGGAGAGATCATTATTGATGTAACTGGTACAGTAGTGCTACCAGGGACAAGTAAATGCTGCCTTTAATGCAGCGGTGTGCAAGTGCGCTCTGAACAGTGGAAAAAGAAAGAAGGGCTCATGGGACCAGAGAGCTCACATCTTTACATATTTGCAGTGTGCTGCTTTTAATAATGTTATGGAATACAGCCAGCAGTTCATACAGGACGTGTTTGGCAAAGGTATCTCAGGTGAAAAGCAGAGAAGTTTCAGGAAGTTATAGCTTCATAAATCTTTATTCCAATAACCTCTGAAAGACAACATGAGCCCTTGAGGTTTGAGAAAGTACTCAGCGTAAAGAGGAAGGTGCAACCCTTAAAGTCCATCATGGGATTTATAAAAACTTTGTTTCCCTCTGTAAAGACCCAAAGTAAAAATAAACACTGTCCAAAAGATTTCAATCAATTCTGAACAGGGAAAAAAAAAGTTTGTGTTAATCTGAATGCCAGGGACACAGAGCAGAAAGACATTTGCCTTTGCGCGGTGTAGCTGTGCAGTTTTCATTATGCAAAGGAAAGGGAGAGATGCTGCAGAGAGGATTTAGAATTTTTATATCTGTACTTGAATCTTTTTCCTCTTTAAAGAAACCACCAGAAGAATGTGAAATATATTGACGTTTCTCTTTTTTCTAAAAGTTTCTTTGCCTTTGATATATGTATATATATATATATATATATATATATATACATTTTTTTATTTTTTTTTTTCAAATATTGTTTAGCAAACTTGACTGCTAACTTTTTCTGTCCCTGCTTTGTATGAGCACTGTACAGCATCCACATACAAGACAGTAACCTTGCCAAGTGAGAAATTTAATTATTTATGTGCTGTATTCAGATGATTGGTATGCAAGCCTCAGAAAGTGTTTGCACCGAGAGGCAGGCGCCCCCATTTAACGCACCCAGCAGGCAGCTTATAACAACCAACTGCAGCACCAAAAAAAAAACCTTTACCAAGTGGGCGAAGAGAGAGCTGCAATTAAATGAGGTATGAAAGGCTTAGACTCCATCTCCATCATCACAGACGACCATCTTAATCCTACACAGGGCCGTTGTGTTTGCAGAATGTGTTGCTGTGTGCACTGTAGGTCTTGGTGTTAGTCATGTCAAATACTTCGCCAAGGCTTACTCCTGTCTTTTGCTTTGACTCCCATTAGGTGCCCTCCCCCCACCCCTCCGCCCACATGGTAGAAAACAATAGAGCATCAGGATCGATATGCAGCTCCCCAGAACTAACTTGACTGTGTGGAATTCTTTATCGCTGCATTTACAGGGTTATGTTAGTGATTTTGTTCTAACTAAACAAAGCATCTTGTTACTACCGCTTTGAAGAAGTGTTTGTCTGGGGATTATCAATACTTATCAGTCAAGTGGAAATTTTGTAATTTGACAGAGATTATTTTTAATCTAATGAGATTGGATTTTGTGAGCTGAGCTTTGTCTAAATTAAATGTGTGTGCGGGTCAGTGTGTGTCAAAACTGCACATTGCTGCAAAATGTCTCATTCGCTTTGCATTCGCAGCCACTAATGAATCATCATTTTTAACGACACTGAATAGCAGTGCTTGGAGCACTTTGAAAAACTGACACTGGAGTTAGGACTTTATGCACTGGACTCCTGCAAGCTTTTACAAAGCAGTGTATAATGTTGTTTTATGGAATAGAGCAATCAATATCATCTATAAAGTTAGACTGTTTTTTTATTGTCTCTGCATATTAGGGCAACTTCACCGTACTAGAGGCGTTTCGCCACTTGACAGAGCTTCCGTGTTGAGCACTCGAGCCTGGCTGGTCAGGAACAGACACCTCTGACAGCTTATCATATGCCAGGTTGAGACAGGCTTGTCAGTAAGATAATGGAATGTTCTAAGGTTAATTTACAACCATATGACTCCCATCAATAAGCAATTAAGAGGTGTGGAAACACAGGGGCGCCCAGGCCAGCAGCGAAAACCCCCGCCAGCCCCCCACCTGCTTTTTAATCAATTAATTGCTGTGACACGTCTGTTCGAAACCACTTGATAGATTTACACATAAAAGTGACACGTAGACCTTTTCTTATTGCCTTATCTCTCTTAAAGTGTGGCTTGTGGATTAAGAGGTTGTACCTGTGTTTTCTCACCTAACCCATAGCAACTGTAACCGTGGGAGCACCCACGTGCAGGAGCGTGCAGGAGCGGGCAGGAGCGTGCAGGAGCGGGCCAAATTTACACTGATGTGATCACTGATAATAATAATAACAATTATAATGATAATGATAATAATAATTATTTCATTCATAGAGCACTTCTCAAAAGCTGTGTTACAAGGTGCCCGACGAAGACAGCAAAAATAAAATTCATTAAATCAATGGATTTCAAAAAGAAGAAAAACAGATAAAAAATTAAAACACACCAATAAGATCTGTTTTAAGAAGAGTCTTAAAAGAGGTTATGGTCTCAGATGACCTGATATCTTCCAGGCTGGTGCTATGTTGGATCAGCTGTAGAGACTAAGCTGCTGTGGTTGTTTTGCTGTCAGGCCCCTCCCTCTAACTGTAACCACCGATCACAGACCGCCCCTCTGATTGCTCCAATCCACCACTTCCCACACTCCACCTGATCCAGCCCAGCCGGCTGTGCACAGCGTAGCGCTATCCTTGCGTTTCATGTTGTGTATTGCTAAACATTTCATTTCCAATCCCTCTGTGTGTGTACGTGTGTCTGGTGTCGCTGTTCATCTCCTGTGGTGCTGAAATGTGTGCATTTGACTTTTCTAAATCTGTATAGCAGCAAGTCATGTAGGCGGTGGTTTTTGCAGAAAGTTTAAGATGGGCCTGTGGGTGGAACATTCAACTGTTTAAAGCACCTACTGGCAGAAATATAAGTTGGCACCTATGACCTCACGCAGTCAGTGAAAACATTGTGCGGCCAAATCTGGAAGAGGGAGACAATGTCATACAACTATTCAGCGCCTGCTCGTGATGGTGCATGAAAAGCCTGACAGAGAGACGGCGTGTAGATATACAGAATACATCTGCATCTTCAAACCTCCTCAGCCAGCGCTGTGAAAAAGCGCCTCGTCGAAATTCAACTGGTCCTCGTGCAGCTGGCCATCATCTGCTGCAGTGTCATCAGTTAAAGCTCGCTTGTTGAAATTTTCCCCGAATCAGGTCGATGGAGTGTTCACGTTCATATTTAAGCCTCCATACACGGACAAGAGCCACTGCATGTTAAACAGCTGAGTTTCCGGGGGATGTTGGGAGATTTCCATTCATCACCTCCTCCTCCTCCTCCTCCTCCTCCTCCCAGTGCTGTTCCATAATGCTGTGAAGTCTCGCTCACATGTTTTCCCTTTACACTACCATGACATACTTGGTGGGATCCCCAGAGAGATTCAGACAGAGGGTTAGTGATAAGATATGTATGAGATTTTCTACCTTATCAGCCTCATCCGACTCACATGAGCCCTGGGGAGTTTGAACATACTGTCCCAACCATTCAGTTACCATTTTAAGTGGAGATTCTCTCAGCAGGTTCTTGCTTTTGTTCTTTTTGAAAATAGATGAGGTGGATAAGATAAATCAGGTCTGAGGATTTTTTTTTTGTCGGTTTTTGTTTTAAACATCTGTGCACAACAGGATTACTCTTCCTCTTCCCTTACTTTCTTGTTCTTTGCTCCGCTGTCACTACTGCCAATTCTCCATCTATATGTGCAACCCGAAGATGACACGCCATCACAAAATAGCGAGCGAGGGAAAGCGGCTGTTTTCTGGCAGCTTAATAGTATCTGCGGTTGCATTTTGTGTCTATCAAATGTGTGTGGGGATGTTGTTTTTTAACCGAGCTTCTGTCCTGTCCTCCACAGCTCCTCCAAACAACATATCAGTGGTGGCAGAGAATACTCCAGCCCCATTCAGTCGATACCAAGCCCAGAATTTCACTCTCGTCTGCACCGCAAAGGGAGGGAAACCGGCCCCATCGGTGAGTTGCTGTTGAAGACGTGTGCACCATGCTGCTTGTCCACGCGGGATCTGCCTTTTACAGCAGACAGATCCCTGTTGTTTACAGAGAGAAAGACACAGCACTGCATGTTGCCAAGGTGTTTTTTTCTTTTTGGATGTCAGCACACAGGCCACGAGGAGTTTTAAGTGTTTTTGATATTCCAGTTAAAAAAAAACACTCAGACGACAGCAAAGTCCTAGATCATTCAGTGCAGATGGATACAAGATACCATGCAGAAAGTGTATTCCTGCAGTCATTTAAAGGAGCTGTCACCAGTACGGCTGTTACCTTCATTACATATTGACCTGTGATTGATTACCAGCACTAATTTAGTCATGCAATGTAGTCATTAAAAAGGTAGATCAGATTTGGGAAACAGACACATTAGTGTTATTGATGGTCACATTCAGGGTGATTCATCTAATCATTGTGACATGACGGTAATGATTACACACAGAAATGTGACTGTACACCCTCGTGCATGCACGTGCAGGAACACACCAGCGTGCACATGCAATCAAGCCCACATACATGCACTTTTCTTTTCCTTTTTTTTTCTCAACTTTTTTGAAATAAAGGCAAATATCTGAAGCATAGCTCCTGTGTTTGGTGGCATATGAGCTTATGGACACAGTTTGAGAGCAGTCGCTTGCTGTTTGTTCCCAACGGGTCATTAATCATTGTCCATGGTTGTATGGTAATAGACTCCAGACCCTGAGCACACCAATCTCCTGCAATTATGAGCCCAGTGAGAGGTGAATACAAGGTGAATACGATTTCCGTCTCTCAGGTACTTCCTGGTTGATGGTGCAAGGAGTGCGGTTCTCCCCTGTTGTGATTTCACAGGGAGCCTTAAGCCATTAAAGCTCAGCACTGCTGGATCCTTTTTCCAAGGCTTAATGGAGGAGGAGAGATCTGAAAGACTTCAGCTGGTCAGCCAGCCCCCGACTGTCTCTGTGTCACTGGCCAAGTCACATTTCTGATAATTAGCTTTGTCAACGACTCAGCAAGGAAATTATCCAAATTACTGCCTCGATATAATAAGAAAAATTGTAGCTGCAGGTTCAGGAAAACTGCTTTATATAAGATATACTGAAAGGTTTAGAATGCATGGAAACATTTCTCTGCAAAGGCAGTTAAAGGTCATTAAATCTAGCCGGTCTCAAGAATGGTATTTTTAATGCAATCTAAAGAAGAAATCCATTTCATATATTCAAACACAATTATGTCCTTCTATAGAAAAAAAAATCATTGTTAAATAGAAACTATTGCTAACAAAAATCCAAGAACTTGCACAAACAATCAAGTATCATTCAAGCAGGAAGAAGCAAAGCAAAGTAAGGCAGATTTAGTAATGTCTTAGTAAAAAATCCACCAGGCAGCTGCTGCTAGTGTCTTCACTCACACCGAGTGGAGCATATCACTCCGGTCCTTAAATCATTCCACTGGCCTCCTGTGTGTCAAAGGATAGATTTTAAAATCGTACTACTTGTCTGTAAAGCACTAAATGGACTTGGGCCCGAATACATCTCAGGTGATCTGGGACAGGTTTACTCAGTGTTCCCAGAATCAGAACCAAACCAGGTGAAGCAGCTTGTAGTTTCCATGCTGTGGAACAAGCTCCCTGAACACCTGAGATCTGCTGAAACTGTCAGCTCATTTAAATCAGGGCTTAAAACATTACTATTTGATGAATCACATCATTCGCTGTTTTAATGCCTTTTATTTAAAATGACATATTCAAATATTTTTATTTTATTGTTTATAAAATTTTGATGTATTTAAATGCCTCTGTAAAGCACTTTGAATTGCCTTGTGTCTGAATGGTGTTATAAAAAATTAACTTGCTTCGCCTTGGTTTAGGTGACGGAAATGGTGCAATGAGGAAATGGCAAGTTGAGAAGGCATTGCAAGTGTACCACATTTACATAAGCTTTTCAGTGCAGGAAAGGTGACGCGCCATATCTTAAGACAAAGCAATATCACCAAGAACATGAAAGCAGAGAGCTGGGTTGTTGCCGTTTTTTTTGAAGCATGAAATGTTAAGATGTGACGTGCAGCTGCAGGATCGGTGAAAGTGGCAGTAATGGAGAAAAAGCATGGAATTAATTAAAAATAATGAGCTATGTGGGTTGTCCTGGTATCAGACAGGGTAGTGTAGACACTGAGAACTTTCATCACAGTGAATTTTTTTCAGCCTCAAGACAAAGCCATTTTGAAACAAAACACTTTTACTGGAGTTTCTGGACAGTAATCTTGGGGGAAACGCTGAAGCCAATATCTTCCTAAATATAACAAGACATGTCTCCGACATCTTCAGATTGGCTTATTTTGTTACTAAAGTGGTTTTTGGAAACAATTGCATTTTTCCAGAGAAACAGAGACAACACTGTTACGCTTTAAAAGTCCTGCACACCCACACAGGTGTTCTTAGTTATTCTGTTTGAATTTGGGTGGAGCTACACTGTGCTGAAAGTTAGCCAAAGTCAACAAACTTTATTTCTATATATATATTTTCATTTTTTTTAAGAGCTTGTTTTACCCTGACAGAAACAGAACTAACAGGAGATGTTAGTCAAGCACAGTTTGCACACACCCACGCAGTCCTGAGAAGAGGTTTAATCAGCCCATATAAGTGAAAACACCTGTGTGTGAAGAGTCTGTAATGTTCCCAGTGCTCTCACAGCATGGAAATGATTTGCTAAAATTATATTCATGATTCATTGTGTGAGCTGGTAAACAATTGGAGGAAATGTACTTTTGCATCTTCCACCCTTGTGCTTGGATGAAGACTAATTCCAGCCTCATGTGACATCCTATAAGCAAACAGACGCAGTGTTTACACTGAGAAGATGCGAGATCTGAAGTCAGAGGAAGAAAGCACTTCCAACTTGGAAAGTTAACGTTGCATCTGCAGGGAGTTGATCATGGCCTGTCGTATTTGCCTTGCACTGTTGGACTAAATCAAAACCCAGTAAACAAACTCTGACAGGTTTCATGGGTAGATTTTAGAAGTGTTGTCTCACCAGGCTCCCCGGTCCTGCAAACTCTCAACTCTTTAATCTGCTTTGAGATCTTATAGCGTGGTCCATAGTCAGTAGCAGGAAATATTCATTTGTAAATGACATGGGAAAAAAGCTCAGTCCTCAGAGAAATAGAACTTGCTTTCATATTTGTGTTTGGCATATTCTCTGTGTGTGGTTGTCTAAGTTGCTTCTCTTATATCACAGCAGGTTTTCTCTGTATTTAGTAGTTAAAATGTTGTCAAATGATTTGTCAAACCTTGGCTGTTATAAAATAATAAAGAAAAAACTTGTAGCTACTGTCAAAGTTAATAACAGGTGGCAAAATAAATGACGCACTGTTGTGACGTCATTCTTAATTATCATGTCGTCTACAGTTTACTTGATCCCCAGTCAGTTTTAAGAATGAGAACAGATATTACATTTAAACTGTGACCATTTGTTCCATTTATGCTGTTGTCCATGGTCACGCTGCATAACAAAACCTCATTATTGGGTTTGTAAGTATTTGCTTGAATGTTGCTGCTTTGGCCCAGTTATGTGACTGCAACTTCAAACGGCTCCTTTTCCCTTTTGATGAAACTCATTTAGTTTTCGCCGTTGCTGCAGCCTGGGGGCTGGTTGCAAAATGAGCTGTTGTCAGCTCTATTTTCAATGTCATATCATTGCAAGCCTGCTCTCAATAGTGGCTCACAGCTTACAAAGAAATTGGGCTGATTTGTTGAGCCAATGTTCAACAGCTGCTAAATATGACCATTGTGTGGCATTTAGGGATAGATTGGAAACATGGGGAAAGAGAAAAGGGCAGTGACATGCAACAGGTGGTCCAGCCAGTCGGGAATCAAACCAACGACTCGCCACTGGGGGCATGTCCTGCAATGACTGCAATCATTTTTGACCAACTGGGTGCACTGGAAACTATGTTGATGTTGTGAATGCATCAATAACGTATCATAACCTTTTAAGTTGATACTTGTTAGCAAACAGTTGCTTAATTACACAACCAGCAGTTATGGAGCAACACCGTCATTCATTTGAGGTCATGTCTCTGGCCACCTGGCGAATGTAAGTCACTACAAACTACCACTTATCAAACAGTCATTTGATACATTGTTATTATGAAAACAAAATCTTTTATAGACTCTTTAAGGATTCTGTCGTGTTAATGTCATTTCACTCACATTTTATTTATTATCATTTTATTTATCACAGTTCTAATTCCAGAGCTCATGCTTAGAACACGGCTGGTGTCTATAGAAAGAGGGAGGGAAATAGGTGGGAACAACAAGAGCTGCTGATTATGCTGCAGATGAGCCAGAATCCCTGCAAGTAATTCAAACAAAACAGCCGCTGAGGCTACACAATGTTTGTGCTTTGAATGTTATACTCATCATCCGATTTTCACATAAGTTGTGTTGTATTTTAATATTTAAAAATAAGTGATGTTAATTTAACAGATAAGAAAAAAACACAAACTAAGAAAATAATAATAATAATGAGCCAACATCAAAAAAGAAGAGTGGGAAGAAAAGTGAGAGAGAGAAAAATCAGCATCAGCATGTAAGACTCCCAGCTATTTACTCTCATTTACCCGTCTCTACCTGAGCTTTATGGACAGAACAAATGAGTGTTACCTCTTACGCTACACTTAAAGCACATAAACATGCCCCACAGTCCTATTTTGGCTCTGCTGTGATGAAACCGGTGTCATAGCTCACTACAGCCCTACCTTTATCTCGCTGTATAAAGGAGCAATGAATTCTTTTTCACAACATTAAATGCAACATTTCTCTCATCCTAAACAGTGACATAAGCTGTGTGTTTGTTGCTATGCAACATCCTTTTGCATCCTCCCAGTATCCAAAGTAATGTGTGACCCTCCAGTCTAGCTAAGTGTACACATCTGAAAACACTGAAGTTCATACAACGCTGCATGTCAACTTACACTTTTACTATAAGCAGCTTTAGAAGTCTTCTGCTGTTCTTTCTTCAGACTCATTATGTTTTTTTATTGGCTTTTCAAATGTCACAACAGGATTGAATAAAAAATTAACATGCAGGATGCACAGCCAGTGATGTTAAATGGTTCAGGTTCTTTTTCCTTTCTTAACAAAGGAAGACGTTACGCAGGTGACAGTGTTTGAAATTTGTTTTAGCATTTAATTAAAGCAGTAGCCTGGTTCCAGACCTCTGACTCAGCACACACTTCTTTTATTAGAGGTTCAAATAGATCTGCTGTTGTTCTCACTGGCACCTGTGTCTGCCTGCATACAAAGCTAGCTACATAGCTACATAGCTACCTAGCAACAAATAACAACAAATGATATTTTTTTAAATGTGGAAACCACAGTCCATTGTGACTAATGATGCTGATGGGGCTGATGCATCACACAATATGCTTGGGCCAAAATAAAAATATTACCATTAACATTTTAAGATGGCATAATCACATAGGGCTTCTTGTGTAACGTTAAGCAACAACAAAGCATGTTGTTGCTATGGTTACATGCTGTCTAATGTAGACTAGACTACCATGTGCTCTGATTTGATATATGAGTGTGAAAAAAACTGGCCCTGCATTCTTTAAACATGCCTCAAATTCCTCAGATTATCTACCCTCTACATATGTCCCATGAATGATACTTTGGAGATATAATGACCCAGCAGAGTAGTGTGGCAATACATGTTGTATCCCGTTCTAGAATCGAAAAAAATAAATTCTGTGTGTTGAAGTTTATAATTTTTTCAAAAAAATGTTATTTCTCACCACTTTTTGGAGAAACCCAAAATGCCAAATTCCCCCAGTGCAGCTCTGATAGAGCCGGATATAATGGACTGCATGTGTTAAAAGTGTCTGGTATTATGTTTCGAGATCTGTCAGTATCTGATGCCACTGAAGCAAGCTGGTGACGTATCAATAATAGCTCCCCAGTGCCACTCATTAGAACGTCCTCAGAGTACAAGCAAGCACTGATTGAAAAGAGGAAAGATAATGACAGTTAATAATAAGAAGGAAAGCTGATTAAGTCATGGCCAGGATCCTTCTCTCTGCCTCCCTCCTCTTTCTCCCCCCTTTTCTCTTGCTTCTTCTCTTTCACTGAATCACTCTGTCACCATGAAAATTACCGCCTTGTCCTTTTGACACTGCCATGATTAATTGCAGCAGCACAAAGGTGTATATGGACCAATGCATAATTGTTACATTTTCAAAGGTTTTGGATTTAAGATGTTGGTGAGGTGGGGGAGGCTTGGCAGTGTGTGGATGTGCAGGTGCTTTCATTCCTGCCTATTCACAGGGAAAATGCAAAACCCTTCTCATGCCACCCCAGCTTAATTTCACCACTGCCACGGCATTGTGTATGGGCTCCTGCTTAGAATTACATCTCTCTCTTTTTTCTGTTGTAATTCATTTCAGAATGAAGTAAGTGGTTTGTGTCTGGGTTCATTGTCTGCACATATTGGCCTATGAAGTATTTGGGGATTTATAACAGAGGCGTGATTGATAATCACTTTATTCCGTGCAGTGACACAGTCTGTAAGAGAACAATTCAACAGCAATGCCAAAAACACTCAGAAATCCCCTTTTACATGAGAGCAAGCAGGACTTTCCAAGTCCGACAGCAGCACATCATAATACCCAACAAGCCAATTAGTTGCTAAAAGACAAAATAGACATTCTGCACCTTCATCTGCACGCTTGCTAAACTACAAATGGGCTTTTTATAATTTCCTGAGAGGATATGTTTTGATATTTCAAGATTCGAACGTAGAATTCCAAACTATCTCAAAGGACAAGAAGGGGTGCAATGTGAGTCAATGTACTGTTCAATAAACATGTTTACTTTATTGTACGACAATGAAAAAAAAATGAACACACAGTGGATGCTTGATAATCGAGTGAAAGACAACTCATCTAAAGCGCTACCCAACAATAGTGTCCGTGTCATTTTGTGAAATGCAACCATTTATTAGAGACATGTATCATAGTGAGCGGCATCCTCAGTCTTATTTTGGCAGCTTTATAATCACTTGTGGAAAAAAATAATAATATTCAGTGTTTGCTCCCCTGTTTGGACGGAATGAAAGAAGTGATCTTTCTTGTTATCGCTGCCTGTCAAACAAGGAAATGTGGGAAGTGAGACTTTAGCAAATTAGTAGGTAGCTTAAAGGAACAGAGGCCGAGTTTAAAGCGATGGCAGATGTCTCCTTAGTTGTGCTTAGATTTTAAGATGAATTGTAGATTTGTTCACATTAATATTTACAAAAATGCAGGATTATTTTGGTGTCTCGTCTAGCACACAGCTTCTCTCTTCCTTCTTATTTGGCTGTCCAGGAGGTTCAGAAACACACAAAAAAAATAATAATAATTTCAAAGCACTTTTCAACAGTTTTGAAAGATGTCAGATCATGGCCTTGCAGAACAGTATTCCACTTAGTCCGAAGACACAATTTATTAGGCAGCTATTAAATAGTTTAATATTTTGGATATATTCAACAGTAAATTGAAAGTTCTCATTTTTCAGATTTATCTAATTTATAACAGTAGTGACCATCATCATCACATCATTTACCTGTATTTTTTAAGTAGCTGCTGTCACAACACATGACTCAACACAACCCAATAGTCTAATATCTATATATGCCTGTATATACCTGTGGGTGCAGTATTTCCATAGCCATTAACTATATGGAATCTGTTCCTGGTAATGAAAGGGGAAATGAAAAAGGAACAGAACTGCAGGATATAACACAGAAATAACACTTCTCTCTCTCTCTCTCTCGCCCCGCAGCAACTTATCTGTCGTCCCATTCATTCATGTCTTTGATGAAACATTCATTGACTCCTCTTCTTATACATCAAGCAGACAGGTGGCAAAGAAAGATATTTAGTCACGGTGGGATCACTATGAACGGGAAAACTGATGCTTGATACACATCAATAAGAGTGTTGTTTGTGACTCCTCTGGAGCACACAGGACCTCATGCATTATGTTAAGTCATGTGGATGTTTAATCAGCATTTTCCTTTATGCCTATGAATTAACTTGTCTGTTAATGTTTATAGAAACAAATCAGTTATCTAGGCTCACAGAATTAATTCCCTATTATACCGACCCACAGCCAACACAGGTGCTTTTGTGTACCCGCACCATTTTGTCCAACAAAAGCCACAGAACAGGTGCACGGATCGTTCTAATCCACGCTGCTCTCCCTCCACCTGCTGTGATAATTAATGAGGTGTTTTAATACACAGTGAAAAAGCTCCTTCTCTTTGCAAGTTGCAGAGTGGCTGCAGGAATTAGCAACGGGGTCACTGTGGATCTGAGGCTGATGTTTGTACTTCTCGTCACACTATTGGATTTTAAAGTCTGGGCCTACTTGAGCACATGCAGATAAAGGGTGATGGGTATTGAACGCTCTCACACAGTGAAATTCAACAGAGTGAGACGTGTTAATCAGTTGAACTTCTTTTGAAAAACTGGCCTTAACATGTTAAGCTGGACTATAATGGCACTGATTCGTAAGTTTAGAAGACCATTCATTCCAAAGCATGAGAAGTAGCTGGATGCTGTAGGTGTTGAAATAAATTAAAAAATATGAAGAGCTGCTTTTATAGGTTTCCAGCACAGCACAGAGTGTGTAAGAATATTTAACACAACCTGGACTGTCCCTGATCTGTCGCTAATTTGAAATGAACATACAGTATGGCTTGACTGGAGTGTAACTACTTATCTTTGCACCTTTGTATTTAGTGAACTTTGGCTACACTTAGCCTTTGGAAAAGCGTTTATTATAGATTTTATAACAATATCTTTTGTGTGTGTGTGTGTGTGTGTGTGTGTGTGTGTGTGTGTGTGTGTGTGTGTGTGTGTGTGTGTGTGTGTGTGTGTGGTGCACTAATTAAAAACTAAGCCTATACAGTATTTGTAGGTGTAGTCATTAGTCATCTTTTAACAAGATTGTGAGGGTTCAGAATTTCTCCAACAAGGGCCATTTATTATCAGACTTGACAATAACTGAATGTTATAAAAAGAGAAGAAAAAAAACATGTATTTCAAGTGCTCAGGTTTCATATTCCTCTAATGAACCCTCTAATTAAATTTAGTGAAAATCTATTGAAATAAATATTGGCTGCTGTGCATGACCCTCTACATTCAAATCTCAAAAATGAACAAACAGATGTAGACGGTTTTGAAGAGAAGCTTGGTTTGACAGTGAAATCTGTACTGGAAGAGCACTGCAGACAGGTGGGGCCACAGAGCAGTTCAAGGCTCTCAGGTAGGAGCAGGAGGTTGTTCAGGAAAACATTTTCAGGGAGGAATATTTTTTTAATCCGTGGTGCCAGCACAAACAGTACTGCTGAATGCCTTTGAGCAAGGGTACCCAGCCCGGTGCTGATGTGCACCAGCCAGCTCTCATGGCAAGCATTAGAAAGTTTTTAGAGTTGGCTATAAATACTGTGATTCAACCCAGAAGCGCAACACAGCTTGTAGTATAATGATGTTGCATCTGTCCTGGCAAGCACAACCTCTGCAACAAAGGGGCCCGCACAGACAGCCTCCATCCATCAAATAAAGCCGCTAAAATCATGGTTAAATTGAATCAAATGAAGAAATATGTTCATTTCAAGGTAAATCTCTCCATTCGTAGATAAAGGTGTAGTGTTCTTTACAGCTTGATATTTAAGTTTGTTATATGTCAGTTCATTTGAATTGAACTTGACAGTATTGTCTGTTGAGGAAACAAGACTTACTGTCACACTGAAAGTGAATCATTTTTTCATAGAAAGGGCTGCACATTGTAAAGCTGCATCGTGGTCCAAGGATTAAAGAATCCATCCCTGTTGTGAATGTAAAAATATCATTTGGAGCCATTCCTCAAGAGCTTGGCCTTATCCTCACTTGTTTATACTCATTATTGCTGTTTACCCACTGGAGGCATCAGCCCTAGAGGTGGCAGCATATCAAAGCAAGCCTCAACCATCTCCTCACAAAAGCCTCATACAATACAGTGCAACGCAGTGTTTGCAAGAATGACTCTTTGATCTCTGGCAAATTGAATTCAAATGACCAAAGGTCGCCAAAGAAGATGTTCTTCTTTTCTTTTCTTCAGAAACAAAAAAAAAGGCGTATCTGTTCCAAAATATCAACACCACGGGCGACGATTACACAACCTTATTTCAATGCTAATATCTGGAGGGTATGTGCTGAGATGGGTGCATGAATTCCCTGTCAGGAGATTAGGCAGCCAGAGGTGTTGATAGACTCATGCAATGGTGAGGAAATCCCTGCAATGTTCTGGAAAAAAAAACCCTTTAAGTGTTATCACCTGCTCCTATAGGACTGAAAGATGAGATAGTTCAAAAATCAGCTCTTGGAGCTGTACCAATCAATACCTTTAAATTCACAATGGAAGAAAAGAAGAATTACAATGCAGAAGGTGCAGGTCATGCTGCACTTCCTCTCAGCTCTGCAGAGCATTGCAGCTTTTTAGCTCAGTGTTTTGGTTTTGCATTTTGCAAATCTACTGCGTTGGTTCACTCTCTCCACTCTCATCAAGCCCATTTGCACAACAGGCAGCTACTTTCAGTGAAAAAGCTCAGTGAAACCACCGTGTGCTACGTGCTCAGCACCAAATGGATGACGGACAAAGTCAGCAACTGGCTGGCGACCTTATATTGGAGCATGTAGCAGCTAAAGAGCCAGATATGATGCTCACGAGTTGTAGACAGAGTAAAAACAGAGTCAGTGTTGGACTTAATATGTCAATGTTGTGTCCACAGCTTGCTGTGCTGCCCCCTCAAGGCCACAAATGAGTTAACCTTAATGCCGGAAACACACTGGATGTGGCGTTTGTCGCGGCTGCTGTGGCTGATCTGCTGTGGAAAAACACACATCAGCTGCGCGTCTGCTACTGCAGCTCCATCTGTCTACGCTGAGTTGGATTTCCCTTCATTTTTAATGAATTTCTGATTTATTTTTGATAGAAAATGCCTCTAAAATGCCACTGTCTCCACCTGCAGCTGCTATAAAATGCTTCAAAAAATATATGTATATTGTTTATATATTATATGTCTATGACATTGTCAGATTGAGTGTAGACATAGAGACTATAGTGGAAGATTTCAGTTCTGAGTCGTATTGCTGGTATGATTTCAGAATCATCAATAGCTCTTTTCTTTGTCTGTTTCTGTAACAAGATGCACAGGTCTCGCGTGACAAATAAGTTCAATCTCTAGTATGTTTAATAAAATATACCTTCCATCTCTTGTTCCTTCTTTTTGCTCCCCTCTCCGTCTGTCTCCCTTTGTCAATACTCCTTGTTCTTTCTAAGGTGTACTTCAAGCGTGACGGGGAACTGATAGAGGTGATCTCCTACACTCAACCCTCCACCGGCGAGCAGGGAGGCGGCTCAGCGGGAGTAAGAGGAGCTAGGCCACTCATCAGCAGGGACCTCGATGACACTAAGCTGCAGCGGTCCCTCTCGCTTCTGGACCCCGAGGGCCGGTCAGCCCGTCTGTACACAGAGAGCCCCCAGCGCGTCCACACTCAGGGCCAGCAGGCCTACGAGCCCAGCCCTGCGACAGAGGTCATCCCAGAGACTGTGGTGAGCCGGGAGTTCCCCCGCTGGGTGCACAGCACGGACCCTCTCTACTACTTCAGCCACACTAACATCCCCCAGAGCGACGGCTCTGTGGTGGTGCAGGCCCGACTCACCTGGACCCTCAACCCTCAGCTGGATAATGACGCCTTGTTCAGCTGCGAAGTCAAGCATCCAGCGCTGTCCATGCCCATGCAGACAGAGGTCACCCTGGGTGAGTGGGTTTCACACTAACTCTTTGTTATTCTCATTCTTCTACCAAACTTTTTCTCATCTGTCCTCTTCCACCCCACCCAAAACACTCCACCTAGACGTTCAAACACCTTGTCTCAGTTTTTCTCCTTTATAATCTCCTGCTGTCTCCTTGTGTCCCCTTGCCGCTCTTGGTAACCGACTGGGCCCCCTTATGTCTCCCTTGCAAATGTACTCAGAACAACACTGATTTTCATTTGATGCCGCTTAATTGTGTTACAGCTGAGCAGATTGCAAGTTTAGCGGCAAATGCAAAACTACGCAGTGACTGACAGGGCAATTCATCGAGCTGTCTGTTGCTAGATTGAGTTAACTCAGTGCCGTTATTGAAAAAGTCAACCTGAATTAGAGAAGTCAAATGAGACTTCAGACGCACTGACCAATGTTATGTCATTGGAAGGACGATGTTAGAGATGCTGCCCTTCTTTGAGATTCAATGAGCGCCTCCCTTAAGCTCATCAGTCCAGCACTTTAGTCTTTTAAAGAGAAATATAGCTGCTAAATTTCATCACTTTATTTCAAGGAGATAAACACTGTGGCAGTGGGGTGTTTTTTTTTTTTTTTTGTTTGTTCATCAGAAAACTTGTATCAAAGCAGAAGTAGTGATGCAGATACTGAATTCAGAGAATAGGAGTCGTACTTAATGGGAAAAGTTAGCATTAAGTTTTAATAGTGTGTGATCCAAGAGACACATAGACTCTCTGATTTTTTTTTTAATCTAAAAACAAAGATGGCTTCCAGCGCACCCAATTAACACTTCAAAGGCAATAAGTTGGCATGGTCCTCCTGGAGACAAGCCACACAATCCTGACACGATAAACACAGACATTATCTTTCCGTGAGATGTGAGCAATGGTTGAAGGCAGGAAGAGGCTGTGGGTGAGGAGGCTGTGGCAGGTACATGTTTGCTTGCTGAATTATGTCTCACCGTCAGTATTTTATCGCACATTACCACCTTCGGATTAATTAAATGGTCCCTCTTACTATGCCGGAGAGCAGCTGCGGTCACTCGAGTCGAAGTATACAAACTGTCTTTATTGTCCAGAAGTGGAAAGTCATTAATGGGTTTTAAATAAAATGACAAGTAGGTATTAAAAATCTCATGCAAATATGGCACATGGCGACTTTTCCTGGCCTTAGCTTTGGTCCGTTGTTATCAGCGATCTGTGGTGAGTGGACATACAAAATCCAGAATACAATCTGTGCATTTTATTGATATAAGTCACTACTACTCAGTAAAGCTTGCTCACTTTGTTTCCACAACTTAAAGACATTGGGCTTAATGTTACTCTGAGGACTCCTAGGATCTGAACTTAAATAATTTGATAAACAGTGTAGGAAAATCCTGTGGCACCAGGTTGAACTATTGATTGGTCTAGTTTCCTTTTGACGGTGCACTCACAGATTGTTGCTTGAGAAAAAAAAACCTTTGGTTTTTGAGTTAATTTCAGTTCTTTACTTTTTGTTTGCCAAGAAAACTTCTTGCCAGAATCTATATACATATCTGGGTAAATAGGGTGAATCTACAGGGTCTCAATTAGTGAGGAAGGGACACTCCTTCCTGTTGTACCTTCTGAATCAATCAGTTTTCAGTTCAGGCTGACACAAAGAGCGTGCTTTTCCAGGAAAAAAAACAAAAAAAATGACAAGGCTGCCATCATTCTGTGCGAAAACACATTACCCCACCCTCTCTATGCAAACCCAAGCCTGATGTTTCCTGCTCAATAAATAAACCTTCAAAACCTCCAAAAATGGTTCACAAATATGCAATTTTTATAACTTTTTATAGGCTAGTTCATTTTTTAAAAACACCTGCTCACTTTGGTTCTTAGCAAACATCACTTAACAAAATAGACAAGATAAATAGTGAATTTTCAGCTGTGTATTAACAAACATTAGTTGCACTACTGACTATTTTGGCAACAGTTGAACCTGTGTAGGAGTGACTTAAATAAATGACAGTCAGTGGCGCCAGCAGCTGTAATCCTGTACACACTGTGCGTACATTTCCTTTATGACTGTGTGCAGTGTGCTACAGCTTTACAGTTAGTATCAGAGAGGAGAGCAGATGACAGGCAGCAAAGGGCCTCGAGTCGGACTTGAACCTTGACCTCTGCGGTTAAATATAAGCTTATATGACCATGCGCTTCACCAGGTGAGCCAACTGTGCACCACACTGTATTGTTACTTTTATGTATAAAAGGGAACCATACGTGTATTTCAGTCTACTGCTCATTGATTAACTTCTCCAGTTCATTTGTAGTCCACTAGTTTGGTTTTATTTGACATTACTCACTTTTAATCACAGCACAGGATACAGGACAAATTGCATCTGTATTGATTCAATACAGGACGCAGCATTTTCTCCTCAAACACGGGTCAATACCTTATGACGTTTAGAGTGGCAACCCTAGTGGGAAACCTAAAGGTAGCCTACAAGCAGACTATGAAATATAATCCTGCCGTGCATTGTTGGACTAAATATGTCAGTGTTATGTCTACAGTTTGCTGTGCTGCCCCCTGATGGCCACAGATTAGTTAACTGGAGATACACTGGATGGGAGGCGTGTTCATCGTGGCTACTGCTGCTGATCTCCTGCAGAGAAACATGCGTGTGTGTTCACACCGGCTGTGTGTCCGCTCTGTCGCTGCTACAGCAGCTCCCTCCGTCTGTTCACAAAGAGTTTGCAGGACACTCAAATGTCAGATTTCTCCTCATTTTGAATTGATTTCTGATTTATTTTTGACAGAAAATGCCTCTAAAATGCCATTGTCTCCACATGTAGCTGCTAAAATGGTTTAGAATACATGTTTATATTTTTTTATATCTATAACGTGTTCAAATTCAGCATAGACCTAGAGACCACAGTGGAAGGTGTCAGTTTTGTGTAATATTGCTGGTATGATGTCAAAGTGACTGTCAACAGGTCTTTTCTTGTTGCTGGAAGACGCATGAAAAATAAGCAAGACGCCAAATCTCTGGATCACAGGAGATGTGCGTCTCACACAGGCGGTGTGTCCGCTCCGAAACATTAACCTGGGCACCAAAATGAAAACCAAGATGTTCCACACACGCAACGCATCCGCTGTTTCGCCTGCCTAAAAGCTGTGCATTCAGTGAAAATATGTGTAGTAAAATATACCTTTCCCTCTCTTGTTCCTTCTTCTCAAGCGGACAAGTAGTTATATAAAATATATAATCCTGCTGGCGCCACTGATTACAGTGACCAGTGCAATGGTGGGGCTCTTTGATGGTTTTGTAACAGTGTGAAACAATGGTGGTCTAATGCAGAGTTAAGAGTTATCGTGAGTTATTTCATGCTGCTTGTTTGTCAGATCAATTTGTTTGTTTTGGTCTCTTTGATTTGTTGATGTTAAGAAAAACATATGCTTTTGCCATCCACGTCCTTTCAATCATACCTAAGCGGAGGAGAAGATACAGTGTCTGAAAAACCCTTTGGTTCTTATTTAAAACCCAATAGTTTTTTTCAAATCAGACTATGTCATAGCAGGAAATGTAATAACTGCCATCATCATTTCCCAAGGGGATGGAAATATAGTTTATCACATGCAAGACAGGTGACGGTATAATGGCATAAGCGGTCTTCTCCAGAGGAAGTATAGCACCGAGGACTCTCACAGCTCCGTGCATCTTTCACATGTTGTCCAGAAAACAGATGACGCACCCTGCGGGGAATGGGTCCTGTGAAACTCTTGCTAAATGTCAAAGGTGCTAATATTATGACAAGCCTCCCTCTCTGTGCTTGAAGTCATTAATTTATCACCACCTTTATTCTTCTAGAGAGATGGAAGAAGCATCAGCAGACATCTAAAGAGAAGAGAGCTGGAAATGTGCCTTTGTTCATTCTAATTAGCACATTTATATTATGCAGCCACAAATACATAATTGCGCTCAGGCTCAGGCTTACTGTATATACACACACCCTCCCGGTTCTCTCAGGTGTGTTTGGTCAGGAAATGAAAAGGAGGTCTTTGCAGTACCCATAAGTAATAAATCTTTCAGAGATTTAATATTGCCACATGAGACGGAGCGACAGTCTGACAATCCACCAATGTTGTATTACACTTCATGAATATTCATGGCTGGCTCCGTGCTGTCCATACAAATGAACCTGAAGCTGGCACCAGACCTTGAAGGTGTATGAAAAATCCTACACCTCCACGAGATCATGAGACCGGTCTGTCCTGCACTCTCAGACTGTGTTCATGAACACGGCGCATCTTAATAATTAAAAGAAGTTCTTTGCTTTGGATTCAGATTCAGCGAAGGAGTTTATTATTCAGCGCTGTTAGACAAATGGTGGGATTCAGATTTCATGCACTGTACAGCATTGAGAAGAGATCCAGGCTTCCTCACATCTCCCAGACGTTGCTTTGCCAGACTGCGATAATCAAAGAGCAGATGCTCAGTTACAGGAAGGCGGCTGTGATGTCTGTGTATGCATGCGTGTATATTTGGGGGGATTTTGTGTGTGTGCATATATGTGTATGGGTATTTGTATGTAAATGCCTGTGTTTCTTGGACTATTGGCCCGTATGAATATAGCTTTGTTATGTGTACGTAGCATGTTGTTTGTATCTGTGTTCACCTGCAGTTCAGCTCCACATTCTTCAATCTGTCGTATCAGCCGGCCTTGGGTCAGCAGTCAGTCAGGCCTTTTAAATTCGGTTGCATGCCTGTGCAGCTTCTCTGTTTCAACAGAACCAGTCACCCAGCTAAATGCGACAGGTTTCCTTCAACTGCTTAAAGTCTGCTGGGGAGCCGGGCAGACCTGTTGATGAAAGCACACCTGATGCAGGGTGCGCAGTTGTTTTTCTGGAGGGCACGCTTTATTCTCTGACCCCTCCTGAGGTGACAACAGTTCGCTCCTGCAAGCTGAAGACTTTGTGTCTTAGGTGACGGGCTCATGGGACCGTGGCTCATTTCCCCTGCGAGGCCCTCCTCCTCCTCCTCCCCCTCCTCCTCCTCCTCAGAGAGAGGCTGTGTTATGTCCGTCACTCTGCATGCTGCCCTAATCAAAGGTGGTGACGTAGGACACCAACTGTCACTGTTGGAGCAAATCCCAGAAATCAGCCATCATCTTCCCCAGCCATATGCCTCGCAAGCTCTATGTGACGCCATGACACCGGTATTTAAAAATACTTTTCCGTCAGTGTGTGGGTGGTGGAAAGATGCTTCACACTGTGATGCCAAAACTAGCCTGTGAAATGCCATCCATCATGGGCATGAGATGGAACATTTAGCCATGTCAAACTGCTCACACGATGTCTGGGCTGCCAGTATAAATACATGGATGTTTTCCTTTAATCTTAAAAAAAGTGAGATTTCTTCTTGGACTTTGCACCAGTTTCTACTGTTATACACTGATTTTCCAGACAAATGAATCCGTTTATACCGAATGGGAAGCTGTCTAACGGTGGTGAAGTCTTTTTACATTTCAGGCAGGGAGCCTTTGTTTCACTCCAATTCTCTCCAACCATTTCATGCAATTCAAGTCTGTTTGCTTCTGTTTTATGAAAAGATCCCTTGATGTGATATACACTACATGGTCATTGCCACATGCTCAATTCTGTTTACAGATATGACTCCTGATCCATTAGTCTGATGCAGGGCTTGTAGTCAATGGCTGCCTAAGAAAAGGCTGTGCTTCATTAGCCACAGTGGACAGTTTGCTGCCAGATTAATAGCTAAAAACCGAGGTCGTTTGTCTGTTTATTTATTTATCCTTTAGTTTAACTCATCAATGAAAACGAGCACCCAGTGTGATTTATGTATAAATTAACTCGAGAACTCCTGGGGTGGACTTGTACAGGCGTTATTGATAGGACGCCCTTAGCTTGAGTCTCATTCCATGTGCTGCTTGGCCCATTTGTCTAACATATGGAATGGCGCAGCATGTGAAGCAGTTATCTTTAGAGGAATTGTTAATCATCTCAAATCGTGCAGAACCGGCTTATGTTGGCCTGATGCGGTGCACTGTGCTGTTTGGCCACAATGAGATGACTTACCTTTTTATACCATTATGCAAATCACTCATTTTATCTTGACACGACATACACAGGACAACACAGCCCCTCACAATCGCAGAATATTACAATCTGCCGGCTCGCTCTCCTGCTTGCACCCCATTGTTTTCGAGGGTCCAAATGAAAGCCATCTGGGGGCTGCTGTCCACACCAAGACAAGGGAATTAGCTCTCTGAGAGCCCCTTATCTCACTGCCTCCACACTCCACCCGATGCACTCCCATTCTCCTCTAGTAATGAGTATCTACCCAATTTAGTTCCTTTCCTCTCCAAGGGGGAATAAATCCAGCATAGTGCTTTGGATGAAAGAACCTGCAGGTCCCTCGCCTCTTGCCCCGTGACCTTAATTGACAGGAAATTGTATTTGTCTCTCTTCCTCTGTGACAAAACAGGTGTCCGGCAGGATTTGTTCTCCATGCTCAGTACAATGACCTTTCTCTCTTTGTCTGTTTTTTTCTCCCTTTTCAGCTGCTCCTAAGGGCCCTAAACTCTTGATGTCCCCCAGTAGGGCAAAAGTAGGGGACACGGTGCGCATCACTGTGCAAGGTTTCCAGGTAGGATCGCCTGGGGTAAGTGCATGGGGTGAAAGGCCATGTTTGGTCTAGCATAGACTGTTGAAGATGTATAGTTAAGCCTGTTTAATTGTCCTCTGTGGTGACTGCTCTGTTGGACATGGAGCATCTGTGCAGCCCTCAAGTTCATATTGTACAACTGTGACATCTTGGTTTCTATGGGCTGTAAAATACTAAAGACTGCTTCTATTTCTACTCAGTAAAGTCTGAGGCAATAAAAAATGGAACCAGAACAAATAAAGTCAAAGAAATTAAATCTAATCTGATCTGAAGTCTGCCTGATGTCCACGTCCATCATTCTTAAGCCTGGTTTATACTTCTACACTGAATCAACACTGTAGCTGCGTCTCTTTCACCTCAATCAGTTCAATGCTTGTACACGTCTTCTCTCTTTTCTGCGTTGCATCATTTTCAGTAAACGCAACTGTTGCTCGAACACGATACATTCAGTTTCAGTCGCCATTGTTAAGTACAAACACACAGGAACCCCACTGCCAAAAAGCATTTTGGTGGTGTAAAACAGACACACTCCCAACCTGCGAATGCCACTTGTGTAAGCTACAGCGTAGGCTTCTCAACAGAAGTATAAACCGACAGAGCGGCAACTTTGCTAGTCAGTGTCATTTTTGCTGATTTCAAACTTTTTGCTACATAAACCCAAAGAAGGAGTTGAAGGTAATGGCAAAAAAGATTGTCTTTGTGTCAGTGTCATCCCCTGACAAAAAAAAAAAAAAGAAACGTCCGTGTCCCCAGAGTGAACTGCCTGTGGATGGTCCTGATCTCTTTGACAGGGATGACACATTGAAGCCAGGCAGCTGGAGCCAGTCAGGTGAAGAGGATAGGACTAATCCTGATGCAGGGAGATGCTAATGGCCCACAGCATAAATCACCTGTGTGTGTCTTGGTCCCTGCTTCAGGAATATTTGAGCTATTTCCACATGAAATGAAAGTTGTGTGTTGTTTTGCTTTAGTGCACCAGACTGACTGCACAGATATTTCCATGTGCCCAATAACCTTGAGAATTTCTTTTTTTTTTTTTTTTTTTTTCCAATTTTCCTTTGAACAGTGTTACGACTGGTTATTATAAACAGGCCTGACTGTAGCACACAGCCAGACGGAGCCTTTGGCAGCACAGGCATCAGTGGAGATTGATCAGAAAGAAAATTTCCCTTATCCTTCACTGGGCCTGGGCTGTAGGGTTTCACAAGTAGATAAGATTGTGTGTCAAGACTGATAATTTTGCCTCCCGCCTTTCTGATACACTAAGATGCCAGTTCCCCTGCTGGTTTATTGTCCGAGGAATTTATTAAGGACAATCATCCCATGGTTTGGATTTTATTTTGTATTCCCTCTTCTAGTTGCTGTATGTATGAGATTAAATAGGGCAATGATGGTTTCAGCGGCACAGTGCACAGATCTCTTTAATTTGGACTTCAAAGGCTCTTGGGGCTATGCGACAGGAAAGTCCCACTTAAACCCTTTTAGTGTTTGTTTTGTTCTGTTTTTTTTTTTGTTTTTTTTTTATCTTAATGTGACCTTTTCCCAGGAGCCTGTCCCAATCTACTAACTCATTTAACCTCTGTCATGATTTAAACACAGACACCGGAGAACTCATTTAGCAGCATTAACATTTATTTTAAAAGGCTGGACAATTCACACCAGCTTCATCATAATTACAAACCAGTGCGTGAATGATTTTCACTTCATCAATCTATTGCAGTGGGTCACTTCAAGCTGTTAAGGGCACTTTCATGCCAAGCATTGCAGAGCAGTTTATCTGAACTCTGAAGTGCTTGCTTCGTTTGAGGAGGTGCGATGATGATGACATCATTTGAACAAAATGTGCAGATTTACAGGACATTGACAGTAAGAGGTCCCCCCCGTGCTTGGAAAAATCACAAAGCAGCGGTAAAGTGCAGCATGGACTGATGTTCCCATTCAGCTCCTCCTTCCAGCACAATTTACTGTTGTGAACAGTTTTTATGCAGCTAGAGTTACACCAGGTGATTTGATTCTCCCCTCTTCTATGCATTTGTGAAATAAACTAACTCTTCCTGAGTTCACACACCTCTACATCCGAGCTGCATTTGAGAGCTGTGAACAAAACTGAGAGATAAACTTTAACAACCGTCAAGGCCCATGGAGGACCTGGATTTCCGCCCCGAATTCATTCACTGTGTTTGTCACAAAAGATGAGGTCAGATCTTGAATTACTCTCTTCTTTGGGAATAGATAAATCCTTCTATCTTGTCATATGTCAAGTATCTCTGATGTCCCGACGACGTGCTCGCTCCTTTGACATAAGGCTGAAGTGCTGCAAACCACTTTTTCTGCACTGAAAGCCTTGTTCTGCTGAATTGCATTTCAGGGGCTTTTATTCCAAAAGTATATCAAATGGATGGTAGAGGAGATAAATTGTGTTGGTGTGTGTATACTGCTCATGTGTATGTGGTGCAGTGTGTGTTTCAAGGAGGGATTGTGGTGTGAGGAAGAAGAAGCAAAACCTCATAGCTCAGAGGGGGAATCGTACAAGGGATTCACCCTCTTATTGCGTCCTCGCATTATCTATGAACACGTCAGAGCACTGGCATGAATGAAACGCTGCTTCATGGATGGCTATATTTTTAAATTGGAAATGAGGGGATTGGTCTCTGGAGGGCTCAAAAATGTGAGGGGGGGGAAAGACTGTTGTAAAGTGAAGTGTTGATTATTAATGCATGTTGTTAACTTGCCGTTGCATTGGGGGGGAAAATTGGAGCTTGTATTATTCATGTATCCTTTGCTCTTAATCTCTCGGCTGAGACTCACAGACTTTCTCTGTACCACTCTCTTTCTGACCCCCCCTGCTTTCCCTCTTCCTCCTTTCTCTTCCTTTTTTTTTCATCTTTGTGCTGGGTGTTGATAGAATGAGGTGTTCCCGGAGCCCCTCTTCACCTGGACGCGGGTGGGGGGCCGCCTGCTAGATGGCAGCACCGAGCGGGAGGGGAAGGAGCTGATTCTGGAGAGAGTGCCGGCCGAGCTCAACGGCTCCATGTACCGCTGCACGGCCCAGAATCCTCTGGGCTCCACGGATACGCACACTCGCCTCATAGTCTTTGGTATGTACGCTCACTCTCCCACTCTGCTCTGGCACGTTCTGCAGCGGCCACTACACCAGCACCCAAACTGCAACTGGATTCAAGTTTGATTAATTATTCAAAAGATGATGAATATGAAACATTTTTTTTTTTAGACTGTCCAACTTGGCTCTGCAAGAATTATCCAAAGCGCTTATACTATTACACTGTTAAATGTCAAAGAAATTATATAATTCTACAAAAATCATTTCATGTATCTACAGTATCTGTGGAAAATACTTATGAGAGTTGTGTGACCGCTTTTAGGTATGAATCATTAATGCAGCTAAGTGTGTGATTAATAAGAGATTGTATCTCTAATTGGCTCAACAACACATTCCTTTTAAGGCTGCACTTAGTGAGGATAACTATTCTTTCACAAGGGATTCAGCGACCATTCCATCAATGGCACGTCTTGTACTCTCTCTCACTTAAACACCAACTGCCAACAGAGGCATCAAAGGCCCGTGATGGAATCAAAGGACCTTTGTTGTTGACAGTGTTAAAAAAGCACTTTGTTCAGTGGCCAAACCGAGGTAACGTGTTCAGTGGAACCTGGGAGGTGTTCATTTACTGGTGTTGATGAGGGAGCTGGATTGCTTACAGGCTCTGTTATGTCTGTGTGTCCTGCTCCTCTGGATCTGTTTACCCTGGACACTCATGGAAGAACTGGGATCTGCTGTTCTGGGCTTCTTCAGGAATCTCCACCGCTGAAGGGTGTTTTAATTAAATGAGTTCTCCTGCAGCTAAATGGGTGCCGGCTTCTTTAGCCCCGTTTCAGACATGTACTTTACTTAAATGTGATGGCAATGTGGCATGTTGGTCAAAGCCCCCCCTGAGTCACTTTTCCATAAAAGTTACAGTGGCAATCACTCTGAAAGGCTACAGCACACACACATGATTAAATATGCAGAAATAATTTGTATAAATTATGTCTTGTCTCTATCTGATGAATTATGTGATTGAAGTATACAAGATCAGCGGTTCCCAGCTTTTTCTTTAAAATGTTGGCGGCCCACATCTGTCCCCAAATATTGCACTGTCAGAGCACTTTTTGTTTTAATGATAATGATCAAACATTCAGAATTGAACTGGAAGAATGGGAGAGATCACTTATCGATTCATTCTGTGTCTTGACTCTCTTTCCTTTTCATTCTTCCTGTTGCTAACCAGCTATCCTTTTTGATGCTCCAGTTTGTGGTGTAGATGTGATCCTTTAGCTCCCAATCAGACTGAGATAGCAAACAAGTACATGATGTGGTCCGGCTGGCGACAACATAAAAGTTCCTATCATGGGTTTATCACAGCCTTAATACCAGTTTTCAATGTTTTTAAAGATTTAAAAACATTTAAAAAACATAATCTATATTTGATTTCACCAGAAGTGTGCTGTTTTTGCAAATGATTTGTCGGCCCACTTGCAATACCTTCATGGACCACCAGGGTGGGGATGACTGTATTAGGGGGTCCGCTAGTGAAAAGCAGGGGTGAGCCTCCCTCTGCACTCACAACGGTTTTTTGATTGAGTCCAAAATTAGTTTTAAAATCCATAATCGATGCAGATTGTGAGAGAACTGAACACTTGCTGCCAGTCCTTCCTGTGTTGCAGCTCTATCCATAATGGCTCTGTCATGTTTGAATAGAGTAATACGGGAGCAGTTACATGACAGAGAACTATGTCTGAGAGCCCAGAAGACACTACTATAGATAGACAAAGCAAGCGGTCGTTCCTCGTTGAAAGAGGGCTTTTGACACTTGTACCTTACAGGAGTCGAGTCACGCAAGAGAGAAATACTTCTTTTTAAAAATGCAGAAATATGTGTGGTGTGCACACGTATGCACTTCAGCCCTGGGGCGCCCTATTAACGTAAATCAGGTCGACACCATTTTCATACTTCATCGAGTCTGAAACAAAGGATATTGTATCCATCTTTTTTTTTTTTTTAAATCCTCCAGCCCGAAACACTTCTGTGAACAGGATTTAATAAAGTATGTCACAAATGTACAAAGTACTGGGCGGGTCTAATAAGAAGCCACTTTAAGGGGAAAGTGCCACTTTAGGGAGGCGTTACCTTGGGAGGCGTTTTGCTAGGAAGAGCACTAATGTCTATTTAACACCCTGATGCACCCTCAGGTGTCATCGGCTACGTGCCTACTATGGCCCATCTGTCTGCTTGTCTCCTTGTAGATTGCTTCCACTCACGCTTAGGGGAAGTAAATGGTGATTAAGTGACCTTGGCACCGTCCCCCGTGGCCTTGAGATGAGACACTTCTCTCTCTGCCGGGGGCGAGGAGATAGAGGTATCTGGGGGCTCTGCTCACTTGGCACAGTGTTCAGTATACATCATCAGGAATAATAGAGTATAATGACAGCTTGGTATCGAGACACACTGACGACGAGCAGCGCTCACGTCTTGATGATGTACATCTTTAGCCACCTTCAGTGATAATACCCTCCGAGATTACTGTGAAGTGAGTCAGCACTGAGGAGCCGGGCAGTGACACACACACACAGGGTGACACCCAAACTGCATACACATGCAGAAACACAAAGATATGTATGCTTATGCAAATTCCCAGGGACAGGCAGACACAAATGTGCATATATGCAAAGTGCACACACTAATTTCTTTGTGTTCTCCAGGGCGCTGCTTTGGTAATGGTTGCACCGAGACCCGGAAAAGTTTCACACTGTGCAGCACATGTAGCTTCCACCTTCTCATGTGTTGAGTGTAATGTCCAAAAATAGCTCACAAAGTGGAATTCAGAGGTGCCGCTAATTCTCTGCAAGCTCTCCTGCTTTTACCTTTGCAATTACTTTTTCCCTCCTGAGAACTGTGGAAATACACCGTCAGACCGTATTGTGCAGCATAGACATCAGCGCAACTTATTAAAAGTGGAGTCTATTTCTCCCAACCCCCTTTTCCTACACTGTCTGGTCACTGCTGTAGCAGCCCGGTCTCACTGTTGCTGAAGTGTCCTGGCTGTTCTGGTGCGGCGCTCTGTGTTCCCACTTCCATTAGCAGGCCTGTTCTGTCTCACTGGGGATGTGCCATTTAGCATGTGCTCCAGGAACTTTGGAGTTCAGCTTCATTAGAAAGCCATAACCTCTGTCAGAGATTACACATTTTTTCTCTTCCTCTCTGTCTTTCATGCTCTTTATCCTCTTATTAATTCCCCCCTTCACTAAGTCGTTCACTCTCTCACTAGCAACTACACTGATTGATCGTCGCCTCACTCTTGATCTTTTTTTTGTGTGTGTTTTCCCAACAGAAAATCCAAGCATGATGAAAAACACACAGAATCAGAACAGTAAGTATTTCCACCACAGAAATGACCAACTTTGTGTGTGTGTGTGTGTGTGTTTTCATTATGATGCATCCCGTGACTCCTGCTGTATCAACCCATCGTCACATTTCCAGAGACGCTCTGTATGTAATGTGAGAAGAAAATGTGACTCTGCAGTCTGTTGGGGGAGGAAATTTGTGCAGAAACCTGGCACTGATCAAAGAGGCAAATTCTTTTTTGGGGTGGGGTGGAGGGTGAGGGGGGGTGGGGGGTGGGGTGCCTGTGGTTTTAACAGTCAACGTATTGACAGGTGGATGTTTCTCATTCTGTCCTGAATGCGTTGCCCCAGATTTAGTGCGTGAGAGAGCGATTCAGTCAGGATTCATCTCTCGCCGATGCTCAGTGGCAGCGAGCAACAAGCCTCTCCCAGTGACTAACGGAGCCTGTCACTTCTGGTTGAGTGCGAGATTATTGGTGTTTTATATGTGCAGTGGAGGCTCATTTGCGGCTTCTGAGATTATCATATGTAAAGATGAGGGATTGTCAGGAGACGCCGCAGGGCTGTGACAACAACCTTTCCATCTCTCCCTTTTTTCTGCCACTCCCTCTCTCTTTCTACTTCAATCTTTCTGTCTATTCTCTCTTTACCTCCACTCTGACTTTTCATACTTACTTTCCATCTCCCAGTGCCAACCTCGCTTCCAGTTTCATCCATTTCTGGAAGCTCTTTCCCTTTTTTTCCCCCCCACCACCTTATTTCCCTCACTCTCATTTATTCTGTCTGTCGCCCTTCCATCATATTTATATTTCCTAGTTTCCTCTTCAACCTGCCTCACATTCTGTGATTTTGATGCAGACTTTCAGGTACTCAAGCTTTATGATCAGTGTAGATTATTTTGTAGTGTAAAAAATTTTAAGATTTAACTCTGGCTTAACAGCCAGTGTGGGGAGTCTTGTTAAATAGGCTTCTGACGTATGAAGTGGTCCAAGACCCAGTGAGTCGGGAATCAGATTGTGAAGCCAAGAAAAACTAGATGGACCATAGGAGGAGACTCATTAACAGCTCATGTAGCTGAGTTTATATAAGCAAGACTACTGGCTTCATTTCCTCCAAGCTCCATGAAGTGCTATAATGTAGCAGCATGTGGAGATCAATCTACATAAGTGTGCAGTTATTAGTTATTAGTGAATTATTCTGGAAAATATATCAGTAATGTGCACTAAATGTAGATTGCAACTTCTGTACCATGAAGCAATAAAACGCCTGTATTGTAAGAGTTTTTTTTTGTTTGTTTTTTTTTTTCCAGTGGGCTGTTGTAGATGAACTGGAAAATGTATTGAAATGGTGTAATTGCATGGTGTATAATCCCTCGTGCCTATGTGTGACGCCCATGTTTGTCCCAGCGTAGAGTGTGAACAGCTTCCCAAGCAGATGGCAAGCGGCACTGTCTTTAAGCTGAACTGCCCGACTCAGAGGAGATTTAAACAGTCTTGTAGTCTGACATGGGCATCACTCTCTTCCTCCCACTTCAAAAGCATCCTTTTTTTTCTTGTTTTTGTTTCTCATGCTCTCCCCCTCTCTCGATGTATCTGTTTTCTCCCCCTCTTCCCTCTCCTCTTCTACACTTCCCGTCCCTGCTGCTTGTATCTTAGGGATGCAAAACTGAATATGCAAATGCTATGGTAAGTGCAGGAGCAGGTGTGTCACAGCAAGGACAGAATCAGGTCAGCATGGATGCGCGTACACGCCTTGCATGCAAGTCAAATTGGTGTACAACATGGCCCCAACAGGTCACCACACACACACACACACACACACACACACACACACACACACGTCCCTTCGCTTAATGGCTGAATACCCGACCTCTCATTCAGTGCGAATGGGAAAGACCGTCCCTGTCAGTCAGTTAGTCAGAAAACTGCGCTTCCCTGTGAAGAGTTATATTCATTCATCTTTGTCAGAGTTCCAATCTCACAGACAACTTGTCAAGCTGCACTGTATGGCAATGAACTGAGTTTCAGATGAGTGAAATTGGGGACAAAAATGTGATGGGTTTTCTTCCACATTATACCAACGCTGTTGGCCTGAGCCGATGGAAGTGTCGGAAGTTTGGGGGTTATGTCATCTCATTGTGGGAAATGCATCATCTTGGCTGAGACACGGTTGTGCAATCACAGAGAAAAATCCATTACAAATAACAAAGTCCTGATGGATGGACTGCACTCGTCAAGTCTAAAAATGACAAGACCATAAGAGCCAGTAATCAAGTAATCTGCATTTTCCACGTTTTGTTTGGCAGACGTGGTCAATCTGTCATTTTCCTCAGTGCTATGCAAAAGTCTCATTTAAATCCTCTTTTGGAACAGAGGTCAAAGCAAAGACAGGGACCAGATCGGGAGGAGGACAACAGATGTGTCTAGACACAGTAAAAAAAAAAAAAACAACTTGCCTTAAACCTTCTCTGTAGTCATGTTGTCACATACAAAAAGGAAGTGTTGTGTTTTCATCTGGCATTTCAGGTCCAACACACCTGAGGCAGAGTCATCCTTTATTAAAAAGAGCATGTTGCCTCAGAAATCAGTCCCAGTTGTCTGAAAAAAAAAACAGGTTGGCAGAAATGCACTGAGGTCTGAGCCAAAAACAGGCAAACAGATGGCTGGGCGACTTGCATCTATGATTGCAGACTGGAAGGGGACCTCAGACGATGATCTTATGGTTGGATGAGCCCATTACAGAGTGAAATGAAGGACTTATTGAGAAGATCCACTTGTTATCTAAGGTTGTACGACTTGCACAAACAGAATGGAATCTGTTATATGTTATATAAAATGTCAGATTGTATTGTCCTGTGGAGAATTACATTCACTGGAGTCATTGTGAAACCTTGATAGTTTCATTTAAACAGTCCTGGCAAACATGACTCTCCTGTTTACGATCCAACTCGTAATAATGGAACCAACTTTTCTCTTCATACAGAAAACATTTCATCATCCAGACTCATCGGCATCACTGCGTCACCTGACAGCTCTAACCACTGCCAGATCAAATTCTGAATCTAATGTGTCCGGTCACACCCCAGTGTAATTGTGATTGTGATTGTTGGTGCAGCCGTACAGTCTTGGCACAATCTGGACCAACTGTTGGCTATATCAGCAAAGCCACTCCCACAGTCAGTCACAGCTTTCCTCCCACGACAGCTCCACTTCCACAGTCTTCTCTCTAACTCCTCCATGAGGGAGCAACAGAAAACATAAGCTGCTGTCTCTGCTGATCTCTCCTCTATAATCTAGTGCCCCTGCTGTGGGCCTCAGAACAACAAGTTCAAAACATTAAAAAAGAAAAAGAGGCAGTGCATCACTCCTCATGGCTCCATTTTTATATCTGAAGACTTTTCAGATATGTGAAAACAAAGAACTAAACTGCACCAAAAGACGTGGGGACTTTTTTAGTTGCTGGCGTAGTGGAAGCACTGCACTGTATATCATCATTGTGCACTTTAAAGAACCCCACAGAGATTGTATCTGTACTGTATCAAAAGAGCAGTTGTGTTGCTGTCATTATCCTCTCAGAGCAGGGCTTTCCATCAAGTCACCACAGCTGCGGTTCAGGAACAAATGTGACAGTTCAAGTTAGCAGTGAAAACATACATGCATGCATTGAGGTTAAATGCACTCACTGTATTGTAAGTCACTTGAATGTTATGTAATAATGAAGTACAGTTGAGATCTTCCACATTTATAGCTACTGAAGATCATCAGTAAGAGGGCTGACTCCAGGTTGTGTATTTATGTTATATACTTTACAAAATTATGTAACAAACCACTATTGTCTTGATAATTATTTGAATAACTTTCAAATTTTGCTTATTTTATTCTAAATCTTATCTGGCTATGACGAGCAAAGTAACATATGACTCATTCAGGAGTAAAGAAATGCATTGTGGGTTTACGTTAAAACAACCAATGAAATGATGATCTCAGGCTACTTCACATTAAACCACTTTCATTGCATTTAAAAATGGTAACGAGTCATGAAAAATGGGTTCCGTGCATCAGGACGCTGTCTGATGTTGTTTGTATGATGAGCGGGGGGGGGGGGCTTGTCCCTCTGACTGACTGACTGTCTGACTGACTGTGTCTTGTGTTCGTAGATGGAGCCTCCCGCTCGGACATGCTCGGACTGACGTGGATGGCACTTGTCCTCACAGTGACAGTGGAACTGACGTGAAACCGCTCATCCAAGACACTCTCACACATTTGCCCTTCTTACGCAGCATCCACATACACACACACACACACACACACACACACACACACACACACACACACTTTCCACAATCCTGCAAGCCTTCTCCAGTCATCAACAAGACCCTCCATGCGTCAGTCGTTCAGGAAACAGCGCCACCACAGGATGGCGCTCCTACTGTTTTTTGTAACAAAATAATAACCAAGATAATGATATCAAAAGAACAACATGATGAACATGACAGTTACCACCTCCTATATAGCCCTGCCCAGTTACACCTTTTCTTTTTGTTTTTTTGTTTTTTTGTTTCTTGTCCCACGTCTGCCTGTTGATCAATAAAATCAGTTGATTTGAAACAGAAAAGAAAAAAGAATTTGGATTTTATTTTGATGAGTCAAAATGTCTTTGTTGTTGACTGAAATGTGAAAAGTGGAACTGGCTTAGGCTGCGCCACCATCATATCAACCGCTCCCGTCTGTTTCGTGTCCCGGGATGCACCTGAATAGCAACATGCTGATAAAACCACGGGGGAATAAACACAGATGCTCCAAGAGAACATTCTTTTTTTATTAATATACAGGTTTTCCCCTTTTTTTTTCTTCTGATGGCTCAGAATGTACAAGAGGATTTAAACGCATTGAGAAAACTAGGGAAAAGATCTCCTTTTTGAGTGTATTTTGTGTACATCAGTGTAAATATTGAAAATAATTAAAGGTTATATGGGATATGGTGAGGAGTGGTTGCTGAGATAGTTGGAGTTTACGCTCATCCGCCTTTGTTTGTACTTCATTCAACACTGTTTTCAGAGATAATTTGTGGCTTAAAGGACAGAAACGTTAACAGACTTTCTGTTTCTCATTTGGGCTTTTTATATCTATGTGGCAGGTCTCCAAGGCCAGAGTTAAAAGAAAAAAAAAAAAAAAAGATCTAACATATGTCTGCTGTTTTGGGGTTGTGGTGCATGTGACGTTTGAAGATTCTTTCTCCTTTTGGTGTGTTGCAATTTGACAGCACTGCAGCTCATTGTCACTGGCCTGTAATCCAGTTATTTACTTGTGACATACTATTTTAAGTGACCTACATTGTGTACAATAACTCTTACCCCACACATTTACAGTACTAGTAGGATCATTTTAGCCGCCATTCCAGGGAGGCGCTCACCTAAGGAAGCGTGTGTAAACAGGGTTGTTGCATTTGTTTCATTTCACCTGTATTAAAATGGAGAGATGATAAAACTGACCAGCGTTGACTTTACTTAAAACACTGTGTTCCACATGTGTTCGACGTGTTCAGCCATCTGAAGCCGTCTCCTCTCTCATGCTGGGTACAGGTTGTACACAGGACCTGATGCTGCACACACCTGTGCATCTGGATTGCTGCAGGGATAGTTCACGGTCTAATTTGATGACAATCCCACCGTATCAGGGAAATTTGAAAGACAGACCGCCGATGACAAGAGACGGACTTGTTTTCATTCCTCCTCAACCGCAGCCAAGTTCCGATAATTACTCTGCTTCAGATATTTCTGATTGTATTGACCCCATCGTGGCTTTTGAAGGAGATTCTGACATTGCCTTTAACCCTTTGCAGGTTGTACTCTCTGTCTCACACACACTGTGAGGAGTAGCTTAATGCAAAGTAATCCTGCATTTTTTGGACTTCACAAGAATTGCAATTGAAGCTATTCTAAGGACACAACATGTATTAAGGGATTAAGGTTTAAACCAGGTGGGAGGTAAGAGTAGAGATTTTTTAAAGCTGAGGCGAATAGAAAGGATAGACCTATTCGTTTGGGATATCGGCTCACCTTGCCAGAGTACAATCCATATTCCAGCATTCCAGCTATGAGAGCTGCATAGCACAAACATTATTAAAAGACAGTCCTATGTGCTGTGAATTAATTTTTTTTTCTTTCCATTGAGGCAAGCAAAGGGCATGAATCCTTGTCCACTCACTGTATAGCATTAACTCAGCTATCATTTTCATTTTGATTCAAGAGGCACTTTTATGCTTTTTTTTTTTTTTTTTTTTTGCTTTTATCACTCACTTCGCATTCAAGAGAGAAAAAAACAAGGCCATCTGCATTTTTGAAAGCATTAGAAAATGCACAAAATTGTCTTTATATGATTTAATCATCCTAACACTAGAAGAAGTGTATCATGGCTTTGTGCGTGTGTGTGTGTCTGTGGGTGTGTTACAAATACCTATGAGTTAATCTTATCTATGAGCACTTAATGTAACTTAAATTTCAAAAAGATCCACAGGCATTTTCTGATGTCCAAAAGGTAAAACTTCCTGTTTTAGCCATGAATGTGAAACAGTCACTTACTTCCCTCAACTGTCTTAATTAAAACAAGCCCAAGCTTTTGTATGCACCTTTATTCACACAGGAAGGAATTGGTCTGTCTGCTCTTTAAAAGTCGGTGGAGGCTGAATGAAATTTGAGCCACTGCAGCTTTATTGGTTTTTAAAAAAAAATTATTATTACTATTTTGTTAACAAAATTGATGACTCAAGAAATGTGATGGTCACAGACTATTGAGCTTTATTTGTTTTGTTTTTTTAGCAGACTACAGGCTTGCTCGGCCATCTCCACAGTCATTACAGGAAAAAGGAAGTACCTGCTCAAAATGTCTCTTGTGCCATCTTTTCTTGTTCAGTCGCGTGTTGCGCGCCTACTGTGCACGGCACAAGCAAGAAGAGGTGAAAGTGCCTCTTCACAACAATGCACATGGCCGACAATCATGCTTTGTGTTTCTCAGGAGATGCTCACCTGAGCTGGGAGCTAACGGTGAGGATAAGAAGCTGCCTCTTTTGGCCCATGTGTGAATTATTCAGGTGTCGACCATGCTTGCAGAATCCGGTTTCCTTTATGTCATCTACAGGCTCAGCTATCAGGTGACCCAACTGTGCCCATGTCAGCTAGGACACCTGACACACCCTCTCCGAGTGCCTCTCCACATGATGCTCCTTTAAAATGCTCCGCAGAGTGCTGTTGAAATAAGCACTGGTCTGCTATTGAGCACGCGATCGCTCAAGTGTGTTATCAGCAACACAAATGACAGCCTGACAGCGGCCACCGGATGACATGTGACTGAGATGCATGTTTGCATCCCAGTGTACTGTATGAAAATGATTGACAGGTTTTCCTTGAGACACTCTTTCCACCTGGCTCTCGTCAGACAGTTTCGTATAATTTGCAGTTATATGTGTTTACAATGCCGAGTGCTATTTAGTTGTCTGAGAGCAATCTTCAGCCTCTTTTTAGTGAGAGTAATTTAAGCATCTGCAGTGGCACAGAAAAAGGACCTTTGATCTGTGGCATGGCTGTGCAAACAGATGTATCCTGTTTATTAAGTATTATTAAATGTCACCTATCATCACTCCCCACCCCTTATTCAAACCATGACTTTTTCCTCCTGCAGCCCCAGCCCTTTGTGTTTGAGCAAATTAAGGAGCGTGTTCTGTCATTATGTTTTTATGGACATGTTCAAAAATCGACATAATAAAGTATGACCTGAACCACTCCTGTTCCTGTACACAGCAAGCTCAAGAGTTAGTTCCAGAGTTCTTGATGACATTTTGATAGCGATGGGAAAAAGCATGGGTGTGTCATCATATTGCATAAACAAATATTGATCTACTGAGTATTTACATAGTCTGTGTATGGGTATTGAATTTGCCACAGGTGGTGCATGACTGGTGCCCCGCCTCTACAGAGCTAGGGATGCAAATAGTACCTCTACAGGTATCATTTTACACTTGATCCTTCGGGGAAAGAGGAGCAGTCATCAGATCACAGCAGCTCTTTTACCATGAAGAGCTGAGTCGTCACAGATGCCCGGACAATAACATTCAATAGGATCAGTCAACCAATCGACGGCACCATCACTGCTACAGCTATGCCCATTGCAGAGCTTTTGGGAGTCCAGTTCGACATGCAGCTGCTGTTGAAACTGAGTATCTCCGTGGCTGCGGTGCTGCTGGTGTCTTGGGCCTACAGGTTCTACAGCTCCAGGGACGCAAACAAAATTCAGCTCTGTATCAAAGACAACAAAGAGCCAAAAAATGCAACCTGCCAAAACTGCAAGACAGCACTAGGATGTCAGAGCGCACCACAACATGACACCGATGATGGGGGTGAGCGACCCAGACCCTCGCTCACAGACTCAGCCACTGATAACCTGACATCTGACAGCACCGAGGAAACACCGGCAGATACCCGTCCACGCCAAGCTGAAAAGGATGCATTTAGCATGACACATAGTGACCAAGATATCAGCATGGCTGGACAGATACTCACCCACCAGATGCAGCCGGAGGTTGCCACCAGTAATATTTCATATCGATCTGCTTTGAACCTTCCTGATCCAGCAGAGAGTGGAATGGCCAGTGTGACGGGACGCCGCTCCCCTTGCTTTTTGCAGAAGCTGGAGGGCAGTGTGGGTGTGGGCAGGGAGTTAAGGCAGGACTTGGAGCACCAGGGAGCCTACTCCAGCTTCCTCTCTAAGGCAGAGATCAAAGTGAAGGATGCTAACGTGGTGCTGGAAGGAACAGGAGACCAGATTGCACGTGGAAAGATATATGATTACTATGTCGAGTCTTCCTCTCACTCTATTACAGACTCAGACACAGTGCTGGGTCAGTATGAGAGGAACTCTGAATCACAGCCAGTGGAGTTTGGAAACCATGGCAGCGGGATAACTGAATCTCCGTCCTCTCTGAGCCCCATCATTATGCGTGATCTGGTTTTACGACAAAGTACTGTTGAGGATCCCTCCTCGCTAGGAAGCCTCAAGCTGAGGCACCCCGCAAGGCCTGTACTCCTACGGAAGGAAAGCTATCTGTACGCAGCAGAGCAGTCTGAGCTTTCCTCCCTCTTTGTAGCTGCAACAGCCCCAGCTGGCAATGAGTCCATGTCTGTTCACCCTGTGTTTAGTCCCTCTGCAGAAGGCCATGATGTGAGGGAGGGGGCTGATCTAGAGAACGTAGCAGGGGCTCCATTTTTACACCTTCCAGCAAAACCGTTTGACGGAACAGACATGGAAAGCCTGAAGAGCAAGCTCGATCTGGGTAACTGTTTGGAGACGCTGTACCTGGCCAAGAAATATGGCCAGACTTCTGTGCAGCAAGCAGCCCTGGGGGTCATGTCAGACAACTACCTCCAGGTGCTAAAGGACCCCAACCTTTATGGGCGGCTAATGGCAGGTGAACGGGAACAAATCCAGAAGCAGAGAACACGGGGGAGAAGGTTCATCATGGTGGCAGATATGGACCCTCAAGACTGGGCGAGGAACACAGAGGTGCAGACAGCAGAGACAGGGCAGAAGAGGACATCCAGTGCAGTGCACTATTATGATGACTACAAAGACTCCTGGCATACACTCTGCCTGATCCCACAGGAGGTCATCTCTAAAGCCTGTGCCATGTGCACAATGGATAACTACTTATTTGTGGCAGTGGGCTGCCAAGGCACAGACAGAGAAATGACACCCTCAAAGCGAGTGTTTTGCTACAATCCTTTGACATCAATTTGGAAGGAGATCAGTCCCATGAATGAAGCCAGACCCTGCTGCAAACTGGCAGCACTGGAGGGCTACATCTACGCCATCGGAGGGGAGTGCCTCTCCTCAGTCGAGCGCTACGACCCAAGACTGGACAGATGGACATTTGTGGCTCCACTGCCTGATGATACATTTGCTGTGGCACATCACGTCACGGTGTGCAATGGAGAGATTTTTGTTTCCGGGGGAACTCTTAGATACATGCTACTGCGCTACAGCCCCAAAACCGACACCTGGAGGCCAAGTCTGCTAGTGAGCAGCAAAGACAGAACCACAGATATGGTGGCTGTGGGGAGATTTCTGTATCGTTTCGACGTTAACCCACTGCTGGGTGTCAGCGTGTACCGCTACCATACGGTGGCTCGACTGTGGTATGAGTGCAGCACAAAACGGCTCCTGCGCTGCCCTGCCTTCCAGTGTGTCACGATGGACAATGCAATTTATTGTGTCAGCCGCCAGTTCACCATGAGGTTCGAGGCTGATGAGATCTCCCCTGCTTTCACAGATGAGGGTTTGAGCGTCCTCTCTGCGGCGAAGGGCATACTCTTCCCCTTTGTCCTTTCACTCTCCGATAAGAAGCCTCGGCAGACCAGTGTGTAACGAGGACTCAGTTTTCCATTGATGATAAGATTAGGTGGTGATGGAGCATCCCTATTAAATCATGCTATACATCAAGTTTCCTGTTGACTGAGTGGGTTTTGCCACAAATGTTATTGTAAAATTGTATTGTTGTCTTTTCTTTCACCCATTTGTTTCTTAAACAAATTGATTGTCTGGGACTGGGTATTGCACAAAGAAATTTGTGTTTCTTATGTCAGCTCCTGGCAGTACATGTAAAGTATTAGACTGTTAATGGTAGTCAAACTACTGTTTGCTTAGATTTACGCAGGGTGTGCTGCCATGTAAATTGTTTGCTTCTTTGATTTGCCACTCTTTCCTGACATTAAGTCAGTTTTATATCATTCCAGATGCTTAACCTCTTTAGCTGTGGTGATCATTCATGAATATTTCCCAGAGTAAATGAGTTCATTCAACTCTAACACATTACATTTGGGCAATTCAGTGATAATCTGTCACTGTGCTCAGCTCTGTAGGGCACAAATATAACTTACACAGAGGCCTGAATACAATGTAATTATCTACAGTTGCTCTTTAAACATGGCAGAATGTTAATGGGAGTGTCCTACAATATAAATATGTGAGCTTCCACAAGCATTCGTCACAACTTTTGAAACTCTTGCTTGTAGTCACTCTCCTCCTGTGGCCAGGAAGAAGTGTATTTGTTTAATCTTGACTAAGCAGATTCATTGTTCATCGCACCACCTAAATAAACATCAAAGACATGTATGAATTTGTCATTTATTGCATATTAATCCATAATTAGTGAATAATGGGATGGAGCCAAGTGTATATTTTTATTTTTGAAGTGTTAAGAAATTACATTAACAGTGGAAATATGCATAAGAATTATGAAGTCTCCCATTGTTTGCTCATTTATAATCAAGTCTCTCACTGAACAGACAGTGAAGTTCAGGACTTTAACACACTGACAGGACAGGCAGGAAAGTGACGTGCTGCTATAGCACCATCATGTGGCTCAGGAGGCAAACACAGCAGTGCTCTGGGTAAGACATGTCGAGGTCTGAGCTTTTTAACAGCACAGAGCCGTCACACGTGTGACACACATGCGTCAGCAGCACAGTAGAGTAACTCAGTAGCAAACAGTGGGCTTCAGCTGCACTGGAAGGCAGCAGGCAGGCAGGAACAAAAGGGAGGCAGACGCAGATGGCTGACCATCAAACATAAGCGTCTTTGATTCTTCCTAATTAAACACCTAATGGAATGGGAGTTAGACATGTCCCTTCAGACACTGTCTTGGATGACTCATGGCTTCTGGTTTGCCTGAAAACCCAGGTCAGTTCTGGCATCAACACTTGTTCTATTCTTCTTCTTCTTTTTCTTACCTCTTTTTTCCTTTTCTTTTTTTTTTTCGCCTCCCCAGAGTATCCAGGGTAATACTGACAAGCCATTCTGAGTTTCACATATTAAGTGTGCAGAGAGAGCAAGAGAGAGAATTTGCATATAATTATTCTCTGGAAGGGCAGACATAATTCATAACCCCCTCCTTTCTCCTTAGTCTTGCACACAGACACACACATATTCATGTATATAAACACTGAAACTACTCAGGACACAACACACAGTAAATCTACAGTAGTCCTCTCAGCAAAAGAATCATGTTTAATTTTTTTAATTCCTTTTAATTTCCCAAATGGTCTGCTCTTTTTTTTTTCTTTTTTTTTTTTTCACGCAGCCGACTAATAAAATAGAGGAAGCACAAAGCCACGCCACTTTGAGCAGAGTTTCTAAATTAACAAGCAGCATGTGAGACAATTCCAGAGCTGCATTGTTTTTCTCTAAGCCTGTTGTGACGGTGAAAGTAGCTCGAAAGAATGATCCGGGACTTGTAGCAGCGAGCGCCATCTCAGATCCAGGTCCTTGTTGTTGTGATTGGCTGCATGGAGGTGGCTGGAGAGCATGTGTGAAGCCCTGGCAAAGCGGCTCTGGCAGAAGGCACTGAGTGGGTGCCTCTGGTATGCTGACCTGTATCCTGTCAGTGGTGGGAGGTGCGGCTCCCGCTTTTCCAAGCGGCGCTTTGTGGACCGCAGCAGGCCAGAGTCAGTTGGAAGGGCTGAAGAGGAAGGCAGAGAAGAGAAAGTTAACTGCCATGTTACTGTGGCCATTAATTATACTGGTGACTGATTTGGAACAATAAAAGGCTTCTGGGGCCACCCAGATTTAATTGTTCATAAGCACAACTGCTGATGTGTTTTGTCCATTCAAAATGAAATGCGCTGCAGAGTGCCTGCGCTACACTCAGAACTGGATGCTTTAATATATTTTTTCCCGTGTATAATTTGTACCTTCAGGCGGTGGTGGAATGGCACTTTAAACTGTGGTCATACCAGAAATTGGCTGGGGAGACTTCTCAGGCTGCCATGTCAAGCTGTCTGGATGCCAGGGTTGCAGGGTGGGCAAGGCATTGGTGTGCTTATGCCCATAGCTCTCTTCATACTGTGTGACCAAGTAATGAGAGGATGGTGGGCCATAATGGACAAATAGCTGCTTGGATGAAAGCCCCTGGAAGACAAAATGTAGTAGTCTCAACATAGCCTGTATGCATTGGCCTTTGCAGGATTAAAATGTAGAGGGCATGACCTGTTCTTTGACAATAATCTTCAAGAGGCTCATCGTGTGACAGCAGCAAACTGCTCTAACTAGCCTTTTAGTGCCCTCTAGGATGGATGATTTTACACATTTACATGACTGCTGAGTCTGACCAGAAACTTGCTTTCATAAAGAGTTTTATCACAGGCCTTTATCTTGGCCCTCGACATTATGCAGAAGCAGCCACAATCTTGGGAAGAAAGCCCTGACTTGCACTGTTGTGACAGGCATTCAATTGGTGTTAATGCCATGAATGAGCAGTTAAAGGCTGACCTCAGCTCTCAGCAGGGCAGATCCTCTCTCAGAGACGTCTGGCCTGAAGTCCCAGTGGGGCCGGTAGTCTACACGATTGGTGCTGTTGGCTGTCTTTGGCTCCCGAGTGAACTGTGTCGGACAGAGTAAACAGACATTGCAAAGAGGAGTGGGGGGGGGGTACACAGGGACTTGAGCAATGAGCTCAGCGCGAGGATCAGCAAAGCTCACACTTCACTATCGATCTGCGCTGTTGTACAGTATTTCTTAAGTCATTTCTCCTCGTGATCCTGAACCAGCAGCCCATGGCCGAACCTTACGTCAATGCAATTAGTCTCCAGCTTGAGCCTCTCCCACCAGGAGGCTGTGCTGATGTGGCTGAACTGAGGCTGCCTAATCACTTTGCTATAGATTTGACTACCAACTGAGGTGTTACAAAGCCTCTGGCAGTCTGCCACTGGTACGGCATTATGTTTTGGATCTGCAGAGTGAAAAGGTGCAGATACTCAGTGTTCTCACATTCGATTGAAGTTGTAAAATCAGAACATCTTATTTTGATCCTGTCGCCATAAAATAGTCTGTCGCCCACCCCTCCCCCATTCTCGACCCACTGCCTTCTGATATTGTAAAAAAAAAAAAGTAAAAGACAATAAGCACACAAAATGCCTACCTGAAGTCTGTCCTCTGCCCAGTTGCCTAACAGCACTTTGTTTGCATATTTCTGCTCTGTTCTCCACCCGGTTTGGGCCCATTTATCCTGCACCAGCCCTGTGTGGTTCATGCTTTGCCTGGTGTCAAACACCTAACCAGGGAAATCCTGTTAGAACACGGATATCTCGTCAAACACATAGCATGTAGGAGCATTCACCTGGACCCACAATGGCTTAGGCATTAGAGGGGAAATAGAAGAGCTCTGTTGCCATGGATACAGCAAACACTGAAAGAGAAGGCAAGCAGAGGATCCTGGAAGCAAATGGGAGCTGTCTTACATCTGTGCCTAAAAGAAATACATTCCTAAGGGTTAGGGCATAACATTTACCTTTTAGCAGTTTACTTTATATTGTTGAAATAGTGCCAGAAAGTGTTTCCAGACTTTGTGTCCTCGGGCTACATTTCATTTTTGGAATAAAATTGGTTTTGTTTATTGATTTATGAGGGGTTTTTTGTCTTGTGTGAACAGTATAGTTTTAATGAAGAGGAACACTCTGCCACTGGAGGCAAGTTTAGTTTATTAAAATGTAAAACACGATAGACGTACATTCATGATGCTATTTATGGTCTTCACAGTGTTTTCACATAGTTTGCGACACTATCCACAACCCCCAGTGCAGAGGGAAAGGTGAGCCAGCCTTGGTTAAAAAAGTTAATCATGCCGTGAAAACCATCCATCACGTGCTGCCAGGTGACGTGTCTTTTCAAGTCCAGCAACCGTTTCTTGTAAAGTATCCCATCATCCCTCAGGACGTCAAACTCACACGTGAGTATGAAGGTGGGCGGGGTTTTCTGAAGGACGGAATCATCCGCCAGTAAAGGTGAACCAGCTTTGATTGTGTGATATACCTCCCCATCATATTCTGGGGTTGGGGGGTCACAGAAACCCCGGGCGAGGCACTCGGGAGGTAGGTTGGACGGGGAGAGCCATGTCTCATAGCGTGGCCTGAGCTCAGTGGGGACGTGGTTGCCTTCCAGCACGTCTTGGCACACAGACATGTCCCCATTGAGGTACTGTAGGAAATAGAACGCCATCCGGCCACGGAACAATATGGGCACAGCGTGATTTTGCTGGTATGAGGGCAGGTTGAAATCTGCCATCTGCAGGGCCGGGTAGATGAGGACCTGAGCGCAGGGGAACGGCAGATGTCCGTCCTCTCTCCTCGCCAGCCTTTGGCACAGTGCTGCTGCCAGGTTAGCCCCAGTGCTGTCCCCTCCGACTGCCACTCTGCGAGAGTCCACACTGAACTCTGCCTCAGCAATAGACAGGAAGTGACATGTCGCTGTCTCACAATCGTCCAGCTGGGCAGGGTACCTGTGCTCCGGGGCTAATCGGTACCTAAGAGGGGTGAGAGTGAAGACGGGGGGAGACAATATGTTGAATTCTGGCAGTGTGGTAGACAAAATACAGTAGGTGTTGGATATTTCTGTACATCGTGGAAAAGCTTAGGTACCCAACAGAAACAACAGTGGTGTCAGACTTCTTGGCGATGTGCCGACAGACTTCATCAACAGAATCTGTTCAGGATTAACAGGACATCACAGTTAACAATGTTGTGGCACAGACAGAACATGACAATTTTTATTTATCTTTCTACCTACACGGATCTACTTTTTGGTATTCAGACAGCATATGATTTAAAACTGCTTGTTGCTTAGATGACTTATGGCCAGATAGATACTTCACTTTTAAAAATATTCTAAATAAGATGATGAATAGTTAAAGCTCAAACTGCTCATCAGTATATAAGTCAAACTTGAGCACCACCTGGACACAATATAGCCTAACATCAAAATGCAGTATATTAATTGTAAAAAATAAACCAAAAGTGTTTGTAGTAGTGACCTCATACTTAAACTATGTTTTTTTAACTGATCTAAAAGGCTGGACGGGTTCACCACCAACATTTAACCACAGTAGACAAACTTTTGACTAGCATTTTCTCCATATTGATTTATGGGTCCTTTACCAGAAGGACTAGGATGAAATAACAACTGAACAAAAGTTATGAATTGATGCTATAAAAATCTATTTGCATCACCAGTATAATTAGCTGAGAAACACGTCTGTTCACTTACATAAATGATCTAGAGTAAAAATTCTCAGATATATATGTGAATATATTTAAATATAATATTATATAGTTATTTTTATCTTAATTTACACTTTTTAAATGATCTGAACATTGTGTACCTATACTGCCCAGCACCCATCCTCCTCCATGGAAATACACGAGACCTCTTCTCAGGCCCTCACAAGCAGTGGTGGGCTCATAGACTCGCACTGGCACCTCAGAAAACTTCAGGTCCTTCACTCGCAGACCTGCTGGAACTGGATTTAAGCCAGTCAGGAAACAGGCCACGAACCATCGGATGAAGCTGACCTGATGACAAATGCCCAGACGATGCAGGATCTGGCCCTGGCAGGTGAGGAATCGCAGATTTACCGCAAGTGGTAGACAATGTTAAAAAGAAGAAAATATGTATTCTTGATGGGTAAAAATCAAAGGAAAAGTTATTCTCTATGAGGAACCATGTTTACTATGACAACTTCAAAGAAGGGGAACGCATGACCTTGGCTTTCTTGCATCATTGTTAGACTTGATTTCTTATCTAAAGTTTCTCTGATCTAAGCTTTATCAGTTGCTGGAGGACAAAGAAAGGACAAGCGTCTTTGACAAGGGCTAGAGGACTATAGTTTTTTTTTCTTGCACTAGCAGAGGGATTTTTCTTCTGTTCTAAGAAATAAAATAATTAAAGTAAAAGAAAAAAGTTAATTATAGCAGATACAATAACATGCAGGAAGCATAAAATAATAAGCACTAAGAGCTCAGTAGATGATGAAGATACTCACCACAATTGCTATGCCAACAAACAAGCCATGAACCATGTGCAGTTTCCCACTATTTGCAACCCCACGAGGAACGTCTGAATTCATCAGCTCAGAGTAAACTAGTCCAATTACCAGAAGGAGGAAGGCTGCAACAAGAGCAGCAAAGCCAATTACTAAAATTGCCGAGCCGATGTCCATGATGTTGCTGGTGTGCTCTGCTGAAGGTAGGTCGTTAGGAGTAAATATTTCATCTACCTGCTTTCAGCCTCTTTTCACCCCTCCCCCATCTGCATGCCACGTGTTCTGACCTTGCTTTCACTTAATGACATGTTTGGCTGCCTGTTGCCCAGGAAAATAATTATATTCCTCAACATATTCTATGGTTGTGTAGTCAAAGTAATTACATGTTTCCCGAAGTAACCAAGTTGTTCAACTGTGGAATATTGCACAAAACATTTTTATGTTAATGGAGCAGGACAAATAATCGTATGTTTCCATAGTACCCATTCTGCTGCCTTTCAAACCCGAGCAATATTTTTTACAAATATCTGAAGGATGTTATGCTTTTTTTTTCCTGCCTCATTTCTTGCCCTTGGCATTGAGGAAAGCTGTGCTGTGTACAGCTGCACCGGGCACAGTGACATTCTCATTGCCTGGCGTCTAAAGAAAAAGAACATGTTGCGAGAGGCTGCCACTGAAGGCTGACTGAGAACACCCCTATCTGAACTTTCATTGCTGATCTGTAGATGGCAGTGATAGCATGAGTATAAATAAACAGTGCCTGCTGGAATACACTATATTTACATTTTTGCATTCTGCACGCAGCCTGAATGTATTTTCAACACAGCGATGTATATCTTTAGATTTCTCTCTTGTTTTCGCAAATCCACATAACTTATATTTAATTTCGCTTCAGCTGGAAATGCTCTGGTGTAAGCTTCCAAGACTTTGGGTTCACATTTTGTAAATCTCAGAAATTTCCTAAATAGAGGCAGCATCTGGAGTCGAGCTGTCTTTGGGTTTTTAGCAGCCCCCGAGAGCCTCTCTGCCTTCCCTAAGTAGCTGAGCCCAGCACAAAGCAACCATTGTGAGGCTGCTCTTTAAAGCCTTCCCAGTTGCTGAAAAAGTCCTGCATTCAGCGATACCCAGTAAAAATCACAGTGCCAGGGCCAAAAATCACAGACTGGAATCTTGTCTGAGGCACATGAATTCACAGGATTTGTTTAGGAGGCATTCATGCTCTGTTCTGTTTGTCACCCTGACAAGCTGCTGAGATTGCGCTGACCTATTTCCCAACTTGCACAGAAAGATACAGCCGGTTTCAAAAAATACTGTTAACACAACTAATTGGGTTCAAACAACTGATGTCGCCCACGAATGCAGGCACATACACCAGCAAATTAGCAAAAACCTGTTTGTGCAGTGTGACATAGACTCCACCGTGCTTGTTAAACTGAAGGCCAGGTTTGCTGTTGTTACATTGTGAGTGTGTGTGCTACACTCAGGCACCTAGACCTGACTTTGATTAACAAGATGAAGTCACGGACGTGTTTGCAGACTTTTTCAGCGTCAGAGCACTGACTCCAGACAAAGCAGAGATCAGTAACTGGCTCAAGGACACATCAGCAGATGTACTTGTCATTATGAGGTTTGAGCCCAGATTTCCTAATAATCGCTTCACTGTGGCTGGTGTTGTGGTTCCAACTGTCACAATTGTTTCTCATTTGTGTGTTTGTGTAATGCTTTGCTGATTGTTTGCTTATTTACTTTACTTAATTAATGGGGGGGGGGGCTGGACAAAGGATCAGTTGAGCAGGGCTCTCAGTCACTTTCCTGCCCCCATCAGATGCTGTTACATAAGAATATTTTTGTTATTGATTTCGCGTTGACTTATAACTGTCAGTGAAACCTGAGACTGCAACATCTGTTGTTATCCTGTGCGTTATGTTAGGAGGGAAGTTCAAGTCAATTAAATTATGCAGTTAATCCCCCCCCCCCCCAAAAAAAAAAGAGATGAGGGCACACACCTGGGCCACAGTGGGGCGACCACTGGGGGGGCCCAGAACCACGGATTGAGAACCACGGCTGCGGTAGACATATAAAGGGGGTGGGGAAGAGGCAAGTACGCAACTACTCAGGGCAGACGGGCAGTGGAGCAAAAATATTCATCCCCACTTAACATGTCAATCAGGATTAATACCCTTCCAAACCTCCCCTTTAGGTTCACCCAGGTCCTTTCACTAGTGGAGGCAGCGAAGCCAGGGCAGAGGCGGTGATATATAAGGCAGGACGGGACAGTGCAGGAACACAGCACCCCAGCGCACACCGCGGAGCGTCGCCTGGACTTGTGCTCCACGTCTCTGCGTCTCCAGCAGCGGCTGACAGGCGTAATGACTGATCACTCACACGAGTCCAGACCCTGATGCCTGTCGACTAACATGTCAGAGCTGCTCCAAGTCACACACTCCTGCGTTCTTCCCATGTCCTCGGCTCTGGATTACTCATGCAACAGCTTGTGAGGCTGCAGATGAGAGTGTCTGTGCGCGGATAAGCTCGCAGGGGCTCACAGGTCGCTGTTCGTGAGGCGCTTCGCTGTGGGAGGACAGTTTCTGCGGCGCACGGAAACTTGCAGCGTAAACATTGTACTTGTCGGCTGCCTGAGAGATGGAGCTGAGGAGCGCCTGTCGCGTGTTTCTGTTCCCGGTTCAAATGTTCTATTATATAGTCAGAGCAAGTCTGTTGTCGCTGCTGCCGAGCAGACGGAAGGACCTGACCAGGGAGGTGGTATTGATCACCGGTGGGGGACGAGGTATCGGACGTCATCTGGCCAAGGAGTTTGCTAAGCAGGGAGCCAGGAAGGTAATTTCATCCCACTACACGCCACTTGTTGCACCCACTTTATTACTGCCACGCTTCCCAGAGAGATGCATTAGCAAATCACTGAGGCCATTTTGGCAAGGCATGATTTTACCACGGGTTTAGTCTATGTTTAAACCAGCAGCAGTAGTTTTAGAAGCCTGAATCCCCCGCCCCCGCCCCCCGCCTCTCCAGCCTCAGGTAACCCGGTCAGCCCTGCCCACCTGGCCCCCGGTGTGTTGTTGTTCCCGTGCTCTGTGGAAGCACTGGTCGTGACCTCGGAGTAGCCCAGTTGGTCCAGTGAGACTGGAGGCACAGCCCTCAGATTGGGCTCAAGTGTTGCACAACAGCCCGGGTCAAGCAGAGGGCAGGTCCGGGGAGGGTTTATGGCTGCCAGGGTCTGCAGCGACCTGTGTGACTGACATGTCTACACAGTGTAGGATGGAAAGATCTAGGCTGTGATGTAGGCATTGACTGTATGTGAGAGAGAGAGTGTGTGTGGTTGAGGGGGGGGGGGGCACTGAATCTGCTTCAAAGCCACTCACAATAACAACAGCCCTGCTATTACCCCATTATAGTTTCTTGCCATTTTTGAGCAGCATTTTGCACTGTCATAAAATCTGCCAACATATCACAGTACAACAAAAGGCTGCATGATGCTTTATGATGCTTTTAACAGAAACCAGATTAGGTTTTGTTTTCCAGCGTAGCATGGAGTGAAGTGTGTGCAAAACAAAGTGAACCCAACAGAAGAAAAAGAGTTGAGGAAGAACAGATTCTCTTATCTTGGATTAGACTAACAGGAAGGTGGCAGCTCGAAGCCTTCACAGAAAACTGAAGCTGATGTACTCAGATGACACGTTCTTACAAGGGAATGGGTCAAAACAGGTCAGAAATTTGATGACAAGTTATCTTTTCAGTGAAGTTATGATCCATCATGATTATCTATGTATTTTTATTTCCCAGCTGGATGTTAAGGTCACTTTTACATGCTGTTACTCATGCTTTGATTATTGAGTCAAATGGAATCAAGTGTTTAAAATCCTGCACCATAGATTTTTAAAGGGGGTCCAGAAGTAATCTGATTACACCACCGAGTTAGACCAATCCATTCATGTCATGTTTGCAAATCCATATTAAAAGTAATGCAGTCAGTCTTTCCTATTGCAGAGAACCTCCCCACTTCCCCCCTCCCAAAACCATAAGGAAGGGGGGGGGGCACTTGGGCCTGAAATGTTCTGGTGGCTACATAGACAGCTCCTCATCCCCGCAGGCCAGGCTCACCTCTGTTCCCATCATCCTCCTCAGCCAACAGTCCGGTGGGCGACCGTTACACAGCCGGTGTCCCCTCAGCAGAAGCATGTTAATACGGAGCAGCTCTATTTCTGATCACCTCGGATGGGAGTCGTCATTACACACCCCCCCCCCCCCCACTGAACGCTGCGGGTTATAATTACCATGTACATGTGTGACATGCGCTCTACATTTTCTGGATGCTCTCTTTAGGCACAATTTTAGCAGCTTGAACACATTGCTAAAAGCTCAATGAAACACTAACTGCCTCCCTCTGTCTTTCAATGCCATCTCCTCGGGGGAATGAGCAAGAAGAAACCAGTGGGTTTTAAAAGCTTTACTTTGCAGCTGCACAACAAAGGATGTCACCATGCTTTTCAGCACCCCATTGTTGGGCATTATCAAGGTGTGAAGGCTTTGAAAACAACACCTGTGGTAATGTGTATGACAATTACTCCCTGCCTAAAGAGATGCTAAAAGGAAATAGGACGGTAATTATGAACGGGGCTAACCTCTATGAACTCGTGCTCACCCCAGTTTGAGCCCCTTTGTGATTGGCAGCCGGAATTTCCTTTTCCCCCTCTGCACGGGCTTTTGGTGTTTTCACGGTGTGAGGAAGACTAACTACAGCACTGATAAAAGAATTTGGCGAGATGGAGGGCCGGGGACTCAGGGGGGGGGCAGGTCTTCTTGTGTGTTGTTTAGGGGTGAACCATTGCAGAACAAAGCTCTGAAACAATAAACCTGAATCAAAGTATTTTCAAACACGGTGTCCAAGTTCGGAGCAGAGCGAAACAGGCTTTCACAACAATCCTCAGTAAATAGTTGACAACTTTAAACAGCATATTTCCTCACAGCTCCTCTCCGGAACACGCAGCAGCATAACAGGAGCTCCAGAAAAACACCGATTTCTCCGTGGTTGTTAACATTACATAAAGAGATGAACCAATCCCAGACACTGACAACAGGTTTGTGTGTGTGTGTTGTGGTGGAGGCGGGAAGCACACTGCTCCCAGCTGGGTATTGCCCTGCAGCTGACCTTGCTGTCTCCGCAGTAATTAGACAGCGGCAGGCGACTGCCTCGCCCCCTCTGTGTGCTGCCTCTCTGCTGCCCTTACAATGAGTGTGAAAAGGAGGGTTCGTACCCACCCATACATTCAGGCCTGAGAGATAGAGTATCATTGTAATTCAGCTGGAGCTACTGGGGACACAGAGACATGCACCTCAGCTAGTATTGAGTGGCATCTGCACTCTCTCTCTCTCTCTCTCTCTCTCTCTCTTTAAGTTCTTGGTTCCAGATTTGCAACATTAATTTGTTGATCAGAGAGAACATGTGTTGACATCAGGTCTTGTTAGGCATGCCTAGTTGAAACAGTCACTGGTTTATCGCTGATAGCAAAGGGGGGGGGGGGGGGGGGGGGGGGGGGGGGGGTTACAAGGTCAATTAAAAACTGTTTTCTTACTGTTTCTATCCACATAGCAATTTGGCCAATGCTTGTTTGTTCTGAGGGTCCTGTGTGTTGTGACGGGTGATAAACCTAATGAATTAAATAACATTTTAACAGGAGAGCACAGTTTGAGTGCTGACTTTTAATGAGAGCTGTCAGCTTTGTTTGTAAGGCTCAAATCCTATTAAAAGCTTTCAGTTATTTATCAAGACCTGTCTGCCTTCAGTGATTACTTAAATGGGCTTGCAAATGAAGCAAACAAAAAAGAAAGAAAAACCAATCACATGCAACTCAAACAAGAGCCGTTCACAGTGGAAGCCAAACACTTATTGCTCCAGATCTGATAAAGGAATAAAGAACACATTCCAGTCTGTAATCTTTGATGTCCCTTGAGCTTAACTGTCAATATTTCTGTGTTTGCTTTGTTTCTGCCATTATTGCCGTTGGATACTTACTGAGCTATGGAAACTGCCTTAGAACCAATAGCAGCACAGTAATGTGGTGGTTTTTCAGGTTTGTGGCTATGCAAATTATCTTACTGTGTTTGCCAGTATGTTATGTTTGGCTTCAGACAAATGCTGAGTACATTTTATGTCCCATTAGTGCAAGTTGGTGGTTCAGTTTGTGCAAAAAAAACCCAAAAAAAACATTGTGTGGTCATTTGCTGTAATGGATCCGTTGAAAGTGAAACATACTAAAAACCCGACATGCTGTAAAACACGTCAGCCATTGTGAAGGCTCAGAATCTGTTAAAGTGCTGATTCAGTTTATCATCAGCTCAGAATGCTACATGATCATATGTATATGTCACTGTAAATTCACACCCGTTGACCAGGCTTATGGTTACACATAAACACTGGTATGAGACAACAGGGATGACTCTGTGTATGTGTGTGTGTGTGTACGCTCATGCAGCCTCTCTGTCTCTCACATACACAAGATCACTTTCCAGAGGACTTTTTGCTCAAATATTAACCTTGGTCACGGGCGACCGGCCAAATCCCACACTGGCGTCCTCAGCACTTCACACACGCACGGTTTTCAGACTCCCTGACCAGAAATGACGGGGCTCATCTGCCCAACAGGCCGTGTAATCTCTTTGAGAATTTGTGTTTCAGAGATGAGGAGGGCTCACCCCCTGATTTCATTACCTTTCCCTGACCCCAGAGACTGACAGATCTAATTGCCCAATCACTAGCCCCACCCCCACCCCACCACCCCACCACCCCCGCACCCCCACACCCCCCTCATCCAACCCCATGTTCCCTGCTCAAATGACCAGCCTTCATTTAGTCTCCGGGTGGATGAAGAGACAATTCATTCACACAGCAACCCCCCCACCCCCCAAAGCCTCTAATCTTTGCTCGAAAAGTATTTGTTGTGAGTGAAAATGGCCTCTCTGTTCTCTGAATGAAAAGATCTTCATGTGTCATCACCAGAAAAAATTGCACAAAACACACAAAATGTTTGTTGTTGACTGACTGTAAAAAAAAAAAAAAACTTTTTTGTTCCATTTAAAAGCAACAGTTCACTTGTTTCTGCGTCTGCGCTTGTAACAGACCCAAATTCAGAACCTGCTCTAGTTCTGTCTAACCTGTGGAAATGTTATTTTTGTGACAGGTGATCTTGTGGGGCCGGACAGAGAAATGCCTCAAAGAAACAGCTGAGGAGATCTCTCTCTCGGGAACAGAGTGCCATTACTTCCTGTGTGATGTGGCCAATCGGGAGGAAGTTTACAAGCAAGCCAAGGTGGTTAGAGAAAAGGTACACCAGCCTAATATCTGTAAAGATATTTCCTACTTGAACAAGGAGAAATGTCTTTTACACACAGTGAAACACATCATAAAACATTTCCCTGGGATGCCTCTCTGTCTCCTCTCTACGTATATTGGCTCTGAGCTGCTCTGTCTCCCATCTGGTGTATAGATTACACTTCATCTGAAATATCTGAGGAAGAGCGGGGAATATTGCTGACAGCTCTGGTGCAGCGCGACTGTATCATCTCATGAAAGCAGACAGAAAATGCACAAGATGTTTAACTGTGTTCTCTTTTTTTTCCCCCTGTTGTTGTGCTTTTTAATCTCAGGTGGGAGATGTTACGATATTAGTGAACAACGCAGCTGTGGTCCACGGCAAAAGTCTGATGGACAGCGACGACGACGCCCTTCTGAAATCCCAGCATATCAACACCATGGGACAGTTCTGGGTAAGACTCTCAGAAATTCAAACCAGAAGCCAGTTGACATGCAGATGTAGGGGAATTCCTCCTCGCAGATTATCCTTAATATTTTCATATTTTGATTATAGCATGACGGTGTGTACAGCAGCCCCCCCCCCCCCCCCCCCCCCCAGACATGTCAATCATGACTGCTATTATGGCAGGTTAAGTGGGGTATTTCCAAATTGCATCTCAGCCGCTGAGACATCAGAGGGGTTTTGAAATTCATGGCATTTTTCATTTTGAATGGAGATCAAAAGACGATGTTATAAGTAGACAGAAATGCAATTATCAACTAAATGGATATGGAAATTAAATCTATGGTTACAGTGTGGACCTGTTTACCTTGTCTGCTCTTCTTCTTTCTCTACGGAATGTATTTCACCTTCTATTACCTCATCTTTACTCTCTCCTTCATTCTCCCTTTTTTCTCCCCTCGTCTCAGACTACAAAAGCCTTCCTGCCTCGAATGCTGGAGCTGCAGCACGGCCATGTAGTATGCATAAACTCCATCCTGTCCCAGTCTCCGATCCCTGGGGCCATAGATTACTGCACCTCCAAGGCCTCGTCGCTGGCCTTCATGGAAAGCCTGACACTGGGCCTGCTGGACTGTCCTGGCGTTGGCTGCACCACAGTGCTTCCCTTCCACACCAATACAGAGATGTTCCAGGGCATGAGAGTCAGGTGAGAATAAATCTAGTGGTGGGAAGTGAAGGTGTATCCTTCTCACATTTGTTTGTTTATAATGTTACATGTCTAGGAATTTAAAGATGCAATGGGCAAATGATTTTTAGGCTACGTCCACTACTACGGCTGAGTTTTTGAGACTTTCGGAAATGCCACTGGTTCTAGGGATGCTAATATTGGTCCATAGGAAATATCTCTAATTGTTGGGTGGATTGCCATATTTAACACACTCATGCTCTCTAGAGGAGGAGGATGACCTTTAGGCATCCTCTGACTTTTCCTTTAGCCACGTGGTTGACATTTGTGTTTTGGAGTGAAATATTTTGATGTGAAATATGTTACAGATATAAACGGTCCCAGGAAGATAAATTCTTAAAGGTTAGATGATAATCTGACTTTTCATCGAAAGTCACCAGCAGTTCAAAGATTTCACTTTCACAACCACAAATAGGTCGACATCTTGTGGAGGGATTGGCATCCCCTGACTTTTTCTGCTGCAAGGAGCTCAACCCTTGTAGATCCCAATGAGAGTTTATCACAGAGCTGGGAACCTCCAAAGTGTGTTTTCATAACTTTGCGCAACCCTCCAGCTCTTTTTTAGATTCCCTCCCACAGTGTTGCTGTGATCAAGAATATTCTAGCTCAACTTGACCTTGATCAAACACTGTAACACACACTGGTAAAAAACAGTAGCACATCAGGGGCCTAAAAAAGGAAAGCACGTATTCGCTCATTCATCGAGTACTTCAGTGTATCGCCAGACTGTCGCCCCCTTTGTGGTCGTCCTGGACCTTTACAGATGACACTGAACCTTGATACTGCTGAACTGTGTAAGATGTTTAGCATTTATGAAACTTGAGTGTTCTTGCACAGGTGTATGAGTGAACCTGACCGTTCACATTGTTGTGTAATAGCTCGTGCAGTTTGGCCGCAGTTGCAGCAGTTCATCTTGTGTGTAATTTCCCCACTATGCTGCCATAAAAAGCTTATTATGGCTAGCTGAAGCAGGCTTTGTTTGCACTTGAAATTTTAAGTCAAAGGGGCTTGTTATGAGTGGACTCATCATGAATTAATTTAATCTGAATGATCCTCACCTCATCTCAAAACGGATTCTTCTCTCTCTTGTAGGTTTCCTCAGCTCTTTCCTCCTCTCAAACCTGAGGTGGTGGCCCAGAGGACTGTGGATGCAGTCAGAGCTGACAAGGCCTTCCTCTACCTGCCTTGGACTATGCATGCCCTTGTCATTCTAAAAAGGTAAACACAGTTAACATTTTATGTGGGTGTTGTTTTCTGCATCATAATTTATGCCTCAGGCTTAACATTCCACCCTTGTTCTTTACTTTTTTAGCTTCATGCCACAAGTTGCACTTGAAGAAATCCACAAGTTTTCCGGGAGTTATACCTGCATGAACACGTTCAAAGGGAGGACATAAACCTGGATTTCACGGAACGTGAGAGCGGCCTCAGAATCTTTGGGGTATGATGAAGGGAATATGGACCTTAAGACATCTGCAAGTGGAGGAGGCCCCATGATAGTGTGAAGAAAAAATACTTAGGGGACGTTGACGAGGAGGTTGCTTGTGCAGGTAGAATTAATTGATAAACTGCAGGAGACACCCTGGTCCCATTTGTATGTGTGAGTGCGTATCTGTATAGTATGGAGGACTGAATGCCATTCTCACATTGAACAGAAGCCATGCATAGGTTTGTTCCAGTAGTTATTCTGGGAGTTATGTTGTGACACTTTTAGTCTGTTTTTACACATCTTTTTTTTTTTTTTATCCGCCTTTTAATATGTCTTTGAATCAAAACAGGATAATAAAGTTTTAGATACACACTGTTTCTTTGTGCATGTTGAAAATAGAAAAAGTGAACACTTGGGAGGTACGCATTGTTTTGTGTCTGGGTTTTGACTCCCATGGCAGCGTGATAACACCTTTGATTTATTCCAAGCATGAGATCAGTGACTGTGACAGACGATGTTGTCAAAACATAAAACACATGTCTTGGCGGGGGGGGGTTGTTTGTTCTCTGCTGTCAGAAAATGAAGCAGGGGGATTGTGTAATTCTCCATAAATGTAATGAACTCAAAATAAGTTGGTCAGGACCTCCCTCTCACATCCCGAGTGGTCCAACCCCCGAACAATGGACATGGACAGGCAGAGACTGTTGGACAGACAGGACTCGCTTCAAGACCTTGATTCTGAAAGTTAAGAGTAAACTTCGTAAAAAGCAAACTACTCTATTGTCTGTTATGAAGATGATAGATCAAATCAGATTTTGTCAGCTTGGCTCCTACAATCTTATGCTTCTCATGTCTGCAACTGCTACACATTTGAGGTAGAGGATCATATAAATGTGATTTCCATTAGCAAAAACCCCAGAGGCAAATTCCCAGAAAAAAAAAGAGGAGACAATATGGAGCCTCTTTCGCCTTATTGCATATGAATCTGAGCATGTTCAAAGGCTTTAGCTCAAAACAGAGGACAGGAAATGTGGGAACAATGGAGATGTATCAACACCTGTCTCACAATTACCTTTTGAGTGAGGAGATTAAAAAATGCGTGTCAAGAAACTGGGAAGAGCCAAGCTTAGTAGATGAATTACCAAAGATTGTCAAAACAAAAATAAAATGAAAGTGAAATTAAACAATGGTCTGTACCCATGGGAAATCTCACACTTTCATCTCGTGTCAGCTGAACGAAACCTGGATCACTGAACAACATAGCTACAGCATATTAAATGAATATTCACACCAGTCTTACACCTCTGCAGGAGATATGATGCTACTACCAGCAGCTAATTATTGTCAGAGGTAACAGAAGGCTGCCTTACCTTTAGAGGTATTGATCCTCTCAACTAACTCTCAGCAAAATAGGCTGAAGCAATGTGTTTCCCAAAATATTGATTTCTCACTTTGAGTGATATATGCTTGGGCGCACAGCAGCACCTTGCACACTTAACTGTGCCTGTGGCCTGGATATTTAAGGGTAGCTGTGTCATTCCTGTGTCTTTCCACTGCACTTATATTATTTTCTTATAGACAGAAGCATTTAAATGTGTGGACTGTTATATTTAGAAACATAATTCATATTGCTGATTAATAATGGTTAATGGAGAAAATATCTGTGGCTCACACATTTGACTTTTAAAGTGTTACTAGACTCAAACAGATCAGGGTGATGGTGTCGGTACGTAATTGTGGTGTCCTGTAGTGTGTTTGTACTTGTTTCTTAAGGGCTCCTTGAAGTTAGATTGCGCAATCCCAGACAGGCCTGAGGCACCTAAGCAACCAGAGTTACACAACAAGGACTGGTTCATCATTAAGCAACTGAACAACCAGTATGTGTACCACCCAAAGCTGTCTCTAGAAGAAGCTGCTGACCTTGCAGTTGTGTGTGACACCTGCAATTTTTTGAGATTAGTCGGCTGTCCACAACGTGAAGGTCACAAATAAAGATGAGACCGGCAGAGAGAATCGAACCTAAATGGAAAGAAAATGAAAGTTCAGGTTATACTGCTCTTCGAGAACACACAGGGGATCATGAGCTGCAATAAAACAACTAATAAGGTTGAGGAGGGTCCGTGCAGTTTTTCACAGCTCAGATCATAGACAGTGAATGTGAACCCATTAATGTTTAAATCTGACCACACTGAGGTTTATCTCTATGAAAGAGGGGAGCTCAGTAGTAATGAAAACATCACCCTCAGCTGCACTTTTCTCAACCTGATGCCGATTCTGTGTTTGAATTAGGAAAACACACAGATACAAATCAACTGCTGCTGTATGGCTGGACTTGAAACAGCTGAAGGGCAATGGCTTTTTCAAATGAAACAATAGCAATGCACCATTCAGAGCTGCCACAGCCTTGTGCCTGCAGTGCAAGATGCTGCTCAGCAACTTTTTCTTTACCTTACATAAAATGGCAAGAAATGTTATTTGACATTTTTTGCTTGCACACATGAAACGGATAGTTTGGTTTATGTGTTGACTTGTCATAACAACATGCAAAACACCACCTGAAACAGGCTGCACTCTTTTCTGTTTGCTTACTTATATATTCTGATTGTTCCTCCTGAGACTAACTAGTATATTTAGATCAGAGCAAAGAGCTGTGCTGAGTAAAAATGCAGCCCAGTGCAAATTTCTTCCTTGCTGTGAGGTTAATCATGACCCCAGTACTCTGACTATGGACTAGAATATGTGCAGCAATAGATGCCGAAGCAGATCTACTAAATACTGAGGCTTATGAAACCACACTGAAGAGACACATGAGGAAAATGTAACTGTCAGCTTCAAAGACAAGTGAAACCTACGTGGTCTTTGGATTTTGTAAAACAAACACACAGAGAACAGAACATATCTCTCGCTGCATTGAGAGAACTACTTCAGCCTCTAGTAACAAACACACGGAGGAATATGGAGATGACAGATCCAGACACACACAGAGACACCACACATCTGAGCACAAGTCAAAGCAAGCACACGCAACCAGAGGCAAACCCATGAGAGTGGCTGTAAAAGCTGGGGTAGTGCCTGCCCTTTGGCTGCCAGACAAGGCCCATAAACATTCATTTGAATCCCAGCGAACCATAAATGCCCTCCTGCGCGCTCACGACAGGGCCGCACATTGTGATCAGTAGGTGACCTGCACTGGGTGGGGAGGGGTACGAGCTCTGCCGAGAGTGAACCCGGGCCTCCTTCGAGGGCCTGTTTCTCATTCTCTGAGTGGGCTGTTGCGAAAGCAGAGGGAGAAGAAGCATGTTGGGGTGGAACTAGGTCGAGGAGGCATGTAGTGCATGTATGCTCCAAGAGGAGGGCTAAAATGGTTGGAAATCTCGTGGGGCAGGTTCAGAGCAAGGTTAGCCAAATACTGAATAAATCAAAGGGGGCTTGGAAAGTCTTCTCCGTGCTGAAGGCTCTCAGTTCCAGGGTGACTGACCAGGCGCAGGTGGAAGCAGAGGACTTAAGGTTTGGTCACATGGGGAGAAATCGGAGATTGTAGTTGTCTCAGCTGTGACCACATTCCCAGGTGTCTGTGCTGCACATTTCTTTTATTTAAGATCGAATTATAGTCTAACAATGTGCTACACAAGTCAACAGGCACTCTCCTCTCTACCAATGTGGTTCCCCTGACAGAAATGCAATATGACATCACATACATGTCCCTATAGCAAGAGTGAAGCAAGAGACTATATCACCTTTAAGAGGATATATTATCATCACATATATACATATATGAAGATATAAGTTTATATATGTATGAAATATCCATAGTCAAATTTGTAATAAATCTGATGATTTTTTATCATATATGACATGTTGCAACCATATATGAACAATATATATTTAATTTATATATGCAAGTTTACACACAACATAAACACACAACATGTAAAAAATTAGTTTTTCTTACTAATTTTAAACATGTCTATCTTCCCATTGTGGGAAAGTGGTTTCAGTCTTTGGACCCTAGTGTGTATAATATCAATATATATTGACAGGCTTATACATACATGCATAAACATACATATTTCTATGGGCATGATATAACAGTCAATATATTAAAATTATTCCAATTTCTAATAGGTATATATATATACATATATATATATATGTATATATATATACGTATACTTAAAAAAAATATTTCATGTATGGAAATTCAATATATGTACATATATAACATTTTTCTATATAGGTCATTTGAAAAGACCTATGATTTCACCTTTGATACAGACAAATATGTTTATGTTTAAAGTTCATCTTGAATGTTTTTACCCTCACTGCACCTTTGTTACTGAGCACCATAGAATTTCCCTCCTCTATACTAGAGCAACAAGCTTGAGTGTATTTTTCCTATATGCAGTCCAAGCATTTGTAATCCCAACACAGCGGCTTGGAAAGTCGGCCTCCAATGATCCATTAAATATATTATAGATGCCCGGATCTGGAGTCCATTTGGCTTGTTGTGCAGCGATGCTGAACGCATGTAAAACCTCAGCCAGTGCAGGATTCTGTCATTATTCACATCACATACACCTACAGATCCTGTGACTCCCAGTTTCCTGGCAGATGGTTCCCTGTGACTTTGAAGCTCAGTACAGCTCAGTGATAAATGTGCTGCAGAACACTTTGTGTTCATGTGATATCTGTAAAATACAGGAAATGTTTATGCTATACTTTATGAATACCAACATTATAGTCAATTTTGTGGGGCCAGACAAAATGCAGAATTTGTCACATTTGCACTAAAGCTATCAATACCTGTCCTCTTGCTCTGCATTAACACACTCATCTGCTATCAGAGACTGAGCAGTGGACTGCTACCTCTAATAAACCCCATAAGTAGATGCTGCCCAAAACAAATATCTGAATGAGCCAGGGGCAACAGGAAGGTAGCGCCACAGAGATCAGCGAGATCCTATTTGTTACAACACCTTATCCACTTTCTCTGAACAATGCTGTTCTCGCCAGTTTGTTGCTGGGTTCATCCATCACAGGCTCGGTAGTATGATAAAAAGGCTCAGCCCTAACCCACAGCAAGGAGCCAGCCGTGACGCCTCAGTTGACCTGTCAGGCTGGAAGAGTTATTATACGCTGTGGTGTTAAAGGTCGAAGGGAGCAGCAAGCTCAGAGGGTGTCAGTCCTCAAAAACACCCTCACATGGACAAACAGGGAAACAAGCTGCAACCCATGAATGGATGCGTAAATCGTATAAGACATTAAAAATGTTGGGTATCAAATACATGAGTGTCTCTGTCTGCAGCATCTATTTAATGCTGTTATCACGTTCATACAGGTAGTCGCAGGCAGCACATGAAACAAAAAAAAAAAAACAATTGCAGAGATGATTCTGCAGAAAATAACCTTTAGCATCTCCAGCTTGTTTGATGCTACCGTGAAATATTCAACAGCTTCAGCCACTGCTGGCTATTTAAGGAATGCAGCCTTTACAGATAGATGCCTCATACATATGCATTGGGTAGATGGAGGTGCAGTTCTACAACACAAGGTCAAACACTTTAGTAGTTGGGGCATAACTCTCCATACGTTCTATTCATCACTGGCTGCCAGCCATATCTGCACAGTCCTCTCTCCACAGCGTGCAGAGAGCTGAATATCTATATGGTGATCTTTGTGGGGAAAAGGTTTTCGGAGCCACACAGAAAACTTTGTCTCTGCTATCTCCTGTTGTTCATTAAGGTCTGTTTCCGGGACATTGTATCATCCCAACAGATATGATTAGGAAGAACACATGATCGGAGTGATGCAGCACAGGGCACGGCTTGCAGTCATGTGTCTTTACAAATAATGATCTGCTTTTGCTGTGGTCGTTTCCAGATTTTGAAATGAAAAGTGCCAAAGACAGATAGTTAAAGTTACAGAGCCCATCACAGGTTTCAAAAGGAGAGAAGTCGCAATTTCAGTTCTGATCTACTTGAGTTCCCATGTGACATAAAAAAATCCCCCTGGGTCATTCACCTACACTGTGGAGCCAAGAGAGTTCTGTTTCACATGTGGTTTCCAGTGTTCTGCTTTTGAACACTGACAGTTAACAGGGAGAAAGTGGGAGGTAAGCGCTGAGGGACAAACAAAGCAAAGTAAAGCCTGCTTTTCACTGCGAGCAGAAGGCAAACACTCAAAGGGGAAGGGTGTGGGAGGGTGAAACACAGTTCACGTTGCGCGGATGGGCTCAGGATATTTATAAAGCCCACCAGGCATCACGTCAGGAGAGCTTGGCCGAAAAATGTTGTTCCCAGATGGACCGTTTCAGCCAGATTTATTTATTACAGAGCCGCTTCCTCGTAGATTACACAACAGTGTCGCAGCACGAGTGAACTCTGTGGCTCGGCGGCTTTCGCCAGCAGCCTGCCTTGCTCAAGGTGAATCAGACGTGGGTCAGATGGAGGGCACTGTCCTCCAGTGGCCCTCATCCAAAGAGCAGAGCGGAAATCAAAAGGTTATGCAACCTGTTAAACATACCATGGCTCTCACCATGACAAAAAGGAGACACGAGATGTGCAGCTCACACGCCACAGAAACACTGATAAGACTGACAGCAGTAAAAATAGATGAGATATCAAGCATGTTTTCTTGGCTTATGAGGCTCTTTTGGAGTTTTGTTGTTGGCACAGAAGCTCCCGATCTATCACAGGGCTACATTACACAAACAAAGGCTCCTAAGCCCACAGCCTGCATGCAAGTCATGTGACCAGAGTTGGCGGCCTCTGTGAACTACACCTGAACTTAGCTAAATGGAAACAGACCAAACACACAGTGTGCGTCAGGATGAAAGCATCCCTCTGGAGAGCTGTTACTGAGGGTTTTGAGGAGAGGATGTGGGTTATCAAGCAGCGCAGCAGAACTGAAAAGCACTTTTCTGAACGATTGACTCAGCATGGGGCCCAGTTATACGTCTGAGCAAAAATCACACTCAAGAAAAAAAAAAACCTCACATCGCAGGAGAACAATTCTCACCTAATTCTCAGCTTCATTAAAGTAGAAGCTGCACTTTTGCCCCAGAGATCCCAGACATGTGGGTCCTTCATTACACTGGTATCCTGGTTTCATATCTGCATCTCAGGCTGCCATCACACAAAGGTCAGAGGAATGAAATAGAGCTGCATCTCCAAGTGAAAGAAAATCAAATCAGTTTGGTTAAAATCATTGTGTAATTTCTCCCTCGGCGTCTTGAAGCTGCCAACTAAAAACAGAAGTTTCCAAAAATTGACAATTTTAAAACTGAGACAGCTTTAACAAAAGCCTCCACACAAAGTTCAGGTAGAAGAGGATCACATCGCATCGAGGATGTGGGCGGCAAAACCACAGAGGCCATCCTCCTACGCATGGCACGCCACTGAACCCAAAGACGGGTGCGTGTGTTTATATTGCACTTGTATGTTGTCCAAGTGCTATGAATACTGCAGCGAGTCAGGGAGAGAGAGATGAGCGATGGGAGAGGAGGAGGAATAACCAGTTTGTATTTGTACCCTTCACACAGAAGCTAAGAAGAGTAATTGCCTTCTCAACACCTCAGAGGTGAAAGGTTGGCTGGGAATGCGGGGGGTGGTCGCACAGCCTGCTGTAATTAGCTTGCAAAAGGACAAATGAGTCTCCCACCAGGTCGCCGTGAGCATGTCAGATTTGGACCACTGAAGACCTTACGAGATATTATCGCGGCCTCCTGGAGACGCTGATCACACGATAGGCTGCTCTTGGAATGAGAATGGAAACACTTTGGGAAAAGAAGTGCTACGCATGGCTTCCACTAGTGTATCTGATCTTCAGAGCGCTGGGTTCTTTTTTTGCATAAGAAGTTATCTAACTCAGAAAGGCGAGCAGCTATTTATTCAGGCAGCTTTGAGTGGCAAAGCAGTTTAAATAGGTTTAGTGCTCTCTTAACTCGTTCCATACAGTATAACTAATCTAGAGGGGGCATCTGGGGGTAATTTGGTTGAAAGAAGGAATTATACATAAAGTAATGTGCAACACAGCTGCCCTCCTAAGACACGATTGGGTTTGCTACATCAAAATGATGCAAACTGCACAGCAACCTGTTTTCAATTGTCACAAAGCCCCGAGTAAAAAGCTACAATTTTGCACAATTTTTCAATTAGTCCGTTCTACCGTATATGGCAAATGGACAGGCTGGAATGGACGTCTTCTGTTTGATTAGACTGGGTTTCATATAACAGAATGATCAGAGCTACCCACCCCCTTTCCTGCCACTGCTCTGCTGCTGGGCTTGGATGAGCCAGACTGGACTGAGATTGAACTGAGCCGAGGAATTCCAACATCTGGCTTGTATCTACAGCTTACGGTCATTTGGATGCAGTTGATGGTTTCCAGTAGATCCACAAAGACTGAATTGTTCTGGGTTTGGGCCTTGTCTGCCTTGGACTCGGAGGGCGTGGTGCTCTGGCGCCTGACTGCCACAGCTGGGCCTGTCTGTCAAATCCTCATGTGTCACACAAGACTGAGTTATCCCCAGCGTGAGAACTGGGAGAGCGATCGGTGGTCACCACATGACTGGAGGGGCGTCGATGACATGTGAAAATATATATCAGGCCTAAATCACTGCATTAATTACATTTTTTTTTTTTTGACTGGAAAATTCCACTTTTCACAGCTTTTTACTACATTAGCTGAGATGTATGAAATCATTGTGCAGGATTCTTTCAGGGACTAAGAGATGACAAACACTTGCCTCAGTCAGCTAAACCACACTCTGGTGCCTCTCCTCCCCCATCAAGGTCCCACACTACACTGCAAGTTTGACAATTGGGTTCAACACCAGGTCAAGCTCTGGGTTTGACAATGGGCCAACCAGTCTTCAATGGAAGTAAAGCAGACAGCTTTCCCACAAAGAGCTCAGTCACACAGAGGGGATTCTGGCTTAGTGGCCTCTCCTATTTAAACCACACTGACTGGAATTAAAGAAAATCTTTCTCACTGTGTTACAACGTTACTGGTGCTGTTGCTGGTGTTGTTGCTGGCTATGGACACTATCAGTTGGTCAGTCAGTGGTTCACTAAATCTCTTTGCTCGGAGAGAGCAGAGAGAGTCTTTTTCCCTTTTCCCTCTGCATGTTTATTTTGCGTACGTCTCCCCTTGATGAACTTTTCTTGCACTGATATGAAAACAATATGTCACGGCGCGTGCAGAGAAAGTCTGTGAGGCTCGCACTGTTTACTCATCTGTGTGAATTCCCAATCAACTCCAGGCTGCAAAGATTCATCCTATTTTAAACATCCTGTAAGCTTTGCAAGCGCATCTGCATTTGTCTGTTGTTACTTTTGATCTGGTCTCTTCATGCATGCGTGTGTGCAATGAAACACGTGAGTTTTGCTGCGTTGCTGTGTATATTCTGGCGTATGGCTGGCGAGCTCTGACTGAGGGACATGGATCTTGCACACTGAGTGTGTGAACTCTGGCTGAACCCCTGGGTGTACTGTTTCAGGCACGCTCTGACAACCTCGCCCCAATGACCCGGCTCGCGACTGCACAGTTCACGGGGAGGTCCTCTACTCACGCACAGCCACCCCCCCTCCTCCCACTCCCATCCCTCTCCCTCCCCTTCCTCCCCTCATCCCCTCTCGGTTCCCCCTGCACCCTCCTTCACCTCTCTGCTCTACCCTACCTCTCCTCTCAACTTCTCTCAATCTCTCCCTTCATGCTGTTTTTTTTTTTCACCCCTCCTGCTTTCCCTTCTCTCTCTATTTCTATCACACTGTTGTCAACAAGACAGAAACTGTCTGCTGGCATCTTGGGGAGACAGGTCCTGCAGACCTGCCAATGAAGACAGAATGCCTTTCTATACCAGACACTCTAACATCCTTATCAAGCCTGTGGAATGAGCTCCCTTTGTGAGTAACAAAAATGTTCCTCGACACAGAGGTGGCAGTTGTCAGGACAACAAGGTTCATTCAGATGTAATATTGAGGATTTAAAGGAAATAAAACACCGCTAAAGACAAAAATCTTCTCTATTTACTTATGACTGATAAGTCAATTTCGTGATGAAAGTCTCTAAATATATTTACAATTTGGAGGTACTTTACTTGAGTGTTTTTCACTATACGCTGCTTATACCTCTCTTCCAATAAATTTCACTGGGAAATACTGTACTTTTTTACTCCACATTTATTTTACAGGTCATAAAATCTGATGAACTGCTTTAGATTAAACTACCCACATGTATATAAAGTTGTTACAATTAGTTACAACGTGAAACTATTGCTTTAATGCTATAATAATGATCCAGTTACATAACAACACTCACTACTTCTACTTTAGATGCTTAAAGTTTGAGATAACTTGTTATACTTCAGTGCATTAACACACTTTTACTGACCTCACTTTGACTAAAGTAAATTATATTGAATTGTAGCCTATATGGGCTGCATGTCCACTGAGATGCAGCCCACAGTACAAAGATATTATAGGTGAAATTCAGTGGATCACATCACACACTACAGTTGCAGCACACACTCCTCCTCCTCCTCCTGAGTGGGGCAGATGGCCAGGCATAATGTGGCAAGAATGAGGATACAGGAGAGCTGGTATAAAAAGTTCCCTGAGCTATTTCTAATATAAAAAAAAAAAAGGCAGGCATGGTGCATTATTTATCAGCAAAGCTAACTGAGGTGTAAATTTTCAAGGCCTGAAAAAACTCTTTTTGTGCAGTCGAAGCTTTGTTATTCATTTGGGTAAGAGAAGAGAAACGCTCAGTGTAGTGCTGTAAATCAGAGGAAGTTTGCATTAAATATTATCAACGCACAAAGAAAAACTTCATTAGTCAGGGGCAGTGTTGTTGTTATGCTTCTCCCGGCAAAGGACAGAAGTCTTGATGTTGACCTGATCTGCTCTGGATAACATTACAGTGTTTTTTCCTCAGTCAGTGAGTCATGGGCAGTTTCAACATAGCCCTCAGTGATTTTGGTCATGTAGCCCAGGAAATATGATGAATCAGTGTGTATTTCAGTATTGTGTGCACACTGACCTATGACTTACAGTTCCAGGCCTGTGGTTTAAAGTGGCAGTGGCTGTAAGAGGAGTGAAAAGCATCTGTGATGTGTCGTTGAAATGGGCTTTCAAAATAAAATGCCAGTGTGCAGAGTGAAGACAGGCTACCTGTCTCTGTTAGCCTGGGGTCTGACTCGTACGTCCTCGTGGCCACCTGATGTGATAGCCAATAAACAAACACTTCATAAATCTAGGAAGTATTCCATCTCTATCAATGTGGGTCTTGTGCCGTGTCATAGGTCTTCAAACCTCTCTTGCTGATCACCCCACCAGTCATCTCATTAACTCCCTGCCAACCTCTCCCTAACCCCTGGTACAGGCTTTACTCTTGACATTATGGGAGGGACCACTTATCCACTCAAAGGACTCCTGCTGTGCTGCCTGTGCAAACTGCCTGATTAGTTGGCCACCCCTGACTTGCTGTTTGGTCTGTGAGTGTCGAAAGATAGATTGTCTCTCATTTGTCTTTCTCAAAAGCCTTTGTGTGTTTCTGCTCCATCTGCAGTGGTTAGCAAATCCACCTGGTTCTTGTGTTACTTGAAGTCCACTCACGAAGAGACACTTCTGAAGTCAAGAAGAGCTGAATGAGCAATAAAGGGCTTTTTATGGCACATTCACGGAACTAGAAAAATAAACTGCTTCGTGATTTCTTTTATACTGCTGGATTATTTTCTCTATGTGGCCACAGAGTTTAGTTTTCACATTGCAGAGCTGTTTCTGTGTCCAGTGAGAATAGTAACATGAGCCTTCACAAAGACACACAGGGATGAGAGCTTTAAAAACAAACCCTCATCTGACTGTCAGGAAAATATTTATTGGTGAAGGTGGCTATCTTCACCCTCCCACCCCCGGAATGACCTCCGTTTACCCAGGGCATGCCCCCCGTTCCCCACACACCCGGCAGAACTCCTGCTGGAAATGGGTTTGTGTTACAGGGCCCCCGGGAGGCTCGCAGCAGGGGCTGGAGGCCGTCAAGAGCAGGCCCCTTCAGCCATGGACAGCTCCTCCGCTCTCGCAGAGTCAGCGAGGGAAAGACCTGAACTTGGAATGACCCCAGCAAGCAAAGTCCCCGATGGGTTCATCCACAGGCCACAGCTCCGGTTCCCCTCACCCCTAAATTTTCCTGCTCTTCTCTTTTTCTTTTTTTTTTCTTTTTTTTTCCGGACCTGTTTTTCCAACTAGACCAATACATTTTCCAGAGGAGTATCAACCCCCCCTCCCAGCAAACCCCCCCACCCCCCCCCCCCCCCCACCCCATCCAACCCCTTCCTGCTGCCTATCCTCCCTTCCTTTCCCTTCAACACTATCAACCTCCCAAACAGCCCCCTCCTGTACAGACTCACCTAGTTAACTCTTCTTGCTCCTCTCACCAAGAAGGAAGGCCTTTCAAGTTTATAGCCTCAGATGCTTCCTCCTCTTGGAACCTGTTATCCTGAAGTGTTGGGAATGTGGAGACGTGGAGTTTATTGTGTCCTTATCATGTAGGTGTTTGTGCTTGTGAAAGAAGGAAAGAGTTTGCCACTGATTAAAGGTAACACTGACTATTCTGAAGCACCATACTGCTCTTAGGTACTTATACTGGAGGATTTTCCTTTTTACAGTATTTCTAGTATTTTACATTTTACTGTAGCTTTTATAGGAGCTTTTTCGACTGAGAACGACTGCCTCCTGTTGCTGGATGTGTTGATGAGGGCCAGAACCAAACCGAACCAAAACAATGAGCTAAAAGATGCTAAAACGTTCTGCAGAGCTGAGGCTAACTGCAGAGCTGGTAATAATCCTCTGTGGGTTGGTTCCCAGAAGTGTCCACTTTCGTAGAACATATATATGAATATGTTATTTTATCCATTCTTAATATAACAACATTGATTAGTGCAGCTTTAAGTGGCACAAGACTTTAACTTGTAATGGAGCGTTGGTCGTATTTGCACTTCTTCTTTATACTTCTTCCACCACAGGTGTTTGTACGTATGTGTATTTACGTAAGTTTGACAACATGACAACTCTAAAATTATGTAACAGAGCGGCAAGATAGAGATTAGTAACGTTGCATCATCAGCAGATTGCTGCAGAGACTGCACTAATGATAAGACTGACTCTTACTTTATCTTTTCTACTAAAAAAGATTGTCATCGTCTTTACTTTAACCCTCATGGTATGAACCCACAGGGCCAGCTGTAGTTATTTTGGTGCCCCAGGCGAGTTTGGCCTCACACGGTTTCATTTTGATAAATGTTCAAACGATCCAATGTCTCACCAAAAATCAAAGATTAGATCAAAAAGTCCAAAAACAGAAGATTTGTGAATCAGACCTTTGTTGTTGTTTTTTTTATTTCCTCTCTCATGAATCATCACCACCCCTCAGATTCATCTGGCGTCCCTGTAAATAAGACTGTATATAAAACAGCTGCTGACACACTGACGGTCCGGTATTAATCATCTAATGATGTCTCTTATAATAATGTACCAGTCAGAGGGACCAAACCGGGAGTTTCACTGTGATGCTTTCATTACATTTTGCTGCTAATACTTGAACTTAAGTGGGATGTTTCATGCAGAACTTTTACTTGTTCCAATTGCAGTATTGGTACTTTTATTGTTGTAAAGACTGACTTGCCATTCAGACTCAGTCAGTTTGTGTCTTGCAGCTGTTGTAGCATGTATATCTAGCATTAGCTACACACAGAACAGCATTTAATTTTAAAGTAAGACTTCATAGGTTTCCTCCATATTGGTCCATCTTTCCTTCTTTTTTATCCTTGTTTTCCAGGAGGTTGGGACCTTTTCTTTACGATATAATTTGAGTTGATAAATTGAAGTGTCTCTCCGGCTGATGCAGTTTAGCATTTGCCATCAGTCAGTGTTATGTCCCAGGCTTGTGCTAAGTAATGCTCAGTGCACAATTGCACATCAAGTGGTACCCATCATCCCCCACTTTCAGCGTGCAGTGCAGTGCAGGGCAGATGAAAAACTGTGAGGAAAAGCAGTGTTTAGTCCACCATGTACTGCTGACAGCTCAGGGGGTGCAGTGTGTTTATGACTGAAATTTAATGTTTGTTTTTGTTGATAAATTCGTCACTGTAACTACAATTAATAATAGAATTATATTAGTGGCATTTTCCACTCTTTGTGCCTCTCCTGACATTCTGCGCTTGAGGCAACTGCCTGTGTTGAAATGTTACAAACAGCAAAGTTTACAAGACCCAGGAGATATAATATTTTGTGTTACTTCTCTGTTTTGCCATTTTTAGGAATTCCACAAATCACTGCTGAGTCACAAAGTCTGAGTCAGTGTCACCAAGATGAATTCCAATGCAGTTATTGTACACAAGAACTGAAGGACTGAAGAACTGAGGTCCTTTGCTTCCAACCCTGAACTCGTCACTGCCGCTCAGGCACTAAAAGCAGTGGACTTTTCCACTCAGCCTGAGCCTCTGTGAGCTCAGAGCAGAGCGGCTGGCAGAGAACCAGACATCAGCACTGGTACTTTAAAGGCTTAAAGACAGACAAGGCTCCAGAGGCATTGGCAAGTCTTCCCCCATGAATTTTACATAATAAAGTCCATAACACTCAATATCCTCACCTAAGTTGTCCACCATTTATTATAGCGGTGAGAGGGCCCGATGGATTTATTGCTATTAAAATGTCCCCCTGAAAATTGGATTTCTATTAAATGCTATGGTGAGGAATTTTACTAAGGAAAGCCAATTTGTTGGCAGAGGCTTTTCTTTTTTTCCACTGGAAAATGCAGGAAAGTGTGGGTGTGAACTGAGAGTATGAGTGTATCTCGGATTCAGTTCTTTTGTAGGATTAATTTTAAAGAAAATCAGCTTGTGTATAACAGGCAGGATCACAGAGGTAAACAAAAGCATCTAAATGGCAGTGGCACAACATTGCCCAGGGACCACAATATGGTAATTACACACTGTGCTACCTCTTTGAGAAAACTATGCCTTTGCGCCCCCATGTGGTGCATTTCTGTTGTTACACCTTTGGTGGTTTTCAGTTGAGCTGCTCTCTGTGATGATGGACTTGGTGATTTTAATTCTTTATTTTTAGTATTATTTGGTGAAGCCCTGTGGGAATATTCACATTAAATTCACTTGACTCTCTGCAGCGACTGATGGAGTTATGAAAGGAAAACATGATTCAGTTTGAAGATCCATCATACATCTCCACTTGGTGGCAAACACAGTCCATTTGTGAAGAAACGACTCTTATTCAAAGACAGAAACCACAGGAGTAAAAAAACATGGGCCTGTGATTGAGCTGTCACAGAGATGTAAAATATAGCACCGCTCCATTAACAATAGCTGGGAGACGCTTTTTATGGACTCACAGCATATTTGAGCTTTTATATCAAAATGAATTTTATTCTACAATTCTTCGCACCAGTGAACAGGAAAATGTGTCCTTATAGGCTGTCTTAAAAACCTTTCACTGTAGTTACGTGCCTTCACAGAGCCTTCTTTCCAATCTTCCGTCCAATTTATTCTTTATGGAAAAGCTCAGTTTTATCCCTCTGGCTTCTTACTTTAAGAATTGGTTTGTTCATAATAATGAGTATTTACAGAACTGCTCAAAAGAGGATATAACTTAATATCTTTTACATAGAGTTCTTACATGAAAAAATTATATGTTTAAATGAATGATTCTTTGTTTTTTGTTTTGTTTTTTTTCTAGATATTGGACAATAAATAATCTTAATGCTCAAAAAGATAGTGCAATCTTTTTTATGAACACTGTAAAGGCAGAAAAGAAAATACAGTAAATTGTAATTCTGATTATTCAAAAGATATTTCAGGAATGTATATTTACTGCAGTTCACTTCAGTTTGACTGTAAGGACATGAACAAGGTCTAACAGAAGTCTGCACATGGAAATCTGTTAAAATTGGTAATTGATGATGAGAACCTTAGTCAAAAAAGTTGAAATAATTGCACGTACACGTACAACTTCAGCCCTCTGATCTAAAGTGAGTTGATGGAAAAGGATGATACTTTAATCTCAGCTGGATACAAGCGAAGTTAAAGGGCACATTGAAGAAAGAAAAGGAGGATCGTGGTTTTCTCTGACAACTGGTTCCATGACTTATTTTTTTTTGATGTTCTGATGGAAAAAACAGAGTGGAGAAAAAAATGCAAGTGTATGTTTGAGTTAATTTAGGTTAATATTTATTATCATAAGTTTTGGAATAGTAGACATTTATCATAACAAAAAAAACCTGTTGCTTTAGAATAAGATGGTTTACAGTAATTTAGCACCTGCCTGTGATTCAACACAAACATTGTTTTGACCCTTTCAGGTCATAAGTAAAAAAAAAACAAAAAAACAGACAAACCTCGATTTGTCATGTTGGTGAAAGGTGCTGTACAAATAAAGGGCCTTGCTTTGTCTTTGCCGGGCTGTAAGTAATCTGGGTTTTCAGACCTCTGCTGGTGACTGGTGGGATTTGCAACAACTGTCAAAGAACTACAATATCCTCTTGTGTGTGGCGCAACACTCCCATCTCCCTTAATCCAGTTGAACTAGAGTAACCTCTTACTTACATAAATATTAAAATAACATCCCCTTAGCTAAGAAGAGCAGAGGCCCAATAAGCTGTCACAATGAAAACCTGTTCATTGTTTGGAGGTTTGCTGTCTTTACTTTTAAAACTTTTAATTTCTTAATTTTTTTTGGAAGATGCCAATATATATCTTTCTACTGAATAACCCTCTGCAATAAATTCAAGAACAACATGAATAATAGACAAAATATTAAAAGGGAATGAGGAAAACAAGTTATTCAAGGAACTGTCTCTTAAGATTTAACACAGACCTTCGAATGGGAGATCTAGGAATATTCTAACATACACGCAGGTTTAACATGTTATTGGTGAACATGTTCTTCAAGGAACAAGGCTGATTCCCAATGTGATTTTTCTTTCGTTTTGAATAAGAAGTGGGTCACTTCAGCTTATTCTAATCGCTTTAACAGATGCAAAAGATGGTGCTTAAATGGCAGCAACCAGATGCAGTGACTCTGGGCTGTCACTAGATGGCAATCCTTGACCGACCCACTCCATTAGACTTGGTGGAACATCATTAATTAAGAACACTTGCATATCTTTTTTCAGTATTAAACAAATCTGCCTAAACATTAGGGGATATCAGCAATGGTGGCTAATATTAGGAGTTACAGGGCAATAATTACAGAGGAAATATATAATTTTCTCATGACGGTATTTTTTGATACAATGAAATCATCTTAATTTTCAAATTATGTGTATTTCAGAATAAAAGTCTCCCAAACAAAGATCAAGTCATACAGTCTAGTGATATAAGTTGCTGTCTTTTCACTTACTTTTTAATATAATGGGCTAAATAATGTACTTATTATGTTATAACTTAAATATAAATCTAAGTAAATATAAATCCAACTCGGAACACAGCCTCAGTTTGTTGAGTTAATGGATATTTGTTGTTTATAACCGAGTACAAGGTGTTTCTTCTTTGGGCAAAGTTACAAATCTGAGTAACAAAAACACAGCATTAATCAGCCTGATTACATGTTATGTATGTAATGTTAAATGAGTGACTATGTAATTCATTATTCATTGTGTACTGCAGCAGCATATTTGCAGGCTGTGTTATGTAAAACATTGACCATGAAAATTTAATTTACGAATGACAAATTCATGACACAATCACAAAGGAGATGAAGGAACAGTCATTACATTTTAAAGCTCGGTCATGAAGACTTTCTCTGATGACACACGCTGTGCAGTTATGGCACGTAAATGTGTAACGATGCTGTTACAGGTGATGATTAATTCAGGACTGTGATCATTTCGCCGTTGTGAACATGCTTTTGAAGCCTGTCACAAAACTGGAGTCAAAGTTTTTCTACAGCTGATTTGATCTAGCCGACGTGATCAGTGATCTTAACCTTTCAAGACTGTTATCTGTTATTGGACATGTAATAAAAAATCTGACCTATGACCTTTCAGCAAGACAATTTTCCAGCCAGAGGCTGTATCACTCCACTGTCTGAGTGGACGATGTCCCTTTAGATGTCTAGGATGACTCACCTCGTCATAATCTTTTGAACTATGTGCAGTTTGTGCTGTTATCGATGCACTGAGAGGAAATATGTGGAGGAAACAGCAAATCAACAGTAACAGCAATTAGTTACTGTTTTAGACTGATACATTTGGAAATCTGTGAAAACAAACCGCAGTCGAACAAACTGCCTGTGCTCTGCTGGTGGTGAATGTAGTTTTATAGTTTGTCAGATCATAATTATGATGTGTTTTGACAACCACTTCAGTTGAGTCAGAGGCTGGCCTCGGCGCAGCACACAGTTCAGCACACAGGCTTTACACTTAACAACCTCTGACAAAGAGTCTTCCCTCCTGATCGGGCTCCACAGAAGTTATTGCTCCCCCCCCAAAAAAATCTCTCCCAGACACAACATTTACTGTAGCACTATGTCGCTAAGGACCCATTGTTTGATTTGTTGTGTTTGCCAAGGTCAGGTGTATGCATTTCATCAGTTAAGTGAATCTGAGTAACCCAGCAGTTAGTGCGCATCAGGTTCTCTGCAAGATGAAATCATTAGTGTATCCTCTCAGGTGTATGGGGTTTTTTGGGAACATTGCCTCATTAGTTAAGTCACATTTTAATGCTGCGCAGCAGAATATCCAGTGTCTGCACGACAATCCATTAGTCTCTGTCTGTCATTGTATGCTCATGCAGCCTGTGCACCCACTACGGATATTCAGATTTATTCTCTAATTAACAGAGATGAGTTGGGATTATAGGCAAGCAAGGCCGAGGGCTGGGGCTATGAATGCTTACCACACAGCACATGAATAAATGATGGAATGAGAATGCACAACATCATCAACAGAGTAGTGGATAAAGAGAATGACAGTTCTTAGAGAGCTGGAAATACGTGTTCAACATGAAGATACACTTTATGTCAGATTTACACATCCTCCATACTAAACATTAAACGTAGAATATAATAATTTACACTTGTCTTTGAAAAAAATGAACCAGCCCATGGCTTTCAAGCTCTTTGACAGTGAAGTGCTTGAGATATTTTATGGTTACAACAGCAGAAACTGTGAACAATGTCAATTCCATTCTCATTACCAGTCACAAACAGTAGCCTTTGTGCATAGTGACAACCTGTCTGCTCCTGCAGGACATCACGTCGTCCCCGCTTTAGGATAACTGGCAGTGATCGCTGAGCAAGCATGCACTGTCTCATATTAACTGGTCACAATTAGCTGAACAATCGCCCCCGAGCTGAAATCATCCTGTAAATAGAAGTGTTGAAGGGAAAAGGGTACAAACCTGGAAGTTCACATTTGACACGGCATCTTTTTTTTTTTATTCTGTGCAAATGAGTCAGCATGAGTCATAAAGGTTCCTCTATCTTTGGCTTTGTTTCCAGTCTTGTTCACACAACTTTATTAACATGTCCTGTATGTGAAGACTTTGAACACAACAATGGCTGTGATTCAAGATTTAAAAAAAAACAAAAAACATCACATCTCACAAGTTAATTTCTGTTTAACCTTTTATTAAATTTTAGCTGTAGTTCATTTGTTATTCTTGTCTGCCCTCTGCTGTGAGGGATGCATGGTCTCCCCCCGTGGTCCTCCCAGCTTTCTCCCTGCTGGAATAATCCAAACAGATGTAGACTTCCCTCAATGCCCCCTCCCCTCATCACTCCTGCGCCCCCTCTCACATCAACTAATCTCAACCATGCCTGTGATAGCACAGAGTGCCATCTGCTCTGCTCCGGCCCTCTCTGAGATGGTCAGAGCTCCACATCTGGACCCCTGCCTGCCCCTCCTACGATTCCTCCCTTTCATCCCCTCTGAATTCTGTCTCTATCACTGGAACAGAGAGTGACAAGGATTTAACCACCCATCAAGCTTTATCGTCTTAATATATCAGTGCTCTAATCAGGGATGTGGTGGAGGTTAAACTCATCTAAAGTCAAATGTTGTGCTACTTTTTTATATGTGAACACTTCAGAAAATTGCAATGATCTTAAGTCTCTGAGTTATTTATAAAATCCAGGGTCAGACTGATGAAAGTTATATAAAAAGAAATATTTCAAGAGAAGAATCATCTGTTTTTAAATGGTTCTTTATTTCTATGGAGTCTGGAGTATTACTACTATACTTTTTTTCACTCATTAGTGATAAATTAACCACAGAGTGGTAAGAGGAGCTCTGATTGGCCAGCCATTATTTCAGTGTTGTGAGGAAGAGCCTCTCTTGTCAATTGATTAATTGACAAGAGAGGCTCTTATGACTTGATCATAATTAACTATTGAAAAGTGTATAATTATGCTTACATCTCAATTCAACATCCGTCTAATTTACCCTGCCGGATGAGCGTACAGCCAGTGAACCCCGCTGGGACCAACAGGGACTGTTAGACTCAAGTGATTTATGTGTTTGATGTATATACTGCCAAATGATTTGACACTGTCAGGGATATATAGAGAGATGCTGTTGAGCCAGTTATTGATTAGGCCATTTGTCTGGATAATCACCTCAAATTTAATAACCATGGCTTAAATACACACTGCGGGAACATTTAGAGATGCTAATGGAGTCCTTGGGTTTATCGCCTCTTCCGTCGACCAGCTACACGTCCTCTCCCTTTTCCCTGTATTAATTGTTCCAGACACAAGGACGTAGTAGAGGAGAACAAACAAGGTTGTCTGTTCTGCTCCATCCTTTGGCAACATCATGAATGAGCTAACTGGGCCAGCAGGAAACTTTGAAGGATGAGCAACAGGCTTAATCATTTTATCCGTCAGCAACAATTCATCTGGTGTTAAAGTGATTTAACTCGGTGGACAGCCCTGCCGTCGAGGTATGGAAAACGCTACGGACTGTATGTTTGAGTTCTGTCGCAGCTGAGACTTTACCTTGACGTTCATCATGTCGTGAAAGGGAAGTGTAAACAGTGAGGATGTTCCACTGAGTAGAACAAATGCGATCTGTCTCCAACCTTCTTTTGTTCCATTTACCTTCCAGCACTTTGTTGCTGCCTCAACTCAATCTATCTACAAACTCTAAGTAGGCCATGGAAGCCTATATTTATTCACAGAATATCGCCAAAATAAGGTGTTCTCTCCCTGACTTATATATAGTTCCTTAATACCTTCCTTCTTCTTCTCTCTCCAGCTGTGCTTGTCTGTTCAGTACTCAGTCAGGGCATGTTTTACCAGTTGCTGGCACAGGAACTGAAAGAGCAGATACTTTAAAGTTGAGTAACACATTAATATTACTCCTTTTTTCTTTTGATAAGAACTTCGGTGTTCAGTTGATAGTTTATGGCTAAAAAGCGTCTGAAATTCAGGGGTAATCTGGCAGACCGGGCACTTTCCTGCTGGGCCAACGTGCTTTTTGGGCCAATACATCCTTTTTTATTTGTCTGACCGGCCCATAAAACTTGTAGATCAACCGCCCATTGTGCTCAGGCTGGCTCAGTCACATATTTAAACACCTTCGCCCTTGCTCTCTGTGCCGGCGTAATGCATTCCTCAAAAAAAAGTCAGCACAGGCCCATGAAACACGTAAATCAGTGGCTGATTGGTTCTTTTTTTAAACTGACACTGGCCCGTGCCGGTCTGGACCAAACTTACAGGGCCAATTTTTTGTCCCAGTCTGGCCCTGCCACAACTGACACCAGAGCTGATGTAAAGAGGATAAATCTAGAGCTTAAGGCACTTTACTATGCTTCGTCACCATTTCAGTATTAAGGTTGATAAGATGGGTGAGTTTTTTTGTTAAGATATAACATAACATAGCTTTAATTGCAAACCTGTATCAAACCTTATATCCATGCTTCCATGCAGGGTAATCGCTGTAACACAAACATGACAAATGAGTAGGCGAAGATGTTTCCAGATGTTGCCAAACAATTAGTGAATTTCACTGCTTCCTCCACTTACTCCCGATGCCATCATTTAACCGCAAGTCATAACTGTGGGCTGATATCGCTGGTGACGCTCCATACAAATGTTGTGTTTTACTGAGAATTTGATGAATGGGGCATATATTGACCTCGTGAGGCCTGGAGTGAGTCAGTATGAGTGATGCTCAGATCCATCCCCTCCTGCCACTTCATCTTTAATGTGTTGGCTCTGCTGGATTAATTTCACCAGTACAACACACATCAGTCACAGGGTGATACCACTCCCCAGCGGGTGATTACAGCAAATTTTTTCTGTTTAACCACTTATGTAGAAAACCACTACTTCCTACAGAGCTATTATAAGAAGTTAGTTGGGCTTTAAACATTGCTGCATTAATCTCTCAGGATTGAGGAATAGCAGTAGTTTGAAAGGCTCCCTGTCTCTCTTCTGGGTGGGATAGAGTGGTATTATTCAAAATGGAAAAGATTTATTCTCTACAGTTTCTTCTCTACATTAACAGCCTGTAAAGACAAGCTCAAAGCTTAGCTTCCTATCATGTGCACACACATGCACACACATCCATGCTTCTGCCTCCCTAATCTTGCAGTGATAGTTCGGGTTATTTGGCGGGGGGTTGTGTGAGGTATAGTTAGCCACTTTAAAAACTACCCACTGAAAAAGGCCAGTATCAGTTGAAGTGTGTTCTTTAATCTGAATATTTTCACCACTTCATTTTGCCACCAAACAGCATTTTCAATTGGAACTACATGTTCTCAAATATTGAACGATCCTATTCATATGCACTGCATTCCTTCTTAGTTTACTTGTAATTTCATTTTTCTTGTTTTACTCTACTGTTTAAAGTTGTATATGTATATATGATCTTATTCTCCTTGTTTTGTGTTTGCTTATATCCCCATGTTTGGCTAAAATTTTGGCTAAAATTTAATCAACAAAAAAAAAAGAAATAACACATAATAGCAGTTGCCTGGTGATGCTTCTCTTCACTGCATAAAACAATTTCCTTCTCGCAAAATTAATGAATAATCTTGATATGACTGGGATTAATAAAATACACAGGCAGTAAGACTTTATGTTGTAGTTTATCAACTGGTATGTGTCTGTGAGGGATGGGCTGGACTGTAAACTACAGCATTTGATTGTCAGCTCAGCTGGTTTCATATCGATCTCTGCAGACTATAAGGACAGTAACTGGATACTGATGCCTTTTTCCTCTGCACTACAGCATTAATCACTGTAAGTAACTAATCAAATAGAGACTTCTGACATACATTAATTCAAGCATGATCTGAATCATCACTCATTTCATCACGCTTGTTTCAAAGTCCATTTTCAGATGTAGGCTATATGATTTTTCCTGTACATGAAAAATACAATTTGAGGGTAATTGACTCCGCCAGCCTGCCAGCTTGTGTTTTGATGCAGTGGATGAGCAGTTTGCCAGAAGCATGCATTGATGCTCATGGCTGCCCACGGCTGCGGCGTCCCTGATTCACCTCTCGTCCTCCCTGCTCTGAATGATATTTCGACACTGCTGCCAAAAAAATGTGACCAGGCGGTGGTGGACGTGCATCTTCATTCCTCTGTGAAGTTTTCTGGCATGATCTCAGTCACACAGATAAACATGAAACAACAGAGTGCACCCATGCAGAGAGATATGTTCATTTCTTCTGTACATCTGGGCTGCAAGATTGACACCATTTGAAGTCAGATGACAAAGAACGACTGTAGCAAAGTGGCTAAAACAGTAATGACATGCATTGGATGTATGTTTCAATGTTTTTTTTAATGCTACCACTGGGGGGCACCAAAGTCAGAAATTTTCATAGTTCCCTCATTTATTTAATGGAGCTGGATGTTAAAGGGCGGACTTCATCAATTTTACGAATAAAGTTCAGTTTATTCATCAAGAGCAATACTACTCATCCTGTTGTATAATATCATCTGTTCTTCTGGGGGGAGCTTTCTAAAGTTTGAAAAAATAAACTAGATGACATCATCAGGGGATTAAAGGATATTTCAGCCTCTGCTGCTTTGATTTTGGCCATTCTTTCTTTTTAATCTGCCTCTTGTGAGTCCACGAATTAGTACGAAATGAAATCCCTTTAATATCAGACAACCAGCAATTGCTAATACGCTGACATCCAGAAATGAATCATCATAGGACAATATTTATGACGACAAACACAGAAGAAATTCACCTAACAAGAAAAGAGGAGGGAGCTATTTTCCAGAAGAGAGGGTACATGTCATGAGATTAGAATTTTAAAATGATAAAAAAGCACCATGAGTGAAGACAACCCAGACTTTAACCCCAGCCACCACAAAATCCCCACTTCTCTGAACTGGGTGATCATTCTGCCTGTCAGTGACACAGACACAGAGAAGCATCAGGTGTGGCTCCTTTTGAACATGGCAACCTGACCCCTCTCCTGCCCCCTCCTCCCCAAACCCTAATCCCTCTGTAACCACCAGGTCATTATTCATTCAGTGCTTCCTCTCTGAGGGTTGGCTTACTTTCCTCTCAGTCCTGCTCGCTTCCTGTCTCTGCAGATCAGGAACAGACAGTAATGAGAGACACTTGGTAAACAAACAAATAAATAAATAAATAAGTAAATGCTTCTTTTCCAAAACACAGGTCACCTGTTTCATTCATCTAATTATTTATTACCTGGGGGTCCTGGGTTCAGTGTCTGACAGAATGCACTCGCCAATTATAGTTAAGTATAGTAAATTGACTCTAATGCATTTATTTTGTAGAACTTACATTATGCAGGTAACACTTGATGATAAGTGATCATTAGTTAAGGTTTATTTGAGTTAAAGGTCCCATGTTTTCCACTTCTCCTGTGTTTTATTTGAAGTGTTTATATCCATAGGAAGACATGTTTGTGGTTTTAAGAACCAAAAACCACCTCAATGTAGTTTTACATCTCCTCTCTCAGGCTTCTCTCTGGAGCTCGAGTAACAACAGGTTGGTGAGCCAATCAGGAGAGATGCTCTGAGCCTCTCTTTTGATTGGCTGACTGTTTTATGAATGATCTAATAAGCATATAGCAGATTTCAAATAAACACTCAGAGAAACCAAATCTTGCAAGGTTGGATGGTGGGTCCAGGTGGGCGGGGCATGGGGCATGGCTGAGAGTGCTGACTGTTTTGTTGTGACATCATAAAGTTACAGAAGTCCTGACAGCTTGTTTTAAGGCTCAGTTTCTGAATACAGGCTGTTTTTCTGTTGACTGAGGCTTTGATACTTTCACAGTATTAATATAGAACCTAGACTTGCTTTATAATCAAAAAATGACAGAATTCACTTTCTACAATATGGGACCTTTATGTTATTTACTTTCTCTCAGCATATTTGGCTATAACAGCTAAGATGCTGCTACAATCAATCACACTTGTGGCAATATAGTTTTTCAGTCACAGAAACTCAGCAGAAGCAAATGAACCCCCTTTAATGGAATTGCAGACTCCAATAATGATGTGGATGTCATGAAGGATATCCTTATATGACCTATCTCAGTGTCTTTTGCAGACAAATCAAAGAGGGAGGAGGGATGTGAAAGTCACAGATTGGTTCACAGTGCAGGACTTTTTTTTTCTCCAAATGCCAGGTCCAGTTAGTTGATGCATGGAAAGAGAGACGAGGCAGCCACACTGAGGGCAATGCTTCCCAGCATCTCTCCCTCTCCCTGCTCCCGCCTCGGCGTCCAAGAGCTCGGGCCTCCGGCTGTGTAGCCATGACAACCAAATGAGGTAAATGGTTGCAGGAGAATCCTCATCACGACCACCACCCTCACAGGCCTCTTTGCAGTGGTGCACAAATGTAGTATGTGCAAGTCTTTCTCCGTCCAACGTGGCAATGCCTGTTTTTGATATTGCAAAAATCTCCACAAATGATTCTCCGCTCCTCGCTCTCCAATGTGTGGCGTGACTCTGCTCTCTCTCTAGCCAACATTACATGCCCCAGGGGTGAGAGTTGTTTTTATTCTATGCTTCTTTGACTTCTTTTTCTTCATAAGAGCATGCTGTCATGTTAGACCACCTCTCATATTCTCATAATAGGACCTAACAAAGGCACATGCTGAGAAAAATGTGGAGAAATTGATCATCAGCATGAGGGATGGAAAAAGAAACACAAACCAAGAAGTAACTCCTCCATGCAGCGTCTCGTACCAGGTGAAGAACTTGATACTGCAAAAACAAAAAGACACTGGAGACAAGCAGGACAAATGCCTTGCTAGGATGGGATTGCATTGCATGTCAACTTGTTTTCGTCTGACTTGGTTATCCTTTCATCATGTTGCACACAGATTGTCCAAAGGCTTACAGCTCTGAATGAAAGAAATTGTCCACCAGCAGGCTGGAAACTTGTTATGCAAGCGGATGGTATTTGATTTTTTTTTTTTCTAGATCTCTAATTTCTCTAACACCCTTTCCAAAAATAGTGCAGCCATTTGCATACCTGCGGTGTGATAACAGTGCTGTGTGAAATAACACACTGTGCAGTGTTTACAGATGAGCCTCTCTCATTTGCTGTTGTGACAAGACAAAAATCTGTCAACTCCTGGAAATGAGGGGAAGAGATCACAGTTATCACTGAGTCATTATTAACACTTTGCAGCAGATTTCACTTTGCTTAGAATGGCTCTGCTACTGTTGTCATATTCTCTGCATGCAAAACAGCATTTAAATAAAGGAAAACATTTCTGACTGTCAGCCTTAAATACTGTATTATTAATTGCCTGTGTACAGACTGTGGATTGCTTTAATAATAATGATCATCCTGCTTCTTTATCTGCATTTTCACATTGATATACAAATATAGACCAGAGGACAGAAAAAAAGGATTTTATGTTGTTTTATTTTTTACCAAACATCAATTTACAGCTACACATATGGTCTGTTTGACAGTGTCTGTCTGACATTTGGAAATGCATTTAGCTGCAGCAACAACGTCACACTCTCCTCTGTCACCTCATTTAGGATTGAGCCATTCTGACACAAAAACATAACATGGATTCTGGTATTTGAAGCAATGTCAAAACAAACTATAGGAAAGCAGCCACCAGTGTCTCTGCTTTCGAGGGTGTGCGACACCATAAAAGAAAAAAAAACTTTGGGGACCGACAGAGTAGATAAATGTTTCATTCTGAAAGGTTTAATAGAAAAATAGACATGAATCTGAACTTTGTACCATTGGTAACTCAACAGTGCATGCTCTAATGTGCTGATATTTGGTACTTAATAAAATGAGCAAGAGAAAGGAAAATGTCATGCTAACATATGCGTCAAGCTAACAGCTAAGCTAACATAATAATTTGTTAATATACAGTAACTACACAGTAGTTGGAAATGATAATGATATGTATAAAAACTCTCCCTCTGATTTCCTTGATTCAGGTCTGCACCTCCAGATACCGGTTAGAAAGAAAACTGTTTCTCATCTGAAAACCACTCAGTCGAAATGAATCCACTTCAGCTGTTACGCAGTCGAATCTTTGTTTTCTGAACTCTTCTCATGCCAAGAACTGGACGCCCGCTCATGCAAAATCAGAATGGTTTTATACTTTTCACTGGGAGTTGAGTTCCTAAATGTCCACACCCTCATTCTCTCACCTGTGGGCACCTTTAATCTGCAATGAGCGAGAAAGTGTTAGGTGTAGTTCACTGTTATCGACCAAAGCGTCGTAAGAAGCAGGAATGGCAGAGTTCGGATATGAAATTGAGTGGCACTCCCCTTTAGGACTGTACTTTGTCTGAGGTTAGAATAGAAATGTAGAATCCAAAGCTTGACAGGCCTGCCGATGTGCCTAGTTACAGTTACTAAGATAAGACTGGGCAACGAGAGAAAGGTCAGTTGGCTGTCATATAGGAAATGAATATGAATATCCAGTGGGCATGTGCCTTCAGAGTGTCCCATATGATTTGAATTATGGCAAATACACAACATCTATACAGTACAAATCCGGATGTGGCACTTTCAGCACAACATGTGACAACACACATTAATGAACACATACTGTGACAATACGAGCTGGTACCAACATATGATGTGACGCATCCTTTAAAGTGTACTAGGATCAGTTTCATGTAAAATCTTTGTGCTTTTTTTGATGCTGATACTACTGAAAAATAATAAAAATAAATAAGGCCACATTTATTTATTGTCATTTCTGCAAAATGTGCTTCAGAACACAGCACGTTCAGGGTTCCGACTCGTTCTAAAGGAACATTTTGAATTCCTTCTCATCATGGCTCTTCTTCTGTCCTCTGCTTGTTTGCGTTTAGACGCTTGACATTCTTTTCGCTTCATGTCTCAGATTCGTTGAATTATTCATGCCTTACAAGAATGTGAGAAGCGATGCAACGTACCTTAGTTTTGGGGAAAAGAAAATACAAAGAGTCCGGCTTTGAGCATTCCAAATCCTAATCATGGAGGATTTAAATATACAGGATGCAAATAACAAACAGAAACCCATTAAATTTCGGGCACTGCTTTATTTAAGGTACTGTACTCTCGCTCTTGTGGACGCTGATACATTAAGAGTTTTTCTATGAGACTTCTCAAGGGCATCAGATCAGCAGGTTTACTACAAGATACTGGAAGATCTTTAGAAAAAGGACAATAAGCTGAGTCCATGAAGTACTGTAAATATTCTGGATATCTTAAACACAACAAGAGACATCTATTTATTCCTCATACAGTTCTCTCTGCTCTGAAATGTTCTTCCTTCTAAAAAAGAGGTTACAGCTTGCCGTGTATGAAGCCAAGTAAGATAGCTGGTTCTGTCATAGACAGACCAGGAGAAAATGTAAAGCTTTGGAGACCATAACTGCTTGACTGAGTACAATATGCGTATACAGAGTGTGATTTGGCTATAGTGCTGCCTTCTATTTAGGAGCTACCACTACCTCACTAAATAAAACTTCATCCACACCAAAGTCCTTAGATGCAATCTGTCCTTCACCAAAACCTAATCTTTGGCAGAGGATAACATAACCAGTCTACCAGGGTGGTGTAATTAGGGGCTCGCCAAAATTAGGTGCAACATTTAAAGTGTGTTGTTTGACACAGGTTCTACATAGATTCTATTTTAATACCATATTTGCCTTCGTTTTCAAGATTATATTGTAGCTATCTTATGAATTTCTTCCTACACTGTTCACAGTTATCAATCTAAGGAACATACAGTATATCTTCTTGATTTATATATTTGTTTGACTGTACATTGTTTTCTTTTGTACATAGGTTCGCGATTATATGATTAATATACTGCTGAAAGAACGTGTGGACCCAACCTGACCTGCCTAAGGTACATCACCTACCAAACATCTCATCATTGACCATATTCTTGTATTTGACTGACACCTTTGTCAGCAAATGCAGAAGAAACAACAGTATTTGCCTTCTCTGGTGCTTGTGAACCACTTTTTGAATGTTGGTGAGTGAGGCTGTCCCAAAGAGACATAGTAAATGGCAGGATATGCCAGCATATCATGTTATAGGCAGTTAAATACTGAGGTCACTGGTCGGTATGACATCCTATTTTATTTATTTTTTATTTTTAATGGGATCGAGATCAAGCATTCTGCCCTACACAGATACAACCCCGGTGAAAATCATCTAAAAGGTTGCGCTAACTTTGATGTCACTTTACAGGATTCAGACTCCACAGCTGGACGTCCATGTGATTGGACGTTATTTATGTTATTGGCTTGGCTAAGACTAAAGCGACAGCACTGCGAGCACTGCAGCAACACTTCTTTTCTTTAAATCTATTTCTCGTTCATAATAAAGGTGTTAGCTGTACTGTATTAGTGTAGGCTTATAACACTGAGCCAAGAACCAGTAGCCATAAAATATGACCACACTCTCTCACACCTTAAAATATGAACTCTGTAATTTCATTTTGCGAGTGGAACTGGACACTCACTAGTTTTTACTGGGACTTTGGCTCATTCCTTTGGAATGTCCTTTATTACCATATTGTCCATGTGCAAAGACAACTGCAACTGTGCCAGGGCAAGATCCTACCATTCAACAGTCCTGCATATTCACCAGGAGCAGCATGAAACTTGTCACATGTGGCACACACAGTCTGCGGTGTCCCCTCTTTGTTTGCAGCACCCACTCAAAGTGGGCCCTCAGAAGTAAAATCCTGTTCACTCTTCACTCTCCTCCTCATCCCCTTTGGTGCCTTTACTCCAGCGCTGGAAGCAATGAACAGTTGAAGCCAGGAAGAAGCTGGTCATGATGGCCACCACAGACACTGAGATGCCAGAGAAAATTATGATGAGCAGGTCTGTTAGAGTCAGAGTGGCCTGGCACTCACGGAAGCTGTCCTTTGAGAGCTGGGTCAGGGATACACGTCTGCCGTCCATGGGGAGAGAGCACTCCATGCCTTCCACTCCTGCACCCAAACAGCAAACAAGATTACACAGATTTATTAACCCTGCGTAGCACTGAATTATGTAACATTTATGGACTTTTAGACAAATGAATTCACCTGGCAGCAATTCAGAAATGACATCATGTAGAAGCACAAACACACAGTGCAGCTGGGTCTTAATACAGAGCAATGCACACGCCATAGAAACACGAGAACTCGTTTACTACTGCACTGATTCCCCACATGCTTAAAACTGAATGTGATGCATGCTTTCCCATTAAGGGGCCAGTATACTTTATCAGAACTGGCTTTGGAAACCTCTGTATCAGACAGAAACCATCTCTGTCCATACACTCCTGAAAACGCCTACATATTACTATGAATCTCATCACCCCCCCACACTGATGCCAAAATATTTGCTCAAGGAATTCAATGACAAACAATAGGACAAGATTTGGGTTTGGTTTATCCACATACACTGGGCATGTGCGAGGCTGTGTAAACAGGAAGCAGATTGTCAACTCTCAGTTGACAACTGATCAGTTGCAGAAAATAGTACGAAAGAGAGAAAAGCAAAGACTGTTGTAGCATTAACATGAAGAATTTCACTGAACAGCTGCAGGCAAAGACAACAAGGTAATTTGTTATGTTACTCATGTTGCTTACATTGCTTTCACCACTTGTAGTCGAGGCTGATAAAACCTAATCAGGGAGCGACCGGGCGTGACTACGTCATCATTTCCAAAGGTCGCCCATCCAGACTACAACACCACCCCGGGGTTTTTTAGACTAAAACCAGGTCAGCAGCGTTTTCAAACCGTTCCGTTTTCAGGGCTCAGAAACTCCAGAGTAGTGTGGACAGGAGGCGGTAACACAGCAAAAGAGATGCGTTTTAAAATGAAAACACAGCAGTGTGGACGAAGCCTGAAACAAACGATCCAACATTCCCACCCACTTCCCGCTGTCACTGGGCAGCTGTGCACAGGTGAATAAAACTATGCTGGTTTTGAACTTCTCTCTCCATCTCTCTTGGGCACATTCAAGTGCAACGCTGTGAATGTTTTTCTGGAGAGACTGTCTGAAAACGGCTCTGTTATCCCCCACTTAACAATACCATATCTCCCGGCTCTCTATGACAGCTGGCTTTTCACTCTGCCTTCAACTGTAGCCATTCAAATCAGGTGTACTTATTCAAACAACACATTATACAAACCACAGCCTTTAGTCCCACACCTCACCCAGGCCACGCTTGCTCAGAGGTCTGAAATGATCAGGGAATACAGTGCAGGCTTCAAGGTGTCTTGTTTGTACACAGCTGTTTAATTCTAACAGTGTTGTTCTGTAAAAGATCTGAATTCAATAGGGCAGTGCAGTGGGGGCTGATTTAATAAGTGTAAGGTTGATCAGAAGTCTTCACTTATAAGATGAAGTTGCTCAGTGTATACAGTACACCCACCCACAGCATGACTGTAGCTTCACTGTGGGAATAAAGTCGAAATGCTAAGAAACTGCAAAGCAGAGTGATACTGTAAATGTGCACTCTGCTGCTAACTTAATATCTGCTACCCACTGTGCAGAACATTTCACATTATCCATGTGTTTTGTTAGAGAGGCTTTACTTTAGACTCGGTGTACTGTAATGTGTAGTGCAGTGTGAGCTGCTCGGGGTGGTGGCCTATCTCTGTGCCTCTGACAACAAGACTGGAGAATGAAATAAACATCAGTTCTTAAATCATTTTCATTTTGGCTGCCAGCTACAAAAAGGCCAAGAAAACACGTCCTCATTAAATATGACTCCCAGTTGCAGCTCAAACATTTACTGATGCATCAGCAGAGGACACACTGAGACAGGGGCACCTTGACCAAACTCATCTCAGGATGAAAGCTTGATAAATCAGTGAGTGCTGCTCTGTGTGTGTGTGTGTGTGTGTGTGTGTGTGTGTGTGTGTGTGTGTGCGTCACCGTCACGTTCATGTTATTGTTCAGTCATGATTTAAATGGAAAAGGACACTGACGGTGTCTTATTGAATCTCAGGGGTATAAGCCTTTTCCAACTCATGATTACAAGTGAGATCGACTCTGGATCGTTAGGGGGAGTTTTAACCTGTATGTGTGAAAGACGTGTTTATGTGAATCCTTCAACGTGTTTTAAGCTTTTATCTGATACAAGAGCTAATTACACACTTGCACTGCAGTGAATGTTCACATATCTACAGTCAAATCCAGTGTCCACACTACTCGTATCCCTCATGCTCACACTAACATTGGCAGAACTGGCCTCAGGCACCATGCACCATTCAAATGCTATAATCTGCAAACTCTTACATTTCCCTCTGAGATTTTACAGCTTTATTATTTGTTGTACTTTATTATTATTGCAGTTGTTATTGTTAATCATTTGTTTCTTGTTTCCTTTATTTTATAGTCGTGTTGTCTTTGTTTTTGATTGTGTCTTATTGTTGTTCTCAGGTCTCTGCCTGATTAAATACAGATTCAGTATCTCCTAACTGTCGTACCCCTGACGCTGAAAACACTTCAGATGATAATCTATACATGAAGTTACCCTCACACTGGCAGTGCTCGAGGAAAAACTGGACGTATTGATGTGGATGTTAGCTTATAGGTGGGATGAAATGAAGCCTTGCACTGTGGGTGGCTACTTTCCACTTACACTGTACGATCAAGTGCAGAAACTTCATCAATTCTGGGCCTTTGCTCAACATTCAGCACAATTTGCAGCATGCTTTCCTATATCACAACTGAATAGCTTCTCTCTTGGCTGGTTTCAAGGATGGTCATTCATCAAAGACATGTATCTATCATTTCTGTGGGTATTTCATTAAGTTGTTAGTTAGCAATGTGAACAGAAAATTAATTGCAAAAACTTAACTTAAAATTAAATAATAAGTAAACAATGTTCTTGCATTGGTTGATATGTTATATATGTACATATAATTGTAAGGAAATATCCTGAAACTGCATCATAAGTGTTAAGTGACAATGGAAAGAAGAAATAATGGAAATTAGTGATGGCATGGAATTGGTTTCCATGCTCCTCTGATTGACTCTACACTATTAATTAGGTTTGTAACTGAACTCTTTAAGAGCTTGATAAAACTTAGTGACACTAATCCCTTATTACAAGATACCGATTCTCAGATTTCTTTTAACAGTCAATTAGTGGAAGACACAGGACATTACACACACATCTAAATGCTAAAATTACAGGATGGAAAGAAAGTGTTTAAACACCACAGTTACACCTTAATTTTTATATCAAATATGTGCTTTTATTGATTTTGTTTTATTGATTTTTTTGATGTTGTTATTTTAAAACATACACTGCATTTGTCACATCGTTAGATTTTTCGTTAGATTTTTTACTATTGTTTTTCTGCATCCAGCACCAAGACTTAAATTTCAACCATAATGATACAGCAGCAGGGGACGTAGCAGGATAATATGATGATGATGGAAGGCCTCTTCCTCCTGTTGAGCTTGTAAAATACAAATATAATAAGTTCATTACAAGCAAACGAAGAAGAAAGTCTGACTGATGCAGAAGCAGCAATAGATAATGCTGATCACTGGGGAACAGAAATCCCTAAGTCATCTTATTTTATCTAAGATTTAATCAAATAATATCAGGGCACTGCAATTTTTACCAAACCGAACAGGAGTAAACAGTGTAATTATTGGGATCTTTTTCCTCTGCAGATTTATACACATTTGTTGCCTGAGTGAGTATTTGTGGCACCAGGATAGTACAGGTGGGATTGAGACAAAATGAAAAACAGTATTTATGTTTATCGTAAGGCAGCGACATGTCACCAGTCAGACATGTAAGAGCTACACACCAATAGAAGTCACTGAGATGTAGGATTAAACTACGTCAGGCTTTGGCTGTGCTTGCAATGCATCTTACTGCAGGAACAATTCAGTTTTGTTGTTGATCTGTTTCAATGTTGCTCAATGTCCTTTTGTTTTTGGAGTATAATTACACCTCAGTGTCTGCAACTTGTGGAGCATCAGTTGTTCTTTTTTTTTCCGTAAGGTTTTATTTGTTCTATCACAGCCTACATGCAGACCATAACTGGGCTCACCACTACCAGGCAGCTGAGTGCTCACTGGACAAGCTCCTCAGAAATCTCAAGTAGCCTTGGATCAGCATCAGATCAAGTGAGTCAGCTCCAAACTGACAAGGAGCCAATACCAACAAATCCTGGTGGAGCCAGAGAGGAGCATGGTGGTTCCTGGCATGATTATTCCAAAGCATGTCTACCGTATGTCAGGGGAACCAGAGATCGAAACAAATTCACAGCCTTTACTGCATGTGAGAAAACTGCTCCGAGTGTCTGAGCAACACACAAGTCTCCTGCTGGACTCACAGCACATTCAGGGAGGGTTCATCAACTCTGTCTCTGTGACATTTATGAGTGGAAAATGTTTTATTGTGTTTAAAAAAAACATCAGATATTCTAAGAATTTTGTTGTGTAACTAACCATATGGCTCATACTTTAAAAACATCAGTTCTGTTTCCAAATTGCAGTTTGGCTCAGCAGGGCTTCCAGCTAGGAGAGGATTTTTTTTGTTTGTTTGTAGTTTTTTTTCACTCTAACATTTCCAGTGTCTCTCACAGCATGTTGTGAATGACAGTGGTTTGACCTTGGATTATATAACCATGCACAATAATGCAGTGTTGTGAAATCAGTAAAGATTCATTCTAATGGCAGCCATACAAGGTTTTTCCCAGTCATGAGCTCGAGCCCCTCTGATGAGTGGCTGACTGTTTAATGATAACACACGTGCAGCACAGAAAGGACATAAATATGCAAACAGAGTATTGAGAAAGTGGCAGAATGCACTGTCCTTTTGTATCACTGCCACACACCTGACTAAAGACAAAGACTTCGAATAGCTCACATCTGAAAATCCAACATACTGCAGAGCCTGTCCTGCCTGTTTGTGCCTGAGATAAATGCACCACAGTCATATTCACAGTGCACTTATTGCGTGGCAAAGTAACCCATCACCTCAGAGACTTAGCCTTCGCCTTTGAGACCACTCTGTCTGGTCTTGCCTGTCCTAGATGCTTGATTAATAACAGCTGAGACTGAAATTATCCTGGTGAACACATGGTGCCTGCAGGAGTTGCAGCTTTATCACATTTATCATGATCAGAACAGAGTTAGACAACATGCAAATGGTGTTTACTTGCTAAAATGCCCACGTTTCCTAACTTTGAACGAGCCCTAGTTTGGTGCAAATGGTCTTTTAAATTTAAACAGCTACCTCTTTGATTCAATACCTGTCAGCTGACTGTTTAAACAAACGGCCTGAGCATGACAGCGTATAACTGATCTTATATTATCTCATTGAGGATATGAGCACATCCAGATATCTGGTGCAGGTGCGTTGGAGAATGTCGTCTTCAAAGACAGAAGTTCCCGCACACTGCTCTTGTTCAGCATCATCATTTCTAGTCATCGCAATGTTTAGACCTTTGTCAGAGGTCATTTGAACAGTAAATACAGCCATGATCTTAAATAGATGATGCTCCACGCCTCTTTTGTGAGCTCAGGTGTGTGACAGATATTCTCCCGTGGGCGTGTTTTTCAGTCATGTGACTATATATTGGGATGTCTCACTTGTTATTGGTATTTTTGAACGAATATGTATAGTGTGGAACACAATATAGAGCATACACAAATCACTGTCAATGACTGAAACCTTACAATAACTAATAAATTCTGATGCTGGGCAAGGGCAGAGTGTGGGATCTTCTTTCTTTCAGCTGAACAAATATCAAAACATTGATGATTGATGATGATGTGATACTCAAATTTTGAGAAGAGTTAATATGCAAAGAAAGAGCGAGATTAGGAGGGACTGAGAAAGATAGCTGGTGTTAGTGTACAAGATAAATGAGAGTGGGAGAGAAACTTTGTTTGACGTGATGTAATTTGGTGCCTATTTTATTCAATGTTATTGCATTGCTGTGTATGGAAACACAGCTGCAGACTGGAGTCTGTTTGATGTCCATTGATCACGAGAATGGGTCAAATGCAGGTTGAGCTCTCATATGTCTGGTAGGTTTTCTGAATAAAAGTGGTATCACTCCACCAAAACCTATAATGAAAACTGAGAATTTGAATTCATTCTTGCACATATTATATTTTGTATTGTAGATATTCATATTTTCCTGTAATATTTCTTCACATATTTATTGTAAATATTTAATTTTATTTTGTTGTCAAATCTTCTGTTTATATTTAAGGGATCTGTCCTGCAGTACTCGTTTGTTTTATCTTTGTTTATATATGTCTTTCCTTTTTTACTATGTTTACTGCTTTGCACCAAAACACCAAAACAAATTCCTCGTATGTTGGAAAACCTACAAACCTAATGATTCTGATTCTGATTCAGATTCTGATGGTGGCCTCACCCGCTCTCTGTGGCAGAGGAACCTTAAGCCATTACCAAAAAACATATCAGAACAAGTCAGTAAGGAATGACTAAAGGAAGGAAGGAAGAATAAAAGTTTCTTTATGAGCTCAACAAGTATCTCAGTGGAAACATCAGTAGTTGAGAAACTATTTTTATTAAAAGCAACCCAACAATTGACCCCAAACACCTCCATGATCCCAAAGAGAGTGCCTGAACCAGGCTACTGCGCAATAACGTAACACACATTATGCCCCTACACTATCAGGTACGTCGGCCCGCACAGCTACATTACATCCCTGGCGCAGACAGTTGATGGATTACATTTAGGATTACAGCCAGCCAGGGGGATTGGCTATCTGCTGTCTGAGCCGTGATTGATCTACCAAGCTGTGACAGACTGATATCGGAGGCTTGTTTCTCCTCCCTCCCTCAACACCTCACTGTCTGTCCAGATTGATCTCTGCACCAATGGCAAAGGCAAAAATCTCCACCACAATCTCACATCTGCAGACTCCTGCAGGAGTTGGCATTCATGCTCAAGTCTTCACTTGCTTCCCATATCGACAGCATCTACACACTCCACCTCCAAATAATCAATTCGTGATAATGACTCACAAAACTGTCCCTTCCCTACTTTATTAAATGAGATGAATGTGCCACTCAAGTCCAATACTCAGTGGATGTAAAAAGAAGCAGGCAGACATAATTACAGAGAATTATTCAGTTGCAATCACAGACAGAGGCTGAAGAAAGATGGTGAGAGATTCATATAAGAAGGGCAGGAGAGTAGGAGTTGGGAGAGGAGCAGAGTGGGGAATGTGTGAAATGACTGCACTAAATGACAAGCATTCATGTGACAGTGGGCCGAGGGTGAATCATTCAGGAGGGGATTTCCTTTTGCGTGGAGACTCAGTGACATCACTCTACCATGGGCATATTCTAAAGGTCTCACCACAAAGGCTCAAATGCACAGGAGAAATTCTACGTCAGTACAAGAGCTGTGAAAAGGTGAACGCCATCAGGTGCCTTTTCACTGTTCGTCTCTCGTCATGATTCATTATGAAGAGACAGCTGAACGCGCAGGTCTTTGCAGTTTCTGCTTCACACTCGACCACACACAGGCACAAAAGGAAGTATCTCTCATGCGCGGTGCTGCACGCTGCCAGTGAAATAAAGCTTTTGGCTTTTCACCTTTTATTTCTGACTCTGGAAGATTATCCTTCTCTGCTTCTGTGCATGCAGCAGCTGATGCTGTCACACTGTGTAATTCCGTCCACCTTTTCACACTCATGCTCTCCCTTGCCAGCACTATCTCGCTCACATCCCAACTTTAAATAAACATCAAATTAGGCCAAGATAAAAGAAGCTGTCAGCCTCTGTTAATGGGATAGATATTTTCTCATCACATACCCATGAGTGGTAAAATATAGCGAGGAATCTCATGTGGGGCATCAAGTGTGTGCTACGTAGCCCCGGTCGACAGCATCATATTTTCAGAGCTGATTGTGCACGGTGAGCTAACAGGTCTCTGGGGAGCAACTTGATAGGCTGTGAAGGAAAATTCAGACTCCAACCCTGTCACATGAACTGCTACTTTGTAGTGAAACTCTCAGGTCACGACTAGCGTTGATAGCGATGCCACGATGAGCCCCAGCCTCAGTCTCTCATGGGAGTTGGCCTGCCCTGCCCTGTAGGCAGCTCTGGCTCCAATTACCCTGGCCAATGTGCCGTAGAACTGTGTCACTCTGAATTATACATGGCCTTTGTTCATCCTTAACCCAAGAGCACTGGAGACAGCGGTGGATCATGTTTACACTCATCCCTCCATTAAAACATTTATGAACCTAATTGGTGGATTAAAAAGAAAAACAAAAAAAAGAAAACGTAGAAATGGCACAAAAAAACAAAACAAATGCAGCAGGATGGAAACAGTTATATGTGTTTGTCAAAACACTTTGCAGCTCAAAATGAACACTTGACTGCACATTCTGTCAATCTGAGAGCCAGATTTAGCTTTGAGAGAATTATATCTTGTGGTGCACATAGGAGACAAAACACAGCCATGAGGAACGAGATCTGTTTTTCTATCCAAAAAAAAAAAAAAAGAGTCCAGAATTTGCTGCATCTTCCACCCACTCATCGTGCTGACCTGCAGTAATCAAAGTTATGCAAACAGAAAAGTGTGCTGCTTTGTGAACTCAAAAATCACAGGGGAAATCAAGATGTGAAAAATGGAATGGGAATTGGGTTTACAGCATGGGCTCCGCAGCTGCCACATTATGCAGGCCACCGCAGAGGGAACCATTGAGATCTCAGGATGACTCCTTATTTATAGAAGTGCATTTTTGTCATGATCTGTTGTCAGTTTTTAAATGGTATTATTTTTCTGTTCAGTTATTCTGCTGCTTGTCAGATATTACAGTTTGCCAGAGGTTAGGACTACTGAATGTTGATTTGTGTCTGAGTTCAATCAGTAAGACACCACCTAGGCCTGTGACAAAATCCTCCTTCTCCTGATGATGGTTTCAAAGTAAAAGCTGTCTTAAATATATGATGTTCTTGTAGTTAACAGTGGTGTCAGCAGGATCATATTTCATAGTACGCACAAGAACAGCCTGTCCACCTGAAGGCTGCCTTTAGGTTTCCCACTGTCCTGTATAAGACAGGATCGTCCCACATTTGAAGAGAAAATGAATCAATACAGGATACAGCTGTTCTAGTCTACAAGTGGACTGGAGAAGTTTATCAACGAGCAGTAGATTGACAAGCTCTTATGAGAAAATACATGTATGGTTGCCTTTTATACCTAAAAGTGATCATACAGTGCAGTACACTGATGGCTCACCTGGTAGAGCAGGTCTCAGAGGCTTACATTTAACCACAGGTTCGAGTCCGACCCGCGGCCCTTTGCTGCATGTCATCTGCTCTCCTCTCTGTACTAATTGTAAAGCTGTAGTACACTGCATTTTTAGGTTATAAGCACATTAAAGAGTGTGTATCTGCATTTTGAAATCTCCAAAAATCTTTGCTAAAGTCGGCATTAAGCAGCAACTAAATAAACAAACAAAATCATAAAAAAGAAATAAAAAAAATGCATGCACAGTGCATACAGGATTACAGAAGCAGCGCCACTGGTAGTTAATACAGAAGAAATGCAATTATCATTTTGTACTAACAGGAGAATATACACAATATGGGCTGATTGACATCAGTTAATTGGCATAAACTCAGTACAGACACAGGAAAATGTCTGTTTAAGATCTGATACTTAATTTTGCTTTCCAAAATGTTTATGGAGCTTCACCTGTGTGCAGCTCGTCCATTTCCTTTGTGCATTTTGTTGTTGGGACAGTTCTGCAAATAAAACACTACGCTCAAAAAAATTAAATAAAATAAAGTACATTTGACATCTTTGAGGATACTGAATAATGTCAGTTTGAGCACTGTGTGTAAAATAAGTATTAGAGTATTAGAACTATCACAGTGTGGAGGGAGTTCAGAGGTCACACAGTATTTCTCTTGCTCTTTAATATTTGTTGTATGATGGAACAGACATGAAGATGCAACACCCACACAGATGGAAAGAACCTGCTCATGTAGACTTTAAAGAGTCACTTCTGTCACTGTAATAGATTTTTCTCTATGATGAATGAGATATTAAGTTGAAACGCCCACACTGATGATGGTTGTTAGAGATGATACATATTGAAAAGCTTATCAAGTCAACCTCATTCACTAATGAGTGTCCATCTGTTATTGTGTAACCACCTCTGATACGCCGTTGCAGAGAATAGGTCACTGCATTTTTCCGTGACAGGAAGCTCAGTCATTGCATTAATTAGGTCTGGCAGTCTGACGCCTGCATATGTGAACCGGCCGTGTTTGTGAATCTAACACACCTCCCTGCTCGTTTGTGTTTGTTCAGCAGCAGATATGGTCCACAGAGAGTCAACTGTACTCACAGCAAGTCCATGAAACAGAAACATCTACAGCAAACAATGGTCAAATGTCAAAAGTGGCAGCTCCATGGGCGTGTGCTAAGCACCTCTTGGTTGATGAGTAACATAAGACACAGCAGTAGTGCTGAGAGTAGAATTATCCTTTAAAGATCACAGACACCATGCAACCACAAAGAATCTAATCCTTAGCTGTGTGTTATTCCATCAATACTCTCTTCTAGACGTGTGTGTCGCACTTCATTTCAAAGTGCTGCAGTAAGACAACAAAGCCTAAAATATACAAAGAGAAAGACAAAGACTTGATTTGGAGGAAATTTTTAGTTCAGTGAAACTACTTTTTATCCTCACTGACCTGTTACAGAACTAATTTGCATTGCCTAAGAAAGAGAAGAGCCTAAGATTTAAAATAATTATTATGCCTTTTGCTAAAATGTTATTTCACACCCAATCTTCCAGCATTATTAGAATTACAGAGTACATTCCAGACGCCTTTTATTGGCCAAAGAAACTGATAAAATAACACAAAAGACCAAATGTAGAGAGATATTCCATACAAATGAGGAAGTATGTGTGTGTTCATTGTCCTGGCTGGTGGACTCTTCTCTGGGGTCATAAAACACACCCACTGATGGGGATGTAAGAGCTGCATATGAGGTGAGATATGCATTACTAACTCAGTCTGAGAGTGTGTATAGTCTGGGGCCAGTTGGCAGCCATGGCAGGAGCTTGGCCGGGCCTTTGGCGTCTTCTTTGTTGTTGATGTCCGCCTAGCCAACACTGCTGATGCAATTCATTATGCCTCACAGTTGACAACACTTAGACCTTGTGATGAATGCATTTGCAGCCTCGTACTGGGGGGGATTATGCATCCTCACCAGTTTATCAACATTGCCTCCTCACGGGCCCCAACTTGTGTGTTTTTTGGGGCATGTGCAGAAGGTCCAGAGGGAAGAGCAGAAACAGTATCAATAGCACAGTACACTGTGGCCTATATGGACTGTATATGTGGAGTTTGTTTTTGTGCATAGTCAGCAGCAGTCAGCCAGTTATTTTAGTGGAGCTGAACTAAAGTTTTTTTTTTTCCGGCCAGATCACAATTAGGATTCGAGCAAGTTTTGCATTTTAATTTGCGAATAGAAATATGGTAATTTTGTCATGAAATCTATGCCTATAATCCTCTCTCACATCTGAAAAATATCATATCTAGATTTAGAACATTTGGGCCACTGCTTTGATTCACACCTGAAACAACCTTGGAACAGTGACAAAAATAAATGTTCTCAACCCTTATCTGTGCACCTTTATTCAACACCCTGTACCTGAACATTATGTTCTGTATTTCTAAACAGAATTGTGCTTTTAAAACATTGTGAGCCACATTCATATGAAATTCGGATTAAGCCAGAATCATGTAATACGTCAAATCCACACTCTGATCTAACTATGATAACAGCACGAGTTACTAGTCATGTGTGGCTGAACTGTCAGATCTGTTTATTTTTGCCTCCTGGCTCCCACGTGCTGGCTTGCATTTATGAGATAACTGCTGTCTGTGAAGAACGTTAATAAACACATGACTGACCTTCAGTAAAACATTCATTATTCCCTCTGAACAAAACACATTGATGATGATTGGTCCAGGAATTGTTGGCTTCTGAGAGTTGTTTCAGATATTTTATATCATCTGCTGTAAACTGAATGATATCAGCAGAGATTTGAACTACTGTAATGCTCTGTGTTTCATCCAGGAAACCTTGAAACCCCTATTTAGAAGACAGTAGCTTTGGCTGCATGGCCAATCAAGCCCAAGCAACCAGATCTTACCCACAGTATAATAATTCTACAGGGATGTGGCGATCCCCTTTGTCTTGTGTCCTTCCCCAAATCTGCATGCACACACTGAGATTGCCTCACAAACTCAAACAGACCAAAACTTCCGCCCTGTTATCTAACTCAAGCCTCCAGGCTGAATCACAGTGGTGGACCAGGTCTATAGTATATGGGCCTAAAAATTCACACAGACACAGCGTTAAACACAGATGTGAGAGGGTTTGACCTTCATTGGTGTAGGGAAAAAATCCTTAACAATATTGCTGAATTACACTGTCCACCAAATGGCAAGTATTATATAAATAGGTATTATATAAATATAAGCCGAAAATTGATCGATCTGACTACCACGCAAGAAAACAGGTCAAGGCTTGGTTTATATGCAAGCTGAGCTGTGGAACCAGAGAAATCTGCTGGTTAAAATTCTTCATGTGATTTCATTCATTTCCTCTTCTATATTGGACAATGCTGCATTTTAACGTAGTGCCTCATTCTGAGTTTGGAAATTAATCAAATATGTAAACAAAACGTCCTTGTAGTTTCCACGTTCAAACAACTGCTATTGTCTCATATTACACACGCTGTCTCACACATTATAAGCTATGGGGGTGGAGAATGAAACAGACAAAATTAGAACAAGGGAGGGAGGGAAGGGAGGAGGGGAGGAGGGGGGGGGTTCCCTCTCCTACAGGGAAAACATAAATAGACCAGAGAAGTGTTATGGCAATGGATTTGCCATAATGCTGCTGTATGTTCAGATAGGCTTTAGTTGACTCAACCACATGGAAAGTAAAAGCTTCTTACATGCTTGCTACTTACCATTCGGAAGCTTGTTTGTGTTCTCCATCAGCCATGCGAACAGGTTGGCAAAGTTGCAATTGCATACCCAGGGGTTGCCCTCCAGCCTCACCACCCGCAGGGAGGGCAACTGACTCAGTGCCCCCACCTTTAGCGTAGACAGCGCATTACGCTCCAGTTCCAGTTCTCTCAGAGAGGTGAGGCCCAGGAAAGCATCCTCACTCACCATGCTCAGATATGGGTTGTTGCCCAGTCGTAGTTTGATGAGGCTACGGGACTCCCCGAATGTTCCCTTAGGGATTTCAGTCAGATTGTTGCTGCCCAGGTCCAGGAACACCAGTCTGGAGGAGGTGCTGAGTGTCCCCGGTTCTATGTGGGAGAGGGAGTTGTTCCGGAGGTCCAGGTAGACCAAGTCACTGTACAGAACCAGGAAGTCCGAGGGGATGCGGGGTATCCAGTTGTCAGCCAGCAAAAGCCTGCGCACATCCAAGGGGATCTCATTGGGGAGACGGGTCAGCCCACGGCCGCTGCAGTCCACAGTGTGAGGATCTGGGCACAGGCAGGTTGCTGGGCAGTTTTCCCCCCGGGTCCATAAGGCAGAGGACAGCAAGATGAGGATAGGTTGGAGCCAGCAGACACATGGCAACATGGTCAAGGGGGTGAAATAAATTAGGAAGAAAAGAGGCTCGGGGTCAGGGTGAATAGGAGAGGGTGGGTGGGGGTAGAGAACAAGAGGGTGAGGGTCAGAGGACAGGAGATCAGGACAAGGGAAGGGAAGGGGAAAGTGAAAGGGGGTGAACAGGGATCAATCCTCCTTAAGGAACATCCTGCCGTTGGAGAGACAGAAATCGGCTCAGGACCTGCGAGGCGGCAGAGCAGCAGCGAGAAGCGTTTTCCAGGAGAACATGTAGCAAGCTGCTTGGATGGAAGAGCAGACTGCCTGCTTTGAAAGAGCAAAGAGAGGGAGATAGTAAGCAGCAGGGAGCGGGAGAGCGAGAAAGACAGAGCTTAACAGAGAGGGGAGGGTAGCCTAAGAGAGGTAAATAGACACGAGCGAGCTGGGAGTGATGAGAAGCCGGGGGCACAGACAAGGGAGAGGGGGGTTGAGGAGGGGACTCTGTCCGCCACGCTACCCCACAGTTGATCTGGCAGCAGTGACAGACAAAGGCAATAAGGTCTCTGACACAAAAGGATATATGAAGCTGTGATTCAAGCATGACAAGCAAAGAGTATCATCGCTGCATCCCTCCATTAGTCCCAGGTCTGTGTGCAGAAGAGGCTGTCGGTCTGAAACGAGAGAGCGAGAAGCTCGCGGAGCATCGCTGAAGTGTGTGGTAAGGTTGTCCCCCTGCTATTATTCCTCCTCTGTCTCCCAGTGCCCCGCAACAGCTGAGTGTTAAACCCTATCCAGCACCGTATCAGGCTGCATCTGAGTGGCTGTGGGGGGGGGGTCCAAATGTCCAGGAAGGAGCTTCATGGATGAGCAGCACACAGCCATGCCAAGCCGATGTCTGCCTCTGCATCTACCATGGTTCGTCTCACGCCTCTTCCCTCTCCTTGTTTCTAGGGAGGCGTGCCTGAACCACACTGTCAACATGTGATGTCACTTCCTATAGTGTAGAGAAATGACAGGCAGTTGTATCTGGAAAAATCTGACACATTTATTTACGATGCAGTTATCATGCTTAACTTTAAGTGTCTTCAGCTGCAACATAATATTAACACAATATTTAGATATTTTACATTCTCCTTTCCTTCCATACATTTATATTCAATCCTTGCACTTGCTTTGTAATCCTTTGACAATAACAAGCCGTTGCTTCCACAGTAAGCCTCAGTGGTTTGATGATTTTAGAGAATATCTTGTTCAACACAGCCTGTCCTGTGGAGGAGCTTCACTAATTGTGTATACAAATGTAAAGCTGTGACCTTTTAAATTATACAGCATTAGCCTTTACTCACATATTTTGTTCCCTCATCAGCAAACTGAGCTCTGTTGTAGAATAAAAAAGTCCCATGGCAGATCACCTGTCCACTTGAAAAATGAGTCCTATATTGATTCATTTGCCTTTTGGTTTGTGTATTTTAATGACTTCAGTATTTTGGATTGTAAAACGGAGGCGCCATGAGTCTCAAACTATAATAGAGAGAAGACAATTAATTCTGAGTATTGAATCCAATTAGACCAAGGTTGTTGCAGGAGGAGGGTGAATTAGACCTGCGGAGACGAGGGGGGGCATGAAATTCCAAAGGAAGTGGCACAGTCGTGGATGGTTAATTGTGTAGTTCCAAGAAGATAACACACATTGGCAGTGCAAATCTGATACATTAATAAGTTTACACAGGTATTCAAAGGGATGAAATTGCACATACACACACCTGCGTCTTATAATAAGCAGACAGTTGGCAATAGCATCTAGCTCACTTCATCACAGGTAATCTAATAATACCACTCCCCGCTCGAGGCGTTCACTGGAGTCAGATGAGTCTGCAGCATCACCAGTGATGTTGACTTTGTGCCACAGGGAAGAGAAGCAGCTCTTTCATCAAAAAAAAAAGCAGATTTTGATCACATCCAGCATATATTAGCTGGAAAGCATTAAAAGCTGAGGAAGCTTCTATTGGTTCCAAACATACACATTTCAAATCTACTTGTTGCTGTGATAATTCAGTTAAGTGCAGCTGTTGTTGTACATATAATAATGAAATATTTGCTGTCTCATGGACAGTTTGATGAGTGAGCCTCTAACAGTATAAAACTGAACAGAGCGTAATTCACAACTGTTACAACTGATTTTGATCACATTAAAGATTAAAGATTAAATCTAACACAGCATTACTTTTTATTCTGCATTCAGCATTTAGTATAGTATACAAACATTTAATCAATGGTTTAAAACAAACTGTAAGGTAGGCGTGAGCAGAATTATTTGTGTATCCATCAACAACTACATCTCGGCCTGTGGGATCCCATAAATGGAGGCCGGGGTAGAAACACAAAATGAATGACAACACAGTAAAATACTGTTGTGATAATATAAAACACATCTGCATAGGAGAAGTTATAATGGGGAGAAACACTGGACATTATCAAATGTCCTTATAGCTGCTTACAGCTACATTATAGTGTAATATTAACCATTTTTTAAATGTTTACACTGTAGTGCTTCTAATGCTAAATAGGGAGGTGTTATTATTTTTTTTTTTGCTATTTCAAAATCATTTTCTTTTTGTGATGACACAATGAAAAATATTAGTAGAGGTTTTTTTTATTTCCACTGTTGTATTTTTACCTCGCAGCTGCAAGGATGTAACAAGAGGAAACATTTTCTTGGATAAAAAAAAAGGTACATATTAACCAAGATAATACATTTCCTCTGTCCTGTTTCTGTCAGCTGACTAATTGCAGCTCAGATGAAATGGACTTAGAGATACTTAAAAATGGAGATGGCTCACATTTAAATGCAACTAGAGCACTGCAACAGATATAATGGCCTCTCTGTTGCCGAGGGTAGTCATGCCCAAATGTGATCCCACACGACCCTTGACAACAATTTGTCAGTGTAAAAAGCCCTGTGTTTGTATGGGGGTAATCGTCCTTTTTGTCTGCTGGGTAGTTTGTCATCCAGGCATGTTAGAGTTGCATTCACAATCACTTAAAGGGGCTATTTGTACGTTTTCTCAGCCGAACGTGGCTTATTGCCAGGAGTGGGTGGTGGTAATTGTCGCTTGACAGGAGCTTCAGCCACCGTTGTGTCTCCTGGTGAGTAAAGGAGTAAAGTTTGATGCTGAACTCGCAATGCTTCTACTAAACTGGTAAGTAAGCAGCTGTTAATGCTAATGATTGCTATGTAGCAATAGCAAGACTTGCAAATAGCTCCTTTAAGGCTAGAGAAGGTTTGTTGTAGTGGCTAGATGGCTCATATGAATGCAGGGAACCAACATTAACTGTTAACTGCTGAGACATTACACGTTTCTAGTATCAAAATCAGATACTTGGTAAACCCAACCATTCAGCCCAAACTCAGAGACGAGGGCGCACACAGCTGCAGTTAGAAATAAAGCTAATCATTTTTTGTGAACGAAAGTTCATCTGTAGTTTTTTTTTTTTTTGTTTGTTTGTTTTTGCTCATCAGTCCTCCAAACTACACACCTCATTAATGTTGATTTTCACTGGCTTTCACCTGAGACACAGCTGACAATAAATCAGCAACTTGATTCTGGTATAGTAAACTTTATGAATCCATTTTCATTGGTGTGGCTCAAATTTACAGGACTTTTATTAGAATTGCCCACTGTGCTGTGGCATCATTGTGTTCATAGCTTTTGTAAGCCCATTAATTTTCTGGGTATAGACCTAATCCTGAGTCTTGCACTAAGAAGCAAGTTCAGCATATCCTGGATATGTCTTCGTTATTTGGCGTCACTAAGTCTAACGCCTGTTACCAACTCGGTAAAGTCAACCCAGGCTTTCCCAAGCACATTCACATGAAAGGGGGGCGTTGCTTAGATGTATTCTCATGGCTGGACAATTTGAGCCTTATTTAATATGGTCAGGAATAGTAGTTTGTAGTTTTGTTCAAATATACTGTTATTCTGTATATTCTGTTTTAATACAGATCACAGCCTCTTCCTAACCGTAACTAAATGCTGTGTGTGTCTAAACATAACCATGATAAAGCTTCTACACAGCAGGACACTCCTGCTGAGGAGCTGGCCCTCCTGCAATACTGAATGAAAAAAATAGTCAGGGAAAGCCAGAGGGGTTTGCTGGTCTCTGAACACTCTTGCCCTCCAAACAGACTCTTTCACAATCCACTCACCGAGCTCCACAGGGTCTACTACAATTGGTGATGCTATTTTCCAAGAGAATTGATTGGTCAGTGGGCAGTGCTTCATACGTGTTAATTTGTTATCTCCAACATAACCTGCTGCGGAGCAGGTTAGGAGTTCAGCATAAGTTGTAGGCCTAAGTCCCCGCTAAGAAGTGAACCACCGTTGTAACCCTGACAACCCAGGGTTAAACCTGAGGTTAGCTCACTAACCCTAAACGAGCTTCCATGACGTTGTTTGTTCACAATGACCTGCCCAAGAACTGCAGATGAAATGATTCACTTGACTAAATCTGGTACATTTCAATCGTGATCGTGTCAATTAAAATGCATTGTCCATAATTGATAAAAAATATTATCTAAAATAGTAAAAGCAAAGCTGGCCTTCCCTGTTTAACAGTTGTTCACTATTGTCCTCTGCATTTTGTTCAGTGTGATATGTTTTTCTATTACAAGACAATTTTTTCAAGTGGAAGTAGTGTTTAGTTTTGCTTTAAAGCTTTAAAATGTAATTTTCTGAGGAATCTACAGGGAAGATTAAAGTGAAATTCTCTCTTGCATTCATGGGACCATGAAGGTATTGAAGGACATGTGAGCCGCACATGTTGTACACTGTACAAACAAAGTAAAGGACCTTCTTGGTTTGAATCACTGTGCCTACAGATACAGTAGTGTACTGTTTCTGTGCTACAGAGCTTCAGGTAAAGGAAAAACCACTTTGAAAGCAATGGCACCCCATTTATTTTACCAGTAAAATCTGTACTGTAGGTTTGTGTGGCTCCAGAGGTGAGACGACTGAAGATTCCTTGTTTCCCTTCACTTCGTTCACTTTGTTCTCTGCTAACCTTTGATGCCTGAGGAAAACAATGTTAAATTGGGTGTCCACGAGAGGAGTGGATGGAGTACTGCTTTCTCACCAGCTGCTTGCACAAATTGATTTTCATGTCGTTGCAGCAATGACACGTAACTGAGGCGTTCAAAGCAGTGTACGTGTAACATGAGGGGGCTGGAGGGCTGACCTTGTCAGTGGAGACACAGCATTAGTTCAGGTTTATCTTACTGACGTGTCCTCAGGTTATCACATGGGTTTAAGTACAACTGAGGAGCAAGACTTTGCCGCATGATTTAGGAGAGCAGGAAATAAACCCTCCATTTAACATTTCACTAAGGTAATGTTTGCTGCTGTTGGGGGGGCTGCTGTTATGGCTCCTTGGCATCTGGCTGATGTCAGTTTAAAGTGAATTTATTTTTGAGGCATTTTGGTAGCTTAGTGGTCTCTTGCTAATCATGTTTTCTATCTTTACACACAGGAAGAACAAAAACTTTCCATCAAGGGAAAAATACACCAAAAATAATCAAACAAGTTCATCTAAACAAGCAAATGTTGTTTTGATGTCTTGTTTAATATAACAATTTTTCAAACATCAATTCCATGTCTATACTCAGCATTCAGCCAGTTTCTGGGGCATCGTCTTGATGTGCTCCTTAATTCTACTTATTCAGGGAGGTCTCACTGAAAGCCAGTCTCTCCCTTTGCAGGAATACCCTGACCACACTCACATTGTTACACACATTCACTGCGGTATGAAAGCTGCCTAGTAAAACCACAGTCTGATCTTTCGGCCACTGAACAGTTCCCCCTGGAGCAGTTGAGGTTAGGGGCCTTGCTCAAGGGCCCCATTCACCACAATTGCGGTAATGAGGGAGGACGAGTGTTATTTCACTTTGTCCTATCAGAACAGCGATCAGACCCTCTGCATCTCTAACCTTTAGCCACCACTGTCACTCGGCTACTGTTGTGAAAAAGCAGTTCCAAACCTGTTGCATACAGTTGATTATTAATGTGCAGATTTACAAGTGAGATGGCTTCACGATAAAACTTACATGAATTAGTGTGTAAGATCGAACACTGCTAGAGGTCAGATAACATTGTAAACATGAGCATATTACACATGAAAGCAGGCAGTTTCACATGCATCATGACATGCATCACTGTAGACTGAAAAGGAAAATTTGTTACCACTGCAGTAAAATTGTAATTTTTAGCCCCATCCTCATGCAGCTAAAATTAACCAAGTGTCCAACTGCAGATGCATGTGGAGACAAATTAATCCCATTCCAGACACAGATTAGATTAGAAAGGGGATAGTGTGTGGTTGTAAATGAAAGAAAGAGCTGCAGGAAGAAAAAAAAATAAATTCCTGCACCATGGTATGCAGTATTTTACCCTGCAGCCAGAGGGATTAGTTTAGGTTTACAAGGCAGGGTTCAGAAAACTAATCTTCACAGGATTTAACCAACAGGGGCTCTGCTTATCTTAAAGAATTAATACATTTCATCGCCTCCCATTACACAGCTCCATAGTTGATACACTGTAGACATCTGTACGTCCACGTCAAGTGGCCCTCGATGAGTCTCACATGCCAGTTAGAGCCCTCTTAGACTCTTCTTCCTTTCACTGGTTAATTATTTCATTTCTGACTCCTCCCCACCTATGGTCTCAGCTCAAAGCCAGAATAGAAGAAGTGTAAGCAGAGAGTGAAATGCTAACAAAATGAAAAGATGGGAAAAACAACCCTGCAGGTTATTTTTTTGTGTGTGTGTGTGTGTGTCACAACCATTATAAGTCAACAGTGGAGCTCCCAGTGTGCTGAGTAAATGTGGGCCCTCAGTAGGAGGGCCTTCCCCATGGATCAGCCAGTGTGAGAGCAGGGAAGCTAAGCATTCTCCTGCTGCAATTAAAGAACAGCCCATCAATAAATGATGAATGTCAAACACAGCATGATGTTTGGCCTGGTAAGCAGACTAGTACCCTATGTAGATTCATGGTCACAGCAGGGCAGGAAACAAGGAGAGGCATGGTGGAAACACAGAGAAAGAAGACAAGAGGATGTCGAGAGGACGCTGCTGCAAATGTCACTTTGTCCCTTTCAACACTTCTTGGAATGTGGTGGTGGACATTCAAGATGCAGCAGCAGCTGTCATTTCTTAAGCCCTCTGCTGACATTTGGGATTCTGGGCAACCTGCCTCCAGCACAGGAAGTGCAATGAGGGACAGCGGTGTTCTCTATCAGCCAAGGGCACAGTGGAAGGGATGGCGTGGGACGATCGCTGGCATCATCACCGTGGCACCAGAGAGCGTCACTGTAATTTAACACAGTGTTTTCCACTGTAGAGTAGGAGTTGAACTCTCATGACACAACTTTCCAAAGGTTAAAGGAAAAGGCAGAACACCTGAGGACAAAGCAGCACCTGATATTTCATGTCCCCAGATGACATGTGTCACCATGTCCCCCACATAACTGTGGTTGAGCTCTGTTTACAATTGTGATAGCTGCCAAAACCAGCACCAGTGGTATCACTGCATGAAAAGCAGGCCTCCTCGTAGCTGTGGGAAGGCCTTTTGCCTTTCACCTGGAGGTGAGTGAAATGAGTCAGATTTTCTCTTTGTGTTGTCAAAGCCCACAGTGGTCCACACTCACTGGGCAGAGTTACTTCCTGCTCTGTCCACTTAGATTACACAACACTGCTGACATGCAGCTTTTCAGAGTTAAGTGACCTTCTAAACACATGGGGAGGATGTGAGGACACTTCTACATAAAAATGTTCACACAATCAGCGTCAGGTAAATCTCTCCGGTTTTACATCTGGTATCTGTGGTGACATTCCTGAGCTGGCGCACTGGTAGCAATGTGTTTTTTGTCAACCAGCAAAGATCGGGTTGCCAGAGCTGAAGAGGGGAGCAACTGAAGCGACATACAGCTACAGCAACCAGGAGCATGGAAGAGTTGATGTCAGAAGTTTCTGACGCTCCAGATAAAATAAGGAACTCAGAGCTCAGAGGAAGGATTACAGTCTGAAAAAGAAAGCAACCATAGACGAGGACAAACACGGATTACCACTGTTGTGGCTTTTCTTAGTTGGAAATGACAGTGTTTGTGGAATTACTCTCACTTGGTAGTAGGGGTGGGCAATTAATCTAATTTTATTTTCTAATAAAATTTTAAATTCCAACAATTATGAAAACGAGATAAACAGGATACAACCATTATTGTGCCGCAACAAATTTCACCCCCCCTTCAAAAACCATTCCCATTTCAGGGTTACGTTTCAGTCAGTCGGTCATCTTTCGATACATAGGCCCTGTTGGGCTGCTATCCCACGCTCAGATATCTTTAACTTATATTGTGTAAAACCAAAAAAAAACTACAAAGACACAACGCTTTTTTTGCTGCCAGGGTTGATATTATGACACACTGCTTTCTAAAACATTAAATAAAAAAATTATCCGTGCAAATATTAGCTTTAGTATCCATCTATCTAGTTAGCTACCAAGCTAGTCTCGCTAGCTAGCTAGCAACATGAAGCTAATTTATATTATTTTTTATTAATTTTTATTTTACATTCATTTTTTTATTTGTTTTTCTTTTGAATTGTATTTAAAGTTCAAGAAAGTCCACTATCAAAAATACTTTTTTTTTTTTTAAAGTTTAACAAATGTGTGTTTCCAAAGTCAGTGAGTAATCATGTTAAATAATCGTGCTCTCAATATTGATCAAAATAATCTGATTATGATTTTGCCATAATCAAGCAGCCATACTTCATAGTGCAGTTCTCTTCAAATTCATTTCTTAACCAACGAGGCTGATCTTCATTCCTGTAAAACTGACATTTTAAAAGATACACCCAGCAGCTGTGTTGACATGACAGACATGTAGTGGCCACATTGTTTTTTGTGTTTCAAAATATCTTCTGTTTTTGAAGAATTTTAATAATGAGATCACATTTTTATTAGAACTCATAGAAAATGAAACTTCACTGTTTAATGTGGAAATTTTATTTGAAGTCAGAAAAGGTGAAACGCCATTACTGAACTGGTTGGGTTTTAATGCTGTGACTAGAAGGATAAAAAGGGACAGTTGTGTACAAACTAAGTCAGCATTAAGAAGGTGGACATGTTTTCCACTCTAGCTGAATGCACATTTAATGAGAGTATGTACAGAAATCCTCGCATCTGGTTCATCCTGTGACTTTCTACTTTGAAGTTGAAGCATCATCGGGTGATTACTGTAAATGATCCTCTTGACATTATAGCTTTCCAATGCATCTGTAATGTTTGAGACTTAAGAGTGTCAAGAGCCTGTTTCCTTTCAGGAAAGCTATCAGGTTTCAGTTCGTACGGTGTCACTGTGAGTGAAATCCATCAGAGCCACACGTCAAGTGATTCCCTTACCTACAGTTATGTGCAGAAACATGGTTGAGCAGCAGACACCCCCCTGTCCCACAGACTGAAACTATTTCCTGTAAAGCCCTGCCCCTGCTGTTTGTCAAATCCATGTTCAAGCATATTGTTACCAAGCCAAGTAAGAACTTTCTTCACCTGGCTAAGCACGTACCATAAAGTCTGGCCCAGGCTGGGTTCGAATCCATCCCATGCCCTCTGCTTCTCTCTCTCTCTCTCGCTCTCTCTCTCTCTCTCTCTCTCTCTGTCTCTCTCTCTCTCTCTCTCTCTGCTGTCACTATCAATAAATGCTGAAATGCCCAAAAAATATAACAAAAACAAAAATGTTGGACCTACAAGGAAAACTTTGAGCCCTCAGACACAAACAGCTGCGGCTGAGGGGCCACAGGTAGAAAAACAAAGTTCCCTTCCCCTGACATCACATCTGATGTCACTCAGTGTTTGTCTCAAAGTCCAGAGCACAAAACACCAACATCCACTGTGTGATAGGGCGGGAAGATTTCAAGAGACTGCCAGCTGTAACTATCTGGGCTAATAAAACCATTAACAAGAATAGGTCAAAGTATACACTAGTATATGTAATTATTTATATTTAATACAGCCAAACACAAAAAAACCTACACATTGCCATATAAAGGGAAAAGGTGAGAAAACTCAAAATTTCAAGGTAACCCAACCAAGTTTGGCTATTCACCTTAAATTCTTCAGTTTGACTTTCAATTCATCAAATTTAGAATATTATACTTCTGCTAAATTATTATGTGTTATTAGATGTTAGAGAATTTATTTTACTTCTAATAACTTCTTACATGTTATAGTTACAACCAGTTTAACATCATGACAAGTCAGAAAGTAATTCAGATCTGTATCCTGTGCCCTGTTGGAATTTTCTGTTTTTAAATGAGCACGGATTATTTTTCTTTTGTTTGTTTTTTTTCCAATTATTGTGTCAAAAATTGTCAATTTAAATTCAATTTAAACAGAAAGAAGATGATCTGACTCGTCAGAGATGTGATTAGGTCAATCTCATGATGACTGGTTCTGAAAAGTCATAATAAACCTGATTTAAACTTGAAACTGACAAACATATTAAATTTCACTGAATGAATGAAACAACAGTTTATTTTTTAAACACCTCATGAGATTCTACAGTAGTGAAAGAGTAAACATGGAGTGAAGATGGATTTCCACCATTCCCCAACTAAAGAAGACACGTCAGCAGAACTGTCTCTTTGTAGTGACTCACAGGTTAAGAGTCTAAGTTATCACTCAACAAACAACCTGCAATTGTCATATCATGGCAAAGAGTATGATTTGCAGTTTTTACAGTGAGGTTACCTTTTAGCTCCCCGTGTCTGCCATGAAGTATTGTATTTTTGGTAATTCAGTAAGAACAACAACCCCCTCTATGACCTCTGTTGGGCCTCAGCCCACACCTTGAGAGCCAGCTGTTTTTGTGTATGCCCATGGGCCTGTTCACAGGGGTGTTAGGAAACGGCCCTGTGAGATTTGAGCTGTCACTGGTCATTGTTGCCTCGGCCGCTGTCTCCCCGTCAGCTGTCGGTGGATTCTGTGCGTCAGGGGGAACAGAACCATGACTGAAGCCTCACAAACTGAACCACTGCTCCGTGCACTGGATTGACAGTTGTAAATACCCTCAAGCAACAGCACAGAGGAAGTGATGTGCGTACATGGGAGGACCAACAAAAAAGCACACACTCCCAATCCACTGTCAGTTATCAGTGAAATGTAGTAATTAGGGACACTGGAAGACTGGGCTATGTTATAAATCGCAGGCTGCTTTCACTATGAATCTGTGGAAAGTTAAGTGAACCCAACTCTGGCAGCACAGACAACACCTTATTACTCTCCATCAATCCATCTAAAGGCATCAGAGCCTCATTTTTGGCCAGCTGTTTTTTTCAAGATGAAGCCAGTGCTGCAGAAATCAAGATGGTGTGAAGAGAAACACAGCAGCTACATCCCTCCACCCTAAGGATGAGCTCTGATTAACCATGGCATCCTAACTGTGTCACCTCCCAGCATGAGGAAAAGAAGGTGAGAAAAAGAGTAAATAAGGCAAAAAGAGGCAGAGAGAGTGAGAAGCAGAAGAGTAGGCCTCAATGTAAAAATAAAGAGGATTAAGCCTGAGACAAAGAGATGGAATCCTAAATATAGCTGCAACACCACAGAATGGAGAATTTAAAAAAAAAACACATACACAAATCTGGCTTTTTTTCCACTCACGTTGTTCGCCACTTGACGAGGAGTGTGCCCTGTCAACCCAGGACTCTCCCCTGACTTGTCAACCGCAAACACACACCTCCCTAGCCGTGCCAACTGCCAGGGCAAATGAGATGGTCGGCTGATCTCACGGAGGGTTTGTATTACCCTCGTGCATCCGAGAAGCTCTGCTGCTCTCTCTCAGATGTGCTATTGAGGGAAGTGTTTATGTGGCGATTAGAGTTTAACTATGCCCTCCGATGCCTGAATTTGTGTGACTCTCTCGCCGGCAGATTGAGCTGCCACCTGAGTAGTGTCAGCAGCTAAGCCTCAACAGTTTTTGCCATGTCACTGTTAACACCTAACAGGTTCATTTCTTGGACTTCTAACTGGGGAATGTGTTGCAGCTACAATTACATTGGGATCCTAATGGTGAACATATTCACATATTCTAAAACAGATTTTATACATCCCAAATAGTCAAAATAGTCAAATAGTCTGAAAAACCACCTCATGCAAGCTTATATTTTTTGCAACATGTTAGAGTTTTTGTTATGTTGTTTGTTTCCATTACTTGTTTTTAAGTCTGCAATTTCAAATTGTGACAAATAAATGATTGTTTTGCTCAGTGCCTGCTGGAAGTGTAAATTGGCAACTCTGTGCTTGTTCCCCATATCAGCTTTATAAAGGTGATAATATGTCAGTGTTTTGTCTGCAGCTTGATTAGCCCCAAGTAGCAAAACTGTCACAAAAAGTGTGAAAAACAATATAAACATGTATGATATATTTGTAATTACAAATCTGTGGCGTGTTTGATCACATTAACATGTTGTACATTTCAAACTGATGACAGTCATGAATCTTCTTAATAAAAATGAAAATTAAAATCGATCAAAATCCTACTTTGGTAACCCTCCACCCACACACGCTTTCCCCAGACTCATCCTATCCTATTTATCTCTGGTGCAATCCCTTTAATTCTGGGACGCAAAGATAAGTGACCATGCTACAGTTTCACAGCATCATCAGTCAGTCATTGTCTCTGTCTCTCTACACACTCCCTGCAATAACAGACACAAACACATCATAGATTTGCAGAGGAACAGAAACCAAGGGCCTCTTACACCCATCAGCCCTCAGGCTCTGTGGAACAGTGCTGGTGGAAAGGGCAATGTGACTGGCTTTCCAATTTAAGTCTCTGCCTTTGCTCTCGGTGTGGCTTCTGTGAGCATGTTAGAGACAAAAAAAGAAATATAAGTGCTGCTTATGACGGCAGACAATACTACAGGAGGCACAGATGGACCCATGAGGCTAAGATTAAGAGAACATCTGTTTCTCATGTAACTCTCCGGCTAGAAACAAGACCACTGCACTGCTGTTACAGCAAGGCTCAAGCCTTCAAACATTATGTGGGAGGGAATACAAGCACCACAAAAAGTGAATAAGCATATAAAATATATCATAATACTGATACATTTTTGAATTATGTATTTTATCTTAGTGAAATGTCAACCATTGTCAGCAGTTTGGCTATTTGAGCATTTCACCAGCACGTCACTGTCCCTGTCACACATCCATCCATACAGTCATTATGACAGCAGTCAAATTAAATCAAGCTACCAAAGTTGCTATAGTCACAGCTAGAATCACTCTGTGTGTAAAAATAATGTTTTGACGCTGCTAGGCTAGTCGCTAAAGCAAATTATTTACTTTATTATGTTTTGTAATGGATACTAAGTTAAAATATGACATCATTAATTTACAGGGAAAAGAATAAATACACAGCAGCTTCCATAACAGTCATGACTACTCCCTATTTTTTCCCTTTTTACAGTATTGTTTTCTCTTTTATTTAAAAAAAATACTCTCCGTAGCTCAGCTCTGGAGTATAATTGTGTGTTTTATGTTGTATGAATGCTTATATATAATTGAAACCATTATCTATAATTTAAAAAAAATGTTTCCAGCAAAATGCACCTCATTTATAATTTACAGTCTTATTTTTTCAGAACAGGTATAAGGCCCTTATGTCTTCTCAAGACAAACAAATGCTAATAAGGCTGTTGTTACTCTAAATGTCTAACTGTCAGCAAATCCCATGAAAAGACTAAATATACATTATTCCATATCTCAATAATTTCTGACTAATCCAGCCTTCCTGAGGCTGGAACAGGTCACAGATATTTAGTTTGTTTTTTTTATAAAAACTTATAAAAAAAAGTGTATGTCTTTAAACAGCTGCTCAGTGTAGTTTCTGGTAAATACAACACAAACTAGAGTAAATATGGCATTTGTTGGGGACTATTTTCAGCTGCAGATTTATACAGATTTGGTGCTCTATGTGGACTATTTACAGCAGCAGGAACATTTTTGTGCAACTGACTGAAAATAAACTACAGTGTCTGTGCTAATTGTAATGAAGGAAGATGTCGCCCAGTACAATGGTGAAGCTCAGTTATGTGTTTTTAATTGTTTTTGGACAACAATGGAGTCTTCTGGCACAGAGGAATAGCTATTTTAGGCTCTGACTGATTTACAACAATAATAATAATTGTTTGCAGAAACACTTTTCCAACTCATTGTTGGTTTTGGTGTTTTCATTAGTGCCTCCGAATCGCTGAACTGTTCTATTACTGCAGTATTCAATACAGCAAAACACTCACTTGGAATGCAAGGATAAACAAAGTGTATGGATTTATTGCTTCATGTACATTTCCAGCAGACTTTTCTTTGTAAAAATAAAATGGTCAGATGGTGTTTTTAACTGTGTGTGAGTTAGATCTACCTGAGAATACTTGCCTTGTGTGTGTTACAATATGGAAATAGCCAAGAGAGCTAAATCTGACCAGGCATTTTGAAAATAATCCACCAGTTCAAGTATTTGAAAGCACAGTATATCATTATTGTGAGTAATGCAGTAACCTTTCACATCAGTGCATATGGGACGGTTTAGCACAAGGTTCATCTGTTTTACTCCAACTGAAGATCTGTTGGGAAAGTGGGTCTTAAATCCTCTGCGGATTGGCCGCAAAAAAAACTGCAGAGAGCCCATTGTGAAGATGTCACACATTTGGAGCACTCAGTGACGACAGAAGTCCCCCAGGGTCAGGCACATGCAAAAATAGATCTGCTTTGATTGACGGGCTGAAACACAACCAGGGATTTTCATTGAGAGCTGTGATTCATTTATTCAAGTAACCGATCACGCTGTGAGAGTGTGTGAATGTTCTTATTCACACACTCTGCACATACACCACAGTATCGACAGTTTCCAGAGGAAAAAATGACAGATAAGGTATCACATGCAGCTCTCAGAGTTTATGAGGACACATGTCAAATGAATTGTAATCTGCTGATGCAGGGACATGGAAGTCACATGACGCCTAATGACCTTGTCAGCTGCCAGAGGGATGGGTTGATTGACAGGCCTTTCTCTCTCACAGCTGCCTCCCAGACCCCAACAGCTCAAGCAAAAATAATGGCTCTCCTGGATGGAAACAAGAAATGTCCTGGAATATTTCATTATCATGGACGGTGCTCTGAGCATGTGAGGACACTGGACGAGTTGTCACTGTGGACCAGTCACCACCCACGTCACAGGAAACCATCAGGCTTTTGTGTTATGACAGGTCGAAGACAAATCAAAGCCATTACATCAGCCAGAGGTCAGCTCCTCCTTGTCACATCAGCTAGATCTGAGGCCAGGGTGTTAGTTAGGTTTTCACCCAGCCGTAAATCATCAGCTGTGTTTTGATTTCTCTCTTTAGTTGCAAATGTGAAGCCACTTTCCTTGAGCTCAGGGGGGGGCCCGTCCCTCAGTGTTTCAGGTTTTGTCACACAAATAGGCACAAACGCCAAGACAACAGTGGCCTTTTCAAACTGTTCAAACATCGATCATGAAGATTTCTATGACGGTGTTAGGCATTCTCAAACATCTTGGCATGAGACTGTTTTGTCATGTCCACAGCTGCACAGCACACATCATCACTAATGTGTGTCCGGCACGAGCTCAGGGGTCAAGAGGTCCAGCTGAGAGATGGCTCAAAATGATGACATCATTAGTTCAGTGCCACTGGGCAGCGTGCTGACAGGCAGAGGGCATGCAGCGTGGCACTGCAGGGTGGAAGGACAAAAATAACACGAGTGTAAATTTCTGCCTCCTCCTCTAGACCAACGGAAACACACCAGCGTTCTGCATCTCACACTTCACTATCACATCCTGTCTGGCAGTGGACACTCAGTCTGATCTCACCAAATACAGTCAGTTGTGACCAAGAGGGGTGTTGAAATCCAAGGTTAACAGTGTTTGTTTTGGCAACTTCATGAAATATGTGCTTCTGCTTCAAGTCAGTCCAAAGGAAGATGAAATTAGGCAGGGCACTATGTGTAGGGGCACTGAGGCAGAATGCATAATTTCACTCAAAGGCACATTAACTTTGAGACAGCTAATGAAAGAGATGGAAACACAGAGACAGAGACAATTTCAATTGGTGCAAGTTGAGGCGGGCGGAGATAGTTGCCAAGGAGATAAGTCCTGTGAGCGTGAGGTGTGACTTCTGCGTCACTGATTCTTTTTTTTTTCATTTCCTATTCCTCCCTCCTCTCCTCAGTGTACCTCCGTCCTTCCCTTCTGCTACGTCACACATCACATCTCAGCACCCCCACCACCTCCCACCATCGTAGGTGGGGGCCTCGGCCTGTTTTCCTTTCTCCAAGATCACCATCAAAGTCATGGCTTCACATGTGATGAGAGGAGCCAAATGTTTCTGACTGTCACCAAAGACATCTTGCTCCTGTTCACATGCAGTCAGCAGGTGTAAGGATGTTCTGTCAGCACACACACACACACACACACACACACTCCTACCTTACCAATAGTGGACTGTCAGACTACCGTAGATATTTTGAAAATACAAAAGAACATAAAGATGTATTCACAGGCTCTGTAGCCGATCGTCACTCCCACTAGATGTCGCACTAGAGCACCAGCATCTGAGACCAAAACAAACACAGCCTCAGCCACAACCCCGGCCTCAGTCAGCCGACCCCCTCACACCCCCACCACCTTCACATCCTCTGTCAGTGAAGTGTTACAAAGCTCAGTGACAGAGGCCACTAAACACACAACAAGAAGCACAACTCAATAAAGTTACCCTGTGTACACAACAGCCAGCAAAAACAATCCAGCCACTGCAATGCTAGCAGTAAGCTAGCTAGCGATAGCAACATTTAAGGAACTCATTGGTTGTAGTGTTAACAGCAAGTTAGCTCACGTTATCATGCTACTGTAGCCGTCACTCATGAAAACAGATATTTAACATCATGTAGCATCACGGTAATTACACATGGAGGAGAAGAAAACCAGTTCCGGGTCAAGCTGGAGCCCTGAAGCAGCTGGCAGGGTTCTCCATCTGCTAGGACCGCAGTCACATGAATGATGATAATAAAGAGTTTTAAAAGTTTATGGATGCTTTAATGGCAGCCCACTGGAATTTGAAGCAGTGCTCCTCATGGCCAGTCCACCTGTGCTCTGGTCTTACCTGCTTCTTGTCAGAGGGCATTTAAGGCGAAAAAGTGGTTTCTTCAGTGGAGGAAACTCTTTAACCTCTCACCTAAGCTGCTTACTGCACTGTGCCACCTGCGTGTTTATTAAATATAAGGGGGTATGGAAGAAAATATGTCTCACTACATTTTGAAATTATAAAGCCTGTGATTTTCTAGAATTTTTTTCTGTATTTTTTGACTGTGAATTCAACTTGTGAATTTTTCAAAAACTCATTTTTCAATGTTAACAAATTCAGAATCAAAAAACCTAGTGAAACAGATTTGCTTCTATAGGAGGGCCACTGGTTTAACAAGGAGGAACTCACCTGCACCAACATGCACACATACATGCACTAACATGCATGAGCAGACCAGATATCAAAACAAAGAACAGAGAAACTCAGATCTCAATACATATAAAGGGGGTGTGACTACCTTCTCTGCTCAGGACACCATTACTCAACTATATCTTTACATTAGAACTTTTGAGACAGACTGGGAATTGATGTCTTTCAAAACATGATCATTTTAACTATTTAGCATTTCAACAACATCCTGAAAATGAAAATGTAATGTTACACTCTGTTCTCACTGCACTGTAAATAAGACTAATAACTATGGGGGTTGACATGCTACAGCAGTGGGAGCTTCTCTTTTTAGCACTTTTCAGTCTTCACTTTGGTTGTTGAATAAAATAATATACAGTAAATTTTAGTGTAGCTTTGCAGCACCACTGTCAATGCAGACTCAGGTCCGCACTGGCCCTGCACTGTGGCTGGTACAAGTTACTGGACAACAGCAATAAAAGCAGCGAACCTGAAATTGTATCTATGTATGTTTGCAGTCACTCATAAATTATTTTTTAATAATTGGGTTATTAAAATGTATTGGGATGTGGGCTTTTATTGCGAGGTTTGTACAGTCACATCATAGCTTTCTGTTTTGCTCACATGTTCATTTGCTGTGGTGAACTCATGATGATGTGTTACATTGCTTTATCTCACCACTCAGTATCAGGGAGTCCTGGGTACATCTGTTTAAATAAACAATAAAACTCAATAAAGCAGGTTGGTTTGATTTGTGTGGGAAAGATTAAGCCACACATGAAGTGGGATGGTGAAGAGATTCAGAAGCATGTAATTACCAGTGTTGAACTAATTGAATATGAGGGTGTTTCTGTCATTATGAGGCTGATGCAGTGTAACGATGCAATTTTACGAACACTCTAATCAACGTCGTCTAAATTTGCACAAGCCTAAAGAGGTTGTATGAATGTCTGTATTTACAATTGAGAGGTGATGGATAGGTACAGCTTCACACAGAAGAAGGATCAATCAGTTCCACTCAGTGAGGTTAAGTGATTTCAAGTTTAGGAAAAAAAAGATCACTGGTATTCTAATGGTTCTTGGTATTGGCAGACACTCTGAGTTTGGGTGTTGGAATCTATATCCAGGGGGAAAAAGTAAAACTGGTGCAATCTGAAATGTTTAAGGTTGAGGTTGAGCATTTTAAAAGATGATGATAATTATGCAAAGATTTTCACAAGGTATAGTATACATGCAAAACACACATACGCACGCATATTTATACTTAACAATATAGAATGCAACTCATGTCATGGTTCATTGCCTGGGTAGACAAGGGAGTAAAATAGGTCTTAAGACAGAGTCGACAGATTCTGACGTTGTTCTGGCAGATTATTCCAGGGTTTTGGTGCAGCTACTGAGAAGACTGTCACCATAAAGTTCACAACGAGATCCTCCTTGATCTGTTGATCTGAGCGGCCTAGCTGCAGCATGTGTGGATAGAAGTAGTGTAATATAGGTCAGGGTGAGGCAGGGCTTTAAACACAAACAGGAGAATTTTGTAAGGAATTTTAAATGGAACAGGGAGCCAGTGCAAGGATGCTTATACAGGCATGATATGTTCCCTTTTTTTTTAACGTTATAACAAGAGTCTGGCTGCTGCATTCTCTACCACTTGTAGGTGTTAAATAGAGGTTTGATTAATACCATAATATACAGAGTGTATATCCAAACTGCAGGCCAGGCACATTTGAAAACACAAGCAAGTTTCTAAAGCTTGAGCACCTGAATTTGTAAAACAAGGATGGCCATCCACAAAGCATGTCCTGATTACGAATGCAAAACACGCAGCACGACAGAACATGTTAAGACACATGCTGCAAGGACAGGACGAGGAACAAAGGAGACGGGACAGAAAGGGATGAATCTCATTAGGAGGCAGGTCAGTGAGCTGCACAGGCTGAGACCCTGCATACGACAGGACACAAACTGTCTCACCCCTTCCTCTAAAAGTCCCCATGATTTGAACTCCAACAAAAAAAAAAAAAAAAAAAAACAACTCAGATGTCTCAGAGGAGTTTTGCAATCACTTATGCCTCCCTCCCTTATCATTCACAACACCTTCCTGCCTGGGAAATGTCAGCGTGTCACAGCGTAACCAGACTCTGCAGTGCATGTGCGCTGTGTGTATTGACTGTGCATGTGAGCGAGCAGGGGGCATTGGGACATCTGAGTGTGAGATGGATTGAAGCGGTGATGTGGAGGCAGCAGGATAGTGAGGGTAGAGAGGACAGCTACCGTGCAACATCTCCCTCTGCCCATATTAGTCAACGCGGTTCAATCTATCATCCTCCTCTCCACTCCTCACCCCCCCCCCGACTCAGGTGTCATTCTGAGTGTGATGGATGGACTTCACTCGCATTTATTCCAACTCCATGAAAAAAGCAGTCCTGGGTAGAAACACCTCAGATGAATATTGGACAGGCAGGCAGGGTTTAGCACAGCAGTGCATTTCCGAAAACTACATCTAAAAAGTTAATACTCCTGGTTTTCATACATTCAGGTTTTCTGCTAGAGATTTTCCTGTTTTGTTTCCCTTTAAGTAGCTTTAAGGCTTTAAAATCATTTCAGCATTGATTGGAACAGTCTTGACGTCATGGGCGTCATTTTAAATGCATTTCTCCAAAACACATTTTCAATTTTGGAAACCCTGACATCTCCACTAGCATTTAAAATAAAACAATGTGGATACGAACAATGTTTGGCTGCAGAGCACAAGTTTCTATAGCCTGGTTTTATTCCTCTAAATTGCAAAGCAATAATATCTGATTATTCCGGAGGTGAAGACAAATTCAGGCTGGTTTAAATGCTACTGAAACACCTGTTTTATGTAACTGAGATACTTACAAAAGAAACTTTTCAACCAGATCTCCAGCTGGCCTAGAGATCCCAATGTGTTTTTGACCAGCAAACTGGTTCTTACTGCAAGTCTTAAGTTTTGATGAAAACAGATCCGACATCACATGTGACCCGTCACCACAGCTGCTCACTCACATCTGTTTACCTTCATGGTTGTATTAGTTACAGTTACTGTGCAAGTCTGGCATCATGTGCTGTGTAAACTAAACTAACAGTAAAGACTGATTTTTGTTTATATGGATGTTTGCCTGACAAAGACCTTGAGTGTCAAAACACTGCATTTTTTATTTCATTTTAACTCCTGCTGTTGCACTGTGAGCTCATCACTGTGGCCGAGATGTGCACAATTTATTCAGCTCACACTTTAGAGCCAAGGCCCTCCAGACAGACAGACAGTAAATAAAATCCTGGACATCTTCACATGATTCCACTCATCTGCAGTCAATCACGGGCAGATGGGACAGTGTGACTGCCATGTTAATTATGTCTTCCAATCAATCATTTGGGTAGTGATGACTGCTCATGTAGCGTCACATGGGAGGAGATTAAAGGTGAGCTATGACCTTTCCTGGATTACAGACAGACCCAGTAATCTGTTGAGACTGAGGGACACACCTCACTGCATCTTAAAACGCTCCTTCAGCGTCCTCCCTCTTCATTCAGGCAGAGAAGATATTACCTTCCCACCGCTGACAACTATCAGCCCACTTTGAATGATGTCCCATATGTCCCTTGTTTCTCCTTGAAGCTCAATTTCAGTTTCATTTTGTTTGTTGACAAATTTCATCGGCTCAGACAAGACAGCAGCGGATAAGCTGTAAAGTTGTCTGTTTAAACCATTCAGGTAGAAATGTTCACACTCTCTTTGCTCACTCTCACAAAATAGAGGAAAATTGCAAGTTGTCTAGACAGCCAGAGACCTTGAAGGGGAATTTGTCCTCTGGAGCGTGACACGGGCCGACCAGCTGTCAAACACTGCCTCCCTGTGGTGATATGTGTCAACTGTGCAGCAGAATATCCTTCACCAGTGGGAATTCAACCCTTCACCATATAGTCATCCCCACTTTTGCCTCCTAAGTAGCTTTAAGGATGTGAAAATAATCCCATTTAAAATGTTCTGGCAGTATCATATATTCTGTATCAGTATATATTATATATTCTGTTTTTTGTGTTGTGACTCTTCAAAGAAGCTATTTGATGTTTTACTCAGTAAAGCCCGGGACTTTATGGCTGCGTCTTTATCATCAAATGGAAATATTTCAGGTAGTTTTGGCATAATTTTCTACAAGTTCCTCCAAATTCAATCTGGCATTCTTGGCTTCTTTGGAAAGCTGGGATTTGCACAGGAATTTAAAATGAAGGTTCTGCGGGTTTGAACCATGTTTGTCTGAACAGCCTGAGTTTGTGATGACTGACCGATCAAGAAAACACTTTGTCTACCTGTCAGAAGGATATCAACAAAGATCTGAGATGGATTTACTGCCATTAGACTTGGACATTTATTCAAGCAGTAATGTTCAATGTTTTACATAATATCCCAGCAGAGGAACAGGATTGTTTTCCTTATTTTAAGAGTAAGAACACTTGTACAACTTCTTAATTTAAGAAACCTATGAAAGACAAGTTTGTTGATCTATTTGCCTGAATTTAGGCTTTTCTGTCTAATTTTAAGGCACATTAAGGTCTTTCAGCGGCTAGAACTTTTTGCTATAGTTTTAAGAAGTCTAGTCAAGCAAAATTGGCCTACCCCATGGGCAGATTTTTTTTGCTCAATACAATCAAGCCACATGGACAGTTGCAAGATTGACCTGGTTTTTCTCACAGTTCCAGCAAGGAACACAAACAGTGTTAAAATGCTGTTTCAAGAAGGCTGAAGAACAGATGTATCTTTGTTTTCCATCAGCATGGCGAGTGTCCACTGAAGACAAAAACAAATGATTTGATGAATTCCAACTATTAAAATGCTTTTTTTTCTGTTTTTCCAGGAAAGCAGAAGAGAGAACAAGTAAAGAGAAAAGCCTCAAGGCCCTTGTGTAAATTATCCACCCTGCTGGATTTCCTTCAACAAGACGTGAGCTGCATATGAGGGGGGAGGAGGGGGTTTCCCAGAATGCCTGAATGGAAGACAGCCGCCAAATGAAGTGAAATTTGTTTCCAGTTTATGTGAATCAAGGGTAGAGACATCCCCACATTGTCTTCTCCCTCCAAGCAACGGCACAAACTATGTCTAACATACTTCTCAGAGTTTTCTTTTTTCCTTTTATTTGTTGTCAGCTCAGCTCAAAGGACTTTAAGTTTTCTAATTTCTGCAAAATTCAGTTTCTGCTATCATTTGTTCTAATATTGCAGCTGATGAGGGCTTCTGAGTTGCATCTCAAGCACTTTTTTAAATTTTTATTTATGAATTATTTATAAAATCTGTTAAAACTAGGTTAGCCATTTCATTGGTATTCCTAAATTTGCATTGTTTTCCTTTGAGGGTGGTGTTTCTCTACAGCAGCATATTTCATGTCCCTCTACATAGAATAAACCTCAGATTATGAAATTTGATTTGGTAGGATTTATTTTTGATGTGTCATTTTCTAACCTTCACCTTAAACAGTCAGGGAGGAAGCAGTGAGGATTTGTGTATTGGCAACAAGGACAAGCACTAGCCATCATCCTGCCGTCAGTCACATGCTCACAGACTGACAGGTGACCTTCACTTCATGGATTGTCTCTTTCAATCTACTGTGAGCTGGAAAAATCTAAATTATTATCTATGGTTTTCTCCTGCTGCTGAAATATGAAGGATCTAAATGTATCTCTTTAGAACCTGATCACTGAAATTAAATCAAAAGAGTAAAAATCCATTAAATCAAACCTGTGTCAGAGCCTTTCTGTTGATTACATTGCTTCTTTCACTTTCCATCAACTGTGGAGGCCTGGGAGCCTGCTGCTCTTCACTGAAGCAGCTGATTTCACTTGCACACATTCAGCCACAGAGGAATGTGTAATCATTGAAATCAGCTGTTGCTGTGATTGGATGGAAGGAAAACCTGTCGAGTTTCAGCAGCACATGATGATGAAAAACTGCATTACCCTCGTGTAGAGAGGAGAGAAAACGGCTTCTGCATTCCTACTCCCGGATGTTTGCAGGGACCAGTTGTTTTATATAGAGTTCAGAATTTGGTTTAATGGAATATATATGAATCTAATTTGACTGAGAGAGAATGATGGGGGGGGGGGCTGTGTCAAAAATGTCATGAGAAATTCTTATCTTTATTCCCTAAAGCCTGTTCAAATTGCTTGTTTTGTCTGGCCAACCAAAACCCCGCAATGTTGAGTTCACTATCATAGAAAAATCAATAATCAAACATTCATGTTGAAAAGCTGCTGACGGGGAATTTTTTGCTTTGACTACTATACTGTTGAATATTAGCTGCTGAGTACTGGTGGGTTTCTGGGCACCAGAGGAAAAAGGGAACATGTCATGTACAGTGGGGGTCAGTAGGGCACAAGAAGAATTTTTTTGCTCAGGGGCCTCTAGTAAATCTGGCCATGCACAGGTCCAAACTGTTATGGCGTTATGTTATCATCCTTGATCCATATTTTCTTTATGTCTATTTACTTAATATCATCGTTCTGTTTAACTTTATTGCAATTTCATAACTTTCACGTCAGTTTTTCCTCATCTGAATCAAAGGTCTTGGAACAGGAGGTGTCGTATGCTGTTCAGATTGTGAAGCCCTTTGAAACTAATTTAGGCCATTTAAATAAAACTGACTTGATTTGATGGTGTAAGAACAAAGAGACAAAATGCAATGCTGTATGTCTACCACTAGATGGTGTGCAAGAGTTGTTCTTTTAAAAGCTTCCAAAACTTGCCCAGATTGTTTAAAACTCTTGACATTGTTGTTAAACATAAACTTACCGAGCCTGGATTTTGACACAGTATTTGTCTTCTAAATACATTTTTTTCAGATAATACAAATATTTTTTTCAAATAATTTGAAATTACACACAAATAATACAATATAATATAAGTTGTTCAGAATACTGGACACAGGAGCAGTCACACAGATGCCTCCTTGTCCACTCTGAGTCACGGCCTTTGCTTCGCTCCCTCCTGCTGCTGGAGGCTGAGCTGGAGCTCAACCTAAAACCCGGAGAGGGGAAAGATATCCCCTTTGGTTCTGCCCAACACGATGTGGCATCTGCGGGTTGTGTAACTCAAGTGGAAGGGAATTAAGAGGAGAAGCAGTTCAAGGACTCTAAAAGCAGTCACAGAGAGTTCACATGTCTCTCTGTATAACAGTGAAAATGGTCAATCTTCACTTTGATGTGCTCTACAGCCAGTTCAGTTTGATGACAGCATGGTAGTTATTGTCAGGAAAACGGACATGTGTTGCACAAATGTTGTTGCGTCAGTGTATGTTTTTTAGACAGGTTGCTTGTGAACATTAGTGTGACAAGAAAGTATCATTTTGCATATGAATATTCACCAATCAGTAATGAACATCAGTGTCTTTGCTCATCAGCTCTGTAGTCATCACCTGCAGTACGACAACAACGAATCCGGACGCATTTTTCTGGAAGTTTTTGAGTAAAGAACTTGGCAATTTTATGTCATTAACACCAGTAACAAAGATGCTGTCTGTCCTTGAATAATGGCTTCTGTTTAAAAGTTGCTTCAAGTTCCCTGCCAAGCCAGCGTGCAACGTGGATCAAACAGCTTTTATTTACAGCCAAGGTCCCTGCAAGGTCCATATTAACCTCTCAGTCTTATTTACTGTACCTGCCGGGCTTTATTAAGCAAAGCCTGAGTCCAGTTAGACTTGGATGTAATTCTCCAAACCCCTTGCCCAGATGTCCAGATTTCTTGGACGCATTAATTCATCAATCCAGGCAAACAGTCTTTTAGCAGTCTGTGCTGCATTAGCCACTGTCTCGTAACTCTCCTAAAATCTGGCTCCTGGGGTTGAACTTTTGAGCTTCTTGCCAATTAAGGGCAGTTGTATGGTAAGCAGATCCATTCCTCCCATGCCCAGAGGAATCACTATGTCTTATTTCATTCTAATTCCACTTTCCATCATGTTTCGGGAGCGGGACATGATGGAAATGGCTTGTGACAGTTCTGACCCATTTGGAGGTCTTGCTACACAACATGAGCCGGTGAACTCCTCCTACCTCGCTCACGTTGGGCCTAATGTCCTCGTGGCCACATACAGTTTTTCATCTCACGGTCACCATTAAGGAACATTTGCAGGGAGCCCCCGCCTCCCACACTGTCTGGTGAACGGGAACATTTGCTACAACACGTTCAGACTGAGCAGCAGTGACCAACCTGATAAATGGTCGTCAAAACCTGATACACATGCCCTGCTGTAGGCCGAACATGCTGCCTTTGTTGGTACAAGCATTTTTTGTTAAAGGTTTATAGATGTATATATTTCCTGAGTTTCTAATTGTTTTTAATTGGTTTATTAGCTGTTATTACTTCTGAAGTCATTCAGCATTTGTCAGGACAACTTTTTAGGTTGCCAGGTAGTAAAAACAGAGCTTTCAGTGGTTAGTGTTTATCCTCCTCTGGGAAAACCTTTGTTTGTTTCTAAAACTGCTTTTTATTTGATCAGAAAAGGTCCCCTAAAACAGATCCTTCCACCACTTAACTTCTGGAAAAGGGCTGCAGAGCATCTGGACCAAAATCCGTTTATTAACAACTAATTAACATTTCCAACTGCTGACTTTATGGTTTATTAGAAAGTGAAAAACCCATAATTCTTCATTATTATTGAATTACTCATTTTGCTTTTGTTTGGTCCAGATGCTCCGCATCTGTTTCTCAGAGGTAATAAAACTGGTGGTAAATGAGTTATTGGTTTACCATTAATTACTGCTCTTTCACTTCAAACACTGCTGTGATTACGCTGCTAAAGCATTTCTAAATAGTCACTCCACGTAAGGGTTTTGGTGATTTTTCAAATTTTAATTTGCTATAAAGGATTACATAGTTATTTATAGGTAGATAGGAAGAAATTCCTTGAGTCTTGGGCTTGTAAAAAAAGCTTTTAGAAATCTCAATGGATTAATTTAGAAATACAAAACAGATTTTGGAAAAATCATGGACTACACATGGCTGTCAGCTGTAAGTGTAAAATTCCAATGATATTAAACTTTAAATGAAAAAAAAAATCATTAAATTATAGTATTTTCTGGCATCAGTCAATACAAAAATTGGCCTTGATCAAATTTTCTTTTCTAAGGACACAACAATAGCACTTTTATTCAGCCAGAAAGAAGCAGGACACTGTCTATCATGTGTGGATACAATAGTCTCATAGTCCAACATAGAATGTGCCACATTCATGAATATGAGTCTTTTTTTTTCAATAGAAGCTACTATAACTCTGTTAGCCCTCATCTACTGATGGAAAAATAACATTTGTCCTTGGATACAATTCTAAAAAACTGTTTCAGGGCTCAAGGTTGAATCTAATTGCTGACTCCTGCTGTAATCCACAAGAGCAAACCACTTAGTAAATTATCTTTGATCAGAGCACAAAAGAGAATGATCATAGCTTGCCACTGTGTTTTTTTTTTTTGTATTTGCTTTTTGTATTTTCTTGTTACATACTAGAGGCTCAAAGGAGGGCAGAATGAGATGGACAGAGAGGCTATGAATTATGGTCCATATGCAGAGTTGGCACCTCTGAAAATCCCTCTCATACCCACTAGACCATCATCCAGTGTGAAATGTGTCTGTCTGCCTGCCTGCAACTCAAACACGCCTTTCATCTCGGACGTTCCTGAACGAAATTATGAGTTTTGGGCTCCACCTGAAAATATTGCTACTGTTTGACATATAATCAATCACATGCCAACACTCCGTAATCTCCCTCACACCCTCTTTTCCTCCCCCAGTTGTACATTATAACCCACAGAGCTCAGATGACAAGCCTCCACCAGCTTGTTCCCATGCTCAGCCACACTGGGCCACGGGTCCTCAAGGTGTAAGAAGGTGGAGAGACTTATGGGTGGTCGAGACTAGAGCAGTAGAAAGGGTTTGGCGTACCAGCGGGGTCCCCCCTCCAATGAACTCCTGAACTCCTTCTCTCCTGTTCATGGGATAAACCTTTTAACACACGCGCCATTCTCCGCCGGGTCAGTCCGAGGTCTCCAGCCTTTCACACATCGGCTGCTAATGAGGTTTCAGAATCTCAGGGCAAGGTGAAGGGAGTCTGACCTCCACTCAAGAAACTGAGTTGAGGCGAGACGGCAGCACTGTTGGTCAAATCACTTCTGACATAAAACCGCAGAACAATGTGCAGTGGTCTGACTGTGGGGACACACTGAGAGAAGTGGTGCTAGCTCAGTGTTTAATTTGACCTCAGAAGCAGCCTACAGAAGGATTTGCAGCTGCTCTTTGGTAAGTCCAATATGATGTGCATGGTTTGCAATGTGGCATTTGGGGATTCTGAGAAACTTTTCCATGGCCTTCATTAAATTACTTACTCAAGAACAATTGTAAACTGTAGCCTATTTCATAGCATTGGTCCACTACAGTGGGAATCAACATTTCAACCCTTATTGTTTTGGCATTAAATCCATCTTTCATTATCATTTAAATTATCTCTACTTAAAGAGCTATAAGAGGTTGAACAGTTCAATGAGTAATTTTTGACTCTACTCTCTTTCTTTACATTTTGTAAATTCAACACCCCTTGAAATTTGATTTGAGTTTGAATATTTTTAAAATGACAGGATTATTTTTGATTGGAATTGTCCTACAAATGGCAGAGAGCAAAAAGAAGCAGGGACATTAAGAAAGAAAAAAGGTTTTAGGTTATGAGACTGGACAGTTAGGTTATTATTATACTCCAAAAGTTCACTACCATAAAACCAGAAAATGTGGATAATGTACTCTGCCTTTGCATCATTTCCAGGGAATGCTAGAATAAAATATTTATTTCATCACATCAGTTTGTTTGAGAGAAAAAAATTAAATTAATTTATAGGAATTAAATGCATCTCTGTCAGTCTACTAATAATATTAGTATTAAAATCAATATATTAATTTACAAATTAATACATTAAAATATATATGAAGTAAAGGTAGCTTTAATTACACCAAATGGCATAAATACCACTTAAGTCAAAAGCTGACATGGCAGCCGCTGAGATCTGTGAAGCTAGTTAGCGTTAGCAGTTTAGCTGAGTTTTTTTTTTTTTTTCTTAGGTTTAGCTGCTGCCTCATTTAGTTCAGTGGAATGACTAACTGAATTACCAAGATCTCACTTAATCATAATTGAGTTCTTTCACTTACACATAACAGTTGGGGAAAAGGGGAAAACGCTAATTTAGTTTTAGCTGGATGGCTAGCAGTGGTTATCTCAGCAGCTAGCTGTATTGTTAGCCTTGTTAGCCTACTGTTTGACTCTGTGACAGAGAAGCAGCCACTACTAAAGGCCATGGATTCAAAAAAAAAATCTAAATGCAGCTGGGTTTAGTTTTTAGCTTTGTTTTATAGTTACTGAAATTGAAAACGCTTATTTGCACAGGAATTATTAATTTCTCCATCTCTAAAACCAGATTCTGGACTAAACATAATTTTGACAAAAATTTTAAATACAAGAATTAGCCATTTATTAATTAAGATCTAAGGTTTATTTAAAATGTTCTTCTAATAATAAACACAATTCCCAATCACCAGCAGCATCATCATCTTCATTTAATTAAACATTAAATTATAAAATAAATGTGTTACACAGTGTGTTACCACAGAATGTAGCCATAACAATATTCAGTCCCAGTCCCTGGAACAACACTGAAAAGGTCCAGATTAACAAAGCAATAAATTACTCTGCACTGTTTTTATAACAGATCTTACTTTTATTGAGGAGAGTCAAGTTGGGCTTTCCATTTTTAGAAAATAAACCAATGACAATATAACAAATAATGAAATTGTTACATCATTCACAGGGTTACAGTCAATATACATTTATACAGAAATACAGGATCTCCCACATCAGTCACAGTGGTCTGAACCGGCACTGGTCTATAATGTGGGATTTAACAAACCAGGGGAACAAACCAGGGCAGCGCTCCCCTGCCTGCACTAACCACCAGCCAGAGCGGTAGTGGGGGTTGGCGGGGGGACCAGAGGCAGGGACGGTTAACAGAGGGGAACACTGGGTCATATAGGGGAACACAAGTGGCAGGGTGCCGCTGTGGTATGAAAGTTTGTCCAACAGACGGAAAGACACAGGCTTGTTCCGAGCAGCAGCCAGCATTTGTCCATCAGCAGCCTGCTGAAGTGTCCCGAACGTTGCAGCTCTGCCTGCTGCAGCATTCACAGACTATCTGGACCTGGAAATATCAATCCAACATGCTACATTTGACCACCACCACCACAGCAGTAGAGGGCGCCCTGGTGCTTCGTGCTGCAGCCATTACAAAGGAGCCATTTTCTGTCTGCCACAACAGGAGGCAGACCTCTTGCTCTGACCGAACTGGCAGTTGGGCGGCGTTCAAACGCAGCCCAGTGGGTACAACCTGGCACAGTTCCTGTTTATGCACACTATCATATAACTGTAACACTGAGACTTAACGGTTTTCCTTCGCCCTTCAAATATTGGCACATGGCGAGGGCAGGGCTGACTGGTTTTACTTTGCTTCCCAGATGGAAGAGGAGAAAGTACAGCATGTTTTGCTGAAAGTTGCGGTAGGCAAACGTTGTGAGAAACCATCATGAGAGTCAGAACCACACTGCATCTACTTCAATTTCAGGAGGAAAACTGTAAAATGTTTTTTAAACTGGAGAAGCTGGAGTCTGTGAGCATCAATGACATATCTGGTGCTATAAAACTATGAAATTTTGCAATAAAACTACATCTGTAAAGTTAATAATACATATTTTTTCTGGAAAGTGAAGAGCGGGAAACAAATGCTTTAAAAGGGAGACAAACCACTGAATCAGAGGTTGCAAACACCTTCCTGTGTACACACACAGTGGATTTAGATCTCCCAGGGATCCAAAATTCAGATCTATCTGACTGCACGTCTGCACTGTAAAAACCATTTACGGTAAGTTAACTTCAATGAAATATTCGGCCTGATTTCAGAGGACCGATAAAAGAATAATCACATCAAGTAAAAATTCTTTGAAAAGTATGCTCACCATCGAGACTGTGCCAGATGAATTAGTAACTTGGTTTGTATACATTTTTCACTTGTCTAAAATTGGACAGAAGAGCTCTTACACAGCCGGGGCTTTGCTGTAAACCAAGCAGCCAGTCTGCTGTTGAGAGGGAGGCCAGGATCACTTGAAACACATGCGTAAGTGTAGCAGTCTTTTCTCCCACTGATCACTGCTCGGCCTGAACTGCAACAACACGTCTTTTGTGCCATCAAGACAATGAGATACACAAATACTTCACACTGTGCTTCCAGACACTCCACATTCAATCAAAAGGTTTTCTGTAACTCCTTCAGATGAACAAACTAACCCTTCAGAATGGACAGAAAGTACTCTCTTAGCTGCAAGAAAATACTGTTAGCATGCAGCAAAAAAAAAAACAAACAAAAAAAACTTCAGCACTATTTTAAGTATGTCTGCCCACCCCGTTTAAGGTAGTTCCTTCAAGCAAGGTTCAAGGATAATTGCTTGATTAATAACTCAAAGTCTTGGCAGCGTCCATGGGCAAGCATCTGAATGAGCTTTAATGGGGCTGGAGTGAAAGATTCGCCAGCCTTGTGTAGACTTTAGATTAATTTCTTCAACAACATTAAGTGTTTTTCCTGACGACGGAATATTTACCGTACCCACGAGAAGACGTACAGCCCCAGCCTCACTAAATAAAACTGATGAGCTGTTAAGTGTTGAGAAATGGAAAAGGAAGACAGTCTCAGTAAAAACAAGAAAAAAGAAAAGCAAACTGCATGTTAGCATCAGTGGCATTTAGGTCACAGCATCACTTCTCAGTCGCTTCTCAGCCATGACTAACAGCTCATGATTCTCCTCCTCCAGTTTCATATGTTATAAAAGCTTCCAGGGAAATATTCGTTCTGATGTGTTGCACCGCGGATGAAAATAGCCAAACAGAGGATTATGGAGCATGAGGAGCGTAAAACTCCCTCCACCCCTCACCTTAAGTTCTCTGGGAGGTCAGGGAGGATGACAGAGGATGAAGAGGGTGCAGCAACTGAGGTTCCTCACTGTCTTTAACCAGGGCTTTGGTGCTAAAGCTGTCTGTAGTGAAACCAGAGGATTTGGTACACGGAAACATGGAGACATTGTCCAGTCTGGAGGAATCTTTTTTTTTTTTTTTCCACAGGACGAGACAAGACACAACTGCAGCACTGATGAGCGTCAGTTCGCCTGCTGCGGTTGGTGCATTTAAACTCACCAAGACGAAAGCAGACAACTGCTGAGAGCCGATTGTGAGGAGATCAGTGGGAGCGGCAGACAGGTGGTCGACAGGCATGTATGTGATCAAGGGGAGAGAGGGGGAATCAGTGCCTGGACAGAGCGGCTGTGATCGGGGTGGGACCGCCCCCGCTGTGACCGGACACATCTGACCGATGGCTCACAGCTGGAGGTCCATGTCTGGCTGTCAGGTCTCCGAGCAGAACCCAGTGTGCGCTTTGCCATGCTGATATCATTTGCTGGCTGTATACATAAGCCCCCCCCACCTGATTCACCGTCTCAGGGGAATCACTGCATTGCTATGAACTCCACCCCCCCCCCCCCATATCCCTTACACCAGGTCACAAGACAAACAATAATTGCTCTGTACTCATAAGACAGTATTGTTCACAGGAAACCATACAATAAATGCATATACTGTCTACAAAATGAAATTAAACCTGTTACAGGGAGAAGCTGTTTATCTACATGGTTTTGTGCGCCACCATGAATCATGTTCCAAAAATAAATTCATCCAAAAGCATTCATGGAGGATCCAGAGTGTTTGTTGGAGTCAAACAAGAGACTCAGTGCAGAAAAAAAAAATCTAAGAGTAATAATAATAACAATTCAATAATATCCATACAGAAATTGCAATAATATAACACGTTGCATTTTTGTTTTTAATTCATCAAACGCCTGATTGTAAAATCTATTCGTGACTTGTGTGTGTAAAATAACCATGTGTGGTATCAAAACTTTAATACTTTAAAACATAAAAACTGTTTATTCAAAAGGAAAACTGGAAGAAGAAGAAACGCTGAATATAATGCAGCCACATTATACTCTGTAAAGTGTGTCAAATCCAAGCTCTTACCAAACAGAGTTCTAGTAATTGCAGCAAATCAAAGCACTGTGAAATTAACCACTCACTCAGCATGCCATCAAACACAGAGTCCCGGCGCCTCGGGAGCGGCGTGGTGTCCGTGCGCAACATGTGCACGTATCCACAGATGGCGCTGGAGATGAACAACATGAGGGAAGATAACAGGACACAGTGTGTGTCAGTGGACTCTGATGTAAACCAGTTTCGTGTGTGTGTGTGTGTGTGTGTGTGTGTGTGTGTGTGTGTGTGTGTGTGTGTGTGTGAGTCTGTGTAGGAGGTTTGCTGATTTTTTTTTTTTTCACAAAACCAGAGGACAGAAACTGATGGACAACAAAATAAATCCTCCCTGTCGTCAGTTCTTCTGCTCCTCAACTGATCAGTTCCAACGTCTCTGAGTCGTCGTGTTATGGCAGGTCAAGTGCATCTGATATGTACAGTACAGGATCATGGTTGGGGTGCAGAAGGGGAAGAGTTCTATTTGGCAGGCTGTGAATATTTCACCGTGAAAGAAAAAAAAAAAAAAACTTGTCATTTTTGTCTATAGTGAGAGGAAGCATGGCGTGAGGGAATCTTCATCACAAAATTTCACACAATATAGAAAATTACTTGCAATGAGAAAAAAAAAAGTTGTTTTTTTTTCTTGAGTGTTGATTTCACTGTGTGAATTGTCAGTCTGAATGAATCAGTCTATGCCGAACGTTGTCCTGTTCTTGTTTTTTTTTCGTCATGTTTTTTCCTGTGGAAACAGTTGGACGTGCACGTCGGGTCCCTCGGTCTCATGTGCAGTTCGCCTTTCAGAGGGCCACAGAGCACTCTGTTTCCTCACAATGTCCAAAATTTTAAACGGCAAAGACAGTATCCACACCGTGTTGAGGATGGCCTTGTCTCCTCAACTCTTCCTTCTTTTCTTTTTTTGTTTTTTTGTCTGTTTTTTTTTTTTGCCCTTTTAAAGGGTAGCTTTCCTACTCAGTTCTTCTAGTGTACAACCTTATATCATCTATAAATTTAGATAAACTCCTTGCCTTTTCTCAGTTTTTCTCTTTTTTTTCTTTAAAAAAATCTTTACAAAATTATCAGAACAAACAAACCAAAACAATAAATGTTCAACATCAAATGAAAATTGGTGGAAGATTGAAAAATGTGTTGCTGGTCACTTCTAACCTCCCATGTTTCTGGCTCCAGAGGTGGGTTGGCTGTGGGCCCTCTGGTGCCTCATCACATGGATTTTTTGTTTCCACAGCTCTCCACAGCTAACCCCAAGGATGGAGAGAGAGTCAGGGTGTAGGGGATGAGAGGAGGAGAGAGGGAAGTGGAGAGGGGAACGGGGGATGAATGGTTGTCTGGTGGGAAGACCAGACACACTGTCACGCGAAAAAAAAACAAAAAAAAACTTCCACTCCATCCTCCGCACCCAGAGCACCCGCATCCCAACCGCCTTTCTTTTTTTTTCTCCCCTCCATTCCGCTTGGAAACGGTCAAACCTCCACCGACTGGATCTGGTTCATCTGTGCCCGCATCATCTGGACGCTGTTGAGGATCTTCTTTTGATGGCCTGCTAACGTCACGCCGACCCTCAGGATGTCTCTGCGATGAGAGACAGAAGCAGATGTCAGACTGACGATACCACACACTACAAACAGTCTTCCATCTATCTATCCATCTATCTATTTCTCTATCAGAGGGTCTGGGAGAAAAACAACTTCACACAACATAATGAAATCAAAACAATATAGGAACATAACAGTTTGAGGTCTGCCCGGCAGGAAACAGCAGAAATAATATACAACCAAACAGAGATGACAGTAAAGTAACGGAGGAATGAAACACTGTCATTTTGCCGAGTAACAGCTGCGCGATCATCCATCTCTGAGCGCCGAAAGCTTATATAATCACAGAAAAATGTTCGGATGCCAGTTCAGTGTGTTTTCTGTGACGGAAAAATTTCCTGACTGATGTGGTTTAAAAAAAAAAAAAAAAAGCCGCCCATCTCATACCCCCAAAACAAACAAATGACAAATTCACAACATCTCCTTGACCCAAGTCAATCACAGACACAGCTGTCACTGCAGAGGTCATGTGTTACATAAAAATACCAAAATAAATGGAAAGTTCCACTTTGTTTCAAGGCAGTGGCATCGGCTTCAGACCTTATTGTTTACTCGCTGTTTGTTAGACAGTCTCTCATCCCATGATGCTGAAATGCCTCTCGCCTGATGCTGAATCTCAACACTATTCACGCTGATTGGATTACACATTACCATCTGTTTAGTGCAAAGAAGCGAAGGTCAGCGTCTCTGCGGGGTCATCTCTAGCTTGAGAGAGTGTTATCCGTAGACAGGAAAGGGCTTTTATATGTCTCTCCACAGGTGGCATTTTTTAACCTGACTGCATCTTGTCTTTTGTGATGATTTTTTTTCCTCCCTGTATTTCAGCTAACCAACAACATATTCCCATGTTTCCCCTCAATACTTTAACTGAGGTCAGAGAGAGGCCTGCTGAACACATGGCAGAGAACAAAGGGCACCATTATGGCTGCAAGCTGTTGTGCCCACTGTTCAGCCTTGCAACTGCAATATTACGATCTGCTAATTACATGCAGAGCAGCTAATGTCTTTTATAAGAGGCCGGAGGCAGAGTCTGGTGCTCATTCAGGTTTCAAGAATACAAGACACGCAGCAAATCTTCCTCTTGCGATCTTTTCCCTCACACTTATCAGACCCAGAACTGAAGGAACCGTCAGCACTTACTCCATGGTCATCTGGGACACCACATCAAATGTAGAAAAGTCCGCACTGGCGAAGTTGTCTTTGTACTGGCCCATCTTTATGGCATCCAGCCACTCGTCCACAGTGCTGAAGCTGGAGAAGTCTGGGATGCTGCGGTCCAGTAGAGGGAGATGAACACTGAGGGGGGACACAAGCAGAAGCCATTCAGAGTAATGATAATGCAAAGTGGCAGGTCTAACATCAGTCAATCCAGACCACCTGCATATGATTCAAACATTAATTATTCCATTATATTTTCAAAAGAGTAGACAGAGCTTAGAGAATCCCTCCAGCTTAATCCATGAACCGATATTTTCCAAACTGATTTTTCATAAAGTATACTTTCCAAATGAAGTGATAGGCTTCAAGGAGCCAATACATCCACTCAGCGTCTGTGGAAAATCTGGCCCTCGGTCCTGCACCCCACCACAAATGAAAGTGCAGACAGGGATAATCAGCAAACCCTGGCTCTGAAAGGAAACTAACACCCAGAGCTAAAATGCTTCAAAATGTTTTGTTTTGAAAATTGCACAACTGCTTCAATCCAAGATTTGCCCGAAGCATTCAGGGGAAGGATTTGATCTATCAAACCAAAAGGCTTTAATTTACATAACCACTCGGCGCCAGGAGAAACAAGAGACACTATGTTCGGCAAAAGTGAACCGTGCCACGGATGGCACTGTCGCAGGAGCATGGCTTTCCTGTTAGGAGGGGGAAAGCCTTTACATCGGGGGAAACTCAGACACATTATATTGTTCTGGATGTTACCCACATCAATGTGAAATGATGCTAAAACCAACGGCCTGTCTTGTGGGATGCCTTCAGAGACATGATAAAACACACACATTCAGACACCGCAGAGAGCGAAGGACAAAGCAAGGAAAAGAGAAGAAAATACATTTAACACATATGTTATAACTTCAAATATATAAATCTAATTTGATCACCAGTCTTCCTGCCACTCACCCTGAAGACAATGGAGTCATGGCCTTTAGCGTGTTGGGATTGCGGATCATCTTGTCGAGGTTGTTGACAATCTGGCTGAACTTGGGCCGGTTGTTGCGTTCTTTCTGCCAGCAGTCCAGCATGAGCTGGTGCAGTGCACTGGGACAGTCCATGGGTGGGGGCAGTCGGTAGTCCTGCTCTATGGCATTGATGACCTGCAGGGGGAGACAGAGATCTCTAAGGGTTCCTACAAGGCTCTACAAAGAGGAGATGGATTGATGGAGAAAAGGGGAGCGTACAATCCAGTGGTGGAAGAAGTACTCAGATCCTTTAATGAAGTGAGGATACCAATAAAGCAGTGTAAAAGACACTAAGTAAGAATATTATTACAAATTACATCATTAATAGTGATGTGTCAGTACAGCATTTTATCATTATGTCTGGTTAAGGTGGAGTTTTAACTTCTTTATATACAGTTTCATTTCAGTGGTTCCCAACCTAAAGGTCGGGTCCCCTCTATAGGGTCACAAGATAAATCTGAGAGGTCAGAAGAGGATTAATGGAAACAGAGAAAATCTGTACTTTCTCTAGGATTTTGTAAAATACTAAATGTTTTTGTTCGAATTAAACTTTATGAATTGTCTAGAGGGTAAATAACTCTTTGATGGAACTCTTATCAACTAACAGATATTATATACTTGACAAGGGGCCCTAATGCTGTTTTGTAAGGGGTCATAAACTAAAAGGACTGGTTTAATCTGTAATTTTACAATAAAGTGTTTAAAAGTTCATCACATTTTTGATATAAACTCTTAATCTGAAAGGTTACTAGTGGCAGTAGCTGTCACATAAATGTAATGGAGTAAAAAGCACAAAATTTCCCTCTGAATTTTATCAGAGATGAAGTTTAAAGCAGTATAAACATGTAAATACCTCAAAACTGTACTTAGGTACAGTACTTGAGCAAATGTACTGAGTAACTTTCCACCACTGATATGATCCAACTGGAAAACATCCTTTAACACTGTATAAAGGCCATGAGTAAAACATATTATACAAGAGTTGTTGGATAATACACCCAATTTTAGTTACGTTCAAAACAGTCGTGTCTAATATGAAGTAAACGTTGGGACTGATGCTCTCTGCTCTGATTTACACATAACAACAGCATCTGTGCCTCTCACTGTGGTGGAAACCACTGCTGTAGTCATGGCTGTGTGTTACTGTCAAACTGTTGAATAGTTATTACATATTACATTACATGCACCAATTGCCACATAACTTCTGCATGGTGTTAAACACCAGTTAGGTCATTCAGAACATAAACCTTATTCCACCAAGTTCACATTTCCACTCACACTCTGCCAGTGGTGAGCTCATCTCATCCTTTACAAAGTATTTAAGGCTCTCTCCCCAGAAAGCCACCTTAAAGATATGTCTGAGTTGGGCCAGTGATGGTGTTGGTCGGGGGCAAACAGAGGTGGTGCACAGTTAACAGAGTGGAACAACCCGGAGGACACTTGTGACAAGGACGCACAATCCCCTGCTCATTACCGGGGCCATTAAAGGAGCTCCATTCAGACCCAGATTAATCTCATTCATGAGACCCCCAAACGAGGACCCTGATGGAGCAGAAACACTATCTGAAGCTGCTAATAAGATAACCGTTAAGGTCCTCAGTCCCTCTTAGCACATTAGTGTTCTCACTTTCAATTTGAAACTATTTTCATTATCTCTCTCCCTATAATTTGCTCTCTCCTCTGCTACCCAGAGGGAGATAGGAAATGGAGGCTCCAGTCAAGAGCAGAAATTGTCCATTGAGGACTGCCGTGCATTTCAAATGATCTGATTATGTCTCTGTGGTGATAGTGGGGGAATTTTTATAGAAAACCCATGTGTGAAACCTGGTGTTTAGCTAAGGGAAAGCAGATACAATCAGAAACGTATCACTGAGGAGTGTGAGGCTTTAATGGAGCTGTAAAAGACCTGGCTTTAAAAGACCTGCACTGGTTATCATCTAAAAATGTTTGGAAATTTGACTTAAGAATCAAAAGCAACTTTTCAAAATGACTATATGCAAATAAAATACGTACATCTTGATTGGTCATGTCCCAGTAAGGCCTCTCTCCATAGGACATGACTTCCCACATGACGATCCCGTAGCTCCACACATCACTAGCAGAGGTGAACTTCCTGTACTGGATAGCTTCAGGTGCAGTCCATCGGATAGGAATCTTCCCACCCTGGAAACACAAAGGGCATAACCTCAGCAAGGAAAGCAAGACCGGAACCTGACCGTCACAGTGTCCTGGCTGCAGAGAGAGACGCTGTTCAGGGCAGCTATGCTGCTGGTAATCCAAACTGGGAGGTGGGTATAACAAAACCCCTGGGAGTAAAGTATAGTACATGAACTACTGGAGAAGTGAAGGGGTGATATTTGTCTTGATAGTGAGGGAGTGCACTGTACTGTGTACATCAGACTGGATTAAATGAAATCCTGGCAGCACCAGATTGAATGGGATTGTCCAAGCAGTTCAGAGTGTCGGACTAGTTTTCAATCACAAAATAATAGATATCAAACATATTTTAAAACTTCACACAACTTCAAACTTCATATTTTGAACCAGGTCTGTTGAGTTTGTGTGTCTCATTTTATGCAGTGAGGAGGAAGCAAGACTTGAATGTTTCTTACCAAAGCACTAGTGTAGGTAGGGTCTGATGTATCATCCTCAAGGAAACGTGAGAGACCGAAGTCCGACACCTTGCACACAAGGTTGCTGTTGACCAGGATGTTCCGGGCGGCAAGGTCGCGGTGCACGTAGTTCATGTCAGCGAGGTACTTCATGCCCGAGGCGATGCCGCGCAGCATACCAACAAGCTGGATCACAGTGAACTGGCCGTCGTTTTGCTGTAAAAATGACATTGTGTTGGAATACATTACTGCATGGAGTGGTTCTGCTAGTAATTCTGGGTCACCTCACAATATGTGAATATAGTCAGGCCTTCCAGATGTATTTTAATATTCTACTTTCAGCCATGATAGTGAGGCTGAGTACCCTGTCAAATGTCCAACTTTTTTACTTTGTTGACTCTGTAGATTCTTTTTTCAGTAACAACCTGGCCTTGCCGTGCCTTGGCCTTCTTTTTCTGACATTATTCCAGTACATTTAAGTTTGTTTACTGCATCGTGTCAAGATACAGAGAAGACTGGGTCTGAAGTGCTAAAAGCCAATGGGATTTATAAAATATCAAAAATAGCTTTTTGTTTCACTAAATAAAAATGTATGTTTTATCCATGGACCCTGTTAATATTAAAAATTGATTCAAATTTAAATTATAATCCTTTTATTTTGACAGATCTACTCAGAATCCAACCTGCATGTGGCAAATGTAAAAAAAAAATGATGATGAAGTATTGTTTTCTGTGAGGAGGCCCTGCAGGATACCGGCAGCGAGGTTTGGGTTGGGCTCAGCCAGGCTGGGCAGGGCTAAGCTGGGACTGGCTGCCTGTCTACAGCTGTTCCCCTCCACGGTTTGGTGAGAGCTTTACCCCATGCATGGGGGGCGTCTGGAGCAGTGGTGCAGCTGTGCCTCCAACTGCGCACACCTGCACTCTCCCCCACCACCCACCACGACGCCTGGAGAACAGAAAGATTCCAGAGAAGGAATGATGGGAGCTCGGGGCTTGGTGTGGACAGACGGGGAGGCTAAGAGAGGGGATTGGAAGGGGAAAGCGAGCAGGGCCCCGAAGCACAGCCATATTACCAGTCTGCATGACCGCTCCGCAAGCCCATCTCTCTTTCAAACATTTTGCTGCTCATTAGCCGAGCGCATGCTTCTCCTCACGTCAAGCTGCTTCTACTCGTGTACTGCACCAATTAAGCAGAATGCATTATTCATGAAACCTTTCTCACAAATACACGTTGCCACCTAATCTGAGTGCTGTGTTTGCATATACTTTAATTGGACAGATTCCTCCAAAGTCTTTGGGGTCAGGTTAGCTGGAGGAAATAACAGCAAATGTGAAAACTGTGAATGAATCGAGGTCTGGTGGGATTCTTATGAAAATAAGGTTGTGTGTCAAAACCCCAACTTTCTCTTAACTTTCTCAGCTCAAATTCGGCTCCAGATAAGAGGCCGGCTCTGATCAATCTCTCCTCCCTGTTCCTGCTCTCCCTGCAGGTTTTTCTGCAGGAGGCAGTGGGGGAGACAATCCTTCAGCAGGCGGCTCACTATAGACTGCAGAGACCAACAACCAACCACCCACCAATCACCTCAGAGAAGACACAATCCATGTTCAGAGGCTTTGACACTGTCAGCAACTGTTGTCGTGAACCGTCACCGTGAGGTGCTGCAGAGGTTCCCTGTTGTTTTGAATGCAATGTGCTGTCAAATATGTTTAGTTAACATCTGCATGTACACAAACACCCTTCACTGTGAGATCAAATTCCAGAAAGAGCTGATGCCTTGTGTCTGAGGTGGGAGGCAGAATGCAGATAAAGACTCTGAACCCCGTCTGAACAGGACTTTGCTGTAAGGAGCTTGCCTGTGTGTGTTTCTTGAGAATGGTTTTGATGTAGTCTTGCAGTGGGAAGCTTAAACTGACTATCAGGGAGGTTTTAAACTGATGGAAACTGTTAAAAGAGGTGTTTTCAATTTAGTCTTCAATTACAGTAATTTGCATAAAATTAAATGGCAATTATTAATTTTACACATAATTTACTGTAGATACTACACATCTGTTTCCAAACAACAGAACCATTTTTTTTCTTTACCTCAGGAAAGGATAGAGGATTAAGGTGATTGAAGGTGATTTATAATGTGGCTCTCTGTGTCCTGTTACATCATTCAGGTTTAACTAAAAATACACCTTTTTTGGCAAAGCTCATACATCAACAATTTCTATGAATCACAGTTCCCTTTCCGCTGGATCCAAAACTAGTTTGGATGAAAGCATAAGAAAAAAAAAGCTCAAAAATTTTTATTTTCATTTCACTAACATCCGACGACAGACAGTGAAGGGCTGTGTGACATCTCATCTCATAGCCAGCTTCATTTTCAAAATTCTGACATCTCATTTTAAGTCTTGCAAAGTATTTGAATAATTTACGCTGGTGGTAAATGGGGGTAGCATGGCCGGTTCCCTGTAATATCCTCCACTGGTTAGATTATGAAAATTAAAAATCCCATGAACTTGTGAGCTCTGCATATTTCTTGTCAGGGACTTGGGTGTGTGATTCCTTCATGCATATGTGCATGCATATGTGGACTGAATGCAAAACAAAACTCAAGGAAACATCACAGAGAAAGACAGATCCTGGACTCTGACTTGCAAGACCCTGGTATTTGTTGGCTCATTGTAAAGACTGACAGAGAAAATATAAAAGAGAAAAACACAACGTAGATGTTTGGGGTAAACAGATATTCTGTGAGTGTTCATTGTGCAGCATAAAGATTGTAGGTGAGGATGGATCCTGGGACTAATAATATTTACTTAACGATTACAGTAAATGAGCAAATAAACCATGTCAAATTACTGGACTAATATGTATGCACATGCAAAGGAGTGAGTGTGTGTGTGTGTGTGTGTGTGTGTGTGTGTGTGTGTGTGTGTGTGTTTATGTGCAACAAGGATTTGAATCCTTGTTTGCAAGGTGTCTGAATAACCCAAGTTAAATAATCCTAGCGTTGAATGATTAATCATATTTATTTAGAAAAACTGCAGTTTGCCCGAGCGCAACTTTCAAACAGCCAGAGCAACAACTCCAAGTCAAACCTACCATAATTAATGGTATCATATCATAATCTGTAGGAGGTGAGAGTTTAAACTGGCAACTGTTTATTCCACCAGCTATAATGACAACTAACCGTCAGCGGTAAATTGAGTCAGTTGTAGTTAATTAATGTTATTTCTGTGAGTTGGCAAAACAACTAAAAAGAATAATAATATTGAATACTGCAGGGCAGGGGTGATTGCCTCATGTCAGTTTTTGACAGGTAGTTGGCAGGAAACTCAGCAGTTGTTGATCGTAACAGACACTGGTGGGTGGAGATGTCAGAAATTCCTCTTTAAGATTTCAACATCCTACTATTATTTTTTGGGCTTGTCAAAATAAAAGCCCTGAATAGAGACCTCTAGGATTCAAAGCAGTGAAGCAGCTTCTTCTGTCAGTCTTTGAAACTAACCTTGAAAGTAGCTCAAGAAGTTACACTGCAAAGTTGTTGGCAGTTTCATCAGGTGCCATCAGCCTGATCATTATCACTCTGCTATGCAATTGTTATCCTTGAATATAACTCCACTTTTGCATTTCATGGTTAGATCTCATTATTATTGTGGAAAAACGATTCTAACACCTGTATAATGTGTCACTACATGAGAGATAAATTGGTCTGTTTTTCTATAGAACACAAGTTCACTTAGAAGTGGACTTTCTCTGACTGGCGTAAAATAAAAATAAGGTCGTTTTCACACCTAAAGTTCATTTGCTTTGATCAAATTGTGTTGATGAGTTTGTAAACTTGTAGCATTTTCTCCTCGGTTCACTTTGGTTCATTAAAGTGAACCAAAACACATCAATTAAAACCACATGAGAACGTTCACTCTGTTTTTTGGTCAGATTGTCTGGTGGGATCAGGAAATGTGGGAAGAAGGTTGAGTGTTCTGGACTGTGACGTCTTATGCAGAGTAGAGCAGCATCAGAAATGACACTTCTTCATAGCGCTAATATGTATCTGGGAAGTTTACCTACATACATTCCAACACCAGAACACCGAATTGGCTTCAGTACGTCGTCATAATGCTCTACAGACTCTGACTCTGTGAGGACACGCTGCTGTAAGATGTTTAAGAAGGGTGGTGCTAATGTTGAGGACGTACAATGACATGCTAACATCATGGCTAACCACCTAGCTGGGGTCGGATCAAATTCAGAACTCTTTCACACCAAAAACAAACCGCTCCAGAGTTCGTTTTGGACCAGTCCGAGAAACCCTCCTCGAAAGGGTCTCAGCGAGATTGTTTAGGTCCACATCCAAATGCAATTACTGTTTTCACACCTGCCCAATGGAATCACACCAAGGAGGGAAACAAAGCAGGCAAGGGTGTGAAAGCACCCCAAGAGTTCTGGGAGGACTTGTGACTGAATTTACACTATCAGATTCTGCTGAAGAAACCAAATAAATTGATGATTACACTTGATATAATCATATCTACTGCACAGACCACCAATACAGGCCTGGAATTTATTTGTAGAAAATAAATCAAATCATATTCGCAATATTGGTCATAAATCTCTCAGTGAGATACTTTCCTCACATCTCTCTGTTCAAGGTGAGACACAGATAAAACTAAAACCTGGTGGCTTACTCTGAGGAAGGAGTCCAGAGATCCGTTCTCCATGAACTCGGTGATGATCATGACGGGGCTGCTCTTGGTGACCACACCCTCCAGATGAATGACGTTAGGATGGTCGAACTGCCCCATGATGCTGGCCTCACTCAGGAAGTCCCGCCTCTGCTTCTCTGTGTAGCCAGACTTCAGAGTTTTTATGGCCACAAACATTTCCCTTTTACCTGGGAGCTTTAGGTTACCACTGCACACCTCTCCAAACTCTCCTGTGGAGAGGTTAGACGGGGGGAAAAAAAGCAAACGGAAATTAAAAGGGGGAGCAGTCCTGCACTCATTTGTATTTAGAATTCAAGTAACAGTCAAGCTATTTAACGGCATGGTATTCCATCCACGTTTCAGCGAGATTTTTCCATTACCTGCACCAATGACCTGTTCAATCTTCACGCAGGATATATCAATCTCCTTGGCAAACTCCCTCACAGCCTCATTGGGGTCCTCATATGTGAACGGATCAATATAAATCTTCATTCCTGGAGTCACTTGGAAAAAAGGAAGGAGCCGCTATAATATTTGATTCTTTTGGTCATGCTTACCCCCCCTGCAGGCTTGAAAGTCAAATGCATTCAGGCACATTAACAATCAATTCACCTTGCATCCACACATTCCAGAGCAATTACATGATTTCTTGTTTGACATCCAGCCGATGAAGGTTGAAAAATGGAGGAGGTGGTGGAGTTACAAATGGTGGTTGTGACTGGTGCCTCGTGGCTAAAGTGTGTAGCCATTCAGTCGGCAAGGACATGGTACCTCCGGTCCTCTTAGCTGTGATAAGGTGGGTTAATATATATATCATCTCCTGTGAGTCACAGTGCCATTAACACTCAGGAGAGAAACCCGGGCCCTATATCAGCATCGCTCAGCTCCACTCCAAGAAATAAATTGGCTCTCCTAAGCCCTGATGCCAGGTAAATTGGCTTAAGGTGGCCTTTAAGTGTTCAGGGACTTAAGTGTCCCGAGTTTTAAATCCGATTATTCGGCTCTCACCTCCACATCAGGCCTGAGGCTATTTGAATGGATACTGAACTCATGCCTAGGCTGCTGCAGAGCTAGAAGAGCATGCACACCGCCTCAAAACCTGGCACACTACTCTGATGAAACGTGCCACAGAGATGAACAGATGGAGAGGATCTTACCAGGCAAAACCCCCCACCCAGCTCCTTTACTAAAACCCTACAATCTCTCCCCAAGCTGAAGCACTGTTCAACAGACCACCCTCCTTTGATGGCAAAGACCACCAAAAATCAGGGGCAGAAGTCTGAACTGTGACTGGTGTGAGGACAGGATGCACACAGGACACACTGGCTTCTGCTGGTAATAGCTTCACTCAATCACTCACTGGACTTTTTACTCACAGCATGATTGGATTGTATTGAGGAAGCATTAACATTTATGAACATAAAAAGGATGAAGCTGTGTGGTAATTACAGAATTAAATAAACAGATTAAGATGTGGGTATAAACTTAGGATGGAAAGAGGGTTGCGTTTTTCCAATCAGGCAGAAGAAAGATGGATTAGGTTTAATATCTAAGATGGAGCCATGGTGAAATTACTTCTCTGCTCTTTCTCACCAGATTTATTTCTACGTGATTGTCATTTGAGCTATATGGTGCAGAACTGTATGAAGAAAGAAAATCATTGAGAAACGCCATTCATTCAAGTCTTTTGAATTTTTTAACAATGGCAAATGACTCATGTGGCATTAGCATGCTAATGTGAGCGAAGACTGACCTCTTTCCACCACAATGGATTTAGTTAACAATGAAATGTAATCACGCACAAAACACACACTCGAACACTGGTCCTGATGTGGTTAAATCCAGGCTCCAAGTGAGCAGAGTCAAACAACAGGCAGGATTACTCATAAGTGAGGGGACGGGCACATGAAGCAGTGCTGTGCTGGTCCGTAGCCAAGGACACCAGCATGCAAGGTGGTAGCCATGGAGACAGGTGTGTGAGGCAGCGGAGGGCTGAATGATAGCCATGGAGATGACTGTGTGAGATGGTAGTCATGGAGACAGGTGTGCTTGGTGCTGAAGGAAGAACCAGCGGTACAAAGGAGTGGCGGATTACTCACTGTGGCCGCTGGTGTAGTGCTGCAGTTTGTCTGTGTATTCTGAATCAGCCCTGTCGAAGCCACGCCTCCTGGGGGAAAGACAAAGAACTCTAGCTCTGGTTCAAAGACAGGGAGCGGGGGAGAGGCAGAGATACAGATCAAACACCAGCAGGTTTACCTACACTGAAGATACCACCAACGAAGATCACATGTAGAGAGACAGGACTTTGCAGATAGACAAGCGTTTGACTTTTTGCTACACTGGAGAAGGCAGCGAGCCACGCAGTCACATTACACAATAGAAAAGTCTTGGTTTTCCTTTGTGGTGCGCTCCAGTATGGCAGCTACATGAACTGTTTCAACAATATGAATACATCTACAATAAGGAGGAGTATGTTATTTCAAACAAGGTGAGCGTGCAAAAATAACCCCGATTCTCATTTAGACGGGCTGATGATGTCCGATACGTGATGCATTGTGGGATAATTGATAACATCACAAAACTGAATGACTAAACAGAATTATATGCTTTATGTGAAATGCATTGCAGAGAACAACCTGGGAAAAAATGTAGATTTAATATACATTAATTTATTATTTCTGTCTAAAATAAATATGAGGCAAGGCAAATTTTCATCCATGAAAATGTACTTTTTTTCAAAGTAATGTTACAGTTTTAAGTTTTTATTCAACACATGCTTCACCACTCTATGTTTTTTTATGTGAGTACAATTTCTTGCTGCTTGCCAGTTTTAATTGGCCAGCAGCTTGGCAGGGACACATCAAAATACCTTTTTAAGTTCTGTGATAGGGCCTCCACAGTGTATTAGAAGCTTTTCATTTCTTTGACTGTCCGACCCTCCTCAAAAGTCTCAATCACACAGCCTCTCATTCTGTCCTGGCGTTGTTCCCAAACTATCCCACAATGCAGCGCACAACTTAAGTCATTAACCCATCATAATCCAAGCTGGCTGTATACTGTCTGTCTCCTATCCAGGACTATTGGGGTTGTTCTTCTGTGAAGCAAAACATTAAACTGCTACATAACAAGTGGCAACCCACTGTGATGTCACCCATTGGTTTGTGATCTGCTGTTTTGAAGTCTTAAGTTTGCGATTTGGCCGTCGCCATCTTGGTTTCTCATGGTTTCTCAGAAGAAACCACATTTGGAAGAGAAGGTGGAGCTGAGGAGGAGTGATTGGTGGATCTGACCTGCTCTGTCCTCTAACCTGATTATCAGGCAGGTCACCGTGTGTTGAACAGTCTGTCAATCACATGATAGCCCCGCCCTAATGCATACCCTGCTTTATATTCTACTTTCTCTAAATTGACCATAATTTAAAAACTGAACATCATGTTGTTTTGAAGAAGACTTAAAACTATTGAGACCATAAACTCATTAGGAAAATGTTTACTGAGGTAATAAATCAAGTGAGAAGAAGGAAGAAGAATTTTCCCATAGACTTCAATACAATCAGACATCTTTTTGCAACCAGTAGAGTCGCTCCCTAATGGTCATTGGATAAAATGCAAGTTTAAGGCTCTTCTGAATTGGCTTCACTTTTCAGACCTGGAATCAATCATCATCCATTTTTAAACAGTCTATGCTACAAAAGCTACACTTTGAATATGAGTGGCCTCGGTGGGAAGTGAAAACTTAAACATTTGACACCCACCGGGCAGCAGCGCCTTGAGAGCTTTGATAGCAATACTGTGTTTTATATATTACTGCTGCAGCTGTAAGACTGGAATTTATTAAGAAGTAATGTCTTTGGTGGTTTTATCTCTACACCTTATACAATCAACAGACATGATGCCACCTTACTGAAGACAACAACTAAAAAGCTCACTTGTGTGAGCTTGTGAAGATGTTTTACAGGCAGTTTTATAAAGACTGCGACAGGACTGACTCACCGGTTACAGACGATGATGATGACGACCACAGCAATGAGGAAAACCAAACCCGCGGCTGCCGATCCAATGATGAGAGGGAGCTTCTCCTGAATGCTGGTGTTGTATTCCGCTGTAGAACGGAGGAACACGTACATTAACACAGCGCTATGCACGCACACACTCTCACACACGCAGAGTCACATGCTGAAACATATGGGTAAGCATCTGAGCCACTGCATATGGAGGGAGCAATGGGTGACAGACAGACATACGGCTGGGTGAACCAATGAGCATCTTGGCATCTTGTCTGGCTGCATGGACCATTTTCCAAAGCACACTGAATGTGCCGCGGATATGGACAAATCATCTGGCAGAAAGTGTGTGAAGTGAGGAGAGAGAGCATGTTTGGGTGAGACCCAGACTGATCAGGCAGCCAAGAGTAGGAATGCAGCTACTGAATGGGCACACAGAGGCCGAGCCAGATCCTTCTCTTGAGCACTGCAAATGACACAACTTCACAATTTCAGCCAGATACACAGGTTAGTGAGTTCCCCAGAGTTGCACTTATATCTGCATGGCATACATATGTTATTTTATCTGGTAGAATTCATCTTGGCAACAATTCATTGTAGCCCAATTATCTAGCAATTATTGGCACCGTATAAACAATTAATAATGGTTTATAATACACTCTAATGTAGTTACAACTGTGTTTTATTATATTATCATTCATTATTTGGTTTTACACCAGCCTCCACTAATGGGTGCCCACAGGAGGAGTTATAGAAGTACATTAATTAACACTTATGCATAACTACATTATAGTGTGGTAATAATTATTTATCAAATAGTGCATTTACATGCTGAAGGCGGGATCACACTGGAGAAATCTTCTTGACTACTGGGCCTTGATATGACTCTGCTGAGATCTGCTGATTTGTTATGCTCATTTGCATTTGTATTTTGAATAACCCTAAAGTGTGCACTTTCTGAGAGGGACTTGTTTCACTGTCTGCTCAATTTTGATTCCCAGAAGCATTTTCAGAGCTGTACCCATCAGCAACTGTTGGTAGATTGTTTACTTTATTCTGTAGTAATCAGTGTCTTCTTGCAGCAGTAAACAAAGGTTTTCTGTGTACGGAGCATAAAATATCATCCTTCTTAAAAAAAAAAAAAAAAAAAGGTATTTTCAATGAAAAACTGACAACACTGAGCCGTATATATCCTTTGTTTACACAATATTTACAGTTATGAGTCAGTTCGATGTATCAGTACTGCTGAGATCTGTGCGTGTGGCAGCATCAGGGATGTTTGTGTGAGAGTTCAGGCTAATGATGGCCCTGGGCACAGCAGGCTGAAGGAAATGAGATGTTCAGAGGGGAAAACCCAGGACTTGGCTCTAACATTAACCTACATGACTGATGTTTACTGAATGTTCCTTCTGCTCTGAATCGTGTCATTGTACAAAGATAAGACTTTGACCTCATCCTTGACTTAAGGGCTTATGGTGGCAAATGGCAAAAACAGAACTTTGGTCTGAATGGAGATTTGCGTACCACATAGAAGAAAGAATTGTTGAACATTTAAATAAGAACAATGGAATAATTATATGAGCATAATTTGAGGAATGTTTCCATATACAGCAAAAGACATGAAAATGAGGATGATTTCAAGCCACACTAATCTGGTTTTGGAGCACTTGTATTGTTTACTCCACGACATGATTCCTTTTCATTGCCGCAGCTGTTTGAATCCATACTATAAGACATGGTGTGTTGATGGGCCACGCACGAGAGGTGATAACATCTTTGCGTGCTTTGGTGAACATCGGCTGAATTCTCACCCTCAGTCATGGTCTGGAAGTACAGTTTGCCACTGTAGCGTCCAAACCCAGCCACGGTGCGGGCCCGGACCTGGAACACGTAGATGCTCCCTGGCTTGAGGCCACGGATGACCACTGTGTTGGTCTGGCTCCTGATAGTGGTGGAGTTATATTCTGATTGGTCCTGAGAGAAGAAAAAACAGCATGTTAAATTTGTGCACATTAGTAATTACAGTCCAATTGTAAAGGGTAACAATTATGAAATGCCACATGCATAAATTACACACTAGGTTAAGATGTAGGAAAATGATACAACAGTGTCAGTGAACACAGCACTTTTGAGACCTAAAAACAAACTTAACAAAAGCTCAGAAACTCTAATTTTGTCAATGGGATGTGATTTGCTTTATACTTTTAATAAGAATATTAACAGAATAAATTAAGTATAAGTATAATATATAGTATATATATATATAGTATAATCAACAGCTATTTATATGCAGATAATGTTGTTTCTAAGCACAAAATGCCCCAAAAAACCATGTACAGTTAAAGCATCACACTGAAACCTTGCTTTCTTTTTAATCCTACTGCACCTGAAGTATCAGGAGCAGAAAAAAACAGCGATATCTACTCCTCTCCACAACTATTTTTACAAACATCTACAGTAACCACAATAGAACTAATGTGAATAACTTGTTACCACAAAAAGCATAATGTTTGATAAAGCAGCAGAGCTCAAAGAGGCAGACATCCACCAGCTGTGGTGAAGAAGCTACATTTGGTGGCAGTTTCAGGTCAGGCGGCTTTTCTGAGCCGTGCCTTCTGATGATGAGAGCGGCGCCTCACCGCCATGCTCCTCTCCAGAATGCTGACAGGTCTGAGAACAGAGACTGAGACTCTTTTAGCTGCTCCCTTCAACCCACTGCTCAGCACACACTTCTGAGCCGCAGCAGGGGCCGGGACAATTGTTTTGACAGTTCTCTCCAGCAGTGTCAGTAAAGGGAATTATATTCAAAAGTGGAACAGCTCAGCGTGCAGATGAAAGCACAACAAATGCTGTGTATATGTGTGATATGTGCACACATGTACATGTGTGCCATTGTGTCTGCATGTCTCTGAATCAGCTTGCTCAAATCGATGCACATTTGTGACGGCGAGTTTTCTTGTGAGAAAGTATGCTGATTCGGAGGAGCTTGCCCCCTTGAATACTATTTTTACAGCAGTCAGCGCACCATTGTTTCAACCGCAAGTCTCTGTGCATCAATCCCCAGTGGCCCTGCTGCAGAGCTGAGCGTGGTTTCCTTTCCCAGTGACTGACCGTGATTGTAATTGAAAGAGAACAAGCATAAGTTCTAAGCTACGTTCAGAAGCCCTGTGTACATGCCTCCTAGGATGTGCTGTTATGCAAATGAGCATGAGAAGATATTATGAATTTAAATGTGCAACAAAACAAAAGAGTCACTTTTTTACCAGCAGCTCAAGGTTTATTTAGCTGGATAGTGAGAGAAGGAAACAGAACTGATGTTTATATGGATTAGCTGTTGTTATTGCATCCCTGGTACCTTTTCATAATACTGTAGCTCATAGTCCAGGATGACTCCATTAGGCTGGTCAGGCTGGGACCAGGAGAGGGTGATACTGTCCACAGAACGACTGACCTGGTGCATGATAGAAACGGTGGATGGAGCTGCAAAGAGACAAAGACAGTGTGTTAAGGATGAGGAAAATAACTCACCAGCAACTTCACAGTCATGCACTGAGAAATTTATAGCATCTTTAATCCCACAGCCAAACACCGGGTTCTACAAAGGTGTAAGACGTAATGCCATAAACTTTATGTAATATACTGCAGCCTGCTTTTAGAGAGTTTCACAGCTGTACGTGCGCTGCAGGTTGGCAAGTCACAACACAGGCTCAACCACACAAGCGGCCTCATGGGACTTCCCGACATCAACCACCATTTTCATGTGATTATCTGGCGCTTGTCACACTGCTGATGACAGCTTCTGCAAATAAATCTTTTTTTAAATCACGACAGACCACCACGTGTTACAAGTGCATTTTGTCGGCAACACATACTGAACAAAGTGTGAATGACGAGAGCCACGAAAATTATACACAAGCTTCCTCTACATTCTAATTTAATGTAGTTTAAGCTTGTAGAGAACAGGTTAAAGGACCATAACGGTGGTTTTCCATGCTTCACACTGCATGTTTTTAATTCATCTAAATTCATTTTTGTTAGATTATTAGGCCAACACTCTTATTTTTTTCCCCAAGTTACATTATCAATGACTTTTTCTTTTGTTAACAGTGGCTGGTTAGAGGCTGGACAGGCAACTGGTGAACAGTTTCCTTTTTAATGCAGCAGACAGGTGGATTTACAGTAAACTTTTTCAGCCTGTTTGTCTTAATCAGTAAGACACTTTTTGGCAGCTTATTATTTACGTCCCAGGTTTGCAGCATCCTAAACTACACCATGAGCTCTTCCCAGCAGCAGCAGGATGACAGACTGATAATGAAAGCTCAAAAACAAGAGAAAAAAAAAAGGGAATAAAGGTGTTGACTGTTGACTGTGATGGATTACCTCACCAATCACAGAAACCAGTCTCTCTTAAAGAGGGAAGATCAAACTAAAAATAAATGATATGCATTGGAAACTGTGTCGGCTATGACGTGAAGTAAACATTATTTGTAAAATACTCAAACCCATGGGAATGTTCCTTTAACTGATCCATCTAATGAAGCCATTCAGTTCCAAAAATCAACTTGTTTTTGGTCATTTTTGTGAAACATTTAGCGATAGTATTCCTTTACTTTACATTGGTTACACACTTACTTAAGACAAGAGACAATATCTTGAAAACATTTCTTCAAACTGTCACATTAGATTTTTTTTTTCAATTTCTTTTTCTTTTGCATTGGAACAAGTAAAACCATTTCACCCCACTGCTGGATTTTATTCAGATACTTTTAAGCGAACATAATGTTAAAACTCGGTGGTAGACTTGTTACATCATGGGTGGCCTCCTGCACGGCCCAGTGACCTACAACTTTCAAGCACAAGCACAAGGTCAGGGGGGGCGTGATCACCTCAAGTCCTCCAACAACCATTAAGATTAGTTCAGGGTGCTGTTGGGTTAGTGTAAAGCTAAGAGAAGCCTCTGTGTGTTTGAAAGGGTAGGGGTGGGTTGGAGAGTCAGAGAAGGAGGGGTGCTGGGCAAGATTTATGGACACCAAGCCCCACGCTCATCCCCTACAGGCCCGTGCTGCGCACACACGCAGCCCTCAGCCAGCGGCCCAGTGGCTCCCCTGAGTCCCGGCAATAAAGACAGAAGCCTCTCCACCGGCACGCGTTCTCTATGGAAAATCCACTGACTGGAAAACTGCAACTGCCACGCCTCTATAATCTACGATTCTGAGCTTGCATGTGTGTGGTTTCCTACATAACTCATCTATTTACCTGCAGCTCGTGTGAAGAAATGCTTACATGATTCTGTCCTGACGCAGGAGAGAAAATACAGCATGTAAGTGACCACTGTGACTTGGAGCCCATGATAAAAAGTCCCTTTTATAACCTCACTGGTTCTCATCAGCTAATCAGCTAAGCCTCGCACGCCCTCTGACCCAAACAGAAGCATCCATCCGAGGCTGCAAATGATGATGTCTCATATAAACTGTCATGGTCAGGGGGCTGAGTATGTCCTCATGTGCTGCTGCCAGCAGATAATAAATGGATGTTCTGTATTTCATCTGAGCAAAGCACTTACACCGTGATGGCCTGTGACTCTGCAGCGCACATACATCATGCCTCTTTCCTGCAGCCGGAGGTACAATAATGTATACAGTACCCAGTCAGGACACCGGTCACAGGAATCTCCTGCATCTCACTGTACTCCCTAGTTTGTTTGCAGTCACTAGACGACAGCCTAATAAGGCAAACAGTTACTCGAAGGGGAACTCACGAGTATCCCATTACGGATGTACATATATTCAAGAGCGCCACATGGCCTCTTCCTGCATAGCATTTCCATTAAACACACAGCACAGCCCTGCCTTGTAACCTGATACAGGGCCAGAGAAACAAAGGCAGCTCATGTATTCATGTACAGAGGATGGACACATGCCAACATGAAAAAAGCTGTTGGAGGAGAACACTGTGGTTTTCTTCTGGTAAAGGACAACTTCCAGACAGCGGGGTGGCAGCCGCCATGTCTGAGGCTCGAGAAGCTGATAAAGGAGCCGTGTGTCAGAAAACAAATGGAGATCAAATTAAAGGAAGACACAACCTTTGGTGCAAGGTAAATAGTGAGGGGGAAAAACAAAGCGTTGAAACCTTTGGCAAGTGGAGCAAATAGAAATCCAGCTGTGTTGCATATTTCAAGTTAATTCAGTACACGCATTTCAAGCTAAGCTGACGTTCCACCAATTGACTGTGGAATGTGATGGTTTGCCAAGTCGACGTTTCACTGCAGTCAGGCCTACAGCACTGATGCACATATGAAAACCATTTTCGTACATCTAATTTATGTACTCCAAATCTACAAGTCTCCATTGTACTCCAAATCTTCAAGCGTACCTAGATTTTTTTCCCCCCTGAACTTAATCTATAATTTAAAGGGTTGAATAAATATTTGGTTTTCATTGTGTCAACATCATTCACTGAGTTATGCCACTAAATACATGTTTTAGTTGTTTCAAGCCATTTTCTTTGTTGTTACAATAATTATTTTTAAATCATGTGGATTGCACCCCATTTAGGACGATTAGAAATTAAAAACAAAGATGTAAGAGAGTTTCCCAGTCTTCTATACAAGTCATCGCAAACCATGTCAAGTCAGATCAATTTCTTCAAAGTGGGTGAGCTCCACTTTCACTGGATGCTTTATTTATAGGTTTTTCTCAATGAATACTCTATTCATGTTCTTAAAACTAATGAAGCGGATATAATGACAAAGACAGGGATTGTAAGTTTCTGTGATTAAATTAGATGGCTGAATTGGAAAGATAAATGGCCTTGATGAATAAGTCTCTCACAGGAGTATTTTATGAGTTTCCCATGTACCACAGAAGGAGTGAGACAGCAGACAGAGTCTCCCAGCAGATAAAATATCTTTCATTTCACCCGTCAAAACCAAAAAGCTTGAAGTGCATCGATGATGATGATCATTTACGTTAATGTGTTAAATTTCCCTGATGCAGTTTATCTTGCTGCAATTGACTTTTTTTGCACCACTTCACTTCAGAACAGTTTGTTTATGAATGTTTTGATCTCCAACATTTCCAAGCCTAAAATATCTCACTGATAATCAGAGCAAATAACAAATCAAATAGTGACTGTGCTGGGTCTGTGGGAGGGGTCTGATTGTAACCTTGTTGTATATCGCGTTGCTAAATTGGAAGAAAATGGGAGGCCCCAGCTGTTGTTAAAGAATTAGGTTTCAGACCCCACATTATTACTCAGGCTGGGACCTGATATTAAAGACTAATTCTAGCATGAGGCTCTGGCCTTGGCCCAACAATACACAAGACAAAGGCTCTGTTTTGCTCAGTATCTCTAATAGATGCTTCACTGTTCCGTTTGAACACCTAGTGACTTCTCCAATCAATTGAAGACGGAGTTCACAGGGATATTTCCACTCATGTAAATCCGAGCCGATTTAATGGGGCATGCTTTTAGTAAAACACACCAGTGAGGCTTTCATTCATCTCATTAATTTATATCTGTTATCTGTTATTATGCTGCACTCTTTTGGTGGGCTTTCCCACTCCCTCTCGAACCATGTCCTTGCTTTTAATGCTTGATTCCTCATGTTTTCCTCATGCTTTCTGGGCGTTTTCATTAAGCACGGCTGGTGAAGAAACACCATTGTAGATGGATGGCAGCAGCAGGGGCTCAAAACACCATCAATGGACTCCAGTAGTGGAGGGGTGTTTAGGTTTTCAAGGACCTGAAGACACCCACAGTAACTGTTATATGGAGCCGTGTATGGAGGAGCTAGGGTGGAAAAATCACACCAATCAAAATAATGGCTTTTATTTCCTGTGGCCGGCTTATTTTATTGACAGCAAGAGATAATGCCACCTCATGATTTGATACTTTTTGCTTTGGTTCTGTCTTTATAAGCAACACAGTTTAGAAAAGAGGAAAAGAAAACATTCCCTGTATATGACTCATGCTTCTGAGAAAGTATATGTTTAGGGCCTTTTATCTGCATCTTTCTAACATACAACTGTGTCTACAACCATGTGGCTCTGATTTGATTAGATGTTCTGCTGCAGAGAGCAGTGCTATGATTTGGGGATGATGGGGGAGGCAACGAGAACAGGTCAGGGCTCGTAAATCCCTTTTCCTTTTCATTGTAAAAATCAGTTTCCCCACAGCGCAATCTCTCCCAGAGGGCCCAAAACAGCTGGTCCTCTACCAGGCAGCCTCCCAAACAGGCTGCCACTGCTCCACTCTCTCCGACTGCCGTCCATTTATGAGCGGCGCATCGAGCCGTCTTTAAGGGAGAGGCCCATATTTGCATGTACTTTTAGAACACTGGCAGCCTGCCCTGTTTCCCCAGCTGCAAAGGATTGTGGGTTTTACATCTATAAAGACTTTCCAGTGTAGTAAAGCTACAAAAGTGAGATTTCAGTTCATCAAGCTTTAAACCATCTGTACTGGAAAAGATTGGGGACTATAATACACTCATATACACACCATAAGCTAATTTTAAAGTAGGTACTTCAGGGGCTTGAAGAGTTTTCAGATGCTTGCAGAGGTTAGGGTTTAAATCTAAGCCGTCCCATCAAATCTGCAGACAGGGGAGATGCAACCCAGATAAGTATGTGTGGAGACAATGCTGCAGAGGAAATGAGAGACAGTTCTTTTGCAGCCACTGAGCTAACCGTCATACGACCAAAGAAAAGTGTAGCTCTTGAGAGATTCTCTGTTGGCGGGTGGTGCTGATGACAATCCTCAGTACCTGACTATTTGAGCCGTGTTGATTCTTGTTCTTGTGGTGCTTTACTACAGTTTTTAGATCAGTTTGTGATATAGGGACTTCCATAAAAAGACTAATGGTTCTTTGGTCGTTAAAGTGATGTTAGTTTGGTGGTTGGTCTTAAAGCAGCCAAAGCTTGTTACAAGAACAGCCAGAGTATTGAATGCCTGTCTCTGTTTGTGAAAACACCAGGGACAGTGATGGAAATAAATCCACAACTTTATCCTTCTATCCTTGACAAAGGCTGATATATTGCATTTATTTTAACTATATATCAAACCAAACAAAAAACAGTTCTTGCAGCCTACTTCAGTACAAAATATACATATACATATAGACATTTCAGGTACATTTCATAAAGAATGCAACAACATAGCTCAATTTCAGAACTGTGTATTTCACAGACACACACAGATCCACTGTGGTCATTTAGTCTCTCAAGGCCAATTTGGACTGAAGAGACACAAAGTTTGAGCTGTCAGCCGGAGGGATGTGGAATGAGGGTTTTGACTCACACGGCTCTGGGGGAAACTGGACTCTGTTTAATCAGCAAGCTGCTTTTCTGCATTTAAACAACTTCCAAACTGGCATCTGCTGGGAGAAAAACTCCACAAACCACAGGATGCATGTCAATATCTTACAATGTTGGAGAGGCGAGTGTGGGCTGCAGCTTTTTTTTTCTCCAATTTGGTCAAATATGCAAAAATATTTGGTTTTATCAAATTAATAGGTTCGGTGGTAGTGGAATGCTGACCTGAGCGGAACGGAGTTTAAGAGCTGCTTCAAAAGAGGAGTTTCATGGATTGCCATGTTAGCAAGCTAATGGCCAGCGCGACAAAATTTGTGCAACTACAAAGCACAGTTAATGTATGGACCTCCTGAGAAATGTGGAACCACATGCCCATTATTTGATTATTATTTTAAGTAATGCTTTGATTCATGCTGATTCACATTCAATAAAAAAAAAAATCTGGGAGACATCCTGCCAGTGTATTTTTATAACATACACGATGTGGAAAATTGCATGTAGCACATCTGCTCCGGTTCTGTTTCAATGAACAGCAATGACTTCTGGCTTAACATTGAAATCATGCTTATCTACACAGTATGAGGTCACTGCATTGAATGGTGCACAATAGCAAGGATTATAAAAGATCATCTCTGCTTATAAAGTTCCTGACCCCAATTTACACATAAAACCTTTGAGAGGATGATGGTGGATGCAGATCGCATGAGCAACGTGATGTACGTGAGTGAATTGAGGCTACATTAAAAAATGAGAGGTATTAGTGACATCTGAGTAGGGATGTGTGTGTGTGTGTGGGGGGGCATGTCAGGTTCAGACCAGAAACTCCAGACAGTGGCAAGACAGTCACTCAGACAATGACAACTCTGTTTTTCAGCTGCCTTAAAAGGAAAACTAAGTCTATATGTCACCACAGGAATTTGAACTACAGAGCAGTGTTGGGTCGAGTGTTTGGCAAAGAAAAAGGGAGAGAGAGGAAGAGGCTAAAAGAGACAGAGAGGGGAGTGCCATTGTGTTTATCACAAATCCATTTACTTAATTAGTGAAGTTAACTCCATAAAAGTTTATAGAAAAATTAATGAATTCTAAAACACATCGTTTATTGGGCTGTGACCCCTTTTTGCTTCATCACTTTTATTTATTATCTTTTTCTTTTTTTTTAATTATCACCATCGTCATGTTCTTGGATGCAAAGAGTAAATAAATGACTGCATTAAAACATGGTCAATTATGCAGGCATTTCTGTATACAGCTAATGCACTCAACAATAATTAATTGTATATTCCCATTATGTTCCCTTTTTACAGCCCACTGGGCCAAGAGATCGTGGCCTTTTAACCTAGATTTATAAGCAGGCGATGTGCATACTCTATTAGTCTCTCCCCTGCCCAGGCTTAAACCTGCGCATGACATCCCGAAGGAAGAGCTCCACGAAATGTACACAGACAAAAAAAAAAAGACTACTACTTAATGATTTATGAACAAAGATCAATTAGTTAACTAATTTTGACAATCCACGTGCTAAGTCTCCTCTGGGTAGTTATAATTACATTCATATTGCATACACAGGTTATTTAAAGTCATCTGATAAACCTCACTGTCAACCCTCCAAGCTACTTACCACACACTTTATCGCTGAGCTTATCGCACTCTCTCTGCAGTATTGCTTATCTGGAGGCTCCTTTGTAAGCAGGTTGCGCCGTATCAGCAGTAGCATGAATGTGCTGTGTGTGTGGTTGGCTGGCTGACTACCAGAGCGGCTCTCTCTCAGGGCTCTGTCAGTACTGAGCTCCAGGTGCACGCTGTGGCCTCCTGTCTGTCTGCCTGGCTGACCCACCCTGGCACCCACCATATGTGCCCTTCTTCACACCTTCTGTCACTGTCACACTGCACATGTATACTGGTGGTCCCTGTCTGACTCTCTGTCTATCAGCCTCTTTATCTTTCAGTCCACGTCTCTATGGCTCATATGTTTTTCATGCACAAGATACAGCAGCCTCAATTAATAATTCTTTTTTTTTTGCTTCATTGTAAAAAATACCTGCATATTTGTACACTGCAGGTATCATTGATCTTTTTGCTATAATCATCTTCAACATGTTAATAACTTAGAATTAACTGATTCATTTTAAATGGATTTCTTTGTCACACCTGCATACTGAGGTATAATAGCTCGAATCTAATATACTGAAGAAAAAAAAATTCTGCAGTTGTAATAAAGCACACAAGGGGAACTTTGTGCAAGAAAAACCTCTACACATAGAATAAAAAGACTCTCCATGAGACAGAGGCAGATAATGAACCTGACAGCCATGTGATTGCCATGAATGAAACTCTGAATCCGTACTATTTTTACCGGTATCACTGTCCTAAAGTCAACATTGGAGGAGCTGGCTGGTGTATTGACACATTCTGGCGGTCCCACCTGGCTCTGCACCAGTGCCTTTCACACCACGGCCCAGTGGAGCAGCACTCCCTGGTAGCCTGGTTACAGTAGACCTGGGCAATTTGGACAGTAATTAAGTCATAAATCTTCCCCAGACCATATGAAAAGGCTGCACCCGATTACACCCTCTCCCTCGGAGTAATGCGGTTCACTTCCACAATCAGCCAGTTCACCTGATAAGAAACCAATTCAGTCCGTCTGCTTCTAGAAAGCATTAGCAGCAGACGCCATGGCTCACCCTGACTTAATGAAATGCCTAAACAAATATGTCCTCTGGAATTTAATATATCCAGCCACTATAGAAGCCAATATAGCACATGAACAGGGTATATGGAGACCTAATTCACCTGTTGTGCAATGCTGAATACTGATGGTTTGCATTCAGGTAGGAGATCATCTCTTCTATGCACCGAGAGTAATGATACAGCAGCTCTGCAGTAAGCTAGCAAATAACTGGCAGTCACATTATTAGTTTGTTAAATTACCTGTTTGTGTCTTCATATTTTAAAGCAGCAGTTTCATCTGTGTACCATACGTCTGTAAGATATAGGAGGCTGAACTGGCTTCATACACACATGGATGACATGGTGATGACTGTGATTTCCTCCCCAGCTCTGCTTAATCAGAACCATGCCATTTAAATGTCACTGACAGCTGAAACACAGGCCTGAATGGGCTCACCTGAAATCAAACACATGCTGACATGTGTGCAACATGAGGAGACGTCAAAAATATCTATACTCTGTGTGTTCTTGTGTGTGTTTGAAGCCTGTCGATCCAGCCACGTGTCTCCGACTGTGAAGACAGAATGGCAGGATGTAGCGCTGTGAAGTCTATTAAGACGAGATGACGTACCGCCTCTCACCTGTCATGAACATTTGATTTAACTTCACGGTGGAAACGTGGCTTCAGCAACAATTTTCACCTCATACAGTAATGAACAGAGGCCAACTAAGGTAACGGGATGGAGAGAATGTGGGAAAGGAGGAGGGAAAATAAGTGTCTGTCTAAAACGGTAAGTGTGCCCACTGAGATGATTCTTCAAGCACATCTCACAGGGAGGGAGGCTCTGGCATTTTCACTTAGCAGAGTGAAACCTGTGACCTTAAAAGACACAAGACAACAGTCTCCATAACCAGTTGTTTCTAAACTGCAAAGTGCTGCAGTGCTGCTACATTATATGAAGGGGAACAGATAGAAAACAGTTAGCAGTTATTCTTTGCAAAGAAATGTACAGTTTATTTACAAAAACGTTAATGACAGAGGCAGAAACATAAAAACCCAGGAAAACATCAAAATGAAAAAAACCCTAAATCCTCACAGCTAGCTGCCATCTGCTCTCCAGCTACTATCAACCATGACTGGTCTTTACCTTCTCAGCTTCATCTGCCCAGCTTTCTATAGGGTGAGCCAGACAGATACAAAGCTCTTAAAGAAAGCACAATAGCAAAAAAAGAAAAACTGCAGGCTTCTTAGTTCAGTCACAGTTTATCTCTGGGCACACGAGTGAACCAACTTTAGAAGGAATTCATTTTGCTGCATATCAGTTTTACCTGTCCTCCCACAACTTTACAGTTCTCAGTAACTCACTGCTCAGATGACTCAGTGAAGCAGACCTGTTTTAAATCTCACTGACTGAGCAGATGATCTGCACCAAAACCACAATAATGCTGCAGTCACACCAAAATCTGCCTGGTGACCTTTACTTGCATGGCTAGCAGGCTAACAGCAGCAGTCTACAAAGTTCCTAATTATAGTGTTTTATCGATCATTTTACTGTTATTAAGCTGAGCTTATACTGTACAGTGATAAAACAACAATATAAAAAAATCTATACTTACTGTAAATCAATATTGACTGAATCATAACCCTGTGGGACACTAAGAAGACTGCACACTGGGCTCTGACTGAAACTGAAAACTGATTGACTGAGTCACTGAAATGGTTCATTCAAAAGAAGCACAGCAGCCTTTTGAAAAGCACATATACAAAAACGTGAAGAATACACCCAATAAGTCTGTTATATGGTAACAGTCTTGACCTTTAAGGATAAGGCTGGTGTTTTTCTATTCTTTTCTCCTGCCAGTAACTCAACAAAACAACACAGGGTTTGCTTGTCTATCAATGGTTTCCAACTCCCCTGCCCTGACTGTGGCTCATTCATTCTTACTGAAGATGTAAATCTTTAAGAACAGGTCACAGATATATAGTGATTTTCTTAGTTTCTAAAAACAGTTGGGCGCTGTGGTTGTGATAAATGTTTGGCAAACACAATTTGTTTGGGACTATTTTCAGCAGCGAAAAAATCCACATTTTGTGCTTTAATGAGTATTTACAGCAGCAGGATGATGTATGTGGAAAATAAACTACAATACCCATGTGTACGGTAGTCCAGGAATATGTCAGTCCAACAGTGTGGTTTTCAAAATGTGACAATTGCATTGAGATAGATGCATGTAATACATGTATATTTGAGCCCTCCCCCCTGCGGTGTCACTGTATGTCACCACTCTCTCACCTGTCAGACCCCGTTCAAATCACTGGAACACCTAGACACATAAACCCTAAGGTTTTCACTCTCAGTCCCTGACAGACGTCATCTCTCTTTCTCTCTTCCTCCGCTCTTTTAATGTCACGCAAAGAGAAACATTTTATAGACTAAAGCCCAAGTAGATGGCTTACTTGTGACTCATTATTATAAAAAAAGGCTTGGAGGTGCATTTCAAGGCGTTTGCGTATTCTTCACAATGCAAGTTTTGGGGAATTAGTCATATACTTATAAAACGAGCTCAAATGCCATTTAGCACAGCTTCTCCTTTTGTGTGGCATTACAGTGTGTAATCAAGCGCCGCTTTTTCCAGGGCAATCACGTCCTTTATCACAGAGGAACTGTCGCCAACCACCTACAGAGTGGGAGGATAGGCCCTGTGGGTAATAGAGTGTGGTGGGTGCCTGATTGGGTATGGAGAGTGAGAAATTTTGCTCACATCTCACACCACTGCCACCCCACCCCACCTCCCCCACCTTTCACACCAACAAGTCATAGCTGAGGACAGCACACCACTCTCTTCCAATTTACTTATTTATTTGATGTCTCTCAGACAGTAAACACTCTGTAAAGGACTGATTAAGACACATATCTGTGGCCAAAATTTCAAACTCTGCTTTTCGTTTTTCTCCATCTCACGCTCTCACTCTCAGTGTAAAGGGGGGGGGGGGCACAGAGCTGCCTGAGGTAATTAGGGGTGACATGATGTTTATGTAACCTCCAAGCCTCACAAACCAGATGCAATTATGGGCTCCTGGTCCCTGTGACCCCAGCCCTTTAGCGTAGCACCGCAAAAACTGCAATCCCGTGTCCCAGGAGTGGGCCTGGTTTTGCAGGGTGATGGGAGAAAGTGGGAGGGTGGAGTGGGGGCAAGCAAGAGTTGAGTTCTTTTCACAGCTCCATCTGACGGGAGCTCTTGCTGCCTAATCCAAAGTGACGGGCACTTCAGTCGAGAGGGCGCGGAGCCCCCCAATTTCCGCCAGGACCCCTCGGCAGGGGAAGCAGAGTAGCCAAGGGTTGGGGTGGTAGACTTATTGTGGCCCAGTGAGACAGCGTAGGGCAGGGGCCTCATTACAACGCTTAACTGCACTCACAGGCCCTCATTAACCCACCACACCAGTGACTCAAATCAAAACAGACAATAAAAAGGGGTCGCCGTTTGAATAAAGCCCTCCATTTTACTGTGACTTAGAGTTTGAGCATTGAAGCTGAGTGCTTTATGGAACTTTTACACAAACAGATTTCAGGAAACACTGAAGTTTGTTACAGTTGGGTCAATTTAAGCGAAGAAACCTCTTCTTAAATGTGCTCAAACAACTTGTATACACTTCCTATTAAACTGCCTCCACGTAGACATCTGGACATCTGGGAATTCCAGAGGAAAGTAATGAGAGAGCGAGAGTGTAGTTAAACAGAACCCAGTACGTCCGCTGTAATAAAAGCACACTGCTCCAGGTAGCTCCGTCATAGAAGTCTGCCCTCAGGTAAAGTGGTGGAGTTTTCAGGCTTAAAATCATTTCAGGCGGGATGGACGATGAGAGATGACAGGCTCTTATGTATGTTGCCAATGGGATGCAAAGCCAGTGCAAAGATAAAGGCAAGCACCCCCCCCCCCCCCCCCTTCCTCTGCTCATTGGTGCTAGGGGGAACAAAGCCTGGCACATCAAATGATGCGTCTCATAGAGACAATTAAAGGGCAAATCAATGCAGACGACTTCAACAGCAATCACACAGTGGATGCATGAAAAAGCTCCAGTAGCTTCAGAAGATTCGGAGGTATATGTGTAGAAAATCCTCAAGGTTAAAAAGTGACCCCAGTCCACAAGGGGACCCGTTTTTCATTAGACCTCTGAACATAAATAAATACTGGCCTCTAATCTTTGAAAGAGCGTTTAATTTGCAAAGTAGCTCCTATGAACTACAGGCTCTGCTTGCTACATGCATTAGCCATGTGTTTTTAACTTTTTAAATGTAACACTACAACCAAGTGGGAGGATGAGAACAGAGCTGTAATCACTGCACAGTAGATGAAGTGGAGAGACAGCAGCTTGTCCGCTCTCAGCTCCACAGTCTGAAAAACATAATGATGAGGTCACACTGTAAAGACCAGCAGGCCATCACATTCAGTCTGTCACATCATCAACGGCACTCTCCCTCCCATCTCACAGTCCTTCATCTGCATACATCACCATACAGGAGAGGAGAGGAACAGACTCAGCGGAGGTCTCTGCACTGTGCATTATGTGCTTGTGGAGGAATGAGTGTGATGAAGAGGTACAGGGGAGGAGAAGAGAGGAGAGGAAAAAAAGAGAAGGGGAGGAAAGAGGAGAGGGGGGAGAGGAGAGAAGAGAAGAGCACATGGGTACTGTAAAGTGTAGAAAAAGACAGATGGACCCACTTACCCGCCTGGTTAGTGGTTATGTTGACTGATGCATACTGAGGGGAGTAGGGGCTCTGATCTGACACCCCGTTGACAGCCTGCACCTCAAACGTGTACTGCGTGTGGGCCAGCAGGTCACTAATGTAGACCCTGGGTTCTGTCAAACCCAGCTGACGGGGCAAAAACTGAACGTTGTCCCCACAGCGGGTGCAGCCTCCCCGGCCTCCGCCACAGCTCTTGCAGATGATGTTGAAGACCACGTCATCGCGGCCCCCTGAATCCCGAGGAGGCATCCACTCCAGCATCACAGAGGTTTCGTTCACGCTGGAGATAACAGTCTGCGGAGCTGAAGGGACAGCTGCAAAACACAAGAGAGATTCTAGAGTAAATACTTCCACAGATATTTTCTGAACTAAGCTCTTTGACCAAATTATTGAGTGTTAAGAAAATTTGCCCAAATTGCAGATGCATACTTATTCATTTAAATTCGCCTCTGATATCCTGAAATAAAGGCTGTGTATTCTATGAAACTGGGTATTCCTTCCTTATGCTCAGAGATCCTTATTCATATTGTAGCTTTTTGCGTTGTGTCGACCTCTCTGGGCCACTGTTATTTTGTCATTAGCGTACAAGTTCTTCAGTTATGGCTAAAAATGTGATTTGTTGTGAGGTGTCGAGTGAAAGTTTTTGCCAGATTATTAGAAATTTTATTATATTTTATTATTCTCCAGGAGTCACTGAGATACAATGTTCACAAGAAAGGGACAAACGGACGGATGACTGGGCGGATGGAGAACCCAAAAAAATTTCTCAATAAAACAAAATGGGCGTAGCCATGAGCTATAACTTTGTCATGAAGCAATAATACTGACGGTTGGAACCAAGTGTAAAGTGCTGTAAAATGGTCATGTAGAGGCGCTGGGAGAATCCTGAAGCCTAATTTTCCAGCAGGTAGGTAACAATGAAGGTAATGGTGAAGGTAACAATACAAAGTTGAATTAGATTAGACTGTATAAATTTCAGACTTAAATATAATCTATGTAGTACAAACATTAATATGAGCCACAGTTTATAGGAAGCTTTACTTTTACATTAACTATATTGCATCGTATTGTTCTAATTTTGTGATGGAAGTTGCCTCTTTGATGATGCAGAGGGCATAATTGCTAACTCTAGTTAAAATCCACCAGCTCACTAAGATACTAGACCCTCTTAAAAGGTCTGAGCTGACTGTGTTCCAAGCTGGCACTGCCTCCTCCCTCGGGATGCCCATTTACACTCTCTCATTTTCCATGCTGGTGTCCACTTTGTCAAGTGTTTTCTTAACATCTATTCTTGACAATTTTCTCATGGAGCATCGTACAGAGTTACAGCAGCGGAGAGAAACCGACTGCTTCTCCTGCTGGGACATTCTTAGCAGCAGGGCATTACGGGGTGGAAACTTTCCACATGGTGCTGCATGGTGAGTGACAGGCCAAACAAACAAACAATGAGAAGTGTTTATCTTTTACAGTCATGTGCACCTAATTATGGAAGACATACCCTCCAGGACTAATGAGATAAACAACTCCACTCCACCCACAACATCCTACGTCTGAATCGATCATTTCTTATTTAACCTCCTTTTAATTGGCGCCAATTAACACATCTCCGGCTCTGGAAGGAAGCCCATTGGAGTGTCGATCTTGGTGTCTCTCTCATACATGGAAACATAACTCCTCCTTGGCATCTCCTTCCTGGGGAGGAGCCCTCCCCCACCACCCATTAGCTGGCGGGCCCGTTCTGATGGGCCCATTCGCCTGCTTTAATCAGGCCGGGCCGTGCTACGCTTAATACGGGTGACGTGACGCTGCTGCTTTCTCATTCACAACAGCTGCTCGACTCCCAGAGCCAGGCTTATGCAAATCTCTTTTGTTGGAAACCATCGAATCTTTTCCCTCCTCTCTCCCTTTCAACACGTAGAGAGGGAGAGGGAGGAAAAAACTCAACCAAAACGTTGAAAGGAGCTCTTTTTTTCCCCCCTCACTCAGCCCAGTTTTGTTTTAGCTAGACCACACTCTATGCACTGACTCTGTCTTTCTCACATACACACACAACCCCTCTCTCTCTCTCTCCAATTCCCTCTCCTCCTTCATCTCTATCTACGTGTCTTTCCCTCATGCTTCACCCCCTCCCTCGCTCACTCTTGCTTTGGTCTATCCTTCCGTCTCTTTCTCTCTCTCTCTCTCTCTCTCAACCTCGGTGTCAGCCTCAAATTCAAATTCAAATTCAAACAGCTTCATTGGCATGACAAGAGAGAGTCTCGCCTGGGCTCATTCTCCGTGCCTCAGCCTCCACAAAGCTTGGCGCCCTGGCACAGTAACCTCTGCACTGGCCTGGAGTACGGGCTGTGTGATGTTGAGGAGGAGCGGCCGAGCCGTGTGTGTCGGGTCAGCACTGTGGACAGCCCCACTATGGGCATGTCGGCGTCGCGTTTGTGCGAGGGACAGCTCTGACAGGGTTTCTCTGTTTGGGGTTACACAGGATACCACTGTCCTTTGACCCCAGGGCTCTCCTGCTCGCGAGTGTGTGATGTCTATGTGTCAAAGAGCTCATATTTAAAATCAAAGACTTTGTGAGTGTGTATTCGTGTCTGCGTACTGTTTGTATTTGTGTGGACAGGCAGCAAAGGTTCACATATAACAACGTTAGCACTATACGTACTCGTGCAGGGCATCTGCAGGGGATCTGAGTCGGTGCGATAGTATCCGTTGCGGCAAACGCAGTTGATGGCGCCCTCGCTGGTGGTGCGGCTGTTGATGGGACACTGCATACAGGGCTCATCTCCTTGAGTCGGCTTGAAGAAGCCTGAAGGACAAGCTGAAAGACGGAGGAGGAGTATGAGGATCAGGATGAACAATAAATACATAGTTTCGATCAAAAATATTCACAAAAGGAAAGTTTAGCCTCAGATACAATTTAAAATCTTTGTGGCTTCAACTGACAATTATTTTTCGATTAACTGCTTCATGATTTAGATTTAATTTGTGAGATCCCAAAGTGAATTCTTTAAATTCCCTGTTCATTCATGATCAACCATCCAAAACGAAAAAGAAATTGAATTTATAAAACTAGAAAGAAGGATAAAAAATACATTTTCAGTCTTATTTTCTGTAGCAACAACTTGCTAATCCTTGTATCACTAAAAAGAACAGAGTTAGCCGCAGGTTAAATTTAGCAGTCTGTATATAAACAATCAGTATCTATCTGATTCTCGACACTTGAGTATTTCAAGTGACTCACTTTGAGGTATTCGGTGACAGCGTGCGACACAAGAGACGTCGTCAAGTGACCAGAATTCAAAACAACCCGACAAACACACCAGAGTCCAACATGTGAATGCATATCAGCACGACCTGACATATAAATAAACACCAGTGAAGCCTTGCATGTGAGGCAACTCTCCGGGGATACGGCAACATGGCAACATGTTGTAAGTTTGCTTTGAATTATTCACCATGCTCTAGTTGCCTGAGAAATCTCTGAAGTGCCCTGGTTTCTGTTAAGAGCCCTTTTAAGGGGCCTCTCTCTGGAAACCTGGGAGGAAAGTTACATTCATGTTAAAGACAAAGATGAATACACACCACAGCTTCTATTAAAGTCTGTGTTTCTGCATCTGCCTGTGTTATGGTGAATCACAGGCTGTATTCGGGGTGAATCTGTTTGTGTGTTGCCATAAGCATCAGTCATTGCAGTGATAAACAACCTAACTTAGCTGCCTGTGAAATCCCCTTATCCTCTCCTGAGTCACATTCTGCCTAAACCTTCACTGCTATAAAAAAAAAAAAAAAAAAAAAAAACCTTTTCCAGCATTTGCTCCTGCACCATGTCAAGAGCTTTTTTTCTATCTGGGGCCAAAGCAGCTACAGCTTTTGCTCCAGGTAATCCAGCTCCCACCTGCTCCACCAATAAAGGAGAAAATACAGAGGTGTTGAGACAGAGGTGTTGGAAGTATAGTAACATGAAAAATTCACACACGGGACACAGTGAATATCTCAAGTTCAAAAGCCTCAGGTCTGTTGGTGCTGTTATGTTCTTTTTTTTTTTGGTTTTTTTTAGAAAAGCTGTAAAAAGCGCAACTCTTGTACTGAATCTGATGAAAGGAAACAAAAAGAAGCTTCAATCAATTTATGGTTATTTTTCTTATATAATTTTATTATCTTTAAATTAAACATTCACATGAATGTTTTCTATTTTCAAATCCAGCATCAAAGCTGATTTTGAGTATCATCATTTCTCGTGCTTCTAATATCTAAAGCAATTTGTCTCACTCATTATGGGAACAGTTTTTCCCATTTTCAATACTTAAACACAACTGCAGGCTTCTTCACTGTAAAGCAATAAAAAAAAAATTTAAAATACAGCCATTATTTCATTCGGAAGCTGTTTCAGCAATTATAGCTCGACTGTAGCATCTGGAATCTGGAAACATCTGCAGCTGAAACTCCTATTTAAAAAAAGGGGGCAAATCACGGGGCAGAATTAGTCCGGGTCCAATCCCAATGTTTATATTAGACAGACACATCACTGTACTCAGAGACCCTACAGGCCCCGAGTTAATGCTCTTTTTCCCCTTGTAACTCAAAATACATTACTCAGAGTCCTCACCTACTAAATCTGCCCACTGTATAATGATCCCTGCAATTATGACGACACAGACGCTTAATAAAAACAAAAAGCAATGGGCAGAAGAATCAGCATATTTTAAAATGTATTTTTCAAATAAATAAAACTTTTTATGCTATAATTACTATGATGACTGTGGAAAAAAGATGGATTTTACAATAATTTTTTGTTGATTTTACTGAAACTCATTGAACATTATATATATATAGCTGCATCAGCTACTCAAGAGGAAGGTATGAGTGGCTCAATATGATCAGCCAAAGTATTAGTTGAGAGTGAACATGGTAAAAACAGCTTCAGTGGTGCAGAGAATCTGTTTTCATTAAAGGTGTAGCATGTCAGGTATCTCGGACTTCAGCAGCAGAGGAAGAGACATTTTCATATGTAAATGTGCTGGAAAGCAGCATAGTTTGTTAATGTAAGGTTCATTTTTGTTCTCATAAATATCAGTAAAAGTTATTCCAAAATAAAACACAAGTTATCTTAAATATCTTTTCACTGAGTATTAGCTTTGACATGTTTTTCTTCGTCCATGATTGATGGGGGAGAAGGTTTCAGCGACGGAGCGAAACATGAGGCCTGGACATTCACACTGCCAGTCAACAGGCTCTGTGAATGAGGCCCAGGCAACAGCTATGTGGGGAATTGGGACTGAACCTCTGCGGCACAGTGAGGTCTATGGGAGCGCGGCGCTCCGAGGAGCAACACTAAAGGAAACGACATAAAGGGGTAGTGAAGGGGGGAAGGAGAGAGGAGTGCAAAGATGGAAACAAAGAGACAAGAGGGGAGTAGGTGGGGAATGGCTGTGTTTGGGGAGTTTTTCAGCCTGGTAATTCAGCGTGTTACTGTGCCCGCAGTGAGTGTATGTGCTGCAACAGTCTGCAGAACAATCAGAACAATGACTTTAAAAATCTGCTCAGGGGGAAGAGAGTGAAAAAAAGTGCCTGCGCTTCAATATACTGACGTTGGATGGCACACTGGTGGGTAATGGAAATTTTCCCACCAGCACCACAAACATCCACAGACTGGATTCTCTCAGCTACTGTACGTCTGTTCAATTCAGTGAGAAAATTACTGAAGGAAAATATATCTGCTCTTATATTCAACCTGTCTGTTTATAGCAGAATTTACATTTTTACAATCTTAAAATCTTTAAATACTATAAACAGTCATTTGTGATTTATCTACTGTTATTTCAGAGTTGTTTTTGTCACTTATGTCTTGAATCTATTTGTTTTACTTAGTATTTTGTGTGTACATGTTAAAGTAAAAAAATTTATTTTACAAACAAAAGAATGAGTTAATTTTAACCAAAACCGCCACATATTAAACAACTGTTGATGTAATCTCACTTGTCTTCTTGACATCTTTCCTAAAATATTTAGCTTTGGTTTGTTTTGTTAACCATGGAGTACCAGGTAGGTGGGGCTTATATCATCATGAGAAATCAAATAGTGAAAAACACAAAATTCATTACAAAAAAAAAGCAAATATTTAGCAAGTAAATATTTACCAGAAACAGTCCCAAAAATCCATTCATTGCATTTCCCTCTGTGACAAAGCTTCTCATCTGGCACCTCATAAATTTAAAGAATCCAGTTCAAGAGGACACAGTATTATATGTCTTGGCATGCCTTGCTGCCCTGCCACGGTTATTATTATTTTTGGGAAATATTTGGGGAATTTCCACTTTATATACAGATGACAGATTTTAAGAATTGCGAAGTTGTCTGGTGTCAGAAGTAGAGAAGCAAAGATGTGGAGAGCAGTGATTAAAAAACAGATCAGAGCCTTAATTCCCTACCTCCCTGCCTGCCCAGATTGCTGCTGTTGAGCTGTTTGATCACCATCCTGGCAGTTTCGCTCAAGATGAGGAAGCTAGAGGCTGTGTTTTTTTTTGGATGTTTCCACCTAACTTTAGATATCCTTCTGGAAGGAAGAGTTAATTACTGTCAGAATATTCATTGACAACAGCTCCTCTGTTGTTTCTGCTTCTTATACTTATTCTAAAAAAAAAAAAAAAAACATGCCGCTAATAATTTCATTAATATCATCAAGCTATGTTTTGACAACAGTGCTCCGGATTCTGGAAGAATTAAATGTTTGTCAAGAACAAAAGCTACACAGAAAAAAGCTTTATGGGAATTTATAAACAATTCAAACTCAATTCAGTAGTAGCTGTGTCAAAAGGTCCAGATCACCTCAAATTGCTTCCAGAGACACAACACGGGAATATTCACTTTCAAACCTTATTTTTGAAAAACTAGTGAAAACTCCTGCCAGCGGGGGTCGGGGAGTCTTGTTTCCAATGTTGCGTGATCATTTAAAGACCAAGTATTAGACTCCTTTTATTTAACACGGAGTCTTAAAACCCAATCTGAATAATACACCCCCACACACACACACACACACCCCACACACACACACACACACATTCCAAACCTCCGGCTGCTTGTGTCTGTCTTGTTTATGACTTTTAATAACATATAGTGACATAAAGGCTTTAATTATGGGTTTTCGCTAGACTCACTGAATAAAAATAGGACTGCCTGAGATGTGAGAAGTAAGTCAGTGAAGGGTGCTACTCAGTTTTTACAGCAGGTAATTTGCTGGTTGTTTCAAAGGTTTCCTGAATATTACAGCTCGAGAGATTTATAGCCACAGCAAGGATGAGACCTGCAGCTAAAACCATCTGAATCCGACAAAGTCTGTGTGTGTGTGTGTGTGTGTGTGTGTGTGTGTGTGTGTGTGTGTGTGTGTGTGTGTGTGTGTGTGTGTGTGTGTGAGAAAAGAGGAACACACAGAAGGAGAGGGAGACGGAGAGAGGCAGGGAGTGTTGTTTTCAGCAGCGATGCCGACATGACCAGCCATACTGGAAACGCTCACCGTGAATCTGGCTCCTCTGACCAAATCAGCAGTCACACACACACACACGCAGCACATAGACAGTAGCCAAACTAAGACTGGGCATTTGACATTTCCATCATGGCTGCCTGGGCAGTGTTGTGCGTTGTGCGATCACAACCAGACAATCAGCTGGCTGATACCAGGTAATCCCGCCTAAGGCCACACCTATTGAGAAAAAAACAACAACCCCAGCACCCCTCCAGTCTTTTTCACCCACCATCCCTCATCTCCACCAGCCCACAGAGACTCTTTGTCCAGCAGACTGGGGCACCACAGCAACAACAGCACACCCCTCTGCCCCCCCCTTTTCAGGATCCAGTCCACTCCCCACCCCCCAAAAAAATCTTGCTTTATTTAATGAACACACCATTAAAGAAGAGACAAGGGAGACAAAGACAAAGGAGAGGTGTGTGTATGTGTGTGGTGTTCAGGGTGTGAAAGAGAAAAGGCTGGAGAGGTAAAAGAAAAAAAAAATCTGAGGTGCTTGGTTTTGTGAGCACAGCAGGAAAAAGTGCTGAAAGCGGTGGAAATGGCCAGCGTCAGAGGGACTGTGTGTGTGCTGGGTATTTCCCTGTATGCCATTGTGACCAAAGAGGCCGCTACAGTGAGCCACGTACAAGTTTGGTCCTCTCTTTGCTTCAATGCTGCCTGTAAAAACTATTTATATGAATGACTGCAGGGACACATCAGGGGCTGTCGTAAAGAGATGTGTTTCTCTTACACGATACACCAGAGGAGAAAATTAGATTAACACAACCTGTTAGCGTTCGCAGTAGCTTTCTCATTACCTCCACCATCCTACAACCACAAATACAGACCATCAGCCTTTGAACTGGTCACATCTAAGCAGAGCGTGACGTTGTGAAACGACAGCCACGGCCACAGATCAACCAGAGGGGAGCAGCCGCGAGTTGTCTGCCTGTTCCTGGGACTGAGGACAAGTCATCCTGTCCTCCGTCCGCCTCAGCACTTCCACGGGGAACACTAGCTTGCACTGTTTGCAACACAGGGTCTCCGCAATTCAATTAGGAACCAAGTCCTACTCGCCGTCTAATTCAATCAGGCTTGTGTGAAAGCTATTAGACAACTGGCATTCGCTTCACCCCACACACACTGGCACACAAATGAGATATTCATTTCTCCCTCTGGGTTTCCATGTCTGGTGCAATTAGCAGGTCTGGGACTCTGCGTGGCTTCTCACACTGTAAGCCAGGACAATGCCAGTGTGCGAGGGCACCACTGATGACCTACAAGGTGTAAATCAGGCTACTCTCGAACTCAAGGAGAGCACAGGGTCATTTAAATGGGTTAGTTTCGAGGAAATTCCTATCTGATGTTCACCATTTATAACCACGTTCAACTTTGAGCAAACAGGGCAGTGGCACTGCATTACCAAACCACTAAAAATAACTGAAAACAGGACACAGCCACTTTCATGGGCTTACCCAGTGAAAGAAAAACACATTGCAGCCACTTATTTTAATGATTAGTTGCCTTTTTTTAACTCTATTAACTTTAGTAGTAAACCCCCGGCTTCAAGCTTTGGAAAATGCTTCAGATCTGAGCAGCTCAGAGACTCACCCACACAGAAGTGAACTTTTACACTAACACACGATGTGTTGAAGTGTCTCAGACACCTCAAACTCATGATTGCTGAGACAGACGGCTTATACAGATGCAAAGTTGTGTGTGTCATTGCGTACGGGAGTACAGAGGGATGATCGGGGGGCGACTTTTCCCTCTGTGTCCCTCAGCATTTCGCTCTAAGCTGCATCTCCTCTGCAGTTGTCACAGAGATCATATCCCCCCTACCTCAAACCCTCCCTGCCTGCACCCCCACCACCCACCACCCACCCCAGCAGGCTCCTCTGAGACAGATTAGGAGCCAAAGTGAGCAGCAGATTAGCTGGAAATGTGGGACACCTGGGAAATGAGCTCCCAAGGCGCAGGCACCTCGGGAGGGCTCAGGCTCAGGGAACACACACATACAGGACTCGCAGGAAACTTAAAAACACACAGGACACTACACTGCACCACACACACACACACACACACACACACACACACACACACACACACACACACACACACACACAGAGCTCATTTAATTCCATCTTCTTCCGATACACATACATCAACGCATAAATAAGCAAAGACCGTAAAGAGGAAAGCAGCTAATAAACCGGATCTGGCCACTGCCCAGAGGACAATTTCAGCTCATACTGCAGGGGCTTAACCTCATATATGTGGCACATATACAAGGCTCAACATCACAAGGTTTGGTATTTACAAGGACACAAAGAAGTGTGGAGCACTGTTCAGAATGTCAGTGGCAGCTAAAAATACTCCGTAAGGGAAATATTAGTCATGTAACAACTGGTGTAAACTAATTTCCTACTAACTGACCTTATTTCTCATTATCTCCTTAACGTCGGCCATAAATAACACATGCGAGCGACGTGGCATAGATATACTGTGAAGGCAGCGCGTGCACACGTCTTCCACTTTCCCAATTCAGGGGCCGCATCCTTCAGAGGCTGCATCTGAAGAGCGATGGTGTCACAGCGGCGCCACTAGGTTGTCCCATTTCAAAAATTCCTTCATTTGCTGCCGAGAAATGCAGCCTTCTTTCCCGTGTCCCAACCTATCCCAAGATTCATTGCGCACCAGTAATGAATCATGGGATAGGTTGGTAATGAAAGCAAACAACACTGACAGAGAGCCCGAGGATTACACTACCTCCTCCACCTCCGTAGACTGCAGGGCCCCTGGATACACATCCACAGAATTATACAAGTGTTAAGCATAAAAACATAAAAGTTGTAGCTCTGAGTAGAACAACGAACAATTTCTTCAATTATCTGTTCATCCGACCATTAGTTTTTGATTCATCTTTTTATCTATAGTCTATAAAGATGTCAGAAAAAAGTGAATATGCTCAGTGAAGTTTTCCAAAGTTCATCATGATGCGTTCAAACAGCTTGTCTTGTCCGCAGCCCAAAACCCAAAGATATTCACTTTACAAGGATTTAAAACAGATAAAAACGGCAAGAAATTTACATCTGAGAAGCTGGGAGTGGCAAATGTTTGCTATTCTTCTTGATAAGAGGATGAATCAGTTAATTAATGTAGTGTGGATCGGCCAGTCACCGCAGCTATGTATCAGCACTGATGAAGTGCACGTACACACATCGCACCACCTCGCTGCTCAAAGCCTCAGCCTTTCTGGAGATGTGCGTCATTCCCATGTGGCAAATGTTAGTTTCATGATTCAAACAATGCTGCGGAGTGGCTCTCTGTTCGAGACCACAACGCTCTCATGATGATCATCAGGTCATAAATACCAAAGGGAAAAAAAAAATCAGTGAAAACTATCTTAACCACAGTATTTCCATACTGTCTGATAACTACCATCTGTCAATAGAGGAGGAAACAGAGATGAAAGGGGAGTATCACTGGAGCCATGCATGCAGCACAGTAATAACGTCTGGAATTTTCACTGCGCTCCCTTTTTTTTTTTTTTTCTCTCCTTCTTTTCCCATTTTTTTCAGCACAGGGGGAAAAAAAGAGGCAGAAATGTGGAATGGTGAAATTACAGGCATCTGAGCCAACACATATACGCACAGGGTAGGAATATGAACAAGGCCAGAGGGTGGGCGGTTGTGGGGAATAAAGCGGAAAGGGTCATTTCATGCAGGCAGATCACTTGACAGCTTGCTCTCCAGAGGATGGAGGGGTCCAATCAGGTTGCTGGTGGACCCCTTCGGTACACTGGGCTGCAGATGGCTGGGGTGTGGCAGGAGGCAGGCCCCTTTGTCGGCATTAATCTCCATTTAAGATGGCTTGTCAACCTTCAGGGCCCACGTTGCACTGGAACTAGCTACCTTGTGTTCCATTATTTGTAATAACGGATCATTACCCGAGCTGGAAAAAAAATGTCACTTAATGCAGATAATGGTACATAATTTGAAATTATGGTGCAGACCTCCCCAATCCGGCTACCGATTGAGCCCCTGTGCTCAGATGGGGTAATTAATTCAGTCAAAGTCTGTGGCTTATTGCGTATGGGTGGGAATGAGCAGATGTGCATGTGGTGTTCAGTGGCTACAAAATACTCTAATTCAAATTAATTCAGCTCAATAATTTTGTACAAGGATTAAGAATTAATCTCTTTGCAGCCCTAATTTGGGATGGCTTGGTTAAACTATATCACATCTGTGTTTTAAATTTTTAAATCTGTTTATAGAACAACAGCCTCAACTTCTGCTCCCCCCTCCCACCATCCACCCCCCCAACCCAGTGATGCCTCTTATCTTTGCGGGAGTTCATACTGTTGCATAAAGTTCTTCTCCCCCCCAAACAAAGGCAGGCTGGCCTTATTTAACACTGTGTGCAGGCTGAAAGTGGAGACTGCACTTTCGCTGTCATGTGACACTAGGAGTCAGTTATTGTGCTTCTGGTGCTACTGTGTTCCTGACTGGGGGGGGGGGGGGGGGGGACACCTGTCTTTTCATGTACAGTACCTGAGTGGGTGTGCACTGTTTCAAATTTGAGACAGGTAGGAAATGAGGAGACTTGGGGAGCGATCAGACGACGGATTATTGAGCTGTCATTGTTGAGGCAAACAAAAGAATGTGGGCAGCCTCCACCCACCCCCGCCGTCATGGGAACATGTCACCTGCTGCACCACAGTATGCACCGAGCTGCTTCCCCAGTGGCACCCACCCACCAGTGGGTGCAATTAAGAGTTCCTCCAGTCATCTACATAGACTCCACACCATCATGCTCTGTCTCAGCCCATGAGTCATCAGTTTATGGTTACGGTGTTTGTGCGGAGGGCTGTGTTTACAGCAGCTCTACACACAGCTAGACACACAGATCGATGTGTCTGAACTCCGTATGAGTTTTGACTGGGACTGTCAGTCCCTCTGCCTGACAAACCCCCAAATGCACCCTTTGCTCAAGGACAGCTAGTTGCTAGGGCAACAGGAGCCATTGCCATGTAAGGCAGCTTCTTCACTCCGTTCCGCAGGCTGCACCCAGACCTCACAGCCCCGATCACAGCCTCAGACTGCTGATGACAGTGGGACTGGGTGGAGGAAACAGGGTGAGTGGAGGTGAAGGTATAGGAAGGAGAGAGGCGGGACGAATGGAGGATAAATAACCTCAGTGACCTGCTGGAGACTTACAGCGGGTTGCTCTAGAATTCAAATAACTGTCTTGGCAGAGATAAGAAGCACCATCAATTACGCTGCCCACTCCATGAAATAAGCAAACCGTTGAAAGTTCTGGAGCTTGATGGAATTCATATAAGCTTCATGTTATAATCTACTCTATCTGGTTCAACAGCCGGCCTTTTCTGCCCAACACAACATCCCCAGTAGCTGGCATCCTGGCCAATACAGGTGAGAGACAAGCAGATAGAGGGGCAGGGGTGGCGGCAGCGGTGGTGGGATCCTTTGTGCCTGGAGGCAGATGTAGGAAATAACTGACAGAGGCAATCACTAGTCTGTATGTGTGTGCCTCTCTGTGTCTCTGTGTTTGTAAAGGACAGCACAGAGAGCAAAAGAGAACAAGACAGAGTGAGAGAGAAAGAGAGGAGTGGGGGGGGGGGGGGGACTTTTACCAGAATCCAAACAAAGGCAGCAAGCAGCAGCTCTGAGCTCGGTGACAGAGGCTCCCCAAGGTGCAGTCTCGCTGATGGACAGGTGGCATAAAGGGGGCTGCATGTTGTCCAGTCAGTGGGGACAAGAGGGGTGTCACAGGGAAGGGGGGGTGGGGGGAGAGGAAGGGGGGGGGGGGGGGGGGGGGGGGGGGGGGGCATTGCAAGGAGCAGCTGGTGCTGAATCCTGTCACTGTCCCTGTGTAACCCTCCAATGCACACGCACGCACACACACACACACACACACACACACACCTCAAACAAAGCACAAAAGATAAACGGTGCCCTGAGCCGGACTGTGAGTATCATGTTCGGAGGCTGGATTTGAAATCTCCTGCCATCTCTCCCTGGAGTGTATTTATTAAAGATTATATCAATTCTTCTGACCACAAGCATTTAATGAGGCAGCGGGGATTCTGAGTGAATTCTATTATCCATCTGATCTACAAGAGGAAAAAAAAAAACAACAGCTGTAACGCACCCATTTCGCACGCACACATGTATCCAAGGAGCAAACACACGTTTCACCAGAGAATTAAAGTATGAAACAAAGAGGAAACCTGCAGTTTCTCTCAATCATCAGCTTTCGTGTCTTGTTTTTAAGGACACATTTTAATACCTTCTCCTGACAGCAAACTTAAGCTTTCTGTCATATATATATGTGTGTGTGTGTGTGTGTGTGTGTGTGTGTGTGTGTGTTCAAATGGCAATTACAAGTGACAAGAATAAAACATGTGGCACTCAGGCAGTGGTAAACTCTCTGATCATGTGACTTACTTGTCAAATGGATAATGAGCTCATAAAAATTCAATGACATGCCACAGAGAACAAACCACCAAAAACAGATTTCACCTGGTATGAAGACTCAAAGATGCACCCTGGAGGACTGAATCACACACAGCCACACACAGGACACACCCATAACCTTCTCCCTGCACCGTCACACCTGTGCCTGAAAGGGCTGCTATTGTTGGGAGGAGGTTCACTGGAAGACTTTAATAGCTGCTACTTAGAAGTAGAATACATTAAATAGCCCAATCATGGCTGCAGAGTGAGGTGGTGGCCCGAGCAATTTTATACAGAGTGAATAGATCGACTAATTAGCCTTTAAATATGTCATTGATTCATCTAAAACAAGGGATCCCTGAGCTATTCATCCGCCTGCTCTGCGTCTTCTCCCCCTCTATGACTACATCCTTAACCCTGATAAAGGAGGGGCTTGGCTGGCTGGTCTCCCTTCCATTTGTCCTAATCAATGGAGGCTGTTCAGCCCAGACCCAGGGGGTCAGTGAAATTAAGTACCCAGCTCACACAGAGAGGGATCGGGCCAACGCTGGGCAGGAGGGGGAGATAGGAAAGCCCTCTGTTACCTTGGCAACTTCACTGCTGCTGAGCTAACCCCAGAATATTCCTCCAGTCTAACTCCTCTCCCCTTGTTAAGATGGTTTGCACCAAAATGGCTGCCGAACTGTGGGAAATTCCTTCCAAAAAATTTGAAATGTGGCAAAAAAGCGTTTTTTTTTTTCATAAAATATATGTTTTTTTCTCCTACTAATAACTTCCAGCCCCTTTGTGTCTAGAGAAATATTTGTGTATGTTTATGGTCAATAAGTTGAAAATGAACATTAGCAGATACACCATAAAAACCAATGTAAACATATCAGAGCCGCTTTGTGTGCAGCACAGTCATTTCTCACCACGGACACTCCTTGCAAACAAGTTCCAAGTATTGATTTTAATACAAACAACAGCGAGGTGAGTGATAAATTATTCTATACTGCTGCAGATTCTTCAAAAACTGTATAGATTCAAAAATAATTTGCTTTCTTCAGTTTATTCTTGTGTTGTATTTCACAGAATAACCAAGAGGAGGCTGGGTGGGTTATTTAACACAATACAAAGATGTTTCCTCATCTCCCGACACAATATCTAGCAAAGGAAAAACATCATGCAATCATGTCTTCTGGTTATGTAATATGTACTTACCTACTAAATTTTAGATCTGTTGGAAATTAACAATTCATTCGGGTATATTTGATGTTTTTCTGATTTCTAGTCTCGTTCTGGTTTCTCCAAAGTCCGCTCTCTGCTCGGAATGTTCCCTCACTCTCCCAGGTGTTGGCAATCTGCGCCTCACCAACTGGGATTGGAAAGAGGGAGGAAGCAACGGTTTCTTTTTCTGTGTACTTTGGATTTTGTTTTTCCTGCAGGGCCTACACAAAGATTAACTTGTGATCTTGGAAAGTTATTCTAGAGTTATAGTGTCACCGAAGAACTTCATGTAGAAAAACTGACTTGACAGTTTGGTTTGTTTTGTTATGTTCTTACTAATAAAGCGGTTTAGACCGTAGTATATCTAAAGCTCCTGTTTCATTAACTGGGTTATGGGGAAGCTGATCTTCATCCTTACAGCTGCGCTTTTAGAGCCACACCAACACGTGGTGGAGAGTCTCCAGTGAGGCCTGGCTGTCAATCATCCTCAGTCAGACAGGATTAGTCGTATGTCTAAAATTCAAGAGTCATATATGTCACACACATACGCATATAACCTGAATGCAACCCACCTACCCTGAAGGCACAGTTTTCCCCTCGGCACGTCTCAGCACATTCCGGTGCCGCATATCTGACATAGTCACACAGGCCGGCACATATCATCTTTGACGTTAATGCTAAGGTGCTGAAAAGGTCATTGTAAAAATATAATGGTTGAGTAGATCCCTCTACCTTCTTGGGGGCAGCTACTGTACTGACTCATAAGCTGACAGCCATGTGAGTCATCAAAACAGTCATCTGTTTATGCGCCGTGCAGACCAGCAGTTTACAACAGGGGAAGACGGATGCCAACTATTCAATACTCATGCACATTCACCTGTGCTGTAAAAATGCAGATCAGGGTCAAAATCTAGTTTTGAGGCCTTGATGGTCACTGAATGTTAGTGAGGGTGTAAGAGAATGAGTGAGAGCCTGCAGAAACGGAGACTGGCAGATTAGTCTTGGGTTCCTGGAGGCAGCAGGATTATCCCAGTGAGGCTAGTGGGGGTCATGTCAATTGCACTCAGACTAAAATCCCCTTCTATAGCAGACCTGGATGAAATGCCATGTGCAAAAATTCTTTACACATGTTTTATCCTAGCTGGAATACCAGATAGGTTTGGTTTTCAAAAACTCGCCAGAGAACACTGAAGTGAATTTGTGTAACATGTGTGTGTTAATGGTTCAGGTTTCCTAAACTCTAAACTTCTGTTCCAAAAACTCTAAAACAAATGGAGGAACATTATGTGCAAAAACTATTTCAGCAGGTCTGGCATGGGCAGTGAGAGGAGAGGTGGGGCCCAGACAGTGAGTCTTGCTTTGCCTCATGGAAGTTTGATGAGGAAATGGGAAAGACCGTCCATCCAAGGCCTTCGATTTGTGGACGTCTGTCAAAGCCCTTAACCAGAGACATAAAGCAATTGATTACAGAAAGAGAAAAGTCCTGCTTGCTGTTCTGGGTGGTGTTTTTATGGGCTCTTTCCTTGGATTGCATCAACAACCTTTGTAAGTGCATCAGACTTCCAGTGTCCGATCAAACTGGAGTGATAATCTGCTTGACCCCTCACACACATCTGTGTTGGTGAGGTTTCTGTATCCAGGAAGAACATAAACATCTTATAACCATTACTACTGATATAATATAGATGTTTTTTAGCATCTATCCTTCGGCTGCTATGTTTTTTTCTGGTTAGAGGTTCTATTAAGAATGTGTTCCACAGGGCACCACCAGGGGCCCCCCTGTAGAGGTCAAATACCTTCTTATCAGCACAGGAACAGGTTCTGACTCGACAAGCTCACTTAACCAGTGGTTAGTGCAGTGTATGAGGAGACCACGCTCTCAGCACGTGGCCCATTTCAACAGAACCAGGGAGATGACAGACAAGCCGGGCCCACAAAAGCCTGATTGTGGATATGCCTGGAGGGTCGGTGAATGGGTAAAGAGGGAGGAGGGACTTGTGTTTTCAGGGGTTTTGTGATGTGGCTGATAAGAATCTTCCATCTGAATGACAATGCCAAAGTAGAAAGTCTTCTGTATGATTCACTACAAAATCCTTAAATGAACACAAAAGAAGATAAATGAGTTCTAAAAGAAAGGTTGTTCTTTTGAAATTGAGACTATAGTGTATGTAATGCATTGTTTCCTGTTGCTTACTCTAGCCTTAACTGACAAGGCCAGACAGCTTGAAGCATGTCTGGGATGGGGCAGCTGTGTTATTTGGAAGGGCAAAAAGATAAATAGTGAGGTGTTTAGGCATGTCACCCAACTGTTTTGATAAAACAGTGACAGTATTTCTGGATCTCAGCTGCCTTGAATAGGATAACAGTGATCCTGTTGATGCCCATCCCTGTTGCAACACTATACACAGATAATGAAGCACGTCAGAGCCACGACTTCAATCATAGCCAGTCATAATGGGAAGCCTGCCCGCTGGCACGGTGCACACACAGATGGAATTTAAGCCATCATTTGCCAGGCTTTCATTGGCCCTTTTCCCCACATTGCCACACTTTAAACACTGTGAATGATCCATACTTAATCATGCTGCTCGCAGGCCCAGCAGATTCTCGTAATCTCACAACTTTGCACCGTGTCGTGATAAAACAGCTCCTGACAGCCTTGGGAGCAATGCTGTGATAAAGATTTCATAAAACAAATGCTTTAATATGCACTCGCACAGGGTTCCTGCACAGACACGTGTTTCCAAGAGGTCATCATAAATACATGACGGCACCTTGGCCTATGCAACGGAGCCAGGATATGTTGTGTCTACCTCTGCTCAGAACATGTGGCTGTGTCTTCCTCCTCCTGCAGCCTCCAGACAAAGAGCACACGTTTAAAAAAAAAAAAAAACGTAACTACAAGCAATCTGTTGAAATAGGTCATTATGGAGGAGGCATGCTGTGAATGCACCGTGTCCCCAAATCAATACGTGAATTGCTATATTTAGTAAGAAGGTCGCAAGGAGGAGTTATCAAGGCTCTGCAAGGAATGAGTGACACACTGCATCAGCGCAGCGCTTGAGTTGAGCCTGCTTATTTTAGATGCAGATGGCTCCAAAATGTCTTCTCTAGTGAGAGGTTTCTCTCTGCGGAGAGTCGAGGAATCCCTCATGGTGGCTGAAAATGTCACATGCTGCTCGGTGTCAATGTCACAATGTTAACCTTCAAGGCGCCGCACTGGGATAATGTAATGAAATATCGGTTTTGTGCAGTGTTATTCTAACCGATTCCATGGTATGGTTCAAATTATTGACACATTGGAGGATAAAAGGCTTATCCTTCCAAAAATCTATTAAAAATAGCTCTCAGAGACATGCATGTACTTCAGCACTGACAAATGAAATCCATAATGTGGAGTAACACATGCCACTGACGGCCCAAATTCAAGTCTTACTGGAAACGGAGAGGAGTCCACTGCCTTGCCAAGTGCATAACATCATGTAGTGTGATTAAGAGGGACGTAGTGTGGGTCTACACTGTATCATGATCTTTTCCTCTAAGATGCTTTCTCCTCTTTCCGTCTCATCAGCTCTCTGTCTCGTTTTAACTCTGTCCCCCTGTGCGCTGACAAGGTCTGTCTTTTTGTTTCAGCCAAAATCCTCAGCATCGTCGTGACTTTGCACCGTGGACAAAAAGCTAAGACAAGGGGGAGAGCAGAATCAAAACAACCTCATTAATAACTGTGACTAATGTATTCCAGACAGCCCTTTAAGCCTGTTACTTCACAGAGAAGAGATGCCTGTACTGCGAGGGGAGGCAGCGGTGGCCCTGGTGTGTGTCGAGACGGTGCCATACTGAGTCATTTGGCGGGATGGAATGAAAACACCCTGCACATGAAAATGCACTGATCTCGCCCCCACCTAAACTGCCCAAATAACTCTGTAGAGACCACACAGCCTTGAGATGGCCACAATAAACCAGAACACTGGTCCCAGCACGAAGTGAGCATTTCCCAGGCATCAATACACTCCGAGGGCAATCAGGGCTTTGTAGTAAACACTGGCGGGTGGTTAATGTCCGGTCCAGAGGAGTTGGGTACGTGATCTTTCTGTTTAGCCATTTCACTGTGTCACACTGTTTTAGTGCCCATCTTTCTCCGCTCAGTTTCTCTTTGACTAATAAACATTTAATGTATCGAGCCTCATGTTTCTTTCTTTTTTCATGTCAATACTAAAAACCCAATAGAGGTAATGGATCTTCAGCAAGCTATGTTATCAGTTTTGCCTTGTAGGGAACTGCTGAATACTGAATTTGAATAAAGAACTATGTTCAATGGCCAGAGCAATTTACCAATAATTAAGATATTGATTTATTCCTAAGGTAAAGTGTATCAGCTGAGTCCTCTCTTGAAAATAATTATTTTGTTTTTGCTTATGGCCAATTAAATGCTCATTTTGCTTAACACGGAGTAAATGTTATGGTGTCTAGAATTACCAGAAACTTGTGGCATATTGAATTACACGGAACTGAAAGGCTATACTTCAGCCTAATAAAAAGAAATTAAACAGTAATTACTGTCTAATTTTCAAACATGATGGGGACATTAAAAACATTCAGATATCGCAGCACAGTGCTTTAACTCATGCTGTGAGGTGCACAGGAAGCGATTGTTATTTTTCCACACAAGGCAAAACAGAGCAGCCTTCTCATTAGCTTGTTGTTTACAGTCTCACCTCCTCCGTCTCCACATAAATTCAGTATAAACAGAGAATCCCTACAGGCTTTACAGTATAAACTGTGGGAAAATAGCACTAATCACAATGCAAAGACCTGGAGGTGGAGAGGAAGAACGGGGAGGAGAGTGGAAATGTAGGGATAATATTCTCACCCAGAAACCACTAGTATATACTATAATGTACTAGAATACTCTTGACTAGATAGGGATTAGCCTGGCACATTGTGCTATGCCTTTCATCTTCTAAAACATGGCTCAAAAAAAAAAAAAAAAAAGGTATCCTTCAGATGAACCCAGTTCTTTACAAGACTTATGAGAACGAGAGAAAGCGTGTCGAACCGTACCTTTCAGCCGAAAAGCTTGGGAATTCCACCGGAGAGTGGAAGAGCTCATTATATTGAGTAATTTATTTGCTTAGCGGCTGCCCGAGGGGATGTAAAAAAAGTTTTAACATCCAGAAAATTTTGTAAGTAGTCCATTTACAAAGCCAAGCTGTCCCCCGCAGCAACGGAACGCCATCCCCCTCAACAAGGCTTCAGCAATTAAACCAGGCCACTGGAGCCAAGATTGTTTTCCTGCCCAGCATCAAGTGTGCTCATCCCGCACAATTACAGTCTAAATTGAGAACTGTGATAAACAGGCAAAAAGTAGGGAGTGAGAATATTAAATACCACAAACAAAATGAAGAATGCATCCTGGAAAAATGTGGACATCACCTGGAATGTGGAGCACTCCACAAAGCCTGGCATTCTTTTCTGCCTTTATTTTGTAACAGCAGTGATTTTGAAAGATAAGACTTTAACTATTTTTATCCATGATATCGGCTTGGTTTTGTTAGTCAATCTGTTGGATGGTCGGGTGGTTCAGCACTTTGATCCACAGTGAAATACCTCAACATCTACAGGATGGATCACCATCAAATTAGGTCCAGATATCAATGGTGCCAACAGGATGGATCCTAAAGACTTTGGTGATCCACTGACTTTGTTCTAGCCACCAGCTGGTCAAAGTTTTACTTACCCTGTGAAATATCTCAACACCTACTAGATATATTAGAACAAAAATTGATACAAATACTGATGGTTCCCAAATGATGAATCCCTCTGGCTTCTCCTTCACTGCCATCACGAGTTTGGTTTTGAGTGAAATGTTTCAATAACTATTGAAAAGATTTCTGTGAAAACTGGTTCACATCCATTCATGACATCCTGATGATGAATTGTTACATGTAAATCACTTTGGTGATCCCCCTGACTTCTAATCTAGCATCATTATCCACTACATCCAGTGCTAAACAAAGGTACTGGACAAATTGAAATTTGGTTCATTTATTTTCAGCTAGACTATTGTAATATTGTCCTCTGAGGGCTTAGTAAAAAAATCATCCAGACAGCTGCAGCTCATCCAGTATGCTGCTGACAGAGTGGAGCACATCACACATTTCAAAATCCTATTACTTGTCTATAAAGCACTAAATGATCTCGGGCCTAAACACATCTCAGATTTACTTGTACAATGCAAAGCATCCAGACCCAGGGACTGGTTTACTCAGTGTTCCCTGAATCAAATCCAAGCAAGCTGAAGTTGCTTTTGGTTTCCATGCTCCCCACCTGTGGAACAAGCTTCCTGAATATCTGAGGTCTGCTAAAAATGTAAGCTCATTTAAATCAGGGCTTAAAACATTATTGTTTGCTGTGGCTTACCAATAAATTACATTCCTATTTATTTTCTTGCTTTTATTGTCTGTTAAATCTAATTTTAATGTCTTCTTAATGTTTTCTTAATGTCTCATTTTAAATCTATTTAATTTTTCGAATTGCCTTGTGTTTATTGTCTTTTAAATGCAATTTTAATGTCATCCTAATGTCTTACTTTTTATGTATTTTCATTCCTCTGTGAAGCACTTTCAATTGTCTTGTGTCTGATTGGTGCTATATAAATAAACTTGCCTTGCTTTGTCAAATAGAGGATCATTCCTTGGCCTTTTATTGACCTGACAAAGATCTGAGATCTAAATTTAGTCGTGTGACAATAAACAACTGTTTTTTAAACATATCCTTATGAAGTAAATGTTGATTGCAAAATGTAATTTCTAAAGAGCTATAGAGCTACAGAATAATGACAGCATTGGCGTTTAGACTGGTTCCCTATTAGCCTCGCTTTCACTGTGCAATTTTCTGCCTGCGGGCACGAAATAGGCTCAATATACACACAACGATCCATAACTGAAACAGAACGAGGATAGTGCTTTTGTTTTCCCCACTAGCTAACAGTAGCTTTCCTCAGGTAGCAAAAATGGCAATTGGTGGAACAGCTGGAGTAACTGTAGAAAAAAGAGACAGGGCCCCGTTGCCAGTTAGAACCAGGTTCAAATTGGGATTCTTATGATTGTTTCTTGCTTTGGACAGTAGCCAGGCTAACAGTGGTAGCCATGTTGCTAACACTAGTGCTAGCTGCCAGAAACAAACGATTCATTGTCAGTTGGATAATCTAAACAAATAACACGTATCCTGGCGGTGACCTTTCTAAAATGAGCAGTGGTGACTGTCTTCTTTTTTGCCACAGCAGCACCGTCATTAATAACACAAAAATGCTAGAGATGGAAGTTGCCTATTGCCACTTGAAATAATTTTGTGGTTTGAAGTCAGTGTGGACGTTATCAATATCTCTTGGGTGTTGACGCTTGATATAGTGAATGACGGACTACTGATCAAAATGATATTCACCTGGATTCACTCAGCAGTCAGGTACTAACCCAGCAAAGAAAATACAGCAGGATCCTGCAGTGGTGGCACTTCACAGGGGAGAGCTTAATTTAACATTGCGTTCAATTTCAAACTCAAACACCACTTGGAAACCTCCTGGGGATGACGACGGCAGAAACCTCTGCCACACCACTCCAACATTTGAGTTGACATTTAATTTTTCAACATTTGGGAATTAAATTTCAAAGTAAAATGAATCTCAGAATAAACTTTTTGATTCGGTTGTTGGTTTTGCTCGAATGCTACAGAGTCCCCCGGTGGCTAGATAAGCCTTGTGTGGATATAATCACCTCATAGGACTCACTGAGTTTAACAGAGATGTTGCCCTTGAATGCAAGGATACTTTCTGTTGCTGTTGGTTTTTCTTACTTCATCTCAGGCACTGGAAATGTCTGTTAATTGAAGTCAGCCTTTTTGTTTTCCTCTGAGAAAAGCAGGGTGTACTTTCCTAATCTAAATCACTTTGATTGCCAAGTAATTAAATGCAGAGGAATTTATCTTAATGACGCTGCAAGAAAGATTTATCGACAACTCGAGAGATTTACAGTGACTCAGGGTACAAAGCAAAGTGGACCTTGCAGTCTCACTAGAGAGACTATCTTAACTGTGTTTCCACTACTGTATGTCATTGTTTGTGTATAAAGGGAAGGAGAAAGAGGGGGTTTCTCACAGAATATAGTCAAAACATGTACAAAAATGTTTTAATTTCAAGAGCTGAGGGAAGAAGCTTTATTTGTAGATTGACAATCACGCTGAAATCATATGGTGTTTTTTGAAAGCTGCTGTATCAGGAAATCTTCTCAGTGTGGACAACCATGTAATCCCTCCCGCTGAAGTCAAAACATCAGAATTACAAACTACTGGAGTAAGGAAGTTTATAGCATTAATATTTTCTCTCTGTGAAGCCTTCCTCTTAGGCTGCTCAAAAGACATGATTATTGGTGCAGGATGTTGAAGTGGGGTGAGGCAAACAACACTGATAAGAGCAGCAGAAGATAAAGAAACTCCAGCTCTTCATGTGTCCTTGTTAATATTTCTCTCCTTCCCTTATCCTTTCCACTCCGATGTATCTCTACGCTCCCATCTCTCGGCCTCACCCGTGCGGCCGCTGAATCTTTAATCACCTGAAGTTTAACAGTGGAGATGTCTTTGTTGGTGGGTGATGTTACTTATTTTAGAATCCATTATAGTTCTGGAGCGTCTTCTCCTCATGGGATGAAATGCCTCTTCTCTGTTTGACTGTACTGGTAATAAGTGAAAGTCAAAGTGAGGGCCATTACCTCTGCGGTCATAAAGTTATATAAGTTGCTGTCGTCAAGGTTCTTCTGCAAGGAACCAACTGTCACATAACTCAAATGAACTGGAGAGCCAAACAATGAATAACTGGTGAATTATATAAGTAACAGATGTTTTTGTAATTCCGCTCAACGTTAAGGGGCACGTCTTTAGGTTGAGTACACGCCACGACAGTAAGCACCTTTGTGTGTGGAGTAACACTATCTGATGCTGCAACAGTGTGATGTTCTCTGAGATTGAATGACCATCCTGTGCGAAGCAGAATATAGACTCAGCCGTTTCAGTGCGTTACTGAGCAACCAAAGGGGTTAACTGTGTGTGAACAACTGTGCTCATCTCTCAGAAACTACGAAATACACGTGGCACATAGATGTCAGGAAAGGATAAGCCTTCTCTCCACTCTCACTTTTTTTTTTTTTTTAGAATAGCTCTGATGTAGGTCAGCGGCGTACAACACAAGACGCCACAATTTTCTCTCAATGTTGACCGAGTTCTAATACATCACTGGAAAACAAGGTCACTGATACTCAAGAGGGATTCCTGTCTTTAACAGTGAGCCCGATTGTTTCTCCTGTTATATCCAGACAGATGCTTGATCCATCAGTCTCCCTTAGCCGAGAGAGCAACTTGAATCCTCTAACAGGACACGAGCCGAGGACATCTGAGAGAGAGAGCGAGAGAGAGAGAGAGAGAGAGAGAGAGAGAGAGAGAGAGAGAGAGAGAGAGCACATGGGGATGTTTTGACAAAGCCCTGGCCTTGTCCCTGATGAGAAACCAGAGGCACATATGGAAGGATCTCTATATAGTGCACAGCTCTCGTTTCCCCGGTGTCAGGACAGTCTGTCCAAGGCAAATCTATCATAAACAAAACCATAAGGTCTCAGGGTTGTCACCCAGCTCCACTCTCGTGGAGAAAAACCAGAAAACTGTCTGACATCGTCAGGCTCTCTGGTATCTCTGGGCTCAGGGAGAGACAGCGATAGGTGTTACAAACAAGAACCAGACCTGCAGGAAGCCTCTGCAGTCAGTGAGACACCAATAATGCCGAAAAAATGAAGAGGTACCGGGATTATAAAGGGTCATTCTGTCTGAATTTGAGATTCAAAAGATGGGGTGGGATAATGAGGAGTATGACAGAGGGGCATATGGAGCAGAGCCTGACATGTGCAAAAACATGTGGAAAAGGTTTACCGGCTTAGCGGGCCATGATCTTTGAGTTCAGGGAGATTCGCAGGGATCGCAGGTCACGTTATCACATCCGCATATGATGAATGTGCTGTGAAAATAAGGATGATGAAGTGTGTGTGTGGGGGGGGTCCTGTGTGTTCACATGGCTGCCTACTGTAATTTGATTTGTCCACACACTATATCTTTGAAGGGCTGTATGTGTTTAGTTTTGAGTTTTTCTCTCATTAGACTCCCTCCTTCCTCTCATTAGAGGCTTTTCCCTGTTTTTCTCCCCCTCTCTCTCTCCTGCCGTATGGATGTGTGCAGGGTGCAGAACAGACAGAAAAGAAGAAGACTGGCACACAGAAGTAAAAGCACCTGGTTATACTAAAATCACACCACAGTGGGGAGGAGGGAATAAAGGCTCCTGAATGCTCCCTGGTGTCTGTGCGGACAGAATGACCCGTCTGTGAGCTGGCACCGTTTGCCTCCCGCTGACCCAACAGCCCACGCTGTGTGCGGACCAAAGAGGCTACCTCTATCAAACATACATCACAGGCCCTTTATTGGGTCTAAATGAAACGATCAGTGATGGAAATTAAGTCGTGTTGTCTGTGATGCCATTTAACAGGCAAATGCTGCAGTAATGAACATCTGTTCGGCCGCTAATTTGTATTGCATGTGCTTAACTAAAGAGCTCATAACAGCAGCCGAAGCAGCCATCAATCTGAGAATAAGCATGGTTTTTACTTTAACACAACATTGTGTCAGTGCCCATTGTGTAGGCAGACTGTTGACATTCTGCTCTCTCTCTCTCTCTCTCTCTCTCTCTCTCTCTCTCTCTCCGTTACTGCAGCCCAATGTAAACCTTCCTTCATCTTTGTTTGCTCAATGCACAATGCAGCAAAAGCCTTGAGGGGGTGTGTTTGTTTTGTTTTGCTTTGTGTCTTGTTCCGGCGCAGAGGACAGTCATCCAGTCATCAGCGTGGCTGTTCCCCCACGTGCGCTGTTAGTCAATTAGAGCTGCCATTAAAGACAGGGGCACCCAGGGAAATAAAGGCGGCAGCGTGGATTTGTCTGTGCTACGCTGATTTCCACCCTTAAACCCTCTCCAGACGAAGAGGCTGCAATAATTGGGATCCTGACAGTGGGTTAGGGGGACTCATTTCCTGCTCCTGCTCCCCCCCCCCCCCCCCCCCCCGGTTTTTTCATGCAATCACGTCTATCCAATCATGTCTGCCCGGCACCTACCTCTGCACTCGATCCCCCTAATTCTCTTTATCTACAACCACATTTAGCTGAAGAATTACTGAAGCCTTTCCTCCTTAATCTAATTGCTCTGGTGCAACTGGAGGAACTACGCTTCCAAGCAGCTACTACCTCGCCGCTGACGCAGACCTCACGAAGACACCGACATTAAAAAAGCTCCTTGTGTTGCTTCCAGTTCTGCACACAGTGACCTGAAAATGCCATATGTACAGTCTATCTGGATCTTGGGATAGTGTGACTGCCTGTGAGTGTGTGGGTATGTTTGTATGTTCGCTTGTGTAAAATGAATGCAGCAGGTCTGATACTTGAATATCAAAGGAATAATAGTGTTTGCAAAAAGCAGAGTTCATGTTTATGTGATATATTTAAATGTCCTTCATTTCTTTTCACTCTAGGAAATTCTCTTTCTCAGGGAACATACTTGGTTTAACTATCAAAACAATTTTTCACACCATTTTTTCCACTACACAAGTGGAAGAGTTTGCAGAATATGTGACTTTTGCACTTTTTTTTTTATTCACTATCACGCTGTATAATGTTATGCGTTGACTCTTCTCCCTGCAAAGCCGGGGCCACGGGGCGACACAAACTACACTGCTGCTTGTTTTTATGACACTTTTCTTCTTTCTTGTCTCTCCTCATTATCAAAACCACAACACAAGTCATGAATCAAGCTGTTGTTATGGCTGTGACAGATCTGTCTCCATCTGAATCTTCACTGCACCGTGATATGAGCCACGCTCCCACAGTCCAGACCCTTGAACTCACAATAGCGTGGGGTTAGATGATCAGATTACAGTGAAGAAAAACACACACATGGGCATTGTTGAGGGAGTTTGCAGTTCCACCCATGAACATGGCATTCCTTGTGCCCCACTGAAGAGAATGCTTTTTATTCTGAAGTGAAGAGCAAGGGCAAACAGGACCCGATGTGTCTCATGTGCACCATCTCCTCAAGGCTCTGAGGGGAAATCAGATCTCTCTTTTTCAGGGCAGTTCTGTGGTGTGGTTCCTTCACTCCCAGCACTTCTTAGAGGAGAAACTTAATCTTGCTTGTAAGACAATCGCAGAGAAAAAAGGCCGCAGCAATTTGATGTAAGCGCCCCCTTCCACTCTCAATATTTTGACAGATTTCATGACAGCGTAATTATTTGCTAGGGATCCCAGCCAAGGATTTAATTGTTACATGTGTAATTACACGTTTAGTTGCGGAGATAGTGAAACAAAGAATTTGGTTGTGTCATTAATACTACAGTACAAATAGTCTCTTTCATCTTGGCTGCTTTACGCTGTCTCCGTGGCTCCATAATCCAGCTATGAAAGCAGATATCTTACAAACCCTCTGAGGGCACCTCTCACAAATCAATTCATTACCCCATAATATCGGCAGGCAACGGCGCATCTTTCTTAGATCAATTCATTATCCAGCTTCTGGCAGTTGAAATGCGGCGGCTGACCACAGTTTCAAGAACCGATATCAGCTTTCACTGTTCAAGAAGATGACTGGAAAGCAACTGGTGGCAGCTTTCCATCAAAAAAGGGCTTCTGAACAACAGAGGGACCACAGAATAATATCCTTTTTAACTGTAATGGTTTTATTCTCTTTCTTGGTAAAATACCCCCGTCCCCGTTATTTATGCTGAGGCTCTTACGCCGGAGACACACAGGCTGCATGTCGGCTGCATCACTGCTGCTGCAGCTCTATCTGTCTACATAGAGTTTGCATGATACTTGAATGTTGGATTTCTCTTCATTTCTTACAAATTTCTGATTTATTTATAACATATACAGTCTCCACATGCAGCTGCTAAAATGGTTAAAAATACATATATTTATATTTTTCATGTCTATGACATGTTCAGATTCAGCCTCGACACAGAGACCAGAGTGAAAGGTTTCAGTTTTGTGAAATATTGCTGATGTGATGTCAAAATGAGATCAAATGTCAAAAGGTCTTTTCTCTTTCTATTTTTGCAGTGAGACGTGCATCACATGTGAAAAACAGGCACATCAAGTTTGTCTCTGGCCTTAACTATTGTATGGAGCCATAAAACACTCAGATAATGCATCTTTCCCATAAAGCTTTAATATGATAATATCATATGATCAGGGAGTAGAAATCTGTGCACATGGACATATATGTGCTTCTGTCACTGTCAGGATCCCTACAGTCTGTCTAGGAGCTCTGCAGTGCTACGATCTCTACCTTCCACCACTGCAGTCTGACAGCTGATGAAGGAGCGAGCATGTGGTCCGTGGAGCGTCGCTTGTGGTGGACCTTGGGTAACAAAGCCAGTGCACTGACTGCAGGTAAGCAGGAAGAAACAGGAGCGTAGTACAGTTTCACACCCGGTGCTGCGAGGATGTGAAATGGATAAACTCGCTTTGAGCCCGCTGAGCGGACAGTATTTAATTGTATAATCCCGTTAAGCACAAAAAAAACACCATGACTGCGGACACCCCTGAAGTGCTTCAATCCACCACATGCACTGAATTAAATGTAGGTCGAAAAACATGCAGATTTGTGTAATTACACGTGGATGTGGAGTCAGGAGTGGCTCGCTACAGCAGGGTAGCTAATGTCACGTGTCTCTTATTGGTCTGTTCCTTACGGAGGAGCTGGTTGCTGTCCTCATTAGTAGTCACCAAACAGGGCTGGCAGTGTTTGTGAGGCAGCACCCATCGCGTTTCCCCCTTCCAGAACACAGACACTGGGGGAGTGGGGGGGGTGCTGTAATTACAGGCACACATAAGAGAGGCAGCAACACAGCGATCTGAAACGCAGGTGGGTGGTTTGTTGTGCTGGGCCCCGGAGCAGCACGGCTCCTCTCTGCAGGCTTACACTGTGATGCTGTTTCAAGTGATCAAGATCTCTGAGCACGTTGACCAAATACCACCTGCCAGAGTGCGGATAGGCCACGGCACAGGTAAATGTTGGGTGCATTGATGTTTTGAAAAGCCAGATCAATTTTCCTGAGAGGGATTCCAATTGATAGGAAAATGCAGGCAATTTTGAAAAATATCCTATCCTATCTTTGTCCTCATAGGTGGAAGGAAGCAATCTACCAAAAAAAGATTAGCTGTCAGGTTTTTTTTTGACAGGCTATCTTTGAACCATGTGCCTTGGTTTTGATCCTGATCATGTTTTTGACCTTGCCTGTGTGGTATTTTTCCTTTTTTTTTATTTTGCCACAGCCCAACCCTTGCATTGTTTGCCTGCTTTGATTTTTGTTTTTCCTCTAACTAAAAACTCTTTACTTTTACATCTGACTCCTGTGTCACGCTCTTGGGCACCTTTTCTGAGAACCTTGACGTTACCACAGTCATTTTTTACAGATTCAAAATTGCAGTTCTTATTCTCTCTGCAGTGTGTACAGAGACGTGCTTTGCTGTGGGGAGCGTCTTGAAAGGAAAAAAAAAAACAATCAAATGATCAAGAAAGACCCTGCACACACTATCATGGTGAATTCACACACCGTAAGTGCATTTAATGCAATTCTATACATCCAGATCTAGAGATCACTGTTTAATGTTTTCATAATAGACTGGAGGGTCAGTTGTAGATGTGCTACACCGTCCCGAGGAGGAAAAGTAATTATTTGTTCTCTTAGAGGCCGACCGCCTGTGATGAGCTTCTCCGATCTTTTTATGGCAGCTCAGAAGAACCAAACTAAACATGCTTTATAGTTCCAACTTCAAAAAGCAGCAGTGGATTTTCAGATTAAACTCGAGCCAGAATTAACATGTGAATTGCCATATTTCACTTTATTTTTACTTGGAAAATAGAAACCAGGAGGTGATGTAAATATAGCGATGGCTTCAGTTGAATAATCAATGGACAGAATTTATACCTTCCATCATGTTTTTCATTACAAGACCATTATTCACCATCAGCTGAATGGGAATGACCAGATCCCAGAGCAGCTCACAGTGCAGGTGTATAAACCTGGCATGGATTGTATCCTTTAGTGGCTGGATTACTGTGATGATGACAGACCAGACTGATTCACTGCACTTAGCAGATATGATGAAAATATAAGAGCAAAACATACCTCGGCAAACGGTCCCGTTCTCCACAGCCTCGTTCCCGGCCTTGCACATGCAGCGCCCGATGGGAACCATCCACTCTCCATCTCCATTGCAGTACAGTTTAATGGGCACATCCACCTCCTCTGCATTTGGGATACAAACACCTCTTGCAGCAACAAGAGAGGTGCTCTCCGCCCCCGAGAGCGTCTCCTGGAACAGTGCCCCGTTAGTGATGATACGAGGACACTTCCGGTAGAAGACGCGCACGGCGATGAGCGACATGCAGCCGCCGTAGTCCTGGAAGGCCAGGTAGAAGCCGTTTCGCGACACGGGGCCGAAGCTCCGAACCTCAGTGTTGATCTTCATCACTCTGCCTCCTAGGTCCACCTGGGAGAAGCTCTCATCCGCTGCAATGGTGTCCACCTTGATCCAGGGGTTCTCCATCCAAGCTGGCGAGGTCCTGGTGGCCGTGTCAGCGTCAGATTCGTAATAATACAGGTTAAACGTCTCTTTACAGGAGCCCGGTACGTTGGGGATGCTACTGCAGTCTCTCACCGAGAACTTCATCTCCACGTGGATGCGCTGCGCTCCGCGTCGCCGGATGTACTTTGTCCGAACCCAGTTGTTCTGATTGTTGTCAAAAACATTGCAGACCTGGTACGTCCGGATGGTGTTCATGTTTTCATCATAACCACTCACCTCCTCCCACTGTGGGTCAAAACAGACAGAAACAGTGAGTTAACATTTCTCGGTCTCTCTACTGTGGAAAAGAGTTTGAATTACATAAAGAATTTTGTGAAAGAAAAAAAAACATTTGGTAATTGAGGCGTGCAGTCAAACTGATTCATTCAATTAAGTACAATTCATCTGTAAAGCAGTAAACGCTCCACATGTTCCTGATTAATATGAACTGTCATAAATTCCACAACAAGAATGCTTTCATGTGTATTTTTATGATACTTTGATTATTGGCTAAGCTTAAGGCAATGTTTTGATTAAATTGATTACATGGTGCAAGGAAACATAATATCTCTAATGACTGTTAAATAGATGCATTAGACTCTAATGGAGCAAATGAGAGAAAGCCTCTCCTCCCGTTTGTTGAGGTAATGCTGGTATATTAAGAAGGCTACTCACAAATGACTTTTTTCGAAACTTTACCCCAATAAGTTGTTTTACATCACAGTGATGGTCCTGTAGCTACTTATTTTAGCGGGAAACAAAACATTGGGGTGCAGTATTTGTGGTTTATGACTTTGAGATATCCAAGGGGTGCATTTTTTTTAATCTATGAGACGAGCTGCTGAGTTTCCAGGACATTTTTAGGACAGAGTATGAGCTGGATGTCATCAGTTACCTGCCGCTTTTTGCATGGCTTACTCTGACAAGTAAATCCAACGAAGGGAGGTGAGCATCACCAAGCTGTCACTTAAGACCTTGTGTGGCTTATAACATCAATCAGTTTGCCTTTTTTGTTTTTCAATCTTGTCAAAATGTGAAGCTGCAATTAAAGGTTAAATGTAGTTCACTTCAGTATCTATTTAAATAAAACTCACTTAAGAAAAATTCTTCTCATTTTGGGCTGTTAGAAAATATCAACCCTGCTTTGCAGAGGCAGACAGCTTTGATGTTTACTGTCTCTTTTCCTGCCCTCTCATTGACAAAACCGTTCACATACTGTAATGCTTTAAAAGAAACTCGAGACCTGACATTAAGTCACTTGAACAAAGCAGCGAGGCTCTGGTTTATGTGATAGCGTGTCCTACTTTTTTATTGTATCTTAATAGGACACATTCATAGCACATACTCTAATGGGTTATTGAGATTGTAGTGAAAGCTCTTTTCACTACAGCGATGAGGAAACATGACATGAATTTTCCACAGTGAAAGTCACACTGAACTGACATAATCATATTACACAGGTAATCATATAAAGAATAATCAGGGGGCAAATTTCACTCCAGGTTTTCTGGGTATGCTGCTCTACTTCAAAGTTCACGTACTGCACACCAATTCGAGTTCCGCCTGTGCAGACTCCAGATGCAACCTCTACGGTTTCCTGCCCCTTGGCCATGGATCAAACCCGCTTTAAACACCATGCGCTCCAACCGCTGAGCAGGTCGTGACCTTGACCTCGGCATCTCAGCCAAAGAAAAATCCTGTTCTCCACCCCCCAAGAGCCACTTTGCATCAGCTGCACTGTCTATGCCTCTACGCCGCCCCCCCCTTCACTCTTCACTTCACAGCTGATATAATTTCTGAAATTAGTGCCCACTTACTGAGGATTCTGACAGATTTTGACGGGTTGAGAGAAAAAAGTCACCCCTCTTGTTGCAAAATAGCATTCTATCAAACACCCTCTGACTAATTAGAGCAGCTTTAGTTTTTAATTCCCATGTCCTAATTAATCACTGCTAGTGTGATGCTTGGCTTGACCCAAACCCAAACCATCACAAGAGCCAATCTAAATGGAAAAGACTCATGTGCAGCCAAAACTAATATGAATAATAATGATGAGAGAAAAGAGGATGAAATTTACCCAAAAAGCCAAAAACAGGATTTTGTTTATCTGAATCTTGGATGTCATTTCTTTTCCACACATCCCTAATGAGGGAAATTGTTTCCATAAATAAAATGTTGATGTTCAATTGTAAATAAGTCTGTGCACACAAAAGAAATCAATGTCGTAAAAGCAGATTTTTCTTTTTTTCTTTGTGTCAGTTTATGTCAATAAAACATTATATTTCTTGTTTAAACATCTTGACACGAGTATTTTGACCTTATAACCCCACCTCAGAGCACACACAAATAAAGTAAATGAGCATAAGAACTACTTTCGTCTAGAATAAATAAAAACTATGTAGAATATAGAAAATATAACAAAAGAGAGAAGAACACAGGTCTTTTAAAATGAACAACTAATTGGTTTCTTTTTAAGAAAATTCTACATTGTTTTGCTTAAGTTGCTACAATAGAAACTGTTAAAACTAAACCCAGGTCCCTCTTCTCTGTGTGTGTGCTCCATGGTCATGTGATGACATCACTCTGAACAGACAGGTAAACTCGTCTGGGTGTGTAAAAGGAGACAGTCGCCCCTTTTAGTGGGTTTGCTTGCATTTAACCCCCCCCTCCCCCCCCTTAATGTTGGTGTAAAAAGGTTTTAGAGGCTGAAAAATCTCCGGAGCAGCCCCGTCACTGGCTCCCGCCATGACTGGCACAAAATAAACCCACGGTGCTTGCAGCTCCTGCGTCTGGGCTACAGAACCCAACATGAGTCAAAGTAACCACAGTAATCTGCCACAGTTTCAGTGATAATTAAAATTTAAACAGTAATATTAACTGTCTGGCATTTTTACTGTGAATAGTGTGAAACTGGTAACTGTTGTGTCTACTGAGCCGCAACTTTTATGAATCGAGTTTCTCGAGGAACGGTTTCAGCCCTAATAAATATCTATGCTGTCAATTACATATACACATGCATACATACATATTACACACACAGCCAAATAGCTACACATATACCTACATATATATGCACATACATGTATATACACAAGCATTACACATACACATATACCCATAGAGAAAAATAAATGAAAAGATAAAAGCTGATTTTTCAGTGACAGGAAATATTTGCAGTGTCATGATAACGGCTCCTCTTAAATTTAATATAAGTTGACTCACAAAAATGCAAAAACTTGTGTTGTCAACCTAAAATTTGATCAGCTGCACTACTGCACATTTACCAAAGTGATGCAGTGTGATCTCAGCTTAACAACAGCTGTGGCTGGAAGGTTATACAAGCTATGGTTCTCAGTGCTATGGTTTAAGGACGCGTCTGTCTTTAGGCCCACAGTGGCAGACATCATCATCTCAGGTCATGAGCAGCCATTGACCTTCCCACTTGTTGAGGGGCAGTGGGGAGGCTGTGGGCCAATTAAACAAGAGCGGACAGTCCTGTTTCTACCGGGCACAGAGCGCTGGACAATCGCACTTTAATAAAATGAATGTGGAGACAGGTGGGGGTTGCTGCTAATGAGGGATGCAGACAGGGGAAACTGCAGGGGAAAGTGTTGGCAGTGATGTGGGGGGAGGTGGGGTGAGGCAGCGCTAAAAAAGACCCCAAACAAAATGTGTTTTGATGGAGGGCCCCTTTTTGTCCTGTCATGGCCTCTTTGGCCTGCTTTCATCACAGTCAGTGGAGGGAAGCAAATGGGGCATAATAAGAGCCTAACGATCAAGCGCCGAGTGTGAAATTAGAAGAAACGTCTTCATTTTCACAGCTTTTTCCCCTGGCTCTTCACTCAGAGTGCTGCAAAATGGTGGTCATGTGTTTTAAGTACAGAAGGTGGAGGTAACGCTGGTGGTGGATGTCAAGACGGATTAGCTGGAGGCGATGAGCTGCCCTCAGATGGTGGAAACAAAAAAACTCCGGCTTATTCTTCTGAGATCCTGTTAGGTTTCGGCAAAATGTTGTTTTTCTGGTTCTCTGAGTGTGGAAGTCAACTGCCACAGGGGCTGAGTGCGATGAATGCAGCATTAATAGAACATTAAATAAATAGATGTTTAAGACCCGAATGATCAAAGACATTTTCTTCACAACCAAAGGCACAACAAATATTATCAGGAGCTCATTTGCATTTGTGAAGTATTTTCTCAACATTAAAAGACACAAGACTATAGGACTTTGAGGTAAACAACAGCAACAAGCAAAGGGTTTTACATGGTACACTGGATGTGCGTCCCTCCTCCCTCTGAGAAACACCACTCACAGAAACACACCCTTTCGATGAAAACGCAACGGTGTGAAACCGAATGCACGGCTGGCTCCAAACAACAGCGCTCTGTTTTATGTTTTAATTGCTCTCGTCTGGCTCCTGAATCTAATAACTCCGGGTCCAGCAGTGTTGGTAAATAACTTCCAGTGCTTGGTTTAACCTGCTGGGTGTTGCCCGTCCACTATTCCAAGCAAACACCAGGAATTCTTGCATGTGACATTTGATGCTTCAAGTGTGTAAGTGAGCTGTCAACAGACCTGTAGCGATTCTGTTGCATTAGCAAACATGAGTGTTGAATGAGTGACACTGAAGGGTCAGATTTAAAATTTATGGCCTTGGCAATTTTTCTTATTTATGACAGAATTAGTATTGAAGACCTGCTGTTTAGATAAAGCATGTAAAGAGCTGCTAATTGCTCTGTTCCCAAAACAAACTGTTTCCACTATTTTCACACCATCTCTGCTACTCTCCTACACAAGCCTTGAGTTCACCCACTGGTGAGCTATAGATCCTGTTATTTATATAATGCTAGAGCAGCAGCATTGAGAGACAAATGTCCGCCGCAGAGAGTCTGTCTGCAGTGAATATACTGCAGACTGTGGAGGCTGGACTGTGGCAGGGCTGGTGTCGGCTGCTCTTCTTCCTCCTCTGGAGTTATGAGGTGTTACAGTTCAGTGACGTTCCCTGAGAATCAATATCTCCTCTGCCACTCGAGGAGAGAGAGAGAGAGAGAGAGAGAAGAGTTCAGCTGACCTGCAACCCATACGTCTCAATGACAGTAGGTCTCTGCTTTATCTGTAAAGCCGAGCGGAACGTGCTGTCAGGGCTGAGTTATAGACTGGAGTTACCCCTACAGCCGAGACCGTTTAACAAAGAGAGCTCTTTGCTTCATTCACCAACCAGAGCGATAACATTGGTCTGGGGTCTCACTTCCCTTTGGACGTCTTTGTAGCTACTAATTACCTACCTCCTCTGTAAGCACACATTATGCAGGAGTCACTGTGCACTTTTATATTTACATCCCGTCCCCTTACCTGACATTTTAATCCAAATTAGATAATACTGAGTGAGTCCAGAAAGGATCAGGGTGGGGCTCAAGGACAAATACATGAGGTGTTTGTACTGAATAAAATTACAGTTATAGCTTTAAAGGGATGAACAACAGCTACATTGCCTCAAAAGATAAAATCAATAACTTCCAACTGTTTAATCCAAAATGAAAAACAGAGGGGGAAACCTTGAAAACGGCCTCATGTTGAAGGATATCCACTTTTAAAAAGACAGTCAGGCAAGCAACGGCCAACAGTCTGCACACACACTCACGGTTGTCGATGTGTCACCCGTTATATTGCTCTGTTGGGAGCACTGTGCATTTGCACTGCGAGCAAAACAATCCCGTTGTCAGAATTCCCCATTTCCTGCACATCTGTGCAACAAGGAAAAGCTCAGCCAACGTGCACACGGTCAACAAGTTTGTTGGCTGCAACAAGTCGACCGCAGCTACACTCCTCGTGGACACTGGTTGTCAACAAGCAGTCAGAATCCTGATAAATAGATCTGTCTGGCAAGAACAAGTGGAAGAGTTATTGACGGTCATTACAGTCATTCAAAGCCGTTTGAAGGATTGTAAAACTGCAGGACTAAAGGAAGAATCAACCCCAAAACAAAGGACTGCGTCTATTACAGCCCCCATCACTGAGGCCAACTATGATTTAAGATGTCATTTTATAGCTTTTATATTTTATTACAGTCTTTTCATTGAGTAAGAGTAGTCTGCTGCATGATAGACAATGACCAAGCAGCATTAAACACGACTTCCATAAACACTTTATGCATAAAGTTACAGCAGGAAAAGAGCCTGTTCTACAACCTACAGCTGGTCAGAATAAAGTGACACATCAGTCAAGTGGCAATGAGAACGCACTGTCGGAGCACGCCGAGATCTAACACTTTCATTGTTTTGACATAACATGAAGTGTGGATTTGTCACATCTTGTCATTACGGTGTTTGAATTAACCTGAACCAGCTTCACAGTTCCACAGCCACACTACACATGAGCGCTCAATCACTGACAGTAGTAAATAAATTATTCACACAAAAGCAGGGAGAGAGATCCAGCAGAAAACTCCCGGGGCGCAGCCGCCCCATTTGCAGTTGTGGGAAATCTGTCAGAGCAGGAGTGGCTTCCCTAGAGGGACAGAGGACAAATGACACCCACTCTCTGCATTCAATTACTACGAGAGAGGCCATGGGAGCCAAATCCTGCAGGAGAACCGGGCTTCATACAGTGGAGAGACTCTCTCTCACACACACACACACACACACACACACACACACACACACACACACACACACACACACACACACACACACACACACACACACACACACACACACAGACTTAAGTAGAACTGTCTGCTGCAGTCAACTCCAATTACCAGTGTCCACTACTAATGCACAACATGTGAAACTAGAAGAACAATTCCATCTTTTTACCCTTAAATTCCACAAAGTTACATGTGGATTTTGTTTGCATATTTCTTCAAATAACTCCCAAAACATAATTTCACAGACTCTAATTGTGAATCACAGCAAATTAGTGGTCACTTTAAATTCCTGTGAGCCCATACAATGAAATAAGTTCAGCAAATTACTTGTAAAGAAAAAGAAGGCCATGTGGAGGAAAAAAAAAAAAAAGCATGCCACGTTGGTCTGCCGCACATGCCCACAGTTACATGTAAACAACCTCAATCTTATTCCAAAGGAATTCTAGTACAATATGCAGCTTCTTTGATAAATCATCAGGAACTGATCTGTTACAAACACACGCTGCATCTTGCCTTCCTGCAAAAACTCAGCTGCGGTGTGTCCCCAAGTGACACTGGATGTCTCTTGGTAGAGCGCATTATGACACATCCATAATGATAACCTAACCCACACACACACCACCTCATTATGTTCTCCGCCTAAGCAGGAGACCTCAGTTTCTCCTCCACAGTAGCTGTGCGTGCTCCCTGCAGCCAGAAGACAGTTTCTTAAATGACTGCTGTTGTCGGGACCTCAGCGTTGTAGCAGGGAGCGGGTCTGGATGTCTGACCTGATGTTCGCACGTCTCTCAGCTCCACTTGAGGAGAACACATTGACCACTTAACCCCCCCCCCCTACACACACACTCTGCTGGCCAGCTGTACACTATCTCCATGTCATAAAGCAGATTCCCAGTGGGTCAAGATCTCTAAGTTTACACAGTCTGATGTTAAAGGAGCAGCACGAGTTTGAATAAGAAGCAATGAGCTTTTCTGCTGGTAAACATATGTAAAAGCAAAATGTAAACTTTATATTGTGTTGTTATACATTGTTATACATTATTGTGTGCTCTGGGCATGTGTGCACTCGGGGTTAAGTCTGTCAGTCCAGCTTCACTGACTGCACCAGTTTGCATCTGTGGGCGGAGTGAGGCATATGATACGTGTGTTTTCTCGCCAGAATCTGAGAACATTAGTCAAAAGTCAGTAAACTTCCTGAAGCGCCGCGGGACAAAACTCTGGTTTGGTAAATATTGCACTAGTGCTGAATGTTTCCCGAATGGCTTTGAAGAATGATGAAGATGTCTTGCTTGTCTGGCTCGGGGACAACATAAGTTTGGCTGTCACTTTACATAATTAAAATAAGAACTGCCAAGCTGTACAAGGAGAGGGTTATAAAATTAGATTTACACAAGCTGAAGTGTGATATTGTTCATTTTCAAAAACCTACCGGAGGAAGTTTAGGTTTTTATAGCTGTATCTAAAGGAATTTCTTATCCTAATAATTTGACAGGCATTATTCAAATATCCTGTAAAATTAAAGAGAGGAATAACACCAACTGCCATAACATTTCTGACTTAATGTCGTACTGTTACTTGTTTGCGTTTCCATTGTGTCGCAAAGTATCACATGTCAAGTTAGGATATATTTCATGAAGCCATGCAGAGCAGTGAAAGCCAACTGCTGGTACGGCACTCTGCTGGATGTTACTGATCCACCAGCTAAGCCCATGAAGCCATGCATATATGTGTGTAAGACAATAGCTTCTGTAAAGCACCTCTTGCTGTTATACTGAGCAGGACAGCGAGCTCTGTTTCCACACCTGTTGCCCTGGGCCATAAGGGACAAGCTATCTCCATCGCTCTCACTCTTCACTTTCCAGCAGACTGTGCTCTTGACAAGCTCAGCCATACCATCATAAAACCTCAGTGCCCACGCTGATAAGGCCAACCTATACCTGACTAAACCCGGGGGGCTTAGGGACTTGTTTTGCATTTCACTGCACTCCAAGAGAGGGATACATCATAACTGCATGTGGAGGTTTTTCAGAAAGGAGCGTGAAGAAAAGCAGAAAATGAGTGCGCACATTCAGATGTCGTCATAGATAATCCCTTCAGGAAGACTGAATGTGGAGATATTTGATTTGGAAGAGGAGCCTACCACAGAATCAGACAGTAAACCACATGTTGCTGGAACAGAGATGGTTCTTGAAGAGCTTGGCTGGCTTCATTTTGATGTTTGGACCCTCATTTCACCTCATTTTGGCCAGTGCGGACATTTTTACAACACAAACTAGTTTGCAACAGTGATGTGTTTTTTTCCCCCTTTTTTCACAACTTCTAAGTCTGAAGTTTCCACTTAGTATTAAACCTGATTATGAAACATGGTTTGAGTGCATGTTTTGCTGAGTCTAACATTTTGCATAGATGAAAGGAGGAAGTGATGTAAACTGTCTTTGGAGTCGATTTGTGTGTGTGTGTGTGTGTGTGTGTGTGTGTGTGTGTAAGCTCGGTCTGTGCAGATTGGATCCAGAGCTGGCGAGAGAAGAGGAAATCGGGCGTCTTTGTGCTTTGGTATTGATTGTAGGAATTAGCAGGGAGGAGACAACGTGCCCTCAGGTTGGGAGAGATGAAGTTGTGCTAAATTATAGCTGAACAACTTTGAAGTTGTATCATGGAACTGTAAAAGGCCAGCTTTCTATGCTGCCATTTTATTTTTTTCCTCCATTTTTAGTGCAACAAGACGCAGCATGATAGAGTATAATTCAAACCATCTTTAAAACAAACCACAGAAGCATAAATAATTGAATAAAATCGGCAGTGGTTTTTTGAAATGCACCAGCAAATAAGTCTACAACATTTTTTCTCTCTTCTGGACTCAGGCTAAGAAGTCTAAATCTTATGGTGGGGAAAGAAGTGAAGGAGACCTTGCCTCTGGTTTTGGCTGGCTTTAAGTGGGCCTGGCTTGCATGTGGTTAGACGGGAACCAATGCCCTGGCAAACCATGTGGAAACACTGTGCATCAAACACCAACAGGGCCCATATAACACATAGCTCCTGGCCTGACCTATGAGCACACATATTTAGCTTTAAGAGTGTAAGAGTGTTCAGTCACACAGTGCTTTTCATGAATCAGAAAGTTCAGATCAGGCTATAATGTACAAAACCTGGATCATTTGTGGAGGCATGATGCAAAAAGAAAGCGAATATTCAAAAGTGAGAGTTAAAATGTTTGAGTCTTTGTGAAGCTATATTCAAAAAGAAAACCTGGTGGTATCTGCTCCTCAAATTGAAGTTTTCTACTTCAAACATCTACAAAGAAAATTAATATAATAACACAGAACAATAATAACATTGTTGAATTCAAATTCTTTCTATATGACTGTGCAGTTGGCTTTTTTTCCCCCCGTGTTTCTGAGGAAATGATTTAGCTCTCTCTGGGGGGCAGGCGGGCTCATTCACTGATCTCTGACCTTAGAGTGAGAAACCGAAACACTGGCCAACAGAAGTCCCAACAGAAATAAAGTTATTATGGGCGACTGAGCAAATTTACACATTAGCTGCACTTGTAACAAAGGAGAGGGCGGCCCCACACCTCTCCTTTGTCACAGTGAAAATGCCCTCAAATGACTTGCAATTATATTATTACTTAAATAATAACTTCATTAAAGCTTTTATTATCAGAAGCAGAGCTGAAACTGGAGCATGTCACTTACGCTGTTGTCACTGGACCCGGACACAGGGTAGACGGTCCAGCCCAGCTCCGCCGTGGCTGTGGTGGAGTCCATGAGTGTCTCTGCGGAGAGAAATAAAGACAGGATGTGGTCAGAGCGTCTCTGGAAGACACACACGGATTAGAAATGTAGAAGCAGAATAAAAGTTTTTCAGAATATACTGAAAAATATCTATTGAAAGTTCTCTGAGCCAAAATGGTGACACCTTCAGCAACACGGCAAAACATTTAAAGTCAACATTTAAAACGATACACAACAGCAGGAAACAATAAAATAAATAAAGTGTTTTTGCTTAACGAAAGTTTTGAGAAGCAGATTATAAGCAGAAGTGCTTCCATGTTTCTGAATATTATAAAAGGCTTGTTTCAGTGACAGACCTTCCATTGCTGCCCCCTCCCTTTAGAACGCTCTTCCCAAAACCTCCCTGACTGCACCAATCTGTCCATGTTCAAATCATTATTCAAAACTCAACCTTTCAGAACTGCTTTTAATGTGTGATTAACTGCTTTTAATGTGTCATCATAACTCTCCTTTTTTAATAACTGCTTTTAATGTGTGATTAATGATTAATGTTGTGTCAAGTTTTATTGCATCGTTTCCTTTGATCATTCTACATTCATATAAAGCAAGTAAGTATTATTATTATTATTATTATTATTATTAAAAGGCAATTTGTACATACAGAGCTCATAGTATAATAATTACAATTAAGGTGAAGGTTTTTTCTATATAGTCATCATGGTGTATTACTGGTTAACTGCTTAACTGGTGAGTGGGTCAAGAGAAAATAAATCAGCAACAACTTTGACAACAAGTAATTTTTTTATTATGTAAAAATCTTGGTTCAATGTGAGAATCTGCCGCTTTCTGTTGTGTTTTGCTCATTTTAAATTCACCTCTGTGAGCTTTCATGACTTTCACCACTTCATAAACTACTAAAAAAAAAAGTAATCAGTAATTATCAGCTGCAGGCCTGTTATTGACACAACATGTGTTAATGTACAGACAGATTGCTGGTAGTTTGACAACAGGTCAGACACATCCGGCTCAGCAGAACTAAGCCATCGTTCAGATAACTCTGTGAGGAAAACAACAGGCTGGAAAAGCAAATCTCCACGGAGCAGAGAAGGGGCCGCCCGACATGCCATGGAAAGAAACACCTCTGGTAATTGGGGTCAAAGACAATGTGCCTCTTGTCAGTCATGAGGTCCTCAGTGGGCACACACTCCACCAGCCTGACCCAACTGTCTGTCACACGCTTGCTGAACCTCTCATGGTGTCACCTCCTCTCCCTCCTTCTCTGTACCCTCCGTGCCCGTCCTCTCACGCCCTCCTTCCCCTCCCTGACAGGTCTAATGAATTTCTCCTGCTGATTGGGCCTGCATCACTCTTGTGCTGCAGTGTTGAGCTGCAGCAGATGGAGAGAGCATTCATCAGGTTCGAGGCGTCAGCTGCAACCCCAAAATGCCACAGAGGGATTTAGCCCCCCCCTCCCAAACTACCCACCTCCTCGGCAAACATGGCTACTAAGCTTAGCATAAGTCACAGCCAGCGATTGTAATGCAGGTCTGATGAACAACTGGTGGCTGCTCATTAATACTGTGAGATGAGCTGATTGAATTGGTGCTAATAGCGCGTGTTACTTCGCTCCTAGTGAAGACAAAGAACAGAGCCTCTGAAATCAGATAACATGTAGATGTTCCAGCTACAGGTAATGAGTGGAGGAAACCAAAGACAGAGGATCTGAAGTTACATCTTACTGGATTTTATTCAACGCTTGCCCCGTTCTCAGCTCTGCACCAGGTTACAGGATATTTCAGAGACTTCCAGTTGTTTCATAACCCTGGATTTCCTCTGATTTATATTCCAGCGAAAGCCACAGCTTCTAATTAACAGGCTCCACACGCATCGCTTTATTTCAAGGCCTTCTGCTGACTTTCTGCATCTCGCCCGCACTCACAAGGCATAATGCTAGATTCCACGTCCTATTCACTTATCACAAAGCCCAAATCGTATAATTAAGCAGATGAGGCTGCAATTGAGCAGCTATTGATAACCTTGTGTATGACTCAGAGCCGAGGAGCCTACATGGGTGTTAGGCAGTGAAATGGTAATTATCCCCCATAATGATAACGATAATTAGTGGAGGAGTACAGTGAGAATAATGAACCCCCTCTGTGGTGGTTTAGGGAGTGTTGTGGGGGAACAGGGAGTGAATTTCCCCAGGAATGTTAACACAGCCTGGGTGACTCCCCGCCCCCTCCCCACCCCCCATCCTCCTCTTTATCTTTTTCTGTCTGTAGCCACATATTCCTCTGTTTCCACCCACTCTCTCCTCCTATCCACCACTTGCTCCTTTCTCTCAGTAATTCTCCCTTCTCCCATCCTCACCTCCTTCTCTTCCCCTCCCTTCTCCTCCTGCTATCAGTGGCCCACGCCCTGGACAACTAGTACCTCACCATGAAAGACTGATCACTTTCCTTCATCCTGCTGTCTGCTCTTCAGTCCTGGCAGCCACACCAATTCATTACCTCCCGCGGAGCTGAGCAGCACATAGCTCACCACCGTCAGCCGCCGCCTCGTTCTCGGTGTGAACCCCCAGCCGTGGCGGAGCACGGCTGCACAGCGAGACCTGTCGGCTATTAATCAGGAGGAGGACGGGGTGCAGAGGTTGTCATCTGGATGCCACCACTGGAATCACTTATTTTTGATATTTTTTGTGGCCGCTTGTTTGCAATATGAGCGTTTAAATTTTTCCCGCTCATTGGACTGATGGTAAATGGTGAGAGTGCACAGGCAAGCTGTCCCGCTGCTCACACATCTACTGTGTCTATGGGTCGGTTACAATCAACACTGTGTGAAAGGAGAGATGCAGGCCTGAGGGAACTGTCAACAGACCAATACTCACAAAAAACAGATCTCAGAAAAGCAAACACTCTCCAGGCAATCTTACACAGAGGGAGGAGAGTTAGATTAAAGCCTTTTAATATGTCGGGTAATAAAGCAGTTTGAAGGGTTGGACCTCACAGGATCTCCATCAGGGCAGAAACAGCAAAAACAGATTCATTCCACCTGGTACCCGGTACCTTACAGACAATACAGCAGCAGTTAATGTAGAGTACCAGGTGTAATCAGTCTGTCAACCATGTCAATTAAGGAGGATTAATCAAGGTTTATCAATTTGCAGCTTTTGCAACTTCAAGAGCACCTGAAAAACTCTTTCATCATTTTCAGTGTTGAATAAAAAAAATACTTTTTCATACTGCACAAAGCTAAAAACACAGTTTAGGCGCAATATTAAAAAAAAAAAAAAACTGGAGGAAATCCTACTCACACAGGCCTCATGCAATGTAAGACAACCTTGTTCCTGCTACAGCGACTGGTGTTTTCCTTCAGAAAGACAATCATTTGTAACTTCCATGATTTATTTTAAAAAAAGATTTGAATGAATGCAGTTTTCTCACGCTCAGCATAGAGCATAATGTCTGAAGCTGTGCAGCCCTGTTTGTAGCGTAATGGATTTTCACACCTTCAGCACATGACTATCAGAGGGACACGTCAAGTGCTCGGAGATCTGATGACAAAGTGCAGTCTCTCAATTTCCCACTTAGAGCCGTAAGTGTCTTTGCATTATTTGTGTGGCAGTGGAGAGTGATGCATGACAGTGTTTTCACTGTTTAACTGAGCTCATGGGAAAATGACCTCTGCGATGGCAGTCAAAGTCAGCAGCTGCGCGTCTCTGCCTGCACGGACAGAGAAACCTTTTTAAATATGAGACATTTACGTGCAAGGCTTATTATGTTTTTTGTTAATTACAGAGAATATTAACAATATGACATTAAATAATTAAAGCCTGGATGTCTTTTCTTTTTTTTTTCTTTTTCTAAACCTGATACCCTTGACTGTGGAGGGGGCTATGAATATGCAATGAGGCCTAGGAGTCTAAGAAAAGCCTGCTAGGCTGAGAGCGCTTCCTCCAACACTTCCTGAGACTAAGGAGAGAGTTTAGTGCTGATCTGAGAGAGAGCTCTCCAGTGAGGGGCTGTCTGAAGTGACAGGCCTGAGGGGTAGGTGGGGGTGGGGGGGTGGAGGGGGTGGGTGCCTTGATACTACAAAAACACTCCTCCTCTCTAAGAGGGGTCAACGCTGCATCTCAGCTTTCTAAAGAAAGCAACAGCATTTTCAATGAGGGACACAGAGAAGAGCTGCTCACAGAAGAGACAGCCCAGCTCAAACAACCACAGACAGTAAGAAAATATACATCTTATTCAGTACATGCAAATACAAAGACTTCACACTCAAAGTTATCTGCAGCCCGTTGTGTTCCAGCATCAATAAATGAGAGCCAGAGAGGATAATGAGGGAATCTCTACACAGCATTACCATGCTGTGTATTCACATCATCCACTGTGTGTAAAATGTATTCATCCATTTACTCTCTCTGCACCAGGCAGTGTTTCCTCCTGGTTTATTTTATTTCCTTTTTTTTTTTTTGCCAGCCTCCTCAACATTTGCAGTTGGTTTGTGATGGCGACTGACCGTTCATGCTTTGTCCAAAGGGCAAGGGGGAAAAAAATCAGGATTTGACAGATGGACGGGCAATTAGTTAGAGCCAACAGACAGATTTCTGTAGTGTGAGGGATGGATGGCAACTTCCTCTACTTCCATGAATAAATTCCTCCTCTGACCCACACCTCCCAGCTCTACACCTTTTCCCCAGGCAGAAACAAGTGCAGCTTCCCAATCAAATTGACATGTCTTGTCTGTCTATCACAAGCACAGATATGTTGATATGTTCTCCAGCATAATTATATTGTTAAATGAGACCTGAGATATCTCTCCTTGGCTTCTTTCTCTCAGTGTGAAGAACCCAATTTGATGAATTGCTTTGCAACTTATTGCATCACCGTTGAGGAAGAACTCTGCATATAAATGACTTTGACGTCGTGGCTCAGACCAGAATCAAAGAGCATATACCGATTTTTCTAACAGAGCAGCCTATATTTAGGGCCCACAGTTTAATGAGGGTATTTTGAAGAAGCAATTGACCTCCAAAACAGCGTGAAGCAGCTCGGAGGCAAGATTTCTTTTTATCTTTCTCGCCAGCGGAACTGTAGCTTTTCCTCTCTATGGAACAAATCCCTCAACATTCACTTTAACATCGACAGAAACCACATATGGTGCTTTCCATTGCTTTCGTAATGTCAGCTAGCATGGCTAAAAAGCAACTAAACATTCTCCCTATAAAATCCATGCTGTGCAGAGTTCAGTTTTACCACTGCTGAAGGGTGCAGGCGCATTTACTTGTATTTCACTAAACACCTGAAACCACAGTGTTTGATGGCGAATGTGGGAAGATTGTGGTATGCACTACACTCGCAGAGTAACATGAGCAAGCTGTTCATTGTGCTAAAAACAGAACCCTATACTGTACAGTGGACCCAGCACGGAAATCTGCCCAGATTAAGGGGCAAAGCAATGATATACCCCTGAGGGAGCCAGTGCAAGTGCAGAGACATGATTCATAGCTTTAATGATGGACAGGGCTACTGTAGGGCCTGTTGGAAAGAATAACAGTCTGTTTCATTTAGAGGTAAGAAGTGGATGGAGCCCCTGGTCCAGAACAGCTCAGCTCAACTTATCTGTCAGCACAAGCTGGGCCCATTAAGGTACAGTAGAGCTCCCACCACTGTCACATAACAGTATATCCCAGTGTGTTAAATGAACTCTTAATCCCACTTTTACAATGAAACAGGGGCTTTGTGGACCCCGTGGCACTGGCCCAAACCCCAGAAACAGCTTCTTTTTTTTTTTCATTCATTTTCAAGACTCATCGGCAGACTGGCACGCAGCCCTGGGTACCCAGGGAACTATCCAGCATGTCACTGGTGAGACATCACTCTGTCAGGGAGATTTACATGGTGTGGACGTTATACTTGGGACAGGTTTGGAGTTGGGATGATGATGTAGGTGTTTCCGGGGAATGATGAGGTAGGGCTCAAAGTTCAGCCGCACCTCATCAAGGCTGCAGAGTGGCGTGTTTTCCAAGGCAAGGAGAAATGAAGGGGGGAAGCTGGGTAGTTGATTTTGGCCGAGGACTGGTGCAGTCTGACATATGGTACCACACACACAAACACGAACGCACAGAAAGTGGAGGACTCTCAGAGCACTAACTGTTGACAGAATGATACAGCATGGCGTTCCCAGGGGCCTCACACAGGATGTACGACAGTAATCCCTACACAGCCAAGCTGTGTTATCAGTCAGTGTAACTTAACTTGTCAGCAAGGCCAAGGGGCAATCGCCAAAAACAAACGTAAGAGAAACAAAAACTACCATTTGACAAATGACTGAGAAACTGTCAGGACTCCTTTTCAATTACGTATCTCAGGAATTGAACTGATTTTTCTTATGAATTAAAAAAGTCAGATTTCACCTTCAATAACGAGGAGCTGCTGCATCTTCAACCCTATGTTGTATTTTATTCTTAGAGTAGACATTTACATCCACAACAGGAGATATTCTTAGTGAATGCTGGTGTAGCATAGGCACCTACAGAGAGTGCTGCATTGTGGGTTTTTATAGCCTTTAAGTCGGTTTATAACGTGTGTAGAGTCAGCTCTATTAGTCTTTAGTTAGGATGAAGTTGGCCCAGGCTGTAATTATTCCCCCTCTTCAAAAAGTCTTTTTCTAAAATCTGAAGTTGGAAAGTTAGGGAGTGTATTTGTCGTGAGATACAGAATAGCACTAACAATCACAGAGAGCCTTACTGAAACAGAAACTAAAAGTTATGTTGAGTATAATGAAACTCTTCAGGCTGCGAGCTAGCAGGAACAAATGTTTTTTTTCCAAAAATCCACTCCTCCATGTAAGACTGCATGTTATTTTTTCAGTAACTGTCACTGTCTTATCTCACCTCAAATTAAAACACGCCACTGTCACGCCAATCATTTCAATGTACAGCTTTTCCTTCCATCCATCGAGATGTGTTTTTGCCATTAGCCACACCTGTAGGTGTATCATTAGTGCAGTTTGACCGTTAAAATGTCGTTAGTTTGGAGTGACACCGTATTTCACGGCAGAGACACATCAGTCTGAGCAATAAATTGCGAGTGGGAACAGTCACCTGGCCAATCATGAGCTCTGTGAAAGAAACCTGACTAATAACACAGGCTGGAGGATTTATAAGTATGCTTTCCATATTTCCCAAATCCCTGAAAACCCACTGAGACCTGTTTAACAGATCAGTACATTTTAAATTTTGCGGTGGAAAATTCTGTAAAAGTGGGTCCCACATTTTTATAAGCAGCAGCTGAAGAGAAAATGCATATGATTCAAAAAAAAAAAAAAAAAAAAAAAAAGAGGCCGTAGCCATGACATTCATCCATCCATCCAATCGCTTTAAGTGCTTTGTGAGCACTGTGGAAATACCTGCAGCAAAGTTAGACAGCAGTGTACAAATCCCTTTCATCAAAGTGACAGCTTTTCAGATGCCACTACTAATTGACGTGATAGAAATAATCATCACCACCCTCCCACATCTTGCCTACAAGCCATTACTTAAAAGTGGATGATTAAAAAATGCACATAGCTCTTGTAAGAGCACGAAGAAATCCTTTATTTCACGGCTGTGTGGTCCCTGGCTTCACATGAGGGATTTCAATCTCTCCCTCTCTCTCCTCTATCTGTTTTCATTTTCTTAGTCTCTCTCTCTCCCTCTCTCTGGTCCTTGATTAGGCTTGGTAATAACAGAGCTAGGGGCCCTGTAGGAGCAGTATGACCATGATATGCTTGTATTAGTCCAAAAGACATGATGTTCCCCCCAGCTTCAAATACACTCAACTGGAAGTGTGGGAGCAAAGGGACCCATTTCCCCGCCTAATTTGTCCTACATGAGATGATGTCTGTGGTAGTCGAGGGAGCAGCTATCTCCATGCCAACAGTTTTGATTGGCAGCTCTTGCAAACTGTGGGTTAGCAGAGGAGGTGGGCGACACCGTGTTAAAAGTGTGAGGGAGATGCGATGCAAGAAAAACTATTTGGATTGGAGACTGATAGTTACCGCATTGCCGCTTTTCAGCACCCCAAGGGTTCAGCTTTGGTTTGAAATGGAGTATGAGCATGTGTGCACACATTAGTGTCTTTGGGAATTTGTGTGAAAGATAGACATCTGTTTTTATTACGGCGGCCTGTCCTTGTTTGGCTGATTCCCCCTCTGTCTGATATCTAGTCGGACTGCATCCTCCCTTGTAATGTGTGCCAAGGCAAGTCATTAAAGTCTGATAAACAAATCCATTTATGACCCTTTTCCATATCCTTTTAAAGAGCCTTTAAAACCTGCTGTAAATTCCTGTGCAGAGGCTCTGGATCCTTATCATCTGAAGTTTGGCGATAGGGTTGAACTGTTGACCTGCAAGCAGAGCTGCGTTTAGGACAGAGACTAAAAACCATCACACGTTCATCAGCGTTAAAGTCAGACAGTGAATCCCTACCTGTTCACTAATGGCAGCGAGGCTTAAAAGTGTAAATGAATAGGACAAGGTTCAGCATACTGCTTTAGATGGTAGATCTTGACATGCATGTATTTTGAATCTAAGAAGAAAATATATATTATATGACCATAACTTAGTTTTTCATGATCATATCATATGTAACATGTTTCATTTATCAGTTTTTCATCATTAGTGCTGTTCACAGAAAGATAAACTTGACACATTTCTGAAAATGTTTGCACTTTTACTGAAGATTTACATCTCTCTGAACCATTTGGTAGAGGCTCACGAAAAAAAAAGAAGAAAAAAAAAAGAAATGTAACCCTATCAAGTATATTTGTCAATGTGGTTTCAATATTTTCCAAGAAAAAGCCCAAATATTATAACTGGAGATGTTCTCCACCACAAATATACAGGAATTGTTTTTCTATCATGGGTCTGGTAAATGGTGAATTGTGAATGTAGAAAGTTTTTATTGAAACACGCAGTGTGGACAGTAACAGCCTTCAAAGAGACCTTCATGAAGCCCACTCTGTGTGGACAAATCAGTGATCCAGTAAACTGCACAAGATGGACTCTAATGGAGAAACATTCAAAAGGAAAGAAACAATGCTGTGCAGCATCCTGCTGCGATGGCCCACAGCTGTCTGGTTGACCAAGAACATTCACAAAATGGAAATGACAAGACAGCGCTTTCCCCTTTCCTTATTATGTTAATTACAGGGAAATATTCTCTTTCCATTACCAATTCAATATCTCCAAAATGTGCATCAACCAATAACCTCTGAAGGAAAAAATTAAATACAAAACGATTTATTATCAATTATGTCCTCTTCTGTTCAAATATAATTTTGTATGACCTACAATGACATCTGTGATATCAAACCATCACACTCAGGTTTCTGTGCTTGACATAGTGGAGCCGTCTTACATATTTAGCTAATTTAAGCCCTTAAAAGCTCAACGTTCAGTTACTCCACTTGAACCACACTTACACATTTAGCTGCATTAAGCCCTTTAAAGCTTGAATTTCAGTTGCTCTATTTGAGACATATCAACAGTCTTCAGAGATTTTCCAGCACCCTGCTGCCACAAATGACAACTGAAGACCGCAGCATGAGCTTGACAAATTAGTTTTGCATGTCATCATATATCAAATAAATCTGTCCTGAAAAAAAAAAAAAATGGCTTACACACTGTTCCTTTTTTTCCCTCAGGTTTGGTTTCTGGGTCAAGTACTAGGGGAGAGAGTGAAAAGATCCTTCGACTTCCTTGTGCTTAGTGATAAATGCGACTCATCTGGAGCTGTAAATATTTCACGAAGTCAAAACAAATGAGTAGTGGCTCCTTCCTGCAAAACTGTGTGTGTTTGTCTCAGGCTAAGCTCCGACTTCAAGCAGTCACAGATGCAAACGAGGAATGCTCTTCGTAATTGTGAAGAAATTTTGTCCTGAAATATTCAGTTTTCAGGAAAATCAAGCTGGAACAAAATTTCCAAAAACATCACTGATGCAGTCGGGAAACACAGCAAAACTTATAACTGTATCTTCATTAACACACCAGGTTTCTTGTGCCTGTGTTTTATTAGCTCATATACTGTTTGCTATTGAATGAACAAAGACCCACTGCTTGTTGACCTTACTCCATGCACACAGACACACATACTCACACTCATGCTCTGACACGTCCCTAGTCACACACACCTCTGTGCATTGGCAGGCCAGCTAAGTTTAATTAGTTCTTACCTTGGTATTAATAAATTACAGTTACATGACTGTTTTCCCCTGAAATGGCAATAAGAAATACAGCATGGTATTGTTTCTTATGTTGTGGGAGAAACAGCTGTTGTGCCTTGTGCACCAGTTCTGTCAACGCCACAGACAGAGGAAGATTTAAAGCATTTACTGGTTCACTATCACGTCTATGTGCAGTGTTTTCTGGCTGTTGCTCAGATTGTGAAATTTAGCAGTTTTCTACTTACGTTTAACACTTAAGGTTGAATTTCTCCATAGCTGAGGGAGTTACTTAAGGCCGTTACACAGAACTTAGAAGGTTTCCTTAGTTAAGGAAAAACCTTAAATCATTTACAGCAATGAAAGAGATTTTACAGCAGTAAAATTCTACAGTTTCCATGGAGACTATTTGATGGCTAGCATTAGCACTTGTGATACCGGTTATCGTCTCCCAATGTTGGCCTGAAGAAAGAAATGGGAGGAGAAAAGAAGGCAAGAAAACCGAGTTGGTCAGAGGAGCAAAAGGGTTAGGGTTAAACTTCTAGGGGAATATAAAAAGAAGACACAGCATTCAGCAGACAGGTTGGTGCTGAATGACACGGCACACAGTCGATCGATGGACACGAAATACTTGACCAGAAAGATCCTGTCGTGTAAGAACTGCAGAGCATCATTAACTGCAAAAGAGCACAGCCGCAGCGATCAGATCTAGACGGTCGGGCAAATCATAAACTGACTGCTGATCAAATCTTTAGGTGGGTGTCTGAGGGTGTTCCTCTGGTCTTGGGACATGTTCAACATCTTCATTTATCACCATAACCTCAGCCATGTTGCAGTTTAGATACAATCAGAGGTACCTTAAGTTTTTTTTCCCTTGCTTTGGTCACTAAGGTTTTCTGTGCAACGGCTTAACTGAATTTAAGTGATTCTTTCTAAGATAACAAGGAAACCATTAATACTTAAGTGAAAAATTTAGGGAAGAAGACTTAAGGGTGTTTTGTGCAACAGTTTCTGTTTTATGGAAATCTTAAGTTGGATTCTAAGGAAAATCTTAACTGAAGGTGTTTTGTGGACACAGATAAAACTTAAAAGTTGGAACCAGGAATTCCACATGTTCAAGCACATCTGCAGCATAATCCGTCAGCAAATGCGCTCATCTTTTTTACCATCACTGTCATCATGTGGGCAAAGAAAAACAACCCTGAAGTGTATTCTTTTCAATTAAACTGGCAATGAGTCAGCAATGATTGGCAGCGTCTCCACAGAAAGACAGACACATAAATCAAATGACACCGAGCTGAGAAACTGCCTCCCCAAAATAAATCAAATTAGTCACTCAACCATAGCTGCCTATAAACCACTTTCTTCCCTCTGCTAATGACTAGTTTTCTCCTCTGGTTGCCAGGTATAACACTTCCTGTCTATTTGTCAAGTGAAGGAATTTGAACAGAGGTTATTGATGTGTGAGCGCATCACAGGGTCAAACTAGGGGAGCGGATCTCTTGCCAGTCAATACAACCTGTCTGCCAAGAGAGTCATCAGATATCAGAGTTGTTTCTCTGTCTGGGCAGATATCACAGCCTCTAACCCTCCTCACACCTACATACACACACACACACACACACACACACACACACACACACACACACACACACGAGCACCATCCACCTCCCAGACCTCCTGCTAGTTAATCAATGGCGTGGTGTACTTAGGCAGCATACTTTCTCACTTCTCCGCCGCTTGATGTTAGGGGCAGAAAAATACTTAAGACAAGAGGTATTAAATTATGTATGCACATTAAAAAGCGATGAGGTAGGCATGGAGAAGTGGAGACTCTCTCTGCGGTTGAGTTGCAGTGAAATAGTGTCGTTTCGGATGATATGGTATTATCATCTGAGGAGAGGGAGGCTGGGTGTAAGGGTGTAATAATGTGTATTTATGGGTATCTTTACCTGTGTTTTACGGCGCCTGCAGTCATGTAGGAATGGTAAAAGAGAGGTAATGATTTATTCTCACTTAACAGTGCACCACAGACACTGTGTCTGGACTCCTCTTCTTCTAATTTATCTCCCCTTCTCTTCTCTCCCCAACCTCCTTTTTCTTCTTTCTTTCTCTCCTGCCTTCCTCTTTACTACTCCCCACCCCCTCTCTCCTCCATCATCCCATCTCTGTTCCTGTTCATACGTTTCCATGCTGCCACTTCCTGACATTGCTTTATTACATCAACAAGACGCCCCATTTCCAGCACTTGTCCCCTCTACTCTCTGACCCGAGGAGGAGGTGGGTGTACCTCCTAACAGCCGTGACTGTTTAACTATCACCACCACCGTCCGTCCCCGCCCTGCCTCTCCTGATGGGGACCACACATATCACGGCAGTAGAAGGTGAGGGGAAGGGGGGGGGGGGTTCATATGGGAGGTAAGGCACATTGGTAGATTCCAGGCCTGTGAGCTAGCTCCTCTTCCTCTAGCTTCGGAAGAGTTACGGTGGGGTCGTGACCCACCGGAGGTCTATAAAGCAGAGAATGGGAGGCGGTGGGAGGCAGCACCTCGGCCATATGCCTGCCTGCCTGGCTGCTGCACTGCTGGGACCATTATTGCATCCAATCACACGAGACACAGAGCAGCAACAGGCCTCAGAATAACCCAAATATCACTTACAGTACAGGCACCCCTAAAGCCCCTGCAATCAACATCCTCTTAATCACCGACTGCACGGCACAATGGAAATTGTGTTGGCCAACCATTAAGGCACCTTAAGGACCTCGTGTTAGTCAAACTAACATACACTGGGAGATATTGGATACCAGTGGAGCACAAACAGAGAGCTAATGGTTTCATGGTGGTCAGCTGAGAGTGAGTGGAAGACAGAAACCAAAGGAGAGGAGGAAGAGAAAAAAGCAAGAGGGAGAGAAAAGATAGAAGAGATTTAAGAAAAACAGGACTGCACTGCCTCACAGACTCTGTTTATGTGAGGAAAAAAAAAACACACCACACTTGTTTCCATGACCTTTGTCTATCCTCACTGTGGCCTTCATCTCAAATCAGCACAGGCCAGAGCGAATTGATTTGTTCAATGTGTATTTTTAAAGAAACTTAAAGTCTCCACACACAAACGTTTTTATAAAAGGCACAGTGAGTTTAATTACTGAGTGCACAAGACCACAATGATGAATTTTATGAATCATTTTCAATTATAATAATCAACCTGAGTACTTGTTTAACAAAATCACAACACCTTTACAAGCAGACTGTGTCTGTGTCTTTGAGAATACGTCATGGATACACACATCTAGAGAGAGAGGTACGCTTGTTTGGGGTCAGAGGTTCAGTGTGTTTTTCATGGGTACTTTAGTATTTGTCTAAATATGAGGTCAGCAGCGACTAAGAAATAGTAATAGACACTGGGAAGAAAGTGAAGAATTCTTTCCTCACCCTGTTTGGACTTGAAATCTAAATGAAATGTTACACAACAAAGACCAGCTCTGACTGAAGTTCCTCAGCTTGGATTTCCCCTGTTAGGATGCTGCCCTGTGCAGAAAGAGGCACAACAAGTTGCCTCGGTGTGTCTGTCATGTGGCATTATGTCAGGAGCAGGAAGGTGCAGACCAGACTTTGCCCTTCTGCATTTTACTCAGATAAATGTTTGCCTTACAACCTGCAAGGTAAACAAACAGTGTCTGGCTCAAGTTAAGTCCAGAGAAGCTTTGTGTTTCTCTGTGGAATGCAAAGACCTTCTTTGCTCTACAGCAGCGAGCCCTCGCTCTGTTTGTTTTGTAGCCATTACAGCCACTTAGCCTGACAGAGCACTTTGTTTCCCTTATCTCCCCAACAGCTAAAACGCATGAGTGTTTTCAGCGTCTGTTCGACCTTGGGTTTAACTCCTATCACTGTGTTTACTTGTGACACAGATCAAAGACAGATTGCTTCGGAGCGAGCCGTCGTAAAAGGGACGGCAAACTTCTGTCTGTGAGTGACTTTACGGTTTCATTCCAACGGGGAAAAGACAAAAGGCATATTTCAGCACCGAGGGGCCGCATCTGACAGGTGAGCACAGGAGGAAGACGTCCAAACAGAGCCGGAGGAGAGTAATAGCACATAGTGCTGCTCCGGGGAGGGGGTGGTGGTGGGCGAGTGGAGGGGAGAGAAGAATATTTGTCTGTTTGAGTGATTTGCCCGGCGTGGCTGAAACTCAGAGCAAAACGCTTTGCTGCAGCTGCTTGCTGCTATGGTAACTGGTCAGCAGGGTGCTGAGGTGCGATGGGCGGCATGTCATTAACAGGAGAGGATGACTCCATCCCCCCTCGTCAAGATAACGTTGCGCCAGAGGAGCAAGGACGGAGTCATAAAGGAAGCTGGTTATCAGGACGGAGCCACATGGTCACAGACGCTGCAGTCTCACCTTCCAGGTATAAAAGCCTCCACAGCACCACAGGAAAGTTTGATTCCCTCTCTAAACGATGCCATCTGGGCTGCGATGCAGTCAACAGCCAGAGTCTGAATCTGAGGTTGTCCCACCTGGTTTTGTTTTGGCTGTAGCGTTAAAACTAAAATCAAATCGCAGCCTGCAGTTCAAAACAATACAAAAAAACAAAAAAAAAAATCCCAACACTGACTCTATTCTTTTCCTAAAGCATACAGCAGTTTATTAAACCTCATCTGATGAACTTGTTTTGCTCTTGGTCACCAGCAACAAATTGCATCTGACAGCGCCTTGCTTCATAAAGTTATTCCATAACAGTTTCACTGAAAACATGCAGCCTCGTTCTTGGGAAATGGCCACACATCGCTGAGGGGATCTTTTTCCACAACCCTGACAGATTAAAGGGAATGTGGAGAAAATCTGTGTTTCTACAGCCTTTGAAAGTCGAGGTCTTTAGAGGCCGTCAGTGCCTCTGTGCTATTAAATGTGTGTTCATCTATGTCGTGAATACCATAGGTATATGTGCGTAATGGTGTGTTACTCATTCGGCTTCAAGGGTTTTATAAAGTAGCTGTTTAAACTTCAGGAGTTGTGAGTATCACTTAGATTCAACATGGGACAGAAATATTATGGTTCAAATTCAACTAGAAACAATTATGTTTGATCATTTGGGTTTACAGGGACAATTACTTCTACGAGTTGAGCCGTGAGTGTGAAAGAGCAGAGGACAGGATGTGTGCGTGCACTCGTGTCTTTTCACTGAAAACTTTTTAATGGGACCTTACAAAGCTGCCTGATAGAAAGGCATCAACAGGTGGCAGAGAGGAACACTGGAGACAGGCACAAAAGTGAAACAATAATGCTGGCAGAGTCTTAAAAACCCAAAGAACGAGTGCAGACCTGGGAACCGAGAGGGGGAAAAAAACGATAAACAGATAGACAGATAGCTAGAGTGAAGGATGGAGCCAGCTGAAGCACAGAGGGGCCGATTCACAGGCGTGGTGAGCGGCTGGCATGCTAATCAAGCCTGTATGTGGTCGCAGGCACAGTGAGGAGCGGGCGCATGAAGGGGCTTCACAGGCAGTCATTTGCCAGCATTCAGCTCCCATCAATATCAGGACCGATTAATGAGGGACTAGAGGGGAGAGCAGGGAGAGGGCAGAGAGGACTTTGAGGAGGGAGGGCGGGGGGGGCAATGGCCAGGTGTCGGAGGAGGCACAGAATGGGAATAAAGAGGGCGCGGGCAGTGATCCGTGAGGAATTCCAGCCGAGCAGCAACAAGAGTGGTGGGGGGTGGCTGCTAGTCGTACACTGCAAAAAAAAAAAAGGTCATTAAAAAGCTGCACTTGGTTTTACTTTATTTATTTTTCTCAACTCTCATCTTATCAGCTCAAATCACAAAACAATGCTCTAACACCACGTGGGAGGTCATAGCTGAGAAAACAGAGAGTAGTTTCTTCTTGAATTAAAAGTTGTGTTACGCATCTTCCTTCTTCTGCGCGGCGGCGACTGAGCAGTCGTTTGGTAAAAGCGATCACAGACTGGCTGGGTTGGCAAAAGTACTGTACCATGACATCATGTTACATGATATCTGGGGATTGAAGTAGAAATTTTGGAGGACCATGAGCCTTTGAAATTGCCAGGTGCAGTTTTAACAAGACAATCAATCAAGTGCTTTCACATCTTTGCGGGCCGCAACGCTAAAAGAAAGGGTCCATCTTTAAGCTGAATTTTTACTTGTTTCTGTTGTTTCAACAATTTTATCAAATCTAATAATCATAAGCAGATTTACTGAGCTTCTTCCAAGAAAACCTAATTGAAGCAAACTGATGGATGGAATGAAAACTTTGTTTTGAGTGACAATGACCATGGGAAGACGTGACTTTATGTGTGGAAGATAGAAAGGCATAAGGAAGATAAAAGCATGGGAAGTAAGGCTTAATGGGTCTGTGTGTGTGTGTGTGTGTGTGTGTGTGTGTGTGTGTGTGTGTCTGTGTGAGGCCCTTTAATGTTTTGGGAGAGAGGTTTAAAGGCTAAAATCGTGTTTCGACCTTGAATAGTGCTCCTCCCCCCGGAGGAAAAGGTCCCAGTATGGATGACAAAGGGTCGTGTTCTTTTAGGCATCTGCGAGTCCGAGGTTGTGTTTTATTGTCGGTCACGCCTGTTGTGCGTGTGGGTGGCCACGTATGGAAGTGTGCACTTGGAGTTATGGGTGGAGTGTGTATATGTGTTTACACCTGTAGGTGTATGCATGAGTGAGTGTGTGTGTGTGTGTGTGTGTGTGTGTGTGTGTGAGTGTGAGAGAGAGAGAGAGAGAGAGAGAGAGAGCTGTGGGCCAAGGAGAGCAGGGATTTCATGGGGACCACAAGGAGGCAGGGAGGTGGTGGTGGTGGTGGTGGTGGTGGTGGGGGGGGTCCCAGAGTCCCCGTCCCTTTGCTCATGACTGGCCAGGTCATGTGACCACTGGTTCTCACAGGGGCACTGGGCAGTCGGAAACAAGAGGGCAGCGTGTTAGGGCCACATGCCTGTTTGATTGTTTGTGCCGGGTGCCTCGCTGCTGAATGCAGTCAAATCAATCCTGAGACATCAGCATCAACACACAAACACAAGCTGGCCTGGACGAGGCAGGACAGAGGCAGCACTGTGCCGGCCTGTCTCTGGGAACTGACACGACGGCAGCGGCAGAGTATTTCCTCCTCATTTATCCGTCTGTGTGCCTCCTCTGTCTCTGCCTCTTCATTTGTCTGTATCTGTGCTCTGTTTCTCATGGCAGAGAGAGAAAGGAAAGTATGTCTCCCTCGTTCTCTCTTTGTCTTCCTCGGCAGATCTGCTTTTGCTCAGAGCAGCTTGTAAATACAACAACGACTAAAGGTACGGCATGTAAGAATGCCGGACGTGGGTGTAGGAATACAAAGTGCTAATTTGATATCCTCCAGTTACTGTATGCCTCTGGTCTGATGCCCAGCACTTGCATTCCTTCCCTGACACAGTGCAAGAAAGCCAGGGAACAGTATATCAAGACATGCCGAATTACCCAGGGTAGCATAAAAACTTTGTGATATGTTATTGAAGGTAAATGTTCACCAAGCAGACACCCTGGAAAAACACTTTGATTTAAAAGCCACCAGCCTGGAGAGCAGTTGGACTGGAACCAGCGGATCAGCCCCTCGCTCCACAGGGCAGGGAGGTGATCGCTGTTAAGGAATAATATCACACACTTTCAAAGCCACACAGCCATCGGGGAACCAGAGTAGAGAAACCATTTGCAAGACTCTGACTAAAGTGGCGTGCTGAATGAAGCATGTGTGGGTTTAATTTATTTTGGATCCACAAAATAATTTGAAACCTTTGCTATAGAGACAAACTCAACCAGCCAAACCAATGACAGCAAAGTCTTCCATATTTCCAAACACCACGAGTTTAAGACGCCTTCGATCAGTCTAGATTGGCCTCGCAAGTCCCCGACGCTGCCTTCCGAAATTCCCTGGAGAGTTTCCAGGTCGTGTTGGTGGTTATCGCAAGGTCAGCTCCAACCATCACCTAAATGAAACAAAATAAATAGGGGGATTCTGGCACGACTCTTTTGGAAATAAATCTCTCCGCAGCTGTGAGAAAACTGCAAGATACAAAGGTCGCCTTGATTTCCAGACAGCTCGATGATTCCCAGGGGTTGGGACCGGGCCTGGCGAGGACAGCGTTGGGAGGGGTGGCAGCGAAGGGACGGACCGACTGTGCGTCTCCGACAAGTCCTCTGTGGCACCAGGCGCCTCTCTCTCCCCGGTGACCTGGGAGAGTGTTAGGGCCTTCGCTGAGTAACCAACCCCATCCACCACATTCAGACGAGGGCTAAAAGGTTAATTGAACCTCTGTGCTGCGCCTTCCTCTGTGTAATTTACTGTGATTAATGCATGGAGGTTACTGTCAGACTCATTTACTAATTGTCCAAAGCAGTGCGTAATTAACCACATCTGCAAAAATGTGTCTGGGACTGTACAGCCTCGGCAGAACACTAGGGCTGTATCCAAGCAGCTATGTGCCACTTGGTCAGAAAACAACCATTTCAAAACATCAGCTCTCTTCTTTCACTGTGAGCCCGACTGGAAAAGACTGAAGCACTACAACTGCTGAAGAGCTCCTCTGTAAAAGAAATCTGTCTCTGTTTAATCAGCCATTGCTTATTTAATTCTTCTTTTTTTCAGGACATGTACTCTCCTCCAGCAGCAACAATCTAGGTTGCTCAGTTTGCAGAAGACTTCAGAGAATTAACACCTCATCACTCCGAGGGCCCCTCACAGAAGTTTCCTCCTCAAACGACTGCCTGGTCTGACATGCAAAACTTTTCATCAAGAGAAAAACTGAAGTCAAAGAGATCACTCTCTTATAATGTGTTCCTGACTAACAACGTGATATCCTGGGTAAACTTTTCAAGTTCGTTTTTTTTTCCCCTGTCAAACTCAGTCCGTCTGGCTCTGTTTCCTGTGTCAATTATTTCTGGAGATCCTTTTAGCCAAACTGTCAGACAGCTCTTGTATGCAAAGCATGCAGCTCTCTGAAGTGAAAGGGCCATGTAGGTAGCTAAAGCTCTGCTTGTGTTATCTTTCTTTTGCAATGACGTCAGTTATTTGAATACTTGAAAAGTAACATAGAACATTTAACATTTAATTTTTTTTTTTTTTTGCTTTCCTTGAAATAGCTGCAAACAAATAGCAGAAATTACACATATAATGTTATAGTCTATAAGCTGCAGCTCTTGAGGGGCTTAATATTTAATGGAGCCGTCCTTTTTTTGATGATATGGATGGCCGAATTCCCCTGACAACGTGCTGCCACAGCTTATCTCAGAGGGAGAGTGTGTGTGCGCATTAATTTTCCCGTGTATTCTCCCTTCTGGGGTGTGTGCCTGCATACGTTGAGCACATTCTGCCAGCCCAGTGCTGCGACCTTGTGTCCCCACTGTGTGTGACTGTGTGTGTACTCAGCGCTCAGGGTGCCTGGCCTATTCTCTTGCTCTTTCTTGATAATGGGTGTATATACATTTTAATCTTGGATTACTTGTTCGACTCGGAGGAGGGCTTTCTGTCAGCCCAGTGCATGCAGATAGCCGTTACAATGCCCTGAAGCTGAGTAACAAAACCATGACTGTATGCTTTCTCCCTTTTTTAGCTCTGCTAACTCAAGGTATCACTCAACACAAAACCATGAGGACAGAACTAACACGAATCTGGGGAACGGAACAGATTCATTCTCTCCTCTCTGTATCCAAAAGGTTGCAGAAAATAACATTTTCAACCGAATTAAAAGTGGTTCCTTTGAGCAGTGAAGGACAAAGCAGGCTCTCTCATTCCCTCAGACCCCACAAATCTACATTTCTGATGAATACATAAACTGACAATGATTACATTTACATCAATTAAAAACCACTCTCACCCTAAAGCTTTAATAAGATTTCCAATGGCATGTTTAAACAACAGTCCATATTTTCTAAGGGCATCATTTAGAACTAATTACAGCAAAGTCAAACTTCCCTGCCACTAATTGTTATTTATGAGGGTGAATTCATTTTTACAAAGTTGTGGGCTACTTTGAAATGTACACTGACCTTGGCGGTAGGACGCAACACAGTAATGCATTCACACCTTTGGCAGATTTTATGCAAACGAACCGCAAACTGAATATTTGATCAGGTTTTTCCTCACCAAGGTCACATGGTTGGAGGTTTTCCCTGCAACTCTTTTATTCTGTATTCTTTGTAGAGGTTCCTATTATACAGTACGACCAGTTAAGACTGAGTCTATGCCACTATACAGCCAAAGGCATCATATAAGAGTTTAAATAATCAGTAACCTGAAAAAGTCTTAAAATTTAGTTTTCCACGTTCATGGCTGTGACTGACATCCAGCCCGCCTGAATGAAAGTGCAAATGTGGTCATCTCCTGGGGGAGCACAGAGGAGAATGAGGGATTGTGGGTTGTAATTAATTTACTGCAAGATTACACTGGATAATGCCCGTATCATTAGAAAATTAGGTTGACAGTGGTCCTGGTGTAGATAGTGTCAGGCACATGTCAATACACACAAGAATGCTGCGCGTTTGTGTGTTTGTATGTTTGTGGAGACTATTATGGCCCTTGAGACACTCCTAAGTGGGAAATGGTGTTTAATTATACAGAGGCAGATGTACACATGGGCAAATAGCCTGCATAACTCACTGAAACAAAACAGCTTGAGCCTGATGCTGGAGATTTGAGTGAATGCGAGTCTTTTAAAAAGAGAAATGAACAATTAGGAGGCTCTGCTCCACTAGCATCAAAATAAAGCTCATTAAGGAATTTTTTAAGGAAGTTATGACAGAGGATTACAGTACATTGCCCAAGCATTACAATGTTTGTATCATCCCTCCGTTACCTGGAATTCTGCACAAATATCTTGGCGTTTGCACTGCTTTAGAGAATGAAGGTTCAAGAAAAGGAATTTTAAATGAAAGGAAAATGATTGAAGACCGACTTTAGCAAAGAAAAATGTCTATAAAAAACTTGCTCATTGACTAGCACAATGTTATTCTGACTTTAGAGAAGCAACTGAAAGATTATTATATTAGATTATTGCTGAAATATTATTAAATAAACCATGTAAAAAATCCTCTCATTCAGCTTTGATGCTTCAACCACTGAACATAAGCATATTTCTAGATGGATCAAAGCATCTTGAGAATGAAATATTTCATATTTATCTTCTCTTAATTCAAAATGCATTTGTTTTAACTTCTGAAAGTTTGCAGTTGAGTAGAGAAGAATAACCAGGCTCTCTGTCATTATGGCAGTTTTAACTGTTTCCTCCTTTTTAGGTACAACGAAGCGGAAACACGCTCTACAGGATTCATCCTTCGTGAAAATTTGCACATTGCTTGGTCTGCAGCGTCACAGCCTGTCCCCGCTGCCCTAACGCGGACGAAATGTTTTCAAGAGGAGCCTTCCGGAAGACTTGAAAGCATCCCCTACATTCTGTCCTTTCTCTCACTCGTCCCCTCTCCTCTCTTTTGATTTGCACTTGCACAAAGGCAGTCAAAATGCAAAAATGCTTGACCATTCCACAGGCGTTCTCCCTCTGCATAAACTTCTCGGTTGCCCCTTTGTCCGATTAATACCTTCATGTCTTTCAGGCTCGCCCCCCCTCCAACCCCACCCCCAGCCCCAACCCCACATCGCCATCCCAGACAAGCCTTAGTCCTCATTATACACAGCTTCCACTCTAGTTCCCAAGATTAGGCAAATGAGCTCCCAAGCGCAGTCTATAGACAGCACCGGACCCCGCTCCCTTTTCAAAATCAATCCTGACATTCAACAAAAAATAAAGAGCAGTTTTCAAGCAATATTTTAATTGCTCACACAATCTAAATATGTAGTTTGACAGGATATCAGTGCAATCGTGCCGAGCAGCTTTTAAAAGATAATTTTCTTTCTTTTACATTTCAAATTCACAATGATTCTTTCAGGGTGAGCATTCCTATCAATAACAATAGCGCATTCTTGAGCAGTGGGGCAAATCTCTTCACAGAGCTCCAAATGAACCCTCCTGAACAAAAAACATCACATGCAACGCAAACATAATTCAGCATCGCTTGAATCACTTCCTGTCACTTAAGAAAGAAAAAAAAAAAAGCAGTATGCAGTAATACATTACTGCTCACTTATTTTCCAATGAACTCCAGCACTTACTGTAGGAAAAAAAGCAGTAGTTTGCAAGAAGATTACACACAGAGACAGGAAAGGGTTTTTTTCCACTGTTGACCTATTAACAATTTCATGCTATTTAAAAGGGTGTACTTAAAGTGAGTGTAGCTGATGCATAAAATTGTCTGAAACATTAAAGTAACAGAATTAGCATGGGTCATAATAAAATGGGCACTTGGATTCAGTTTTAGTTGCCCTTCTTTTCCTGTATTTATAGCTGCGTATGTATACCCACACGGACTAATGCAAATGTAGGATTTTTTTATCCTGTCATGATATAGCGACAGGCGGCAGCAGTCAAAAGAAAGAAAAATAGATGATATGATTGACTGAATTGTAAATTGTGAGTTGGTTTACTGTGGTGTAGGTTGTAAGCATACCATTTTCAATTTACTTCCTGAGCACAATAAATACGTTTGCCGGGAAAGTACAATCTTCCCTTATCAGATAATGAAATCTCATATTCGGGAGTCCCATATCCCAGCTTGGACTATATCCCAGCTATGTGCATTTTTCCATCAAACATCCACACAACACAGCTAGAGGAGGACACAGTATGGTATTGAGCCTCGGAGTGATGTGAAGCTGATAATAGCGTCCCAACTCCTACAGCTCTCTGGGTCATCCGAGCGTCTCAACCCTCTTTCACCTTTCATTCCTACCAGTCATGGTCAGCTGAGAGAAGGTTGAAGGTCAGAACCCAAACCAGCATCCAAGCCATCCAGTTGGATTCTCACTCACTGAGGTCTCCACTTGATTCAAAATCTATTGTCAAGTTGAAATTAATTTAATAAGCTTCAACCACTTTTATTTGTGCGTGTGTGTTATGTGGGATGAGAGCTGTACTGTTCACATTAGTGCTGAACACCTCCTGTTATTCATTTCAAATCACTATAGTTATGTTGGTTTTATAAAAAAAAAAAAAAAAAAACAGACCATAACGTCCCTAAAAGCAGCATATTTTATGATCATGTCAGACTCCGTCTTTGGAGATAAGCTTTCCTTCCTTGAAGACGGAAGGGTATGAATACGTGTTTCCATAGCATAGCACACATTTCCCTCCACAGTTAATATTTACACTTGAATCTATGTGGTGTCTTTCTTAGTGTATTGTCATAATTTAGCAGAGACACTATAATGTGAACTTGCAAGACTTGAATTATTGGGATTTATGAATCCATTCAGAACCAAGATTTTTCTCCCACCCACATCCCTAACGTACATGGGCTGTAATTCTGCCTCTCACTAGATACAAAGAGGAACTTAGGACCATTATGTCCTTCATTTTCCTTCTGTCAGTCCCACAGGAGACACTGACCATCTGATCAAATAAGTTGTTACTGCCAGTGACTTAGAACAACACAATAGATCACTGACTGACAGCGATGAACTCAAGAATTTCAAAGCCAGCAGTAAAAGTCCAGAAATGCAGACCTGAAGTTGATAAAACAACTCTCTCCATCTTCTTGGCATTAACCTTGATGTATATTTCTTCTCTGTCACCTACATACCAGGAGGACCAGAGAGAATTGTTGTTAACCCAGACAGTTCTCACTCCTTGACACTTGCTCCCAATTTATTCTGCTTGTGTGAGCTAATCTGTAGAAGAGGGGAAACAACTCAGTGTAATGGCTACGTGAACATTACTTTTCCAGAGGCGTGCACAAAGGAGAAATGCTTGGGAAAGTAAGGATGGGATATGTGCAAGTTGTCCAATAAATCCCTGGCTCTAGCTGCGTTTGTTTGGTTTATATTTGTCTGGTTTCATCCTTGTGGACTAAGACGTGACATATAGTTGGCAGGTAAACCTTTGCTTAAATCCGCTTCACTACTTCTTAATGCAGGAAGATATTGCAGCCCTTTCAAACTTGGAGAGAAGTGTGAATCCTAAGCAGGCAGCCAAGATAATAACAATTCATCATACACAGCTATTGGTCCGATCTGAGCTGGACGACAGCCAAAACAGCACTTTCAAGAGAGAAAAGACACCTTTGCCTTTTAAAGCAGCCATAAATCCCATTGATTGGAGTTAAATGCTTTCATTCTGTGGATACTGGCTATTACACCAAGCCACGTGTAAAAGGGGGGGAGAGATCATTCGGAAACAGCAAGGTACTCAACTAATGTTCATTTTAGATGAAGTCAATATTAGACCAAATGTGTAGAACAGTGCTGCAGGTCAGATGTTTGAGAAACCTCTGGAAACATGACTGTGCATATTTTCACCGAGCCGCAGGTATCTTGGGACTGATAGTGAAAACGAAGCCCAAAACACGTCGTCCCCTTTGCTCTCACTGCTCATACTTGTGGTATGGTCAGTCCAGTCGACTCACATATATTTGACATGTACTATAGTAGACACTAATGCTAACCCTAATCCTTGCATAGTAAACTTTGCATCATCTTTACAGTGAGAGGAAGCAAATTTTACAGTGTCTAGCTCCTTCTTCTTTGTTTAAGGATGAACAAAGAAAGAGACAGAGCATGTTTCCTTCTTTCACTGGAGGGAAACAGTATTTCTTGGCGGGACCACTGAGGCTATTTTTAGCATTGGCTCACTGCAGGGCTCCACTACAGCTTTAACCTGAAACACGGCGTTTTCGCAAAACCTTGACACCACGACTCATCGAATCCCTGCTTGCAATCACAGTACTGTCAGAAAACACCGTCAGCGACATGTTGTCCATAAGCTCCAAGCCTATCCATCAGGTCTGAATGAAGATGGTAATTAACTCCCCACTACCATCAGACTTTTAATTAGTATCACTTCAATTGTTAAGAGCAGAAAATGTGCAGGAACATTGCAATGCAGATTCGAAGACATACAATCAACTCCATGCTACCCCCTCCTGAGGTCCCTGTGAACCGAGGGAGACAATATAGACACTACTAGTAATTACTATATTGATGAGCATTGTGTTCAGAGGGTCCAAACCAGAGGCACTGCTGCCTGGCATTGATTGATGCTTCTATCAGTGTGCTACCTTAACAGACTTTAGAAAACATACCTTTATTTCAAGCTGAATTCAAAAATTCTCCAGCGTGCAGGCTGCAGTGAACATAGGTAGCTTAAATATGAAGTGTGCCGTCAAACCAGATCAGCAACATCATGCTCTAAATGACACCCATTTATTCACTGTAACATTTGCGTAACAATCAGATGTGAGTGGGGTCAGAGCTCTGCCTCCCACAGGTCTCACTCTGGGTTTATTTCTCAATAAAGACACAAAATGAAATCAAGCACCTTGAATTTATCAGTCGCTAAAACCAGGTTGAATGAGCAATTATTCTATAAAAGCATGATTGCCCTCAATTGTTAAATGGATAACACAGCAATCCACATTCATTTCAGTCAGTCATTTTATGGCTGAATAAAAGGAGTGTTTTAGCAGAGTTGTGATAGGAGGGGGCATAATCAGCAGTGCTACAGCTTGGAAGTAATCTCCATGACTTTTTTTTTAGCATAGTGTATCTGATATTAATTGATATTCAGTACATATATGAAATTGTCTTATGCATGTATGAAGTTTTGCAGATGTATGAGAGTAACAAGTGGTCCCTGACCTGATGATTCAGCTTTTGGAGAACAGGTTGTTTGGCCTTGCTGAGGAGCTGCCCCGGCAGATAATAGTGAGATGGTTGGCTGCCTATCTTCTTAGCTATTATAGCTGAATTGCTGTTTAGCTGGCTGAATGACTTGTTGATTAGCTGTCTGGGAAAACAACAGTCTCCTGAGAGCAGCCACTACAGCTGATCTCTCACATCCCTGAACAGCATGGAAATCGGCACAAAGCCACAATCTCTGCTCTCACTAGAAAAAAAAAAAATTACCGGGCCCTTCTCTGGATACTGAGGCTTACAGATTCAATCTCTGCAGTAATCTGCAAATTTCTTTCAGAGAATCATAAACGTGTCAGTCTAAGTGTGCATATCTGTTCCAAGAGGTGCATGATGTGAGGCAATGATTAAGCAGAGCCGGCCAAATCCCCTGCCGATCTTCTTGTAGCTGACATGAAAGCAGCTCTGCACTGGAAAACAAGGGCAGAGTTCCCTATGTTAACCCAAGCAGACGTGTCTCTTACTGTATTAAAAAAAAAGAACAAAAGAAAAAGAGAACAAAGAAAAGAGGAGAAATTATAGAGTTATATCTTCCCTTGTGGTTTCTGTGCTATTGCCGAGGGATATTATAACCCTCTGAATGCTAATATACCCCCTTTTGTCTTTCCCCCCTCTTTCTTTCTATCCATCTATCTATCTATCCATCTATCTGTGAGAAGCAGCAAAAAGTGGAGCAATTAAAAAACAACTCTTGCACATAGTCTTACAGGCCTCAAAGATGAGCCTTCACAGTCCCTTGTTTCCCCTCTGGCCTAGCAAGTAGCTACCCCACACACTTACATTACTGGGGCAAATAAAAATGCAAAGTACCACTGCTTAAATATTCTCCACTGAGGGTGCCGAATGTTTCAACTTGCTCAGCTGTGTAATACATGTAGATAATCCACTTATATCTCCAAACTAATTGTAAGGAGAAGGTGATGATGTGCTGATCGTGACAGAGTGTGATGAACCTACATATAAGATATGCACACCTCACCCAGCTGAGCCCATCTCCTGATGCTGGCCCCCATTAGGTAATACAGGAGACACGCCTGAGGACAGAAAATTACACGCTGACCTCTGCATTCTTAATCAGGGGATTAGGTATGATTTTCCTTGCTACAGTTCTTGTAGCAAACTTCATCATGTCTGTATAATGTATTGCTTGTACTCCATCCTGCCAAGCCTGGCTTCAATAATCAGCACATTAAAAACTGCTGCTGACAAGGAAAAGGCAGTTGGTTACAGTCAATTCTGGATCTTGCAGTCCAACAAAAATATGTGATTATTGTTTGCAGTGAGTCCCTCAGCAATCCCAGACCTGAGTCAAGTATATGCAATCTGTTTGAGTCTACCGGCCAGGGAGCTAAAAGGAACTAATGACTCATGTTCTACTGATAGATCTGCTCTGTGAGTGTTTTAAGGAGGACAAGGGGAGGGGGTGGGGGGGCTTTAAGAGTTAACCCCTCATTGTCACTAGATAGAGCCAACCAAGATGGAGGACAACAGGGAGTGTGTCACGGCAGGTTAATTCACTCAGGGAACAAGCGTGTTTACCAGGCCGGTTATCTGCATACTCAAGCATATGCTGCTCTCACGAGCGAGAGATCCTCTGTGCAGATGGCCTTTGCTGAAAATCACTTCCGACTCTTACTCAGCCGTGTAAACTCCGGTTGGCATTGGCTAAGGGGCTGTAAAGCCACACAGAAGTAGGGGAAAGAAATCAGAAACAGCATCACTGCTATTTGCATCAACTGAAAAAAAACAAAACATAGGATCACCAAGAGAAGACTCACATCTACAGTGATTTTATGTAATTTTAAGTTTCTATATTTTGATATAAATATAGAAACTACCTTAATCAAAATATTTTGACACATAAAAGGATAAAATGGCACATTTTTCAAATGGTATTTTAATTTTATTTGTATTTTAAGTATATTTTGTTTTTACTGTAACTGCCCTGTTTCTCACCTTCTGCTTTGAAAAGGGGCAACCAGCCCACTGCAAGATGAATAATCAGCCTTGATTCTGATTGGTCTGCGATTCAGTAGAATAAATATGGGAGGAATAAATATGGGGAGCTGGTGACAACAGGAACTTCAACTGAATCACTCAATCAGTACACAGGAGATGAAAAGTGAGGGAGTGGAAGATGGGGAAAAAAACCTACATGATGGGTTTGCTATTTTCTGTCTGAATGGTGATCACAACATGTGAGCCTTGCTTTATGTTGAATACCATACGTGGCAAAATGTCCCATCCTTCATTGTACCTCCTCCTGAGTGATAGTGGCCTGGCTGACAACAGCAAAATAACTTTGGCTGCAATAGAATGAGATTGGCTGTTTGCTATGAGTGATTTGATTTAAACAGATAAACATCAAGCCAGTTTTTAAAATCACGCACAAAGACAGATCCTCCGTATACTGCTCTGAGAATTTAAGATAATTATTGAAATTGAAAGTAGCACAAAAAGAAAAGCTGATAATTCAAACAGGGATCATCTGCTGCGGAGCTGAGATTGTATGAATGAACTCTCACTGACTATTCATCCACTTCGCAAGAGGCTTTTTGGCTGAATCAAACAGCCGCCATAAGAAGTCTGCCAAAGGCCCAGCTCTCATTTGAAACTGATTATAGAGTGAGGAAACGGAGGAAAAAAAAAAAGCCTGTTATCTTTAAGTGTTCTCCAGAAACGAGAGCTCATATCCTCTGCAGCACTGTCTGAGAGCTGGACGCTGAGGTTAAAACACCGTCTAGCCAGACTGCTAAGAGTTCTAATTGCAACTGTGTGATTAGGGCTCAATGCAAAACTTGATTAATGCCAACTACACTTCTTTAGTGTTTAATCATCATTTGCTTTTCCCACCTACTGCGCATGGTGTCTGTAAAAAGATTCCTGTGACATTTTAGAGAGAGGTGCTTGAAGGGCATTAACTATCAATTTCTATGAATTTTACAGAGTCTACATAAAGTGTTCCCTCTCTCTCTCTCTCTCTCTTTCCAAAAGGCACCTGGCAGTGCTTTTAACACACAGCAGGTAGCTGCTTATTTTGTTTCATACTTTACAAGAGTTGCGGTCGTCTTGCGTAAATTAACTTTATCGTTCTCTCTTCTAGCACAACAAAACTGACTTAAATCAGTATTTCAGGTATCTCTCTCTTTCAAGCCCACTGTTTATATAAGTAACTATGATCTGCAACTCTGGTAAATTCCCCTGTGGACCTCCATGACGGTGTGAGCCACGGTTCCCGGGAAATATGTGGTGCAGCTGCAAAGTCTCGATATAATGGATGTCTGTTCCCTAACCCAACAACACTTTGCTTACTGACACAACCTTGCACCTTCTCCAGACTACATCCCAAAGGAGCACTTCACTGTGTCAGAGATGTTGAGAACCTCCACCACCCACACACCCACCTACTCGACAGCTCCCCAGCTTCCCCCACATTCACACTCCTGAACTGAAACAAGGTAGTGGTAAACACATTACTAGAAAAACTGGTTGGGTTAAATGAACAAAGAGCGCTTTTCTTTCCTGTCTCCGTTGAGATGCCCTTGAGCAAGACACAGATCCTCAACTGCTCCAGTAGGAGCGGCACAGCTCCATCAGTACAAGTTCCTAGTCAAAGAGCCTGAAATGCTTCAGTTTTTTTTGTGCAGTACATAAAGCCTTCACATCAAGTATGATTTTGGTTGGAGCTGAGAGCCGAGCGGGGATCTGGGCTGTGGCTGCAGCGGGAGGAACAGAGATAGAGCTGAGGAGGAAGGTCGGGACTACACCGGGACTAAAGCCAGGAACAGAGGAATGGGGCTTGGGAGGGATGTGGTTAGGACAGGACTGAATCCAACTAAGGCTGGGGAAAGAGCAAAAAATATTCTTAAGTTATCTATTCATGTCTTGCACACGGAATAATGACTTTTAGCATTTACTTTCCACTTCAAATTCACTCCTTTTGGGAATTTCCCCTGAAAAACACAGCCAGAAATTTTTTTTTTAATACCACTAGATTCCAGAAACTATAAATAAGGGTTGAAGCTAATTTAATTATGTCACAGCTGATTTTTTAAGGGGAACACTTAATTCTTGAGATAAAATGGGTAGCTAAACTTTGCATTTTTGGCTGGATAGAAAGTTGCCTTGAGAGAGATGAAAAGTTTTGTGCTGAGGAGGTTCTTAAGGAGGAAGATAAAACAAAGACAGACAACTGCAGCCTATACTGAAAGCTCCATAAATAATCCATATCTGCAGCAAAAGGCTCCAGTGAGACATTATTCATCAAACAATGTTTGCATCTTTAAAAGTTCCCCTTCTTAGCCAGTAAGATGTCTTTAAATAAGAGCTGTTTTATCAGATTCAGTTCAATGATAAAGAGCTTCCCCACGTGCTATGTCGAGTAGAATGATGGTTTCAGACAACCCATTAACCACTTCAATTAGACCTGCTGGTTCTCACCTCCTCCTCACTCCATGTGAAACGGCCTTAACCCTTCCTCTGTGCAGCTGTACGCAGCGTCTGACACACGCTCTAGTGAGAAAAAAAACCCAGCACCATTCACCGCGCACATCTGGTGCTGCCTGCCTGACGCCTTCAAGAAGAAAGAAAAAAAAGAAAAACGGCACATATGTTTCTTTATGGCCACAAGCACAATCATGTCTCTCCTGACAACCTAGCAAAAGGCTCTTAAATCATTTGGCACTGGTGAAGTCCTAATCCAGAGACAGAGTGACAGGTAATGTATTTCTACGAAGTGGTGCATTTCTATTGAGGCTCTGAGGCCGTTAACGTTTCACATTAGCACAGGGATGACAGGTGGCGGACGGTCAGAGGAAAAATAGCGAGGCTGAAGCCGTTTCTTCGGAACCAGTCTGCAGCAGGACAAAGGAGGTAAAGATGGCAGCAAATGTGGTGTTTTGAAATGGGGCATGCAAGGCAGTAAGAGTGAGCTGTTGAGAAGTGCCCTCCAGCTACCTAACATGAGTGTAAGCGACAAAGAGTGAGAGTTTAGCACACTTCTTTTGTCAGCTGAAGGATTAGGTGCTGTGAATTGGTAGCTCCAGTGCTTTGCCCCAACTGAAAGGCAAAAACCTTGAGAATTACTGTTTCCTTGTGCCCCGCTAATGCTGAAGTAATCGCTCTCTGAAACACATGATCCGATTCCAACGTGCTTAAAGGAGCATTGGTTGATGAATAACTGAAGCCAACTGAACTACTGTGTCAAAAGTTAAGGGGCAGTAAATACATCAGGACTGGGGATGTCACAAGAACTGATGCTTTGGTGTCAAGTCGATGCCAAAACTCTGAAACTGTGACCTGTACTTGTTTTTGTACTGAAGATGTCCTAAGCAGAGATGTGACTCTTCCAGGACTGATGAGCAATTTGCATGAAAGACAAAAACAAACACCTTAACTCAAACATATATCAGCCGCTCAAAGACATTATCTGGATCTGTACACACAACTCAAGCTGAAGGAGTTCATCACTTTATATCAACATGTCGCCAACATGTTCATGTCCTGAAATGTTAACGTTTCAATGTTAACGTCTGTTGTAGAAACTCTCCACAAGCACACAACGTTCACAAAGGCTAACGTTAGCTTGTTTAAGCTAACATGGAGACAGCTCATAATGTGAGCTGAGTTCCCCCCACGTCAGCAGACGATAACCATTACTGTCAAAATATAACGCTGACTACATGGAGGTGTGTGCATGTGTGTGTTTGTTTGTTATACTGTGTGTGCAGCAGCTTATGTTGTTTTGTGTTTTGTGCTGCGATATTGAATTTAGCATCGAGAATCCTTGGTTTCAGTAGTGACTGCTAAATTTCCAGTATCGTGACATCCATAGTCGGTCAAGTCTCTGTGGGGGCCCTGGTGTGCAGAGGGCTTGCAGGGCTGTTGCATCAAAGCATTCGCTCTCTCATAGGCAATATGTGTGTATCAGCATGCAAATGGCCTCATTTCAGATGAATTAATGTATTCAAACTAATGTATCATAATAGCATATTTACTGTAATTTGATATGCTATTCACCTGCCTGGTCTACAATTCAAATGCCATCTAATTTCATCGCTTCAGTAAATACTATTTTTGCGTTCATGTTGCACAGTCAATCGTTGACATTTTCAACTTTGCAAATACGTTAAGTTTTGTCATCTTTTCAGTGGTTTGCACGTGCAGAAAGCTATGGATTTCAGTTTCAAAAAATCTATAATTATAAAATGTTTGTTTCACTGACAGCTTGTAGTTGTACTCTGTAACAGTCAGAGCAGATCCACCCTGTGCTGTGGAAATCTAACCCAGCCAACTTCAATTGTGTTAACAGAAATTTCACCTTGGTCTCCAGCAAGACAGTAAAGAAGCCGGCAGGCGCAATAATTTTTACTCAACAAAGAGAAACTTCAGGCTCTTCAACACACCTGCCTCAGGCTCTAATATGTGCAAGAATAAGATGAGTACATCTGTCAAAGACTCAAAACAGGAGAGAGAGAAAAAACACAATCGCAAATGTGAACACCAAAATGAACACGCTTTTTTTTGTGACTGCATGTTTGTCTGTCAGTATATACAAATAGTGTGATAAGACAAACAGGGGAGAAAGTACGACGACAAAAATATTCGCCGAAAGGCCGTCTTTGTCCTGACCCTGTGTTCACACCTCCTCACTACTAATCCAGCTTCAGTCCTCTGGTTTCCATGTTAATGCCATAATTCCAAAAAAGCCTGACGGCCAGACCCTGCAGGTGTTGAATTTGAAGTAGTGTAGGCAGAAGTGTTCGTACATTTGTGTGTGTGTGAGAGAGAGAGAGAGAGAGAGAGAGAGAGAGAGAGAGAGAGAGAGACAGAGAGAGAGAGAGAGAGAGAGAGAGAGAGAGAGAAAAGAACTGGAGTGACAGAAAATGAGCATGCTAGTATCTGTGAAATAGAGATTAGTACATGCTCACGCCTGAAATTTGTCTGTAAAGAGGAAAACCACTAAATGCTATTATGGGTCTCCATTTCTATTTCTCCAAAATAGGACATATTACTGTAGGCACCAAGATCAAAGGAAAATCATTTTCTGCGTAATGTGCTGTTTTACCAGTTCTTGTGGAAGAAAAGTTAAGTCACATTGCAAAATGACCCAAAGCCTTTCCATTCTGCTCAGTGTGGCAAAATGAGGCGAAGTCAAAACAACAATTGCCTTTCCCTTTGTGTTAAAACTGTTGAAATCAGAGTGCCCAAAGGACTTCAGGAGCAAGGTTTTAAATGATCTGTCTCCTTGTGTCCCTGTTAAGTGGCAGCATGAATATCCTGAGCCAGGGGGAGGGGAGGTGTACGTGTATGAGGGCGCTCTGTTGTGCAGGAGGTTGTGTGTTAGCAGAGTCTGGAGAACTCAGGTCCAACTCCATCTATTCCATCACTCAGCACAATGGCAGGCTCCAGGAGGCGGGACACAGACCACGCTCCTGCCAGAGCGTCAGACAGATGAGGATAGACGGCTAATCCCAAACATGCTTTTTCAATAACTCCAACAGGCAGGCTTCCTGACAGCCGCCCCATCAACTCGTACAGGCGCTACATGTATGTAGTGTGCCTGCCTGACCACTACAAAGTGTCAAACCATTTCTAAAGCAGAGCAGATTGCAGAGTGCTCAGCAGAGGTGTAATCAGGCCGGGGCGGTGCCGCAGTCTGCACAGCATGTGAGTAACTGTACCTGGTTTTGGGGGTTCCTTCCCTGCTGAGGCCACCCATACCACAAATGTATGTGTTCACTTATGGTACAGTGTGGATAAAAAGCCATGCCACTAAACAGCATGTGTTTGATATGTATGTTAATTCATGAAAGTTGTGTTTTTGCACATGTAACGGCTTAAAGGTTTTGCTCAGTCAAATAGCTGTAATGTTATATTATATTATAAACCAAAACAGAAACAGATTTACATACAGATAAACGGAAACAAAGTCAAATTTCCAAAACACTAGTTTTCTAAGCTACACCATAGACTTGAAAGAGTTAGCTGATTAATGGATAAGTTGAGCAACAAGTTGAGCAAAATTATGTTTGAGTTTTGGACTGTTAGTCATCAAACAACTGACTGAATTATCATGACATTTGCGAGATTAATCAATAATGAAAAAAAATCATCACTTGAAGCCCTGATGTACAATATATACAGTACACTGATTTTTTTAACCTTGCATGTGACTCATGAGTGATTTAAACAATCCACCAATACCAAAGATGTGGCAGTTAGTCTAATCCGGGAGAGCCCACAACCTCACTGCTACTTTATCTGCTGCTACTTCTTGGTAATAAACTACAATGAAACACTGACCAAATAAAGTAAAGCCGTAATTTATTTAACTTTCTCAGGTGCACAGTTGGAAAAACTCAGGCTGAAATAGGTCAGAATCATGATGGATTGCTTGTACGTATAGTAGGAGAGTGAAACACTACACAATCTGTGGTGCCTTTATTGACGTCCGTGCCTACTTGTATTATCTACAGATGAAAAACCTATTTGGACTGTATGAATAATAATATTCTACATGTTTAACCCTCTCATATGACATTCATTTCATTTAATGGTCTCAGCTGGATCTCTGTATTGATTTCACAGGCACAGCAGGTCTCCTGAGATTCTCTATGGATTTTCCAGCTGCCCTCCCAAATGATCCATTGTGATTTCTACCCGAAAGGCCCTGCCAGAGGAAAGCATGGAAAACAGTCATCATTTCGCCATCCTCCTCTATACCTGGCTCCCGTTTTGTAAGCCACGTTACCTCATGGCTGTATTGTGATTCCAGACATTGTTTTATTGACCCCAAAAGACATGTACTGGTCGTTCTTTGGCCGTATATCTGCAGGCATGTGTTTTAGAGATAGTATTTCCCGCTGGAAATCTTTCACAGGATTTAAATTAGAATAAAATAACAATGAATTGTTAGTTGGAACAAGAGGGGGACAAGATGTTATTGCATTAACAGGGGCTCCTTCGAGTGAGTGAGTGTGGCAAATGCTGCTGATTGCTCCCCACACTGGATCCACTTACAGACAAGTGATTATGTAAATTCATGTAAGCTTTCTCTGCCCAAATGGTGCATTTATCATCGGCTTTGCTGCACATGAAACGACTACAATAAAGTGTCAATTGATAGGGCTCCATAAACACAGTCAGAAGGGTCTAATCTTTGCTGAGTCTAGATTATTGATCGGAGCTGTAAGCCGAGGCAGACTGATTAGAGTGGTATGAGGTCAGTGGAAAAAAAAAAAAAAGGATGTCCTGCTTTTTCTCAATTACAATTATGACTCTGTTTAAAATCAAATAAAACCTCACAATAAAGCCACAGTAAGGTTCACTGTGGGCTCCACCTGAGACACATCTCTAGTAATTTCATTGAGATGATTTGTTCCATAAACCTTCCTCTTGTCTTCAAGTATTGAATTTACAATATCCTTAATTCAACACAAGTATTTTATCTATTTTAAAAAGGAAAACAGACAGTGCCTACTTATCATCTGTCAAAAAAACACGGCTTTTTGGGCTGTAAATCAGCTGATGTGCCCTTTTCTCAAAACACTGTTCCGCTCAGGATGTAGTGTTATGTATTAAAGGGTTGTGTACAGTACATGCAGTGTATGACACACATGAAGAATCCCATTAAGAACACACCGCACTCTGTGAAGGATATCACTGTAATATCTTCACCAGTTCCCAGCGGATCCCTCCCCCAGGGTCTAAATGAAATTACACCCTTGCTGTTGACAATTAGCCATTGTGGCCTCGCAGTCCTCTGTAATTGGACTTCAGGCGATTAAGCACTAAGAAGTATGTTTACCCTGCTCTTGTGATGACCCTTGCGGTTGAGATTCCTCACCTCTGAACTCTCCATCCTGCACTTCCTGTCTGTTTGACAGGAGATCAGACTTACTGCAGCTTCATCAGAACCAACCAGCAACGGCTGTTTTTTTCTGCCATGAACACATATATAATTTATTCACTTGTTTTAATGAGTTTTTCAAGTTTTATGGTCTCCCAGTGTAGGGTTTACAAGGTTTTGATTGAACGTGATTTCTAAATTAATCTGTGAAAACACACAATGAGCTTCAGCTTCTAAAACCAGACAAGTCGCAGCCAAAGGCCACATCCCTTAATTGCCTTGTGAGAATTCCCTATTCTCTAAGCTAATGCAATCACTTGTGAATAGACACCAACTATCACACTCACAGACACAAAAAGTCATTCTCTCCCCTTCCTTTCTGTCCCTCCCTCTGCTTTTTAAATGCCATAACTGCTTAATCTATTGAATTTATTCACAAAGATGAAAAACTGTACCTTCCAGTTTCAGTAATCATGCCTGACGTAGTTCTAACATCTTTGTTTCCCCACGTAAATGAACATTTTATTTCACGGGATAAAGAGTAGTGCACGTTCACGTTATAAAACATGAAAGTAAGATGGGGAAAAGTCATTTCTTTGATGATGATTATGATGAAGTACTGCAAAACATATAAAAGCCAACATAAGGCTTATCGTAAACTCGTCTGTACATAAGCATAAGAAGATAATCCAGAGAGAGAAGCTTGATCTATCTCTGTTATAGCTGCTGGAACTGGCTGGGTCACCAAAACAAGACAACAGTCATCAGTTATAGAGGAGCAGAGCCTGCCTGCGCCGTGCACTAATCAGATCAAACACATCTGCTTACTGGCAGCACCTCGGCATGGGTGCTCTCTCTGTCCCAGTGAGACCGACAGACCTGTTGGGGTCTGACAGCGGGAGACCAGGCTTTTTGTCCGATGCATCTGCGTGTCGGCTGAGCTGAGATGCAGCTAGCCAGCGAGAGCCAGAGGGGGAAAGAGGAAAGACAACAAATGTGTTAGTGGCTCTTTGTAGCGAGAGATGGCGATGCACACCGCACTGAGCACATAACTACCGGCAAAAACAGAGATCGGCCAGCGCTGGCACAGACCAAGAAGGTAGTTTCCATTGAGAAGGGAGGGGGGAGGGGGTCCTGCTGTTGATATGAGCCATGGTGGACAGACGGTGTGAGCCAGAGAGAAAGAATAGGAGCGGGGGAGACAGAGATGGACCAAAGAAAAAAAAAAGAAAAAAAAAAAAAAGGCAGATGTCACGTGGGTCCAGAGTCGCTGATAGATGTGATGTGCAGCGTGGCGCAAAGGCAACGGTTCAGGTAGAAAAGCCTTCCCTTTGTGATGCAGATGACAACGCAATCAGCCCCGCTTTGTTTCGGCCGATGGGCTCTGCTCCCGGGGACATTGAGAGCGAGACACTAATCCGGTGGGTTTGTGTTCTCCGGGCGCACTCATAAAGGCAGTGTCACAGTACCTGCGGTGTGTGTGGATGGGGCTCTCTGAAACGAGGTCTGACCTCTCTCAGGGTACACTCTCCCTCCTCCTCCTCCTCCTTCTGTCTCTCTTTCTCACTGCGTCCGGGCTCAGTAGCTGGCTTCGCTGGGTGGAATATTGTAAGCGCCATATTGTTTATGTGTATGACTTAACGCTCACATGAGGGATGTTACAGGAACCAGGGTCAGATTGATCAGTTTATCTCCGCTTTTCGAGCAAACTCAGATATCGCTCTCAGAGGGCAACTATTTTAATGCCTGGATACAAGGAGGAAATATAAAGTGACAAAGACGTAAAGTACACAGATTCCACATAATGGTTGAAGCTTCTGTCAAATTAACCAGACTGTGCAAAGACTTCATACTGCAAATTAGGCCTAGATGTAGCGGTGCCATTTTGATCGTGAGCGCTCACACGTTTCCTGTTATGAATAATGTCTGGAAATACATTCCACTGTCCCCTAATGATTTCTATTCCCAATGGGTTGGGATGAATCAGGCTCTCCCTAATAAATATGACTTACCAAGAGACTGCACATTGCCAATTAACATGTGCTAATTAAGATAGCAGGATATAAGAACATCCTTGATCTAGATTCCTGTGTGAAATATCAGAGAGGTTACACGGAGGTAAAGCAAGTTTTTTTCTATCACTGTGCATTTATCCAAACTAGTCTATTCTAGTCGCAAGAAAACACCATATACAAACTTTATTGAATCAAACTTTATTCTACATGGGATGAAGCACAAGCTTTAATTTCATTTCATTTCATTTCATTTCATTTATAGTGTCTGCCTGCAAACTCTACATAACAGATACTTTCTGTAATAATACTTTCAGCTCTACAATGCTGACTTAAATCTTAAACTGTTAGGATTAGCAGCACTATATTTTGCACTGTGACACTGTTATAATAGCCTTAGTCATACTCTTTCACTATTTGACCACATTGTTTCCCCAACAACATACTGAAACAATTATAGCCCTCCAATCAAAGGGCACACCTATCCTTAAAGCACTGCAAGAGAAACAGATCTCTAGACCTATAATTCACCTGATCCTCACTAAATAATACATAATACACATTATGTAAATAATACATCTCTACGTAATGCAACTTTTGACCATTGATAGCACACAGTGCCTATCGTGTTACATGAGAACCTAGTTAAATAGAAATTGTATCCAGAGTGGCGTGGTTTGAAAATGATGCACGATTTTCTGAACAGAGATTTGGTTGTGCATGACTAATGGATATGAACATCTGCCACAGGGATAGAACACACGAACTCCAGCAAAATTATTTAAAAGTCACTTTGTATATTTTTTTTTGGCACTGGTAATTAACTTAAAAAGTACAAGCCACATATTAGACACTTTAAGAAGGATACATAAAATCCTAAGAGTTATGAGCAAACTACATGTGTTAATTTGCTATTTCCAACCCTAATATTAAGTGGGGGGGGGGGTTGGGTAATAGCTTGTTATCTTCACGTGTTTAAGATTCAATCAGATCGTAGATTAAGATCTCCTGTCAGATTAGACTAGATTTTCATATTGTTGTGAACCCATAATAATTTCTGTGGCCATGCAAGCATAAACAATTTCTTTTTTTGCTATTACCTAATATAATGAATTGATAAGCTATAGGCTGCTGTTTGTTTGACTGATGACTGAAACAAATGAATTATGTAAGTACAGCATTTGGCACCTAAGTAGAGTGTGATTCAGCTCCAGTCTGTGTCCTGTGTATTTATCTGTCACATATTTCCAAAAGCTCTAATTTTTTATAGCACAACATCTAATTGTAGGAAACACATTACAACAAATATTGCATAAACGCCCAACACTTTACAGCAAAATAATCACGGTTAATTTAAGACTGTGCTTTAAATCAAAACCATGCAAGTGTCTTACTAATTAGCGTTGGGTGGTACAAGGAATGCATCAGGAATTGCTCTGGCTGAACCCAGTGCTGTGGCTGTTTTTCCCCTCTTTCTTTCATTTGGTCCTTTTTTTCCCTGTGCCACCTTCTTGAAGGTTAAAATGCACCTAGGGAGTCTGATGAATGTCATAGTTGCTTTTAAAGGATCCAGCTCTTTTTCAGCATTATGTTGCATATCGAAAGACTTGAAACACCTGTTGGTTGGAAAATATTTTCATTTTCTAATGGCCTCAGGTAGCATTTATATCTGACTAGCAGGCCTGATTACAACTGAAACAGACAGAAAATTAAACACCTGCTCTTTTTTTTAAGGAGATGAAAATTCAAAAATTGGGGAAATAGTCACTGTAAATGCAGCAGACCTGTGGTATTTGAAGATTACTGATAGATCATGTGAAAAATACAAGGTTTATAGCACATATGGCTTACTGAAAAGAGCACTGCAAACACACTGTATACACCTCTAGAGTAATATTTAGTGTTAAGCCACTAGGCACAGGCTGTGGGGGCTGTGCAGAGAGATTCAGTTGAATTGGCTTCTAATGTAATTTAGTAGGTCATATTGTGTTTTTAAATGTATAATGTAGTAATACCCAGTGTGGTAGTTACACTCAGAACTCAAGTAAGCTGAACCTTAGAAGCTTCCACTGTGGTACAGTCATGGCAGCGAACACAAGCAAACGTGACTCAAATATGACACATGATCCGAGCTCGTAGATCTGTGAGAGCTGTGCTGCAGCAACAACCAGAACCAAAGTCATGTGCTGGGTAGATGTGCAGATTTTTCAGGTGTACAATGGGACATTGTAACAATATCCCACATCAGTCTGCTGTAATATGCAGTAAACAAACAGGTTGTGTTGCCATCCAAACACTTAGAGTGCCACTCATACAATTCCCCAGAAGATTTCCAGTTTGTTTAGTATGTTATCGTTTTCACCTTGTTGTGTTTTAGTGAAGTGTGATGCTGTCAAGAATACAGAGCAGCACACTCTAAAACTACCAACATGGCCTGTTTACTGATTTCCTAACTTTCCTGACCACAATTGAATTTCATAAACTTCAGTTCCTTCATCAAATATATTCCACAAACAAAAATGCCATTTCAGCGTGACGTCTGGAGGGCAAATATGTGTAGATTGGAGCAGTCAAAGGCAGGAGAGAATGAGGAGCTGGCTCGTGACAGTGAACCGCAGCAGTCAGAGTCAAAGTATGGAAACAGTGTCGAACAGTCCATCATGTCTTGAACTGAATCCTCAGTTAAATTAGTTGAATCAACTGCAGCCAGGAGCAACATGCACAACTATTTTGCTTGGAGATTCAGCTGGGACAAAAACCTACAACACTGAAATCCAGTGTGAATGTTTTAACAAAGCCGCCTTACAGGAAACATCCTCAAATATTTTTTTCCCCTCTTTAACTTTTACATAATAAACTGTATATGCATTACAGTACATTCCAACCACCAGCAATATGACCACGGTCTAAGGCTTATACTGTACAATAGCCACAAGGGAGCACAGCAGCTCAGCACCAGTGTTCGTAACCTTATGCTGTGCAGAGAGCACTAAATATTCTTAAGCAAAGCAGTGATACTCCTGCCTTGATCTCACCCTAAAGGTAGCCATAGATGTCTCTGAAATGTGACACCCCCCTTCAAGTGAAACAACTGGTACCAGCACTAATTGAAATTTTGCATGCAAAGTGACAATGCCTGGGCCCTCGGCAGCATGGATTAGGGCTTGAATAGAGACAGATTCTTTGTGAAAGCCTACTGTGGCGGTTGGCGTGCAGGCCAGCTCCCTGCATCTGCTCATTGGGTGGACTGAGAAAACACTGGATTGTATACGGTCGCTCATTTTACCTTTATCTAATCCCATTTCAGAGCCCGCCTCCGTCTATCTTTTGTTACTCTTCCACAAAACGTAATGCTTCCATGTTACACTCACACGTCTATGCCTTACAAAACAATTCCGGTCAAAAACAGCCAAGGAATTTACATATGAAAGCATCTTTACCAAACTTGGCAGGATTTTATAAACATTAACAATCATACGATGCCTTGAACTGTCAGTCCGCCTTAAACTGTGCAAGAAAACAGTACAGAGAGGGTTATGCTAAATACAAATATAATATATATGTAATTTTGTAAATTAAAACAAAAAACACAGAAAAATTTAAAACATCAATTTGGTCAGTGTTTGCCAACTTTTCAAATGAGTGGGCTCTGGTGCTCAGCAGAGCGCTGAAGGAATGCAGCGCATATTGAAATGCAATCAAATCTGAGGGACATTTTTTAAAGACTCCACGCTGTGATCTCATTCTACCCCACTTCACCATCCTCTACTGTGGTTTCTGTCCCATTATGTTTCCTTCAAAGAGAAAGGGAGTGAAAACGATGTATCGTAGTGATCTATCATCCTGCTGACCCTAACAACAACTTACATACAAGTCTGGAGGAGGCTGCTATTGCATCATAGCAACACCAATCATCCCAGAAAACATTTGCCGTGTTTGCACTGCACAAACTGTAATACCACAACAGAAGGGAGGGGGCACAACTTAGACAAGCTCAATGATCCGTCTAGTAAATTTCATCTCCTCAGAACAATACAGGCTACTACAGTTTTATAGCCAAGGATGAATCTGAGAATTTCCACTCAACAAAATTATATGAGTGCTATTGTTAGTATGGCTGTCATCTGAGCGCTGATGACAATGAATGGGTGAACTAATGAAGGGATAAATCCACAGTGTGTTTTCATAGACATGTTTGACATAGCTAAGCTAATTTCCTTGGCAGTAGTACCTCCATTAATTTTCGAAAAGAGCCTGTCTGTTCCTGTTAACCCAACCAATAAGACACTGCATCAATGGCAGTTTACATTAACGCTAATCAACAATTTAGAGTTGTTTCACATTCCACAGGGTAAATGAAATGCTTCTGGAAAACGGTCGAAAGCCACTAATGAATGGATGCCATTTATACTTGTCCAACATGGTAGTACTGACAAGAGAGGGTGGACTTGGTAGAATAATCTTAAGAGAGATAATATGCTGAGGGAAAAGGTCATAGGCCAAAGTCATACATTAGCATTAGGCCAATCTACAGGACTTCCGACTTTACACGGTTTGCAGTGTTAACACACTATTCACGAAATGGTTACTCGGGCACAGCCAAGACCTACTGAAGTTTGGCTCCAGTTTTAATCCTCTAATCCTCTCTAGCATAGTCCCTGCCTGATTCATTGATTATTTGTATAACAAGTGGCCCTCTTATATGTTTGCTCTCCAGAAAACCGGTTCAGGAACTCCCGGAAAAGTGGAAGTTGTGATTTCACGAATACCCCATGCAAAATTTTTCGTCATAGTATATATACAGATATATTTTCACCGATGAACAAATATTTAAATTCAATGGTACAGTATTATTTAGTAAATGACGTACGTCAGTCAGAAAAAAGAAGTATGCGAAGATGTCACTCTCCATCTAACAAAAACAACAATAAAAGAAATGTAGTGTCCCAGCGCTAAACATGTCAAAACGATCCGCTGAAGGCTTCTTTTCTGATGCATGCTGGGATGTGGGTGTTTTTTCCTTTTTTTTTAACGGATTAGAGCTGCAGTGACCTCTTTTTCAACTCTTCATTTCTCATACGTAAGCCATCCTTGCAACTTCATTGGACAGTCGGCTAGGGTGATTCACAGGGTAGAATGGAGAGGGGCTGAATTGAGTTGGCGACGGGACTAGCTGGCTTCCGAATCAAAACGTGAAGCAGCACAGGCCCAAAAGGAACTCCAACATGTACCGTGTCATGTATCGTGTTTGTAGCGTAACATTTAAACACCAACAGCGCCTTTCTTTTTCAAGAAATAGGTGTATTTCAAGGCACTGAAATAACTATTTAAGGGCGCTGTGCCAAGTGGTATTTGAGACACTGTATGCTCTCAGCTTACAGATACGCTTCACAGTAGATTTTATATGTAGACAAACTTGTAACCATGGCCATGTTTGCATTTTAGAGAGAAAGAGAAATTAAAGGGAAGTGGAATATTGTGTAGTGTGAATCTGCTGTTATTTTTGGCGTTTTTCATATCCTGTGGTTTCCCAGCTCTTGGGCAGATGAGCAAGGATAAAAATCAAAAAATAAATAACCATTATAACAGCAATCATGATTCCAGTAATTAAAAGAAAACAAATCATACTGAATATTATGTACATGTCTATGGGAAGGCGATATGCGCGAGTACAGATTTTTACAGAATATCTTTTACATAAATAATTTATACATTCAATTTATATTAATACTATATATTTTTTCACATAACTGAGATGCAGCACATGGCAGTGAAAATATATTTTATATATTCAAATAAAAAATACTATTTATGAATTGCATGAAATATGTGTTATACGTAGTTCCATATATTTGCATGGTGTGGTTTTACTGCAAAAACTAGACTGCACATAAAATTTCCCAAAATAATAATATTGTACTGGAACAGTGTCTAGTGATTGTACCTTAAATAAAACCAAGAAGCTATGACACAAATTTGAAAGCTATGACAGAAACGTCAAAGCTGCCACGAGTAATGTAAAGTAGGCCTTAAGAGTGATTTTTCACTTCTCTCTTTTTACATCTTGGATATGTTGAAACCATAAACAGAAGCAGTCAGCAGTAGTCTGCATAAATACGCATGACATTTGTCAAAGTCCGTGCCAGTCCTACATGAGTCCTGACAGGTCCTTCAACATTTCTATACAAATCTGGGGTGTTATTTTACATGTTGACTACAAATGGTTTCACTTCAAACAGGCAACTAAGTATTTATTCTTGTGTTTCTTTTTGTTGTTGTTGTTGTTTCATCCTGCGGTTAGATTTGGTCGAGTGTTTCCATAGTTTCTGGGCTCCACCTGTAATTATGAGGTTTAGTTAAACTGACCAGAGGAAGAAGACATGTTTGTTTTCTGACAGCATACTCAAAATAGCCCGAATAAATGTTTGACTGGGCTGACACATTCTTCAGTGTGGTGAATGTCTCCTGTCCTGTCGCAGGGAAAACTGTGAGTCCAGCTACACAAAATCACCTGCATTTCATACTGTATAGTACAAACTGAACGCCTCTAAATTAAAGGGAATCACAATAATTTGCTTTTATAATCTGTAAATAATTTTTAGAAGATTAAAGGGCAAATATCACAATAATAGTCCCTATGAGTACCTGATATCTTATACATTGGACAACTATAGCAACAAATACGGTAAGACCACTGTAGTTTTCAGTATCATAGATATTCTGCATTAAACACAGATCCCAGAGATGAGTTTCACCATCCAGCCTGTTTCACCGTGTGCCGAGCCACGCTGCCCGCTGCCCGGCACAGCCCGGCACAGCCCGGCACAGCCCGGCCAGGAGCAGAGACCTGACAGAGCCTTTCAGAAGTTACCCTGCAGGCTGTTGGGCATGGAGGCCACATCTGCACATTCAGCCTTTCACAGAGGTTCAGGCAAAACGTCCTCGTTTATGGTTCACGGGTTTTTTTTGTTTGTTTGTTTGTTTTAATCCCGAACTGTTTGACAGCTGTGGCACGCCTCCACGCAGGATGCCACCCACCTGACTGAGACCGAACATGTTCCGACCTGCTGCGGATGCACAGAAGTGAATTAGCGCCGTGAGCAGCATCCGCTCACCTGCGGGGGTGCGGGGGCAGCGTGTCTCTGGCCCCACGGTCAAACCCTGCCTGCTGCTCCGCGCCACGCCACGGTGCAGCACATGAGCAGATACTGAAGGAAAACCCACTCATTTCCCCTCACTCTTTTTAACTAGACAGCGCACACGTCCATTCATGCGCTTTGTCTCAAACCCAAAGCCGGCAAGAGGATGCGGCTGTAACCGATGGGATGGAAACATTAGCTTACCTTCAACTGCTATTACGGCCGGTATGGTCCATAATATCCATAGAATATCCATCATTGGTCACTTAAAGGGTCCAGACATTCAAATAAAATGCGTCCCGAAAGCCATTGAGCGCACGGGCAGAGAGGGGACGACGGTCCTTCACCTCCAGGAGAGCGATCCCAGACAGGGGAGGAAAGCAACTCAAATCTGAACCAAGTTTGGGCGAGACCAAAGAAACCACAGACAGAGGGGAGCACCGAGCCCCACAGAAGCACAACCACGCATTTCAGCGCCACAGTAATCCCCCCAGTCTCCTATAGAACAGAAAGAAGAGCTTTAGGAGTGTTAGTAATGATAAAAGGTGTAAAATGCTTGAATTATCGATGCAGCCGCGCTCCAAGAGGACTCCTCATCCCCTTCAAAGCCACTTCAATTTACCCCGCTGTCAATCACAGAGAGAGGGACAGTCCGCACTGCCTTACCTAGCGATAATTAAGTGTTTGGGGACTATGTAGGGCATTTATAAAAGATGGAGCAACTTATTCTCACTGCCGCACCGCTCGAAAGGGAAATACGGGCTGTTCTTTTTTCAGAAAGTGCTTAAACGTGTCTGTGTGCTTCCTATAGGCCAATAAGGGATTTTAGGCGCTGTAACAGGTGAAGAACGCCGGAGAACAGTCAAAGTAAGTCAAACATTTTGATTTGCATTTTTGTCCGCAGTGCTACTGGCTGAATGTGTCACTGTTCTCCTCAAAGCTTTCCCCCGACCTGTGCCATGTTGCTGCTGTTTTCTGGAGAACTGACGCATAGCCTAACTGCAGGCCTCAGTACAACTACTGATAATAACACCTGTTTGTAAATATTGATATTTTAATTTTCAACTGCATACTCTTCAATAAATAAATACTACTGTTGTTAGTTTTCCACATGTTGTTCATATACAGTGTTTGAAATGATCGATTATTGATTCATTGATTCACATATGGTTTATATTGTGGTCTACTTTTTTTTTTTTCTGTACCATACCTCTGTGGAATTCAGAAACATTACTTCCATCACTCAGACTTGCAACAACATTGCCTGTAAATAAATAAGCAGATGCCTGTGCACAATGGGTTGAAAAAACATAACATACACAAAACAACAATGTGTTAAAATCATATTCAACATTAGATACATTTTTACAGCTTTTTATACATAAATTGTTACGTTTCCTCTTCTTAACAAGTTTCACATTGAATCAGTTTTAGAGCTTGAACTAAGTGTCCTGGTCTATGGTCCTGATCCTATAAACAGCAGAGCATGAAACTATAATCTGTGTTTCCCTCCGCTTTCTAAAGACTGTGAGCCATTTATGACAAACTATGGGAAGTGGTTATGCTTATGGTACTCTATTCCTGCTGTTCAATAATACAGTCTAATATAAATAAGTCTGAACAATCTGAAAAGCAGTTACATTGTGATTGAATATTATAGTCTTAAGAGATTCTGAATTTACATCCAGTCCCTTCCAAACAGTCACTGAGTGTCTGAAAAGAATAGTTATGTCAATTTAAAGACTAAACTTGAGGGGGAGTCACCTCATAACATGAAAATGAACTGAAATCTTACAGTGAATGGGTAATCAATCAGAACTGGCTCCACTGATTCTTCTTTGTGCTGACATATTATAGATGTAAGATGGCTGCATGATGAGTAAATAAAGCAGGAGGTACTTAAGAAACCTATTCAGATATTCAATTTATTCAACTAGTATAAGGCAGATATGCACCACATGGACGACATCATGTGATTTAACTGTTGTCAATTAGGTAGACCTGAACAGCGGTTATTTTCCAATAACAGAGCCAAAGAACCAAAGCCTAAGTGAAATGTAACTTCCTCCAGAATTCAAAACTTTCCTTCCTGTGCATGAATCATCATAAAACCACAATCAGTTGATGTGATGTTGGCTCAGAGTTCTTCAAAACTTCAAAACATGTCACAATTAATCTTCCAAAATTATTCAACTTGAGCTGTGTCTGCACTAAGGTGAATTTGGTTGGCACGATGGAGTCTGGCAGTAACATTATTGGCAATCATTTCCAACAATAAATAAAAATGCTATACGTAAAATAAATATGCATATTAATAATCATAACACATTCATCTTTTATGAGTTTTCTGCTGTTTTAATGGGATTACTCTCTCTCTCTCTCTCAGCAGGCCAAAGTTGACAGTGTTATTTGGCATGAAATGACATCTGGAATTTATTGTGCATCTTGCCAGCCATCGCCATATTTTTGAAATTTCCTGAGAGTAGCATAAAACCCATTTCCTCATGCCAGAAGCTGGCAGTAAAATTCCAGTATCTTTATACACGTTGGGTAAAGAATAAAACATAGACTGGTTTTTATATGGCACGATGACGGGCATGGAGACGGATGCCATGGGGATACACTGCAAGAGCCACAGAAATACAGATATGCTTAAATATTAATCCTTTGTTTCAAACACAAAGGGATGATATGCATGGAAAAATACCCAGAGAGAAAGTATGAAAAAAAAATCCAAAGTAGACAAAAATGTCAAAGAAACTGACGAACATTGATGAACAGGCAAAAAAAAAAAATCTGGCTTGCAGATGTGCTCATGAGGATTTACAGTAAGGAACAAGTAAACATGCATGGGGAGGGATGCCTCATGGATATGAAGTATGGAGTCACTAAAGCTAGCTGAGAGACAAGAATTTAGAATAAATTATTTGTCAACAAACATGTCTTTCTTATTACGTGCTGCACCGCTGTGGCTATGCAGCAGCACTCTCATGGGTTAAACGAGCCAGGCTGATTTATTTGCCTCCACTGAGTTTGACTGTATTGATTCCAGGTCACTTGACCGACTGACTTCAGATCATGTTCAGGTGACTACAACACAGATGGAACAAAATGGCAAGGCACTGAGAAGGCAGCCTTAGCTTATTATAATGAGTTCCATACAAGCTCAATATTGACTTGAGCCACAAGAGAAGTGAAAGATGTTGAAAAAATGATATTAATACTCCTCTAATATTGCCCACAGAGATCTTTTTGTCACGCTATGTTATAATGGCTGCATAGTAATAAAATATATGTAATGCAAAGCAGAGATGTCTGAATGTGGCATAAATCTTCTCATGCTCTTCTGCGACTCTAAGATCCAACAAAAGCAAAACATTCAGTACTGTACCTCTGACGTTCCCTTACACAGCAGAATCAACACAGCACAGTTTTACTGTTACGCTGGCTGCAGCAGTTGAAAGTAAATACAAAGCATAGCTCATAATACATGCAGCAAATTACTTGTTACATTACTTCCTAATAACGCACACAAGGTGCACCAAGGAGACATTGATTTTAGGTCACACATGCTTGAAAGGCTGCAGCATGCAGCTCAGTAATATAATCAGTGAATTGATGATGTGAGGACATTATACTGACCAGCTCCATGCTGTGAAGCAAAGCTGCGTAACAGCAGTAATGCAGAGCTATTTGTTTGTCTGAAATTATTAAACATGTTAGCAGCTTTAAAATTGCTATATCGTAATTTTTCTTTGTTTTTTCAAATTAATCAGAATTATATTTTTACATAATGAGTCGATGTAAATATGAAATAGAGAAATTGTTTCACGTATTAATAGTGAACATTTCTATGGAATTTACAGCATTAATGCAACGCAACGACCATAATTAATATCTCTTTAGATAAGCATATATGTTGTTACTCACATTATAAATTTACTGTGAATTCATTACAATAGATGCACTTTATTTATTTATATATAATCAGACACATAAAACAATTAGGATTTTCGCTATAACAATGTAATGACTTTTTTGATATTTACAAAAAATTTTTGTAATCATAATTAAGCAAACTGCTTGTATGATTTTTTTCATGTAACTAATCAAAACTGCAATTAAGAATGCTCAGTGTAATACATACTAGCCCTTGTATTGTATTAATTTTAGTATTATTATTATTATTATTATTATTATTGAAGTACAAAATGTATTATTAACACAGATTCTAGTTTCTCTCATGTTTCTTTTACAAATGTGTCAAACAGCCAAAAGTGTTGAAATTTTTGTGATTTGGCAACGTTTACATCAATTTGATTTATCAGAAATAATTTTTAAATCAACATTAAAGCCATATAAAAATAATATAAAATATATTTATATATACATTAATAAACTATAGATTGATGTTAAATACCAATATCATTCTATCAATATGAATATTTATATGACAGAAAGTGTGAACAGTGATAGATAGGAGGCTGTTAGACTGAGAAACAAAGTCTATACAAGGATTTATTATTTGAAGTCTATAATACCTCAAACGGTCAAAGCAAATGCAGAATTTTAAAAAATGATTAAGATGTATCTTTTTGATTAAAAAAAAAATCATAATGTATCAAATATCAGTGATGCACAGTTCCAACCATAAAATAAAAAAAAATTTAAAAAAAAGGAAAGTACGGACATGTTTTGGTCAGGGGTGGATTTTCCTTCCAGAGCCCTGTTTTGTGTCATTGCATCAACACTGCCACCCAGAGTTTAAAAGATGAACCTTCTTAGTTATCTCACTCAAACACACTGAAAATTTTCCACAGAGATTATTCAAAGCAATTCTTTGCCGGAATTTAGCTCAAGGTCACCTGTTTTTGTTTTTTTGTTTATTAATTGCAGCTTTTTTATTATATGAAGGCAGTATTAGTTTGGTATCCAACAAATTGAAAAGGATCATCTAAGAAATTTGTTTTACAAATTGAATTGAAAAAATGGCTGAATGCTTTGAAAACAAAGATAAGACTTTTTAATAAAAAACTTGAAATGTATTCTCATGAATAATTATAATTAAATTCTGAATAACCTTTGGAATGAAAAGAGTATATTTGCTATTCTTATTTTGAGTTATAAGGTGTTGAATCAGAGAAGTAATAAGGCTTTAGGGCAACTTAACTTTACATAAAGGAAACAAAAAGTAACTGATAATAGCAGAGTAAGTTCAACATGCAGTTATGTTGCTGTTAAGCTGCACTTAAAATACCATTAATGATTTAGCTGTGGTGTCATATGTGACATTAATATTGTGTCACATAATATTGTTATTATTGCTTCTTATTATTATTTTGTTAATATCTACTGACAGTTATTTACCTAAATGGATTTCAACTTTAAATTAAAACAAAAAAATGGACCCATCACCGAGCCCCATTATCTTTTAAAGACATGCTATTATTTCTCAAGAGGGATGAAAGGAAGTTGATGAGGGTGAGAATGAGTTCTCCCAGTTCATAAGCTATTACTTATCCTCTGGAATATTTAGTTTGAATTTAAACCCATTCAAAACGGCCACTCTGGGCTGGAATCAATTTCACCTTGAGCCCTAAAGGGCTTACGGTGAAGTATTGCACTCGGTCGGCATCAGCAGCTGGATAAAGAGCGAGGAAATAAAACGAGCTGCTCTCCATAAAAGTTGGTGTGTGCTCCCTGACCCTGTGCTGAGAAAGAGCTATGGACTCCTCTAATCTAGAGAGACCTTTTGCACATGGATTAACCTCAGCTGAGACCACATTTTCACAGGCAGGCAGACGCGAGCCGGCTGATTGAACTCTGACAATCAGAGGAACCAAACCTAACTTGGATAATCCAGGTTTTTAAAAGTTTTATTTATTCATTTATCTTAGCCGATAAGGCAAACCTTGTCCCTCCCTACCTTTTCCTTTTCTAAATTAAATGGCATTACTACAGAGGACACACAGACATTCTGAGTTGTTTTGGAAATAAAAAAATTCTTGAATAGAGCTGAAAAAGGAGGGGAAAAGATGGGCTCACGGCTTATCTTTTATGAATAGTCTACCCCACCCCACTGCACTCCAACCACCCACCACCACCTTCCCAGCGTATTGGTTTACTCCTGCCAAAAATTTAATTCAATCCCACTAAGTTGCAGCTTTAATTAAATAGACCAAAAGCCTTGGCAGGATTTCATTTACTTTCTTGTTAAGTGAACTTTACAGAACTTTCACTCGTATACTGCTGCGGGCTGAAAGCAGACGTTAGCACTGGCGCCCTTTCCGTTTCACTTCATTAGAATAAATTTATACAATTTTCACTAAATAGCATTTCCCAGACAAATGAGTCGAGATGAGGCCCGAAATCAGTGTCTTCGTTGGCTTATGGTGAGCCACCGACTTTCATGATAGTTAAAAAAGAAATGTGTTTGAATAGTGCACGGCTGTCAGAGGGCAGACAACACTTTTTATCATCATAATAAATCTAAGCACTATTGCCATAAAACATAGGCCCAGTAAAAAGTGATTCAGCTGACAGTCATGATGAAATGAATGCCTTGATAAAATGGCAGTCATCAATCACGGCTTTGGTTTTGGATGCTAACATTGCCTCTAAGCTCTCTACTAATTGATATGAAGCATTCACATAAATCAGCAGCCATGTGTGGATGCAGCGTGCTGTTGTCGCTGTGGTTTGTATTTCAGAACCACAGATAAATTTTCCCATAACACTTTCTGAGCAGTAGTCTACATGTGTTATAGTCATTCGCCCACAATGTGGATAGTTTTGTCATGTTATAATAGGAATAGACTAGAATATGGTTATGAAATCCTCAGATTGTTTCCTTTCACAAATGCTTACTCAGATATTCACTGTGAAGAAGTTGCATTGCTCTTAGGAACATTCAAAAATAGTTGAGTTCAGGTTTCAGATAAGCACAGAGTTCAAACACTATTTAAAATGAGCTGTAGACAGAGCTCAGGATTCACACAGATCTGATCAGCTGGATGAACTGTTTTCTATTGGGAGAAAATGTGAATTATTTAATTAGGTCCAAAAAAATACTATTGTAGCACGATGGTCTGAGGACGTTTGTGGAGATAAATAAAGATAATGACAATAAAGAAATAAAGATAATGAGAACATGTCAATTAATGTGTGGCAGCCTTATGAATCTCCCTGCTGCTCGGATTGTGAGTGGATTCACTTGTGCACCACAGTATACTACAGTATATGTCCTGTAGTATGAGATTTTTACTCTTAGTTTCATGGCTTTCATAAAGCAAGAAAAGAGAATAATCAGATTGTTTTATTTTATTAATTATTCTTTATTTTCTCACTTTTTTTCCCTTAATGTTTGATCAATAAAAAAAAGCTCCCTTCTAAAATACATTTTCAATAATAACTGAAGGTTGCAAATTAATTGATTGGTCATTCAACATAAATTTAATTGGCAGCAATTTTGATAATTCATTTTTCATTGTTTAGCATTTTTGCAACAAATGGCAAAATTTTGTTTTCCCAGCCTCTCTAATGTGAAAATGTCCTTTTTTTCTTTGTGCTGTTGGTAAAACGAAACAAGAGATCTGAAAACATTTTCTTGGTCTCTGAGGACTTGTGATGGGAATGCATTTTATAGACAAAACAATTGATGGATCAATTGAGAAAATAGCCATTAGTCACAGTCCTTTATATATTTTATCTTGTGTATATGTTTTGGGCACTAATCTAAAAATACATCTAATACATAAAAAGCCAAACTAATCTCTAATAAATAACATTTATACTAAATACAGGCAATTTTGCATTGTAAATAGATCACTTTCTACTCTTAAGGAAACCCATGTTCATGGTGCTGCTCCTTATCTCTGTCCTTCTTCTCCTCTCTCCATCGAGGCTGCCGGCCTTCACAGAGCAACAGATGGAGGTGCACAACAGGATATTAGCACTAAGAGGATTCCTTTTTCTTTGCCTGTCACTCTGGACTTTTTTTTGTGGCGACAGACTCTTTCATCGTGACCCAGCTCGACTGGCTTACTGGAACTGGTGTAGAGTTTGTCGGTTTAAGCCCTCTGAAACCCGCCACTACCAATGTTGACCTGCTTGGCAAACAGAAATTCCCTGATCAAGTCTGCTGTGAATAACATTAAAATGCATAACCAGGTGGATTAGAAAGTCCTCATAGCGTCTTGAGTCCCTGAACTCTGACCTTTCACTCAGAACTCTGAGGTATGTGCCAGCTCTCTGTGTGTGAGTGGCCCAGTGTCAGGTTTACTCACCTGTAGTACTACTGTGGCGCCCTCACAAGAGGCTGTGTGTGCTGGTAGCATTCTGACCAGTGTTAGTTTATTCTGTTAGCATATTTAGCATTTTGCTATTTTCTGTGATGCTTTTTTCTCGTGTCATATCCGGAGGAGAGACGTGGTTTTCCAGTCGCAGATAAGAAAACGCATCTTTTCAGAACACCGCTTACTGAGATGAGAGAGAAGTTACAATCAGCTGTTTAGAGTCTGAATAACATCACAACAAACGAGTGATGAGATGAAGCCGTTTGTGATTAATGCATCTGAAATCTAATAATTCTGAAAATGTAGTTATTGAAGACACATCTGAATATATGCGGTCATAATTTAGTAGAGGCGCGGGTTATTAATTAAAATCTAAGATAACAGGTTGTAACAAACATTAGTGAGTCGTTTGTGAGCGTTTTGAGCTGCACTGTGTTGCATCGATCACTTCATTCAAAAGTTCTGTGAAATTTTCCTTTATTTCTTTCAACATTTTCAGATTTTCGAACTATAAAGCTTTCACTGAATGGAGTTTATATCCTCTGCATCGAAGATCTTGATGACAGTCTTTAAAAAGCTGCTGGCGCTTCAATTGTGCAGGACTTTCATGTTTATACCGAAGGCATCCTCAGACCTTGGAAATACGAGATCACACAGAAAGCAAAAGAGATTCAGGGCAGCAACTTGATTCCTTCTATAAAACTTTATTGTGCCGACGCATTTTCACAGAAGTGCCTCCTTTGTCGGGCGCACTAACTATGCTGACCCCTTGACTCCTCACACAGCCTCAAAGAGGAGCTGTTTTTTTCTCCTCCCACATAAACACAAGTGGAAGTGTTTGTGTGGTTACACTGGTACACACCGTACAAAAGGATTGTGAGTTTGGTTCATTCATGCTTTGTGTCCAAGGAGACTCAGCATAACAAATTTTATTGAAACACACGAGTTGCCATCCTTGATGCTTTTTACCTCCTATGCTTTCTTTTGAATGGTGTTTGTATACTGTAACTGCATTGTGGTGATAGTCCGTGAAGCTTTTGTATGATTCAGACACCTTGCAGCTTGGTTTGTACAGCAGTATAGGTCTGGACAATTTGTGGTTTTTTATGTTAACACTTTTAAATGACACAGTGATTTACTGGCAGCTTCTCGTTTTAGAAATCATACAATTAGTCTAGAGTGGTGTGGCGATTAGGATTATCACAGGGGTTACAGTGATTTCCTGTTCAGTTTGTGAACGTTATGAGTAACAGTTTAGACTCTCTGATTCTTTAACATTACTATATTACTTATACATCTTTGTGTCAGTATTTTTCAAGCCATATTGCGTGAGTGATTTTATACAAGAACCGGCTTTTAAAGGAATAAACTACTGTAAAGGTGTTTCACACGTGCACAGTTCAATAGAGATCTAATAAAAATCCTGCAGTCGTTTAATGACTTCATGGGATATAGATGCAGATACCTTCACTGTGTGAAAGCATAAAAATGGTTAATTTAACTTGGTTGCTGCTCTGAGGGATATTGCCTCTTTATTGTATTTCCTTTGTATTTAACCTCAACCTCATGAGGAAGGAGGGAGAGGAATTGGAGATCTCCAGGGGGTTTCAATTATCTTTCTTCTCGTGTTCACTGCAATATAATGACTTTGTAAAAAGACTTCTCTCTGCTCTCAGATTTGATCTCAATAGACTCAGGAAAATAAGTTTGTTTTTCTTAAGGACCTTTTATCTGACCACTATATTTCTTATCCTGTGACCATCTCACAGTTTTACCCTAAAGAACAATATGACAGACTATTTTCCTGAAGTCTGTGGTAGAAGCTGAATGCTTGCACTAAATCACCCCGTTTAACTAAAAGCCACACCAAAAACAGCTGATACAAGTTAAAGATGCACATTTTCCCTGCCAAGCGCAGATCATGTTGAATTCAGCCGTGAAGTTTCTGTAGGAACAGATGTGGTAACTTTGCAAGGTCAGTAGCTTCTGGCTAGAATTTTTCTTTGCAGGCTAGCACAAATCTGTCACCACCGACCAGAGCTTGTCTGGAGGCTTAAGAGTCTTGAGGTGACGTTCAGCTGACTTGATGTTGATGAAAATGACTTGCCAAAAAAAGTAAAGAGTCTGGTTATAAAATATAAAACAGTGTGAAAAGATAAAGGTATGAGTAAACATATGAGTTTTTAAAAATTCAAATACTATAAGAAATGTAACATTTGCTTAATTTAAAAAGCCAGTGAATAGAAATGTCCTCTGGCTGAACACTCTGGTTTGATTGAGAGTGAACTGAGTGCAAAGCGTGATGGGTGTTGATGTGTGTATAGCATATATGGGTGCATGCAGGGGTGGGGGTGTTGTCCTGTGTGTTTGCAGCTATGCATAAACATGTATCCGTCAGAGTGCATGCAAGTGTCCAAATGCCAGTGCATGTCTATGTGTGTTTGGAGAGGAAACAGAGGGAGCTAAAACTGCACAGAAGAGCGTGAGGAAATAGAGCAGAAGAATACGGCCCTGACATAAAGAAATCCTGGATAATTCTGCCTTAAGATGTGTGAGGGCTGCAAAGAGCAGAGCGGAGCATCCAGAGGTCGTTCCCATGGCAACCTTTGCCCAGGGAGATCACTGACCCCCCCCCCCCCCCCCCCCCCCCCCCCCGCCCTATAGTACAAGCGGAACACAGATTGTAGGTCACATATGGCACCGGCGATCCAATCAGGCCTAATCTGGCTTGACTTGGGGGTCATAAATTATACTGGAAAGCTGGTTTGCACTGTGGCTTATCTCATGGCCTGGCTCAACTGTATGATAATGGCCATGTTTATGGTAACATGATGAACTGACCCATTAAATGTATATGTCAACAAATTTATGTTTTGTCTATTAGCGAGGAGCAATAATAGCTCAGGAGCGAATGATATCCTGCTGACAGTGAAGCCACCATCATGAAGACTTACAGGTGGAAAGGAGTCCTGTATATGTTCAAATTACAAACATTTACCCCTCATTTATTCTAATTCTGTAATCTAAATGTTTCATATTTTCTCCTTAATTGTTAAATGTATAAAATAATTATATAAAGATATTAACAAATATATTATTATACTATTAGTATGCACATGGGGCAACTTCTCCTGACCCACAAAAAAAAATGTTCAGAAATATTTCATACAATTTAATTGTATTCATTTAGGATCAAACATGGCTTTATGGTTCATCATAACAATTCCCAGAAATGTACCAAAAGGTTTACCTAATTTATTACCCTGGATCTAGATTCCAGTAGTCAAGTTTTCAAGGAAGAAAATATGAAACTACAAAATCAAAAAGTATTTATTAGAGTAAAGTATTATTTTGTTAACGGTGGCTATGCCACCTCATTGTTTGAGCTTTTAAAGAGCCAGCTGCTGTATGTGAAAATAAAATAAAATAATTGCAATAGCAACCGTTTCTTTTTCCTCAAATATTTTACAAATTGGGGATTTTTGAACCCACTATATAGAAAAATGAATCTGTCAAAATACAGATAAGACCATAAAGCATTAAACTGAGTAAGGAAAGTCTTACATGGGTGTTGCATGACAAAGAAATTTATTGTTTGCCCAAAAAAATATTCATAGATAGACATTAATATTGATATTACTAATGTGTGGCGTGAGTAAGACCTCAGACAGGTCTTAAACTTCCTTTGAAAAAACTCTTATAAAACAGAATATAAAAAAACAAAACACAAAACCAAACTCTGTCAGTTCAAACTCATGTTTATGAGAGATTCTCATAATATTAGAAGAAGTCGTGAAGCACCAAGCTAAAACAATTTGAAGCATGTTTTGTGAACTGTTAAAGAGGCCCCCGGGTCTCCAGGAGCCCAAACACAACACTAAGACTGAAGAATGCCCAAAAGTACCATATGTAGACTATTAAGGCTTGATTTGTTTTATTTGGCTTTTCTGTGCAAGATAACTTTGATATTTCAAAATGTACCTTTGTTCATGCTGAACATCTCTGTACAGAGATGTAACTTGATAAATCCAACCTCACACAGAGTCATCAGTGCGAGAAACTCTGGGAAGCACTCTGTCCAGGATGTGAGCCACAGAAGCCTGCGGCCATGCAGCAGAAACACAGATATGATTTGAATGATTTATACGCTATGTTTCTGGAGTATTGGGATAGTGCGGATAGCCAACCTCAGCTGGGCCTTATAGTTTTATGTGCCTTTGGTAAAAGGTTTCCAGATACACTCTTATACAGCAATGTGGGAGCTTAATACAAACTTCCCTTTTCTGTGGTTCAGAGAGCTGTTAAATCGTATTTTAGGTCAAGTCAGCTTCATGGTCTGGATCATCTAAATTCTTAACACTCACTTATGCATTAATAAAATTTGATTTGTATATGGGAAGACATGAATTTTCTGCAGCCATAGCTGCAGAAGATTTCTTCACTGACTTGTGGCTTTCGCAAACACTCTCAATTCAGCTTGGTTTGCCCTAAAGACTGCTGCACACTGATAAAAGCACAGAATCTAATCTGGATGTAATGAACACAATGCTGCAGGAAATGGAAGTCTCTGAAAACGCTTCTCGGTGGAATAATAAATATTTAATCTGTGTGAATTTAAAGTAACAGTGTTAGTTGTGGAGGACAGGAATTACTATAGTATTTCACATTTGAATACATACTTTCTGTTCAAATTCTAGACAATGAAATATATATATATATATATATATATATATATATATATATACTCTTTTCCTGTGTTTGTCAGGTGGTGTGGCTTAAGAAGGCAGCACTCTGTGTACAAGCTCAGCCTCAGTCTGATAGAAAACAGCTCCTGATCTCTGACAGCCTCTCCTTGCTCCATCACTGCCCAGTGGTTGCCGATTTCATGAGTGAGCTGGTAATAATCACGGGTGAGCGGCTTCTCACCTTTTTTTGTTGAGATCTATAAGAGATGTCGCAGCTACACTTGCGAGGCCTTCGCTGGCCATATGGGAAAGCTTTAGGGCCGGAGTCTGAGGAATCCTTACATCTGCTTTGCATTGCTTTATCTGCTTCTTATATGCTTTCAAGTTGAGGATTACATTAAGCAGAATTGCTGCAATTATTTAAAAAAATGTAACTGACTTATTTTTGCAGCACTAATTCATTTTGCACATTGGTGATTGTTGATGTTTGTTAGATCGTTTGGAACATATTGGAAGAGAATAAGCATTTAAATGTTGAGACCAGATCTGTAAATATAATTTTACACATCTTGAAATCATCTTGAAAAGTAGGTGCAGGTGTTAATAAAATGATTCAGAGTCTGGTGTCTGGAAAGAAACATTCTTTCATCTGCATATTCATTTTCTTTCCCAGAGGCAAAATATTCTATAAGCAACAGAAAACACATGAAAGTAAAATTTACTGAATTAATACAATTTTGGTATATTTTAAAAGTAATGAGTGGATTATTGGTGTATGTGGGAAATAACCATTATAGTATATTGTTTTGTATTTTGTATGGTCGTATGGTCATGCTGGTGGAGAAAGACATGTTCACATATTCACTCACTGGGAAAAAGTTTCCCCAAGGGGACAATAAATGATCTATTCTGTAATAATAATATAATATGATATAATAATAATCATTTTCAGCGCTGGTGCCTGTATCCAAAGAGCTACACATAATTACATGACCAAAACTATGTTCACCCCTTAAGACCCAGGCTCAGTCTTTCTGTCAGTGGAAGCAACTATCTCTTTACCACTCATGACATTTGCCTACACAAAACCAACGGAAAGCAGTTATCTCGCTTTTCCCTCAAAGTTTCCCGATATTCTTGGCAGATACTTAGACTGATCTAAATATATGTGAATAAATGAGCACTCACTAATCCAAATGGTCAACTAGTGTCTTCAAAATAAACGACACAAAAATTCAAAAAGTTGATAGTTTTGCAGGAATTAATAACGAACCAAGTCCGAGCATAGTGTGATTATAAATGAAAATATAATCATTTTCTTAATCATTCTGTGTTTCAGAAACAGGGTTTTAGTCTTTCATCTCCAATGTAGATAGTGTTTGTACTACTACTAAATATACTATATAACATTTATAAACACTGTATTTTTAAAAATTATGTTTAGACTATTCAGTATTTTTTAAATGGTAACTATCAGATTCTGGCTTGAATAACACTGATTTCTCTGTGATTGGCACAATGTGTAAATTCAGCTTAATTAATGGTTTAGTTTTGGAATTTATTTTATTTTGAATTGAAGTTAAGAACAGTTAAACAATAACGTGATACACCCAGGAGCCATCAGGTTCAGTCTTAACATGTCGGTCTAGACAGTTTCTCGCTCTCATGTTGCCCTTCTGAACTCCGTGGCTGTATCTTTAAAATGTCTTCAAGGTTCACCGAGCTTGATGGAACTTTCTGGTACAGTCAAGTGCACACAGCATGAGTGATCAGGCCTCTCCTTGTTACTGAATCATGCAATGTTCAACCTCTCAGACTGCTTGTTTTAGAAGAGGAGTCTTCACTGCCTGAACGCAAGGAAGAAAGGTACGACGGAGGATGAAGGAGGAGAAAAAGGTGACAAGAGCAGAACTCTGACGTTAATGCAATCTGAAATGTCCTGTAATGCCCCATTTCTAAATTGGAAAAATTGACCTTCCACGGAGAGGTGACACAAGCCTGCGCTCGGAGACGTTTCAGAGGCTAAGTGGAGGTTTTGGAGCAAGCTGCAGCAGAGCCTGGAGGCCAGGCAAATATTTTATGAGTAATTTAATATCTGGAACATGAGAGCGCGCTCCACTCAGGATGCTGGCCCGGATATAGACAGTGATCTGGGAGGAAGGAGAGAGAGACAGGCGAAAAGGCAGAGCAATAAGTAGTTAATGCTCTGCATCAACTTTCCTCCAAGGCTGCTCAAGGGATGAAGCACTGGCACCACCTTCAATAACTCGGTCCTTCACTGCAAACACTTCTGAAAGCTCCCTGGTGAAAGGGGCGTACTGCAGTTTATATGTGACAAAAAATACTGTCCAAAAGCACTTCACAAGCTAAAAGAAAGCAAAATGAGTTTTCATGCTGCACCACTGCTGTTGCTAAAATTCACTGTTGTTTTTACTTGTTTTGACATTGAAAAGCTTTATTATTTGATCAATTTCTTCCACCACCAAAAAATTCATTTACTATCACAGCAAGGAAAAGACCGTGAAAATGTGCCAACTTTTCAATATGACTGCTCACTTGAATGACTGCCTTCTCCTCATGGATGGATTACCTTATGTGCTGGGTGAGCAACTTTAATTGCAATGAATGAGCAACTGATTTTATGAAGTGGATGCAGTTCATAAAACATCATATATCCATGGTTACACAAGGCAGCACTGCCAGATAAGCTGGTGGCACAGCAGAACAGCGTTACATACCGTTTGAGAGGGTTTTTTCCGAGCTTCTGCTAGATGCTGCTCCACTGAAAACTGTGGCAAACAGAAGTTTAGAGGACATTTATCAGACAGAGAGCGTCAGGCAGATGTTTTGATTTACGACTGCAGGAAAAGCACATGTGTAATTACATTAATGATACTGTAGCGCTGCTCCACTGCTGGAAGCGGCCCATCTAAAGGGAATGCAGTTGTTATTAGGGTTATTAATTACACCTGTGCTTTTCCTGCAAGTAAACTGCTCAGCACTAAGGTGTATAGAGGAGGACGCATTTGCACAGGGTGAGGAGGCTCCACTTAACAACAACTGCTAAACAATAAGTTGTTTCTGATACATCCTGACACTGTGTGTTATTTATGAATAAACAGAGGTAATAAGTTTTATATAAGCCAGCAGGTAATGAGTGTCACATGATTTAAACAGTAGTGTCATTTAGCTGTAGCACTGGCTACACGTTAGCATTACCACATCAGTTCTTGAAAGCTGTTTTCATTCACAGTTACATGAAGAATGTAGAAAATACATTCTGTTTTTGCAAACAGTAAAGTTTGCAAAAACTTTACTGTTTACAGTGTATGGATGTCAGAGTTAATCATTTGCATTAGTAGAAGTTAAAATTGTTTTCAGCCCTTCAGTCTCTAAACTAGAGGTTTCACAGCATTACATTTGCTAAGGCTTGTGCAGTTGAAGATCGTTTTGCTGATTCTTTAAACAGTTAAACTAAGGTCTCTCACATACTTTAGTTTATATGACTTACCTTATAAAAAACTAATAATGTTCATGACATGATTGCAGGAGTAGAGTGTCAGAGCCAGCTCTGCTGGGTCTGTTGTCATTTGAGAGACACTGATGGGAGGATAAGGTAAGTTTAGGAGCTTCACACTATGATTACAGTCAAACGGGATAAAAACCTGGGGCATCATCTGTTTTTGCTGGCACACTCATGTATTATTCAAATTAACAGAGCTCCCAGGACACAGTGAGAGAACATGTTGATGCCTTGTTGAGAACAGAGATGTATGCAACCAAACAGGCTGTGTGTAACACAATATGAGGCTGAGATATGTTAGAAAATCTGGACTATAGATTTTATAATAGTACTACTTTAAGCACCAGAAGTTCAGCTGCTTGCTCAATAGGTGTTTTGAGATTTAGTCCATCATCAATATATTGCATTTTAAAATAATTTTTAACATTTCTTTGAATGTAACATATGCAGAGAGTAACATGTGCTGCTGACTTTGTTACTTTGTAGAAGTACAGTACACATCACTTTTTATGCCTTGAGGGATTTTCTTCAAATTTGGCACAAAGTCCACTTGGACTCAAAGATAAACTGATTAGATTTTGATGGTCAAAGGTCGTGTTGCCCTCACAAAACAAGAAAAAAAAAAGACAAAGAATTCATAGACTAATTGTGACACAATTTACCACAAATTTCTAGCTTAGCTGTAGACATTGCAGGTCAGTCAAGCTTTGGCGTTCTCCACCTGCTGAAGGGGTCTTATCAGAGGAATACACACTGCAGTATCTCAAGAATATAGTTTGGTGTCTTGGTGTCTCTTTTTTTAAGCCTTTACAGCAAGAGCAAAAGTTTAAAGATTAAATACACACAGTGTGTATCTGCTCTTACATAAGCTGCAAACATGTGAACTAGCTTACTGCCTGTATGGGTAACCTGCATTATTTCCAAAGGCAGGTTCAGTCTCAGCTTTATTTCCACACATATGCACGCCACACAGTCTTAAGGCTGAGAGTTAGCAGCAACAACCTGGATCTAAACAACATCTTTGGTACTTTGTCTTCTTATAGCAAACCTGACATGCTGGTGGAATTTTGGCAAAACAGTATTTAAATGACTGAAGTCACCAGCAGCGATGAAATATTCATCGGGGTGTACTGTTTGTTGATCGCTGCTGCAGCTGTGCAGCTCTTGCAGGTTAGTCTGCTACAATATCAGCAGTGGTGAACCCCCTCGTGATGCTTCCTGAATGAAAAACCCACCAGCAGAGAACAGTCTTTGGACACAACCACAGTGTTCATGCACCTTTACTCATGGATATAAACACAAAGTAAAGCACCGTGAGTCCCTCCAGACAGTGATGATGATTCCCTGTCGTTCAGGAGCAAGTTAACCCAGCTAGAGGGTCGTGTCTTGAAGATTGTTTTTGCATATTGCAGCAGCTGGCTGGCAAAGATGGCGGCTGGAGCTGAGTTTCACTGCACACAGCAGCTACAGGATTGGCTGTGTCCGAAAAATACCTGCTCAGAACTGAAACCTTCACCCTGTGGCAACCAAGACGAGTTTAGAGCAACAAGTGGCTACTGTTTGAGGAGGGTTACACCCCAGCAACTCTAATCCTTAAATCCGTTTCCCTTGTAAAAGCTGAAGGTTTAAAAATACGAACTTTAAAGCATAATTAGTATTACTAAAAAATTAAGTGTGTAATAAGACTTGGACTAACTACCTCTACCCTCGGACATGTAGCTTTAGTTGTACTGTTTTAGCATCTTGTTTTAAAAACCAGTCAGCTCGAAACATGAACCGCCACAGTGTTCACACAACTTTTAGCATTAGCATTAGCATGGTGGTGAGGCTTAGCCAATAGACAGTTGCACAAAGCAGCATTTTATTATATATTTGCCTTTGTAGATTAGATTGTAGATAGATGTGTTTGGTTTTTTTTTTGTTTGTTTTTTTGCAATTACTTCGATATAGATTAATTAAATCAAAGAGGGAGTTGTGAATGGTTGATTTACACTAAGTGTAACTTTATTCTCAAATATGTTGGTTATTTTTTAATGAAACCTGAAATTTTCAGCATTTTTTAAAAATATAATAAAACAATAAATATAAATCTAGTTTACCAGAATAATAATAATGTTTAAGAACAATGTGGCATAAATTAGAAATGAATAACATTAACTTTTGTTGAACACTATTTGCTGACAGTGATACTGGTGTTAACACTGACCAGCTCATTCTGTGATAGAGTTCCACTGTAAACAACGACACCGACCCTCTCAACAAGCCTTTTGTCACTAAGTCATTTCCAAGATTAGAGTTCTTCTGTGTTCACTAAGTGGCTCCTCAGTCAGGGACTCTCCATGAATGATGTCTTTTTCTTCCTCAGGAGGATGCTGTGAAGCCGCTGACATCAAAATCGATCCCTGTCAACACGTTGCCATTCTTGATACCACGAGGGACACTGACAACTGAGGCTGGTGTGGACACCTGCAGACAAGGACACACATCTGTGGTGAGCGGGAGGAAGTGAGGAGGGTGTAAGAGAATTTGCAGGTGTTCGTGCATTTACCAGCCACTCCTCAGGCTCAGGTGCTGCCTGCTGCGACCTCGTGGACACAGTGGGTTCATATATAAGAATATAACTGCAGTGTGCAATTATTCTACTGTTGTTTTGACAAGTGCAATTTTAATCTGTAAAATTACACAATTATTGTTGCATTTATATTTATAATATATATTTGTATATCATAGTTTAAGGACATATTCTAACATTTTATGTTCATATTTATATTTTATCTTTATCTTTTTATCTTTATTCTCTATTCTTTGCTGTTACATTTCCATACTTGAGAGAGCAACTGTAACGTGACCTAATTTCCCCCTGGGGATCACTAAAGTTTTCTGCTTCTGATTCTGATATATGTATGTGTAGATGAAATAGGATAAAGTCCCTTTACCTTTGTAAAGCTGCTGTTGAAGTGGAAGTTACATAGAAAGAAAAAAAAATCAGGATTAGATTTTAGCTTTTCTGCACATAAATATGTTACAGAAATACATAATTTTATAATTGACATTTTGTTTTGGGTTTGTATGTATTATCAGAAGATTTCTTGTTTTGATTAAATATGCAGCATTGTCTTGTAATTCTATGATTAAATGTTCGTCTTCACTCAGATAAAAACTAACCAACTAATTATATTTCATTATCATATCATGTAGAAATGTGGGTTGAGATGAAGAATTACAATGAAGAAACTGTGAGGTTGAGAGTCTCAGTGGCTTATTTTCAAAATGAGATGTCATATCAAGTTTTATCTGCTTAATTAATTAATTAAAATGCTTTACAGCTGTGTTTGTTTGATCTTAAGCTTTCAAAATTTGGTATTTCTCATGTTCCATTCGTGTGTGTGTGTGTGTGTGTGTGTGTGTGTGTGTGTGTGTGTGGTTATGAGATGTGTTGACAGCCAGCACTGGATGGTACAGTGCTTGTGCTTCCCCTGCTTCGAGCCCCACCATAAGCCATGGCTGGCTGGATCAGGAGTGTCACACTGGGGTCATGAAGAGTTTGTTTCTGTGAACTCTCCGATGTTAGCTGAAGCATGGACGCATCAATGCTCCCGGCCCTCGAGGCACTGCTGCCTGCTAAATCTGTGTCAAACCACATGAACCCGATACATCTCCTCTGCAGAGCAAAATCATGAGAGACATCAGTTGTTTGCTGGCAGAGACTGATCAATGATGAGCCACCCACAGTTATTAAGATGCGTAAATGACAATCGACAGAGTCCAGTAAGTGTGAGACCACAGGGTGGAACTGGGATGGGACAGGCACAGAGACATACATTGAACGACCTCTTTACAAGTCAGTGGTATTTAACAGTATATTTTTATACTAACTCTGAGTTAAATGATTCCCTGTGATGTGAAGTTGCTATTACTCCCAATCCCGCTGAGAATCAACACCATTGTCTGCAGCTTGTGAGATCAAGCTTGCATGAAGCATTAATGTTCATCATTTATTCAGTTTGTATTTGTTTCTGTTATTCTGTACGCTCTTGCACCTGTGTTGATCTAAACACCACATATTGTCACACACTGTCAGGATGTGCAGTACATGCCCCGAGAGACATCCTGTCCTTGTGATCAGCTTGTGACCAGTTTATGGCCACAAAGGATAATATTGATGTTGAACTTCTGACTCTTGTTAGGATCTGGTAGTGTGACTGTCATGCTCAGTGGCGATTGCAGGATTATATTTCATAGCACGTACAAGAACAACCTGTCCGCTTCTAGGCTACCTTTACATTTCCAGTAGAAAACAGGATTGTCCCATATTTGAAGATAACATGCTGTGTCCTGTATTGAATCATTACAGACACAATTTGTCCTGTATCCTGTGCTGTGGATATACAAATGTCAAGTAAAAACAAAAAAAAACAGTAGTTATAGCCTCAAGTGGACTGGAGAAGTTTATCAATGAGCAGTAGACTGAAAAGCTCTGGAAGCTGTGAGAAAAAACACGTGTCTTTATGGAAGAGTGATCGTGCAGTGTGGTGCATCGATTGCTCACCTGGTAGAGCAGGTCTACAAGGCTTCAAGGCTTTAACTGCAGGGGTCTGGGTTCGATGTTTGCAAAAGTCGGCATCAAGCAGCAACAGATTCCTCCATTTAGCTGAAACAAAATCATTTTTAAAATGTTTGCACAGTGCGTACAGGATTAAAGCTGCCAGTGCCACTGCTCTAGTTTAAGCAACGGAGGGTTAATCAGATGATTTCTTTGTTTGCTGCTACTTTAAACAGTGAAATCATTTTTTCTCCTCTAATCTATGTTAAGGATGTAGGTTTAGCATAGATTGTTCCACACCTTGTTTATTATATTCTGAGGGTTAACAGGCAATTTAAGCAACAAGCTCTGGGCAGCTTTTTTTCTCACTTTAGAAACACTGTTTTGTAATATCCATTTCCTAGCAAGGGCGATGTAATTTGGTACAAATAATGATCACTTGATACAGTTTAGGTCACTCGTTCGCAACTTGGTGGTGTTGCAAAAAAATCTTAGGGGTCACAAAATGATTGACAGGATAGGAAAGCAGAGAAAACATCATTTTTCTGCACCAAATAATGTTTTTATGCCTCCATGTCGGCAACAGCCGCAGCTGGAGGCACAACGTTTTCCATCCATCTGTCCCATTCTCATAAACGTAATTCTTAGTAACGCCTTCAGAGAGTTTCTTCAAATTTCATACAAACGTTCACTTGGACTCGAGGATGAACTGATTACATTTTGTTTGTCAAAGGTCAAAGGTCAAACACGTTTTTTGGCCATAACTCAAGAATTCGTTGGTTAATTATGACACAATTTCACACAAATGTCTAATAGGATGAAATACTGAAGCGATGGCATTTTATATCCACACGGTTAAAGGTCAACCTCACTGTGACATCATAATGGTCTGCAAAAACACTTCTGGCCATTATTCAACACTGTAACTCAAGATGTGGAGATTGTGACCATATTTCCTGCAATGTGACTGGCTGGTGGAGGCGTACAATCACAAGATGGTTAAATTTATTTTTCCTCTAACCTCGGCTATTCAGTGGATAACTGGATAATTTTAATGTTTACTTGAACGACAGGAAGACAATGCAATGATGGCAAACTGACATATTGTAGCTTCATATTAAGGTCAAATGGCAGAAATGTTCAGGAATCTCCAGTGAAGATTATGTTTGGGTTTTTAGGTAAAAAGCAAGAAATTATGAGTCATTGCTTCCAGCACACAAGATCACATAAGCTGGTTTTATACTATTTGAAATGTCAGATGCAGAAAGGAGACCAAGATGTTTTTCTCAAGAGCTGACAGACCAAACTTGAGGTAAGACAAGGGACTACTGGACATAACTTTACATGGAGAGGAAAAGGAAAGGGGAACAGATGATTTCTGTTTAAAAATGTAAACCTTTATAATAAAAGCTATGTCAAGATTTGTTGTGTGGAGTTTATTTTGGGCCCTTTGTGTCTCTACTGGTCAAAAATATCTCAAAGCACCTTTAACCTATGAATGTTTCTAAAATCTCTTTTTGCCTCAATGAACATTTCCATGTTTCATGTTCTAGGCACTCAAAGTATAAACACAAGAGCTTTAAGCAATGTCCAGTAAAATAAAAGCCTCTAGTAGCATGAACATCGTGTTATGCATGTTAAAAACAAATAATTAAACAAACCATATAAATGGCCAAACAAGCATGAAGCATGAAGAAGAATTGGCAACAGATGGACTTCTCCCCAATGCAGTGACATGCTGTGAAATGCACATCAACCCTGCAATTAGTTAGTTGAACTCTTATACCACACACACACTCTCTCTCTCTCTCTCTCTCTCTCTCTCTCTCTCTCGCTCTCTCTCTCTCTCTCTCTCTCTCTCTCTCTCTCTCTCTCTCGCTGTCTCTCGCTCTCATGCATTCTTGATCTGTTTATGGTTTGCAAGTGACACTGAGGGCCATTTGCTGACCTACATAGAGTGCAGTGTTTGAGTAGCTCTTAGCGGGAACGTTGCGTCCAGATGCCCTTCTCTCCGGTCTGGAGTGAAAATAGGTCGGAGGTCAGGGGACACCAATGAAAGAGGAGGACTCACACAATCAGCAACAGGCTCAATGGAGAAGAACAAAAAGCCTGGGCTGCCTGTTTATGCCTTGTTTGCATCGTGCTCGGCTTGTCTGTAGGCACACTTTAGACACTGTGGGCGTGAACCCTCAGATCCATACACAGAATCCGTGTGGTGGGTGAGAGAGCAGTAAAGCTGAGTGTTTCAGTCATGGCGGCTATAAGCCTTAGAAACGTTCATTAGTAAGTAATGTGAAGGTCTGAGTGCTTTCTAAAGGTATTAGGATGCCTACTGCTGGCTGAAGACTAGCATTGTGTTCCATATTCACACTACATGCTAATTCTATGCAGCTTTTACAGTACGTTCACACTTGAAAAGTGACATAATGAAGTGCACTCAGGGATGTCAGCATGCATACTAAATGTCTTTGATTTATCACTATTGGTCCACAATATTATTGACAAAAGAAAATGAAGCAGCTGAGTTGGAAAAAAAAAACTGTTCACATCAGGCTCTGAATTGTAATTCCATGCTGCAAATTTAGGGAATCTCTGACAGCTGCAATACCCCCCACTTCGTGAAAACAACTACAGCATCAAAATACAAACCCGTGGCAACATGGCTGCAAATGCTAGAGGTTACATCTAGAATTCAATATTAACACTATGACAATAAATTCAGCAAATTTAAAAGAGTTACACGTATTAACAAACCACTCCAAATATGTTACATGGCAAACCGGGGGGCTAGCAGCTAATTGAAGCTAGTAAATGGTGTGACTACAAGGCTAGCAGTGAGGTAGCTCTGCAAAAATGTTCACAAGGTGGAATAACAGGTTTTCCTCCCATTCTGCAAACATTGCATGGATGCAGCATTAGTCTGTTTTAGAAAGATGAAATGAATCTTTTCCTATAAGAACAGAACAGAAAACTGCACTGATTTCCTGTTGCTAACTGTAATACTTACAGTATTATACTAAATGTTAAAAAAAATGTATAAAAACCTGCATAGTAGGGAACTGGGACACAACCAAGACCAGAGCAAATCAAGACCCTGACAGGCAACAAGCAGTTTATGGTTTTTTGGGGGATTTTTTTTCTCAAGGCGCTTGGAACAGATGAGGAGAGATTGTGATCAATCTGCAGGAGCTCTGTTCCTATAGCCTACTGTTCAAGACATATAGTCATTGTTTGTGTTTGAGCACAGCGTGCACACAATGTCCACAGATGAAATTCTTTAAATGTTTGTAGAATAAAAAGAAAATCATATAAACAAGAGAGTCAATCAGCATCTAACTGAGGCTTGAAAAAATACTGTGATACATATCAGGCATTGGTGATCATCTGTAAGCCACAACAAGCAAGGAAAAACTATTCCCCTAGGATTACATTATACTGTTGTGGGTTTTATAGGTAGATGTCATGAAAGAAACAATCTGTAAAGATTCTCAGTCGTTCAGGTTATCCAAGAAAAGTTTAATTGAGTGCGACTGGACTTGGTTGTAGATACCACACAGAGGCTGAATGCCTGGGCCTCCTCACCAGTCAGTCAGAACTGAAGAAGCCTCTTGGATGAGACGTGAAAGGTCTTCAAGTATCTACAACCTTCTCATTTATTTGTTTAATCTTTGAAGATCATTGAGGTTTCCCTCACTTGCAAACCCTTTTGGTTTGATAGAGTTTGGTTTGCTATATTTGGATTCTTTTTAGTTCATTTTTTCTTTGAGTATAGGTAAAATCATGGTAATAATTTACAAGTCACATGTGGTCACCCTCTTGTGACACCAAAAAGTGGTCGTATGGAAAGAGCAGGATAGCTGGGGAGTTTTTCTAGCTGACAAAGAGAAAGATCCACAAAGCTGCACTGCATTTTGGTCTAATGAGGCTACTGCTGTTAGGAAAATAGTTTATCTCTGGCTCCTCTAGTGACTTTCTCTCTGTCTGATTACTGATTGTTTCTCCGAAGAAAGAAAATCTTTGCTTTTTGAAATTGAGTTTTTCAAATCATTGTTACGATGAATTTCTTTCCTGTTAATAATAACCCACGAAACTCACTGTAATTGTTTTATTATCGTGTCTAACCTTCAGTGTGCCAAGTGGATATTTTACATAGTTTGCGGGGCTGCAAAAGAGTAAAGCAGAAAAACACTGAGGGTCTGTGTGATACAGTAATTGAGTGTCACATGTCAGTGCATTTGCAGGAATGTTTCTCATGCATTACCGTCCTTACCATTGCTCCCATGTGTCGCAGTCACGTGAGCGTTTTGGCAATTGGCACCGGTTCATTTTCCACTTTTCCCTCTCTAATGCTCCTGGCTTGACATGCTGGCAGGCAGCACAACAGTTTGTTGCCATCCACAGAGCATCACGAACCGAGACGCTGAACCCCAACTTTCCCCCAGGGATCCAACTTGATTGCAATTTTGTATCAGGGATGGAAAGTCCTGTGGGTTTTGTGTTGGTGGCAACTGTTGGCAAGACTGCAGAGACTTGGCACACAAATATCAAATAAAAAAAAAGAGGGTAGGAGGCCAAGATGCAACACAAGCCACCAGTGCTATTTACTTTAATAGTGTTTCCCTCTCTGCTGGAAAACAGATGACAGTTAACAGTACACAACTGGAGATCACCAGAGCATTTATAACCACAATCTCATGATAATTCATCATGCAACTTTTGTTACACAGTATATTGTTATTTTGTCTTGTGTTTACCAAAAGCATGGTGATGTAAACCAGTCCTCTTCAAGGTATTTGGTCACTCAGAACTCTTCATATGTGATCTGTGTTTCAGCTGATGGCTGCTCAGTGCTGCTGGGTTGGACAAGAACCGCCGAACAGGAGGCAGGACAGTTTAAGAACCTGGGTGGAGCACCACTGCCATCTGGAGGTCAGGACGGGTCACCACATATCAGTGTTTCACCAATAAAGTGCTTTCAGAAGACATGTGGGGGGGAGGGTTTATAATGCTTTATAATAACACATCAATGTCTGACCCATTTTTCATGTTTATTCTTATGTTTATTAAGCTGCATACAGCTTTGCAAGACTGTACAGGTTTTTTTTACATGCCATTGTAGAAAAAGCACAGTTGTTACTAATAACACTCACAATGATCAAGGTGGCCCAATAAGCCATGACCATGAGCCAACATGTACAACAGCAGGACCCTGAGACTGAAGCTGCTAAATTCAATTAATTAGATTATTTACATGTGTGCTTTCCTACTGTGATGTTTTAAAATGTCAACTCTGTGTTGAGAGAATAATATTCAGTGAGAAGCACCTGGGAGAGTTTCTGGCTCGTTCTGCTGCTGATGCCCTGTGGCTGATGTCTTAATAATATGGCAGTGGACTGCTTTCTGATGTCAGCTCTCATTACACTTGAAAGCATGTATATCTGTCAAAACATGTCAGTCATATATCTGCAGCTCATCTTATTTGACACATTGATCTGATGATGACCTTGGCCTGATTTGAGAAATTAGCTCTGAAAGACTCAACCTAAAAGTATAACTGAGGCACTAATTTGTAATTTTTAATTGTTCCAATAATTCATATTAATCTGTTCATTTAATTTTCAGCAAGATGCTAATTTCCCAAAATGACAATTCCTTTAAATAACAATTAAAATATACACTATTAAAATATAATGTAAGATAAATTAGTTAAAAACTGATAAAAGTGTCATTTTATGTTTTTGGTTCATTTCCTGTTTTATTTTGTAGGAGGTTTGCTCGTGTGTATTGCTCCCTGCCTCCCTTGTGTGTTTAAGTCTCTGTCTTCTTTTTCTCCTGTTTGGATTTTTAGTTCCCAGCAGTTCCACCAACTTTTTCTTTTTCATCATTAAAACACCCTTTTCTCACCCATACCCATTTTGGTTTTCTGCATTCTTTGTCCTGTTTCCTCCAAAACCCTCACAAAAGCCTCCATCCAACCTTGTGGAGTTCTCAGAGCAGAACTGACAGTGCAGAAACAAGACAAGGCCATCCAGCTATTGAATAATAACAGTGGTGGATGAATTATTATTTGCTTAAATGGTTACATTCAATGTTGAAATTATATTTGGTTTTAGGACATAGCATACATTTTTTAAAATTGTGCCTTGGAGCTTACATTTCATTTCATTGCATACATTTAGAAATCACATTACACGGCTCCACCAGTTCAAGGTCAGACTGAAAATTTGAATTTATTCTTTTCATGTAAAACCTGTTGGTTTTAATCTGTGTCCGTAGACGTCAGAGAGACAAGGCACTGAAAAACGAGTACAAAGAGAACCCATGCCAAGCTGTATCTGTAAAGCTTGAACAATTTCAAACGAGATTAATCTTCACCAGTTCTGACATTAGCTTTGAAGTTCGTCAAAGTCACCACAGAGACCAGTTCATTTAACTCACCTCAGTCATCTTTTCAAACCAATTAGGGCAAGAAATTAAAATTAAAATTAACCCTGACACATCAGATCATGTTGTTGTATTTCAGGCAAACATTTTCAGGATTTCAGGAAAAAAAGTTGTAGTATGCACATTATCCACTGGAGACCGCTATATCCTTTTCAAAGCAGGTGACAAAGTCCGTCACTCCTGCCAATGACTGGTCTCTCTCCCAGAGCCACTCAGAGCAACTCCACCACCCTTCAACCCTTTAGCTTTGTGTGTAGGTGCTCATCTATGCAGTGAGCTAAACACACTTCCAATAAAGGTTGAAGACAAGGGGCTGGCCTCTAAAGTCTTTACAGGAAGCAACAGTAATATTGCGAAAACAGCACTGGAAGAAACACCAATTCAATGATAGCAATGTTACAAACCGGAAAAGATGAGATGTTATAAACAAGAGGGAGAGAAAGGGGATGGTAAGAATCAAAGAGCACAGGAACAAGAAAACTGTGGCTATTTATTGTTAACTGCCAAATCAGTTACACTCTTCATGTGAGGAAGAACCCTAACCCAACAACTTTAAGTCCACATAGCAAGTACAACACAACAATTAATCTAAAGAACATCCAAGTGGGAGTCCACAAGAGGGAAAGAAAAAAAATGAAAATATTAAAATACACCAAACACCAACAGTAACTCGTGTAACATTATGAGTTGTATAAAATGTTGCATTGGCAACACATTAAGACAGCTAGCTTGGTTAGCAATAAACTTGTAGAAAAACTAATCTACACCTCAAATTGCAAACAACAGACACAAACAGCTGTCAGAAAGTGAGTAATGACAGATAAAGAACAACCAAGTGCATTTAAAGAGGATAATGAGAAGACAGTGAGAGGGAAGGAGATGCTTATCGATATTTGTTTGGGTATAGATCTGACAAAATGTTGGGTACTCCAGCCATCATCTCAGCTTATCTAGCTCCACTACAGTGTAAAACATAGGTAAGAGTTACTATATATCAGAAACCATTTCACACCACCGTTAAAGCATCATAGAGCAGACCCTCAACAGCATGACCCTGTAACTGGTTCCAAAGCCACTAATTTGCAGCTCCTTTCCTGTGAGAAGCTTTTCTTGAATTATAGCCCTTGACCTGTCTTTCAAAATAAAGGAACATGGCATCGAAATGCATTTGTATCTGAATGTAAGCATTGAGGTAGGTCACCATCTCAATAACTGGTGATTTCTGTGTCTCTGATGTGATCCCAGCACCTCATTACTCTCCAGTAAAATGGAAACATTTTGAAGATACTTTTCATTTACTTTAAATGCATTTACTTCATTCCATCTGAAAGTATCCTAAGACAGCTAATGGCTAGCGTGGTTAGCATTCAAATGATTACAGAAAAACCAATTCAACATATGAAATGTCACAAAATTAGCTGGTAATGTTCCAACAAGGCCATTTAGAGGATGGATAAGTGGTCGCACATCTGGCAAATGGTGGATGTAACAATATCATTTGAACTGCTACAGAACTGTGCCATGTGGAAGTTGCCACTAGCAACATAATAATAATAATCATCCGTCCACGCATCCTTTATCTATACCACTTATCACAGAGTCACAGGGGGGCTGGAGCCAATCCCAGCTGATATTGGACAAGGGCAGGGTACACCCTGGACAGGACGCCAGTCTATCACAGGGCTGACATATAGAAACAGACAACCAGCGATTCACATTCACACCTGTGGGCAAAATACGCTCTCAAAAATACTGTGTCTTTAAACTGAAAAGCAACCTGATCTGGCTGTTAGAGTATTTTAAATTCTTTTATGGTGTGCCACTGGAAAAGGTCAAATAAAGTATAACATGTTGTATTAATGCACATGGGCACTGTCTCTGATTGTTGATGGAAAACATAGGATTGGATATTCCATTTCCAGTAGCTTTAATCTGTTAATGCTGAAGTCTGAGGATTAATGATGTCACCGTCAGTAAAGATGGAAAGAGTGGATGGTAAACATATATAGAATTTAATGAATATAAGATTAATTAAATGGAGTAGAGATCAGGGGTAGACAGGATGTTTTCACATGCAAAGAAGAAGAGAAGGGAGGATGGTGTGAGAATTATTATGATTATTATTATTATTATTATTGATGATGATTTTGCTGAAATGGGAAACAGCATTTAACACATGTAAATAGCATTTGCATAAAACATGCAACATATTTTCCCCACCAAATATTCTTAAGTCTCTCTTTGCTGAAAACGTCTCATGTGATCAGTCCCTGTGTAAAAGCTGTGGATCCTCCAGAGCAGGTATTACTGTAACAAGGGGATTGTGCAAAAGTCAACTTGTGGTGAACATTTAATACAGCAGACTGTCTTATATCACCGGTGATCTTGTGCATAGTCAAAGCGCCAGTGAACGCAGAAGCTTGCAATAAGCCTGCAACTCTGCAGTAAGCCGTGTGCACTAAAGAGGGCTGACCGCATATTCATTCCTTTGCGATTTCCGCTCTAAGAGCCCTGCGGGCATTTCATTATTTTTTAAAATGACCAAATCCAAAGTGTCATGCTCTTTCATGCTTGCTGGCATGAAGAGACCTACTGTGCACCAGTGTTATAGCGTGTCATCCATTTATTTATTTATTTTATTTTTTTTGCATTACTGTTGTTACGGACAACAGGCCAGTCTGAGCACTTATCTGTGCTCATCAGTTTGTATTAAAATGCATCTGACCTACAAGTAGATGTTTTCCATGTTCCTATTCAACATGAAATGAGAACATTGCAAATAATTAGGTCAGACATCTTCTATAAATCCAAAACAGAACTGGAGTCAGGGGAAAGAGGTCTAGTTTGGGTGTCTTCAGATTCTTAGCTTCTGCCAATCTGTTTTGTGTGTTCCAAGAAATGGCTCCAAAATCACGAGGCAAACGAATATGCTTCTTATGTGCCAGGAAATTTAAAGCAACCAGAGCAATATACAGCTCTCAGCGAGGGCTTGATGAACCAGTTTGGTGACCAGTCTGCAAAAAACTGTCAACATGATAGAGCCACAAAAGGTATTTTTAGGCAGCTGAGACAAGAGACTGTACTCTATATAAAACCGACAACCTCAAGACCCATAACCTCATTCATGGGCTGTGCAGTCTTTCCCTGTCAGACCAGTGAATAGCACCAGTTGGCTTGTTGTACTCCAAAAACCACATGCCATGCAAATGCAAAATTAAAAATAAGAAAATAAAAAAATAAAACACACACACACACACACACACACACACACACACACACACACACACACACACACCCACCACACACACTGAAAGGGCACCCATTTTTGTGCCATGACAGATGTGGCCATTGGTTGTGCTAGTTAATCCAGAATGCTGGGTTTGCTACAAGCAGGATTTAGCCATGACCATGATACTAACATCTGTCAGGATCCCGTTTCAAGCGCCCAAACCCACACGCGGAACAAAAGTGGAATATTTTTATCTTACTTTGATAAAGAAGAGTGAAAAGCAGTTAATAAATTCAGAACCTGAGGTAAGTGTACCAGGAATTAATCAATGTAGAGCATTTCATGGCCTATAAAAGAGGTGCTTGATTCATTACAGCTTATGTAACATGTTTTTCCACAGTCTCCATGCTTTAAGCATGTGACGCAGCACTTCATTTACAGATGTTCTGCATTTCATACAAACTTTTAAACATAATTTATGTTCTGAATAGGTCAAATAATAGACTTGTTTACATCTATAAGAATCTAAATCTATAAGAAGGCTTCAGTAATTATGACGGTTATTGTTGCTTGTTGTCATGAATGCACCCAACTGAATGAAACTGAATTACAGATGTACTGCAGGAAATTAAAATTTGATTGGCCTGAAATCTACAAGTAAAATACTGGCGGAGAGAATCACACTGACTGTCATTGCAACAACATATTTTAGTGATAAAGTTTCTTTTTAGTTATTTGGGGTGATGGCCTAATGGCTTGTTTTAAAGCTTATATCTCCTCAGTAGATTGATTTTTTATGTTATGTTTATGTCTCATCATTTCTTCTTCTGATTACATGATAATGCTCTACACTGAATACATGTTTTTATGATGCACACCTTTGAGGCACACAAACTCATGAGTCAGTGAGATTTTCAACTGCATGATTAAATGCAGACAATATGAAGTGTGAATGTTTATCTTACACAGTCTGTTGAAACTGCACAACACTCTTTTAATTCTATAAACTTTTAAATAAAGACCTCTATATTATGTCATGTTGCTAAAGTCAGACAGGATGTGACTTTAAAGGTTTAATAGTTAAAAAGTTTACTTTTAAACTGACATTTGAACTGTCTTTTATTCTTTACAGAAACTGATTTTATCAGGTTACACAGTTATACCCTCACTGCCTGCAGAAAACATTATGCATGTGTTGCTTTGTGAATAGCATGAATATGACAAGAGGGAGACTGGCAGGGGACATGATTCTAGATTGATGAAATCTAATTTTAATGATCCTTCACAGAAATTAGGTTATTGCAGCAACAGAAAGCAAAGAAGACACAACTGCTTCATATTCAGCGAACAATCAGTACTCAACATGAATAATGGCCTAGAATAATCAGTATGATATTTTAATCATAAAAAAACAATAGAAATGGGAGCATTAAATAGTTAACTGGTGATCCTCTTACTTTTCATCTAGCATCATCACTTTGTTTTATCCAATATCTTTTAGTCTACGACCAAATACCTGCTAAACTACAAACATCCTCATAAACCTCGACTGAATGTTTAGTGCTGATTAACAATGTTTGCATGCTAACAAGCTAAAATAAGATGGTGAATACACTTAACATTATATCTGCTGTCAGCATATTAGCTTTGTCATTGTGAGCATGTTAGCATGCTAATATTAGCATATAGCTCAAAGCACAGCAGTGCCTGAACACAGCCTCACAGAGATACTAGCATGGCTGCAGACTCTTGTTTTAACCAGCATCCTTTCGAACCACATTTTTGGTTTATGGCAAATTGCTTTCTGAAAAGCTCCCCATGCAGGCAGTGGATTTACTGATTGTATGACAGTCTTCAATACAACATAAAAATGTAGAGATGCAGCCTGGTCAGCATACTTAGAAGCTGCTCTGTAAGCAGAGACTAATTTTAGCTCATTTCTCCTGGCACACTGAATAAGTCCCAAAATGCCAGGTCAGCTTTTAGCTTGATGATGAGTATCTGAATTTTTATTGGTTTGGAGGCCAAGAAATGCAGGGCACACCACAAACTTTTTTTGTTAACATTAGGATTAAAGGTGAACATGTGTAATCCACTGCACGTCTCATGGTTTGATTAGTTGTCCTCAGTCACATTCAAAACCTGTAAGTCTGGAAACATCAGGAATAATTTCAGCAAGAAAACAACGTCCAGAGAATAAATATTTTTTGATGCGAGTGGAGGATTACGATGCTGCAGGAACACCTGTCTCTCACAATGAGTCATTCATTAATAGATGCCTGAATTTCATCTGAAGAGTAATGTCACCCTCGAAATAAAGGAAATAACCACATTATGTTATTGTTAGCGTTTTTATGAATAGACCGAACAAAAGCAGAAAATCCCTGATGGTCACTGCCCCTCTTAAGAGATTAAATGTCCATCAAATTAATTTACCCTAGTTCTGACACTGTATGTGGCCTAATCAGGCCAGCCATTAAATTATCAACAGGGGGACAAAATTTTCCAAATTGGGCCCCTCATCTAGATCCACACCCACTCCAGCACCACCACCACCCACACACCCTCACCTCTAATTCCAACACAGTCACATTTCAAATAAGCTCTAAATCATTGGCCTCCAACAGCTAGTTCCAGAACCAGTGTTATAGACCCATCCAGGTCATGCTCTCTTTTGCATGTGTGCTTGACTTTAAATCACAAAAGGTGAAGTCAGTAAAGACTGTGACAGTTATAATCTGCCTCATCTGTATCCAGCTCTGAACCATCGGCAGAAGGAGCTGGGGAAGTGGACATTATTTATTTTGCAAGCATTAGAGGTTTCCAGTATAATATATTTATAGGGATAGTGCAGCAGTGTTTTTAATGTAGTTAAGTTAATGTGCAAATGTTACTTAAAAGTTGAGATAGCTTAAGTTTTATTAGCTAGTCTGCCTAGTTCCTCAGCTTTGCTATGTTTAACTACACCTTTTTTTTCACCTGAAATTTGGCCATTGCCTCTCTGCTTCTGTCCTTTTCTCCTTCTCTCTTCACTCTGGCTTTCCTTTTTGGGCCCCTGATTGTTAGAACATTGTTGTAATATTATATATTGATATTTCAATGTCAACATCATCTCATGCATTGGTAACATGAAAGGAAACATTCCCCCTGAAACGTTGCCAGTTGCCTTCGAGCTGAGACACCACAGCAGTATTTGTGAACAATTTGTTTAATCCTAGAGAGTGTTCAATGCTTTTAACAACATGAGCAATTAACTAAAATTCAGTTCACTTCCGTCACTGTCCCAAATTTATGCCAAGTAAGCCCTCTTCCAAACGAATCAATAGAGGATCTCTGATAATGTTTTGCCCCACATGTAACTCTTCTTTGGAAAAAAGGTAATAAAAGATCTCTGGCAGTGTTTTCGCTGCTCAATTCTGTTCTTTTTCCATGTAAAGTAATCAATTTTCTCAATCAAATCAATAGAGGATCTTTGATAAGGAAGTAAACTCAAACCCTCAGACACTAGTTAGACTTACTACTTCCAGTACTGGGCAGTTATTTTCTTCATGCACAGAATATGAGACAATGGCTTAAGTTTCCTGTGTTTCCGAGGTTGTTTGGAGATTTGCTTGATGAAGATGAATAGATCTGAGTATTTTACTTATTGACCATGGAGGGTAAACATACTGTACACACTACTGGAAGAGGCTGCCTCTTTTCCAGTCACATGCTGCCATCATGTTTTTGTCGTCCATATTTAAAGTTAGGATGGTGGGTTACTCTGCGATCGCTGGCCGATCACGTCCACACAGGCAGGTAGACTGTGTCTGGCTATTTTATGTGATTAAGAAAAGTTTGTGATGAGAAGTTTATTTTGATCAAGTTTCATGGAAGTAGTGGCCATTTATTTTAGGTCCAGTTTGCAGATTAAGTGTTCAATCATTTAACCCACACATACACAGTATATTATTCATTTATTTATTTATCTTGTCAATTGCTGTTGCAGTGTTTTGTATGTTTGAGTGTAATCCCACTAATTGTATTTATTCCTCTTTGTCTTTTCAGAAGCTGAAGCTGAGAGCCTGAGGTGCTGCTGGCTGGTGTCTTCTGGTAGCAGTGTCTCCTTTCCTGTGTGCTGTGTGCATCCGGGCACCCCTGGCCTTGACCCTTCACATTTGCATGTGTGTGTGGATTTGTGTGCACGTGTGATTCGGGGGGGGGGGGCATCCTCTCTGGGATACTTCTCTTCCCTCATTAGTCCACCTCTCCACTGGTAAGCCTCAGCTCTGAACAGTTCCCCTGCCCCTTCCTGCTAGATGTCTGTTTTAACAGCTCTTTTCTTAGTCTGTTGCTAGTGTTGATTAATAAATAATTATTGATGGATAGAACCACATCTCCTGCTTCTTGGTATAACAAACCTGAATGCCTTTGGGTTGTTGCTACTAGGCTGTGCTAATATTTTTCCTAGGGTGTAGTCCAATTTTCTTTGAGTACAACATTAACTGTCCTCCAACCAAAGCACAATCATTTTCCCCTACTCAGTATGTTCAAGAGAAATTATTTGCTTTCGCTTTTCAGGAATTGTTAGTGTTTTATTTCAATCAAGCATTTCCGTCCAAATTTATATGGCCTGATTTCCAAGGACATCTCTCCCATTACTGTCAATAAGGCAGGCATTGGAGTAGTGCAAAATGTCCCCCCTACATCGCTGTAGGAGCTTCTGATCCATAAGCCATGCATCCAGGGTCAGTTACTGATTTAATCATTTCTCCATGTATCATCGACTGTCTGTCAGCTCCCCAGTCGGAAAACGCTACACAGCTGAGAACATTTATTATCTTTCACACCTAAGTAAAACCTGCACACCTGCACACTGTCATCATCCTTTCATCAAACCACATTCTGAGAGAGCCTTTGATTTAATGGACGTTTTTATGCCCTAATCATCAGCCCAGCTCTTTGAATTTGATTGAAAACATTTCTCTCACTTCCACATAATCTTCTATGCCAGTGGTTCCCAACCTTTTTTCCTTGGAGCCCCCCTTGCTTGCATCAAAGACAAGCCAGGCCCCCCACCCTTACCCCTGGCCCACACAAAGGCACCAAAAGAATAGTGTTTCATTACAAATCTTTATTTGCAAAAATAAACACCAACTGCAGGTTTTTTTCCTTCTCCTCTTTGGTTTACCATGTATATAAATGAATAGTTTTCTCATTCCTCCTTTTATGTCAGCAGGCGTATCAAATACACACAAAAAATAATAACTGCAAAGACAATAAAATATTTCTCTCTATTCAAGAGGTAAACATTTAAGCATCAAACTTAAGCTTAAGATCAGCAGGCCTTCCTCCTTACAGAAAGTATGATTCATCCTCAGAGCACTGATATATCAGCTTTGTCATACACTTTGTCACCCAGTGTATAAAATGCAAACAGAAATAATAACAATTGCAAGGACATTAAACTATGTCTCTTTTCAAGAGAGTTCAATGTTAAACCTAACAAATAAACAGAGTGGTCATTCACACACACACCTCCTTAAAAAGGAATAAAGATTCTGTTGCATATCCACATACACGTGCGTATGTATAATCAGTAATAATTAGTCGGCTGTTAAATCCCTTGTTTTGCCGCCACAAGGTTGTCATAAGGCAGATTGTTGGATGAAAGATAAGAGTCCAAAGCCATAGAAATATCCTGACCTATTTTTGTTGTTGTTGCTGCTAGATTTGTAGATATAAGAATATCTTTTTTCAAGTCATCACCATCCATATTCTGCACATAAAGGATGAGCAGGGAACCGTCTGACACTGTTGTCGGTTCATCCGGTTGAATGGCAAAGGGAACATTGTTAAGCTTCTCATGCAGCTGATTTTGGCAACCTGCAGCCATTTTTATCAATTCTGTCTTTGACAGTGTTGTGCAACAGTTTTCACTTTATCGCCACAGTTTTCAGGCAGGCGGGTTTTAGTAGCTGCTCTCCAACACACAATTAATGGCAAACACTCAAATGATGCTTCCGTTGCTCTGTATAAATCACTGCCCGCTCTATCAAAAGCTTTTCTGATGTCTGTGGATCTTGTTGATAGTGCCAATCTTCCTCTCAAAAAATTCCCAACTTTCACCAATCGTCTCCTGGTGTTTCGTCTCTTGGTGTGGTTTAATTCTTTTAAATTCTGACAGAAAACTGCCCTGTCCTTTAATAAAACCAAAGTTAAGGTAACTCTGGAGATATTGTCTTACTTTCTTTTTTGAAACTGCGCAGTGATCCACATTTTTACGTTTCTCAGACATCCTGTTTTATTCACACAGACCCCAGGCTGGGAACCACTGCTCTATGGCAGTATCACTGCAACCTGTTCCTTTTGTAAATAAATGATTTGCAACATGATAAATTTTCGAACTATTCATGGATTTAGTCAAACATTTGATCGTGTGTTCAGTTAGTTCTGTAAACATGGCACTTTTAACTCAGTGTAAATATCAATGTCAAATCAAATCAAATTGAAATTTCAAGTTATCATTTTCAGACTCATTCCTTATTGAAGTCTTTTTTTTTTAAATAAAGAGTTGAGAGTGTTCATTAATCAAAAACAGTTAAGAAAATATGGATTCCTCCCACAATCCAGAGATATAGATAATTGATGGATCGATAGTGGCAAACTTCCAAGCATACATTAAGCCTTGCATCTTTTATTCCGAAGAAAAGTTATGACTGAGACTTGACATGACTCATTTCATTCATGTTAGGTTGAATGCTATAAATTGAATGTAGTGCCGACAATACTGAAGGTTCAGTTAATGTACAGAACCTCCATACATCAGCAGGCAAACGGCCTTGTGTGAAAACTCTTTGGCTTTGTAGAGAAATAGCTTGTTGGAAGAAAAATCAGTACAAGACTATAAGGGAAAAATATAAAAAAGTTCCCTGAAATCTCTAATTATATATATTATCCTTTCTGCAGTTCGGTGATCTTAACCTATAATTTTACATATTGGCGCCTCTGATTCATATGCTTTGACCATACTGTTTTGTACCATTTCTCTTAGCTGACATTTTTCAAGCAGTAGATTTGTTTCATCATACTTTGAATTACAATAATTTCATGTTTTAGGATCCCCTACATAAATGTAATATTGAATTTCCATACATGGAATATATGTACATATAAAATACAAGCATTTATGCAAAACTTATGTATGACCCCTATTATAAATTGGAACATATGTGTAGCCCATATAAATATCTATGTTTATTTATATATATTTATATTGTAGACAATAACATATAATATATATGTTAAATAAATATATATATCCATCCCAAAGCCTGTTAATATAAGTTGATAATATATATATATATTAGAGTCCAAAAGTCAGAGACCACTTTCCCAGCATGGGGAGATAGACATGTTTAAAGTTAATACAAAATTAATAAGAAAAACATATATAACCATATAGAAATGTTATATGTATGTTGTTTTAATAAACTTGAACATATAAATAAAATATATATATATATATATATATATATATATATATATATATATATATATATATATATATATATATATATATATATATATATATATTGCTTACATATATGGTTGCAATAACTTATACCATAATTCATCTTAAAGGTATTTTTGATATATGCTATGGACACGCATATACTGCAACGATTGACCACTGTGAAAGTGAGAGAGTAAACAGGGATTTAACTTCTCTTTACAACTCTAATCTTTCTCTCTTTTGTGTGTACATATGAGTGCCATCCCATCATGCCTTGCTCCTCTGTGACGGCAAAGTGTGGCCATTCTGTGAAAGTAGAAACATTTCTTTCTTTTAGAAATGCTCAGACAACACTCAGTTCACAGTAGATCGATCATCGCTGACCTCAGGCAAAGTCAGGAGTCCATCTCAGATATCAAAATCCACACGCAAAAGAAGGTGGTCTCAAACACTTCCTGGGTTTTATTCAACAAGAACACAAAAATGTTCAGACTGAGCCAGAGATCAGCTGCCGTATCATGTCCTTGTCCTCTTCATTCTGAGCACAGTGAGCAGCAACACAACTGGCTGTCTCACAGTGCAAACTCTTTCTAGCAGGTCTTGTTCTTCTTTTTCCACCACTGACATCTTCTATCACTCCAGGGTCTGGAGGGTCTTACCGCCTTTGCATAAGCATATTCACTGTAGGTCCAATCCTGGCTACGAGTTTATTATTAGTCATATGGTGATGAGAGAGCAATGCAAGCTGCTCTGGCAATAAGAAGAATATGCAGCATAAATGTTCTTGGCTGTTGCCGCTCCCGCCTCCTCCTGCTCAAATTCAATATCTGTGGATGATTATATACAGAGAGAAGTGTCGCCTCCTCTTCTGATTATAAACCCTCCATCTTACAGTAACTTCTTGTATTTTTCATGTCACAGTCGGTGCAACAGAGCCATGGGCAAGGCGGGGAGTAAAGTCCTGAGAGAGACCTCAGTCGATGGGGTTCAGGCACAGGTAAAGGCACATACACTCACACACATACGAGCTGCACAAAACTCCTGCCTGCACACATACCAACTCAAACTCAGACACACAAATGCACATAGCAACTGCATTGGCAAATACACACAGGAGAAGTGTATTACACTAAAAATACACGAAACTGCTGTGATGGCCGGTGCTCTGGTTTTGAGATGAGAGCCTGTGTGTGTGTGTGTGTGTGTGTGTGTGTGTGTGTGTGTGTGTGTGTGTGTGTGTGTGTCCTGACTCTGGTGAAATGGGCCTGCTGCTGTGCTCTGCAGCTGTCACAGGTTATGCAACCAGGATCAGCCACAGTTTGCTTTCACACTTAACTTTCCCACATTGCATCAACATCCCTAAAGTCAAAGAAATACATTACTGAGCTGTGCACGGACCATTAATATCTTGTGATTAAGATGAGTGAAGGAATAACAGCCATTGGATGTACCCAGTGATGGATAAAACTGGTTTTCCTATAGAGCATATTTTCATTTATATAAGCTACACACCAGAAGTAGTTAGATCAAATCTTATCACAGGTTAAATTTCCTGCTAATTCATTTGACCATTTATAGATAAAATAACCACATGTCCACCTGCTTTATTTTTGCAGCACCTCCAAAGCCTGAAAAATGTTTTTGTATTTTGTTTAACTTAGGAGTGCACAAGGTGATAAAATACCGTCTTCAGGATTCTATTTTATAGATAATACACTGATCTACACACCTATAACATCAAGATACGTTATCAGATTAATGCAAAATGTAAATCAACACTGCCATAAATCTTCTCATAGATTTTTAGTATCTCTTCAATGCACAATAATTAATTCTCTGTTGCTAGAGAGAATTAGTATCCTAACACTGACAGTTAGGATACTGTCAGTGTCGTTCAGCTGAACTTTCTGCAGGTCTCAGACCTGCTGGTTGGTGAAAGCGGCTTCACACTAAAGATCTGTTCAGCACTGGTTTGAAACAAGTTGGGTCCAATATACAACTTGCACAAGTATAGTGTTGAAACTATAAACCTCCAGTGATCATCTTACAGCCAGCAGTTCATTCATGAAACAAATGTCACTTTATTTAATTATAAGCAGATAATTGTTTTGTTTTTTTGTTGTTTTTATATATATGAAAAAGTTTCAAGCTAAATATTTTTATATATCTTACAGCATGTGATCATGCCCAGTGCTAGATATAACAGTACACTCTGCTACAGTGTCACAGATCTCATCATATCATGGTATATAAACATTATATCATCCAACCATATCACCCTATGTTATATAAGAAGATAAGATGAGCAGGCTTAGTAACCAGGGGAATTACTCTTGAATATGAGAGATGAGATGATATTTCCCAGCAAAGAAAGAAAGAAAGAAAGAAAGAAAGAAAGAAAGTGTCAATATATTGGTCAGTATTACCTTATCACTGATTTATCAGTATCAGAGAATTTTTTGGCTGATAAGAAACAAGAAATTATAGGAAGTTAATTACATAATTTATCCACCAGAAACCTCTGACAAGTTTATTTTTGAACTTTAAGAGTTTTCTCTCAGTTGAATGGACATCTTAAAAATTAATAAATAAATAAATAAATTAATTAATTAATTAATACATAAATAAATCAATTAATTAAGGGACTCTTATCAAAAAGGTTTGTGTTATGCATTTACATTTAAAAAGAGAAAAAATCAGTTGGTCAATATGACATGATCTGACATTTGAAACTCTCAGATATTGTATTGCCCCTATAAATCCATCATGAGTCTGTGTGTCAGCTGGCAGTGGTGAGAGTGAGGAAGTTGGAGAGCGTCTCTTCCTCGGTCATTATCTGAATTCCCCTCGACGTCCCAAATAGTCTGTCATGCCCTCACCCAGCTGATCCAAGTGATTGTACTTTTCAGATCATGCTCCAGCTACAAAAAAGCACACCCTATCACCCCATTTCAACTTGTTTTGGCTGAGAGGGTGCCGTCTTGGTCAGATCGTGCGGCTCGGTGGTGGGCTCGACAAGGCGAAGCTGGACTGAAGTGAATTGATTCCCTGGGATTAAGGATTAAGATTTCCCCGGCCGCTTTGGTGGAGTAAATCTGGGGATTATGATGTCAACAGCCTGTGGCTGCAGAGGAGGAAATTGAATTGTGAGGGACAGCAGCAGCGATGGCCCAGAATTACAGCATGGTCAGTGGGAAATCAGAGCTGGGAGTCCATGTCTGTGCCTTTCTCCTTCTCAGGAAAACCTCCGTAGGACACCTTTTACTGCCTTTGGGTTATAGGAATCACTTACATAGAGGAACTTACTCTGAGTAAATGTCTCCGATGTTGATTGAGTGATAAGAGGATTTCTGTGTCACTGGTAATCCATCCCGCTCTGGCCTGTGAAGCATCAGGTGGTGAGTACCTTTATGTGCAACAGAGATCACTTGTTTGTGCAGAAGGTGACAGGGATTTCTTCCTTTACAACTGGAGTCTACAGATGCAGCAGAGGAGAATATGGAGAATATATCTGCTCAGATGCTGTAAATATGGGAAACTTTCAGAAGTCTTCAACCTAACCCCGACCTGTACCCACTCAGTGCTAACCTACTGTGTGTTGTTGCATGTGTGTGCCTGTCTGTCTGTCTGTGTTGAAGCCAACCCCTGCTGTGGCTGCTCCTGCTGCTACCGTTAAGTTTCAAGGACTCACCAAAGCCGGCAGGATGAAGGTGAAATGGACCCAGCTGGGTTTGGTGTTCTTCCTGGTTCTGTCGCTGGTGATGACTGGATGCTTCTTCTGGCAATACCAGCTGCCAAAGGTTCTGCCAGGTAAGGCCAACACAGGGGATGCATCATGGTGCATGAGATGTTTTTGCCTTTGAAATATTGTTGCTGCCCAACCACATGGTTATTCAGGTTACTAAAATCTGAAAATTTAAAATAACCCAGTGCTTGAGAGTTAGAACTGAGTAAAATCTTGCTACATCAAGATCTAAAAATTTTAATTAAAATGTAATTTGAATTTTGACGTGCAACTTGACTGTGAGCTGTGCCCTATTTGACACTTAGCTGCCTTAAGATTTGACCATTCATGAGAATTATTGAATATTTGAAATGGTCGTTGCATGATACCTTTGTACTGGACCTGTTTTTTTTTTTTTTTTTGGGGGGGGGGGGGGGGGGGGGTCATTTATTTTGTTTTAAAGAAACTTCTGTCAGGCCTGGTTGCTCCTTCTTATCTGATCTGACTGCAACAACAACACACAACCTCAGTTCCTACTGCAGCTAACCCTTAATTAAAAAGATACAGCTCTGGTAATTGACCAAAAAAAAAAAAAACATCACTTAATTGTGCGATGTTTATCATGTAATTATGAGCTAAAGCCCTAACTTGTTAAAATATAAGCCCCCAGCTCTTGTGCTTGCTGGGAGTTTGTTTAATTGGCAGCATCATTACAAGTTCACGCTCTCAGAGGGCAGTGTCAATTAAAACTGAGTAAACAACTGGAACTAAACAGTGAGTTTATCATTCTCATTTTCTCAAACATACAAGTTGTATTTAAAACATTCAACACTGACATGTAAAATAAAGTTAGTGAAATAGTTTTAATTGTAGTTCATTCAGTCCTGGAAAATCAGTGTAAATGTCAAACCTGGTACGTCATCCTTCAGAGCTGCTTCAGAGTTTCAGTCTGCTCATTCATCCTTTCATTCATGCACTCCAGTTGTTTGTGCAGGCATCATCATTTCACACCCTGCCACTCACACCTGCCTGCCGTTCCCGCCAGTGGAATCACCTGACCTGCTCCTCCTCTTCCTCCTCACTCCCCTGCTCGCCTCTTCCCCATTTCCTCACCAGCTCCCTGATATAAATACTGACCAGTTTCCGCTTGCTCTCCCACATTGTCTTTGTTCCATGTCCTTTACCTTTCCTGTGCTCACTTCTTTGCCTGTCTGGATTTTTTAAGACTATTTGTTTTTATATCTGACTTCATCCTCTTGGGTCCCTTTTCTGAGAAGTGTGACACCAACATGTTGACGCCTAACTATAAATCACATAACTGACATTACGTTAAATAGAGCACACAAACAAAATGCTTTACTCTTATAAGTTTTGACTTTGAGTTTGGAATCTCTGCATGAGGTAAAGGAAAATGAAGTAATACCATTAATAAGAAAGCACAGATCCCTGCAGGCTCTGACTCATCTTTCTTTCTATGCAATGATGCATCTTTCTGTACTCCAAAAAAAATCATTTTTCATTCACAGTAATCCTTTAGAGTGAAAATGCAGATGGTGGCCTGAAGCTACAGTGAAACATAGTGAGATACTCCTGTTCCTCCAGAGTTCACAGTGGGACTTGGCTCCATCTCTTTTGATCAGGGTGTTGTTTATCACACATCCTGTCAAACTGTACCACGTAAGATCAGCAGGGTTCATCAGGAGCCAGAGAGAATTAACAAAGCAGCCAATCATACTACATTATACCAGCTTTTGTGCCATCGATATTCTATCAAATATCAAGTGGGAATTACAAAAGCCTGTCCCCCTGTGCCCCCCCTACTTTTTCTGTCTTTCTCTATTCTCATTCTCCGACCACCACCCAGATGAAGGGATGGGTCGCAACGCCAAATCAGAGATGACATGTCCCCGCTTCCCTGAGCCTCTCCCACTGGAGCATCCTATCCCCAGTCTGAAAGAGGCCCTGGAAAAGGTGAGAGGAGCCGTTCATCATGCACAGATTTAAATCTGCGGCCGCATTTCCATCATGCGCTCACTCTCGAGTCTGAGGAAATATACAGGCTCGCTGCAGTAATCCTTCACACCAAATGCCGCTGCGGTTGACAGAAGGAGATTAAAGATATAGAGGATGAAAAACTGAGTGTCGGTCCGAGGAAAACGTTGTGTTTCTGTAGGCAGGGAGCAGCAGTGCTCCCAGCTGATCAACCAAAGAGTCATCAACGCTTCGGCACCTCTGGGAGAATCCGAGGATGATGAGTAGTGGCTGCTCATTAATAATGAGGACATGTGATGAAGTTGAGCAGAAGTTTGTCTGTTAAATATCAGTTTGCCTGCACTGAGGAGCTTCTTTCATCTCCACAGCAACCAAACTGATAATGAAGGTAAAACATATGAACATTCATTACCATTGAAGGCTGTTTTGTGAGCAACCTCAGAATAAATTGAATCTTTCTTCAGTTAATTTTAGTGAATAATGTGGTTTTCACCTCCCATACAAAAGGCAGCAATTTCTCACAATTAAAACATGAATATATCTCATAGGCACTTCAATACGTGTTGCATGAATGCTATCAACATTTCTAGGCATCAAACCACTAACAAATGGCTCAGGGTTATTATACCTCACTTTGTCCTGGTGCATTAGAGATCCTTTACTTCAGTAAAACCACAATGTAAAAATACTTAATTACAAGTGAAAGTCCGATATTTTAAATCCTACTTATCCTCCAGGAATATTATCAGCCCAATGTACCTAAAACATTCAAATTAAAAGTACTTATTCTGCAGTAAACAGGTCCCTGTGAGTGATATCATTTTATATGACATTATTATATTTCTGTGATGCATCAGTGTGTAAGTAGCCTTTTACTGTAACAGCTGGTCAAGACAGTGCTAGTTTTAACTTCTGTGTATATTCAGTTAAGTCCTCTGGTTCAGCCCCTACAAAGGGTCACAAGATAAATCTGCTGGACTGTGATATAATTAATGGACTGGGAAAAAGAAAACAAAGTTCTGTCACACAAATCTGTAGTTATTAATTTTGAATACTTTTACTTCTTCTCAGAAAAGTTATTCAAATGAAATCATGTGAGTTAAAGTTAAAAGGGAGATGTCTCTGGTGGAAGTGCTAACAAGTTTCTAACATCTGAAACATGACAAGAAGCCCTGATCAGACACTGCTGTTTTTTAACGAAATATTCTGAGTTAAATAAAGTCTATAGTTGTAGACCAAACTCACAAACTTTCCTCATTAGCCTGCACCAAAATACCTTCGGTTCATGTTGAAAACATCTATTATGTAACGCTGTCATTTGAATTTATAATATGTAAATAAAGTCCAAGTGAAGAAATTCAAATGTCCAAAACAGTCAACAATTCACATGCTGCCGTTCTCCGAGCAGCTGCTGCACAGCTCGTCCTGGATTAGCTCGTTTGCTGCTGTCTTAGCTACAGCTAGGAAGCTTTTATGGACAGACAGCAAACAGCACTTCTGAAAATAAACTCGAGAAACATCACCCAGTGGCTCACAAATGTCCTTGTACTGGTCCTCCTCCTCCTTCTCCACATTAATTCAGTGATTGTCTGAGCTCATAATTCACACCCACACAACTGCAGGGAGCAATGTCATTACATCCAGTAACGAGCACACACAGATGCAGACACACAGACAGATTCAAACATTAACCTGCTAGCTGCCATGCAGACTGGCTCCATCCCATCCTCATCCCTGCTGCTCCTTTAAGTGTCCGAGCCTCCGTGTGAGATGATTAAGTCGGTGATTGTGTGTTTCTAAGACTTTATTGATCGCTGCTCACTCTCAGTGTTCTCTGAAGGACATCGCAGCATGTGAAAGGGGCAAAAATCAGTGTTATCACCCCAGAGCCAGTAAATAATAAATAATGACTGCTGCAGAGATATTTGTCCTGGGAGTGAATGCCAATTTTACCCTTTCCCACTGCCAACAAAAGCTTGATGTTAGCGGGTCTTCACAGGTTTTTTGACTAGTGTTAAAAAGGACTTAGTCCCTTTTAACACTGGTCACATCCCTTTCAACTGGTTACATCCCAATGCAATCTACACCAATGCTCTACAGGGTTAGCTGCAGAAGTTTTAGGTTGGCTAGTAGAATAGCTGTGATTGTGCCAGCAGAGAAATGCACAGAATATGCATATTCATAATCAAGCAGCTAACATTACTGTGGCTGTGATTCACTGCCTTTTGCAGCAGCTCATGAAATGAACAAAGTGTGTATTTAACATGTCATTCAACCGCGGCTCTGCAAACTTAACTTCTTTCTTTAGAGGAAAGAAACCAATGGATCTAAGTGAGCATAATAACAGAGCTGACGATGGAAACACGTATTCATATTACATCAACAGGAGAGGACAATGGTCAGCTCTGGAAATGACATAGAAAAGCTTCCACTTTACAGAGTCTGAAACTGAGTTCAAACTTTAGAAAATGATGTTTGAATTTTAGAAGGTCTACAATAGAGGTTTTCTTTAGTCTTATTTGAGGTCTAATAGTATAATTATTTTTGTAGATTGTTAGTATGATCAAAAGCGACCGAGGACTACAAACAAACTAGACTTGATTTGACACAGGAATAGTTCATATACATTTTGGCAAATACAGAGACTGATGAGAAGAGCAAAACCACTCTCACATCTGTGCAGTAAATATGAAGCCACAGCCAACAGCTGGTTGGCTCAGCTTCGTGTGTCTTCCTCTGAAGTTCATTTTTGATGAAATATTCTGCAAACACTTCCATCTAAACTGAACATTTTTCAGGATAAAGTCCTCACTTCCTGCTCCGTCTCTTCTAGGTGGATGTTTTGCTCCGACAGAGCATCAACCCCATCAGCCTTCCCGCTCTGTCGGCCATTGTGATTTTGAACGACACTGTTTTATGGACAGGCAACTTTGGACAGAGGAATGCCAGTGACCCTCTCTCAGGACCCCCCAATGAGTACACGATCTACAGGTGAGTATGTCACAAATGTTCCAGATAATAGACTGTTAATAAACTGTTCATCTTCATCAGCCTGTTTGATTGGAGAGGTAACCAGCAAGACTCTTGAAATTGTTAGGAAATCACAGACTTGTAAAGCAAAGTGATGCTTTTATTTCTGAAGACACAGAGGCTCACAAAAATGCTAAGAAAAACAACTCTGGTGTAAAAATATTAAATGATCTTTTATCTTATATTTATTGACCTAAAGAAAGTCCAATGTAAATGTACTTTGTCTAAATGTGTTGGAATCAAAAAGAAAAAAAAAGATGTGTTTTTAAGCACAGAAGGTGAACTCCCCTCAATGCAACTGAAACTGCAGAAATACCAGAAATTACAGTGTGGACACGAGCTCATTGTTGTCAACAGTAGCTGACGATCACTCATCAAACATCTGATGTCTTCTGTCTGGGATTTTCTTTTTTTTTGTTGTTGTTATCTTTTCATGCTCTGCTCAACCACAGTGTTTATAGTTGCTCCTTCTCACTAAGCAGTTTCTCTTGCACTGAATCTGTTGCTGCAGTGAAAAGCGTACATGTAGGACACATTGCTTCCAGTGCTGCAGAGGAAGCAATGTGTCTTCATTATGGGATGAGCATTAGCATCTTGAGTCAGTGTAATGGGACCTTAAGCTCTGGATATAAATATCATTCTGCCAGTCAACGTCTGCCCAGTGGCTCCTGACTTTGATGTGCAACTGAAGCAGCACGATGGCGACCTTGTTACCCATGAAAGTCAGATGACTTCTCTAGAAAGGTAACTGCTTGGTGTGTGTTGCAGCCCAGGTCTGTGTTGGGAAAAATAAGATCCATAAAACCAGTTATTTACTCCAGTAACATATCATTTTGTTAAATTTGAGTACAGAATATAATGTATACTGTATTCCCAAAAAAAGTCATTTACAACAGAAAAATGGCTTGTGGGTGTTACCGAACCAAAGATTTACAGTTTTTATAACAAAGGACTTGATTAGAGGTTTTTTCTTTCTATCTAAAATAAGGAAAATAAAGACTCAGCTGACTGTGCTCCACTGTACCTCTCAAAAAGCAAACACAATATGGGCAAACACCCCTGCTCTCTAGTGAGCCTTGTGCAGGATAAGCCACACAGCAGCTCAGTGAGATGTGCTCATAGTGAAAATCCTAACATTCACGTGTTTAGCAGATGTTTTATTTACCAAGGTAACCAGCTTAGTTCAGCATGTCAGCGTGCTGACTTTTACTATGTACTTTTGCTAAAGACAAAGTATGAGAATGATTTATTTTAGAGAGTCTACTGTTTTATTACATGATAGCATCTTTTCTTAGACCTTCTGTGCCTGATTAATTCCCACATCTCAAACTCCACTGCTTAACTTTGTAAAGCAGATTTACTGTTGAAAATGTGAAGCCTCCAAGCACCAGTCCAAGAAAACCCTGATGACAGTGCAAAGCTGCTTTCACACAACCCTGCACTTATCTGGACATTACCCAGAGGGTCTGCTGTATGTGAGAATGCAAGTGTCTGAATCTGTTGGGCTGGACATTAAGTGGACTTCACCCTGCCAGCTCCCTGGTATAAAGTCTATGTAATGTCCGACTGAGCCAATGTGCGAATTAGGGGTGGAGGGACTGATCCCAAAATATTGATTCTGCCGTTACTATGTCTTGTTCTGGAAGATTGATTTTAGTGTCACTCAGATCGATCCCAGTTTCAGTTTCTCTTTTCTATGTTGGACTCACTTCAGAGTAGATCTGTCTGTGCAAACAATGATCTTTTGTTTTCTTTTGTTCTCTTTTTGCTTCTCTACTGCTGTTGACATGTCATACGCCTAAATCATGAAGCGCAGCGACACATAAAAGCAATAACAGAGCGCCTCGTTGGCTCAGCGCATCCCGTTCAAGCTCAGTCCTTAAGCAGCGACCTGGGTTTGAATCCAGCCTGTGCTGTTTGCTGCACGCCAGCCCCTCTCTTTCCCCCAGCTGCTCTCCTGTCTGTATCTCACTGTTTCTTTTGCATTAAAAAAAGTTCACTCAAAAAACATAAAAGCAGTGATGTCTGCACAAAAGAGGAACACTGTCATCCATTTCATTTGTTTCCAAAGTGCTTCATGAATGAATGAATCACCTCTTTGTTCTGCTTCACTTGCTACAAGTGAAGAATCAAGGCCTCACAGGTAGCAGGTATAAATTCTACAACCCTTCAAATGCTAACCTTTGGTAAATTATTTAGCGGCCATTGAAATGTATTAAGAAGTCATAAATAATCACACTGCTCTACCTGACATGAAAGTACATAACCAACTTTAATAATAAAAGGTGTCAGTATTGGTGTTGATATCAGCAGTTCAGGTCCTGTAATACTTGTTATCAGATCAAAAACAAATTTTGTGTTATCGCCCACCTCTAGTGTGAATCATTGAAGTCATTGTTTGGAGAATTCACCATCGCAGCCAGAACAGACATTATACAATCATGTTTGTGGACTCAGTTCTCCTCAGCCTGTGCTGATTATGTGTAAAACTGGTGGGAGGCTCCTTTAACACTTGATGATTAGATTAGTAATCAATGAATAGTCCCACAAAAATATGTTGAAAATCAGTTACAAATAATCTAACCGTCTGCATTAAATTGTCCCTTATACAGTTGCTCCTGAAAGGGTTTATGCTCATTGTTATTTTTCCACAACACAGACAATGTTGCGTTCATGAGCTTTCAACATGAGCCCCAGTCTTGAACATAACGCACTGCACAATGTGAGGATTAAATTACATCTTTAAAAACGTGTTGTCAGATTTGAAAACTTGTTTGCTTAAAACCATCTTGGAGAAGAGTGAATTTGTTTTTAAGCTGTTTTTTTATAGTTAATATCAACTTTTTTTCAGCCATTCTTTTTCCAGAGATGGATTTGCGTGGTTTTAAATTTAATTAACAGATATCTACACATGCAAAGAATAGCTTTTAATCTTGTTTTGTAAGTATTAGATAGCTGGGATCTATGTAGGATTTGAATGAGAAGAAACAAAGACCATGGACCAGTGAGTCGGTTTAAACTGTCAGCTTGTGCAGACATAGAAAAAGTATGTTTTTATTCACACATAAAAGATGTCTGCATTTAAAGCACTTGAAAGGTTTCAAGAATAAATCCCAAATCTGCCCCTTCTGTCTCTGTTTGGTTTTGTTTTGAGCTGTTTTAATCTTTAAGTTGCAATTTAGTTCAAGGTAAATCAGTTCTAACTTTTTTTTCATCATAATCATAATAATAAACGTTAATTATATAGTACTTTTCAAAATAATCACATTGCTCTGTTGTCTGTCTTTCAGGATTGCCAGCCTATCCAAAATCTTCCCAACGCTGATGCTCTACAGGCTGTGGGAGGACGGGAAGATCGGCTCCCTAGATGACCCTCTGGAGAAATATGTGGAGAACTTCACCATCAAAAACCCTCTGGGGAAGACGCGAGACTCTGAGCTGAAGTATGTGACAGATGGTTTGATATTTCTGGACAGTGGGGAGGTTCAGATCCGGTCCTCTTCAGTCACCCTGCGCAGGATGGCCAGCCAGCTCTCAGGTACGTAGATACAGTGGATTATAATGAAGTATCTTAAAATGTAACTAAACTCCAGAGAGTCCTTTGACTTACTTTAACAAGGAACCAACACCTGAGATCTAATCAGATGCAGTATGTCCCTTAGGTCTTAAATCTAAACTATGTGTTCAGCATTTGTTTGAAAATGCCTCTTTTATATCAGCCTAAATCAAAATGTGGTGCTGCATTTTAAAAAAACTGAAGATATGTTTTATTTATAACTCTTTTAAATACGGACACGTCTATCCCCGTAGGACCCGACCTACTGAAACTTAAAAGAGGAATAAAATCAATAAAACCAAAAGAGATTTAGGTCCTATTTAAGCCAAAATGCCAAAGGTAATTGTTAAGAGCTTCTCAAATATGAACATTTACCACTTTTTCATGTCTTAAATTATATTAAATTAAATGTCTGGGTTTTAGACTGTTCATCAGGCATAAAAAAGAAACTTAAGAAGCATCACCTTCAACTTTTGGAAACTGCGATTAGCATTTTCTTTTCCGCTTTTCTGACAGTTTACAGATCAAACAAGGCATCGAGGAATTAGTTACAACATTTGTTGATGTGACACTTTAAAGCCACCAACATGCAAAGAGATCTTAGACATTTTCAAAAATGTTTCTTGTTGTTAAAGATGAAAAAAACAGTATCAAAAACTGCTGTGAGATTTGTCATCAGAGGTAAATGGTTTGAACAACCACTAAGGTCCTGTAGATTACAAAGCAATGAAAAATGAATCTTGTATTTAGAGACTGCAGATGTACCTGCAGTAGAGATACTAAACACTTAGTGGTGGAGCTGTTTACTAAAACCCAGTCACATCCATATATCCACACAGCCAAGCAAAAAAGTTGGTATGGTCATGCATAAACAGGCTGCTGTTAATCTGAAGAGGGTTTTAAACTTCTAACACTTCACTCTGTGTAATGAAGTAAAATAAAAGATGAGAGAAATGCCTAAGGCAAGAAGAATCAGACGTCTTTGAATATCCTTCCCACCAGTCTATCATCGAGGCATCCGGGCTGAACATAATCATGTTTGGAGAACTCCAAATTTGTCACGTACCAATTAAGTGTTGCTACAAGTGAAACAAAAATAACCATCAGGCTTGAAATGAAAAGTGAAGAGGATGGAGAGAAGAAGAGGAAATGTTTTGTGTACACAAGTACAATTCAGCTGTGGATGTTGCTGTTTCTATTTAGAAATTTTAGTTTTTTTATCTAACACTGTATTCCTGTGGGTGGATCCAGGCCTGCCCAGGAGATTGCGCGCCACAAATCTGCTTTGGAAAGGAAAAACACAATCAGCAATCAGTCTGCTACAAGACGACGTCCTTGTCGCAGACCCAGGCACCAAGTGAGATTTGTTTAGCTGTGCTGAATCATTTTGTCAATATGTACTGTCAGTTGTGAAAATGCATGAAAGTCTTTTTCCATTCAGTCTGTTTATTGGGGGGAAAAAACATGTTATAGATCAAATTTCCATGATTTTTCACTGTTGCACTGTTAAAAATATTACACTGACCTAAACTCACATGTTTATGTTATTTATCATCTGAAAGATACAATCTGACAGGTTTAAGGACTGAATTCTGAGGCCTTGATTGCAGCAATATAACTAGAATACGTCAGAAGAGTTTGGCAAATAACTCCCTGTAAAACTTTCATTTTTCACACTTGTTTTTGTAGAGATGCCAGTTGGTGGATTTTGTTACCTTTGGACACATCTAGGTTAGCTGTTCCCCCCTGCTCATTTTGGTGCTAAGCTAAGCTGCTAGCTGTATCTTTGTCATTCAACTTGGAAAACACTAGAAAAACTTTCTACCTGAACCACCTTCATTTTTAAGATCCTCTCCGTCTCCACAACTTGCTCCTTTGCAGATGTCACTACAGCAACCTCGCCTTCTCCCTGCTTGCTCATGTGATGGCCGAGCGGGTGGCCGGTGTTGACTATCAGCGGTGGATCACAGACAACATCCTGGACCGGCTGGGAATGGAGGACACCGGCTTCGACATCACGCCAGGGCTGCAGGGTCAAGTGGCTGTAGGAGTGTACTCCAACGGGAAGCCGGCCCCGCTCTATGACCTCGGCTGGTACCGGCCATCAGGTCAGATGTTCTCCACGGCGGCAGACTTGGCCAAGCTTGCTATGATGCTTTTGGGTGCATATCACCGCAAGCTGCTGGAGCCAGACTCGTTGAAGATCATGCTGACCCCGCTCTTCAGGTGCGACAAGGACTACTTTGCCAACCGTACCGGGACGCCATGGGAGGTGAACGAGCTGATGGGCTACGAGATGGTGCGGAAAGATGGCGATTTGGACGGGTACTCTGCCACCTTCTCTCTGGTACCCAGACTGAAGCTCGGTCTGGTGGTGCTCATGGCTGGCGGCAGGTCTCAGAACCAGGATGTGGTCACCAAGGCCTACAACTATATCATCCCAGCCATAGAAAAAGCCTTCAGGGAGGCCAAGAAGGTCCTCTTTGCTCCCCCAAACCCAGACCCTTACATCGGCTTCTTTACCTACGGTAACATCACCTTCTATGAGATCAAAGTTGGGCCAGATGGGGTTCTGATCATGCAGCAGTTTGGGCCTCAGATTGAAGAGCTGATCCCAGAAAAGTACAGGACAATAAAGCTCAACTACCTGGTCGACAGGGTGTTCAGAGTGGTGTTTGAAAAAGAATACCCTTGTGTCTTGCAAGTCGGCACGGCTTCAGTGTCCCTGGAAGCCCAAGACGGCCAATTATTTAACTTCTACACCTTTGACAAGCGGGGTTTGTCCCCTGGTTTTGATGCTCCAGGACTGAATACGTACAACGTGGTCAGAATAGCCCGCAGGCCATCCTTTTCAAGCTGAAGCACTGCTATGTTGCGGTCTAAAGACAAATGGTATGCTCTTGGGATTTGTGAGGGACTGTAAATAAAAAGGAGGCTGTGAATATTGAAAGACCAAAAGTAAAAAGTTGGAGTCATTTTGAAGGTCACAGATTGTGTTTTTGATTTACAGAGAGCACAGAGAAGGACGGGGTTACATTCTCCCAACTGTATGTCCTGCACAGAAAATGAATGAATTTCTCTTCTGAATGATGTATGTGACTGTCCTCCCCGCACTGGTCCTTCATTATGCCTCCTCGCTTGACATTCGCATTGTGGTGCTTGTGTTTTTCCTGCCTTCATCTAAACCGCTCTCATATTGTCTTGGTCTGCACTGTCCTTGAGTTTTAGTGAGCGAGAGCAGCAGAAAACTGGCTCCCAACAAACACTTGTGGTCATGTACATGAATATTTACATACATTTCATTTTAATTTCTTGTTCCATGAAATCATAATCTCATACATATTTATCTTTCATCAGTGAAGAATAAGAAAAACAATTAATTTCTTTGTGGTAGTATTCTTGTTGCAGGTAAAGTCAGAACATTTATTTTCATGGCAAATGTGAATATGCATCAGTAAAAATTATGTTGCCATGGATATGCAAGTGCAGATTTAATATCAACAATCATGCACTTACATGTGACTAAAATGCAAAATATTTTGGCTGCCAATAAGCAGCGATTAAGGACAGAGAGGCTTTTGGTTGCCCGTGTGACACTTTCCTGTGTAATCCCTGAAAATGGACTCCAATTCATACCAACCTCGAACACCAATATTAATAATACACTGCCCTGACTGCTGCAGGATAAAGACAGACTCAAGTGTACAGAAATAACCTTAATGAGGGAAAAAACTGATGTTTTACCTTTTCTAATAAAATGGTCTTCTGGGGATGTGATGGGAGATTGAAAACGTTGCTTAGTCTTGAAGCATCAGGTGCAGTGAGTGAAATCGAGGGGATGTGAATGCAAAAATAAATCTGCTGTACTTTACCACCACTTTATCCACCTACGGGTGAAATACTGCCACTGGCATTCAACAACGCATCAAATGTTATGACAGCCAACAAAATAAAGCTCGCACTGATTAATTGTGGGAAGGAAAACAATCACTTGGGTCAGTATTGGAATACTGGAACAAAACTGTACCAAATTGCAAATTATTCTGTGTGCTGATTCTCTGCTTTTGTTGAGGCTTGTTATGTAAGGATGTAATATGTGGCTCTTAGAGGCTTCAGTAAAGCAGCAATCACACCATGCAATCATGATGACAAATACATTTCATTATCAGAATAACACTACATCAGATGTAACCAGACATAAACAAAGGTAAAAAAATATATATATATAATAACAAAAACAATGGCTATGTGTGAATAGCTTATACATTTATTTCTGTAGCTTTTGAATTAGGAATTGCACAATAGCCAACATCACTTTTCATATCTGCAATTACAGCAAACAAGAGCTTACCTGTCAGTTACATCACGTACATGATGACTGGCCATTCAACAAGAGACAATACACGATTAGAAAAAGCTCACAGTAAAGCATTATATTGTTTGTTTAGTCCCACTGAAACACTGAGAATGATTTGACCCACTGATTTCACTGCACAGCAGCACATACATTTTGTGAAAAAGAACAAGAATAGTCAAGTACAACATTATTAACATTCAGATTAGATTGTTTTAGATTGATGATTGTCCCATTTCCCATCTGGGTTCACTCTGTAAGGCATACAGCAGTAAGGTGTAAGACAGAAGGTGGAGGCTGCAGGCACTGTTGAACAATATTACCCATAGTAAGAAAGAAACAAAGTCAGATCAAAGTGTATTTACAAGCACAAAAATGACATGTAACAAGTTTAAAGGAATAATTCAACATTCTGAGAAATTCACTTTATCACTTTCTTATCTATATAGTAAATATGAACCAGCAGGCTGCTATCTTAGCTTAGCATAAAGACTGAAAACAGGGGGAAAGAGCTAGCCAAGCTCTGCGCAAGGGTAAAAACAATGCACCTACAGCACCTTTAAAGCTTACTTATTAAGTTGCAGTTTTACAGAAGGTTATGTGCAGGATCCTTTCGTGGCTCAGTAAAACCACAACATGTCATTGTTGAATTTCCTGTTTTTTTTACTAATTGAATACATGTTAATTAGTGAGCATTAGACCTGCAGGTAGGTGGATTATTTCTGTACCTTTAGACAAAGCTAGGCATGCTGTTTCCACATGTTTCCAGTCTTTATGTATATTTACAATGAGCTAAGCTGTTGGCTCTAGTTTCATACAGAACGGACAGATATGAGAGTTGTATCCATCTTCTAACTCTATCTAACTCTCAGCAAGAAAGTAAATAAGCATATTTCACAAAATATCAAGCCACTGCTTTGAAGTGGTTCCAGTTCAGCTGCTTGTTAAATTACTTGCATCAAATCTGAGTTAGAACACAGAGGTCTTGCAGGTTGTTTCTTTGCATGCACATGTGAGGATTGCAGTGTCCATGCTCAGGGTCCTGTTAGGAGGCAGGAAAGGGATGAAAGCATTAGAGTCCTTACCACTGGCCCGACCCGTGGAACTGGAGACGGAGGGATTCAGTAAGATTGTAGGGAAGGGCGGCGAGTCTCTGACAGAGCTGCTGTCCTCCGACTGGGAACACATGAGTTCTCGGAAACACTCCCTGAAGCGTGTGGATAGCAGGCTGTAGATGATAGGATTGACTGCAGAGCTGAGGTAGAAGAGGACGCCCGACAGGATGTGGACATACTGATAAATATTGTGCATCTGGTCGGTCCACTGGCTGATGGAACTCCACAGGAGCCGCTCGATGTGGAAGGGCGCCCAGCAGACTCCAAACACAGCCACCACGATCGCTAGAGGATCAAGCCAGAGAGAAAAAGCAGGCTGTTTACAAAGGTACTCCAGTTGCTACAGGTTACAGGTTCGTTCTGACTGCTCTTTTCCACACAATTTATTATTTAAATGTATCTTTGGCGACATCTTCCCCTTCACAAAAATGAGACAGAGTCAGAAAAGCTGTTCAGATGGAAAGACAAGGTGAAACATACTAGAAACATCTCCCCATAATGGGCATGTGAAGATCCAGACTAAAGAAAGGCTGAAAGAACATTTACTCAAGTACGGTACATAAGTTCACACCTCAACAAGCTTAGGGCCTGGTCAGACCTGCATTAACGTGTACCTTGGGTGTACAGCTAAGTACTTCAGTTCCCATCTGGTGTTTCAATGCTTCCATACCTGCATCTCAAGTGACCACTTATGATCAGATCGCATTTCCCCACTCTCTATGCAAATAAACAGATATGCATTGTTGTTTTAAGCCAATCCAACTATAACAGATGGGTAGTCACGTGTTTGTAAGAGAGAGAGAGAGAGAGAGAGAGAGGCAAGAAGGGGTTGAGCAGATCAATGCTCTGCAATGCATCTCTACAATGAAATAAGGTTTTAGTCATTTGAAATAATAAATTATTTCCGGTTCATTATGAAACTGTGACAGGACTAATTAGACTGTGGTAGAGGACGTCCGTAGAGTAGAGTCCTTCAGTGTGGCCGGGATGCATTTGTGGTCACACTGCTAAAGACAATGGTGTGGGCCACCGCGAATGTGGTCTGAGTGACTATCTCAGTCGCATCTTCAATGTGTCCTGAATGCGTTCACACCTGAATTTAGACCTGTCCACTTTTGATTGGATCACCCGACAGATGTTAATACCAGGTCTGAACAGGGCCTCAGAGATTCCCCCGAAAATCTTATAAGTTTACAGAACTGTTAGAGGCCCAAAGAGGTCAAATTATTCATTATTTCACAAAATAGCAAAGATTGGAGAAAAGTAAAAGGAAATGTTGACAGACCTGTGGGACTTTTGTTTTTTATTCTTTTGGCTGATTTATCTTGTCGCCATTTGGGTTTGATCTCTAGATTTGGAACCACTAAAATAAACTAACTGTATATATTTCAAAGAAAACAACTTAAAGTCTTGAAAAATGGAAATTAACAATCCACTATCAACGGAAGACCTACCCACAATATACTGAACAGTCATGCAGGTGTAAAAAGTCTTAAAAACTGAGGTGTTTTATGGTCATTTTATTCATAACCATTTGTAAATGCGTCACTCCTCAGCAGTAGAGGATGACCAACATCCACAGGGCCTGTGAGATTTGTCCGTCTAATCCCTTTACATACAGTTTCACTGCAGTTTAGCTGAAAGGTTGGAAAAATCAACTTTTTCCAAATTAATATTCTGTATCATCTTGTTCCAGCTCTTCATGGAAGCTACATGATGTTTACACTGAGCGAACTATTCAAACCCCTGAGTCCATGTTTTTAATGACTGGCCCCATAAATGCATCATACATCAAATATTCTAGATATCTTGTAGTCTACACATTTCAGCCTGACATGTCTGACATGTTATGAGCTGCAGGTTTGACTAATGCTTGACTGGGTGAGTTTACATTGAATGACCAAAATCTTAAATCTGTTAATAATGGAACAGTTGAATACAAATTCTGCATGTGACAAACTTCCAGAGAATTATAACCCAGCTCTGCAGTTTCCCACAGCTCTATAAAGCATTTTACAGTCATTTCCGCTTATTATTTCGGGTTTCACTGCCCTACTTAACTGCATTTGTTCACTCTAATTGCTTGTTTCAAGATAAAGCAGCCAGCTGTTTTCAGCAAAAAAGCTCTGAAAACCCACTGTCTACTGCCTGCAAAGCATCAAATGGCACAGTTGGTGACTGTCTGGTGAGCACAGTGTGGCTTTTAGCAGCTACAAATGGCAAAGTTAGTGGGAGATACAGGAGAGAAGACTGGTGCTAAAGGAAGAAGGAAGGCTGGACTTACATCCGTCACAAAACAACACCACGTGAATGCTAATGTTTCTCTGGCCCTGTTCAGGCCTGACATTAACAGCTCTAGGTTCAGGTGTGAATGCAACCATTCAGGACGCATTGAGAGACGATCACTCAGCCCACATGTCGGAGGTAGCCTGGCCCACATGTGGCCTCATTCTTTAAGCAGCGTCAACGCAAATGTGTCCTGGTCGATGGACGGCCCGCCTACTAAACTGACGCCTGCCACAGTCTAATGAGTCCCACCACATAATGAACCAAAAATACTTCAATATTTGAAATGACTAAAACCGTATTTCACTGTAGAGCTGTGAGCAGCACATTAACGCTTTGTAATTAATGAATTCTCTCTCTCTCTCTCTCTCTCTCTCTCCCTACCCATCTGTCATAGTTGGACTGGCTTAACGGAACAATACATAAGTTTTTATTTGCATATAGAGCAGAAAAGTGAGATGGTCACAAGTGGTCACTGGGGACCCATGTACAGACACACTCAACTGACACGCTCACACTGTAACATCTGACAAGTGGATCTTACTTTTTTTTTAATATAGGAAATCGATTGCCTTGAAAAAACTAAAATGTAAATACAACTATTTGTCTTAAGTTATGTTGACTTTATATTTACTTGTTCAGTTTACTTAAGATTTAGTTGTGTTTACTTCATTTTTTTGAAGTTGTCCCAATTTAAAAATAGCAACTAAAAGTAACTTTCTCTTTTACAGTATAGAGCTGTCTACTTGTGATCAAATCACCCAAGACACACGTTAATGCCAGGCCATTGTCACCCTGTCAACTTTATAAGTTAAAAATCAGTTAATGCAAATTTCTCTATAACATTACATTATATAATATTTATTGTTTTATATATTCTGAGCATCTTTGGCACAAAAAAATCCTGAACTGATCTTTCTTAACTAATATGCTTGGCTGAATAAAACCATGGTTCGTGAGGCTGCTGAGGTGGACTGTGAAATGTGGTTGAAAGCTCCAGGAAAGAAAACAAGCACCACAAGCAGACATTTTTCTGTCAGCTTCAACATGACTGCTCAGTGTTTTGATTTGCTTGAGAACAGCATCGCAATCTAAGCAAACAACTCAGTGCTGTTGTTTGTCTGTTGTCAGAATCTAATCCTTGCACTGTTAAATTCACACTGTTCAATGAAAAAAACACCTGACATCACCTTTTTCCCACTGCTCACATAATATTGTGTCATGTTGGATTCCATCAGTTGATGTGAGAAGCTGAATGAGAAAACAGGGCCTTGAAGATGGATCAAACTATAATTCAGTACCAGCTGTTTTGTTTCCTGTGGTGGAAGCATTATCTGATGATGGATGTCTCCATTCAGAGTGAACAGATCAATTGTCTATTTAAAAAAGAAAAGGGGTTTACACTGTGGTAGATGGAGTTTAAAAAAAACTGTGCTCACATTGTTTGAAATCTCATCAAACCCCAGAGTTTAGAAGATGTGGAATAACAGGAGCCCCTTGAGAATACAAATGATCCACACGAAGAATGTCATTATATGCACCGTGTTTTCCCCATGTTTTGTCTTCGGGAACATGTCTTCGCATTGATAACGCAGATTAAAGGGGATCTGCTTTCAAGTCATAGCAGCCTGTCATGGCAATGCATGCGTGTTTTCTGCAGAAAGGGAAAGAAAAAAAAGCAAAAACTCACAGAGCATCTTGGTGACCTGTCTCCTGCGCCCGTTCTCCATGCTGATCCTCCTCCGAATGTTGCTGCTACAGTTCTTCCCCAGGTTCTTGCTGGGCTGCTGTGTCTCTCTGCACAGGTGGAGACCCATCACCAGGTACAGCAGGCTGATCACCATCATGGGCACGAAATAGAAGCACACAGTGGTGATCTGCATGACCATGTTATAGATCCACAGGGGCTTCAGCACAGTGCATATGGCCGACTCCTCCTTTCTCTCTGGCAGGTAGAAGATGCCGTGCAGTGAGGTGTTGGGGATGGCACAGATCATCGACACCACCCACACGATGGTGATGACCTGCTTGGCATGCTGATTGGTCGACAAGTATCGTGTTTTGAGCGGATGCACCACAGCTATGTACCTCTCCACGCTCAGGGCTGTCACGTTGAGGATCGAGGCGAAGCAGACTGTCTCAAAGAGGAAGGTCTTGAAGTAGCAGCCGCCCTCGCCGAAGGGGAAGGGGTAGTTCTGCCACAGGTCGTAAATCTCCAGGGGCATCCCGAACAGAAGCACGAGGAGGTCGGACACGGCCAGGCTCACCAGGTAGAGGTTGGTGGGGTTGCGCATCTTCTTGTGCTTTGCTATCACTGCACATGTGAGCAGATTTCCAGACAAGCCGACGAGGAAGATGAGAAGGTAAACGCTGGTCACCGGGAGGAAGAAGGGAGATCGTTTTGGACCCAGGATTTCATAGAGGTTGACTTCAGCGGACTGGTCATTGGTGTGATTCCCAGTGCCATTCAGTGGCATGCTGGTATTGAGGAACAGTTTGGATACGTTTGAAGCTGAGCCCTGCAGAGAGAGATCCATTTCAGAGAGCAGAGCTGGAGAAACCACTGGAGATGTCAACACATCCTGTGCTGATGTGGGGGCTCGTTCAACACCGGGGACCTGCTTTAAACAGAAAAACAGAAAGATCAGAAGAAAGTTTTAAGTGATGAACGGCCCTGTGATGATGCTTCCTAATTGTTAGAGGCCCAAAGAGGTCAAATGAGCCATTATTTCATAAAAAAGCAAAGATTAAAGAAAAGTAAAAGGAAATGTTTACAGATTTGCGGAACTTTAGTTTTTTCTTCTTTCAGTTGATTTATCTTGTTTCCCTTTGGAGGAGCTTGTTCCCTAGGTTTGGAAAAATAAACTCACTATATATAAAGTAGTATTCAGTCACATCGCCTAATAAGGATGTTTTCAAAGAAAACGACTGAAGAGAGAAAATTGGAAATTCCTTTTGTGCCATATTCCCTTAATTACCAGTCTTCCTCAGCAAATGTTGCATATTGTCAGTCACAATCCACTTTCTACAAAGGGCCAACCCACAATATAAGCCCCCCTCCCAACTCCTCAAATATAATTTAAAAGCTTGCTTCAGATGAAATGTGGAAGATTTAATGATGTGCACTCATTACATTTCTATCATATGGCCTAAAAGATAAAACTGAGGAACTGGGGCCGGTGAGGAAGATGAGAAGGTAAACACTGGTCACCGGGAGGAAGAAGGGAGATCGTTTTGGACCCAGGATTTCATAGAGGTTGACGTCAGTGAAGTGGAAACAGAAAGTGCAGTCAGATTAACAGCCCGCTGATGATGCCTCCTCTTGTTTCATGAATCACTTTTCATTTGAAACTCAGTGATTCAGATATTCACAGTGTTTAAATGGAGGATAATTTCAACCAAACTCATACGATTTCGGCTGCAACTACTAGTGATAAATCCGCTGATTATAAAAATTCAAAAAGTAAAGAGAAACTCCCAAAAGAGAAACAGATGGTGGCATCTTCAACTTCTTTGTTTTATCTGATCATCAGTAGCAAACCCACAGGTGTTCAGTTCAACCTCATACATGACTAATTTAAAGGAGCAAACCTACATATCTGAGAAGCTGAAAAAAATACTTTTTTGATTAAATGATTATTATCGTAGTTATACTAATTATTCTACGTCCATCTACTAATCTACTAATCCATTAATCTACTAATAGTTTCCAATATTATCACATATACCAGCGGAAATTTGTCAGTCTGACCAATTAAAACAAGACAGATGCTTCATTTTTCACAGGGACGAGTGCCAGTTAGCAGAATAGGAGCCAAACATTTTCAGAGAAAAATCATATTAATCTGATAATGACAGAGCCACCTGGTGCAGAACACTTTACTCTCTAAATAACTAAAACGCACTTTGAATGTGGTAAGCATGTAGGGCATACATGGACTTATTCATCCATACTTTGGTTAAAAGAGAATTATTTTCATTTCTCTTTGTTTGTCTGCAGATACCTCGCAGCATCAGGAGCCTGTGAACTGAGTATTTTCACCACATTAAGTCATGTTTGCTGCAGAGCATCCCTGACTCAAACGAACCAAACAAAATTCTCTTGTGGTCATGGATGATGAGGAAACAGTTTAGTGAAAGAACAAATTTGTGTTGCATTGAAATGGTAGATCAGCCCCTGTGGATTGGGGATAATATTGTTTTTATTGCTGTTCTAATATGGCTCAAATCATTCTCATGAGCTGGTGACTGTTGAGGGTAATTGCCATTATACACAGTGCCATAGATGCTGATGACTTCTTCAAAGGTTAATTACGTTGCCACATCTCATGCAAAACCCTGCAAACCCAAGGTGATGTGACTCACACAGTGTGAGCTGCAATGCTGGAATTAACCTAAATCACTGTTAAACATAATGTCCCTGTAACAGCCTGTTCCTATAGGGAGTTATAGCCTGCCTGGGATCTCACAGTGAGATTTACTGTAAAGGCATTTAAGAATTTTATGTAAAATGTTTAATATTTTTTTATTATTGTCATCAGGAAATTAAGGTTGATTTGACTCAGGCTTTTAAATACTAAGACGTATCATTCAAAAAGCAAATATAAATGTAAATACAACGTTAATAAGCAGATTTTTTTTTTATTTAAACTTAGTAAAACATCCTTAGCCTGTAACTTTTGTTTAAAACATTTCTAATGGAAGTGAATCCTCACCTTGAAGCTGCTGCTCATCCAGCCCCGTCTCAAAGCGCGCTCTCTGCCTGCTCATGGCTGGAAATGAAGACAGAAACGGCGCAAATGAGCCCAATAAAAAGTGACTGACGGAGGCAAAAGTTGATGCTGCAGGTCGCAACAGAGAAGAAGAAGCAGGTCGCAGGAGCAGGGAGGAGGCGCAGCCGCGTCCCCCTCACACACAGATGAAAGTGGTGAGACGTGGAGAGCAGGAGAGAGAGAGGGAGAGGGAGAGAGAGAGGGAGAGAGAGAGGGAGGGGGGGTGGGGGGGGGGTCACGCATCTGCCTAATCTATGTAGGACAGTGTGAATAAGCTTTCATTCACAAAAAAAAGTACAATAGCAAAAAAGTCACACAAAAAATACATTAAACACACATTAAATGTTGCAGTTCATTCAATTATAATTAGATTTCTCCACAGAACATTACAGCAGCTGTCTCCTTGATTACAGTCATGATAAAGTTATGATAGAATAATGTCCTTAATAATGGAAACATTAAAGACGGAGAGAGTGTGTGTGTGTGTGTGTGTGTGTGTGTGTGTGTGTGTACTTGTACTTGCTACATAGTAAGGACCAAAAAAAGTATTTTACTAACAGAGTGAGGACATTTTGGGAAAGTGAGGACATTTTGGCCGGTCCTCACTTCTTGAGACACCTTCAAATCACATGTTGAGGGTTAAGACTTGGTTTTAGAGTTATGGTTAGAATTAGGTTTAGGTTAAGGTTAGGGTCAGGGTCAGGGTTAGCCACTCAGTTGTGATGGTTAAGGTTAGGGTAAGGGGCTAGGGAATGCATTATGTCAATGAGTGTCCTCACAAAGATAGAAGTACAAGTATGTGTGTGTGTGTGTGTGTGTGTGTGTGTGTGTGTGTGTGTGTGTGTTATGTCATGAGTGTGGTGGGCCTTAGAGCTCAACACATGCAAATACACAAAACACAAACATTCAGTAAACATCTTCATCAATTTGACAACACATGTGCTGCAAATACAACACAACAGAAGTGTTTCCAGGGGACACAGGGATGTATTATAATACACCCCTGCAAGTGTCCCAGCAGGGTTCATCACTTTTTGAATGAGTGTTTCCATTCATTCATTACTCGTTGTTCAATGAATGGAAACACTTCCATTGTGTTGAATCTGCTGCACGTGTTGTCAAATTGATGAAGATGTTTTCTGAATGTTTGTGTTTTGTCTATTTGCATGTGTGTTCTTCAGCTGTAGTGTGCTGAGCTGTGAGGGCCACTCCTGCAGTGGGAAACCACCCCAACCTGCTGCTCTCACCAGGCTGCTGTCTTTAACATGTTTGATTGTTCCTGCTTTCCAGAGAACAGTTTTTTGAAGAGGTTTAAATGTAACCAATAGTATGAAATGTTGTACACTTCCTGTCTCCTTAGTGGGTGTGGTCGTGATGTCACAGCACTAGACACACTATGAATTTGCATCTGATTTTACTGCTTGATATTATCCTGGCTTAATATGTGAACAACCCAGTATAAGATCACTTCGGTCTGATAATACTCTCCCAATAATAACAGTCATGATATTATTAAGCAAAAAAAATACAAGTTTTATTTCAGTTAAGACTTTTAATTTATGGTTTCACATCCCTCTAAACTTCTGAGGCTGGAAAGCGTCGTCTGCAGCACTGCAGCAAAACCAGATCAGAACCATACATCCATGATCTGTGTTGCTGAGACAGAGACAGGTCTGAATATATTGAATTTTCTCTAAAAAATGCCATTTTGGTGTCAAAATGTTTTGAAGATCTATGGCATGTGAAGAGTAGAACTAACACTCATTTCGGTGACTGTTATAATTTGTTATAATCTGTGATCACATTCACTTCTCTCATCGGAATGAATAGACTCAGACCTGCTGCTGGTTTCCTACAGGGGAGGGGAGCTGGAGAAACACATGTGACACAGTTACAGGAAATAATTTGAAAATGAACCGTCTCCTTTCTCCACTGTGTCTGAAGTTTTACTTTCCTGAGTTCGTTCGCAGTAAAAACAAGCCGTACAGTTTCCCTGTTGCTTTTTTTTAAAGGAGCTGTTTGTAGGTTTTCGCTTACCAGTCTAGAAGAGATGCTGTGAGTTCGGCATCAAACTTCAACTTTACTCTCCACGAGCTGTCTCCAACGTTGGAAAGCAATGCTAATGGTAACTCCTGTCTTTACTTCTACTGAAATTAGCATGCTAACCAGCTAGCCCCGGCTCGTCTCGTCACTTTCCGATACCGACTCACTTTAGCTTCCATTGTGCCCTGAAGACTTTGCGCTGCTCACAGGGCATATTATAACCCCTCAGTTTTTATTATGAAGACAACTATGGCCAAATCACCACCACCCACTCCCAACAAGAAACCATGTTTGGCGGCAGAGAGAAATCTACAAAAAGCCCCTTTAAGAGGTTAAACTTGAGGTTTTACTTACTTACTTACTTTTACTTACTTAGTGTTTGTTTTCCTGAGTTTGTTCTCAGCAAAAACAAACACTGCACCTTCCCTGTAGCATCTTCTGTTTAATTGGGTAAATATTACAATTTAACGTTAGCTGACCTGTGTGTAACTGAAGAGAGTGAGGAACCTCCACAACCCAGAGTCATATATCAAACCCTCTGTCTGGCTGAAATTCATTGACACTGAGCCTCTGACTGATCACACACACAAGCACCATCAATTCAGAGACACACGTTCGTGCATAATACTTGAAAACTGCTCTGCTCTCAGTTTGGAATAAAAGTTGACCACCATCACCTTTACAACAGAATGTGCACTAACCTGCTCCGTCAACATTTCTGTGTTAATTTAAAAAAAGTCTAACGGCTGCGTTTCTGTGTGTGTGTGTGTGTTTCTGTGTATAATTTTTCAAACTGCGTCATTAAAGAGCGAATGACCTACTTACTTCAAAATCCACTCTCCCCTGAAAGACAATTACTTCTTTAAGTGAAACACAAAAAGATGTGAATCTTATTTAGTATTCAGCTCTAGTACGGCTTCCCCCATTTTGTATGATTTGTACGTATTGCCTTTCTTATCCACGGCCCATTTTTTCAAAGTACACTCCATAAAAAACGCTTGTCTGAGCTCTTTTTTAAATCCTGTCTTTCACATGCTTTTTTATTAATTGGGTACACTCCTCTCATCCCTATAAAAATTCAAGAAAGAGAAGAAAGAGAAGAGACAACAGTCAGGATATTGATTCTCTGTTGGACGGCAGGAAGCTGTGGGAGGGAGCACAGGAGAGGGTCAACATGGGAGAGTTTGAGAAGGTTTCTGCTGCTTTGGTCTGACCACCTGCATTTTCAGGCCAGAAAAGTAAAGATTAGATTAACACATTAAACGGAGCTAACCGAACAAGTACCAACTAACTAATTAGGCAACTGTAGCTGTAGTAAAGTTTCCTATTTTCCTTCATTCTTCCTCTTCCCATCTTCACCTACCTCACTTCCTTTCCTTTGACTCTTGTTTTCACCCTTACCACCCCTCATTTACCTGATTGAGTTCACCTGGTCACCACAAGGTTATTTAAAGAGTTCACTCCCCTTCGTTCTCTTGTCACCGTTGCATGGGGCAGTGGTTCTGTTTTGTTACTCTTTACGTTTCTATTCGGTCCATGTCTGTCTCTGAGAACTGTATTTTTCTTTATTCCTTTAAGAAAGATATATGAGGCTACTTTGATTTATTGTCTTAGTTTAACCTTTAACCTCTATTTGTTTCATTTCAGATTCAGCAGCCCATGTGTTTTTCCCAGCTTCCCCTGCCCGATATTTGAGAATAAACAAGAGGATCAAAGTTTTATGTATATTTTTGTCTATGCATCCTGAGCTGATGCTGATGATTTTAATTCACCTCACACGCTTTATACTACTTTACAGTAGCTGATCAGTACATGAGCCGCTACAGCATCAATATCTGTTCAATGCAACATTAAAATAAATGGAAACGTGCATGTTCAGTCATGGCTGAGACTGAAGCCTTGTGAACTAATGGAAGGTTTTGGAGGAGACCCAGATGTCTTACAGCATAAGCATTTATTGAAGATTGGTTAAGAAGAAAAGAGATGAGCAGTACAGAAGCACAATCAATCAATCAATCGATCAAACTTAATTTGTATAGCACTTTTCATACAATAAAATGTAGCTTAAACATAGATGTTGAATAATAAAACAGAAGCAAAAGAACCCCCCCTTACACTAGAGATAAGGTTAAAATGTTAAATTCAGCTTAAGATAAATAAAATGAATAAAACACAGACAGAAAATTTGATTAAATATATTGCAAAAGAACGAAATGAATGATAAAAGTAATTAAAGATAAAGATAAAAATAAATAATAAATAAATAATATTCCCTAAAATAGACTAAGATCTGGTTAAAAGCCAAATTAAAAAGGTAAGTCTTAAGTTTTAATACTGAAAGGCTGCCTCACCATGGGTTTTTGTTCTAACATTTGGGACGATTAAAAGGCCACTACCAGACGACCTGAGGGTTCTCAAGGGCTCGCAAGATAGAAGCAAATCTTGCTCTTGTCACCACATCACATCTACACATGTGTGAAGACTCATCGTGGGTTCACGTTTATGAAACACTTATCTCCTTCTGAGAGGATGTATGTAAATCATGGCCCTGAGGGGTGTTACAGTCATTGTATGTTAGCTGTTCTCCAGAGACTCGTCCTGTCTTCTGAGGGTCTGTGCTCAACCTTGGTTGCTATGGCAGTTTTCATTGGGCAGTGGGCGCTATCAGCTATGCAGGAAGTAAACAGTGAAGGATTGCTTACAGTAAGGGCCCTGTGTGTGTTGAAACGTATATATTGCCTTCTTACCTGTAATTGTAAATATTACAGAATCTTGTAAAACGATAAAGTTGACTGTAGCATTTCTTAACCTTGACCTCACTTGAACTTCTCGTCTACCTCTCTCACTCCATCCGTAGCTCACAGGGATTAAACTGGGCCAGAGCCAATCAGGGCTGAGCTCCATCTCCTTCAATATATCATCATATCACACTTGTTTTTTTTTTTGTTTTTTTTAAATCACCCAGTGAACCTAAAAGTATACGAGTGGCTTACACAGTCTCTAACGGTGTGAATAGCCCCATGTGACCCACAGTAAAATCATTTTCCTCTGTGAGTGAAAGTTTAAGGTCACTGTGTGATCAGTGCACAGACAAAGCAGCAGTGAGTGATTCAGCCCATCAGAGCAAAGTGGGAAATATCCACAACTCTTATTGTAATTATTTGCATGATGCCGCTCCTCTCAACACCGTGCACACGCAGGCAGGTTTGTGAGACAGTTACTATGGTTACACCAAGGCTCTGAAACTTTCTCATGATTAAATTACAGGTTTTTTAGGTTTGTACACTTTTCCAAAAATCAGGAATGTAATTGTGCCTCATATATATCACTGAAATCTAATATATAATCAATTGAATATATTAAATATAATTTGACATTTTTGGTGAACATAATAAAGACGAGGAAACCTCAGAGCCTCCTCCATGAAGACATAATCATGCATGATTTAAACAGACTTTCTGAGGACACAGGACAAAGTGGGAGCATCAGAGCACAGTTTGTCTGCATTACAATAGTCCTTGATCTGAGGTAATGAGGGTTAAATATTTTTCTGCTGGTGAAGCTTTGATTATTTTATTCTTGTGTAACTTTACAACTACAGCAGCTAGTGGAGCTAATGGAACAGCTAATACAGGAGCCTGTGTAAAATAAACCGATGACATTAGAGGTCATTTCATTTATCCAGAGTGTTTGTACTTTGTTCCAGTTGTTAGACTTGAAGATGCCTCGTGAGTGTTGAGAATAACAACCCTCAGGTTTGGGTCAGGTTGTGATGAGTTGTGAGACTATTTCAAATAAATTGTTTGACCTTGAAGATGACACCTACTATCATTTTAGGCTACGTGATGTTTTTATAAGATAATTCAAATATGAAACAGCCACTCTACTAATAATCGGTTTCTTGACTTGATCCAAGAGGTTAGATGGTGTAAAAATACAAGATAAAGAAATCTGTTTTAAATCACAACCATACAGCACTTCTATAGCCTTTGATGCACCGAGTCACTGTTTACCTGAAAAGTAGTGCTTTAAACATCACTAACGAGAAACACATCAGTCTTTGTTGGACACAGCATTTACTTTCACCTATATACCAAATGGATCAAAGCTTTTCAGCATCATGAAAGACAACGGAAAATAAACTTTGCTTACGGCGAGTTCACCACTGTGCTATAAGATCCACCGTGGAAAACAGTCCAGTCCCAGCTCACACACAGGACTGCCGCTGCTGAACGGGCAGGTCGTCTAACAGCTTTAAAAACACAGCTGTCCTTGACACCTGAGGTCACCAACAGAGGGCACAGTAAGTTCAGGTTATTGGCACTGACTATACACAACCCCACAAAGATCTCCAAGTTGTGTGTGTGTGTGTGTGTGTGTGTGTGTGTGTGTGTGTGTGTGTATGTGTGTGTGTGTGTGTGTGTGTGTGTGCACGATATGACAGCTGTGTGTCATTTATAACCAGATTTATTGATGCAGCACCTACTGTGTCATTTAGGCAGGTGTAATATCCAGCAATTAATCACAATGCAGACTTTTATATCAACACTGTAGATTATGGAAAGCCAGATAAGTGCAAGTGAAATGTTTCCTGGAACCTGATATCGATTTAGAGAACAGAAAAACACTGTATTTCCTATAAGTATGTGAACACCTCGGTCCATGTGGTGGTGGGCGAGACCACTCAGTTCCAATTTACAGTGAAAGCTACTGTAATCAATACGTTTATGTTGACAAGGGAAACAAATATTACCTGTCAGTTGAACTCTCAGGGAATTAACACCTAACTCCGCAGTTCCTCTCAGCTCTGCACAGCATTACAGCCTCTTTCAGCTCATTGTTTTGGTTTAACAACGGTAAATCTACTGTTTAGGTTCACTCTCATCGATCCTGTTGGTCCACCTGAAGCAGGCAACAAGAAAGCTCAGGCAAACTACCTGCTCTGCACCAATCTGCAGAAAGAGACACAGCAACATCATTTCGAGGTTAAGGAGTCAGATGTTTCCCTCAGGGGCTGGTGGAGAGCAAAACAGAGCTTAAGGGGAGTGAATGTTGGATTTGCATTTATTAAATGGACACAAACATGACTCAAAATGTTAATGCTAATGTTGCTCTGCATCTGTTTGATGTGTAAATAGGCCACTGCTCGCTAACATAGTTGCTGTGTTGACCACAGGTGGCTACTTGCACAGCATACAATGATTTTTTTTTTTTCCAGACAATTATTTTCTTACAACTTTAAGGCAACAATGCAAAGTTCAATATAGAAGCACTTGACTGGCCTGCAAAGAGCCCTGACCTCAACCCCATCCGTCACGTTTGAGATGAAGCAGCCCTCGTAACTTATCAACATCCGTGGCTGACCTCACTGATGCTCATGTGGCTGAATGGAAACAAATCCCGGAAGGGCGGAGTGAAGCATATAACGTTTGTCCACATACTTTTGGCCATTCTGTGTATGCACTTGTTCTGATATTGATGGTACTGAGCATGAACACATGTGGACACACTTTGAGTCCTTTTCCAAATGTGTGAAGTTGACAAATAACATCTAAGGTGCTAATGCTGGAAAGGTAACCTACCTTCATTGCAGCCAGATAATGCAGCTGGTGCCACAAAAAGCTGTTAGACACCTGGCATGTTTGTTTTACATAGTAAAGTTAATATTGAGGCTTTGAATATGCAAATTTATAAAACTGAATATTGTGGAATTGTTTTCAGCAAACTGAAGAAAAATTGGTTTAGGTCAGTTTTATATTCTAATGCTTCGTTTTGCAAGAATTGTGGTAAATGTCCTTTTCTTCTGTGCAATCAGTGTCGAGTATAGCAGCGCAACAAGTTTAAACTAACAATTTACATCAAGTGTAATAAATCTCAAAGACCTCATCAACACGTTACAGCAGGGTTATTTATTCCATAATGCGTCTTTCACTGGTTCCCTTGCAGCAGTTCCTCTTATCTTTATCTTTATGTATCATTTGAACATGTTTGGCCTTTCACTGCGCAAATGTTTTCGCAGGTTTCCTTGAAAAGAGTCTGACATGTACACCAGAGAAATAAATCAAAAGGGCTCTGGTGATGATTTACAGAGACACAGTCAGCACTGTCTGTATGAAAATAAAGTAAGTCAAATGGACAGATCTACATGGTGTAAATGTTGTGTTCCCTCAATAAACCTGCACCGATGATCGAATCATATGAGAGTGGGGCTCAGTTTTGGCAGAGCGTTGCAGCCATCAGACCATATAACACCTTGGCCTTGACATCAAAGTCTGTGTCATTTCCTTTTTAAAAGCCAATAATCTCAAATAGACTTTTGTCTGTGTAGCTTATATTTTACTGTTTGTGGTCAGTTACCGGGGCAACGCAGGACAAATTGCTTGATGAACTGAATGAAATCACTCATGTGCTGACACAGTTTTTTATAGGTTGACATAATAACCAAATGAAAAACTAAACTCATGTGATGAGTTTAGTTTTAGTTTTATAGCCTATATTTCCATATAAGTGTTTGAGCTGATTGGATTTACTGGAGGAACTTCAACCAGAAACAAATGAGCACTTCAGACAGAGAACAAAAAAGAAATTAGAATTTTCTTTAAAGTTAGCTGCGACTAACTTTGTTGGACACGCAGAGGGAACAGAGCAGAGCAGCTTATCTGCAATAATAATTCATGTATAACTGCAGACTCCCACCATTCAAAAAGCAATTGTAAACAATAGCTTGTAAATCACTTCTGAATACAAGCAAAACCAAAGCATAACCGATTGAAGACGTGTTATAATAATCATTGTCATTGGACAGTTCCTCAGCTCTTGTGTTCAACTATCTGTTACATCAGCTACAGTTTTTGTCAAGACAGAAAATGAAGGAAAAGTTCAGCTTTTGTTTCTCATTTTACTCTTTTGTTTTTTACTTTTTTGCTTTTGTTGTGAATATAAATGACTTGAATCGAATAGCAAGCAGAGCTGAAGAACCAATTACAAAAGTAATTATTAAAAGCTGCTCCACCATACAACCTAACTCATCGTTGGTGGACAATTTATAGCGATTTGAGATGATAAATCATAAATCTAATTTGCCAATTTACTTGCTACTGCTGCCTCTTAACTCTGAGGAAGGAAAAGCTGTGTAAGTAATTTTCTAATGGGTGAGTACAGTTTCCACACACGTCTGCACAGGTGCATAATAATGAGTGCGATATCATAACTCATCTCAGAACGGTGGAAGCTGAGTCAAGGGCTGCTTGACAAGCACACTTTGGCTGTAGCTAGTTCCCCGTCATTAATCCCAGGATTATCCACAATGTACGGTGGCCCTGAGAGCTCAACACACTGCAGCTTAAGAAAACACATACAAATAGACGAAACACAAATTCAGAAAACCTCTTGAGCTGCAAATATTCGCAAAAAGTGATGTGACTGTGGCTCACATGATAGGACGTGCACCATGAAGGCGTTTAGTCTTTAACACAGCAGCCGTGGTTCTTTGCTGCATGTCATCCTCTTGCTCTCTCTGACTTTCCTGTTGCTCTCAGAATAAATACCTTAAAAAAGTGATGATCCAGCCTAGGACACACTTGGATGGATGCATTATAATATAGGTATCATGATACATACATGTACACTTGTTTTTCCGTGCTCTTGACTTCAAGAGTCACAACTGTGACGCTGCCAGGTTGATCACTTCTTTGTCTCCACTGGAAACACGTTTGATAATTACTACTAAACACAAAGCTAATGGGAGTGTCATTAGTTCTGCAGGTATTTGATCATATATTAAAGTATTGGACAAATGTTCAAATGTCAGTATTTCAGATAACGTTTCACCCACAGTTTAATGACTGTCACTGAAATGATCTGTTTTTCAGGGGATTGATGAAGCTGATATCTACACTGTTCATTTAGCCTCTTTGGTTGAACGTCCATCATCACACTAAATATTCACATGCTGTTATTGCTCAATATCGTTGGTTTCATGTTTTACAACTTGTTTGGACCACTTTAATCAGCAGCGAACCTATTAGATCGACTTTGTACTGACTGATAATTAGAGGCAATAAATCAAGATGTAAGAAACATTTCTGGCCATCTCCCCCTTCTCCTCCATCCCATGAATGTTTTTCCTCCACTGGCTTCTACACACCTGCACAGAGGATTAACATATGATTACATTTATTGCATAAAATTTATAAAATAGAATATATTATTATAAAAATCCTGCCCAAGGCCCCAAAAATGCTAACCCCCGCCCCTGATTGTATTATCTTATATCAGACCCAAATTGTGCTCATGTAGGTCAAACACACACACACACACACACACACACACACACACACACACACACACACACACACACACACACACACACACACACTGTAGTCTGTAAATCTCTGGCAGTCTGTCTCACCGTGATGTACGAGGAGCAGCAGTCCAGCTGGATCTGTCTAATCAATGCAGCTAGATAATAAGTTACTTAACTTGATCAGATAAACACTGCTGTGATTGTTTTGTGCTAGGCCGATACTAGCACAACTCCCTTTTAATTCCCATTACAGATAAGATAACTTTGATGCCCACTTAAAATGCAACGGGATCCGCAAGGTTGTCAGATTTGTCACTTCCTTGTTTATGTGGAAATCACAGTCTGCAAAGTAACAGTGACGAGAAGAAGCAAATCAAAAACCAAGACTATCTCACACTGGGATAACAACAACCTCAACGTCCATCAACAAGGTGGCATAAGACAAACCAAAGACTACAGTGAGTACGTGGTCTCAGGAAAAGCAGCGTGGCCAGTATTGTTTTCACTTTGTGTGTGGGTGTCATGTCATAATGTGATCTTGGAGACACCTACTGACGCAGCAGCTATCACAGAGGCAGTTTTGAGGACTTTGGCAGGTGTTTATTTGTCTGTGTGGACAGATTTTGTCGACCATGCACGATGTAGTCACGAAACTTTACAGGTGTGTAGTTGAGATCAAAATGAAGGGTTTGAAGTTTGGTGTTATTGTGGTGATGATTTCTGAGTAGTAATATGTCAGAAAATCAACATGCTCTGTCCCCATTGCAAGATGGTCTAAAATTTTGTGACCACATCCTGCGGAGTTGTGAAGCTATTGCGGTTACAAATCTGTCCACACACAGACAGACAGACAGAAAAACAGGTGTCTACCAGGCCACATTATGACATGACACACACACAAAATCACAAAGTGAAATCAATACCAGCCATGTGGGTAACAAACAGTTTTCCTCAGACCATGCACCCACTTTAGTCTTTTGAGGATGTGGTCTGATTACAGGTGAAATTTTCTATAGTAACTGGAGCAGAGGTTTCCAATCTCAGACATTTGAAAAAAAAAAAAAAAAAAACCCTTTTCCCCACATTGTTTTTTTTCTAATACTTTCAAGAGGCCTGAAAATCCACCAAGAAAGGAAAAATGATCCATAATTCAGAATAAAATATCAAAGATTAGAGGGAGGTCTAATGAATAGTAAGAAAAAGAAAAACAATTGTTGTCATTTTTATGTTGTGTTCAAGAAGTTAGTGCAAAAATCTGACCCTTGTCTCTGATGATGTAGATCAGCAAACGTGTGTTTTTGAGTTTCTAGGGAGATTTAAGTGGACAGCAAAGTGTAGGGAACAGTGGCAGCAGATACTACGCCAATCAGAGAGCTGTTCATCCTGCAAATTCAATAAACCAGGCTGATTTATTGGTGAGAATGAAATCAGCAAAGCATAAATCTTACACTTGTGATAAATCTTCACAAGTTTAGTCTGCAGGAGCTGGACGAGCCAACTGTCAATTTATGGCTTTGTAGTAAAGTTGACCCAAGTATAATAAAAAGTGGAAACTAAAGCACTCCAAGCGTGAGACTTATGATTAGCAATGAGATTCTCCATTACACTCTTATACCATTACAATTTATTGTAAATATAGAGAACAAGTTGTGAGCAATATCCATAAACGTTTGTGCATTTGTTGAGCAGTATTTCTGCAGTGATAACAACAGTGTTTTTGTTGTTTCATACAATACATCATTCTTTATTTCTTAAAGGAACATGTTCCCTGTATCAGACAGTTTAGATTGTATATTCATCTCTTATGTTTTGTGTTATCTGGCCAACAAGTCAGTTTCCTTTTAATGTTATCTGTAATTTAGGTTAATCTGATAAACATGATTAATATTACAATTATTACAATTATAAACAAAGGGAAACTTCACATTGATTTATAATATAGACAATAAGGCAGAAAACAAAATAGATCAAAGAAAAATACCAGACATTCATTAACACTTAACATAATTATTATTATTAGTAATGTCTTACTCATTGACTTTCATAGATCACTGATAATATCATGGGGTCTTTTCTTGTCAAAAACCTTTGTCTCTATTCACTTGACATTTTTCATATGTTTGTATAATCAGACCAAAGTATGAAATGTACTTCACTGGTTTTTCAAGTGTTTTAGCATTTCAGTGTGTAGTTGTTGTTTGAGAACTGTTCATTATCTCTTTATTGGCTGTGATTTGACATAACGTGTTCGACAGGAATGATTTGTCCAGATTCCAGCTTCAGATGTGACTGTACATAACCTGCTCTGCAAAACCCACAGGCAGGAGTTTATACATCAAGCCATATAATACGTCCTCAATTAAATTCTTCATCTTCTAAATGTAAAGTTTTGCCCAGTGTTTTGTTTTCAGTTTACAGGAAGAGTTCCACATTTTGGGATTCACTCTCTTGTCAGGAGTTAGATTATAAGACTGGTACCCTGATGTCTGTACCATGGATGAATATACAACCAGAAGCTGGTTAGTGTGGCTAAGCCTAAAGGCTGGAAGCCAGGGGAAACAGCAAGCCTGTCTCTGTCTCAAGGTAACAAAATATGCCTCCCACATCTCTACAGCTCACATTATGTCCCCTTTGTTTAATCATTTAAAATGTGAAAACAGCCCATCATCCTGTCACTGGCTTTAGCTTCATATTTATATTACAGACAATGAGATTGGAATATATCTTGTCATTTAACTCTCAGCAAGAAAGCTAAGAAACCATATTTCCCAAAATGTTTATTATTCCTTTGACCATCAATCATTTTTGAGTTTCCACTGACTACATGTAATTTGAAAGGAGACATTTAGAACAAATAAGGCCTTAAGGTTTGATGTTCTCCGGTCAACATTGTTGTCAGACACAAACATTTCCAGCAAATAACCGCTGATTAACAAAGTTAGTGACAAGTTGGGAAACATTGTGAACCATTTAGCAGCTGATGAGACAGATATTTAGTTATAGAGTAAATATTAGACTCAGATTCAGCATCTGGCCGGAAACACAACTCCAGCCTGGGCCCTTTGCAGCATGTCACCCCCTCTCTCTTCCCTCTCATTCTGTCTCTCTCTACTATATCTATCCAAAAAAAAAGCAAATATGGCTAAAAGAAAAAGAAACACGTCTTGAAATTAATCCTCCATATCTGCTGGGTTTGTACATATAGGCATCTGTTTGTTAACACATTTGAAAGATGCTAATATGCTAATGTTTATAGCTTGTTTTGCTGCCCCCAAATGGGCAAAAAATGTATAAATGCAGGTTTAAAGAATATGGATCACCTTATACTCAGAAGGTCACAGGTTCATGTTCATCTAAAGACATGAAGAGAGCTTGATGAAGCGTCCACAATGAGAAACACTGCTTGCTGACCCACTTGAGAGTAAAGTGTCTGTGGTGATAGGGGGTCAGATAAATACTCACACATATTCCATTCACGCCCAGGCTGATGATTTACCTCCCTTCAGTCTAAATGGTCGTCATTAGTCTTACCTGTCTGAGTCACTGCCCTTTCCCATGACTTTGAGACTATAATTCACGTCTTGACTCAACACAGAACCATTCGGCCAAACAATTAATTTTGTCAAGAAAATGACTTGAAATCAATATGTCGGTTAAATTATGAAGTCAAGAGGCTGATCGTCAGCAACTTGACTTGCATCAGCAGAACGCACAGTTTTAATTGAGGGAACTACAGTTAATAAGTGTAGTGAAATGTCACACTGAGCCAAATCCAGCGTCACATCACATCAGGACAGAATATGTCAACAAATTTTAATTATTAGCATGCAACACCTCACACTATATATTTTTTTTTCCTGCTGTGCGTCACACTGTACCACCCACACGTTTCCACCAACCAGCCTCCCTGCTCTCGTAGCAGCCCGTCGGCCAGATTATAAAACCCCCTACCTGTCTGAAATGAAGAGTATTGATTAACAACACAATCGCAGCCTCATATACTGCTCCCGCCTGTCTGCATGGACTGAATGATGCAGACAGTGTAATAAATGATGACTCATAATTCAATGGTAACTCTGACATTATTTCATTATTATTTATCAATACATTATCTATAACAGCTTATCCTGTGCTGGATCACTGGGGGCAGGAGCCTATCCTATCATGCATGTGGGTGAGAGACACGTTCAAACAGACAGCGATTCACACACCCAGTATCCTTGTCTTTAGACCGTGGGTAGAAACCAGTGCTCCCAGAGCAAATACACACTATACTGAACAATAATGGGCTTAAAAATATTTTTTATTCAGGGTCCCTTTATAAGAGTGGGCCTCATCTGTGCATGAATGTTGGAGGTTTGGATTCAGACCCTGACTCCTCTAATTAAAAACACGTAGTTCAGATGGAGTATACTGGTCCCTCGTGGCAGTTGATAAATTGTTAACAAAACAAATGAGTAATTAATTAAATAACCAAGCATAAATTACAACAAAATGAACCTGGAATGTGAGGGCCCGGAGGGTTGAGGGACCCACGACAGTTGCCATGCATGCTGGATGAATTATCATAAACAAAATCCACTGAAGAGGCTCAATTCAACAATGACTTTATCCTGTTTAACAAGTATCGGCTGTGTTGCCACAGTCTATCATCCAAAAACAGAAACATTATTTTTCATCCTTTTATCACCAGTGCTTTGCGTTGTCAAAGCTGCTTTCATGATGTCACAGGTGTTTTCTGTCCGCCCTCGACGGAAACACGAATGTTCAAATCCAGTATTTCCACAGAATGTGTTCAGCAACAGATCAACACACATTGCTCCTCTGTGTGTGGATTTGAACCTTGTTTTCGTCAAGTCAAAGATGTTCTCATCCTGGGAAGGAAAAAAAACACCCATGAGATCATAAAAATAGGTTTTAAGATTCAAACAGGTTTGAAAAAATAAAAAATTAGGTTTCCTCGGGGAGCTGTTGATGTTTAAAAACCAATGAAATAACACCATCTTTACCCTTAATCTGCGAAGACCACCTCAGAAATCCCAACTTCAGACATTGCTAATGAAATAATAGGCAATTATATTTTTCTGTTTCAGTTGCGATTTATATCTGACAGAAATTACAGTTGGATGACGCCAACAGTGATGAGATCCACTGTGCACCCTGAGTATGTTAGATTGACAGATCCGTCATGCTCTGCATAAAGAATTGTATTTAATGAGCTCATTAAAAACCTCACAGATGTGTCACTGGCTTGTCACACCTTTGCACAATGGTGTCCATGTGGTGCCACCCACAGGCGAAATTAATTGATTTTCATCACTGCCTCCGCCTGTCCTTGAAATGTTGACGTAGCGATTAGATAGTTGTGTCATCACTGAAAGGTTTGATCACTGCGGCTGCCGATGTGTCTGTCTGTGCTGAAGTGCTGTCGACCTTGTCACCAAACCTCAGTCTACCAAAAGCACAACTCTTTAGCGTTTAGGTAAATGCTTCTAGGGATGTTCATGTTGTTTCTGATCTTCTTCATTCACCGTTCACCTGCTTACCAAAAGCCTGTACAGCTGTTCCCTAAACCCAGTGTCTAGCTGGTCTGAAGCCTTTTAGGAAGTATACACATATCTTACATATATTTCCAATAATTAATTCAGGTCTCACGGGACTTAAGGGCTTAATAAATAAAATAAACGTAATGTTTTATGTAGAAGCAGAAAGTAGGAGTCTTGCTGCAGTATAAAGTAAATACCATCTGATTATTCCACACCACAGGCTAATGAGAGCACTGCAGGCATCTCACATGGGACAGAATAATGTTTGCATATAAAGTTAATGGTTTTTGTTGACTTGTTTGGTGCAAATGGATGTTTGTGTTGATGGATGATAAGAAAGTTAAGGATGAGACAAGGAAGCATTTGAAATTGAATTTAATAATTTTATTGATCTTTTTTTCTCTGTAATTATCAGTATGCCGTATAATGTTGTGAAGCTTAAACAAAACAATATATGTATAAAATAAACATATGACTTCTACTAAATATGGTTTAATCCAGGTCTGGATCCAATCATATTTCAACATATACAACAAAGTTCAGTCATTTGCATAGGTGTGAGTAACAGAGCTTTCTAACAATGGGCCAGTGTGGCTTAATCGTCATTAATAGAGCACATGGTAACTCCCTAACTCAACAGAGGTGGGGTCGATCCTGAAAAACAGAGCAGACAAGTGAGCCAGGGATCCATAAAAATAATCAGACAGGTGATGAGGTCCAAGTAGGATTTATGAATTCCCCCTTTACAATGCTGTAAAACCCATTGCTACTCATTAACCTGTGAGAAAAGCATGTCTGGTCACATGACTGCTGGGCTGCAGGGCAGAACTGTTTAAAAGGAGGCTTGTGGACGGAGGGAAAAGCAGACACTGAGCTGAGCACCTGCTGAGCGCATCCACAGCAAGAGATAAAGACAAAGCTACAAGGCAAACCACTGTCAACTGTCACCATGAAGGCCACACTCGCCACCATCACTCTCCTGGTCCTGGCTCTCGGCTGGACCTCAGAGGCCGTGCAAGTTGAAGTAAGTGCCTCACTTAGCATTTCTGTGGACTGATGTCTTCATGATGAGACTGCTGGGCTGGACAATGACCTGCATTCTGTACTACAAACTATGCAAGCCTAAGCCACGTACTTTTGGATTGTCTCATTATTTGAACTAATGCTACATTAGAAAACTGGGCTTTAGTCAGGTTTCACTTCTTCAATACAAACATCTTCCTCTCTCTCCAGGAAAATGGATTGTCTTTCTCCCTGGAGGCTGTGAAGAGGCTCCAGGAGCTGACGGAGAGCAGGTATGCAACAGGACTGCAGAACCCACGATTCAGGGCGAGCACCGTGTCCCTCTGCGCTGACCCCATGCTCCCACAGGAGTTCCTGCCGCTCTGCAGGCAGAGGGGAGCATCAGCATCTCTCACCAGATTAGGTGAGATCATTACAAATTGAAGAGGCCTTCTTTGTGATTGAACTTCAAGAGACCATCATTATTATAGTGCAGGTGATTTGACAGTGTTAATGTCAGTGGCTAATTCTTTGTCTTTATTTCAGCTGTGGTTCCCCTGGACGTCTGCGAGATCTGCGCCTTTGCTGCCTGCACTGGCTGCTAAACAAACCCAGCAAGCCAGAAGCATCTTGCCAAGCTTAAGACTCGTGATTTTTTTTCTCCACTTCGAAACAATTTCAGGGATTTTCTCATAATCTTGCCTACAATGATGAGACAATGCCTTTATGTTTCCTGAATACCAGGTCCTGACTACGGCCCACTGGGCATAAAAATAAATTTTTTTGTTTTTTTCTTTTGCAAACTGTTACTTGGTAGCATATTTACTACTTCATTTTTCTGATGAAAGTTCTTTCTCATACATTTTATTTTTGGAATGACATTGTTTGTTACAATCTTACCAAGCTTTGTATACGTATTTAAAGGACAGTTTTCTTGTTTCATTTTTCTTTTATATTAACATTGTTTTGAATAAAAAGCCTTTGCTGATACATTTTGAGTACATTGTCCTCTTTCTGTACTGTATCTATTACTATTTCTAGATCATCCTCAGTTGTGAAAAGTCTTTTAACTTGTAGTTAAAAAAGCAGTACCACTGTGGGAGTTCCATTATACTTAAAGCTGCCAAATTGATTTTTGGCCACTAGGGGGCAGAAAAAGATCAAAACAAACCGAAAGGTACAAGGCTGTCACTAAATACAGTGTTTTGTTACATTAATAGGTTTAGTATGTTCACAAACACTTGCCTATTTACACATTAAGCAGCCATAACGCAGCATTAGCATTCATTTGGAGCCTTTTAGCTCTGTTTTGTTCTCTTCCCGAGAAAACTGTTTGCATCTTTAAATGTTAGATGCCAAACATTCTTCATGAGGTGGTCACTAACTTTGTCTCTCTGTGGTTTGGTGCCAGGCAGGCAGCATATCAGGGGTTTATCAGAGCTTGTTTGACAGGAACAGCTCTTTAGAGGGTTTGATAAGAAAGATAAATATAAATACAGCAAATGTTCACAAATCTATAACAGCAAGCTCAAAGTCAATGAGACGCTCCATGGAGCTGCACTGCTTCCACCACAGTGTCTTTTACCATACGATGAACTGAAATTTTCAAATTCTTCACAGTGCGGCTTTAAACAGTGCAAAGAAACTACACATAGAAATACTCAATTACACGTGTCCACATCTCCTCCCTCGTCCAGGGAAGGTTTATGGACCTTGTATGCACTTGTTCATCCACACCTATGGTCCCGTCTGGTGACCACTGGCTGTATCTACAGGAGTAGCTGGAGCTACTAAGTAATCAGTGGTGTCTATTTTCAAGCTGCTGCACAAGCTGTTGCCCTTTTATTATTAAAACAACTTACATCATTTGCTCAAGCCTACTTTGGCTTCATTTCAGCCTCAAAAATATGCCCATGTTTGACATTGTGAATAGTTTATTTTATGCATCTTACCTGACTCAGCTAAATTAGCTCATTATACAGATATATACAGTCAGTCCACGGCCCCAGTGGACTCTGCATATCGACTCTGACATGTGCAATATACTCACAGTCTTGATGCCTAATAATTAATGTAATAATGTGTGTGTACTGTTTGTCTGAAGTCATACAGATATGAATGTACACAGTACAAGCTTCACAGTATTTCCTATATGTACAGCAATAGTAACAAGGCATTTTTTTTTGTTTCTTGCTGTAGGGAAAAAAAAAAGTTTTTTCTTTCTCTTAAGGAAGCAGCGACAGTCTTCGTTTATACACAGAGTTGACTGGCTGATTTGTAGAATGAGCAAATTAGAGTATGTTTAAATGTGGGTAGTTTTAGGGATAATCAAGAGATATCCATTAGATTTATATCCTGGTAATGATTTGAAACTAATCGGATTGAGACATGTAGGGTGATAAAAGTTATAATGAATATATTATATTATATATATTTATCTCCAAGCATGAGTGAGGTTCGAACTAAACTCCACACACTTCCCATTAAAACAAAGTCAATTATGCACTGACCACTCATTATATTAGGAATACTATACTAATACTGAGTAGTTCCTCCCTTTGCTCTCAAAGCAACCTCAGTTCTTGATGTCATTGATTCCACAAGATGTTGAAAACATGTTCTGGTCCATGTTGACATGACTGGATCACATTTGTCAGCTGCACATTCATGCTGCCAATCTCCTGGTCTACCACATCTCAAAGATGGTCTACTGGATTCAGATCTGGGGACTGGAGAGGCCACTGAAGTTCACTGAGGTCACTGTCATGTTCATAAAACCAGTTAGAGACAACTTTTGCTTTGTGACGTGGTGAACTATCCTGCTGGAATCAGCCATTAGAAGATGAGTAAATTCTGACCATAAAGGGATGATGGTCAGCAGCAATACTCAGACAGGCTTTGGAATGATGACTGATTGGGATTGAGACTCTCAAAGTATGCCATGAAAACATTTCTCACACCTTTAAACTACCACCATTGGCCTAGACTGTTGACACAAGGAAGGTTGGGTCAATGGAAAATCTAATAATCAGGCTACACCCACTGCAGCCTCAGGCTACGTCCACACTGATGCATTTTCATTTTAAAATGGAAATTTAAACCTATCTCTGCCCAGATGAGTGTTTTAGCTACGTATCAGAAATAATACTAACTCACCAGAAGACAGTTACCACCATTCACGAACACACTGGGCATACATGTGCCGGTTTTAACGAGCAGCAGATTGTCAACTCTGCAGTTGTTGCAGTTGCACCAAACACTACAAACGAGGAACAGCAAAGACAGTAGATGAAATGCAGAATTTAACTGCACAGCAGCTGCTAGCATAAACAAGAAGGTCATTAACACTTGTAATTCGTTATCCATGTTACATTCACCACTGGTTCTTGTGACCCAATCAGTTACAGATTTAATGTTGTGGCTGATCTGTGTATTTTGGTGTAGCTTGGTTTCATATTTGAGATTCTTGGAAAGTAGCCACTGTTTGACTTGATGACAGGTTGGCAATATCTTAACCAACTTCATGGGTTGATATTTTTTGACTGTTGAAATTTGTGTAGAATTCAAGGTGTTCTTGAACAGCATGGTCACCACAGTATCCCATCTGGTTTGCACTTAGTGGGACCATCATTTGTTTTTCAACAGCACAATGGCCCAAAATACACCTCCAGGCTATGCACAGGCTATTTCACCAAGAAAGAGAGCGATGGAGAGTTGCCTCAGATGACCTGGCCTCCACAATCAATAATAGAAACAAAGAAAAAGATTAGAATTAGAAGGTATGTCCAAACTTTTGACCAGAACTATAAATTTAGGGACAATGTGGTATCTCCTATTAACCTAATAACTATAGCATCTATAGGCTTCATCTTTTTATTTATATAGCTGAACAAATAAATGAATACAACAAAACATGAGAGCATACTCAACAGATTATATTATAGGAGTGTTTTCCCTGAGACAAAATCACTTTACAATTTGTACCTGAACTTCAAGCTTTGCTATTATTATGTCCACCAGGACCCTCATGCTGAGTTATATAATGTATATTCAGTGAAAACTCATGAAAATCAATAAAAAACTTCTACAGTATTCATTGATTTTCCAGACAATGCTTATCTAGTGACTGTATAGTTTTTCATTAACAGTTATTTCATGTCTGTGTCTGTGTATGTCGGTGTCTTTTGCAGATTACATTGCTACAAAATATACCATTATTTTTACTTATTTTATCCATCTATTTTTCACAATACACTGACAAACATGATTTTAAACAGCAAAGAGTCTCCATTTAATATGTAGTAGTCTAGAGTTTCCATTATTATTTTACGTTAAAGGTCACATATGTCACAAATTGCATGCTTTGTTTCTCTTATACTGTCCAGTGCTGCAGCACCACTATTCCCCCTCAGTCTGAAACAGTCCCATCTACCTCCTGTCTCTCACCACTTTGGCCCGCAATATGAACAATGTCTGTTTCAAAGTTGTAAGCAAGAAAGTTGAAGCCTTCATTTCCTCTTTTTTAAGTCAGCAGGAGAAAAACCTGACAAAACAGGTCAATTTTGTGACTGATGTGACTTCTGAAACAAAGTCTTTGAGTTCACACAGTCAGACCACAATTCATTGTTGATGGAGGAGCTGCTGACTGTGGCTCGTTATGGCATCACAGATGCCACACCCTTTTCTAAGTAGTAAATCTTGGGAAACATCTGCCCTTCAGACCAAAGTCAAGTTATGTGTCTAACTTGTTACTTTTCCAAAATTCACCTGTGTATTTTGAAATAAGGCAGTAATTCAAGTGATAACCCAAATATTTTCCAGCATTTTAAGCTTATTGGAACTTTTCTTTTTCTTTTAAGCAAACAAAAAAAAAATGCCATTTGTGTCTGGAAAATGTCATCATTTGTAAATATCACAACTATTCAAACAAGTGACCTATACAGTATGTAGGTATATAGCCTTTTCTTTATCAGACAGCTCTGTGACGAATATCTGTGGGAGAAAGACAAGAAATTAGATTTATTAGGTGGCACTGAGGGGTCGGGTGCGTTAGTATTAAACCCAAAGTCAACAATTGAATGTCGCGCTGACGGAGAAAACAACAGAGGTGGAGGTTATAAACAAATTTAAAGGATAGTGGTTATAAACTAAAAAAAGAGGATCCAAAGCACTCACAGTACAGCAGCCTCTGGTTATCTTTGACCACTCGGTTTTCCCGCCCACCTTTACACTCCTCAACCTGCCAGCTATCTCGTTAATAAATCACTCACTTATCTGTCCAGACACCTTATAAGAGGTGGCACAGATACGTAGCGATCACAGAAGAAACACTCCTCTAAGCCGACAGACATTTTGCTTCACCTGAAAATGAGATCGCTCAGTGTTGTCGTTGTTTTGGTGCTGTGTGTGTGCAGTGGAGCTCTGGGTGTTCAGGTTAAGGTGAGTTTCCCCTGCTCTCAGAAACCCTGTTGACTTTCTTTATCTTATCAATCTGTGTGTTTGGTTTCTTTCTTTTCAGGCTGTCTCTGCTCTGTTATTTATTGTCTAAATACAACTCAGAAATAGTAGCTGACACCAAAGGTTCTTTTTTTTTTTTTTTAAGATCCAGATGTTGTGTTCCCATTTGTGATGGCTATGTTTCACCTCGTGTAACATTAAGTGTAGTCACGCTCACTCTCCAGGCCTGCAAAGCCACGAGTAGCTATCCACTCCTCTCTTCTAATTCAAGTTCAAGTATTCATTCAGCTAATTCCAGCCTCTGCAACTCATTCCCATTAGAAGACATGTACAGCACACTGTCTTACTCAAATTAAAGCACTTGCACTTGAAACGTTTGAGCCGTACTGTAGATTTTCCTTATGTCTCAAAGGTCATTGTGCTTCCTCCCTTCCAGGTTGGAGACAGGAGCTTCCCCCTGGAGGCGGTGAAGCAGCTGAAGGAGCTGATGGACGTCGATGACAACGATGGCCCTCACCTCCCTGAGACAAGTGTCACAGCCGTTTGCGCCAACCCTCTCCTGCCGCAGGTCTTTCGGCCAGTTTGCCAAGGGAGGGGAGCAGGCATTGTTTTCTCCACACTAGGTAAGACAAGTACAGAAACAACAAATATGAAAATGTTATTGCGACAGGTTTATGTCGGTACAAACCCACTATGGTGTCATATTACTACCTTGTGTTCCTCTCAAGTTTCCTTTTAATGTTTTCTGATATACATATAAATGTGTAAACACTGTTGACCTCTAAACAACACACTGTATAGGGCATTGCATGGATAAGAAGTTGTGCTCGTGCGATATTTGGTATTTAATCACAATAAGCCAATAACAAGTTTAGTCCATCTTTCAGTATGTTTCCTTCTTTCCTACAGTATCCCATCTATGACACTCAGCCATTAGCCCTTTTATTCCCAGTGGAAATGTAACAGCTGGGCTCTGTAGTAAACCCAAACAGTTTGTTGTTCTGTCACAGATAAATAATTAATAAAGGCAGTGTATGTGTGATTAATTTCAGATAAATTATAATGAGGGTATATGTTGGCCAGTTCATATATAGTTTTTGGATGGAAAACAATGGAGCTCTATGGCACAGAGAAGTACAAGCTGTATCAGGATTTGGCTACACCAACAACACTTAGGCCAATTACTTGTTGGTTGCAGTCTTTTAATGACATCTGTTGACAATAATAAGATAAAAAATATCACCAAAAATTTCCAAGAGGCTGACAAGCATCAAGTGCAGCAGCTGGTTAGACCCAAGCCACAGCTGCTAAACTCCCTGTTAAGGGAGCATCAGTGTCAATATTTGGCTTTTGGCAAATTCATATAGGAAACAATCACACACAGGCTCTTAGGGACACTGTTTACTCAATATTTTTATTATTCAGACACATACTCTCTCGAGAGCTTGAGATTAAAGACACTAACAACAGACTTCAGTTAGTTCACTCAAATGGATTCCTGGATTTCTCTGTTTACACATTGTATTATGCACAGCTTGTAACAGCTGCCCCATAAAGTGCCTCTGCAATGATAATGCCAGGCAAGAGGCCTATGAAAAGCCGTGCAAATAGTCTTTCAGGACCATTAAAGCTCATTAGAGACAGATGACACCCTTTTTAATCCCACCGACAGTAAGACGAGTATTTCATGTCACTGGAAAGGTGGGCCTTGGGTGGCACAAAGACATATTTTGGGTCACATGAATATTATATTGTGTTTTTTTTTTCTTGCACTTTCCAGTGTATATCATCACACCTTCCGACCCTTGTGAAATATGTGCCAACCCCTCCTGCTTTGGATGTCTGAATTGAGGCTGCCATCTGCTAGACACACAAACACATCGATGGAGAGTCTCTGGGGGGGCTTCATCCTCCATAGTTCCTCCATATTTCTGTGTTTGAGACATCGACAGACATGGAAAAAACACGTCCTGTCACCCAGCAACTAAGCCCAATGGGTCTCAAGGCTCATTGTTCAAAATACTTAGTTACATAGTAACCCCTGAATTAGTCATGATTTTGATATGTTTTTGGTAGCTGTTGTTCATACATACATTGTCCCTTGCCAGTAAATTGTCAAAAACAGCTGTTCTGCAGTGTTTGAATTTTACTTTAATGTCTTCAACTTGCTTTCATTTTGAACTTTTAATTTATTGAGTCTGATGCAGCCTGTTGACAATAAAAATATGTATTCTTTGCATCACTGAAAAACAGTTTTTGTATATTCAAAAATATAGTAATGCTGACACACTCTTTGTCACACCTTTATACAAACACAAATGCATGCACACACACACAAGGTAAGTGTGCTGGCTGTAAGATTGGAAACTGTCACAGGTTCCACTACTTAAATCAATAATTGTCTATTTGGGGGATGAATCACTCAATTTAAATAGATGGTTCACACACCAGGCTTCAAAACTAATACTCTGCATGCACTCTTCTATCGTGGTTTCAGAGAACTATCCTCATTTCTTCATCCACAACAATTTCAAAGTTAAAATCAATTAATCTAGCTGTTTACAATATTTTTAGTCTGTTGTTCTTTGTGTTGCCAGTGACAATAGATTTTGTCAGTAATCGTTTGGCAGGATAGCCAACTAGAGCAGAATTTATGTAAGAGAATAGAAATGCATTACTGCTATGAGGCATCAATAAACATGACGTCAGTGACCTGCTTCTCCAGCCACCGTGCTTCACAGTCATCAGGCTTCCCACAGGGTCAGCAGTCATTAGGGGAACCCCTGTTTGCAATCATGTAAAGCTGCCCTACTGCCGGCATAGTGTTTAATTTGCATCAACAGATCTATAAAACCTACAATATAATGTGAGTTTAAGGGATTTGATAACAGACTGGTCAAATGAAAGTGACCAGTCTCAACAATCCCTGTGTTTAATCCTTAATGGCTGTTGTGTGTTTCCCTCCATAGTGTGTATTTAACTAATTAGAAACACTGTTCTGATAGGGTATTGACTCATATACCCAATGCCTGCTTTATCCTGTTTTATGGTGTTATCCTTTTTCAATCATATTTGTGATATGACATTTAATCCTAGATGGAATATGAAAAATGCATGCTTTTTTTTTCATTTTATATACTAAATGATGAACTGATTATTATAGAAAATACTTATGGTATACAATGGTAGCAGTACAGTTTTGGGGGTACCTACTTGCCTTGTGTTTTCAATTGTATGCTGCTTTATTAGATTTAAGAAATAAATATTCTCACACGAATACAACCTACACTTATACACTCAAACTTACATTATAGCTCCTCTTCAAATATTATCTTTTTAGATTAAGATTTTTCATAATAAACACCATCATCAGAGATTATAATGGCAGTAGCCTATATGAAGCAGGCAGTAACTTGACCAGCTACAGTTTATTTGATTATTCAGTCAACAGCAAATCAAGCCAATTACAGGGGGGAATAAAGACACACAAAGCCTCCGGAAAAAAAAAGAAGAAATTATCTAAACAGGAAAAACCCAGAGTTAAACGAAGACGGAAGAAGCGGGGAGTGAGAGCTCTTGTCATGTTTGTAACCTCTGCTCCAGCCGTTAGCTTCCTCATGCTAACGTATGTCGACCTCTGGCGGCTGTTCGACGACGTAACAAGAATATATCAATTACAAATCGTATTGATCAAAGCGATTAATATTTTCGGTAAGTAAAGGTTTGTTAAGCTTCGCCACAAAACACTAATTTAGTTGGTTTTCCAGAGAGATTCCGCGGTCACCGGAAACACTTCACTCACCGTGACAACAGCCGCATTGTTGGCTAACCGACGGCAGAGGTAAATAACAACTTAACTTAACTTAACCACTTAACAATACTGTTGTCAGGTATTCATTCATGTTCATGTCTGTATTTGGTTTTAAAGTGACCGTTTTTGGTGAGTCCTCTGTTTCCAATGCAGCCCGCAGCCAGAGGAGTAACATGGAAACGGAAATGTACCGTAAATGTAAGACGGACAACGTTTCCTCACATAATTAATATGTCCTCAAAAGTACGTCTGTGGGATCGATTATTAGGTTAAATGTTATCGATAACCTTACCTATTTGTATGCAAATCTGGGCCCCACACCACGTGGCTCGTTGGTCTAGGGGTATGATTCTCGCTTAGGGTGCGAGAGGTCCCGGGTTCAAATCCCGGACGAGCCCTGTGTCTTCCAACCTTTTCTGGAGTTAAGTCTCTTTTCATGCTACATGTTTTTGCACATACAAACTGTTTGGTGGGTAGTAGCTCTCAGTGTAAATATATATGCAATACTAAAACCAAAATACAGAGGAAATGAACTCAGTAGACAATAGTAAAATTAACTGTACAAATGATAATAATAAATAATAATAATTTCCCTTTTTTGCCATTAAGAAGCTTCAAGATTGCTAAAACCATGTTGCTGGCAGTATCATGTGCTTTAAGTTTGTTCCACCTCTCCTTTAATCCAGCCAGTGAGAGAAATATTCAGATACGAGAAACGTTCAGGGTTTGTAGATTTCATGTGCATCATTGTACACACCTTTTCCCCAAATTTTCAATGACTCTATAAACTCTAAAAACTTTATCTCTGCTAGAAAAAAAAAAACATTATTGTTTTTACAATATTCAGTGTCCAGTGTGCAAATTCCTCTTAATACCCACCAGAGGGCACAACTCTCTAAATTATTTTTACTACATACTGCAGGCTTTGTAGCATGTTGGTGGCATATGAATATATCCTGTAATCTAGTGTTTTTTTTCAGTGTTGGTTATATTTAAGTAATGTATTAAAATTTTCTGCCAGTTTCTTTTCATTTCAATTCAAAGAGGGAAACCACTTCTGAGCCATGTGAATAAATTAGGGAATAAAAAGCACATTAACTGCCAGTGGCACAGAGGCAACTCAACAAGAACACACTGTAATGCCCTGACCATTTCCTGCCTCCTTTTTATTGAAAAACACACCTTTAAAACTTAAAAGACAATTTCATGAGGGCAGACTGTGCAAGAGCTTGTCACTGCATGTTTGTTACGTTGATAATTACCCTTGTCCTGTTCCCTGTCTCAGTGAACCATGTGCAAAAACAGTATTCACTGGCATACATATCCAAAGTTACTTAACTGTTCTCAGGAAGGGGAGGGTTTATGTTCATAGCTTGTTCCATGTGGATAAAGGGTACTGTTCACTCATCCCTCCCTCAGCTCTACTTCTTATTCTGTTCAGGGTTGAGCTGCTGGAGCCTATCGCAGTACACACTTAAAGATAAGCATGTTGACTGTACATCAAGGCTAACACACATTTGGACAGATAAACACAGTCATATTCATCCATAAGATTTAGAGTTCCCTTTTCATCTGGTGTGCACGTCTTTGGATTGTGGGTGCACATGCAATCCACATGTTAAGACCCCAGTCGGCACATCGCGTTTAAACCCACAGACTTTTGTTGTAAGGCAATAAATGAAAACATGTGTATTTTGATTTTGATGTGTTTTAGGTAATGACAGCCCTGAAACTACCTTCACCCCCATCATTGCTTTTCAAAGACTTGCAGCCACTAGAAGAGTTACGAGTTATGTTTTTCTGTATGTGTCATTTTTCCAGGTTTTATAATGTCACCCATTTGTGCTAAACCCAGCATTACAAAATTTAAAGTCAATCTTGATTTCAACATGTTCTTGTTACTGTCACATCAAATGAATCAACCTCTTGCACTTCCCCAGTCATGTCACCGGAAACCACTCCACAAATTTCAACAGGTTTGTGGATTTGCCAGTAGATGTGTTACTGACCCTTTTCTAAATCCTGCCTCCTTTAGTCACTGTTACTACACATTTCAAGCAAACTTCCATTGTGGTTTACAATGATCATTCTAGCATATCTGCCACTTCTGTATTATTGAAACTGTTGATTTCAGACGGGTGGATATATTCAAGATTCCCATTTCCAGCTTGCAAGTATAACTTCATTATAGACTAATCCTGTTATAATATTATCAAATAAACAGTTGCCTGTTTGATCTGTAAAACTTGAAAAATTAAAAATGTTCAGGATTTCCCAATAGTTAATAGTAGTCAAACACAGTCCAAAACCCAAAGTAAGTATGTAAGAGAAAGCAGCAAAGTGTCACACTGAAGAAGGTCAACCATCGATTGTTTAGCATTATTGCCTCAAAAATGACTTAATGAATTCATTATCAAAATAGTTAGTCATTATTTTTCTGACTAATCCACTAATCTATTCATCTGTACCAAAGACGCTAATGTTAACATCATGAGTTAGCTTCAAACACTTTCTCCAGCTGACTGATTGTAAAATAACAATTTCTCTTGATGGCTTCACACATGATTTCATGCTAAAACACTGACTGATGCTAAAGCTTTCTTCTCACAAAGTTAGTAACGGAGTATAAGCACGAGTCTGTCAAAGCCGACTGGTCAGTAGATTGGTTTTCCTGTTAAGCATGATGACGTTTACAACACGGTACGTCCCTGAAAACCTCTATGGTCTCATTTAGCTACTTATTAGCAACTGGCCTTTTTTTAAGAGACATAAAAGCTTAAAGAAATCATGACTGGGGTATTTACTGATGTATTTTACGTTGTAAAAAAAAAGTGAAAATGTCCTGAGCTTGTGTTAACCACAGACCTTATTTCAGTCAATCTTACCAAGAACCCATTCAAAAACCCCATAGACTTCTGGACTAGGGAACTGTAAGTACTAAAATGCTAACTAGTTTTCGGGTTTCAGGACTAATTTCTGCAGCGCTTACCCTCTGATGCCATTCAGAACCGTCCATGACAGAGGAGAAATAAGACACTGTCGATGTGCTAGTCATGAACAGGGATCTTTTTGTTTTCAACATAACCTGTAATCACACAAACCAATATAGTTAGATAAAAACAAGTACTTGAAAGTAACAGTAGGTCACTAATGTGGATGGTAAGCTTGCTCAGTGGACATGCAAACATTTGCACATTATGTTAGAGCAGATTAAAGCACTGTTTAATCTATTCCTTATACTTTTTCTTGAGTTTTGTGGTTACAATTTTCTGTCTCCTGCTTTGGTAAATAATAAGCTGTGCTTACCTGTGAATGTGCACCATAGTCTTTCATGACTCCTTAGTGTGAAATGATCCTGCATTTCATCAGAATCACTCTATATTCCAGGCACAACTGCTGTAGATTTCCTCTCACCTTGGAGGGACACAAATGTGTTTGGCAAATTAAAGCTTCAATTGACCTGGTCTCTCTGCCTCACTCCTCAACAGTCTTTCTTATCTTGGAAAAACCAACCCACTACACTCATTGTGGCCATGAATGAATTATCTTGACCTGCTTCATTTTCAAGTAGGATGTGCGGTAGATGAGTAACAGTTCTCTGCTTCACTCATACTGTATATTAAAATAAACCTAAACCTGACTGGATGAATGCACCATTTACTGAGCTTTCACAATGGTTTCAGGATTACAAACTGGAAAAACATGCAGGCTGTTCAGGAAATGTGAAATTCAGTCTCTGATTACATTTTGAGTGTGAATTATATTGGCCATGCAATCACTAAATCATTCTTGACTTTATAACTTCAGCAATCAGCCTTTTAAGTTGTTAGCGCAGTTTAGGGGGTTTGAGAAGCAGTGAGACACATAATCATCTCAATGCCCAACTCTTAGTTTACTTAGCATGTGTCTGACCAAGCTTAATTAATTCAGTGTACTTTTTCCATCTTAAAATCTTTGTACCACTGAGCACATAAGATATGTAGTATTTGTCCTAGTCAGATAAAAGTAAGTAAGATGAAATTCTATTTTGTTTGTGTGTGTGTGTGTTTAGAATTTGTGGCTTTAAATCATATTTTCTTTTGTTCCTCTGGTCATCAATTTTTATCTTATAGCATGTTCAGGAATTTGGCTGAACTCAGGCACTGTGTGGGATGATGTCATGTAAAGAGGGACTCCTGGCCCTTCCTCTAGTGTTCATAAAACATAAATCATACAAACTTAAATACAGTGCTTGCCAAAGAGCTTTTACAGACTGCAGGTAAAATTTTCCCAGTGAATGAGTATTGAGGTGTTTCCATTATTTTATCAGACACTTTCTAAATAAAAGTCCTGATTAATTTGCAGATTATTTTGTCAGTTAATTGTTTGGTCGGTGAAACAGGAAACAGTAATGCTGCAGTTTTCATGGCTTCACGCTGGTGATAGATGTGGCCGAAGACATTGTTTTTAGGGTTGTCCGTCCTATATGTGTATGTACATCTCTCCCATTTTCATGAAGGCAGTATCTCACTTGAGGAATTTTTTTTTTTTTTTCAAATTTTGTCCAAACGTCCACTTGGACACAAGGATGAACTGATTAGAATTTGGTGGTCAAAGGTCAAAGTCACTGTGACCTCACAAAACACATTTTTGACCTTTACTCACTAATCATACACTCATTATTACACAATTCAACACAAATGTCTAATAGGATAAAATGATGATGTGATGTTATTTTATATTCAAATGGTCAAAGGTCATCTCCACAGTGACATCATAATAAAAACACTTATGAGCATGATTCAACACAGTAACTCGTGAACAGAACAGGAGCTTGTGACCATATTTCCTGCAACTTGACTGGTTGTTGAGGCATACAAAAATAAATGAGTAGCCAGAGTTAAAGGACAAAGACACAGAAAAGACAGTGAAAGGAAGTGCTATGTAAAAAAAAAATGCAAATATAATGCAGCATATAACATATTCCTCACAATAGATTAGTTATTTACACCATAGTTTTATTCTTCTTAAAACATCTAGGTTATACTAGACACAGGCCAACCCTTTTCCTTTCTGTATTAGAAAGGGTGCAGTTGTTAAATTCTAATTTTAGATAGTATATGTATATTGAATATGCTAAGTACAGTTTAGGAGAGATATTGGGGGAGTGGTAATTTAACAGATACAGTGATGCCAACTACTTTCAAAGGAAAGTAGCTAAAGGCTGCTTGAAGAGTCACAGAATTTTGCTAGATAATATCATGTGCTAATTCCTGTATTTGTGACCTCATCGTGTTGTATTCTGCTTAGTGTCAGATGGTGTTAGTGATTTACATCTGGTTGCTTCTCTCCTACTATCAGTGCTCAAACATACAGTATTTTAATACATATGAATTCCCAATAAAGCTGTTCTCATTTACATTTTTTTCTGTCTCTGTTGTCAGACACTGGCACAGTTATGAGATAGGGATTGAAACGAAGCCCATTATGATTACATGTTAACCAGCAGCCTCTTCAAAGCCATGTCCAAACTGCTGCTCTGAACCGCTAAAATCCTGATTTTGTTACAGTGTCGTCGTCTGGCAAAATCCCAAAACACATACATTAAAGGCAACGGCTGTGCTGTGATTTCGGTCATATTTATATTCATTGCACAAAACATCACTGGTTTTGTTGCTAGGTGCTATTTTTGAAACAAAAAGTTGCTGAAATGTCACTAAACTAAGTTGGCAACACTGTACAGATATAGCGACTTACTGAACCCTAGAATATTTAGATCTTCTCACATTCCTGTATGCAGTGTTATGTAAGTGCCTCAATGATTATTGCACTAATAGCAAAGATCAGGAATTTTTTAGATCAAATTTATTTAACTTTATGGGGGTGATGTATGTTCTTATCATCCAATAATAAATCTAACATGTTGATAGTTTGTTTGTATCCTTGAACATATTGTATCCCATTTATCCACTAATATTTCCTGTTGTAAGTCTTGTATCCAATGAAGTATATTAATTTCAGAGTTGTCTTTATGGTTTCCCACCATTATGTTGTATAACTAAGTAACCCACTCTTTGCTGAAACAATTTTGTGTAGAAAATATTTCCAATGGGAACATGGGGGGTTGTTGTACTGAATTTTTTAGGCGTGCCAGAATGCAATTTCTAAGTTGTAAATACTTGGAGTGTTTGTGTTGCAACACAACATGTCATACTTTCTCTTTCAGCTCATCAAACAAGATCAAAATGTTGTCCTCATAAAGAGCCCATACTTTCACTATGCCCTTATTTCATTATGTTTTAAGTCCCATGTCATTTGTTGCTGGGTTGAGGTGTTCATATCCTCAAACAGTGAAAAGCAAGACAACATTGTGGTGTTGCTCTTATATTTATGTACTTCATGAAATGCAAAAAAAAACAACAATTGTGTTTTTCACAAAAGGATTAACTGTTTTTTTCTTAATTTCTGAAAGGTAGCAGAGCATAAAAAGCTATCCACCGTCAAACCCCTTGAGGACAACAACTCAGTTGCAACCAGGGAAAGTCTACCTCTCTAGAAAACCAGAACATTGCAGCCATCAACTGAGCAGCCCAGCAGCACCACTACAAAAGTGGTAGCTATGGCCCTCCCCTATCATGAGGCAAGTACAAAAGAGAAAGTCTAAGTCTTGGCTTCCTGTTACTCCAAATACAATTAAAAAGCAGCTTCCCAGCTTTTAGGAAAAATGAATGTGAAGGAGCCAATGGAATAAATTGAAAAACAAAACGTATGCTTCCCATTTTAGACAGAGGTCATTCATTTTGTGACATTTTCAGACACTTAAGCTAATGTGCCAGTGTAGTTAGTTGAACCAAGGGTGTTTATCTCTGGAGTTATAAATAACAGAGTTAAATCCATCTCTAGTCTTTGCAAATGGTTTAGGTTTCCATGGTTTCCTTCTCTCTTGTTCATGTTCTTGTTGTTAATTATAAACCCACAAACATTTCCTGATTAATCATGTGACCTGTGTGACAAACACTGCAATCAGATCCATCCATAGTGATTAGCTGTGCTGAAAATGTGAACTGGCATAAAAGCTGTTGATTACTAGAGCAGCAGCAAATCCTCAAATCAATCAATCAATCAGACTTTATTTGTATAGCACTTTTCATACAATGAAATGTAGCAAAAAGTGCTTTACATAGACGACGAACCCCGAAACAGCAGCAAAATGGAGGAAATAAATAAGATAAATACAAAGAGATAATCCATCAGAATAAAATAATATACATTGCAATAAGACAAATTGAATAATAAAAGTAACTAAAGATAAAAATTAATAATAAATAATGTTCCCTAGAATAGATAAGAACTAGTTAAAAGCCAAATTAAAAAGGTATGCCTTAAGTTTGCTTTTAAAAGTATGAACACTCTGTGTAGCCCTCAGGTCTTCAGACAGGCTGTTCCAATAAGACATTTGCTTCTTAAAGGTTGGCCCAAGGTGTAACAAGACACAATGCTTAACTATCTAAACTCTGTCCTTGAGGGAACGGGAAAGTAGAAGGCGTAGGACAAGGAAGTGGCAGTTTAGTATAAAACAGTTAAAGATTAAAAAAATCTCTGTCTGTGCCGACCAGGTCGTCTTGTTTGGAGGACTATATCTATGAATTAATAAATGTTAATTATAATAGTAATTTTAGACCACCATTAAGATACATAGTAGTGATACCCACAATTGTCTTTGTCTTTTGTTTTTAGATTTCTTTTTCTGTAGTTTGTCTTATCTGCTGATTTTGGAGCCATAATGTTTTTTTCATGTAGCAGAGGATTGAGAAACCTCAGAAAGCACAGTTTTGTTTTGTACAGACTTTTGTTGTACCATGGTGGAATACAACAAAAGTCTCTTTGTGGTTTTTTGAGCCGGTAGCAATTGTTTCATATAAAGCCAAGATGACCAGCACCACAAAATCAAAATAACTTCTTGTTCTTGGTAAAATAATTCTAAATAAGAAAATATACACACATAGGGTCCTTTGAGATTTGGTTTTAAACACACTAAATTAAGTGACAAACTGACTCCTCAGTTGAAATGCACTTCATCCAAATAATGTTTCTGGAGAACTGGATTGACAAACAAACAAAGCTTATCATTGTTTGGCTGGCTCAGATATCCTGTCACACAGGTTTCTCTGCCATGCCGTAAGAAAAGGAAACATAAACAGTTACACATATTTTAAACTCTCCCAGTGTAAACCCAAATATTCCTTTCCTCCTCCAGATTTTTTCCCAGAACACAGAGTCTCATGAGCATTTTAACTTTTGAGCAGATTCTGTAGCTGCACGTATGTCAGAGCAGTGAGCCTTGACAGCTGAGTGGAGCTGAACCGAGTTGGTGCATCACTCTCATGGACCTCCATTATAAATTCATGATTTTCAAAAATCAATATAACATTTTTGTAATACACCACAAACACAGAAAGTAAGAAGTCTCTTCAACAAGCTGCATAGTAGTGTGATGTTCAAATGATGTTTGTAACATAATCTGTGCCAGACTAGATATGCTGCAAAGTTTCAAGCTATAACAATACAATGGCCGAACAGGAGAACAAAATGTGAGTGGTCGGACAGTTTAATGTTTAAAAATGAGTTGAGAGTTTAAAAATTAGCAATAGCTCCAAACTCTCTGTGCAAAACAACAGTGTCATGCTCTGTATGTTCAACTATGTTAAATAATATTTTACTCTACATAGTTACTATCTTCCTAATTACTAAGAAACAACCTTGGCACCAGAATCTAACCGTGGTTCTTATTAGTTAGGGTTGTCACGATATCAGATTTTCAGTACATGATTATTGTGGCCAAAACAATCCACGATACCAATATTATCAGGATATCGACTGAAAATTTTAAAAAATAACAATAATAATAATACATCCTTAACTTTGGTCATTGTGTGTTTTCTCTCTTTTTTTAGATAATGAATTAGGCTCAAGTACAAATGTAGAGAGTTGGAGAGAGAGTGTGTGGCCATAACTGAAGCATGTACAAAAGTGTACGAAAAGAACAATTTCACATGATATTATCATATGCATATTATTAACACTATTAGAGATACAGCGATCAATAAGCTGCCAGTTGGAAAAGGCCAGTTTTCAGCGTGATCAGCTATGATTGGTGACTAGCCAATCGCTCTCAGATATCCAATGCTGTGCCTGTCAAATTTACTATATGTCAGTTACGCACACACACAACTTGCATGGAAGTTCTTCACCGTGAGTGACGAAGAAACAAAGCTCGCAATTTGTTACATCTGTAAGGCCAAAGTGAGCCAGGGAGGAACAACCATGAAAATATTTGGACCAATGAACTTAATCAGAGACTTAAAACACGATCACCCCGCTGAACATGTCCAATGTCAAGAAGCTAGCAGAGGCAAAGCAGCTAAAACTGGTCCCACACCACTTACCTCAACTGTGCAAGACAGCTACCTCACTGAACTGCTGCTGCATGTGTGTCCACACCAGCAGCGTTGCTAATATTGACCATCAGTAATAATAATCATCACATCATTGATGTGTGGTCTGAAAAGTTTTATAACTCGTCACCAGAAAGCAGTCACATGATTTTTGTTTACCCTTGTTCAGAGCAAGACAGAGATAGATAGTTAATGGTCAAAGATTTATTATGACCACACAATTAAATTTTCCATTTTAAAAAATCTACAAAATGTTTGTTTAGCTGTAAATTATAGTTCTTAAAAAGAAAGTCAGAATCAGCAGGTCAGACTTAAAAACAATCGGAATCGGAATTGCCCAAGAAAATTGCAGTTGGTGCATCTTTACACCCTTGGGCAAGATACTGAACCCCTCGTTGCCCCTGATGGCTGACCCATTGGTGTATGAGTGTATGGGTCTGATGTGTGAATGTGTGAATGTGGCAAGTATTGTGAGGCGCTTTGAGTGGTCATTAAGACTAGAAAAGTGCTATATAAGTGCAAGTCCATTTACTGTTTACCCTGAGCTTTTATTGAAAAACAAAAACAGAAATAATTAAAAGAAAGAATAATTTATTTCTAAGCTTTCTCTCTTCTTTCTGCATTATCATTGTATCTCACCATCACTGTCCCCTTTTTTCAGTGGTAATCAGTGGTTAATCCCATTTTTATTGCCAGATGGACAGACGGAAGGTCTGGGTTTCAGAAGCACGGGATTACCTTCTGATTATCGTCTGTTTACCAACATTATTTGTAATTCACGCTATATAGTGGCCTTTTACTTTCCAACACACTACTTCTCAGATGAGATGGACAAGATAAAGGATGGGGGATGAAAAAAGAAACAAAGACTTGAGGAAGGATGTAAAACTATAATCTTGTAGTGTCCACATAAATGTCTCTTCATGGGCTTTAGGGTAAAATACAAGCTGATGTCTGCCAGAGTTTATACTGTTTACTCAACAGAAAACTATGAAGTCTGCTTTCACTGATGGATCTAGTCAATTGAAGGGAAGAATGTTTATATAGTGATTAACCCCCAAGGTTTGTCACTTATTACCACACATCAAAGAGTCCACTGTTTCAGCAGAATTTCAAGCAGCCATTCATATGCTGCCATCTGGAATAAGCAAATACAAGCTATCTGTTCTAAGAGTAACTGGACGTATTGCTAATTGCCAAGTAACAGGGCAAAGGCCCCAAATATTGTGTTTTAATTGGGGGCATTACCAATAGTAGCAGCCTGTAAGAGAAGGGATTTGGGTTCACCAATCAGGTTAATTGGATATTAATTGTACTTGGCAAGTGATTCTCTTCTGTGATCATCAGATGAATACAACAGTTTTGGGACATCAGCCAAAGTACAACACTCAGCTGAAGCTGGATCTGCGGCAAAAAAAAAAAAAAAAAAAAAAATTCTAGAAGCTAACAATTCGGATTGTGACGTGTGATTACTCACAAGGAAAGCAAAGATGTCGAGGGAGCACTGGATGATTGGTTTCCTAGCTCATAGAACAGATCAATGTTGAGTCAAGATAAAAAACACTTCATTCTGTGACTTCATCATGGGTGTAGCCACCACGCAAAATGTCATGTGCAAGATTAAAAAGATGTTTTGTAGTAGTTGATCCTTTCTCAAAATCCCCAAAGGATTGTTACAGTAAAGCTGGATGATGCCAAAAGGTCATCTCATCTACACTGGATAAAACCACTAAGCCACAACCTATGGCATGTTCATGTGATTGTTTTCCAGTCACACAAGTGCTGAAGAAGAAACATTAATTCTGTATTGCCAGCAGGCATTGACTTAACCACTGCCTGTTCTAAGTGTATAGAAAAAGCGCATCAGTACACTTACACAGTGTAGACTGTTTTTTACAAATTTTAATTCAGCATTTTGTCAACCCGTTTGACAGGTTTAACTGTTTAGATTACAAAAGTAATGAAGTTTTGTATTTTGCTTTGTGATATGGTTGTTTTTATTTGCATGTTATTATGTTGTATGCAGCAGAATGGTGATAATCTTGGTAAATTTGGTGACTTTATTGGTGATGTACTGTGAATTCCTGCTGGAAATCCTCCCTGCATCCATGGCAGTAAATATTTCCTGACCTCAGACACAAGTCTGAGACATCTCATTAGATTTCTATCTGTTCCAGTTAATCTATTGCAGTCACTGCTTTCTGGCTTAAAAAGCTCATTAAAGGTTAACTTGGTGTCCTCTCCCCCACTTGGTTTTTCAAGGTAACAAGAGGGAGGTAGTGGTATGTGGATCAGCTTATGCATGCAGCTGTGGTATACAGTTAAGATGCTGGGTGGGGGAGGAGAGCGAGACCCAAAAGGAGGGAGCAGAGGGGGTATGTGGGAACCAGGAGACTACAAAAGAGATCAGCTTGCCTTCATTTCAAGGCTCTGCTCTCAGGAAATGCTTTAGGATTGCTAATGTAAAGGAGAAGTATTAAAACAGTGGCTTTTTTGCCTTTACATGAAATTCAGCTCAAAATATTGAAAGAAGAGAGGCTGAAGAATATGATTGTTGGCTGCTCCAAGGCTTCTTGCAGACATCTGTTTTTGATTAGAACTACATTAACACTCTGGTGGTCTTGTTGCAGCTTTAGCATTCCCATACAACCAGTTTTTTATTGCATCTATTCCTGTGTATGGGCTGCCTGAGCAGTAAATCTGGTAATGTCACCCACTTAAAACAGTATTGTGTAAACTGTACTGCCTATCACTCCTTTGTCAGGCCTCTGTCCAGTAACCTGTGCAGAAGTAGGGCAATGGGAAATGTCCTAACGTCCAAACTGGAGTGTCCCAAGGATCAGTTCTGGGCCCATCCCCTTTGCTATATACACCATCTCCTTGGGTCCATCAAGAAAATCAGGCCTTACCTGACTCACTTCACCACCCAGCTCTTAGTCCAGGCCATGGTAAGCTCTCACCTCAACTACTGCGATGCTCTTCTGGCAGGTTTCCCTCTGTGCTCAGTAAAACCCTTACAGATAGTCCAGAATAAAGCAGCCCGCCTGGTCTTCAAACAGCCCAAAAGGGCACATGTCACTCAGCTACTATTTGCCCTGCACTGGCTACCCATGGCCGCCCGAATCAAATTCAAGTCACTGACACATTCCTTCAGAGTGACTACTGGGTCTGCACCTATCTACTTGAACTCAATCTTAGAGTCTTATGCTTCTTCTCGTCCACTGCGTTCCTCCAGGAAATGCCATCTGGTATTGCCATCCCTGCACACAAGGCAGTCTCAGTCTAGACTGTTCTTATCTGTGGTTCCCTGATGGTGAAATGAGCTACCAAGTTCTATCTATCTCTATTTTCAAGAATCTCTTGAAAACTCATCTTTTCTGGGAGTACCTCCCTTCCTAAAAACGTAACTTGTCTAACTCGCACTTACTATACACTTTTTGATGCCCTTCCTTATACAATCTCCCAGCACTTATTAAATAGATGTGGTACATAATACTTACACGAAGGTTTCACACTGCACTGTAGCTTTACTATTGTCCTTCACTTGTAAGTTGCTTTGGATAAAAGCGTATGCCAAATAAGTAAATGTAAATGTAAGTAGATTTTGAAGTAAATTTTAGTTTCACAAAGATATTTGATGGAAGCATTGATGCATTTTCTCATATTTCCTCGGAAAAGTAAACAGGATGTAGCACAGCATATATAACACACACTTGAACTTTGGACTCGTGTGTAGCATTCATTTCATAAGACTAAATAGGTTAATCTATCTAAATATATGGTAGGAAAGAATTGTTACCAGAAAATAAGAATACCACAAACCTGTAAAAACACATTAAGGCTCACCACTCTTTATCATTCAACCTGTGTTTGAACACAGATAATGATAACGTAAAATCTTATGTGAAATAAGTTTGACTAAAATGACAAGAAATTATAGTATACTTTTAGTCAACTAAAACAGGACATAGCTGCAGGCCATTGGGGCCTATTCCTGTGGCCCTGAGGAAGGCAAAACACAAGGAACCACTTTTAAATACTTGTTTTGATGTATATGAGTCATCCTGAGCTCATATTACAGCTTTAAGTTGAACCATCAAAAATACCCATCCACAATTTTACTCATAACTGCAAAGAGGAGTTGGCATCAGGGGGAAAATGGATTTCAAAGGAAAGGGGTGTTTTTTGAAGTGGCTAAATCTTTTTTGACCCTGTCCACAGTGGTACATCTGCACCGATACAAATCCACTGCAGGTAATACGCTGACTCACACAACCCCATGTCAGATAACCCAAACTACCACTTTAAGGGCTGTAGTAGTTGATAGAGGGCCAGAGGGTATTCACTTCTTTGGAAATACAGCCAATTTTATGCCTGCAAGCGGGAGATGGTCAGAGCTGGAGGCATTATGTTTTCAGGTTGTCCGTCCCATTCTTGTGAACACAATATCTCAGTAACGCCTTAATGGGACTTCTTCAAATTTGGCACAAACAGTCATTAAGACTCAAAGATGAACTGATTAGATGATTGTGGTCAAAGATCAAAGGTCAAGGTCACGGTGACCTCACAAAACATGGTTTTAGCCTTGTGTAGGCAATATCTCAGTAACATCTTGAGGGATTTTCTTCAAATTTGGCTGAAAATTCCACTTAGTGTCAAGGTCAAGGATGACCTGGTTAGATTTTAGTGGTTAAAGGTCAAGGTCACTGTGTCCTCACGAAACATGTTTTTGGCTTTAACTCAAGAATTCATACACTAATTATGACACAAACTCTAACTCTAATTTAAATGTCTATCAGGATAAAATGAAGTGATGACATTTTATATCAAAATGGTCAAAGGTCAACTTCACGTGACATAATAATGTTCTGCAAAAACACCTCTGGCTATAATTTAATGCTGTAACTCAGGTTAGAAGATTGGGAAATTTTCATTTTAGTTGTTATCATATTTCCTCTTTTTGTTCTAATTTTTATCTGGAACTCTCAGAGACCTCTGTAGAACAATAACTCTGCTGCTAGAGTGAAATTGCTTTGGATTTTGCCTGAGTATTTTATGTGCCATAATAAAGAGTGACTTGTGACAAGCATGTTCCTGACTGAACTGTGCTTTTTAAGTGAAAGTCATCACATCATTCTTTTTATTGTTTATAGTGCAATAAATGTTTACAACAACACATCAAGAGACCTGACTGCTACACTCACCATTGTTTATCCAAGTGGGAAAATGGGGAAATTCATTTTTGAAGAGGCAGAGATATTATTTTCTCCACCAGCAGCAGCATCAGTAGGTCAGAATGCAGTGGAAGAGTAGTGTTCTGATTGACAACAACTCGTTCATTCACGTCATATCAGATTTGCTACAGTTATGTGGAAATGTGAAGGCAGCATCAGCACAGCATCAGTAAATATGGGGAATGAAGCAATAGATGGCAAGTATTCTCATAATTGTCCATTCTGACAATGGTTTGTGCAAACATTGCTATGGCCACTTCCACTGTAGAGAGAATATGGCAACAGCACAAGCCTCCTAAAGCTTTTCAAATGAACTTAAGTTTTATATAAATCATGTGAAATGCCAAAAGTAAACACAGAGCAATTGTGGCTCAATGTAAAGGAATCTTTTTTCAAGACAACTTCATGGCTAACCGTGGGCGACACGTACCACATGAGCGCATACACTCTGAGCAGGCAAGTCACTGATTCGACTCCTGACCGGCTCGACTCTTTGCTGCATGTCATTCCCCTCTCTCTCCCCTCATTTCCTATCACTCTCTACTGTCCTATCTAATAAATGGGGGGGGAAAAAACGTAATGGCTAACCAAAGAACATGCCCTAAGGCTGCATGGAGACCAACAGTTGCCCTTTGTGAAAAAACACAGCCCGGTGTTTCATATGAATGGTGACCTTCCAAAACATGTTCAGCCTTTGTTGCAACACAGCGCAGCATCATCGACATGTTGCTGCATTAGCCCGTCAAATAGATACTGCACATTCCTGGTGAATGACTTTCTAACGTAAATGTTGTGATTCTAATGTATTTCACAATAGTTTTAATGAAAGATAGAATTTTTTGCTGCTGAATAACTTTCCAGCGTTGCAAAATCTTGTCTGTGAGTATTACAAGCTGTTACACAGCGTTTTATATTATTACTTTAAGCACATTAACATTGTATTTTACTGTCTCACGTGTACCTTAAACAACATGCCGTCACACGTGCAGCCCCCTGCACCATATTAAAGCAGAGCTGATTTCTGTCTGCACCCCTGTATGCCAAGAGGTGATTCAGGCCTGCAAGTTTCCAAACTGCAATAATAGAATTACAAGACACAGAACGCAATGTGCAGTTTTCACTGACTGGCACTACACAACAATAACGGTTTTGCTCTACAAACTGACCCAAATACCAGTAGGAGTCTCTCCATCTCATAGACAATTTTGTATGTGGTGAACGTTTGAAAAAGATGACTACATAGTCAGATCAAAATCCAACACACACCTGAAATCTACAGCTGTTCTCGTGGATCACGGAAATCGTACATGCATGTAAAAGAAATACTTCTGTTTATTTATTCCTGGTGTCTATATGCACCTATGAGCCTAACCCAGAGTTGAAAACTGTTCTTAGACAGTAATCTGTGATGCCACTGATCAGCTCTCTCTGAAGCTCCGTCATTGTTGAGTGAATGGGAGACTGACATTGCGCATCCTGTGACAGTCTGATAAGAGTCAGCAGAGCAGAAAAAAAAGTGTTACCTTATCAATGGCAAACAGTTGGTGAATGCAGCTGGTGAAATGAGTTGAGCTGACACACAGGCAACACAAAGGAGGAATCTCGGGCAGAAATCACTCCTAGCATTTACCGAGTGGAAATCCGCTGCATAATTGCTCACACGGCAGCCCCTCTGATTGTTTCCCAGCATGCCAACGAGCCAAAGAATTGTGGCTTTGTTTCACAAAATGCAACAGAACAACTAGCCACCAACATAACACAGTCACGTATGTCTCTAATTTTTGAAACTAATCGTTATGTCACCACTTAGGAAAGGATTTTTGTTGTGTTGAGGTAACTGTGGATAATGTAGGATTTTTTAAGTAAAGTTGAAAGCTGAATTTCATGTGCTTCTAATTAGTATGTAAATTTGCTGGACAAATTCCTCCCTGACTTAATTGGACATTTGTCCTTCCATAAAATTGGCCACTACAGCTGCTCTCAAGTTCATTCATTTCCTACAGTCTTAAGTCTGTGCACATTTTGGAGGCATTTTTCGGCCATTATATTTATGGTTGGTGAGGCTGCACAGAGAAGAATATGAGAACCCAAATGGAAATATGTGCAGAAGGGAGGGCCGAGTCCTGACTTTTTCTGCCCTCATTAGCTGCAAAGGGATTAGCTCTCATGCTGGCTGCCCTCAGAGGGGTGATGGGAGCTGGGGGATGTAGAGAAAGGCGATTAGGACATGTTCGCCTCTCCTATTCCCAGTTGGAAATGATAAGAGACTATGAGATCATGAACAGGTTCAGAAATGTGCAAAGAGAATGGCAACAGGACTAAACATAGCATCTAAGAAATTAGCCAGCCTAATAGCTCAAGGTAACCTGGGCAAAAACATGAATATAAAACATTTCATCAAAATGAGGTATGAGTATTCTCTTCATTGTGAATAATAAATAATGAACTTTATTCTTTACATTTAATCAAGAATTTTGCACAGTGAATCCTGTTGTGGATCATTGTAGGTTTTACTGAATACACTGAGCTGAACTAGATTACCCAGGAGAAGAGGGTCAGCGGCTCCATATTGGCCAGAGAAGGATCTCTGATTTGAAAAGGGGAGATTTAGCATCATCTTGCAGCCTCACTGCTCCTTTTATACAGCAGGCCCATAGCTGTCAGCCTTGCCTTGCTGTCTTAGTTTGATCTGTCTGAGGCTCTGAATCCTAACACACTCATTTTCTTTTTGGTTTTTTGGTTTTTTTTCAATTATTCAACCATGCCCACAGCGAATCAAAGGGGTGGAGATCATGACACGGATTGTAGAGAGGGCCCCTGATATAGAGACGGATAGATTGATTGATATAAAACATCACTCAAAGTAAAAGTGGCCAAATCAAAGGGAGGAGGAGATAGAAAGAGAACAGAGAGGGCGAAATGGAAAGCATCGAGCTGTCACAGCATGCCTCTCAGCGAGATTGAGGTGATGTGTTTGATGAGCAACTTGATGTCAGTGGTGTCAGTGCGTGTGACGCTTTGATGACACAGTCAGAACTTTTCGGGGTCAATCAAGATCTATATCTACAGCAGAGCAGTTACAGTTTTTTTCCATTACATCCAGGCAGTGAAAGCTCTGACTGAGACTGATGAACAACTGACAAGGAGGAACTTGTGCACAAAGTGTGTATAAGTGTATGTGTATATAAGGTTGGAAAACTCTAGCCTTAATTCCATATAACGGTATCACATGTTATATATCGATTTGTTCCACATCTTCATTGAAGCTAAATTTATTCATTATAAAGACCGGCCCACTGGTGGATCTTTGACTTTAAAACACAATTGCACCATGTACATCAAATTTTACCTCCGTATTTACAAATTAGGTATACTCCACATGTTTTCTAACCTTTTTTTAAATACAGTCCATAACATCTTTTTGCTCTATTTCCACCACTGATTTACATTCATTTCTTTTCAGTATAAAAAATTGAAGCTTGAGTTGTGTAACCTTGCACAGATCTGCAACAAATCTGCATCACTTTTGGCTAATGTTAAATTATGTTAACATCTTAACAACCTTAAACATTGCTGTTGTCTGCTTGATGATGCAGACCCTTAAAAAAATCTCCAGTGCATTACGTCTCAACAATAATAATGGAACTTTAATGCAGACTTTAAAGTTAACAGTGATGAACTTAAGTAGGTTTCAACTCATTTGTTTTAATATTTGAAAAGACTTAATTTATTTTCTCACTGGCGGGAAACATGGAAACCATACTCTGCCTTGCCTTATAATCAGGCTGTATACCTTAGCAGACTGCATAATTTTGTGTTGCAACAGTGTGTTGCAAAACAACAGTGACGCATGAACAGTGATGATTGGTCTTGCTGACTCCGTTTTTAAGTTGACATGGAAGCTGTGGTAGAGGTTGCTATGAAGAGATTTCAGAGATAATAACATACTGAAAGGAGCTGTTAGTAACATACATAAAGACATTATCAGTGTTTCCATGGAAAACAAGGAACTGACAATCTCATATTCACTGGGATTACAGAGTACAGTGAGGAAAACAGAAAAACAGGAAATGCTTAAAGTATTCATAGAAGAAGAAATTATCATACTTGTAGAAACTATAGGCAAAATCACATTTGCTATGTATAGAATACTACCAAAGGCTACACTGAAACAGCCCACTCCACCACCAAGCCCACCAGACCTTGACTGATCATTGCAATATATATTTATATTTTAAACAGTGGGAATTTGTTCGAGGTTTCATAAAAAGACTCAAGAAAACACATAAACAAGTGATTCCCTCCTGCTATCATGGACAGACACAAAGCACGATTCCCTAATCACCCGTGTCAATAGGTCAAAGAACAACTGGGTGAGTCTCAGCTTTGACTAACTCTACCTCAACAACAACCTATTTTAAGACCTAAAGAATACTCTGTGGTTATACTAAACATTTCACTCACATCCCACAAACTGAATTTCAGTGAACCACCAGTGGATTTATTATATATGCCTTGAAGTATTGTGAATGCTGAGATATAAATGAACAATTTTATAACATGAGCTGTGATGTCAAGACTTAATGACATGTTCCCACTATGCTACCTCGCCAACCCTATCTGACCTCCTTAATGATGAAAATAGCACACCGTTGTGGGGAAAGATGATGATGATGATGATGATGATGATGGCAGTGGTGTAAGGAGAATAATGATTAAATCAAACTTCTGTGATTCTGTGGGCCTCATTCACTGACTTGATGCTCGGATGACGTGAAAGTGATAATAAATGGTTGGTTTTTCGTTTTAATACCAAAGTGTGGAAGTAAAATCATTGGCTGATCACATTTTCAGTCATGTGTTTCTCTTATGACATTGATCGTGTCATTAGAAATGAATTTGCGCTTGTTTCTCATGCAATTGGGTCTTTTTGTATCTTGAGGTTTCTTGTGTCTTAGGACATATAAGCATGTAGCACACATATTTATGTCTATCTCATGGGTGTTTGCCATTGGTTGTAATCATAAGCTGATATGTAATCAACCAATCTGTGTCCATTTTTCTGTCCCTTGTTCTTTGTTCTATAAAATAGTCTAGACTCTATATTGTTGGGACAAGGAATTATTTTGCTCAGCAACTCTGTGTGAATCCTGTCCCCTTATTGATCAATAATCTTTACAGTGGTCAATCAGTGACTGTGCTTTAACAGAAAATCCACATATAAACGACTATTCCTGGTCTCTGGGAAAGTTTAACCAATATAACACCTTCATGATAGATTACAATTCTTAAGACAAAAAGTAATAATGGATCTTGTTTGTTGTCTTTTTTGAAGGGAGGTTTATGGGGAAAAGATGGGCATGTTTTATTTCTATACTGTGTGTGGCCACTTCGCAGCAAGGTTGAGTGGTGGAGCTCTATCCAGCTCTACTAGTATGTCAACGATGTAGCTTAGTATGATGACGATGTTCCCATTCATTTTTGTGTTTACCAAGCTCTGATTGGTCAGTTGTTTCTCTAACCAGGGTAAACAGCTATCAAGCACCAGGTATAACTGAAACAAACTGGAGACGTGGAAATGTTTCAGAAATCTTCAACAAGGCTCACGACTCCTTCAAATGGTTGATAAATTTTCTTTGAAACGAAGCAGCATGAAAAAGTTTGACTTATGATGTAAAGTAGACAGTAGACAGTTGTAGTGAATGGGCTAAATATGCAAAATCACTGGACCTGTAAAGGGTTAACAGGCAAATCAGTACTGAACAGTAAAAGTGAACTTTGTGTAGATACTGGCTTGTGTATATAAAAACTAAGGTCTCATGTATAAGCAGAGGTTTGAGACAGAAAATGACACTGTTTCTGGTATGCAGCTCTAAATGTGGCTTCGTGATATGAACGTCCTTCAGACTATGGTTTGCATGAGAAAATTGTATGTCTGGCGAGGCCACCTCAAGCGTCTCTATAGACCTGACTCGCTTCCAGTTGACGCATGAGGGAAAGATTACTTTTACCAGCAATTGTTCTTCATCTAAACTGCTTGCCTTGTTGTTGATGGATTTAATAACACAGCTTTGGCAATGCAACCACTTTAAAGTACCATATGCTGACAACGTGGCCTTTTCCTTGTTTCATCACCTGTTTCATCATTTTATAAAATAAAAGCTTTCATTATTCTGGAATTTTAAGAGGAACTGGGAGTTTGAAAACGAGATGAAGTTGGGGGTTGAAAGCCCACTTGAATATTCATGCTATCGCCTACCATCTGATGCCCATCATCATCTATCTCTAAATAGAACAGGAAATATAAAACTGGATTACAGGACTATGATTTGTGGCATAGAAGGAAAATCATAATCAGTAAGGTAAGTTTACATAAAAGCATGAAGTGCAGCCCCCAAGGCTGTCAGTAGATTCAAAGCAGCCATTATGTGAGCTGAGATTGGGAATGAACTAGTGACAGCATGAAGACTTAATTTCATACACGTTAAAGCTAAACCTCCCCCCTTTCATGCTTCGTGAGTCCTCCGTTTTGCCAGTGAGTGTGTGATGCCAAGGAATGAGTGGCTTCAGCCCATTCACATTCCACTCAAGCCACAGCAGCCCAGATGGAAAAGTACAACATATGACATAAGTGACACGCTACGAAAAAGGATGTTCACTGACACAGTTTACTGTACAGACAACATTTCAACATGACGACAAAAATCACAGTTTCGTGTTTTTTTTTTCAATCGTAATTAAAAAAATCACACAAATTTGCAATTTTTCACACAACTGCACAGAAAAGGACGACTGCATGGCATCTTTCAGCTTTCAGCCTTTCATTGGTTTCACGTTAAAACGTCTTGAACTACAGAAATATTAACACTCAAAGCTGAGTTTTTATAATAATGAAAATCTGATAAAAGGTGAAGTTTAAAGTATAAATGTTAGAAAAAAACTGACAACAAGATTATCAGAAAACAAACACATTTTCTTTATTGGTGATGAGATTTTACAACTTCTGTTATTGGACACAACAATGGCAGGTGGGCTTTTTCAGTGCTTTTGCAGGTATGCACAAGGTGTATGACGAAATTTATCATATCTTCTACTCTTTTATTATTGGTACATTCAATTGCCTCTTGTTTTGGCACGAAATTTGTCATTTAAAATGTGTTGTAAATGTAAATCCTGTTGTAACACCATGATTACGTGAGAGATCTTTTGAAAGCTTATGAGGTAGATTCTGTTAACTGCACATCTAAAATATGAAACATATTCAAATGTTTGAAAAGCCAATCTATCAATTCAAACCTACAGGGTTTACATTAAACAAAGAGGGTTAACAGATCCTAAAATCCTTAGTAAAAACTATTAAAAAGACAAATCACAACTAAGATCTCTGATTTTGTGGTGCTCTCTTTAACACCATTCTTCATTTCAGTGCATCAGGGGTGAGTGATTATTTTCTAATGTTTCACATATACGTCTGAATAGACTAAAACTGACAACCTTCTGCTTCTGTCCATTAATTATCATAACATGACAGTGCCTTAACAGTGGTCCCATGATCAAAATACTGAAATTAAAAAAAATTAAAAACAACAACAACAAAGAACCGAAACCTTAAAATGAATCACTAGTTAAAACAGGGATATTAACAGTATCACAACTGTCAGGGGTAGGTCAGCAGAGGAGTCGGGTGACTGTGAGAAGGGCTGCGATGCTAGAGAGGACGGGGCGTAAACCGGCAGTCCCACCATTTAACATACAGTGTTCCTTATTCTGGCCGATGCAGGCTGCATAAGCCATCACATGGGGGATGTAGTTCTGCTCATGGACCCCATGAAACAGGTGAGCCAGGGGGCCTTTAGCAAACACAGCGACATCCTCTCCTCCATGTGTCTCCATGCTCAGAGGTACAGCTGCCTGGGCCTGGTAGTTGTTTTCCTCTGAAAAGAAGCCACACAGAGAAAATGTTCAAATATTATCATTCTTTAGGAAAAAATCTACCCTAAATTAAAGGTTCCCTGTGGAGCTTAGGACCTCTAGTAATACGATGGAGGTGTTTTTCTGTGAGTGGTGCCCCATTTTGTTTATCTTGTGCAGAAGGGTGCAGATGCACATCAATTCCATACATATGTCTGCAAATGGCAGCATCACGCCATGATTTACAGACTTGCAGGAAAGGAGGATTTCAAATACTTAAAAACTGGCTTTGTAAATGTTTTGTTAGACAAAGCTTTGTTTACACTGAAATGTAAAGAAAACCTGTTGTTTTCAAGAAAAAGCAGACAAAGTACCCAACTTCATTACTTGAGTCAAACTACAGATATTCCTGGTCAAATATTACTCGAATACAAGTGAAAGCTGTTCAGTCAAATTTTTACTTAAAGTACTGGAGCACATTGTTGTATTGTTCCATTTACAGAACGGAATGACTCTGAAACAACCTCCTGAATGCACTCACTTGTAGAACCTGTATAAAAAGCTGGTAGAATATGCTACAAAGCCTAAAGAAGTGGTCATAAGTCATTCGACCAACCATTGCACAAACACCGCAGCTACTCCAAGTTGTCTGTTTAAAAGTTTGTGGAATCAAAGAAACATTATATACTCAACATGCAACACGGTAAACACATTGCATTTTCGAAAAATAAAATAAAATTTATTCTGCTGTTTATTCTGCTGACAAAAAGCTTTGCTTCAAAGTAACGAGTACTTCATGAATGTAGTGTTGTGCATGAAATATGGTGGATTCAAAACTGCAATATTTGTCTTTTAAGTTTAAGTAAAAGTCACAAGTTTCCAAAAAGAAAAAAAAAGAAAAACTCAATTGAAACAGATATTCACGAAAAATATACTTAAGTACAGTACTTGAGTAAATATACTTCATTACCATCGACCATTGTACTTAATTAACACTCACAATTTCATAACTCCTGTAATAAGCCACTGTAATTTGCTGTAAGTCAACACCCCATTGCTAAGTCATGCTCTTTACTACAACTTGATTATTGTCTATTGCAGGTACCTCAAGTAGAGAAATTAATTGTTTCTTTTCCTGCAAAAGATTTTTCCTTGTACGACTAAAATTGCTTTGATATGATAAAACCTACCTCTGCAAGTTTATTTGGGGGAATAATAAAACACACCATTAACAGCAAAGTTGTTGTATGTCCCTTTTTTTATAAAGTTAAAGAAGCTTAGTTTGGATTTTACTTTTAAATATATTACAATTCCAAATAAAACATACACCAAACTGGTGACTACACGATTTTACTTACGGTAGTCAATACTGGACACGTTCTCCCTTGCACCGTCGACAATTTTGTAGCCTGGTCCATTCCCATATAAAATGGAGGTGAAGGGCTTCTGATCTACATCACTCAGCATGGGGGCCAGACCTGCAGATGAAGACAGAACATTAGGCATTTTTACTAACTATTATTATTACTCCTCGTCATATGGCACAAAAAAATAAACAGTACTGATGGGCATCATAATCAAAACTTACCAAATATTGTGTTTCCTCTGGCTGTGTAGCCTCCGAAGTTGAACATATGGGAATGGTCAGCGGTAACTATGGTCAGTGTATCGTGGATGCTTGTCATGAGGTCTGCGCGGCCGATGGCCCTGTCCATCTCCACAGCTTCATGCAGAGCTTGCTTGGCCTTGCCCTCGTGGTGCCCATGGTCAATACGTCCCCCTGAAAGAGGAAAAAAAATCACCTCAGGCCAGTGTATGCTTTACACAAACTAGTTCGTATGACCTGCTGTGACCATATCTGAAGCTGTTCGACCGAGAGGGGCATGGCGCCGTAATCATTCAAAGGGGTGTAGGTCAAAAGCCTGCTGAAGTAGTTGTGTGAAGAATGAAAAATGTACAAAAATCAGTCAGATGCTGCCTCCAGTATTCCCCCGTTAAAAAAAGTGGTGGTGTGGGGGCAGGGGATTCAGACATGGTTCAACGATCCAACAAGCGCTCAGTCTCAGACATACCGACCTCTTTATTCCTGCTTAGTCTGGCTGAACAATTGCTGTCATACTTGCAGGTGTTTGCCAAGCACACATGGTTATCATCACCAAAATTCCTGTTCCTCCTCTATCTAATATTGTGCTGACACTTTCTGCTGACACTGACTTCAGCATATCTTTCTGTGCTTGTTTCATTGATGATGATAAAACCAGAACTATACAAAACATGGCTGGAGTGGTTCACGTTTTGCTTTCTCCTACATGAGCTGCCTAGAATACACAGCAAAGCATATAAAAATCCCTTTATACCACAAACTACTGCATTTCTCAGAATGCATGGCTCCTAGATAATGTTTTTACTCTCATCTGCCTGAGTCATTGGCTCCTTTGTCTTGGATGTTGCAGGCTTTTATATTTTTCATTTATTCCATTAAAATATCACTGAATGTTGTCTGCTTCTCATTGTATTTTGTGAAATGCTGCACAAAATGTTTCCCTTCAACGGAACTTGGCAGCAAAGTAAAAGACTTAAATACAGATAAATAACAACTGATGCTTTATTGAAACCAAGTGCCACTAACTGAATCAATAAAATGTTGTGTAATGAGTCCCAGTGCTATGCCAAAGAACCGGAATTGTTCTGGAGGAAAGTTTCCATGCCAACACAACATCAGTCTGGTCGACAATATTAAAAAAAGCCAGGACCTCTGGCTGCAGGGTGATCTTGCTACCCACTGGCAACCCCACCAATTGTCACTCATACACATTGTTGCTGGTAATAAAAGCTTCATTGGTTCAAGGCACTTGTGAACCACATAAAAATGTTAGAGAAGATTGACTAGATCCAGTGTAACAGATGATACAAAAACCTAATACTGGCAGCACATTTAGGGATAACAGTGCATGTTTTAAAGGGTTGTGTGTTCACAGGGTCGTCTACCTCTTGGCTGTCTCTGCTAAGATTCATTTTTCATGTACAATATTTTGGCTGAATTAAGGCTCAGTTTAAAGTGAAAAAAATCTATCAACAAATTTGAGCTGCTGAACGCTCCCCACCACAGCAAACCACAAACCACAAGTCATGTTTTCCTCTTTATTGTCTGTCAGCAGATTGATTGAATAATTCAATTTATTTTTGTGGAAGTCATTCATGTGTAAGAGAGCAAGAGTAAGCATACTTATACCCTTTTTCCACCAAAATAAGCAGGTATGAGCAGGTTTCTAACGTAATCTTCGGGTTGGTGCTCCTGTAAAACTGTTGGAGCCTTGTTGTGAGACACTCCAGTCAGTGATTGTGTGTTTTTAAAACTCATTTCGAAGCTGCGCTCACTCTCTCATCCCTGAGCTGTGGTCTTTCTGATTTAACAGCACCATGCTGGACAGGTGGCGGGTCTGTCTGCAGTGTTGGAGCTCTGAAAGACGCTGCAGCAGGAAAAGGGGTGAAAATGAGCTTGTTCGCCCATGTGAGCTGATAAATACCCGCGTCTACTGCATAGTCATTTGACCCTGGTGTGAATGCCATTTGAATCGTTTTCCATTGCCAACAAAAGCCCGATTTTTGACCAACAGAAAAGGGGCACTAGTTGTGCTGGACCATGAATGCAGTTAGCTGATAAGCCACACCTACACAGTTTCCCTCTGCATTCAGTCTTCCCTCTGTATCTAACAGTAGAGAACAGGGAAAGCTTGTAAAGGCAGAAAGGTTAAAAAAAACATTCAGTAACGCCTCAAAAGCAGGACCATGCTGTACCTTGTATGTTTAATCTGTTAACAAACAAATGAGAAAAACAACTACTCTTAATGCTAAGCTAGGCTAACTACAGACAGGTGACAAATTAAAGGAAAAACCTGAAAAATAAAACGGTTTGATGAGTATGAAGCTGCTGCATTCACAGTCACCAGATCTCAGCCTATGGGAGACTGTGGACCAATGTATTACACAGTGCTCTCCAGCACCATCATTAAAACACCAGAAGAGAGAATATCTTTTGGAAGAATTGTGTCCATCCCTCCAGTAGAGCTCAGAGACTTGTAGAATCAATGCCAAGGAAGATCAAAGCTGTTCTGGCAACATGTGGTGGCCCGACATCTTACCAAGACACTTCATGTTGGTTTTTCCTTTAATTTGTCACCTGTCTGTTTGCCCGGAGTCTGACTCCATACTTGACACACAGACGTGAAACTGCTCTTGATCCTCTCATCTCAGAACAGACCACAAATACATTGAGCTATTCCTTTAAATAATTCAAATAAATACAACGGGCAGCACCTTTATCAGAACGCCACCAAACCAAATCATTAAACACAACACACAGTGTTTAATCTCCCAACTGTCAGCCACAGCCTGGGAAAGGCTCCGTTCAACTGGGTCCAAAAATCATCCATTCGTGCCTTTGTGGATATTTACTCTGATAATTCACACTGACGCCACGGTTGGACAAAAACTACGGCCTCACTACACCCCCCCCCCCCCCCCCCCTTAGATTCTGACAATCTAATAAACCTGCCAACATTATCTTGCAAGTAGCCAGATGTGTCAAGCAGTGAGCTCCCTTTTCTCACTTCTGACTAGAAAGACATGCAGAAGACACCGGGTTCTCAGAGGGAAATCAGGAAGCGAGTGTGAAGCATTCGGGACTACCTCAGGAGAAAAGTCTGACAGATCTTTGTGAAATCAGTAAATCCAAATCAAAAGAAGTGTCCAGTTTCACCATGATAGAGACTCAAATCACCTTCTACCAGCAGGTAAAATCCTCGGGGGTTCTTCCTCAGGATCTTGATGGCCACCTCCACCATCTCCGTCAGGGAAGGATCAGTCTCAGTGTTCCTCTCCAGGTCATATGTCAGATCCCCAGGCTCAAAGAGACCTGGAATAACAGGGCACGGGAAGGGCAAGGTGCAGTTCATGGAGAAATAAGATATTACGCACAGAAAATGAGCCCGGGGCAAATGAATACACATGTGGCTTCATTTACACTTCAATGAGGCACTGAGACGGGAAACTCACCCAGTAAGTAATCCACGTTGTTAGGGTTCAGTGATAAGAGCTGCTTCTTGTTCCATACATAATGGCCTTTCTGCGCAGTTAAAAAAAAAGACACAAATGTAAAACACAGTGTGACTGGTAACACTGAAGTCACTTTGAACTCCTCAATATGCAAATATAATTGGGAAGATGGGGCAGAGGGAAGAGAAGAGCAAAGAGAAATTCACTTTATCCTTGGTTCTGTCGACCCACTCCTCCACCAGGTTTCTCTCGTCTTTCCTCGTGCCGCTGTGCTTTGCCACATCGGGGTACTCAACATCTGACGTGTTTTTGGGGAACATGTACTTCCTCCCTCCACCCATGATCACCTGAAAAGCCGCAGAATAGAAAACACAATTACAGTCTCATCCTTTGTTGGACAGAACGCTCTCTGCTTTCTTGTGTTAGGCTCCCGCTGTGTTTATGGACAATAGTTCCCAGCAACACAGATGTATCTTTCCAGTCCTGAGTAACAAGCGGTAACATTAGCCCCACGTGCCCTCAGACAGAGAGAGGAGCTTGGTGAATTTAGGCTTGTGAAGCAGCTCCGTTTCCACAGCAACCTGTTTCAGATCTACTCTCTGTTTACTTTCCATGCCTGCCTGGATGCCTCGTCTCTCCAGACTGAACTTTGACGGAGTCGGCCAAGCTGCGCACTGCGCCTGCACTTTGATCGGCGCAGCGACAAACCGTCCTGGTACAGTGCAAGCCATTGGAAATAACAGGCTTCAGACCACAGCGGGGCCATTGCCTCTGGATGTAGCTTAAGATTAGAGCTGTAAATGATTATTTTCGTAATTAATTAATTAATTAATCAGTTTCTTGATTGATTCATTATTTGGCCCATAAAATGCTCATCACAGTTTCCTAATGTCAAAGGTAATGTCATCAAATTTCTTGTTTTGTCAGACCAACACTTAACTTAAGGCTAAGCTAACTAACTAGAGCCATGCTAGCAGTTCTGTGAGACTGTGTTTAGGCACAGTGTTGCTTTGAGCTAAATGCTAACATGCTGATGTTTAGCAGGTATATTTTTCACCATGGCTGTGTCCGAAATCACTCAGTGAGTTATGTATAGTGAGAATTATCATACCCTATATAGTGGACTCATAGTCTCCCACAATGCATCATGAAAAGTAGTGTACAACCGATGGTCACTAACCAAGCAATATATATACCATCATGCATTGCGCTTGCGGTGAAAGTGTTTTCCAATTTTAGTGCTGAGCTCACTACGTAGTCCTCTACATACAACTCCCTGGATAGTGAGTAGGGAGGAGTGAATGAGTGAGTGATTTCGGACACAACCTGTGTTAATGATCTTGGTTTAGCACGCTAACATTAGCTAATTACAGCTGAGGCTGATGGGATTGTCACTAGTTTTGCAGGAATTTGATCATAAAGCAAAGTGTTGAACAAATTAAATTTTTTACCTGATGGTGGCTCTTGAGGAAAGTCAGAGGATCACCAAGTTATTACAGTTCATCCTGAGGGGACCATGAATGTCTGCACCACATTTCATGGCAATCCATCCATTTTAGACATTTCACTATAAAATAAAAGTGTGGACCTCATGGGGGCGCAAGAGAAAAAGTCAGGGGATCTCCAGAGTCATTGGGCGTCATCCTGTTTGGATCATGAATGTACAATGTTTTACGTCTTTCCACCCACTACTTAAGTCTGAACCAAAGTGGTGAACCAAATGACAGACCAACATAGTCATCCCAAAGCCACAAGAAGAGGCTAAAAACCCAACAAGAGCAAGGAAACGTTTGGAATTTTTGCTTTTGTTTTCCGCTCTAATCAGAATCAATACTTTCTACTCACATCAATGTTGGGAATGTTTTCGAAGAGCTGTCTGGCGATGTCCCTGCAGCCGGCCTGCAGGGCTTCAGCCGGCATCTCATTGTCCGAGTACCAGTCTCTGTCCACACTGTGGGCGTAAGCAGCACTGGGGGTTGCATGGTTGACACGAGTCGTAGTCACTATTCCCACTGACTTGCCTGCGGTTCACAAACATAGGCAGCTGTCTTAATAAGGGCTGATTCATTTTCTGGTTAAAGGAGAGGAAAATTCACAACATCTTTAACACACCCACGCTGGGAAGGAATCACGTCACAGCCAGCGTGACCAGCAGGGACGATCAAAACAACCACTAACTCTTTTAACATATGAGCATGTGAACAGGATATTAACAGATGTTCAGTTCAAGAGCACTGAGAAATGAGAAATGTTACTGTCAAATACCAGAAAAACATAACACATTACACTGAAAGTTTGTTTTGATTTTCCAGGCCCCCCAAAGAAAATGGTGATATCACTCAGCCCAAAAAACATTGTCATGTCCACCAATTATCAGTGGGTGGAGCAGAGTTTTTAAGCTTTCCCTCTTTGAAATCTTCTGGGTGTAAAAAGTAAAACACAGGTAAAATGACCTGATGAAAAACACACTTCTATTTGCTTTGTGCGGGAGGTCAGCTGCCTCCTGCCCTGTTCCCTCAGGAATGATTGGATTTCTTATTATCTGTGACCCCTGAACCCACACACATTCACACACACACACACACACACACACCCACACACACACACACCCCCTGACCCTCACCCACCCCCAGCTCATCTCCACCACTGCTCTCTGAAAATCCAGGGTACTAATTCCTTTCACATCACTTGTCTCTTTTTCTGTGGTGCCTTTTATCATTTTGCCTTTAAAGTGTTGAATTACACAACATGTGTTCAAGCAGATTACATAACGCTGTGATATATCCTTGAAAGGTGAAAGCACATTTTTAAAGAGAATCAAATGTCATTCATTGTGACACTCAAGACAGGGATCAACGTTCAGGCTTTTGATCAAAACGATCTGTGTGAGATCTGGCTCTATGTTGTGCTCTGGCTCTATGGATGAAACATTGAAGCGATTATTTAAATTGAAGCAAGGACACAGACACATCAGGGTTCAGCAGGATAAAAAAAAAACCCAAACACAAGCAATAGAAACTTCACAGCAAAGATGGCCAAAGAGAGAATGTTTGAAAAATAAGTAGTTAAAAGTCTATCTCTTGTATTCTTAAACGAGAAGACATCAAAAATAACACTTTGGGTCAAATAAATGTTACTTACAAACTGCTCTACAGATAACTTTAGTTCAAAGGATGAACAGCTGAAAAGGGGGAATGAGCTGAGTAAAGAAAAACATGTATTAAGAGCATCACTTTTAAAAAACACTTCAAAGTCGGTGCTTTAAGCGATCACCACTGAGTGTTCACACTTCACATTAACACGGCATTAACTACAGCCAGGATTAAGTTTCCTTGCATATGAAGCACATAATATGAATTGCAAACAACTAAAAAATTACAATTCTAATTCCCTGTAGACAAGGAAACATCTGTGGAAATGGCCTCTGTTATATTAGGTTAAGTCAGCGTCACTCTACCTGCGTCCTTAGCCCATCTGAGGATGGACGTGACCTCGTTGCCCTCTGTGGTGTTACACTGGGATCGGACAGCAGCTGCGCTCACGCCCACCGTGCCCTCGTTGGCCTTGACCCCGCAGAGGTAAGCTGTGGCTGTGCCAGCACTGTCTGGCACCTGTGCATTGGTGTTGTATGTCTGCAGAGACACAGGCCGTTAACGTGTGATCACATTTCAGATATCAAATGAGATTGTTTATTGTCCTTCTGATGTCATTTGTACATCGACTGGTGCTATTCTGACAATAACAGCCACTGATGAAAACACATTTAGTGCTCTAGGGGGTATTTACAGCTAGAGCTAAAATGGTTAGACAGTTGGCAGACAATTAATCATAGCAAACGTGAGAAAAGGTTGGGTCTCAGTAACTTCAATGTTGTAAATTGAATATTTCCATATTCTGAACTAATAATCAGACTAGACAGACTGTTTTTAGACATCATCTTTGGGCATTATTGTGCACTTGATTTGAATAAATGAATGCAAGCTCTTCAAATATGTAACATCAACAGTTACAAGGAAATGTGTTTGTTATTTCAGAGGGATGCCACCTACACTGCAGCTGACACTGAGTGCCCGTCTAATGAACATGTTTCGTGGCTCATTGATGTGCTTTTATTTGTGTTTGGACAACAAGAGAGGTCTGTGGCAGAGAGAAGTAAGCCTTCTCATGCTTTGGCCTTTGTCAGGAAGCCATTAATGGCCACAGCAAGATCAATACATTGTCCTATGTGTATGATATAATAACCGAGTCAGACCTTGGCCAGTGATACAAAAGGGAATTTGTCCATCTCCAGCTGCATCTCCTCTCCACTCTGTCCCTTCAGCTGACCCTTCAGTATTCGAGCAGCTGTCACCGTGGGAACGCCCATCCCTAAACACCAAAAGCAGGTCGACTGTTAGGATTGTATTCATCTTCCCTCAGGGGGGGGGGAGACAGAGCCTGCACATGGTAAACATTAACACACTTTATTCACTGCTGAGCTCAGGGCGCCACATATGAAAGGCTGTTGCTTTCTTTGACATTTTAGAACAAGATTACTGCTGTGAGGTAAAATGTTTTCCTTGATACAAATCACTTCCAAAACGGACACTCAAGAATGAAAAAACAAGAAAGACAAAACAAGGATTTAAAAAAAAAATTTGAGGTCATGGTAAGAAAGGACCTTGTGACGTTAATCTGTTACTTGCTGGGTAAACTGAACTTTCAATGTCTTTTTGTTGCTTGGATGCGTGGAATAAATACCTGAAACGCAAGACAATCACAGGAAGAACGTAGAAACAGAGTATTATTCTTTTTTGGTCACAGGAAGTGTGGATATCTTTATAAATCTGTAACCTGGCAGACACAGATGAATGGCTTTTTGGTGCTTGGGTTTCAAAATTGAATTAATGAAATTAAAGATAATCACAAGAGAATATGAGAAAAACAAACTCCAAGGCAAATGTTCATTGTCATCTTACATAAATCGTATTGTATTGTATTGTGGTCGACTGTCCTGCGTGATTAAAGTGCTGGTTGCTACACAAAATTTTAGTCTTAGAGGTACAAAGAGGAAGCGCTTAATTGTGCAGCCAAGTCTCTTTACTTTAACACAATCCAGTGATTTTCCTGGTACAAAGTAGGGAAAGCCTGGAAAACATTAACCAATCATTCCCTGTTGTGTCTTACCAGCTGGTCGAAAAAGCTGTAAGATGCTGTTATTGTCTGACTACACTAACATGACCATGTATGCTGCAGTGCGCAAGAATGTCGTGCTGAGCCTATAGTCCAAACAGAGAGCGCGGAGGCCCGATGCAGGATAAAAGTTATTGTTTGACCAATGACGACCCAGCACTGACACAAGCCCAGGGATGTGGTGGCAGCACAGTTGTTGTGTTTGCTGTGATTCATTAGAAAACGTTTGAAAAATCTCATTTATGTTCCACTGGATTACCGGATCCTCTATAACATCATTTCAACTTAAATAAAACTGTTAGCTCTGCTTGATTGTCCATAATTATTCATATCTTTTTTTTTTAATTGACAAGGGCAAAAAGGTCAAGGCTCTGCACTGACAATTTGGGTTTTTATCAATGAGATAACTGAAAATCCAAGGCTACCCCCCCCCCCCCCCCCCCCCCCCCCCCCCCCGCCCCGGTTTTAAGTGCTTTTACACAGGGTTGGGAGGAATTCATCAATTTTCACCACAAATTCGGATAGAAATATAATGACGTCGTGTCTTACCATCGCCAAGGAAGAGGATGAGATTCTTTGCTCTGTTTTTATTGAGATTTTGCAGCGTCAGAGCTTCCCTCAGCGTCCGCTGGGCCCACGCATTCCAAAACTTAGGATCCTTCTCTTTCTCTGGGTATCGCAATGCACAATAAGAAGTTGGGTTAGCTTTGGATAGTCACAGGATTCATCAGATACACGTCTGTCTGTAAGAATATTTAGTGGAGTGAATGTGGATCAGATTGTTCAGAGCGTTAAACCACTTTGGCAGACTGCAGTAACAGATTAATGTATTGACAGATTATTCACTGACACTGGCTTGACTGTGTGTGTGTTATGTCAGACTGTCAGAGCTCTGTTTTCCACTCTAACCACAGCGTGTACTACAACTGAGCTGAAACAGGAGGTCGATTAATCGACTAGTTGAAAACGAAATAGCAACAACTTTGATAATGGATTCACGTTAGTCTCCTATGAGTGAAAATGTGTTGAGTGTTTTGGACTCGAGTTCAGGATGTCACCTTAGGTTTTGGGAAAACACAGTGGACATTTTTCACCATTTGGTGACATTTTAGACATCAAATTATTAATCAGTTCATTGGGAAAATAGTATGTCGATTAATCAATAATTAAGATACAAATTAAGTCTCAGTCACGGAGTCAAATCGTCCAAAAAAACATTTCACATTAAGAATCCACACACTGGATACGAGCTTTACCTTTTGTTATGGACAGACATTTACAGGATGATCAGTTTTTAGAAAATTATTCAAACAATTAATTCCTGTTATTTTTCTGTGATGCCAACAAATTGAATACAGTGGAAAAAATATCCCGTTTAAAAAAAACACAGGAAATCCTCTTAGATAAATAAACTTCCTTCAAAACATTCTCCGACAATGTTGAAAACCTGTAGCGTGTGTTGTTCATCTCCTGTCGTGTTACAGACGACTGGGCAGTTGTTGCTGTTTGTGCAGCGACTGACTAACAACACAGTAACTTACCTGGGAATTGTGGCTTTCCAAGACTCCCCGAGATCACACAGGAGCAAATGATGAGCAGGGCTGTCACCTTCATGTTGTCGTCTCTGTGTGGCTGATGAAACATGCCACTTTGAGAAGCTGGGGGAGCCTGGCTGCAGTCGCCTCACAGCTACGAGAGGAAAAGGGACAACACACTAGTGATTAGGTCTGTGTCACCTCATCACACACTAACTCTGACATACTGGTTTAATATTTATTTACTCCGTGATGTTTCAACCAAGGACACTTATTTCAGTCAGATAACACACTTCTTGCTCATGCTGTGCCACTGTAAACATCTAATCTCTGTTAGTGACTAGTTTAACCACAGGCTTGCCTTGTGAATAGGCAACCCCACTGGAGTACTGGTTCTTTGCTTTGCGATGTGGTGGTATGAGTCGTTCCCCTCTCTCACACGGGCTTTCCAAATAAAGAAACAGGCTATCATCCAAACCAGTGTACATGAAAAAGATATTTCTTGGCATTTGTCTAAAACAGATCTTTCAGCCCATCATCAGGCTTCACAGCAGAAACAAAAGGAAAACTTGGCAAGGTTAAGCTTGAGGCCTTGCTGTGTATGTAAGTAGTCACAACAGGGGCCCTTATGGGTCCTGGTCAGCTAGGCTTTCATCTGCAATTATCCACGCCCTCCCCCTTTCTTCCCTGTGCTTATAGTCAAGGTCATTTTAATGGGATTGTGCTCCATTGCACTGAGAGGTTTAAGGGCCATAACAAAGCCGATTAACACCAAATGATTGACTGGACACATTCACCCCTGAGAGAGAAACTCGAGATAGCAGTGCGTTTATCACAAAAATCTTTCACCTGTGCAATTCTCAACTCTTCTTGTTGCAGAGAATAATCAGGGTTCTCCTAAATCATACCCTCCCAACTGCAGCATGAATATACTTTGATGTAGTTAAATCAATCACTCTATGACTTACTTTTTTCCATTCAAGCCTGCTGTCATTCAGTGCACAGGCACCACACCTTTGAACTGCACTTTTCCAGTCTGACAATAATGACACAGCTTGCTCGTCAACGGCTGCAAAAGCTTGCTCAGACCGGTATCTTTGCCACGCTCCATCTGGTTTAATAAAAAACAGGCACGTCTGAACCACCCAAGACATAGCATCTGCTCTAACCAGACACAAGTCAGTGGATTTAATGACAAGATACGGAACTAGTGCAAGGTGATATGCCAGAAGTCAGTTGCTTTTACCCATCCTCGGATGTAGCAGGCCGGAGTGGCCTCAAAAGCTGCCTGGTCCACCCAGAGGCAGTGAACCAGCCAGTCGGCAGGTAAAAAAGCAAAGCAAAGCCACCACGGCCATCAGCAGCATGCCGGTCAGGAAAGTGGTCAGTATCACATGAAATTCCACTTCAGTCATGGTGTAACCAAGCGTCTGGCTGCTCCAGTGTGTCCAAAACCACAGCTGTCAAATGGGGGAGAAATTTCCCAGCACCAAATTATTCCGCCTCCCTCGGCTTCGTGCTGAGCTGCCACTGAAGCCCTGAGGCAAGTCACACTGGCACTTACATGTGCTACTCCAGCAGGTAGCAGCTCCAAAGCTCGGATTAGGCTTTTAATTACACTCAGGAGCGGAGGGTTGACAGACAGAGGCTGACCTCCAAAATATGCTATCAAACCCCCACATTTGTCTCTGCTTCACTTAAAGGAAAGCGAAGCAGATGAGTTCGTTATGTGGTTTTCAGACAGAAAAGATTGTGTTATCTCAGCTGTGTCTATTCACACTGACTGGCAAGGACACTTCACGCAGTTGCCAGTTTTTAAGTAGGCGACTTGGTTTGCTTCTCACACCAGTCTGCCTCTCCCTGAATCCTGTATGCACCCAGAATAACTAACATGTAAAACAGACCCTCACACTGACATGACCCCACTCTTTTTTCTGTTAAACATCTAATCTGTCACTATGTGTGAATATTTCATTGCTAAAAAGAAAAAAGTGAATAAAACAGATTTTAAAATCACAGTTTCAAGAACTACTAGTCTAAAGTAAAGCCTCCAAAACTTTTTCATGCCCCCAAACCCCCACTTATATCTGCAAAGCTTTACACCAGATCTGAGATTCTGCCTTTAAAAAGCACAAATAATTTACAACTGGGGGAGGAGAAGCCTTTTTATACAACCCCTCATACATTTAAGGGGTTGGGGGGGTATGAGGGGATGCAGCACTTCTACAATCGACAATTGTTTAAATCACTACAAGGTTGTCATCAAAAATGACAGCATAGGTTCCTGTGTTACTTAATAATTGATTAGTAGTTGAGTTAAAACTGCACCACTGAAGGCAGAATGTAAACTGCAGTGGAACAGGAGAAAAAAGGGATAATGTCGCTGCAACAGATGAGAATCAGACCAGAAAAAGCTCTTCTTTAAAATCCAGACTGGATCATTCGACATGGCAGAACACGGTGAAACTCACAGCAACAGTAGTGAAAACGACCTGTAACCACATTTCAGTTTACGCTCCCACGGCGCGTTTCCCCCACAGCAACCTGTTCTCCACAGAAACCAAAAAAAAAAGTTCACTGTAGTTTCACTTACTGCACAAATCTACATCCAAAGGAGCTGCAGTCCATCCAGTCCCTCCTCACTGAGTGTGAATCCTCCTCATAAGGCCACACTTGTTCAACGCTGGCAGCGGAGCTCTGAGTAGCGGTCTCTCCCCCCCAGGAGCAAAAACCCTGAGAAATAACGATGCAGTGCCGCCGCCGCTGCTGCGGGAGGAGACGGACCGGGAGCTCCGCCTGTCGGCCGACCGGGGGGGCGCACACATACCACAGTGTCAGAATAAAGACATAATAACTGTTTCTGTAAAAGTCCTTCAAAATTTAAACTTCAAAATGGACTGTGTAAATATTAAAATAAAAGTACTGAGCCAGGAGAATGGCTTTGTCAGTGTTATTCTATTATATATTACAATATTGTATTATTATTATTATTAGTGAGGCATTCAAATGAATACAGAGATATCTGCCATAGTTTATTTGTAATTTTTTTTGGAAGCAGTGCCACATACCACAGTATTTATAGCCTAGACTAGTTCAGCATCCCATCCTAACCTGGCCTCTGAAATATTCTAGAAAGCACATCCAAAACAGCACAAACACAAAGTAAATTCAACAAGAAACTGCACTGCAAAATTCAATAAGAAATACACTCATACATAAAATGCATCATCATTTATAATTTATAAGGTGTTTTGAATGTGAAATCTTCAGATGTAAGGTGACTAAAAACTACAGCAGCAAAAAGTAATATATTCCCCTATGAAATATACAATATAAAAATACCAAGAATGTAATCACTCAAGTACAAAAATTATATTTCCACAACTGCAAACTATATTTACAGAGCACACTTTAACTGCTAGTCAACATAGTTCCCAGATAGCAAATAGAAACTTCTGGCCCAGCACCTGCCTGGATCCTCTGACCCATCTACTCACACATCTGGGCAGAGTCCAGCTGTTCTCCTCCCGTACTGACTGACAGCCATAAGATTTTCTGTGTGTGCACTAGAAATGATCCAGGTGTGGACGTGTCATCTCACGGGACTGGATCTGTGCAGCTGCAGTAAGTAGGTTAGCCTTAATGTATAAGTGAGCAGCAGACATGTTTGAATCTCTTTTGTTTTGTAGAGCAAAGGCTGCTTGCTGTTTACTGGGGCCTCCTTTGGATGTCACTGTAAGCACAGCTCTCACTCATCAGAGTAGCTCCTGCCTCTCCCTCTTCATGATGTGGTGTCGGCTGGGACGTTTGTCTCTTAAAGGCTATGGGCCCTCTGCTGTTACTTGATGCACTGTGAGGGCCTTCATAGGCACATAAGCCATGTGATGAAGGATGAGTTTACTGGCTAAGTGCTGGTTAGACAGCAGTTAATGGTCAGAGCCACTGTACACTAAAGCCAAAAAAAGTGAAACTTTAAATCCAAACAATTGTAAAAGATTTAAGAGACAGTGTTCCTGAATGGTGCTTCAAATGAACATTACCACCTATTAACTAATATTTCCCAGAAGCCCACTCTGTGTTGAGGAGTGCAGGAGATGTTAGTAACCAGCCAGAAAAATGTAGCTACCATTAAAACTAAAGCAGTGAAAGTCAATACAAGCACCAGTATCAAGGTCGTGTTAATTTAATGGACTAATGCTACCAAAGGCTAGTTATCTGTTAGCGAGTCCAACCATCAAGTAAATAAAAATGTGCTCGAAAAGGAGGCTGCTCATTTTCATCATCGTGTTCAGTGGCTTCTTACTAAGAGACAGGACATCCTGAGAGATCAGCTTCAGATGATCATCACCGCATCTCGTACTAAATGTTTTTTTGCGTGTTTCCCTGACGCTCACGCCGGCGCGGCGTGATTTCCGGGTAGCGTCAGGGAACTATCTTGACAGCGAAGCGCAGCGTCTTTGGCTGCTGTATCCGCGGCTCGCTCACTGTCCCCGGTCAGAAACACCGGAGCGGCGGCGGCGGCGGGGACCTGACGGCGCGGCGCGGCACGGCACGGCACGGTAAGACCGCGTCCTCTCACTGCAAATCATCCTTAAACACGCTGTTTAAGTAAATCACGAAACGCGTGGTTAGGTTAGAAGCGTTTGTGGGAACTGACACAGCAGCACATGTGCTCGCCTCCACGCCGGGTGCGGGTGTTGACATGAGAGTAAATGTTTCCCGCTGAACTAACTCTGATTAAAAGCCTCGCATGACTTTGTGCCTGTGTAGTGTTTGCTCCAGGGCACTTCAGGTGTCGTTCAGAGACTTTATCGTTGCTGCATTGAGTGCAAGTCTCCTCCTGATGAAATGTGTCACCGCTGGTTTCTTCACATCTTGGTGTCGCAAACTTCCTGTGCAGCTCAAAAGGCTGAGTTCGGTTGAGTTGAGTTTCCCTCACACACTAACACAACAAACACCAACATGATGCTTTCATCACTTTCAGTGGCTTGTGCAGGATTTCAGCCTATATGCTGAATAAATACAGCAGCTGCAACCAAAACCACACCTCGAGCCAAATTTACTCCTGTAGCCACACAACATGCTTGATTTTTTTTATGCATAACATTCATTTTTACTGTCACTGTCTAAATGTCAGCTTAGATTGTTATTTGTCTTATGGGGCCTTGGAGGGGAGGTGGAAAGCAACTGCGCAAAGGAGATCATCAGTCAAAAATACCTTAAAGCAAACTGTGCCTTTGAGGATAAATCAACTGAGCGGATCAGTGGCAGATGTAGGATTTCATCTGCTGGTTTGTTTGAGTGTTTCTCTCTAAAGTAAACTGTCACTGCTTGGCAACACATGCACATCCAAAACACACAGTAACACAATCAGGCGAAAGGAAGGAGAAAGAAACTGTAGCAAGCAAGCAAAGCTTCTTTATATTTTCCACAAAAGCTGAGTCTCCACGGGAAGAAGAAATTAAAGTAGAAACAGCTTCTCAATACTGGCAAAGATGCTGTAATTTATTAAAGCCAGTGTGTTGCCAGAATATGGATTGCATCACTTGAAAGTCAGCAGGACAGGACATGAAGTCTCTTGTTATCACAGGCGGAAATTTCATGTCATCTGACTCTGTATCATTGCTTTTTCCTTTTAATTTAATGCTTTGTTATGTGTTGTTGCCAACGCAGTCGGCTGAACGCTGCCAACCAGCTGCTGTCAGTGAACTTGTTTACCGTGCCGACATGGAGCACACAGATCACTAATAATGCCTGAGTGATCGATTGGCTTAATAACATGACACGGCTCTGGATGTGCTGTGCTCGCGGGAGCTTTGTGTACTCTGCAGTTATTCATTACCTAGGTGTGCTCATGGTTTTGATGCAGGACGCCATAGCAACAGCAGCAACAGGTTATCTCCTGTTATCTGTCTGCGCCTTGGCTGACAAACCCATTGGAAGCGAGCCCCCATGTGCCACTCCTTGTAATCCTCCCCTTGTGGAGAAAAACAGTTCAAATAGGTGCTTTTTAAATAACATTTGGGAGACAAGAAAAATCCCATATCATCAAATATTTTGAAACATATTGTGTATATAAGTATTTGATGTAAATATCCAGTGTGGCTGATTAAACATAAGACTTTGGTATGCACTGATGGGGACCTGACTGGGTGACATTTGATCATTGCACATCAGAGTACCTGAAACATACACAGAAGAAAAACTGTGTGTGTTCTGCAGAGCGGGAATCAGAAGACTTTTAGCGCTGCAGCCTGCATATTATTGACCGTGTGAGAGAAAATGCAAGCTCTTCATTATTATTTTATGTTTTCAAAGTACACACGCAACTAAAAATAAACCAGAAGTGTTACGATTCTGGTAAAAGTCCCTCAGCTTAGTTTAACAATCCTGTTCCAGAGTAGGGAAAAGCTGATTGCCTGGGAAAGTAGCTTTTTTTTGTTTGTTAACGTTTTACATTATCAGGGTGTTTTCTCCAAAGGAAACATCTCTGGTCTGTGGAAAGAAAGAAAATTCCAGTGGTGTCTTGACGTCAGAAGTCAGGAGCTAAAGCCTGAGACAGTTTTGTCTTTATCTGTGGCCCTCAGGCAGAAACACACCACGGAGCAGTGGGAGAGATACAGTGGCCGGTGCTCTTATGAATGTCTACACTTTGAGTCATCATCGGTTTGTTTGCTTCATTCGCACATGAACACACAGACGACATAGAGACACAAGCACATACTGTACATGGCACTGGGGCAGGAACAGGTCAAGAGTGGCGGCTTGTGTCACTCGTAAACAACCGTCACACAAAATACAGTTGTGTGTCATTCGTGTGCAGCTGCAGCGTTGCAGTTTGCAGTTTACCTTCAGATGGGAAAATACTGAATTGCACAAAACTCTCAGTGCTTGTTTAATCTTGTTGTAGTGAGAAGCACTGAAGTGTGTTCATGTTTACACATGACACTGTGGTATTTCTGGAATGTTTTCCCAAACTCAGTCTTCTCCACTGGGATCCATGAAAAGGGTTAACTGATAGCTTTACGGCCGAAGAGGAAGTTGTGTTTTTTTTTTAATTCTTATTATGAGCGTGCTGTGGGTGAAAACTGGAAAACAGAAGTTGTATTTCAGCAGCAATGTGCCTCCTGTCACAGAGGTCAAGTAACTTCTCACACTGACTCTGAGGCTCAGATTGTCACTTAGATTGTTTTTGGCGTGTAGTCTCTCATTAATGATCCTCTGTGGTCTGAAACCACATTAGACTTGCATAGGCCTGGCTTGCCACAGTGGTTTAATTAGCTGCCCTTCTTTTAGTTGCAAAATGTGTTCACTGCCAGTTTACGTCAAACACACCCGAAAATCATCTGTAGTCTCCTTCCGTCCACTGATGTCTTGTCAGCTTGATGTTTTCTCTTTTTTTAACAGTGTTCCTTTTCATGTCGTCTTGTATAAATTCCTGTCCTGTTTTTCATTTTTCTCTTCAGAAATAAACTGTCAAACACTGTACGCTGCTTATACATGCAGCACCCAGTCTCAAACACAAACATACTCCAGTTATTCTTGGAGGAATGCCCCCGCGCTACAAATAATCGTCTGGTTTGAAGGATCAGTGACGAATTACTGACGCATGTTTGTGGTTTACAGCCTCACTCAAAGGCAGTGGCCTCACATCACTTCCAAGAATTGTGGGATGCTGACCCTTCTTACTATCAGCTTTTCTGTGGGAAGACATCTTCACGCCCTGTAGGACACAATAGGAGATTCCCTCCAACCGTCCAGGGCTGACCTTGACCACAGGCTATTAGTATGAGAACTGCATCATTTTGTCTTTTCATATGGCTCCCAGTTGTCACTCCGCGTGACTCCCAGCGTGTCAGGGCATCAACAGGAGCTCCTCGGTCGGCTGCAGTTTCTACAGATGTTATCTGACAGAACTTTCACTCGACTGCCATCGCAGCAGGTGATAGGATGCTGATGACCTCAGATTTTAGGTGTTAATGTGTGATTCCAAGTTGCAGGATTATGCAGACCAGGATATTATGGTGGAGATCATGATTCATTGCATCAGGCACAAAGGTCATGGGCATATTTCCTAAGAAACAGCTGACATTAGTCGCCAAATATCAGGAACAGGAAAGGGAAGGCAGTGTTGTCACCAAGCGGGGATTTTGCTCAGTCTTTGAGCACATCTGCACCCCAATGCCAGGAAAATGTACAAAAACAGCGTGTGTGTGTGTGTGTGTGTGTGTGTCTGTGTCTGTGTGTTACAGCATTACAGTCTTTTGCCAGTGGATACCGCTATTTGTTGCTCTGCAATGTGTGTAACACTTTTTCTGAGTAAATCTAGTTTTAGTAATTCAGTAAACACCCCATGTTTTGTGAAGCGGAGCAGCTTTAATCCTTTCATGAATTGTGGGTTAAATATCTGTGGTGCGAATGCAGTGTGCGTGCGTGTGCGTATAAACAGAAAATGTCAAACATCAATACTCCCATCAGGACTTTCGCCTTCAGCTATAGGTCATTTGAAACCATTTATGTAATTGAAAGTGTCCTGAAAACAATTGGTGTCCTCTTACTTCTCCCCCTCCCCGAGTCTGTCTGCGTCTCTCATCACCTCTGTCCTCCAGGCTTTGTTCCAACAGCCCTTTTATAAGCTGATAATGTGACTTGGCTGTTGGGTTTTAAAAAACTTAACAAAAAAAAAAACACAGGCACAAGAAGGGTTCGGACATGTGTGTGATATTATTCGTTGTTGTTGTTTCAGGGTTAAGATGAGGCCAGCGGCAGCCCCCTCCTCCCGTAGAGAGAGGGTTAGATAAGCGGGATCTTGTCTTATAGAAAACAAGGTTTAACAGGAATCTGAGCTTGTGGTTTTCCTGAAAGTCTCTGGAATGCTTGTGGTGGGAACACGATTTTCTCCTCTGCAGCATGTTTACGTGTTTAAGTGGAGAATAAAATAATGGATCTGCGACGGGGCTGCTTTCTGGCTTTGTTTACAAGATGGCCTAATCTAGCCTCATCAAGTAAACATTTATATTCAGACACTGGTTCGTCTTGTGTTCAGTGGATGTTAACATGGGAAGATGGAAGCCAGATGATGACGGTAAATGTCCAGAAGGACGGAGACTGAGATTGTACTAGAACAAAGACAATCTGCAGCTGCTCTTTTAGAGTCTGCCAACACATGTGTGATGTATGTTGAAAATATTTCACTTGGACAGAATAGTCAGGATTCTTTCATTCCACAGGTACCTCTGCATTTTTATGCACTGTACTGCGCAGCCAGCCTGGAGTGAGCTATATTTGCATCAGGCTGAGAGAGGTTAATCATTACCAACACTGAGAAGATGGCAATGTAGTGTAAGAATCACATTTAAAGAAGCCAAAGTTTCAGTTTTCAGTTTCTGAGTTTCAGCTACATGACCTTTGGTGAAGGTGCCCCATGGAGAAACAAATTCTGTTTATGTTCAGTTTTAGTCAATAAAATACACAGTGTGCATCTAGGACTAACAATTATTTTCCTTTTGATTAAGCAATTATTCATTTAGTCTATGAAATGTCAACAACAAATAGTGAGTAGTAGTGAGTGGTCACTTCAAAAATCAATCATAAATTATCATATATAACAAAGAGAAGCAGAAAATTCTCTCATTCGAGAAGCTAAAAACAGCAACTGTGACGTTTTTGCTCGAAAAGTTACTGAAACTATGAATCAGTTACAGAAATGATCTCCAATTAATTTCCTTTCCATCAACTTATCGATTAATCCTCTAATCAATGCAACCCTTATCGTCCTTGAGGCCTGACGAATGTGTTGAATTTATTTCCCTCCTCATAAAAATATTTGCAAAGCCAATTTTTGAAATTCTTTAAAGGCATGCAGCGTTGAAGCCCTTGTGTGGAAGCGTGCACTCATCGTCTTCACCGATGCCACGTTTCTTTGTGTTCCCTCAGCATCAGTAGATCAGCAGAACAGTGTAAAAGCGGCAGCAAATGTATGATGTGTCAGCGGGTTTGCATCTGCACCCTTTAACGTTTGCACAAAATAAGCAAAAAGGAAACAAACATGGCTGCATAAAGCTTCTAGTGGTCAAAAACTCCACATTTATTAGATAAAATGAATACTTGCTTAATCAATAAGGAAGATAATTGTTTAGTTGCCATCCTAGAAACACTATTTTATTGACTAATACTGTAAACAAACTTTATTTGTTTACAAGAAAACTCCATGGGGCACATCCCCCAAAAGTCCTATAGCTGGAACTTTGCTACATGAGCTTGTTGAAATCTACATTGCCGACACTGAAAAGATGGCAAAGACAAATAGACAATAATTCATTTATTATTTTTACATTATTATTACAAGTGAATGTATTGTATTTATCAACTGTGTGATGAGACCACTGGCTTCTTTAAGACCTTTTTTTATTTGAAAAAAAATGACTTAAATAAACATGTGTTCTCTATCGTTAGTTCCCACATACAGTAAGGAGATCTGTCATTTACAGAGTCTGCGGCCTCCAGGCTTCCTGTTTGTATTTTGGTGGATCACTGACAGGTTGTATCTTTAAAGCATGTGTGCTGTGTACAAACAGGCCCTTTGTTTGTACTGATGCCACTGAAAAGCTGAAAATAGTGATATGATGGTTAGCATGTTTGCACGTTGGCAATAAAGCTTTGTATTATGCTGCAGGATAAGATTCGCACTGAACATTAAAACTTGTAGTTTACAAGTTTGTTTTTCAATATACTTATAAATAATTAGGAGTAATACCCTGTGAGGTGAATGTTATATGAACTTAGTTGAGCTTGCTAGCTGTATGTTAACTCTTTACTTTGCTTTTTCTAATCGCACAACTAAAAAAAAAAAACAATTAACTGACTCTTTTTACATCTAATGAGGAGTAAACTATTTAAAATGCAGTGATTGAATGTACTAGTGGCCTTGTGGGTGAGGGGTTAAACAGGACTGGCTGTCATGCCTATCAGGTAACCGTTACCATGGGCAGCCTACAAGCATGTAGTGGGAGGAGGAGATTCTTTTCCAGGCTCCTCCCACAAGTGTATATTGCCCTATAGAAAAGACCCTGGGTGTAAACTACAACTGTAAGGTTCACTCCCCCAAATCTAACAGAAACTACGCTGGGGAAGGCATTCACACACACACACTCACACACACACTCACACACTCACACACAATCATTTCCACACACTCACAGTACAGTCATGCAAGTCGCTCTAGTCAGTGCTCCTTCCTGTTTTTCACTAGTTCCGTCTTCTCTCGTGCCGTACTAGCAGTGACTGGGCTGAGGAGGAAGTCCACAAAAAGTTTGTCAAGGAAGAGCCACAAACCGGGTGAAGAGGAAGAGAGGACCCACAAGGAGCTTTCACAAGGTCTTTCATGAGGAGGGTGTAGCTGGTGTTTGTGCTGTGACGTTTTCCCCTGGGGGGGTATCTGCCAGAAGCCATGGGGGCTCTGAGAGGTGGTGTTGGCATTGAAAGGGGCAGAGACATGCTTTTGAAAGAGAACTGACACATTCTTTGTAAGCAAACTCAGTGTGAGTGGAGGACAATCAACCAACCAGACAAACCAGATTCCTCCTGATGGATTTTAGGGGGAAATTCTACCCTGAAGCCCCAGAAACTGCCGAGGAATAGATGTCACACACCCTCTCTCACACACACATCAGCAGCAGAGGAGAGGGGCTTGAAGGAGCATGGAGGCACTGAGAGAGTCTTTTCTGCTTTTGACTTTTCAGATGTCATCGTATAAAAGAGCCACACTGGATGAGGAAGACCTGGTGGACTCCACCGGTGACGACATCTATCCATCATCACCCATGCAGGTAAACATGCAAACATCTCGTGCTAAAAATAAAAGGATGGTTTAGTTGTCAGCATTGGATCCCTATACAGCACATTAGAAATGTACAGGCATTTTGAGGGTTCACCACGCCTTATGAAAAACAACACTGCTTTCATGTGGAAATCTTAACCTTCTCCAAAAGAAAAAAAAGGAAAAAGGGTTAATATTTTTAAAAAGTTTTAACTGAGACGTTTGGTCATAAATCCCTGAGGAAGCAGTTCAAATAAAAGTGTCGAAATCATTTTTGCAGTGTCACCTCAGCATGCGTCTGCCCAGTCCAATAACTCATCTAATAAAACACTATTTTAAAAGTGCTGACATGGTTACTTAACTAAATCCGACTTTCACTACGGTTCATCTTACTGTGAGACTTTAATATTCTTAGCAAGTTTTATTTATTCAGAAATCCCTTCTGGGATCAAGGTCTGTTTTACAAGACAGAAATGTCAGTAATTTACATGTATATGACATAATAACAAGACAACCCAGTCACACAAAGCAGCCATCACACAAAAATACACACTGAGCACACTGATTAAATCCTTTGTATCTTTCATGTCTATGTGTCTATGGAGATATAGTCTGAAATATTTGCTGGTAAATCTAAACATGAACTAAATTCCTTTGTTAAACAGCATCACGTTACACGGGTTTTACAGCTTACAGGTACACCCACGTTACGGGTGCATGTATTCTGTTAGCACGCAGAATCCTGTAATTTCTGCATTTTCTTTTCCTTTACCTTTTAGTTATGGTCTTAAAAGATTGAAGGATAAATATCTGCTCTTTGAAGACTTTGTAAAATATCAGTGTAAGTCTTTTATAGACTGCCAAGGCTGTTTCTCCAGCTTCTGAGCCTCAGAACAAGGAGCTGAGATTTAAAAGTGTCATTGCTCAGATATTTTATTTGACCTGAAATATACCTGAGGACTTTGACATGATTCTGCCTTCATCATTTTTGCTGCAATTTTTGTTTTTAAGGTAACAAACTGTGGTTTCCAGAGATGGTGATGAACTACAGATGGAAAGTGCTCAGGCTTGGCTGTGGGATTCTCTCAATTACACTCAGAAACACAGTTTAGGTCCAAACCAACCAAACATGCTGAGCTCCTGGGATTAAGAAGCCACTGTGGCTTTGGCATTTGCTTCGGTCACATTTCGTCTGACTGCTGAACTCTCATCCAAGCTAACAGCAGTAAATTCGATCCTTATATATACACTTTAGGGGTAATTGACTTCCACAGGATACATGTGAGGTCCAAGAACTGGCATTTATTTGCAGCAGGGATACTGGCCAGAGTAATAATGTGGCATGAGAAAGATTTGTGAGTGGCCCCTGGAATCATTCCTGTAGGGAATAAATTTCCTGGTTAGCTTTAACTGAAGGAGAAGCAGGGTGTGCTGTTGTAAGATCTGCACCAATCACTGATTTCATTTTTTTATATATTAATAACCACAAAACCTGGACTTTCCTCCAATTCAAATTCAGAATCTTGTATGTTGGTTTTCTGGGAGGTTTCGCACTATTTATCTGGAGGGAACTGATGACTCCTTTGATTGACTTCCTCATCCTTTACAGGTGAACCGCAAAAGCATCAGATATGATTGGAAGAAGATTATTGTGGTTTTTTTTTTTTCCAATCTGGGTCAAAAGGAAAATGGTGTGTTTGAGTGCATGTTAAACTAGAGCAGAGGAGACAATAGAAGAATGCTTAACCTTCTCTGTGCAGGGCTGCTGAAAGGGGCACGATAGAGAAGCCACTGTGCTTTCAAACCAAATCTGTCATCAGATCCCTCAGAAGCTGTTTGACTGTACACAGTATTTTCCACACAGCACAGTAACATTGTTAAATGCCTATGTTTATGAATTTTACAGCTGATTTTTAAATTATTATTAACCACACTAAACCTCGTCAGAATGGTCATATTCAGCTTGGGTTGGATTAAATGAAGCACTTAAAGGTTTTTTCTTCTGCTTGCTCTTGCAGGTGACTCTGCTGCACGGCCGTGGTCACACATGTTGTCCACACAGGACACAAAGAGAGAAGAGGGTGCTGTTTTTAGTGTGTGTCGTGTCTGTGGGCCTGTTCATATCTCTCATCACAACTGGGGTCTTCTACAAACAGAGTGAGTTCAAACTTCTATTTAAACTCTGTGCCACTGCGACATACACAGAGACGCAGGTGCTCTCTGTGAAGTATGCTGACCACGTGACTCCAGAGTAAACCTCAGTTTCTTATGTCCCAGTTAATCTTATCCAGGTTATTGTTTTCACTATGTTGTCAAATCAAAAACAAAGCAACCTTTCCACACAATCTGAAATAAAGAAACACACACTCACACACAAAGAGGAGAAAGGCTTAAAGAAGTAAGGTCAACAGTTTCGGAAATTTGCATTTCTGCTTTCTCTCTGAGAGTCAGATGAGAAGATTGGTACTGGTTGCATGTGTGTGTGGTAAATATGAAGATACAGCCACGAGACAGTTAGCTTAGCTTTCAGGAGGGAAGCAGCTCGCCTGGCTCCGTCCAGAGGTAACAAAATCTGCCTTCTTTTATGTGCCACACTATCTTTTGGCCAGCAAACTGTTGTTTGTAGACATTGTTGTTTGATCAGATTAAATAAACGAGATATAATGTGTTAATCAGCGAGGAGCCAGGCTAACTGTTTTCCCCGTTTCCAGTCTTGGTGCTAAGATAAGCTAATCGGCCGGTGGCTCCAGCTTCATATTTAGCGCACAGATATGAGAGTGGTATTGATCTTCTCATCTGACTCTTGGTCAGACAGAGAATAAACACATTTCCCATAATGTCAAGCTAGTCCTTTAGTCAACAAGATGTCCAAAGATGTTGCAAAAGAGGTTCCCAGGTCTTTTCACATGTAGACTGAACATTTTTAAAATGTTAAAACAGCAAAAGTTTTTCCAAATGTCTGACAGAAATCAATTCTTGTAACCAGCTGTTGTTGGTGCCGCTCTTTGAAAATCAGTTTTTTTGCCCCATCATCAAAGCTGGTTTTATATTTACCAAAGTGACCATAAATGTATATACCAATGACCAAGTCTTTGGGGGGGAGGTTAATTGTTTTGCATGCATATATATTATAAAACTGGTCAAAATTATCACCATCTATCACCATCTGTTACCTCATTTAGCTTAAGGGGAAAAGATCCAGAGCTGTAGCAGTTGACATAGTATATGCAGTAAAAATGTTTTTAAACCAAAGCCACACCTTCAGCTAAGCTGCCTAAAAACAACTCTAAATCTCTCCCTTGAGCTTGTTCATTATGGAAAAAGGGCTGGTGGATTTACCATCACATCCAGGCGACGTCTCATCTGTGTGGGTTTCCTCACATTTACCATGGGAAACTTAATGCCACTTCCTCCCATTCAGAGCCGCATGTCAGATCACACTTTGAAATAATGAAAGGAACAAGGATGAATTCTCCTCGGGGTGCTAACCTAATCATTGCTCGTAACTTTGTCTCCGTCTTTGTCTCACACCCTTATATGGGCAGGTGGTGAAAGTATTGCAATGAGTCAGGTATTAAAAGGTGTGCTGTACCCTGGCATTGCACTCTGTGCCCAGTAATGACCGGCACTTACACTTCTCTAAACACTGAGAGTTTTCTAAAGCTCTTCCTGTTAAATAGCTTTTGTGTTTAGACTTTCAAAAGTAACACAGACCAGCCAAAAGTCCCTGTGCTGCCCCTCTAGTTGTTTCCTCTTACAATGATTCTAGAGAGCATAGACAATATCTGTTCTTAGAAAAAGTATTTTTGGAAGTCACATTTAGGCAGTTACACAAGGCAGGAACAGCGGCATGTATCTACGAGCCAGGAAAAAACACTTTCAAACGAAGGCGATCGACCTTAAATCTAGTCCTGAATCACTTAGATTAAATGATCCAGGCTCCTTCACCCTCATTTGTTAATCTATTGTGTACTTATCAATGAGGTGACAATAATTAATATGTGATATTGCCATCACACTTCATCTAATTATTTACAAAGGATTTTTACATGGAGAAATTTTCCCTCCAGGTTGCATATCTTGGCCATGACCTTTTATAAGATAATAGTTTCCAGATGGTCTGGAAACCTGTGTGCGTATTTGGATGTCTGTCCATGAAATATTTTCAGATTACACACTGTGGACCTCAAAAATGTGTTTTACTAGGAGAAAGTGTTTCCCACAGGAGAGTGGCTGATAAAGTTGAGGCATCTATGAATTTAACCTGCTCTCTTTTTAAAATCCTCTCTTGTGCAGCTCACCCTGGCTTGTGCTTAACCGAGCCATGCATTACCGTGGCCAGTGCAGTAATAGGAGCCCTGGACCGATCCATTGATCCCTGCCATGATTTCTACAACTTTGCCTGTGGCGGCTGGGTGAAGAACAACCCCCTCCCAGAGGGCAAGTCGCGCTGGGGACCTTTCAGCAACCTCTGGGAGCACAACATGCTTGTAATGAAGCATTTATTAGGTAAGGGACCTTGTCTGAGGTCTCTCCTCTGCTGCCTTTACCCCAGGGAAGAGGTGTAAGGTGTCAGAGTTCTGTCTCATTTTCCAGCATTGTGGAAAGTGCTTGTTTTTCATTCAGTGGATCTTATGTCTTTATTTGGGCAGAAAACAAGACGATGAAAGGTCTGAGTAAAGCTGAGGAAAAGGCCCAGCGATATTATCAGGCCTGCATGAATGAGGCAAAGATTGAAGACTTAGGACCGAAGCCATTACAGGAGCTAATCACCCAGGTATGCTTATTTCCTAAAGCGGTCAAACATCACTCATCATTTCCCTCCATCATTTTTATTAAAAAAAAAGATTTCCTTGCATCCAGCCATGTCTGAGCTTCTGCTGAAACCTTGTCTGTCTCAGATAGGAGGATGGGCCCTGACTGGACCCTGGGACAAGAACAACTTCCAGGAAGTTTTGCGAATAGTGTCAGCCAACTACCGCACCTCACCTTTCTTCACTGTGTTTGTCAGCACTGACTCCAAAAACTCCAACAGTAACATCATCCAGGTGAGAGGATCAGGGATTTGCATGCAGGCTACTTTATTAGGTTTTAATAGGCATGATCGATTTCAATAGTCCTATGTAAATGTAATTAATATGTAAATATCTAGAATCTCAGGTAGTGCTCCATTTTCAGTCACATCTAAATTCTTACATTAAATTCCCTCCAATACAAGCAGCTGTTATAGGTTTGGATAGATTTTGCCACTGGATAGATTTTATCTTTACTGATATCCTGGAGATGATCCACTCTTTATCATAGTGGTGTTAGATTCACACTGGCAGTTTGACATGAGGGTTCATTCCTTTGTAGGGCGTCTTGAGACCGTAACAAATGGTAAAGATATGATCTTTGTTGAGCTTCTGCTTTTAGCCTGCATGCTGGCAACAAGAGGAATGAAAACAAAAAGCCATTTGTGAGTACTGAAATGGAAGCTGAGCTAAAAGTCATAGGATATTTCTCTTGACTCCAGGTGGATCAGTCCAGCCTGGGACTGCCTTCACGGGATTACTACCTCAACAAAACAGCAAACGAAAAGGTACTGTGAACAACTTGTTGACAGCATTACACTGATTTCACAGAAGTTAAACGCAAATTACATGCACAAAGTTGGATGCAGCTGAGAGCAAAAAAAAAAAAAGTTAAATCAGTTAAGAGTTTGAGAACATCCAAAGGCTCAAAGCTCATTTGCAAAGGAAGTCAAGAAATATTAAAACTGAAATATTTCAGCTTCAGGGAGAAACACTCTGCCTACTTGATTATATTTGCATAGTTTAGGATTACCTTCCTAACTGAATTTTATTACAAACACAAACCAACCCCCACTTTCTTTCCAACCGCCCCCACCTCCACCTCACTGTTCTACCTACATGGACTTTGCAGTATCTGACGGCATACCTCAACTTCCTAATGGAGTTAGGGGTTCTTCTTGGTGGCTCCAAGGAGATGTCTCGGACAGTGATGGAAGAGATCGTGGACTTTGAAACCACTCTGGCCAACATCACAGTCCCTCAGGAGGAGAGGAGGGATGAAGAGCTCATCTACCATAAGATGGAGGCTAAGGACCTGGCAGTGAGTGTCTCTTGATCGTCAGCTTGATAAAACAACAGAAGTGGAAGACAGTACTTCAGAAAATTATTTTCTACAAATCATGAATGTTACACTGCTAAACCAAAGGAAGTGGAAAGTTGTATGATTTCAACATGTCTCCATCTTTGTTTTGGCGTGTAGACTCTGGCTCCTGCAGTGGACTGGATGCCGTACCTCACAGAAGTGTTTGCTCCTGTGGCGCTCAACGAGTCGGAGCCGGTGGTTGTTTATGCCAGGGAATACCTCCAGAAAGTTTCTGACCTCATAACTAAAACAAACAAAAGGTCAGATACTTAGCAACACTCAACAATTTTTCCATGTATGTGTGAAATGCAGGCTGTATGTTGCTCTGCAAGTGTAGCTTTGTAAATATCTGTTCGCTTTGAATTATGATGATGCAATAAAATGAATTAAATGGAAGAGCTACATCATACAGTATATATAAGTACACATCCTCCTACTGAAAGGGGCAATAGTAAGCATTTGTGCATTTGTGAAGGGAGCAACAAAACAATAAATTCAATATTTCTCTGCAGCCTACTCAACAATTACATGATAATGAAGGTGGTGAGGAAGATGGTTTCCATTTTGGACCAGAGGTTCCAAGATGCTGAGCAGCGCTTCCTTGAGGTCATGTATGGAACCAAAAAGGTAAGAGAGGCTATGATGTAAACCAGCATGACACAGAATCCAACACAGAGGTGGGATTAAGCAGATAAAAAGTGAAAAAGGCAGCATACTGTACATACTTGACCTGCTGCAGATTCTCATCCAGATAATGTATTTTTAGCATGTTTGCGAACTGAATACAAGCATCTCAGTTGCTTCTTTTTCATTGTCTTACTTTTTTTTACCTACTGACTTAAACCAACAGGTAAATCTTTATTTGAACTGTTACCATCCATAAAAAAAACTAGTTGAATCACTAGGAAAAGTCCTATTGGCCCCAGTATATGTGGGCTTTTTAGAAATGTAGCACATACTGGCAGAGGAAATGGCCCAAAGCCAAACAGCTGGGTTTATACAGCTTTTCGCTTGAACTCTTGTTCTTGTGTGCGATACTCTTCAGAGGATCCATTTTTAGTCAACGCAGATAAAGGAAAATTGGCACCACAAGAGAAGCAGAATTTTCCCTTCAAAGTGACAAGACTTTACAAGAACTGTAAATTATCAGGCAGTGATTTAAGTTTTCTGTGGAAACCTGACTATTAAAGTTCATGTAAACAAGAAACCTGGTTTCCTTAACTGGGATAAGAGGTTTGAAAGAGAAATGTACTCAACACAGCATATATTGGCATATATGTGGTTTAGAAATTGCCCTTTGTGTATTTGGCCATTACCCCAATACAACAAAGGTGAAAGGAATTTCATTTGTGGCATTCAAGACATTAAAGGACCTACTCTACGCTACACAGCTAACATTAGCATTAGCAGCTGTTTACTTCCAGTCCAGAGAAACGTTGTTGTTCATTCCTTTAGGGTTAGGGTTAAGTAAACAGCTGTTCATGCTAACATTAGCTCTGTAGCAGTAGCAAAACTTACAAATAGCTCCGTTAAAAAATGACATTTGAAAAATTCAATAGCTGCACGTCTTTCCAGGAACAGTGACCTGGTTTCTCGAAATAATGCTCTGACCTCACTGTGAACAGTTTTCATTGGAACTAGTCCTAGTAGACGAGGGTATTGTCTACAAGTGTAGTTTTTCAATGCAGTGAGCAGCACAAACAAAATTCCATTCAGCTCCATTGTACTGGAGTGGAGGCAGGACTCTGAGAGACTGATTTCTTTAATCCACAGTGAATCAAACCAAAACAATCTGATAAAATACATCACAGGTAAATGAGACAATGTTTTCCATAAATTTGGTGAACTGACCCTTTAACAAGACACACCAATGAAGATGTTCGGACATTCATGTCTGTCGTTCTTGAGTGTGCATTGAGTTGACTCTGAAGTAAGTTGTACTTCCTTCTCAGTGGATAACTGTTTGACTTCGAAGTGACCACAGCTCTTATCTGGGCAAGATCCTGTTTCCTCTGCCTTGTTTTCCACTAGGGCCAAGCTGTAAAAACATTTCTAAAACTTTCTGTGTGTATCTCTTTGTGTGTCTGTTTAATGTGAGAATGCAGCTGTGTCTCTTTTTCCATCTGTGCCTATGTGCCCAAGTAGATTTTACAGCTCAGAAGTCAGAATACTCATTTCCTCACTGTGACCTTGTTCATTTTTATCTTCGTATACATGCAGCCCCATTTGTCCTCGTCCTTCCTTTCACCTGATAATAACTTTGTCGTATAGGGATTTTTTTTTTTTACCTACAGTCAGTGAATAGGCTGGTTGAATGTGAGATTTTCATTATGAAGTTTGACGTAAAATCGTTGTTTTTAGTCAGATGGTTGTGTATGAGTTAACACCCACTTTTTAAATCTTATTAAATTTGTGAATACAAGAAAAAATGTGATGAACACATGATACATTTCCTGCATAATTCTAGAAACTATGATCATACAGTTATATTTGATGACAAAAACATGTCACCACATTTATAACAAATCCAAGGTTTTTCTAGTCTTGTTTGGTCTCTGAGGCTCTACAAAGTGTCAAAGAATAACTCATTAGTAAATTAAACTGCCCTTTACAAGTAAGGATTTTGGTTTTTTTCCCACTGAAATAACTCCTCATCCATTTCCACTTCCACTGTTGCTCCTCTGGTGGGCGGCTTGCTTGCATAACTTTAGTTTTGAGTGTAAATTAGCCAAGAGTTGGCATGTGGGCTGTCCTGTTGTTGACATTTTGTCTACAAAAAAACACCACTCAGTCCTTTAGAGGGAACATTGTGTGTCTCAGCCCACAGAGGATAACAGCTCAGTGTTGCATTACCAGGGGGGGGCACAGAGGTCATGGATTTCTCAAGATCACAACCATTTTCTCCCATTTTCTGCTGTGCCCATTTTCTTTGTTTGATGAGTCTTTATCACAATGGCTCTTTCAGAGTTCTCTGTGCTCTACATCAGTGAATTTAAGTCTATTAAAATGTATAGATTCAAGATTTCTTTTAACAGTGGAAGTGTTATGTATTGTTGCAATGCAACTCTGCTGATATAGATTTTTATTGATGTCTTAAAAATATGTTTCTTAATTATCCTCTGACATAAATGCAACCAACAGAATGTAGCCTGCTATTTTCACTTCATGTAGAGAATCCATCCATAAAGTTTCCATGTGCATGCTCATCCTTCTCAGGGTTGCGGGGGTGGGGGGCTGGGGGGTGACACCCGTCCCAGCGTACAATGGGCCAAAAACAGGTTGATTAACTATCACAGAGGTATACAGGGAGAAATACAGTCGTAGTTTGTAGAACGAGTCATCTCAGTCGGAACATTCTCACAGTCTCGCTTTCCCTTCGCTTCTGCTTCACTATCACTACTGCTTTTACTGCTTTTTCCACCTACACATGAGGTCCCATGGCTGAATACCACAAGCCCTCTCACGCTCATCATGTTATAGGATGTGTTATAGGAACATAGGAAGTGAGTAGTTGAAGCAGACAACATGGGTTTAGTTAAATCTGACACACTGCAAAAAAAACAAACTCCAGCAGTGTAAGAGAACATGAGCATGTATGTCTTAATGTGTTGATTTGACGTTGCAGAGCTGCACTCCACGCTGGAAACTGTGTGTCAGCGATACTGACAGCGCCCTGGGTTTTGCTCTTGGAGCCATGTTTGTCAAAGCCACCTTTGCTGAGGACAGCAAAGCCATTGTAAGTTTTTCAAAGTCCTTTCTCTCACAACCGCTGCTCCTGCTGCGTCAGATGATGTGCGTCTGACTTTCCTCTGTCTCTTCTGTGCTTCAGGCTGAAGATATGGTTGCAGAAATAAAATGGGCATTTGAGGACAGCCTGAAGTATGTGAGCTGGATGGACTCAGAAACAAAAAAAGCAGCAAAAGAAAAGGTGGGAGCCGTGTATTTCTTTACCAGGAAGTTTTGCTACTGCTGCTTTAGGGAGACAGTAATGTCTGAAATGAGTGAACCATTGAAATGAAGCGGCTGAGAAATACAGCACTGCCACCTGGTGTGAAAATGTGTCTTTTACAGTTTTGTTTTTTTTTTATGTCATCTTTCTCAGGCAGATTCAATATACAACATGGTCGGATATCCAGAGTTCATCATGAACGCCACAAAACTGGACAAAGTGTTCAATGATGTAGGTGATCGTGTAACTATACGTCCTAAACCACTGTGTCTCTTTTATTTATCACATAATGTCCCATTTTTCAATAAAACGCAGAACTTTTCTCATTTCTCTTTTTAGTTTGAGGTGGTGTCAGAGCTCTACTTCCAAAATGTCATGCAGTACTACAACTTCTCAGCCAGAGTGACAGCAGACCAGCTGAGGAAAACTCCCAACAGAAACCAGTGAGTTGCTCCCTTTAACCCTCATCCCCCCCTCCCCCTTTGCCAGAGAGAAGGTTGCACGCTCTGATGGGAACACATTCCCATTATACTGACTCAGCAGAATACTGCCTCCATCCACAAATGTTCCTAGGCAACCAACTTCTCTCTGCTGAACTGATCCTTGTCTCTAATTGGGCTACAGGGGAGGGGAGGGAGGCCGATCAGGGTCCCCATGCCTTCCTAACTGATCCGCGGTCAGCCTGGCACAGCAAACCAGGCAGAATCAATATTCTGAATTTGCTGTGACCTTGATGTCAGCCTGACTCTGTGTTCCTTGTTTTTGCAGGTGGAGCATGACCCCACCAACGGTGAATGCATATTACAACCCAACCAAGAATGAGATGGTTCTGCCTGCAGGAATCCTTCAGGCTCCGTTCTATAGTCGATCCTGGCCCAAGTAGGTCTCCTTCATTGCACTTTATTAAATCACATTTGGTAGCTTTTACTAGAATTGTCAAGAAAGAATTGTTACACAAGATCCATTGACAATTGTGCCTATATGAACACTAAAACGGGTTTTGGCTCTTTATTCATTCCCTCTGTTTGTATTGGCTATTAAGAGATCTGCTCCTAATAAGCTTTCAGTGTTAAAGATCATCCATAGTCCTCGACTGTGCAAAAATGCTTCCTAAAGCTTATCAGAAGCTAATGTGAGGCTTCATCAGTCTGAGTCAGAAAACTTGAGTTCCAAGTTTTTTGTTTAGTTTTTTTTAGTAGAAAATTTCTGCATTTTGTTACTAACCCTCTGCTGCCGCTCAGCAAGCAAACGCTGTCTGGAGAAACACAGGCAGATACAATATACATTATATACAGCGCCCTGTGGTGTACTGTAGATATAGCCTGGTAATCAGACTGAACTTCCATTTTGTGTTTCTCTGGGGTAGATATACAATAATGTCACAATGATGACAAAACTCAAGCGAGTCATTGCACAACATCCCGTAAAGCACTTTGGTTTATGTGCAGATTAAACAAGAAATATTGTGTTGATAAGCGAGCTCTAGAGGTGCTGGTAGGCACAATTTGTTAACTCCAGACAGAACCAGGCTATCTAGTTTCTACGCTTAGTGAAACTAATTAACTGCAGCTGCATATTGAATGGACAGATATGAGTCTGGAATCAGTCTCCTCATCTAACTCTTGGCAAGAAAGCAAAGAAGCACAATTTCAAAAATGCTGACAGTACATGCAAATATCTAAAAGTTGTCATCAGGGATGAAATGGTAGATGTGACATGTTTCTTTCATGCCTCCGCACCAGCGACAAGCAGGGCTGGAGGCAGAGGCAGTGTGTCTCCGGGCTGTCTGTCCGTCCCACTCACGTGAACATGATATCTTAGTGCACAGTGGGGGAATTTCTTCTAATTTGGCACCAACATTCACTTGGACTCGAGAATGAACTGATTAGATTTTGGTGGTCAAAGGTCAAGGTCACTGTGACCTCACAAAACACGTTGCTTGGTATAACTCACTAGTTAATATGTTAATTATGACACAAGTGTCTAATAGGATAAAACAATGAAGTGTGTTGTGAAAAAGATAAATACTTAGGCCTGTCTTTGTGGGTTTTATTTGCAAATGGGCTCAACATACAGAGATCAATGATCCCCTCAAAGTGAGAGCCCCGAAATTAGAGCAGTCCAGTCTCTTACACAAGCAAGAATGTGGAAGTATCCTCCCCTAGCTGACTGTAGGTGATATTGGGGTCCACAGATGGGTAGCCATGATGTCTCAGGGGGAAAAACAAGTAAGAATACAGAACTACTAAAGAACTACTCCTTCACAGTCAAGGGCAGTCAACTCTGACAGGACTAAGCAAAAACACTTCTGACCATTATTCAACACTGTAACTCAGGAAGGGGAGATCATGACCATATTTCCTTGGCAACTTGGCTGATTGGTGGAGGCATACAACCATTGTGTTATTTTATTATTGTTTTTGTGTTCTCCAGAGCTCTTAACTTTGGTGGAATAGGCGTCGTCATGGGACATGAGCTGACACATGCTTTCGATGACCAAGGTTGGTAAATAGCTTTCTTTTTAAACAGTTTACATGTCAGAGGATGACAATTAACGTGACCCTTCTAATACTCAGGTGTTTAATAAGAAATGTTTTGAAGCACAACTTGGCAGAGAGCACAGTTTTATTTCACTGTTTCATTCAAACAGGGAGGGAATATGACAAAGATGGAAACCTGCGTCCCTGGTGGAAGAACTCTTCCGTGGAGGCCTTCAAGAAGCAGACTCAGTGCATGGTGGAGCAGTACGGAAATTACAGCATCAACCAGGAGCCTCTGAATGGAAGACACACTCTGGGAGAGAACATTGCTGACAACGGTGGACTCAAAGCTGCCTACAAGGTCTGATATCAGATAGGAAGTAGAATTCACCTTGAATATGTTCTGTATGTGAGGAGGAGGATTTGAACTTGAGGGAAATAGCTTTCTGTCCCTCATGTAAACAAACAGCATACCGCTGGTGTGAGGGAGCATGTGGATTATTGTGGAACGTTTAGAGTCTTACTGTCTATGTTTCCAAAGCTACATTGTCAGATTGCATGTTTGCAAGGTCATAAAACTATCACTCAGATCTCAGATTAATCCCCAGCATTAGTTTAATAGTCAAGGTTGTTGTGGGTCCAATCATTAATCTGTATTGGAAAAAGCAGGTTGTGTGGTTTACAGTGTAGCCTGGAAATGCAACAGGTGGTTATAAGTGGCCTTGTCAGCCTCTGGTTACTTCTTCACATGCACACATTCTTTCCATCTAATCAAAGGTCAAAGGCTAAGAAGCAGTCGAGCAAATCACAAGTTATATGCTAACCGGAGAGAAAACTGTAGAGGACCTCAGGATGATCTTTTGTTTTCTTTGGTCTGTATTACTGCATACTTCACAGAGTGAAACAGTGATTGCATGTGTGTAACGTGATCATTTGTCGCTTGGAAGGCTTACGTGAACTGGATCAAACAGAACGGCGAGGAAGCCACACTGCCTGCCCTGGGAATGACCAACCACCAGCTGTTTTTTGTAGGATTTGCCCAGGTTTGTACCAATCACAGTATATTCTTTTTTTCACGCGATCATACTGTCAACATACTAATACTTCTCCTGTTTTTACCGTATGTCATAGGCTCCCCTCAAGACATGAAAATATTCTGCCTGGTGTAATATTTTTTTGTCTGATCTGTTCTTTTTCCCTCACTGAAAAACCCATCATCTATGAAAATACAAATATTGTTCATTTCTAGAGTTTAACTAATGGACACAGAATTTCTCCTATTTAATTGGGTTGGATGCTTCAGGTTTCCACTTGACACAAGTTGCACACTGGACTGTGATTGATACAAAATGATACAAAATCGTGCTCATATGTACACGTGTTAAACTCTGTCTTTAAAGTAGACAAATGCATGTGAAAACAGCCTTTTGCAAAGTGAAGCTCAAACATCACAGTCAAGGGACAAGAAGAAAAACCCATTTTTGACTATCAAAATAAAAAAATGCCCCAAAATAAAATAAAACAAACATTGTATCATAGACAGGATATTTTAAATAAATTACATATTTAGAGCTTTAATGCCAAGACATGAAAAAAAGTCTCTTAACCCTCTTTGTAATTCTTCATGGAAATTAGCAAATCATTTTGAAGCACAAATAAATTTCCATTATTGAGTCTGTTTATCCTTTATTACTCTTGCAGGTATGGTGCTCTGTCAGGACACCCGAGAGCTCACACGAGGGCGTAATCACAGATCCTCACAGTCCATCAAGATATAGAGTCATCGGCACCATCTCCAACTCGCATGAATTCTCCAAGCACTTTGGCTGCAAAGCTGATGCTCCCATGAACCCTAAACATAAGTGTGAGCTTTGGTGATTCCCTGTTGTTTGGTGCTGTTTATCAGCCAGGAGTGAAATGGACTTTGGGGGAAGATAGCTAGAGATACTGGTAAAGTCTCTCTGGATTGGGATAACCACTGAAACTCCTAGCGCCTTACCACTTAATGCTTAACAGGCTCCTTATCAGGACAAAATGTGCCTGCTCTGTATGGAGGATTGTAATCTTCAGTGCTTCTCCACAAGGACTGTTGGTTTAGCAAACAGCTTTCCCCAAACTCTGAACTTAGATGTAGCTATAAATACGCTTTTAGAACACTGGAAACCCAATAGATGGTTATAAAAATTGGGGGAACCACTCTCAAAATGCCTCATTTGTCACGTAAAGTGATAAATAAGCCAAGTGACGTTTCTCTTTCTTGTAACTCTTCACTGTGCTTGGATCTGCTCCAGTTTATTTTTACTGTATTTTATTTATGGTCACAAATTTTTATATGACAGTGGACAAAAAGATGCAGGATTTTTAACCTGATGGAAGATGAAAATCTGTTTTAAATCAGTTTTAAAACTGTTTCTTAAGAATTGGTATAAATATGTTTTAATACCACAACAATAGTTTCACTTTGAGGTATTGCAATATGTCAGACATATTTTTTTAACAATCTGTTTTTATGCACAATGTCACATCAATATCTCTGTAAAATGTAACTTTGACCAAAGTAATTTTTGGACTTGATGTCAAGATAGCGGTGTCCCATTGTTTCCCGTTTCATTTCTGTAATGCAAGACCAAATGCAAATCAGAAACAGAATTAAAGAATTCAGAATATATAAAATTTTTCCCATCCAGAACTTGGTCTTGTAGATCAAGCCATAATGTGCCATACCTATTTTTATGATTAAGAGTTTATCACATTATTTTGTATAATAAAACAAACCTTAAAACACCTTTGTGTCATTTGTTCAGTTGCTTAATGTAAGGATAATTTCTTGAGGAGATGAGAAGAACTTATTGGAGGCCGGAGAATTTGATATGCATGGAATAATATAGTAGATACTGGAAGGCGGAAGCTCAGTTTAACATTTTGTTATCAATGATCAACGGGTCAATAATCAGCAAACATGCATTCAGGAGATATTGACAAAGAGCAACTTTTGAACACATCTTATATAGGTTGTAACATGTTCCAACAATATACCATACCATACATAGTAAATCCTGACTAACTTAAATCTGTATCTTCTTGCATATCTGCCGGACTCCCTGGTGCCATGTAAGAAAGGATATGTCATCACATTGTCAACTGTGGTTATATAAGTGCTGCACAGGTTAGACAGAGGCCTGTAATGAAATTCCACCATCACTTGAAATCTAACTTGCAACACAAAGATGTGTTAACTAGATTTATATGTTAACCAATGTGTCAGATTATTACTTAACCAACTAGAATGACAAGGCCAAGCAGTCCTACACCCCTTTTTTTTCTCAAGTATAACTGTTTATTTATTGTCTGTGATCCTCATGGAAGACACCTGTACGGTTTTAATACCTGTTGTGTGAAACGATGACGTCAGCATTATACAACTCGTGCAGCTCTACGGCCTATGAATTGTCTGCTGTTAGTGTGGAGTGTGGTGTCTAGTGAAACTGAAATGAAAATGTAATTAGTTGATACTGATTTAAACATTCCTGAATGCTGCTGGTGCAATGTTACTCACTGTTACTAAGAAGTGCAACTCTGAGTAAAGCGGATTCAGCATCTTCTGCCACCTGATGCGGATTTTTATCTGGATCTGCACCAAACTCATGGATGTCAACGCCATAAATATGTCAGATTTTTTTTTTCAAGACCAAAAAATTATTTCCTGAGACTCTCCCGCAAATATCTCGCAAACGTGTGGCTGTGAGGCGGCCGGGTGACCGGTAGATGCTGCTGCGTGCACACGGGTCCGCCCCTCAGGCCGCAGCCGGTGCAGAGCGCACACTCAACCGGAGCTGGTGTCTGCATGTGGAGGCGTCTCAGCCACTCACGTCCGCCACAGGAGAGGGGCATCATACATGCAAATTACCAGATACATTTGTGCAAGTTGAAATTTTGATATTTAATTTTCATTATTATGCCTCAAAATATGTTAGTCATTAACGATAGAAATTTTAATCAAATTTATTATAATTTAATTAATAGACTTTGATCCAATAAAATGTAAATCTGAAAGCGAAAATTAAAAAAGAAAAGAAAAAGAAAAAAGAAAGAAAGAAAAAAAACATTATTTAGAAACGTGAACCATGCTTTGGATGTCTGGATGTATGGATATCTGTATTTGACTGAAGGTTAGTTGATTAGCCGAGCGATTCCGTAACTGGCCGAGAATTGCCGAATCATCTGTCCTGCCCGGACTGCTGGAAGCGGCCGCAACGCCATGTTGGCGAAGTCTCTCATCTCTGTGAGAAAAAAATGATAGAAAACATACTTGCCGAGAAGAAAAGGTAGATCGCCGAGGGAGGCTGAAGATCGTGGCGATTATTTCTTTTGAAAGAAGCGAACCGGGCCGGATCCGCAGAGGTTCCGGACGGGCGAGGGAGGCTAAACCTCCCACCGTCCCCATGAATAGCACCGCTGATCCGAACAGCGACTTTCCATGAAAAAAGACGTTTGTGTTACTATTCGAGCTTCGTTATCCCAGTTCGTTAAAGGGATTTGGGGCCTACTTCAAGAATCTGCTACGCTTGCTCTATGCATGCAAGCTAGGCGTTGTTTGTATCAGTATTTATTAAGGTATTGTTTTTATTTGTTGATTTTTTTGCGATGAGTTTGCCACCGAAAGTGGTCCCCAAACAAGCCGCTGTCGCAGTTAGCGGACCTGGAAGTGGCCCCTCTCCGTCGAGCCAACTGCGGGCTACCCTGACCTCCGGGTCCCTGCCGCCGGGAGCCCCAACAGCTCCTCAGCCCGGCGCTGTACCGCCACCTCAGTATCCTTTGACTTGGGTAACATGGATGTGTGGTTTTATGCATTTCACTTCCCCTTCTGTGAGTAGCACATATTACAGTTTTATTAGTGATAGATAATAAAGGATTGGATGCGGGGATGATGGTTTCGTTTGGAGGGAGCTGGGAGGGGAGGGGACAATTAGCTAGCCGAGCATGCTAACATTAGCTTATGGAGCCGGTTGTCATAGCTAACGGAAATGTCAGTTTGGTTTCTGGGAGTTGACGCTACATTACTGCCTTTAGTTACACTTTTGTTTAGACGTGGGTTCAATTTGAACATAGTGGTGTTATATATTCATTATAAATGAGATGACAATATTTAGTATAGGAGAGCTCCATCACCGGCAGGCTGTCGGGCTTGCCTCACCGGTTGCCGGCTTTGTTCAGTTATCGTTGTTGGTTAGCAAGGTGCATTAGCCTCGTTACAGCACCAGCCTGCTAATTTAAGAGAAGGCTCTTTGGCTAGCAAGTGCACATGTCAGTGAATGCAACGTCGCAGAGTAGGAAGCTCCATCAATTTCAGGATAATTACCTGTGGTTTAATAAGGGGGCTAATGCAGTCTGCACAAGGCCCGGGTCGGAAGAGGTGCACCTCCGTGTCCGTTTCAAATATTATTAGCTTTTGAGGGGGAGTTCCTGTGCACCTTGACAGGCCTGTCAGTGCCTGGGCCGGTGAGCTCTCTCTGGCCCAGATAGCTTGCATAGATTAGCATTTAAAAAAAAAAAAAAAAAAAAAGTCGCTAGCTAGTTTCATTAACGTCTTTGTTTGCTTTAGTATAAACAGATTATTAAACCACCATCGGATGATAAACGTGTCAGACTTGCTTCACGGATCATAATTGTGTCTTGTCCTCTGCCATATATTTGTCTCCAGGTATTTAACATTGCATGTAGGGCTCTATCAGAATCTCCTGTCGTGGCTTTTTGCTGTCATTGCCCCAGATTATTCCTTAACCTTTGAGTTCACGCAGAGCTAGACCAATATTACTCTACCCTACTTTTAGTGGAATGAAGTCACTGGTTATGTCACCTCCTGTTTTATTTACAGCATGGTGGCAGTAGTGTGAGAGGGAGGATTAGGTTGATGTCTCCTGACTGTCAGCGGCAGAGGGATGTGTCTTTTGTGATCTGACAGCTTCTGTTGTTGCTTAGCTCTGGGCTGTGATGTCTCAACCTGATTTCCTGCCACCCATGATCTCAGCCGCCCAGTGTTCCTGACATATGCAAGGAGCAGTGAGTAGGTGAATGTGGCATGTGGCAGTATGAAACCCCTCTCTTGCTTACAGTATGTTGTGATCTAATTGTGTTGTCTGTGGATTAAATGAGAACATCAAACAACACAATAGATAATGGACTCTTTGTCTGTTGTGCCATGTCCTCTTCTGACTCTCCAGGCTTTTGCAATGACTGTTAAATTTGCTTAACCTACTTTCAGCTGTATGATTGTAAGTGCCTGTGTTCACCAGTTGAGTACAGAGCTGCACTCTCCCCATTTACTTAATGACTGTCTTGTTTAAGGGATAGGGATACATAGCAGTGACTAGGATAATGGTAAATATTTCTGGTTTAAAGTAGGAGACATCAGACCTCTTGTACATATTTTTTTTTATTTGGCTTTTTGGTTTGTTGTGATCACTCTCACTTAGCTTAACTTTACCATTGACCAAAGTGATAAGTCTGATTTTGTATCACATTATGCAGTTTCTCACGCCTGTTGATGAAATTGTGTCCAATGATCCACTGATGTAGTTGCAGCAGTGTCTCTGTTAGATGGACAGGGGCAAACCTGTAGCACGCAGCCTGACAGCACAGTTACAGTTACTTCTTGTGACTAATTCTTATTGCTTAAGTTTTTAAATGTTATTAAAAGATTAGAGTTAGCCCACCTTTATGCTCATGTTGGGGTGGACAATACACAGTGACAGTACATTGATGCCATTACAATTACATTTATCTAGTGTACTTTTTTAATCCAGTGCAGCAACCCTCCAATTAAAATCCTACTTTTATGAACTGAATCATGTTAGTTTTGTTGTTGACAAAGTGTTGGAGGAATGTTGTTTCAACTATGTGGTAATTTTGGAGACTGTACATTGAAGCTATTTTAGTGTACTATATTGAATGTGGAATGTCCTTTAGTAAAATAAACTATGATTTATCCCTGCATTATATATGCAGTAGGTGGGGAGTTAACAGTAAGAATGAATTGTACATTTATGAAATGAGTGACTTTATGTGAAAATTAAAACTAGTTTGCTTTGTCCTGTGATCTTAGTTTAACTCTGTTAAAAGATGACCCCCAACTTTTAGTGACCACATCACAAGCTACACAGTCTTCATGTCGGTATGAAAACAGACCAGAGTGTCATCACTTGTCTGACCTCTCGCTCTCCTTAGACCTCAGAGGTCTGGAGTGTGGGAGCATGTGACTGTCTGGCCTGAGCTTCTGGTGTATGGGAATTCCCACTTGAAGGATGTTGGCATGTATGATTGTGGAGTCCTAAGATGCACAGGGGTTCAGTGGCAGGATGGTGAGGCGTTTATGTGTGCATTGCAAGGGGGGGGGTGTCAGTTTGTTACTGTTCCTGGTTGCCAGAGAAACACCCAGCGCATGCGTCTGCTGCTGCACTTGCCAGACAATGGCAGTGCTGCTTAACATTCAATGCGAGAGGCCAAGGTGGCGCTTCCCACCATCTGCCAACAAAAGCCCAGGTCACCCAGCTTGCTCTAGCCCTCCCTTATTTCTTTCCATCCCCCCATAGCTCACCTCATCCCACTGCTGGCCCAGCTGAGAAAACTGAGGGCTTCTCCCCATTTTCCCCCTGCTCGTCTGTCTGGGCACCCCTTCCAACCCCTCAGCTTTCATGGCACAGTAGTTTCATCTCTTTGAAGAGGCTCACTACTTTTTCTTTCTCTTTTCTTTGTCTTCATGGTTTTTGTTTCTGTTTGGACAAAAGAACGACAGCATTTTCCAATAAAGAGCAGAGAAGTCTAACATAACCAGTGAGACAGGAATGCAGTCACAGTTGGTTATGAGGTGTAGCTACGTCATGTGTGGACCCAGCTGGTAGGTCACACAGCACAGTAGTCCTGTATTTCAGGACAGGTGTGTGCAGCCTGCATGAGAAGATATTCTCATGAGGATACTGACTGTGGGATGTTATAAATAAACTGCTGAGTTGTTATGAGCCAGCATGCAGGACTGTTCTTTCCAGAGAGGGAGTGGCCTGTTGAAGAAGATATCCTGTAAGTGATCTGCTGGTGTTTTTATCTGGAGCTACATTTTCACATCATTTTTCCACTCGTGAATGAGCACCTCTATTTACTATAGAAAAAGCTTTTTAAATCCACCCAGTAACTAGTGAAAAACTGACTGGTTTTCTGATTATAGTTGCACTGCTTCCAACTTCTCTTACAGCCCTTGATATTTACTGTGAACTCTGCATTTCGAGATCCATCCCACCCACACAGTGAGGCTCTATCCGTGCTGGTGGAGTTCACAATATTCACAATCACTTGTCAGCAAGTAGTGCTACAGCTTTTGCCAAAACTGTGTTAATATTTTTTGTCAGAGCAAGAACTGATGTTTTATTTTACAAATGCACCAATTCAGTGTTGCATGTACAGTGACAATGTACCGCAGCTAATTAACTGCTTTATTTGTGGGCCGTCGTCTACAGGCATCCAGTAAATTCTTCTTTTCTCCGTCAGTGTACTTTCGTTCATATAAAACACACACAGTTCAGCAACACAGTCTTCGTACACACAATCAAATTAATTCAAATTTTCTCAAGTAGTTGTGTCGAGAGTTGCTTCCTCTACTTCTGGTAACTGACTAAATTACAGGAATCCAGGGCTGTAGTTTTAAATAATTTTTAATGCATTTTTGCAGTGTTTCAGAGATACACAACAGGCAGTGCAGCATTTATGGCTGCTGATGGATTAATACTGAATATACAGTGTAGACATACTGTTTGAAGTTCTCATGTATGTCTGAAAAGGACACAATGTTTTTGTCTTTACACCATCATTTGGAGGAGAGTCGCGAGCAGACTCAACCTGTGCAGATCATAAACTTACATTAGTACTGACTCTTCAATAAATAAGTGAAGCTCCACCTGTGCAGGACATGTGCAGTTGTTTCAGGTCAAAAAACATTGTTTTTCATGTCACCTTCATGTCTTTAGGATGATTACGTGCTTTTAGTTACTGAAGTCCATAGTAGTACTAACCTGAAAGTGGATTTACCCTCTGAATCTTGGAAAGAGCACGTTGTTGTAACATTATTATTTTGATATTTATTTTTTTCATTCACCTCCTTAGAAGTGCAGACTGACCATCTGTCCCCTTTAAATTAATAACATTATCAAATGCATTCTAGGCTACAACCATCCAGAACCATTGTTGCTTAAGATTTGGTTTGTGAGAGTTGAATCCACCAAGCTACCAACTATTGTTCATACTGTCGTGAAAGAGCAGTCTCAGCAACAGCAGGCAGGCAGTGCGAGCTTTGTGAGCTGTGCTTTTATCCAACTCTGTGTGTGTGTGTGTGTGTGTGTGTGTGTGTGTGTGTGTGTGTGTGTGTGTGTGTGTGTGTGTGAGTGAGTGTGAGAGAGAGAGAGAGGGAGAGTGTGTGTGTGTGTGTGTGTGTGTGTGTGTGTGTGTGTGTGTGTGTGTGTGTGTGTGTGTGTGTGTGTGTGTGTGTGTGTGTGTGTGTGTGTGTGTGTGTGAGAATGAGTGGCCAGTGGGCCAGCAGGGGGAAGGAGGGTTTGTGTCTGCACCATCTGGGCCGTCTCCACTCACTTCCTGTGCCTCCACTCTGAACACTGCACTGAGATTTCCAGGTAGACTACATCATTCAAATGTGACATGGCAAGTTCCTCTAGGTTTATTTGAAATTTCCACCATATTTATGTGACACAAGACTTTTTGCTGTGGCAAAGAAATTGCCTGTGTGTAACCATCAGCCTGTGCAAACATCACTATTTGATTTAGGTGATATTTGTCTACAGAGCAGCTAAGTCAGCACAAACAAAGCTCCCCTCTCGCTGACCCCCTCCCCCCGCCTCTGTTTCTTGGATATTTCAAGTGGTTTTCACTTGGGGATGAGGTTGTTAACTACACAGCTGTTATTCATTTATTTATTCAGTAATGGCAGATTACAGTTTATTGAGCTATGGCATCCTCCTGATCACACCCCTGCTATTTGTAAGGCTGTATCTCCTCCTGTCCCCCCCCTTCTCTGCCTCTCATACACTCAGCACTTAAGTGGCTTTACTGTAAGCTAATGATGAAGCTGGACCAGCAGCAGCTTTTCCCTCCTAAATGTGGCTTACGGGTCAAGATTGGGTCAGGGGCCAAGGAGGAGTGGCTGAAGCTACTTTATGATCTCCTCAGGGAAGTAGGGTCTGCATGCACATTTAAGGCTGGGGTACCAGACTTTATATGGTTCACAATAAACTACAAGGCAGCCTGGCATTCTTTAGGAGGTAGACACCCTGTTTGAAATGTGAGTGCCTTTTCTGGTCGTATATACGCAAACGTCAGATGTCCTTTCAGTTTGAACAGCGGACATCCTTAAGGTGTAGTTCCTTTATGAGTGTGTACCTTTAATTTTCCCTTATCTAACACACTGCACTTCCTCTCAGAGGATTGGTTTAATTTTGTCCAGCTGGATGTCACAGGTACATTTACACTAACACTATCCCCATTGTAAGTCTTTAAGTTGACATTGTGCCCACCCTCTCTCCTCATGCAGAAAATTAAGTGGAGATCAAACTAATTACTGATGTCTAATTAGTGCAGTCAGCCACTTTCATGGTTGTGCCTGATGCATGCAGCACAGTTTGCCTGCAAAGTGTGTGCATGCCTCTGGTTACCTGGCCACCCCGCACGGAGGGTTCGACATAAGTTGTATTTCACCTCAGGAAATGTTGTTTACTTACTGTGAGCTGCTTCCAGGCACCTGTAGTAGCTTTACCACCACCAGAAGTTCAACTTAAAACTGCAAAAATAAGAAAATAAATCGTATATCATATCTCTCTTTGTATCTTTGATACCCATGATGCTCGCTAATTATTGTAAACATTCAGGAAATAATACAGATGTTTTTTGAATTTCCCTAAGGGATCAATAAAGTATTTTATTTATCTGTGATTTTGTGAGAGAGAAAACAAGTCTGGATAAGTTATGCAGTTAAATGTGTCTCTCGCTGTGTTGCTTAACCATGACTGTGCAGTGAAATAGCAATGCCTGATTTCCATCAAAATGTATGAACAGCACCTGGTTTGCGGCACGACAGCTCTCTGCAGTTACTAAGGCATTTGTCTTCTGAGATGACAGAAATCTGCATACTGGCTTTGAGCCATTCAAATAGTTTCTAGTGTTTACAGTGTGGCTGCAGTTATAAGATGATCAGGTCTGCCAAAATCCCTGGTTGATTTGTCTCTTGTCTCACTTTGTCGTTTTTGCCTTTGCTTTTCCTTCCCTTGCTGCTGTTGATGACGACCCCTGACCTCCAGATGGAATTGGCCCTGTTGCTCCAGCAGGTTGAACCGTGGTTTCACCTGATTACGTCTCGTTCCCTGCTCTCTGTTTACAGTCACTGACACAGTTGCCCCTGCCAACTAGTGGTCACATAGAGCAGACAGATCAGGTTGCCTCACTGTTGATAGCCCCTCCTCCCCGTCTCGCTCCCTGTCTGTCACCCACCAGACCTGGGTCAAGAAATATTTGCCAATTATTATTACTATCATTTTATTTTTTCTCCTCCTCTGTGTTGTGTGGCTTGGATGTACCACATCGTGGTTTTTCAGACCATCACAGGTCATCTGTGAATCATAGGAAAACCAGTCTTTGTGATACTCTCACTATGGGAGATGTTCTGACTAAAAGGAAGCAAAAATTGTAAATCCTCTATTGCCCATAGCACAGTGTAATTGTGCTCCTTTTTACCTAGACTATCATGCGAGTGTGAAGAGACTGAACCTCTAATTACTCCTAATTTCTGTTTGTGTGTGTAGTGTGTGTGTGTGGGGATGGGCTTGTTGTTTTTTCCAAAATCCCCGGCAATGAAACAGATAATGCTTCCTGCTGTGCTGCTGCGTTTTGAAACGCAGCCCTCTTTTTAAATGGTTCTTTTCTCTCTTTATCTCCCCGTCTCCCTCTTGTGTTGTCGGTTACAAGTAGAGGTGCTGGCAGGGGGCCGGGAGATGACAGCCCCTGCAGGCAAGAGCAGAGTAAAGGAAGAGGGCTTAGGGGCAAAGGGAGGCGTGATTTGGGTGAAAGGAAGAAAGACAGACGTTCGGTTTCCCTTAAATCATGTGACCAGCAGTGTGAGAGCATGTCTTGTCACAGACAACTGCTTGAGCAGGTTACTAACCACAGGGCTTCCCTCTCCTATGCAGCTAGTACACATTCCCTCTTTTGTTTCCTCTAACATCTGATTTATGTCTCCTAAGTGACTCTCATTATTACATGTTTTAGGAGCCTTAAAGAAAGTTATCTTCTGTTCTAAGCCTGACTAAAGCCTTGTGTTATAGGCTTATTCAGTGTCATGACAGGAGGTTTTTTATTTGATCTTTTATTGTTCTACCTTGCAGCATAAGAAAATGAGAATTAATATTGAATTTAGTTTGTATCTTAGCTGCTACCATGTAAGGGGGTGAGCAGTTGTCTGATCTTCTGCTCTGTCTGTCCCCCTGCCTGAACTAGTCCAGAAATCCATTTCAGATTTTCCCTTTAACTCTTGCAAAATGGTGAAGGTACATAGTGTACTTTCAGAGATGGGGCATTTTGGGCGGGGTGGTTGGGGGATCCTTGAGATCCAACTAGCCGAGCTATCAGGGTTTGAGGAAAGCCCTTTGGATTTGAACCAGCTAATGTATTGCATAAAAACTGAACTGTAAGATGAAACTGTGTCAGCAGAGTTACATCATTGTTTGCTAAATGGGAAACTTTGAAACATACCAAGGCTTCTCGTGTGGTTTAGTCAGCAATGTTAGGACTTGATGTACATGTAATATGTCTTGCGTGAATATAATGGGAATCTTATCTGGAGTGAAATGCAGGTCTCCAGTTACTTTTAGAGTTTTCCTTAACGCATCTTTTCCAGAATCCCACGGGTTCAGCCATCACTGGATGACCGAATCTTCCCCACACAGCCTGGAGTCGCAGTCTACAGCGTGAGTCACTGCCTGCATCCCCAGTCACATACTGTTCATATGCACCTGTACAGATACTGTATGTCCCACACACAGCTGGATGTAGTTGTATACAATCAAAGTATGCAAAGTGTAATTGCTTACACTATTACCATGACTTATCCAAAAACATATACTAATTTCCCAGATTATTAGGGACCCCTGGGCAAAACTAATGCAGTCTACAACACTACCATTATAAAGCTTTATGAAGGTTATAATGTTCCGTTTTTGGTTTATTTTGATGCCACTGAGCTGCATCTTACTTACTTAATATTTAATCAACCACTGATTTAAAAAAAAAAAGAGAATATTGTGGGGTGTGGGTTTAGAAAAGAGCTCTATAAATAAAGTTTATATTATTAATATTATTATTATTATTATTATATATTATAAACTCCCTACGTGTCAGCATATTCCTTAGGGTAATGATTGTAAATAATTCAGCCCCAAAAAAAATCATAAGAGGTGATTTGTTTTAGCAAGTGCAGCTAATCACAGTGCCTCCTTAATTTTTAAAATATTTTATTTATATTTTATAATATTTCAACATAACAGTCACAACATATGTTATTCATAATTTTTGACACTGAACAATATAAAAATACTTTATTTTAAAAGTGTAAACTAATCCCTGCTGGAGGTTGAGTAGAGGTTGAGGGAATTTGAGGGAATTTTTTTTGTGTTTTTTTTCTTTTTTTGTTTGTTTGTTTGTTTTTCAATTACGAGAGGAGGAAGATGCTGTGATCTGACTGCAGTAGGCCAGCTGTGGAAACCTCAGGGGATCTCTGCCATTCACTTACTCCTTCAGGGGTTAAATAACATTTCCTGTGTGAGATAGTTGTCATAATTCTTGGTTTTTATTTGAACCTTCCTGTAGCAACAACATGTGAGTTAGGGGCTTCATTTTGACAATTAGAAAAAAAATCTACTTCTATATGATGTTCTTGGCTGAACTTCAGGGCTATTTGTCGTCTCATCTTCAGTTCTGGACGTCCTCTGATAAGCCGTTTGTGCATTTACCTGCAGGGCTGCCATTTGTTCGAGGGCTAGATAGACTAGGATACAGATTAGTGACAATCCTACCATTAAAGGCATAGCTACCCCTTTATTTATTGTTGAAAATCTTTTAAATGAATGTTTACCACAGAATGTGGAAGATGAGAATATTGATTTCCTTTTCACATTTTATAGATTTTTTTTTTTTCTCACACAAAATGAACTGAGCTGACTAAATAAATAGAATTGTGGCACTCGCTCAGACATTTGTGGTGTTGTAATACCAACATGGTAGCAGTCATTTGTGGGGAAATATTTGCTTGTGTGTTTTTGTTAGCCCTGTGGTGCTTTTATTTCTATAATATCTGGCATTTATAAGCATAGCAGTATACTGCAGAGTTGCCACTTTGATTATCTGACACCACAAAGGAGATGAGCAATAACATTTCTGAAATGTGGGGTGTTAACAGTAGGTAGCCGTTAACAAAGAAAGTCACTGTACGCTTGAAGATGGGCCATTCAGCTGTGAGCTCGTTTAGCCACTGTAATACAACAGCACTGGAAACATTGGAAGTTTTATGAGATTTTCTAGCCCTGAAAGTTCACTTTGGGGGGGGGTAGGCTGCAACAATGATGACACTGGTGGAAATAAACCCTGCACATGACATGAGACAGTTTTTTGTGCAGTGGATGCTGGGTTTGCACACACCCCCCCCCCCCCTCATGTACAGCCTCTATACAGCCGCTTGCCTCCCCTCCCCCATCCCATCACTCTGTATGTCCTCAGAATCAGGCACTTGCCTGAAGCAGAGCAGGCTCCTCCCCTGGCAACAGCAGCTAGATTAGTTGCTTTATCCCAGGTCATCTGAGGGAAGTGGGCCACACAGAGAAGATGGAGAAATGCAGATCGGATTGGTACTATAGAAGCTGTACAGAATATTGCCTGTAGTACCAAGGTAGATGTAAATATAATACATTTAGAGATGTTTTTAAATCTTAGTGTCAGTTGCCTTTAAAGCTCTAATGGCCAGGTTCCGTAAGAGGGGAAAAAAATGCCCTGGAGAGAAGAGGAGGTTTGCCGAGCTTTCCAGTCTGTCTTAGTGTCTGCCTCCTGCTTTCTTCCTGCGGTATCCTGTCTCATTCCCTGGTGTGTCAGGCCTGCTGCAGCAACAAGCAGCACCTGCAGTGGTGCCAGCCCACAGCTGCAGCAGCCAGGGCCTGTCCTGCCACACCACAGGCTAAGAGCTGAGTCAAATCTCATCTCTGCCTCATACTGCTCACTCGGCTGATGCCTACCCTGAACACGCCATTGGCTCATATCGATGAGGCTTGTTTAGCATGACTCAGTTGTATCAGGTGCACTATGTCTATCACAGATAAGTGGGAATGTAATGTGATTAGTTGACCCAGTTTTGCCATATGAGGCCCAGACATCCTTGCACTGCATAGTTTGGCACAGCGGGCTGCAGGAGAGGCCAGAGCCCGGTCTTCAGCCAACCGCAGCAGGCTACAACATCCATCCACAGCTCAGCTCTGTACCTCTGCACACATACAGGGGCTAATCCTGGAGCGCTTAATTTACATTCCCTAGCAGGGGGGAGGACTAATGACTGTGAAATCCTGCCACTGCTGTTCCTCCTCTACATCGGTGTGTGTCTGTGTGTGTCTATATATCATTTTGTGTATCTGTCTAAACTCACTGTTGGTGTGATACAGGTACCCAGGCATGCTGGCCCTCCTTACACTGCTCACGACATCACAAAGGGACACCCTAACTTGGCGGGCACACCGCCAGGTCATGCCCACTCCCCGGCGCTCTCTCAGGTATCAGTACCCACAGCTTCCCAATATCGCTACCCTAAGGGCTGGGAGGCAGGCGGAGGGGTGAGTTTGTCACTGTGTCCGCCGTCATCCTCTCTGCACATTTATGTGTGGTCTGTCCATTTCTCTGCTTACTTTTTATGACCTGTGTTAGGGCTGGGCGAGAGTTCAGTGCTATAAGTTATCATTCCCTGATATAATTATATTTATCTAATATGTATTATTATTTATTATATATTTATAACATCTTTTATTAAGTAATGAAAAGGTTTTTTTTGAGCAAATTTGTAAGAATTTAAACACTTTAGAATTTTTTTTTTTTTTAATCACAAGATTTCTTCCACAATTTAAAGTAAGTATTTTGAGAAGATGCTATAATTATTGTATCAGAGGTTAATTCTGCCCATATTGCCTACCCCTAACCTGTATTATTTCTCTTCTTACATCAGCTTTTTACATGTTTTATTTTCCTATTTGTCATCTTCCATACCATTCCTAAGCTCAAGAACAATTCCTGTGCACCACCGCCCATAGACAAGCATATATCTACTGTATTCTATATAGAATCTTTAATCCAGATAGGGGTCAGGAGGGTCTAAGCCTTGCATGCATGTGGCAAAATGGAGATAAACAGGTTGTCAGTCTATTGCAGGGGTAACACATATATGTACAAACACATTCATATGTATATGACCTGTATGCTGTAGGACTAGGGGTAGAAAGCAGAGCACCTGGAAGATATATTTTCATTTTTAGCTGTGTTAACAAGTACAAACCACTTGTCACTGAACACACTCCGCTTTGTTGACTACTGTGTACAGCTGCAAAGGGTTGTGTCACTGTGGGATTCCCACGGGATGGAAGGATCACTACAGTTCTGTCAGTGTTATGGTTAAAGCAATCCAAAGGAATCAGCTGATAGTCATGTCATATGCGACAGCCGTTTCACCCAGAGGTCATGATCATTAGCTCAACCTAAGTTCAGGTGTATAGGTCTGTTACTGCACAGACCTATAAAAGCAGTAGTGTCACATTTTTAAGCATTGCCTGTAAATGGTTAGACCTACATTCTACCTCTCAGTGTTACCACTAATCATGAAGAGAATGACGCTGCTGCTGTGAAGCTGGCATCGGAGACCGCCCTGTCGCTCTCCTTTACGAGCGTGTTGACTCTGACTCAGCCTCTCTGGAAGTATGTGACTGTGCTTGCGAGGAATCTAGACGGTCCTCTTTACCGTTACAGCCTAATGGCCCCACTACCTCACCCTAATGCAGCTCTAGTCTCTCCCCAGCCCTCTATTAATAGTCAGCCAGCACAAACTGAAATTATCACAACCATACCAGCAGCAGCTTGAAGAAGAATGAGAGTAAGTATCTGTTTAAACCTCGACTGCGTAGCCCTGCTGCACACTAGATGAAGAATAAAGGAACTCAGGATTTGCAGTCCTTCGGGGGACCAATTATCTTTGCACAGTACATAAACCTCAATTGAAAACATTTTCTCCTTGCAGCATCTAGAGTAAATTAGTGTTGTGATGTCTGGTGTATTGTTAGGGAATGTTACAGTTAGTCCTTTTAAGTGTGAAATGTCTTAATGAAATGACCAGTGACTGATTGCTGCACAGCTCCTGGTCAGTATGTAACAAACCTTCTCCCTCTCTGTCCATCTTTCCATTTCTTCTTTTGACAGTCTCCATACAACCCTGGACAAAATGCTGGCTCCGCCCCTCTAGTGTATTCTCCCCAGACACAGCCAATAAATGCACAGCCACAGAGTCGCCCGGTGAGTGTTCCTCTGGTCTTAGATTTACGTGCAACCGCCTCAGAGAGACGAAACAGTTTGTGGTTTACTGCGGCTGTTATTGAAAGTTGGGGTTTCATTGAGCCGGTGATGGAGGGGTTTTATGTTTAGAGGCCACACGGAGCCGCTCAAAGCAGTGAAGCAATTTAACATAATATTTATTTAATGAAGTCTCCTTCATTGTCTCCTCAGAGGCTAGTTGCCGGTGGTGGCGCTGTATCGTTGATGGCGTACATGACAGTCTACAATGGTGTAATTTTCCCCCTTCTTTCTCTTCCATCATTTAACTTCCATCTGAAAAGCCCTGCACATTCAGTCCAAAGCAATGTAGCCTGTAATTAATGACCGTGGCAAAATGTGATAGCCTCAAAAATAAATAGCATTTGGCTGCAGAAGAAAGGGTTCAATTTGGTCTTCAGAGTGGTGCCAGAAGATATGGATGAGAAGATGTAGAGATTTTTGTCTGATTAAATCAGTCATTTTTAGTGCAAATCCAAACCTCCCTCAGACATCAGGTGACAGCCCATGTGGCGCAACTTTGCCCCAGTTCTATTAGTCATGAGTTAATTTAGGTTTAAAATAAGGTTTACTCCCAGCTGTTCTGTCTTATATTGTGTAGTGTAGCTGAAACAAAGACATTTTATGATGAGTAGCACGTTAAAATCTTTTGTGAAAAATCTGCCACCACAACAAGCCCAGTAAGAAGTATCTAAATGTCATAGTGACTTTTCCAGCTTACACTCAGTAACATTATTTATTCATCTTGACTGGCTCCTGCCCAGTGTCCCTCGGGAGAGCAAGACTAACCAGACTTGTATTTACACATATAGGAAGTCTTGTTTTAATCTGTGGATACAATGGTTAAGGTTTGCCACTGAGAACGCTGGAAATTACTTTGCATTGTCCTGTAAATCCAGTTTATCTGGTACCTCAAGTGAAAATTAACAAGCTACTATTTGCGAATGCGCACTTCGACTTGCGTCTGTGTGCTGCATCACGCGCCATGTGTCTTTAAAGCGTTGTTGCTCTGTGGTTTTGTACTGTATTTTCGAGCATCTGCCTCCATCACTCATCTTATCTCTGTGTCTCTCTTATGCTCTTTCTTTCTCCCCCGCTTTGCCATCACTGCTTCAATCTCCTTGCTGGACCTCTCCTCCCTCCCCCCACCAGTTTGCTACGGGCCCTCGACCAACCCACCATCAGGTAATTTACCCCCGCTGAACGCCCCTCCTGCTCCCCCTTTCGCATCATCACCATCAAACCAGTTTGCTGGTATTTGCTGGCAAGGGGTTGTCCGTGGGGCGTCTGCTGTTCCTTCAAAAAAAAGTCTCAGATTTGAAAGCTGATGCATAAAGTTAAAGAGGTTTTGATTATCATGTTTTGTTTTATTTTTTAATGGATTTCCTTCAACTTAATCAAGATATCCAGCCAGGTGCTCAGAGCTGCTTCCTGAAGGGTGTGATTTTGCTCTATTCATGTATATTTGTGTGGTGAGATTGGTCTTGGTTCATTCCAAAGACATGAATAAATTAAAATCGTCTGTCAGGAGTAAATGTAATGAAGCTGATCTCAGTGGAACCAGTGACCCTCTAGCACAGGATGTATCCTAATTATTGTGACTCTTCCAGGTTTCGTTCCACATGATATATTTGATGATGAGTGATTATAAGGCTTTTTCACATGACACAACCTTGATTGGCTTTTACTCTCTCTTCAAGTCGTCTCTTATTTTCACACAGCAGTCTACAGCCAGGCACAGGCTGATCAGCGTTGTGTATTCTACGCTTTGAGCACAGGAGCAAGTCAGTCTAGTTGTTAACAACAAAATGGGAAAAATTAGCTCATTGTTGGAGTCTGGGAGCTGTTTTGCACTTGCATCATGACACAGTCAATCAGCTGAACAGCCATCAATAAAGCCCGAGTAGTGCCAGTGGTGCTGCACATGCCAAAGGGCTCTTATGTGCAGCAGGATGTTGTTTCGATAAAGCAAAGCAGAGACATTATAAACCATCAGCACTGGTCTTCCAGGATATTTTGCTGATTTGTTTTATGCCTGAAAATAGAAATAGGGACATTGTTATTTTTGTGCATGTGTAGCTAAATCTGTCCAACTTCTTCCAGTGTCAACACTGTCATGAGACCATGGTTTCTTTATTTCCAGTAATTACACCAAGGTACTGTAATTAAATTGGCTGTTTAATTGTTGTTTGGGTGGGGGCTTTACGGTCTAAATTTCTTCACAACCATGACTCTCAGCATTTGTCCTTGGATGCTGATTATTTCTCATTGCTTATTGAAAACTTCTATAATCAAGGGGTAGTACTGAATTTTCACAGCAGAAGAAGACAAAGTTATAAGGGATAGTAGCCAGTGGTCGTCATGTTATGCTACAATCAAGGAAAGAGGCGGGAACAACTGTGTGAACCGGCTCCAGTGTTTGTCTATGTTCATGGCTGAGGCTTGTGTAAGTTACACTCTGGATCCTGGTAGACAGCTGACACTTTATGAACCAGTGTCATTAGATTATGAGGGGTGAGTTAATGCATTCATGTCTGGTAGTGTGGTATTTATGTTGTTTGTTTATTACCTTGTTGATGCTAAGAGTCTTTGACGTGTCACTGTGCTGACATTCAGTCCATGTGACTTCCTGTTATCTTTGTGCTCGTTGATTCATGCTGTAATGATTCATACAGCTGCCCACTCTTAAGATTGATGTGTTATTCACACCCCTAGTCCCTAGTATGGGCCCTGTACAAGTGGTTGTCTAACATCCTCACCTTCTGGATGCTTCTGTGTGGACAAATTTTCAACAGACTATTAATAGTATGGTGTCAAAGTGTGTCGGGTGTGTTTGCTGGCATTCTCTGGCTGTCACAAACTGGCGCTGGGATCTCTTGTGCCACCACGGAAGTGGAGTCAGAAAGCAGATGTAGCTGAACAGTGGGCTTTTATACTGATGGAGAAAACTGCCATTGTCTTCCTGAAACACACTCAATGCACAGTAAAGGGGTGCATAGAGATCAGAAAATTAATTCCTTTGGCCAAAAACGCAAGTCTGTCTTCAAACAAGCGTCATCATTATTTTGTTTTTATTCCCCCACTTATTAGAGTAACTGACTTCTTATGGTTTCAGTCACAGCTTGTGTGTGTGTGTGTGTGTGTGTGTGTGTGTGTGTGTGTGTGTGTGTGTGTGTGTCTGTCCAAAGGTCAAAGCTAGTGGAAATTACAGTAAGCACAAAAACAAAGGACAGTAGCTTCCTCCGGAGAGCTCCTCAGAGTGTAAATGACTATATTAATCTTCATTTTACCAATGAGCGTGTCCACTTCACTGGCCTTGAAATGGAAATGTCACAATAGTAAAACCTTAAAATACATTTTTATTAGCGTTTCCAGTTTAACATACACCCTTCAGGTTGTGAGCATTTCATTTACTCATTTGGCAGATGCTTTTATTCGCAGTGAGGGACAACACTAAAGCTTCAGTGCAGTAGGAGACCTTGTTTGTTTCAAGTGACAGGAATGATTGGCTCACTCTGGCAACAGCATCAGTCAGAGTTCACGGTGTGTTATTTCTCTGCTATACAGTAAAAACATAGACGCACAAAAGGTTTTTCACTAAACTAAACATTGTAATTTTTCTTTGCCATAAATACAAAGATACCAGGGCAGTGAGGAGACACCCATCAGTTTACTATGATAGGAGGATGATTGTAACTCTCCCTGGCCTGCACCTCTCAACATCATGTCTGTTGCTAAGTCAGCGCCGCAGGTGACAGCCAGATCCCACTGGGGCTGGGAAACGCCAGTTTGGCAAAACAAGAGGTGGAGTGTTAGATGCACAGACTGAAGCTGCACAGAGAAGAAACACCCCTTGAAGTAAAGGGTGCGTTTGGATGAGAGAGGCTTATATGATGTTGTGTTGGGGTAGCACGTGGCCACAAATCAAATGCAACATTTTGACTGTGACTTCTCAGCTTTTTCCACTCTACCACCCACTCAGTGATAAACTAACCCTTACTCTCAGTTTCTTTAACAATGTGTTGGGTTGTGTTTTTCCGATCGCTCAGGACCAGTCACTGTGTCAGGTAGATGGAACTAATTGGATAGTTTCCTGCCTTCGTGTGTGTGTGTGTGTGTGTGTGGGTGAATGATGCTTGTTTTTGTATTGGGGCTTCAGTCTCACCAGTGCAGTCTCCCACTGGCTTTTCTCTCTTTCCTGCTTTCAATACTCAAGGGAGGATTCAGGCCCATCCAGGTAACACTTACCTCTGTGTTCAAAGTCTCTCAGACCTGCATGGCATGATGAGGATCATCCTGAAATGATCCCATCCCTCCTAACTTCTAACCCCGTTCATCCCCCTCATTTTCACTGAATGTTCAGTTCAGAGGTTCTGTATCATCATTGCATCCCTATGTCCTGTCTTTAATTCTATACGGGATCATTACTGGACTTTTCAGTTCATAATTTTGTAATTTTTGCTCCATCCATTACTCATCCTTAATGAGCTTGCATAATTTGATGAACAGCATGCAGAATGAAAGCAATATTGTATATAACTCCCCAAGATAAGTGTTTTTTAGTTTCTTTTCATGTCCATGTGATAAAGTGTGTTGGAAATATGTCATGTTATTTTATGGATTACCCATTGGACCTACTTGTTGTTGAGTACACTTATTGTTTCAGTGATTATTTTAGACCTAAGTTACCAAATGCATTTTTGTTGACCGTGTTGAAAAGATTTGTCTGTTGACTTCATGTTTCGTGCCCTGCCAGCAGTTTTTACTGAGACTGTCTTCATGTTGCTGGTAATGAACAGTTTCCTGGTCATTTCCGAGATATCCGCAGGGCTGTTTACAATAAAGCCATTGAAATTGATTTATTATGTTAAAGGTGATTTCCCTGTGGAGTATTTTTAGATGGTTTTACAGCATTGTTTATTCTGCTCTCCCTCCCTGGAGCACAGCCGTGACTGTGGCTGGGCATTCCCAACCTGAGCTCTAGCTGTTTGGAAGTCGGTCACAGCTGTTGGTGTTGGTCTTTCTTCAGGCCGGCAATACAGAGATGCCTGCATTAAATTTTATGTGCTGTCAAAAACACAAAGCCCGTCAAACACTAAACTTTTAACTGATTGAGACATGAGCTGCATAGAAGTCATTGTGGCTGCAGTCACTACAGTATATTTCCTTCACTTTCAGGGCTCTGTGAGGCACAAGAAAAGGCCATATTGCTGCCTGATGAACAAACATGCCATGTGTCACTTTGAGTACAAATGCAAGGTTCGCCAAGTTTCTCAGGCACAAAAGGAGGCATTTGAAGCCACTGAGCAGTCCAAGAGCTTTTATTTTTTACAGCTGTGGAGTCTGGTGCAGCTTATTTACAAAACCACTTCAGACTCCTTTGCTGCTTATCAAACTGTAGGAAAATTAATTAGCTTCTCTTTGTGAAAGCTTAAATTTTAATCACCAAAATTCAAAAGACATAAAAACCTAATCACCCACAGACAAACTGCATTAAACTACCAGTGTCAGTGTGTATAGATGTCAAATTTTAGCTGATCTCGTTCCGTGCCTATTTGCCTTGGCAGCAAGTGGCATCAGGTTTCATCACTTAAAGGACATGACTCTTGGTCAAGTCAAGTGGAAACCATACTGGAGTTTGATTAATGAAAATGAAAACTTGATTAAAATCTTTATTTAATGCACTTCAAAGAGGAAAAAAAAGGTAAAACGCTTAACAAAACAAACAGTGAACTAAAGTGTAGAGAAATCTGCTTTTGTTTACATCTTTCAATGCAAGCACACTCTAGTTTTTTTACTCTTATTGGTAATTGTAAGTTACCAGGGTGTTTTTAAAAAAAAAAAAAAAAAAATCAGGTTAAGATACCACAAAGGTCCCTTGACAACAGCAGAGTTCTGTAGCCAGATTCCATTCAGTTCGGGAAACCTGTGCAAACCTAAACCATCATAATCCACCACTTCAATCCTTTTTAATGTGCACCTTCCTCACAACTTCATCAGAGGTCATAATCTTGTACAGGCACCTGTGATTGAATGAAGAAATAAGAGAGTCCACAATGCAGTACACTGATTCCAATTATGTGCCGTGTCTGTTATTAAACCTACCATATGAATTACTTAATCATGCTTTGAGGCTTTTGTGGAGTTGATTAAATCATTGTAGGGGAAATATTTAAACCAAGAGTTTTGCTCCATAATTTGTAGATGGCATTCATGGATTCATAACATTGCAGTTACTATTTAAAAACCCAAATTAGAGAGGTTTAGAAAAGTGATTCATTGAGATTATGGGTTGTTTTATAGAAGCATTTAAAAGTAGTGTAAAGTTGTATACATCGGCCTGAAAATCATGCAGCAGTTTCTCCCTCAGAGTGGCTGAAATGTGATGTTCTTAATGGTCTGCAGCACTGATGAGAGTTCAGAGAAATTTGTGGCGCTGTGTCTTGTTTTGTTTTTTTTCAGCTGCTGATAAAAACCAGGCTGTCTCATTGTGAGAAATGTGCCCACATGGAGAAGACATCTGAAAAACTGTACTTGTTTGTATTTTAGGTAAAGCATGGCAGCATGCAGAAATGAGACTGCTGCCTCAGGGATAGTACTTCATGTGTTTTTTTGTTTGTGTGTTTCTCTCACATGTTAACTTCAGTTTTTCCAGAGGACTCAGATGCAGACTGCCAGGCCCACCATCCCGACAAACACGCCCTCCATACGGCCTGGCTCGCAGACTCCCACAGCGGCTGTCTACCCCGCTAATCAGCCAATCATGATGACCATGGCACCCATGCCTTTCCCTTCCCCGCAGGCACAGTACTACATCCCACCGGTGAGACAAACTCACTGAACTGAGTCTTAAAATTGATGTTAGTCGTTCACTCTGCTTTAATGTAGCAGTTCCAGATGTGTGCCTTGTTTTTGTAAGGACATTCTTCTTCTGTTAATTTAGTGTAATGAGCATGGATTCTTAAATGAATCTTACAGATTTGATATGGAAATTGAGTATAAAATATTTGATCTTCACCTTTGTTACTGCAGTTGTGTGGTTTGTTTGTGTTTTTTTTTTTTTTCTTTTTTTCTTTTTATTCCTCTGCACCGGCGACAGTCTGAGCTGGAGGCATATTGTTTTCAGGTTGTCTGTCCGTCCTATTATCGTGGACACGATATCTCAGTAACGCTTTGACAGAACTTCTTAAAATTTGGCACAAACATTCATTAGGAATCATGGATGACATTATTATATTTTGGACGTCAAAGGTCAGGGTCATGGTGACCTCACAAAACACGATTTTGGCCCGGTGAACGCAATATCTCAAGAACTCCTGAAGGTAATCCCTTCAGATTTGGCACAAATTTCCACTTGGACTCAAGAACAGAATGATTAGACTTCAGTGGTCAAAGGTCAAGATCACAGTGACCTCACAAAAGTGGTTTTGGCCTTGTAATCCCTAATGCCTTTAGGGAATTTCTTCTAATTTAGTACAGACATTCACTTGGTCTCAAGGATGAACTGATCAGATTTTGGTGGTCAAAGGTCATTGTGACCTCACAAAACACTTTTTAGCCATTACTCAAGACTTCACGCAGCAATTATAATAAAATTTCACGCAAATGGTTCATATTTTATATGATTCTGGATAAACAGATTTAATCTGAAACTAGTCTGAGCGGCAGAGGCATTCTAGTTTTTTTGTTGTAGTGAATGAACACAAATGTTCTGTAGCTGCTTCTAGTTCTGGTTAGCTCACATGATAGAAGGAAATGTGCTTACTCACTTTCTGATCCCACTCTCATGTCTATATGTTCGAAGTGTAGCTGCAGCGAGTCGCTGGTTAGCTTACCTTGGCATAAGGAATGGAAACGGGCTGAAGCGGCCAGACCCAAAAAAATTACTGTCTATAATTTTAATCACACCTGTCCAAACTTTAGCTGCAGTTATAGTTATGTCTGCATATTTGATTTATGAAAGCCTTTTTTGTATATGTCATCATAAAAATCAGAGAACTTTAAACACTATCATTTATCCTTTGCATTATGTGGAAACTAAGCAAAAATATTTCATTATGCAGCTGAGATTATTTTGTTTGCACTGAATAACTGCAGAGAAAATATTCTTGGGTTGCTGCTGGTATTGGTTAGATTTGACTTACTGCTAGAAATACAGGTCATAACACTGGTCCAGAATAATAAAAAAAATCCCTTGAATGTATTAAAAAATGTAAAAAAAAAATAAATAAATAAATAAAAAAAGCATTTTTTAAAATTACATTTGTACAGTATCTTGTCCTTGCTGATGATGTGTTAATACGTCTCTCCCTGTCCTCCTTACTTGCAGTTTCGCCACAGTACGCCCTATGTGGGACCTCCTCAGCAGTATTCTGTGCAGCCTCCAGGGTCTGGCACCTTCTATCCTGGTCCAGGGCCAGGGGATTACCCTGCCCCATATCGTGAGTCATCCATCCAACATAGATACACATCCAGCACTATTCCCACATCACATTTTAAATCTGAATTTTCTCCACACAGTAGCACAAATACACACTAACTGTCAGCCTTGTGTGCCCCCAGAGCAGGAAGCTGAATGGTGTTTTACTAAAATCTCTTTTCTTCTCTTTTCTCACAAATTCATTCAGATCCCCTCAGGTACCACCCACCTGTCTCACCCTCTGTCCCTGCTCCCGTCCCCACAGCTGGCCCACCCTACTACCAAGGACACTCTATGTATTCCCCCTCACCCTCCATCATAGTGCCTACACCACAGCAACCTCCACCAGCCAAGCGTGAGAAGAAAACAGTGAGTATCTTAGTAGTTCCTCACTTTTATTTCCCCTAGATGCAACATTTGATATAAAACACTTTAATCTCTCAGTTCTGCAGTCTTTCTGCCACATACACTTTGCAGCTGCGGTCTGATGCTGTAAACTTATTGCCACCGCTGCCTCAGAATCTTATGAAATGTTATGAAGTCGCCATTACATGACGTTGCATAGGTGCAGTCCTGCTGTGGACCGCTGGCTGAGCTCAAAGCAGGCGAGACGACTTACTTGGTTCAATCGACTTTCTATACTATCCCACCACATAAGGCAGTGAAAATTGGCAAGTGAGAGTAAAATATTAATCGTGTGACGCAGTGACTGAGTTCAGACACTGAGGTTGGAAGGAAGGTTCACTAAGCTCCGATGCTAATAATCGTTAGTAGTGTTGGATACATCAGCTGCAGCAACTCATTTAAGTCGCTTACGCTGCCGGTGGCACGTCATTCCGGCTCTCAATAATATTAGCTGATGTCGATTTGTGTGCTCGCAACACGCCACTGTTACCACTTGTCAGAGATGAGGAACAAGCTCCACTCTGTGACACCACTGTACAACCACAGATGAACTGAGCATTTCTTTAGTTCATACAAATGACCTGTCGTTAATTTAAATTTAAACTATATTTTTGAACCCTGACCTTCAGTATTTGTTCAGTATCAACATTGTGATGTCATAATTACATAATTATTAACTTAATCCAGAAATAAATAATAACGTACCTAACACTTTTTGTATTCAATTGTATCCCTTTATTGTAGAAAAACACCTATTTGATAAATTGTCTTTGCGCCCCTAAAATTCTTGTACTACTTAAGTCAAAAAATTACAAAATACTCGTGTTCCTTCCAAAAAAAAAAAAGCCCTTGAAGGTAGAACTAATAAGCTGACATTAACTGGGGTGCAACAGCGAGGGGCGGGGGTGGTTGAGTCTGTGAACTTTGCTCGTAGGGGAGTGATTGCCACCGCTGCTGAAAAAAAATACTGAATTCTTTTTAAAAAATTTGAATCTTTTGTTTTCATGGAAGCCTGTGAAATAAAAGTGACGATAAAAAGATTCTTTGTTGACATAACAGTCGCACCTCAAAGCCCATTCAGTAGCTTTTCTGGAGGTTTCTCATTGGCTGAAAGTTGAACTTTTCTACAGTGAATATAATCAGTGTAACTCGTGCAAAGGTTACAGAAAGGAAAGTAAGAAAAGGTGGAGGAAGATGTGACAAAAATGTTACTGGGGGTTGAGTTACTGGGTGCATAGGCTGAAGGATGTGGTGCTTTCCTTTTGCTTGTGGTAACACAACAAATGTTTGTTTTTATTTGTATGATCGGGCGCTCACTGTACCACACGAGATGTTGTGTTTCTCCTGGTTCTTGTTGTTCTATGCATCATTATCAGTTTGTAGCTGTGTGTAATGCTGCTGATGGCAAATACTCACAAACATGTGGCCAAAGCAGGGTCCTTCAAAGACTTGGGTGCTTTAGTGAGGTCTGTTTTTTTTGCGCCATTGTCCTCCCAGATCCGTATCCGTGACCCCAATCAGGGTGGCAGGGACATCACAGAGGAGATCATGGCAGGGGGTTCAGGGAGCAGGAATTCAACGCCTCCTGTCGGTCCCCCCTCCTCTACCCCCACCCCTCCACAGGTATGGCTCTCTCACACCCACACTCTTGCATATCTCATCTACAGTAGCACGAAGCTTTTGCTGAGAGAAGGACTGACGTGTCTTATCTTATTCGACCATCTCGCTGTCTCATAAGAAATTCATGATGACTTTGAGTGAAACGATACACACCTGTTGTGTATAGGACGTCTTTACACAATCTAATTGGCACTTTCATGAAGACTTACAGATACAGATAGTAAGAGTCATTTTATCGCCGTCACTACACACCACATATGTTTAGACATGCAGGTGGGGGGCATCACTTGTTAAAAAAATACTTTATTTTCTCATCGCAGTAAAATCAATTCACTATAATCTTGTCAACAGCTGTTTTAATCTTACACCTGCTTCCCTGCTATCACTGTTTCTATTCACTCACTATCTTTTACAGTAGATTGCATAAGCATTGTCTGTATACTCCTACTCCTTCTACAGAATCCACTCTGGTCCTCTTACCTTGCAAATCTGCTCTTTTAAACAAAGAATTTAAGGCTCTTCTTGGGGCAAGAGCATTGCCTAGAAGTAAAGGTGGTAAGACAGTGGCTCTCAATCCCAGTCTACCACCGGTACCACCGCTACTGGTTTTGCAGCCCCAAATCAGATGGATAGAATGGACCCCAGCAAGGCTGTGGGTCATTGGTATGGATGCTGAAATCCACTGTTAATGCCACTGGCACATTTTGATAAATGAAATGAATTAAGCCCAAATTAGAAAACTTTCCTGGATTCTGAAGAGGGACGTTGTGACTTCTTCCTCCTTGTGTCCTTCTGTGGATGTTAACAGTGTCTTTCCTCTCTTTTTTCTGTCTTTTTGTGCCCCCTTTGATTTCTTTCTTTATGTAAATACCTCCTTTTCTCTGTCCTTTACTCTCCATTGTTCTGAGCCACTCCCCTCCTCCTGTCATTCTTCCCGCATTGATCTTCATTCTCCGTCTTATCCCTCCTGTCTTGTCCTCCATTGCTGTCCTCTTAATCTGACCACACTCCATCGGACTCCTTATTTCTGCTTAATCCTGCGTTTGGGCTTGTTTGTTCGTTTATTTGTTTGTATGCGCGCTTGCCTTCATCTCTGTGCCTCGTCTTTCTGGTTTTCTGTGTTGCTAGTTTTTATGGCCGCACCCTCATTATCCTCACATTTTCTACCTCAAATCACAGCAGCAGCTGAGCAGCAGCCAAACTCCAGATCAGCAGCAGCAGCAGCAGCAGCAGCAGCAGCAGTCGTCGCAGCCTCAGCCTCCACAGCCTCCTCAGCCTCCTCAGCCTCCTCAGCCACAGCAGGCCCATCCTGGGGGCTACACGCTGGAGCCCCAGCAGCCACAGCAGCCACAGCAGCCGTTGACAACAGGGGTTTCAGACACCAAACCAGGGCCAGGTCTGCCCCAACATGCTCGCCATGTTTTTAATCTACAGCTTCTCACAGGAAGCCACTCTTTAACAATCTAACCAAGGCGGTTTTAACCATCGTTTCATGTTGAAATCATGAAAATTAAACTAAGTATTGGCTTGTTTTACTGCTGTGCCTCCCATGTCAGGCAATGTCATCTTTAGTTTTATTGCCCCCCTCATGGAGCAACAACCCCAGTAGCCCTGCACCGAATCACCTTTTACTCAAACGGTGATCTCCAAACACATTTTATGCATCACTTTTGTTTTTCCCAGAACTCGCTGCGTACTGAACGCTTTCACTTTCATTTCACTTACAAATCGAGAGTGTAGTTTCAGCAGATTTCCTTGTTTGTCTGGAACATTTTACTCACACTACTCAGAAAGAAGTTTTATCTTTCATTGTTTTTAGAACTTCTATCTCTGTGGACCAGTTTTTTAAGCTTCTGGCTGCAGTTTTAAACTCTTCACCTCCATGCAAATGTTGGAAATGTGTTTCTGTCTGGTTGTTGACCCTGAGACTGTCACAGCTTACTGCTACAGTTTTTTACTTTATTTTTTACAGATTTAATTTCAAATAATTGTGTGGTTGTATATTGTGTATATTGAGTAATTGTATAGTTTCACTGTTTAAAGAATGGTTACGTACATACCTTTGAATTTCCCCAAGAGATTAATAAAGTATTTATTTATCTATCTACAGTATACGACACAGATATTACCTTTTGCTGGTTGAATTCTGAAGACATGTATTTATCTGTTCTCCTCCTCCTTCCAGATGATACGCCAAAACTGGAGCCAGTTGTCCAGAAGTCTTCCTCACCTGGGCTTGTGCAGCCTGAAGCCCCTGTGGAGAGACTGGAGGCCAACACACCTGTAACTGAGCCCACTTCTGAACAAGAGCTTCCCTTCCCCACCTCGATGACCGCCCCCGTCACTCTCCCACTCACAGTGGCCAACGCCAATGAACGTCCCTCAGCCAGGGAATCCACTGCTTCAGCCTCTTCTCACTCGTCCACAGTTGGCGAGCAGAAACCCTCTTTGGCGCCATCTCAGACTCCCAACACAGACAAGCCTCTTTCAGACGCCCCAAGAACTCTGGCTGCCTCGCCTGCATCAGCCCCCAAGGCTTTGAACGGCCTTGCAGAGTCCGGGGCTGAGCTAGAGACCGCGGCTCATGAGCCTTCTCTTCTGTCTCCTGCTACACTCCAGCCCCAGGCCTCTGCTCCTGCTTACAAAGAGGCCACCTCCTCTGAAACCTTGCCTTCTGACATGAGACCAGAGGTTCCCATTGCTGCTGCGCTTGCCCCAATGGCACCTGTGGCTGTGGTGCCAGTCACCCTGACCTCAAGCCCCGCCCCGGCTCTGCCAGTTATGCTTCCCCCTGGCCTTCCGCCTCTAGTGCAGGCCACAACAGAGGCTGACGAGCCGAACAAGCCCTTAGACACTAAAGACCTTGTCCCCAGAGTAGGGACAGAGGCACATGGTGGCATTACTGACAGTAAAACAGAGTCCCAGCATCAAGCACCCATCAGGAAGAGTCCCACTACAGGTACTACATCTGTTGCACTTCAGCAGCTGTGAAGTTCATTTCAGCCTTAAATTAGAGGTTGCTTTATTAGCCCTCGATGTTTTTATGGTTTTATGCCTAAATTGCTAAATAAAGTGGCTCTATGATGCAACAGGGTGTTTTATGAACACCCATAGTTAAGTTAATTCCCCTTAAAGATACAGTCAGATATAATGAACTGCCTGCATCCAGAATATCCTAGAAATTATGAGAAATGTTTTAAATTCATGTTTTAAGTTCAACACATTAGGACTAAGTAGCATTTCATGTAATTTTCTGGTTTTCATCATAATTGAGAGCCATAATTGCAAAAATTATTTGCCATAGAATAGCTGTAAAGTTTGCTTCTACAAAATAATTTTTCTTGTCATCATGTCTTTTCAAACACAAATTTCACTTTTACATCTATTGTGGTTGTGCTGCTCTCTGACTGGCTGTGGCTGATTGCACGTTCCTGCGTTTGTGTTGTCCTGAAGTAAATCAGACGGCTTCTGCTATACCAAAGACCTGGAGGAAACCAAATGAAGGGATCTCTTCTGGAGACGCACCACAAAAGGAGGACGAGGTAAAAAAAAAAAAAAAAAAGGAGGATGACGAGGGAGGAGGAAGAAAACACCACATTGCAGCTTTAAAGTATAAATCATTTGTGTGTGTGTTGACACAGAGACAAGCAATTAACCTACTTTTCAATCATTTTACGAGATTATGTCACCTTTTTCAAACGCTTGGGATCACATTTTTGTACAAGCCTTTTTTAAATGACTACCAAGTATCGCAGGAGAGAGAAGAGAGAGAAGAGGAAAAGCACAATGTTGGGCAGTAGTTCAAGTGGAAAATGTTTCCACATGTGTGGTTTGGGAAGCAGACGTAAACGACTTTGGGGTGTTGTTATCGTCCGAGAATGACAGCAAGGAGTTATCCATCATCTTCATGGCTCACCAGGCCCACCCTCTGCAGAATCAGCTCTGTCCTGTTCTCGTCTCCTTTCCTTTATTGTTCTGTTCTGTTCTCGTAGCTGTGGGAGAATGTTCACACCACCAAATACCAGTGTTGCCCACTGTAAGACTTCTTCTTTTAGTCTGCACTGAACAAGCGCTGTTAAGTTGTATAGCTTTACTTGAGCTGCAATGATAAGTCAATGAGTCAACTTGCTGATTGCAGGAAAATCAATGAGCAAATGTTTTGACAGTTGATTAAGTGTTTGAGGTATTTTTACGCAAACGTGCCAAACATTTACTGTTTCAGCTTGAAATGTGAGCATTTGTTGCTTTTATTTGTCAATTTATTTAGGTTCTGGATTGTTGGTCAAATAAAACCAGCAATTTGATTTTAATTTAACTAATTTGATGGCTTCACTTTGGCCTTTAGAAAATTTGAATAGGTGTTTCTCACTACTTTATGACATTTCATAGACTGATGATGAACCAGACCAAACGTTTAATTCAGAAAACGTTTTGCCAGATTATGCCCGATGATGAAAATATAAGATATTGCAAAACTATCACAGAAAAAGACAGCTGCAATGTAATAGCTTAGGACATATAAGTTCAATTCACTTCAACTTCTGAGTTTGGATTTTAAAAAATTTTATTAATAAAAAATTTGATTATACAGTAAACTTGGCTTAACTTTAGTCTTTAAGTATTGTCACATTGGCACGTTTGTGTTTCTTTTGACTCGAACGAGCCCGCTGTTCTCCCGTTGTTCCCCTTTTCTGTCTTTAGTGTAGTTTCTCATCACTTAAACCTCAGGTCTACTTGACCTCTTCTGACCTCTGTGCATTTCATCATCTCGGAGTCATGCCTGGGTCTCCTGCCTTCACTAACTTTAATTCATTCATCTCTCTGTTTCCTGCATTTTGTAATCTCTTTATGTGTGGATCCATTTCACCCTCTCAGCAGATCACCCTTTTATAGCCTCCTAACTGATAACTACAGATGGTGTAATTTAGATACATTGCGTTTCTAGTAGTTTTTAAATGTGATGGACTGTCAAATAATTACCTAGAGAGCTCTTTTGTACTTTAAATCCCCCATAAGGCACTCAAAGAGAGCTACATGACTGCAACCACTGAACTGTTAATAATTTATTATCTTCCTAAATGATATTACAGCAGAGCGTAATGCTTACTGACAAATCCTATGTATCTGAAAACTGAATCTTGCCTCCTCTAAGGATGAGCCGAGGCCAGTGGATCAACCTGCTGGAGACCAGGCCCTGCAGTCAGCTCCACTGAGCGGCAGCCCTGTGCCCCTACCATCAGTCTTCACCTCCGCCCCTGCTCCAGCTCCTGCCAGCAGCCCAGAGGCTGACAGAAAGCCTGCTGCCCCAGAGGAGAATGGTGAGGCTGAGATGGAGCCCATGAGGAACGGAGCAGGCCACACCTCAGAGACAGAGAGCAGTGACAGTGGAGCCACCCCCGGAGACAAGGAGAGCTCCTCAGGGGCTCCACAGGACATGGAGGGTATGACTCATCTTGTTCGTTGGACATTCAAGTTTTGGCAACACTGTGCTGAAATCTAAATATTCTGCCTTTTGGAGCTTCCATGTGTGAAGCTGCTGTATTTACTCAGTTCCTCCTTCCTTCCCTCTTAAACCCTGCTTGGTGCTCCAGACCTAACCGATCCCAGTGGGAAGCGTCAGTATGACAGGGACTTCCTGTTGGGCTTCCAGTTCATGCCTGCCTGCATACAGAAGCCTGAGGGGCTCCCACCGATCAGTGATGTGGTGCTGGACAAGGTAAGTTACAGGTAGACCTGCAAACTCACACATTCAGAGAGCGTTCAACAAAAGGATTGTTACTAAACCTCTAACAGTCAAGTGTAGATAAATCAATGGATGGACACATCATCTGTCCAGACTGTGTCCTTAGCAGATAAGGAACAGCCTCTGGAGGCTCTAAGAATGGAGAGTGGGGAGTGAGTTTTCTGCTGTCTAGGACTGACACTAATGTGAATTTACATTATCTATTCATCTGATGGATTAATTGGATTGTTTTGTTCTATAAAATGTATGAATCAGTTTCCCAGAGCCAGACGTCTTGAAGTGTCTTGCTTTTTTTCTGTCTATCAGTTCAAAACCCAAAGATATTCAATGTGTTATTAATGACTGATATTTGAATCAGTAGAACTAGTGAACTTAAATAGATTTTCAGAATTGTTGCTGATTAAGTTCCTATTGATCAACTAATCGTTTCAGATCTACTCTGAAAACAATGCCAGTTTTCACCTCTGTAAACAGAAGAGCATGATTATTATTTCAGTTTAGTTTTCGGTGCAGCTGTAACGACGGGCAGATTAGTCATCAAGCAAAAATGTCAAACATTCTGTGACTCCAGCTTCTCGAATGTGAGCATCTGCTGTTTTATTGTCATCACTGTAAACGCAAAGACATCAGCTTTTGGACTGTTAGTTAAACAAAATGAGCGATTCGAAAACCAAACCTCAGGCTCTGGAAAATAGTTATGCAAATTAATGCATCAATTTTTTGCGGTTGCCAAGTTAAGCAATGAAGCTAGCACCTGATGAATAAGATTAATCAGTGATGAAAATAATAGTTAGATGCACCCCTCATTTAGGAATAAACCTCTTTATGAACCATTGTTCTTCATTAGCGGCTTATAGCAACAGGCTGTGTTTTAGATGGTGCTTTATGTGGACCGGATCAAAGATACACCACAGAGAGTTTGGTTCATTCCTCTGATCCCCACATATGTATGGGTGGAGCATATGGCCCGCTGAAATGCTGTTTTGATTAAAATCACATTGCTATTATGTCACACTTGGCAGAGTTGAGCCTGCATGCCCCTCCCCCACCTCTCCAAAAAGAACAACCAGACCGGCGAACAGTTGATTGGTACAGTCCCATAGTCTCATATTCTCTGTGGGAGACAGTGAAATCTCACTGGAGAGGAGTTGAGAGGAAGTCAAGGGCAGCTGAAAGACAAAGAACTGGATTTGTTCTTCTCTCCTCCCCCACAACTATTTCACTCTCTCCTGTGTTCCTCTCATTCTTCTTTCCTTCTGTCCTTCCGTCCTTCCTTCCTTCCACATCTGGTTCTGACTTCTCTCACTGCAGACTGCAGAACCCAACAAGCACAATTTATTAGCAGTACAGTGATAATGCATAAACCAAAAGCTGTTAATGTGGTATGACTGTCATTTACAAGGGGTCACCTTTAAGAGACCACTGGGTTAGAAACGCACACACGCACACATACACATGCACTCCCTTTGCCCTGTTGCCAGTATCATTAGAGGATCACTGCTCCCCCTGCTGTTAGATTCATTGTGTGTGTGTGTGTGTGTGTGTGTGTGTGTGTGTGTGTGTGTGATGATGTGTTGTGTATGTTATGTGTCGTGCAGATGAACCAAAACAAGTTGCCATCTCGAGTAGTGGATTCCAGGGTGATTTCCAGAGGACCTGATTTCACACCTGCCTTCGCAGATTTTGGCAGGCAAATGACCGGAGGACGAGGCGCTGCGGTGAGTCACACACACACACACACGCACACTCTCACAGCCTGCCACAATCATTCATAAAATAACACGCACACACACTCCTCCACTTTCTACCTCCTGTTTCTCTCAACACTCTGGCAATATAGATATCGTGATGCCTTTGAGTGGGGGCAAAATATAATTGCTATAAACACAGCTTTCAAACTTTTCTTGAAAGATTGATAAAACTACGTTGGAGCTTAATGATCTGATACATTTGAGGAACTTGCTCTCAGATGATGGTTAATTCAATACAGAAAAGACATAGCTTAACATTTTAGAAAATAGGCCTTTTTGCTGTCTTGCTAAGAGTTGGGCGAGAAGATTGATACCCCTCAGTTCTGTCAGTTAAATATAAGGCTAGAAGAAGAAGGTTAGTACAGCTGGGCATAAAGAATGGAAGCAGGTGTCTGAAGGCAGACCTTCTTCAGCTTCAGGTAGAGCCCGGCTAACTGATTACCCCTGTTTTCAGTCTTTGTGCTGAGCTAAGCTAACCTGGTTCTGATTGTAGCTTCATATTTACAGTACAGACATGAGAGCAGTGTGGATCTCCTCATTTAACTTTCAGCATGGCAGTTTATAAGTTAATAAGAGAAACTGTTTCTTTTAACCGACTTGAGTGTAGCAACATATTCATCTATTCTATATTCAGACATGTTTTATTACATAGAGTAAAGTGTTGTACCAGTGCTCATTTTCATTATATTAATATACATTCACATTTATGAAACAGATATGAAGGTATAAGGATTGTTCTTGGAATTTTAACATTATCCAAGAAGAACAATTAAAAGGGAAAAAAACACAATAAATAGATAAGTGAGCAGATAACTAAATACCTACACTAAGTGAAAATTGGCAAAAATAAGCATGGAAGTGCTAAATAATAAATAATAAGTAGGGGAGAAAAGAAAAGTCTGAATCATGTTTCCTTGCACCCTACCCTCCTCTCACTCTTTTACTTACTTACTCCTTTCACTGCGTGTGCAGCTTATGAACATGGGGGCACGGCGGCCTCCCCCCAGGAAGATCATCATGAACGTGTCGGTGAATGATGACGTGCAGCTGAAAAAGTCCGAGAATGCCTGGAAACCGGGCATGAAGAGGGAGGGCCACGTAGAGGATCCCGAGACACAGAGAACACAGGTAGGACATGTGGGACGACGCACAAGAAAATACACAAAACAGTGGGTGGATATAAAAATTAGCTCCATGCCTCAGACTAATTTAGATAATTAGTGATCCATAAATTCCACTTGATTGAAGATTTTAAAAATAACTGGAAATTCAAACGAAATCATTTGTTTGGTTTAATTCTGTGAATATTGGGAAGGAAAAATGGGTGTGTAGTTATTACCTAATTAATGATTTAACCAACCACAGAAAGAAATAACTTTACATAATTTCCTCATTGTCATGGGAAACTGTCTTTCTCAAGAAGTCCCAACAATAATGTCCCCACAGCAGAGTTAGACTTTCATGTTGCATCCAAAATAGTCTCCAAGTTGATTGGGTGATTGATCGTTGTGATTGATGACAGTGATAAACTACCTTATATGACCGATTCCCCTCAGGATCTCTTCAGGAAGGTCCGCAGCATCCTGAACAAGCTGACGCCTCAGAAGTTCAACCAGCTGATGAAGCAGGTGACAGACCTGACCATTGACACGGAGGAGAGGCTCAAAGGCGTCATCGACCTGGTCTTTGAGAAGGCCATCGACGAGCCCAGCTTCTCGGTGGCCTATGGAAACATGTGCCGCTGCCTCGCCACTGTAAGCAGATCACCGTGTCGATGGGAGTGGATGAAGTGTGTAGGCTGTAGGATAAGAGCAGCTTGTGTTTGTAAGGTTTAAATCACCGGACTTGTCCAGAGGCTCTTGGCAGGAGAAGTGTTTGAATATTGCTTAACCCAGCGATGGAACATTAACTGGATGCAAATAGATGACATGCAAATTGTGGCAATATACTGTTGGTGTGTGCATGTAATGTGCATCTCAGTAAACAGCCAACAACTTGCTTATTGTTTACTCAGCAAACAGATCAACTGGTTCAGATTCAGCTCTGCATTGATGCAATATAATGCTGCAAAATGCAGCACAATATGATTAACATGAAAATCAGTTCAGAAATAATCCTTTTAAACAGGTCACAATTTATTAAAAATCCATACCCTCAATTATAGATACTCTGTTAACAAGAATTTCAGAGAAAACTTTTGTTTCTTTGTCTGCAATCAGTTGATATTCCTAACCTCACATGTGTTAGGTATATGCAGTATATGCAGGGGAAAAAATACAGTATAACCCGCAGAAAACACCTGATTCAGTGTACAATATCCAACAGTTTTAAAGGTTTTGTCTTTACTTACTCCTGTTTCTCTACTATGTCCACTATGTCTCCTGTTCCTGTGCAGCTTAAAGTGCCCATGACAGACAAACCCAACACCACAGTGAACTTTCGCAAGCTGCTGCTAAACCGCTGTCAGAAGGAGTTTGAGAAGGACAAGGTGGACGATGTGGTGTTTGAGAGGAAGCAGAAGGAGCTGGACTCTGCTGCATCGGTACGTGTGACACATCATTTCATGCTGTAGCTCAGAAGAGAGTGAAACTCCTAAGTCTGCCTCAGCTCTAACAAAGAGGTTTTAGTTTATGCAAGTATACGTGTAATGTTTCCTTGGTCCCGTCAGGCGACGGAGCGTGAGCGTCTTCAGGAAGAGCTGGAGGAAGCCAAGGACAAGGCCCGACGGCGTTCCATCGGCAACATCAAGTTCATCGGCGAACTCTTCAAGCTCAAGATGCTAACAGAGGCCATCATGCACGACTGTGTGGTCAAGCTGCTGAAGAACCACGATGAGGAGTCTCTAGAGTGCCTGTGCAGACTGCTCACCACCATCGGCAAGGACCTGGATTTTGAGAAGGCCAAGGTGAGTAGTTAACACTCGGACTCTCAAGTTCTATCAGTCTTCTCATCTAACTCCTGGAGAGAAAGCGAATAAGCATCTTTCCCACAAATTCATACCGTCCCTTTAATTAGTGAGCTTCATTGTTGAAAGAGCTGCACAGCTGATCAAAGACTGTTGAAATCAGATCACTGTAATTTCAATTCACAACAGACTGTAGCCTCCAAAACAAGGTGTCTAAACTTGTGAAGAATCCGTGATTAGCACATTATAACAGTGTGTTGTCTACAGATGGAAAGCTTAAGCTTAATGAAATGCAGCTGGTGTTAAGCAGAATTTTTCCCCATTCAGAATAAAATATAATGAATATTTGCAGGTGTTTGCAAGGATGAAGTTATGAGGTGAGCATTTTGTCAGCAGCACTGTGACATCAGAACAGTTGAAGGGCGGTGCGTGTCAGTATCTGTGCGAACGTGGCGCCAAGATAAATTCCTCCACACAGGTTCAGCTGGTGAGGAGGTGGTGGAGGAGCTGATTCTGGATTCAGGTGGTGATTCTGATCCAAGCAGCACAGTTCATGTTCTGGTGGGAGTTGATCCCACACCAGCTGGGCTACATTCAGCCCCAGAGGCAGAGGAGAAATTGTTTATGGAGGTTATGAGGAACAAGGAATATCCCCGACAGTGTCCCCACTCTGCTTTCTGTCTGACTGGCTCTAGTGTAGAGATCAGTGACTCCCAGCAGGACGCAGCCAGAGTCCTCAAATGCTTGGAGAGACCTATCTGACCCGAGGGCCTTTCTGCTCTCTCTCTCTGCTGTACTGTGTGGTTTGATCCTCATCATCTACCAGTCACCCAGCAAAAGGAAAACCATCTGACCAGGAAAACTGCTAATTCTGCTTTACTTCCTTTTTTTTGTTTGCTACTCAAGATATTTACACTCTTTACCACCATGTAAGTGCAGTTTTTGTGTGGTAAATGCTACAGAATATGCTCATAAATCATTATTCTTGCCCTTTAGATGAGTTCCATCCTGTTTAATATGGTAATTTCCTGAATATGGACCTTTTAATGTCAGGCCATTATAGTGATTTGGATCCATGCTTTTTGGGCTATTAAAGTTTTTGTGCTGCTGTCTCTCAAAATGTTCCAATTTAATCTTGGGCATTCTGGACGGCTTCTGCTTCCAGTAATAAACTGAACAATCGGTCGACTTAGTGGAAAACTAATGTGGAAATCACTGAAACCAGCTGTCCTGTAGGTTGAATGGAGAGAGAGAGAATATAACCTTCATGTATCAAATTAACCCTCCCTCTCTCTCTCTCTCTCTCTCTGTCTGTCTCTCTCCCTCTCCCCCTCCAGCCTCGAATGGATCAGTATTTCAATCAGATGGAAAAAATCGTCAAGGAGAGGAAGACGTCTTCTCGGATACGGTTTATGCTACAGGATGTTATAGACCTGAGATTGGTGAGTGTGTGGTTGTGATCTTTTTTTCCATCTGCACAGCTGTAGAGAGTCCAGACTCCACATTCTTCAAAGAAACTCAGCTTCACGATGAGTTTTAGTTCATTGATCTCTCTGACCTCCTGGAACATGATATTAGACATTCTGGTCATATCTGCTAAATGGATACTACTACTACTGCTGCTGCTGTTATTGAATTTTAACACAGTTTCAGAAAGACTGATGAGGGAAAAACCTGTGGGAAAATACACTGGAGAACAGAGAAGCACATAATCACCTCTCACTGCTGATAACACGTGGTAAAGGTTTTTGCTGAGGCAGTAAACACTCTTCATGCCGTGTTTGTTAACACATGGATTCAGGCATCAGTGATACTGTGCACAGGCTTTTTATTGCACAAATGCAGAAAGACAAAAAGCCAGCTCTTGCTACCTGTAAATGTTGAATCCGCTCACAGATCAGTCCTGCACCATGGCCTTACCTCATGAGATAATATCTCATCAGTAAACTCAGCAAGCTCAGATAAATGAAAAGTAATTTTGCAGTTTCTCCCTCTTGTAGATGATAAAGATAACCAGAGCCAGCTGGCCACCCTGTGCCATGACAACCCCATAAACTGTGGCAGGTGTTAAGTCAAGTGATTTTTATTTCTATAGCCCAAAATTGCCTGAAAGGACTTCACAGTCTGTATATCGACGAGACCCTCAGTTTGGATAAGAAAAAACTCCCATAGAAAATATTTTAACTGGGAAAAAAACAGAGGAGGGATCCTTCTTTCAGGACGGACACAGACACACAATAGGTGCAGTTTGTTCAGAGTACAGAACAGAAATAACAAGATTGTATTACAACATGGGAAATCAGAAGGACTATATTAGTTAGATGGATCACAACTGAACACAATGTACATTTAGTGTAACTATTCATGATATGTTCAGTGAAGACAGCTCATGTAGCCAGTTATCACTTCTGACACAGTTTACGGGGCTAGTTGCTGTTTTAGTTCATGTTGTAACAAATACATTTCCACATTTTAATTAATGTAATTAATGTCGTTTATTGCCCAGCGTCAGGTCAGACACAATAAAGTGGCTTCATCTTTGCATCTTGCATATTCAATGACTTCACACACAGATTTTAACCAGTCTCACATATTTATGTCAATGCATACACAGTCACGTACAACACATACACACATAGATACTCACATGCACACAATGTGTTTTATCTGTTGTTGTTTTTAACCTGAATCTGTTTGTAGCAGTTATTTTGTTTAGTTGTTCTGAAAAAGGGGCTTCAGCTGGAAACATTAGTACATACGTTACATCTGATGCATTGTGGGCACATCAACACTTTCTGACATCAGAACACTGTCAGAAAAAGGACCTAGACTGAAATAGAGACAAACGGGGAGCAAATGATTTGACATTACAAGTTTCATGTTGTGCTTTTCCAATAGAGAGATGTCTGCATTGATTAAATTGTGATTCCCTCGCAGCTCTTGCCTAACACAAGCTTTTTGAATCAATGTCACTGTCTCCTACAAGATGCCGGAAACACAGATTCAGTCCCTACTGTGCTGTGCTCCTGTCAAATTTTAAATTAAAATGAGCAAAGCTCGTTTTAGGCAGTGTAAGGATCCACTTTGTTTAAAAACAAAAGCTCTGTGTTCAACATCGTGGGATGACACAAATATTAATGACTCATGATGGGTTGTAATGCAAGTTGAAAGTGATAAGCTTGTTAACAGATCTCTCTGTCAGTTATGATCATTGGTTAATTCATCAGCGCGTCTCCAGACATTAGGATATTCTTCTGAGATTGACAACTTCTTCTGCGTGTGCTCTGATGTATCTGGTGCTGTATGATAAAACCCACACATGCTCTCTTAAAATTCTCGGGGCTGTCATTTGAATTGTCTCAGATAAAGAACAAAGAAATCAATTTGAAACCACAGAATGTGGCACCACTGTTTGTGGTTTTAAGTCATCGCGATTGTCATTTTTTCTCTCAGCACAACTGGGTGTCCAGAAGAGCCGACCAGGGCCCGAAAACCATCGAGCAAATCCACAAGGAGGCGAAGATTGAAGAGCAGGAAGAGCAGAGGAAAGTGCACCAGCAGTTGCTCTCCAAGGACAGCAAGAGACGGCCAGGTCAGGCCTGCACACTAAATCCTCTTTAAGGCTTAGAATCACATCGGCACAGCTATAGTGACTCAGGAAGCCTGCTAGCATACAGGGAGACTTCCTGTCCCTATAGCCTGCAGAGACGCTATTGTGCCCAAAAGCAGACAGGAAGCCCCCCATCCCTCCCATCTGTTTGCTGACCTATAATATTCCATCATGTGTAGCAGCATGCTACAGAAACAGTCAGGAATGTCACTCTTGTCCGCCGCTTTCACGGTCGTTTGACTCCATTTTGTTTCCACTGAACTTATTTTAAACCTGTATTTTGCCCGTTCGTCTGTGGTTGTGTCTTCATAGATCCGAGAGAGCAGAGAGAGCAGAGAGATCAGCGTGTGCAGAGAGAGGAGACCTGGAACACTGTGCCCATGACAAAGAACAGCAGGACCATCGACCCCAACAAGATCCCAAAGATCTCCAAGGTGAGACCTGCTGCCAGTGCGCCACCAGCTGGACGGGGGCCAAAGACAAGGAAGACAGACTTTTTTTTAACATTTCAGATGCCACAATTTGCTTTTAAGAGGCAGTGACTGACAGCAAAAGCACTTAACCTTGTACTGGGTGGAGTATAGAGACACACTGTCCTTGAGACTGCATACTGTCATCATTTGAAACTGCTGGCTGGTGTCCCACAGAGTTCATTTGCTCACGCCACAGCATGCAAATCGTGAAAACTATGTCACAAATAATCAGGTGGTTACTTATGTTCCATGCAAACATATTGCATGATGGATTCTGGAGAGCTACAGACCTGGTTAATCCATCAATACAGTTTAGATTTTGGCTGTAACACCAAACATTTGCTCCTGAAATGACAGCTTAAAAAAAAAAATAAATAAAAAAATAAATAAAAAAACACACACCTTTGAGCTGTGTCAAAACAGAAACCACACAGCGTTGTGAGCAAACAACCCACTGATCCAGAAAACAAATGAGCTGCAGTGGGTAGTTTTAATTAATGATGTGACAGAGCTGAGTGTCAAAAACTAACATAAGTGGCATTTTGCAGGGGGACCACACCTCTACAGAACACTAAATATGATAGAAAACCATTAGAGGAAAAAGCTTTCAGATGTCAAACATCTAATTACTTCAGCTACAACTTCAATTGAGTTTGCTCAGCAAGATGTAAAATGTAAGAAGAATTTAAATTAGTATTAGCACCTGTACAGACAAACAGAAACATATATAATGTTATGTGATGTAAATTCCATGCAGGTATTTAAATAACCAAGTTTATGTTTATATGTTTATATCATATGCTGAACATTATTATTGCCGGGAAAAGGCTCAGCAGGGGCATTTGTGTGCATGCAGACATATTCAATGGCAGATGCTGTATGAGTCTGAATTAAGTTGATTCAAATTAAAACACCTGACTGTACTTTGGCTATTAAAAGACCAGTCTCCTCAGGAGCACCAGAAACCAAAATGTTCTCAGAAATGGCTCAGCATGCTGCCTCCTCACACCCACAATTTCCACAAGCCAATCACTTCAATGACGTAAAACAGTTCAGTTGAACAATCCATCAAACCAACAGAAGCAGAACATCATGTTGCTGTGATGCCTGGAATAACCACTGAGTAGAAACTGATCTCAGAGAGCATGAAAGGCTTTGTGGCAGCATTTTGTGTTGTCTGGTCTGTGATGAATCTGCCAGGTGTTTTGAGTCTCAGGTGAACCTCGTCAGCATTGTAATTCAGGTAAATTGATGAGGTTGTACTTTATGTTGGGACAAGTTTGTCTCGTGTTTTTCCATGTCGGTCACATGCTCCCTCACCGGTGGTTTCTGTTCCTGTTCAACCTGTGACTCCTGTGGATCATCACAGCCAGGCTGTTAACACAAACTCTCCCTGCTCTCATCTGATTTACATTAGTGTAATTTACATGTTTAGTAGTACAAAGGTCCTCCCGCTGGATCTATGAAGTACTTGCGATGTTTTCGGGGGGTTTTTGAGCACCACCTGCTGGATGCATTCTGTCATGTTTCAGTGTAATTTGAACAGAGGCTGTACTGTACTGTGTGGTATGGATACAGTAATTTGGCTGGTAATTGAATTCACCCAGTGCTAAAAAAGAAGCATATTTCTTCCTCTGCTGGACATTTTGAGAGCTCAGTGAAAATCCTGTAACTGTAGATTTGAGTCTTGGTCATTGACTTTTCTTTTCAGATTTTGTCATTTCTCCTGTCGCTCTCTGATTTCATTGTGTAGCTTTTTTTTAAAGCAGGAATATTGAAGCTTATTCTGAAATTATTCTCTTTCTGCAGCCTCAAATGGATGAGAAGATCCAGCTGGGCCCACGGGCTCAAGTCACGTGGGTGAAGGGCAGCAGTGGAGGAGCCAAGGCCAGCGACTCAGGTAAGATGACACAGCGAGTTGAAGCATCATTACACGAAGAAAACCTGGAGCTACAACACAGAAATATTTTTCAGCTCGTGTCTCTGAGGCCTTTTCATCAAACAAAAACACCAAGACTGACTCAGAGGTGGAAAACTGATCTTCCTAACGTCCCTCAGCTCTCTGCCTGTCTCTCTCTGTGTCTGTTCATATTTCAGCTTTTGACTTTTCACCATCACACACTGATTTAAGTTGTAACAGTTAAACATCTTAAAGATAACCACCACACTACATCATCTGATGAGATTGTTGCAGTAAATGCCTCAAATATCGCACAGTGAAGGTGGCGGTGTGATTTATACACACTATGACGTGTCATCCGACCACGTCTGAAGGTGATATAGTTTTTCCAAACAGCCACACTCAGGGGTAAAACAAAATAATGTCCAAATGGGCGTAACGGTGCACACTGTCGGACCTCTTTCCTCGAAGGCTTTCGTGATGTTGCTCCTGTTTGTGCGCATGAAAACTGACAGAAGTAACAGTGTGAAGATCGTAAAAACAGAGCCTGAGGGAAGGTGAGACCCTACGTGCTTTCCCACCTCCACAGTGTCGGCCAATCACTGCACGAAAGTGGGTGTGAAAGTTGGTTTGTGTTTGGAAAGTTAAGTTTCAGAAAGAGTCAGACTCAGCCCCCGAATTCTGAACTCTTGTTTAACAACATCACACATGTTGAAACCCACTGACATCTTACTTCTAGCCTGAAGCCCACTGCTGCTAATTTGTCTTTTTTGATGAGCATTGTTGAGCATTTTGTATTTTCTACTGCTCTTGACATATGGAATTAATACATACAGTGTATATAGTGAGTCGGGTGAAGCAGCACTCCTCTTAGTGATAATCCACAATCACAGCCATTGGTTTTCTGGTCATTTTTGTCTCTTACAACTTTTTCTCTCCTGAACAGAACTATCACGAACAGCTGGTCTCAACCGTTACTCTGCGCTGCAGTCCACGCCTTCTCCTCAACCCTCCACCACTCCTCCACAGAACCCTGACTTTGACGCCAGGAGAGCTCTGGGGAGGTAAAAGACAACATTATGGCCTTCTGTAGGGCTCCCTGCCTTTGTTTTCCCTGCCCCTGAGGAGGGTGTCTTTGGCTCTGAGAGCTAATTTGTCTGACCTTCTGTTGGCAGATATTTCAAACCCTGATTGGTTCATTTCCATTAAATTTAGAAGAAATATTTGTTTTGTAATTATGGTTTTGGATTGATTCCATTTGTGTTTTTGTGACAATGATTTCATTTAAGGTATGAGGCGAGTTTTAAGTTTTTTTTCACTGCAGAATAGTTGAGGTTCCAAATTGGATGAAAGTGTCATTACTCAAGTAGAGGTTTTTCTCCCTTCTCAGAGGTGCTCGTTTACATCAGCATCCTTGCTGACTCTTATTTATTTATTGGCTTTTCCCTGCTCCTGGCAGCCGTAGCAGCACAGGCAGAGAGCGCAGCGAGAAGCCACTGATCTCTGCTCCGCCATCATCACGGCCCGGACCGTTCATCAGGGGGGGCAGTACGAAGGAGCTGCTGGAGAGTCAAACCCCAGAGGAGCCGCGAAGAGACCGAGAGGGAGCCGAGCCCCGGAGACCGAGCATCACCGAGGACAAAACAGAGCCAGAGCGCAGCAGAGTCAGAGAGCCTGGTGAGACACATGTTGCTGCACAACACAGGATATTCAGTAATACTGAAACATAAACAGTCCTTTTTGCTACCACACTGATATTTATATTTATATATTCTGACATTGTTAAACCATGAAATGTGCTGAATATGAATAATATTTATCTATTTTATAGTAACACACAGTATCTATTTAGCTAGTTTCATATGTGTAAAATTTACTTTGCTAAATTGTGTGTGATGAGGTAAATTCTACATATTTCCCACACATGATTTTAGTTTTTCATCCGGTCATAATTGTTTTACATTAATCAACTTATTACACCTGTAACAGCCTCAGCAGATGTTAATACCTTGGTATTAATTTTATTTACATTTACCAGTGTTAGTCCTTGTTATTATTATTGTCCTTGTTGTTATTATGACACGTGTAAATGAATTGAGGAGTTACAGCGGGTGAAAATCCTGTTCATAAAAAAAGCAATCACCTCACTACAAAATATGAATAAATTAGCTTTGGCCACAAATGCCATGATCTGGTATTTAGTTTGTTCAGTGCAAAGTTTGTAATTGTCAATATGAAGATAGATCTAAAAAGCAAAATCTGCTGCGTGATTATTCTCCACACGCTGCATTTTCTTATCATAGGTCTCAAACCAGGATGGCAAAGTATAAACTGCTGTAATTTATAAATGGACAAAGCCATTATATTATCCACTGTGACAGTGTTTCAGAGTATATTATTTGTGGGGATTCAATCAGAGAAGACCACACAGACATCTCAATGTTGTGACTGTTGTTTTTTTGCATTGGCAGTGAAACCCGAGCCTGTGGTCCAGACCCTGGACAGACCTGCCCTTTCTGAGGAGGAGCTGGAGAGGAAGTCCAAGTCCATCATCGACGAGTTCCTGCACATTAACGATTACAAGGTACTGAGATTCACAAGTGGCACCTAAGCTGAGTGATTTTCAGATGCTAAAGTTTTAGCGCTTTAATGCGTCAACAAACTTTCTACAAGAATCTCACTAATGAAACAATGACTGTGTCTAGAGATTCATTTATGACTCAGATAATCTACTTGTTAGATGAAGGGTCTGTTGAGGTAGTGCAGGAGCAAGCGTTTTGTCTTCACAGCTTTTAGCAATAAATCAATAACTCAGTCGGTAAGGTGAGAAAAGCTATACGTCATTGTCCTGCAGAGACAGTTATTTGAGGAAAATGCTTATTCTGTATGAATCAGTGGGTTTGATGCATTTAATGAAATACCGTACCACTGTATAGATTTATAAAATGCTTCTTAATTCCTAGAATAACAGAATTCAGGTGCATTGGGTTGTGAAGTCCCCCTTTTCTCCCCGCTCTCCAGGTCAGTCAGTCATGATCGTTTTTCTTTGTTCTGTGCAGGAGGCTCTCCAGTGTGTGGACGAGCTCGATTTGGGCTCTCAGCTGCACATCTTTGTGCGCGTTGGGGTGGAGTCGACTCTGGAGCGCAGTCAGATCACACGGGACCACATGGGCCAGCTCCTCTTCCAGCTGGTGCAGCAGGGAATTCTGCCCAAACCCCAGTTCTACAAAGGGTCAGTTCACCTGCTAAATCCACAGTTTTACATCAGAATAATCAGCTGCTTTCTGTTGTCATGAAACTGTCATCACAGCCTTGTGTGCTGGCCTGCTTCTCGTGAATGTGTGAATGTTTTGTTCCCTCCAACATTTCCGTTTCTTGTAATTTTGTGGTGACAGTAAGCTGAAGAGTTACAGATTTTATTTGGTTTCATTGAGTTTCCGTCACATGTTCAAAAGTCTGAGACCACAAAAGTGGACACTGATGGTGTATAGAAGACTGAAAGTTTTTATCTGAATCTCAAGTTTATTATTGTCTTGAAAAGTAATAAAATCCTTGGATTTGATTTCCGTCAAAGAAGCTCTTAGAAGACATTAAAAAGTCTTAAATTTCACTCACCAGACTCTTGCCTCTTGGCTGCAGTGCTGTTCGTTCTAAAATGTGATGTGACTGTGGGCTGTCGGGGAACCTTGTACACCAGCTAGTTTGAATTTAACTTGGCGAAACCTGCAGAAACCCTGTGTAAAGAAAACCAAATAGAGATGGATTTGGCAGAGAGAGCTGTTTTTCTCTTTGAATCTAATCTGTTCATATGAAAGGACCATAAAATGGGATAAAACCTCCCCTCAGTCCCTTTACTGAGGCTAATTTTCAGTGCACTCTTCACATGTGGCCTTTGTTTCTGTGATCTCTGTACAGTCAGTTCATCTAAATTTACTCTCAAAATTCAAAAACTTAAAATCAGGCTTAAAGAAGAAAATTGCCAAATATTAAGCAGATTAAGTATTTATTTTAGTACATACAAGCATTTTCTAGCTCCAAACTAGCTGAATTGAAAATGTGTATAAAAATATTTTCAAGCAGGTCCAGTTCTAACAACTGTCGTGTTTTGGTTTTTTTTTGCTTTTTGTTTTTTTTTTTCAGGTTTGCAGATACACTGGAGCAAGCGGACGACATGGCCATCGACATTCCCCATATCTGGCTGTACCTGGCCGAGCTGCTCAGCCCTGTGCTGAGGGAAGGGGGCTTCTCTATGCGAGAGCTCTTTAGGTACTGAGACGACTTCACCTCACTTCACCATTCATTCACACACAATGAGGCAAACTACAGCAGATTTGCCTGTAAACTAAGCCCTGTATGAAGGATAAAACTAGGCAGACTTTTTTTGTTTAATTTGATTGAACTTAATTTAATTTCTGTTTTCTCTGTTCACAGTGAATTAAGCAAACCTTTGCTTCCTGTGGGAAGAGCTGGGATCTTAATTTCTGAAATACTGCACATACTATGCAAACATATGGTAGGCATCTCTTATTTATCTTTGTTCTCCACACATTTATTTTACCTGTATAACTGCACAATAAATAGCCCAATTGCAGAAATAGGTGATGATCAATAAGGAATATATATTGATAATGTTTATAGTTACAGTACCATAGCAAATTTTCTGATTGTAATTGTACATTAATAAACAGTAATCAGAGTAATTTTAGGGGCTTTTTTTCTCCGCTCATCACTTGCATTGTACATCTATTGAGCCAGTAGCAGTAACATTTTATTTTTCTCACTGCAAGTAAAAATACATTTCAGAGGAGAGAGATGATATGTTGTCTGGTCTTGTCTCCACAGAGCCATAGGACTGTGGCTTCTTTGTGGAGGGAATCTAGCCTCAACTGGACCGACTTCCTACCAGAGGGAGAGGACGTCCAGGCTTTCATCTCACAACAGGTTGTCGATAAAGGCCTCCGCTCAAATCAAACAGTCACCATCCATCAGCTGTCTGACAACAGCTGATAAAGAGCACTCTCTAAAATCCTCTCCATTGTTCTTCCATGCTCTTTCTTTTTTGCATTTCATCATCTTCCCCTAATTATTTTTAACTTCCTCACCATATCAATGTCCTCTCATCTTGACACAAACAGAAACTCCAGTTCGTTCAGTCGGACAGCTGCAGCCCCGAGGCAGCTCTGTCTAAAAGGATCTTGTCTCCTGAGGAGCTGAGACGACAGCTGGAGAGACTCCTCCTGGAGGACATGGCCAGTGACGAGCAGATCTTTGACTGGGTAGAGGTATGACAAGTGACGCATATATGCACACGTTAACCATCAACCCTGAACCAAACTCTGCAAACTGGTGGCTGAAATTCAGAGGGGCATATCAAACAACTCATGTAGGTTACGTAATTAGTATCATAAACATTGTTTACTGGCTCAGACCAGATATTTAAACTTTGAACCTGATGTTGCCATGGCCACGTGGCAAGCTGAAAATACATCATACATCAACACAGCGGCAGCAACCAGCTGTGCGCCTTTTTTCTTTTAATTGAGGAGAGTGTTGCTGAGAGCAACGCTCTGTTTTCTCACATTCACACCTGGAAGCTGCCCAGTACAACTGCAGTCTTATCTGCTGGTCACTGAGCAGGAGCCGTTGGGGTTTAAGGGCCCTGCGGTAATGAGGGAGGGGTGAGCACTGCTGTTTAAGTTTCCTCACACAGATTTCCCAGGTGTTTACATGGGAAACAAAGCAGGTGGTGGTGGCAGCCACTTGGTGTTTGAAAGTAAAGGTCACAGTATCGAGTGTTGCGTTGACTACGTCAGCTCCAGGGGCACAGGCAGGAAGTGTTCTTACCACAAGTAAGACCTGATACAAGTCCAGTGAACTACTTCAGATCTAAAACCAACTGAATCTCTGAATTGACTCTACACAGATACAAACTCTGAGTCGTCCAGAAATTGTGCAAACATGCAAATGTTAAGTGATATGCTGGATAACCACGGATAATAAAAGGCTGTTGTGGTTGAAATCAGAGTGTTTGGGCAGATCACAGCATGTAAAAACCTCAGGGAACAGTTGTCCTGTTGTCAGAGGGAGGGGCTCCAGCCCTGTTCCCTGACACAAACACGCCGCTTCTTCCAGCACTTTGTAACAAGTTGTGAGTAGTTGTTTGTTTTCTTATTCAAACTGTTTGTCAGTGGCATCACTGTTGAGCTGAGCCATGTATGTGTGTGTGTCCTCCTCTGTGCTCCATCTCCCAGGCAAACCTAGATGAATCTCAGATGAGCTCGTCTCCCTTCCTGAGGGCTTTGATGACAGCTGTGTGTAAGGCAGCAGTGAAAGGTAAAGCACTGCACCACCTGGAGGAGAGACTCCTTTATTCTGCTCGAATCTCACCACTGATTGAAATATTTACACTCTGCCAAACACACTCACTCTGCCCCCTGCTTTACTGCACAGATGATAACACCAACTGTCGAGTGGACACGGCCATCATCCAGAGGAGGTTGCCTGTATTACTCAAGTACCTTAACTCAGACACTGAGCGACAGCTGCAAGCACTTTATGCACTTCAGGCGCTGATCGTCACCCTCGATCAGCCTCCAAGTAAGTTCTGCATGAAAGTTCACTCCCACCAATGAAAGGAGAACGTTTATTTTTTCTTTTACTTAATTCCTTGTCAGAAAAGATTAAGTTGTGGTCACAAGCAATTCCTAAATTGTATTTTAAGCATTGTATTGTATTGTAGACATTATAATCTCCCCGCAAGATCAATTTAATAGCTGGTGTGGAGCTGTCGATCTTGTCACATGATTTTCATCAGCAGATGAAGTTTGAATTGTTATCATGGAGTAGTAGACGTTCCAATTTGCATCTTCTGAGAACTTTAAGGACCGTTCATCTATTTGGGAGTAAAAGACTTTGAAGAATTAACTTTGAATCTCAATATTATTTTTCTCTGTAACATTAACTTGATGTAGCTTCGGTCATTTGAGGAGCGTGATTCAAACTGGCAATGAAAAAATGACTTTTCTTAAAAGACACTGCAGCTTCATAGGAGGGAGAATTTGATTAGAGCTAGTTACAGGAAATGATATTCACAGTGCTTTACTTACATGGACTTGGAGCTTTTAATGGCTTTCATAGTCAGCAATTATTCATAAACAGCAAAAATGTTTAAGTGCAAACTGCAGTCCTGACTGATGCTCATATTCACAGATTTCAGCAAACACACCAACCAGAAACAAGTCACGTTGATCTAAAGAAACTGGAACCAGAATCAGATTTGCTTTCATGTGTTTATGTTTTGGTTTTACAGATAATCAAAAAACAAAGGTTATGAACAAACTAGTTTGGACTCACGTGACTTCTCAAGTCATCAAGTCTCATATTTAGTGTTTTCTGATGCAGAGTTCAGAGTAAAGCAGTTATCAGATTGCTCAGAGCTGTGCCTCAGTTTGCGGTAACACGCTGAGCATCTGTCTGTCTCTGCTGAGGAGGAAGCAACAAACAGTACATGGTCTGATGCTCAATATGAACACTTACTTCCTCCCTCCTGATATTAAGTCCCTGCCAAATTTATATGTAGAATTATTCAACCCATTGTAAAAAAAAGTTCAGAGCTTAACAATCATTGAACTCTGTTCACTCAAAAAAGGTTTTAAAAAGTCTTCAATTTAATTCATAGGACGTGTAAATGTTTTCTCTCTCCTGCTGGGATTTTTGTTGTCCTGTGTTATCTGTCCATCAGTCTGAAACTCAAACATGGTTCATTTACTATTGTATTTGCAGCTAAAACCAGCAAAAACATTGTTTGAAAAACGACTGAACCCACTGACTGATTGACCAACTGATCCATCGACTGATCTTTGCAGCTCTAAAAAGAATGAGTCATTTTTGATTGGTCCATCCATCCTTCCATTTTCTGGTCCATATGAATTAAAATAATTAAATCATTAGGGTTAATTGTTATAAACTGCGGGGAATTTTTGAAAATTGTCATGATAATTGAAGGTTATAATGTCCCTGCTGGTTTTCTGTCATACTTTAATTCTTTGTCAAACAGGTATTACATGTCGTGCACAATGCACCTCAGAAAAACACGCTGTCTGAAACAAACCTTTTGGTTTTATCATTTAATCAAAATGATTTAATTCAGTTTCAAAGCATCGGTCTGTTTCATGCACCCCTGACTGATGTGTATTTGCTCTCTCCGTCTGTCTCCAGACCTTCTCCGCATGTTCTTTGACTGTCTGTATGATGAGGACGTCATCTCCGAGGACGCTTTCTACAAGTGGGAGACAAGCAAAGACCCGGCCGAGCAGCAGGGTAAGGGTGTGGCCCTCAAGTCTGTTACGGCCTTCTTCACCTGGCTGCGGGAGGCGGAGGAGGAGTCGGAAGATAATTGACGAGGGAGACACCCGGGGACACGACGTAGTAGAACTGCATCCTTACAGCAGAACAAACATTCAGAATGTGTGTGTGGGCAGGACGACATGTTTACGGCTGGAATTTTTTTCTGCGGTACGGTTCTGAAACATGCCGCCATTTTGAGTTTGGATTCCAACGGCGGAAGCACTAAATACCTGTATTATACATAGAAAATATTTTTGTTTTAAATTTTAACTTACTTTTCTTTTGTTACTTTTTAAGAAGAGACTTAAAAGATACATAGGTTCTGGACTCTTTAATTTATTATTTTTTTAAGGACTGCAAATATGAAAGTTATTTAACATTTGCAGATGCTCACATCAGAACAGAAATAACAATATAATTAATTATAATAACAAAAATAATAATTGTGAAATGAATAGCTTCCCTTGACTCCACACTGTTTGGTTTAAAACAGGGTAAAACAAAATTATTTTGGGATGAAGGGGAAGCAAAGATAAAAAGAAATGGATGCACAGGAACTGTTAACATTGTCCATGTATGATGTTTTATGGTCAAAGGTTATCTCCTAATAACCAGAAAGCCTTGGCTTGCCCTGCGTTGATATGTACATACACCTCCTGAGAGGTAGAGGTATGCATTCAAGAAGCAAGTCAGTCCACAGAACTGTCAAAACAAACGCAGACGAACAAACCAGATACATTCAACTGAAATGAGCAAAAATGCAACTTAAAAAGCAAATGGCCAGGGTCGCTGAACATGAAATGCTTGTAATACTTCAGACCTACAGAGCAGATGAAATGCTTGTAAATACATTAAAGACAAAAAGGTATTTAAAAAAAAAATTGGATTCTCATGATTTGTTCTTTGGATGGTTGGTGTTCGGAGGTGTGGGTTGCCAGATTTTGTGTTTCTGGTGGCTCCGTTGCATCTTAACGTGTGTGTGTGTGTGATAACTTGGGGCAGTGCTTTCAGTTCCTCGTGTTTTGGACGCCGCCTCGGCTTCTTCAGAAGAACAGTTTGATCTGACCAAGAAAAACTGGCATCCGGCCCAGGATTCACTACATGGGCACCACTCGATCCGGTGGTCTGCTGAGTCACTGAAGCACCAACTACCGATCAGTGCCGCGTCTTTTAAAGTGTCTTAGTATTTTTCTTGTTTTTGTTTTTTTTTTTAAACACACTATTAATATTTGTGTATCTATATTGTGTGTGTATATATCTAGTTGTGATGTTTTCCAGTGGGGTTTCATTCATATTACAGTGTCTGTGTGCTCACAAGCTTACCACACCACCCAAAACACATTTTCGGCAATTTCCTGGCATAACTATTTTGATAACTGGTTAACTGTTGGTTATTTTTTAAGTAAAAATAACTAACATTAATTGGCTCCAGCTTCTTGACACTGAGGAATTTTCTGCTTTTCTTTTTAATATCATTATACATTTGTGTTTTGACTTTTTCAGACAAACAATTTGAAGATGTCCTCTTGGGCTTTAAGGCAGGCATTCCTCACTATTTTAATCTATAAAAGACAATCATCAAGATTAATCTATAATGAAAACAGTTGTTAGTTGCAGCTCTAATGGAGGCTGTAAATCCATCCAAAAATCTATGAAATCTTGAAGATTTTGCTGAGCTGATGACGTCTTCAAATGTTTTGTTTTGTCAGACCCCAAGTCCAAAAACATGAAATAACAGTTTACAGTGACGCGTGAAAAAGAAAAGCAGCAAATCTTCTCTTTTGAAAGGCTGCAGCCTGCAAATACTGGTTTTGTTTTGTTTTTTTCCATTCAATCTTTGCCTGAAAAATTACTGTAACGATTGATAGATCAGCAAAGTAGTTATTTTTCTGTCGACTAATTTGAAATTAAGTGTAGATGAAACATTCATTTTGTCAGGATGTGAGCTCTCAGTTCTCGGTGTGTATGCATCAAGGGTTTGTTTGATTCTTTCCAGAAAACTGAGACGAGTTTCTGATGTTTTTCTGTCTATATTCTGTTGTGTTTTCATGCTTTTTTGTCTAGGTTTCCTTAGTTCCACTAGCTTTCAGTTCTCAGTGTTATTTCCCATGAAGGGTTTCTTTAATCAGTTTTCTGACCATGTTCAAAGTTGATTAGGTTGAATACTTAAGTCTAATCAGGCCTGAATTACCAACCAAGCAAAGTTTGATTGTTTGGTGTTTAAATGTAGTTAATTAATAATGAATGTTTCAGACCAGCTATCAAAAATACAAACATGTTGAGTTTACCCTCAGTAAGAACTGAGACCCTAGCATTTTTTAGATTTTTACTTTTACTTTAATGATTAATTGATTGTTAGACAATGATAATCAATCAGCTAAGTATTGATTAGTTTCTGGGGGCTTGGGGAAACAATGACAGTGATAGTGGCGGTTAACAGGAGCCCAACAACAAGTCTTTGCCCTGGTGTCTTTATTTGTTTATTTATTTTTTAAAGTTTGCACTCAGGAACTACAGCCTACTAAAGTCTCATCACAAATGTAGTTCTTCAGTGTTTACACATCACAGTAGAAACTGTTTTTTCATGGTTAAAATAAAGACTTTTCCCGCTTGTATTGACCGACAGTTAGTTGGTACAGAAACAGCTGAAAGGAAAAAGAGGCTAGCTGAAAGCAAAAAACAAAACAAAAACACTTAGCTAGCCTTGTTTGATGTCGGAGTGAAGACAGTGCTGTCGGCGGCCATGACAGTGGGAATCCTCCGACGTGCTCCGTGACGCAGCGACGTCACCAACGGTCGTAATGGGGCGGGGCTCGTAAACAGAAATCTAAATAAAGGGTCGTGCAGAAATTTACTCCAAAGTGTCTCACTTTTCTCGACAATTTAAAGGTAAGTTCCGTGTTGCATGTTGACTGGTTGGTCGTTAAAGACATATCTGCACGGATGTGGAGCTGGAAAACCTCACAGGCCGCGGGGGGGGGGGGGTCACTCCATGCAACTGAAATGAATTTTATCTGCCTTGTGCGACGCCATCACTGTGTGTATAAACCAACGGACAAAATGGCGAAATTGCTGAAAAATTCTCGCAACTCGTGTGTTGGCTTGTGTGAAAATGACCGACATTTGCTGGCAGAGGCCGGCGGGTGAGCCGGACCACGGTGCACCGTCTTCAGGGTGGTCTGCGTTTCGCTAAATACAAGGCACCTTTTCTTCTGGGTGGCGATAGTGGGCCTTAATGAATGAAAGTGGGTCCGGCAGTCTCACCATCTTTCACCGCGCACATACACTACAAGGGACGGGGCTCAAACATGTGTTAAAGTGCTCCCTCGGTGCTCAGACGCCTGCTGTTTCCCATCCAGGTAAATCTTCGTGTGATGCCGATACGCCGAGCAGCAGCGACTCCAACCCAGGAGAAGGCCCCCTCCGCTGCAGCAGAGAAAGGTGAGGCCGGGGTCGTCCATCACCTGAACTGAAGAGCCCCTGAACGCACCACGTCTCTGAGTCAGATTTCACCCCATCACAACCCCGCCGGGCGGACTCTGTAGCCCGGGGATTCAGGCTGCTGATGGCGGTTTGGTCATCCCGAGTTTGTTTACAACCTTTCATCACAGAAACAAGTCTGTAGACCTGAGCAGTAACAGCAGTATTATAGACATTCCTCAGTGGTAGAGCAGTGTTTTTGTACATGTGAAACAAGGTATATGAGCTGACTGGCATCTCTTTCTTTTATTGATAGTAGTTTATAGTAAATGTTATGATAGTTACACATTCATGAGCTTGGGTTCCAGGGGTACACTGTATTTCAGTTTTGGGTGCCTGTATAAAAAAAGTTTAAGGACCCCTTCTCTGCGCTATACACTATAAATAAAGGCAAAAGTGCAAAAAAAGGTTATCTTGTGGTTATCACTATTTTGAAATACCTGCCACCCATGTTTTTTTCTGCCTTAATGTCAATGATCGTCTCCTCTCAGAGCCTGAAGCCTCCTCAGAGGAGTCGCCCTCTGCTGACGAGGAGCAAGCGGCATCTTCGGCTGCAACGGCCGAGGTGGAGGAGGCCGAGGCTGTGGGCGAGACGGGGCCCTCGGAGAATGGAGAGAAGGCCTATGAAGGAGCCGGGGAGGAGAAGGGAACCAAAGGGACAGAGAAGAAAGAGTGAGTCTCACCAGAGAGCTAGTGTGCAACTCTGAACACTGCGATATTTCACTTTGATAGCACTTTTATCTGTTTATATTATCCTTACCTCTGCTGGATAACAGCAGACTGCTCCTGTCATAGTTGCAGTGTTGCATTTCCAAAAGAAGTGACCTGTCACAGCCACATTCATCCCCTCCTTACGTAGTTGTCAGACAAATGTACCTTCATCCCCAGTCTTGGAGGAGCACAGGAGGAGAGAACTTCTGCGTCCAAAAAGTCAGAGAATTTGTTACCTATATCTGAAAACTAAAACAAAACACAGCATTATCTACGATGCTACATATATTTCAGAACAGTGCTCAGATAATGTTTAGTTTTTTCCCACTTGTTCAAAAAATAAAACTGAGTAAAATGTGTTCTGAATTCTAGAAACAGCCCTTCAGCTTTACTGTAGGTGATGAGATTGTTTGGGCAGTTCACACCAATTATTCAAAGTATTTATGGAAACCCAGGTAGTGTAAGGAAAGGTGAAAAATCCTTCCATTTAGTTGTTGAAAATGAAGTATTGGGGACATTAGGCTTTGCTTTACAAGCTAATAATTAATCATTTTGGTAATTTCTCCTCCTTCTCTTCTCCCAGACCTCGACAAAGCAAACAGTCACTTTCTGCACACAGTTCACGAGCATATAAATTCAGTTAGGGTCAAACTATCATGGTGGTCATGAAGGCAGATGTTCTGAAACTTCATTTTGTCTTTTCCGTCGGTGACAAATGGACAAAGTGACAAATGCAAGGACTGCGCGGCTGGACAGTGCGCAACACACTGCTATGTTCTCCTACTAAGGTGAGGATGTGATAAAGATAAGGGTGGTAATAATCACAGTGAAATATCGCTTCTAAAGAATCGACCCACTTCACTCAACTTGTTTCTTACTCCTTTTGGCGACAGGTTGAAGGACGGCTACAAGTACGAGAAATCCAAAGTCAAGAAGGTGAAAAGGACGATTCCAGCGTGGGCTAGTGTCAGTACCAGCAAAAAACTTCCTGTCACCAACTTTGCAGGCACTCAGAACAAAGTGGATAATATCCTCATTGAAGCTATAACGGTGTGTAAAAACTTTTTTAAGCCCATCTCTCATCACAGTCAGTGGCGTGGGTTTATTTTTACCTTATTTGTGTGATTTCTTGTCCGTTTCCTTCGCAGTCTTCTAACGACAAGTCTGGGGTTTCGTACCAGTCCGTCATGAAATATATCGTGAAAAAATACCCAGGGATGGAGCTTGACAAGAAGAAGTTTCTCATCAAGAAAGCTATGAAGAAACATTTGGAGAAGGGCACAATCAAACAGGTAATATTACTCTTGCTGTTTCTCCTAATGTAGGAATATGAATAAAAACATGGTCTCAAATCTGGAAGAAGCAGGATACTTTCTCAACAAAGACGTCTGATTGTCTCCCGTTGTCGTCTCTGTCTCTGGCACAGCTGAAGGGTAAAGGCCTTTCAGGAACCTTCACCATCGGAAAGCAGTCCACCTTGTCTAAGGTATGTTACAGCGGAGGGAGGAAGTGATGTACAATTTTCGTTTTTAGCAGACTTTCATAGTGGGTTTTTTGAATCTCAGTAGAGTAGAGACAGCTTCTTTGACACTTTTTAGTGATAAAGTGCAGCACTGAAATCTTTTTGAAGACAAATAGCTTCTTAATGTTGTGCTCACTACCAGAAAAGCTTCAGGAGGAGATCATAGTCCAAAATTTCATAGGTGCAGTCAAATCTAATCGTTTCGTTAGAGATGAAGTGTCAAAAGTTTCCTTCTCCCATTTTTCCCTATGAGACTGGGATGTGTTTGGTTGTAATCGTCCTGTCTGTAAATGGGTGGTGTTTTAGAAATCAGCTCAGAAGCAGGAGTCTCTGGGAGATGCTCTTCCTCTCATCATCACTCGGCTCTGTGAGCCCAAAGAGGCCTCCTACAACTTGATCAAGAAATACCTGGAGCAGCACTTCCCCAGCCTCAACATAGACAGCAGGTACAGAGCCAAACAATTCCTGTCTGAGCATTACAGGTGCTATTTGTCCAACAGTAAAAAAAAAAAAAAAAAAAATCTATATCCTTAATTGAGAAACAATTAAGGATATGAAAAGTTTGAATAATTTGTCTTTATCAAAACTGGAATCACTTAATAGTTCATTGATATTTTGATTGATTAATTGACATCTCTCAGCTTCAGACATTAATTTATAATAGTGCAACAAATTTAAAAAGGCAAAACTGTGGTCAAGATGAGTTCATGGAAATTTCACTTAAAAGTTGACACAACTCTGTAGACAACTCAGTGGCTCATTAACTTACAAAAATGTGTGTGTGTGAAGTTGTTTAACTGGGATCATTGAATAAATGAATGGTTAACTGACTGGTTCATCCTCAGGCCAGAGGTACTAAAAACAGCTTTAGTGAAGGCAGTAGAGAAAGGACAACTGGAGCAGATCACTGGGAAAGGAGCCAGAGGGACCTTTCAGGTAAAACTCTTTATAACACTATTAACACACTAATTAATTTCTCTCCCAACATGAGTGACATGTACTGGTAGCACATAAATTGTTCATTGTCTGGCTGATTAAAGTCACTGTGGTGGAGGAAGTGTTGATGCTCTCAGCCGTCCATCAAATGTGCATTTGTAGGCTCAGCTGACCCTCAGCTTGCAATAAGAAGGACCCACCTGCTTTGTTTCCAGGCTAGATGCAGGACAACATTGACATTAAATCTGCCAGCTTGAGCTTTATTGTTGTGTTATACTTTTTTAGTAATATCACATATCGCCAGGTAATATTTCCTGTAAAGCATGAAAACCAGAGGGAAATAAGTGTTTTTCCAGTGCCAGTAAACACTACGACAGGCCCTCTCTCTCTGTTTCACATAAAAACATGAAGCATGAAACAAAAGACGTATCAGCTAAAAGCTAGAGATTCAAGTCACAGACTGCTTCCCTGTTATTTGGATTATTGACATAGTTATTTTTATTATCGATTATTTGATAAACTAAGTGTTAGAAACTTGTGAAAGATGTTCATTCCATTTTTCCAAAATCCAAGGGGTTGCCTTCAAATATCTAGACTGAGGAAAACAGAAAATATTAACCTTTGAGGAGCTGAAAAAATAAATTAAAAAAAACATTTCAAAATGGTTGCCGATTACTTTTCTGTTGATCGATCAACTAATTGGTTAATCAACCATTGCACCTGTAGCCTGAATGCTCTGTAAACCAAACCATGTATCCTAAAAATGTTATTGTCTGTCACAGTTGAAGCGTACTGGAAACCAGGTCCTGCTGAAGGGCGGCACCCTGGAGGACGCCATCACAGCCGCCATCACAGCCATGAATGAACCTAAGACCTGCAGTACCACCACTCTACGCAGATACCTATTAGACGCCAACAAGGACAGAAAAGAGTACCAGTTAGGTGAGAATCCCTCTCTGTGCCGCCTTCAGTCGGCTTGGGATTGACTCAGAGGGACAAGTAAAGTAGTTTACAACTGGAAAAGCACTTTTAATTTAAATCATCACTCTAAAAGTTTTGTTCTTCTCCTAAGTTACATTTGATTCCAACAGGGAGCGGTTGTCACTGCAGGGGAATGAGGAGTGTTTATAAAAACTGCTCAAGTACTCAACTACTCACACCTGCAGTTTAACTCTGTCCATATTCACAGTATGTTGCAAATTAACACAGCTTCCTCCCAAATCTGGTTAAAGACTAATACTCTATGTCTAATATTCTGTGCAAACCTCCACCTCACAGCTTGTGTTCAGCACTATCGAGCTTTGGTGTGTGCATTTGTTTTCACACATCCTGACAAACTAAGCTCATTCATTGGTCTGATGTCCTGTGAAGAACTGATTTGACTGGTTCTTCGACACATCAGTCAGACAGTTACTTCTTCTTTAAACTAAACATTAGATGTTTAGCCAATGATCCAGAAATTGTTTTGTTTTCGTGAAAAATGAACTTCAGAGAAGTGGATTATGCTGCAAAAGTATTTTCGAAGTTTCCATGGATGTTTTTGATGTTTTGTTTATTTGGCATCATGAGTGGAATCCACTGTGACCACAGCTCCTTTTCTCTGCAGAGGATGAAACTAGCTTTTCACATCCACATTTTAAGCCCACAGGGTTGAGCATTTCTCTTTTTTTGTTTAGATTGTTTTGATGTCACTGCATGATAAGATCAGGGAAACAAGGTTTGTGCATCAAAAATTAAATGACTAAAGTATTTACTTTTCTTTAGTGGCCAATCTGAGGAGGACCCTGACAAAGTGTAAAGTCCTCGGATGGATGGAGCAGATCACTGGTCACGGCTTCACAGGGACCTACCAGCTCTCATTCCCCTTTTACCCCAGGTATATCAACTACAGTCTGAGAAAAGGGTTCCACTGATAAACCATTTAATGTTAAGAATATATTTTTATAATCACACTCTGTCTCAATGTTTAAAAGTCTCTACATTTCTGGTTTTGGTTCTTCCTGCTGTCAAAAAAGGCCACTGTGGTGGTCAACAACACAAACACCCAGAGATACAGACTGTTGCTCTATTTATGAGATATGGATCTTGTAATTATGAAATCTTCATCTTCTAATCGAGATATTCTACGTCTATGATGAGGACATATGGAAGTAATTAGAAGAAAAGGTCTCCACTCGAATGAATGCAAGTTTCCAAGTTTTAAAATATTTTATATATTTTAAGCCAGATAGAACAGTTAGTAACTTGCTTTGGAAGCAACATCCACAATACAAATGGTGGAACAAATTTAGAATTTAGAGATATTTTCAAGCTGAAAATTGGTGTGTGGAACAGTTTTTACTTTTTTTTTCCTCTTTAGTCCTACCATCCTGTACCCAGACAAGTTCAAAGAGATTCAGAACAAAAACGCTGCACCTCCAGCCAAGCGGAGGCGGACGGCTGACTCTTCTGATGAGGAAGAGGAAGAGTCAGAGGAGGAGGAGGAGGAGGAGTCTGAGGACGAAGCTCCCTCCCGTAAACGGTGGGTATAAAGGGTCCTATTTAATACTTGGATGGTTTTCTGGCTGTAACTCGGGAAGGGGAGATTCTGATCATATTTACTGCAGTGGTGCAGTGGTTAACGCTGACACCTCGCAGTGAGAAGTTTCTGGGTTCGAACCCGGAGCCTGGGGCCTTTCTGTGTGGAGTTTGTGTGCCTCCAACTCCGGCTTCCTCCCACAATCCAAAGACAGGCACATTAGGTTAATTTGAGAGTCTAATTTCTAAATTGTGTGAGCGTGACTGGTTGTTTGTCTCTATATGTTTGTAGGCGTTGTCTCTATATATCAGCCCTGGGATAGACTGGTGACCTGTGACTTGCCCAGTGTCAGCTGGGATTGACTCCAGCACTCAGCCCCACCCACCGCCCCCACCATCCTGTGACCTAATAAGAATAAGCAGGATGGATGAATGGTGTCTCTCTTCTCCTGTTATAAAAGAAGAGTATTAATGTCTCCACCCCCAACTATAGGAAATACAATATATAAAATAAATACATATACACATTCACAGTACTTAGAATACCTGCACATAAAGTGCACCATTATGCACTTCAATTTTTTTATTCCACTCACCATGGAAAGATAAGATATAAAAGTGTCCGTATCTTGATCAGATTTTGACTTTACAGTTAATTAGATTTTCTCTAGTTTTAAACGAAACATGCTCAGCTCAGCCACGTGGCATGAGAAAGGGGTTTTGGATTTTTTAAATACAAAAAAAAACTTGAGACTTGAAGACTGAGCCCGTTTTAACCTGGTGAAGTTGTCCATCTAAATAAATGTGTGATTATGAGTCTGTGTGTAGGCGTTACTCTTTTCGTGGATGTAGTATTTCAGTAGCCTTGCACCCACGTGTGTTGTGTGTGTGTAATTACAATCGCCTCTTCTCATTACTCTTAGGAAATCTCAGAAGAGGCCTCCACCCAAGGCACGGCGTCCTCCACCAACCAAGAAATCTCAAAGTGCTAGTCAGACGAAAGCTAAAGGCAGGGGACGTGCCCTCGCAAAGAAGTCTCCGGCCAAGAAAGCAGTGTCGTCAGCCAAGAGACTGGGAAAGAAACAGTCATCCTCTAAGAAGGAATCCACACCGCCATCTAAAGCCACACCGGTCAAGAGAGGAGCTCCTGCAAGAAAGCCTAAAACACCAGCCGTTAAAAAGCTGAACAAAAGGGCATCTAAGCGGCCTGTGTCCAGAGAGTCATCTCCTGAAGAGGCTGTAGTCACAAAGGAGACAACAAGGAGCGGGTTGAAGCGATCTAAACCCGCAGAGTTGACCCCTGGGAAGCCTGCAGTTAAAAAGCCAACAACCAAACGTGGATCCAGTCAGCCTGAGTCTGAAGAGTCGTCCCCTGAGGAGCCTGCAGTTAAAAAGCCGGCGACCAAAAGTGGGTCCAGACAGCCCCAACCTGAAGAGTCGTCCCCTGCGGAGCCTGTGGTCAAAAGAGGAGCAAAGAGCAGCAAGCAGTCTGCTCGTAAGTCAAAGAGAGGGAAATAGTGAGCCCAGGAGTGCCTTCCACGAACTGGGCCGCTCTGAATATGCAGCAGTTTGCCGCTTTGTTTCAGTGCTCTCTCTCTTTTTACCATTGTTTTCTCCCTTTTTAATGGGACAGTAGTTTTTTTTTATTTCTATTGTAGAATAAGAACATTATCTTATCCTAACATTAAGTTTACCGTTCATTGAGAGTTTCTGAATTTCCTTTTAAACATCATGTGTAGAAAAGCTCAGTTAGTGTTGCCGTTAAAACAGATGTGTAAGCAGCTGCCAGCTCGGGAAACCATAGCAGGATCCAACATACTGTAACTAGAGCCATGTAGTGACTTCTGTTTTTATCTCTTCCTCATCCAATCTGTAGATGTTGGCAGCACACATTCCTAATATCAACTGAAGTAAGATATCAGTGTTTTGGAGGGTTCAAATGTCCATTTTAAGTAAAAATGTGGGTTAAAAACCGTAACTAATATTAATATTTTATAAAACAGATTTTAAGGTTGTTGTCTTGTGTCCTGGACACATTTTTTGGTCAAGCAGCACTGCATCAGAATTTGAATTGTTATCCATATCTGTCCTTAGATAATTATATTGTTAACTATTTGTTTAGTCCTGCTGGTGCCAGGGTGAGGACTCAACAGAGAATAAAACACTATGTTGCTATTCATTTCAAAACTATATTGGGTAAAAAGTCATTTTTTGATATGTGTGTGTAAACAGGCATAAACAAGACTTGATTTTATTACATCACAGCTGTAATTCAGTACAAAACTGTAAGAAATGTGTGTTGTGAGTAAGAAAAAGGAGGATAATAGCTCATACATACCCTGCATGCATGTATTCCTTGTGTTGTTGAGCTTTTTTTCCAAGTCATTAATAAAATGGCTATATTTGTAAACTTGCTGTTAATTTGGTATGGTATGCTTTGGTACGTTTATCACATCATCCTTAACATTTGCAAAACAGCGAGTGCATTTCTCAGAACATTCAGTGCAAACAGCACAACATCATGAATTACCTGCAAAAGCGAGTAACTTGCTCAGAATCCAAAGTCTGGTTCTCAAAAGTAAATATTTATATCAGTGAACATGTCAGTGCCATCAGAATCCCAAGTCCATGAATCATTGTTGATTGACAAGATATTCAAAATGTTTATCGATGTAACGTGTGTTCTCTCTAAGCATTTTCTTATGTAAACTATGCAAAACTTCTGGATGACAATGGCTGAAAACATAGAAAAAGGACAAAATTTCACATCACTGTCTGTGGGAGACTGATTAAAGAACAATATGTTAATGTTTGTACTGTAGTATGTTGACAGACCATGCACTGCAATTGCTATCCAGAAAAAAAAAGATTTACAGTACAGCACCTTATAACATAAAGGAAATGAGATATGTAATAGAAAATGAAAAATAAATTATAAAATCAGAAATGGAAACACAATCAAACATAACTCTTCATGCTTTCAACTTTTTTCGATTGCTGTATGTTGGGCCACATGTTCTCATCCACATCACTGCGGCATGGAAAGAATCTTCTAGAATGTCTTATCCAGCCTCTGCAGGCGTCTGCTGTGATGTCCTTACATGCAGCCTCCATCGCAGCGAGCAGCGTCATCTGTGTATGTGGGTCACGATCATATCCCTTCCACCTCGGAGCCGAGAAGAACTCCTCAGCTGGGTTGAAGAATGGGGAATATGGTGGAAGGAATTCTGTCAGGATCCTGTGCTGGTTGGCAAACCATTGCCTGGTTGTGTTGGAGTGATGGAAACTCACATTATCCCAAATGACCACATACTTTGGTAGATTTTCTTGACCCCTCTCCTCTTCAGGAATGAGATCCCTGCAGAGGGTGTCTAGGCAGGTAAGCAGATGTCGGGTGTTGTATGGCCCCACAGGAGGAATGTGAGTGTGGACCCCATTGTCTGGAACAGCTGCACACATACAGATGTTCACACCCCGTTGGCCTGGCACGTCAACAGTAGCTCTCTGTCCAATCAGATCAGGCCCACGTCTCCTTCCTTTGGCAAAGTTGAAGTCAACCTCATCCAGGTACATGAAAATATTCCAGTTTAGAATCCAGATTACAGTAAATTTGACGTAACATGCATTTTCATTTTGGAGACAATACAGTCAAATCAAATGAATGCATGTTGCATGTTCCTTTTACAGCTATAGCAAATGTGTCGTGGTGAGACTAACAGTACTGCGTGTACTGCGAGTCATTAATGTTCTACTGTTTACTGTGCAGTAGATTACAGTTATTATAAGCTCGGAGCTGTTTTACCTGCACATGCTGGTGCCATAGTTCCTTCACTCTGTCATCGTTCCTTTCAAATGGTTCATAGTATCACTGCTTCATACTCATTTGGTGTCTTCTCAGCACTGTCAATAGTTGAGATGCTGACAGACTGGATGTTCACAAAGACATCGTTGTCAGCGATAATGGCAGCCTGTACTTCTCTAAGTCTTACTGCAACATCTGCTGTGACCAAAGCACAAACAGCCTCTTCCTGTTGAGGAGTGAAAATGGGCCCTCTCCACCCCTTTGAGGAAGTCTTGCAGTCCTGTGTGTTACAGTAAAAATACAAGACTGAGTGCACAAGAGTAACATTTCAGTCGGAGCTGCAGAGGGAGCAGACTGAGCTGAGGAGTCATACCCACAGCTGGTTGCGTCTCTGCTGTGAACTGGGATCAGAGTAACTACCAAACTCATGCCTCTCAGCATCCTATCACTTATCGTGATACATTTAAAATTATTTAAATCTTACATCAGGTCATTTCCATTGAGATGTATTGATGTAAAACACAGTGTTGTACACAGATAAAACAAGCCGCTCCCACTGCTCCAATCAGACAAAGTGACAAGAGACAAGGAGTCCCATCCTCACTGATGAGCTGCCTTAATGAGAGGACTGACTGCATTTTCTTTTTGACCCCTAAAGAGTGTAGTGACTTGTTAATGTAAATAAATGGACTGATTCTCGATTCTCATTTTAATAAGGTCACAGAACTCCCACATGAGTATTAATGGATTTCTGCATTTTCTTTTTAATTTTTACTTAAAGAACACACACTGGGGAAGTGAGGTCACATGACCACTGGGCCGAAGAGCAGCACAGGTGTTGCTGACTGGGCAGCTCACACAGGTGCCTCGAGTTTTCGTTGTTCTGTGTCCTGAGCTCATTCTGTGTTTTCTGTCTTAAGTTGAGCTGCTTCTCTCCATCGTTTCACCTTTGTTCCTGAGTGTGTTGAGTGAGTCGTTCAGTTCATCATGTTTCCAGGAGTCATGTTTATTTTGTTGTTAAGTAGTTAATCTGATCTCCTTGGTTTGTTCTCACATGATTATATATTTAAAGTCAGAATGTATTGATGCACTGATTCTGATTTAGAATTGTTTGTTGCTTTATTCGAGACAATATGATGGGATTTGACCTGTATTTAGCCCACGCTTTCTTAACCTGTAGAAATATAACCAGTTAACTGTAACTACTCACACCTGACTGACTGCAAGCAAAAGATTAAATCCTTTCAAATGGAGCCTGTGGACTGCTTCTCCTCCTTTGCTCATATTCATGAAGTCAGGTCCAGTATAATCCTAGAACACATGCATGTGTGTAAATGACATTTTCAAGTTTACATGATTGTTTTAGTAAAGTCCCCTGTAAGCTTCTGTAATTACTTTAGCATTTATAGTTTTAGTCTGTTATTTTTCTGCAGCAGATGAAACACTATATTATAATCATGGGTTGTGTATTTACAAGAGAACCCAACTCTTTTTAACTATTCACATTTCTTATTCCTGTGCTCCAGAAACCAAAGGTTAAAAATGTGAGTGGGACGCTGTGAGGCCATTAAATGTTTGTGGAATCTCTTACACCCAGATGAATGTTTCAGATCTTAAACTTTATGTCCAATATAAACTCTGGATGAGACCTGTTACAGCGTAAACCACACAGCTACTGTAAAATACAGCTCAAACTAATGACTGACTGATGAAAGGAAGCATTCAACTTTTTGAGAATGAAATTTGCAAGCAAGTCTGTACTGCCAGACTGTTTCTGTTTTTATTTAGTTCGCTGATACTTCATGAAGTCAGTGCCTCTTGATTTGTGTGTGGGGTGGCCCCATTTAAAGGTTCTACAGTGCATCAGTATTCACAGCACTTCACTTTTTCCACATTTTGTTACGTTACAGCCTTATTCCAAAATGGATTAAATTCATTTTTTACCACAAAATTCTACACACAATACCCCATAATGACAAAGTGAAAGAAGTTTGCTTGAAATTCTTGCAAATATATTAAAAATAAAAAACAAAAAACATCACATGTGCATAAGTATTCACAGCCTTTGCCCTGACACTCAAAACTGAGCTCAGGTGCTTCCTGTTTCCACTGATCATCCTTCAGATGTTTCTACAACTTGATTGGAGTCCACCTGTGGTAAATTCAGTTGATTGGACGTGATTTGGAAAGGCACACACCTGTCTATATAAGGTCCCATAGTTGACAGTGCATGTCAGAGCACAAACCAAGGCCATGAAGTCCAAGGAATTGTCTGTAGACCTCCGAGACCGGGTTGTATCGAGGCACAGATCTGGGGAAGGGTACAGAAAAATGTCTGCAGCATTGAAGGTCCCAGTGAGCACAGTGGCCTCCATCATCTGTAAATGGAAGAAGTTTGGAGCCACCAGGACTCTTCCTAGAGCTGGCCGCCCGGCCAATCTGAGGGATCGGGGCAGAAGGGCCTTAGTCAGGGACGTGACCAAGACCCCGATGGTCACTCTGACAGTGTTCCAGCGTTGCTCTGTGGAGAGAAGAGGACCTTCCAGAAGGACAACCATTTCTGCAGCACTCCACCAATCAGGCCTGTATGGTAGAGCGGCCAGACGGAAGCCACTCCTCAGTAAAAGGCACATGACAGCCGCCTGGAGTTTGACCAAAAGGCTCCTGAAGGACTCTCAGACCATGAGAAACAAAATTCTCTGGTCTGATGAAACAAAGATTGAACTCTTTGGCCTGAATGCCAAGCGTCATGTCTGGAGGAAACCAGGCACCGCTCATCACCTGGCCAGTACCATCCCTACAGTGAAGCATGGTGGTGGCAGCATCATGCTGTGGGGATGTTTTTCAGCAGCAGGAACTGGGAGACTAGTCAGGGTCCAGGGAAAGATGAATGCAGCAGTGCACAGAGGCATCCTTGATGATAACCTGCTCCAGAGCGCTCTGGACCTCGGACTGGGGCGAAGGTTCATCTTCCAACAGTGAGTAGTTTATTTCATATTTCCTCAAGTCATGTTTATCCTGTTGAACATCTCATCTCCTTGGTGAGCTGGATTAGTTACTCACTTGAGATTCAAATGTTGGCAGTTGTGTTGTGTTCACTTCACACTCAGACTTTATGAGCAAACAGTGAAGTCTTGATCGATGCAAGGTGTCAGATGAGGTTAAAGTTGTAAACTGGACACTACTGAAATCCAGGACGACCACAGCTGCTGTTCTCAGTTTGCTGCAGAGGCTTTTCTTTATTTTTGAAGGAGGCTCAGTTGGTCTGGAGTTCGAGTTTGTGGGTCACCTGTGGAAAGAGAATCTCACTCATCTTAATATTTTTTTTTAAATCATATGAAAATCAACAGCAGTTCGCAGGTTTCTGGGGCAAGATTACTCAGCTTTAGCAGCAAAAATCCCCAAACACACACACACACCAAACAAACCTATTCAAATGATATGGTTGTTATGGTTTAATATTTGAGTACATGGTCTTCAAGAAAACGCAGGTTTCAATAGTAGGAACCTTGTCTTGTTTTCTTGTTTTCTTCCTCTGAGTGTTGAACATAGTTCAGACACAGAGCAACACTTCAGTCCTGTCACTAGAGGTCACCACAGACCTGCAGCTCAGAGAGGAGCTTCCTCCTGTGGGCTCATTGTGTGCACATCCTCCAAAACTTTGATTTATCAGTCAAAAAACTGTTGCTGAGTGACTCTCAGTGCTGCAAAATGGAGACAACAAACATGTTTACAAGGTTTTTCACTTTCATTTATTTAGATTTGTTATTCTGAGTTTACTGTGTGTGCAACCACCACTGGAAGTGATCACACACTCATCAACCTCATATCATTTTACAGGCTTTATATCTGAGATGAATTCAAGCTCTCGCTGACTGAGAAGAAGAGTGCATTTAGGTGAGGGATCAAGGTGGAGCTGCAGAGGGAGCAGACTCAGCTGATGGAGATTCACGCCCACAGATAAATTCTTTAAATCATGTGTCTGGTAATTTCCATTGAGTTGTATTGATATAAGACACAGACGGTAAAACAAGCTGCTGCCACTGCCCCAGACAGACAAAGTGACGAGAGACGAGGAGGTGACGTCCTCACTGATGACATGAGACTGTCTCTCACCATCTTATCACTTATTGTAATACATTTAAAAATCTTTAAATCTCATCCCTGGTCATTTCCTTACAGGGAACAAGCTACAACCACTGCCCCAGTGACAGAAACATTACAACTGACGAGGAAGCGACGTCGTCACTGATGACCTGCCTCAATGAGAGGACTGAGTGCATTTTCATTTTGACCCCTAAAGAGCGCAGCGACATGTAAATGTAAATGCAGTGGCCTGAGGGCTGTTTGTTCATTATGTTTAAATACTGTCGCTGCAGAGCAGGTTCAATCTTTGAAGATCATCATTTTAATATGTTCGTAGGTGAGTACATACATGAGTATATGAAAATGCAAATTGGAGTACTGCATTTTCTTTTTAAATGATACTTAAAGCGTCCTGTGGGCAGTGGGGTCACATGACTGCTGGGCTGAGGAGCACAGGTGGAGAACTGGGCAGCTCACACAGGTGTCCTGAGTTTTCTTTGTTCTGTGTCCTGAGCTCATTCTGTTTGTCCTTCAGCTGAGCTGCTCTCACCTTTGTTCCTGAGCGAGTCGTTTATTTCATTATATTTCCTCAAGTCATGTGTATTTTGTTGTTGAGTGGTACATTTAATCTCCTTGGTTTGTTCTCCCACGATTATATATTTAAAGTGATAATGTTTGTACTGATTTTGATTTAGAATTGTTTGTTGATTTATTCAAGATAAAGTGATAGAATTTGACCTGTCTGTTCGCTTTCTTTCATTTGTAGACATGTGACCACTCACACCCAACTGGCTGCAAGCAAAAGATTAAACACCTTCAGATGGAACCTGCTTGTCCTGCTTTGCTCACATTCATTCAGTCCAGCGTTTTATCCTAGAACACAAACATGTGTCAGAAATCTCAATTCTATCATGGATCTTATTTCAGTTTCAAGTTTATATGATAATTCTATTGAAGTCTTCTATAGGCCTTTGTAATGACCTTAATGTTTATAATGTAGTCTGTTATTTTTCTGCAGCAGATGCTTTGAGGACAGACCACTATAATCATGGATTGGACGCTACAATCATAATCCGGATCATGCATTTAAAGGAGAACCAACCCTTTGACAGAACTCACTGGAACTGCTTTTGTCAATGTCTGTGTAGAGAGACAAAGCAGACAACTGTGTAAAACTTGTGTTCAAAGTTCCTACACAGTGTGTGACACTGAATTTACAAGCACAATTTTGATGCCGTCCTTACACCTTAAAATGATTGGACAAAGCAGAGTCCCATTAGAGGGCAGGTGGTTCTGGTATCTTCTTCTCTATCGCACATCCTGAAAGATGTGGTAGATTTTCAAGATGGACAGCGCTGGCTTTAAAATACATAATTATAACTGCATTTGCTCCTTGTTATTTTCTTGGTCTTGTTAATATGTGTATGTTTCTGTAAACAGTATATTTACTTTGAGTTCCTTGTGTTTTACTAATTTTATACATTTGTTTTACTGCTTTATTTATTTTAATTGTCCTTTGTACAGCACTTTGGTTTCAGCTCAGGCTTTTTAAATGAGCTCTAGAAATAAAGTTAACCATCTAAAACCGTCTCACCTCTGTCAAGTCATGACACAGTATTTTATCGAATGTTAATTATTAAATTAGATTATTAATTATACAAAACCTTTTGGTGGGAAAACACAAAATCTGACACAAACTATTTATTTTTGTCTTTGAATGTGTAAATATTTTATTAAGCGTGACCAGGATTAAATGATTAATTCATTAGCTATACCATTTATCCTTTTAGGGCCACAGAGGGTCTAGAGCCAATCCCAACTGACACTGGGTGAGGGGGGCTACACCTTGGATAGGTCACCAGTCACAAGAAGGACTAAATTTAAATTCTACAGGATTCAATTATAAAATCCATGTGTCTAGATCAAAACCTAATGAGGTGAGATCAGCTCAGTAAGGGGACGTCATACATGTTGGAGTAAAAGGAAACAGGAAACTGTCTTTACATTAAAGTTATTTAATTACATCAAATATGAAAAGAAAAAAACATCCATGGTTTCTGATTTTACAACTGGAAGAAAAAAAAAAAAACACTGTTTACAATTCAGCTCCATTCATGGTTGTCCTGGCAACACATTGGTTGATTGTGGTTGCTGTAGCAGTGTAGCGGCAGATTAATTAAGGCAGGTTCTGGATTTATAAACACCTGCTGACTTTCTGATCGTCAGTGGGTCACTAAATAAATCGTTTATTCGCTGCAGCCTCTCACAGGTGAATGTTTTTGCTCTGATCTGTGTCACTGTGGGAACGTGAGGATGTTTTCAGGCTGAGAAGTGAAGCTGGTTTTGCACAGCAAGGCCTTCTGATCAATACAAAGCTTCTTTAAGTGGTTTGAATTAACCGGCAGATAAAAATAAAGGTTAAGGACAGTTTCTGCCGAGGATGCTAGGAACATCCTGGTACTTTTGTCTCTCCGCTGGTGGAGGTGGAATGTTTCAGGAGCAGAGCATCATGGGAAGGGCATTAATGTACATGTGAAAACTAAACTGGGAGCAAACAGAAACAGTGGAGCACAGCTGATAAAACTGTGAAGGTAATTATCATCAGTCATGTTGGCTTTTAGAAACATCATCAAAAGAGGAAAAGAAACCAAACATTGTGCAGATTCTTCATCGTTCACTTGAAGGTTTCTCTTCCCTCTGATGAGGTTTAGAAACAGATGAGGAGCAGTCGGAGTTGAGCTGGAGCCTGAAAAATAACAGATTATAAACCGAGCTGAACGCTGAGGACAACTTTAACTCTGTTCAAATGTCCGGCATGTTTATTAACGCTGAATTCATTCATTCATTTTGAAGACTGGGGTCATCCTGGTAGGGTCAGGGGTCTTTGCTGTGTGTGTGCGTCACTGCTCGTTCTGCTGTGTGTCTGTGATGGTGGACACGGCGCCCTGGCCCTTGCTGACGTCGCTGATACAGGCCCACTGACCGTCCATCGACTCCTTCCACAACGTCACCTACAAAATAAACACAAACACACGGTCATATGAAGAGAAGTGTGTATAAGCGTGTTCATTTACAGCCAAGGTGCTAACAATTATAACACAATTTCCTACACCCCAAGGTGACATCTTCAAATTTTTGTTTTTGGCCTTATCAACAGCCCCAGACTTCAACTTATTACTGGGCTGATAAACGGAGACAGGCGACAATGACAGGAATCACATCACATCCATACAGGGTCAGTCATAAACTGCTGTTACTTTTTTTGGTATCAAACTTAAACAATTATTAAAATTGTTGCTTTTAGTCAGTCGACTAACCCATTAATTAATCCATCGTTAAGTCATTACAGCAGCCTTAACTCGTGGTAAACTTCACCTTTACCAGATTTTTTCTCTTCAAAGTGTAAATGCAGATCTATAACTTAAGAGGCACAAATGTCAAAATACAAAGTGTCTCCTCTGGACTGGACTTAAACATCAGGTTAGTTCCCTAAGAAACTGCAGGTAATATTACTGAGGCAGGGGCAGAAAAATCTGAGAGCTCCAGACAGGATTAAAATCACTGTGTGAATGAATCCAGCTACAGTCAGGTGAAAAGAGTCAAATAAGCAAATGAAAAAGGCACAGTGCCTGTATGACTTTCTACCTTGTTGTCTCCCCCAGACACAGCCAGTATATTTCCAGTGATAGACCAGCTGACGTGCCAAACTACATCATTGAACTTATGGAGCAGTTTGGCCGTCCAGGTGTTTCCCGCCGGGTCGTCACACGTCCAGATAAACACACGTCCGTCCTGGAGGAAGGTGAAAAGACAACAGTTAAAGTGTCTCCAGCTCAGATGAGGAGGTGTGTCACCAAGAAGACAGTGTTTGGTTTTATTTATCAGAGTTTACAGGTTTCTGTGAATAAATCTTTTTTTCTATTCTGACTCATTTCATCATTGTGCTTCTTTTAAAAAGGAGTAATGGAGATTAATGCAGCCTGTTCATGATGAGAGATTTCCTGCCAGTTTGTAAATCAGGCAAAAAAAGAAAAAAGAAAAAAATAAGTGTACTGGATATTATCTCTGGCTCCACCTAGTGGTTCAGGTGAGTAAATTCACAACAGATTTTATTTAATTTTAAAATGAACTGCTGATAAAAAGGAGAGGGGTTTGGCAACATAATGAGGTGTCTTCTTAACCACAATGTAAGGTATTTGGTTAAAATAAAGTTAGTAGCAAGTGAAAGAGATTAGTGGTGTACCCTGAGGACGGTGGGCCAAATATCTTTTAACAAAAAGAAGAAAAATGGAAAAAGAATCAAAATATTTTTTGATTTCTTTTTTGTTTTGTTTAACTTTGCAAATCTTTGCCGATAAAGATTTCAGTGAGAAAAACAAAGTCTCACCTGGGAGCAGCTGGCGATGGTGCTGGTGGGGAGACCAATAGACGGAGCCCAGCCAACGTCTCTCACCCAATCACTGTGAGCCTCCAGCTTCTGGTCCTCCTTCCACTGACCGTCTTCCTCTCTGGAGGCAGGATGTGACAATCAGTGACAGCTGACTCATTAACTCTCAGCTCTCTGAGCCTTTATTTCACAAAACAAGAAAACTTTGCTCCCTGACAGGAGAACTCCTGTTTCACAAGACACTCCTTTGATGATGTCATTTGAAAAATTTTCATCTTCTTTGTCGTAACTAAATGTTTGAATTCTAATGAGTTAACACTTCTTTCCAAGTCTTCAACATGAAATTTGATGCTGAACTCACAACATGAGTTCTTTCTTGCAAGTATACAGTTGATGCTAATGTTAGCCATGTAGCAGTGGCAAAACTTATGAATAGCTCCTTTAAAAACTGTGAAAACCCTGAAATTAAATATCTAGTGCACATTTAAAACTGTATGAGTGACTCTGCTTTACCAACTGTATGATTTGTACTGTGTCCCATTTTTCCTTCATCACTAAAAACAACACAGAAAATGTCAAGCACCACAGAAAGTTTAGTAAAAACTACAGTAACATACTTCCAGAGTTTGACCAGGTTGTCGCAGCCTCCAGAGACGAAGCGTTTGACGTAGTTTGGTTTCTGTCCTGACGGCTGATCGATCAGGCTGCCTGGAACCACAGCAGGAGCCCAACTCACGGCGTTACAGCCAATCTGCAGCAAGATTAGAACTGGATTTATAAACAGAGATCTGAGGAGAACAGCGTTAGCTCACTGTGTTATCCAATACACATTACACTCAATGGAATAAAATGACAGAGTGTAAACAGGCAGCATCACAGAGTAAGGAACAGAGTTGACAACCAGCTGCGTTTCATCTCACATCGTGATGGAAATAAAACAAATTAAAGTTGTGTGTTACTCAGACGTGTGTCAGACTCACAGTGTGTGCGTTGCTGATCTTCTTCACGTCCCACTGCTGATCACCGGTAAACGTGAGGAGGGAAATGGCTCCATCTGAGCTACCGCAGGCCAAGATCAGACCAAAGTCATAAGGACCCCAGCACACAGAGTTCACTGCAGACACACAACAGCAGAGTTAACAACAAGAGATTGTCGTGGAAACATCACAGCTGTTTGAAATGGACTCGAACCGTCAGCACTGTAATTATGACATTGACCAAATCCCCAGTAAATCCCTCCTCTGAAGGGAGGAAAGAGATAAAAGAGAATAATAAGCCTTAAATGCCTTAAATGAAAACCTGGATATTTCCTGTAAAGAACCAGAGTGATAACAGGGAGGGGACACAGAGGTTAAACTTAAGTCACAAGGATAATCACACACCGTTTCCTCTAGGAGGGAGGAGGGAGCACAGAAACACAAATATGAAGCACAATGTTATTTTACTTGGACACACACAGAGCTACCGACCTGATGACTCATGACCCGTGTATTCGTACATCTTGTCCCAGGCTCCGTTCTCCTCCTTCCAGATGATGACTTTACGGTCATAGGAACAGGAAGCCAGGATGTTGCCGAACATCGGATGAGCCCACGCTACCTGCCACACTGGACCTTCGTGGCTACACACACACACACACACACAGATTTACCAAAATTCAGTTCCAAATGCTGGGTGTGAAACTCATTTAATACAAAATTGCTAATAATTGAAGAGCAAGCTTAAATGTGATACCAGTGTTACAGATTAAAGCCGTCTTGTGAAACTTCAGCTTCTTACCCTCTGAGGTCTGCGACCAGTATCTGACCTCCATTTCTAACATCAAAGATCTTCACGGTGCGATCAGAGGAACAGGTGGCAAGTCGAGTCCCATAGTAGTCCATCTGGGCATCGTGCTAAAACCACAGAAAAATACCTTAAACCTGCAACAACTGATGTTTGACCACTTAAGGTCAGTGGAAACAATCTATAAACACAACACTGATACTATCACCTTTTAAGTTTCTTGTTAGCAAACTGTTGCTTATTTCTACATCCAGCAGTCAGAGAGCAACATGATGATTCATGTGGAGTGCAAAGCTGAGGGGAGCTGCAGATTCATCTGATTAATTCTCCTTTTACATCCATTTAAAACATTGTTTTATAAAATGTATTACTTAAAGTCATCAGAGTGAAAATAACTCCCTCCTACCTTTGCTCCCACCTAGTGCTTCGACATTTCCAATAACACTAACAGTATCATGAGAAATATCAACAGAATCAAGGCTGGGAAATGTTCATGGCGGCTGACAACATAACAAACTGATGAACAGTTAACCACAGTTTCTATGTTACTGACCAACTATTAAAACCAAACAGTTAAGTGAAAGGCTGGTTTTGTGAGACTTTTTATTCTGCGTAAACAGGATGTGTCTGTAAATCACACCAGCACTGAAATTCAGTCTGAAGTAACGAGCACAAACAGTACACGAAGTACACCAAGCAAAAATGTCAGCTCATCAGATTACAGTTGTATCATGACTTAATCTTCAATATTGATTAATCTGGTAAATACTATCTTGAATACTAGTTATATAACACACATAATATATATATATAATAATACTCTGAGCAGTCTACATGAAACATGAAACAGAGACAAATAAACAATTAAAGCATTCAATCCTCTAATTGAATAGGTCAGAACCACGGAATACTTGCACTTTTATTCTGAAAACCACCTAAAAGATTAATTGTCTATTAAAATAGTGTTTGTAGACAACTAAGTTCAGCTCGTATTGACATGATATACGCTGAAAACATGAACATGAACAAGATACATATGAGGTGATTACCCATAACAATAATATTACATTAGTGAAGCCTGTCTGTTTAGCAAATGCTAACGTTAGCTTGAGTCACTAGGATAAACAGGTATAACTTAAACTTAAATAACTTACGATCATATCCTCATGGGAGGTGTCCACCGTGTTGATAACAGAAACCTAAAGGTCACAAAAAATAAGCAAATCAGAATTAAAACTACACAAAAATCAAGATAAAACTTTAATGATTAGCTCTCTGCTGTTAGCATATCTGCTAACGAGCTAGCTACTGGGTCACGTCAGCAACCGGCGGTAAACGTTAAACAACACAAACGTTAACAACGTCACCTGCAGCTTAAATCAGACGTTACCGGACTCACCATGTCTGCGGGTAAACCAGAGACTAACTCCAGAAAAATATTCCTTGTTTCTCTGGAAAATGAATTGACCGGGTTCGCCGACCGCTCCGACGTGGCAACAAGTGCACAGCTTGGTCCCACCAGTGTTCCTACCGGCGGAAACGTCAAAACACCGAGCAATGGTTCCACATGCCAACAGCTTACTTCACACTCGACAGTTAGAGGTTAAAATCAAACCTTAAAAGCTGTCAAAGAAGACGTAGATGTTAAAGTAAACAGTAGCAGTAAACAGCAGTAAACTGGCTGCTCCTGTCATTTAAATCCCGTCTGGAACTACAAGTCATTTTAAGCGGCTCATTGAGCTGTTTCTGTGTGAGGAGCTGCTCGTATCACTGGGAAGCTTAATTCACACTTGATGATATTTTTATTAGTTTTCTGTCTATTTGTGAGGATTTGACTGGGTTAAGAGTTTGAGGAGGCTCCGGCAGCATGAAGGTCCATTTCCGGTTTAGACAGATTCCAGGTGAGCGCCGTGAGTATTGTACCTGTAGGATGTTCTTCCTGATGGGCTTTTCCACCCGCAGGCCACGTGTCCACACGGTGGCTCCACAATCCCGAACCGCTTTTCCCTCCCGTCTATTTTTGTCTGAACTCGCCGGGTGTCGGGTTCCTCGCCGGGGGCTGATCCCGTGCTCCCTCCCTCTGTCCCCTGCGGCCTCGCCATGTTGTCGGGTTGAATCTTTTGCTCCACTTTTGTGACTTTATCGCAGAGTAAAACTCCCACAGCTGTCAAAGTGCCAACATGTCGAGTGTGTCTTACCACATCTCCAACCTGCTGGAGAAAATGACATCCACTGACAAAGACTTCAGGTAAGACAGACCTGCTGTCTGACGGTGAGACGACACTTTTGGGTCCTGACTCAGTCACTCACTGTTATTATGTGTCTGTCATTTCACTACACTAGAAGAATTAGTCTTTTAACTATTATTCTAATTATTGATTAATCAGGAGATTCATTTTTCACTTATTCGTTTTCTCCTCAGTGTAAAATGCCTGAAAACAGTGAAAAATACCTGTTATAATTTATTAGTACTAAATTGAAGCCATCTTGCTTTGTCCCAAACCCAAATATATCCGTTTAGTTTGACAAAAAAACAGCAAACATGTGGCATTTAAACTGATTAATTGCCTATAAAAGTAGATTAGTGATGAATTTTCAACTAACTGATTAATCGACTAATGATTGTTTGCCTTTAACCAACTCTGAGAAAGTGTTTTACTGTGTGGTGAGATAAGAGTGGTTATGAGTTTATTATAACACAGGTTTGAATCATTTTATCACTTTGTTCCTGTCTATGCGTGTGTGTGTGTGTGTGTGTGTGTGTGTGTGTGTGTGTGTGTCCAGGTTCATGGCCACTAATGACCTGATGCTGGAGCTGCAGAAGGACAGCATTAAACTGGACGAGGACAGTGAGAGGAAAGTTGTGACCATGCTGCTCAAACTGCTGGAGGACAAGAACGGAGAGGTGCAGAACCTGGCTGTGAAATGGTAAAAAAAATACACACACACACACACACACACACACACACACACACACACACACACACACAGTTATCAGATTATGACTGATAGCTGTGGCTTTTGCATCTTTTGATAAGTTTTTAATGAGGAAGTAACGTCCGAACTTGCTGATTCATTCAGTTTCAAGACTCAATCGTACGCCTCAAGGTCCTGTATCACTTGGGGCTAACATACATTCATTCGTTCATTCGTTCATTCATTCATTATCTTTATCTGCTTTTTCCTGTTTTCAATGTGGTGGCAAAATTATATTTCAAGGATCACGACCAAACATGAAACTAATAAAACTCTGCTTTGAGTAATAATCAGTGTCTCTTATGCTTTTTTAAACAAAAACGTTCAATAACCTCGTTAAAAAATCTTAAAATTAGAAGAATCAACGATCTGTGAATGTGAATGTTGTTCATTTTAAAAGTTTCAAATATTGGACACAAGATGTTTCCTGCTTCACTGAAAAGTCACTTCTAAGTGTTTGTGCCCCGAGAGGCTTCCAGCTCCCACATCACAGTGTAATTGTGTAATTATTGGGCCGTCATTGGGCCTGTGTCCAGGTGATGCTCTGAGATTTAAGGTGAGCTCAGAGAAACTTTCCCCCTTCAGCAGATGAGTGTAAAGACAAACTGCACATATATGATTCTGATTCTGATTCAAAATCTAAGAGAAGTAAGCAGAACACATTTTTCAAACTTCAATGGCATTTATTAGATTTATTGTGACTATTTTTATATTTAAATACTGTAATGTTCGTGCCAGATGTGTCAGGACAAAACGCACCTGATGTGGAAAATGAAGCAAACTGTGGGTATGTTTGATTTTTAGCCTGGCCCCTCTGGTGAGTAAGGTGAAGGAGCCTCAGGTGGAGACGATGGTGGACACTCTGTGCTCGAACATGGTGTCGGACAAGGAGCAGCTGAGAGACATTTCCAGCATGGGACTAAAGACTGTGATCGCTGAGCTGCCGCTGTCCTCCTCAGGTGAGAGCTGAAACACACCTGTCACCGTCGTCACGAGTTAAACAAAAAGAAAAAGTAACAAAAAGCTACGCTGATTATTAACACCAAACAAAAACATCACTGTAAAATCATCAGTCATTTAACCATGAACTTATCATGTCCTCTAAACTTCACATTTAATTACTTTGTCATTATTGGCCTTTAAGGGATAAACTTTTCAGTAATTATCAATTTTATTAATTATGATTATTCAAGTGTACTGAATTCTGAATCTCAATATTCCTGACTGCACTTGAAGGCAGCAAAAGCCCAACCTCACCACCGTGTTGAACAAAATGATTAACCAGTATGTGGAATAGCTCAGTGTTACATCTTGGTGTTGCTTCTTAAATTGTCCTCTGACGTCTTGTCCTGCGGGTTGCCAGGTTTGACTCTGACAGCCAGTGTTTGTAAGAAGATTACCTCCCAGCTGATTGGTGCCATGGGGAAACAGGAGGATGTGTCAGTTCAGCTGGAGGCCCTGGACATCCTGTCGGACATGTTGGGAAGGTAAATACAAAACATCAGAAACAAACAAACTGGCAACATTAATATAACAAAATTGTATCTGTACATACAGGAATGATAATGAGCCCCTGACTTGTACTGTAGCATCACCATCAGGCCAAATTTTCCAACTGCAATAATAATAACAATAACAATAACAATAACAATAATAGTAATAATGATGATGATGATGATGATGATGATGATGATGATGATGATGATGATGATGATGATAATAATAATAATAATATGTAGAAATTATGCAGTGAAATTAGACATTTAAAATGCAATAAAACAAAGTAAAATTGAGTGAAAACAGTTGGAAAAAAGTCTTCTGCATCCTTTAATTTGCTCCTTTCTCAGGGTGAAATGACTTAAGATATAGTGGAAAGGTATTAACACCCCAGGCTTTTATATTTATATATAGTATAAAAATATAAAAAGGCCAAGTGTGTTCAAACCTTTCCTTTTTATTTACATTGCATTTCAGTTGACTCAAAAGAAAAACTACTTTTCACACTGGAAACAAACAAAAGTGATCAGCTGATAGCGGGTGGGGGACATGAATCTTTTTGAGAACCAACAAACTACATGAAGACAGACATATTACAGTTTCAGGTCCATCAGCTGATCATTTAAAACAACCACCTCATCCCCGAACAGATCACATGTGATTGTTGTTGTGTTGTGATCCTTCCTCCAGGCTGAGCGGAGCACTGGTCAGTTTTCACAGCTCTCTGCTCTCCAGCCTCCTCCCTCAGGTAACAAACACTCAGTGACTCCACCTGAACAATGACACACAGGAACATGATGTTTTTAAACTATTAAATCTTTATTGTCGAGTATCTTCTGATCTTCTCTGTGACTTTTATTTTGTTGTTTTTTTTTTTGTTTTTTTTTTTTGTTCTTCTCAAATTCATCCTCATTCTGGCATGTTGTTTTCAGGCATTGCTGCTTTCAGCTTTATTTATTTTATTTTATTGTATTTTATTTTGTCGTTCATTCCTCTATCTGCCCTTTCATTCACTCATTCATTCATTAATTTATTCATTCACTCATTCTTCACGCCTACATTCCACCAGCTAACCAGTCCCAGAATGGCGGTCAGGAAGCGCTCCATCTTGGCTCTCGGTCACCTGGTGCCCTGCTGTAGCCCCGCCCTCTTCTCCCAGCTCACTGAACACCTGTTGACGGAGCTGGCCAAGGGTCCGCCCACTTCAGTGACCAGGACGTACATCCAGTGCCTGGCAACTATCAGCCGTCAGGGCGGCCATCGAGTGGGTGAGACCTGCTCCTGCGTTCATGTGTGACTCAGGCCTGGAGTGGAGGCTGAGAACACGTTACAGACTGATTTTTATATTATTTAATTTGTTTTTAAGGATATTTGACCCTTGACCTTCGACCTGAGCAGCTGAAAGTGCTGATTTCTCTTTGTCCTTCTGATGAGGATATTTTACAGCCATTATTTTAATTTTATTAAATCATTGTTCTCTTGTTTTAAACGTTTTTGTTTTTTTTTGTTTTTTTTTATTAGTTTTTTAATTTATTTTTTTATTCAAGACTGAATCTCAAAAACCCCAGTTTCTCTGCCTGTCAGCTGTTTTTGGTCGTTTGATTACAAATTTGTGAGACCTTTCCAATATCAACTAATATTAGTTAATGTTGTAGAGGGACCCTTAATTAGTATTTCGTGCTCACATAAATGAAGCTGTGATAATTTAATTGAAAATCAGTGTTTATCAGATTCAGTTTTACTGATGTTTATTTATTCTTTGTTTACTAGCTCATAGTGTTTATTCATTTTGTTGGACTGTGTGTCTGTGTGTGTGTGTGTGTGTGTGTGTGTGTGTGTCTGTGTGTATTGTGCAGGTGAACATTTAGAGAAGCTGATCCCCATGGTTGTGAAGTTCACCAGTGTGGATGATGATGAGCTGAGAGAGTACTGTTTCCAGGCCTTCGAAGCCTTTATTCGCAGGTATACACACACACACACACACACACACACACACACACACACACACACTCCCTGTCCTCTGTCTTTTTTCCTTCTCTCTCTTTATTACTTGCACTGTCTTCATTGGTCCATTGATTGTCAGGTGTCCAAAGGAGATGTCACCCCACGTTGCCGCAGTGACTAAGCTTTGTCTTAAGTTCATGACCTTTGACCCTAACTACAACTATGATGATGATGAGGAGGAGGAAGATAGCATGGACATAGAGGACGGGCTGGATGAAGGTTTGTGTGTATTTATCTGTTCGTCTGTTTCTTTTTCTGTGGTTAGTTCATGTGTCACAGAGAAGATCCGAGACTCTGGGGGGGTCCAGGCAAAGAAGCCCATTGAAGACCCCACCTACATGCAAACTATTGGTAGATACAATTTACATATGTCCCCTAAACACTTCACATGCAGACTGTCATTAGATGATACAATTTACAGATGTCCCTTAAACGTCTCACATGTAGACGATCAATAGACATGTATTGCTTGCTTTTATCTGTTCTCTTGCCTCTGAAGGTGAGAAGGTGATGTGTAAGCCCATGTGGGCGGGGCCCTGTCAGGTGTGTGACTCTTCAATAAAAACATTCATTCATTCAATAAGTGGACGATGGGAAAGTAGTTTCAGGGACCAGTTGAGGCAGAATTTGCAGCCTCTGGATGTGGTGTATTTGTCACTTTGTGGTCAGTTATACACGTAATTGTCTCATGTCTTTACCTTATGTGTTCAAGCAATTCAACTTTACAACACAAGAACCCATAATGCATTGCTTGGACGGTGTCTGTGTCCTGATCAGTTTATGTGACATCACAGATATAAATGAGGTGCGTGTTCGTAAAACAGACATTTCTCATGACTCCATCCAGAATCAGATGACGAGTACAGCGATGATGACGACATGAGCTGGAAGGTGCGACGCTCCTCCATCAAGTGTCTGGAGGCGCTGATCCACACACGCCGGGACCTCCTCCTCTCCTTCTACTCCTCCATCTGCCCCGCTCTGCTGGCCCGATTCAAAGAGCGCGAGGAGAACGTGAGGGCAGACGTCTTTGCTGCTTTTTCTACCCTGCTGAAACAAACACGAGTGGGACCGAGTCACCACGGACTCATCGTGACCGGTTCTGACCCGGGGTCGAGCAGGGACGAGGAGCCGGCGGTCGCCATGCTGAAGAAACAGGTACAGAAAGATTCACAGCTGTCACAGGTTCACTCAGGTGCGTTTACAGTATGTCAAAGGTGAGATGTTCTTTTTAAATGGGAGAAGAGGACGATCCCAGTCATGTGTGTGGAGCTAAAGAACCACAGCGTCAGTGGTTTTACTGCTGCTTTAAGAGCTTTTATAGGAAAATGATTTCAAAATAAAGCTGCAAAAACTCAAGAGAATCAGAGAATCATGAAAGAGGTTTGCAAGAAATCAATAAAATGGTGTGTGTGTGTGTCCAGGTGCCGCTGATAGTGAAGGCTCTCCACAGGCAGCTGAAGGAGAAGAGCATCAAATCACGACAGGGCTGCTTCTCTCTCCTCACTGAGCTCACTCACACTGTACCTGGAGCCCTGGAACAGCACATACCTGCTCTAATACCTGGTACACACACACACGCACACACACACACACACACACATTCTTTTTTTTCCTCAATCATTTCTCGTCTTTTACTTTAACTATTTCAGTTTCTCCTCCTCCTTTTCTCTCCTTTACTCCACCTTTTCACTTTCTTTTTTTATTATTTTCTCTCTTCCCTCCTCCCTCCTCCCTCCTTCCTTCAGGCATAGTCTTCTCCCTGACAGACAAGTCCACCTCCTCCACCATGAGGATCGATGCTCTCTCCTTCTTCCACGTCCTCCTCCTCTCCCACCCTCCTCAAGCCTTTCAGCCACACATGCAGGTTCTTTAAACCTCTTTTCATGCTTTGCATTTGCAGGAACTTAATCTCCTTGACTACATTTGACTCTTATAACTCACTAGAAGTCTGCTCTTAGGTTTCTAAACTCTCGTCACCATCTGTTTCTGTGCATCTGCAAAAACCTACAAAAGTTCATGTGTTATCCAGAATATTGAAGGTAACATTTACTGATGTGCACATGAACGTGAAATAAATAATGACAGGTAGGATCTCTGGAAAGAAGTTTGATATTTGAGGTGTTTTTCATTTGAATTCCTAACTGCACCAGAATGATTTTGATTTTTAAAGAGTGGTAATTGGCTGTAAAAGTCAATTTCTCATAGGCTTGGGGCAATTTTTCATGAAATTGATAATATTGAATATTGCAATATTTCTGTGTTCAATATTTTTCATAAAGAAAATATAACACACAGGAGACAAGGTGAACAAAACTTGCAGCCCATTCCAACAAAAAACAATACAAACAACAAGATCATGTGGTTCATTGAGGAACAGTCACGTGTCTGCAGGTGGACCAATCACCTGCTGTCACACATTCACACTCACTCACATGTTATTTGTTAACATTGTTGTGGGCGTTTGTAACACAAACCATCATGTTTTGTTGGTGTAACACGACTGTGCTCTGTGCAGGTGCTGCTGCCTCCGGTGGTGGCGTGCGTGGAGGACACTTTCTATAAGATCACGTCGGAGGCTCTGCTGGTCACTCAGCAGCTGGTCAGAGTGATGAGGCCGCACGGACAGACCGCCACAGCCGCAGGGTTCAACCCCAAACCGTTTGTCAGAGAGGTAGGAGGGCTCAGGATGGACCGGGCTCTCTCTGCTCTGATCCGACTGCGTTTCAATTTGATGTTTTAATCTGCTGTTTACTTTCCTGGCTGTTTACTGTCGGTTACATCATGAGATTGTGTTTCTTTAAGGTGTTTTCTGTCACCATGAAGAGGCTCAAAGCAACAGACATCGACCAGGAAGTGAAAGAGAGGGCTATTTCCTGTATGGGTCACATGGTGTGTCACCTTGGCGACCACCTGGGGCCGGAGCTGCCGGGTGTTTTGGCGATCTTTCTGGAGAGATTAAAGAATGAGATAACAAGGCTGACAGCAGTCAGGACCATCACCCTCATCGCTGCTTCTCCAATAAAGGTTCAGTCTAAGTCTAAGTGATAAATACTAAAAGAACGAAGTGGAGATTGAACAGTGACAGTAACTTCTTCTCTCTCGTCCAGATCGAGCTGACGTCCATCCTGCCGGAGGCTCTGTCTGTGTTGGGATCTTTCTTGAGGAAGAACCAGCGGGCTCTGAAGCTCGGCACGCTGGCCTGTCTCAACACACTGGTCACTCATCACGCCGCCAGCATCAAACCCGCAGCTCTGGAGCCTGTGCTGAGTGAACTTCCTGCTCTGGTGGACGAGGGCGACATGCATGTATCCCAGGTAGGGAGGAAAGCACCGGACCTGCTCCGGGATTACTGGGAGGGGGGTAACTAACGGGGGTAATTAAGAGATGTGGATACAACCATTTCTAGAACAACAGCTCCATCACCATATACAGAGTAGAGATCGCTCAGACAGTACATACCTGTGAAAAAAAACCTGTGTCCTGCAATGAAAGGTTGGTGTTCAACTAAGGAGTTCAGGAAAAAAAAGGTTTGCTTCTTCGTATATGTGGAGTCTTAAAATTCCTGAAAACTTTCAAATCTTGAACATCTCTGTACAACAGTAAGTGAGTGTTATGATTCTCCAAATCAATGGTTCAGTTTGTTTTTTTTTCCATTCTGAGCTCATTAAACTAGCCTGACTTTTACCACAGGTAAAATCAGAGGGAATACTGTCAGCTGTGGCAAACTAGGCAAATGATGGGGCCCCTAAAGGGAGAATGGGCCCCCGATGGCCTGTCCTATTGGCACATTTTGCAACTATAAACCCCCTAAAAAGACACTGTAAAGACGCAATACAAGTAAACGGTGTGTTTATTACACTGCTGCTGATGTGTCCTGTATCTAGTGTCTAACCATTGCCTACATATGAGGTGTTTAGGGAACATCTGTAAATTTTAGCAAATTGTACTATGGGTAAAAATTTGGCACTTGATCATGATCGGACCAAAATAGTCACATGACATACGCAGCTGAAATATACAGCTTGTCCTAACCTGAAATAGAATAAAAATAATTGAGCAAGAGTCCAAGTTTAGAGAAAGACGAGAAGAGCATTTAAGATGGACTGAAATCTGAGTGCTCAAAAAAACAAACAAACCAAAACACAAAAACATAAATACATATAACCAGATCTGTTGTTATTGTGGCAGAAAATACTGAGTCCATGTAGGACTCTGCTGCTCATAGTGAGAACCTGATATCTTTTCAGGGCCTTTAAGCCACTTTATGAAATACTTTGTGAATGGCAGCATTTAGATACCGACATCACCAAAACTTGAGAAATCCTGCACAATAACAGAAAACAAAAACATATGGGACCGAAAACATAGAAACCTCTTCACAGAAGTAATTATTATTTTGCACGACCTTGTTGACCTGTGAGCAAGTTTACCATCACACCACATAAAGTCCTTTTTATATTGATGTTCTTATAAAAAACAAGTCATAGTTTACCTGCAGTGTACCTGTGTTTAGGTCTCCGTCACCTTGCTGACCTGCATGGCCAAAGCCTGCCCCTCCTCTCTGGCTAAGATCAGCTCCTCTGTGCTGCCGGGAGTCTTCAGGCTCATCCACTCTCCACTGCTGCAGGGAGGAGCACTGGCAGCCATACTGGATTTCATACAGGCGCTGGTGCTGTCCAAGTCCACTAACCTGGGCTACAGGTAGGACCATAGAGAGTGGGAGCCGTGGGGTGGATGTGTCTAGATCTAGGAAGAGTGTTTACAGCTCAACTGGTTTTGATGTTTTTGTTGAGCCGCAAAGGTTTTTAATGCTGATTTGAATCTGATATTTCTGAATGGAAGTGTGGGAGAAAATCTTCACCAGGACCAGATTCAGATCTTCACCACATTAACCATCTTAAATCATCACTGAAATACACCGATACACTGTTCAATAAACCGATGTGTATGTCAGTCAGTCAGTTACGTTTTGGAAGGAGTTGAGGACCCAAATGCAAACAGTCGAGGGAGAAGGTAGAAAAAAGGCAATTTATTAAACCAAAAAGTAAAACTTTGAATACCGATGAAAATGAAGAGAACTCAAACTCCACACAAAACTGAAAAAGACAGAAAACATCTGAGGAACACGAAGGAAAAAACAGGCGCAAGAGACACTGGAGCGTGAAACTGGGAAACAGAACAGACGAACTGGAAGACAGAGACTTAAATACACAAGGAAGGCAGGGGCAACACAGAGGGGCAACACGGAGGGGCGACACAGAGGGGCAACACGGAGGGGCGACACAGAGGGGCAACAAGGAGGGGCGACATGGAGGGACGACACAGGAAATGAACCAAAAAGTCCAAAGAGAATAGATCCACACACACACACACATATATGAATATATATATATATATATATATATATATATATATACATACATACATATGATCCTCTCCTTTCCTGTTTCCTCTCCTCTTCTCTTGTTTCCTCTCCTCTCCTCTCCTCTCCTGTCTCCTCTCCTCTCCTCTCCTTTCCTCTCCTCTCCTCTCCTCTCCTCTTTCCTCTCCTCTCCTCTCCTGTTTCCTCTCCTCTCCTCTCCTTTCCTCTTCCTCTCCTCTTTCCTCTCCTCTCCTCTTTCCTCTCCTCTCCTCCCCCTCCTCTCCTGTTTCCTCTCCTCTCCTCTCCTGTTTCCTCTCCTCTCCTCTCGTCTCCTGTTTCCTCTCCTCTCCTGTTTTCTCTCCTTTCCTCTCCTCTCCTCTCCTCTCCTCTCCTCTCCTCTCCTCTCCTCTCCTCTCCTGTTTTCTCTCCTCTCCTCTCCTTTCCTCTCCTCTCCTCTCCTGTTTCCTCTCCTCTCCTCTCCTGTTTCCTCTCCTCTCCTCTCCTGTTTTCTCTCCTCTCCTTTCCTCTCCTCTCCTCTTTCCTCTCCTCTCCTCTCCTGTTTCCTCTCCTCTCCTCTCCTTTCCTCTTCCTCTCCTCTTTCCTCTCCTCTCCTGTTTCCTCTCCTCTCCTCCCCCTCCTCTCCTGTTTCCTCTCCTCTCCTGTTTCCTCTCCTCTCCTCTCCTCTCCTGTTTCCTCTCCTCTCCTGTTTTCTCTCCTTTCCTCTCCTCTCCTCTCCTCTCCTCTCCTCTCCTCTCCTGTTTTCTCTCCTCTCCTCTCCTCTCCTTTCCTCTCCTCTCCTCTCCTGTTTCCTCTCCTCTCCTCTCCTCTCCTCTCCTGTTTCCTCTCCTCTCCTCTCCTGTTTTCTCTCCTCTCCTTTCCTCTCCTGTTTCCTCTCCTCTCCTGTTTCCTCTCCTCTCCTCTCCTGTTTCCTCTCCTCTCCTGTTTCCTCTCCTCTCCTCTCCTGTTTCCTCTCCTCTCCTCTCCTCTCCTCTCCTCTCCTCTCCTCTCCTGTATCCTCTCCTCTCCTGTTTCCTCTCCTCTCCTCTCCTCTCCTCTCCTGTTTCCTCTCCTCTCCTCTCCTCTTTCCTCTCCTCTCCTCCCCCTCCTCTCCTCTCCTGTTTCCTCTCCTCTCCTCTCCTCTCCTGTTTCCTCTCCTCTCCTCTCCTCTTCCTCTCCTCCAGTCAGTTGCTGAAGTCTCTCACTGAGCCGTTTCACAGCTCCCCGTCCTCAGCAGACGGAGGCGTCATCCACAGACAGTCCTACCTCTCCGTCGCCCGCTGTGTGGCTGCTCTGTCGTCTTCCTGCCCCAAAGAGACACCGGCCACAGTTTCCAGCCTCATACAGCAGGTGTGTTAGTGTTTGTTCAGTTACAGTTACTCCTCCATGTGCTCTGTGTAGTGGTTTCTGCTCAGTGTTTTCCCTCCTCAGGTGAAGAACCCTGGCTCTCCTGAGTCTGCTCGTGTCCTGGCTCTCTTGTGTCTTGGGGAGGTGGGGAGGAGCGGCAGTCTGGGAGGAAGTAAGGAGGTGCAGGGAGTCATCCTGGAGGCCTTCACCTCCACCAGTGAGGAGGTAAGATAAACACTACCTGCTCACTGCTACTTTATTCCCCGGTTTACAAGGATTTGTTTCAACGTAAAGGGGATGTAGTCAGCACCACTGAATATATTCATATTGTTGTCTATTATAAACAAGGTTGTTGACTTGTTTACTTGTTCCTCACCTTTACCTGAGGACGACCATTTGTGTTTAAAACGTTTGAAATTCATGCAGAACTTTTTTGTTTGTGCCTCCTGATAATTGTAGTCGTACATGGATCCATGATTATTATTCTGAAAATATCAAACCAGACAACAAGAAAAATGTATCTGATTATCACAATAATTACTGATTATTTGTGTTTTATATTCTAATTGCCCCACTTTTCCAACTATTCCCAGAGTTTCCACTAGAAAATAATATCAACATTGTTTCAACATCTCAAACTAATTTTTCCATTAGTTTTTTTTTTTACCAAATCAAACTTATTTTTGCTTGATATCAAAGTGTAATTTTACTTTTCTTGGTTCCAGAGTCTCGTGATTATTTATTTTTCTTTGGCTTTTATGCCTTAATTGACAACAGACAGTAGAGACAGTCAGGAAACATAAACGTCTCTGGTTTATGACCAGACGAGACATGGACAACTTAACTGAAAGTTAGAAAGACTTTTTTCACCTCTTCAACAGTCAACAGTTAAAAAGCTGCTTCAAGAGAGACCATGAACCCCGATCTCCCCCTGCAGCTCATCAGTAAAGCAGTGTTAAAATACTGCAGATATATTCAGCTGAACATGTTCCTGGATGAACAAAGGTGAAAAATCGAAGCTGATCTCACACAGTGGCCTGTTTTCACACCTGTTTCTGGTTTCAGGTGAAGACGGCGGCCTCCTGCGCTTTAGGCAGCATGGCCGTCGGCAGCCTGAGCGACTACCTGCCCTTCCTGCTGAAGGAGATCTCCTCCCAGCCACGGAGACAATACCTGCTGCTACACTCCCTCAAAGAAGTCATCAGGTGTGTCTTCATGGGTTTGTGTGTCTGTTTGTGTGTGTCAGTATTCTCTGACCCACATCTCTTGAATTTCCTCTGCTTGGTGTGAGGCAGGTGTGCTTCCTAACTCTCTCTCTCTCTCTCCAGTGCCTGTCCAGCCTCCAGTCTCTCGCCCCACGTGGAGTCTATCTGGGCCTTGCTGTTCCAGAACTGCGAGTGTCAGGAGGAGGGGACCAGAAACCTGGTGGCTGAATGTCTGGGAAAACTGACCTTAGTCAGCCCTGCACAACTATTACCCCGACTGAAACAGCAACTTAAAGCTGGTACGAGGTGTGAGGAGGAGGAGTGTGTGCTGGGGCCTGAGTTACATTCATTCCCACTATGTGAGATACTTGCGCCACCAATGGATGGAGATCTTGGTGAACAGTAGGTCTGTCTGTCCATCCATCCAGAGCAAACACTGCTCAGATTGTCATGAAGTTTATTGTGGCTTGTTAGCAGTTTTTATGGGGAGAGTTGTTTCCAGCCATGCAGCTAATTCTGAAGCTGTCCCTCCTCTTCAACAGGCAAAACAACAGTGAGACACAAAATGATTGTCTTTTATGAAAACACAAAGCCTGAACAGTAAATATTATGAGGATGACACAGAAGTTATAGTGTTACTGTGATAAAAACATGTTTCTTTTCTCTGTTAAAAGGTCAATTTATATATATAAATTATATTTATATATATTTATAAACTAACACGAAGACTTTCCCTGTCCCCTCACAGGTTCTCCTCTGGCTCGCAGCACAGTGGTGACAGCTATCAAGTTCACTATTGTTGACCAACCTGCTCCCATAGACTCACTGCTGAAAGACTGCATAGGTAACAAAAACACACTTAGTTTCTCTTTACCTGTGAGGATGTAAACTTCAACCTAATCCAAACAACTAATGGTTATTTCTTCTTGGTTATTTGATGAATTATCTGGTTCAGTTCAGTCCCAACACTGAACCAACCCCCTGAAAATGGCTGAGCCAATGATTCATGCCAAATTTAAATAAGCTCTGACAGAAACGTAGGTACACACTGTTGAATAACCACGATGCCGTTTCCGCTCGGCAGGTGACTTCCTGAAGACCCTGCAGGATGAGGACATGAACGTGCGCCGTGTCGCTTTGGTGATGTTTAACTCTGCTGCTCACAACAAACCATCTCTGATCCGTGGTCTCCTGGCAACAGTGCTGCCTCACCTCTACAAGGAGACCCAGATCAGGAAGGACCTGATCAGAGAGGTAGGTTGGCTGGCGGGGAAGCTGAAGATGTTATTGATGGTGGATGGTGTTGAAACCTTTGTGTACTGCAGGTGGAGATGGGTCCATTCAAACACACGGTGGACGATGGTTTGGATGTGCGTAAAGCAGCATTCGAGTGTATGTACACGCTGCTGGACAGCTGCCTGGAGGGGCTGGACGTCCTGCAGTTCCTGGATCATGTAGAGGAAGGACTGAAAGACCACTATGACATCAGGGTGGGTAGAAAACATCCTCACCAACAGCGACGACATTCTGTAAGGCCGGTTTTTGCAATGAGATTTAAGCCGGGATCACGTCTGCAGCCTTTATAGATACAACATAAGGCAGGTTTTAACAACTAAGCATCGTGTATTTCTCATCTTAAATCTTTGTGTTTTTACACTGATTTTGGTGGAGACTTTAGGAGAAATTTGAAAGTGTTGCCAGTTTCAGTTTGAAAATCACAAGCAAAAACAGATTAAAGTCCAGTGAAGAAGCAGGAGTAGAACATCATTTTGCTTTATTTTTCCTTTGTGTGTGCGTGTGTTTTTGTGTGTGTGTGTGTGTGTGTGCGTGTGTGTGTGTTTTTGTGTGTGTGTGTTGCTGTAGATGCTGACCTTCCTGATGCTGGCCAGACTGGTCTCTCTGTGTCCCGCTGCTGTTATTCAAAGACTGGACAGATTGGTGGAGCCACTTAAAGCTACCTGCACCACCAAGGTAGTATAAAACACACACACACACATACACACACACACACACACACACACACACACACACACACACACACACAGGTCTCTCATTTCTGAACAAGTCAGTTGGAAACATTCACACATCAACAAGATGCAGTGGCCCTGAGAGCTCAGTGCGCTACAACTTCAGAAAACACATACAACCAGACAAAACACAATTTCACAAAACACCTTCATCATTTTGACAACATGCTCAGAAAATACTCTCAACACAACAGAAGTGTTTCTAAAAAGTGGCTGGGATGCACTTGTTGTTCACTGATGTGTGACTTTTGAAGTTAAAAGCATTTTGTGGGAGTGTGTTTTTTGTGTAAAATACACATCACGCTTGGTGTCTCCGTCACCTCCCACCGCCTGCAGGTGAAGGCCGGTTCTGTGAAGCAGGAGTTTGAGAAGCAGGAGGAGCTGCGGCGTTCGGCCATGCGCGCCGTCGCCGCCCTGCTGGCCGTGCCCGAGGTGGAGAGGAGCCCCAGCATGGCCGACTTCGCCAACCAGATCAGAACCAACGCTGACATGGCATCCATCTACCAGAGCGTCCAGGGAGGGGAGGGGGGGAACCTAGGACCCACAGAGAGCATGGATATGAGCTAGACACAGGTTGATGGAAAAGGTGTTTTATTATGATGTTTTTTAGTCCGAATTTCCTCTGATAAAAATACATTTTATGATAGACATGTGGTAAGTTTTGCAGTTTCTTTTTCTCCATTTTGTGTGTTCCCCTGTAAGACCTGGGTTTAATTAACACATGAAATAAAGTGGAAGCATCACTCTGACTACGTTAGGTCTTCTATCTGGTATCTGCAGGAAGCACCAGGTTTAAACCACCATATCAAATCTGCTCGTTTATCTTTCCATCCAGTCACGTCATGAGCATCACCACAAACACCCGTGTCTTTTATTGTGGAAGGAAATGTGAGCAGTAAGTTTGCAGTACAGTACAGAATATCACATGAAAAAACAGAGTACAGCAATAAAAAAAGTAACACACTGATCTGTATAAACTGGATAATGTTTTAAAGCGTGTCTTGGTAAAAGAACAAGGTTTTCCACTTCCACATTTGTAACATTGATCTTCTGCCATAGACTGTAAAGTCATGAGTACATTTGAGCATAATTCTATATTTTTAAAGGTAAAATTTTAACTATAATACTGGAGTGAAGACATTTCTGTCACATTTTTTCACTCCAAATCTTTTTTTAATCTTTTCATTTTTATCATAGGTGGTGGATATGTTTGTTGCTGATTAATATTTTTGAAAAATTAATGAATTTGAAAAATTATTAACTCAAAGACTAATGCTAAAGACAGTAGGACCTGGAGGATGACGGATTACTGCCATACTCAACACTTAGTTGTCATTGGATGAGAATAATACGATTTAAACACAATATAAAGCATAGACTGCATAGCAATCAAACAAAAACAAATATGCATTTTGTATAAAATGTTTCATAAGTCAGGTTTACATAAATCCCAGTATTTATGCTTCAGTGTCTGTAATCCAGGGATGGAGAAATACTGTATATACTGCCACATAATCCAACACCAATTCTTCACTAAGTTTTATACAAGGGAATACAAAAGCAAAGAACAAGACTTGAGTTTAAGAGGAGTCATGGTCAGACATACAGATGTCCTCATTGTTTTGTACCTATTTTACTGTAATAATTGTACTGATGGTAAGATTGCATCTTAACAGTCAAATACACAATAAAACGAGCAGAAATGAAAAACATAACCTGGAGAGATACGTATCTAAATCATAGCGCAAAATATCAATAACATGTTATTATCACTAACAGGAAATACAAGTTGAGTAACTAAACTAGACCGCGGCGAAGCTCCGAAGTGATCTTCGGCATTTTCCGTCAGTGCGACTGCTGTTCAAGTTTTACGGAAAGTAGCGAGGGAGAGCTAAAAATGTCGAGGAGACGGAGCCGAACTCATTCGGACGCAAATTAGCTAAAGGGACAACAAGTAGAAGTTGACTCAGTAGCCGAAATTAGACCTCAAAAGTCGTGTTTGGCGGCACTGTGGCTAATGACGGGAGGGAGGACGATCATTATTTGTCTGGGGTGAGTATTTTTTTTTTTCTGCGCCAGATTAATGGAGATGTTAGCTTCATGCTAACCGTAGTTTCTGTTGTCACAACTGAAATAAAAATATAAACCAGGCAAATAACACTCAAACCAAAAAGAAAAAAAAATATTACATTTACTTGACAATTTTAATCATGACTTTGTGATATTACTGATCTTTTATGAAATATTTTGTTCTCTAGTCATAGCCATGTTTGATGCTAGCGTTAGCTTAACGGTTAATAACAGTTGACGGTTTTTAACATGGAGTCTAGTTGAACATTTGTCATGTAATGCTTAACTGATTATAACGTTTAATTTCTTTCATTTAATATTATACGAGACTAGACCTTTGATTAAATATTTACTCGGTAATGTACATTGTCCTTATCCTACATAATTTGCTTCTAGTCAAATGTCTCCCATGATATAATTTTGTTTAGAATTTATAAATCAATAAAGAAGCAATAAATAACCAAAAAAAATAAATAAATAAATACAGATAGATAAATACCTCAACACCCCCTGTGTTACTCTAAAAGTCAGTCTCAGTGTCAACTTCAAAGTCAGTTTTGTTGTGTACAAGTTTCTCTGTATACACCAACCCCCAAACCCCATCCTGTTATTTACCCGTAACCTTACCTAAGGCCTAACTGCACACAATCTGTCACAAGCTGTGGATTAATGCACATGAAAGTAGAAAAACAAATCACATAAGTCAGCCTAAGCAAGACGACAGAGGAAGTTGAGTTGTCCCACCCAGCAGATTTAAGTGTCATTAACCAGAAGGCCCTGGTCTAACCCTGACAGAGGAAATAACTCAAAACGTTGGAGAAACTGCAGCTGCAGTAATCGCGGCAAATGAGGAAGAGCTGAGATAAAAAAAGATGTTGCTGGTCGCTGCGGTTTGAAGAGGCAGCGTAGGTGAAACTTCTTATCAGTGGAAACACAACACTGTCACCCAGACACACAAAAAATAGAAAAATGCAGACTATACCGGGGCATGTATTACACAAACATTTAGATTTACAATATTTTATTAGTTAATTGACCAATTGAAAATTAATCGGTAGCTATTTAGATAATGGATCAGCCATTCACAAACTCATGCTCTAAATCCTCACACTGTAGAGACCACCTAGGGTAAAGGGGGGTAAAGGGGAGCTGTGCTGCAACACTAGTAGGCTGAGGTGGACTAAACACAGTAGAGTGTAGTAAAAAAATGTTTATAGCTGATACCAGTGTATTAAAATATGTGGATCTGATTGCAGTTCTTCACTTTTTGCTCATCAAGTATGGATGATGATTATTGTTATTGATCACCATTAGGCACAGGAACAACGCTGGCGTTGTGGACATATGCATGTGAGCTGTAGCAGCAGTTCAGCAGGTAGCTGTCATGGACAGCTGAGGTGAGCGGATTGGCTCTGGTTTTAGCTGCTTTGCCTTTGCTAGCTTCTCAAAGTTCACATTTTCAGCAGGCGGATGGTTTTTTAAGTGTCTGACTCAGTTTGTTGTTATGAATGTTTTTGTGGAGCTTCCTCCACGGCTTACTTTGGCCTAACAGGTTGTACAAATTGCCAGCTCTGTGTCCTCTTCATGGCAACGGCATGTTATGTGTGTGCTGTTGTGTGTCGGACGTAAACCACTGTGTGGCACATTAGTGTCAATGTGATCACTGATCATAGCCGATCACAAACCAGCCTTTGCCAATCGTTCGCTGATTGATCGGTGCGTCTCTAATTTGAGGAGGCAGAGGTCTAACAATCATAAGTCTTATTTCCAAACTCATTGGTCAGATTATTTACAACTTATTTACTTCCTGTGATTGTCTGTTTTTGAAATTTTCGGTCTGGTTTTAATGCCACAATCAGAATGAAACTTTCTTTTTGTCTGATCGTGTGTCAGTTGGTAGAAGCTGGTTGAAAAAACACCAAAGCTTTCACCGAGTTTAGTGACCAAAATATTTTGGAACAGAAGTGTGCACACCTCTTCCTCAGCATTAATTCTGATTAGTTTAGTTCATACAAAATAAAATGAAAGCAGCTCTCTGAACATCTCAGTGCAGTTTGGTACAAGCTTGATGCTTAACTGATAGATTTGTCACAAGAACTAGAATTAGCCATGTTGTGCTTTGTTAATTATCAATCTGCGAATTTGTTTTCATACTCACACCTCTGGCTTTTATTTAGGCAGGAAAATATTCATCTACAGTACAGAATATCACATGATATTTCAAAATGTAAGTGTGCAACATGACAGGATGAGGTTTCAACTGTGGTGTTGAAGAGAGAAATGTTTCCACTGTGATGCAGATTTGTAACATTGATTTTGATGAAGCCATAACAGTTAAGCATAAAAATATCATAACAACACATTAAACACCAACCAAGACTGACCACATTCTCATGACTATCTACTGACATCAATATCATGGCTTTAGTTGTTATACAATAATAGTTGCATAAAATGAACAGGAAAAGACAAATCGTGAATCACAATTTTTTGTATAACAGTTAATTGTTATCTAAAATTCATCATGACACAATGATCGTGATAGTCCTAGTTATCAGTAGCAGCTTCTCCTTCAACCCTTTTGATGTATAATTAAATTCAAACCGACAATTACATCCCAACACAGGCAAAGCTGATCAGGGACTGCTGATGGAGCTGCTAAAAGGGCCCTGAATGACCAGCCCAACATGGGACCAGTGCAGCAAGAATAAGCTATAATACACAGGCCTTAAGAAAGTCTACTACATTAAAAAAAAAACTGATAATGATATATTGTAAATACATTTTTTTAACACATAAACATTTTTGAATTGTTTGTTAAAATTTTGACCTCACTATGCGACAGGTGGAGTATTTCACATTTGAAGTACTTGGGACAGGTGATGCCTTGAGCTAAATGCTAATGCCGGCATGCTAACATGTTCAGAATGATAATATTAAAATGCTGATGTTTAGATGGAATAACATGTACCATTTTCACCATCTTAAATTATTTTAACTTAGCATGTTTGTTTGCTAATATCTGCTAATAAGCACTAAAGCCAAAGTACAGGGACTGTCGTTATTTGACAAGTTTAAATTTTGATGTAGTGACGTTACTAATGAAAATGCATTTGATACAAAACCTCCAGCCCTCCAAATCCTGTATCTCTAAATCAGTGGCATTTAAGTTGACAGGGCCCAACATCAAAGGCCGCGTTCAGACTGCAGGCGAATCTGATTCAAATCAGATTCCTACTCAAATCCGATTTTTAGGGCTGACTGTCCACACTGTTTTTAGCAAGTGTCCAAATCGGATATGGCTCTGTTCAGACTGTGCCACATTATTGACTGATCTGACAGGTTGCTGTAGTAACGGAGCGTCTGATATATGTCATATAATTGCGACAACAACAACAACAACAACAAACATGATGGAGGCAGGTCACCTCAGTATATTGGCCTTATCACTGTCCAGTAGAGGTGCAGAACATCTCAGACGCACTAGACCAGGGGAGCCCAATACGTCGATTGCGGCATTAGAAGAAGTAGAATCTACTTCTTTTAATGCCGTGCGATCTACATTTTTTCCTCAACTTCACTGGGAGTTCCGTGCGATCTACCTGCACTCCTCTTGCGATCGACCAGTAGATCGCGATCGACGTATTGGGCACCCCTGCACTAGACATTTGCAACGCTGCAGGAGGCTGGTAGGATTATACACAACAATGCTTCGTGCTGCACTCACTGCCGGAGTTTCTGTGCAACGACGAGTGTGGTGCATGGATGTATACATCCATGGTGTGGTGCCACCCGAAGAGCTGGGTCTGGCGTCGCGTAGAGTGACGTCACGGACAGTCACAACCGATCTCAGTGTGTGGAGCTGTTCAGACTGAGACGCATCTGTCCAAATGCGATCTGAAACTACCTCCCGAAGGTGGTTTCAATCTGGTTTCCCAAAATCGAATTTCATGTGATTTGTGACTGTTCAGACTTCAAAAGAGCCATCCAGTTCCAATCTGGATGGGCTAAAAATCGGATTTTGGCTGGCAGTCTGAATGCAGCCTAAATATCTTGGTGTATTTCCTGAATCTGAGCAGAGTCATTCATGAATGACCTGATATCTCGGCCATAGATGTTGTTGATTTCATATATTCCTGACAGGGTGGATCTTTCCTTTTTGCTGCTGTGGCTTGTTGACTGTTGAGTAGAGAGTATCCTCCATAGATGTGGATGGTTGAATGACAGTCAAGTAGGTTGGACTTTGGATTGTCTTGACAGTAGAATATTCGCAGGCGGAGGAACTGGGTTTTGGTGTCTTGCCACCTGCCTTCTCAGAGCTGTTTTGAAAGTTGATGGTTGAGTAATGCAGCGAGGCAGAGGGGTTTGTGGGAAGGTTGACAGAGACATAAATCGTGTCCATTGCATTTCCTCTGTCTGGCTTCGGGAGGTGCTCCTGTATCTCCTCATACACGTAATCCTTCCAGGGAAGAGGGAAACATAGAGTTCATATGCAGTTTTAACAGTGAGCACTATCCATACAAGTTATACTCATCATAGAATTAGAACAGATTAGTAGCTGGACACATTAACTCCATCATGTAACTTTTCACAGTTTAACATAACGTTTTTACCTCTGCCTTGGAGGTTATGTTTTTACCTGTGTCTCTTAATTTGTCAGCAATAGTACTGAACCGATTTACACCAGACTTGGTGGAGGGATGGGGACTGGGCCAGGGAAGAACCCTTTACGTTTTGGCGTAGATCTGGTTAAAGTGGCAGATCCAGGGATTTTTATCACTTATAAAGTGGTATGCACTCTTCTGACCACCATTCCAGTTTGAGATTGCTAAATTTCTGTTCAACAATCAAATATGTCATCTCGTTTACCTGAGCCCCTGGACATAAATGTGACGACAAACACTGGATCAAACATCCTTAACATTCAGCTTCCTTGTGCATATTATAAAAAGATTTGACATTACATTACACTATAATATTTCTGTGTCATGAAAGTGACAGTCGTTGGGCTGTATAAAGTATATACAGATGTTATTCATATCGTGTTTAGTAATTATAATTTATAAGATCCCTTTTACACTATATCATTAAGAGACACATTTTCCTTTGGAACTGGTTGTAGCTACTCAACAGTGGGCTTGTGATAATTTTCTCATGTAAAATACTTAACTTAAGGTAACGTCACTTTTTTTCCCAGAACACCAGGTACAGTCGACACCTACACACATTTATACACTAACCTCTCTGACATGCTGCGCTGTTGTTCCATTTCTTGTCTTTTTTGAATGTGAAAATCCTGCAGAAATAAACAGGAGATGGACATGAAGTGGATAAATTTTGCCACTTTTGATAGAGTTGACACAGTGGGCTCACCGTATTTCTCCCACAAATGAATAAAAGCGATCAACTTTCAGACATGAAAAAGTCACATTGAGTCAGTACTGACGTCATACAGTATGTGTGCTTTATAGAGTAGTACGTGAATGTGGTTTTGTGTATGTAATACATGTGTGTGCATGTTGATAATCTCTCTCTTACGTTTGCAGATAAGGATCAAAATTAGCACAAGAAGCAGCAGCAGCACAGCTACACACACGATCACAGTTATGATGACTTCAAAGCCGCCTGCAAGATACACCACACAACACACGTCGTTATCACCCAGAGCTGTCTGTGTTTATGAATTCCAGAGGACTTTCAAAAAAAATTTAATCATTTTTAAAACACTTGAATGTCTTCCTCCTTCCACTCTTCTGCAGCAGAGGGTTTAAGATCTCTCACCATGAGTCTCAGCAGAGGCAGTGGTTGACTGGGTGGATGGAGGAGGAGACGTGGATGGTGCTGGTGTTCATGGTGTCATTGAAACAAAACACAAGGGCAATTAAATTGTATATAAAAACACATGTGGATGTGGTCTCATCAAAACCTGTAAAAAATAAAATATGAATTTCTCAATTTAGAAATTTCAGATTGAAAATAAAGAAAAACCTGTAGAGTATGTAACCTCTCCCTTGCAAAGGGAGTTAATATATCCACTTAAGTATAAATGCTTAAATATTTAAATCTGGCCGCCAGTTTCAATTTCTAACTTTGGTTCTTTGTTCTAGAGACACCAAAACACAAATAGTCTCAATAAATGTAATCTAAATCTAAATGTAAAATCTAATTAACTTTTTAAACAATGAAAATATGTACAAATACAGATCAGTATTGAAACAAAAGTTAAGGAAATGGGAAGAAATGCAACTAGACAATTTGACACAGTAGGTAAAAGCTCAGATGTAAATAGTAAAATGAGACTAAATTATATTTATCTGCTTCAATTTCAGTTTCCTATAATGTTCGCTGTTGGCTGACTCTTACACTGTCATGGTGCTGGGACACTTAATTAGAACTGAACTATTTTTAATGTTAGTAATGCTTTTTCTACCATGACAAGACAAAATCTCAGAGATAAAAGTTTATTGTTTAATAGCCATTTTATGAAATAGTGTGACATTATCGAAACTTACTGCTCTTATGAAGCTACCACCAGCAGCTTGTTATCTTAGCTCAGCATAAAGATAGGAAGCAGGGGAAAAAGTTGGCCTGCTGCTTCCCAGCACACCTACAGTTCATTCATTAAAATTTATCTTGCTTGTTTCATCTGTAGAAAAACCTCAGTGTTATGACCATGTGACGTCTTATGGTGGGGTTTCTTGTCAGACCATTTTTTGGCCATGAGCGGTAACCTCCTGATGTCTGTGCTGGTTGCTTCCTCAGTGCATCTGCACAGAGAGCTAGATTCTGTGACTGGCTGTATGCTTGTGCTCAACGTTCTGCTGCAGAATGATCTTGGATCCAATCAGATGCTTCCCTGATGAGACTGTGTGATGGATAAAAATCTAAATAGCTACCGGGCCTAACACCTTTTCATAGTTCTGTGTATTTATTAAAGTAAGTTCATAGGATAGGAATACATTTAACCCGCCAGTAATCAAGAATCACTGTAGCTTTCGTTGCTTGCCATCCATCAGTAGGCAACCCAGGGTCAGATAACAGCCACACTATAAAATAACAGGACTCACCTACAGTCATGATGAATCTGTGGAAGAATAGATTGCTGCGTCCTGTGTCAGAGCTTTCTGCTCCACACCAGTATGTCCCAGCGTCGTCTGCTGTTATATTTGTCACTGTTATGGTGAAATTTCTCTTCTTTGTTTCAGTCAAGGAAAACTTCCCATTCTTTATGTTGGATTCTGCGGTGCTTACCAGTTGTTTACATGTAGATGGATCCTCTCCCTTACAAATTAATAGCTTAAGAGGCTCTTTCCTTTTGGGATTACACCAGTATTTAAAGGTTTTTCCAACCATTGCGGATCTTTCGAAATTAGTGATATCTGTAGATAGAAACAGATGTTAAATAATACATTGGCAAAAAGAAGGTCATCTTTAAAAAGTATTTTCCAACATAATTTAGTCATGCTTTAATGAATGAAGCTTCAGAGGCTGCAGATGTTAGTCACTCACTTTGAACCTCCAGTTGTATTTTTCTGAGTGCAGTTCGGTGACCTCTGCCTCTTGATTTCAGTCCACACCAGTAGACACCAGTGTCCTCTGAGGACACATTACTGATGGACATGTTGAAGCTGTTGGTGTTTGTGAGAATGAACCGCCCATTTGATGAAATTTCCTCACAGATGACACCTTTCTCTTTACAGAAAAACTTGACTCTGGACTCGTCATCATATTTCAGGTCATCACATGTGATGGTGGTTTTAGCTGTTGTGTATGCAGTTTGATTAAATGGTCCCTTGCAGCCCTGTTGCTCTGCAGATAAAACAAAGGTATAAGTTGTCACACTTATGTATTATATCATGACTTGTGATACGTGCTTTATGAAAATTGATTTCTATTTTTTCCAACTTTCTAACTCTATTTATTGCATTATCATTTTTCATGTGGTCACGTTGAAACCCCTGTGGTTTGACTTTTGTTGTGCTTTTATTAATAACATTTCATTGTCTAAACCAGTGGTTCCCAACCTTTTCCAATTCATAGCCCATTTGAAAATCTCAAAAAAGTTTGGCGGCCTACATCCTACCCCGTAACACTAATACGTAATGTTAATAATAATGCCTTCTCGGAGCACTTTTTATTTTAATGATAAGAATCGAACATTCAGGACTGAAAACAGAGGAAGCTCAATTATTATTTGTTTCTCTTTTAATTCTTCCTGTTGTTAACCAGCTTTCCATTTTGATTTTCCAGTTTTTGCCATGGATGTAATCTTTTAGCAGCAATCAGACTGACATGGTGAAGTGGTCCAACTGGTGACAAATTTGTTGTTTTTAAGTTATGTTTGGAAGGATTTTGTTTTAAAATATTTAGAAGCATTATTTATATTTATATATTTTTTATAATTACATCTTTTCACCCAAATTGTACTGTTTGCAAATAATTGGTCAGCCCACTTACAATACCTCTGTGGCCCACCAGTGGGGCCCCAGTTCCCAGGTTGGGAACCACTGGACTAAACATTAACTGTAAAATGGGAAAAATTACAGCACATGTTGGTGCATACGTAATATCAGATGTATCCTTTCTTTTTGCAGCCAATCACTTGTCATTGACGTATTTTGTACTTCTTATCTTGAAACATGAGTAGTTTCTTCGTTTGTTAGTGGTGTTGAAGAGTGAGGACCACACCCACATCTCAGTGAGTGTTTGTGTGGTGGCTGGTTTAACAAACTGAGCTGCAGGGCAGGACGTGTTCATGTTTGTAAGTTAGGTAATAAGGAGAGGCTAATGAGGGTTGTTGTTCAGGGTTGTGTATCTGCTGTCTGGCTCAGTGTGACCATCTGCTCTATGCACCGTTTGTTCATCTGTATCCAAAGAAGGTCACTGTCTGTAGATGGATGTGTGATGCTTTTCCACAGAATCAATGCAACAACATCATGAAACCAAAAAATCTGAAAAAGAATCTTCTCCCGTGTGATTTCTAATGTTTTCACAGCAGATACGAATGCTGTAACACGCAAAAACATTTGACTTAATTTCAGTTGGACTTAAAATCAGAAAATGTCTGTAAGTTATATATTAGCAACACTTTTTCATTGAATAATATACAGATTAATGCATTGAACTGTGACAGTGTCTCTTACCATCTTCTAATTCCAGGTCCACAACATGATTTTTTCCTGTTTTATATTTACAGGTGTATTTCCCCTTATCCTTTTGTTTAAGTCGTTTAATAACCAACGTGAATGTTTCATTTTTTGTATCATGGTACCAATGAATTCTACCAGAATTTTCCCACTTGTCTTTTACTTTGCTTTCAGTGCTTCCATGTGAGGATGTAATGATGATTTCTCCAAAGCTTCCCGTACACGTGAATTCAGCCCATCCTTCTGTGCATCCCTTCACTGTAGGCAAGGCCTCACAGCCTGTAGTTCAGTCAGAGAGAAAAGTTCACATCTTATTAGATACTGAAACAATCTCAGAGCTGCTGCACTATTTTCTTTGTTATTGAAACTTTATTTGAACAGGTAGTCCACTGAGATTGAGATCTCTTTTTCAATAGAGACCTGAGAACAAGAAAGTTTTCAGACAAACAAAACCAGCAAACAGAAATAACACACCTAAACAACCAATTCAAACAATTACAAGAGTCATAAAAACATCAGATAATTAAGTGACTGAACATAAAAGCAGTTCTGCTAAGATTTATTTGTAAACAAAGGTTAAGTAGTTCCTGCATGCAAGTTAAAAGATTAAGTACAGAAGAAAATACAGAAGAAGTCAGTCTGACATTTGTCTTCCAAATTCAAAGGTTGGCAAATTTTGAAAGAAAACTATCAAAATACAAAATCCAACAAACAGCACCAAGATCCATATACAGAGATGGACAGAGTACTCGACCCCAGTACTTGAGTAAGAGTACAAATACTACCGGTCAACATTTAAATTTAAAAGCATGTACTTTTGGTACATGCTTTTAAATTTACTTTAAGTAAGAGTAAGAGTAAACTTCTTATTTTTCACATCGATGAATTACTATAATTTTTTCTAAATGAATTTAAGGACCTTTTAACTCTTGTTTCTGAGAATTAACTCTTTGAAACCACCTGCACTGATGTGCTTGCTTTTAGAACCACAATGTTATATAAAGCCTGCAGAAACACCTCTAAGAACAAATTCAATGAATGGGATCATAAGAGGACAGCAGATGTTGCAGATGCAGTGTTTATTAACAATCATTAAAACTGTAACCAAATGAACCTGCACCATCCAACTAACTCTCTATCATTTAGCTAAGTTGGGAACTGGAACCCCCTCAAAGACCAATGTTGTCCCCAGACCACTGGTTGAGAACCACTGCTCTACAAAAAACTACATCTCTGCTTTCAATAACTCAATGTTGAAGTCACTTGACTTTACAGGAAGGACATGTACCAGTACAATATAGGAGCACAACAAACTCTGTCTCCCCATGTCTGTCTTGTCTGTCTCCGTGCCTGTCTCTCAATGTCTGTCTCCCCATGTCCCAATATTATTATCCGCTTTTACGTAGATCCCAGTGGAGAGCGTGCACAGTGATAGGTTTCATTCTTTGACAAACACAGCTTATGTCCAATAGTATTTTAGAATATAAAAAAAAAGGAAAAAAAAGAGCAGACCCGAAAGTAATGAGTACTTTTCAGCCTTCCTAGAAATTTACTTGAGTAAAAGTAAAAATATTTGTCTTGGAAATGTATTCAAGTAAGAGTAATAAGTACCAAAGAAATCTAATACTCAAGTAAAGTACAAATCCTCTGGATATGTACAGTACTCAAGTAAATTTACTCCGTTACTGTCCACCACAGTCCATATACATGTACATATTAATTATATATTTATAGTAAATTATTTGAGCGTGTGTGGTCGAAGTCATTCACTGTCACCCAGGTTGATATGTATAGGACAGCTTCTCCTCTTTTAAATTTGAAATGTCTTTTAGTTCGTTTAAATCTGGAATTTAAGAGTTAAATTGTGGAAAGTAAACATTGTATCATTGAATGATTTATGTTTCAGGAGGAAGTGTGTCTCTGTCTCAACTTCAGCTGTCGAACAGTGACCACACAATCCCCTCAAACACAATTTTTGATCTGTTTAAAGAAATGTACACAAGCAGGAGCGTTTTTTTCCGCCTGCAGCAGAATGATCGTGGGTGTGAAGACAGGTCTGGCTATGTGAGACTAGGAAAGCAGTGTTGTTGGGACCTTCCTGTCTACCCTTCTTTAATGTCTGCTGTGCTATACTACAGTATTACTGCTAAAAACAACACTTGCTTTTATTTTCATATTTGAGACAGTCAGTGTTGGTTACTTTGAATTATTATCAAGTGGTCGCACAGGTTTTTTTAGACTCAGTAAAATCCAACACGCCATAAAAAAAATGTAGAAATGTCTACAGTAACAAGCACCGACATTTATTTATTTATTATTATTATTTTTTTAGATTTTAGAACAAGCATCGATTTAATTTAGAGCAACACTACAGCAGCAAGAAGTATTTTCAGGACTTAAAATGGCAGCTAAAAGAAGCCATATTGTCACAAGTTGGCAGTATGTGATTTTTACTGTTGTTTGTGTTGTCCTCACTTTTAAAACTAAGCTACACAATAAGTGGGAATTCAGTTTGAATTCTTGTTGTATCCTTGATCAATATGAGCAGCTCATGTTTACATCTTAATTGACAAGAAAAATTCAACATACATAAATTAAAAAGTGTCGTTGCCTGTGGGATTTTTGTTTTGAAGTTTTCGTTAACAAGGTTAGAGGTTGTATCAGATTCAAAGCAGCAGCTCTGACAAATGCATATTTAGACAAAATTACAAATACTTTGAAACCTTTAAGTAGAAAGTATATGTACTTCATTGAATTTTAATTATGTTTTTAACCCTGTTAGTTTTAGTTTTTGAATGTTATATGTGGTTCTTGACTTAAGTTAGTGAGTATTGTGTCACAGTATTGTGCTGCAATGAGACTGCTACTGTGGCCCCTGTTAAAGTAAAAAGAGCACTAACTGATACTGATACACCACAGGACACACTATGGTAAATTTCTTAGCTTATGTAAATTTGGTTTGCAGTAAAAAGAGTTATCAGTCTTACACATACACATTTAACACAGCACAGACAACACCATGTGCACAAGGGAAACAAAGATAAATGAATTAAACTGCTTCTATTCAGTGTTACTACAACTTACTCATATGAGTGATGGCTGCTGGAACAAAGGTAGGGTTGTAACAGTTATCTGTCAAATCCAATATCAGTAATCAGGCAGTAGCAATCTCTTTACCTGGCATCAGTGAGAGGATGACGAGAAGAAAACTCTTCACAGTGTTCATCTTGGTGCTGAAATCCTCAGTGAGACTGATAAACTCAAGTTCTTAACAGTTCCCCTGTGCATGTGTTGGTTTCTCTCCAGTGTGTGAGCAGCTGTGTTTCCTTTATAGTTGAAGTTAACCAACCCCTTCTTGTCATCTTCCCGTTTCTTTCTTTCACTTTTTCTATTTTAAGGTGTACATCATTTTTGTTGTTCAACATGATAACGTCTTGATCAACAGACTACACACATTTAAATCACAAGAACCACTGTGATTTTGAAGCTGTTTGAGATATAATTAATCACGATGCATTTGCAGTACTTCAGATTTAATTAAAGGACTACAATTGAAGCGAGTCTGTAGTATTTTCACAATTGTCCCTGATTCTAGTCTATTATTATGTTATGCAGAAGTATAAAGAAACATCACAAAAATCAGGCCGCTCACTATTGACCTACCTCAGATACTGCCTACAAACTCTTAAAAAAACCTCTTGCTCCACAGTGTTATCAGCAAACTGTACGAGCCATTATTAGCCATGTTTCCCCCTTGTGGTCAGTTGGTGCTGCTGTTAGTCCTGTGACTAAACTATGAATCAAACAAAGTTTTTTAAGGGTGGTTTCTTGCCGGGAACGGGAACAGGTGGTGGAGATTGTTGCTTGACAAGAGCTTCAGCCATCGCTGTGTTTGTAAAATAAGAAGTTATAACGTTTTGTATTGCAAAAACAATGAAGTGAGCAGTGCTTCTTCTTCAGTGCACATTGGTCGGAAAGTGATGTGATGGACTGGAACAGGCTGGGGCTAGCTGGTTAGCATGCTAACTTCAGTAGGAAAAAAAAGTGACAGAAACCAGAGGTTATATGGTGTTGCTTTCCACCTCTGGACAAACTTAAAAATAGCTCCTTTAAGTACACCCTACCAAAAGAACAGCAACCCATATACAAGACAAAACATAAAAACAAATCCATGAAAAACAAATTCATATTTTAACCCTCCTGTTATGTTCCGGGTCAAATTGACCCGTTTTAAAGTTTGAAGTTCTTGGAAAAATAGTTAAAAGTATTTTTTCAGTATGAAACTTCTTCTGCTTGCCTTAATTAGTGTAATCAACATATACTATGAAAATGGTTCATCTCACATATTTGCAACCACCCCCTGCATGTTTATATCACATAGATACTGTTCGGGTCAATTTGACCCAGCAGTCAAACTGGAGGTAAAAGGGTGTCAGAAATGTCAGACTATTTTTTTCTTTGCAACTGTGAGACATATTTCATCCCAATCACTCACACACACACACACACACACACACTCAGTGCACACACAGAGCACACGCACACAGAGGTGCAGGTGTTATGATATTTGACAAGAACCATTTATGTTCTCGCGGGAAAACTCCACCCACATTCAGCAGACACTCAACAGGGGAGGGGCAAAACATATAAAAGATTCTCTGCATGGGACTCCTACCAACATTACACTCTGTCAGGCAAACCTCTACAAAATGAGCAGCAGAAGCAAAAGGATGACAGTCCAGGAGGCTCTGGAAGTCATCATTGATCATGACAGTGAAATGGAGGAGGATGTGTCTGAAGATGAAGACCATCTTGAGCTAAATTCTGATTCTAATGATTCTGATTTTGAACCAGATGAGGGAATTGCTATTCCTATTCCTCCAAGCAAGACATTCATGTCAAAAAATGGTGAAATACAGTGGTCTTCATCCCCAAATATGCGTCAAGCAAAACTGTCTGCAGAAAACATAATCAAGACAGTGCCAGGGCCCACTAGGATGGCAGTGACTCGTGTGACTGACATCAAGTCAACTTTTGAGCTGGTCATGCCAGATTCAATACAGAAAATCATTCTGGAAATGACTAATCTGGAAGGGAGGCATGTTTCTGGGGAGGTCTGCAGGCCATCTGACGATGTCAAGACAAGCATGACCTGTGTGAAATGTGCCAAATTCATTTGCACAAAGCACAGTGTGATGACATGTCACCCGTGTGCTGTGTAGATGTACACACACACATACACACACACCCCTAGACAAACACACGTTCATATTGCGATTTCTTGATTGTTGTATTGCTATTTTGTTCATTTCTGGTTCACAAACAGTGCATGTATGTAAAACAAAATTTAAATGTTATGTTTCAATGTTATGTAAAACTATTGTGTTTCATATGTTGGTCTTTCAAAAGCAATAAAGTGGTGAAACATTTAAAAAAAAGTTTAAACATGCATTTTTTAAATGAAAAACAAGTGAATTATCCTAATTGAACCATTACCTGTTAGAGGTAAGGAACACCATTGCTCTAAATATTGATAGAATAGTTAGTAATGAGGTTAGTAATGAAATATTCACAGTGCTTGTTAGGATTTTTTTGGTTTCGGACATCTTTTGGATAATTAAACATGCACTGGGTCAAATTGACCAGGGATCACCATTGTTGTTCCTGAAAAATGAACATAACAGGAGGGTTAAGCACCTTTCCTATGGTGTCCGATAAAAGATGAGGATAAAGATTTCAGTATCTAAACACCTTCAAAAACACAGGGAACTAAACAACCAAACCAGAGGATTTCAATCTTTTCAACATACTGTCTCAGTACCTGGATTAGCCATTTCCATGAAGTCAAGCAGGTTACGCCAAACTCAAAAAAGATCTTAAGGTTTTTTTCCCCCCAAATTATATATAATTTCTTTCATAAGGAACAGAGGATAGCAACAATTAAACCACACTGAGACAGGGGGATACTCTTTCCAGCAGAGTGCAATACATTTATTGGCTATTATTATTCTTTAAAACATTTTGACAAGAATGTTCAATCCAACCTTGTACTTTCTAAAGTATGAGTCTTGTTTCAAATTTTAAAAAAATATCCCAAAAAAATGAATGACCCAAAGGATGTTGGTCAGGATGTAGTTTTCCTCAGTGCTGCTGTGGGTTGTTGACAGTAGAATATAGAGGGTATTTGGAAAATCTTGATGGGTGATTGACAGTAGAGTAGATCGGACACTGGCCCCTCACAGTAGAATATGTGTCACCACTCACTTCACCAGACCTGACTTGAAACGGGACTACGGAGCAATGCGTAAAGGCAGACTGGTTTGTGGGAAAGTTGGCTTTGACATAAACTGTTTGTGGTGCAGCGGCTTCTGGGGGGCCCTCTTGTACCTCAGCATAGCCATAATCCTATGAGAATGGAAAACAGAGGATGAATACTTGGTGAGCGTTTTGACCTGTAATGGCTAGTATTTAGTTAAAAGCATTACTGTGCATAAGAGTAAGCTCACAGACCTGCTAGCATGGCTGTAGACTCCTAATACTGTAACTCCAACACTGACACCTCTGGCATCATGCATGTCATGAATGCACAGAGAGTCTTGTTTCACTCATTGACATAATACATTCCCTGGCCCCTTAAACTAAATCCTAACTGAACCCTGAACCCTAAGTTGTAACCATAAAAAAGCTGTTTCTACCCATGGGGATCTCCATTTCTGTTCCCGTTGTGACACAAGTTCCACTGGGAAGTGCAAATACACACACTCACCATTTACAAATATATACATGTGCACATACCTCATTCACGTTCTGTTCTTTTTCATTTCTCGTGTCTTTTGAACCCCGATATCCTGGCAGAGAAAAATGAGAAAACTTAAGAAAGACAAGAAAACAAAGAAATTAACAAGCACAAGAAAATAATGTGGATGGATTACATCACACGGCTCATTCACTAGCAGGACCTACTGTACAAAACTGTCTGTATTAGCCAGTTTCTTTTAATTTAATAAGACTTAATGATTTGACCAAACTTTCAGACATGAAAGTTATGTCAACGTAAAGAATTGCTGTAAATTTACAGTGGATTTACAACAGTATAATGCTGTATTTCATAATAATAGTAATGTACTTCTTGCTGCTATAATAATAGTAAAATACTGTTAAATATTCATCCCTCACATGTAAATTAACAGTTATTGCAGTTGGTTAACCAATAAACATACATAACTGTAATTTAACAGCTTTAAACTATATTTTTCAGGCTTTTTCTATTAATGAAACTTCTCATATGACTCATTCTTTATTTGATGCAGATGTTGAACATGAAGATGCATCTGGCTGTTTCTGAGCTTGACTTTGGAGAGCACAGCTTTGTTGGAGAGCAGTCCACACAGACTTCAACCAAGACGGTAACATTAGTTTATCATGTGAAATTAAAATGCACCGTAAAATAAAATATTGGCAATACTGGCATCTCTTCTGCCAGTATTTTACTGGTATTTTATGGCGAAATTCTTTACAGTGGTTTGTGTTTCATGTTATGCAGACTGGTAAAGAAATCTCTTACGTTTGTAGACGAGAACAAAAGTAAGAACCAACGCAGCTGCACAGGTGACAATGACAGGTGCAATAACAGTTTCAGTGAATGAAGAGCCATCTGCAAGACAAAACCACACAACAAACAGATTACCAGCCTTATTGAAAACACCATTCATCCAGAACCATTTGTGTTATGAAATTTCACAAAATTGTTTCAAAGTACCATGACACCATGACTCTGATGTAGGTGGAGGCAATTAAAATAAAAATAACAGAAAACATATAAAATAGCAAAATAATCTCACTCAACACCCTGTGTCAACAGTCCAGGCAGGTGGCGATGTAATGGTGTGACCATGTTCATCCCTTTATAGCCACAGTTTACCATCTTCTAATAGCTACTTGGCTAAAGTCGTCTAAAACTGGTTTCATGAACATGACAGTAAGTTCAGGGAACTTCAATGGCCTCCCCAGTCTCCTGACCTGAATCCAGTAGAACACCTTTTGGATGTGGTAGAACAGGAAACTGACAGCTTAAATGTGCAGCTGACAAATCTGCAGAAATGATGTGATGTAGTCATAACAACATGGAGCAGAGTCTCAAAGCAAAGTTTCCAACATCTGGTGGACCAATGACATGAAGAACTGTGGCTGTTTGAGAGCAAAGGGGGGGAACTACCCAGTGTGGTGTGGTGTTCCTAATAAAGTGCTCAATAAGTGTATAGAAAATGAGATATACAATTTAGGACTTGCCAAAAGAAAAAAAAAAGAAAAAGAAGGAGAAATGGTCCTGCAACAGCAGCAGCAGCATCTCCCATGGAACAGTCTCAGTGTCAATTAAACAAGCGTCTCAGCTGTTGTGGGGATTTTAACCTGCCACAGGTGAGCTCCGCCAGTTAGTTAGCCCCCTACAATCTGAACCAGGGTCAGATAACAGCCACACTATAAAATAACAGGACTCACCTACAGTCATGATGAATCTGTGGAAGAATGGATTGCTGCGTTTATTGATATTGTTCTCTGCTCCACACCAGTATGTCCCAGCGTCGTCTGCTGTTACAGCCCTGACTGTTATGGTGACAGTTCCCTTTCTTTTGTCATCCTTCATGGAAAACTTCTCATTGGGCTTTGCAGTGCTTACTAGAGGCTGACATGTAGATGGATCTTCTCCCTTACAAATGAATTTCTTAATAGGAGCTGTCCTGTTGTAATCACACAAGTATGTGAAAGTCCGTCCAACCGTTGAGGATATTGTGGACTGAGTAATATCTGTAGATACACACAGATGTTAAAAAAAACATTGATTAAAAAATTAACATAAAAAGTGGAATTAGTCAAAAAAACAAGTTTGTGTGGATATATGAACAAGCTTCAGAGGCTGCAGATGTTAGTCACTCACTTTGAACCTCCAGTTGTATTTTTCTGAGTGCAGTTCGGTAACCTCTTGATTTCAGTCCACACCAGTAGACACCAGTGTCCTCTGAGGACACATTACTGATGGACATGTTGAAGCTGCTGTTGGTGTTTGTGAGAATGAACCGCCCATTTGATGAAATTTCCTCACAGATGCCACCTTTCTCTTTACAGAAAAACTTGACTCTGGACTCGTCATCATATTTCAGGTCATCACATGTGATGGTGGTTTTAGCTGTTGTGTATGCAGTTTGACTAAATGGTCTCTTGCAGCGTTGATGCTCTGCAGATAAAACAGAAAGGTACTCACAGATGAACTGAATAAAATTGATGGTCAAATGTCAAGGTCACTGTCACCTCACAAAACTCAGGAATTATAACTCAAGAACTTTTGGAACTGTGGTGACTGTATCGATCATATGAGTCTAGACAAACCTGCATTTAAACTGGAACTGGAGTGGATTTAACCTTATGAACTACTGTATGTAGATGGTGACTTGAAACAGAAGGAGATTCTACTGACTGGAATGATTTTTTTCTTTTCAAAAGCCAGTGAAGAAATGTTGGTATAGCTGGTGTTTGCATGGATTATATTTTAGCTCCATTAAATCTGTTCCTACCATACATTATACATTTTAAGTTTTAAATGTATTTTTAGAGATGTTTTAAAAACCTCTCTCACTCAGTGACAGATAATAGTGATGATACCACAGATTTTAAATAAAGATGGACGTATCCTCTGTGACGTCAGGCAGTGTTGGGGACTAGTGAACTTCAGGTAATAAAACCAGTAGTTTAATTACATTTTGCAGCAGATTGCTAGAAGTTCAGCTACATCCATATGTGCATAGTGATTCGTGTAATTAAATAACTTTCTACCATTACCATTGTTTGTGTAGTTAACTAATGTTTACAAAACCAAAGCTGACATTCCTTGCACTTCCCCATGAATTAGTTATAGTGTTTTAGTTTTTTAGTTTGTTATGACCTATGAGCAAGTAGGCCCCATCTGCAATAAAGTGACATGTGACTTTTTTTTGTATTATACCACATTATTTGGTTATAAGTTCTTATGTGTACAAACATAATAAGCATATTTACGTTATCAATTTGATCTTTTTTTTTTTTGATAAGTAGTTCAAACTTTTTCTAAGTAGCTTTAGTTAAACTAACTAGATTTCTCCCTAGGGTAACGTTCTAGTGTGAAGTAATGTCACTCAAAGTGGTCACACCCTCAATGCATAACTTTAAGTGTTAATAACATTTTAACAAGTGAGTTATTTAAAATTTCATCCCCAAAAGTGTTTTTTTGCCAGGCTGTAAACATGTTTATTTCTGCTGTAAAGTTGGACATTTTTCACATGGGAGTCTGTGGGGACTGACTCACTGTTAGAGCCAGACTCTAGTGGTCATTAGAGGAACTGCAGCTTTTAGCTCTTCAGTGTTGGCTTCATTTTTCAGCCTCAGTTTGCTGCTTGGATAATACTAGTAACTTCATTTGAATTGCACTTTTCTTATTACAGTTATAAAGTTCATTAACAGTACACATGACAGACAGTTATAAAAAGATTTTTTGTAAGAGGAATTTCTTACCACCCGGTATTTGTGACTTAGATTTACACACGTTCTCCCCAGAGCCATCACTCAGGAGTTCTTCAATGGTCACCCAGAGAATTTTATTTTTTGTAACATTGTGCAAGAAACATTTGCTGTAGCGTTGGCACACATCCGTCGGATTGATTGTTCTGGTTGCTCCATTGGGATTTTCTACTTTGATTTGGTATCTTAATGTTTCAGGATATTTGCAGGTGAATTCAACCCATCCTTGTAGGCATTCCTGCACTTCTGATGATGCCTCACAGCCTGTTGAGGAAAGAGAAAAATTCACATCAGGTCTGACATTGAAACGAGTCCAGTGCTTCAGTCTGAACAAGCTCTTTATCAACAAAACACACACTGTCATGCCAGGAAACAGATTTTCTGGGTTAATCATTAGATTTCAGAGATGTTCAATTAAACTTGATTGTGTATTTTTATTCATACATATTTAATGCATGTTCTAGTCATTTCTGAGAATCATACAGGAAAGCCTCTGCTCCTAGAATCTCAAGATATGTAATTTATATTCAGCCATATTTAATAAACCTTTTTTTACAGCATTTCTTACTCAGCAGAGTTGCACTACTGGGATTTGTGACTATATTCATGTTATTTTAGCTGCCAACCAGACTGAGATAGCAAATAAGTATACGATGTGGTCCAGCAGCAACAACATAAAAATTCCTATTATTGGCTTATCGCAGTGAAAGGCCTTAATGTGGGAATAAAAACTAAACAATGAAAGGAGTTTTTAAACATTTCAAATATTCTTAAAGTTCATTTTGTTTTAAAACATTACAAACATTAGAAAACAGTATATATTTTATGTAATTACATTATTCCACCAAAATCATACTGTTTTGCAAATGTACACAGTGTATTTTGTAGAAGCATTGTAATACGTAACATTTATTAGTCTGTAACATGAGTTGTTACCTGTCATCAGTGTGAGGATGAGTAGGAGAAAGCTCCTCATGTTGGTTTTGGATGATGAGGTCCTCGTTCAGATTATTTAACTCCAGTCAGTTATTTCACTTTCTTCTCATTCTTTTGTCTCTGCAGCTGCTTGTTCTCAAGGTGTCTAAATTCATGTCCTACGCCCACTCTGTCTTTCCTTCCCCTTTTCATTCATCGTAATTTCTTCCTTATTAGACCTTGTGTTTTGACATTGTAAACAGGAAACGTGTGTGTGTGTGTGTGTGTGTGTGTGAGGGGGGGGGGGATAAAGACACAGGATTAGTAGAAAGTCCCTGACACTGTCACAATAGCTGTGTCCCAATTCAGGGGCCATTCTTTGGAGGTTACATTTGAAGACCAGTTGTGTCACAGTGGCCAGACTACAATTCCCATTCCATTTCAAAGGTTCTTGTGTGTGTCCTTCTTTTCCTGGGCATTGAAAGATCCAACAGGTGGATTTTCTGTGGCTCAAATTATCCCAAGCTTCATTGTGTGCTGGTAATGACAGCATACAACACCAACAGAGGTTGAGGATTACACTTTTAAATGTAAGTATTTGGCTGTAGCTCAGTTGAACATCTAACGGTACAACTGTTAAAACCAATGGCCTTAAAAACTAGTTTCTGTGACACAAAGTTACATGTTGTCAGGGTTACAAGGTGACACAAGTTGCACCTTGCGATGCAACAGTAAGGGTGGGCACAGCTGGTGACGCAGTGAAAATCCTCCAAAGGCCAGACCGTCTCATTTGGTTTCAGCCTCTTCGTAGACTGCATCCTCCAAAGGATATGGCCCCTGAATTGGGACACAGCTATTATATCAGAAATATTAGCATAGGAGTAATAATAGTGATAAACTTGATTTGTATAGCACCATTCAGACAAGAAATGCAGCTCAGTGCTTCACAATAAGAGAACTTTCATGTACATGGTTTCATGCTTCACATGAAAACAGAAAAAAATTACATTAAAACTCATAAAAAATGTCACAACAATTTAAAAGTTCAAAGAAGTTAAAGGTAAATGTCACATAAATGTTTCACATTAAAAGGATAAAAATTCATAAAATCAAGAATTAATGGAATTCATAGCATATTTCATGTAGCTTTGGGGTGTAATGGTCAAAGGCTGCGTTCCTGATTTTCTTTCAGCTGTTGTTGGGAACCTTCAGTAAACTAGTAGCAGATAATCACAAGGCAAATAGTTAACAAAGGATTTAGCAGTGTAGCTTGGTCTTAGGCCATTGAGGGCTTTGTAAACAAAGCTCTAAATGTAGCAGGGCAGCTAAACGAGCTAAAGAGTTTTGAATGAGCCAGAGTCTCAAACGTTTCATGCCTCTGTGCGGTTAGCGCAGTTAGATTTGGTGGAAGTTCTCTGCTATTTGATGGCGTTCTCAGAGAATACGAGCAGGGATGAGGACTCTGCTTAGAGACCTGAACCCCCTCAGCAAACATATGTGAACATTAAATCTTTAGGTAAATCAATGATATTAAATGCTACATGAGTAGGATGTTGTGGTGGTGGAGAGAAAATAGCCATGAGCCCATCAGCAGTGTAACAGTGAGGAGGTGTCAGGGTAATGTCCATGACACCCACCTCCATGAATATGACTGGATGTCATTAGCCATAAAGCTAATGAATCAGCTGGTCATTGTGAAATGCACTGAAAACAGTGACACAATCATGTTTGTCCAAAACATGTTTTCATATATAGGCTTCTTTTTCACAGAAAACTGCAACACATCTTTGTTGAAGAGGGTTGTGGTCTGAGATGACTTGGAGCCAAAATGGGGAAGCTAGAAGTTAGAGCAAACTTCTTGCGTCAAGAAAGACACTATGTTGAATTGCTTGACATGTTGGGAAAATGTGGGTTACGACTGTGCCAGTAAGTAAGTCGTCAGTGTTTATCAACAGCATGTGTACGTGTGAAGCAAGATGATAATGATTTGCAGAACAGACCATTAAAGGTGCATCCTGCAGTTAGAGTCCTCACACTGAACTTCACACATGCCAGCAGATTGTGTTGATTGTGATGAAACCTACGATTTAAGGCCATCTCTCACAACTAATAACTCAGATCATTTCTCTGGACTATCCTCTCTGGGTATCTTGGCCTTGTGGGTTGGGAGGGACACCAGTTAATAGGTTTTGGCCAGTGCTGGGGGTTCGGAGTTTGATAACATATGTCATCTGCTCCAAGTGAAACATGGAACAATGGATGAGTGTGTGTTAATGGTTTATGAGTGTGTTTGCAAATCTGGAAAGAAAACAGCGATAAGATTTTGTTTAAAACACACACACACACACATACACACTGAGCTGATTGGTGTTTACAAGGACTGGCTGCGATTTATTCTGATTTAATAGTTATTTATGATCTGCTGGTGAGAAGAGAAGAACATTTACACGGGTGATTGAGTAAAAGCTCCCTGAGAGTGATGAACTACGGACAACTAAGAGGCCAGCAACCTGAGGTGTGATGCTTTTAGTGTGTTGTTTTTGTTTTGTTTTTTTTTGTTGTATGTTCTACACTTTATCCCCCAAAGTCCAGGTGTAAATAAATCAAGATGAACTGTAGAAGGATATTGACCAGATTCACATCCACAGTCGTGTCTGTGCTCTTTGGTTCACATTAGAGAAAGATGGAAGTTCTGGTTAAATGTCAGTAAATACATTGTGTCTGAAGTCACTATGAATAGATGCAGCTCCTTTCATGCACAAATCACCAGCACAAGAACATTAACAAAGGGGACAATTATGGAAAATGTGTTGGTCATCAGCTTCACTACTGATGGTTGAAGTTGTAACACAACACAAGCTGTGGCTATTTCCTGGAGGCAGTACAGTGCAGACCTGGTTCATTTTTTGCCTGCACTATTTGTGATGGCCAGAGAGATGTTTTTATAATGAGAGGTAGTTTTTAATTGGCATCAGGCATTTGAAAAGCAGAGAAAATGCCAAAGTGACAGGTTTACACTACTGTATAGATACAGAAAAATGTGTGATGGTATGAAGCATGTGAACCACAGTTGTTACACCCCTGGTGTGTCAGGAAGTGTAGGCACTTTGCTGTGTAGTTTGATTGATGAGGGTTGATGTTACCCTGCAGTTAGGGGAGCTGTAGTGTGTTTACTTTGGGATGTAAAAGCCTGTCAGTAAATGCCGGCTGCAGAGCGACCTCCTGCGAATTCCACTCTGTAACTGTCAAACATTTGCCCCACTCACAGGTCTAAACCCATCCACAGCAAGGACAATTGACAGAAAGTTGTACTGGGGGTTAATCTTTGTATTTGTTCCTGTATCAATAATTCACTGAGTGGCCGTGCTAATCTTCATAGCTGCCCTTATCAGGTTTTGAATTACTTTTGTGATACAGTTAGAACGAAGCAGATAAACCAGTATAAACATGTTCATCACTAATGGTGGGAAATCTTCCTCCATTTATGTCGAACGTTTGAAAGGTGAAGTGTTTCTGAAGATATAACTACAGTAAATTCCCCTTTTTAAAATAATGATATGTTTTAACTCCCTCCCTGAAAGCATTTCTGTCTCCTTCTCTTTCACCCGCACAGGAACACATAGTTTACATTCTGCTGTATATAAACTCTAAGACGTTTTCATTAAATAACAGTATTATCTCTTCAAGAAACACAGAAAACCCCTGACCTCTTTATTTCACATTTTAACCTTTCAGTCAGCCCCACCCCCCCCACCCCACCCCCCCGTGCTTAATGGAAAAAAGTCCCATTAACTACTCTTGAGCTGTTAGATATTATCACTGTGCAATGTTCAGTGCATACCAGGAGATTCCCAAGGTGCATTTCAGCAAGAAACGTGCAGTTGCAGAGCTTTTCATTCTTTAATATGAAGTGGAAGCTCAAATTAGATCTTACAGTCTGCAGCTGAAATCAGTGTGAGCTTTTTGGCCAAATTAAACAACTGAGGCACCTTCAGTGATGAAGAATACGACCCCTTTGCACCTGTGACTGGCTACAGCAGCAGAGGCCCATGGGCTTTGTAGTCTTTAAACCCCTTCCACCATCGCAAACTGGCAAGAACTTTGGTTTAAGATTTATATTGTATAAAGTCAGATGTCTTTTTTGATTATAAAGCAGGTCTGCACACAGTCTGCACACAGCCTGTATTCAGGAACTGAGCCTTACAATGAGCCGTCAGGACTTCTGGAACTTAGTGATGTCACAACAAAACAGTCACCCTCAACCACGGCCACAGCCAATCAGAAGAGAGGCTCAGAGGCTCTCCTGATTGGCTCACCAACCTGTTGCTACTAGAGCTCCAGAGAGAAGCCTGAGAGAGATGTAAAACTACACTGAGATGTTTTTGGTTCTTAAAACCACAAATATATCTTCTTATGGATCTCAACATTTCAGATGAAACGCATGAAAACTGTAAAATATGGGACCTTTAAGATGAGTAAAAGATGTTGGTTTTGGTTAAATGTACATAAAAAGGTTTTGTTTGAAGTCACTGTAAATATTTTCTCTGTTAAACCAGACCAGGATCTTTTCTTAACATGACCCAAAAGCTGTGAGAGTGTGAACAGAACCATAAAACAGTTGCTCCAAATAATGCTGGAGTCACTACAAGCAGATGTTGTACTGCGACATCAGATGCATGATTGTGTGTGAACATTTTACTGACAGTTCAGTGTCAGCTTGTGTAATACATAAATTAGCAACACAATAACACACTTGATAAGAAACATAATCTGGTCTCAATTATATTTATATAAAACAGATTTGTTGTTGCAGTTTAATTTCCAGGACACATGGCCTCACTGAGGATATGCCTTAATACCATCATCATTCAGAATCTCTAAGTCTATAAAACCTCATCATGAGTAAAACAGGAACTGCCTAACTAGCACTTCCTGTGCACTTTGAGTTCACTTCTTTACCTGATCTCCTTGTCCTTTTTGAATAGATGTTGTACTTAGTTCTTACACCAAGGTGTCCTGGCCTGAGGCTTTAGTGACGCCCCTCATCTGTCAGTCACTTTGGATAAAAGTGACTGCCAGATGAGTAAATGTAATGTAAATGTAATGGATGTGACAAGCTCTTGTTCCTCTCCCCTCTTGTTCGTCTCCAGTGAGGTCAGAAGTCACAGTCGGCTGCAGATATTCGCCACAGGAGCTCAAATATTTCATTTTGCTGACACAGCATTTTTTATTCTTTTCTTTTAATTTTTTTAAACATCACTTTTTTCAAATGAAAAGAAATCTGAGTGTGGAATGAAACTACACAAATAAACCGCTGCCAGTGTGCTGCATTGGTTTATTTGTGTTTAAAAATATTTGTCAGTTTCGCCTAATGTTACTAAGCAACAAAATATCCTTGAAGTATTGAAGGAATCAATGCAGCTTAAAAAAGATCAAAAGCGTCACAATGTCAAGACTCTTTCAGATAGACGGCTTCGCTCGGAGCCATAAAATCTCCAGTCGACAGTTTGGGGCCCTCGGCCCTTTAAAGTGCTGCTCGGTTCATCTTTGGGACGTTTCATGTGAAATAATAAATAACGTATTTAATCTTTTTTAATCTTTTTCTCAAAGTCAGAAAAGCTTAACAAATATGATTGAACGACCATAATAACAGTCAAGCAAAAACACTTACAATCTTCAAGATAAACACATAACATAGACAAACACTGGAGCTCTGCTTGTCAGATAGAAATAACTCTCATGTCCTGAAGCCCTGCAGCCCATCTGGTACTCAGACTTTCTGACACTGAGTGAAGCTGGAACCCAATTTGGTCAAAGAGTTTTCTTCAGATTTTTAGTTCTCAAAACATCAAACTGTGCAACAGCGTCCACTGCAGCCTGTGTGTTCACCTGCTCTGATAATCACACTGAGCTTTGTTTCACTCATTCATTCAGCCTGACAACAGGTTCATGTGTTGGTGACAGTGACCAATCCCTCTTTTATCTCTGCCTCAGATACACACAGAGGAATTCAGAGCGCGTTCTGACATCCAGACGGTGGTGGAAGTCTTTTGGTGGATGTGACACAGGTCTTATTTCTTGTTGAGTTGTACGTGCTGAAGCTGTCCTGAAGTTGGTTGTTTTTGGCTCAGGTTGTCTCATCTGGCTCACACCTACAGTTCGCTGTGAGATTTCCTCTGTTTCCTTTTCACTGTTGTGCACTACACTAAAAACCAAGGCCGTGTGGATTTGTTGTTGCATGTGGTTTTGGGACTTTGGCTGCTCTCCATCTGGTTGTGCCAGGCCACTTGTTATGTAGCAGCAAGGGTCAGTAAACCTGCTTAATGGAGTGAAGGCAGCACAAAGTGGAAGGTATGATGTTGCATGATCATCATACAACAGCAGGCTGTGGGGTTGCCATGGTAACTTTAAATATCAGCTGACAAAGAGAGTACAGTGACACAACAGTGAGAGATTGCCTGTGTATCTGTCCTCAGCCCTGTCTCCTTTAAAATGATCATTCTATACAACTAAACTGCAACAGAACATACAGTTTGAAACTAAATTGTAAAAGATGATGTTTTCTATTAATGAAATGAGGAAATGTTGTTGATTTACATATTTGTCAAGTCACAAATGCGTTGAACATGTCAGTAAAATGTTCACAGTCATGTTTGTTTTCCACTAAAATATTGAATTCTCCGCCTGCAGTGACTCCAGCATCATTACACTGTTCTGTGGTTCTGTTCAGATTCCAAATGCCTTTAATGATACATCATGTTTACCTACATATATGGGAAAAATTTGATTTTAATCAAGTTTCCTGAAAGTTTCCTGATATTTCATCATCATAATTGACATCATCTGCTCCTTCCAGCTATAGGTTGAGCTGCATAGTAGCTTCTTCTCTGTAGGGCAGTGATTGATTCTGCAGATTGTTGTCAAAGTTGAAATTTATTAGAGCCAAGATCGTTTTTTTTTCATATAGACTCATCTGAAACCTCAAGACAGGAAATCTTTCTGTGAGTCTTTCTCTCCATCTGTCTGAATCCATCTTTCGCTCTGAATCTCTCCAGTCTTTTTTCACCCCCATCTCTCATCACCTCTGTCTTTGCACCACTTTATCTTAATCATTTTTGTCTTGACACGTGAAAGAGAAACAATATTTCCAAATAACTTCAGATATTTAAAAGCAAATAAATAATAAACATAGAAAAAACACAATGAATAGATGATGTGAGAGGTCAGTGTGGAATACAAGCAACATGTTCGTCTCTAACCAGATGGTTAGAAATTAAACCTCCATTTCGATCACACTTTGGTTTCTACCCAACAGGAACATTGATGACCAAACTAACAAACCATGATGTGGTAAATGTGTCCAACACTGCAGGAGGAGAAAGTAGAATGAAGCCAGATCCTGGACACAAAAGACAAACATCAAGTTTAGAAAGGGACGAAAAAAGAGACATCGCTGAAATCAAATCCTGGAATAAAAAACACATCCTCATCCATCTATCCGTTCCCACAGAGGGAAGGTGAAAGGGCTGGTTCATGACTCATGTGCCCTCTGTTATTCCTGATATCAGCCTGAATAGACAGCAGCACAGACACGGCCAGCACACAGAACTGAGGAGGATAGAAATACCTCATGGCATGGCTTTAATAACAACCTATGTAAAGAATTAAAAGCATTGGCTCATGGTGTTCAGAAAACATGGCAACATGTTGTTTTTGAATGAGTGATACATTTATGAACGACAGAGGAGGTGCCAGGAGGTGGTTGGGGTGGATGGTGGCTTTACGAAGCACACAGACCAGAGACCGGGGACCAGAGTCCTGTCTGTGGTTTAGGCAACAAAAGCACTTTGGTTAAGGTTAGAGAAAGATGGAGGTTTAGGTTAAATGTAAACAAACAGGTTGTGTCTGAAGTCACATGAACTTTTTCTGTGTTAGACCAGACCAGGATCTTTCTCTGACCTGAACCAAGAGCTGTGAGCATCGGAACAGAAGCATGCAACAGTTTAATGACACTGGAGTCACTGCAAATTAACAATATTTCCTCATAATACATTTATACATGACAAATGAATTTGCTGTCGCTGTTTAGTTGCTATAGAAATGTAATTTTTAGAAGGCAGGGTTTGAAATCATCGTCATCAACTTGTAGCTCTGAATTATTTCCTTCTGTTGGCATTAATCAGTCTTTAAACATTTTAGATTTAGTTACTGTGTTTTATTTTAGGCTGCATTGTGTTTCTTTGTGTGGCACTGTCTGCACCACAGCTCGTTAAGATTTCATCACTAACACATGCAAAAGGATCTAATTAAAAGCTTGTTGCACACAGTTATCTTTTTTAATAAATCTTTTTAAAACACAAATAGAAACGTTGCAATGAGAGCAACCCTAACCCTTTGAGCAGGAACAGCAGCTCTATGTGTTGCAGCTCTGTGCACCAGGCTCTCTGTCCACTCCTGTTCCCATGAGAATGATCTCTGGTTGGGGCAGAAGCCATTCACTGTGTAACCTCTCTGCTTTCCCCCAAAGGACCAATTGGCTAACATTAAGTGAGGGACCCAGCTCCGCCAAAACGGAGACGTATTACCACAGCGCAGCAGTAACAGTAGACCGAGGTCAGGCCATGCTGAAAAATCGACTCTATTATGTCAAAGTAAATAAGTGGGTGGTGGTAAGACGATGATTCGTGTCCTCTTTGATCAGCGGAGGACGGTGCCGTAACACAATCTGTCTCTGTCTCTGCTTCGTTTTAAGTTGAGATGTCACTTTAAAATCTGTCTCTTATCTCCCTGTAAAAATATTTCATCTGTATTTGTATCAATTAGCTTCTGCAGAACAGTTTATCGCTACACAAATAAACTTAATAATTGACATCTCACATTGTCTCACCACATGTAGAGCTTGAGTTTCACAAGCCTGGGACCACGCCATCTGTCTGGAACTAATCTGTGGATGTATTTCCCTGCAGTGCAGAGCAACAGGACAGATGTGAGGCAGAGAGAAGGTACCTCCTGCGACACAACAAAGCCAACGCACAGGGACTACGTGCTCTACCTCGGCCCCCTGATCTCCCACGATGCCTCGGAGCATGGCTGTGTTTTGAGGACAAAGTCAAATCTCCAGCTTCCAGTTGCTGACTCAGTATGAATGACCATACAAGGCACTGGGATTGACTTCAGAACTGAGATCAGTCAGGAAGGAAGATTAGAGCAGCTGCGAAACCACGTTTAGATCTCTTTCTTCCTCTATCTGCCCCTTTCTTTGTCTGTCAACATTTAACTTTCTTTTTCTGCCCCCTCTTTCTCCGTGTTTGTCTATTTCTCTTATCTTTTTACCTCCCCTACTCTCTCTCTTTTTCACTTAATCTTCCCCTTTTTACTTTTTCTGGCTCCTTCTCATTCCTTCCTTCCTCCCTGCTCACTTTCTTTTCTCTCAGCCCACAAATAGAGGGTACGCTAATAGACCTCCCTCAGGTCTCCTGTCCCTCCACTCCTCCCTCTCCTTCTCCATCTCTCCTCCTCCCCCTCTTCCCTCCCTCACTCATTCCTCCTTTTTCTCAGCCAGCCCCAGATAAGAAGGGGGCAGAAGCATTTCTCTACGGCCACTTCTGAAACTGGAGCCACCAGGAAAGGATGGGAAGAGAAAAAGATTGTAGTTTTTCTCTCTTCTTCATTTTTTTATTCCAGGGCAATTGAGGATTGAGGGGTTCATTTTACCCTCAAATCTATAAATCTTGTGTTTCCTTTTTAACATCTCTTTTATTCTCTAAATCTGCTTGGACATTCACTATTCCCCATCCTCAAATCATTTCTACTCCCTTTTTTATCGCTCTTTTTTTAATCTTCTTAGCTCTCCCTTCTTCCCTGTTTTCCTGAGAGGGTCTGGACCTGCACTAGGTACACTGAGGACAGGGGTGAAACCTGGGCCAAGACCAGGGTTAAGCCAGTGGACCCATCCTGAAAAACCTTTATCAGCGAGACAAACCCAACCACAGTGAACAAAATTAAGACTCAAGGACGAAAGAAAGGGAGGAAAGAAGAAAAGAGACAGATACTAGGTATTGACACTTTCCATTTCTGTGATCTTCTGACATTTTAGAGAAGAAGCCAGAGAGACTTGGTGAAATGTCAGACCTCATGGATTGAGTGGTAGGTGCAGAGACTCGTGCATGTGTCCTGCACACGGATGTTTTTATAAAGTGAATTGGGGTCAAAGTGTGAACGAGCTTCTCTTGACCCTCTTCACACTGAGAGAAAACACTTTCATATAGAAGAGCGTCATGCAGGGCGTAAATCTCAGCTGGTGGTTGCTGGTCCTCCTGCTGCTTTGGACCTTGTCAGCCATCGCTGATTCAGCCGGCGTTACGAGCACAGAGCGAGGAGGAGCTGGAAGAAGCCAGAGGAGAGGAGGCAGCGGCGGAGGAGGAGGTGCAGAGAAGAAAAAGAGGTACCATCACATCCAACATGGTCAGTGCAGCTACACCTTCATCCTCCCAGAGCTGGACGGATGCCAGGCCGGAGGATCGCCGCCGCAGACTGGACAATATGGCAGCTCTCGCAGCAGGACGAGCGTCGTGCAAAGAGACTCGCCACCAATAGACGGTGACTGGTCAGCTCAGAAACTGCAGCACCTGGAGAACACAATGGAGAACAACACTCAGTGGCTGCAGAAGGTAAGACACGAACACGCTTCTTTTGTCCTCTTGTTTTGAGACCGTAGATCTTTAGTGTAGAAAAGACAAGTGCGTTGTTGAAGAAAAGAAAACGAGCACTCACTGCCTGCTGGTCATCGAGAACCTGCTGTCAGACCAACGTGATGAGGTAAAGTTCAGTAGAAAGTATGTCAACATATTTATTTCTACTCTTAAGTGTTTCATACAATTGCTGCTGCTGTGCATTAGTAGATATGATGGAACTGAAAGAACACACACTGATTAGTGTGTTTGTATGTGTGAGTGTGTGTGTGTGTGTGTGTGTCTGTGTGTTGCTTCATGCTGTAGATGGATGCTCAGTCCTGGACCGTTCAGAGAAACTAAACAAGAAATTATGAGTTGGACACAGGATGAGCACTGTGACTTAGATTCTTTCAACACTTTTGCTTCGTCAGCTGTGTACGCAGTGTGTGTGTGTGTGTGTGTGTGTGTGTTTGTAATACTTTGTAATACTTTGTGGGACACATTTTAGACTAAAGACCAGTTAATTTGGGACAGCTTGTGCAACTATAGTTTCAGCAGTAGTCATTCCAGAAAATTAATATATTTCTATGTGATGTCCCCAAAGGTGACATAGAACAGCGTGTGTGTGTGTGTGTGTGTGTGTGTGTCTGTGTGTGTCTGTGTCTGTGTCTGTGTCTGTGTGTTGTTATTATAGAGTTTAGCAGCTCAGAGTTTCTGCTGTGGTGATCTGTAGGACAGAGATCAAAGTTTGGGGTTATGACTCTGGATGAGTGGCAGCTGGTTTCAATCAGGAGAAAAGCAGTGAGTGTTTCCTCCTAACAAACTATAATTCTTCCATCTGCTTCACTACAGCTCGGACTATACAGTGCATAACGTAGCCATTGTAAAACATTGTTGCTCCATTATTCTGCATCTATTCTGCAGGAAATTCTTGCTGCACAAAGTCATCAACATGTTGCCATAAAAAGTGCCTGCTTCTCAGAGACATTCAGGATCATTTATGAGTCTTTAGTCATTAAAACTTAATGATTATTCTAGTAAACTGGTCTGACGAAGGCCTGGGTGACACTTTCTAACAAATAATGAGTTATACATCATCCCTGGTGGGTTTTACACCCCTCTGCTTGTTTGAGCCTGAGCTTTTTTTCCTGTAACACATCTGTTTTCATTATGTTTTCTGGTTGTCCATCTGTCCTACTCTCATAAACGCGATATCTCACTAACACTTTGAGGGAACTTCTTCAAATTTGGCACAAATGTCCACTTGGACTCAAGGATATTCTGATTAGAATTTGGTGGTCAATGGTCAAAGTCACTGTGACCTCAAAAAACATTTTTTGGCCCTAAGTTTTGCAGGTATTTGGCGTAAACCACAGTATTGGACAAATTAGTCACTTGACCTGATGAAAATTTAAGTCTCAGATATCTCAATTCATTCTGTTGATATCAAGATATTTTACTGGAGAAGTCAAAATGTTGAGCTACTTTGGGAAAATTCAGGGGATCACCAAAGTCTGATTCATCCTCTGAGGACCATGAACGTTGTTACCATATTTCATAGCAAAACGTCCACAGAGGTAGTGATATTTCAGTCTGGAACAAAGTGGTGGACGCATGGACAGACTGACATAAGGTCCATTCAGACTGGAACCACAAAGGTTGAAATAATGTGATGCAAAACTACTGACGGGGCAACTGCTGCACTGTACCGGGGCCAGGTAGCTGTCAGGGGCCCGTCACTCTTACAGTTTTGGGTCACATTCTTTTATATTTTTATTGCCCTTATTGAAATGTTCCAAAACTGCATGTTTTATGAAAAATAAATATTATTTCACCACCATTTATTTAATTTGGATACTTTCTTCCAAAGTTACAAAATAAGGCTTCCTGGGAAATCTTACATTGACCAATGAGGATGCTCCCTGACATTTCTGATAACTTGTGTTAGTGGGTGTGAATTTTTTTCTCAACCTTCTAACAAGAAGGCGTGTTCTTCAGGTAATGCACGGATAAGTTAGCAGCATATTGTTAAGCAAACAGAAAGGTGGCACCAGGAGAGGAGGGATAAAAGACAACAGGATGAGTTGAACTGACAAATTTAGTTTTTACCCAACATGCTTGAAGTTTGTTGAGTGCTAGCAATGTTGACGTGCTGCCAGAGGCTAAGGGAGGGGCACAAGATAAATGTTTTGCACCAATCACATGTGTGAAAGAAGCCTCACATTGTCTGCACAGATTTTCATTTTGGTCACGATGATAGCTTTCTTTTACCAGGCAGCATTATGAGATGGCTGTGTTGTATGACTGATTGTCAGATATCAACATGAACCTGTCCTCTACCTCATTGGACGAAACAGTCAGTGTCTTGTGAGGATTAACAGTCGCTGCTGTGGTCCCCTGATAGTTAAACCTTCAGTCAGGCTCCTGCTGATGTGCAGATTGAAGTGATTTCAGTGCAGCAGGTGATGTTGATCCATGAAATCAGATTAGCAAAAGAAAACATTTTTGAAAGGAGTCTGTGTGTGGGCAGTCCCCATCCGTCATCATTAGGATCATTTAAACGTTACAGAAGAATGAGAGCGGCAGCATGAATGATGCTTCTGTTTTAGAAGTCAGAGCTCATATGAATCATATTTCCTACAGGAGGAATGCTGAGTTTACAGCAGATTTATTTAGCTTTCTCAATGTTGGGTAAATCCATCAGGACTTCCACAAATCTGACATGTAAATTATATTAAATTCTTGGTTAAATTCTTGAACTGAATAACCTTAAACTTTAACTTTTTAACTATCATTGCATCGCTGGATGTTAGCTAACATGTTCATGTGCCAAACATGAAAGAATACTGGAGTCTCCTCAATGAGTTAAAACATAAAGAGTCATTAGTTAAGAGAACATATGATTATTGTGATGAAAACCAAGTGAAAATTGCACTTTTGAAGATGGTTCTTCACTGTGACTTCATCTGTTTCAGTTTGACCCCTCTCCCGTTCAGTGTCAATTTTTCTGTACCATAAAGACAACATACTTCAGGTCACAGTTCTATGTAATTCTTGCCTGTGCAAAGCAGTGAAGTAAACGCACATCAGCTCAGATTGTGACTGATACATCGCATGGATTTAGATGCATTCCAGTGTAAATAGAGCGAGCAAGAAATGCATTATTTCTGCATCAGACTTCTGTCTTCTAGTAGCTGGAGGACACATTGAATCACTGATTTTTATCTGCAGGTTCACTAGATTACACCTAGATTAATGTGTAGTTATGTGAGTATCTGTATGCATGCCTGTGTGTGTGCTGGTGTGGTTACCACCCACACTGAGGTCTGCAGCACCCCAACAGGAGAGGGGGCTGATCTTTAACCTTTGACCTCCAGAGTTCAGTCAGAGTCAGCCATCAATATCTAATCGCTCTCTGACTCCAAAAACCTCAGTCCATGTTTATCAGCATCTTCTCATTAGAACTTTAATTCAATTCAGATGAAAGATAACTGCGTCTCTTCCTTTTGTCTTTGTCTCAGTTTCTCTCTTTCATCTCCCCTCTGAGAGTCACAGCACCAAAGCATTTCAAGATGTTTTTAAGGTTAAAGTGAATTAAATCCCTGATAAATTAATCTGTGTGGATGTCCTTACGCTGGTATGACCAAAAAACAAATAAAGACCTTGTCCTTTATTTAACCAGGTAAAAGCCTCTCTGAGATTGAAATATCCTTTTCAGGGGCAACCAAGCTCCGAGCAGGCGAGTCCCCAGTTTGACTGCCGGACTCTTTGTTGCATATCATTTCCTCTGTCCTGTCTCTCTACACTGTCCTCTCAAATAAAGGCGGAAAATGCACAAAAATGTGAGACCCATCCTCAGTTGTAACATCAAAACGACATTACAACAATAAATGTATTACAAACAATATAAACAGGCCAAGAAAACTGCCACATTCCACACCCACTGTCACTGATAATGACTTTTATTGTCGATTAATCTGCTGATTATTTTCTCCATTAATCTAAATCAATTGTTTTGTGTATAAAATGTCAGAAAACTGTGAAAATGGGTGTTTCCCTGAGCCCAAAGTGATATTTAAATGGCTTGTTCTGTCTGACCAACAGCCAAAAATATTCTCTTTACTGTGAAAAACCAATGCTACATGTATAAACAGACTTTTCTGTCATAGCTACAGTAGAAGTTGTAGACTGCACAGCAAAAGATTTTTAACTAGAAAAGAGATGAGGACTTGCACAAGACAAAGTTTTCTACAGAGCCACAGCTGTCTCGTGTCTGAAGTCAGGCAACAGTCACAGAGACACAGTTGATCCGCTCTATTTGTTAAAATTCTTCTCAATATTTGCGTTTCTCATCTGGACACTGGTGGCAAATGTTTTCTCTCAGAGCTCAGGAAGTCACAAATCAGATCTTAAAGCCGGGGTCCTTCACTTTGGTCAGGATGACGGAGCATCAACTGTGGCGTTTGGGATGTTGTTTCAACTCGCAGTGTTTGGACTGCAGTGACAGTGTGAACTGAACAGCTGTGATCTGACCTGATCACCATTTCTCAGTAACAGACCACTGACCTGAACCATCAGGTAAACTCAGTGTGACGTCATACCACACTCCACCATTAAAACTGATAGAATAACCACATAATATCAACTAAAAACAAAAGATGGGAATTAGCTTTAAGAACAAAGACAGACTTAAAGGAGCTATTTGTAAGTGTTACTATTGCTACATAGCCAACTTTAGCATTAAAGAACCCCTCTGATGAAAATCAAGTGTTTAACCTGACAGTCTCGTTAAACTGATTCAGACAGCCAGGGATTCATATGTCATATAACCTAAGGAACCAATCCCGTCAACTTGTGGGGACAGGGGGTGGGGCTAAATAAACCTGAGACCTTGTCAGTAGAGAGCCAGATTTTGCATTAGTTATCGTCACTTTCTGATAATGAGTCACTGTAGCATCCAGTCTGCCCTGAAAAAGTAGTTGCTCAGAGGACGTATTATAACCTCTAGTACACAGGATGGATGGCTGAATCTCTTTGAGAATGACCGTTACCATCACAGTAACCTGCTCCCAGTAAGACACCATGTTTGACAGCAGAAAACTTGCATATAGTGCCTTTAAAAGCAGCAACAGAACGTTCCATCCAGAATAAACTGACCTTACCTTCAACAGCAGATCTTGAAGACTCGCTTAGGAAAAGAAACTTTCCTTATCGGCATCACTGCCCAGGATTTCTATAAAATGGCACAAATCACCTCCAGTGATATTAAACATAATTTGATCTACTGCTTTATATTAATCTGGACTCTCAATTTTAACATCAGACATTGCTGTAGTGGGTTTGAAGCTGCTTTGGTTTTAATAGCTGGCGTTTATGACCATTCTGCAGCGGTAATATCAATAAAAATCATATCCATATGGACATTAATACACAGTCTGCTTCTGTGCCAATAACAGTAACACCAGGCAAAAGTGCTAATTTGTTTTTCTCAAGTTTCGCCACTTGCTCAGTCATTCTTTGGTTTCATGGGGCAGTGTGGCCTCGGCGGCAGTTTGGTGGTTTTTGAGAGAGTCAGTCTGTAAACAGCAGTAAGTGAGGTCGTTAACAGGGGGCTTGTTTAGTTTTCTGCCAAATGACTTACTTCAAATGGACCTATGCCTGAGAGACTGAGAGAGCGAGACAGGAAAGCCTCTGTGGTCAGATCACATCATCTGCGGCTATCAACTGCTGCTGCAATACAGCGCTTTGATGTGGTCAGAGGTTGTTTCGATAAACCTTTGCAGAGAGACAGAGAAAGAAAACCTTAGAAAAATCTGTCAGGATAAGATGTAGAAAAGTGGATTTTAAAGACTCTAAAGATTTTAAAGGATTTTACAGCACAGGATGCATGTTGAAGTGCAGCAGCTCTAGATTTGTCCTGGGGTGTGAAATAAAACCCAGTTTGATGTCACGTATCAGCTTAGAACAGAATGTTCTGCATTTAAAGAAATTTTTATATTGAGGAAATATCGTCATCAATTTAAAAGATTTCATATGTGCTTCATTATGATTTATGAGCATGTTTATGGCACACACATTCAAAAAAAAGACTGTAGCCGGTGAATGTTTTCATTATTATTTAACCACAGTGGGACAAAGCGTTTTGCCGACTCAGAGCATAAAAGAGAGAATAAAGAGAATAAAAAATATTGAACATTTATTTGTTGCAGGTTTTGTGAAATACTATAAAAGATTTTAAAAATGAACCACAAGAAAAACACCACGATTAAGATAAAATAGAGTTTAAAAAAATGTAAGAATTAGATCAACTCTACGAGGATAATAAGAGGAATAAATTTGAAGTGAAATGGAATTTATTGTGAACAAATGGAAAAAGACTTTGGTGCTTAGACTCTGGCAGGAAGTGGATCACCATGGGAGGTGGTCCATTGGAATAAGGTGCTTCCAGTCAGAGGAAACTTCCCCCAGAGCCCAGGCATGGAGATAGTTTCCTGACTGAACTGTCCCTAAGCTTCATTTATAGATGGTCAATATAGTTCATTACTCCACCTCACCTCTAACACAATCTGTCCTTAGGCTTTATTATCCCAGAGATCAGACGGAAGCCTGAGGTGAAAACTTACAAGATCGACTTTAAAGCCACAAATTTTATATTAACGACGGATCAAATGTGAAAGGGATCGCTCACAGAGAGTTACCCCAACTCTGCAGCTCTCTCTTTGTAATTTCTTCTACACTCATCATGTTCATTTCACATCATATTCACTGTATTGTTCAGTCTCAAAACTGTCATCGACCTCATCACAGTCAGCTGTTTTCACCTAACGATCTGATAAATCCACTGTACACCTCCCAGCACTAAGTTAGCAACCACCTCGTGAAGAAAGCTGTGTGTGTTTTACAGCTGCAGAGTTCCTCTGGGCTCAAATGGCTAAAAGATAAAATGAAATACTGCACTGTTGTCGATATGATGCAGCCGTGGTTCAGCATGTAAGATTGAACAAATGTTCATGTTCATGTGAACTCCACCCATCAGTGGGCCTCCTGCAAGAACTACTGAAGTGGTCCCTCTGAGGGATTTAAGAGGAAAAACATTTGGATTAATTATGATACCAAAAATGACCTAAAATAAGACCGGTACAGCACTGCTGTAGTGACTCTGCTAAACTTGCTGTATTTTTGTCTGCTTTTTCCCAAGAACAGAAATAAAAGCTCCAGAGTGTTAAAATCTTTTTTCACTCCAACGTTCCCACAAACAGACAGGAACAGGTTGTTCTCTGTGGCAGTGTTAGTGGCTTTGATTGCACTAATGATGAAACCTCATGAATGTGCACTTCCTTGTGAGCAGGTCAGGTCCAGCGAGCTTTTCTCAATCCAACTGGTGCACTCATAAAAGCAAGAAGAGAAAAAGAAGAAGTAATGGAGGTTTAGGCCCAGAATACAAAAGATGTTCTTGAAAGAGGCCCAGATGGGATCAGAATAATAACAGATTGTACTGAGCTGGTTAATCTGAGTCTGGAGGAACACCTGGTCTGGGAGCCGCTGCTCTGTGCTCCATCATCCTTTACAACCACAGATCAAACGGCTGTGAGCAGACCCCACTGACAGCACTAATAACAGCCTAATGACAGCCATTATCTGCTAGTCAGCCTCCTTCAGTCTAAACACACTGCAGACACTTCTGCTCTCAATCAGCAACTGCTTTTTAAAAGAGTCGTTAAAAGTGTAAAAAACAGGGAAACTGAGCCGACGTCGACTTGAAGGAGGGGGAGAAGCAGAATTACTCAATGAAAATAAAAGTCCTGCTTGATCATTGAATGTGTTGAGGATAATTTCAGTCTACTTGTCGCCTATTCTCATATTTTTATCTTAGGATAATACTGTATTCACCAACTGAGACTGTCCCCCTGTAAAAAACAAGCCCATAGGTTGTTTGTGCAGCAGGTTATTACGACCCATAGTTCCGTTTTGTTTTGTTGTTTCTATTATCACTGATCGTTCCACAAAGTTAACCACGTTGTTATTATTGTAACCATGACAACAAAGATTGTCTAATATTGAGGAAGTACTTATTTTAACCCAAATCACCATCTTTTCCCAAACCTTACTAAATCATGACCGTTATTATAGTAACCATGGCGACAGAAGTAGGTACACCGCTCTCGCTTCAGTCCGCATGTTTATTATTGTAACCATGACATGTCCGGTGCACCTGCTGCTGTACGGGCGCTATTCAGGAGACACTCCTATGGGTGGTATCAGAGGGTTGTTCGTTGTTCAGGTTGGAGGAGCCAAAGAAAAAAAAAACATGGCACCGTCGTTTCGATGAAGTGTGAAACAAAGGAAAACAGGTTGTAGGAAAACCAACACTTAAACCAGATTATCTGAGGGGAAACCAGAATATGTGAAAAACTGAACATCTTCTGCACTTTGTTAAACAGTCTTGTTTCCAGAATCCAGTGATCTAAAAATATTCCCTTTGGTGTTTTCAGCGAAATGAATAACGGCCACAACTGTAAAAAATAAACTCCAGGTTGTAATAAATATCCTTTAACCTTTCACAGTCATACCACTGTAAAGCCAGTGTATTGTTGTGACTAATATCTTCAATGAGTCAACTGCCCCAGTGTTTATGACATTGCTCTTCACTTCCTCTAAATTAGATGTAATATTTTCCACAGAACTATTTAAAAACATGTGAAATCTTCTAATTAGTGAACCCGTAGAGACGCTTGCGACTCTCTGGGTTGGTTGGGGTAACAGATAGCCCACAGGACTGGGGGGTAGGTTTTGGATCGGCGCGTGTGGTGATTAATAAAAACCTCAAGAGTTATAAAATCCTGGTGAAGTGCCTTAGAGCAAGACACAGCAGCCTCAACTTCTGCCTCTGGACAGATTTCCAGTAGGTAAAAGATATTAAATCTTAGTCGAATTGAGTTGAGTCTCTTTGAATCTCTTCTGATGTTCACATCAGAGCTGCTCATCGTCCCCAAAGTCGACATAAACAGTTTATAGGTTTTTGTTTCTGGGATTCTCTCTGAGTTTACTCCCCTGTGGGGACTGGTGGGGAATGATTATTGAGGACTGGATACAGCGGTGGGAATGTTTGGGAATGGTTTTACCACAGCAGGCTGTTTTATTGTGTTTCATGGAGACCTGCAGTGGAGAGGTGGGAGTGTGCTGTGGTGTTTTAAAGTGGCTCATAAAAAGGTTTGAGTGGCGTGTGCTGGCTGAGGAGCCGGTGGTTTATGACCTGATAATGCAAAGACCAGAGTCTCACAGTCATGTGTGTCTGGTGGATACTTCAGTATCCAGTGCAGACGAAATGTGATAACTGCAAAAACTAACCTCAAAACAAGAGATGTCACGCTATTAAAACATTTTTTTTTTGTTTATTGGTTTTGAAGTTTAATTTAATGAGATGAAAATACATTCAGAAAAAACAGAATTGCACAACGTAATTACACAACATCATGTAATGACGTGAAAGCCATAAAAGCAGAAATTAAAAACATAAAAGCAGCACTAATGCAGGAAATTTAATCGCAGGGGAAGTGGCTGTGGTCATGAGTGGGAGAGTGTGTGTTTTTGTTTGTGTGTCTGTGGGTTCTGTATATCTCTCTGTGAATGTGACTAAGACAGGCATCATTCACAAAAATGTACATGGAATGAAGTAGATGTCCAGACATGGTTAAATGCTTATCAGTGCGAGTAAATATACTGAAGTATTTTTCATGTAATTAGCACCAAACTACTCGGTTCTTTCCAGGAAACTTTGAAGAAATTATTCAGAAACACAGCTTTCACAAGCCAGCGATTGCTCCCTGTATGTGAGTCTCTCTGGCTGCCACTGTGTGCATCTCTTGTCATGTTATCATGGGCAGCAGGATAATCTCTCTGCAGCTGCTCTCTGACCACATGTGGCTCGTTTTCAGGCTGGTTCCTGGACACTTAAACTGCCCCACAAAAGAGGAAACACACCAGCTTTACAGGAGTTTCTTTTTAGTAGAAGCCAGGTCGGCCTTTGGTATCTCTGCAGCTGATTACTGGGCTTTTTATCAGGACACTGCATCTGACCGGCTGCTGGAGACACACAGACAAGCTGACAGAGATGTAGAGGGAAAGAAATCAAGGAGAAAGTATCTGCAGTTCACTAAAACTAATGGGAAAGAGACAGAATTTCAACATAATCATAAAACAGATTTTTATATCACAGAATGAAAAATCTGTTAAAACAGCTGAAACAGTAGAAACGTGAACCTCATACCTGCAACGTCACAACTTTTCAAGTTTCTTTTTCAAAGTGAACAACTCTTCACAAAGCAGATTTACAGATGTCCCCTAAACACCTCACATGCAGGCAGTGGGTAAAGGCCAGCTACAGCGCACATCATCAGGGGCCCCACTCAGGGGGGTTTGGGGCAATGGCAGTGCACTGTATATTGTCTTTATGGGAGAGTTAAGGGGTTTATAGTTGTCATTGCAAATTGTGCCAATATGAGGGGCCACGGGGGGCCCCATTTCCCTTATGGGGCCTATGCATTTGCCTGGTTTGCCTCTCCTGAGGGTTCGTTTTGAGCACAGTAATTTACAACATAAACCCTTCAAGACCAGATAAGAACGTGTAAATGTGAAGTATATTCTTACATCGTTTCTAAGACATGTGACCGATGAAAGACATTGTGATTCGCTGAAATTCTTCAGAGGAAGGTGAAATCTATTTTGTTTGTTTTTTCAGCGTTTCAGCTGCTAAAAAGTTTTTTAAGTCGTGGTTTGGATGATGGCTGACGACCTGAGCGAGACAGATTACGGCAGTTATCCGGATGAAAACGACAAAAATGACTTAAAGGAGTCAGACACTGATTTCAACCTGCTGTTGATCAGCTAGTCAAGGCTCAGGGCGAGACCTGTCAGAGGAGGAGGGGGGAGGAGCCAGCTCACCGCTAACGAGAGGTAACGATTCACCTGATGCGATGCTGATACTAAAAACTTCATTTCCCAGCCTCCGAAGCAGACAGACACAGGAAATAAAAACCACGTGAGACCTTAAAGCTTAGCCTTTTATTGTAAATCATTGCCTTTACCCAAATGTTCAATAAGATTTTTTTTAAATTAACATTATAAAGAGTTGAACTGAACTGAGAGTGTTGACAAATTTGCTTGTTTTTCCGGCCATATACAATTTCCAAGGTAATGCTTTACAATTACAGCCAAAGGTTTAAGCTCTCAGACGTTTTTTTTCTTTTATTTCATGTTTCTATCTGCCTCAGAGGCTGAGTAATAAGGGTTCTAGTGAACTTCAAGTTTTTCCGAAAACCCTCAGAGTTTAGGAGGTTGTTTTCAAGCTGAGGTTTTAGAGAGTTTTTTTAGAGGATGTCTTAGGCCTGACGGGGTAAAGAGCACGTACAGAAGGAGAGATGAAGCAGCTTCATTAAAATACAATGATGGCAACGATAGAGGAGCCTGAAGAGTCCTTGGAGAAAGTGTTTGAGCTGTTGAAATTTAAACATTAAGTTGGATTATAAAATCCATCCGAGCATGACTGTGAGTCAGTGTGTGGGATAGAGGAGCCAGAAAATAAAGCACAAAGGAGGATGAAACAGAGAAGAAGAGACAGATCAACACTTCCAGACAAGTCGACCGTTAATCCATAAATCACTGCAGTGAAACAAAGCAAGGAACAAGTGGGTGAAAGATAAAGTTAGCTTTGATAAAAGGAGAGGGAGGCGAGAGCAAATATAAGACAGAAACAAAGAAGAGAGACAGAGAGAAGAGACAGAGCAGAGGAGTGGATTTATACTAAATCAAAAAATAAAGAAATGACAGAGGCTGCAGCTTTGTGCGTCAATGTTTGGCTTTTAGATTTTCACTCAAGTTAAAACTTGTATATTTTTTTACAGCTCCTCGAAGTGTGTGACTGTGTGAGAGACAGAGCTCAGTGTGGACAACACTGCAGAGGAGTATCTGACTAAATCTCACGTAGTCTGGGTTCAGCCCAGACTATGAGAAACTTGTTGGTACATTCATTTATCATTTGTTATCAGTTCTTGCTTTTTCTTAATTTATAGATATTTTTGTTTCATATGAAGTTATGATGACTTTTCTCAGAATCAACTGATGACTCGAATCTACTTTTCACGGGGCGGCTCCACACAGCACACACTCATATTTCAGACAGTAGTTTTCTTCCAACTTTGTGTCAACAGTTTTCAACATGACGATGCCCTGTGCACAAAGCCAGGTCCTTAAAGGAATGATTTCCCCACTTTGGTGTACACAGAGCCCTGACCTCAGCCCCATTCAACACCTCGGGGATGAGCTGGAACGCCGACTGTGAGCCAGACCTTATCAGCCGTCATCAGTGCTGGACCTCACGAATGCTGCTGTGGCTGAAGGGGAGCAAATCCCTGCAGCAGGTTCAACATCTGGGGGAAAGACTCAAACCTAGAGAGCAGTCAGTGGCCATTATTTTGTGATGAACATGGTTATGTTCAGCTGTCCACATACTTATGGCCAGTAGTGAGGATGGGATGTGCGCTGTCAGAGGGAGGAAGAGGACGGTTCCTCTCTCTATCGCTTCGTCTGCAGAACATCACATTGACCACAGTCTATTCATCACTGCCTAACACGTCAGCTGTGACACACACACACACACACACACACACACACACCTCCATCGACTTTGTTGAGAAGAAATAAGATTAACCTAAAAAAAGTAATTACAATACTTGTGGTCTGAGTTAGTTTCCCAGCCAACAAATGCTCTATGTCACGTCTTTTAACTGTGTGTGTGTGTGTGTGTGTGTGTGTATGTTGATGAAGAAATCCATAACATAATTTCAGATAATCTGTTCATGTGATGTTCTGCAGCTGCTTTGTGTCTCACTGATTTTCCTAAAATCTTTCAGACCTTTTAATAGCGTTTAAGTAAACCCAGATACTGAGATATGTTACACAAACACACACTGTTCTTCTAATCAGCTGATCTATTACACATTCAGTGACCATGATTACATGCATGTATAAAAACAAAGTAAAACACACTCGTACAGTACAGTCTCTCTCTCTCTCTAATGATGGAATCACCACATGTGCTCTCACAGAACATATTGAGAACACACACACACACACACACACAAACACACACACGCGCGCGCACACACACAGTGTCCCTCTCTAATCAGCTGTTGTGATTCCCTTTGGATGTCCATATTTACTGTATTCATTTGTCAGTTAGTTTTTCCCAGAGAAACATTGCTGTCAGCACAACAGCTGGAACAGAAACAAACCCACAGTCAGCAACTTTCCCAGTGCTGCCGAGATCTGCTGTGTGTGTGTGTGTGTGTGTGTGTGTGTGTGTGTGTGTGTGTGTGTACGTACATAAGAAGAGGTTTTCATGTGTAGAAGAATCAGTGTGTATGTACAGTGTACGTGTGCGTTGTGTGTGTTTGAAATAGAAATGGAGGGACAGTGTGTTTGGGCATCAGATATCAGATTAGCTGTTAATTGATCTGCTGTCAGAAAAGTAAAGACACTCCGTTTATTTTGCTTTTGTTTGAGCCCAAATGAACATTTTTTTTTTGGTTTTATCCAGAAATGTTTAAATATGACGTCAAACAGACGGTTTGTTTTTATTTTGTTCACAAAGCTAATTTTAGAGGAGGCGTGATTGTGCACAGTGTGAGTGACATAAAGATGTGTTCATGTTGTTTGAACTTGAGGAAAAGATGTGTGTGACCCTCAGAGCTGTAAGAATCTACAGAGATGAGAGGAAAAGGCAGGCTGGAGGGAAAAAACTGTTTCAGTGTGCGCTGATTCTGTGCATTTTCCTTCCACCATTGTTTTCTTTGTGGTGGTTTTCCATCTTAAATTCAGTATAATTCTCCAGTCTTTATTAACATCGTACCAGTTACAAATCTTTTATTTAAACATCTAAAACTATTACTATTCAAACCAGAATTCATCTCCTTATCTCAAAAATACTTTATTTGTTTTCTTCCATCTGTTTTCTGACAGTGATACAGTAGCTGTAGCTAAGCTGAGTCATTTTCTAACTTCATACTCACTCATTAGCCAGTCTGATACCTCGGACCATAGTAGCAGATATTGAACACAACAGCCTGAATTAATTGATAGTATAACAAATGACCCTAAGTATAATTTCCTAATTTTAAAAAGTAAGATTAGTTTTAAATTACACCTCAAGCAAAGATCTCTCGTTCCATCTTTTCAGCTTGTAGTTGTTATTTTAAGTTTAATACTAGATTAAAAAGCTGCACTTTATGGTTTAGTTTCCCCAGATGTCACTTTTAGTGAGGTTCTGTAGAGCTCTCTCTCTTTGTAATTTTTGTAATATTTGAAACAGACTGATATAAATTTAGATCAGCTCAGTGATATTACAGGGAAAATTTTATATTTATTTCCCTTTTTTAAGTAGAGATTTGTCAAATTTGACTCAATAGCAGAATATAACATGAATCTATGGTGCCTCAGGTAAAGAGCTGAAAAACCCCTCTGTGTTTACCTCTGAGTCCTTTGGGCTGATTCGCTGTCAGCATTAAATTGTTCAATTTCATTTTAAACTGAATAAAGAAGCTGTGTTGTTATTAAATCTCTCTGCTGCCAAGACAGGTGGCCAAGTCAAACATGGATATTATGATATTTAATCATGATTAAGAGCAGCACGAAGGGCAAAAGTGATTTTATTTGAAGCCGTGGGCCAAATACGTGCGTAAACGAGAAAATCAATCACTACTTGTAATAGTATACAAACAAAAGGCTATCAACCACACATACACGCATGTACATAGACGAACACACACAGCTCGCCAACTCCCAAGATGGATACTGATATTTCATCACTGACGTCTTTTGGAGAGTGTTTGTGTTCTTGGAGTAACACAGTACGTGCCGTCTGTGTTTGTAATGATTATTCAACCTGTCATCGAGAGCTTAGGCTACTGCCATTAATTCAGTCCACTTAGCGCTACGTGCCGTGTGACAATGCCAGCAGCAGCGGGCTCTGCTTTCATTCAGCTTTCATTAGGTCCAATTATGTAAATAGTAGATAATGATGTAAAGAAAGATAAAACTAATTTTATTGATTTCCCAGAGACAACCTGGGAGATTAGAGTGGAGGTTAGTGAATAAAGAATAAAAGTTACCAAAGTTACTATTTTCTCAGTAAACTCTGTACCGAGAGGAAGCCAAAGTTAGACCCAGTGGGTTGGATGAGGTCAGGGAGCCTCCAGAATCCAAACATTTAGTCCTGTTCTCAACATAAATGTCCTCAGAGCAGCTTTCAGAGATCCTCCAGGTCTGTGAACACCATTGTTCCTAAAGATATTCCCTCATCTGGAGAGTGCAACACACAACTAATGACCACATAGCACACACTGGATGTTCCATACAGACGAAGTAGCAGGGGTGCAGTATCTTTTTTGGAGAGTCCGAGTCTGGGCCACTTAGAAAACAGTGTGTGCTGGTGCCACTGTTGTGTGTGTTGTGGGTTCAAAATCTGCCATAGCTGTTTAATTAGGTTTAGATCTTAAAGGTCGAACTCCACCAGTTTAACACATCAGAGTCTGGTTGCAGGTGTTGGGGAGCACTACTGCATTCCTGAAAGAAAATGTTTAAAGCCTTTAGTGAAAAGACGTGAGTTTACCAGACCTCTGTAACCCCCCCATCATCTCTGCTGCAGGGTACAGGCACCAGGATACACTAGCTGCTACTAGCACAATACAGCCCTGTTTCTGACCCAACTGTTGGTGGTAGATCTGCATTGTGGGTAATGTATGTACCAGGTTTTGATGAGGTAGAAGAATGAATGGAATAAAAAGGATGACACCTCTGGTTTTCTTTAGTGCACTGCTAAATCAGTGGCGTATTCTCTGAAGGTCAACAGGGACTGATCGGCTCAGTAACCTGCAGCTGGGGAGGTTACATGTAATGTGAACAGTATGTCTGTTAGGATGTTTGTGAGTAAGTGTGGGTGTAGAATAGAAAACAATGGAAGAGAAGGAACAACAGGTCTCAACACCAGCAGCACACTAGATAAACAAAGAGGGATCTAATTTGAACCTCCATCATGTTGCCTGCAGTTTGAACACACATTCATTATGATGAGCGCACACACTAACACTTTGACATAATACATGCACAGCCAGCTACGCACCCATAAACACACAGCCATGCAGACACACTCGGGTGGGATTGGAAACCATTATTTTGCCATTAGGTTGGTTTTCTCAGGGGGTCTTGTGATAAACATTCGCTGCTTTCAAAATGTCTTCATCTCCCTGATCCAAAGAAAATGTTGTGTTAAGTTGATGTTGTGCAGAACGTGAACAGCAACACGTAAATATATGTTAGCAAAAGTTTGAAGACTGCAAGCTTGTGAAGTGGAAAGTAACACTTTTAAACACTGACATTCAGATATTGATTGGTGCTTAAGTGGATCAAACCCTTGTGGAGGTGTATTTGTTACTGAAAGTGGTGAATGCTTCCAGGAACAGGCGTGTTGTCAAACAGCTGCAGCAAACGTGTGCGACTCTAATCAGAGTTTAATCAGACACAAAACACACTTAGACATGGGCGTATGTTTATTCCACTACAAACTCCATACAGACACTTTACCATCCTTTACTTTGATGTGGCCCCACCCCAGCACATTCAAACACTTCCTTTATGTTGTTTCAGTGCAAAGTTTCACTGCTGCATGGTCCAAGTAACACTGTTCTGGACACTGGTTGATACACTGCAGTATATTTATGTGGCAGTAAATCCCACGAGTTCAGTTTTCAAAGGCTTTTAAGGTCTTTTAACTGTTCTGTCACCCTCCATTACTTTCAGTAGAGCATTCACTTGCTCTAGATCCTCCCACTCATACAGTTCTGTAGCAGCTGTTAACGTAATATCAGGATTAATTGTCACATTTACCTTGGTTAAGATACAAAAAAACTATATCTTATTCAGTACATCTGTCCCTCTCATTAATGCTTTGTACTGAACAAGAAACAGAAAATCACAGATTGTAGGTCTGAATAATATTTTTCTCACATATTCAATAATTAAAGGAGCTGTAAGCTTTGCTATCACTACATAGCTAAGGTTAGCATTAACAGCAGTTTCCTTACCATCATTGCGTTTACACTACAAAAGGTTATAGTACGTCCTCTGAGCAGCTACAGCTTCGGGACAGCCTGGAGGCTACAGTGAGTCGCTATCGGAAAGTGACGAAAGTCTGCCCGGGCGGGGGCTGGCTAGTTAGCATGCTAACTTCAGTAGAAGAAAAAAATGATAGAAATAAAAGCAAAACAAGATGGTTTCTTTCCACCTCTGGAAACAACTGTTGGTGAGTAAAGGAATGAAGTTTGATGCTGAACTCACAACATTTCTTCTCTGGTCAGTAAACAGCTGGTAATGCTAATGTTGGCTAAGTAGCAATAGCAAAACTTACAAATAGCTCCTTTATTAGCAGAGATTTTTAGTACAAACATGTTTGACTTTGAATAATGTGTCATATCTGGTATCAATTTGAACCTACATATGGCTCCTTTAAAGCAGGCATGATTGGTAGTTGTTTTTTTTAAATAAGAATAATGTATTAAATGAAAAATGCCAAGACAGTGAAACAATGTGAAAGGGGTCACTCATGGAGTGCAGAGAATGATCAGCTAAAGAGTCAGATACTTCCTTCAGGAGCTGGAGACCAAACGCAGAGAGACAACACATGAGTTATAATGTTGACCTGTAACTGTTTGATGTGGAAATAAACAACTGTTTTCCAACAAGTTCACCAGGTCAGCTTAGGTCTGCGTGGCGTGTGTTTGGCAGAACGTCGTGGTTTTCATTTCAGTTTACAGGTCGGAGCGGACACACTGCCCGCCTGAGACGCCTCACGGTGTGTGTCTTGCTTTGAATGAGGGTAAACAAAAATCAGCAAGATCACAACAAGATGTATCTGCTGCCCCTGTGTGGGAAACAGAGTCAGTCATGCAGTGCAGGTTTAAGGATTGATTACACAACATTAAAGGTCTGTCTCCAACTTGCTCTCAGTCTGGCATGTAGAGAGCTGTTGATCCAGAGTTAGAGCCTGAAATAAAAGATTGTGTAAGAGCCTCGAGGATGCAGCTTCTCACTTCTCTCTCTGACCTTTGCCTGCAACCTAGCGCTTCTCTGGAATAGTTGTGTGTTCTCCTTCACAGCTCTCACCCTTCACATGTGTGTTGGCAGGGTCGGCTTGGACTCTTGTTCCTGAACTCGTCTGGGACGTCTCAGTTGCTATTAAACATGTTGGATACTTTCACCGAAGAGGTCAAACAAGCCAGATCGTCACTTTGGCCCACGTTAAGAAGGAAATTACAGTCAGATAAGCCAAAAATCCTCCTACACGACGACGTCTGATGTTGTCTGGCCTCAGCTGACTAAATTTATCAGGCATCCAACAGAGATATCCAGTAAAGAAGTAATATACTGTATCAACATACAAAATACTGCAATGGTCCCTGGTTTGCCTGTAGTTCATTTGGACCAGGAAGTTTTCAGCATTAGTGGCTTGAATGTAAAAGTTCACACAGCTGCATTATTGGTGTGGAGGTTGAGGTTTGTCTGCAGAGTGATTATTAGAGGTCAGTAATCTCACCATCACCAGTTATTTGGTGCCACAGGTTAGAAAGAGCCTGACACCAGCTGTGCTTTCTCTATCATAGTTGAAGGGCAGTTCAATATACCAACATCTGAGACTGCACATCATCAGCTCATGGATGTTTGTTTTTACAGTTTAACACAGTGAGAGATTTACTGCATCACAAATAAGCGTTCTGGCACCCGGCGGCTGAGCAGGACGCAGGATTCACACTGCGTGTTGGAGGAATGATCACACAGCTGATTCACACTTTCTTAACATGTAACAAGCAGAACATTTGTTGCGACGTCTGTCACTTGATGTCTGTGGCTTTATTGAACCACTTAACAACAGTGGTCGACTCATTTGGCACAAACCAGATTCACCTGAACATCAGTTTGTGTAGCATCATGAATTTAATCACAACACCATTCAGGTGAGACCCAACCAGTCCTCCAACCTGAACAACCATACAGGTTGTTTTTTCCAGACTGCAATGACAGCAGCATACCTCCCTTCGTTTCCATAGTTACTACAATAACAGTCATGGCTTGGTTAGGTTCAGGAAATGGTGGTGGTTTGGGTTAAAACAAGTACTTCCCCAATATTCAACGAGCTTTGTTGTCCTGTTTACAATAATAACAACGAACAGTCATGGATCCCTCAGGAGGAGCTGGAAGCATTGCTTAGAAGAGGGATGTCTGGAATCCCCTCCTTAGCCTGCTGCCACCGCGACCCGACCTCGGATAAGCGGAAGAAAATGGATGGATGGGTGGATTAAATGTCACTTCCTCTTTGGAATCGAACACCGCTCTCCTATGTCATATTCCTGTTTTGTTGACCCATCCATCCACCCCAACCTCCTCCTGACGTGTAGCTCTATAAACTACGTCACCGCGCTTTTCCCTTTGCTCCTGTCATCATTACTACGACCACTAGGTGTCACCTAGCAACAAAACCTAACTGTGGGTCATTATAACCTGCTGCGAGAGTTTGTTTATTGTATTTAGCTAAGCAAAATATATTGTTTGTATTATATATATATTGCGAAAATTCATTTAAAATCAACTCTTCACTGATTTTGAATTTTCACAAACTCAAAATCCTTGTCACATATTTGTGAAGATCTGCACAGTCATCCTGATGGTGCTGTGGGACTCAACAGACCTTGTACTTGTTTATTAGCAAAATAGTTTAAATATCAGACAAAGCTTGGTGCTGAGAGACTGTGGGGGAAAATGATAGTTATCCCTCTTGTTGATTCACTTTTTATAAGCATTTGCAGACTTGTCCTAAATTCTGTTTTTAAGAAATGGTACATTTGCCTGAGCATGTTTTATTCTATTTTTAAACAGCATTTTTTCATCTAATTCCATTCAGTTGTACAGGATGTACAGTCAACCTGCATCTACAGTTTTAAGCACAGAAGCATTTTGAAAAGCTGCTGTATGAACATCAATATTTTCAAGACGAGTTCTGTTGCTCCGAATTCAGTCATTTCTTCCTGAGGTGAAATTACTTCTTCAGAGTATTTTCAATACTTCAGTTCTCTTTTACTCCATGTTCTGTGTTTGTTTATTTGAGCCTGAGAGAGGAATCTCTCCTTTTGGCCCAGCGCTGCTCTTTCCCTCTGAGCAGCCGGGTCAAAGCACTCAGGCCCAGTTTGGGGGAAGCCAGCACCATCTGAATTGCAAAGAAAACAGAAAATCCACTTCAGGCTCAGTCCTAACTTTATGATAACACGTAATTAATCGGCTGGAATCTGCTGGCGCAATCAAATGTGGCCTTAACCCTGCATCTCCATGTAATTACAAGTTAAGGACAGGGAATATGAAGGGTGTTGTGGGGGGAGATTGTTTTACTCCGAGTTGCTCCATATGAACAAACAACCGAGAGGAAGTGTTTACAGCACGTCTGGGCAGAAGCTGTTGACATGTTTTGTGTGTTGAATTTTTGTGCGTATTGCAGAGTGCTTGGTTTGTTGATTTGCTTGTGGCACTTTGTGTTTCTGTTGAGGGGAAACAAACACTGCAGAGAGGTTTGGTGTCTGTGTTTCACATTGTGAGCACCTCAGGGGAGGTCGCGTCCGGACAGTAAGTGTCAGTATCAAGTGGATGTTGAGCCTGGAGCAGTAAGTGGAGGCTTAAAGGGACAGTTCATCCAAATCAGAGGGATTTTGGGTAGCAATACTATGCATTAATGGATTAGTTCATATTACAGTTAAATGCATGTAAATAAAAATGAAATATATTCAATCAATCATTCAGCCTTGTGCTCCTTCTCCTCCACTGTGTTCCTCTGATGAATGTCGTCTGTCATCACCATCCCTGTGGTTCCCTGATGGTGGAACAAGCTACTGAAGTCTATCAGAGCAGGGGCATCCCTCTGTCTTCAAGAATCTGTTGAAGACTCCTCTCTTCAGAGAACACACCTCTAACACCCTAACACGTCTGATCAGGACTCACTGTGTACTTACGCTACACCTCTTTACCTGATCTCCTTGCACTTACTGAATAGATGTATTACTCAGTACTTAGACCAAGGTTTCAAACTGCACTGAAGCTTTAGTGATGTCCCTCACTGTACTTCATAAAGGTTTGAGGTGTGTCCGCTCACTGCAGTTCAACTTTGTACTTTAGTCTGACAAGTGTATTTTTCCCCCCAAAAAACCTCCTTCCTGCTGATTTAGTGAAATGAAGCGCTCAGGTCACAATGCTGATTTGTTGTTTGATTCTATCAGCCTCCCAAAAGCAGGTGAGCAGTCAGGAATGTCACTGGCTGCTGTGGTAAAGAAAACAGAGTCATCTCTCTGACCAACAGACCACCAACAACTAAGGAGGAAACAAGGAATAAACAAGATGCTGTAGAGTAAACCAGTGTGTGGGATAACAGCACAGTGATAACAGCTACAAAGGGATACATGATTATTTAGTTGTCTGGATCTTAGGGAGCAGTGTATCAGACACTTCTACTTTACCTTAGTGTGCTCTACTCTGATTGGCCAGTAGCCTTGTGATCATGCCCCTCTTCAGTGAGGAAATCAAATTAAAACTTCAAAAGCTTGTGTTAAATATTACTAATCCTATTTTAAGATTTTGCATCAGAAGTTTTTTCATAACTTGGTTGTCTTGAATTTGGCAGTTACATCCAGTTTGCTGCCCCTTTTTCCAGCCCTACAGATGGACGTAGCCTCTGCAACGTCACCCACAGGTTTCTGATGACCAGTTGTGAAGCTCAGAGTGGGCTGCTCCACTGTTGCCATCTTGGCAGTGCCTGACTCCGCCCTTAACTCCAGACTAATCCAAATAGGGGCAAAGAAGTGGGGGTGTGTGGAGCTGAGACTTTGGTGCATGCCGGTTTGTGGCAAGCATATGCTCACCCACCTGTCACTCCAAGCAGCAGTTAGACATAATTTTAAGTATCAATAAAATGTAAACAGGCGAGTTATATAAAAAACAGCAGCCGCACAATACAATTAGCTCTGGAGACCAAAAGTGTTTTTTTGTAAACATGTTTATTTCTGTTGTGAAGTTGGACATTTTAACATGGGAGTCTATGGGGACTGACTCACTGTTGGAACCAGACTCTAGTGGTCATTAGAGCAACTGCAGTTTTGGCACCTCTGTGTTGGCGTCATTTTTCAGCCCTGGAGGTTAGCACGTTGTCTCCTGAGGTTACTGTTACCTACGTTTGCATGACATCAGAGAAAGTTGGGATCAAGTTGGAATCAGAAAACTAAGCGGCTGCACTGTGTGGTGATCACTGGTGATTGCTTCTGCCCAGCTCATCACAAAGGAGTCGACTGCAATAAACAGGACAATGTGTTAGAAGACACAGTGGAAGTTAAGAAAGAAGAAAACACCACAGTCTTCTAGATATTTACTGAGCGACTGAAGGTTCAAGGCTTCGCTCAGCAGCTGTTTCTAAAGAGGAAGGACGGTTCTCAGTCAGGGTCCACGTTCAGATTTTTATTGTTGCTTTCAGAAATCCAAAAGAGACACAAACTCAAAGTTAAGATTCTACCTCTTTATACTTGAGACAGCTTCTTCTCCAGATCAGAGATCTGTGCTCCACAGCCTCACCTGATCTATCCTGCAGAGAGACATTCTTCATGCTGTGCATCATGGGTACATGGTTTCTGTTTTACATCCAAAGTGGATCAACATGTGTCCAGTGTTGAATGTAAGCATTTAAAAAGCACTGCGACTAAATCTGCTGCTTTTCCTTAACATGTTTCATAGACAGTTTGATGGGTGAGTTTTACAGCCATCAGTTTACATTAAACAAATATTTAACATACACACACACATAGCTCTGTGGATTCAGGATCTTGACCACACACGATTATGTGCGCAGATGTCAACAAGATGAGAAAGATTGATTTTGAAATGCCATAAAATTTTCTCACATAACACACAGAAGCCCTGAAGGAGAACTCATGTCTGAAGTTTCTCATCTGATGCTTTTGTTTTCTCAGCCCTGTAAAGGAAATCTGACACAGCGGGTGTTTCACATATGATAAAACCATCAGTCAGAACGACATCGTGTGGCCGCAGCAAACCTCCACTCTCCTCTGCTTCTCTCTGATGTTATTTTACATTGTTTTCAGGACATAAAGTGAAAGACTTTTACCCGTTTAAACAATCTGTGAATAATCTGTAAATGCAGATCAGTCCAGGGATGAATTACTGTTCCAGTCTGACCGTGGCCCTTCTGAGGTTTGTTTCTATCAGGCTCTTCTTTCCACAGTTACTCTGGTTGTTCCACCGGCTGCCTTTACCCCTTCCTGGGGGATGCTACTGATAACTACCTGGGAAAATAAAAGTGTTATGCTCTGTATGTTTTGTCCAGTGGTGGACAGAAGTGCATAGTGAAACTGAGGTTCATAGGGAACCAGTTTAAACACTGATGGTGTTATTGTTCTATAGTCATGATGCTGGGAAATTGATATGAACCTCAAAATGATAAGTTAAAACTAAAACGTTGTCTATTGTCACTTGGATTTGATGGACAGTACATAACTATTTAAACACTTCAACTGGTAAAAATCTAAAAGGACCTCTGTTCTGTAGGAGCCACGTCTGGGGCCCAGAGCCAGACTTTGAGACACGACACATTAGATGACAAATAGGCCAGAGGAGGAAGTCTGTAAGTGAGATTTATCATCTGTCCAAAAGGCCACCAAATCTGTTAACGAAGCAGACAGGCTGTTATCAGCTGGGCGGGGATAAAATACTCCTCCTCAGTGTGTGTGTGTGTGTGTGTGTGTGTGTGTGTGTGTGTGTGTGTCAGACTGAGAGAATGAGAGAGTGAATGGTGGTTCATTTTGTTTTCTAATCCCAGTTTAAGGAGTCATTCATCACGCTACAGCTGTGAGTTGGCACTGCGGGAGATTTCAGTTGCCATGGACACTGACAGGTCGAGGGCAAAGGGAGGACGGACTGAAGAGATGGAGGTTGAGAGGGAAGACAGAAGGAGGTTAAAAATATGGCGGAGAGGTGGAGAGAGTTTGGACACGGAGGTGGAGGTTGGTAGACATGTGAAGGAATATAAAGATGGTGGGTGAGATATCAGATGAACAACATGAAAGTGTGGAGGTGTGAGTGGTGAAGGGGGTGATAGAGAGGAAAGAAAGAGGGGGAATAAAAGAAGGAGAGATTCCCAGTGACTTGTGGCCCAGTGCCAAACTGACCACAACCACGCAGAGCTTCTTGGAAAATCTCTTCTTGTTCTTTCTCATTCTTCTCTCTCTGACTCAAACACACACACACACACACACACACACACTCATGCTGGCACGAGGCCAAGCACCACAGCCTCTAAAGGGGCTCAAACATTCCCGTTTTATCAGCCCTAAAACGAGTGAACTCAAAACTCTCATCTCTCCGTCCCCGGCTCTTTGGGGACGGCAGGTAGTCAAAACCAAAACTCTGATCATAATCACACATCTGAAAGTTTTCTCTTTAAGTATTGATGGGGACGTATCTGGCTTTTTTGAATAATTTGACTATGAAGAAAAGCGGGAAGGATGGGCGAGTGTAAGGCAGAGGACATTTGAGACTAAAGTCCTGGACCGATTCCAACCCAGGACCCTGCAGTTACATGGAGACACTACAGTTATTAGCACTTCCTGTTTGCCATGTACCAGTGGAGATAATCACTGTGTCAGTGGATCACTATTCTGCAGTTAAAGCATCTTCGTATGATTTCTTAGTGAATTTATCAATGCTTATTTGAATGTTGAAGATAGTAATATAAGTGTAGGTCTCACTGAATCTAAAAATATCTAGAACTATGTGTATCATGGGGCAGCACGGTGGTGCAGTGGTTAGCACAAAACCTGTCTCTCTAAGTCAACCAGTGATAGACTGGTGACTTCTCCTGGGTGTACCCTGCCCCTCACCCAGTGTCAGCTGGGACTGACTCCGGCCTCCCCGGGTTTGAATCCGGTCCAGGACTTTTGTCTTAAACTGTGTGTCCTCAGAGTCCTTTAAGAGAAAACATTCATATATCTGATTACAATCAGAATGAATGAATGTGTATCGTGTCTGTGCTGAGTTATGACTTCAAGTCTGAATGTTGATGAGAATGACAGATATTACAATGTTTTTTTTCTTGTTTATATAATTACATCTTGTCATCAAAATTGTAGTGTTTCTCAAATGATTGGTCGGCCGTCATTCGATACCTTCCTGGCCCACCAGTTGGCCCAGGCCCACGGGTTGGGAAACACTGACCTAAACTCTTTCATTGTAGCGAACCACTGTGACCTCAGTCTCTTTCTTCCTCTTTGTCTCCCCGCCCAGTGACAGCCTGGGCGGAGACATTGTTTTTTCAGGTTGTCTGTCCAGAACGCCTCGAGTGAACATTCACTCAGGCTCAAGAATGAACTGATTAGATTTTGGTGGTCATAGGTCAAGGGTCAAGGTCACTATTACCTCACAAAACACATTTTTGGTCATAACTCCAGAAATGAATAAAATGGTGAAGTGATGACATTTTATATACACAAGGCCAAAGGTCAACTTCATTCTGACATTATAATGTAATAACTCTAACTCTAGTTCTTCATGTTTTACCAAACAAATTTCACCACACTGTCAGTGACTCCATCATCGAGTGGCGTCCTTCCAGCACCATCTGTTCAAACACGCTGACAGAGGAGCGCTATGACAACAGCAGTCATTAATATAAAACACCGGCTTTATTTATTGTCTTAGTCAATAGATTAGGACATCCAGGTAATGTTACAGACATGTCTTTCAGCACAGACCTACATGTCCTTCTTCTCTGTCTGTGTAGTTTAATGAGTCAATGTACTGTTCTGCTCAGGGAGTAGAAGTAACTGCTGCTCATTTATTTATTCTGCAGCTATCACAATCTGTTCTCAGATGTAACCAAGGACTGAATTGCATTTGCAATCCAACCAAACTATTTCTCTGTTAGCATTCTTTCTCTGGTTCTGAAACCCTCTCTTTACATCGCAGCATTAACCTCCTGTTGGTCGTTTTCATACATTTACCCCGGAGCAGACGCTCACACAGTAGGACAGGTTACGGCCCTGAACTGTAGCAAGACAGAAAACCTCTCTCCCAACCCCTGGATGGGTTTATGCAATTCTTTTTCATAAAGAAAGAAAAACAACATTAATGAAAAGATTTTATCAAGGAGCTGACCAGGTCTATGATAGTTGGAATATGAGAAAATAATTGATCTTGTCCTGAAGACAAATGTTGTTTGATCACTAATTCTACCAACTTTAATCATAGGCAGCACAGTGGTGCAGTGGTGCACCGTCGCCTCACAGCAAGAAGGTTCTGGGTTCGAACCTGCGGCCTGGGGCCTTCCTGTGTGGAGTTTGCATGTTCTCCCTGTGTCTGCGTGAATTTGATAAATACATGGCCTCAAAATGCTCATACACACACAACAACTGTTAAGACGTAAAACTTAGTCCTACTTTTCAGTGTATGCCTGGATGTGCAAACACAAGTTCACTCGTGCTCTGCAGACTGCACACACACATATGCACACACACAGACACTGTTGACTCAGCCCATCTGGTCCTGATTGTGGTGAGATGATTGAGATATTTGTCGAGGCTCGTTTGCGGGGGTGTAGCAGTGATCCGGCAGTCTGACTAACTAACACACACACACACACACACACACACACATGTTATAGATGCATTTACTGACATACTGACATATACTCACATTCCTTCACTCACACAAACACAGAGCTGTGGCCCTTTGACAGACTGCCTGTTGGGGATCAAACACACAACAGACAGTTAGAAGGTCATTAGACTTTAATATTTAGGTTATTGACACACAGAGAAACATAAAGCTGTGATGTAGAGAATACTAAACAGATCCAGACAGTTTGTCTTTTCTTCTCTCATCTTTTCTTGTCATGTGCATATTTATTTTAGAGCTGCTGAAGCTGCTATCCTGCCAGTTATTTCATTTCCACTTCCAGTATTTTACTTTTATTTTAAATTATGATGTGTCAAAATGAAAAGCTTATTTGGTATAAAACAGCTTAAAAAGACTGGAATATTTTTCAGCTCGGTGGACAGTAAGGTCAGTTACTCTGACTGTATCTCAACAACTACTGAATGGATTACAGAGACATTCATGAGCCCGTATTGATGACCTGTAATAACGGTGGTGACTGACTTTAAATCTAGTGCCATTGTCAGGTCAGGTAACATGGCTGTAGTAACATCTCTGGGTATCAGCATGTGTAGTGCAATGTTGAAGCATTTGCAAGAAACATGTGAGCAGAGTTAGTGACTGAACAACAGAATGTGTGTGTGTGTGTGTGTGTGTGTGTGTGTGTGTGTGTGTGTGTGTGTGTGTGTGTGTGTGTATGTGTGAGTTTATTTCTTTAGTGACCATCCAGTCTCTGCTGACTGCTGTAACAGGGAGAAGATGCTTTGTTTGTGTTTGGCCCACGTCTGAGTCCACGTGTTGGCGTCCTGTAGGAACAAAATAACACGACTAATTTGGGTCTTCTCCACTGCTTTCCCGACTCCTACCTCTTTCATAAATGTAGCTTTCCCGTAAAAAGTGTTTAAAACAACTTCAGCTCTGAAGGAGAGAAAATGAAAGTTAAAACTGCATCTGTTTTTAGTTTTATTCTTATAAAGTAAAAACAACCATTGGACATGAACTTAGAAATACTGTTTAAACTTTAGCAGAGTGGATAGCTGAGCAAACTTTAGCCAATCATAAGCATTCACTAGATCACCATAACTTTGTTTAAATTGAACCTAAGGCTTAGCCTCACTGAGCAGTAATATATAATAGTATAAAAGTAGTTCTTTGCTCAAAAAGTTCCAAACCTCAGCATGAATATCAGTACAGTCAGTAACAATCACAGCTTACACACATTTTCTCTGAGGGATTTTCGCAGGCGTGACAGTTTTTGCAGGCGGTCAACATAAACACATAACGGTTGAAGTGAATGTCGTCCCGTGGAGATTTTTCCATTGCACGCCCTGCATGGTACCAAAACAAGCAACTGTGACGTGCAAGACACAACAGTGACCCTGACACCCTGCAGACAGACAGAAGAGGACTGACAGGATTGTAGTGTATGCCATTCTGTGGTGTTCATTATCCTTTACAAAAAAAGTCCAGTATTTCTGTCCTTCAGATCCTGTCCACAAAAATCTGTGAAAAACGCCATGCTGGCCACACCCTCACCCCCAACATGAGAATACAGCAGTCAGCTGTCAGCAGTGTGGTCAGTGGTACAGCTGCAGAAATACTACAGTAGTAGCAACACCACTACTACCAGTGAGCTTTTGGCCCAAACACTGTAACACTGATCTATTTCCCACTAACATGAAGCATGTTTGCTTGCACTATGTCTAATTTCTTCATATGCAGCCACTGCTCTGACCTCTGTAAACCAGTCCTGAATTGATGCCCCCTTGTGATTTCCAACATCTCACAACCATCTGTCTCTCTGCCATAATACTTGTATGAGTCCAGTCTGATTTGGCTTTCTCTTTGGGGTCTCTTTGGATTAAAGTCCAGCTATGATCTCCTGAATTAATCATGTATCTGGTGCCAGTGTTTCTGAATTATTGGCCATTCACACAGTATATGTGTCCAAGCTAAAATGGGGTGTTAAATTACTCAATCCAAAGAAAGGTAAAAAAAAAATCACACTTGCCGCACCCGCTCACCCTGACAGCACCATAATCATGATGTTATTATATATCCCCCAGGAGGTATATGTGCAAAGCATCTCGGCAGCGGTCTGGTGTTTCAGAAAACACCTGTCAGGAGATTTACTAAAGATGGAGCATATGGAGCATGAGGAATGAAAACAGCAGCTCAGTTTTACAACGTAAGGAATGTCCCATGTTAAGTCTGACAGGTGAAAAAACACGGCGCAGCTTCCACATGGTCTGTATGATAGACATGAAGGCAGGAAGGTTTTACAATATGTGTGGTTAAGAGTATATATGAGATTAACTGAAATAACATTAACGTGGTATGTAGTGAGATCAAGAAGAAACTTGGCCAGTGGTGGACAGAGCGCCCAGATCTCTGACTTCAGTAAAACTGATGTAAAAATTTTCTATTACAAGTCTACTTAAAGTTTCTGTAAACGAATTGTAACTACCACTAGATGTCGCACTAGACCACCAGCGTCTCAGACCAAAACGAATGCTTTGTCAGCCGCAGCCGTGTCCTTCGTTCAGCCACAAGTCCCCTCCCCTCCCTTCATGTTCTCAGTCAGCAAAGTGTTACGAAGCCCAGTGAAAATGTCCACTAAACAAGCAACAGGAGGCTCAACTGAACAAAGTTACCCTGTTTACACGAGAGCTAGCAAAAAACAATCTAACCACAACCATTATCCCACACCAGCAATGCTGACAGTTAGCCAACTAGCCACAGCAACATTTCCCGAACAAGTTCAAAGTATTGGTTAGCTTAAGTTATCTTGTCTACTGTAGCCGTCACTAATGAAAACGGACATGTAACATTATGTAGCATCAAGTCACCGACACACACGAATGACACTGAAGGAGTCGGTAAAGACATTGGTGGAACCGGTAAAAACTTTGTGGATGTCCATGACGGTCCATGGGCTGACTGGGATTTGAGCTGGTGGTCCCCATGTCCAGTCCACCTGTGCTCTGGTCTCATCACTTTCTTTGTCGGAGCCTTTTTAGATTAAAAAAAAAGGTTTCTTCAGTGAGTTTCTTCCAACCTAAGAGCCAAGCCCCTCCAGACGGTCAGAAGATAAATGAGGGTTTGTGAGATGATATAAGATATAAATATAACCTGAAAACCAATCATTTTAGAAATTTGGTTTTCACTTGACAGCAGTTATATTTTTGAATGTAGATTTCCTTTGTTCCCCAGTCAGTCCTAAATTGAATATAAAATACACTGAATATTTGTTTCTTGTCTTCATAGTGGCAGCTCTTATCCTGATGAATCGGAAATGTTTCAGGAAGCGCAAACCACAGAGAAACCACTTGTGCAGCTTTGTGAGGAAATTAAATGTTCAAATCTCCCTCCATCTGTCAACACTACCTTTAGGGATTCCTGTCTGTGTCACAAAGGCAGAAGTTCAACAGGTGTCGTACCTCAGGCACAGAGGAAGAAATAACTAGTTTCACAACCAAGTGCACAAATTTATTACAGTTGTCTAAACCAAAGATGGACATTAAAATTATTATTGACACTTGTAAACATCCACTGCCCTGCAGAGTTGGACAACAGGAGAAAAAAAAGATAGATGGAAATAAAGAGACAGTGAAAGACGCAGTTAAAGACCAGACACAAAGATACAACAACTCACTAATAAAGAGATACAGAGAGGCATAGAAGAAATGAAGGATGTTGATGGTATTGGAGAGAGGACAGAGAAAGTAGAAGCCTGAAACCATGTAAAACAGTACGTCAAGTGCAGCCATGGTCAGTAACAAAGCCTGAGGCTGTTGGCTTGTTCTGCTGCCAAAACATCTGGGCTCTCTGATACTTAGAGACACACTGTGGTAATAAAACAAGCCTTGCAAGTATGCATTCAAGAAACACAATGAAAAGATGTGAATCTAAGTAAAGCAGGGACTGGTGCAAATCTGTATGCTGAGAATTAAATATTGTTTACTTTTATTTTGTAAACAATTCTTTTTTTAGTCTTTCCATGTGGATTGAAAGTCAGCTTGTTTAGATTTTTCATTGGTTCCTGCACTGACAGACTGATAAATGTAAGTTTTGCAGGAATTTGGTCTTAACCCAAAGTATTGGATTGAATTGAAATCTGAGATACTTTTAAAATATCTCTGGGTTTTGTTCATGATTGAGGGTGAAATGCAACATGAGTCTGACGGGCAGTTCACTGCAGCATCAGCTGTAATGAGGGCGTTGCAGGAGGGCAAAGCTTTCAATTTATCAGTCAATCTATGTTCCAACTGTCACCTTTCACCCAATGCGTTTCCTCTGTAAGGTGGTTGGGCTCAGCCGTGGATAGGGTAAGGAGCTCAGACATCCAGAGGGAGGTCAAAGTAAAGCCGCTGCTCCTTCATGTCAAAAGGATTCAGTTGATGTGGTTCGGGCATCTGACTGGGATGTCTCCTGGGTGCCTCCCGTTGGAGGATGTCCAACTAGTAGGAAGCCGAGGAGTAGACCCAGAATACTCTGGAGAGATCTGGTCTGGGAATGCCTCAGGATCCCAGAGGAGGGACTTGAAAATGCTGCTGGGGAAGGTCATTTATGACCTTGATTAACCTGCTGCCACCCTGACCGGTCTCCGGATAAGAGACAGGAAATGGATAGATGAAATTTGGACCAGATGATGATAATCACAATGATTATTAGAATTCATCCTGAGGGGACCATGAATGTCTGAACCAAATGTCATGGAAATCCATCAAATGTTATTTAAACATTTCACTTTTAAAAATGTCAACCTCACATCCCTTGAAGCAGCATGGCTCAAAAGTGCACGAAGTAAGAAATTTGCCGACAGACCCATAAGTTGATCTGACACCATGCTTGTCAGGAGATGGAAATGTTCCTGTAGTGACAGTTTCTCTGTTCTTACAGTTTGAAAAACTATCAAACTATCACAACTGTCATTTTTCTCTCAGTCTCCGTCCCTTCAGGTCCAGAGCTGCCAGTTCACATCGACACTCTCCACCCGCGGTGCACTTGTTACCCCAGATCCCTATCGGTGCTACTTGCCTGTGCGTCAGCCTTGTTATCTGGGCTGTTTGTGACCCTGTCCCCTGCCCCCACCCCCCACCCCCACTCCCTCCCAGCCCCCCTCCCTCTGTGAAGTCACACAGAGGGCCAGATCACAGCGAAGCCAACATGTGGTTTGAGTTAGCGTCCCAGAAACAAGCCCTCCATACGTGGGGTTGTCTGCGTATTCCCAGAGCTTGTTGGTCAGCTTGTGTTGTTTATAATTTTGTGTGTGTGTGTGTGTGTGTGTTTGTGTGTTTGTGTGTATGCCAGCTTGTGTATGTGAATATGTGAGTCTCAGTGTGTCTTTGGTGTGTGTGAAGAGGCTTTATGTATTGAGTGTGTGTGTGTGTGTGTGTGTGTGTGTGTAGCTTTATTCCTACAGCAGGAAGCAAGGGTCAATTAAAAAGTCAGCACATTGTGTCTCTGGTGAATCAACAAAAAAAATAACAACAAAAAGAACCTGCTGAACTTTGATAATCTTTGTTCTCTTTTTTCTTCTTCTCTTGTTTATTCTGTCCCTCACTCTCTCACAAGGTAAATATATATTTGTTCATACTGTATATTTGGAGAAGTATAGCAGCTACTTTGAGCTGTTAGCCCCCCTCTGCAGTCAGGTGGAGGCTTTGCCTCTTTCATCAGAGTTTATCTGTGCCACATCTTGGGAAGTGGAGCAGGACGCAGAAACCAACCATCTCGTTCCATCTCGTTTTCGCCCTGTTTGATTATTTGATTAACTTCTCACTGCGTCACAGCATCTGTTTTTCTCTGTCCCATTCCAGGTTGGCCCAATTTACTTGCTCACTCAAAAGTCCCCCCCAAAAAGCCACTTGGATTTGTGACCGCTGCGATCTGTATCTCGCCTCTCATAAAACTATTTTCTGATTGAACAGAGCGATGCTTGTTTAATCTGAATTGAAGCAGACTAAACATAATAACACTTGAGTAACTTTAATTTGTCAGTGAAAATGAGTAATAGTACGCATGAAGAACGATGAATATGATAAAGTCAATCAGTGTGGATAACATCAGCAGTTTAAAGGAATAAAACCATGAACACATAATGTTGGTGAAACTGGAAGATTAGTCAGCACCTATGAAAAATGAACCAGCTGTCAGCCTTCAGCCATCATAACAAACACATTTAAGCCGAACAGTCTCAGTCAGCATCATTCGTCATTGGCTTTCAAGGGGATTTCAAGCCTTCACTTCATTTTCTTCACCAAGGATGGTTTTTGTCTCTGTTTGTCAGTTTTCACTGAAATTTGGTGCCAAGTTCGGCTGAAAATTAAGGAACTAGTGATTCATTTCTGGTCTGGATCCATGGTGCTTATGAAAGCATTACTTTCACCACTGCCCCCTGATTTCACTCGATGAATAAAGTGACAAATTCTCTCAAGACTTTATTTCCTGTGTATCTCTCTACGGTACATTTATTTGTAATCAGGCACACCTGTTTCCTCTTATGAGCCCCGAGAACTTCCATTTCAAAGATTTGTGTAAAGAGTTGTGAAATAAAGTGTGATGATCAAACTAAAAAGCACCCTGGCTCCAAACCACAGCTACATTTAAATAGACAGGATTCAACTGCAATCTACTCTTCATTGAGTTAAAAATTGATTCATTTAAGAAAAGTGATCCACACCAGACTCAAATGTGGCCTGAACTTTCCCTCCCTGTTACTAATCAAACAGCCTCATTGGTAACAGGCGTCCCGTTGGGACCAATCTGTTTGTTGGTGCAGTGTTATATTTATCAACTCCCTGTGCTTCTCAGTGGCATGATATCCTGGGGACGTGGAGTTTGAAGGATGAATAGCTGGCTGGATGGATAGATTATTTATTTGTCGGGAGGGTTGAAGGTCACAGTGTGGCAGTGCGAGTTGGCATCGGTTGATATTCCCAGAGATGGAGAGACCTGCATCTTTATATACCAGACCTCCTGACATGTTACATTATACATGTTTGATTTGGTGAACTTGATGCACTGAGTGGGTGGTTTTAGTGCTTAAAATACGTCAACTCTATGCTGAGCTTCTGGATAAAAAAACACTCAGTGAACACATTTTAAAGTGGCCAGCCTAACCCTAACAAATAAGTATTTTCAAATTCATTTATATACTTTTCAAGGTCCCATATTTTTACACTGTCTCTGAGCCTCTCTTCTCATTGGCTGACTGTTTTCTGAGTGATCTAATAAAAATATAGTAGATTTGGGGTAAAACACTCCAAACCAAATCCTGAGAGTTTGGATGGTGGGTCCAGGTGGGCGGGGCTTGGGCTGTGGCTGAGAGCAGTGACTGCTTTGTTGTGACATCACAAAGTTTCAGAAGTCCTCATGCCTCGTTTTAAGGCTCAGTTTCTGAATACAGGCTGTGTGCATTTCTCTGTGGACTGAGGCTTTGATACTTTCACAGTATTAATATAGAACCTAGACCTGCTTTATATTCACAAACACATGGACATCTACCTTTAGACTGGATGGACCTTTAAATTATGTACTTATTAACAGTTTTATGTTGTTTTTGTAAACCCCTTTTTAACAAAACTATTTGTTGATTGATGTCATTTGTACAGCCTATTTATTTATAGATTAATACAAATTAATGACTATTTTTTTATTGTACAATTAATCATTAATTAATTAAATGCTTTATTACTATTTCTGTGACACTTGTGGTCCTCCATAGAAGTAAAGGTTGTGACCATGTTTCCTGCAACTTGACTGGTTGGTGGAGGCATACAACCACGAGGCGGTAATTCTAGTATTATTCATGAGGGTAAAGGTCAAAATTACTGTGTGGAGTGGAAAAAGGTGTCGCCTTGTCTTTCCATTTTTTTTTTCTACTCCTGTCTTTGTCTCTGTCTTTTTAGTTTTACCTGTATCCCACCACATCATACTATCTACTGTTATCTCTTTGGTCTGCAGTTGGAGACCTTCGTTCAGAAGAGCCTGAGACGAGACACCACTAACATACCGTCACATGTCGTTCACAACCAGACGGCCACCATGCTGGAGATCGGGACGAACCTCCTCACACACACGGCGGAGCAGACACGCAAACTCAACGTGGTGGAAGCCAAGGTAATGAGTCGCCAGTTTGCTGATCCAGTCATTTGAAATTCAGATAAGCTGTGTTTAACGCCGTGTCTTCCACCAGGTGTTGAACCACACGTCCCGGATAGAGATCCAGCTTCTGGAGAACTCTCTGTCCACCAACAAGCTGGAGAAAGAGCTGCTACTGCAGACGTCCGAGATCAGTCGGCTGCGAGACAAGAACAGGTAGAAGAATCGTTGTTTCTACCTGAATGTAAGAGGCTAGAGATTAGATCGTTGAATCTGGGCCCTGATTCATCAGACTTCTCAGACTTAGTGTCAACAAAAGTCTAAAGAGCCAACGTATGAATAAAACAAAAGGTCAACATTTATCAAGAGCCTTACTCCTACTGCAGTGAAATATAAGAGTAAACCTGAGGAGCAACCACATGTTGATTATTATGAACACAACTATTCATTCATTGTTAGATTTAATTTAATGTGGGAAATCTTTAACATTTAAAGTCAGAATTAACATGTGAAATTAACACTGATGTAATACAGTGATTTAAATGAAAGGTGATATAAACCAAACCAGAGCAAGAGTCACATCAGAGAAAACATCATCTATATCACTTCACATCCTGTTTTCTTATTACTGTCATAATCTATGATAAAGACATTAAAAGCAGATTTAAGAAAAAATATTTTAGTCATCATCATTATGACCAATGACACAGTAAACTGTATAGTGTGTCCAAAACACACTATACAGTGTGTTAAAGTGAAAAGAAATTTGACAAATAGCTTCTGTCGTTGAAAACCCCTCCAGCCATTTTTTCAGACATATAAAAAGTTTGTGTCTATGTTTTTTCCGCAAAAAGTTTCAAGAATATGATTAAAACTTATTAAAATTACTCATCTCCTACTTTCACTGTTCTCAGTATTTGTTCACTGGCTTCAGGTCTCGACACGTGATTGGCTTCTAATTGGTGTTAAACATCAAACATCCAAATTAAATAACAACACGTGAAACACATTTTTAGTTTGTAAGTAAAAGTCAAAGTGAAAGGTTTTTACATTTATTTTCCATTTAAATCTAAAATTTGACTTTTAGCTTTTTGATAAATTTGCATCCAGGTTTTCAGCTGCGTTCATGCAGATCACCCGTGTGTGTCTTTGGCCAACCTTATTAACATATTTCTGTGATTTTCCCTGGAGACACGTGAATGTTGAAATCATTTTGTTGTAATCCTCTGACCCACATAGGAGCTGACCCTGAGTGGAGAGGCTTATCAGCCATTTCACAACTGAACACTGAGAATATTTGAAATACAAGCAAGTCATTACAGATGATGGAAATACGTCCACAGCTGTTGCTGCGAGACACGCCAATATTTAGATTCACAATATTTTCACTATTTTTCATTATGAGGTGAAGTTGGACACCGCGCTGTGCGGTGAGACACACACAGTAATTATCAAGCATGTTCTCTGTTTCCAGTAACAGATACAGTTCAATACAAACACAGAACCGAGCGTGGAGGGGTGTGTGTGTGTGTGTGTGTGTGAGTGTTAATTTTGGCACCTGATTTCGATTTATTTTTAGTCTTAGTGTGTGTTAGATTTAGTCACAAAAACTAAAGATGTTTTAGTCCAATTTCTGCATGTTTAGTTTAGTTATTTTCATACAGACAGCTCTCTTTTTCTTCCTATCTCCTCTTATAAGATAAGATGTGCTCATAAAAAGCTCAGCTCATGCAGAAATTCATCCTGGAAATTTCAGTCCTGGTTGATTTGGTGACACCCACCATGTGTGGTTTAACCAAAGAGCAGCTACTGCGTCTGTTCAGAGCACAGGTACAACACTCTCCTTGTTTTAATGAAGAAATGAAGTGAAGCTGGATTTTCATAAACAATGAAAACTGTTGTGTAGAGATGTAGTTACTGAATTTAAATACATTAAATGTCTATTGCTGAAAAATGCTGTCTATGAATAGCGCCCTTTTTGCATGAACTTATATGCGATTGCACTGCCTCTAAAATGAGTGTAAAACAGTGTAAATATGCTTTAGAGAGAGCAGGGTGGGTGAACAGAGTCTGAGCCTTTGACACATCATGCAGCCAACGCTGTCTCTAACCATGGTTTTTATCTTATCGTTACCAAATTTTAACCACAGACACAGTTTTGGCTCAGAAAACACTCTCAGGTGTGTGTTAGTTTGTTTTAGAGCCCAACAAAGCAAGGAAAAATAAAAACAGCTGAGTTTTATTTTGGGTGATGATGCATTCTTGAGATTGTGCAGTGGGTTTTTTGAGGCCTGAGACAGGAACGTTTTCTCAGCCAGGAAGCAGTTAACACGTTAATTTACCTGACAACAATGTGCCGCTGTGTAAACAGCTGGTTCTTTTGTACATACATAAAACACAATCTGGTAATAAGATGGAAGAGGTCAAATCTGCTTCGTGTTTGATACAGGCCTTGTACACAGCCTGTATGTGGTTAAGAACATGTGCAAGTTCATTAATGTACACACATGGAAATACACACACATTCAGACACACACACACACACACACACACACACACACACACACACATTCAGACACACACACACACAAACCGCAGCACCGCAGCGATCAGTGACTCCCCATCAGTCCACATCATGGTGGATGACGTTGGCTCGTTCATGTGCAGGTCAGCATGTTGAAGTGATCAGAGACAGGAGCTGATCGTGTGTCTCAGCTCTTAGTGTGACCACAGTCTCGCCCACTGAGGTAAAGTAATATCACTCAGAGGTGTAAAAGAGCTGCGTGTTACATGTGGATATGTGAGGATGATGGAAGGTCCCGTCTGACTTCTGTCTGATTTCTCTTAATGTTTGGACTAAACCTACTGAAAATTACTTTACTTTCCTACTTGTTAAACACAGTCTGGAAACCTTTGGTTCATTTTAAATGATAATGAAGTCGATATTTATACCACAGTCTCGGGAATGATATTAAAGGTCCAATATTGTGAGATGTCCATGTGTTTGTGATTATAAAGCAGGTCTAGGTTCTATATTAATACTGTGAAAGTATCAAGGCCTCAGTCCACAGAGAAATGCTCACAGCCTGTATTCAGAAACTGAGCCTTAAAACCAGCCGTCAGGACTTCTGGAACTTTGTGATGTCACAACAAAGCAGTGACCACTCTCAGCCACGCCCCAAGCCACGCCCACCTGGACCCACCATCCAACCTTGCAGGATTTGGTTTCTCTGAGTGTTTACCTGAAATCTTCTATAATATTATCTGTTCACTCAGAAATCAGAAGAGAGACTCAGAGCCTCTCTTCTGATTGGCTGTTTGTATTTTTATTTTAAATAATACATTTCTCTGATAATGGTCATCATATAGTTTACCCACCTTTGCCTTTAACACTTTTTCACACACACACACAGATATTGGGACCTATTCTGGGAAGAAAACTAATTTTCCCACCCGGCTCCTGCAGACCCCCCCTCACCACAGTCCCTGTTCTCTGGACTCAGAGCCAGAAAAGTGAGTGTGAACTGGACGCTGAGTCACTTTAACTGCCCCATATTTGCCTGTGAAGCCGCTGCCACTCCCTCATCAGGTTTCATTCATCTGGCTCATATGTTGTTGATCTAACTGTGGGCTGGAGTCTATTTTCAGCAGCTGTGCTGCTGGTTCAGCTGCACAGATAACGAGGACCGTGGTCCGCTCCGGCAGAAAGAATGATGGTCGGGTTATTAATCTTTATTTCGCTGTTTTACGGCTTCTCTGACAGGAGGGAGTAACTCAGGAGTTACAACCTCTGCTCCGCTACAGACAGATTTGTTGTACAAATAGTTTGGATTTGTGTCCTCCCCCTGACAGTATACACAACCTCCATGTTCAACAGTCTCATATTTATATGAAGCATTCCAGGAGTTATGTAGTGATGACATACAGTCATTTACCTTTTGGTGTTTGAACTTTCCCTCAACCAGCCGTGATTTCCTACATTTCCCAGATGTCTTTATCTAGTTAATACAAAAGTTTCTGTGCTGCATGTTTGCATGTTGGTAAAACAATGAAGTTTTACAAGGTCAGAGACAGTGAGAAGCCAAGTGACTGTTGACCATCAGTTTCTGTTTGTCTCTGACACTAACATCTGATCGGAATCAGTTTGCTGCTGATGTTCTGTCAGGACGGTTCTCCCAAGAAGACGACGAGTCCTCTGACCTGGACGACAGGTTGTTTGTTCCAACCCTCCAACACGACCTATAGATATGTCTCCTGAAATAGCAACTGCACAGCGGCAGGTGTAGCAGACCTTGGTTGTCACGGTTACAGTAATAAACACGCAGAGTGTACTGACAGTGGTGTGCCCAACCTTATCGCCATGGTTACTATAATAGCAGTCATGGTCAGTTTCCGCACTGATACCTGCACCAGATATTTAACCCAGACCAGGTGCACCTCATGGAGGACTGATCAGGAAGCAGCTGGGCGGAGCTACAGGGAAGACAGGAGAGGAACAGGGACACATGCAGCTGTAATAATCATATCATGTCTTTAAGAGAAATGCTCACCACCGCCAGAAAGACAGGTGCACTCTGGGTAGATGTTTCTGTGATTTAAGGTGGAAAACAGCTCAGTCGCATGATGTGAATCAAGTGTTCAAAGTTGTGTTCTCTCTTCTCCTCGTGTGTGTTTCAGTCGTCTGGAGAGTAAAGTTCAGAAGTTGGAGTCTCAGCAGAGAGGAGAGCTGGAGGACATGAGGCAGGAGAAGAACAGGCTGCAGGTACACTTCATAGAAGCTGGTGTCTGTGTGTGTGTTCACTTTCCTAACGCCAGGAAAGTTTAATGTGAATTTAATCAGCACGTATTTTATATTTTAAAGATGTACCAGATGACAGCTGAATGTCTGACCAAATAAAATAACATGAACTATACAGATGCGTGCAGATGATTTATTTTACAGTTTGTAGTGATTCATAAGACTAAGATAAGTATATAAGTATATAAGTATACTATATATAAGTATGTATAAGTAATTTATAAAAAACAAAATAAGGATAAGACTGTGTGGATGTTTAAAGATTATTGATTATTGTCGTTAGAAACAACATAGATCTGATGTGTGAAGTTAAACAGTGCTGAGCTGTTAAACAGGAGCGAGTCTCTCTCAGTCTGTCATCAGGACGCAGATGTCGGCCATCGAGTCTCTGGAGAAGCAGCTGAGAGTCGCCAGCAGCAACAACACGGCTCTGCAGAGGCAGCAGGCTCTGCTGATGGAGTCTGTCCACACACTCATTAACATGGTGTCTAGTAGTTCAGGTACACACACTCTCACTCTCACACTCACACACACACACACACACACACACACACACACACACACACACACACACACACTCACACTCTTTGTCCATAGAGTATTTATTGGCCTACATGAAAATAAGACTGTGCTGCCTTTTGTGTGTGTGTGTGTGTGTGTAGGGCCAGCTCCAAGGAGCCAGATGTGGAGGGACTGTGCAGATGTGTACAAGGCCGGTCACTCTGTCAGTGGTCTGTATCACATCTACATCGGCAACAGGACTGAACCTGTGCAGGTAATGTCTGACCTGCAGCCACGTTGTTTTTCTGAATTCAGTTATATTGATCAAAACTCAGCCCAAAACCACTGACATCGTATCGAGCCACAACCTGACAACTTACTGACTTTTATCTCGTTTTAATTAAGTATTGATGTACAAATAGACGACAAAGAAAAAATCTTGTGTTCAGATCATTTTCACTAACTAATTTGATCAGATTAAGGAATCACCGTGTTGAGTGGACGCACATTACACACCTGTCAGGGTCACTTTGTCTGTTGACGCTGTAAAGACTGAACTGAGGAGCATAAAAGGCAAGATATTAGTATCTGAGGAACAAAGCCATACTGACAACAAATAAATGTATCCTAGTATTTCTGATTAAAGGCCCCAATATGGAAATGAGGTTTTATTTCAGGGACTGCAGGCGTCTTTGTGTTTGAGATACTGCAAGACGAGCTTCAATCAATAATCTGCTTCACATTGTGTTTCTGCTGTATCAATAATGAGCTTCTAGCTCCTAAATTGTATGTAAACCTGCTGAAAACTCCAGGGGGACACAGTTTGTTCTTATATTTATTGAAAATGTGTATAAGTTGGTGTTTTAACTGATTCAGATCATCTCTCCACACTGTGAGACACTGGTGTTTGGAAAAGTGCGAAGAGTTTCTGTTTGTTCTGTTGAAGGTTTACTGTGACATGGAGACGAGTGGTGGAGGGTGGACTGTCTTCCAGCGGCGGTTTAACGGCAGCGTGGACTTCCAGAGGAGCTGGAGCGAGTACAAAAAGGTGCGTTTGTCTCCTGAGAGCGAAGAGTCAAAGTTTAAAATAAGATCTGAGAGTAAGTGAGTGAGTAACCGTGGCTCTCCTCCTCCTGGTCTGCAGGGTTTTGGGGACATGTTAGGAGAGCACTGGCTGGGAAATGAAGCTTTGTACCTGCTCACCAGTCAGGGTCAGTACTCTCTGAGGGTGGAGCTGAGAGACTGGGAGGGAAACCCCGCCCACTCCCAGTACGACCGATTTACACTGGCCAGTGAGAGGCAGCAGTACAGGTGACACACACACAAATGCAGTATGCTCTTTGATACAGACATGTCTCCATATACTTATATATTGATTATTAAAGGCTAAACCCACCCAACAGAAAACAACCATCAATGATAATAGTTCAGCCAGTCAACATGTTAAAATGCTGCTTACATATCATAATATAATGTAAATCATTATTTTGTAATGTGAGTACTTTTACTCTTTAGAACTGAAGTCAGTATTACTGTGAATATTTCTGTTTGAGGCTTTTACTTGCACGTATTTGTATTTACCTGTAACTGAGTCATTTTTCAGTTCTGGTATTTAAGGCTGCAGCAGTTATTTTCACTTTGTGATTAATCAATTTATGTATTTAATTCTTTTCTAAAAACCTGAAAATAACTGGATCCAGTAAATCCTGTTTGGTGAACGTAGTGAAGAAAAAGTATTTGCCCCTGAACTGTAGTGGTGTGTTTGTAGACAGTAAATGTATTTAGTTATGTTCCACGCTGCCTCTCGATGACCCGGTCTCCTCTCGCTCAGGTTGTACCTGAGAGGTTACAGCGGGACAGCAGGCAGGCAGAGCAGTCTGGCCACACATGGGACCGGCTTCAGCACCCGAGACCAGGACAATGACAACTGTGACCACTGCAAATGTGCCCTGATGCTCACTGGAGGTAAAGGTTCTGTGAGTTCTGGGGGCTGAGCCGTCGTCCAGTCCAAAGCACATAAAAGCAAACGTGTCACATGTCATTAAAGTCATTAAACAATATGTCTCAGTCATAAATCACAGCAAATTTAAAAAAACTGATGATTCCAAAAACACATATTTTGTTGTGTAAGTATCAGAATAAGTGCTGTGGCCTCTCAAACATCTGTCACCCTTCAGTGCACTACCCTTCACCCTGTGTCAATGCCAACACAAACAGCTCTGTAGTTCTCCTCGGCTTCCCCCTCGATGGGTCGTGATCGCTGATTAAAGTTAATCGCTCCAGCAAAACCTCGAGCTCTCTGAGGAAAATCACTGCAATTTACAGAGGAGAAAGAAAAAAGAAAGAGTGACAGAGATGAAAAAGAAACAGCTGAGGGAGAAAGAACAAACATGAGGAAGAGAAAAAAAACATCTTCTTCATCCACAGTATTACCTCAAGGGAAGATTTTGAAGTCTTAACTATGAAATTTGCTCCAAAATTTTCCAATCAAATTTTCTTAATGACAAAATAAATGGGTCTTTATCTTTTTACCCACATCTGACCTCCTCTTACATCACCTTTGTACTTCATGCAGATTTAGTTCAAACCCAATGAGCATCACTTCACATTTCAAACTGTAAATACAGAGAATACTGTGCATCAGAAGTGTCTTCTATTTTGTCATGAACTCAGCATGTGTTATATCATGTAAACTTGAAGCATGACCACATTCCTTCACTAACTACTGTTATCAGGTCGTTCTAGTTGCCTAAATTTCACAGAGCTTTCACTAATGACGCAGTTAGATAAGAAAACACCTGTATCATTTGGGTATCAGTTATTTTCTTGCCACTAATCGTTTTGCCACAATGAGAGAGAGGGAGAGTCAGGGAGAGAGAGAGAGAGAGGGGGGATGACATGCAGCAAAGGGTCACAGGTCGGACTCAAACCCAGGGAACAAGGAAAAGAAAGAAAAGAGGTGATGAAAAAATGCAATGGCAGTGAGAGAAAGATGCACTGAAATATGACAGAGAAAGAAAGAGTCAGAGAGATAGAGAGAGAGAGAGAGAGAAAGGAGCTGAGGAAGAGATGTTACGAGAGAGAAACAGATGACAAAAATCTTGGAGAGAAGGAGACAAGGAGAGTTTGTGTTGGAGACAATCGTCTCTATGGAAGAGAGATAATGAGAGAGAAGAGGAGAGGAAAGGAGAAGAAACAAAAGAGGAGAGGAGAGGAAACAAAAGAGGAGAGGAGATGAGAGGAGAGAAGAGGAAACGAGAGGAGTGGAAACAAGACTGGAGGAGAGGAAAGGAAACAAGATGAGAGAGAGGAGAGGAGAGGAGAAGAGAATGAAAGAGGAAAGGATGAGAGGAGAAAACAAATGAGGTGGTGAGGAAATGACAGAGGACAGGAGAGGGAAACTTTATCACTAGGTTTTTATTTATTTTTGCTCTCTCACACTTCACCTCTTCATCCTTTCCTCCCCCTCCTCCCCCTTCCCTTATTTCCCTAATCTCCCCTCCCTTCACTCCTCCTTCAAACTCTAACCTGCCTTTCTTTTCTAATTCTGTCATTCAAACATTCCTCTGGCCATCATTCCTCCCTCTCTTCCTCTTTTCCTTTCTATATCCGCTCTTTTCTTCTCTGCTCTTCATTTCACTCTGCTCATCTTCCTCTTTGTCCCCCTCCCTCAGGCTGGTGGTTTGACGCTTGTGGTTTCTCCAACCTGAACGGTATTTACTACACCGTCGGCCACAACATCAGGAAGCTTAATGGCATTAAGTGGCACCACTTCAGAGGCCCCAGCTACTCCCTGCACTCCACCTCCATGATGGTACGACCCTACGACTTCTAACGGCACCCCTCAGCCTCCTTCTTGATGGAACGACCCTCAGCCTTAGGACCCTCCAGTTTCATGATGGTACAACCCTATGGCTTTGTGACACCCCTGCTCCAATATGCCTTCCTGTTTATGTGAACACCCCTCAGCTCCAGCACCAAGATGGCTTGACCCTACAGACCAACCCTCCAATCCACTGTCAAGATGGTACAGTCCACCTCTTGGATCCACAATGGTACAAACCTGACTTTAGCAGATCCTGAGAATCACAACCATAATGGTAAAACCCATATGAGTCAAGAGCAGCACTTTGGACCACCTTCACACCTTTGGAAGTCGTGCAGGATGTGTTGTTACATCACCTCTAAGTCACTTCATCATAACCTGCTCTGGATCCATGAGGCTGATGCTCAAAAAGAACTGAGGTGTTGATGGAAGTGTTTATACCTGTACTGAATGGCCACCCTCTGCAGAAATGAAGAGAGAGAAATGAAAAAGTGACAGAAACAGTCGTGTAAAGAATGAAAAAGAGAAGTAAACCCTGCTGGCCAACCACAGCTCGAAGCAGACGTCAGTGAAGGTGTGAATGCTTTTAATCCAGCGTTGGAAAGATGTTGGTTGAGTTTCTGAAGCTTGTTGACCGTGTGAAGTTCTGATGAAGCATATTGACAGCTACATGGTACAGCCCTTCATCACTTCAGAGAACCTCTGGATTAAATGGTAGAATCCACTTATTCAGTTTTCCTCTGCAGGTCGTAGCATGACAGTAAACCTCTGTGGATATTCCTGTTTTTCCAACATCTGGAGAGTTTTCCACTGGGAATTGGGGTCAGTTGCACAAATCACCTTAAGTTAAGATTTCCTTCAAACATTCACTTAAGTATTTAAGGTTTTCTCCTTATCTTGGTCTTACACTTAAGGACTCACTTAAACCATTGCACACAAGATCTTAGCAACCAAACTAAGGAAAAAACTAAAGATACCCCCTGACTCTATCTTAATGGCAACATGGCTGAGTTTATGGGGATAAATGAAGAAAATGAACACGTCCCAAGAAGAGTGGGAGAACCCAATGGACCCTTAACGATGACAAATGGATTCTACATTACAGATCGGTTTATGGTTTGTCTGACCCCCCCACAGATGGATCACTCCACTTTCTGCAGCTGTGCTCTTCCAGCTCCTTCATTATTAATGATTGCTCTGTGGTTCCATGCTACAGATCTTTCCGGTCAGTTCTAGTTCTAGTAAAGTGTTTCATGTCCACAGATCAGCGGTGTGCCGGGTCACTCACTGAGTTTAAACACTCTTACCGTCTGCTAAAGACTGTGGTAAAGTTCCCATCATAACAACAGGAGGATGATATAGCAGCGCACTTCATCTTCCCAGAAGTGATAACAGATATCACAAGCTAATGGCAGAAAATCAACAGTCTCCATTGAAACAGTAGAATCTTACTGTCGTAAAATCTCTTCTACTGCTGCAAATTCATTTTTTTCTTAACTAAGGAAACTTTTTAAGAGATTCTGTGCAACACCCTTAAGTAACTCCCTCAGCTAAGGAGAAATGAAACCATATTTCTTGTCTTTAAGTAGAAAACTCCAGAGGCCATTCTTCTTCTTGTGATGAGTTATTTCATTAAAAACTTCTCCAGATACACCCTGATCACTCAGTAGATCATATCACATTGTCTTCCACTGCATTAAAACCTCCGTCCTTAACAGTATCACACTTTTTGAAGAAATTAAAAATGCCTGGACTAACACAGTAAATGTGATGCCACCGGAGTAAAGAGTTTTTTAGACCAACATGAAGTGAAGAGGTGGAGCAGAATGAGAAGTATCCGGTGATGTGGTGTCTTCTGCTGTGAGGAGACACAGGCCGACAGTCTGTGGATTATATCTCTGTCTAATGGCACCAAGGCTGCTTAAAGCACATGAACCTGACTTGCTTGTTTCTTCCATGAAGTGTGACCATAATAAACCGGTTCACAGGAAAGGTGAAGGTGATGAGTCCTGTAGCTTCAGAAAGGCACAATAAAGCATCTGATGGATGTCGTGATAAAGTTGAAGCCACACTGAGGACTGATCTAATGATCTGGAGCCACATCTGGAGCCACAGCTAACACTAAGTAACACTCCCCTGCTCGTCTTCCTCTGTGGTCTGGGTTTGTTGCAGCGGGACAACGGGTCTGGCCTGGGGAGGGAGTCCCTGGCAGGACTGAAAGATGTTTAAGAATCAGGAAGGTGACTGTGATTCATGGAGGTTTGAGATGCATTAACAGTCGCGTGGACAAATATCGGTGCAGCTCACACTCCCCTCACTGTGCATATTGCTATTCCAAGCATAGACACACAGACCTGTAACTAATGAATGGAGAGTAACTGAAGGACGGCAACTGTGACACTTGCAGCTGGAGACACATTGGACTCTGTAGTTATTCTGGAGACGAAACAATGATGGCAGGCAGAGTGAATAATCACCGTTCTCTGCTTTACTGCCGGAGGATGAATATGACGACACTTCAAACATGTTTTAGCCAGAACTCTGTATTTGAATCAAAGAAGGAAATGTGAGAAAGAAAGAGAAGCAAAGTTTTTCAGTTGTTTCATGATGGGACAGAAAATCTGGAGAATGAATAAAGAAAGAAAGAAAGAGAAAAAATCAACCCAAAGACTTAATGCTTCATCAGCGTCCAGGTTCTGAAGTAGAGAAATGTTGCTTTAATTATCTTCCTAATCCGAACAACCTGCTTATTTTCTTGTTTCTGGTCCTGAAGTCAACATTTCATCGTCTCACACACACACACACACACACACACACACACACACACACACACACACACACACACACACACAAACATTCATGGTTACTTATACAGACATTAGATGAGTTATAGGACATATTAATATTACTCAGTGCATCTTCATCATCATCATCATTAACTGAACTGTGTTTTTCTGTCTGTCTCATATAAACATAATAGAAACACATTGTTCTGTTCCTGGTACCACGATGTGAAAACTGGACCGGTTGTGTGTGTTTGACAGTCAAAGAAGTGAGTGGTGTTTTTTTTTCATTTATCAACATGACTCAAAAACATGTTTTTGTAGAATGGATGTTTACTGTGTGATAAAGCTTCCAGTGACCGATAACTTCATCCTGATCGATAATCAACAGTGCGCTCAGTTTTTTGTTCTGACTGTGCTGAGTCCAGCAGAAACCCTGAGCAGATGCAGGTTCGTGACTCCTCACTTTGGTATCAGTTCAGTGGGAATGATTTTTCTATGAAGAACAAAACTGGAAAAGTTACAGTGCTACACAGAGAAAGACCTGATGTTCCTCGAACACAACATGTTTACTCAGATTGACAAACCAGCCTTCGGGTTTACAGAACTTTACAGGAATTCTCAGACACTTTGGAAAATACATCAATTTAATTTCTGGCTTGGAATGACACCACTCTCATGTCTGTACAATAAATGTGAAGCTGCCGGTTAGCTTAGCTTAGCATAAAGACTGGAACTAAGGGGGAAAGACTAGCCTCGCTCTGTCCAGTGGTAACAAAATTCCTCTACCAGCATCTCTTAAGTTGTTTCCCCCTGGTTACAGTCTTTATACCAGGCTATCGGTCAATCAGTCAAGTTAGGTCAGTTTTATTTATAAATCCCAATATCAAAAATAACAAATATGCCTCAAAAGGCTAAACACTCTGTAGAGGATACAGTGCCCTCTGTCCTTAGACCCTCGACTTGGATGAAACCTTTATTTAGGGAAAAAAGAAAGAAACCTCTGAAAGAGCAACAGAGGAGGGATCCTCCTGTCCATCAATCAGTCAAACTTCATTTGTTTGGCACCTTTTATACAGGTTAGTGCAACTTAACCTGTCCTTCAGGTGACTGACAGTCTGAGACTCTTGACACTAGAAATAAGAAGTGACAAAGGCATAATAAAAGCTATAAAAAAGATTTGTTTTTTAAATTAAACAACAATAAAAAAAGAAATAAAATAATGAATAATAATAAAACATCTAACACACTTGTATCAGAGGATGAGGGGGCGTCCTGGTTCATATATTGGACATATGTCAGACGTTGGCTGGTGCAAAACCATGAAGTGATTTAAAGTTAACCAGCTACTGGCAGCAGATTACAGAGAGTGGTTTCTATCTTCTCATCTAAATCTCTCCAAGCCAGTGGTTCTCAAACTTTTTCACATCAAGGACCTAAACTGAAACAAATTAGATAAGATTTTTGCTTTTAAATGTGTTATTACACAAAGTGTTTGAAACCCATGACCAAAACATTCACCTCCTTCAGGACCTTTGGACCCCACTATGAGAACCACTGCTCCAAGAAAACAAATTAGCATTTTCCCCAAAATAGCAGACTATTGCTTAGAAAAATCCAGTTTTTCTTGTATTTTACATACTTCACATATCGTATTAAAATGCACTTTATGGAAGAGAAAATGTTGAGGTTTGGGGCAGATGGAGATTTTGGCTTTGTTACCATGTGTTTGGTTTGTTGAAACTGTTTCAGGATACTGAAAACATCAACAGATTACACTTTTTTCAGGTTTAAAGTTGTTTTTTTATTTACTGCATATGTGTAGCAAAGCTTGTCCACTCAACTGTAAACAGTCTGCAGTATTTTTACAATAAAATATATTAATAAAGCTGATCTGAGTGGTCACTGCTTCTCCTTCTCTCAGCCATTCACTGATAAAAAGAGCAGAATGGGAACAAAATACTTACAGTAAACAGTAAATCTTTAAGAAATGTCTTATAGAATAAATGTAACGTGTCTGCCTCACATAATATTTGGATAATATTAAACAAACACATTTATTATGCATCAATCAATTTCTGTTTTCTGTGTTTATTGAAAGTAAATACATTATTTATCAAATATTTTTACATAACTTTGTACCAATGTGATTTTCCTAAGCAAAATCTAACTACATTACACTGAATGCATTGTGTCCTACAGCAATAATTTACTTTTACAATATTGTGTTGTTGTCATTTCTTTCATGCAGGGATGCCAGATTTTTTTGAAAGTGTAACCATCTGCTTCAGTTTAATTCTGTTTAGATTCATACTTGAAAAATGATGAAATATAATTCAAGATGTTCGCACGCATCCAAGTATTGTGCAAACTGCATGTTGTCAGTAAAGCTTCATTTTTGAAGGAGTCAGCCACCAGAATTTGGGGACCCCCCCCAGGTGAGTTCAGTGTTGTGCTGCCTCCCTCTTGTGGTCGACTGTGTAACTACAACATATTTGGTTTGCAGGTGGCAAACTGCTGCTCAGTGGTTTGTTATATTTATCACAAGAAAGAAAACTAGAAGTGTAGTGTGTGTTATATGTGTGTGACTCCAGACTCCAGCAAAACAGTTTCTAGACCTTATCTGTGATCCAGGTATTGGATCAGGGCTGAAGTATTTCACACTGTCAAATATAAATACAACTGTGCTGCATACACTGTGCACAGACGTTATATATGCACAGTCTGCACATAACTGCATATTGTATGCATGTAAAATAACTTAATATATATTTATTACAGTTTACTTCTATGTGAGTGGAGTTCATCTTTTGGGCAAGGCAAATCTATGTGAATAGTACCTTTAAATAACAAGTTCAAAGTGCTTTACATAGGAAGTAAAAAGCATTTGAAGACATATAAATTATATTTAAATGGTGTAAATTAAAATATGGGGTTAAAATGTTAAATAGAGTAAGACAAATTAAATAGAAGAATTAAAATGCTAGTGTAGTGCAACATATTAATAATTCGTCCCAAATTTGTTAACTAGTGTTCTTCTTATTATTTTTTATTTTTTGTCCACGCCATTCAAATCAAAAGAAACATGCTCTGAAAATGCAATACAGTTCAACAGCAGCACAAACTACAACCTCTAAACTGGACATTATAACTTATTATTGCAGGACTGTTGTATCAGCCTGTATTAGTTACAGCTCAGTGAACCCACTAAACTGACAGCTGAGTGTATTTGTCCCGAACATGCACGGCGACCCGCCTGGAGCCGTCTCTGTTTTCACATTAACCTCGTCTGCCCTCGCTTCGCGTTCGCGGGAATTGGTGAAGTTTGTCCCTCCGCGGCTCCAGTAGCAGCTCTTCCGGTGTGAGAACAGTGCGTTAGCGGTTTGTGTGAAGGTCGTGAGTCCAACCTGTGAGTACTCCTCTAACTAAAGTCGTTAAACCCAATGCGCTAAATTGAAGTATATTAGATTATAAGAAGATGTTTTTTCCATTGAACATTGACTCCCAGATTTGACCAGTTTTGCTGAATTTTGTCTCTTTCCTTTTTGTCGTCGGCTACGTAGCAGTTAGCTTCATCGAGCTAGCTGACGTTAGCTCATGTTGTCGTTATCCGACTTTGCACATTAACTTTAAATTAAATTAGTCAAATTTCAATGTTAAATATACAGGTTAGATTTACACTCTCCGGCTCTTTTGACATTGGTGAATAAAGCTGTGGTAGAAGAACAGATGAGGCCTTAGATGTCGTGTCCCAGTTGTCACTTTATGCTAACTTGACCCTGCGACGCAGCCGGTGGCGTAAAACTGATTTATTTCTGTTAATATTCTACCGATGTGGATCTTCAGCGGCTCCTTGCTGAAGATCCGTGTTGGGGTGTTGATACAGAAGGAGTCCTGAGCTGCCTTCAGGAACTCAGCATTAGTTTGCTCTGCGTCCTCAATATTTTAGTTTAAACACGTGAACACACAGACAAGGATCAATTCACTATTATAAATATTACACACACACACACACACACTGACATTTTCTCCGGGATTAAACACAACAGTCCTTCGATTAGACAGTTTCCTGATGTGACCTCTAAGTAACTTACACTGTGAATCAGCAGTTCAGGAGAAAATTACAACACTGACTCGGTTTTTACCTCCTCAGACATTGAAATTAAAGAGTTGGAACTATTTGAAACTCACTTACAGGTTTGGGAAACCTTTAAATTGAAAAAAATAAGGATTTCACTGTTATTTTTTTTAACATCTAGACCACATCAGGTCAGGTCAAGATCCAATAAACACTTTAAAAAATGATAGTGTAGCTACAGTGCAAGTTATTGATAAATGTAGTGGCAAACAGAAAAGTCTTAAACCCTGATTTTTAAAAGAACTGAGAGTTTGAGCAGACCTCAGGTTTTCTGGGAGTTTATTTCAGATATGTGGAGCCTAAAACCCGAACGCTGCTTCTCCATGTTAAGTTTTGACTCTGCAAACATTAAGTTTGGATGGGTCATAATGGATCAGTATTGTGTTTGGGCCCTGAATCAGTCACTGCTTTATAAACCAACATGTTTGGCTAAAAAGTGTCGCAAAAAATCTAATGTCAGCTGTTTTTATTGCAGTAACTCATCAATCATTAGGTGATATTTAGGTTAAATTAGATGATTTAATCAATGAGAAATTTATTAGAAATCTGAAAATGGCAGCTGTGCAAGATGAGTCATTCACTGATAATTTAACTTATATAAGATATTGATATGTTAAGAATAATGAGTGTACATATACCATCACAGGACACAGCTGATTTCTGGATCACCATCATCCCCATAATTTAATTGTGATGTTTTATAGGTTCGTATATCAGAATTTACAACACTCTTACCTCAGTTTTGCCAAACTCCGGGATTCATAAAACCTCCCCTTCAATTACAGTCACAGAAAACAACTGGAGACAGTCACAGTTTGTATCTCAATCCTCATTAAGTGATAATCTGATGTCCCAGTTTCATATTTTAGTTGACAGTAGAAATCTTTTAATAATCAATTTCATTTTTTTAAAAGCAAAAATCATTTGTTGCTTCCAGGTATGAGATGTTGCTGCTTTTCTAGGTCTTGTAGTGTAATGAAGCAAATATTTTTGTGGTGTCAGTTTGAAAAAACGAAGATATTGTGATTGGCAGTTTTCACTGTTTTCTTACATTTTATAGATTAAACCATGATTTGACTAATTGATAAAATATCGATAATCAATTATGGAGATAATGGGTCATTGCAGACACGTTTTATATTAAAGGGTAAACTTTGGTAATAAATGACAAGACATAGGATGAGACAGTGTGTGTTGCTTTTGTGCTGTTTTTTCCTCTGATGTAAAACTTAAACTAATAATGATCTTTGTTTAAAGTGAGACCTCAGCTCATTCACAATTCTTCACTTCTGTTAGCTTTAGTCTGCAAAACTGAAAATTACAAGGAGTTCCTCAATGACAGCATTTATTTGAAAACAGCTGTGATGAGGGAGAAACTGCATATTTCATATGATGTAGAGCAGTGAAGGAGGACGGGAGATCGGTCTAAAGTGCCGTCTCACTGTACGTCATTCTTCAGCTGGGATCTGGCGGAGTCACGTCGTAGGGATTCAGATGCTGACGCCACAGATCTTATGTTGAGTTCGATTTTTGTCTTTTTCTCTGCAGGTGATCCATCATGTCTCTGCCAAAGCCTGTGATGAGGGGGATGCTGGCGAAGCGTCTGAGGATTCACCTGCCCATTGCTTTCGCTCTCGCTCTGGGGGCTGCAATAACATTCAAGGTGAGAGGACGACACACCTACAGGACTACATCCTTAAATCAGATGACACTGTAACGATAAAAAAGTGCCGTCTCCTAATAGACCTGATGATGTATGTACTTATTGTGTTAACATTTAGAATCAGTATTTGAACTCATTTATTGTAATTCTTTTTGCTGGTTTTATGTTTTAATCTTTGTCCATCCCCAACTACACGTATGAGTAACACAATGGGCACAACGCAGCCAGTACCACACACTGTAGCTTCATGTGTGCTTGGAGCTGAATCTGCACCTCTCTGACACACTGTCAACAAAAACATCTCCACACCATGAACTCTAAAAATTAGATTTACTGCTGGAAAGCGTGATCTAGGTCTAAGCAAGTAATTGTTCAGTTTTGGTTCGTCCAAGGTGCTGCTCTACTAAAAAATAAAACTGATATTTCATCAATAATCAGATACTTGTGAACTAATTTATGTTCTTAGCTTTTTCTAAACTTGTCCTTGTCATGTGAGCAGTTTTTTGAGCGTCTGACAAAAACAGGAAAATGAACACTGTTCTGTTCTGGAAAAATTACAAGTTTTTACGTTAATTCTAACATTTTTTCTTATTTCTGTAAATTACATCTTGACAGTCATCTCTCTGGTGTTTTTTTCTTTTGGTTCCCACAGTACGCAGTGACAGAGCCCAGGAAACGGGCCTACGCTGAGTTCTACAAGCAGTACGACTCCGTCAAAGAATTCAACGCCATGAGGGAAGCCGGCATCTTTGAGAGCGTGCGGCCTTCTGGGGAGTAAACCCACTGTGAGTCTTTTGAGGGTGGGGTCACATTAATGGATCACAATAACATCTGTGAAGTAAAACTCAAGGTTATTGTAATTTGAAACTTAAAATAAAAATATTCTAGAAATTAAATATTGTTTCTTCAGGAATAGGTTCCATTTAAAAGCACAGAAATGAATAATGCTGTTCACACTGAAATATTAAAAGCAACTAATTCTGTTTTGGTCTTGTGTTTTCCAGCTCTTCTCACCCGTCATTCGTTCCAGGTCTGAAGATGAAGTTCCTTCTTGCCCTCATGGATGTTATTTACTGATTAGATGTGAACTTCGCTATGCTGTTTTGTTCCTCTAATAAAATATTCTATTAATGTAAAAAGCCTTTTGTCTTTGTCTTGTGTTTATCAAAGGTAACTAATATGTAATGTGCTCATTGAATTTAGTAGAAGTGAATTTAAATTTCCAAATAATTTGGACTTATATGTGGTTTGTGATCCAGACAACTGATTATTCACTGTTTATTTGATGTCTAATAGTTTCATCAAACACAGGGAGAGGACGAGAGATCCTGTGTCCAGGCCGTGCAGCTCTCCACATAACATCAGTGGTATACAGATTCAACTGTATAATGAAATTTTACAGTATGCTGTATTATTATATATAGTTATATAAGAAATCAGTGTACTTTATCAGGAAACAGGAAATTAATTCAAAATGTAACAATCACTTCTTGGACACCAACAGTTCAGTGATCATCAGGAAGTTCGTCACTGACAGAAATGTAGTTATTGAATAAATTCACCGTAAGTGTTGACAGTGTTACTCTGTCTCCTACACACTAACAGGTTATCTGTCTTTAAAAGTGTAAAAATAATATTTTTCGTTTAATTCCCTAAAAAGTCTTCAGCTGAATATATAAAGGTGCCTGTAGTCTTAACTCTACAACTTTCAAACAGATAATATTAATTTTCATTTCACACAGAGCCTGTGCCCCGAAGGACTGTTCAGTTATCCATTCGTGGGTCCAAGTCATGTAAATATATTAATTATGTATTATGTATTTTCTGTCTTGTTGATCTCTGTAATACCAATCGATCATGGTTTGAATGCCACAGCCAATCTGAGTATTGTGCATCCCTTTATGGCCACGGTTTACTGTCTTCTAATGGCCACTTCCAGCAGTGAGCTTCAGTGGCCTCCCCAGTCTGCACACCTGAATCCAGTGGAACACCTTTGGGATGTGGTAGAACAGGAAACTGGCAGCGTGAATGTCAGTGTTGTCCTGTCAACGTGGAGCAGAGTCTCAGAAGAAAGTTTCCAGCATCATCTGTTAATGTGTTGTTCCTGATACAGTGTAAATACCAAGGAACTGGTGGTGGATTTCCACAGGCACAAACACTCTCAAACCAGCCCAGTGAACATCCAGGGAATGGACATTGAGATTGTGGACTCGTATAAGTACCTGGATGTTCACCTGAACAATAAACTGGACTGGACTGACGACACACATGCTCTTTACAAGAAAGGACAGAGCAGGCTGTACCTGCTACGGAGACTGAGGTCTTTTGGGGTGCAACCTCACACATCTGTCAGTGTCCCACAAACACTGCTACTGTTGTTGTAAATATGTAATTTTTTGCATATATTTAGTACATTATTATATTGTTGTTATTTATCTTTCTAAATATCTGTTAGTGCAGTTTCTGCAGCTTTCCTGTTCTCTGCCCTGCCACTTGCTGCTGTAACACTGTGAGTTTCTCCACTGTGGGACTGACCAAGGATCTTATCTTGATCTTAAATGTACATAAATCCATGTATTTGATAAATAATTGTTGGCCTTGTTGTGTTTGTTTTCCATGTGTTAAACCAAACTAAAGTCTTATATGTAATGTGGAGAACCCTGCAGGTTAAATTAAGCTGCACACACTGATAAAATGTTTTTAGTGGTTGACTCTTGCAGTACAGAGGCGCTGCCGCCCCCTGCCGCCCCCTGCCGCCCCCCGCCGCCGCGCTCCTCCTCTGCCGCCTTTGTCTGCACCGCCTCCCAGCCTCGCTCTTCCGGGTTCCTCCCGCCGGTCGTCACGGCGCCTGCCGAGCGGTTTGTCAAACAAGTCTAAAGTTGTCCAGGATGAACCCGGCAGCGAGGACACGGCCGCTGGGAGAAGTTTGTTCTCGGTGTGAGCCTCGTTTCTCTGAATGATGAGCGGACGAGCTGGTTCCCGCGGCAGAGACTGAACGGCTAACGGCTGCTAGCCGCCGCTAGCATTAGCAGACGGTTGAATCGTTGACGAAGTCGGTCAAGTTTGACCACAGAAAACACACCGAAAAGGCGTCGGTAAACACCCAGGAGGACAACATGGAGAGCAAGGACAAAGTGCAGATGAGGAATCACCCGAGGAGGTAACGTTGGCTCAGAGTGGTTTGAGATGTTTGTGACCCCATCGACTCTATCTGCGGTGCTGTGCGGGGCTGAAGGTAGCCGCCGCCGCTGCCGCTGCCGCTGCCGCCGCCGCTGCTGCCGCTGCCGCGGGGCTGAAATACTCCTGATAATGAGACAAACACACGGGCAGAGCCTGAGAGAGAGTTAGAAAACATTATATAACCGAGTCTCAAACTAAACTGGGGAGAGTGGGGCGTCAGTGTAGAACGAGAGGGGCCGCAGGAGCCGGGTGAGGACTAGTTAATGGAGGAGGTCTCAGATTTACACTGACATTTACCTTAAATCACGTGTCATTGTAAACTCTTTATAAAACAGACCATTCTGTGGTTATATCATATGTAAGTGTTCATGAATGTGTGTGGTAGTTTAACTAATGCAGTCAACAACAAGGTTGTAACAGAAAGATGAAATAACATGTTTCCAAAATAACACAACAAGATGCAACATAAAACTAATGATTAAAATCCTGAAATCAACAGCAACAGCAACATATAACCAATGAATTGATTCATCGATTAGTCAGTTGACCAAAAAAAAAAAAAATTTAAAGGCAAATAATCATTTTAGTCATTTTCAAGCAAAAGTGTCATAAATCTGCTGGTTCCTGAGTTTGAACTTGGACTGTGGGAAGTTATAACATCATTTTACTATTTTCTGTCTTTACAAAACTACTAATGTAGAATTGATCAGCAAATTAATCAGTAATAATCATGGAATGATGACTCTTGGACTGTAATACATAGAAAATAGTTTTAAAAAATGTTATATATAACTCCACCTCTCATTGAATCAGCTAAGTGCCTGTGTTGTGTTGATCTATTGTGTCTAATCCCTGGTATTTGTCGCTATCAAAGCCCTGCTGATCCAATTTAATCCTTAACTCTGTCTGTCGATCTTGGCTCAGCTGCTTTAAGGTAAATCAGCTCAGAGTGGATACAGGCACAGTGGTTCATGTTCACTGGCTGCATGTGTTGGAGGTGGTTGTGTCCTCTGGTTTGACACATGAGCTGAGAGACACGCTGCTGATCGCTTACCAGCGCTCGGTCTGTGGCAGAACAATTGGGCCACTGGTGACATGTTGGTTTATAAAATAGAAATGCAAACTTGTTTCATGTTTTAGTTCGACTTCCCCTCGCCAAACTAAACTTGTGAAAAGAATTAAATATATCCCCTGCACGCATTAATAATGAGGCTTTCTTCTAATGTTAATGCACAGTTACTCTTTATTTCATTTACATAAATAGAAAATAGAAAATAATTAAGCTGTAATTGTGGCGTGTTTCACCCTCTTTCCCCTTTGCCAGCTGTTAAACATTGGGTGGAAATATTCTGCTCTGCGGTTCTTCAAGTGCAGATGTCCTGCACTCAGAGAAAAAGTGAAAGTAAAAAGAGTCTGGTTTATAACAGGACAGTGATTCAAAGAATCTCAGAATCCTCCATGAACCACTTCAAGAAACACAAGCTGAAGTTTCTGGGACGGTCCCACAGTCCCCTGACCTGAACCTCACTGAAGATCTGTGGGTAGATGTTAAACCTGCTGTGTGAGCGGGACAGATGAAACATACATCAGAACCTGAGGAGAAGTTTCAGAAAGACGACATAAACTGTGCGCAAGCTGTGGTATCTGCTTTTTTTCTAGTTTTTAAGTTCATGAGGTGCATTAACATTTGAAGAAAGGCTCATTTTCATGTCTGTTTGCTGCGGGGTTCTTCAGACATAAACAAAATCTGTAATTTGCCCAGATTTTACAGCATGAAACTGTTCATTATGTAGGTGAGACCTTTATCACCCCTGCACTGTGTGTGTCAGTTTGTTGTCTGTGCACCACTGCTCAGCAAAGAACCTGATTGAAATCTGGAGATGTTTAGTTCAAGCCAGGAGTCTAAATACAGAATAACGAGTTCAAAATCCTTTTGATGGTTTGTTGAAATGTGTCCGGTGGTGGAAGAATTACCATTTATTTTACTGAAGTAAACATAACAATACCGCAGTGTAAAATTACATGTAAAATCTTATGTTTAAGATTTAAGAGCTGAAACAAAAGCACTTTATGGACTAAATAACAAATCAACAGCTGATTAATAAAACTAATTGTTAGTTGCAGCCCTGCTAGATTAAATTAAAGTAAAAGTGTAAAAGTATTATCAGCAGAATGTACTTCATTTATCAAAAGTAAAAGAAGTTGTTGTGCATAATGGTCCTTTTCAGATTGTAGTTATACTAATTGATTATATATTGTATTGTAAAATCTGTATCTAGAAAAGCTAAGAGTAACTCCAGCTGTTAGATAAATGTAATGGAGTAAAAAGACTAGCTAGATACAGTAACATTCAAATTACAATTACTTTCTACCACTGGTTAATTCTTGTTACATTACTACTTTCACCAGTAATCCTAATAATTATCTGAAGTGATCAGTCATTGATTCGTCCTTTGGCAGAAAATTAATTGGCAACTGATAAATAATTTCTCTCATTTTTAAAGTAGAAATGTGACATATTCACTGGTTCCAGCTTCCTAAATGTGAGGATTTACATTTTATAGAAAAAAGTGACTGATCAATTAATCTAAACATATTTGGTTGGTTAATTGATAATCAAAATATCTGCAGTCAGAGCTGGAGCTTCCCCCAGGAGCTCGGTAGTTGAAGTGGTGAGAGCCTCCCGGATCCTGACACGTCCCCTCTCATGAGGTGGCCACAGCCTAAACAATAGTCACACAGACACACGGTCTTTGCTTTGTGAAACAGCAGCTCGACTCTTTTCCCCTGAAGGTTAATGTTTTATTTCATATAGGTGAATGAATTTTTTATGATGTTTGCGGGGGTAGTCTTTGTTCCAGGGGAAGGGGGTAGTTATTGGATAATTATTCAGAGTGCTCTCAGAACATATTTATTTTTCATACAAGCAGAATAAATCAGATGGTGTGAAATTGCACATTTTACAGACAGACACTCAGGTGGGCAGATTTAAAAGTTTAGATTAATAAACATCACAAAACTGTGAGGAACCAGTGAAAACTGGGAATAGTGATGCTCCAAAAACTAGAAATGCAACCTCCATTATTTAGTTTTTTATGGCTTTGTAATGTCTTATGAGGGCACGGTGAGAGGTCATTAAAACAGATGCACCGTCTGTTTATTGTTGAGCTTAATAAGTGGTTTGTTGGCTCAGTTTAGTCTGTGTGTGTTTGTTGTGTTTGACAGTAGGAACTGAGTTGTTCCTTTTTCCGTCCACTTATCAGGAGGATGCTGGTAAAACACACTGCTCTTCTGTTATCACGTCCACCCGCTCATCCACTGTTTCCTCATGAGGCTGATGTAAGGGTGGAGTTCTCAGTTATTGTTGAGGCAAGAATGGGGCTCATCAAATTCACAGTCTGTCCCCCGGGAAAACCTTCAGGCATGTTTCATCTTTTTAATTCTGTTCAACCAGTTGTGTCGCACGAGCAAGTGGACTCTACTCGCTCCATACAGTCCAACACAGATATCGCGATATACAATATAATCATATTTTAGTTAATAGTAACAATCAAATGAGGTTTGAACTCGGCAGCAGGACAGACTCTGCAACACTGCACAATTGTTTTGATATTCTGAAAAATCTTGCATATACTGTGAAATGTCATGATAAACTATGTTATTGAATATCAGCCCAAGCCTACGAGCAAAAGCAGCACGTGGGTGACTACATTTTTTAGTTTTATGTAACTTTTGTTTCAAATATTAGTCTACTTCTGATTATTTAGGTATTGGATACCCAATAATTTATTGTAGTTATATGTGAAAATAGACCATGTCAACCATTTGAAATTAAGTATTGAGGAAGAAACACGGAAGTTGCTTAAATTTGCACCAAACGTCAGTTTGAACACAAAGTCATTTGTGCAGCCTCATCAAACTGATGTCAGGCCCCCAGCGTCTAAAGTTTAACAGCATGTGGAAAATAATGCCCTCAAACCACTACACTTTTTATTAATTTGTTTTTATGTAAACTTCATCCTCTCTGTTCATCAAAACACATTCAAAGACATCTTACATGTAACAGCTCTGATGTAATTCATTTCTTTATTGTTTTCATGAGGTCATTTGGCAACTACTTTAAGTGTTGTTCAACACTTTAATTAAATTTACTACTAAATTAAAACATTGAAAGTGTTTTACCCCAAACGCAGTAACTGTGATCACTCAGAACTTCTGTCGTATTTATAATACTCGCAGTGTGTAGCTGGTCTGAGGAGAACAACACTATGAGCAGCAGTTGTTCCTGAGTGAAGGAGTCAGATCTGTGGCACTGAGACTGCTCCCTGTCAAAAATAGAAATACTTGAAAAATAAGAAAAAGAGAGCCAAGGAAAAACAAGGGACATTTTAAATTTAGTAATGTAAATATTTGGTGTGTTCAGTACTTTCAGCCACTGCAGATACACATATGCATTTGTAGAGGTTCACAGAGTCCACTTGAAACGCAGATTACGGGCTACTACGGTAGATTAGCATTTCAATGCTCAGCTCAGTGACTTTTGTGGTTTGTGGCTTGAAGTCGATGCACTGGGCAGCTTGGCTCAAGGCCGTGCAGGGCAGAGAATAAAATCTGCTTCAGAGGGTTTGAAGAAAGTCACAAACTTAGTCACAAATCAGCTCCTTTATCTACAGACAAACAAGAGGGTTAGCTGCAGTTTGACGACTGTTGTTGTTCATAGATTTTATTATTAAAGATGTAGTTTGAGCCGTTCACTGCTACACTGGAGTTGACTAGACTAATATACATTTGCACAATTCAAACCAAAACTAAAAATCACAAAATATTCCTCATTTAATTGTTTCACACATTGCATCAGTCTGCCGGATAATATTTGTTTGACAGGGCCGAAGCCTCCGAACAGCTCCCAGCTACCTTTTCTTATTATTACTCAACAATAAACTGATCATAGTTTATTTGCCCCCGGTAACCAGCCCCACCCTGGTTTAATGCCACTGTAGCTCCAGCGTGACGACCAATCGCAGAGCAGCGCTGACTCAGACCTTCTTTTATGTAAACTTTAAAACTTATATTCATCTGTACACACATCTTTCCATATATACATAGATAGATAGATGATGCTGGCTGAGATATTAATATGATAGTGATCAGTATAGTGATGTTAGACCACAGTACATATTGTCTTGGATTGTGTTTATTGTAAAATCTTGATATGTAAATGTAATATATCAAAACAACAGACTGCACTCATAAGATAACTTGGCTGTTTTCCAGAATGATTTTACATCGACTCATCTTTTTAGCAGACGTCTCGGTGCATTTACCGTATTGACTCCACTGAGAGAGTATGAGCGGCGTCTTATAAAAGTTGTACATATAAAAGTCAGATTTATGTGGTGTCCTAGTAGCTGCTCAGCAGTCTGTACCATCCAATCACTAAAATGTTCCTGGACACTCTCTCTGTCTCTCTACATGTTCTGCTTCTCTCGACCAGTTACTGTCAATAAAAAGGCAAAAATTCCCAAAACAATATCAGACTATGTTTAATTAAAAGATTGTATGAAGGCATCAGTAGATTTACCCACAAGTCTTTGCTCTACAGGCGTTTGAACAGAAAACAGTTGAAACCAGAAATGGGCGTGGAGCAGCAGTTTGTGTCTTTGATTTGATGTTGGCGTAATTTGACATTTCCTCCCGTTTTCCTGTAATCATCCTAAGAATGGCTTGTCAGCAGCTGCCTCTAGGACACGTCTGAATCTATTTTTGTTTGAGGCTTTTTTTGTCTCCTGGCTTATCAAACATCTGGAGTTTTTCTGCACCAATCACATCTCGGGAGACAGCAAAGGTGGATGGCTACACTCGAAATGAGGACAGATTAAAAATACTACCTGGTTCTGATTTATTAAGTTGGCACATCCTGACTACAGAAATGTTGTCATTCTGAGATTTCAAACTTTTTCTTTTTCTGCAGTTTAACTCTAAGGTTTTCTCTAAATCCCTGAAAATAAGAAGAGCAGTGTAAATATTTAACAGATGAATACGGTTGTATCAATTGCTAAAAAAATCTGTTGAGGTAAAACAGAACTTAGAAAATAATAACTGAGGAGAGAGAATTACAGTTGAGGCAGTCAGTCCAGTTAGTTAATTTACTGATTAGTTGTTTCAGCTACTTGATTGTTTGTTTGACATAAAAATGGGGAGATTTGCTGCTTTCCTCTGTTTTTCTGAGTCTAAACTGATTCTGTTTGGGTTTATGCTGTTAGACATCTGAAGATGTCACCTTGCACTGTGGGATTGTCGATCAGATGGCTTGTGTGTTAATTGAAATTATTGGGAGATTAATTAATAATGAAATAATATACTGATATACTGTATTTACATTAAAAAGTTTCAGTTTAACTTTTTGCTTGACCGTTCTCGATCACCGACACTTCTCTGTCTCTGTGGTTACAGGCAGTTCAAGAAGCTGAGCGAGGACAGTCTCACCAAGCAGCCAGAGGAAGTCTTTGATGTCCTGGAGAAGCTGGGTGAAGGGTGAGTCATGAGGTCGTACACTCGGACTCAGGAGCGGCTCAGAGTCCTGATGGACAGGGCCACTCTTCTCTCTTACTCATCCTCTGTCCCTCTCTCTATCTCTGTCGATCTCGGCCTCTTGTCTTCTTCCTGCTTCTCAGCATGAAGCTCCTCCTCCTCCTCCTCCCTCTGGTTGCCATCAACATAAACATTGCCTCCTCATATCCTGTGTCTCAACATACTTCCTGTTCTAAGTGGCTGATTGACGCGACTGTGACTGTGTGTGTGTGTGGTGTGTGATGTGGTGTGTGTGTGGCTTGGTGCGCGTGTGTGTCTGCATCTATGTCTGCAGCATAACACAATCGTCAGCCACACTGGTGTTAATGAGACTAGTTATGTTTTCAGTTTGTGCATTTAAGCCCTTTTCTATTTTCCTGTGTCGGGGAAAAATACTTATTGAAGCGATGAGAAACTTTCTGATGAGTCCTGCTGTGAAACCAAAGCCTGCTCTGGCGTAACTTTCCTAGATTTTCCTGTTTGAGCTCCTCATCATGACTCTGTGTGATTCTTTCCTATTCGACAGATGATTCAGTTTGTTTCTGCAGTGAAGACATCAGTGGATTCTTTTGACGTGTTTTTACTCATCAGGAATTTATTTCCTCTAAAACACGTCACACAAGCCTTCAGAAAGTCCCACAGGTTAAACTGGACCAACAAAGTCTTTCTAGGCCGACACTCTGTAACAGACTTAATCCAGGCTGTAAGAAACCTGCCGGCCTGACAACATCAAGGCTTCAAGCAGCCATCTCTGTTGCTGGTGTTAACACAGATACTCTCTCCATTCAAAAAGAATAACATGTAATTGTCTCAAGCAGTGGTTCCTTTTTGAAAATCAAATGGTGGCCGCCCACATCTGATCCTGTAACAATACGGAGGCTGAATAACATGTTCTCAGAGCACGAAACATTCAGGATTGAACTGAAAGCAGGGGAAGCTCTTGACTTGTTGATTCTCCATCTGTCTCTTGACTGTCTTTCCTCTTAACTCCTCCTGTTGCTCTCCAGCTTTCTGTTTTTATACCCCAGTTTTTGTCGTGGAGCAGGCTCGATCAGCAGCTGTTTCACTATAGAATATACTGGTCACAGGCTCGCTCACAGTGATGGAGACGAGTAACACAGCATCTGTCTTTGTGTGTCTACAGGTCGTACGGCTGTGTGTTTAAAGCCAATTATAAAGAGACGGGGGAGATCGTAGCCATCAAACAAGTTCCTGTGGAGTCTGATCTTCAGGAAATCATTAAGGAAATCTCCATCATGCAGCAGTGTAACAGGTACTTGTGTGACCGCTGTCAGAGAGCTGTGGAGTCTTGTATTTGTTTTGTTGATTAATGTTTGGTTGTAGGAAATTTTAGGACACATTACAATCACTACTGTAGTCTGGTAGATGCTTTCGGCCCAGAGTGACTTGTAGGTGCTTTCAGTCTCTGTGGAAACAAGAGGCACAAACAGTCTGTTATCAGAGGGGAATTCCCATGAACAACCCTCAGCTCCTGTAGACCACGGGGCTGTTAGCACAAAAACTTTTAGGGGAAACACCGCAACAGTGCCATTTATTTATGGTAAAAAAGATGTTTTCTCTGTACAGTTTAATGAAGGAGCTTTAGAGACAGATGATGCTTCAAAGGTTCAGTTTCACTTTAAAACCAGTGTGAGTGTTGATGTGAGTGATGTCCTGTGTTACACATGGCTCACATGTACTTTACCTCTGTGATGCAGCAGTAAAGTAAATTAGTAAAGTAAAAACCTAAAGCTTGAAATAACACACAATTACATATATTATACAATTATTAGTGAAAAGTTGATATGTTAAATATAATTAATGGGTCACCTAGATTCTGCTTCTTTTTTCTGCTAACAGCTTATTTAACCTTTTAAAATACATCCGTGGTGCCACTGTAGGTGTGTTCTGGTCTTCATTGGCCTCAGACTTTACACAACAAATGATGTATTGATTGGAATCTCTAAGTCTCCTGATTCAATCTGTGCATCACTGCAACAGCTTTTCTTCATTTTGTGGCAGCTTAGCTCTCACAACAGAACAGAAGCTCCCGGCATTTTCAGCCATTTTTCAAGGGAAAAGTTGCTGGTCCAAAAACTGGAGTAGTTTTGTTTGTGATTGCTTGATTGTGTGAGAGCAGAGTTATGACTGATCAAAAAGGTTGAAGAACACTAACCCTTTTATTTTGGGGTCATTGTTTTCAGGCTTGTGCACAAAAATGTGACTTTCTGGTAACAGGGTGTTACCTGTTACCGGTTGTGCTGCAGAGCAGTCACTACAAGAACTAGACAGAGTTAAATTATTATTACATTCTCCCATTTCTTATTTTATTGATTAATCATTTTAAAATGTTTTATCTCATTCCTCCTCATTTTTATCTTATATATTCTCTTTTATCTTGTCCTGTAAAACACTTTTTAACAGTGTTTTTTAAGGTTTTATATAAATAAAGCTTATTTTTATTATTATTGTGTTTTAAACTTGTTGAAGTGACTGAAAAGTGACGACAGTTTTCTGTAACGTGTCTGTGTTCAGTCCTCATGTGGTGCGGTACTATGGCAGCTACTTCAAAAACAGTGACCTGTGGATCGTCATGGAATATTGTGGAGCCGGATCAGTATCCGACATCATCCGAATACGCAACACGACGGTAATATTATACACACACACACACACACACACACACACAGAGGGACTTCACTTTCCATCTTCATGCTACTCCATGCAAACATGTAAACAGACACTGCTCTACTCAAAAACCAATGCGTATGCGTGTGTGCGTGTGTGTGTGTGTGTGTCCTGTAGCTAACAGAAGAAGAGATAGCCTCCATCCTGCAGTCAACTCTGAAGGGTCTGGAGTATCTTCACTTCATGAGGAAGATCCACAGAGACATCAAAGCGGGGAACATCCTGCTGAACACGGAGGGTCAGGCCAAACTGGCCGACTTCGGAGTTGCTGGACAACTCACAGTAAGGAAGAAAGATTAAAAGATAATCACTGTGGGTTTGGATGTGGAAGCCTTTTTCACTGCAGACATTTGGATTTGTCATAGTAGGAAAAGCACTGGTGTCACTAATAACATTAATGAAGGCACTATTGTTTTCAGGGTGAGAAAGGCCTATTAGACAAATAGGCACTTCTAAAGATTTTGTGCAGTGCTCGTGAGTTTTAACTCTTGAATTGAATGAATTTGTAAATGTTGATTAATTCTTACCATTTTTTTCTTTAGGTTTTATTATTATTATTACTCTTTTTTTTATAATATTTCTCTTATATTTGTCTCTTTTTCTTCTTTGCTGGTAAATGTATTTATTTTTATGGAGTGGGCAGTGGAAGATGATCCTGCAGGTGTAGTGGTGCAATTGATTTCTGGCGATTTGTGGTGAAAAGAGATGTTCCTGCTGTTGCACACACTGATGAAGGCTTCATGCCAAAATACTTCAGCCTCTTATTTGCAAATAAATGTAGTCAAAAGATCAATAATGCTGTTTTTGGGAAATACAGACAGGTCAATTGAATTTGTTCTGTTGAATTTGACCTGATGCTCAGTGGTACAACTCAGAAACAGTAAACACAAAGACATGTCTGGTCGAGCAGCTTCATTAAACAGCTCATCTTGAACTGTACAGAATTTATTTCCTCTCGTTGTTGTTTGAAGCTTGTTCACTTCAAGACATCTAAGGAAGAATATTCATCTTTCTCCTCCATCATTTTCCTCGTCTCCACCTCAGGACACGATGGCGAAGAGGAACACAGTCATCGGCACGCCGTTCTGGATGGCTCCAGAAGTCATACAGGAGATCGGCTACAACTGCGTGGCTGACATCTGGTCTCTTGGAATAACAGCTATAGAGATGGCTGAGGGGAAGCCGCCCTATGCCGACATTCACCCTATGAGGGTGAGGGAGTGTGTTTGTTGTCTGTGTGCGAGAATGAAAGTGTCTGTGTTTAAAGGTGAGAGGTGAAAATAGAATTACTAAATTATTAAATTTCCTCCTTAAGGCCATCTTCATGATTCCTACCAACCCTCCTCCGACGTTTCGGAACCCAAACCTGTGGTCGTCGGAGTTTCAAGACTTTGTCAGCCAGTGTTTGGTGAAAAACCCAGAGAACAGGGCCACTGCCACGCAGCTGTTACAGGTAACTCTATGTAAACCCCACTACTGAACCCATTTTACTGATTGTAGGTGAAGTAACGTTTGTCAGTAACAGTCTTAAATTTGTTACATGTGTATTTACATTTTGATTTAACTCGGACATTAGCTTAAAGACTTTTACTGTAATCAGTTAAAATTATTCTGAGTGCATTTGTTGTTGTTGGGAAGGAAAATAGAACATGTGTTGTCACCTTTCTCTTCTCATCAGTCAATCAGTCAATCAATCTGTCACATTCGTTGTCCCTGTCTCCTTCAGCATCCATTTATCAAGTCAGCCAAGCCTAGCTCCATCCTCCGAGCCCTGATCACAGACGCCATGGAGATCAAACTGAAGAAACAGGAGGAGGCGGAACAGAGAGAACAGGATGCAGAGGATGACGACAACTCGGTACAGACATGAAGAATCGTAAAATATAAAGAGAACTGTCCTTATCCTCTGCTGTTGTAGTGGTCAAACACCGAAGTTGCAAAACTTTCTCTGTAATAAATAACATAAATAAATGAACATTTTAAATTTGATTTTAGCCATATTTGCTGTTAGTACAGTGCAGTGCACTGAGTCCACCTGAAGTAAGACATTACTTTCTGCCTGTGTTTCAGGAAGACGACGAGGTTGACCAGGGGACGATGGTGCGGGCGGGGACCGGAGACTCGGGGACCATCCGGGCTGCAGGTTCGCTCAGCGGTACGACACGAACTATGATCGAACACGAGGACACGGGAACCATGCAGTTGCAGCTGGGCACCATGGTCATCAACTCTGACGATGAGGACGAGGAAGTGGACGGTACCATGAAAAGTAAGTCCCATTAACCACAGTCACATGCGTTAACTGTGATGTCAGCCGTTTATTAGTTACCCTGCTTAGTTGAGACGTCTGGTAACAGTCTGCAACTGATATGAAGTCACCATGTTTTGGTGTCATTTGGTGTCATTGCATTTGTTGGAAAAAAGTTGACCTCAAGCTTGAAATCAGTTAAATTAAATCTTTTCCCACATTGCACAGCCCGAAGTTCTAGACTGAATATAATGACAGTAATGAATTCATTACCTCTACACATGTGTAGAGATGTTTCACACATACACAGGTCATTATGTCTGACAGTAGAATGAGGAGTTGACTTTCACTGTACTGAAAAAACTGTTAGAGGAACCAACAGATGAGGAACATACTGGAATTATTTTAAAACAGTCATTCAGTTACAGAGGTTGAATAACAGTGACAGTTCATACACTGACATCAACCAACCGACCTTTTGCTCTTTCATCAGTTTCTCCTTTATTTTCTCAAATATGTAAAAACAAAGAGACAAAAATTCTGTGAATCATCAAAATCATCAATTTTAACAATCACAAAGCTGTAATGCTTTTATCCACTAGAGGGCGAAGTGTGACCATTGCACTGACCGAGGTTCCTGGACCTGTGTGAACTGGAGGATCACTGTGGTGTGTGTCTGTGTGTATGTCAGGAAGTACTTTATCTACTTGCGGATGGGCTCTAGAGCAGGAAATGAACAACAGTGGCTAATGACTTTCAAGTTCTGTTCCGTTCTGTTTTACTAGCAAAGAATTGTTTGTTGAGTGGTAAAGAGTCTGTAGATTAATTGTCATCGACTCCTGAACTCTGTTCTCAGTTTTCTGACTAGGCAATTTCTGTTTTTTTGGCTGTTAGATTGTGAGCTCTGTCTCCTTTGACATTGTCTCCTTCAGGGACCGGACTGTTAGCGAGACTCACTGTAGTATTATTGTGACTTTCCTCCTTATTCTCAGAGAGAGTGATGCATTATGGATTGTCAACCTGTAAATCAGTAATTATTAAATTCACTGTCAGAAAGTTGCCCTCAAACATCTGATGAAGTGGTGGATACCACAGTTTAACTCTAGAGAGTTTCACTCTCTCACAGTTTGTATTGGTAAATACAGAACATTCATATACCGTAACTTTAAATTCATATTGTTAAGATTGTAACAAACGTTTTTAGTGAAGAACATGTTCGGTAATCTCATCGACTCTTTTGCACCAGAGACCTGAGTACAACACAGAAAGAAACACAACATAACCAAACATAACCAGAGGACACACAACATCAAAGACAATCACAGACCTCATCAAAGGCCCAAAGCAGTGGAAGGATGTCTTCAAGTATTAACTATCGAGTTAGAGTCCTGAGATCTGGTCTGCTGAGGAGTGGTTCTAAATTTGAGCAAAGACGTGATAGACTGAGGGAGCTTTAGTCCCTTTTATTGTGTGTTTATTATTGTGCAGACGTCAGAGGAGGTGTCTCTGAACTGAGACACAGTTATAGCCTTTAAACTTTGGTAAATGTAATTACTGTAACTGCCTGGACAAATAGTAAACTGGCATTGGTCTAGGGCCTGAGGGTCCATGTGAGGAGCATATTTGAAAGGCACCAGAGTCAACAGACTTATGTCAGGATCCCACGTCATGCAATGAATACATTAACTTGTGGCGAGGTGTCATTTAGTAAGAGATATGATGCTGCTTCAGTTGGAGTTTTTTTTAATTGCAATGTGGGAGTTGTTAGCGTTGGATGTATTGGGTGCTTTTGGAAAGGAGTCTCAATAACAGTTGGACCGTGTTCATCGGTGCCGGCAATCTGTGGGTGTGTTTTATGTGTTTGTTTTAATACGCAAAGAATTAACCCCAATGAGACCCTACAGCACACTGAGTTTGCGTGTGTGTGTGTTTGTGTTTGCTCTGCGTGAGTCCAGTAATGCACAACTCTGAATATCTTAACTCCACCAGAACACTTGTTGTGCTTCGCTGATGAAAGCAAAGCTACTGTGGAAGATTAGGTCATAAAATCACAACTCCTACACCACATCTCATGAGATTTATGTTGATGCCACAGGAGTGTGAAAGTGTTTTGATGGTCACTGGGGTAATTCCCCTCCCTGCAGTGTCCTGCTGAAACAGTCAGAATAGTCAGAAGTAATAGGGATGAGCCTTCTGCAGAGTAACAGCACACAGGGGGACTCCACACCTCTAACGATACTGCTTTTAAACATAGACATGAGTGTGAGATTCACAGACACATTAGCTTAGGCTCTTTAGACCTGGAAGATGTAACATCATCTGTTAAAGTGATGCTTTTTTTTTTCAGTCAGACGTAGGAAACGTATACGATTATGTTCCTTAGAGCTTCATTCAGACGTGACGGCACATTTTAGACGTTAAGATGACCACAGTAGACATGAGCCTGCAGAGACAGACACACACACAGACACACACACACACATGATCATCCAAGTCCTTTGCCTCAGCACAAACACAGTGACAACTTATAAATCTCTGACACACATACTCATAAATACACACAAACACACACTGTCTCCTGTCTGATGTCCTACTATTGAGTTAGTATGGATCTCCACTGCTGGCAGTTTAAACTGCATTAACACAGGAACATTTAGAGTTTATAATTACATTAGTACCCCAATATCCTTCAGTTGTGTGTCTGTGTGAGTGTGTATATCTCTGTTGTGTCCTTTTATGCCTGTGCTTGAATGTTTGTGTGTGTTTGTACAAAGTTGTGTGTCTGTGTGTGTGTCCCTAACTAATGACAGTGGTCTGATGCTCAAGGGGCCCTGAGGATCAGGATAAGGTATTAGATCAGAAATCCATCCTCTCGTTGTGGTACTGAATAATAAAAAGCCTTTTAATTCACACTAATTAGCCACTAACCCTCACTCACTAGAATCCACATTAGAAACCTCTCTGTCGCTCTCATCGTTCAGTGTCGTCTGCGCTGCTTCTCCAACTCACTCACAGTCAGGATCTATTAAATGACCAATATGTTAATGTTCCCAGCAGGATATTAAACTCAGACTCCACCAGTAAAACCTTTATTAGTGTTGCAAACAAATCATTGTTATACTTTGGGATTTCCTTGCCCAGTTGTTGTGCTTAGGTGCATTTTTCAGATAACATTAAAGGTCCCATATGTGTTAAGGTAGATTTCCTTATTTATTATGAAGCAGGTCTAGGTTCTATATTAATACTGTGAAAGTATCAAAGCCTCAGTCCACAGAGAAATGCACGCAGCCTGTATTCAGAAACTGAGCCTTAAAACCAGCCGTCAGCACTAATGTAACTTTGTGATGTCACAACAAAGCAGTCACCACTCTCAGCCATGCCCCAAGCCCCGCCCACCTGGACCCACCATCCAACCTTGCAGGATTTGGTTTCTCTGAGTTTTTACTTTACCTGAAATCTGCTATATTTTTATTAGATCACAGCCTCTCTTCTGATTGGCTCACTGACCTGTTGTTACCAGGGCTCCAGAGAGAAGCCTGAGAGATGATTATTGGTTCTTAAAACCATAAATATATCTTCTTATGGATATCAACACTTCAGATAAAACACAGGAAAACTGTAAAATATGCGACCTTTAATCTCAGTCTTTAGACAACGGTTTTACCTGTGACTTTGTAGTGAGTTCCCCTTTTCTTTTTTTCATTAAGTAGTTTTACTATATCTTATATCTCCCCCAGAATACATGCATGAAATTGATAATGAAAGTAATAATTAGTAGCAGCAGTGGCTGAAATAGATGCAGATATTCTGACATTACACTGAGGTATTTCCAGCAGCTACTGTGAAGTTTATTTTGAGAAACTGTTTGATTTATTTTTGAAATGGTTGCGTTGTGTTTTGATGTCAGAATCAAATAGTAAAGGCGTCTTTATGGAGATGCTACTTTGTATTGATGCTCAACAATAACACACAGATCCACTGTAGAAGTAGCAGATATATATATATATATATATATATATATCTGTACAATTCCATGATTACGAAAACCAGTTTATTTTCATCTGAGATTAAAATGAACATATTAATCAGAAATTTGAAGTAGAGACATCATGGTTCATGATCAGCACCTTTACTTTTCTCCCAGATTCATCAAGGCTACAGTTCAGTATTCAATGCACAGATACATTTGCAAAATGTTGATACAGTAACTGCAGTCTGTAGTCAAGTGTTTCGTAGTCACGGATTTCTCACATTAATTGTTTTGACAGCAGCTGTTTCTTCAAATCTAAAGTCTCAGGCTCGGTTTTTTATACCAAAAAACTACAGTAATGTCTTTTGAGAGAAGTATTATGTTTTTTTAAAATATCAGTTCAGACATTTAGTGCAGCTGAGCTCATTAGATAATTTTAGGGATTTTTTTCAGATGCTTTTTTTCTTCTTCTGTTGCTTCCTTCAGCAATAAAACACAAACCAAGGCACAGACACACAAAACAGCAGCAAAAGACAAAAGTTAGATGCAGTCATGACATTAGTCACTTTTCCTCTGTCTCTACATGAACAGCAGCTGGCAGTCTGAAGTGAGGTGATTCACACTTTCCGTTTGTTGTTTGAAATGCATGTGAACCATTATGTTGATTTAAATGAATTATTTAAATCAAGTTTCCATCTTTCTCAGCCTCAACAATGTTCTTCAGTCATCAGATGCTTTAATGCTTTGCTGCGTGGACACACCTACATTACACTCTTTGATGTACATTTTCTTATCAAGCAACCTGCAAGTGCAAACAGCACAGTGAACTCTGCAAATGCTCAAAACATTTACAGTAGTGCATTTCCTGATGCCCTCTTTGTGAGAGTACTAGTTAAATTGATCTAATAGCTCTCTGTACCTGCTCAGCTCTCACAGCTCTGCACTTCATTAAAGATTCATTTTGTTTGGGGAAGTTGCAGGAGCAGATGGCAGACCTCTCTAGAGTCCACTCTGGTTTGGCCTTCACCTTAAATTCAAACTGTGTAGAACCTTTACAGTCCTAAACCTGTGGTTTACGGGCTGGTTTAGAGGCTGTGGCACTTCCAAGGCAATGACACTGTTTGGGTTACACGCCTTTGAGGCCTGTGCCAAAGTTATGAGTTGAATTTGTATGGTAAAAAAATATATTAAAAATATATAAAAGGGTGTGCATTGGTGGCTCACCTGGTAGAGCGCGTACCATTAAGGCTTAGTCTTAACCGCAGTGGCCTGGGGTTCGAATCCGACCTGCGGCCCTTTGCTGCATGTCATCCCCTCTCTCTCTCCTCAACTTTCCCGTCTCTCTCACTGTACCTATAAATAAAGACAGAAAAAAATGTTTAAAAAATAAAATAAAATAAAATAAATTATAAAAGATATTTCCCTCAGGAGCTGGAGACCAAAAACAGAGCTAAAAGAGAGGGAACACAGGACTTAGGTTCATCAGGTGGACACAAACACCACTCCACATGAATCATCATGTCACTCTGTAGCTGCTGGATGTGGAAATAAACAACTGTTTGCTAACAAGTTCATCGTATCAACTTATAAAAGGTGATGTTGTGTTTATGGTTTGTTCCAGCTGCTCCCAGGTGGCCAAAAAAAAAAAAAACAGTTACTGCAGGTTTAAACTTCTACAAAGCTCCACCAAGAGAAAAAGCAACATTTCTACTTTTTAATTCAAAGTAAACAAACATGTTGACTTCCTGTAGTGATGTGACTGCTGTGAGGTGACTTATGATCTGACTGCTCAGTGTCAGAGCAGATGGAACAAAATAATGGCCTTGTTAGTCGGTGACAAACACTAATGGCAAAAACTTTTTTTATGACTCTTTTGTCTTTGTGGCTCATCAGCTGATCAGAGCGGCTCTGGACACTCAGGCAGCGTCTCAAACCCTCCAGTGTCTGCAGTGATATAATTCAGGATTGTAATTAATCACCCAACTGAAACAAAATTATTTTGGTTCATGTTGCTTCCAGTAAAAAGATCTGCGCCCTCCCTCTTCTTTTCCATCCCCTCATCACTGAGTCTTCACCATCTGAATGTGGAAAAATGACGAAGGCCCTGAATGTCATGAGAATCTGTTCATTAGAAAAAAGGCGTATGGGTGTGTCAGTGACTAAGCCGGTTAAATTAATGACAAAATTGAATATATCTTATGAATCGTGGTGCGTCATCCAGCTCCCCTCATCCCTTCATCTCTCTCCACTGTTTACTGATCAAACAAATGCTGTGAGGAAAAAATAGAAGATTCAAATTCAGGCTGGGAAAAGTTCAAGTGAAAGATTTATGCAACTTCTTTCTTGACATTTCTTTTCATTCCCCTTCGTTCACGCAGCAGTCTCAGTTTGTTATGTCACCAGATGTTTTTATGCCTCCACGCCAGTGACAGCCAGGGCTGGAGGCATTATGTTTTTAGGTTGTCCGTCAGGACGGCCCATTCTTGTGAACGCGATATTTCAGTAACGCCTTGATGGAACTTTTTCAAGTTTGGCACAAACATTCATTTCAAGGATAATTGATTAGATTTTGGTGGACAAAAGTCAAAGGTAAGGTCACAGTGACATCATGTTCTTGTGAATGCCTTATATCAGGAATGCCCAGAGAGAATTTCTTTGCATCTGGCACAAACATTAACTTAAACTGATTTAAATTTGGTGGTCAAGGGTTAAAGGTCAATGTCAGTGTGACCAAAAACCATGTTTTTGGCCAAAGTTAACGAATTCATAAACTAATTAAGACACGATGTAAAGGTTCTGTAAACGAGATTAAACAAGATTTTAAACAATAATATAGCAGTAAACAATTCTCTATGTAAATATATAGTGGAGTAATGGCGTCCTGAGTGTAGACAGAAGTCACATCCCCTCTGTGAGTTTCTCTGTTTTCTGTTTTGGTAACCAGACTGATAATGTGGGATGTTCGTGCATTAGAGACCCTCCTGTTAAACCATTGGCCTTCACCACGTTTAAACACACGGGCACTGCCCACATGTGAGCTGACACAGTGCAGTATACAGCCTTCAGGTGAAAGTGACCTTCCAGCGTGGAGCCAATACTGCTCTTACCAAGATGGAGTGATGGCATTTTATATCCAAATGGTCAAAGGTCAACCTCACTGTGACATCATAATGTTCTGCAAAACATTAATAATTAATCATATTATTCAATGCTGTAATTCAGGAAGGGGAGATTTTGACCAGATTTCCTGCAACTTGGCTAGTCGGTGAAGTCAACTGCAAGGCTGTAGTTCTGATTGTTTTGTTTTTCAGTTTGGTTTATCAAATATGTATATTTATTTCACCAGATGGTATGTGTCCCTCAGTTACACAGAGATGAGATTCAGACCATGATGCAGATGTTGTGGGTCGGGACATGTTTGAGAATCTGCTCAAAAATGTAATTTATTTAAAATGTGCACAGTGGATGTTATAAAACATTTAAACTAGGCTCCATTAAAATTGGACCATAACCATGTAAGGTCAAATATACCAAGTGTTCCCTATGTTTTCAGAGTACTCGCAAGCCAGGGCACTCAACCATTTTTGTCTGATGTCTTAGGTTGAAGTTTAAAGTGAAAAATCATGTTTCAACACTTCACATGGTGCAAGAGCACATTTAAATACTTCGAGTCTAACACTTTCTCATGTTGTGGCTTTGTGGTTTTTGGAAGAATAATGTTCGAGCTGGGTCAACGTTCGTCACTCAGGAACTGTGAGGTGGTAAGTACCTTCAAGGAAGAACTTGTTATAGTTGTGCCTTCAACGATCATCTCACTTTAATCACTGTGGGGTCGTTACCCTTCACCTTTACTCTTGAAGATGTGTGTCATTGATACAGTTGTGATACTAGTCATCACAGTAATGAGTTCACTTACACAATGGTTCCCAACACATATACTAACAGAATGTGTACATCCAAAAGTATAAAGACACAAGATACAAGAAACACTGCTCACCAGCTTGCTGGCCTCCACATGGGGTTGGCATAGCAACCAACAAAGCACAGCAGGTCACAGTTTATAGGAGTATGAAGCACAGTTGGAAAGAGTCTTTGACCAGTCAGATAATTGCTCCAGTTACTCGACAACTCCAGATAACAAACTGAAATCAAAGGCACATTAGAACATGGTTTTTAACGGGTCTGACCGTCTGTCGTCTTATGTTGCACAAACTCCATATTGGGAAAACTGCTGCTGGTTTCTCTGAACACTGAATTCTCCAAGTTCTTGGCAGCTTAGTCCAGAGCAGAGGCACCTGGCAGCGGAATGAGTGAAGGAAAACAATCTACAGAGCCACAAGATCAGAGGAGAGATGTTGGGGAAAGGTTAAGTGAGCTCATGTGAGCCAACATCTCAATGTCATTATTCATCATTAACAAACTAAGAATACACACAGTGTAAATAATTAGGTGGCTAAGGTGGCTGTAAGGTTTTGACAACAGATGGCTTGTTTCCCTCTTAACTATTGTGGTTTGGTGTCGGATTTTGAACACCATTAGGCCTACAGCATATGAAATTGGCCGACAGCAAGAGAACCTTGATTTACCTTAAGTGCTATTGTCTCAATGAATCATTTGATCTTTAAAATGTCAGAGAACTATGAAGAGTTCCCTCAGAAAAGTCTCCTCAGATGTTTTGTGTTTTTTTTGACCAACAATCAAAAACTCAAAAATATAATTTACTATAATGTATGATCATAAAAGCAGCAAATCGTCACATTGTAAAACCTGGAATCATCAAATATTTGGCATTTTTGCTTGAAAAATTAATTAATTAATAAAGTTTGGCCAGTCTGGTTGGTTAATTAGAGTTTGGTTAACAAAACAGTCAGTGAGAGCCATTAGAAATCAGTTATTGAACCAAATGAGCTGGAAAAGAGGACGACGGCTGATTTAGCTCATGAAGGATGAAGGATAAAGGCAAATAATAAGTAATTTATTTAAAATAAATAATATAATTAACATAAACAGAGCTAAGGAAACCATGAGATGTATCATCAGTAAAAACAGTGGTGTGGGTGCATGTGTGCATGAGTGTAGAGATGTTGATTGGATGAACACAAAAAATTGGCCCAAGGCCAAACTTACTTGCCGACCTGTTTTAGGGCATTTAGCTAAACACACTATTGAGCGCACCCCGAGGATACTCTGAGATTCTCTCGATTACCAAATGTGGCTCGGCAGGGGAACCCGTGAGCCAGGTGTCAACCCTGTTAGTCTGACAGCTTGGATGTAGTTTCCACTGCCAGGAGATTGAGGCATTTGTGGTCTTGAATGTGCCAGACTATAACAACAGGTTTGAGTTTCAGTATGTGTAGACTGTCCTCGATTAGATTCAAAAGTGTCCATGAGAAAGATCTGAAACTCCTCCAGCTCCTGAGAAGGTTTCAGATATTAATCACTTTAAGAGATGTTAATCACTTTAATCAGTTTAGTCTGCCTTAACATCTAATATAAACGCTACACAACCTGCTGGATCATAACAACATTAAACGGTTCATCTCTGAGTCACAGTCCTGGCGTTAGTTGTCCATTTATAGAACCTGATTATTGGCCACAGATTTACTTTAGGTATACACACTAACCAGTCAGGATTTCCTCCATCCACTGGGGTAATAGACTTTAAACTAAAACAAGGCTGAGAGGAGCAAAGTGATGCTTTAGAACTGTGAAATCTCAAGTTTTTTTACATAATACTAATGGTCATCTTAATGGACGACATCATAAGAAAGTGAAGAAAATGAATTGTTAACTGTTTTCACACCGTTCACCGTGTGGCTGCATATGATCACACTCAGATCTGTCCACGCTGTAGGAGTGGAGACTGCAGCCTGTGTAACACCACAACAGCTTATTAAAGCCATGAATCAAACAGCTGAACTCCACTGAAGCGCTCATTAATTTGCTCCATTCAGACACTCGTCTGGGTAAAAGCAGTGAACCAGTGAAGTCTCAGCAGCTCCACACACCTGTGTACATACACTAACACATTCATGCTGTCTTTATCCACACACATACTGTACATCATCACTCCCAGTGCTATTACCATATACATATTTACACAGAATAAAGGGTCTAGGGTCTTTCTTCGTTGATGTTGTCTGTTGCAGTTTTGTGTTTGGTTTTTGCTGAGGCGCCTTGTGATGAAGCCTGTTATGTTTATCTCAAATGCACAAACTGTTGATGTTTTTTTTTAATATTCAGCTTTATTGTCATAAAAATAACATATAAAAAGAAGAGAGAAGGCCTCACACAGTCTTAAAAGTCTTGTTGTGTAAGTTGTAAAATGATTTTATGTTGTGTACTCTCAGGGACGTTATACACCTACAAAGTGATTATTGTGGTGTTTGAGCTCATTGACTCATAAAGTGTGAGCATCGTTTTAAAAATTTAACTCCACAGTCAGAACATTTTTAGATGCACCTGGTTTGTAACTGGAGGTGTGTTTGCGGCCACTGATCGTGACGAAATGATTCAAAACAAATTTCTGAGAGTCTGCTGTCGCAAAGTAAATGTCGGTGGTGTGTTTTCCAGGGAGAGATGAGACGATGCAGCCAGCGAAGCCGTCCTTCCTGGAGTACTTTGAGCAGAAAGAGAAGGAGGCCAACAGTCACAATGACGGAGGAGGAAGAGGAGAAAACAACGCAGACAACCGCAAACTGCCCGGTGAAGGAGATCTTGAAGTGGTGAGTTAGAAGTTACTCTGTGTTACAGTGTGTTAATACAGTAAATTAAAGGTGTGACTGTTCATTGTGAAGTAATGTGTACGCTTGTATTCCAGTAGAGATGTGCAGGTATACCAACACCAACAACCATAGTACTGTAGTTTTCAGAGGGGAGCATGAAAATAGCACAGTGCTCATGTCTTCAGTCGAAGTTTCATCTTAATCAGCCACATGGTTGCTTCTCTATAGCAGTCAAACAGAAACACGTCTGCACTAGTTGTTTCTGTAGAGACCTGTATCTGCAGTGAAACACCTGAACAACAGGAAAACAGGTTTTCAGCTTCTAATGAGAAGAGCAACGGAGAAAGCCGGGCTGACTAAATTGCTGCTGATGAAAACCTTATTTTAGAATTGTGACATCTGACAAATTCACCATTAATCCACAACAGCTCTGCTGTTATTCATCTGTATTGACATGTAACATGTGTAACTGTGGCACTCAGCCCTGACTGGCTTAATGTTGGCGTCCCCAGCGTAACCACAGCCAATGAAACAGGCTCCTTTTCTCTCTCACTGCAGCTACTGTGACCTTTACTCACTAGGTTAATATAAATGAATTTGAGCACAAACAGTTTGTGGTGAGTTGAGTGACAAAGAGGAAACTTGCTGCGTTAAGATCATCTTCCTTCTCACAGGTCAGATTTAGCTGTCTGTGGTGAAGGTTTCCTCTCAGCTTCAGGACACACTGCTCACATCACCTGACCGGGCGGAGCAGAGAACGACCAAGAATAAATGTGTGTAGTGGTCGTGTGCAGAGCAGGAGGCCGGGCTCGTGTTTTGTATCAGGCCAGTGCAGCAGTTTCATGGTCCATCACTGCTCTGTGCACAATAACAAACATCCTGCATTTAAAACAGGTTTTAATCATTAACACTAAAATATGTATGAAAACATGAAGAGACGGCTACTGTGCTGCTTTTGCCATAATTCGCTGTCAACAGTCTGAACCATTTAACAATCAACTGCTCATATTTATGGTGTTTATGTTCATGTTCAGTGTTTTTTATGTTTGAAGAAATCCAACTCAAAAACAACGACTTTATTGTCTTTCAACTCTTAATATTCATATCACAGTAAAGTTGCAGTATCATGATAAATGTAATATTTTTGGCCACAATAACAGGATTGTGAAAATTTGACACTACTTCCCCAGTTTCAGGTAATCGAGACCCGACCCAGGTCCCGAAGCAGCCTGGGTCCACATTACACTCAGTCCAGTCAGGTCAAGTCAGGTCCTGCTCGTGTCCGTGTGTCAGGATGTCTAAAACCTGAATGAACCCACGTGGACTCGCTCTGACCTCTGATCACATTGTTGTAGCCATTGTAGAGAAACGAGTCTTCTGATGCAGGACAGAGTCTTAACTGTGAAGAGCAGCAGAAACGACATGTAGTGATGCTCCGGCTTCTCTGTCTGGGTCTGTTCAGATCATCAGGGTTGTTTTGGATCAGGTGGAATTATCCTCAGGTCTGTGCACATCAGGTCTCCTGTCCTCTGGGTCCTGGCCTGTGAAGGAATTCATTGATAATTTAAATAATTTACATTCAAAGCCCTTTGAGGTATTAAAATCATATTATTAAAGGTTTTGTTTTTTCACAGTCAGATTTCTGTTGTTTCTGTAATTTCCCTCAGTTTTGTTGATTTAATTGTGCTAATAAATTACTATCAGGGGCTGATGTTTTCACTCTGAGTGCCTTTGAATTTTTTCAGGGCAGTGAAGTAGCTGATGCCTCTGTGGAAAGCGGATCACAGTGAGTTAGAAAGCAGAGGTTGTTTGTCTTACTCAGGGACATTTAAGCAGGACAAATGGCTGCTGCTGGAATTAAATATTAAATATTTGACCTTTTAAATACGCAGTGGCTTCTCTTACCAGACCACACTGCTGCCTGCTCAGCTGAAGCCTCCTGTCTCTCATCTGCTGCAGAGCACAACTGAGGAGGAAATCACAATAAATCTGTTTCTCAAACAACTAGCTGACAGTTTCTTGTTAGTTGTGATTATTGAAATGAACACAAGTAGATTTTTATAGCAGTATTATTAAATGTTTTGAAATGTTGGATCCTGTGACGGCGTATCAGCATGTAGTCGACGTCTTAGTGTATGCCTCCATGAAAGAACAAACGAGTGTGCTTGTCATAGTTGTGTGTGTTTTGTGTGTAGTGTTACATGCACCGAGTAAGACTCAGATGTGTGTCAGTGTGCGTTTGAAGATGCTACACTAACAGACAGTGACAGGTAACCGTGGGATGACCCTGATTTTCACTCGTGTTCTCCTGGATTGTTAATACTTTAAGTGTTCACATGCTGTTCTCCCCCTCTCTCGCACACACACCATCATTTTCAATAGTTGTGTCACACATTGCTGTGACACCTCTACACATTCGCTCATGATCATCTTCAGTAAGCAGATCATCTCACAGTGATGTCTCTCAGCTCCCAGAATTGGTTCGGTTCAAAGTTCTCATGTTTTGTGTATCTGAGAAGAGAAAAAGACATTTACACCAGCACTGTCCGCCAGCACTGTCCGCCACCACTGTGATTAGTTAATGAAAGCAATTTGCATTATTATTATTTTAAAGCTTGTTTACAATTCCAGTGCGTTGTTCATCAGGTTGAGTCAAGATGCACTTATTGATATCTGTCTGTGCTCTGTTTGTCATGATTTAACAAACAGCCAAAAAATCAGTGTAAAAGATGAGACGGGGACAGTGTCATTACACTTAATGGACAAAGTGTCTCATTAATACCAGCTGTGAGCGATGTGTCTTATCCACCACTTCATCTTGATTAAAAAAAACAATCAAATGATAAAGAATCGTTTTGTGAACGATTGTTGAATCCAGCAGTGCCTTATTTTTAAGTTCATCATCTTTTGGTTTGTAGAGTTTAAAAAGTTTTATTTTTGAAACACACAGTTGAGTTCAAGGAATTTGCACCATTCACAGACAGCAGGACCTTCCAGCATCTAACAATGGAAGAAAAAACACAACATATCTGTGTGCTTGACTGAACCATTTGGAGTTGAGGCTTTACTTGGAGACACAAATCCCACTCAGGGGATTTATTGTTCCATTAGACTTGCAAATGTGAGGATAAAAAGCTAATTTCTTCTGGGATCTTTAATACTTGGAGGCAGCTCGTTGACGGCTTCATGCTGACTGTTTAATTTTAGATCTGTCTACTCTGCTATTTTTGTATTTAGCTACCAGATGTTTTTTTAATATAGTTATCTGGGACATGTTGCCTGGTGGAAAATCCACATGTACAATGTTTTTTTTTTTTTGCTATTGAAGGAGACACTTTTTTCCACTGGTCAAATAACTTGCTAAGACCCGCTAACATCTGGCTTTGTCAGTAATGGAAACGGAAACAACCGTATTTATCGGCTCCTGATTTGCACTGATGTAAACAAACACCTGGTTGAACACAGTAATTTTCAACCCTTTTCTATGCTGTGACATCTTTCAGAGCACAAACACTCTAAACACACCTGTCATTGCCCAGCACGGTGCTGTTAAACCAGAAACACAGCGGCTACACTGCACTCGGGGATGAAAGAGTGAGCACAGCCCCGAAATAAGTTCTAAAAACACACAATCACTAATCGAAGCGTCTGACACAGAGACTCCAAGACTTACAGGAACAACAACCCGGGAATGAGTCTGCACGGCAGCCAACAGCTCACTCTTTCCCTGTGTGTGTGTGTGTGTGTGTGTGTGTGTGTGTGTGTGTGTGTGTGTGTGTGTGTGTGTGTGTGTGTGTGTGTGTGTGTGTGTGTGTGCGCGCGCTCTGTAAATCAGTATAGTAGAGGTCAAACATTAAGTTCATATTTTTATATAAGGCTGATTCATGTTATATGGTATTTGAGGCTTGTATTTAGATGCCTTGTCTTTATATTGTCCTTTTGCTCTGTAGTCGGTTTAGCCAGTTAAGTGGTGCAACAATGCAGCATAGAGCACATGGTAGGAAAAGCACTAACCTACATTATTCATGAGAAGCAGACAGAACAACCAATGTTCATCATTTGCTCCATTCTGGCCTCTCCCCCTTTTCTCTGTTTTTCTTCCCTTATCTATTTTTATTTCTCCCTTATTGGTTTTCTTTTCTCCCCCCCTCACCCCCCCTCATCCTCTCTCCCACCCCTCTCCAGGAGGCCCAGGTCTTATCTAACGGATCCTGACAGAAGGTTTAATCTCAGGCTGCAGTTAACAGTTAATGAGGCCGTCATCAGTGACATGCTCTGTCAAAGTGTCCTTAGGTTTAACAGTTAAACTCTAGATAAAGAGTGTGTGTGTGTGTGTGTGTGTTTGTGTGTGTGTGTTTGTGTGTGTGTGTTCTGACTGTGGTTTAAGCAGTCCACCCATAACTCCCAGTAGGCTGCTGGATTTCATGTTGGAAACACTTGGAAATGCTGAGTAGAACTTGTTCTAAAGACCACACTGGTTTATGTTTTAGTGAAATGGACATGAGTTCATGTGTGGTCTGATATCTTTAAATAAAACATATATTAAACAGGCAGTTTAACATTTTTATCAGGCAGATTTTTAGACTGTGCTGGATGGTTTTGAACCTTGTATTAAGTTAATAATTAACTTTGATATTTTGGAACCTTTTGTTTCTTTGTCCAAATTATTCCTCACAATAATCAAAGTTGGTTTGCTTCACACAAACAGCTGGTATCTTGTAACTGATCATGATTCTCACTAAAACCAGTGAGTGTTGCTTTCAGCAAGTGAAGCAGGATTGAACAACAAACAGGAGATTTTTTGGCTGCTTTTAGAAACAAGCTGTTGTTTGCTGCTGAGCAGGTAAGGTTAATGAGTTTTTAAGGCCTCATAGAGCTCAGAGCAATTGTTTCACTTAAGTTGTCCAGTGATCCTTTGTTAATATAAAAGTATTGATTATAGCCACTTATATCAAATGGGATTGCTGTGAGAAGAAAACTAGCACACAGGATCCTTGTCTACTCCTTCAGTTTGCGTTCACATATTCTTGTATCTGATTTGACTGTTTTGTTGTGTCTAAGAAAAAAGAATTTGTTAAGAGAAAACCTTATAAAATCAGAGCCTTATTCCAGCTTCTGCCTTTCGTTCATTCATTCCTCTTCTGGCCACTTTGTGCATCCAAGGCGTTCATTTTAGTTACAGTTCTGAGGTTTGCTCTGTGATTTCTGTTGGATTAGTCCGTGTGTTTGTGTGTTTGTGAAAGAGAGAGCGAGCATGAGAGCAGAGCGTTTGTCAGCCGTTAACTTAAATGCTAAATGTTTAATGACTTAAAGAGTTTTTCTCTACTATGCAAACAAAACATTGCAGTGATTACAGTCAACTGGAAGGAGCAACTGTAGTGGCAACAATAAAAAATGTTTTCTATAACTCTTTTTTTATAGACCTTGATGAATTCAGAAATAAATCATTTGGTTGTAGCCACTAAACCACTTCCATGACACTGAGCTGGCAGCAGGACGCCAACATTGTTGGACATTGTTTGGTTGAATGTAGGTTGTGACGAAAACTCAATGTCAGGACAACGTTTAATGAAAAAAACTGACAACAATTAACGTGGATATTTTGTTGGTTCAAATCCAACATCTTCCAGATGTCTCATACCAATGTCAGTTTGACATTTAAAATACAGACACTGCTAAACATCTGCTAAACGTCATAATGTCAATTATCCAACGTTGGGTTTTGACATCATCCTGATTTTCATTTCCAACCAAAATTTAATGTCTGTCCAAGGTCGGAGTCCAGCGTCTTTCTGACGTTATGCTGATGTCTGGAGCCTGCTTGGACTGCTCTGTATGTTCAGTATTTTACGAAATAATTGTCATTAATAGATCATCAATAAGTTATTATTTTGATAAAAGAAATGTGCTACTTCTGGCAGTGCTTCAGGAGGCGACTGCACAACAACAGAATTATTTAGCTCCATTATGGTGAAACTCTGTAGTGGACAATTGGATTATGACTAAGCTTCTCTGGATGTTTTAGTCTATTTTGATGTGTAAGCAGAATATTTCTGACAACAACATGCTTAATTGACCACTGAGTTCATTGGATAAAGAAGGATTTGCAGTGGATGTTGCTTCAGGTCTCAGCCCATAAATATTCTGAGGTTTAAAAGGGATTTTGGATTTTGACCCTGAGTGTATGTTTTACCTTGACCCTGGTGCAGTCCAGTTGTAGGACCCTCCACCCCCTCTGCACGGTTATCTGTCTAGTGGACTAGGACGCCAGTGTTATTTTAGCTCCATTGATTGTGGGTAATAAATAGCCTGAGAGCAAAGTGCTGCTGGTAAAAGCTGAGAGGAGGAATCCCCTGGGACGAAGCTAAAGCCGGCACCAGGTCCCTATCTGCAGCCTACAACAGAGAGAGAGAGAGATTGAGTAAATGTCAATAGCTGGACCCTTTGAAAGCTACTAAAATAGATACACTTATCAGACACCTTGGTTATCGCTGTGAGATATTTTAAGGTTGTGGTAAAGATTTTCTTAAGTGTCCATTAATGGACTTGGTACGATTGATCTCTGGGCTTCAAGTCAGGAAATCCTCCACCTGCACAGGAAGAGAAGTCGTTGGTACAGAGGGTAACTAGCTTCAGATCCAGCTCTGAGACCAAATACGTATCAACCTCTCTGTTTCAGGTGTTACAGACTCTCCAGCAGCCAAAGGCTTGAAATACTCCCAAAGCTTTGAGGCAGTGGATTTAGAAAGTGTTTTAATTTGTGAGTTACATGGATCGAGTAAGCAGTGTTTGAGGTAGTGACCCCAGAGTCAACCCAGTGTTGCCTGGACAGCAGTAGAGTTGAAGCTCCACATTTTAGATGTGCAACAAGCTGGTGATAGTATAATTAAGGTGAAACCATCTTTGGATCATTTCAAGCTTCAAAGTTTGTTCCTCACTGTGGAAACAGCAGATGATGAAACAATCTTAAGATGACTAAAGATGATGCTTTCCATCGCATTGCATGGTCTTCATCTGCAGATAGTTTGACCAGTTGTCACAAAATCATTCAAATACTTTAAGGAATTCTCATCAGCAGTGGCTTAAATTATGAGAATTGTTCTTGACCTTGGAAACAGCAAGTGACAAAACCTGCAGTTGCTCTACTGACCACTTGAGTCTGGCTCCAACAGTGAGTCAGTCCCCGTAGACTCCCATGTTATAATAAACATGTTTCCAGCCTGGTACAACTTCCTTACAACAGTTTTGGTCTCTATAGCTAATTTCCTCCTTCAAGACAACTGTGCAGGAGATGAATTTATATATATCTCACCTGTTTATATTTCATTATGGCTTCAAGTTATACATAATTGGGGGCAAGAACACTGAGTGACAGGTGGGTGAGTGTATGCTTGCCATAAACGTCACACATCGGAGTCTCGGCTCCACACATGCCCCACCTCTTTGCTCATTTTCAGATTAGCTGGGAGTCGGGCACGGCCAAATTAGCTTGGTTCAGTCTGAGCATCAAAACCACTCTTCAGAAACATATGGGTGACGTCACAGAGGCTACGTCCATCTTTATTTACAGTCTATGGTTAAAACTTCTTGATGAATGATGGGGGCACATCCTCTCCCTGATCACTTTATCTTAACAGTCTAATGCAGTCCAGTATAACAGCTCTGTCTCGTTTATAATGGGGGCGACTTGATAGCTGAGTGGTTAGGGCACGTACCACATGAGCGAAGATGCTCTTAGCAGACAAGTCGCCGGTTGGACTCCCGACTCTTTCCTGTCTGTCACAGTAACATGTCACTTTGTCACTCCCTATTGTCCTATCAAATAAAGTGCAAAAAATATCATTAAAAAAAAAAAGTTTATAACAATTGTTGTTCTGGACAACATTATAGTGAAATGTGTTTCTAATATTATATATAATTATATATTTCTCATGAATCAATATGAAAATTGTTTGTTGCAGCCTTTGTGTTACTATGTGAGTGAGTGAGTTTTGTATAACAAGGGTCAGACTGTAGCTTGTGGCCTGTCAGCACTGGCCTGAGAGACGTGGCCACGGTCTTTGTTTATATGCTGCAGACAGGTAAGAGGATCAGTGCTGACTCAGTTTGATGTGTCTTTGTTTAGATAAGTACGTGGTCGGTGGAGGAGCTGCGGCTGAGACTCGCCTCTCTGGACCCTCAGATGGAGCAGGAGATCGAGGAAATCCATCAGCGCTATCAGGCCAAGAGGCAGCCCATCATGGACGCCATCGAGGCCAAAAAACGACGGCAGCAGAACTTCTGAGAAGGACCTGCTGAGCTCTGGCTGTTTGATCTGTTTCTGCAGCAGCTTTGTGAAACGCCGCTCAGACCGTGCTGAGGTTTCCTGTTTCTAATAACTGGTCTTTAGATGATGCAGCTGGATGTGACGCCTTGATTTGGAAAAACTGAGAGAAGACCTCTGATGATGTGATGAGTTTGTTAAACTGTGACTTGATGTCAGAAGAATTTTCAAAGAGCTGTTCTCAGTTTGACTGAATATCATTGACGTTTGGTTTGAGATCCACGTTTTCCTCTGTTCTGCCTTTCTGAGAAGATCTTGGAGAACTTTTTTGTTTTACCTGTTTAAGAAAAGACAATGGAGAGAGTCAAATTTTGATGTCATCATCAGCTGATCTGGATTTCTTTTAGTTCTTTCAGCTCTTTTTTTTCTCGTTTTCATCTTAAACCATGGTGATGATTGTGAAAAAGCCCCTCAGAGCTTTTCATCTCTTAATTTACATTATCATGTGGTACAACATCATTTTAGCTGCTGACTGCTCAGCATAGGTACGCTAATCTTCTCTTTCTTAGAAAGAAAGTGACACTTTATCTCAGTTCTGCGTCATCATGTAGCCAAACTGCACACACATCAGTAAATAGACAGAAAAATTGGGGTTTTCAGTGTAGAGTGGTATCATTAAAAAAAAAAAAACTCCTTTCATGCAAAAACAGTCAAAGTTTTTCTTTTAAAACACCTCATTCTTTACACTTAAAGACTGGATGATGAGGATATTGTTTTTTCTCACTAATGTTTTATAAGCTCCCATTCTACAACGAGAGACAAATATTCAGACTCCACAGACTGATGATGAGGTGTCTTTATAAACATGCTGGAGCTCTGTATCTGACGCGTTTTGCTTGCTTGTATGTTTTTTGGATCAGCTGTATATTGAACACAGTGGTTCCCAACCTGAGGGTCAAAAAATAAGGAAAATATATATATATGAGAGAAATTGGTAACACTTTAATGTAGCATTTATAATCACTATATAAACATGTACTAAATGGTTTATAACACAGTATAATGTAGTATTTGCCAAGAATTGTAACTATGAAGACTGTCTATACAGCAGCCGTAGGTTCTGTTTCCACAGGAGGGGTTACTGTTGTTAACAGATACATAAATAAACACGTACGAGCTACATATAAATACATTATAGTGTTATAAACCATGTATTACAGGTTAATCTGCTGCCTGTTAACTACAGGGAGGTGGATTAAAGTAAAGATGTTCCTTTAATCTTTGTGTTATTTTCAAATTACTTGGTCACTTGTAGCTCTTGGGGTCAAAAATAATCACTTTGCTGGACTTTGTCAGAACCTATAGATGTTTGCAGCCACTGATGATGGTTGGCAGGTAGACGCTGCTTCATTTAATGAAATCCCAGGCCAAGAAGGTTGGAATCCACTGGCCTGACATTCAAACCTGTTTTGAATGTCTAAATTTTCATTTACTGATTGTTGAAAAAGTGAATGCACCAAAATGTTTGGAAGGGGAGGGAGTTGAATCTTCCCTTTGTGTAACCACCAGTGCCCTTCTTCGTGTTTAATTTGGGTTTTTATTTCAGTGTCCAGGGTCTATTTTTTCTCCTAAGTAAACAAATTTATGGAACAGATTCAACAAAGCTTTTATTTCCTGGACTGATTAGTTTAATCTGGCACAGTGGACTCAGAGAGGCTGAGTCCCAGAGAAGTGCCAAGGCGGCGCAGACTTGGAGCTGGCGTCGACCCAGGTCTGATTCAACTTTACTTCTAACATTCCTCTGAGCCGCTCGGCCGCTTCTGTCAATGAACATCCAGCACAAAACAAGACAAGGGACGATTTATATTTTTCTACACAGGTTTAGTGTTTACACAGTCAGCTAGGAGTCACACACACAGGGGTGTGAGTCAGAATGAAAATGAGCTTCTCAGGTCGTAAAACTCCTCAGGGGTGTAAAATAATGACAATAGTTTCACACACAGAGTCATGTCTGTAAATATGAGCAACACTGCTGTATTTGTATATTTTGATTAATTTGAGGATTTGGATTAAAAAACAGAGACACTTCTGAGTAAGTTATTGCTTTGAGTATTGGGCAGTGACGGATGTTTTTGAGAGAGACCCCTTTCAGCTGGATTTACTGCAGTTAAAGTCCAGATAACAAAATGCTGTAGGATGCTCTGTGTGCAAGACTCCCATGGTCCTCTGTAAGATAATGAATGATAAGCACATTCTCTGTTCTGTGTTACAAGCAAAGCACAAGGGATTTTTATCTCTGCCTTATCTTGTCAACGTTGTTGCAGCTGCTCTTTTCGTTGATCGGTGATCCAAATATAGAATCTGTTTGGTGATAACATGGATAAAGGGAAAAGAACTGAAACTATTGAAGCTTGTTTCTTATTAAATTTGGTGCATGAGCTGTTTGGTGCTGGAAGTGAAATCACTCTGCATCAGAAATTCAGTCGTAATCACTGGAGAAGAGGCATTAACCTGTTCTGATGAGTTTTAACATGAACCACTGTTTGTTTCTTGCCTTCTTATTCACCACATTTACTTGGTGATGCTGTTGATTGTCTTAACTTTAAACATGTTATTGTTGTGTACAAGCTGATGATGACTAATGAGGTCAAAACAAATCTGTTGTTGCTTTGTTTAGGCTCTTACTGTTCATTTTACACCTGCACAAAGCAAAAGTTTGGACGGTTAAAGGCTCCACACACAAGAGTTATCACTGACTCCACTGTGTCCTGCTTTATTTTAAGCAGCAGTGAAGTTTGAGCGTCATTTACACTTTTGGTTTGCGGTAAAATAAGACAGTAAGACACGTCAGGAATACAGCTGATTGTGCTGTGATTTCATTTATTCATTTGCTCCAGGTAGGAGATGATATTTCAGCAGCACAACCAGCTAATGAGGTTTGGTTTTATTTAATGAGGGAATCAGTTACAATGTGTAAATCCTACTGAAACGCATGGATTCATCGTTTCTCAAGTGTTACCACTGTTAAAGCTGCTCAAGTGTTAATTTATTAATTTTCATAGTACGTCTACAGCAGCTCAAATATCAGGGTTTTTTTCTAATATACTTTTTTCTTGTGATACTTACAGCTATTTTTGAGATTTTGGTTCATGTTTTTATGTGTGTGGTTTAATATCATCCCACTTTTCAAGTAGGGAAAAATTGAGACTATGAAATGTTCAAATACAGACCATCATTGGCTTCCATGTTAAACTGTGACACCTGCAAACGTGAACAAAGAAAAGTGGAGGAAATTAACTTGTCAGCAGCCGGTAGAGATACTGAGTGAAGATCCAGATTTACAATAAACACCTGATTTTTAGACAAATAACAGTTGAGTGAGGAGCAACATTGACGTGAAAAGTGTTTAGAGAATTCAGACTTCATTACTGCCTTGTTTCTCGGCCACTTGTATGTGCAAAACTTTTTTTTTTCCAGGCATGAAAGGATCTGCTGTTAATGCTTTTGCTGTTCTGAGCTCTCATGTTTTGCACTCTCCCTGTGTGAAGTATATCTGCCTTAAAGTATGCAGTGGAAGTCATGCATAAGATTGTGATCACTGATGTTTGCTTATGGTATTTTATTTTTGTTTGCTTGTTAAATAAAGAAACAAATAAAGGAATCTACATTTGGTATTTCCATCATCTGAGTATCACTTGTTGCTTTGGCTCTCAATATAAAGCCAGTGATCCTTTACCCAAGAAAATGTAGATGTAAATTGAAAGTGTATATTACATCAAAATGTTCTGAAGTATTAAAAGTCAAAGTAAATGCAGAGAATGTCCACTGAGAGTTTATTATGACTCAGTCCCATACACCGTCCTGCTGCTCCAGATATTCACTGGACCATTAAATGTGGATTAATCCGCCTCTGAAAATAGTCCCCTCAAATGCATTTCCTCCTTTTTGTTTGATAAAAACTATACTGAGCAGCTGTTTTAAGAAATTTTAGTTTTAAGCTGAAATAAGAAAGTATTTATTTGAGCACTTGTTGAAGATTCATGGCTGTGAGCCACAGACAGGATACACTTTTGATCCATTTGTGATATTTGTTGATAATAAGAAAAAGATAAAATATTAAATGCTGATCCCAGTCAAACAAAGACTGAACAGTTTCACTGCATCACAACAGCCTCGAAAACAAGACAAACAAGATCTTACTTACCAGTAAGTTCGTAACAGGCGGCTTCTTGGGTTTAAATTATACATAATCCTCATTATATTGAGATTGTTGTTTCGCAGACATGTCGCTGGTTCGTACGTCAACGCCGCCGCCATATTGGCCCGGGAAAAACTGGCGGTCATTTCACAGCCTTGCAAGTTAACTGCAGTTTGTCCGGATAAAAACTACAGGGACGTTTACATTTCTTAACCGACTTCAATTAGTCGTTTCTGTATTAAACGGTAAAGACAGTTGCTGCCATTTCAGACCGTCATCAGACAGGAAGTTCAGTCGAACCGGGGACTAGCTTCTCCGCTTATTTCAGGGGAGGCACAACCTGCATCAGTGGGTTCCCCCACGGATGGATTATAGGACCTGGATGCCGGATCTAAAAATGGCGCCCATTCAGTTCAATACGAGTTGCTCGCCTGGCGCATACGCCGAAAAGGTTTCTGTCTTATATTACATCTACGGGAGACAGACAGACAGACAGACAGACAGGAAGTTCAGTCGAACCGGGGACTAGCTTCTCCGCTTATGTCAGGGTAAGTACTTTAACCACTCGGCGCTCAGGGAACCTACATCAACGTCCCCATAAGTGGCCTAATTGTTTTTTGTCTTCAACGGTCGCCATCTTGGCTACGTAACGGAAGGGGATGGACTTCGAACGTATTTTCAAACCGGCGGAAACGGCCCAGGAAGCGGTCTGACCTGGACCAGCGCCAGCCGGTCGGGACACACAGCACCGGTGAGTTTACTGTGTGAACTGCACTGGATGTGAGTGTACTGACCTTATGTCCGCTGTGAGGCACCTGTCTTTCCGCCCGCTCACCTGTTCCCCATCCTCCACCAGCTCCTGCTACAAACTCAGGTCTGTTTCCACTCGCTGTGTCAGACTGTGTCTCAGCTGCCCAGCTCCGTGGGCTTTGCCTGTCTGTTTTCATCCTCATCACGTTTTTGATCAGTTTCTTTTTGCCTCAGTCTGACCCTTTGTTTGCCTGCTTGGATTTTTGTGTCCTTGTTGTTGTTTTTTCTCTAAGTGAAGACTCTTTATTTTACATCTGCGTCCTGAGTCATGCTCTCGGGTCCTTTTTCTGAGAGCCGTGCTGCCTTCATCATCAGTTCTGATGGAGGACAACTCGCTGTCGCTCTCTGAAAGCCTTCCCCTGTCCCATCGTATCACTCACAAACCCTGAGACACAGCTCATTCCCTCCTTCTCATTTCTTCTCCATGTCGAAATTTCCGTTTGCCAAAATAGCAGAAATGAATTTTTAATCAGCCGGACACCAACCTGATCTCTCTCTCCTTCACAGTGACTCTCTCAGCCCAAATACAGACAGAAAGGTCAGTGTGTGTGTGTGGCCAGAAAAAAAGTTGACTTTGTTGTTGTCTGTTGGACTTATTCATTCTGCTTTTGAGACACAATTCAGTAAAAAGGCTCAGTTGTGTCTTCATGCATCAATGAAGCGCTTTAGCCCCTGGAGACAAGTAAAACCGAACTCTGAAAAGTGAGTTTCCTTTCAATTCACTTTTTATTTGCATAAAATCCTAAACACTGAAGGTGTTTGAAGAGACATTAAACATGTTTTTACTGCCCTTCGAAATAAGTTGCCATAACATATTATCAGTACGGTGGCCCTGAAGGTCAAAACTCAACATTTCAGAAAATTGTTTTGTGAAATGTTGTGTTTTGACCTTCAGGGCCACCGTATATCAGGGCGTTAGAGTACTCTCGGGTCAATACAGGCGACTCAGGTCAGAGGTCAGATATAAATATGGTTCCTATTTACAGTTGCTTCATTAGTGATAAAATATTTAACAGACATGATTAATCGCAAAAAACACCACAAGTAACCACCTGGTAAGCACAGATTCACTCATCACAGTCAGGTGTGTCCTCCAGGGACCTTGGATATGTGGTTAAGATATTTCACTCTGAACTATAAATATGAAAGTCATGGTGGGGTTAGAGGAAAAGTCAGAGGATCTCCAGAGTCAGTAGATTCATCCTCTGGGGAACATGAATGTCTGAGGATTGAAGTGGTGGCCAACGTGATCGTCCAAACGGCCATGCTAGTGGTTTGAAAACACACTGGCTGTTACCACCAGTGACTACAAGAGTCACAGGATACACCATCAGTGACTTTTTACACAACAAGTTAAAGTTAACATTTATGTAAGATTATTTCATTTTAGTTGAGGTATGACACAGTTCCTTATTTAAAAAAGTAATTACATTTACAAAGAAGAAAAGAAAGAGGGGAAAATACACACATACATCCAGCTGATGTTGATATGCTTTGACTTTGGAGCTGAATCTCAACCAAAACATTATTTTTTTTTTTTTCACGTGCCTTTCTGTCATCATGGTAAAGAGCCAAATACTGAGCTGTGTGTCAGGGCAGAGAAACATAAGAAGGCTTTTCAAACTGTAATAAAAACATCAGTGTCTCTCTGTTTCTTTTTCTGACAGATAACAGAGCTCTCAGTCCTGAGTCGTCGTGGCAGAGCATCAAACTCTGTTAGCATCATCTTCTCTCCTCTTTAATCCTCTCGGAAAGGAAGGAAACCTGCCGGACGAACATCCGTCAACTGAGTTCCACAACCATCTGAATGTAATTGTCTCACAAAGGTTTTCTCCAGCTTGTCTTTCAGAGCAAAGGTGGAGGGGAATTGTGAGCTGTGTGCTACATATTAGGGATACACTAATATTATTTAAGGGGTTAATTAAAAGGAAGAAATACTCACTTTATTGCTTGCATCCAGTTGGATCTACCCAGACAGATTTCTTTGTATGACCACACTCCAAAGGTGATGCCTGTTGAACTGGACTGCAGATCACAGACCACTAGATACTGGCAGACTCTATTAATGGGATTTCACATCAGACTTATATGTTTTTTTGGTTTTTTTTTTTTAACTATTTTGGAATTGATCTGACTCTCACAACAGGGACTTGTGGGGAATCAGATGTTTTGATATGATTAAATCTGCAGTGCTTCATTATCAGTAGTGGAGAGTAACAATTCTATCAAGTATTGTAGGCCTAGTTATGTACAATTTTGACAGTAACATTAGCTGCTAATTCTGACATCAGAAATGTCATATTGTGTGAAATGAAACAGTGACAGGTACATTACCTGTCAATGTTGCTCCTCAAAAAGTAGCAAGGTAAGATAAATCATGACAGCGTAATGAATAAAATGAACATTAGCTGCTAATTTGGCCATTAAAAATAAATTTCCTTTGACGATAATGAATAAGTTTCAGTAACTTCAGCTGCTAATTCTGGTCATCACAAATCTGCCCTGTCCCTATCTCTATTGAACAATTAGCCTTATCCGAACCAGACTTCATTCAGGGGGTCATTCTATCTAATTCACCCCCACAGTTGTGTGACATCATTGATGACATCAGCAGGAAAATAAAATAAGGAAGTGTTTGGCTGCCACCCTGTTTCTGAACTCCTAGTTTTCATGGTGAGTATTGATGATCAAGGTGCTCAGATTAAACCAATGAAGTGTTGTAGAACTGTCACTGTTTAACCAAAAAATAAGAGTCTAGAACTTTAGCAGCTAAATAAAATGCTAAATGCTAGCCGTACAATGTCTGCTTAATGTTAGTGCCACCACATTACTAAGCTTCATGCTAGACTTATGCACACAGCTGTGCACATCACCCAAACCAGATATGCACCAAACTGAATAGTTTCTTAAAGATACACAACAAAGTGCGTACCCTTTCAAAACAAAACATAGCTGCAAGTGAGCGAGCAATACACACAAACAACCTATATGCCACAATAGCTGATGTAAATGTATAATTATCTACAAAATTGCAGTGTTTGTTGATATTTTATGTGAATTGGCTGATAGGAAATGACAAGTACACTGCAAGAAAAGGATGATAAAATATAAGTAAATCAAAACATAATATATCCATGGATGAAATACAATGACAGTTTTAACATTAAGACAAAACCCTCTTAAGTAAGTATTGAAGTTATTTTTTTTATTTGTTTTTAATCAAACAAAAATATTCTGGCTTTTAATTAAATGAATTATCACTTTTTACAGTACAATACACATTTTCATCTAACTGTTCAGTATTCAGAAAGCATCTTGTCTAATAACTGGAGGTGCTTCTCATAACCATAAAATGTCTCCACTGTTTCCCTCACTTGCCTCCTGTTCTCCTGTCTGGCATGAGCAGAATAACCATGCAGTGCATTCAGAAAGGATTCAGACCCCTTCACCTTCTCACATTTCCCCAGAATGACAAAGTGAAAACAGAATTTTAGATTTAAAAAAAAAAAAGATTAAAAAAAGGAAAATTGAAAACTGAAACTGGCTTTGAGTAGATTGATGGAAGAAAAAATGAATTTAATCGATGTTCGTGTAACACTGCAACATAACAAAATGTGACTGAATACTCTATGAATGCTCTGTATCTCATATTGAGCTGTCAAACGAACATCTTACTGTTCTAATGGGTGCTTCCTGTAAGCCAGTACCATGTCTTCAAAATCTGTTGTTCTAGTTATGTTTGTTTTTCATGTTTATCGGAAATCATGTGACGTGCAACAGCTTCATCCTGAGGCAGAGGGAGGACTTTAGGAAAACTTGGCTGCTGTCAATGCCCAGTGAGAGGGAAACTACACTGTTTACACTGCTGGATGACATGACACCAGGTGAGCTGTTTCTTATAGTGATGTCATAGGGATGTCATAAGGGAGATGTGGTGTCTGTTGATGCTCAGCAGTGTATCGTGCACAGCCTCCTCTGTCTGCAGCATCAGCATTGATATTAAGTGACACTTTGACAGGTGTCATCCATTTCCCAGTGAACAGCGGTCGGACGTTTCACAGAGTCATTCTGTAAATGAACTGTTGGGCACAAAGCCACTGACGCATCCTTCAGACTGACCCAGTCCAGATGTTTCATATGTTTGTTAGTTTCACTATGTGACTCAAATTTACAGGATTCACTCTTTATAGAAACAGAAGAAATTAAAATCTTAAACACTGCAGCTGATAATTCACTGATGATTTTCTCCTCATGAACAGTCCAGGACTCTCTTACTGCTCAGAGTGAAGCCAGTCTGACTAAAGTTCAGTGCGTCAGCATGTTACAGAGATGATAAGATGAGAAAAATATCCGGTTAACTGTTGGATGGATTATCATAAAATTTTGTAGAGACATTCATGTTTCCCAGAGGACAAATCCATTAGATTATCATGGAATTTGACCCAGACCTTCATGTTCCCTCACAATGAACAGAATGTTTTCAATGCTCCTTTAAGTGTCAAGTGAAAATTCAACCAACAATGAACAGCTTGTACACTTAAACACTGTAAAATAATTCTCTGCTGTATGAAGCAGCGTGTGCGTACGTGTCTTTTGACAACAAATGCTAAACTGAAAATCCATTTTTAGTCTGGTTTGCTGGTATTAGTTTACCACTTCTGTATAACTCATACTTGCTTCCACCTGGAATGCAATATGATACATAAATAAAGCTGTGCTTCACTGTACCTCAGTGATACCAGTTCACTGAAGGTCATTTCCAGGCTAATAACCCTGCTTCACTGCTGTGGCTACATGTTCTCACTGTGGCAGTGAAACACCATTAAAAGAAATAGCTAAAAAACGTCCACTGTGATGTTACTTCACATTTAAATGTAGTCACAAATACAAGACACCAGACTTTTCAGCAGCTTCTTAGCTTAGCATAGCATAAAGACTGTGAACAGGGGGGAACTGTTAGCCAGGCTCTGTCCAAAGGAAGCAAAAACCATCTCCCTCTGTTCCCAGTAAATGCCACGAATAAGGAAGCAAATATTATTTCCCATATCTCTTCTACTTGTTTCACAAAAGTAAATTCCACAGTTTGTCATGATATTTTTTTATTGTTACTAATTTGCGTGCATGCTTGTTCATCACTTCCTCCCAGGTCTCTATGTTCAATAAATATGACCTTTTATTTTTGGTTACATTTTTTTTTTCTGCAATTCTTCACATCCATGTTTTCAACAGAAACACGTCCACTATGAACAAACCTCCACCCTGAAACAGCCCACATGCACAGATGAATGCAAACAAACCACAGTACAGCATTTCTAAAGAGTCTGTCATGGAAGACCCAAAGTTTCAGTCATTTACTTTAATTATTTAGAAGCATCTACTCAAACTCTTGATTGATTGTCTTCCATGTTTGTTTGAATCGATGCAGACTAATGACAGTGATTGGTCAGAGAGCGACAGAAGATCCTGTCTGACAGTTCAAATCAGAAGTGAACGCATCAGACTTCACATTAGTTTTACTTTGTTCCTGATGATCTGTGTCCCCTTCGACAGGAAACTAAGTCCGAGCAGCTTCCACTCCAGCGTGAACGCAGCCTTCAGCAGCTCTGAGGTTGAGCTGATACTCACAGATGACGCAGCTCCTTCTTCCTCAGTATTGACGTGTATGATGGGTGCTCCACATAGCTATAATTTATTACACCTCCTTCATCCTCATAGTCTATATCGTCTTCCTCGATATCATCAATATCATCATCGTCCAGACAACAGCTGTCCCCGTCTGATCCCTCCTCCTCGTCCTCCTCGTCCTCCTCTGGCTCGTTCTCACAGCTCATCCTCATCTTCCTGCGGTTGTTGTTCCTCACTGACGCCTCCAGAGCTTTTTGTCGCCGGTAGAAGTGGGAGAACTTATTGAAGATGATGGTGATGGGCAGCGCCACCACCAGAGTGCCGCCTAAAATGCAGCCGCTGGCCGCCAGCTTCCCGGCCACCGTGACAGGCACCACGTCCCCATAACCGACCGTGGTCATGCTCACTGTTCCCCACCACCAGCAGGCCGGGATGGTGTCCAGACCGACGTCCTGGAGAAAGAAAAGGACAGAGGTGCATTATATTTATCTGGTTTTTCCAAATACATTTTAACCAAATAAAAAGAAAAAAATTTACATTCCTGTAACAAAATTTGAAATCCTGAGCAACATAACATCAAAAATCAAAAAAAATCAGAAAATGATGAGTACAAGAAAACCTGACATAAGTGCAGCAGCGTATTTAAGGGAAATCTTTTAAATTTGGATACAAGTACTAAACTCGGCAGGAATGTTTTTTCAAAACACATCAGCCACTCAAAAATTCAAGATGGCCTCCATTTCTGGCAAGGAAATCTTTTGCAGTAAGTTCACCTGCGATTTTCCAATATGAATATTGTAGGTGTCAGATCATACATTTTGACTATGCAGAAGGTAAAATTTAGTACACTGTAAAAAGTGAAACCTGCAGATGTGTACATTTCAGCAAAACTATCAGCAAACTCACATAAAAGTTTCCTAATAAAATCATGACTTTGTGTTGATTTTTGCATTTTGCATAATATTTTCCTTTTGAATGGGAACATCATAAAATGGTTTTTTGAGTTGTGAATCCTCAGAGTCAAAAACATAGGATTCAGTTGCAGAATCATTTAAATTTGTCCTTCAGCCAAAATTTTACTGTAAAATATATTTCTTGAGCAGAAAATGAGCCATTTTGAAATTTTAAGTGGCTAGGATAAACATACCAATCTTGGTGCTTGTATCCACATTTGAAAGATTAGAGTTATCTGCTGCACCAAATGAAAATGAATAAAAACTAGTTCAAGTAAAATGTTAATATAAAACCCAGAAGATCCTGAGTCTATGTGAGCAGATTTTACCTCTTCATATTCAGCAGTGTAAGCGATACCAGAGAAGACTGACACTCCGACGGCCAGGTACAGCAGCAGGATGCCGACCTCACGGTAACTGTGCTGCAGATATAAGATGGAGGAAACCTTGTTAGAAACTCTCCATGTCTCCAGGTCTGGGGCAGGTGCAGGTGATCTGTCAAATCCTTGTGATCCCTTGTAATTACAATCTCTCCAGTAAACAAAAAGAAACAATAAGATGTGCTGCATGAAACGTTCTAGATAAGCCTCTGTCATGGATGTTCATTGTACAGACAACAGCTGTGATTTAAACCTGGTCACCGAGTCCAGACTTTAAGTATTTAGATTTAAACACATTTTATGTCTTGTGTTGAGGGTTTTTAGATCAGATGATAAACCAAAAAAACTTTCAGTGTTTCACTCCACACACTGATCAAAGATCTGGAGTATTTAGATATAAATATAATGCAGCAAAATCCAGTAAACCAGTGTCTTTTTAAAAAGTACAACACATTATTTCAGACAGTGATTTATCCATTTACCTCACAGGGCATGCATAGTGATGTTTTACCAACAGATAATCATTCTTGTGAACGAGCCCATGTTATGATAGATGAGACGGTAACATGACCTGTTTTACTACTCCCAGATACTTCATATCTCATGTGAAGGCAAGCGTATGTAAGGGAACCCATGGAGATGAACGGCGCAGCGTCTGTGCTGATGTAACTGATCCACTGTACATGTGACTGTACGGAGGAATGACATTAGATGTAACCACAAAATGTCAGACTGATGTTTCACTTGTTTTTCAGAGAGAAGCCTGTCGGCACACACAGACAAATCCTGCTCAAGGAAAGCTGAAGTAGCACAATTGAATGTAAACTAAACATAAAGCACAAGGAAACATAACAGGCAGACAGGAAACGCTCCGACCTAAACTTAAACCAGCAGTAAATTATTTTTGCTCACTTGAGAGCAGTGACAACATGGACATATCACCTTTTAAGTCTATGTGTTGAACTTGTCATTTCTTATTTGCACAGCCAGCAGTTATAGCAACGTTATTCATTTGGACTGGTGTTTCTGTTCATATTCCCTCTCTTTTAGCTCTGTGTTTGGTCTCCACCAGCTCCTGGGGGAAATATCTGGCTCTTTAGCTGCTAAATGCTCCACTGTGTTCACCAGCTGCTCTCTGACTGCATCTGTCTGCTGTTTGCTGCTGAGCATGTAGGAAACAGTGGGTTATTACAGCTGTTTCTCTGAAAACATCTGGCAGTTCACTGTAGGTTCATCACTTTCACATGGGAATTGAGCACTGCTGTCATATTCCTGTTTTGTTGACCCATCCATCCACTCTAACCTTCTCTTAACGTGGACTTTGTCGCTCTATAAACTATGTCACTGCACTTTTCCCTTTGCTCCTGTCAGAATTAGTATGGCCACTGGTCGCCACCAACAAAACGAAACTATGGGTCATAATAACCTGCTGACTGACGACCTATGGGCTTGTTTTTTTACAGGACAGTCTCGCAGAAACAAAACTGAAAGTAAACAAATCAAAGCTGCACATTGAAGGTGTTCCTAAACTAAATGTGGAGATCTTGTTGATGGAACCACCATGTGGGCAAGAGGCATCTCTTATCAAATTACAGCTCAGTGTTTAACTGTTTGCTATTTATAAATTTATTCCCACACACTAAAGTCCCAGACTACTTCATATCACTGAAAATCAAAAAAGCACATCGGGGGCTTTTCCATCTTTTAAAGTGTGTAACCTTTCAGCTCAGACCTACATCTACTCACAATTCATCAACTTTTGTTTGAGCCGGCTGCAGGAAGGTCAGCAGACCAAAATGTCACAAACAAAATAAATATCAGTTGTATTGTCTTTATTTTCCTTTTCGAGGTTTTGAGGCAGAAAGTCAAAAGTTACATAATTACGTGTGTGTACGAGCAGATGGAGAACCGACTCACCCGAAGTGTCGCTCCCAGCGACCGAAGTCCTGTCGAGTGTCGAGCCAACTTCAGAACTCTGAAGATCCTCATCAGCCTGAGCACCTGAGGTGAGACAGGGATGTATCAACACAAGCCACTGTGACTTTTGATAAACAGCTGCAAATTGTTAAGAAGTGATAATTACACAATAAGAGAGCATAACACTTCTTGAGATTGAGTGATGGGATCCCACATGAGTTGTTTTTCCACCAAGCAGGTGATGCCTTGGACTTAGGTGAACCAATCAGCAATTAGCAACATCAAATCAGAATCTGATGATTGTTTGATCCCTGTCAATCACATCTAATCAAACCTCACACCCAATTATTGGATGAAAATTATTGTTAAATGATTAATACTGATGCATAAACCTTTTACTGCCTGAAGTGGAGTTTGTTTTAACCACTTTATATACACCTAGTTTAGTCCAGTGGTTCCCAACCTGGTGGTCGGGCCCCTCCAAAGGGCCACCAGATAAATCTGAGGGATTGTGAGATAATTAATTATGTTTTTTTTTTGCTCATCTGTGCTTAGTTTAATTGAGTTTTATGCCTTTGAGTCTGAGAACTTTAGACAAGAAATGTTGCAGTGTATAAATGTAGAAGTAAAAAGTACAATATTTCCCTCTGAAATGTCATTAAGTTAAACTATAAAGTAGCAATTAAATGAAAATTATTAATTTTAATTTTTTAATTAAATTAAAAGAAAAGAGTAAGTGCCTCAAAATTAGACTTGAGTAAGGTACTTTTAGCAAATACCTATACTCTACTTCTGTGTCAAAGGTTAAAGACCTCCTCTGATGAAAATCAACGGTATGATCTTGTGCATACAATGTTTTTTATATAATAGAAGACATATAATGCAAGAGTATTTCCACTGTGAACTGCAGTGAACCAATGACAGTCAAATAAAATACAAATAAAAGACAAATAAAAGATGCTGTCTAAGCTAACCATTCTGATACATCTGCTAGTCTCTTAACGGACTCATCATCTGAGGCTCAAACATGTGGCTGAGTCTCTCCGATGTTTCCTCCTCTAATCATCTTGATGCTCTCTGCTCTTTCACCTGGACACCTGGAGCAAGCAGGTGGTGGGCGGGGCCCAATGACCGACCTGATTTCTCCATGAGGAAGTTAAGTGAAGCACATCTACAATGTGTCTCCAGCCCAGTTTTCCTTTTTTCACTTTTTATGTGGTAAAACCATGTTAAACAACAACATGTTAGTTTAAAACTTGTCTGGAGAGGAACTTCAAGTTAAATTAAATCCCCCAACCTGTATGAGTCGTCCCAGGTCTCCCAGCTCAGACTCCGATCCCACAGTCATGTCAAAGATCAAGGTGATGTAGATGGGAACCACAGATACCATGTCAATAATGTTCAGAGGATGGTGGAAGAACTTCTTCCTGTTTGGTGCGAGCAGCAGTCGCGTCACCACCTCAAAGAGAAAGAGAAAATACTCAACTCAAGTTTCTCCTGTTTCCACTGATAGGTCTGTACTCTTCACCAGTTTACCAGTACATGTTTTCATTGCCTCACCTCGAAGGTGAACCAGCAGCTGCAGAACACCTCCACAGCCTGCATGGTCGGGTCCTCGATCAGCTTCCCTTCAGAATCAAATGTCTTAAAGAGGAGAGGAGAACCATTAGTGATCACAGCGACAAGTGTTTTCAATCATACGTTTAGTTTTTCAACCATATTGTCCCGTTTCTCAGCAGCATAAACTCTCCTCACAGCCGGCGTCAAAACATCTGGGATGACTCAACTGTAACTCAGACACACTTTCATGATTTTACACCATTCTCTACTTAAATAATCAATAATCACAGTTTATGTTCAGTTCCCCATCAACTGCCATAATCCTTTTGAAATCAGATCGAAGGTTCGTGTCTCTCATCATTGTTTGGGACAGTCAGCACCACAGTAGCTGATTGTGTTTTCCCTCACTAGCATTAACGTGAACTCTTCCTGCATCGGATTGGATGAAAGCACATGTCACCGAGCTATTATTGGCTTTTACCTCCAAGTTTGAAACTGAATAAACATGGCAGGTGTTCATCACAGATATGTAATTCATGTATTTTGAGAGATAATCAGAGACCTGCATCATCTAAATCAGGGGTTTTCAAAGTCTAAAAGACAAAATCACAAGACAACTGCAACCCGCAAACAGCCCCCATTATCCCTACTCATTCTGGTAAATTGGCATTCAAAGTTATGCCAAATTAGCTATTAGCAGTTTCTGTTTGCAGAGCACCGATAGACGTACAGACAACTATCACTGAATTACTTGGATAATGAAGAAGACTTAAAAATGTGATGATTCTCAGGCAAGTTCTGAAGTTGTAAGGATATTTTCTCTTTGTTATTTCTCATTTGATTTATGGATATGTATTAGCAATGGCAGTGTATTGTGCACAGAATCTAAAACTATCCTTTCACTGCCTCCATGAGCTCAAATCAACAGACCAAATACTATAAGTAACTTCCTTTGTGATTAAAACACCAGCCTGCACCTGTCCCTGTCACCTCATGCACTGTCTTTGCCTCAGAAAGCATAAAGAATATAGTCTGTACAAACCATGGAGGCATAGTACAAACTTAAAGCAACACAACTTTACTCAGTAAATCTACTCCAAATACACAGACGGGTCACCCATCTTCAACACCAAATCATTATTTGTCAGTTGTCAGTCAAATGCGTTACGCTGTCAAGTTTGTTTACATCAGATGTGCCCTATGGGACACGCAGTGATAGCAACTGTTCTGGATAACAACAGATATAAACTACACTTTAATGTTGCCGTGGATTAATGAGTTAAGCTGTGGGCTTGTTTGTTTACAATTTGGAAAATGAAGTGTGCTGAATGAGCTATTTTAAGTTCCTGTTTGTTATGTACCTTTGGACGTACTGACAGCTATGACTGGATTACTGAGTAAGAAGCTTCTGTTTCTGTGATTTCTAAGCTGATTTATGGATTTTTATGTGCTTGGTGTTATGTCTGTGTGTTCAGGTTTGACTGAATCATGACTCAGATTATTGACACTGATGTGAGTTTCAGATGTTGAGTTTTGGATATTGACTTGTTAAATTATCTCATTCATCTGATTTGGTTTGAGATCAGTTTGTGTATTTTGATTCGATATGTGAATAAATGTAATCACTACATCACTACCACACATGAGCTCTCAGCCTCTTTTATTTTGTCAAAGCAGCTCTCAGAGGAAGAATGACAGGGACCCCTGGTCTATGGAATTACGTTTGGCTTCGTAACCTTTCCAGCTCTTCGAACCAACCTGATACTCCGGGATGCTGTTGATACACATGATGGCGATGGACGTGAGCACCACCGCGATAGAGAGCAGGCTGAAGAGCTTGCTGGGGATGGAGTATCCTGGGTTCTCCAGCGTCAGCCACAGACACTTCCTGATGTTCCCATAACGCACTTCCTGGAAGTGCAGCATGTCTCTGAGAACAGATGGAGACGACGAGTGAGCCACTGACGGAGAGAGGGAGAGATGCAGCACTGATAACTCCTTCACAGAAGTGAATAGGCTCCACAGTCTTTTACCTGTTTAAGTCAGATATCTCGTCCACAGATGTGTCTATGCTGCTGACGTCGCTCTCGTCATCCCAGCTGCGATGTCGGCTGCTCTCCAGCTTGCGGTCATGGTAACGGTAACTACAGCAACTGTCCAGGAAGAACTCATTGATGCCCCAGTACTCTATCTCCTGACTGTGGGAAACAGAAGTCAAACCAAGTTCATTTTAGCACCAGTTACAGTCTCACAGGGCTAAACACAAAACTTTAAATTATGAGATGAAAAATGACAGTGACAGTATGATAATGTTCAAACTCCATTCTAATTTCTTTCAAAATTATCAATGAGAAATGAAAGGAACTTGGATAAAGAGACTGTCCTGTAAAAAACGAGCCCACAGGTCGCCTGTGCAGCAGGTTATTATGGCGTAAGTTACGTTTTGTTGTTAGGTGGATTCTAGTGGAACAAGTCATGATGACAGGATCAAAGGGAAAAGTGCAGTGACGTAGTTTATAGAGCGACAGAGTCCACGTCAGGAGGAGGTCGGGGTGGATGGATGAATATGACACAGGAGAAATGTGAAGTAGCAGTTTATGATGTTTCTATTATACATGGCTGTTCAACAAAGACCATGTTGTTATTATTACAGGTTGGAGAACTGGTTGGGTTTTAAATGTGGATCTGTCATTTATCTGTTTCTGGCTTTTTGGCTTGAAAACTCTTAAGTTTCTGTTATGGAAGATTTTCATGTCGATTCAGGTTTGTTACAGATAGTTTGTTAGAGATTCAGCAGTCCTGGGTAATTTGTTGATGCCCATGATTATCTTTGTATTTTATGACTTCAGCGAACACTCACTGAGCCACTACTTTATCAGAAATACAGAGGAGCAGCATCGTTGTCTGCAGCCAAACAAATTGATTGTTTGAATAAAAAATTGTGCTGGAATACCGGCTGCATCTTTTCTCTGTGAACCCCGTGTGTGTGTGTGTGAGAGAGTGTGTGAAGTCCTAGTTTGTGGCAGATCCTGTTTGTCCTTGAGACAGGAGGACGGCGTTCAACATTAGAGAGAGAGACCAGCAGACAAAGACAGACAGACCTGAAGGAGAAGACGCACAGCTCCTCCATGATGTGAAGTTTGCCAGTCTGGTAGAAGTGGAGGACGTATGGGAACAGGCCGGGATTCCTATCAAAATAAAACTCCTTCTGCTGCACGTCATAGTCATCACACACCTACAGGAAGGAGGACGAGAGGAGGGAAGTGAACCTTTTATAAGGTCTGAAGACAAATAAGTTCCACCACCTCCTTGCAAACATGATATCTTGAAACAGAATTATGCGTCCATCATCAGCTGACCCACCTGCAGTATATCCTCCTCTGAGTCACACGCCAGCAGCTTTCCCAGTCTGGTGTCTGGGAATTTCTTCAGTGTGCTGGAACAGAGGCTCCTCTTCAGACCGCCAACGTTCACGTGGACCAGACCCTCGTCAGAGTCCTGCTGGACCCAGCTGGGCAGACTCTCCTTCACCATGGTTACCTAGTGACACAGTAGAGACACAACAGGCATGAGTTTGGAAATAAAGGCGGCACAGACAAAGTGAAAAACACTGTGGCACATTTTGAAGGACATTTTATGGCATTTTTGCTTTTATTTGACAGTGAGTGGAGACAGACAGAAAGACAGCTTTGATAAATGTTACATGCTTAACCAGGTGAGCTGCGAGTGCATCCAGAGTGATCCCTTCATTCAAGTCACTCTTAAAACAATTATCATATCAACATTGAAACACTTTTGCCTGCTGTAATTTTTCCCTCTGTTCACACTGGTCCACAGTCTATGTTCTGTGTAAAGATACAGACCAAAATTTATGGAGTTAATATGAGGCTTTGAGTGTGAATCTTCTGAAGTTTCAGTGTTTTCAGGAAGAAATTGGTTCTGTTTGTTACTGTAACTGTCCTTCTGCTACGTCCCAGCAAGGAAACCCTGGGAGATCTCTTCTCTTGATCAACATATGATTTGCTGAGGACGTGTGATCTTTCTCATGCAGATTCAGTTACGTGGTATCTGTCTTTTATACAGGAACCACAATTTTGTACTATATCAAATTCAAACATAAATGCACTACTTTTTCCTGTTTGAGTAACAGCTGTTCCAGGAAAGTACTTAGCCTGTTTTAAATATTAAATTACATATCTGTGATGACCTTTAAAGATTTATGTCCTCACTGGCAACAGATGAGTTTGGGGTTGTGTCAGTGTATTGACAGACAGATTAAATCATAGTTGTTTTGAGTCTTCACGTGGCATTTTTTGATGATCACAAAAATATAGAATGACACCAGCCTTATACCTTTAACTACAGATATTTGATTTTATTTAGAGTTGTGAACGTTTTGACCCAGAACGCAGCGTTTTACTGGAACATACGTTTTGAATCAGGGTCTTATCCTCTATCTCACTCCCTTGTTTCATTTACCTCAAGCTTTGAGCTTTATTTTTGTAATGTAGGCACTCTATTTTCATCTGCTGTGCTAAATGCACCAGACAGCCAGACACTAATTTAATGTACAAGACATTTTAATGTTAACAAAAAAAAAAAAAAAAAAACCATAATGTGTATTGGTTGAGAGCCAAAAGGCTTTTACTGGACTTTAGGTCTTCACAGAATGAATAGAAGTCCAGAAGACTGTGCATGAACAAAAAGATACAGATTTTAACTAAATTCAACAGAGTTCTGCTCAAAAATACTTACATTATGATTTATTCTCTATTAATATTAGTCATGGTTGTAAGCAACTTGTCTCCATGTGATCAAGTTAAAAAAACCAAAAAACTCATAGATGCAGCCAAAACAGAAACCAACCCCCACACATGCTCATCGACTGTACTCCCAGTGCAAACACCCACATAGCGTACACAAAACCTAAAAAAATTTACTCTATGAAACCACTCAACTGATGAATAAGAGTTCACAAAACATTTTGAAAGCGTAGAAAGATTTTTATACACTGAAAAGTATCATGTGAAGGTTGTTCGCTCTCCGGCCTCAAGTGATCCCACTGCTGCCTAAAATATGTTTTACAGTACAATGTTGAAGTCACTTCCAGGAAACACGATTCAGTCCAGTTCAGTTGGCAACAAATGAAGTTTCAGGTTATGACGATGATATCTGAAACATCTGAGTGATGCCTCCTGCTGTAAATACCGACATCACCAGCCGCTCCACATGTAGCGCTCGCTCTCACAGGGCTGAGGAGATCCGTCCATTTAGAGGCAGCACTAAGTGCCTGCCTTCAGGTAAAGCTCAGCTATAATGTCATGTAATAATGTTACATAGTCTCTGATTGCATGGTGAAGGAAATGGCCTGAGGAATCACAGACAGGTGTTAACCTAATGTGGACTTAATGGTGTTTTAACCAGGGCAGTTTGACTTCATCTATCTCAGGCTGGTATTTAATCAGGTTTTTCTCTCTCTGTGTCTTCAGGTCGGTGATTTATGGTCACATGACATGGATACAGTAGAAATCTGTCTTCATCTGTCAGCAGCATGTTGTGTGAATTTGGAGGTGGGCTGTGGACGTGTATGTGGGAAGTTTATACTTCAGTCGTCATTCCAGGGGGAAATATTTTACCTTTTACTTCACTATGTCTATTTTGCATCCATAGTTACGGCCATATTGTATAAAACCTATGATTAACTTTGATACTTTATGTTCATTTTTCTGCTTATGTTGTTATTTAATATTTTCCACTTTTGTGCAAGACAGAGAATTTACTGCATATACTGTCAAAGAACAAACTACATGCAGTGCAGTCCTGCAGCTTACAGTGGATTGTTTACTGCAGCTGCAACCTCTTAGTAATGAAAAAGACTTCCAGTCATTTTCTAATACGCAGGTTCATCTCCTTCACCTCAGTAAAAGTAGTAATACCACAGTATAAAAATAATCAATTTAGTAGGAAACTACTCGAACCTGGCTCTGTGGTTTTCATTTTTATTTGGACTACAATTCCCAGCTATTATTAGTTGAAGCCTTAAATGTCTCCAGAGCAAAAGTCCATTGATTATTTAGTCACATGAAGCACATGCAGGGCAAGAGCACTGGTGGGACTAAAGCACCTCTGCCTCTCTGAAGGTGGGGGCCATCGCACATGTGTAACCATAAAACACACACCATTAACTGCTGACAGTTTTACAATGTTAAAGTCACAGTGCAGCATTAAAAGAGAAGAAGAAGACGATCACAACCAGTAAGAACCTTTCATGAAAGAGCTTTTTAAATATGAACGCACTCATAGTGTTTGTTGGGCACACGTTACCTTCCGGTGGGAAAAGCTGAATGGAAGCAAAACCATGTTTATGTGACGAGATCATTTATTATCTGTCAGAGCTTTCAGCCACGTACCATGGTCTTCATCCCTTCTGAAAGCCACTAAATAAGCCTAGAAATGGAATGAGAAGCTGAAAATTTGAGTATAATTGTAGTTTAGTTCTGATATGAGATGTGGTGGTGAAAATAAACACGTTACCTGCTGAACAGCACATTAAATACTGCGTTTGATCACAACTGCTGTCAAAATATTATGTTCTTCTTTTTCATTTATTAACATTTTGTCCTTTTCTCCCCTTTGCACCAAACAAATGTAATGTGACTCTCTCTCTCTCTGTCTGTGACTACATGAAGGGCCCATGCTGAGGTCTCAGGGAGGGGGGGGGGGGGGGGGGGGGGGCAGCCGTGATGCACATGCAGAAATAAAGTTGATCTATAATTCAGGACAAGGAAGCGCAGCGGTGGAAAAACAAACCCTCAACGCGTCCGTGCAGAGAAATGATGCCCCAGAGCAGGAGCTGCCCCCAACACGAGGCTCCAGGGTGACCGCAGCACGAGAAAAAGTTTGAGAGCTTTTATTGGTACTTACGTGTGGTTGTGTCACGACCTCTCTCCTCCCCGGATCAGCTCACATGTCAGACTCAGCCCATGATGAAGTTTCAGACCTTCACCACTGAAAACGACAAGTGTCCAACACGAACCGCCGGATCCCGAGAGGAGAGGACCAGCTTCTTCTGATGAGACTTCCTCTGAGCCGGAGTCAGCTGTGGACACAGGTTTCCTCCAGCTGAACCACCCTTTTCTCTTAAAGGCGGTCTTCGGCTTCTTCCGTCACATTCCGGAACAGAATCGAGCTCTCCGATCATCTCCGATCGAGAGATGCCTTTAATGTCCTGTAGCCTGCGCGTATAGGGTGTTTTTATGATGCGTTTGCGGCCCTCAGCGACTTTAATGACAGACCTGTTTTTACAGTCTTCATTACTGGATTCTCTCAGGGACTTAGATTCATTCTGCTGTGACCAATAATAAGTTTTAAATGCTCTTTTGGTTCTTCAATGAATTTTATATTTCCTGTGGCAGCCATGTAATATGTTATCTCACAGCTGGGATTTTAAGAGTGTGTGTATTTGTGGTCCTTAATGAAATTTTGTGAAATCCCATGTGTCATTTAATGGACTCATTATTTTTTAACTACTGTGATGTGCCTCTAATACAGACATATTGCAATGCAAGCAAGAGCTTTAAGTTTCCCACAAACTTGTGCAGCTGACTTTTCACTTTCTCTCATACTGAGTCTAAATACTTCCTCCCAAAGACAGTAATGCATAACATTTCAAAAATGAAACAAGCTATTCAAAGTCCTCTTGATTTCATACAAGAAAAAGGTTTTTTATTTTTATTTATACATTTTTGTGAACAATGTCTTTACCTCCTTTTCCCATATAATTTAGTGAGGATACAGGAGTGCAACACAAATTCAACTTAAAGCCCTCATACAAAGACTCTATAAACAAGTCGAATAAAAGATGAAAAATCATAACAAAAACGAAATGTATCAATGTCTCTGTCTTATATCAAAGAAAACTTTTTTTTGTTTTTATTTGGAAAATATTTTAAAAATATAAACCACAAAAACTGGTTTTTGAGAACAAATTAGAAGAAAACATGACTTTTCTGACCAGCATAGCACCTGACCAGGATCTGAAAAATTCTCAACAACTTTCATACATTCAGAATCATTTCATACTGAGAGCTGTTTTTTCAGATACATGTCGCGATGGCTCCATCTAGTGGCCAAAATCTGGTTTTACGTCTCACTGTGGCTGTGCTGGTCCAAAGGACTGCTGTCTGTCTTACCTAAAGAGTGTACTTCATGAAGCAGAGCCACAGGACAAAGATCTGTTATCTGGTCACATGAGGTTGGTGCTGACAGTTAGGCTGACTGAGTGCAGGCTGTGTTTCTTTGTGTTGCCTTTTTTATGTTTGGAATTAGTTCAAGCTTCAGTAACAAACCAATCAATTTTTTTAATGATGACTAAAGCAACAGAATTTTTAAAGCGTGTTTCTTTATGCACCTGCCCTTTGGACACTGACAGAAAAAGTCATGAATATTTTACATAATTACTGACTGTTCTCTGATAAATATTTGTTTTAGTTCACACCAAAATCAGCTGATCATATTTGTGATCACGGTCTAAAGCATACAGAATCAAAGGCACAGTCTTTCACTGCAGCATCTGTTTGGACCTTTTCCGGGGTCCCACTGGGTTCACCTTCGTTTCCACAGAGTTGCAGCATTTACAGGAGAAGTGCAGCTTGATGTGGCTGCTGAACTTCTTGTCTCTGACACCGTAGATGAGTGGACTGAGCAGACGTGGAAGCACATTGGTAAACAGAAAGGTGGTGAAGAGGATTTTGGTGCGGTCCTGGGGCCTAATGGTGACTAGAATGAGGTTGATGAGGGGAGAGAGAAATGACAACGTGCAGATAAGGAGCTGGACTCCGTGCAGCAGGATAGTGTTGCGGGCGTTTCTGGCCGAGGCCTTGTTAGAACCAGAAACTGCCTGGGCAGTGCAGAGGACCTTCAGGTAGGTGATGATCAAAGTCAGGACCACAAAGGAAAACAGAAGGGTCTGACAGGGAGATGTGAAGAAACAAAACCATGGTCACTTTAAATTTGCCATTCATTAAAACTCATTAAAACTAAGTCATGAAATGAAAACAAAAACACACTGCACTCTTTGTAAATATGCTAAACGCTTTTGATGCTGATGATCCCAACACTTTGATTAATAAGCTGTTTTCTGAGTATTAATGATTCTGCTCCCGCTGCTTCATATCATATCTTTTCGTTCCCTGAAGGATCAGTATTAGGCTCACGCTCTTTACTGTTAATATAAATAATGTTTATTTTACAAAGCAACACTAAACATACAATCTTGTACTGCACCATCAATTTGATCTCCATGTTGAACTTAGAGCTTGTTCTGAACTCTAAAATAATAAATGATAAAAGTATGTTTAAGGTAGGTTCTCAAATGCATGCAAACAAAACACAATAACTGTTTTGTTAATATTATGAAATAAATGAATCATACTATAATATTATTGTATAAGTATATAATACCACAATAGTATTGTAAAAACACTATGCTTATTAAAACAAAAATAAAAAGTGAAATTTAAAATATTCCTAACATGTTGCAACCGTCCCTGATCTGTTACGACTGTCCCCAGGGTTGGGGTCACTTGTTACATCTGAATTCTTACATTCAAATAATATTGTAAAGGATGTTTAATATGCAATCGTCTTTAAACATTATGGGTAATTAGCAGACAGATGTAAGTTTAATATGTAAAAGTCGGGTTGGTTTAGTCCGAATAGTCTGAGTAACTGAGAGAAATGCAAAATGAGTTACAACTGTCCCCAGTCTCCCCCCTGTGTTGTTAGATATTGTTCTTGGTCTGTGCAGACCTACAGTTAATTGCCCTGTTGCGAGCTGGTATATGTATTGTGTAAATAGGTCTCTCTTCCTGAGGAGAGCTTGATCCTTGAGATTTCCTGAATAAACAAAGCATAACAAATTTAGTTCATCAATATTTCACCTGAACAACCACACTCTGAGCCTTGTGGTGAGGTGTGTTGTACAAATAGGAAGGGTAACAGATGACAGTCTTTGAGTAGACAGACAGAGGCCGGGTTGCGAGGAGGAGGATGATATCTGTGAGCGCGGGGACAACAGAGACGCCCCAGATTAGTGCAATCAGAGCATGGGCCCGCTGCACGGTACACATCTGGACATGGTGAAGAGGTCGGCAAACAGCAATGTAACGCTCGACTGCCATGCCAGCCAGGTTCAGAGGGCTGTTCCTGGAGAAAGACAAAAAATATATGCATGATAATGATTAGTCAACACTTTTTAATCCAGGATTACAGTACAGCAGTGGCCTGCAGTCAAGCAGTGCTTGCCCAGTTAGAGCTACAAACAGACATCAATTAGAAGGATCCTGAAGGTGAAGGGATATCCCTCCTTACATGTGATCTCAGGACAACCTTCTGTCCCATAAAGGATGGGACGCCTGTGGTCGTTCATCATGTGGTGCACCGCCCACCTGTGCTGGCAGCAGGGTAGTGTCCCTGTAAGCTAGATCTCCCTCCGGCCCGGTACCTTCCGCTTCCGTCATCTTCGTGGGTGTGACCGGAAGACCGGAGCTTGGCAAGCGGAGAGGACACAAGTTTAACTGTTTAATAATCGGACCTTTGACTGGTGATATCTACAGACAAGGTGTCCGTACCTCATCACTCTGAGACGGTTATGATGTTGTGCTCATCATGCGCATGCGCAGACGAACGTGGAAACTACACCTGCGCATTAAGGCCTTGACCGTTAAAGAATCAGAATCAGAATCAGAATCAGAATCAGAATCAGAATCAGTTTTATTGCCAAGTATGTTTCCACATACAAGGAATTTTTTCTGGTGATTGGTGCAATTGATCAGCAACAGTGGGGCTCTCTAGCCTTGTTGATGAGGCTAATAGCAGATGGGAAGAAGCTATTTTTGTGGCGAGAGGTTTTGGTCCTGAAGGACCGCAGCCTCCTGCCAGAGGGGAGTGACTCAAAGAGTTTGTGTCCAGGGTGGAGGAGTCAGCTACAATCTTCCCTGCACGCCTCAGAGTCCTTGAGGCGTACAGGTCCTGGAGGGATGGAAGATTGCAGCCAATCACCTTCTCAGCAGAGTGGATGATACGCTGCAGTCTGTTATTGTCCCTCTCTGTGGCAGCAGCGTACCAGATGGTGATGGAGGAGGTGAGGATGGACTCAATGATGGAGGTGTAGAAGTTCACCATCATAGTCCTTGGCAGGTTGAACTTCTTCAACTGCCTCAGGAAATACATCCTCTGCTGAGCTTTTTTGATGAGGGAGCTGATGTTCAGCTCCCATTTGAGATCCTGTGTGATGGTGGTTCCCAAGAAGCGAAAATGCTCCACGGTAGCCACGGGGGAGTCACACAGGGAGATGGGGGTGGGTGGGGCTGGGCTCTTCCTGAAGTCCACTATCATTTCCACTGTCTTCAGAGCGTTTAGCTCTAGGTTGTTCTGCCTGCACCAGGTCACCAGACGCTCAGTCTCCCACCTGTAGGCAGACTCATCGCCATCAGAGATGAGTCCAATGAGAGTGGTGTCGTCTGCAAACTTCAGGAGCTTGACAGACTGATGGCTGGAGGTGCAGGTGTTGGTGTACAGGGAGAAGAGCAGAGGAGAAAGAACGCAGCCTTGCGGGGATCCAGTGCTGATGGTCTGGGAGTCAGACACGTGCTTTCCTAGCTTCACGTGCTGCCTCCTGTCAGACAGGAAGTCGGTGATCCACCTGCAGGTGGAGTCAGGCACGCTCAGCTGGGAGAGCTTGTCCTGCAGCAGAGCCGGGATGATGGTGTTGAAGGCAGAGCTGAAGTCCACAAACAGGATCCTGGCATAGGTCCCTGAGGAGTCCAGGTGCTGGAGGATGAAGTGGAGAGCCATGCTGACAGCGTCGTCTACAGACCTGTTGGCTCTGTAGGCGAACTGCAGGGGGTCCAGGAGTGGGTCAGTGATGGATTTGAGATGGGACAGGACAAGACGCTCAAATGATTTCATGACCACAGAGGTCAGGGCAATGGGTCTGTAGTCATTTAGTCCTGTGGGCCTTGGTTTTTTGGGGACAGGGATGATGGTGGAGGATTTGAAGCAGGCTGGCACGTGGCAGGTCTCCAGTGAGGTGTTGAAGATGTCTGTGAACACTGGAGACAGCTGATCAGCACAGTGCTTCAGGGATGATGGAGAGACAGAGTCAGGACCGGCTGCTTTGTGGGGGTTCTGCTTCTTAAAAAGCCTGTTGACATCTCTCTCCAGGATAGAGAGAGACGTTCCTTTGGTAGAGGAGGAGGAGGGGGGTTCTGATGTGGCTCTGATGTGGAGGTTAGTGTCAGGCTTGTCCCACTGTCTTTCAAAGCGGCAGTAGAACTCATTCAGATCGTTGGCCAGACGGAAGTCGTTAATGGAGTGGGGGGGTTTAGGTTTGTAGTTAGTGATCTGTCTGAGCCCTTTCCAGACAGAAGCAGAGTCGTTGGCTGAGAACTGGAGCTGAAGTTTCTCAGAGTACAGTCGTTTAGCTTCTCTCACCACCTTGCTAAACCTGTACTTGGACTCTTTAAACCTGTCCCTGTCCCCACTCCTGAAAGCTTCCTCCTTTTGCCTCCTGAGCTGACTGAGCTTAGCTGTGAACCAGGGTTTGTCATTGTTATAACTCACCCTGGTGCGTGATGGGATACAGCAGTCCTCACAGAAGCTGATGTATGACGTCACAGCCTCTGTGAACTCATCCAGACTGTTGGAAGCAGTCCTGAACACCTCCCAGTCAGTGCAGTCCAAACATGCCCGCAGATCCTCTATGGCTTCACTGCTCCACTGCTTCGATGTCCTCGCAACAGGTTTACACAGTTTTAGTTTCTGCCTGTATGTGGGAATCAGGTGGACCATGACATGGTCAGAGTGGCCCAGTGCAGCCCGGGGGACGGCGTGATAAGCACCACTGATTGTGGTGTAACAGTGGTCCAGAGTGTTCCCCTCTCTGGTCGGGCAATTAACAAACTGTCTGTATTTGGGCAGTTCATGACTGAGGTCACCTTTGTTAAAGTCACCAAGGACAATAACTACGGAGTCCGGGTTGGTCCGCTCCACACACAGTATCTGCTGTGGCCTGTGGTGGGATGGAAACACCGACCAGGATGAATGAGGTGAACTCACGGGGGGAGTAGAAGGGCCTGCAGTTTATGATGAAAGTCTCCAGGTCAGGAGAACAGTGCTGCAGGATCACTGTCACGTCTCTGCACCAGCCACTGTTAGCATAAAAGCAGATTCCTCCACCTTTGGTTTTGCCGGACAGCTCTGTGTCTGGATCCGCTCTGAAGAGCTGGAAGCCGGCCAGCTCCAGCGCAGAGTCCGGATCGATCCACACAGCCACGTCTCCGTGAAGCACAGGACGGAAGATGAAGAAAAGTCTCTGCTCTTCTGCACCAGTAGCTGAAGTTCATCCAGCTTGTTGGGCAGTGAACGCACCTTGGAGAGAAAGATACCTGGGAGAGGTGTGCGGAGTGCGCGCCGGCGGAGACGCGCATGCGCACCAGCACGTTTTCCTCTCCTCCGGTGTTTCACTGCGAGAGCATAAAGCGACCGTTAAAGTCGCAACGAGCAAATTACACGACATTTTATCATCTCTGTGCAAGACCCACAGTAAGTTTCAGAAGTTTGAGACAGAATATTGTTACGCAAGTAGAGCAGCTCCTTTCAGCTCAGGACGTACGTTTTGTGCGTAGCGGGAAGGAAAGAGAGAAAGACGGAGAGAGAGAGAGAGAGAGAGAGAGAGAGAGCGGCGAGGCTAACTAACTAGCTAGCTAACGAGTTAGCAGTTAGCGGTGTAGCTGTGAACCTAGCGGTGTAATGTATGTGCACTTTGGTCTGTTTGTCAGTAAATAAATGCTACGACTCCTCAAAACGGAAGCTCCCGCGTCTCTGAGTGTCAGCTACAGGCCAGAGAATGAGCCGGGAAAGGTTAACGACACTGAGGCTGGAAAATACGACATTGTGCGCTGTCAGTGGAGTGTGTCCTTGTCAGTTAACTGTAAATATTTAAAAGATTTCCACAAAAGTGATTTTTTTAGTTATATTTTCTTCTCTATTGCATATTTGATATGTTTGGTGTCAGTTCAGAAGATCATTCCTAAAACTTGTTCAGACAGGAAAGGCGACAGGTGGAGAAGTCCAGGCAGAGAGCAGCGAGATGCGGGAGAGACTTTCAGCGCAGGAAAGACAGGACAGGCCCTGACTTTATGAGAGATTTGCTGCTACTACTGCCATAGAAAGGTGTGTGTGTGGGTGTGTGTGTGTGGGTGTGGGTGTGTGTGTGTGTGTGTGTGGGTGTGTGTGTGGGTGTGTGTGTGGGTGGTGGGGTGGGGTGTGTGTTTCCAGAAAAAACAGATTCTTACCTCTGTGACTCAGATGTAATGGCACTGACATGGCCTGAAAGGGGCTAGTTAAATTAATGTGTAATCACAAAGGGTGTATATTTCAAACACCACTGTTAAATAGCTTCTTAACACAAAACTACACACAGGACTATGTAGTTTCAAAGAGAAAACAAAGGCACATAAAGTGCAACTTGATTTCAAAATCAAGGCTCAACTTAGATGATCACCATCTTGTATGCGCCAAGATAAATTGTGTTAACAACAAAAAATATGATCTATGTTGTGCCTCAGGAAGTGTCCATTAAACAAAAAATAACAAGGTTTCTATCGGATGTTTTGCATTGTAATGACGAATGGCCCATGTGAAAACTAAATTCGGCTTTGCAAATTGTGCATATTACTTTTGTTTTCAAAATAGTTCCGTCGAGCAGCTTTTTAAATTGAAATGCTCCGCCTGAAACTCCCTCACCGCTCGGCTCCATCTTCAGCTCGTCTCCGGCTGCTTCCGTGTCAAAGGTCAGCGCCCGAGCAGGAAGTAAACAACATTGCGGTGGCGTTAATTTATTTTAACGCGTCAAGTATTTTGAAATTAATGGCAATGATTAACGCGTTAATTTTGACAGCCCTACTTTATATTTATCCATCTCAATTCACTCCACAGGGATTTTACATGGGATGGCAAACATACATTCTCCTTGAAAGTTCTGCTTATTAGATGATAGAAACATGTAATGCATTCAGTGGCTATGCCAGAGCGAAGGAAACCCGACAGAGCCACACAAGCTGAATACTTGTGTGAATATGTTCTCTTGAACACAAACACACACCTACTTGTTGGTAGTGAGTAAGATGAGCAGCATGATGCAGCAGGGTGTGAAGCTCAGGGGAATGGTGTAGGTCATGATTTGCAAGGCCACAGAAACTGTCAGCATAATCATGTCGTTGATCACCAGATGGATGTACAGCACGTACCTGCAGGAGAGAAGAGTGCATTAGTTAGCACAGTAGATGAGATAGAGCCAGACAGACTGTAGCTAATTCAGCAGATCTGAATATCAGATATATTGTAAGCATCTTCAGATATTTGTCAAGAAAATAAGGTAATCACACATCATCCTCTGTCACCTGGGGTCTCGCTGGAAGACCTCGCTCTTAAAGTAGATGTAGACAAAAGCTCCATTGATGCAGTTGATGATAAATCCAAGAGCAAAGGTGATGAAATTCTTTGTGAAAGCATCATTCAGGCTATCCATACGTCTGCTTGAATTCATATTGTATTCTTTCCTGTTCGCTTCAGTTGGTACTGAAAACACAATCCATCCACAATCTCACTTATTCTTTAGTCATGAGTCATTTAATAAATTACATGAAACACATATTTGCTTCTTGACCCATTTCTTGCTCAGATAGAACTTGGTCAATTCTCATAAAGTATTTTTATAAATACTGTAACATTTCATCTGATTAAAATCGAGGAAATATGATATAAGAACGGACATGTTTTTAAGGGATTTGGCAAAGATAAACTCTGAATGAAATAGAGTCTCATTCATAAGATAGACCACAATTAAATTAAAGTTGTGATTTATAAAAAAAAAAAATACAAATGAAATATCTGTGATTACCAAGCTACACTAAATACCCCTCCCCACTGCAAAAACAAAAACATCTTCACATTTTTCAAAAGTGAATGTTATAAAATTAATTTAAAGATTTTATCATATTTTGTAATAACTTCTGATAACAGTCTGAGCAAATAAAAATAAAGAAAAAGAAGAACATGACTATTCAGATTATGACTAAACTTTAAATATTCTATTGTATATTCTGCAACTTGTCATTTCAAAGCTATATTAAAGCTATCAAAGCTATTCTTCTGTTGTCAGAAGCAAGAAAGCAAATAGTAAATCTGACAGCCCTTCTATTTTTTTTTCTGCCTCTGTTAGTGAGATGTTAACTCAGATTCAAAATAATAACCCTGGTATTTTAGCGCTGCCATTAACTTTTTAGAATATTGTTATAAATGGAAAGTTAAAAATTAAAATAATCAGAGTTACCTTCACACCACTCTGGCCTACCTTGAGGTACTGGGCTCACACACCATCCATACGTAGTGAGAAAAACAGCAGGAGATGTGTTTTTATAGATTTCAGTGCTCATAATGAAGTGAGATGGAACTACCCTAAGGAGATGGGTTAGATGGGCCAGATAGAGGGACTGAGGAAGGAGGAATGTCATGTGTGTATGTTAAAGTGTGTAAAAGTGAGTGCACTGGAATTGGCTTTAGTGGTGGTAAATGACATTTTTTAATCCATTAAGACCCATAGAAAAATACACTTATTTATGTTTTGTTGCAAGCAGTTGGGCAACTAGGCCCATTGTTGTCTTGAATGTAGTCATGAATAGGTGATTTTAGTGATTGTTTATCAGAAATCTGATACTGTTTGTTTTTACCATCATCATTTCGATGAAATGAAAGTTTCAGTGATTGGAGATCATTTTCAAAGCATAGAGGAGAAACTTAAATGTAGATTTAATAATTGGTGAATAATAAACTACACAGATGTGACCATTATCATACCACTGAAAGGCTATGAATTGACAGGCCTCCAGGGAGGTGAAGCTGGACATTATTTTTGTTTGTTTCTTATACTTGTTCTAAAGATTCTGAAAAAAAAGCCAAAGCAAACAAACCATAACTTTATACAATATCTTTTATCCACATGGTTACTGTGCCTTGTTTTTAGACTGGGCTTTTTGATTATATTTGGGCCAGGTGAAGTTGTGTCGCTGTGACACAGTCAGCACCATGGACAGAACCGGTTGGTGTTTTCAGTGAAACTGACATTAGTTTGGAATTTAGCCAATTACAGATTTACAAAGTGGGAGAATTCTAAGGTCTGTGATTGGATGTTTCCTTCTGAAATGCACATTGGGAAACATTGTTCTTTTCTATCTTAAGGCTGCAGCTAACAGTTATTACTGATTAAATGGATGATTATATTCTTGATTTATTATTTTATCAGTAAAACTGTAATATTTTGGACTGATGATTCAGGTGGGAGGGTTTCATGCCTATCCAAGCCATGGATGTGCTCTGGCAAATCAAGTAGAAATAATTTAAGATAGGCCCACTACGGGAAACTGTGGGAGTTTGGTGAACAGGATACAAAAGTAGGTCTATACAACAATTGCTCTGCCCAGCTTTAGTTTGATTTAACATCTAAGCTGCAAGAGTAAAACATCACAGTTCTCAAAATGCTTTGTTTAAGGTTATTTATTAACAAATTTGACAATATTTTACATACAGTTTCTTAAGTAGGATTTTTAGTATCCAAGTCACTTTGGTGCCAATTTATCCTTCATTCCTCACCCAGGTGGCTTGATCTTTGGATACTACTGAGATGATTTAAATATCAGCATAAAACATTGTCAAAATCTGACTTTCTGTGAAGAGTTTTATTCTGAAAAAACAAACTGAATTGAGCTGAGCTGAACCAAAAGCTGTCTTTGTCTCTGTCTGAACAGAGACTGACGGCCCATTGGACTTCTCTCCTACAAGTTCACTTTCAGTAAGAATGGCCTGACCCTGACGATACTGTGGCTCTGACAAGCCAGGTACCGGGTCCAGTACTTCCTGAACTGCTCGTCCCGAAAACCATAGATGACAGGGCTCAGGAAACGAGGGATGATGTAGACGAGCAGGAAAAAGATGTAACGGATCTCCAAACTCAGACGGGGGAAGAGGGAGATGAGAGCAGCCTGAAGGGAGGGAACCACAAAGGCAAGCATGCACAGCAGCAGCTGAAACAAAAGGACAGGGGAGACAATAATGTAGGAAGATCTTGATAGTTACGGGCTCATTTAAAAAACATTTATAACAAACAGTAAACTTGTATGATCCTCGGATCACTGAAGTCTGTCATCTTATACTAATGAGATGTTTAAGTATAGAATTATTTTTCATTTGTACAAAACCTTACAAACAAACTCTAAGCATTAAAAGCAACTGAGTAGTGTTTGGCTATCAAAGTATTGACTGGTATTGATCTATCCCATCCTTAATCATATGCAGTTTAATTAGTGTAGTATATTCAGCTTGACAAACGCCTGTTGAATTTAAAGGTGAACAATTAGTCAATCAGACAGCAAATTAATCAGTTGTCATTTAATTACCTAAAAAGACAATTACATTTTTTCTGGTCTAGTTGAGGATTTGCTATTTTCATTTCTCTGCGTTTTGGACTGTTGGTCAAACAGCCTGACACTTGAAAGCCTCACATTGGATATTAAGATGAACACTTTATAGTTCAAGCAGTTAATCATTTAATTAGAAAAACTGATAATGAAAATAATTATTTTCTGACCAATTTGAGTCTGTCTTGAAATTTACTTATTAATACAATATTAATTTGTTTTATATGTAAAATGGTTTTATTTTGTTAAAGAAAACCTGATGTCATCTTGACCTTTGCCTCAAGTTGGAAAGAGTCCATATCATATATCTCAATATATCACTTGTTATACACAAATATAATAATTACATATTACATCTTTTTAGGTGTTAAAGATTCTGGTTCAGTGGCTGTTCCCTCTGTGATACCCACCTGCACCCCATGAAGCAACACAGTGTTCCTGGCTCTCTTCACTGAGGCCAGGCCTGTTGAGGCAGCTCGTGCCGTCAGCATGATCTTGCAGTAGGTGTAGAGCAGCGTCAGAGCCACGAAGGAGAGGTATGTTCCATCGAACACACAGTTCTTGTAGTAGATGGACCGGTCGCGAAAGAGAAGTGAGTGGTCGCAAAAAATGGTGGCGTGGAAGACACTTGGGGGCTCCTTGACAATGGTGATGAGGAGGTCGGTGACAGGCGGGGTGGCGGTGAGGATGAGGATGACACAGATGAGGAGGAGGGTGCGAGGGATGGTGCACATCTGGCTGTAGTGTAAGGGGTAGCAGATGGAGATGTAGCGCTCCACGGCCATGCCGGCTAGGATTAGAGGGGTGGAGCGGGTGGTGAGGACCGCTGTCATGATCTGAGGGAAACACAGTGGAGGTGTGGGGGTAGTTAACAACAGTGCACCATAAGAGATTTTGTAGCTCTTGGCTGAAACCTCCGAAGCAAGTGAGAGATTTATATCTGCTCAGCAAGTTTTAGAAAGTTGTGCTGGTTATCAGTAAAAATTTAACCCTTTCACACTCTGAAGTGTGAATACTGCAGCAGCAGGTACAGATTCATGATTGTTCAAAGTCGCTTCTAAAAGCCGTAAATTTTTTATTATTAGTGACTTCTTCCTGTGCTGCCTTTCATATCTCAAACATTTAAAACCCAGAACGCTGAACGTTTGTGGCTCATGCTCCTAAATTTCAGACTCTTGTGGGAGAAAACTGAAGTATCAATTTTCCAAAATACTGATATGTGGCTACTGTTCACACACGCCAAGAGTTGAACAGAACCTGCTTGGTAATACAGTTGGTGTTGAGATGACTCACCAGAAAGCAGCAGACAGAGGCGTGGATCCTCCTGAAGATGTAGCTAACCACGTAGAGAGCTGTTACAAGGGTTAGCTGCAGAGCGTCGTTGATCACCATGCAAATGAACATGATGTATCGGGGGTTCTCATAGAAGAGGCTATAGGGTCAGAGATGGACTGGTGTGTTTTTAAATGAAAACTGTATGATTTAGTTTAACATGAGCTAAACATAATAAGTGAGCTTGAAGAGGTGTGTTTTGAGGTGGGATTTGAAAACAGGATGTTTACATCTGTTGTTGGCATCAAGTTAAACACATGATCACATGAATCATTGTGTGTTCAGAAACTAAACGTTTGATTGCTGCTGTGTGTATAGTACCTGTGTCGTAGGAAGGTGTGCACCATGCTGCTGTTGATGATACTGAGGGCCAGCCACACCAGCATGGCCACTATGTTTTTGGTCAGAGCATTAGAGAAGCTGTCTTTAGGCACAACCTCAGCGCCCTCTGTCAGTGTAAAGCTGGTGTTAATCAGCAGCAGGCCCCCATAGGAGGTGGAGTTGTGCATCACTGACATCTTCTCCTCACAATCTGAAGAAACACAGACATGAAATCTGAAGTTTTACAGAAAAATACAAATGATTGTATTCATGAATTACACCTAGTGACTTTGTGATTATAGTTATTTGCGTGCATTAAATACCTAATATTGTGTGATTGAAAGATTTGCACACATGAGAGTAAATGGGTTACATTTTTTGTAACTTATTTGTTTTACAAAAAAATGCATTTATAATGTATGCATATAATTATCCTTAGATAGTGAAACAAAAACATGCACTATAAGAAACAGAGATGAGCACATGAAATACATGAGAGGCTATATGGAAGGCTACATCATCATATTTTATAATAGTAAATATTAAGACATCTTAACCTTTACTTACAGCCACAGATATCTCATTCACACTTCTTCAGCAGTTCATGGGTCACAACGTTTTAAAATGTGGCCCTGAAATCTGCAGGAAGATCAGAGGGAATACATCTCAAGTATAAAGCACCATTAAAAACATGTTTGTGAGTTTGCTCTCTGATAAAATGAGAGTGCATGTAGACAAAACCCACACAAAGAGTCTTGATATTGATTTTCTGCATTTTGTTATGTTAAGGCAGAGCATACTTTTATTTTGAAGCAGTAAATAAAAGCTTAACAAAAATGTAAATATCTCAACATAATGATGTTTTGGGACACATTAGTATGTATAATGTAATATAATACAACTGTTACACAACAGTTTTAAGATTTAAAAGTATACACATACATTGTATTCAAGATTTAAAGACTTACTTTGTTCAGCGTCTCATAAATATTGACTCAATCGTCTGTTATGAAGATGTGAAATGCATTCGACCAAAAAAAAACTTTTTTCTTATGACATCGCCTGAAAAAAAAATTGGAATTGTTCATTGTAGAAATGTAGATTTACACATTCAACACTTACACATCCATAATTTTAACACAAGTGGGTCACGCAGCCTTTTCAAACTTGCACTGCCTTCAATAGTAACAACAAAACAAAACGTAGTGATAATAGTGATTCTGTACTCACAGACAAGCCCTCTCTCTCCTGTCATCACTGACTGTCAGTGACCTCCTCCAGCAGCCTGAGCTCTCATATATAAGGATTTGTGTGGATGCTTGTGTGTGTCTGTCTGTGTGTGTATTGATCCTGTCGTCATAGGGATAGGGTAATGGTCACGCTGTGGATCCCACTAATGAGCATGAGGAGACATTTGATCCCTAAACAAGTGAGGAAGAGGAGCAGAAAAACAACATGTGGTTTGATAATCAGTATTAGTTTAGTATGGGTTTTGACAGAAGGCCAGTGAGCCATCAAGTGTGTTTATGATTTAAACAATTATCATATGGTGACATTTATGAAAATCCGACATTGCTGGTTTATAAAGAAAGTTTTGAAAAAATCAGGAACACAAGTGTAAACATCACTTGTAACAAGAATTCTAAATTAACTAAATTCTACAATAATAGAAATCGTATTAGCTTGCATTAAGTAGTGTGTTTTGCCATTTCTGGTTAAGAGGTGTGATAGCCACTGTGACAGGTTTTTTAGGGCGACATGAACAGCTAACAAATCTGGATACATCATCTGCTCCTGGTGGAGGTGCTTCAGTCAGAAAAACTGCAGTAAATTTCAGCATGTCAAAGAGAAACGACCAGAAAATTCTATTAGCACATAGCAAACAGCAACCAAATCTGGAACAGGCAATTTAGGATGACTCACTACCCACAGTTCATTTGCTTCCAATTTAAAGGGAGTTTGTTATTTTGTCTATTTTCTACAGGTGAGCAGTTGATTTTAAAGCCAATTGTGAAGCAGATTGATTTGCGTTGTAAAAGATATAATAGTAGCTCAGACTCTTTATTCTACCACCAACATGTTTCCCAGTAAATTGTGGACATAACCGACTGTAAATGTCTTAGTACTAAAAGAATAATGTGAGGTTGTTTGTATGTTCCCAAAGTCCCGAAACTCCAGAGGCAAAAGAATCGAGTTTTGATCTTTTTGCAGTCAGTAGGTTGACAATCTTTTTGTTTTCCCTGTCTTTACTTTTGACGGACCAACTTTGCTGTAAAAAGGTATTATAAGCCTGCCATATTTTGATTGCCACATAACAAACATGCCATGCATGTGTCTGAGAGAAAGTCAAATCTGGCATTTCTCCTGTGATTATGTGAAACCAGTAATAGTTTCATCTATACCTGCTAAAACTGACACCATCATTACATTTCTACCGTTTACTGCCTCGGTTAAAAGAAATGTGACGGTTTTCTGTGTTGACTCTGTTTAGAAAGACAAGACAGAATCTTTTAGACCAGTGGTTCCCAGCCTTTTCCAACTCTAGGGCCACTTAAAAATCTCAGAAATGTTAGCGGCCAACATCTGACCCCATAACATTAATGAGGTCCGTGTGTGTGTGTGTGTGTGTGTGTGTGTGTGTGTGTGTGTGTGTGTGTGTGTGTGTGTGTGTGTGTGTGCTCTTTTCTTTATTTGCATTAGTAAATACATGTAAAATAAATAATATATTAATAAATTGAATACATTTAATCCTAATATTTGCTATATAAATGGTTACATGTTGTCTGTGTCCTGAGGGCCCACTTTCTGCGGTTTGTCCCTGCAGCTGTTGCTCAGAAGGTACATCTTGAAGTACCTCCTGAACTTTTTGTCTCTGACGCCGTAGATGACTGGGCTCAGGAACCGGGGCAGGATGTAGACGATTAGGTAGTTTGCAAATCTGATTTCGAGGATGCGGCCAGGGAAGATGAGATGCAGAGCAATCTCCACACTGGGGGAGATGTAGGAGAGCAGGCACATGGCCAGCTGGACACCATGGAGCAGGATGGTGTTCCTGGCTCTCTGGGCTGATGTCTTCTCTGTGGAGATGGCCCTTGCTGCAAACATGATTCTCAAATAGGTGAAGATCAGAGTCAGAAACACACAGGAAAAGTAGATGATATCAAAGGCTTGTCTCTTGTACGCGAGGATCGGGTCTTTGAACACATTCTGGCGCAAGCAGAATACCGATTCATGAAAGAAGCTCAGGGACTCAGTCGCCAGTGTCACAAATAAATCTGTGATGTCTGGAGCCACACTTATAAACCAAATCAGTCCGATGACCATGTAGGTTCTTCTCACTGTGCATATTCGGGAGTGGCTGAAAGGTTCGCAAATAGCAATGTAGCGCTCTATGGCCATGCCTGCTAAGTTGACTGGGGTGTTCCTGGTGGTGAAGACTGCCACAAGGATGAAGAAGCAGCAGAAAGAGACGTTAATCTTGTAGAAGATGTAGCTGAGGACGAAAAGTGTGATGGTGACGGTCAGCTGGATGGCATCGTTTATCACCATGTGGATGAAGAGGATGTAACGAGGGTCTTCATAAAAGGTCTGGAGGGAGATAAAGGAGGGGTGTCAAGTATGCAACATTATAGTTGGTTAGTACACAGCAACAGTTGATGGTATAAGAGGGGAGGGATAAAGAAAATTCAGTCAGATGACGGGTTGTATTAGAGGAGTTCTGGAAGAAAAAATCTGCACGGCAACTGTGACCATCCTGAAAGTTCAATTCAATTCAATTCAATTCAATTTTATTTGTATAGCGCCAAATCATAATATACATTATCTCAAGGCACTTTACAGGGTAAGGTCAAGACCTTACTTTGTTACAGAAAAAAACCCAACAGTTCCCACAACGAGCAAGCGCTTGGCGACAGGGGGGAGGAAAAACTCCCTTTTAACAGGAAGAAACCTCCAACAGAACCAGGCTCAGGGTGGGCGGCCGTCTGCCTCGACCGGTTGGGTTTAGGAGAAGATAGAAAGAGGGGGAGGGGGAGGAGAGGGGAGAGAAGAGAGAGAGAGAGAGACCAGGAACAGCTGTGTCGGTAATGGTGTGAATTATTAATTTTAATACAGTAATAATTTGTGATTAGGTTAAAAAAAAAAAAAAACTTCGCCACCTTGTGAAGTACAAAGTGCGATGAAAACATGATAAAAAAAAACATACTGCAACTATTGATTATTTTCATTAACAAATAATCCGCCAGTGATCAAACAATAAATTGTTTGATTTTATGAAACAAACACAAGCAACAGATCCTCACCCTTGGGAAGACGGAGTAGGTGAATGTTAGAGCTTTTATAAAACACTGAAGCGATGAATTGATAATCTGAATGGTTGTTGGTTGATATTCTGAATGACTAATCAGTTAATCAAATAATTGATGCAGCACTAAGGTGTCACTTCTGCTGGTGTATGTTATGTGCCTGTGTGTGTGTGTGTGTGTGTGTGTGTGTGTGTGTGTGTGTGTACCTGGTGTCTGAAAAAAGTGGCTGCCAAGGTGCCATTGATGTAACTGAGGATGAGCCAGACCAGAACCACAATCAGGTTCTTCACAAATGCTGTGGTGAACGTGTCTCTGGCGAATGTGAGCTGATGAAGCAACAGAGGGAGCCAGAGAGAGGGAAACACAAACCACAGATGAATTATCATAGATCTTAATCCTGTCACTGTGATTCAGTCAGCTGACACCTGCTGAATTCCTCTCAAACTGTCTCTTGAAAAAATGCATTAGATGTAATATTTTGTATTTCATGAGCACTAACAGGTATATAAACACTGTCCTCACTCATTACACACAACATGAACTTTAATTGTTGAAATAATATGCATTAACATTGATAACTTGTCAGTTTTAAGATTACATCAAAGTGAAGAACAATTTCTTTTAAGACAAGATCAGCTCATGTTTGAAGACTTAACTTCATGAATATGAGCTGATCGCAGTCAGGGATGGAAGAAAATATTGTAGTTGTAATTGTGTTCAACACGATAAAACAGAATTATGTTTACTGCAGGTCAATTTTCAAGCAAACACCTTGATTAGCACATTTGTGAATTAGGTGATCAAACATATGCATGACAGTAATCTGGGCCAGGACATGATGAATTCTGTTTGAGGCTTCATATTTGGGTAAGTGGTTATAATAACTGGTAGTCACTGACTCAGTGTTGGAGAGATAACTTTAAGAAATTGATGTGGTCTTTTCATAGTTTATCCAAAAAATAAATTAAAAAGATACATTTTCTCGCTTTAGTCTTAAGGAATTAAATGTCTTAATACTTAAGATTAAAATGATGAAGTTTACACTGAAACAGTGACATAAAAACTTTTTCGATACAACAGTACAAATCAAAAACAGTTACACTTTTTCATTGATATGAAGGCAGTTGCTTCACCAAACCTGATAGGTCATGTTGCCACCTGGACCCACTGATGAGCTCATATTTCACTGGGACCTGAGAAAAGAGTATACAAAGCAGAAAAAAACAAACTGGCGAATATATAGAAGGAATTACCCTAAAACTGCATAAGAAACTCAGTCTTATAAATCTATTTACAGTCAAAATTTTGGTAAACTCACCCTTATCTGCATCTTTATGATGCACATACACTAGTTTGACCACAAAAGCAAACGTGTATTTTTGTTTCACATTTTTCTTTTTGTTTTAGAGAAGATTAAATATTTAAGAAGATAATAGATTTTCCAGTAAAAACAACTATACAGTTCTACAGCCTCATTGCTGTAAATCTGAGATTTTACTCTTATTATTCAAGCAATTTGAAAACCTGACACTGAGGTTTCCTTTGTGATTTAAAAATATATCAAAACACTTCTCAGGTGTTGTAGACCACAAAAATGTAATCCCTATTTAATTTAAATTTGATGCCGTGATTCCTCTTTCACCTTCAGACTGATTTTTCTTCATTTTTCTCTTATGGACATCATAACTCATAACTCATACATAATGTTAAAACATGTATTAGTGTTAATCACTTCATTAATATTAACAACGGCACGTGTGTAAAGGTTAACAAATGTGTACATAATAGCAATATTTATTTTTATGGTACATTGTAAAGCTTATCTAACTTTTACGAAGATCAGTCAGCTGCTAAAACATGACTGTGTAGTATTTTTTCAGTACAAACACGTGTATGGCTGTATTGTCAACATTAAAACTGTATAGACACCATGAAAGATAGCTGCAATGCAAAAGCTATTGGGGATCTTGATAAACAAACAAACATGTAAATGTATCACAAATGATCATAAAATGTAGTGTCAACACAAGTACATATATGCACACATAAGAGCATCTACTAATTCAAAGAGTGCTGCAGTTACATTTCCAACTTTTTCATTTAAAATGAAAACATATGGACACAGTAACTACCAACATATGAACAAACTCACAGTGTAACATTGCTCAGCAAAGAGTTGCATATTAAAGGCTATATTCATGACCTACCTGAGTCCAGGTTGGATGCTAGATGCAGAAAGACTGTCAGATGAGCCCTTTTTAACACTTTGAAACAGGAGTTAATTGATTTTTTTCCCATCGTCCTCCTCAGTGTTTACCAGAGAAAAGAAAAACATGATAACGATGATGATAATAGTTGGTGGTGTTATGACAGTGAGGTGAGATCATTGTTTTATATTTTGTGATGTGATTTCTTTCTCTTTTTTTTTTTGGCATTTCACTCAGGTCCAATTTATGTGAGATATTCAGAAGTGTATGACTGCAGCTAACATTTATTCCTCTTATTGATCGGTTTGTTGATTACAGTCTCAGTTACTCTACTCTTGAAGTGTTACTCTGGAAAAATGTCAAAAAAAAGTGGAAAATGTCCATGACAGCTTCCCACAGTATAAGGTAACATCTTCAAATGTCTTGTATTGTCCAACCACTAGTTCAAAAATCACATAAGACAAAGAAATGCAGCAAGTCCTCGCGTATGAGAAGCTGAAACAAGGTCATGTTTGGCCTTTTTGCTTAAAAAAATACTAAACTTATTAGTTAGTTTAAAAATAGTTGCTGAATAATTTGAAGTGCTTTTCTTTTTTTTTTGACACTTGACAGTCAAAAGAGACGGGAAATAAGGGCAGAAAGAGGGACACAACAAAACAACAAAAGTCCCATGGCTCAGCATTATTATATGTACAATGCATTCGAGGAAGTATTTAGACCCCTTCAATTTCTATTTTGTTATGTTGCAGCCTTATGTCAAAGTCCAAAAAATATTTTTTTCCCTCATGAATCTACACTCAATAGCCCATCATGACAAAGTGAATTTACTCACAGTGTCCTTATATTTGAAATGTTATCACTGCTGCCAGACAAACTAAAAACTAAAATAAAAACAAAACAACAGTCATTTAAAACACAAATTATATTACATATTTTTGTAGAGATAAAAGATTTGTTTGGTCTGTAGATGTTTTATAATATACATGTGGTGTTTGAGGGAATGTGGTTGGACATTGAGAAACTGTCACTGCTGTTTCACAGGAGGCATCATGTTTGGCACGGTGACATTTTCTGGGTGGCTGCTTGTGCTCACTTTACAAAGCAGGTACCTTCTTACATATCTCCTGAAGGTCTGGTCCCGCAGTCCATAAACAATGGGGCTAACAAACCTAGGCACAATCTGGACAATGACATAGCAGGCAAAGCGTATGGACAAGTGCTGTTTGGGCAGTAAGTAGAGGAGACCTTGTTCAAACATGGGTCTCACATAAGTAAGCATGCACAACAGCAACTGAAAACCATGGAGGAGAATAGTGTTTCTGGCTTTTTTAGAGTCTACAGTTGCTCCTTTGGCGGCAAACAGAATCCTGAAGTAAGTGTAAAAGAGTATGAGCCAAACCAAGACAAGACAAACAATGTGTGACACGTCCCTCTTCTTTAGGCTGTAGGTGGTTCTGAACACATAATCTCTGGCACAAAACACTTTGAGGTGAAAGAAATGCAGAGGCTCCGTGGCCAGGAGGATGAAGAGGTCTGGTAGGATAGAAAGTGAACTCGCTACCCAGATCAAACCAATCAGGATGTAGGTTTTCTTGACGGTGCAGATCAGGCCGTGACGGAGGGGGATGCAGACGGCGATGTAGCACTCGACTGCCATTCCAGCCAAATTTAGTGGCGTGTTGAGGGTGGTGAGGATGGTAATGAGCAGCAGGATGAGGCATAAAGGTACATTGATAGTATACAGGGTGTAGCTGATGACATAGAGAAGAGTGGACAGGAACAGCTGTGTCATGTCATTTATCACCAGGTGGATGAACAGAATGTAACGTGAGCTCGAACTGAAGATCTGTAACGTAAAGGAAAAAAAGAAAAGAGAATCAAGCAAACAAAGAAGCAGTACATGCCATTAAAAAGCAGACTATGCAGTGGAATAGACTCACAACAAGTAACAATAACAAACTTCATACTTAATAACAACAAAATATTTGAATTATTGTCTAATATAGGGATGGGAGTTATTAGGATTTTATTGATACCAATGTAATTATCTATTCCTTTAACGATTGCTAATCATTTTTCTGTGTGGGGGGGAAAAAGTAGGCCTGTGCAAATTTTTGCCAGACAGTTGCACCTGACACCCCAATGGCCCCACTACAATTCCCCCTCCTTTAAAACTGTTTGCTCCATCTGTCGGTCCAAGCATAAGTCAGCCTACACAGAACAGAATGAGGTATAAACAATCAATATTTATTGAATAGAATATTTTCCATAGAATCTTAAGATAAGTGAATATTAACATTAACATAAATAAGTGAATGGGAAAAAAAATAAAATATAACCCTGAGGTTTTGCTCTGCTGCCTGGCAATTTACAGTCCTCATAATATTATACAATTAGTTTTGGCTTTACACTGTAAACACAAGCACTTAAACCTGTAGACTGTGCCTGCAGATATAATATTAATTAAATCTGATGAATCAGGCCGATTCAAGCTGGTTCCCCCGATTTCCTTTGAAACACTTTCAAATTTAAATGACTCTTTCTACTGTGGGCCAGTTAATCAACATTTTAAATAAAATTTTTAATCAATAATCAATGTCTATCCATTACTTTTCATCTTGCATTGGCCCAGAGTTGGAACTAAACCTGAGAGACCAGATAATCATTGTGGCATGCTCGACGGGATTATCTTTTCTGAGCTTCCTTTTTTTAGACACCATTGGTGTTTGTCCATCGTCATACATAGGTGTATTTCACTCTGACTTTTATCAGGCACAGAGTCACAGGGCAGCCGTGGAAGTGGGAGGGAAGAGAGAGAGACGGACAGAGACACTGCTGTCACCGCAGTTCACTCATATCGTGTTTTGTCACTTTTTTCTGACTGGACGGATAGTTCCACTTTCCTCTCACCATAGCTGTAAACGTTAGCAAACATTAACAACCACTTTGGTACGAGGAGGTTCCTTGCTAATTTGTGGAGCCCTACGCAACTTACGTAGTGAGGGTTTACCGCTCAGCTCTGTAAACCATGCCGGAAAAGAATCGAAAGGCTCGGTGGCAAACAATTTGGAACCAGTTCTCGACTTCAACAGGTTCTCAGTTCTGATTCCTATAAAAGCCAAATTTACCCCAAATCTATGACCAATAGAAGAAAACGTCCCTTTGGGTCAGAGGTGGAAGTTTTCTGTACATAACAGCACATTTTACAGGATAATGTCTGCGTGATAAATAAGAAAGTCATTTAATGATTTGTTTCTACTGAATATGACTGATACTGTAAAACTAATAAACATTCAAAGCAGTGAGCCAGATCTTATGAATATCATACAATGGTGTCAATACACATGGTTTTGTCTTGGTTTTGCATTTTGTCTTTTCGATTTTTTTATACAGTTTTATACAGTTATTCCTTTTTTTTTTTTTTAACAACCTGCTATGATCCTAGATATTTAAATGTGGCACAGTACATCATGACCATTTTATCTCTTCTTGAAAACTGATGTGTTAAAGCTGTTAGAATTTATTCTAATTCCTGTTGTACATGCTGTATATAAAAACAATGCTGCACTTCAGACCTGGTGCTTTCTGAAGGTGTGGACCAGAGTACCATTGACATAGTTAATGGAGATGCAGAGAGCTGTGACAATCACATTCTTGGTCAAAGCTGTAGCGAAGGTGTCCCGCTGTCTCCCAGCTGCAGTAAAAGTGCCATTGACAGATGATAAATTCATGTCTAAAATGGCAGAGTTGTCCTTGTCTGAAAGAAGCACAGATACATCTATAGCTACACGAATATCTGTCATTAAAATTTCTAAATCACAGAAAAAGTACATGATATGCAGAATACATGCACACATATGACATGCATCAAGACAATATAATGATATACACAATGACACAGCCATTTGCAGCCCATGCAATATCAGTTCAATGCAAGAAAAGCAGTAAGCATGAAAAGAATGTTCATACCCAGTAGGACGTCACATAACATGTGGATGTTGATGTAATGAGTTTATATAGGTTGATAGATGTCATTTGAGATTATTGGTTGTGTATGTGTGTTAATGTTGGCATGTGTGTATCTTAAAGGAACAGTTTTATATTTTGGGAAATGTGCTAATTTGCTTTCTTTCCAAGAATGACATGAGTGTTTGTCAATTGAAATTTTGTTTCTTAAAGCAGCTACATCAACATTTTATAATGACATAAAATATCAATTTACAATGTGAAAACAGTGTGAAAAGTGTCTCTGGTAGTGCTGAACCTACAGAGAATTATCAGATGAGTCTGCAGCTTTATGGAGCTTTATATAGTTTCAGTCCATTGTTATAGTTTTCTGGCTTACAACTTAATTGATCTGTTTCACTTTCACAGCATTTTTCTGGCCACAGCTGGCAGATATTTTCAGAGAAACAGCTGTAAAAAGCAACTGTCCACTACCTGCTCCGCAGCAAACAGCAGACAGACATAGTTAGAGACCAGCTAGTCAATATAGTGGAACATTTAGCAGCTGAAGAGCCACATATTTCCCTCAGGAGTGGTGCAGACCAAAAACAGAACTAAAAGAGAGGGAATGTCAAGTGAATGGATAGCCAAATTAATTAATTAATTTTTTCTTCTTCTTTTTTTAAAAAACATTTTTCTAGATACAACATGTGAGCTTTAGAGATGGTGGTAGACTTTGCACAGCCATGCTGTTTCTCTCTGAGAGCAGTGTTTATGCTAAGCTTGGCTAACCAAATCCTGACTATAGCGCCATACTAGATCCACAGACTTTAGATTTGTGTCAGTCTTCTCATTTCACTCACACAAAGAAAATGAATAAGTGTGTTCACAAAACTTGTTAAACTAACTGCTTTAAACCTGTGTTGTAATGAGGGATGAATACTGAAAACTGGTCCTAAAGCTGTATTAATCTTTTCTTTTGTAGGCACTTGAGGGCAGCAGACTAGGAGCAAGATCAGCATTCATCTGGAGCCACGTAAGTCCAACATTCACTCTCTCTTGACTTTTGTGTGCTGTTTAGTGGTGGGCAGATATGAACAATGATACGAACAAGAGCTTTGCTGTTGTCAGGTGTGTGAATAAATGGGCATCAGTCACCTGAGGATTTGGAATTAGATCTGTCTGAGTTCTTCAACACAAAGCCAGTAAAGCGGAAGCAAGGGTTCATGTTACACACTGTGGTAGTTCGGAGAGAACTAATAGCAGGGTATTCAATCTGTTTAAAGGAGTGAGCATGTGCACTAGATTTCAAGGCCTAGCCAGTTCCACCAAACCTCATTCAAAGTCATATTTCTTCTTAGTTAGGTGGGATTGTGAAAGCTTTTCAGACCCTTACATGAGTGTGTATGTTCGCAGCAAGAGCTAGAGTAAGGTAGAGAGCTGTCCAACTGGTCTGAAAAATTCTGTTTAACTCGTCCTCATGTCCACAAATTTTACTGTGCACACATTATATTCTCCTAGGTTGTGGGTAAGTTTGTCCTTGTTCACACAGTTTGACTATCAAAGCTCAGTGACTTACAGTACTTTCTGCCTTCTCTCCAAAAGTAAATTACATCAGAAAATCAGGAGGAAAACAGGAAGGAGGGTATTTTTTAAAATCGCTTCACAAGCAACATTTCTCACACCACAGACAAAAAATGTATATCAGTGTGTTCAGCAGAGTCTCCTGTCTCAGAAAATATAATGTTTTAGTTAATAGTAGTTACTAGTAGTAGTTAATAGTAGACTTTGATTAGCAAGCCTGAGTTTGTGAGGTGTGTCTCACCATAATCCCTGTTTTAACCAGGTAGAACTGGTTACCATCACTATGGCAACCATGAATTCAAATTTTAGACAGATCATAAGAATTAGAATTTTTACGCCTTGATTCAGTTTTTTCACAACCTTCATATTTTGTCTTTAATCTCAGTTCAAGTTTCATTTACATTTCAGGCCCTTCATAAAGTAATGCAGCTCAGTCTTTCTGCATGTACTTCATACACCATGACACACCTTTAAACATTTTTCACTGCTTACACTACAGTTTAAAATTTTCATCCCTTTCCCATTTTTCCATCTCTTCATACTACTTCAGCTGCTTCTTCATACAAACTCAAGCCAGCAACACAGTTTACCCTCATCTTGGGCAGAAGCAGCAATCCCACCTCAATTTCTTCAGAGATTGCAGTTTCTATTTTAGGGAAGAGCTCATAATTTCAACAGAAAGAGTCACTTTGAAACAATAAATCCTGTGGTTAATTTTCAGATGCCCCCACGCTAATAGTAACAAAACTGCAGATTTGTTTTGTCCTTCCTGAAACTAACTCCTATTTTGGCAGTGCTGATATACCGTAGAGCTCACGGTGTTTAATGATGACTGACAAAAACGAATGCTGAACTTTGGAAAAAATAATTAATTGATTAATTTAATGAAAGGAAACATTTACAAAGTGGCTTGATATGATTCACCTGGAACTATAACTGTGACAGGGAAGTAACAGACATGTCCAGCAAACAGTTGAAGGACAGAGTGGAGTCTTGGTTACAACAACAGCAACTCCAGAGGTATGTGGCAGGGATTAAAATCCATCACAGACAAAGGCAGACCCCCACCATGATGAGTGTCGATGCATCTTATTCTAGCTCGTCTGCTGGTGTGACTGGAATGAACATGTGTGTAGTTTGCTCTGATAGAATTCTGGGCCATGCTCATAAGGCCTAGGCTGACCGTCTCGCTCCTCTGTTCACAACTGAACCCAACCTCTCCCTGGTGCAGTCTGTGGCCCCAACATGCCTCTAGTGGTCCACTGCTGTCTCTGTACCTCACACACTCAAGGCAGACAACTTGTCAGATGAGCCTTTATAGACACAGGACTGAGCTGATTTTCCTCCCATCAGCCTCCTCAGTGTTTATCAGAGAAAAAAGTGTCACAGCAAAGTGTGTGAATACTTATGTCATGTGATATTTCAGTTTTTCCTTTTTAATAAATTCTGTTTTCACTTTGTCAATATGAGGAATTGAGTTTAGATCAATGAGGGAAAATGAATTTAAGTGACTGTTAGCATAACACTGCAACATAATAAAATGTGAAAAAAGTGAAGGGGTCTGGACACTTTCTGAATGCACTGTGCACAGTGTTTGTCAGAATATGGTTGGAGTAACTGTCACTGCTGTTTCACAGGAGGCATCATGTTTGGCACAGTGACAGTGACATTTTCTTACATATCTCTTGAAGGTCTGGTCCCGCAGTCCGTAAACAATGGGGCTAACAAACCGAGGCAGGATCTGGGTAATGACATAGGAGGCAAATAATATGGACAAGTGCTGTTTGGGCAGTAAGTAGAGGAGACCTTGTTCAAACATGGGTTTCACATAAGTAAGCATGCACAACAGCAACTGAAAACCATGGAGGAGAATAGTGTTTCTGGCTTTTTTAGAGTCTACAGTTGCTCCTTTAGCAGCAAACAGAATCCTGAAGTAAGTGTAAAAGAGTATGAGCCAAACCAAGACAAGACAAACAATGTGTGACACGTCCCTCTTCTTTAGGCTGTAGGCGGTTCTGAACACATAATCTCTGACACAAAACACTTTGAGATGAAAGAAATGCAGAGGCTCCGTGGCCAGGAGGATGAAGAGGTCTGGTAGAATAGAAAGTGAACTCGCTACCCAGATCAAACCAATCAGGATGTAGGTTTTCTTGACGGTGCAGATCAGGCCGTGACGGAGGGGGATGCAGATGGCGATGTAGCACTCGACTGCCATTCCAGCCAAGTTTAGTGGCGTGTTGAGGGTGGTGAGGATGGTAATGAGCAGCAGGATGAGGCATAAAGGTACATTGATAGTATACAGGGTGTAGCTGATGACATAGAGAAGAGTGGACAGGAACAGCTGTGTCATGTCATTTATCACCAGGTGGATGAACAGAATGTAACGAGGGCTCGAACTGAAGATCTGTAACGTAAAGGAAAAAAAGAAAAGAGAATCAAGCAAACAAATGAAGCACTACATGACATTAAAAGCAGACTATGCAGTGGAATAGACTCACAACAAGTAACAATAATAAACTTCATACTTAATAACAACAAAATATTTGAATTATTGTCTAATACAGGGATGGGAGTTATTAGGATTTTATTGATACCAATGTAATTATCTATTCCTTTAACGATTGCTAATCATTTTTCTGTGTGGGGGGGGGGGGGGGGGAGTAGGCCTGCGCAAATTTTTGCCAGACAGTTGCACCTGACACCCCAATGGCCCCACTACAATCCCCCCTCCTTTAAAACTGTTTGCTCTATCTGTCGGTCTAAGCATAAGTCAGCCTACACAGAACAGAATGAGGTATAAACAATCAATATTTATTGAATAGAATATTTTCCATAGAATCTTAAGATAAGTGAATATTAACATTAACATAAATAAGTGAATGGGAAAAAAATAAAATATAACCCTGAGGTTTTGCTCTGCTGCCTGGCAATTTACAGTCCTCATAATATTATACAATTAGTTTTGGCTTTACACTGTAAACACAAGCACTTAAACCTGTAGACTGTGCCTGCAGATATAATATTAATTAAATCTGATGAATCAGGCCGATTCAAGCTGGTTCCCCCGATTTCCTTTGAAACACTTTCAAATTTAAATGACTCTTTTTACTGTGGGCCAGTTAATCAACATTTTAAATAAAATTTTTAATCAATAATCAATGTCTATCCATTACTTTTCATCTTGCATTGGCCCAGAGTTGGAACTATACCTGAGAGACCAGATAATCATTGTGTCACGCTCGACGGGATTATCTTTAACCGAGCTTCCTTTTTTTAGACACCGTTGGTGTTTCTCCATCGTCATACATAGGTGTATTTCACTCTGACTTTTATCAGGCACAGAGTCACAGGGCAGCCGTGGAAGTGGGAGGGAAGAGAGAGAGACGGACAGAGACACTGCTGTCACCGCAGTTCACTCATATCGTGTTTTGTCACTTTTTTCTGACTGGATGGATAGTTCCGCTTTCCTCTCACCATAGCTGTAAACGTTAGCAAACATTAACAACCACTTTGGTACGAGGAGGTTCCTTGCTAATTTGTGGAGCCCTACGCAACTTACGTAGTGAGGGTTTACCGCTCAGCTCTGTAAACCATGCCGGAAAAGAATCGAAAGGCTCGGTGGCAAACAATTTGGAACCAGTTCTCGACTTCAACAGGTTCTCAGTTCTGATTCCTATAAAAGCCAAATTTACCCCAAATCTATGACCAATAGAAGAAAACGTCCCTTTGGGTCAGAGGTGGAAGTTTTCTGTACATAACAGCACATTTTACAGGATAATGTCTGCGTGATAAATAAGAAAGTCATTTAATGATCTGTTTCTACTGAATATGACTGATACTGTAAAACTAATAAACATTCAAAGCAGTGAGCCAGATCTTATGAATATCATACAATGGTGTCAATACACATGGTTTTGTCTTGGTTTTGCATTTTGTCTTTTCGATTTTTTATACAGTTTTATACAGTTATTCCTTTTTTTTTTTTTTAACAACCTGCTATGATCCTAGATATTTAAATGTGGCACAGTACATCATGACCATTTTATCTCTTCTTGAAAACTGATGTGTTAAAGCTGTTAGAATTTATTCTAATTCCTGTTGTACATGCTGTATATAAAAACAATGCTGCACTTCAGACCTGGTGCTTTCTGAAGGTGTGGACCAGAGTACCATTGACATAGTTAATGGAGATGCAGAGAGCTGTGACAATCACATTCTTGGTCAAAGCTGTAGCGAAGGTGTCCCGCTGTCTCCCAGCTGCAGTAAAAGTGCCATTGACAGATGATAAATTCATGTCTAAAATGGCAGAGTTGTCCTTGTCTGAAAGAAGCACAGATACATCTATAGCTACACGAATATCTGTCATTAAAATTTCTAAATCACAGAAAAAGTACATGATATGCAGAATACATGCACACATATGACATGCATCAAGACAATATAATGATATACACAATGACACAGCCATTTGCAGCCCATGCAATATCAGTTCAATGCAAGAAAAGCAGTAAGCATGAAAAGAATGTTCATACCCAGTAGGACGTCACATAACATGTGGATGTTGATGTAATGAGTTTATATAGGTTGATAGATGTCATTTGAGATTATTGGTTGTGTATGTGTGTTAATGTTGGCATGTGTGTATCTTAAAGGAACAGTTTTATATTTTGGGAGATATGCTAATTTGCTTTCTTTCCAAGAATGACATGAGTGTTTGTCAATTGAAATTTTGTTTCTTAAAGCAGCTACATCAATATTTTATAATGACATAAAATATCAATGTGAAAACAGTGTGAAAGGTGTCTCTGGTAGTGCTGAACCTACAGAGAATTATCAGATGAGTCTGCAGCTTTATGGAGCTTTATATAGTTTCAGTCCATTGTTATAGTTTTCTGGCTTACAACTTAATTGATCTGTTTCACTTTCACAGCATTTTTCTGGCCACAGCTGGCAGATGTTTTCAGAGAAACAGCTGTAAAAAGCAACTGTCCACTACCTGCTCCGCAGCAAACAGCAGACAGACATAGTTAGAGACCAGCTAGTCAATATAGTGGAACATTTAGCAGCTGAAGAGCCACATATTTCCCTCAGGAGTGGTGCAGACCAAAAACAGAACTAAAAGAGAGGGAATGTCAAGTGAATGGATAGCCAAATTAATTAATTAATTTTTTCTTCTTCTTTTTTTAAAAAACATTTTTCTAGATACAACATGTGAGCTTTAGAGATGGTGGTAGACTTTGCACAGCCATGCTGTTTCTCTCTGAGAGCAGTGTTTATGCTAAGCTTGGCTAACCAAATCCTGACTATAGCGCCATACTAGATCCACAGACTTTAGATTTGTGTCAGTCTTCTCATTTCACTCACACAAAGAAAATGAATAAGTGTGTTCACAAAACTTGTTAAACTAACTGCTTTAAACCTGTGTTGTAATGAGGGATGAATACTGAAAACTGGTCCTAAAGCTGTATTAATCTTTTCTTTTGTAGGCACTTGAGGGCAGCAGACTAGGAGCAAGATCAGCATTCATCTGGAGCCACGTAAGTCCAACATTCACTCTCTCTTGACTTTTGTGTGCTGTTTAGTGGTGGGCAGATATGAACAATGATACGAACAAGAGCTTTGCTGTTGTCAGGTGTGTGAATAAATGGGCATCAGTCACCTGAGGATTTGGAATTAGATCTGTCTGAGTTCTTCAACACAAAGCCAGTAAAGCGGAAGCAAGGGTTCATGTTACACACTGTGGTAGTTCGGAGAGAACTAATAGCAGGGTATTCAATCTGTTTAAAGGAGTGAGCATGTGCACTAGATTTCAAGGCCTAGCCAGTTCCACCAAACCTCATTCAAAGTCATATTTCTTCTTAGTTAGGTGGGATTGTGAAAGCTTTTCAGACCCTTACATGAGTGTGTATGTTCGCAGCAAGAGCTAGAGTAAGGTAGAGAGCTGTCCAACTGGTCTGAAAAATTCTGTTTAACTCGTCCTCATGTCCACAAATTTTACTGTGCACACATTATATTCTCCTAGGTTGTGGGTAAGTTTGTCCTTGTTCACACAGTTTGACTATCAAAGCTCAGTGACTTACAGAATTGGAACACTGAGTCTCAAAGTGGCAGGAGTACTTTCTGCCTTCTCTCCAAAAGTAAATTACATCAGAAAATCAGGAGGAAAACAGGAAGGAGGGTATTTTTTAAAATCGCTTCACAAGCAACATTTCTCACACCACAGACAAAAAATGTATATCAGTGTGTTCAGCAGAGTCTCCTGTCTCAGAAAATATAATGTTTTAGTTAATAGTAGTTACTAGTAGTAGTTAATAGTAGACTTTGATTAGCAAGCCTGAGTTTGTGAGGTGTGTCTCACCATAATCCCTGTTTTAACCAGGTAGAACTGGTTACCATCACTATGGCAACCATGAATTCAAATTTTAGACAGATCATAAGAATTAGAATTTTTACGCCTTGATTCAGTTTTTTCACAACCTTCATATTTTGTCTTTAATCTCAGTTCAAGTTTCATTTACATTTCAGGCCCTTCATAAAGTAATGCAGCTCAGTCTTTCTGCATGTACTTCATACACCATGACACACCTTTAAACATTTTTCACTGCTTACACTACAGTTTAAAATTTTCATCCCTTTCCCATTTTTCCATCTCTTCATACTACTTCAGCTGCTTCTTCATACAAACTCAAGCCCGCAACACAGTTTACCCTCATCTTGGGCAGAAGCAGCAATCCCACCTCAATTTCTTCAGAGATTGCAGTTTCTATTTTAGGGAAGAGCTCATAATTTCAACAGAAAGAGTCACTTTGAAGCAATAAATCCTGTGGTTAATTTTCAGATGCCCCCACGCTAATAGTAACAAAACTGCAGATTTGTTTTGTCCTTCCTGAAACTAACTCCTATTTTGGCAGTGCTGATATACCGTAGAGCTCACGGTGTTTAATGATGACTGACAAAAACGAATGCTGAACTTTGGAAAAAATAATTAATTGATTAATTTAGTGAAAGGAAACATTTACAAAGTGGCTTGATATGATTCACTTGGAACTATAACTGTGACAGGGAAGTAACAGACATGTCCAGCAAACAGTTGAAGGACAGAGTGGAGTCTTGGTTACAACAACAGCAACTCCAGAGGTATGTGGCAGGGATTAAAATCCATCACAGACAAAGGCAGACCCCCACCATGATGAGTGTCGATGCATCTTATTCTAGCTCGTCTGCTGGTGTGACTGGAATGAACATGTGTGTAGTTTGCTCTGATAGAATTCTGGGCCATGCTCATAAGGCCTAGGCTGACCGTCTCGCTCCTCTGTTCACAACTGAACCCAACCTCTCCCTGGTGCAGTCTGTGGCCCCAACATGCCTCTAGTGGTCCACTGCTGTCTCTGTACCTCACACACTCAAGGCAGACAACTTGTCAGATGAGCCTTTATAGACACAGGACTGAGCTGATTTTCCTCCCATCAGCCTCCTCAGTGTTAATCAGAGAAAAAAGTGTCACAGCAAAGTGTGTGAATACTTATGTCATGTGATATTTCCTTTTTAATAAATTCTGTTTTCACTTTGTCAATATGAGGAATTGAGTTTAGATCGATGAGGGAAAATGAATTTAAGTGACTGTTAGCATAACACTGCAACATAATAAAATGTGAAAAAAGTGAAGGGGTCTGGACACTTTCTGAATGCACTGTGCACAGTGTTTGTCAGAATATGGTTGGAGTAACTGTCACTGCTGTTTCACAGGAGGCATCATGTTTGGCACGGTGACATTTTGTGGGTGGCTGCTTGTGCTCGCTCCACAAAGCAGGTATTTTCTTACATATCTCTTGAAGGTCTGGTCCCGCAGTCCGTAAACAATGGGGCTAACAAACCGAGGCAGGATCTGGATAATGACATAGGAGGCAAATAATATGGGCAAGTGCTGTTTGGGCAGTAAGTAGAGGAGACCTTGTTCAAACATGGGTTTCACATAAGTAAGCATGCACAACAGCAACTGAAAACCATGGAGGAGAATAGTGTTTCTGGCTTTTTTAGAGTCTACAGTTGCTCCTTTGGCGGCAAACAGAATCCTGAAGTAAGTGTAAAAGAGTATGAGCCAAACCAAGACAAGACCAACAATGTGTGACACGTCCCTCTTCTTTAGGCTGTAGGCGGTTCTGAACACATAATCTCTGACACAAAACACTTTGAGGTGAAAGAAATGCAGAGGCTCCGTGGCCAGGAGGAAGAAGAGGTCTGGTAGGATAGAAAGTGAACTCGCAACCCAGATCAAACCAATCAGGATGTAGGTTTTCTTGACGGTGCAGATCAGGCCGTGACGGAGGGGGATGCAGACGGCGATGTAGCACTCGACTGCCATTCCAGCCAAGTTTAGTGGCGTGTTGAGGGTGGTGAGGATGGTAATGAGCAGCAGGATGAGGCATAAAGGTACATTGATAGTATACAGGGTGTAGCTGATGACATAGAGAAGAGTGGACAGGAACAGCTGTGTCATGTCATTTATCACCAGGTGGATGAACAGAATGTAACGAGAGCTCGAACTGAAGATCTGTAACGTAAAGGAAAAAAAGAAAAGAGAATCAAGCAAACAAATGAAGCACTACATGACATTAAAAGCAGACTATGCAGCGGAATAGACTCACAACAAGTAACAATAACAAACTTCATACTTAATAACAACAAAATATTTGAATTATTGTCTAATATAGGGATGGGAGTTATTAGGATTTTATTGATACCAATGTAATTATCTATTCCTTTAACGATTGCTAATCATTTTTCTGTGTGGGGGGGAAAAAGTAGGCCTGTGCAAATTTTTGCCAGACAGTTGCACCTGACACCTCAATGGCCCCACTACAATTCCCCCTCCTTTAAAACTGTTTGCTCCATCTGTCGATCTAAGCATAAGTCAGCCTACACAGAACAGAATGAGGTATAAACAATCAATATTTATTGAATAGAATATTTTCCATAGAATCTTAAGATAAGTGAATATTAACATTAACATAAATAAGTGAATGGGAAAAAAAATAAAATATAACCCTGAGGTTTTGCTCTGCTGCCTGGCAATTTACAGTCCTCATAATATTATACAATTAGTTTTGGCTTTACACTGTAAACACAAGCACTTAAACCTGTAGACTGTGCCTGCAGATATAATATTAATTAAATCTGATGAATCAGGCCGATTCAAACTGGTTCCCCCGATTTCCTTTGAAACACTTTCAAATTTAAATGACTCTTTCTACTGTGGGCCAGTTAATCAACATTTTAAATAAAATTTTTAATCAATAATCAATGTCTATCCATTACTTTTCATCTTGCATTGGCCCAGAGTTGGAACTAAACCTGAGAGACCAGATAATCATTGTGGCATGCTCGACGGGATTATCTTTTCTGAGCTGCCTTTTTTTAGACACCATTGGTGTTTGTCCATCGTCATACATAGGTGTATTTCACTCTGACTTTTATCAGGCACAGAGTCACAGGGCAGCCGTGGAAGTGGGAGGGAAGAGAGAGAGACGGACAGAGACACTGCTGTCACCGCAGTTCACTCATATCGTGTTTTGTCACTTTTTTCTGACTGGACGGATAGTTCCACTTTCCTCTCACCATAGCTGTAAACGTTAGCAAACATTAACAACCACTTTGGTACGAGGAGGTTCCTTGCTAATTTGTGGAGCCCTACGCAACTTACGTAGTGAGGGTTTACCGCTCAGCTCTGTAAACCATGCCGGAAAAGAATCGAAAGGCTCGGTGGCAAACAATTTGGAACCAGTTCTCGACTTCAACAGGTTCTCAGTTCTGATTCCTATAAAAGCCAAATTTACCCCAAATCTATGACCAATAGAAGAAAACGTCCCTTTGGGTCAGAGGTGGAAGTTTTCTGTACATAACAGCACATTTTACAGGATAATGTCTGCGTGATAAATAAGAAAGTCATTTAATGATCTGTTTCTACTGAATATGACTGATACTGTAAAACTAATAAACATTCAAAGCAGTGAGCCAGATCTTATGAATATCATACAATGGTGTCAATACATATGGTTTTGTCTTGGTTTTGCATTTTGTCTTTTCGATTTTTTATACAGTTTTATACAGTTATTCCTTTTTTTTTTTTTTTAACAACCTGCTATTATCCTAGATATTTAAATGTGGCACAGTACATCATGACCATTTTATCTCTTCTTGAAAACTGATGTGTTAAAGCTGTTAGAATTTATTCTAATTCCTGTTGTACATGCTGTATATAAAAACAATGCTGCACTTCAGACCTGGTGCTTTCTGAAGGTGTGGACCAGAGTACCATTGACATAGTTAATGGAGATGCAGAGAGCTGTGACAATCACATTCTTGGTCAAAGCTGTAGCGAAGGTGTCCCGCTGTCTCCCAGCTGCAGTAAAAGTGCCATTGACAGATGATAAATTCATGTCTAAAATGGCAGAGTTGTCCTTGTCTGAAAGAAGCACAGATACATCTATAGCTACACGAATATCTGTCATTAAAATTTCTAAATCACAGAAAAAGTACATGATATGCAGAATACATGCACACATATGACATGCATCAAGACAATATAATGATATACACAATGACACAGCCATTTGCAGCCCATGCAATATCAGTTCAATGCAAGAAAAGCAGTAAGCACGAAAAGAATGTTCATACCCAGTAGGACGTCACATAACATGTGGATGTTGATGCAATGAGTTTATATAGGTTGATAGATGTCATTTGAGATTATTGGTTGTGTATGTGTGTTAATGTTGGCATGTGTGTATCTTAAAGGAACAGTTTTATATTTTGGGAAATGTGCTAATTTGCTTTCTTTCCAAGAATGACATGAGTGTTTGTCAATTGAAATTTTGTTTCTTAAAGCAGCTACATCAACATTTTATAATGACATAAAATATCAATTTACAATGTGAAAACAGTGTGAAAAGTGTCTCTGGTAGTGCTGAACCTACAGAGAATTATCAGATGAGTCTGCAGCTTTATGGAGCTTTATATAGTTTCAGTCCATTGTTATAGTTTTCTGGCTTACAACTTAATTGATCTGTTTCACTTTCACAGCATTTTTCTGGCCACAGCTGGCAGATATTTTCAGAGAAACAGCTGTAAAAAGCAACTGTCCACTACCTGCTCCGCAGCAAACAGCAGACAGACATAGTTAGAGACCAGCTAGTCAATATAGTGGAACATTTAGCAGCTGAAGAGCCACATATTTCCCTCAGGAGTGGTGCAGACCAAAAACAGAACTAAAAGAGAGGGAATGTCAAGTGAATGGATAGCCAAATTAATTAATTAATTTTTTCTTCTTCTTTTTTTAAAAAACATTTTTCTAGATACAACATGTGAGCTTTAGAGATGGTGGTAGACTTTGCACAGCCATGCTGTTTCTCTCTGAGAGCAGTGTTTATGCTAAGCTTGGCTAACCAAATCCTGACTATAGCGCCATACTAGATCCACAGACTTTAGATTTGTGTCAGTCTTCTCATTTCACTCACACAAAGAAAATGAATAAGTGTATTCACAAAACTTGTTAAACTAACTGCTTTAAACCTGTGTTGTAATGAGGGATGAATACTGAAAACTGGTCCTAAAGCTGTATTAATCTTTTCTTTTGTAGGCACTTGAGGGCAGCAGACTAGGAGCAAGATCAGCATTCATCTGGAGCCACGTAAGTCCAACATTCACTCTCTCTTGACTTTTGTGTGCTGTTTAGTGGTGGGCAGATATGAACAATGATACGAACAAGAGCTTTGCTGTTGTCAGGTGTGTGAATAAATGGGCATCAGTCACCTGAGGATTTGGAATTAGATCTGTCTGAGTTCTTCAACACAAAGCCAGTAAAGCGGAAGCAAGGGTTCATGTTACACACTGTGGTAGTTCGGAGAGAACTAATAGCAGGGTATTCAATCTGTTTAAAGGAGTGAGCATGTGCACTAGATTTCAAGGCCTAGCCAGTTCCACCAAACCTCATTCAAAGTCATATTTCTTCTTAGTTAGGTGGGATTGTGAAAGCTTTTCAGACCCTTACATGAGTGTGTATGTTCGCAGCAAGAGCTAGAGTAAGGTAGAGAGCTGTCCAACTGGTCTGAAAAATTCTGTTTAACTCGTCCTCATGTGCACAAATTTTACTGTGCACACACTATATTCTCCTAGGTTGTGGGTAAGTTTGTCCTTGTTCACACAGTTTGACTATCAAAGCTCAGTGACTTACAGAATTGGAACACTGAGTCTCAAAGTGGCAGGAGTACTTTCTGCCTTCTCTCCAAAAGTAAATTACATCAGAAAATCAGGAGGAAGACAGGAAGGAGGGTATTTTTTAAAAACGCTTCACAAGCAACATTTCTCACACCACAGACAAAAAATGTATATCAGTGTGTTCAGCAGAGTCTCCTGTCTCAGAAAATATAATGTTTTAGTTAATAGTAGTTACTAGTAGTAGTTAATAGTAGACTTTGATTAGCAAGCCTGAGTTTGTGAGGTGTGTCTCACCATAATCCCTGTTTTAACCAGGTAGAACTGGTTACCATCACTATGGCAACCATGAATTCAAATTTTAGACAGATCATAAGAATTAGAATTTTTACGCCTTGATTCAGTTTTTTCACAACCTTCATATTTTGTCTTTAATCTCAGTTCAAGTTTCATTTACATTTCAGGCCCTTCATAAAGTAATGCAGCTCAGTCTTTCTGCATGTACTTCATACACCATGACACACCTTTAAACATTTTTCACTGCTTACACTACAGTTTAAAATTTTCATCCCTTTCCCATTTTTCCATCTCTTCATACTACTTCAGCTGCTTCTTCATACAAACTCAAGCCAGCAACACAGTTTACCCTCATCTTGGGCAGAAGCAGCAATCCCACCTCAATTTCTTCAGAGATTGCAGTTTCTATTTTAGGAAAGAGCTCATAATTTCAACAGAAAGAGTCACTTTGAAGCAATAAATCCTGTGGTTAATTTTCAGATGCCCCCACGCTAATAGTGACAAAACTGCAGATTTGTTTTGTCCTTCCTGAAACTAACTCCTATTTTGGCAGTGCTGATATACCGTAGAGCTCACGGTGTTTAATGATGACTGACAAAAACGAATGCTGAACTTTGGAAAAAATAATTAATTGATTAATTTAATGAAAGGAAACATTTACAAAGTGGCTTGATATGATTCACTTGGAACTATAACTGTGACAGGGAAGTAACAGACATGTCCAGCAAACAGTTGAAGGACAGAGTGGAGTCTTGGTTACAACAACAGCAACTCCAGAGGTATGTGGCAGGGATTAAAATCCATCACAGACAAAGGCAGACCCCCACCATGATGAGTGTCGATGCATCTTATTCTAGCTCGTCTGCTGGTGTGACTGGAATGAACATGTGTGTAGTTTGCTCTGATAGAATTCTGGGCCATGCTCATAAGGCCTAGGCTGACCGTCTCGCTCCTCTGTTCACAACTGAACCCAACCTCTCCCTGGTGCAGTCTGTGGCCCCAACATGCCTCTAGTGGTCCACTGCTGTCTCTGTACCTCACACACTCAAGGCAGACAACTTGTCAGATGAGCCTTTATAGACACAGGACTGAGCTGATTTTCCTCCCATCAGCCTCCTCAGTGTTAATCAGAGAAAAAAGTGTCACAGCAAAGTGTGTGAATACTTATGTCATGTGATATTTCAGTTTTTCCTTTTTAATAAATTCTGTTTTCACTTTGTCAATATGAGGAATTGAGTTTAGATCAATGAGGGAAAATGAATTTAAGTGACTGTTAGCTTAACACTGCAACATAATAAAATGTGAAAAAAGTGAAGGGGTCTGGACACTTTCTGAATGCACTGTGCACAGTGTTTGTCAGAATATGGTTGGAGTAACTGTCACTGCTGTTTCACAGGAGGCATCATGTTTGGCACGGTGACATTTTGTGGGTGGCTGCTTGTGCTCACTCCACAAAGCAGGTATTTTCTTACATATCTCTTGAAGGTCTGGTCCCGCAGTCCGTAAACAATGGGGCTAACAAACCGAGGCAGGATCTGGGTAAATACATAGGAGGCAAATAATATGGACAAGTGCTGTTTGGGCAGTAAGTAGAGGAGACCTTGTTCAAACATGGGTTTCACATAAGTAAGCATGCACAACAGCAACTGAAAACCATGGAGGAGAATAGTGTTTCTGGCTTTTTTAGAGTCTACAGTTGCTCCTTTGGCGGCAAACAGAATCCTGAAGTAAGTGTAAAAGAGTATGAGCCAAACCAAGACAAGACAAACAATGTCTGACAAATCCCTATTCCTTAGGCTGTGGATTCTTCTGAACACAACATCGCTGGTACATAATATTTTGGAGTGAAAGAAATGCAGAGGCTCCGTGGCCAGGAGGGTGAAGAGGTCTGGTAGGATAGAAAGTGAACTCGCAACCCAGATCAAACCAATCAGGATGTAGGTTTTCGTGACGGTGCAGATCAGTCCGTGACGGAGGGGGATGCAGACGGCGATGTAGCACTCGACTGCCATTCCAGCCAAGTTTAGTGGTGTGTTGAAGGTGGTGGGGACGGCAATGAGCAGCAGGATGAGGCATAAAGGTACATTGATAGTATACAGGGTGTAGCTGATGACATAGAGAAGAGCGGACAGGAACAGCTGTGTCATGTCATTTATCACCAGGTGGATGAACAGAATGTAACGAGGGCTCGAACTGAAGATCTGTAACGTAAAGGAAAAAAAGAAAAGAGAATCAAGCAAACAAACAAAGCACTACATGACATTAAAAGCAGACTATGCAGTGGAATAGACTCACAACAAGTAACAATAATATACTTCATAACTTCAAAATATTTGAATTACTTTGTAATGACAGCCTTAAATTTACCCCAAATCTATGACTAAAAGAAGAAAACTTCCCTTCCTGGCAGAGGTGGAATGATAAATGAGAAAATCATTTAAAGGCTTTTACTGAATATCATTGATTGATGCTTAAAATAGCAAAGATTAAACTAATAAACATTAGAAGCAGGGAGCCAGATTATATGAATTTTATCCAGTGGTGCCAATACATGTGGTTTTCTCTGGGAGAAACATTTTGTATTTTCAAACTTTTTTTTTAACATGAATCCTTTTTTATAACATGCTATTATCCTGGATATTTAAATGGGGCACTATTGTCCAGTGTATCTCATTCCCTTTTTTTGGAAAACTGATTTGTTAAAGCTGTTGAAACAATATTTTATATTATATTATTTATAGCATGTTAGAATTTCCCTCCTCTGCTGTCTCCTAATTCCTCTTTTGTGCTCACACATACTGTATAAAATAAGAACAATGCTGAACTTCAGACCTGGTGCTTTCTGAAGGTGTGGACCAGAGTACCATTGATGTAGTTAATTGAGATGCAGAGAGCTGTGACAATCACATTTTTGGTAACAGCTCCAGCAAAGGTGTCCCGCTGTCTCCCAGCTGCAGTAAAAGTGCCATTGACAGATGATAAATTCATGTCTGAAATGGCAGAGTTGTCCTTGTCTGAAAGAAGCACAGACAATACTTAAGGTCATACTGTACCCGCCACAGTGTGAGGTTTAAAAAGAGTTTATGACAGTCCAGGAAAGTTTCAAAATTAAGGGAAATGCTGAGCTTTGAAAATCTTTGTACTAATCCAAGGAATAAAACGTAGATTTAACATTAATTTGAAACATTATTTGTAATTTCTGGCCTCTTTGGGGAAGTGTGTTCTGTCTTTTTCACAAATTGTTTAACTTATCCTGACACTGTATCAGCTATTTCAGAGCAGATGGTAAAGCTAGTGTTTATTTTTGCCTGGGGTAATAGTTAAGCATAGTTTCCTTAGACCATGACTAGGTAATTGTCCCATGTCTAGAATTTTACAGAAGAAAACCCTTCTTTGCACTTGCCCTATTTGAGACCAGGGTGACAGACAGAGCAATTCAGCAATATCTCAGTAATTAATCTAAAACACAGAAAATGTCCATGATAAATAAATACATATGACATGCAGCAATACAGTATAATGATATAGACAATGACAGTTCAATCAGTTCGATGCAATAATAGCAGTACGCATAAAAGAAAATGCTCATACCCAGTAGGACGTCACATAACATATGGATGTTGATGCAATGAGTTTATATAGGTTGATACATGTCCTTTGAGATTATTGGTTGTGTATGTGTGTTCATGTTGGCATGTGTGTATCTTAAAGGAACAGTTTTATATTTTGGGAAATATGCTAATTTGCTTTCTTTCCAAGAATGAGATGAGTGTTTGTCAATTGAATTTTGTTTCTTAAAGCAGCTACATCAATATTTTTTAATGACATAAAATATCAATTGACAATGTGAAAACAGTTTAAACGAGTGAGCATGTGCACTAGATTTCAAGGCCTAGCCAGTTCCACCAAACCTCATTCAAAGTCATATTTCTTCTTAGTTAGGCTGGATTGTGAAAGCTTTTCAGACCCTTACATGAGTGTGTATGTTCGCAGCAAGAGCTAGAGTAAGGTAGAGAGCTGTCCAACTGGTCTGAAAAATTCTGTTTAACTCGTCCTCATGTCCACAAATTTTACTGTGCACACATTATATTCTCCTAGGTTGTGGGTAAGTTTGTCCTTGTTCACACAGTTTGACTACCAAAGCTCAGTGACTTACAGAATTGGAACACTGAGTCTCAAAGTGGCAGGATTACTTTCTACTTTCTCTCCAAAAGTAAATTACATCAGAAAATCAGGAGGAAAACAGGAAGGAGGGTATTTTTTAAAATCGCTTCACAAGCAACATTTCTCACACCACAGACAAAAAATGTACATCAGTGTGTTCAGCAGAGTCTCCTGTCTCAGAAAATATAATGTTTTAGTTAATAGTAGTCTTTGACTAGCAAGCCTGAGTTTGCGAGGTGTGTCTCACCATAATCCCTGTTTTAACCAGGTAAAACTAAGCAGCTACCATCACTATGGCAACCATTCATTCAAATTTTAGACAGAATTACAATTACAAGAATTTGAATTTTTGCACCTTGATTCAGTTTTTCACAACCTTCAATCTCCGCATGGTGTCCTGTCAGAACAGTTGTGATCACTCTGATGTTTGATAATGCCAATCAGGAACCAGCACAGTTATGTCCATGCCACTCATTTATTTTAGATTCAGAATATGGCATAAAACACACAGTAAATTCTAATCCAATAAAGGAAATATCAATATAATATCATGATGCAATCCAGAACACACATTACTGGAGAACAATGTACGCTGATAAAGCGTCTAACAAATGAGCGACGGTCCATTAATCCCCATGTTGGTCTCCCACACAGTAAATTATAAGTTACAAAACATCCTGATCGGATGATAAGAACTTGTAACTGGCACCGACGACACCGTCACACATAAACGAACCAGACATGACCGTCAGAAGATAAATATGAATGAACGGTGACAGTATTACATGTCATCAATAATAAACAAAACAGCTCAGATACTTACATTCTTATGGACTCACATACAAGCAATCAGAACACAGGATGAAAGTCATAATAGTCCCAGCTATTATCATATAATCCAAACTGCGATGGCTCCACTTCCCCGACTCTCATCGTTCTCCTCCTTAGCGCATTCACAAACAATTGATCAGCCAGGCGATCGGAGACTCGATTGGCGTGGAGCACCGCACCACGCGAGCACCACATGCGCAGGGATGCTGATCATCAATGAACTAGGTGACCTTCTGTACAGCCGCCCCCAATTTGCAGAGCAAATTGAATCAGTTGAAGGTCAGCCAGGAACATCTTGAGGAAGTGCAGGGAGTCTGATGAGCCGAGCAACTGGACGTGTGTACATCAGCAGATCAAGATGTACAGCATGAGTCCTGAGACACTTGAATACTATCCCCCATCTCTTCTCTGCGTCGCCCCATCTTACAAGGTATGGTCCGAAGCAATCCATACCTGTGGAGTAGAACGCTAGACCGTGGAGTCACAAGCTGGATTATGGAAGGTCAGCCATTTTGGGGATGAGTGGACTGCTGCGCCATCGGCGACATTCTGGACGGTGATATTGATGTTTCCAGACAGCCTCCCTTCTGCAAAGGATCCAGAACTGTCTGCGTAGCTCAGCAAAGACTCTCTCTGGTCCTTGGTGGGCAAGCCGACCATCGAAGTCCTGAATGACCAGTTTGGTGACGTGATGATGGGGATCGAGTACGATTGGATGTAGAGTGTCTTGATTAAGCTCATCGCATCTGCGAAGGCGACCCCCGCCACGGATCAACTGAGCTTCATTGTCCTACTCAGGTGCCAATGTAAGTAATCGGCTGCTGTTAGGGACTGGTTTCTGGGAGGCCAGGAGAGCAAACACTTCCAGAAAACTGTCTTTCTGCACTTTCCTGAAGAGTGCAAGTTCAGCCTGTCTGTAGTTGTCAGCTGTTGGACTTGAAGAAGTGGCCACCCCGTTACCTGCCTGGACTGAGGCTTAAAGCAGCTCCTTGAAGTTGTTGAAGGTGCTAGGATCAGGCAAAGGTTTATCAGCAATCACGGAGACATGTCCACAGAAGTTAGCTTTACGTAGTTCAGCTGGCTCCTCTGACAGGGAGATGTCTGGAGAGGCTGGCCAGGATGATTCATTCTGCCATAAGAATAGAGGTCCATAGCTCCACCGGTTGTGATCAAGGAGCTGTGACAACACCAGCCCTCTGGTTATGTCATCAGCAGGGTTGTCTCCAGAACTGACGTACCTCCAAGGACTGTCCTCAGTCAGCTCTTGAATATCAGCAACTGTGGACCCGACAAATACCTTGTAGCGGCAAGATTGTGACTGCAGCCACTTCAGGACTGGACCGCACCACGTGAGCACCACATGCGCAGGGATTCTGATCATCAATGAACTGGGTGACCTTCTGTACAATGACACACCTTTAAATTTTTTTCGCTGCTTACACTACAGTTTTAAATTTTCATCCCTTTCCCATTTTTCCATCTCTTCATACTACTTCAGCTGCTTCTTCATACAAACTCAAGCCAGCAACACAGTTTACCCTCAGCTTGGGCAGAAGCAGCAATCCCGCCTCAGTTTCTTCAGAAATTGCAGTTTCTATTTTAGGGAAGAGCTCATAATTTCAACAGAAAGAGTCACTTATTTTCTAGGGCAAATTTTTGTGTTTTTAGGAGTTTGAAGGTTTGAAGCAATAAATCCTGTGGTTAATTTTCAGATGCCCCCACGCTAATAGTAACAAAACTGCAGATTTGTTTTGTCCTTCCTGAAACTAACTCCTATTTTGGCAGTGCTGATATACCGTAGAGCTCACGGTGTTTAATGATGACTGACAAAAACGAATGCTGAACTTTGGAAAAAATAATTAATTGATTAATTTAATGAAAGGAAACATTTACAAAGTGGCTTGATATGATTCACCTGGAACTATAACTGTGACAGGGAAGTAACAGACATGTCCAGCAAACAGTTGAAGGACAGAGTGGAGTCTTGGTTACAACAACAGCAACTCCAGAGGTATGTGGCAGGGATTAAAATCCATCACAGACAAAGGCAGACCCCCACCATGATGAGTGTCGATGCATCTTATTCTAGCTCGTCTGCTGGTGTGACTGGAATGAACATGTGTGTAGTTTGCTCTGATAGAATTCTGGGCCATGCTCATAAGGCCTAGGCTGACCGTCTCGCTCCTCTGTTCACAACTGAACCCAACCTCTCCCTGGTGCAGTCTGTGGCCCCAACATGCCTCTAGTGGTCCACTGCTGTCTCTGTACCTCACACACTCAAGGCAGACAACTTGTCAGATGAGCCTTTATAGACACAGGACTGAGCTGATTTTCCTCCCATCAGCCTCCTCAGTGTTAATCAGAGAAAAAAGTGTCACAGCAAAGTGTGTGAATACTTATGTCATGTGATATTTCAGTTTTTCCTTTTTAATAAATTCTGTTTTCACTTTGTCAATATGAGGAATTGAGTTTAGATCGATGAGGGAAAATGAATTTAAGTGACTGTTAGCATAACACTGCAACATAATAAAATGTGAAAAAAGTGAAGGGGTCTGGACACTTTCTGAATGCACTGTGCACAGTGTTTGTCAGAATATGGTTGGAGTAACTGTCACTGCTGTTTCACAGGAGGCATCATGTTTGGCACAGTGACATTTTGTGGTTGGCTGCTTGTGCTCACTCCACAAAGCAGGTATTTTCTTACATATCTCTTGAAGGTCTGGTCCCGCAGTCCGTAAACAATGGGGCTAACAAAGCGAGGCAGGATCTGGACAATGACATAGGAGGCAAATAATATGGACAAGTGCTGTTTGGGCAGTAAGTAGAGGAGACCTTGTTCAAACATGGGTCTCACATAAGTAAGCATGCACAACAGCAACTGAAAACCATGGAGGAGAATAGTATTTCTGGCTTTTTTAGAGTCTACAGTTGCTCCTTTGGCGGCAAACAGAATCCTGAAGTAAGTGTAAAAGAGTATGAGCCAAACCAAGACAAGACAAACTATGTCTGACAAATCCCTATTCCTTAGGCTGTAGGCGGTTCTGAACACAACATCGCTGGTACATAATATTTTGGAGTGAAAAAAATGCAGAGACTCTGTTGCCAGGAGGATGAAGAGGTCTGGTAGGATAGAAAGTGAACTCGCAACCCAGATCAAACCAATCAGGATGTAGGTTTTCGTGACGGTGCAGATCAGTCCGTGACGGAGGGGGATGCAGACGGCGATGTAGCACTCGACTGCCATTCCAGCCAAGTTTAGTGGTGTGTTGAGGGTGGTGGGGACGGCAATGAGCAGCAGGATGAGGCAGAAAGGTACATTGATAGAATACAGGGTGTAGCTGATGACATAGAGAAGAGCGGACAGGAACAGCTGTGTCATGTCATTTATCACCAGGTGGATGAACAGAATGTAACGAGGGCTCGAACTGAAGATCTGTAACGTAAAGGAAAAAAAGAAAAGAGAATCAAGCAAACAAACAAAGCACTACATGACATTAAAAGCAGACTATGCAGTGAAATGAACTCACAACAAGTAACAATAATATACTTCATAACTTCAAAATATTTGAATTACTTTGTAATGACAGCCTTAAATTTACCCCAAATCTATGACTAATAGAAGAAAACTTCCCTTCCTGGCAGAGGTGGAATGATAAATGAGAAAATCATTTAAAGGCTTTTACTGAATATCATTGATTGATGCTTAAAATAGCAAAGATTAAACTAATAAACATTAGAAGCAGGGAGCCAGATTATATGAATTTTATCCAGTGGTGCCAATACATGTGGTTTTCTCTGGGAGAAACATTTTGTATTTTCAAACTTTTTTTTTAACATGAATCCTTTTTTATAACATGCTATTATCCTGGATATTTAAATGGGGCACTATTGTCCAGTGTATCTCATTCCCTTTTTTTGGAAAACTGATTTGTTAAAGCTGTTGAAACAATATTTTATATTATATTATTTATAGCATGTTAGAATTTCCCTCCTCTGCTGTCTCCTAATTCCTCTTTTGTGCTCACACATACTGTATAAAATAAGAACAACGCTGAACTTCAGACCTGGTGCTTTCTGAAGGTGTGGACCAGAGTACCATTGATGTAGTTAATGGAGATGCAGAGAGCTGTGACAATCACATTTTTGGTAACAGCTCCAGCGAAGGTGTCCCGCTGTCTCCCAGCTGCAGTAAAAGTGCCATTGACAGATGATAAATTCATGTCTGAAATGGCAGAGTTGTCCTTGTCTGAAAGAAGCACAGACAATACTTAAGGTCATACTGTACCCTCCACAGTGTGAGGTTTAAAAAGAGTTTATGACAGTCCAGGAAAGTTTCAAAATTAAGGGAAATGCTGAGCTTTGAAAATCTTTGTACTAATCCAAGGAATAAAACGTAGATTTAACATTAATTTGAAACATTATTTGTAATTTCTGGCCTCTTTGGGGAAGTGTGTTCTGTCTTTTTCACAAATTGTTTAACTTATCCTGACACTGTATCAGCTATTTCAGAGCAGATGGTAAAGCTAGTGTTTATTTTTGCCTGGGGTAATAGTTAAGCATAGTTTCCTTAGACCATGACTAGGTAATTGTCCCATGTCTAGAATTTTACAGAAGAAAACCCTTCTTTGCACTTGCCCTATTTGAGACCAGGGTGACAGACAGAGCAATTCAGCAATATCTCAGTAATTAATCTAAAACACAGAAAATGTCCATGATAAATAAATACATATGACATGCAGCAATACAGTATAATGATATAGACAATGACAGTTCAATCAGTTCGATGCAATAATAGCAGTACGCATAAAAGAAAATGCTCATACCCAGTAGGACGTCACATAACATATGGATGTTGATGCAATGAGTTTATATAGGTTGATACATGTCCTTTGAGATTATTGGTTGTGTATGTGTGTTCATGTTGGCATGTGTGTATCTTAAAGGAACAGTTTTATATTTTGGGAAATATGCTAATTTGCTTTCTTTCCAAGAATGAGATGAGTGTTTGTCAATTGAAATTTTGTGCCTTAAAGCAGCTACAATCATTACTTTTATCATGACATAATGTATCAACTGACAATGTGAAAACAGTGTGAAAGGTGTCTCTGGTAGTGCTGAACCTACAAAGAATTATCAGACTAATCTGCAGTTTTATGGGCTTTATAGAGCTTTATAGTGAATTTTGGCTCATTTTTTGGTCTCCTGGCCCACATCTTTATTGTTCTGGCTCACTCGCACCAATCTCATAGTGTTGTTTTCGGCCGCAGCAGGCACAATCTGTAAAATGTAACTGACCACTACTTGTTTAGCAGCAAACAGCAGATAGACCGTCTGGTGAACATAGTTCAGCAGCTCAAGAGCCAGATATTTCCTGCAGGAGTTGGTAGAGACCAAAAACAGAACCAAAAGAGAGGGAATGTTGGCCTTAGATTTATCAGGTGAACACAAACACATCTCTCCAAAAGGCAAATAGATAGACAAATGAATTTTCTTCATTACATTTTCTAGATACAACATGTTAATTAGTGAGCTTTAGAAGTAGTGGTACACTTTGCACAGCCATGCTAGCCCTTTCCCTCTGTGAGCAGTGCTAAGCTTGGCTAACCAAATTGACGACTACAGGGGCTTCCTTAATCCACACACTTAAGATTTGTGTTGATCTTATTTCCTTTCCAGTAAGAAAACACATAAACGTATTTCACACAACTTGTTAAACTAACTGCTTTAAACCTGTGTTGTAATGAGGGATGAATACTGAAAACTGGTCCTAAAGCTGTATTAATCTTTTCTTTTGTAGGCACTTGAGGGCAGCAGACCAGGAGCAAGATCAGCATTCATCTGGAGCCACGTAAGTCCAACATTCACTCTACTTCTCTCTTGACTTTTGTGTGCTGTTTAGTGGTGGGCAGATATGAACAATGATACGAACAAGAGCTTTGCTGTTGTCAGGTGTGTGAATAAATGGGCATCAGTCACCTGAGGATTTGGAATTAGATCTGTCTGAGTTCTTCAACACAAAACCAGTAAAGCGCAAGCAAGGGTTCATGTTATGCACCAGTTTAGTTCGGAGAGAACTAATAGCAGGGAATTCAAGTTATTTTTGATTGTGCACAGCTAAAAGAAATTACATGTAGCAACCTCTATGTGGGTCCACCACCTGCAGGGACAGGCATTAGGTTGGTATGTGAGGTAAGAAGGACAGCAGACCAGGTCAGAGGCCCAGGTGTGCTAATCGCTGGTGTCACAGACTAGCTCTAGGTATGTGGCGAGTGACCTGGAAAGGAGGCAGATATGTGCGGGAGATAGAGCAGTGCCAGCTACATATAGTTGGGCTCACCTCCACGCATAGCACTGACTCTGAAACCAAAACTCCTGGAGAGGGGCTGGACTTTTTCCTTTTCTAAGATTGCCCAGGTTCGAGATATCTGTTTATTGTGTGGGAAGGGGCACCATCTAGAGACTCTCTAGTTCTTCTCAGGGACTTCAACACTCATGTGGGCAATGATAAAGAAACCTGAAGGGGGTGATTAGGAGGAAGGGCCTGCCTGATCTGAATCTGAGTGGTGTTTTTTTGTTTGACCTCTATGCTAGACAAAGTTGGTTCATAGTTGTATGTAGTACCAGAACACTTTAGGCCTAAGATCATGCGTTTTAGACACTTGGGTGAAGAGAGGTGCAGAGCTGTCAACTTATAACACACTGGGGATGAATCAAATGGTGAGACAACCTGAACAAGTGGTCAGGGTGAACTGGGAACATCTGATGACACACATCACTGGGCAGTCTAGGGACATGATCCTGCATTTTGGATGCAACCCCTAGGAGTTGTGGTTGATCCAAGAACCCACTGGTGGACAGTAGTGGTGAGGCAAATTGCAGCAGGCCAAAAGGGCTGCGGCTGCAGCTGTGGGTTCGGCTGCAGTTGCAGACATAAAAACCAAGGTGTGGAAGGAGTTTGGTGAGGCCTTTTGGTTGGCCTCAGGGAGGGTCTGGCAAACCATCTGGCATCTCAGGAAGGGGGAAGCAGGGCCTAGCCCAGGAGGCAGGAGGCAGAGTTTGAAGTCTCATCCATATCCCTGTCAGAGGTCACTGAGGTAGTCAAGAAGCTCCTTTGTGGCAAGGTCCCATGAGATTCTGTCTGAGATGCTGAAAGTTCTGGACATTGTAGGGCTGTCTTGGCTGACATGCCTCTTCAAGGTTGCATGGAGACTGGGGACAGTGCCTGTGACTGGAAGATTGGGATGGTAGTTCCCATTTTCAAAAAATGGGACCAGAGGATGTGCTCAAATAATTGGGGTATCGCACTTCTCTGCCTCCTCTCTGCCTCCTCTCTGCCCATGCCAGGGCGCTGGAAAAGAGGTCCTTGACTGATTGATGAGCCAACACTGGGTGTGTGTTGACTGGTGTAAGCTACACTTGGATCCAGGAGGATCCAAGGCTATCAAGGGGTCATGGGAGATTGCCTATCCAGTCTACATGTGCTTTGTGGACTTGGAGAAGCCCTATGACCAGGTCTTTTCTCACTGCTATTTGCAGATGATGAGGTTCTGTGGGCTTTATCTGGCCGTGACCTTCAGTCTCTCTGAGACTACCTCCAGTATTTAGGCAAAACTCAAACTCATGCTGTGGAGCTCACATTGTTTAATGATAACTGATTCATTTAGTGAAAGGAAACATTTTCAAAGTGGCTTGATATGACTCACCTCTAACTATAACTGTGACAGGGAAGTAACAGACATGTCCAAAGACCTTGCAGTAAAACAATAAAGTGAGGAGTATAAGATGTAATTTTTGCAAAACAGTGAAGGAAGTTGCATTATGTGTATGTTTTGTTATGATCAGTAACTTTGCTGAGCTGACGAAGGAAACCAGACATGTAAAAAAATTAAAAAAAATCTTGTGGAAAATCACTAATTTAAATGTTCTGAGTTTGCTGCACACATTATATTTATGCAGTGACTGAAGGGAACAGGTTTAAGTACAATAGCGTTACACAGTTTGACCACAGTTTTTGTGCACCAGACATTTAAAGTCTAATTTCAAGCTTGTTCAAAATAATGCAGTCCAACACAACAACACAAACTGCAGCTTTAAAAAGTGCCTACAAAAATTAATTTAAGCTTTGCAAATAAATTCTCTATTTCAGACTATGGTATGAGATTATTTTGATTTTCAGGTGTTCCTTATATTATGTCCACCCTGTCGTACATTTCACTGTATTCAAATTACTTATCCTTTCAGAGTCATTTCAACATTGTATTTATGTGATGTTTATTGAGGTACAGAGTATAGAGATCATTATCAAATAAAATACTCTGTGTCAGTATAGGAAATCATCCTCTATAGTGTAATCAGAACAGCAGAAAATGTGTTTGCTGAGGCCAGATGGACTGTGAAGTGCAGGAAAAATTATGTGTATTAATATTCTCTTTCAACTGCTAATTCTTGTTTAATTGGTAGCACATTCATTGTTTGTGTTTTTCTATTTGAGTCTTTTAGGATCACGTCTGACTGTCCAACAGTTCAGATGGGGTCTTTTTTTCTGAAAGGCAGATTTCGGATGATTTTGCATGAAATCATTTGGATCAGTTTCAAAATTTTGGATCCTTGGAGATTTCTGGTCCACATATCATGTTAGTAAAATAATTATTCTGTTGCAGTTTAAAGTCCCACGCCATCTGTCAGAATGTACTTATTATTGTTCCTTCGCTTCAGTGTTTGAGCTGCACTGTGCAGAATGATTTATGTACACATTACAAGGAAGTTTTCACATTCATCAATTACTGTGGAAACAAATCATGGTCCAATATGCAACTTACACAAGTAAGAGTTGAAAAACTGAAGTCTCCAGGTCACAACACTGAGAATGAACTTTCCAGTGAAGTAGGAAACATCTTGCGTTCACCAGTTAAACATTTTCATACTCAAAGATTTAATTAGGACAAGATTTAATTTTAAGAATTTCTAACATCATTAACATGTCATCATCATAACATTATAACACAGTCATTGAGAATTTATTGTGGAAAGGCCAAATCATACACAAATTGTTATTCTAAGGAGAGAATTTGTATGTTTTAGAACATCTCCTTAGGGGAACTCAGTAATAAGAATGAAAATGAATTCCTTCTTTATCTGTTTAAAGAGCAAAACCAAGGAGAAGATTGTAGAGTTTATATCACTGTCACTGGCTTGATGTCTCTGCTAGTATTTAATCTGTTTAAAAAATGTCTTTTCTATTAATATGGAACAGTTAAAACATAGAAGGTGCAGCTCAAACCAGACTTTATAATGGCCTCCTCAATATTTTTTGTGGATGAGTGTTAGCACTTGAACAGAACAGATATCTTTTCAGGTAGTTCCTGAAAGTTTTGTCTCGTAGCCCATAAACAACTGGACTGATGAGTCGAGGCAGAACCTGAACAAATATTGAGATAGCGAAGCGAATGGCCAGTACTCCTTTTGGGAACAAGTATGTCAGACCTTCTATCATAAGATGAAAAACATAGGTAAGCATACACAACAACAGCTGGAAGCCGTGGAGGAGAACAGTGTTCCTTGCTTTCTTGGCATCTGTAGTAGCTGCTTGTGCAGCGAAAAGGATCCTGAAGTACGTATATAAAAGAGTGAGCCAAACAATGATCAAGAACACAGTGTTGCATATATCTCTCTTCTCTTTGAGATAAGGGCTTCTGAAAATGTTTTCTCTAAGGCAGAAAACTCTGGAATGAAAGAAGTCCATAGATTCTGTGGCCAAGGCAACGAATAAATCTGGTAGGATTGAAAGTGTGCTTAGCACCCATATCAGGCCAATCACAATGTACGTTTTCTTGACTGTACAGATCTGTGTGTGGCGGAGGGGGAAGCAAATGGCGATGTAACACTCTACTGCCATAACAGCCAGTGTTAGAGGATTGTTTAGATTTGCCAATATAGCAATCATTAGCAAAATTATACATAGAGAGACATTTAGAGTGAACACGATGTAACTCAGGACTTGGATGAGGGTGAATATGGTCAGCAGGATTATATCATTGATTACCAGATGGATGTACAGGATGTAGCGTGGGTTCATATTAAAAACCTGTAGGGATGGACAAAATTGATTAGGAAATACAAAGAAAAGGATCAGATTATATGAGAAAATATCACAGTAATATTGTGTGGGGCTAAATGTATGAAATGAATTTACACTTGTTACACTTATGCATACATTGAAATTCATTCCTAGACATAGACAAGATTCAGACCTGATGTTTTTTGAACGTGTGTACCAGGGTACTGTTGACATAGTTAATGGAGATGGAGAGAACCACAGTAATCACATTCTTGACTATGGCTGTTTGTAAGGTGTCCCGATAGACAGGCGTTGTGAAATTTCTGCCAGTGTTTGAAAGGCTCATGAGTGTACTGACCAGATCCTCCTAAGCTGTTTCACCAAAGACAATTGTAGGTTACATTAGAAGAGAAGAGAATAGAGTATTATTTATCAGCAGTCATACCATAAACACCAAATACCTGTTCAAGAAAATGACACTTTCATGGATGTGCAGTTAATTTCTCACTGAAATTTTGACACATAATTTCTGTACTCATGCATCGTGTTCCTGTTACAGAGCATAGTATTTTTCCTTTATAAGCTGAGTAGTGGATTCTTAAACATGGCCATTTATTGCCTGACATAAAAACAGAAAAGCTCAACTCAAGTGAATTACAAAATAAAATACTAAAAAGCCAAGCCTACAACTTTTCAGTAATGCACTCAAAATCTGCTGAATAGATAACAGCAATTAAGGAAATAATGACATCAACAATGCTATGCTGTTTCAGTTTCAGGGTCCTGGTGTTGCTCCTGTTGGTTCACTATCACACTATCATTGTTTACTGTGATGCTTAAATATAACAGAGCCATTGTTAGCCACACCTGTGCATTTCCTGCTATCACAAAACAAAAAGTCTGCTGTGAAGAGGGCTTGTGGTAAACTTTTTTGTTTGTCAGATTTGATATAAATCTCTGAATTTTTCAAGTCAAGCATTTTGAGTTGTCACAGCAGAAAAAAACTCTGCTGCTTTAAGTGTGCCAGTAAGTCCCAGTGAGCCTGCATGCACAAAACCAGCAGCCTGAAACGAAACAGCCAAATAAAAAGCAGCTATTAATTACACTACTGCTTTTCCTGCTATAACATGTAAAAATTTGCTGTTGTTGATGAAGTACCAAAACAAACACACTTCAAAATAATTGAGTTTAAAAAGGTCTGAGCACATAGTTTATAACATTGATGCTAACAAAGTTCAAACCATGTTAATGAGGAACATTATAACATTATTATCTTGAATATCACTTAATTATGAAGTCAAGAGCATCTGTCTAAAATTGCACTGTACTGAATGAGCCACACACAAAATAATAGTCAAACAAAAATAAGCAATGATTAATATATTCTGTCTTTACACAGAGATACACAGAAAGAATTGACACTCACCTTAGTATTAGTCATATACGGCCACCATACAGTTTGTCTGATGTCTTTGAAATAACCTAATATATAGTAATTAAGGCAAATGTCATGGGATCATAGGCAGTAATGCATATGGTGTGTGTGTGTGTGTGTGTGTGTGTGTCATCCAGGTATTATTCATGCCATGGGGTCCCTATAATGTAAATCATTAAATGTTAAGGTGAAGACATGTTTTAAGTTTAGGTTAAGGTTCATTTAAAGATAGGTTTAGGTTAGCGTAAGGAAATTAACGCAAGTCATGTAAGTCACTATACATAATAGTAAGTCACTATAATGTCCTCTGAAGTTATGGGGACATAGAGTAAATTTGTTTACACATTCACATTGTGGGAAATTCCTTTTAACATAAATCATGAAATGAACTTTAAGTTCAGGGTAAGGTTTGGTTTAAGTTAAGATGTTAACAAATTTTTAATTGTGATGCACTGAAAATCAGCCAGATAAAAATTTTTGGATGAACCGATTGATCGGCAGGTGACCGGAACCAGCAATCGGCCGGTCAGTCTAAGATATTCTGATTTTATGCCAGTCAGATGCACTCCACATGTTAACTAACATTGCACAACATCAGTAGCACACGTGCACACACGTAGGTTAACCTGCGAGCTCTACAACATGTCAGCTGCATGGAAATTCTTCAGCGTGTATGAAGAAGACAACAATTTTTCAATTTGCAGTACCTGCAAGGCCAAAGTAGGGCGTGAAGGGACAACTCCAAAAACTTTTGGCACAACGAATCTGATAAGACACTTACAACACCATCACCCAGCTGAGTATGCTAAGTTTGCTGAAGCTAGCAATGGCCAAGAACAGCAAGCTAAAACTAGTACTGACCCATCTACAAGTCAGCAACCTCTGATAGCTTTTTTCAGCAATGAAAAGAATAAAGCCATTACCAGAAAAATAATGGAATTCATTGCTCTGGATGACCAGCCGTTTTCAGTGGTTGAAAGTCTAGTTTTCAGAAATCTGATACAATATCTGAGCCCAAAATATGTAATACCAAGTAGATGGTATTTCTCAGATGTTGCGTTAAAAGAATTGTTTAATCTCATATCAAACCACACATGCAGCATTTTACATGCCAATTTCCAAAACGGCAATCAGTTTGCAACTGACATCTGGACTGTGGTTATCTTTGTGTGTACTGTAAAGTAGTTAGAAAAAATTTAATCAGAATCGGCCAAAATTGGTATTGGCAGGTCAAACACTATGAAAAATTGGAATTCGGAATTGGCCCAGAAAATTGCAATAAGTGCATGCAATAAAAATGGGAAAAATTGTTTAGTTTTTTTTCTTAAATAGAGCCAAACTATTTGTATTTCATTCCATTTATTGCAAAATGCTTATATCACCACTGTATCATGTACTGTACAGGTGCTGGTCATATAATTAGAATATCATGAAAAAGTTGACTTATTTCAGTAATTCCATTCAAAAAGTGAAACTTGTATAATGTATACATTCATTCCACACAGACTGATATATTTCAAGTGTTTGTTTCTTTTAATTTTGATGATTATAACTGACAACTAATGAAAACCACAAATTCAGTTTCTCAGAAAATTATAATATTGTGAAAAGGTTCAATATTGAAGACACCTGGTGCCACACTCTAATCAGCTAATTAACTCAAAACACCTGCAAAGGCCTTTAAATGGTCTCTCAGTCTAGTTCTGTAGCTACACAATCATGGGGAAGACTGCTGACTTGACAGTTGTCCAAAAGATGACACAAGGAGGGCAAGACACAAAAGGTCATTGCTAAAGAGGCTGGCTGTTCACAGGGCTCTGTGTCCAAGCACATTAATAGAGAGGCGAAGGGAAGGAAAAGATGTGGTAGAAAAAAGTGTACAAGCAATAGGGATAACCGCACCCTGGAGAGGATTGTGAAACAAAACCCATTCAAAAATATGGGGGAGATTCACAAAGAGTGGACTGCAGCTGGAGTCAGCGCTTCAAGAACCACCACGCACAGATGAATGCAAGACATGGGTTTCAGCTGTCGCATTCCTTGTGTCAAGCCACTCTTGAACAAAGAAGCGTCTCGTCTGGGCTAAAGACAAAAAGGACTGGACTGCTGCTGAGTGGTCCAAAGTTATGTTCTCTGATGAAAGTAAATTTTGCATTTCCTTCGGAAATCAAGGTCCCAGAGTCTGGAGGAAGAGAGGAGAGGCACAGAATCCATGTTGCTTGAGGTCCAGTGTAAAGTTTCCACAGTCAGTGATGGTTTGGGTGCCATGCCATCTGCTGGTGTTGGTCCACTATGTTTTCTGAGGTCCAAGGTCAACGCAGCCGTCTACCAAGAAGTTTTAGAGCACTTCATGCTTCCTGCTGCTGACCAACTTTATGGAGATGCAGATTTCATTTTCCAACAGGACTTGGCACCTGCACACAGTGCCAAAGCTACCAGTACCTGGTTTAAGGACCATGGTATCCCTGTTCTTAATTGGCCAGCAAACTCGCCTGACCTTAACCCCATAGAAAATCTATGGGGTATTGTGAAGAGGAAGATGCGATACGCCAGACCCAACAACGCAGAAGAGCTGAAGGCCACTATCAGAGCAACCTGGGCTCTCATAACACCTGAGCAGTGCCACAGACTGATCGACTCCATGCCACGCTGCATTGCTGCAGTAATTCAGGCAAACGGAGCCCCAACCAAGTATTGAGTGCTGTACATGCTCATACTTTTCATGTTCATACTTTTTCAGTTGGCCAACATTTCTAAAAATCCTTTTTTTTTTTTTTTTTTTTTTTTTTTTGTATTGGTCTTAAGTAATATTCTAATTTTCTGAGATACTGAATTTGGGATTTTCATTAGTTGTCAGTTATAATCATCAAAATTAAAAGAAATAAACATTTGAAATATATCAGTCTGTGTGTAATGAATGAATATAATATACAAGTTTCACTTTTTGAATGGAATTACTGAAATAAATCAACTTTCATGATATTCTAATTATATGATCAGCACCTGTATATATGCTGTTTAATATATACCATTCCAGTGTAAGATAATACACTTAATTAAGTCTTTCCACTTATTACTTACTTGTACATTCACGAGTATTGAACGCCCCCCTCCTTGTAAACTTATTTCCCTGTTCCAGAATTGTGAGCCAAATGAGGCAACCAAGAATATAAAGCTGGGTAATATGGCAACAAAATAAATAAATAATAATTTTTCAAATTTGGTGATGATTTGAAATTTCTGTAGATTCTCTTGCACACACGCAAAAAGAGTGTAACATGAAACAGCTATAGTTTTTCAAATAAACAAAATATCTGCACCACCTGCCAATTATGCGTATTAAAAAAAATAATACAGGCTGTCCCATACAGCTTTGGACTCTCACTACCAGATGTTTTAATTAGGTACAGCTGCTCCATGGGGCACAGGCCTGCACCCTATGTGTAAAGACAACATCAACATGATATATTTTTTCAAGTCTTTCAAAGTTGAGTTTGTGGCTGAGCAATAGAAACCATTGATAAATGGGTTGCCCATTTTGCACCACACAGATCCTTGTGCCCTCTCCCTGCATTTTGGGAGGCCCTGGTGCCCCTCATGGATTTCTGCTCAATATCTCCTCCCCCATTGACTGAGGGACAACTATGCGGCTTCCTCTGGTGACTAACCCATAGCCCTCTGAGAGCTCCCCTCTGTGGTGGTAGTAGTCTCTTCTTGAGGGGTGTAGGTGACTAGCTCTGCTCATCCGTTCCTAACCAGCTTTACTACTACTTGTAGTTCGCTGGTAGTGAGTGTGGCCCTCCTGCTCTCATCCAGCTTCTGCCGGGATGCAGATAAAAGGCTCGTGATGGAGTTCACATAGCAGCAGACCTCAGCCTCTGTGTCGCTGTCCATGGTGGTGATGCCAACCAGGTGCCAAAGATTGCTCCTCAGGCTAATAACATTCAATGAGTCAGCGAGGAGAATGCACCTGGTAAAACACTGGTGGTGGGCTCCAGCAGTCACCACCATGGACAGCGACACAGAGGCTGATGTCTGCTGCTATGTGAACTCCATTATGAGCATTTTATCTGCATCCGGGCGGACGCTGGATGAGTTCAGGAGGGCCAAACTCACTGACAGCGAACTACAAGTAGTAGTAAAGCTGGTACTGGGTCCATAGACAATTACATTGTCCATGGAGACCTCCACCCTGTCAAGGTATGACAGTATCTCATGCACTTTCCTCTGGAAAATTTCTGGTGCAATGTTAATGCGAAATGGCAGGCATTTAAATCAAAATCTGCCAAATGGTGTGATGAATGTCACTAGCAAGCTGCTTGTTGCTGTGCAAAGGGATCTGCCAAAACCCTCTGGATGCATCAAGGGAGGAGAAGACTTTGGCCCCTGCTAGTTTTCTCAGACTTTCTTGAGAGTGGAGAGCAAGTATCTCTCTCTTTTCACTAGCTTGTTCACCCTCTTCATGTCAATGCAGATGCGCACTTTGCCTTTTGCGTTCATGACTGGCACCATCAGACTGCACCAGTCAGCTGGTTGTGTGACCCTTTCAGTCACACCCTGAGACCTCCATCCTTTTAGTTCCTCCCTAACTTTGGGTATTATGGGCAATGGTACTCTGGAAACTGTCGTCACTGCTTGGGCTCTTGACCTTGGCTGAGGTGAAACCTACATTAGTTGACTGACTTAAAGAAAAAGTCAGTGACCTAAATGGGTCAGCAGTTGACCAATCAACTTGCCTGACATACTTTTTTCTGGCCTTGGGCCATTGACATATTGAACTCTGCTCAGTCTGAAGAACACAAAATGTGTAATTGTCCAGTCTGTAATGTAAATGTAAAATGAAAAATTATTTTTTTTTAATAGGGGCAGTCTTTGAACATGACTTGTATGTCATTCTATTTATTGAAAAGTCTTATACTAAGATAAGATATACCATTCCAATGTAGAATAAGTAGAGACAGAAATGATTAGATGAATAGGTGATTCTGCATCAGAAGCCTGCAGCATGCAGACAGTGATGCATGTTTAAATTGTTAAAAAATCTAATTATGTAACATATGGAGATTTTTAAAATTGATAATTCAATGAATTCAATACTTGTATTTAATTCCATTTATTACAAAATGTCTATTTCACCACTGTATCATATACTGTATGTATGCTGTTAAAGATAAACCATTCCAGTGTAGAGTCTTAAAATAACAAAATTATGTGTGGTTTGGAAGAATTTCATAATTGATAGTTCAGTGAATTTGTAAATTGTATTGCTTGTGGTGCTTAATATAGTACAGTGGCAGTATCTGAATTTGTCAAACCACAATTTTGTGTGCTGGGTGTGCACTAGTGTCCTTTTAAAATGAGAAGTTAGAATGTACTTGTTCTTAGTTCATTCACAACTGGAAATGCTTTGTTTAAAATGTATGTATCTTGTTGTTTATCTAGTACAGCAACATTCATTTCACTGTAGTCCAGGGTTTGATGCTTGGTCTCACTGTACACTGCAGATACTTTTTCAAGTGTTGTCTAAATGTCTTGTCTCGTAGCCCATAGACTATAGGACTGATAAACCTGGGGAGGATCTGTATGATGACATAACAAACAAAGATTGCATGTATATAATATGTAGGGAACCAGTACAATAGAGCTTTTTTTACCAGAGGAGCTACATAGGTTAGCATACACAACAGTAGCTGAAAGCCATGAAGCAGGATTGTATTCCTGGCCTTCTTTGCATTTCCAACTCCGGATTTAGCCTCTTTAGCTGTTTTAGCAGCAAAGAAGATCTTGAAGTATGTTAAGAAGAGAGTGAGCCAAACACCGATTAGGTAAATTATGTAGGAAACATCCCTCTTTTTTAAACTTACAGGGTGTCGGAACAAGTTATCCCTCTCACAGAAAATTGTGGAATAAAATAACTGTACAGGCTGTGTTGCCACAATAATAAACACATCTGGCAAGGTCGAGAGTGCACTCATGGCCCAAATCCAGGCAATCAGAGTGTATGTTCTTTTGATGGTGCAGAACTCAGCGTGTCGTAGTGGTAAACAAATAGCAATGTAACACTCTACTGCCATGACAGCTAAATTTAAAGGAGTGTTGAGGGTGGTGAAGACAGCAAAGGTAATGATGACGCAACAGAAGGAAGTATTAATTTTGTAGAAGACATAACTAAAGACAAACAGGCTGATTGTTGTAGTAAGCTGGATCATATCATTCAAGACCAGGTGGATGAAAAGGACGTAACGAGGATTCACATAAAATATCTGAAAGGGAGGAGAAGAAAAGAAAGGAATCAATTAATCTTGTTTGTTACTCAAAACATCCATGTCTTTCATCTATTAAAATAATCACATATCAATCATAATTATGATAATGACAATAGACTAAATAAGAAAAGATTCTGACCTGGTGTTTTCTGAAGGTATGAATCAGTGTGCCATTGATATAGTTGATGGTCAGGCCAAGAGCCACAACAATCACATTTTTGGCTACAGCTGTGCTGAAAGAGTCTCGATAGCTCAGACCACTTGACACATTATAGTTAAAAGATGAGGAATTCATGGAGACAATTTGAGGATCCTGTGAGCCTCTGTTACAGGGGAACATTTAAAAGTACTTCAGTGTCATGTTGAAACATGTATTGCAAATTTAAATTTTAAACTCATGTGCTCATCTTTGCAACGAAGCAATTACAATTACAAGAACATCTCTGTCAACCATTCAAGGAATTATCTACAGGGAATAAAGTAAACATCTAAAACCATCTAAAATAAACTAATCTTTACTCTTTACAGTGAAAGTATTCTTCCCTAAAATCCAAAAACAGTTTAAAATATTTTAATGTTAGGTGAAAATTTGTATTGCAACTTTAAACTTTTCTTGTGTTATTATTTGTATCAAAACAATTTTTAAAGATATGGGGATTACAGACATTTAACTTGTTTTTATTTTCAGATGGCTTTGCTTTTGTTAAAAGAAATTATGTTTAACATCTAACATTGTTGAATTGTAGTAGAGATATGATTAAAAAAAAAGTAATCAATGTTATAGAAGAAGTGAAAACAGACAGACAAAAAATAAAGATAATGCACTAATACCATCTGATAACATCAAAAACTTTCCTACCTCAGATAGTGATCTGCAGTCTGCATTTTCATCAGACATGAAATGAATCTAAAGTCAGTCTGATGACTTTATATTAAGGAGGACAAGTCCTTACTGCAGAATGTCAGCGATGATGTCATTGTGATATTCAGCTGTGTATGAGAGGGCATGGCTTGTTGGTAATAATAAAAAAATTACCTTCGACTTATTACTTACCTGTGCATACACTAGTATTGAAAGTCCCCCTCTTTGTCAACTTGTTTCCCTGTCGCAGAATTGTGAGCCAAAAGAAACAACCAAGAATATAAAGCTGGGTAATATAGCAACAAAATAAATACAAATAATAATAATTCTTCTTCTTAAGCTTGGTGATGATTTGCAATTTCTGTAGATTCTCTTGCACACATGAAAAAATGGTATAACATGAAACTGTATAAAACTATATAGTAGTTTTTAAGGTTGTTAAAAATAAATGAATAAATATATTTTTATATAAATATCTGCACCACAGGGCAACCCGATAGCCGAGTGGTTAGGCTGGTACAGATGCTCTTAGCAGACCAGTTGCTGGTTTGACTCCTGACCAGCCCGACTCTTTCCTGCATGTCATTCCCCCTTTCTCTGCCCCTTTCCTGTCACTCTCGACTGTCCTATTGAATAATAAAACCACAAAATGCCCAAAAAACATCTTTTAAAAAAATAGAAATATCTGCATCTCCTGCCAAGCTGTCATAATTATGCATGTTAAAAAAATTATATGGGTTGTCCCATACAACTTTTGACTGTCACTACCAGATGTTTTAATTAGGTACAGCTGCTCCACGGGGCACAGGCCTGCACCCAATAAGTAAAGACAACATCAACAGGATATCTTCATTCAAGTCTGTTAACTTTAAAAGTTGAGTTTGTGGCTGAGAAATATAAACCATTGATATATGGGTGGCCCATTCTGCTTTAAATAAATGCATTGCTGCTTAGAACTGAGGATCTGCCAATTAAGTTATGAAATAATACAAGGAGGTGTCCTGCTGGCTGAAATGTGTGAGAAATTAAGCAAATGGTGTAAGGACAGAGTGCAGTCTTGGTTACAACAATACAACTCCAAAGGTATATGGCAGGGATTAAAAGCCATCAAAGACTAAAAAAGGCAGACTCCCACCACGATGAGTGCAGACGTATCTCTGGCAGAAGATCTGAACTTATTCTAGCTCATCTGAATTTGAATTTACACCGAATGCACCAAATGTTACTGACCACGGTCGTAGCTGCGCCTGGTCTTATGATGCATGTTGAGATAAATACCAGGGAAACAGTGATTGTTGCTGCAGATCATTCAGCTTGGTCTTTGCTGCTTCATCTTGGGTTGCAGCAGCCTTGATAATTTGCTTGCCTGCCACAGTGATATTAAATATTGGCTGTTACGAATTTTTTTTTAATTCAATAATGACAAGTTTGTGGCTGATGGAACTGGGCTTGTGTATGACGTTCTTTTGCGGTACAAAGTACTCATTAAACATTTTCAAGAGCAGATCATAGCATTCTCACTCTCTCATAGGAATTGTGAATGATTTAATTAAATTTTTTGCCTCTTATCCCGTTGCGGAGATCATTGTGCTCACTTGGACAGTGCTCTCCTCCTCCTTCACCTTCAACACTGTGTGGTAATGCAGAAACCGTTGCTGTCAGGTCGGCCATTCCCCTGGTTTGTCAAAGCTGAAGCACTCCAATGGTTTGAAATTTGGCATTTTACCTTAGTGCGTGTCTCTTCTCCGTGTGGACCACTTCTGACATCCTTGACAGCATGTCACATGTCAGTCACTGACACAATTGGCAAAAAATTGGTAAACAGTGTTTGCAAGTGCCAAAGCTGATTATGAGTCAAAGACTACCATCACCAGAGAAATGCCATATATTCACAATCCATCTGTAATGCCCATTATCAAGCATGTCTGTGACAGCTCACTTAGAGATACAGCTCTTATCTTTTGCATTTTGAATGTGAAGATTGGAAATATCATTGTGGATAATAAGCAGCCAAATGCCCCAGAGCACCAATGGATATGGAGAGTATTGGCTTGCAATTACTTACATATTTTTATATTTTCAATGCAACACACTTTAAACAGTCTCGTAAATTAGCTAGCTAGCTTAAAACAAAAAACGTGGAATTTTCAGTCCGTGATGTAAATGTAAAATGAAAAAACATTTTCTTTTTAATAGAGGCAGTCTCCAAACATTACATGTATGTCATTCCATTTATTGCAAAATCCTTATATCACCACTGAATCATATACTATATATAATGTATAAGATATACCATTCCAATGTAGAATAAGTAGAGACATAAATAATTAGATGAATAGGTGATTCTGCATCAGAAGCCTGCGGCATGCAAACAGTGGTGCTTGTGTAAATTGTTAAAATAACAAATTATGTGTGGTTTGGAAGAATTTCATAATTGATAGTTCAGTGAATTTGTAGATTGTATTGCTTGTGGTGCTTAATATAGTACAGGGGCAGTATCTGAATTTGTCAAACCACAATGTTGTGTACTGAGTGTGCACTAATGTCCTTTTACAGTGAAAACTCAGAATGTATTTGTTCTTAGTTCACTCACAACTGGAAATGCGTTGTTTAAAATGTATGTATCTTGTTGTTTATCTAGTACAGCAACATTCATTTCACTGTAGTCCAGGGTTTGATGCTTGGTCTCACTGTACACAGCAGATACTTTTTCAAGTGTTGTCTAAATGTCTTGTCTCGTAGCCCATAGACTATAGGACTGATAAACCTGGGGAGGATCTGTATGATGATATAACAAACAAAGACTACATGTACATAATGTTTAGGGAACCAGTACAATAGAGCCTTTATTACCACATGGGCTACATAGGTTAGCATACACAACAGTAGCTGAAAGCCATGAAGCAGGATTGTATTCCTGGCCTTCTTTGCATTTCCAACTCCGGATTTAGCCTCTTTAGCTGTTTTAGCAGCAAAGAAGATCTTGAAGTATGTTAAGAAGAGAGTGAGCCAAACACCGATTAGGTAAATTATGTAGGAAACATCCCTCTTTTTTAAACTTACAGGGTGTCGGAACAAGTTATCCCTCTCACAGAAAATTGTGGAATAAAATAACTGTACAGGCTGTGTTGCCACAATAATAAACACATCTGGCAAGGTCGAGAGTGCACTCATGGCCCAAATCCAGGCAATCAGAGTGTATGTTCTTTTGATGGTGCAGAACTCAGCGTGTCGTAGTGGTAAACAAATAGCAATGTAACACTCTACTGCCATGACAGCTAAATTTAAAGGAGTGTTGAGGGTGGTGAAGACAGCAAAGGTAATGATGACGCAACAGAAGAAGGTATTAATTTTGTAGAAGACATAACTAAAGACAAACAGGCTGATTGTTGTAGTAAGCTGGATCATATCATTCAAGACCAGGTGGATGAAAAGGACGTAACGAGGATTCACATAAAATATCTGAAAGGGAGGAGAAGAAAAGAAAGGAATCAATTAATCTTGTTTGTTACTCAAAACATCCATGTCTTTCATCTATTAATAATGATCACATATCAATAATAATTATGATAATTATAATAAACTCAATAAGAAAAGATTCTGACCTGGTGTTTTCTGAAGGTATGAATCAGTGTGCCATTGATATAGTTGATGGTCAGGCCAAGAGCCACAACAATCACATTTTTAGCTACAGCTGTGCTGAAAGAGTCTCGATAGCTCAGACCACTTGACACATTATAGTTATAAGATGAGGAATTCATGGAGACAATTTGAGGATCCTGTGAGCCTCTGTTACAGGGGAACATTTAAAAGTACTTCAGTGTCATGTTAAAACATGTATTGCAAATTTAAACTTTTCTCATCTTTGTAACAAAACAATTACAATTACAAGAACATCTCTGTCAACTATTCAAGGAATTATCTTCAGGGAAGTATCCATGTAAAATCAACTCATCTTTACTTTTTACAGTGAAAGTATTCATCCCTTAAAATCCAAAAACAGTTTTATATTTTCATACAATATATGGTATCTATACAGTATGTTGACCCTGGACCCTACACGCCACTGTATCACAGGGCTACAGTATATTTATATAACTATATTTGCACAGTCCTTGAATATACATTAACATTGATAACATGCTCTACTTTTTATCTCCTAAATTGAGCATATTTCAAATACAATTCAACAACTGTTACATGGTTAACAATTTATTTTATCAACAGAAAAACTGTTCATGTAATCAGAAAAAAAAAATTGTTGGTAATTCCTATATTTTTCAAAAATGAAAAAACTTTTTATAATGACTGCTGTGAAAGTAAACATCACTGAACAAGTGCTGTGGTGGAGCACTATATGCATACACAGTTCAACAGGATTGCAGCACTGTAAACAACATAATAAATACAATAATGCACTAATACAGTCTAATAACATCAAAAACCTCCCTACCTCAGATAGTTATCTTTAGTCTGCACTTTCACCAGCCATGAAATGAGTCTGAAGTTAGTCTCATGGCTTTATATTCAGGAGAGCAAAGCATGAGTCCTACATCATGTTGGAGATGATGTCATTGTGATATCTGCATCACTCTGAACAGAAACTCGTTGGGCAGTGTAAAAGGAGTCAGTTACATTTTTTAGTGGGTTTACCCACATTAAAAAGCTTGCTTACACCTGCTAACTTTGGTGTAAAAAGGGTATTAGAAGGCTGAGGAGCCCTGTCACTGTCTTCCGCCATGTTTTGACTGACATGAAACAAACCTGCATTGATGCCGTACAGTACCTAATGTGAGTTAAATTAACCACGGTGAAGGGTCACGGTTATTGTGATAATTAAAACTTAGTAGTAATACCACCGTTTGGTATTTCTGCCATGATTCAGTGTGAAAACAGGAACATTTCATCTATATGCGGCAGATCCACTGAACTAATCAGTTTTGGGCAGAAACTGGAGGACTGTTCACTAATTCATCTGCACCCAAAGTGTAAACATGACATCAGTCTGATATCTTCATTCAAATCTAATAACTTTAAAAGTTGAGAAACCATGAATAAATGAGTCGCCCATTCTGCTTTCGATAAACTCACCGCTGCTCACAACTGAGAATCCTGCAAGGAAGCCTCCTGTTGGCTGAGATGTGTGAGAAGCCGAGAGAACAGTACAGAGTAGATTCTCTGCTACAACAACGAAACTCCAGAGGTATGTGGCAGGGATTAATGGCTCCAAAGGCAAAACAATCACCATAGACTTCCACGTTAAAATGCCTATTTGACGAGGTACCATCCCATGAGCATACAGAAGGGCAAAGTTAGTGGTCCAAACCTAGCAGGCTAGCTCACAAACAAATCTCTTGAAGATATTAGTTCAAATCCAACAGCAGGTTTTTAAATTTCTATTTTTTTATTTTTATGTGGCACATAAAAGTAAATACAACTTTCCAGTACAACTCCGTAATAGTCAGTATAACACATTGATCTTTAGTGTGATGTGTATCTAAAAACATTCTTGAGGTTTAACAAATATGTTGAGTGTGTTTTCTTCCTTACTAATGAAAACTATTAATTATTTAATAATAATTATTATTAATAAATGAAAATCATGATACTTGATATCAATCAATGTGAAAAAAAATATTGTGATAAAGATTTTTGGCCTTATCACTCAGCCCTTACCAATGATTTTATACTGTTCCTCTGATCCACAGTTGGCAATAATTTGCCAAGAAATGTGACAATGCACCAACAAAAGCAGTGAAGATAACTACATAAAGAAACATAACCTTTTCTTTACAAGAAAACCCCACAAAACAGAGTTACAGTTTTCGTTTATATCTTAACAAATTAGTTGAAGGGCTCAAATGTTTTTTATTACGTATTTTAATATATTTCCATGTCTCTGTAAAGCTCTTTGAATTGCTTTGTTTCTGAATGGTGCTATTTAGATAAACTTGCCTTCTCTTGAAGGAAAAACAGCATTTATAGGAGTATGAGAATAGAGTTTAAGCCCTTAGAAATTTTTTCATCTAACAATCAGTACTATGCAGAAGACAAAGAGACAGTAGTACTGAAGTATCACTTGGGATTTGTTCATGTGCATGGCAAAGCTATTGAGGAACCCAGACTATGACTAACATGCTGCTGAAATGAGATGTTATCACTAAATTAAACACAGATTAAAAAGACTAAATTTTAATGTAACAATCATATCTCATTAATTAAAACATAAATGTAATTAATCCATATTAACTAAAAGTGATGTATGTTGTGATGATGAAATATTTTCATTGCAAAGAAAGCAGTGACCAGGAATTGGAAAATGAGGGTAATAGAAATGTCATTTTTCTCTCTTTATCTTTGAAACTTAATAGGGAAACTATTCCTGAGATAAAAATAATAATAGTGATAATAAGAATAAATAAAAAAGACACAGGGAGATTAGCTTTATGCTGGATCACTGCACAGGGCATGATGGATACTAAATCTATGGTAGACCGAATTCAAAATCTAATTTTAGCTGGGACTTCACTGGGATCACTGCATCGAATATGACAGGTTGTCACTAGTATGAGATGGGGACCATATCAACCTACACCAGTTACTTACTGACCTATATGTATACGTTATCATCTCATGAGGCTGGTGTCAAGCTGCAACAAGAGCTGTTTCATCAGACAATTAATACTGTGTAGTGATGAAACACTAGTTTTCTACTCATAGTGCTCTGTATGTGATTCTAGAGTTAACTATCTGCAGACTCTCTCCTTGATTGTGTGATTCAACCCCATGAAATGCTTGTATTCTGCAGCTGGGCTTAGCATTACTAATTGTTTTTATCAGTTTCATACACTTGGATGGTTGTTTGATGTACACAGGTACCTTTTGAAGTACTTCCTGAAATTCTTGTCTCGTAGCCCGTAGACAATAGGACTAACAAAGCGAGGGAGGATTTGGTTTAGAATATACATAACAAATGCTATGGAACTAACACCTTTTGGAAACAAGTATAGGAAAACTTGAATTAACATAGGTTGCACATAGACCATCATACACAGCAGCACCTGAAAACCATGAAGGATTATAGTGTTTCTTGCCTTTTTAGCATCTGTATCAGCAGCTTTGGCCACAAACAAAATTCTGAAGTAAGTGTAGAACAGAGTGAGCCAAACCACTACCAGAAACAGTATGTGGGATGTATCCCTCTTCTTTAGACTGATGGTGCTCCTGAACACAGAATCCCTGGAGCAGTATACCCTTGACCGTAGGAACTCCAGAGGTTCAGTGGTCAAAAGGATGAAGACATCCGGCAGGACAGAAAGTGAACTCATTGTCCAGATTATGCCAATCACAATATATGTTCTTTTGACTGTACATATGTAGTTATAGCGGAGGGGAATGCAGACAGCAATGTAGCACTCTGCTGCCATAACAGCTAGATTTAGAGGGGTGTTTTGTGTGGTGAAGATGGCCGGCAAGATGAAGAGGCAACAGACGGAGACATAGATGGTGTGGAAGGCGTAGGAGGAGATGAAGAGAGAAATGCTGGTTGTCAGCTGGATCATGTCGTTGAACACCAAGTGGATAAAAAGGATGTAGCGAGGGTTCATCTTGAAAATCTGTAGTGAACAGCAGAATCAGGGGTTAGATTAGCACATTGAGTCATCTATACAGACTCTATGCTTCCTCAATAAAAGACAAAAAAAGATGGCTGCACTTTAGTAATATTGCTCTCTCTCATTCAATAAGACAAGGTATTGAAGGTTAAAAGTGAATAATTACTCATCTTTTTGTTCACACCCAGACTGTCAGCTATATTGAATTCCAACATGCTTATATACTTTTAAACCAACTGTTTGGGATAAAGGGAGGAAAGAAATGAAAAAAAGGGAAAGGAGTCATGGTTTCACGTCATACACATTGCATACTAATATTCCTTCCTTTACTTGATTAACTAATTATCTTTTTCTCTTGTAGCGATACTATTTTACACACATGATGTTTGTTGAATGTGTGGACCATAGTAGCATTGATGTAGCTGATGGTGATGCCAAGGACAACAACGGCCACATTCTTGGCAATAGCCCCAACAAATGTGTCCCGGTATTTCAAAGCCATCGTTATATTACTGTCCCCAGGTGTGAAATTCATGTCAGCAGCCGATGAACTTGTTTCAAAAGAAAAGACAGACAACATATGATGATGAAATACTGCAAATATCATTTAGAAACAAACATCCTAATAACCATGCATACTTGCATATTGAGACTTTGCTTTCATGTCAACTCAATTTAGAGACAGGCGAAGCAAACAATTCAACACTGACCTCAATATGGATTCAGATCTGGAGACGAATCTGCCATAACAAGATTATGTTGTTGTAAGCAGAGGTTATTTATACAGTGGGTTCACACTTCTGACACACCTAAACTGTGTGTGTGTGTGTGCGTGCGTGTGTGTGTGTGTGTGTGTGTGTGTGTGTACTTGTACTTGCTACATAGTAAGGACCAAAAAAAGTATTTTACAGACTGAGGACATTTTGAGACACCTTCAAATCACATTTTGAGTGATTGTATGGTTCAACGGTTTAATCATCTTAATTTATTTTTTATTTTAAAGGAAGAAATTAAAATACCCTTACTTAAATACTTAAATATTTTGATTAACTTCGAAACGTTGTTCATCACCATCTAGTTATTTCTAACATTTTCGTTCCCTTCTTGGTCTGTAAGTGCCATTTTGAAATCCTGAATGTAATAATACCAGATATCTTTGATAAAAGAGATGATGATCAATTAGCTTCTTAAAGAGCGAGCAAAGACAAAGAATAAAAAATTCCTTCTCCTTTAGCTCTGTTTTTGATCTATACCAAGGCGTAGGAGAAGATGAAGAGAGAAATGCTGGTTGGTCGGTCATAAATAATATTTTTTTATCTATCAAAGAGAGAAAAGACTTTCAAAGATATTAAAGCGTAAGTAATTAGTAAAAATTAAACTTATTTACTATAATGTCATTAACAAATAAAAAAGAAGGAATTTATGTCATCACTCGATTTTGATGAACATTGTAGACGCTATTACTATATCATCTACAGGGAAGTGGCCAACACTGAATAATCACTAAATCTAACTCAACATTACTTGAATATGGATGTGATGACCCTGGGATAAATAGATTTCAGTTTGGAATTACACAAATGTGTGATGATAGTTGACAGAAATAACTTTCCCTTTTTTTGGAAAAGCCAAAGGAAAGTTTTTAAATAGTAGACTGACTTTACATGATGGATATTGATGATGCTGTAGATGATTGGACTGATGGATCATGGCAGGACCTGTACACTGTAGTCAGCCCAGGACTCCGTATATTTCTTCGGGAACAATTGCAGAGTCGAGGTGGCAGTGAGCCCACATTCATCATCATTCAACATCTACTTGGATTCTAGGATGATAATTGACTGATTTGAATTTGGTGGTCAAAGGTCAAAGGTCAAGATCACTGTAACCTCACAAAGCACATTTTTAGCCATAACTCATGAATACACTAATTATTACATAATTTAACTCAAAGGCTAAAATGAAGTGATTAAATTTTATATCCAAATGGTCAAAGGTCAACTTCACTGTGACATCATAATGTTCAGCAAAAACACTTTGGGCCATTATTCATCAGTGTAACTCAGGAAGGGCAGATTGTGACCATTTTTCCTTGGTTGGTTGGTGGAGGCATACAACCACAAGGTGGTAATTGTAGTGTCACTATATGATTACATCTTTTCACCTAAGTTGTACTGTTTTGCAAATGATTTGCATTGTATTTTCCATACCCTCACGGCCCATCATGGGGGCAGATTGGGAACCACTGGTTTACAGAATATGGAAATTCACTAAAGTGTAAGTTTGATAGATTGAGAATAAAAGCAGGCAATTAAAATTGTGAGAATGTGACCATATTTCTTGTAAATTGGCTGTTTGACAGAGGCAGGGTAATTCTAGTTAAGTTCTACAAAGAATGGATAAATCATACAAAATATAAAAAAAACAGTTTATTCAATTCATTCATGAATACCAAGGTTACTTTGAAAAGTCACTTCAAATAACCCAAAGTTTAGTTTGAACACAGTACAAAAACACTTGCAACATAATCTGCACTTGTGAACTTGAAAAATGTGACAGGTTAGGTACCTTGAATGTTCCTCTGATATGTTGAGTTGACTGTGTCATATGCTTTGTTTCATAAATAAGATCCATGTGCATCAGGCAACAATAGTATGTTATTCAGAATACTAGAATTTGGGATTTTTCATGTGATTGGTAAGAAAAAAAATGGACTACTTTGCATAAACTAAAACATGACCCATTTGAGATGCTATGATATTTTGACAAGACTTATAGTTTCTATAATTTTTCTCTTCTACAACAGTATTGAAAAATTTGAATAATTTATATGAATAATTTGACATACAGCTTCCGAATGCACATGCACTATGCATATTACATTTGAGTTTGTCTGAAATCCAGTAGTTGACAGAGGTTTTAGTTTTTTAATCTAATTATAGTCAATGAATGGTTGCTTTGGATATACTGACTTTACACAACAGATACCTTTTCAGATGCCTCCTGAAAGTATTGTCTCGGATTCCATATATGATTGGACTGATAGATCGTGGAAGAATCTGTACTATGATGTAGTAAGCAAAGAGGGAGTCTGTGTAATTCTTCGGGAACCATTGCTGCACAACACTTAATAACTGAGGGGCTGCATATGTTGCCATACAAAGCAGCAGCTGAAACCCATGGAGGAGGATTGTGTTTCTGGCTTTTTTAGCATCTTTGTTTGCAGCTTTTGCAGTGAACAGAATTCTGAAGTAAGTATAAAAGATAACCAGCCAGACTATAACTAGAAAGACTGCGTAACTGATGTCCCTTTTCTTGATAATGAGAGGATTTGGGAAGACAGTTTGCCTGAGGCAGAACACTTGGGAATGGAAGAAGTCCAGTGGTTCTGTGGCCAAGGTGATGAAGAGATCAGGAAGAGCAGACAACATGCTTGTCACCCAGATTAAACCAATCAGTATCAAAGTCCTCTTGACGGTGCAGATCTGCACGTGGCGAAGGGGGACGCAGATGGCGATGTAGCACTCCACCGCCATGCAAGCCAGGTTCAGTGGGGTGTTTTCAGTGGTGAACAGAGCAAGAAGGACGAAGATGCAACAGACAGAGACATTGAGTCTGTAGATGGTGTAGCTGATGACAAACAGGATGATGGTCAGAGTCACTTGCGTCATGTCGTTGATCACGAGATGAATGAAAAGGATATATCGAGGATTCGTGTAGAAGATCTGGAGGCGGAATCATAGTACATGCAAGGGGAGAAAAAGTTTGAAAAAAAGCAGGGAGATTCATGTTTGTGGTAACTTTTGACATCTGACCCATGGGCCTTTATTTATGCCTGGTCTTACTTAGTGTTTTCCTTATCTCAATTATGCCTGTATTGTGATCAGAGCTCAATAGAGTTCTGCAGAAATGAGTCCTCAAACCAGCACCTCCCTCATCCCGAGTTCTATGGAATTTTGAATGAGTTTTTGGCTAGATGGCTAAAATAAGGTGTGTGGTTAACACAAGCTCCAGACATTCTCCCAAGCATCTAAATAAATTCATTGTTATCGGCAGCATGTCATTAAAGGAATATCAGACCTGGTGTTTGCGGAAGGTGTGAATGAGGCCTACATTGATGTAGTTGATGGAAATCCCGAGAATCACAACAATCACATTCTTGGTCACAGCTTTAGAGAAGGAATCTGCGTACCGAACAGCCACTGTCATGTTGGCAGATGACTCATTCATCTCTTAAGAGCTGAAGTTAAGCCTTAAAGAAGAGAAAACATAATATTAGACATTAATATTAGATGTTTTTGCAGTTTTGCAGTTTTAAAGCCTGCCCTGTTGCCGAGCCTGACCCTCATTTCACTGGTTTGCTTACTGTTCAATGTACATTGCCATGTGACAAATAAAACTTTGAACTGCTGTTTTGTGACAGCATTGCTTATACCTGAAACATAAAATACAATAATATAATTCTGTATTATTAAAAAGAAAAATAGCATATCATAATATCGTATATCCTATTATTGGGGCTGCACTGTATCAAGATATTCAGTTTTGGATATTATCTATCATATACATTTATTAGAAGGATAAACCCCTAGAGATGAGCCATCTCGTCTGTGGGAGTCCTTAACACAAAATACAATACATAAAGCACAACAGCACAGTTACACTCACACATACACAAACATAAACTCTACCAGGCCTACCCCCTCCCACACCCACTGGTTCCTCTTATTTGCCAAGGAAAAAATAAATAAATGAATAAACCAGTAAATAAATGTACACATACCCATAAAAGGTAGACATAAATGTGCATGAATTTACGTGCACCAACACAATAGTAAAAAATTATTTCCTGACTTATTTGTTATTGCGTTCATATTTTATATATGCATATACAGGCATACACATGCACAGACATAGACACATACTCATACATAAATATATATACTCATATGTCCACATGTAAATATATGCATAAGCACATACACATAGATGGACTAGACATAAAAGCAGGAGCAGGTTGTTTGAAAATGAGCACAAAAAGATGCCTTAAAGACATGATAATAATACAAAATAAATGTATGCTATTGAGCTGAATATAGGTAACACTGATTATAAGACCATTTAACAAGACCTGTTGTAAGACAAAGGTTTTTAAAGTTAATAAACTGTTTGAAGAAAATGCAGCGGTCCCATATCACTAATCTGACATATTTATATTTATATATATTTATATAAATGTCTGATTCAAGTAAAACAATATCCAACAGAACAAAAATATATATGGCTGTAGAAATAAGTACATTTTCATTCTTGTTCATACCGGTGTGTTTGTTAAGGGTTTGCAGCCTTTTGAACCAGCTGAGCAAAAGTGTGTAAGGTTGAGTGCAAAGGTAACACTAACAGCTTGTTGTAAGTATTTTCACACTGAAGTTGCCTCTTTGCCTCGTTCAGTTGCATCTTCTCTGTTTATAACTAATTAAGAGTAATGAAAACTGTAGCAGAAGGTTTTACCTGGTGCATCATTTGGAAAGAGAGTGAAAGACACTGCTGACTATTGGCAGAAGTAAAGCAAGCTACAATGCACTGTGTGAACTAGCTACTGTAACGTGATAGAATCCATGTTTGCCCATGTTTGTTAGTAATTCAATGCTCACTGTACTGATTGATTGTTTCTGTTGTACTTTTGTGTTTTATACTAAGGTAAATGAGGCTGTATCACACATAAAAACTGTCTGGTCATAAATAATTCAAATTCAATCCATGTGGTGAAAGATTCTGCCGCAATAACACCTAAAGAGGTTAAAGTGTCTGTTCCTCATCTTCCTAATGTTCTAACCATTCACCATGACAACAGTAACAAAAGAAAGACTTACACCTGTAAATCTGAGGTTGTATCTTAAATATATTTTGTAATTGACTTGTAAGGTGCATCACTCCCACACAATGGTCACACTAAGTTAATGTGTGATCTTGCACATAGTTGGTCCATCCAGCTACTGATTTTTAAGGATGGTCTAGTATTTAATAACAAACTGTCCTGCGCTGTACACAGATAGATGTGAAAAAAGTAAGTTTACTTATTTAGTTTACTTCACAATCAAACAGATGAAAAACTTTGAAAATAGTCAAATTTCTGATATTGGTACTAATCATCCCTGGACATTGCAGAAGCTGTGTGGTGAGTTAAAATTTGTGAAGGTGAATTCTTCATTAGAGACACAAACTCAACCCAAGCAGATGACTGTCCTATCAATTTAAATGTAAAAATCAATATTTTAATCACTAGAACTGAAATAATTTAAACTCTTATGATTAAAATGTGATAATGGAAAAAAAGAGTATGATGTTGAAAGCGACCACGTTCTTGTAAACAGCATCTTCAGTGATTTAAAAAAATGTATATTTCTCTTGTACAGACTTTCTCCCTGTTTCACCCAACAGAGTCAGTGTTCTAGAAATGTGAATGAGAACTGAAAATATAAAAAGTTCTGCAACAGGAAAAATTCATCATATTTGACAGTCATTGAAAATAAAAATCACAAACAGGCCTGTGCATGCACAATCAATGTTTGTTGTCTTTGCATTTTATATAAACTCTATGATAATACAGAATCAGATGGAAAGGTAAAGATCTTAACTGATGAAAACATCAGTTTTTCAAGCTTCTTTGTTTAGATATGTATCTACAGTGGACAGTAACTGGTACTTACCCTCGTTAATGCATCTATATGAGGACACCAACATAACAGCTCCAGTAAATTTCTGACTTTATATAGGGTGAGTTAAACTCACATCCCAGGATTAAGGGGTGTGTGTTCAAACTCACTACAGCTGCAATAAAGTTTAGGTTGCATATTGTCTGCCAGTTTGAAAATTAATATCCATTCACCTTCATTATCATTGTGGCAGTGTTATCCTATTGATTTCAGTTCTCATTTTACTTTTTATTTTGTCAGTCATAATGCATTTTCAGGCATGAAAATGGAAATCGAATCAATAGCAAACAAATGGAAGATATTTTAGTTTGGTTAAATTACTTAATTTTAACATTGACAGCCCTGGGCTTCCATATTTTATGTTTTCTTTTCTTTTTTCACATGTACCAGCAGGATGACAGATGCAGAATACGGCTCGTTAAATACTTAGAGGGAAGTTTGGAGCAAATTTTAATCAAATGTTCAGAGAAATCAATTAGCGATTGTGTTTCCATCCACTGCTGTTATGTGGATATTAGGAGTTAGAGTTACAACAAGATAAACAGTTGGTGTTCAAACCTCAGACAACCAAAAATAATGTGGAAAACTGCTTCAGCTAATTAAAACTGGTTGATTGGTCTGTCCACAGATATTTTATAATATATCATATAAACTGTCAATAAGAAAAGCAGCAAAATCTCACATTTGAGAAACTAAAACCAGCAAATATTTAATAGATTTTCTTGAGAAGTGGCTGAAATGGTGAACTGATTATCATACTAGTTGCCGATTAATTTTTTTTCAACAGCCAATCTTGCAGCTCTAGACATTTCTATTTGCTTCATTTATTAATGTGAGTAATGTTCCAGTATCCTCATCATAGCTCAACACAGATCTGATATTTTCATCTCTGAACATGGAAGTGAGGAGTGACATTTAAAGTCATGTCAATGTTTATTCACAAAGTCACTAAGTTGCACTTTGTCATTTTTTTGTCAATACATAGACTTTTAGAATTTCCATTTATTTTTTTCATGCAAAAATTGAAAATGTGAATTTTAAATAAAATTTAAAATCATACACCTCAATGTTCAAGCAAGGTAAATGTGTTAATTATGGCTGTGCCACTGGCCAACACAAAAGTTTATATAAATCATCAGTCATCAGTCTGAAGTGACAGCCTGGGTAACATTTATGAGTTTGGATTAACACAAAAGTATAACATTGTATATTTTATGGATGTTATTTGGCTGAATAAACTCTTTGGAGTAAAGGAAAGCATAGGGCAAGCTGAAGGGACCAAACTGTTTCTGAAATCCTGTAGTTCACAGAGCTTTTAGCTTTTTTGACCTAAGGTAGGCCATGAATGGTTGCTTTGGACATACTGACTTTACACAACAGATACCTTTTCAGATGCCTCCTGAAAGTATTGTCTCGTATGCCATATATGATTGGACTGATAGATCGTGGAATAATTTGTACTATAATATAAGTAGCAAAGAGGGAGTCTGTGTAATTCTTAGGGAACCATTGCTGCAGAGCATCTTTCAACTGGGGGGTTGCATATGCTGCCATACAAAGCAGCAGCTGAAACCCATGGAGGAGGATTGTGTTTCTGGCTTTTTTAGCATCTTTGTTTGCAGCTTTTGCAGTGAAAAGAATTCTGAAGTAAGTGTAAAAGATAACCAGCCAGACTATAACTAGAAAGACTGCGTAACTGATGTCCCTTTTCTTGATAATGAGAGGATTTGGGAAGACAGTTTGCCTGAGGCAGAACACCCGGGAATGGAAGAAGTCCAGTGGTTCTGTGGCCAAGGTGATGAAGAGATCAGGAAGAGCAGACAACATGCTTGTCACCCAGATTAAACCAATCAGCATTAAAGTCCTCCTGACAGTGCAGATCTGCACGTGGCGAAGGGGGACGCAGATGGCGATGTAGCACTCCACCGCCATGCAAGCCAGGTTCAGTGGGGTGTTTTCAGTGGTGAACAGAGCAAGAAGGACGAAGGTGCAACAGAGGGAGACACTGAGTTTGTAGATGGTGTAGCTGATGACAAACAGGATGATGGTCAGAGTCACTTGGATCATGTCATTGACCACCAGGTGAATGAAAAGGATATACCTAGGATTTGTGTAGAAGATCTGAAGGGTGGGAAGACACACATGTGAGAAGGGAGACAGGCCATTACAAACCTTGGAATTCTGATGTCGGCACTTAAAGCTTGAAACAGAAACATATGCTCGATGGTTAAATGAAGGTTTCCAGCTGCTCAGCATTTATGTGATTTTCACAACAGCTACCTGATTTAGCTAACTTCTTAATACCTTGAACTAATTCAAATTGTAATTTGTACAGCTGTTACCATGTCAATATGAGGTTTCTTATATAATACGAGACATATCATAAGGGAAATAATTAGTTGACACCAAGACTGAGTATTTCACCTTGAACTGTACCAATGACAGTCATAAAAACAGACTCAGACAGCCAGGGATTCATTTCATATAACCTAAGGAACCAATCCTGTCAACTTGTGGAGACAGGGGTCGGGGCTAAATACACCTAAAACCTTATCAGTACAAAGAGCAAGAGTTAGCATTATCTCAACCACTAACACTGTGTCAGCCACTGCTAGTTTGCAGTCTAACAAACATTATAAACAAATAAAAGATGCTAACCAATCTGATATGGCTGCTAGATGCTGATTTTGGTCTCAACAGACTCCTCATCTGAATCTGGGTCTGACTAAGGCTCAAATATGTGGCTGAGTCTCTCTGATGTTTCCTCTGCATACTATCTGGATAAGCAATCCTCTCTTACAGGTCACCAAAACCAGAAAGCGAGGGTTTGCATTAGCACAGGCACTAACGCTGTGTCAGCTACTGCCACTTACAAGCTAACAAACAACATAACCAATTAACTACACTTACTGTTCTAATACATCTTCTAATTGCTGATTTTAGTGCAGAGAGTAACCATCTTGATACTCTCCGCTCTTTCACCTGTCAACCTGGCACCCGGGGGCATGATATGGCAGGTGCGACAACTTAAATGTGAAAAAATTGTTTCCATTTCAATTTTGTGAAATATTGCTTTGCCAGAAATTTTAATGTATTAGGCTAATTGGGCTTAACAATTACACACTAAACATGCCACATGCAGACAGCATTCACTTTAGCTTGTTCCAAAAAAATTGCTTTTATCCTAACAAGCACTACTGACATAACATATCACTTCTCTGCAAGTTTATGCTTCTTGAACAGGGATTTTGATGATTATCTTTTTATCTTTTGGCTTTTTACTCACAAAGGTTTTATTTCACTTACAGTTGCAAGTATAGTATATCGTCAGTTTGAGTGAATCATTGTTAATCTCAGTTAAGACTGGGGGCATCATCTTCATATCAGTTGCTACAGTAGCTACCTAGAATGAAAAATAGTCCATTCTAAAGCGTTTTCCTCTATTTTCTGTTATCACAGCTTCCTAGCTGACTGACACCAAAAATTACATGATGGATACATCACTTGCTCTTGATTAGTTGGGACAAAACCAAACAAATACCCCCACGTGTCCCATGCAGCAAGAAATCAGCCGAAGTGATCGCTGAACCTCCTGCTGCTGATAATTTAGTCATTATTACATCTCAATGGGATATCAGACCTGGTGTTTGCAGAAGGTGTGAATGAGGCCTATATTGATGTAGTTGATGGAGATGCTGAGAACCACAACAATCACATTCTTGGTCACAGCTTTAGTGAAGGAGTCTCGATACTGTAAAACCACAGTCTCATTCGCAGATGACGCGTTCATCTCCTGAAGCCTGAAAAGGACGATAAAAAAGAGAGAAATATTCTTTATTTATGAATACATGTTTTCAGTGATTATTGACTACAACAAATTATATTTTTAAGACAACACTCATTTTTAAACCTTTTTAAACCTGTTTGTGGATGTCTTCCTGAAGTTCAGAAACACTTTGACCGGCAGAGGGTAGAGAATGTAAATCTGACCATGTTACAAGTTCCTAGGCCAACAATTTGCTACATATCATAGTTCAGACTTGTGTTCCTCTGAATTAGGTACAGCACAGTCCATTACAGACTTCCTCCTCACATCATCCTAACCACACATTGTTAACGGAATAAGATATTACACAGTCAGAAGCTTGATCCATGAGGCAAAGTTTTGCAGACTTAACGCTATGTTGTTTCTAAACTTATTTTCCTACGCACATTACAACATGCTTTATGCCACTTTCTCCTATCATGAATATGTCCACTTTTATTCTAGCACTTAAAACAAGTATAATAGCAAATATCAACATAACCTTAGCATAGTTCACATGTAATATAAACAATTCAACAAATACAAATCTGTGCCTAAAAGGCCCTTACAACTGATGTTTTAGATAAGACATCAAATTAAAAGAAAAGTAAAATAAATCCAGTATTGTGCATTTGTGTCAGAGGACATGAAGGGAGGACAACATCAATATGCATAATTAACTTTTTACATGATATTTTTATTAGCAATATAATTAAATTAGTGATGCTAAAACACACATTGGATTGAATATTCATTGGGGATTTGAATACTGATGTAACAGAAAAAAATAATATATTTGAATATTTAGTGACAACTTTACAATAAATTAAAATCTATGACAATAATGACATTTTAAAATGTAGTTGTTTAGTTGTTGCAGTAGTGGTTGTAGCCACATATACTAAACATGATAACCAGTAGCTTACTCAATCAATATCAAAGTGTTTCAGCATTAACCAGTGGATTAAACAACTTAGATCAACATATTTATCAACAGTAAGGTCACTCAGTGACAACATGTGAAAGAAGGAGTCACCTCAGCCGGAGGATCAGACACATTTACAATCGTAAAATTAAGTGGAGTCAGACTGTAGTTCAAAGCTGCCATGTACAGCAGGTGCTACTTACCTTAGTTACTGCATTTAGACCAGAACACCAAAAATGTGGCTCCAGAAATTCTCAGACTTTATATTTTGCCTGGTGGCAAATCCCATGATTCCCTGGGTGTGGATACAAAAAATGTAGGCGTTTAGGTGGTAGGTGCATACATGTGGGCAGTAAGTGTGTGTGTGTGTGTGTATGTGTGTGTGTGTGTGTGTGTGTGTGTGTGTGTGTGTGCTTGTGTGCGTCAATTTAGTTTTGTTTACTTTTTTGCTGTTTTTGAGCACAAATAAAAAAGTCACAGTTCTGTTGGTTCTGTTCATGAAGCAAAAGTTTTTCAGCTTTAACATGTTCATACACAGCTGGCGAAGTTTTGTGAGTTAATTGTAATGTGCAATATGAAAAGGTTAATTCAATTAATCTTGAGTTGCAGCTTCAATTTAAATTGTTCATGTGTTTGCGACAGTTCTGTAAAAAAAAAAGGCCCCACAGTTCGGCTGTGCAGCAGGTTACTATAACCCATATTTATGTTTTGTTGCTAGGCGACATGGTCGTGGTAATTATGACAGGAGCAAAGGGAAAAGTGTGGTGCTGTAGTTTATGAGCGAAAGACTCCACGTCAGGAGGAGGTTGGGGTGGATGGATGGGTCAACAAAACACAGGAAAATGACAAAGGACAATGGTGCTTGATTCCCGTGTGGGAGTAGCAGTTTATGTTGTCTCTATTATCCATGACCGTTCGACAAAGTTAACTACGTTGTTATTGTAACCATGACAACAAAGATTGTCTAATGTTGAGGAAGTACTTATTTGAACCCAAATCACCATCTTTTCCTAACCCAAGCCATGTCTGTTATTATAGTAAGCATGGCAACAAAGGTAGCTTTTGGTACTGTACACTGGTTCAGTGTGTTTATTATTGTAACCATGACAACCAAGGTCTGGTATGCCTGGGTTGCATGGGTCATATCAGAGGGTTAAAATAAAAATGACCTATATGGTTGTTGAAGTTGGAAGAGTTGTTTAGTTTGGAACTTATTTCTAATTTCACTCACCAGTTTTAAAAAGGTTCTTTGAAGGTGGGAGGAAAAACATAAAATGTCAGCAGCAAAAATGATCATATCACACAAGTGAAAAATCCACAACAAACAAGCCCGTGTAAGGAAAATTATGACTTGAATCAGAATCTTGGGTATTCAATGTTTGATACCTAACACATCATTAGTTAAACTTTTTCTAGTAACTTCATATGCAAAACAAAAATGAACAAATTCAGCCTCAGTAACTCAAACATTTGTTTCCATCTGAACAGAGGAAAAGTTTTTAGGATCCTCCATGAAATGATGCTTACTGTGAGCTCGCTGTACACAACAGATACCTTTTCAGATGCCTCCTGAAAGTTTTGTCTCGTATACCATATATGATTGGACTGATGGATCGTGGAAGAATCTGTACTATAATATAAGTAGCAAAGAGGGAGTCTGTGTAATTCTTAGGGAACCATTGCTGCAGAGCATGTTTTAACAGGGGTTCTGCATATGTTGCCATACAGAGCAGCACCTGAAACCCATGGAGTAGGATTGTGTTTCTGGCTTTTTTAGCATCTTTGCTTGCAGCTTTTGCAGTAAACAAGATCTTGAAGTAAGTATAAAAGATAACAAACCAAACTATAACAAGATAGATGATATAAGTGGTGTCCCTCTTCTTGATAATGTGGGGATTTGGGAAGACAGTTTCCCTGAGGCAGAACACCCGGGAATGGAAGAAGTCCAGTGGTTCTGTGGCCAAGGTGATGAAGAGATCAGGAAGAACAGACAACATGCTTGTCACCCAGATTAAACCAATCAGCATTAAAGTCCTCCTGACAGTGCAGATCTGCACGTGGCGAAGGGGGACGCAGATGGCGATGTAGCACTCCACCGCCATGCAAGCCAGGTTCAGTGGGGTGTTTTCAGTGGTGAACAGAGCAAGAAGGATGAAGGTGCAACAGAGGGAGACACTGAGTTTGTAGATGGTGTAGCTGATGATGAACAGCATGACAGTCAGCGTCACTTGGATCATGTCATTGACCACCAGGTGAAAAAACAGTATGTACCGAGGATTCATGTAGAAGATCTGGAGGAAATAAAATGTCTTCTTAAATACATTTCTGTGAAGTAAATATAAGTGACATCTGACTCTGGTCCCCAACATTAAAGGACTTAGACTGGGGTCAAGACTTGATCAGGATATCACTTATAAAAATATTTATTTCTAGCATATTTCTTTCATAAAGGTTTTAGTAGTGTGTGCATATAATGAAAGGAATGGAGTACCTGGTGTTTGCGAAAGGTGCAAATGAGGCCTGCATTGATGTAGTTGATGGAGATGCTGAGAACCACAACAATCACATTCTTGGTCACAGCTTTAGTGAAGGAGTCTCGATACTCTATAACCACAGTCACATTGGCAGAGGAGACGTTCATCTCTTGAAGGCTGAAGATCCAACAAATGAGAAAACATGATAGTAAATATTGAGAATAATCATAGAACCCAAAGACTTGTGTTGTTGAGTCATAAGACAATCCACTATTCTGCAATGAATGCAGTTCTTAAGTTTAAGATCAGAAATTCCCAGAAAAAAAGAGCAATATTATAATAAAAAAAACAAAACAAAACAAAAAAAACTTGATCGTTAACCTGAGGAAAAAAGATTTGATTAGACGCCAGGAGTAACAGGACATGTGCTGTACATTAAAAAATATTAGTTGTTAAAATATTAAAATATTAAAGTCTAATGTAATAGAATTCAAGCTTCCCAACTCTTAAATGATTATGGCATCCCAAAGAATGACTTCACATTGCATCTTGAGAGCCCCAACAGTGAGTCAGAGATATACACTATATAAATGACATGACAATTTCCACAATTTCTATTTGTACTATTCATAATAAAAAGAATACATTTTCAAATTCAACAATAGCCGCAATATTTTTAAAACCAAATTACTTGAAGAAATGTTTTAAGTTGGAGTGAATATAATCTTGCAGTTGTTCAAAAAGAATGAGTTGTACTCATTTCATCATTTTAACTGTATGTTGTCCTTTCCACTGTCTCATAAAAAACAACAATAACAAACCAAGTAATGAATAATTATGGCACACATATATGCATTTTCTGAGAAATTAACCATTTGATCAAATAAATTCAACATTCGGTGTCCTTTAAATAGTATCTGCATCAGTGTTAATGTTTGCTTTCAATCATGTCTGAAGCATTAGTGTCTGTTTTTGTCAAATTGTTTGTATTTGAGGTTTTGACCAAACTTGTAACTTCTCATTGCTTCTGCGTCCAGCAGACTCAGAATAGAGCTGTTGGAATCTGTATGAGATGGAATTTAAAGAATAAAATGTCCTGCAAATAAAAAGGAAAGAATTACATTATATACCACAAACAGGCCTGTTTGTAATGCAACAGTAATGCTGTTGTTATTACTGTGTGCAAACACTGACAATAGACAACCAGCAAACGTTGTGTACAGTGCAGTTCAGAGCTGTCAGAGGTGCATGAATAAACTGTAGAAAAGGTTATGGCATTATTGTTTCAATACTAATTTTATTTCTATTTTGACATGTTTGAAGCCATACGACTACACAGTGCTTACCTGTGCTTACCTGAGTCAAAGTGCTTACATCACCACACCAACATTGTTGCTGCAGGAAGTCTCAGACTTTATGTGGTTTGGTTGGAAATCATCCAAGGATTTGGGGGTTTGCATATGCATGTTTAGATAGTGTGTGTGTGTGTGTGTGTGTGTGTGTGTGTGTGTGTGTGTGTGTGTGTGTGTGTGTGTGTGTGTGTGTGTGTGTGTGTGCCAACTATCCAACTATCGGATGGACCCTGTCAGAACTTGACATAGACATAAAGACTCAGAATTAATTGTAAAAACTTTGATGATCATCTGACTTTTTGTTTGGTGCCATCATCAGCAATAGCACCAAACACCAAAGCCTGATCTCACGAACTCACCCTAACCCTCCTTAATGCACCAGTGGTCAAAACTGTCAACATGGGTGGATGGTATAAATTTGTTGAGGTTGCCAAATTTGAACACCACAGGTGAACCCTACGCTGATTCACTTGAATCTTCATGATGAATCAAATCTGTGTGAAAAACGTCCTTGCCCCATAGATCCTCATCAACAATACCAGTGTTTTTGGGATTGTGGTTTTTGTGTATGTTCTGCATGGATGTTAAAATACTGATATTGGTAAACAAAAGATTCTGTATTGGTCAAAACAGAATTGTACTGTAACTGATCAAATCCAAACAAACTCTAATGTGATTTTGGTTGATTTTTTTTTTTGGTTGGTTTTTTTCATGTTTACCATGCGAGTGTTCCTTTTACAGTGGTTAACAGGATACAATGGACAAATAAATATCTCCCACAAATGATCACAACTGGACCTTGTAATGTTAGAGGGAAAGGAAGAATAGCTCTGTTTGTTAAAATATTTTATTATGAAGAGGTCAAAACTCCAGCAGCATGTTATTGTAGCCCTGAGGGCCTTAGAAGTGTGAAGAAATCTCCACTCCACGCTGAATATTTGGTTATGACATCACTGCTTTTTTCACTTGAGTTGCAGAAATTGTGTTCTCCAGTTTAGCACCTCAGCCCCACACTCCTCACGATATTGCACTTGCTTGAGTAAACTTACTGTCATCAGGACTTTGTTGCACTTTCCACAGGAAGGACCTCTGGGACCTCCTGACATTTTCAGTAACCCTTGGTGTATTCAGGAAGTGAGTCATGCTGCAGGACACAGAGCAAGAAACCATCTCATCCGCCCTCATTAGGCCCTAACGGTAAAGGTCACACACTAGGGTAGCTTGTTATGTAGGATTTAACATACAGCACACATACACACGCGCACACACACACACACACACTCACACTATCAAAGGGATTTATTAGATATGTCTTCTGAGAGAGTTTCTCATCATTGTCATTAAAGAATCTTCAATTACAAGGAGCAAGTCTCAACTCTACTAACTGTGATATTTAAGATGATTATTTACTCAAAATGTTTTTTTTAGTTAATTAAAAACAAGTTGCCTCATCGTCAGTAAACAGCTGATTAAGTTCACTGACATTAACAAGGTTGTTTGAAAACAAGAGTATTCACCATGGACGTGCCCTTTGGTCATATCAGCTGTTTATCCACCAGGGCAATATTGTTTCAAACCTTGTGTGACTTGTTTGCTCTTTTATAAACTTTTACTACAAAACAAATTAACACAAACTTTGGAGCGATTCAGAGTCTGGTTGTGATGATAAAAAGTTTTCCTTTAAGTTGTTGCATCATTTTACACTTAACAAGAAAAAGTTTGTGTCTCAGAATCATTTTCAGCTATTTTAATTCCCTGGTTTAATCCTCAATCTATCAAACTTACTCTTGAAAGAATTTCCATACTCTGTAAACCAGTGGTTCCCAACTAGCCCAATGGCGGCTGCAAGGGTATTGCAAGTGGGCTGACAAATCGTTTCCAAAACAGTACAATTTTGGTGAAAATATGCAATTATATAGCAAAACTAGAATAACTGCCTTAACTCACAATGTGAGTTAAATTGTGTCATAATTAGTGTATAAAGTCATGAGTTATGGCTGAAACATGTATTGTGAGATCATAGTGACCTCGACCTTTGACCTTTGCCCACCAAAATTTAATTAGTTCATCCATGATTCAAGGTGAATGTTTGTGCAAAACTGAAATGTTTCTTCAAACTGTTACTAAAATATTAATGTTCATGAGAATGGGACAGATGGACGTACATAAATGATCTAAAAACATTAAAAATGTTTAAAAGCTGCTTTCGTTGTTTTTTTGTTTTTTTTTTTGTCTTGTATTAACTCCTATTACTGTGAAAACCCAGTGAAAGGAACTTTCATGTTGATGCTGCCAGACCACATTGTATACTTCTCTATCTGACTGTGCACTAAAAGATTACATCCATGGTAAAAACTGGAGCATCAAAACAAATAGCTGGTTAGCAACGAGAAGAATTAAAAGGAAAGACTCAAGAGAAAGACGGCGAATTGACAAGTGATCTTTTTTTCTGTCAAACAGAAAAGAAACTATGAGCATCCCCTTTTTTCAGTTCAGTACTGAATGTTTGGTCATTATCATTAAAATAAAAACTGCTCTGAGAAGGCATTATTTGACCTCCATAATGCCATCAGCTGTTCTCAGGCCACCAACATTTTTGAGATTTTCAAGTTGATTGATTTATCAGTGACAAAACAAGTCATTTGAATCAATAAATTGTAAAAATGAAAAATAAAAAAGTTGGCAGATTAAACATTAATAAAAACAATTGTTAGTTGAAGTCATAATTTAAATATGTCAGCTGTGGCTCGGAGAAATATGTGTGAATGTGAGAAATCTCGGAATTTTTCAATATTTTCTGACAAAACAAAAGGTTTAATTAGTAAATCTAGATTTTAATTTGTATCTCAATAATAAAAATAGTAATTTGCTGCAGCCTGACTTTCATCTACCAGAACTCATCAGTTTCAGTAAAACTTTTGCTATACTTGGTGTTGGTTGTTAAAAAGAAAAGAAACTTCTAGAACAAACATGTCTTGCATCACAGTCTATTGAGAAAATGTGTCTAATGTCATCGTCAGTAACGACGCTCTCTGTTTGAAAGCAGTAACTGATCCCTGTGGAGCTGCTCTTTAAACACAGCAGATGGAAATCCTCAAGGAATCAGCATTGTTCCTTTAAGTGTTGAATGATTCACTTGGGACTCTTTAAAAAAACAAAACAAAACAAAAAAAAACTTAGTGAACCCATTGAGAACAAACTTTTGGATACTTATCGCTGTTAAAATGGAACTTGAGTTGTGAATGCATCATCTTCATCATCATCATCATCATCATGGGTATTACAAAGAAAGGTTTAGTAAAAACGTTTTCACTTCCTAATTGGGCTTAAAACGCTCCACTCATAGTCAGAAATTGTTAGTGACATAAGTAGATATTGTAGATTATGTGTTTTATACTCATGTATTGGTTTCTCTGTAATTTGTAAGTTAATTATGTAGTGATTAGTTACATTGATTATGGAGTAAGGATGGAATAAAAGATGAGACCTTTTTTGGAATATGCAAAAGTACCACACACTGAGTATAGACTTAGCTCTGTGTTTTAACCAGTGGCCCCCACTGTCAAACTAAGGCCTGAGTATCTTTAGAAAGAAAATGTAATCCTCTATCTTAAAGGTCACCACTATGAGTAGAAAATTGAGTAGAAAATTAAACACTTAAAACCCAGTGTTGTCTGACGGTATGGGCATGGATGTATTACTCAAGTGGCCACATGGGCACAGCCTCAGGGGTCCAGGGGGTCTGGGGGACCCTGGACCAGGGCTTCTGTTTGAAGTCAACATATCTTGTGGGGAAGTCAGTTAAAAGTACAGATGTGCTGATCATGCTTTTTTTTTTTTAGTATTTCTAACAAATCCTCAAACTTGAGGAGAGTAGCAGCGGCAGGCATACTGGACTTTGATCATCCTGGTAACAATAATAAGGATTAAGGTTGTGGAACCTTCACAGTTTGTTTAGAATTGGGCACAGAAATCCATTCCTTAAAGTTAGAGGAGCTTTGTTGTCATGGTTACAGCAATAAACATGCCTAAGGTTGTGCAGTGGTCATGGGTGAAATTGACAAGTGAACTATTTGTTTAACAAAACAAACATACAGCAGTCTCCTTTGTTCTGTAGATCCCTCCATCCACCCCGTCCTCGTGCCAGCACGAGTATCTGCCAACCCCCTCCACTCCACTGGTAACACTTTTTGTGTACAGGACTATGATTTCCTCAAATGAACAGTGTAATTTGATACTGCGTATAGGGAATTTAGAAACAGTGTTTAAGGTCAAAGGTCAAGGTCACTGTGACCTCACAAAACACGTTTTTGGCCAGCTCAATAATTCATACACTAATTATGAGATGAACACAAATGTCAAACAGGATAAAATGATGAAGTGATGACATTTTATAACCACATGTTCAAAGGTCAACTTCCCTGTAACATCATAATGTTCTGTAAACGTCATTATACAGTGTTGTAACAGTGTTGTCTCTCCTCCTAACTCTGCTTTGGGGGAAAAGATTTTTATTTATTTCTTTATATATTTTAAGTTCAGTGCAGTTAACTGACATTGTTAGAGTTACTATTTTGTCCGTGGCCATATTAATGAGCACCTTTTATCTACAAATGCCTTTGTTGCGACAACGTCTGTAGGTTTGCTTTTTACTACAACTGTTTTGTTGTTGTTGATTTGTGATTTGGTAAAATCAGGTTTTCTATGATCAGCTGCTGGAGGTAATGTGTTCTTAACAATACTCTGCTGAATACTGATAGGCTAAATGTGTTGTTTTTTTCATTGTTACATCTACTCTTGTGGACTGGAATGTGCATGTTAACTAGATTCATTACTGTATTGTACCACCTACAGTGTGGGGACATGATGTTCATCTTTCATTAATGAAACTTAATCTGTGCCTGGGTTGAGGCACATTGTAACTAATGCCACATTAATATCATTTAAAAGATCCAAGTATCCAAGAGGGAGAACTATTCACATCTGCCTCAAAAACTTGAATTTGTTGTTCTCCTGCTTCCCATAAAAACCTCAAAGGCCAGCTGCTGTCTTCAACTTTAACTAGAAGTAAAAAAGTTAGTTGTCTACAAACATTGAGTGCAGATAACCACTCAATAACCCAAGGCCTTGAAAATATGGAATTCCAAAGTGAAAATTAAACCTGAGATGTAAAACAACACATCAGTCAGAAGTGAAAAGTTCCCTCTTTTATTGCCTTCTGTGCCTTAATACAGGGATTCATCAGAAAAATACAAAAAGGTAAAGCTATTAGAAAATATACAAAAACATACAGGCATTCAAATATAAAGGGCTATAAATTTGTGGTGGTCTTTTTTATACAAAACTGCAAGAGTTTTCTACCATAATAAAATCTACCATAGTTGAGGTGGTCATATTAATTTACATAGAGTGGTCAATGAAACAGTATAACTGATTTTATGAGAATTATTTTAATTATTTTTTAACTGAATATTTTGGAGTCTCTGTAATTCCCTCTTGTTAATACTAAGAATCAGTGCACTCCAAAGCTGGTTGGTCATGAATAACTGCCTCAAATGCAAAGTTTTGACCTGTATGTAAAATAATATATGGACATGTCAAGATTGTTGAAAGGACAAAATGTAGAAAGTGCAGAGTGAAGAACAAATTTTTATTCACGATAGAAAGGTCATATTTAGTTGGAGTAAAATACAACTGATTCCTATAATATGAACACCTCAATCAACAACAGACCACAGCTTTAGTGAATAGTGATACTTTATACTTCTAACTTCCCTTTTTTAAACTCTTACCCAGTTTCTTCTTCAGCGATTCTCCCCACTAAAAAGCCAATCAGGCGTGCCATTAAAAACTAGTACATAATGATTTTGTCTGAAACTACCTAATGACGTGAATGACGTAATATCGGGAGTGGTAACAACACTTCATTTTGCTAACTCCTGTTCTCTCCGCTCCAACTTTATTATTTGCTATTCTACTGTTGGTACAAAAAAAGAAAAAATAAGCTATAAATACATCATATTTAACAAACCGTACAAAACAGATCAAGTATAAACAGGGCACTAAGAGAAGCTGACAAATGGTGTGTGACTGTGAATGAACACTGATGTTTTCTCTGTGTACCGTATCAGTACATTGATTAAATCAAGTTTACAAAGATGCCAACATGCTGACAATCCTCTTTGTGCGTCTGACTGCACAGATGAAGTGCAATAACACATTACATGCAGGTTAAGAACACATGTTTTAAAATCTCTCATATTTATCCTTAAATCTGTTTGTTTGTTGGCAGACTGTATGTACAATGCATACTGTAGGTTTCAGATCCCCAGAGGTGAACATGTCCTGGGGAAAATTTAATATTCATCCGTTTTATGAAAACATTTGTTTTTTTTGTCTTGTAACAACGCCTAGTGGATGTAGTGTTGCTGTTGTGTTTTTTTCTTTTTCAAAATGTGTACAAATTAGGTCATATACATCTATATCAGAAATATGAATCTATATCACAAGCTTTCAGGTAAATGTCATCCTCATAAACGTCAAGATCAACAGATCTACTGAAGTCTACAAAGGCTTTGTGAGAAGACACTTTGGATTGTCCATTGATTAGAAGAGTTTCTGATTTCCCCTGTAAGAGATCTTTCTGGGATGTGCCCTCCTCCTCCTCATTCTGTTATTCTTCCTCTGTGGCGTCCTGTTCGCCCACTGTAATGACGAGATCACTTCCTGGAGAGAAGCTGGTTTTCCAGCTGCTCCAGACGAGCAGTCATACCAGCCAGTAGACGGCTGATTAAGGAATAATAAAGACATAATGTATTGGTATTTACCGTACATAAATATAGCTATGTACATCCATCAGGTTTTTGACAAATATCAAACATTTGTCAGTTCATAAATTTAGGCTCTTTTTTGTTACTGAATTGCTGTTTCATCATTTTCATCATCTCGTAATATTTATATTTACATATATATTTAATATTTAGAACTGTAGACTAACCAAACAACTGACCTTATCCTATATTTTTCTCAATGTTAAGAAATCTATACATCTATCCATCTCCATATCTATACTTTTATACTTCCTTACCTCGTCTGTAGAAATAAACTCCAAGCCCATTGGTTTCTACTGAAGACAAAAATATTTAAAACACCTCACAAATATAGCTTCATATCAGCTTTGTATCTGCAGTCAATGTAATTTTCAGCAAACTTTATTCAAATAGGAGGCATTTGTTGGGGACTATTTTTAGCAGTGGATTAATCTATATTTGTTGCTCGAGTGAGTTTTTAGAGTAACGTGACGGTGTGTGTGACTGAGTGAAGATAAACCACAGTGTGTGCATCCATAGTGATGAAGGAATATGTCATCCAGAGCAACAGTGTTAATAATTTCAAGACAACAGTCAGGCTCTGTAGGAATCACACAGAGGAATCATACATCCAGTATCAGAGTGTTTTAAACAGGTGTAGAAGAATCAAGTTATTGTTGGTTTTGGTCTTTTCATAGGATGTGTTCAGACTGATGTAAGATAATGGTTTGCCAATGGATCATGGATGTATTATAAGACCTGGATCAACACACTCAAAGTCCAACTCAGTGAAAAGACAGATGGAACTGCAGCTGTAGCTCTACATCTGTGGAGTGCATTATCTCAGCCTTAAAATTTCATTCAGAAATATTTTTGTATTATCGCTGAATTCAGTGACCACATGCAATTTGGCAGATTCCACAGAGTAATGCACCCACAGAGAAATTTCACCCAATGTCTTGGGTCAAGGGTCATTTTTCCTGTTTGTTCCTGGTTGAACAGCCAACAACTTCCTGCACATCTAAATTAGGAACTGAGGTCACTGAGACTTCTAAAAAACATTCAGTACTAGGAAAATACATTTACTCTGTAAAAAAGGGTTGGTAGTTATTTTGGTTTCATATTGGTTCCAAGTGTTGAGCCAGTAGTTCCTAACCTGAAACTTATGTGAAAAATATGTTCAAGCTCCCCTTGGTTATATTCTTACACTTCCCTGATCTTTGCTGTTTTCTCTTCAATTACCAGATCACATCTCAGCAGTTTGGTTGAGACATGCAACTGGTGACGGGGATCGTGAGTATCCATTGCTTCATTTTAAGGGGTCACAAGCCCTAGGCCACCAGGTCCTCCCCAGGTCCTTCCCAGGTCCTTACCTGATGTTAGATAATAGCTTGTGTTTGTCTACAGATGTTTAAAAAGGATATGTTTCTGTGTGAGCTGATCCAGGCTGCTCATGGTGGCCTGCTGGAACTCCACCAGACTCTCACATGCACAGGGATCTTTCACCTCTATCTCCCCCTGACTCTCCTCTGCAGACACAGAGAGAGAAAAGAGAAGACACAGACACAAGCAAAACAGTACATTTAATCAAAAATACATGGAGGCACCCTCACTTTATCTATTTATACTTTCACTTCCCCACATTGTCTTAATGATGCAGTTATTCATCACTTAAGGGACATGAGAGATATGATGCACTGCTGCAGTTTAAACTGCAGGATAAGGGGAGTGGACTATATGAAAAGAGAAAAGTTAGAATTCTAAATTATTACCCCTTTCGATGTGGACTTATGACATTTTTTGTTTTATATTTTGTTATTGTTATACATTTTCTTTCGTTTTCTCCAACTGTCATGTTGTATTTTTGTCAATAGATGGAGCCAAAGAACAAGACATGGTTACACTGACTTGCCAGCACACACACACACACACACACACACACACACACACACACACACACACACACACACACACACACACACACACACACAAACACACACACACACACACACACACTGGGAGTGGTGTCACATGAGTCACATCTTTTGAATTTTACTTCATGTTGACCAAAATCTTATTATAATGATAAGGAATATAATATAATATAAGTAATGATAATTAATTTTAAAATAATGCACAAGACGCTGAAATGAGGTGAATGAAAAATTCTGCAAAATTAATTTAAACAGTGGAGTTGCAAGTAAGCAAACATGTTCCTGAACACACCAAACCTATTCAGTGAATCATTATACATAAATACATCATGATGCAAACTGTCTATATTGAGCCTTCATATAAAATACAGTGTGTTCTATGAGATGTAGTTGAGTGAAGGTTTCAAGTAGAACAAAAGTAACATACTCCATTCATTAGTACTTTTTTTTTTAAACAGTGCAGTACTTGAGAAAAGAATTGTGAATAGGGACCACTGCTAAAACATTAATAAATATATCTAAAAACGTTGAGTACTATTGTATGTTTTGTCTTTTGGTTCATGTAAGTTGTGTATATGTTGTTTCCTACACAGGTCAGGTCCAGGTGAGTGTCGTACCTGGGCAGACATTGAGTTTGAGGTTCTCAGCGATGGTGCTGATGGCGGTGAAGTCGGTGGTGTAATAGAAATGTTTCTCCACAGGCTCAGACGCGATCTCACGAAGCTCGTCTTCTACAGCTTTTCCAACACCCACAGCGTACATGGTGATACCTGCACACATGCACACAAACACGCACATCACAAACATACAGCGGATGTCATCAATAATCTGGGCTGACCCTCCCTCACACTGGTTGAGTCTTACCGGCTTCTTTGGCCTTCTTGGCGTACTCTGTGATGTCGTCCTGGGAGCGTCCGTCTGTGAAGACCAGTCCGATTCGGGGGATGTTGCGGCTGGACGGACGAGCGCCCTCTGCCTCTGCGAAACTGTTCTCCAGCATGTGTTTCAGGGCCAGACCTGTCATGGTACCTTTCTCCATGTATTCCACCTAGTGAGGGACAGGAACAGAAAAGTACACAGGTGATGAAGGAACATGATGTGATGAAGGTGTTTCTTTTTTGTTCCTGTTGGACGCACATAAATGAAAGTCTGTGTAGGAGTGAGTATCTTTTATAATTAAGATTTAGACTGTATAGCCTTAGTTCACTTAAATAATAACGTTGCAAGTAAAAATATTGATAAGACGATTTATTGGCTTTATTTTGAGGGTTTGTGATCATTCTTTATGTACACTGGTAGCTGGTGATGCATCTGCTATTAAAACATTTCTGAAGTGAGGATAAGATGTGAGTAGCACCTGACAACTTTACCTTCATGACTGCAGCCTTGATCTCATCAACAGAGTGGTACATGTTGAGAGGGAACTCTGTCCTGACCCGGCTGGAGTACTGGACCAGACCAACTCTGGTACCATGAGCAGACACGTCCAGAGAGTCCACAACCTGAGGCACAGGAGGAGGTGAGGGATACTCATCTGACACAGCTGAACCATGACACAGGGATTCTGTTAATGTGCTTCTGTTATTATGTGTTTTTTAAACTGTCATTCAAAGGAAATTCTCATTCAAAAAAAGCCTTTTTAATGAGTCAGCTCTGAAAAAATGAAGTAAACATGTCACACCAATGACCTAAAATCCATTCAATACATTCAGGTTTTTACTTTAGATGTTTACATGAAAATGTGCCCCACCTGGTTGACAAACTTTTTGACCAGCTCAAAGTTTTGAGGGCGGACGCTCTTGGAGCCATCAATTAGAAGCACCAGGTCAATGTTGGCAGACTTGCAGGCTGAAGGAAAGAGAGATAAGAAATAATACAATAATCAATCAATCAATCATACAGGTTAGTGTAGTTCAGAATGCATCACAGATGACTGATACATTAAAAATAAAAAAAGAAATTTAATTATAGAATAACATAAGATAGAATAAAATAGATTTTTTAGAAATAATATAATGAGTCAGTGTGTTGGTAATATAAATAAATTTGCTCAGATTAGTAGATGTTGAACTAAAATGTGTTTTGTGAGGTCACACTGATCTTGACCTTTGACCTTTGACCATCAAAATGTAATCCGTTCGACCTTGAGTCCAAGTGAACGTTTGTGTCAAAGTTGAAAGAATGGCTCAAGGTGTTATAAAAATATTGCCCTAATATTTTGTATCAGTATCGGTTTAACTCAAGTATTCAGAGACAGTAATGTTAGTCAGATATTTTGCTCACAGGTTGTTTTGGTTACTATACAGTTGTCATAGTAACAGAGGATGTGCTGAAGTTGATTATTTAATGGCAGTTGGAGCCGTGCTCCTACAGTATAAATGTTGGATGAATGATAAATCAGACTGTACGGCCACAGATCTCCACAGGTAGGTGCTGTGTGAAGGTAACTGGCAGGAACTTCAGCCTCCCCAGAGAAAAAGAAAGTTCCAAAGATGATGATGATGATCATCATCATCATCGTCTCTCTCCAGCCAGTTTCTCCCAGACATAACTGAGCTGCTTTTAACATCAGTATGAGATTTGGTTTATTTTCTCATCCATCTTTATTTCATCCCTGGAGAAATAAACCCTCCTCTTCTCTTACTCTGGTCACAATCTGGACTCTTGACAGTTTTTCCCTTCGGTGAAGCTCATCTGATCTGATCACACCAGCACTGATCTGGGCAACAACAGATTTGTTGTGTTCAGTAGAGCAGGTTATTCACAGAGTAGACACTCTCCTGTCTCATCAGAGAGCTGGATTCATAGCCCCAGTCTACAGTGTTGTGTGTCTGTTGCTTTGTAAATTTGGGCCATCTGTCTTTGGGCCATCTGTCTTTGGGCCATGTGTCTTTTCTTTTTAATTTGCTGATCGATCTAAAATAACTGATGATGATGTGACTTCCTGCTTCATTCTTCATGGTCCTGCAGGACCCACAGGATCTTCATTCCCCTGCAGCCCTCTAACTGCAGCAGAGAAAACTAAACTTATCAATGAAGTTGTGATTTTCATGATTGTGAGTGACGACGCTGATGAGGTCTGAGATGAACCTGTTTTTTGAGTTTGCAGCTCAGACCTCAGATCAAGGGATTTTTCATTGTACAGATAATCCTGCATCAGGGGTCAACTCACTGCCGCAGCTCTTGCCGTCCTCCTGCAGCAGCTGTCCCTCTGGGCAGATGCAGTAGTAAGATCCTGGAGTGCTCACACACTGGTGCTCGCAGCCGTGCTCCACTGTGTTACACAGGTCCATGTCTGTGAATACACAGTTCATAAATACATCACATTTAAATGACACCAACACAGACACAGACACATGAAAACCAGCTTTGGGAACCAACTACATGAGTGTTGTACAACAGTTCAGGATTTGGTACTTGATTATTTACATTCTCCCTCAAAAAAGTTCAGAAAACATGGCTGCAGGATAAAAAAAAAATTTTTAATCTTTTCAACCTGTACAAGTCCAGAAAGGTTAACACAGTCAATCAGGATCCCCATGTGTCATGGAAAACACATGGAAAATGAGAAAAAGGAAAATTGAAAGGAAAATTATTTCAACATTCTCTTGTTTTGTTCAGGATCATGTTGATGTTCAAATGGTAGTTTAGTTTATGGACCACAGTACTTTGAATAGGCTGCTAACAGTTTTGTTTGGCAGTGCTGTGAACGCACACTGAAGTCACATCACATTATAACTGAAGAATGTAAGTGACGTTATCCTTGTACGTAAGTCAGTGTTTGCTGCGAACTGTGGTAGTTTTTATTAGATGAACTTGTTTTAAACTGTCGAATAAGGGGTTAGCATGTGTGGTTCAGGTGCTGAAGCTGATGATACATGATACATTTTATACAAATAGTTTGTCATATTTGTCATTATCAAATCAATTTGTCCTAATTTCATACTTCAGTATACAAGTTTATAATTTTATAGACAAGTGTAGCCAAGTATAGACTGCACTTATTTTAAATCAGACTTCCACAGATAGGAACATATTGGTGTATGGCTAATTCCTGTCTGTCGTATGAGCTACATCATGACTGAAAATGTCCTGGAAAAGTCCTGGAAAATGATCCCTAGAAAAGAACAGGAACCCTGACAGAGCAGAACCCTGGTCAATGATGAATCACAGGCACACGTTAGTCACACTCCTGGCTCTTGCAGAATTTTCCCTCAGTTTCCCCTTAAGATCTAAAAACACCTTTTCCAGCAAAGCAAGCTTGAATTACATGTTTACTCAGGGACAGAACAGTGAGACAATTTCACAGTGATAAATGTTTGTGTGTGTGAAATTCACTGACTTGTGCAGGTCTTCTTGTCTTTGTTGAGTTTGAATCCTTTGTTGCAGTCGCAGGTGAAGACGCCTGGAGCACTGATGCAGATCTGTTCGCAGTCATGCTTCCCCTCAGCACACAGGTCAATGGCTAAATAACACACACGTTGAATCATGTGATTGATTTCAGGCATTGTACACAATATGAAAGATAAGGAGGAGAGAATGGGCTGCACTCCTGCACCAGGAGCAACATGCTCTCACTGTAAATGTGTGTTTGTTGGTGTGTGTACACCTGTGTGTGTGTGTGTGTGTGTGTGTGTGTGTGTGTGTGTGTGTCTTTGTGTGAGGGCCTGACTAACGTGTGCAGGTCTTCTTGTCCTCATTGAGTGTGTATCCTTCATTGCAGTCGCAGGTGAAGACGCCCGGCGCGCTGACACAGATTTGTTCACAGTCATTTTTCCCCTCAGCACACAGGTCAATGGCTAAATAACACAAACACACACACACACACACATTGAGTTAAAGTGTGTGTGTGTATGTATGTATGTTGAAGACACAGCCATTTTTTTGCTCTTGTAAAATTAAATCCTCCAGAAACATTTTTTCATTTTTTGGGGAACAATATGAAAACATGTATTTATATTTGAGCCAAAAAGCATTTTTTTAGTTGTTATGTTGAATTTATCTGGAGAGTGGGAGGGTAAAATAGAGGCAGTGACGGCCAAACATTTATCCTGGAAATGGAAAAAAAATATTAATTGAATGAAAACTGAGAGGTCATGAGGGTTATTGGAAACAAATCTGTGATATTCATTTTCATTCAGTTGATTTTTTTAATAAAATGTTATTATACATTTTAGAGAAACAAGGTCAAAGTTATAATTTGCTGTGACTCACACATACATCTTCTTTATTATCTTGCTTGTAACCTGTAAGTGACCTTGTGTATTTAAATGTAAGTTATAAACCAGGTGTTTTCAAAAAGCCAGGAACAGCTGAACCGGCAGGAGCGTAACAATCTGTTATTATTATCTTTACACAGTATAGCTGTGGTATTTGGGTTAAATGGACGACACAATTACACGGTGTGTTACTCGTGCTTTGAAGATCTGTTTGGCTTCAAGGGGCAAAGTCAGTGTTTGGTTGTAAATTGTCTTCATTTCACAGTTTTCTGTCAATAAGATTAAACTTCAGGTGTTGCTGTGAAGCTGCTCCTGAGACATGTGTATGAGTGTATGTGCGTTTGCTGCAAACATGAAAATGTACAAACAGGTCATACGTGTTCACTCGTTTGTTTGTGAGTGCAGCATGCGTCAGGTATGAGTGTGTGTGAGGGAGTAGCCTCAGCTGATGTGGTTTGAAAAGTTGTGGGTTAAAGCTTTTAAATCCTCATTTATATTTTACACTTTTCCTGTGTTTTATTTAAAGTGTAGATATCCATAAGAAAATATATTTGTGGTTTCAAGAATCAAAAATCATCTCAACGTAGATTTACATCTCCTCTCCCAGGCTTCTGTCTGGAGCTGTAGAAACAACAGGGTTTTCTGAGTGAGCCAATAAAAATATCACAGATTTCAGGTAAACACTCAGAGAAACCAAATCCTGCAATGTTGGATGGTGGGTCCAGGTGGGCGGGGCTTGGGGCATGGCTGCTTTGGTGTGACATCACAAAGTTCCAGAAGTCCTGACGGCTCGTTTTAAGGCTCAGATTCAGAATATAGGCTGTGTGCATTTCTCTGTGGACTGAGGCTTTGATACATTCACAGTATTAATATAGAACCTAGAGCTGCTTCATAATCAGAAAAGACATGGAAATCTCACTTAATACAATATGGGACCTTTAAATGATCCTTTTTGAATTCATGCATGTGTGTTAGTGGAGGACATGCTTGTGTCTTTACCTGCCTCATGAACAACTTGTGAGTTTATCTCATGTTCACACCACTTACCCTGGCAGGTCTTGCCGTCGTCCAGCAGCCTGTATCCCTCGTTACAGCGGCAGTGATAGCCACTGAGCACACTCACACACTCATGATCACAACTGTGGTTCCCAAACGAACAGTAGTCGATCACTGAGGGGAGGAAAGCAGCAAGGCCGTAAGCAGCAGAGCGAACAGCAGCGAAACATGTGGGATTGCATCTATGTTCCCTTTGCCTCGCCACAGATCTGACCTCAAACAGAACCTGTAGGGTTTTGTTCTAAAAAGCTGATTCATGCGATTAGAGTAGCTCTAAAACGTACAACTAAAATCATGTAACGTGGGTCTGAATACTTAAGAAGTTAAAACTATGTTTTTTTTTAATAGACACATTTTGAGTTTTGTGAATAAAACTGCTGTTGGAAAAGTTGAAGGATTCGAGCAGGACTCTACAGATGTAAAAGGATATAAAGGAACATGTGGTAATGCATGGTTTTAGATGCAGGATGAGGTAACCCATGTCCAGATAATCCTTTTACTGTGACAGACTGCAGCAGGGGGGAACAGAGAACAAACCCACACTCTGCTTCATGTAGCTGCAAAGAAATCGGCAGCTCATGAAGACCAGAGTCAATATCAGCATGAATGTTCAAGCAGTACACACCTCTCAATACGATGCCAAGAGCTGTTCATGTGGAGTTTTTAAATGTGATAATTGTGTCTGAACATGTGTTTTCTGCATGTACGTGTTCACATATGAGACTAACTTGAGCAGGTCTTCTTGTCGTCGTTCAGTTTGTATCCTTTGTTGCAGTCGCAGGTGAAGGAACCAGGAGAGCTGACGCAGATTTGTTCACAGTCGTGTTTTCCCTCAGCACACAGATTTATGGCTGAAACACACACACACACATCAAGATGTAGGGAGTCACTATGATTAAACGTTGATTGAAAAAAAAAAATACTTTTTGCATGCCAGCATCTGAAACCCTGGCATGGGTTTTTCACTTTTATCATCCATATGTGAAGCTGTCAGCCATCTAGGCAACTGTATAGAAAACCTACTGTAAGTCTATTTCTGTGTCTGACACTCTGTTCCCTTGTATATTATCTGCATCTTCATCCACACCTTACTTTGAAACAAACTGGAAATGTCCATTGTCTGCAGAGTTGTTATTTTTTGTCAGTTTTTGTCACCTGCACACGTTTTCCCATTGTCATTCAGAGTGTATCCGGGCAGACAGAGGCAGTGGTAGGAGCCCGGGGAGCTCTCGCAGATGTGCTCGCAGCCGTGATCCGACTCCAGGCACAGATCCACACCTACAGCAGAGGTGAGGTCAACATCGGCTTCCACTTCCAATCAAGATTTAGCAATACTTGAATCAAAATCTGATCACAGTTGTTGGGTTTTCTTTTTGTTTCTAAGCCACTGTCAATCACATCTGATCAACTACACCCACACAGTCTGGATGAGGCAGATTATCTGAGTTTTTCTAACTGAGGTTTTGGACCCAGGTTCTTAGTTACAATAATTATGTTTTTTTTATTTTTTATTAATTGCTTAATTTATTCCTTCCTATATGTTTTTTAAGACTTTGTCTGCATTTGCTCTTTCCCTTCTTCCACTGAAGAAAGCCAAGATTTTTTCTTGGTCTAGAATAAAAGCAGTATGAGGAAATATCTTGCTCTTAAGGGATTTGAGTCATCTTTTATGAAAAGTATTAATTTCTGTGGGGTTAGATGGGCATAGTGACTTTTTCTTTATTCTGGCTAGACGTTAATAGTGTTTTTAATCATAGAGAATCTAGTGTTGCCCCAGGTGAAGCCAGCAGCATGAGACTTCAATTGCAGAGACTTGGCTGCAGGTTTTTACTTGTCTTGTGTTGAGTTGACTTCAAATAAAAATCAAATGTGAAGGTTTTAATGGGGATTTTACAAAAATGTGACATCAAATCCATAAAGAACTACTTGTCTCATAGCTCAGGTATTTTATGAGCTTTATTTTTGTCTGTAAGAATGTTTGTGTTCTGTACTCACATAAAACTCTGTACTGTCTTACAGGAAATAATGTAATAAAACCTGAAATTAGACAACTCATCCGAATCAAGTCAAAGTGAACCACAAGCCAAATGCTGCTTGATTTGTCTTAACTGCCACTTTTATAGACATCTAACCATGTTTTAAAGATCCTGCTCAGACTGAAAAATGGTTCTGGCGAACACAGTAATTAAAATGTCAAACATACACTTTGGGTTTTTGTAGACAGTGAGGTTATTTCCTTTCCCCAGCAGCCTTACCACAGAGCTTGTCCTGGAACTGCAGTCCAAACTGGTGAATTAGATCGAATGACTCCACCAGGAAGACGTGGTCTTCGAATGGCGGGGATGCCATGGCTCTCAGTGATGTCATATCAGCCCTGGCCACTCCCACAGCGTAGATCTCAATGCCTTTCTCTCTGGCTTCAGCTGCCACCTCGGCCACACGGTCCTGAGGACGTCCATCTGTCACAATCACGGCCACGTTGGGGACCTGGGGGGAGGAAAACCTCAGGATCAGGTGAGGTAGTGAGACCATTTCACAAGAACAAAATCATAATCACTGGCTTAAGTGAAACAATATGAACTGTTTCTACATTATGTCAGAGACATATTTGTGATTTTTTGGTCTATATGTAAACAGGTATAGCTGAAGGATGTCAGATCAGGATCCATTCTAAGTCAAGATATGTGCTGTTGAATTAAATCTATTAAAACAAGATTCCTTGTCAAATAACTGATGTTGAATTTTCTAGAGACTGTTGAGTGTGGCCTGCAGTACCTTCGGCCTGTCTCCCTCCTCCACACTGAAAGCTACATTCATCACGTATCTGATGGCGAGCCCGGTCATGGTGCCTTGAGCGAGGGGGATAATTTGATTGATGCCTTTCACCATGGTGTCCAGCTTGCTGTGTGTCTTCAGAGAGAACTCGCTGCGGACCTGCAGACAAAAGAGGTCAGAGGTGAAACGAAGAGTTAGCAGACAGTGTTAAAGTCCACTCATCATGTTTATCAAAGCAGAGCCAATCAAAACTGAAAACTTCACAGAGTTAGAGGAGGGAAGAGAAAGATATTAATGTAATATAGGATCTTTAAAAAAAAGTCTATCTGTTAGATATTTTAATTTTGAGTCTTGTGTAAAAGTTGACTTAATATTTTGTAACTATGCTCTAAACAGAATCAGTAAAAGGAAAGTTTAAGAGGAGGGACAGAATGATGAGGATCACAAATGCAGATCTGGATTAAGGTCTGGATGCTCTCTGCCCACATTACCTGGCTAGAGTACTGAACCACTCCCACTCTGGTGGCATTGGGTCCAATATCCAGGGTGTCCAGGATGTCGATCATGAACTTCCTCATGGTCTCAAACTCATGTGGCCTAACACTGCGGGAGCTGTCAATGAGGAAGACCAGATCCACTGGACCAGATTTACATTTCTGCTCAGGACCTGGGAGACAGAGTAAGAGCAGAAATGATTAACATCATGTTTTCTAATAAATCCCATGAAAACAACAAATTGATAATGAATTGATCTCCATCGTTGTCCAAAATTACTGAAAACACACCAGTGAGGCACACCGCTGCACTCTGCCACACGTTCCTTCATTACCATGAGCACACAAACTGTAGTTTATTGTGACTCCTGCTGCCTCAAATATAGATTAATACACCACTGAAAACAGTTCTCAACAAACACAAACTTTACTCTCCTTTAGGTAACATTTGCTAAAAAAACCACAGTGACCAGCTGTTTGAACATCTTATTAGGAACCAATGAGATTGGAGCTGAGAGCCGGACACTGACACATTGCTGGTTTTGATCTTTTCATGGGATTTGTTGAGATTAAGTAATTATAGTTTAACATCAGTCACGTCCTTTGGGTTGGAGTAATAATGTGTCCCCTAGGGCACAACATTGCAGTGAGCTCACTGTAGGAATACTTTGACATTTCCACATCTCCTACTGAACATACATTAACCTAAACGAAGGGATTTTTTCTTTTGTGCATTTACGAACGTCTTCCTTTAGTCGTAGGTATGTGTGTGTGGTTTTCAGCTTTACATGTGTCTGGAATGAGGCAGCAGCAGAAGTCTTCCTCATACACTGGTGTAACTTTCACATTATTTACCACCTGAACTCACATCTCCATGACTACATCTGCCACATGGCACCTGTTTTTGTCTTTAATTTCCCGTCATGGCTGTGAACGCACTCTCATGGTGTAACATCATCTCAGTTCAAAAACACAGCAGTCATGGCTGAGGTATTAGGTGAGCTGTGTTTTGCGGTGTAGCTTTATGAGTCAGGGAAAAAATAGTTTGATTGGTGCACATCCAGAATTTCTTCACAAAGGCTAAATTGGGAGTCATAGGAGACGTGGGATTGTTGTGGATCTTTAGTTTTAAATGGACATGAGCAGTGACTGGTTTTTAGCGTCATATAAATATGTCTTCTTCATTGTCTGGTCATATAAATCAAGTCAACCTTCAGCTGCAGATGTAATGAAAACCACATCCAAATATATAGGCCTGATATGTCCCAAAACATTACTGCCTTTAAAGGTTATATAGATGAGATTTTAAACATAAATATAGCAACAAACAACTATTTTCTACATAAAGATATAGTGGAGTCATGGTGTGTGCTGTAATCTGAGCTTCTTTCTTCTTTGTTTTGGTATCCTGGACGGCTGTGTGTGTTTAAACTGTTGGCCCTCCCCATGTTTATAAACACGCAGGTATTGCCCACACACAAGATGGCACAATTTCCTCCAATGAAGAAACCACGTTTCCATCTAAAAAGGCTCTGACAAGGCCAGAGATGAAACCAGAGCACAGGTGGACCGGCCATAGGAACAACTCGCTCATATCATGGTTAGCCAGGGGACTGTGAAACATCCATAACGTCTTTACTGGCTCCGTCAATGTCTTTACCTGCTCCATCAGTGTCATTTGTGTGGCTGGTCCCAGCGGCTAAGTCCAAAGCTGAATTTCTTTCGCAGCCCAACCATGGAGCCAGTACTGGTCTGGCTTTGCTGAGAGGATAACCCTACAAGCTGCAAAAGAGCTCCAGTTTGACTCAAAGCTGGTTTTCCTCCCCATGTGTAAGTAACTTAATTCTACATAATGTTACATGTCTCTTTTCAATAGTGACAGCTACATTAGTATGATAACATTAGCAAACTTGCTGTTACTTGTATTACGTGTTCTGCAAATGCTACTATTATTAGCTAACCGTGAGCATTGTGGAGCATGTCACATTAGTGCTAGCAAGGGCTAATGGTTGTGGTTAGCTTCTTGTGTGTTTAGTGACCACTTTAACTCAGCTTCGTAACATCTTGCTGACTGAAAAAGTGAAGGGAGGGTGGGGATATGGGGTTGTGGTAGACAAAGCATTTGTTTTGCTCTGAGATGCTTGTGGTCTAGTGTGACATCTAGTGGCAGTGATGATTGTTTACAGAACCTTTAAGTAAAATAAGGATCACATGCTAGTGAAGATTCCATTCACAAAGTTTCTGAAAGCTCTCAGCTTGTGAGTTTGTGATGCACACTGACATTTTTAAAAAATGTCAGCACCCAAGGACATTGCTTTTTTATTCTGAAAAATGATGATGAAATGCACAAAATACAAAGTCATACACATTTTTTAAAGAACAAAAACAGACAAATTCCATTATGTTCTGTTGCAAAACAATTTCAGGATTTCCATTTGAGAGGAAGACAATGAAAACACAATCTTCCTTTTGTGTTTAACATTATCAGCAGACTGACCTGCTTTTGGCCTTGCAGCAGCAAGGACAGCCAGGGTTAGCAGAATGAATCCACTCAGTGCTCTGAGCTGTCTCATCTTCATCCTGATGATACAGATTTAGCAGATGGCTTGATCACAGCTGGACTTGGCTGGAACTGGATTAAACTGTGAGGGGGAAGGGTGATGGGTGTGATGGAGGCAAAGCAGAGAGAAGCACAGAAGAGATTATTTGTGGTAATAAGATGGGGTAACATGAGAGGACATGGGTTTATGTTAACTCCTATGTCCTTGACACTGAATTATGCCCCTGTTATGGCTGATTTGACTTATTTAGTGACTTATTGAGCTTTGTCTTTGAAACAGGACTGAACAGAACCCAAAATGTTTTTGACGGATGACACCACTGTGTTCCTGACAGGAGGCAGTAAACTGGAGCTTGGAGAAAAAAAAGCCCAAAATGACATTTGTTTAGAAGTGACCACGCCCTCTTGTGGCTGTAAGAATTATAAACCTTGTCTATTGAGGGCAAAGAAAGAAATCAGGCAATACTGTTACAGAGCACAAAGTCTGCAGAGGGAGGAGGACAAAGTGAATGGATAGATCAACAAAATGCAGGATTTAGACACGGGAGACCTGCTTTTTGCTCCCTGTTTTCAACAGTGATGGTTTCTTGTAATTACAACCATGATTTTTCTTTAACCTAACCATGTCAGTTTTGCACCTGCACCTCCAAAATTTAAACCATAGTTGTGTCAGATCAGAAAGAGCTTTTATTTTTGAAAGCCTCTTTGATATTGGGCGACAAATCTGCTGACACTTTGTGATATCTGGCTTTTTGTTGTATTCGTAACAGTTTTGAAAGGCACCAACAAATCAGATCAGAAAACACTATATATGTCCTTCTGGAAGAAAATCACAAGTGATTTGTTTTTGTGATTTGTACTTTCATGTCATTTACTGCCGTTTCTACCATAGACTTGTTTTACACACTCCAATCGCTCATCTGAGTGTGGAAACACCAGTAAATTCCTAGTCTGTGCCCGTGTGTGTGTGTGTGTGTGTGCGTGTGTGTGTGTGTGTGTGTGTGTTTGTAAAGTGATCATAATTGCGACATTGAGTGTGTGTTGCAGTGGGAAATTCCAGTCCTGCCCTGTCGTAAAACATTTGGCTACAAACACCTGGATAAGGTGCACAGCAATTTCTGCTAATGGAAGGCTGTGGATAAACACACACAGTCCCTAATCTGCCAGTGTGTCTGTCAGTGTTCCTGAAGGCTATCAGCTCCACCAGCAGCACAAGGATAATGATAATGTCTGGGAAGTGTTTATGTTCAGGGCACTTGGTCAATTCAAACAGGCGGCATGGACACCAAGTCTCTTTCTTTAGGTCCACAGAGAGGGGTCCTTCAGGGGTTTATCGCTGTCTGACTGGCAGCCAGAGCCTGTGGTCGCCTGGGCTCTGGTCTGAGTCATGAGTCAACTGATAAAGTAGAGCACAAAGGCTCTTTTCTCTGTTTGTGTTTCTGTTTGTCTCCTTGTCTTTCTTCGTGGCTCTTGCCCGCACTCTCTCATCTCTCGCCCATGTCTTTGGGAACATCTCTGTGGTGGATCAGCCAAACATTTGGAGCACATTATTCCTGCTTTTACGTTTTCAGGAATGCTCTGCGGAAATGCCTTCCACATTTTGGCAATGACCTTTGGGGACTGCACTGTCCACGGACTTAATGTTTGTCAAAGGTCCCATGTAACACTTTCTTCTTCTCATTCTACAGCTTCTACTTCTATTCTAATCATTTTTTTCTTTTTGAATATCGTGTTCTACTGTCACTATAACTGAATTTATTTACCTTCAGGTCTCACCGTTTCATATCATATCATAATTAACAATTAGTGTCTTTCACATGAACTCACGTGTGGCAGGAAAGGTGAACTCAGAGTCACCAGATCCAGCTGACAGCCAGCTACATGATGCAGGTTACTGTATCCAGGACGGCCGATGTTAGGCTCAGTGAAGCCACATAACCCTGAGAGAGCCGGACTAAGATGACCTTGCCTTGTGATATGATGGTGACAGGCCCCTGAACCAACCTTAACCATAGCCTTATCCTAACTGACACTGTTAGTACCAGGCTCTATTTAGAACAATATACTCAGGAAAGAGTTCTGGAGACAGTCCAACATTTGCTGATAGCAGAGGACCCCTCACTGTAAAGTCTCCTGCAGACAGGACGATGAATCCAACTCCACCTCAACACTAAAGAAACCAGCTCCTAGACAACAGAACAAGTCACACAGGTTGTTTTCTTCAACCTTCTGATGCGACCCAAAGAAGTGTCTCCTGAAATAGTGCCCCAACAGCGGCAGGCATACCGGACCTTGGTTGTCATGGTTACAATAATAAACACATGGACTGGACTGAGAGCAGTTTATCTGTCTTCGTCACTATAGTTACTATCATAACAGTCATGGCTTGGTTAGGTTTAGGAAAAGATGGTGATTTGGGTTAATACTTCCTCAAACAGCACACGATCTTTGTTGTCATGGTTACAATAATAACGAACAGTCATGGACAATAGAAACAACATGAACTGCTACTCTCATATGGGAATCGAACACCGCTCTCCTGTGTCATATTCCTGTGTTTTGTTGACCCATCCATCCACCCCAACCTCCTCCTGACGTGGACTTTGTCGCTCTATAAACTACGTCACCGCACTTTTCCCTTTGCTCCTGTCATCATTACTACGGCCACTAGATGTCGCCTAGCAACAGAACCTATTATGGGTCATAATAACCTGCTGCAAAGAAGACCTATGGGCTCATTTGTTGCAGGACAGTCTCCCCCAAACAGACTAACCAATCATACCCTTCATGGATGAACACGGATAGAGAAATAAAAAGATGATGGTTTGTGAAATTTGAAATTAAAATACACTAAACTTTATCTCAACAAACAGAAGAGACTCCAGTATATCAGCCCTGTTTCAGAGTTTGGTCCCAGTCCAGGTCTTACGAGATGAGGCTGTGTGTGTGTGTGTGTGTGTGTGTGTGTGTGTGTGTGTGTGTGTGTGTGTGTGTGTGTGCGTGTGTTAGCAGAACAAAGACTCCTCAGTATAACTTTCTGTAGCTAAACAGCAGCAGCCAACACCCCCACGTCCAGCCCCTCCCTCCTGTCTCCTCATCGTCCACTCACCAAACAACAGTCTACTACAATCCTGCTGCTCAGCTGTGTGTGCAACACACATGCACACACACACACTTCACTGCTCTCCCTCAGCGGGGCCACAGACCAACATATGTTCTATAATTATCCACAAAGAGAATCATTCATCTCAGATCTAATATTTTCTCGTTAAACGTTTCATTGACTGGACGGTGGTGACGGCTGCGTCTGTGTGTCTTCGCTTGGTTGTTAAATACAGAAATGGAGATCCTCTTTCCCTCAGTTAACACTCACAATAAATTAAAACTGTGTCTACTACACATTATATTGTGCAACTACTACATGAAATTATAGAGTAATTAACAGAATGACCTTATTACATGTGTCTAATCTGAGAGAAAATGTGCATTAAATGTAAAAGAATAGCAGCTGAGTGCCGTTTGATGCCACATACTCGAGTGTAAACCAACCACACAGTTTACAGAGCTGCTTGTTAAAAAGGAGTCAAAGAGCAGCAGCAGCTGTTGACGTTGGCATGAATGTGAGATTTTACCGCAACAAACGAAACAGTGCCTGTTTCTTTAAAGGTCTTTTCAAGTCCAGGCAGTAAAAAATAAACCACTGGATTTCCTCCAGTCTGATTTGTGCTGCAGCAGAGCTTCAGGAGGGTAAAAGGTCAAAGTAAAAATCAGCTTTATCCAGCTACTGTATGGCCGTCAGCTCCTAAAACTGTTTGAGTTTAATTTAGTCAAAACCATTTTGTAAAAATACTCAAGTACAAGTGAAAGTCTGACATTAAAGGTTGTACTTGCTAAAAATGCAAAAGTATTCTAATTTAAATGTACATAAAGTTTCATAAGTAAAAGTACTCACTGGGCAGAATGGACCCTTTCACACTGTGCTAAAGTGTGAGCAGCATTTTAAGTAGAGGAGACCGACATATTTGGCATTTCTGTCTGTATTGTTAAAGCCAGTGTGTTCAAAATGTAACGGAAACTAGTTACATGTGTCTGCTATTAAATGGTGTAGGTGTTATCTCTGCAGCACAAACACAAAATCATGGTTTAGTCTCAAACACAAGGAGTGGAATGTTACAATTCACCTCATAGTCCACAGAGTTAGTTCTAACATATCCTGGGTTAAATCTTACATCATGGAATAAGGATTATGATAAAAACTTGATATTGAAGTTTTTTATTCAACACTTTTTGACTTTTTGACATAATTGGTGTGTGTGTGTGTGTGTGTGTGTGTGTGTGTGCGTGTGTGTGTGTGTGTTGTTGTTACCACTAACCCAGATTGTTGTAGCCAATTAGCTTACTTTACAGCTAATAGCTAAAACATAAGCACTGACAACTATCATGAAAGATATCAACATAGACGCACAATAAACATGATTTAATTTTGAAGAGTTTAACTACAAAGCTGACAATGCTGTCACAAAAATAAATGAAGTAAAAAAATATTTTCTTCCATCAAAATCAGTTTATTCCTTCTAAACTTGTCTGTACTTCCTCACATGTGGTATCAGGACTAAACTGAGCCTGTATAGAGGGAATCAGATGATTCCTAACTTGGTCCTGAAAGTGTTACAACTGACCCGTGTTACAACCATCCCCTGTCTCCACTACTTCATAAAGCTGCATGCTTTAGTCTATAATCATAAAACATATTTTGAAATCTTTACAGTCCTAGTGTAGCAAAAAGTACAATATTTCCCCCTGAAATGAAGCAGAAGTAGTGGAAGTAACTCAAATTTGTACCAAGGCACAGTGCTTCAGTAAAAGTACTCAGTTACTTTCCACTGCTGCTGTTGTCTGGAAGATATCATGAAATCCTGGGTCCAGTTCCAGGACATTTCTAAAGACATCTGCCCTTCCCCTCACCCTGAGACTAGTTTAGACTTTGGGCTTCAGTTTTTTAAAGCAGTCTTCCTGGTATGGGCTGATAAATGATGTTATTCTGAACAATATAGTGCACAGAGGATCAATATGCACTTCATTACAGAAAGAAGGATGGGAGGGAAGGGAAAAGACAGATGTCAGTTTTTGGCATCAATGCAGTGATAAAAGTTGTGTTTGTATTCAATCAAGACGCAGCAATTTAAACAGCAGCACATATCAGGCCTGGAGTTCCTCTTAGTGCTGCCCCCTAGGGAGCAGGACATGTTAATGCATTTTCCAGATTTCCTCTGCACTGCCTCCGGATGTTCACTCAAACCTCAGTCAGTGCACAGAAGCAACTCTCACCTGACCCCAACATCACCCTGTGGCTTCTGCACAACAGATCAAACTGACAGCCTGTTTCAGCTGCATCAGGTGAAATGTAACAATTCATCCAATTTATCATGTTCATCAAGTGTCTGGAGATCAATGCTGCACCTGATTATTCTGATTATCAATTAACCCTCCAATCTTTTTGTCAAATTATAGTTTTGTCTGAAAAAATGTCAAAAACTGTCTGTTAGTTTCCCAGAGTCCAGGATGACATTTTCAGATTCTTTTCTGTCTGAGTGAATACTGTTACACATGACTAAGAAAAGCAGCAAACATCATGTTTAAGCAGCTTATTTGAGAAAATCTGAGTATTTTTTATTTAAAAATTACTTAGAATATTAATGATTAGCAAAATAATTGATTGAATAATCAATTAGTTAAGATTTCATCTTCAGACAAGGAAATCTTATTCATCTATATTTGTCCTGTTTACCCAAATAAATTCTGGTGTCATGTATGATCACCTCTCCTAATTAGCTTTGAGTGATGACTCGGATTTCAGCTGTCGAAACCAGACCAGGTCTCTCTTGTCATAAGGAGACTGGATCTCAAGGGTCTTAAAGGTCCCATATTTTACACTTTTCCAGTGTTTTATTTGAAGTGTTGATATCCATAAGAAGATAAGTCTGTGGTTTTAAGAACCAAAAACCACTTCGGTTTTCTCCTCACTCTGTGGACTAAGCACTTTAATACTTTCACAGTAATAATATTGAACCTAGACCTGCTTTGTAATCAAATAAGATGTAAATCTCACTTTCTATAATATGGGACCTTCAATAGAAATGAAAAGATTATCTACCAACTGTATTCCTCTGGTTTGTTAGGAATCTAAATTTATTATACAATAAGTGTAACACATTTGGAAATTTGATGTGAGCAGAGCAGGCAGAGATAGAGACCCAGCATATTTCAAATATGTTATATTATCAAAACACAAATCATTCTTTAACTTTGTTTGGATCATAACTCATTTCCATTGCTGCTCGATTCAGTCTGACTGACGTCACATTAAATTGTTCCCGAGGTGTCTGGTATCAGATGAAACAAAACCAATCTCTTTCACAGAATATCTAAATAGGCTGTAATGTCAACCTTGGCCAAAGCTGGTAATAAACAACAGGAGCTGCAGCACTATCAAGTATGTGTTTTTGGAAAGGTCAGAGTGGCTGTTATTCTGTTTCGCTGCTGACTGATAGAAAATACAGGCATCGTGTTGAGTCCTGCTGTTCGTTTTCATCAGGTTGTAATGTTTTTGGCAGCGTCTGTTGCTGACTGTAACATAGAGACGCTGCAGGACACGTCAGCCCGTGAGATAAAGGTGGTTGAAGGTAAATGTGACTTTTTGTTTCTCCGTGGGAACAAGCAACTCAACCTTTACCTCTGGAAGAGAGGGTTGGGTTATAGTTTCCCTTCTTCCTCAGCTGCTGTTTTACTGGTGCTGGTTAAAAATCCCATTAATGGTTTTAATTGTTAAGTTAAAGTAAAAGTTCATCACTGTGGGGAAATAAGTTTATTCTTTTTACAATAATACATTTATTCTGCATGCAATTTGACTATAAATTAAGTGTCATTAATTGTGTTATGATTTTCTTACAGCTTGTTTTTTTTGCACATTTATTGTCGGTAAGGTTTTCTGTATAAGTAAGTGTAATAAATAGGAGAGGAAAAACAACAGGCTTCGCATTTTAGACCAATCAGATGTTGTGTCTCATTTCTTTAAACTGAAGTGTAAAGACATGGCTTCATATTTACAGTTATTCAGACAGTAGGTCTGAATAACTGCAGCATACTGATCACGTCAGAGGTTTTTTGTGGAATGAACTTGTTTGTATAGTATCTTGCATTAAAACTAAAGCTGTCAATCAGCAAGTAGACAATAGCAAACAGTTCTTTTATAATGGATACACATGAATTTATCAACACTGTGAAGTCACTCAAATCTTTTGTTGTCCTTTACAGCCCACTAACCAAACAGGCCACTGTTTATTCTGAGTGCAACATGGCTGTAAATAAAGTGTCATTAATTGTGTTTTTCACATTTATGTCGGCAAGGTTTTCTGTATAAATAAGAGTAATAATCAGGAGAGGAAAAACAACAAGCATTGCATGTTGGACCAATCAGATAAGTTGATGGAAACAAAATGTTGCAGAACTGTTAAAATAAAACACAGGCGTCTGCACATATCTGCAGTGTTTGCTGAAGAGAAAGGTGTGTGTGAGAAACCTGCAGTCCAGCAACAGGTGATTATCTCCTTATCCACACACACTGAGAGATGCAGTAATGTACACACACACACACTAAGACCAGTGGTCAGATAACAGATCCGGGATGGAGTACAAACATGTATAGACACACACACACATAAATATCTTTTCCACCAAAGCCTCTGTTACTGTAGATTGGCTGTATGGTGCAGTGGAAGCTTTGTGCTCTGTGGTGAACATGATTAACTGACTGGTGGACATTTGACATGTTTTAGCTCAGTGTTGCAGTTGAACTAGGTGAGGATGGTGAGACTGTCTGTGAAGTAACTGTGCATCACTGTAGAACATGGATCATCTGGCTGGATAGACTCTGTCAACCGGAATGAGAAGAACAGTAAGAGGATCTTAACCAGGAAGCTACAGGTCGACCACTTCATTTCAGGTCAGCGTCAACGAACAACAATGAACAGAAACAATTATTTGTTGATAATTAATTATTGGATTGCAGTTGTCAAACTGTGGGTACGTGGATATGACTGAAGCTTGATTCATAATCTGGAGTGTTTTTAACTGCTCTGGTTTTCTGGGTCCGTGAGACGTCCAGAGCCACTGTGCCTCATCTTCAGTTAGAAAGATTTGTTTGTTAATTGCATTTAGGATGAGTTCACACACACAGTGGACTCAGCAGCAGAAGAATGTCTGATTTCAACAGACCATCAAGCTGCAACACAAAGCCAAGTTGATGTCAAGTTGACAGCTGTCTGACTTGAATTACAAAGCTCTCAGACTCTGTGCCGGACACTGGAGGCACTGTTTTATTCCCCCATTGTAATATCTGCAAATCTGCCTATGTTTGTTGATCTCATGATACAAAGAGTTCTTTCAGAGTCAACAGTGAAAATATCTGAAAAACTGTTGTGAAAGCAGAGTGACCATGGGCCTGAGAAACACCCCCTCCTAAAATCAGCAGAGACCACCCCCATCATGGATGAGTCGGACTTCGTGGACGAAGGCAGGAAAGGTGAGCGGAGGATGATTTTGTTGACCTGTCAGTATCATTAAACCTAACTATGTGTGTCTGTGGGAAGGGCTTGTGCATTGATACATTCCTGAGGTAAATTTAATGAAAGCAGATGTTTCCTGTCGTGACTGCATCAAACTATCATCTCATCAGTAACATCTCTATGCTTTAATGAGTCCAAAAACAACAGAATATCAGTAGAAAAGTGTGATTCATGTGCAAAACAGCTGCAGTACCCAGGTTTCCATTACAGTTTTGCACAAAATAGAAGAGTTTTTTGGGGTTTTTTTCTGGTTGAAAAGTTGACAAAGCACAAATGCAGGTGGTCTGTTTCAGCTGAGTAATTTCTCTTATCGCGATATCATGGATTTCCAGCATCTGCCTCTCAACTGGAACTGGCTCCCTGGAGCATGGACACGGCGAGCACTGCAACTTGAATGTGAAAAGTGTTTCCACTCAATTTTACAAAACATTGCTTTGTCAAATTGTCTGAAAAACCACCTCATGGAAGTGTATACTTTTTTTTTTTTTTTTTTTTTTTGCAACTTTTAAGATTCTTTTCAAAATTCATGTTTCCTTTATTTGTTTTAAAATATGCAATTCCAAGTTGCACATTAAGCAGGTTAATGGAAATGCACCTAGAGACTAAAGATAAACGCAATATTCAATTATTCTCACAAAAAGCAAAGGAAAGAAAATTTACACAATAAATAATAAAATAATAAAGATTTCTCAAAAATAATGTTTGAAAGATTCCCTTCTCACTGGATGTTATTGTCCTGGTAGAAGACATGATTCTCAGTCTACATTAAACTGTTCTTTAGGAAGGACAGTCTGACTGTGGTTTCATTTAAAAACAAAAAAATAAGAAATAGATGATTATGAATCATCAGAGCTATAAACTACATGATTGTTAAATGTAAAAACACAAAATAGTTCATTCAGCATTTCACATGTGACATTGCAGTTATATCTTACTTAGTTTTTTCCACATTCTATCAACCATCTGACTCATGACCCCTGATAACCATCCCGCGACCTCCTGCCAGGGTCGTGACCCTGAGGTTGAGAAGTGGTGACAGATGACAGATATTTGACCCTGGCTCAGGTCCTGTTGGACAGTCTCAGTTTGGTGAAGGGAAGGTTATAGGCGGCAGCATTTCTCTACCACCAACTGATGATGAGCGTCATCAGTGCAGCTGCATGTTTTAACAACTGACTGATGGCCCTGCAAGTGTTTTCTCTTTGTTTCTTCCTGGTGTTTTTGGCTGTTTATTTGGAGCATTTGCAGTATTTGTTCTTGTCCAGTGGCAGAAAAGCAGCCCCCACTGTTGTTGTATTAAGTCAATATGTTTGTGTTTTGCTGACAATACACTGCTTGTAAATCAAGCATTTCCTGGTAGTTGATTAGATGCTGTGGAACACCCTGTCAGACCCACTGAGCACATGTGCTTTTCTCTCTGCAGGTTATTTTACTACATACTGATGTGACTCTGTTAGAAGCTAAGCTCCACCAAACCACTGTCAACAGGAAGTCTTTGGTGCTGCCAAATCTGTGGACCACTGGTTGCCAACCACATGGTTGAGATGAGGGCCCAAGGGTTTGATAGATAAATCTGAGGGGAAAGCAGGAAAAAGATGTTTCTGCTGCACAGATGTTTGTCTAAGCTGGATGGTCAGTCCACCACTTTGGTCCAGAAATAATTATCTCAACAGCTATTGGACCAGTTTCCATGACATAGGAATGAATCCTGCTGACTCTGGCGATCCCATGACTTTTTTCAGTTTTCACTAATCCAGTGAAATATCTCAACATCGACTAGATGATGGATTTTTACATGGAAATCAGGTGCATACATTCATGTTCCCCTGAGGATGAATTGTAATCACTTTAGTGATCTCTTAACTTCTCTTCTAGCACCATCATCAGGTCACAATTTCAATTCATCCAACACTTTGGTTTATGGTCAAATACCCGTAAAACTAATGCACCTCAGCTGTATTTTGTATTTAGTGATAATTAGCAAATGTTAGCACGCTAAACTAAGATGGTGAACATGGTAAAAATTATGCTTGCTAACATCAGCTTGTAAGTAAAGCAACCAGTCCTCCGACCTGAACAACCACACAGGTCGTTTTTTTAAACCCCCTGATACGACCTTTATAGTATCTCCTAATAGCTCCACTACGGCAGCAGGCCTAGCCTACTGGTTCTCAGTTGTCATGGTTACAATAATAAACACATGGGCTGTACCAAGAGTGGCGTACCTACCTTCATCACCATGGTTACAATAGTAATGGTAATGGCTTGGTAAGGTTTAGGAAAGATGGTGATTTGGGTTAAAATAAGTACTTCCTCAACATTAGACGATCTTTGTTGTCATGGTTACAATAATAACAACGAACAGTCATGGATAACAGAAACAACATAAACTGCTACTGTCACGTGGGAATCGAACACCGCTCTCCTGCGTCATATTCATCCATCCACCCCAACCTCCTCCTGACGTGGACTTTGTCGCTCTATAAACTACGTCACCGCACTTTTCCCTTTGCTCCTGTCATCATCACTACGACCACTAGATGTCGCCTAGCAACAGAACCTAACTATGGGTCATAGTGACCTGCTGACAGACGAACTTTGGGGGTAATTTGACCCCCTCAGTGCTTTGACAGTGTTAAAATTAAACTGATGGATTAATAACTCTGAACTGATCTCAACACATTCACACAGTGATGATGGGTCAAAGGTGGAAACACAGGAACAGAAGCTCCAGACCAAGTTCTCTCTTTGTATTTTGCAATAGATTTGTGATTTTCTCGACCACATCTGATGTGAATTGTTCAGAGTGTGACTGAAGGTGACCCTCGATCTGGGTTCAGAGGGAAAACAAACCCTAAGATTAAAGCAACAGGTAGCAAGAGGAGGAGGCAGGTAGGTCAAGAAGTATGAGTTACATATAGAGTGTAGTTTCTCTGTAAGTTTGATTGACAGTTTGGATTCACACTGAGATGGAAACAAACTGGGTTCAGAGATTAGACAGAGAGAGAGAGCGACTGGGATGGAGACCACATGTTCACACAGACTGAGGCAACATATAGAAACTGAACGAGGTGAAGCGTGAGAGACGGGAGGAGAGAGACAGGAGGAGAGGTGTGCAGTGAGACGGGCGGAGGGCCTGTGGTCGGTTCTGTAGGTGGTTTGGGTTTTGAGTGACAGCTGGAGCCCATACTGAGATGAACACAGCACTTCTTGTTAGTAGCTTTAGATTGGAACCAGATGTTGACTCTGCTACTGTTAGCAGTTTCTCTGACTGCCTGACTGTTTTACTGACTGTCTACCTGCCTGCCTGTCTCACTGCCTGACTTCCTGTGTGACTGAATGACTCTGTTACTGTTTGACTGCTTCATCATCTGTCTGCATACCTGCCTGTACCTACCTGCGCCGGATCCACACAGACAGACTGACTGTGGCAGATAGATGTCCTAATTCATCCATCACACAAACCTGTCTAAATTAGAGCTCATTTGCCATGAATTCTGGGTAAATTAATAGTTTTTTAAATTTAAAAAAAAAAAAAACGTGGCAGTCTGAGCAAATGCAGATGTTTGAGATGTTTACTGTAAAAACTCAACAAAGGGTCGAACAACACAAAAATCTCAGAGCAGAGCTGAGCTTGTTCCTGAGGCAGAGCTCAGACTCTTCACTGAGGATCAGGATCATTTCTCTGACCGACAGCGTTTTCACTACAGGTCACTCACCCTCTGATCGCTCCCTCACAACATTGTTAAAACCACAAAATGAGTCATGTTTTCCTCTTTTTTTTACCATCACTCATCAGGCGACATTGTTACTGACTGTTGTACATGGCCATTAGTTCAGAGGTGGTCTGGGACTATAAGGTGGCCAAGCTCAGAGTAAATCCACCTTTATTTCAGTAAGACCAGGTTTCACTGACCACCTGTCTGACTGTGTTCAGTCCGTATTCCCACCAGTCTGCTGTTGCTGTCTCTGCAGCTGTTTGACCTTCTACCTGTCTGTCTGCTCACCGCTATGTCTTTCTCCCTGAATGCCTGCTTGTGACCGCCTGCACAGAGCGTCACCTCCAGGCAACCATTGTGAACCCACAGCAGCACTCTATATCACTCTCTCACTCTCTCACTCTCTCACTCACTCTTTTCTAGCTTGATGCTCCTTAGAGTCAGAGGACGAACAGCTCACAGGACATTTTATCATCTCTATGAACCTTCATCATCTCTTCATTTCAAACATACAACTGAGGCACCAGAATTATGCACAAAAAAAACTAAGATATCTATAACACCACTGATTAATGTCACAGGGTCCAATCAAGTAAAGCCAGAAAATCCAGATGTGTCAGTCCCTCAATGGTCTCCCTCCAAACTCTGCTGCTCTGATTATTCCCTCCATTAATTCATTGTTTTCTCTATAAAATGTCAGACAAGAGTGAAAATGCTGATCACTATGTCTCAGAGCCAAAGTAAGCGAATGCAAATGTTTTATTTTGTTCTGTTTCTAATCAGATAAAAAAGCAGCAAATAATCACATTTTAGAAGCTGAAAGCAGCTGATTGCTTCACGTCTCTGCTTAAAAAATCACCCAAATTATCAATGAATAATAAAATGAAATACTGATTAATCATTCCAGCACTATTGGCATCCTCATACACTTAGATCTTCTAATATTATGCTGCAAATATCTTCTATTATTCTCTTTATTTGTCACCTAAAGTTTTAATTAGTTTGATTAGTAACAATCAGCGCCTTTTTGAACCGGTCAACAGTTTGACTCTTTTAATCTGGTCTTGTCAGAATCATCGCTGCACCCTCCAGGACTCCACCGGGCAGACCCCGCTCTGTTGTACCCGGTCAGCCCGCTCACTCACCTGGGGACGCGCCTGGTCGGACACGACGCGCCGAGGACCGGGATCGGATGGGACGGGTAAGATGCGCTCAAAGGTCCCGTAACACTCACTCAATGTCCCGTGTTAGGAAAGGTGAGATCGGGGTTTTTCTGAAGCTTATCCCAGACTCAGAGCAGCCCTCTGCGGGTCGTGAGGAATGAGTGCGGGGGCGTGAAGAGGCTTTAGGTCGCTGGGTGTCTGGCTCTCTGTGGCTCCGTGACCTCCCCTCCGTTTTACTCGCTGGAGGAATGAGGTGGTGGAGGGATGGTGTGTAGGTATTAAAATGCCAGGAGGAAAAGTATTTGGGACGGCAGCGACCCCACCCCCTGCCTTTGAAATCCAAACAACGGGGAGTGATAAACTAAAGTGCAGAAGCAGCCTGGAGGGGTTCGGAGGGGTTCGGGGAGGTTCGGAGAGGTTCGGGGAGGTTCGGGGGGGCCGTGGCGCGGAGGCAGGGTGGCATCACTGACGAGTCCTCAGGTTAAAATCCGTCAGAAGCTTTAATGTTGTGTTTGAATGTCCTATAATCTAGTGTATTTATATTCAAATGTAATGTTCTTTTACTCTTCAGGATTATATTTGCATTAAAGTCAATATAACATTTTACTACAGGTTCATTACAACAAGAGTCTCTACAATAGAGAGCTGCAGGAATGGATCCTCAAACCCGGAAATTAGTTAGCGTTTTAGCACCTCCTGTTCCCTGTCTTGAAGTCTGGATTTTTTGAATGGGTTTTTGGTTAATGACTAAAATAAGGTCCCCTACAAAATGAAATGCATCAGTAAATACCCCAGTCATGTTTCATAAAGCTTTAAGGTCTGTTAAAAAAGGCCGGTCGCTAACAAGTGGCTAAGTGAGACTACAGAGGTTGTCGGGGACGTTAAACATCATCATCCTGAACATGAAAACCGATCTACTCACCGGTCCATCTTTAAAGCCTTGTTGTGTTTCTACTCGCGCTCTTACAAACTGTCACTAACTTTGTGAGAGGAAAGGCTTTTGTAGAAGAGCTCAGAGCTAAATCAAACTACAGGTTGGAGTTTAGAGGTGGTGACTGTGGTGTAGTTGGTTTATAGCCCAATATCAGTTTTTTACTTTTGGTGATTGTATTTAGGCTTCAAATATCATAAAGTGGCGTCATTAGTGAAGATAATCCTGCTGAACAAAACGTGTCAGTATCATAAACTGTTGTTTGTCACAGAGTTTTTCTACAGGAATCCAAAAGACAATGTAAAAATCCCATTGGCTTTTTGTCGAGGGAACCGGGGTGAACCTAACATCTGGGTTGGGCTACAAAGATATGTCATCCCTGCAGCGCTCTATAGCATCATGTGTATGTAAGCACCCTCTATTCAAGATAATGTTCAGCGAGGTGTGTGTGAAGTGCATTCATTCGTCTTCATCAATCATCTGCAGCTATGGTGGATTGTTTGTGGCCCTTCATCATAGGTCAGGACTTCAGAATGAGCCACAGGATCTGCAGCCATGGACAGACGCAACAAAATCTGGTTTTATTATTGTAGTTGAAGTTCTGCCTGATGTGATAAACTGGTGACCTGTCCAGGGTGTAGCCACGAGCTGGGAATGGCTTGAGCTAATGGTTGGATCCAAGTCCTACCTGATGATTCATCATCCAGCCACAGATACCTCTTTTTTTATGATGCAAACTATTTTTCTCGGTTTGCATTTGAAGCTTCTGACTTTATCACAGGTGATTTATTTTTCAGAGTGTTTCTCTGACTGAGCTCACCACAAACCACAAATATGTCTTCTTATGGATATCAACACTTCAAATAAAACACAGGAGAAGTGTAAAATATGGGATCTTTTAAAAGGAACATATTGTCAGCAAAATACAAACCTATTGACTCAATACAACAACAGTGGGAGCTGCTTTTCTGCTAAGGGACAAATACCCCAAATAAACAGCCAAAAACACCATGAAGAAAAAAACAGAAAACACTTACAGGGTCCAACTGACTGGCAGCCCTGTAAGTGTTTTCTGTTTTTTAAACATGCAGCTGCTCTGATGATGCTCATCATCAGTTGGTGGCACAGAAATGCTGCTGATGTCATGTCATTTCTAAATAAAACCATTACAAACATTTATGTAACAGACTCCTGTGTCCGAAAACCAAAAGATGAAGAAGCCAGCGGTGATATTCCATTGGTGGAAAGGGCCTCACTAGGGAACAGGCCACTAAAGCCAGTTTCCTGCGTCAAAGCTGCTGCTGGTGAAGACATGTTGGATCACCGTGGTGACTCTGTCTAGGCAGGTGACAGAAGGTTTTAGGACACCTTGTCTGCATCCATTTTTACTGCACTGACACCTGTGGAGTCGTGCTCACTGACAAACCCAACGATGATTGCAGTCATTACAACATTCATCGACAACTTGAACAAACTGTGGACCTGGAGATGCACTTTCTCTGGAGGTGAAAGTGAATTCCTCTCCTCCCTTCCCCCCGTTCTGTCTTCAGTCCATTCTGTGTTCCCACTGTGAAATACCAGAAGGTCTGAGCTCCTGACACACTGACCTTTGACCTTTGAAGAGGGAAGGTCTAATTTAGTCCAGTGGTGGCACCCTGGTGACTGACCACACACGCACACACGCGTGCACACACACACACACACACACACACACAGTCAGTCAAGTGTGAACTGTGAACTGTGGAGAGAGATGTACAGGGGCAGTGGGATCCCCCTCATATTTGAAGAAAACAGTCAGAAGAGACTCTCCTCCTCTGAATACATGAACCATTGTGTTGTATCGAGTTCTGCAGGAATGAGTCCTAAAACCTTGAAATGGGTTGCATTGTGTCACCTCCCGTTCCCTCGTCCTGGAATCTTACCCCAGTCATGATTTCTTTAAGCTTTCACATCTTTAAAAAAAGGCCTGTTACTAACAAGTGGCTAAATGAGACTACAGAGGTTGTCGGGGACGTTAAACATCATCACACCAAACATGAAAAACGATCTGCACACCAGTCCACCCTTATAACATTGTGTTTATACTCAACGAGGCAGTTGAGTCTGTGTCTGCAGTAATTCAAAAAGATGATGTAAAAATCTCATTGGCTTTTTGTCGAGGGAACCAGAGTGATGCTAACATCTGGGTAAGTCTACAAAGATACGTCAAAGGTACCATTCAGTGAGGACCAGGGAGACTTTGCACACAGGTTTTTGGTTTGTAGCTTAGTGCACAGTATTCAGATTGTTTAGTTCAATCCACATGTAAGTTTTTCACTTTTAATAATCACTTTTTAATTACCTGTCAGTCACTGGCTTCATTTTTATTAATCAATAGACGAGAAAACAATAGAGAAAACAAGAATCTGCCACCGACAGCACAATGCAAAGCTCAGTTTGTCTGCACTAAACCTTTCTAGAAAGGTCCAAAAATATTTCTACAAACTTTTCTAAAAAATACCTGCAGCCTGGTTTGACTGTCACAGGACAGGTCAACCTAAATACTGCATTTGTCTTATTTAACCAAAACTGTATGAAATGAGTCTCATTCATGTCAAAACAGACATTAGATGAATCCAGAGGAGCCTGATTCGGCTCAGCCTGAATAACCTGAAGAGACGTTAAATTTTTTGTTTGGTTTTTATGAGCAGAGGAGAACATGAACCTTGTCGTTTAGTTTTGCCCCACTTAGCCTCTGTGTGTGTCTGATCAGCAGTGGGTACTGTGTTTGTGTGTTACTGGGTTGTTCTTGTTAAAGCCAGGACCCTGCTGCTTTACGGAGTCACCCTGCTCTTCTCTCCCTGACACTCACACCCACATGAAGCTAAATTTACTGACACTTGTTAAACATGAAAAGAAGAGGTTTTTTTTCTTAGTGTGTGTAGTGGAGTTTCAGTCATGCAGTCACAATCAGACTGAGATAGCAAACAAGTATAGGATGTGGTCCGGCCAGCGTCAACATGAAAGTTCCTATCATTGGCTCATCACAGAGATAGGCATTAATATGAGGGGAAAAAAACAATGAAAGAAGTTTTTAAGTATTTTTAAAGTTTTTAAAGATCATTTCATTGTAGTTTTTATATATATATATATAGTATATTAGATTTTTTTTAATAACTCCAAAATTGTACAGTTTTACAAATGATTTGTTGGCCCACTTGCAATACCTTCGTGGCCCACCAGTTGACCCAAGCCCACAGGTTGGGAACCACTGGTTTAGATTGATATCTATGAATTTAAACCTGAGTAGTAGCTAGATGCTAGTTATTAAGGTAACTCCATTATTCTGACACTTACTGACAGAATCTTGTAATCAATATCACTCTTTGTTCCAGCCTATGTAATTAACTTTTATAAAATATAACAATTTACAAATCATTAAAATAATCATTCTAGCTGAGGAAGTGACTCAAATTCCACAAGTGCCACTAAAAAAACATGTAATTCCCTCCTCTCATCATAGTGCTACATCACCAGCAAGTTACGTCTTCAATACTACATTTCATTTTAAAACGGCATTTTAAAATTAAATTATGATCTCTGACTGTTTAGCTCCATATCAGAAACGATCTGTGTCCAAACTATCACACCTGAAAACGCACACGTACATGACCATTCACGTACACTGAGCATGTGTGAGCCGGTGTAAACAGGAAGAAGATTGTCCACTCTGCAGTTGCTTAGACAACAAGGTCAGTAACGTTGTGACCTGTTATTCTGATGAGACCCGATCATGGAGCGACAGTGGCTGTCTGTGTCATTGTTTCCTAAGTTTTCAGTTTTGGCCCTTCCAGACTACAACGCCACCCCAGAGTTTTCAAACTAAAACTCCGGAGAAGTGTGAGTTCGCTCACTGTATGTTAGGAGGCGGTGTTATGTGTTGTGAGTATTTCTCAGTGGGGCAGAAAAACAAATGCGTCCTAAACTGTGGCACTATTCCTGTAAAAAATAACTAGAGATGTGTATTTCAATCTTTTTTGGTGGAAGATCTTTGTTTCATCTTGGTTAATATTTTACAGTATATATGTTTATTAATGTCATGTACATGTTTATTCATGTCCTAATTCTCCATCCTTTGTTTCAGTTTATTTTTGTTGTCATCGGTCACAGTATTCAGCTCTGTCTTTTCGTTCCCTCCTCTCCTCCCCTTGTGTCAACAGGCTTCATTATGAGCAGCATTCCAGACCCCGGGCCCCAGGGCTGTAACTCTGCGTCTGGCTCCTCATTACATCGTTACTGCAGAGAGAAAACGGCTAATGTGACAGCTGCCATTGTTAGCAGAGCTACACGGGGCCGCTCCTTTTCTTTCAGTCACTTACCTGCTGTTCGGCTGAACATTTGAAATCTAATCACACAGATGAGATTGTCGATTGTGTTTCTGCTTGATTCTAATCAGCAACGTAGAAAAAAGCCAATGAACAATTTTAAATTAATTGCTCAGACTGAAGAATTAATGTGTGGGGTTTCCCACATTCAAGCCAGTAGACAGAGGCATGAGCAAAAAATGTAATAATATTATGTCAGTTTAAAGCCATTATTTATTCATTTATTTTAATTCAAGCATCTGAGTCATTTTCGTCCCGTGTTCCAAGGTAAATTACATAAAATGTAGCAAGCAGGAAAAATAATTCCTTACAACGAATACAAGGAATTCAACTGTTAGTGAGAAAATATTTAGTAAGGTTAGTAACAGTAAAAGCACATTTATAGACAGAATACTTTGTTTTATTTTTTAAAAACAGTTTTAAAAAAAAAAGGTAGTTATGCATTCAGAATTGAACCTATGATTGTGATTGAAAAAGAAAAATGATTATGAGTGACGTTGTATAAATTGAATGGTGGTTACCACAGCTGCTGGAGCCTTTTGTTCCACTCACTCAAGCTTTGTTCTGTCGATGGCTCACCTGCTGTTCATTTTGCTACTGTCCAAGATTTAATGACAGGGAATAAGACTGTTAAAGCCTTTTATTGTACATTTGATTGAGGTAAAGCAAACGAATGATGGAAACAATAACTGAATAAATTTGAACAAATGAAATGGGTTTAAATATCCCCCTTCTGTTACAGTAACATATTCATTTATGGTGGAAAATAATATGAATTTGTTTTTAGCAGCAGGTCCACATGTAACAGAAGTTTGAAGATATAAAAATAAATGTTCTACTGTTTAATGTGTCAGTAAAGCAGCGTTACCATATCCTTCCATATACCTGCGTCTCCTGTCACATCGGAAACTATCTGTGGAGCATCTCTGTTTATGTCTCACTGCTGCTAAGTGCATTATGAAGATGGGTGTAGTGTCTGGAGACGATACTGTGACTGTGTGTTTAGTCTGAGGTGCCAACACGACACAAACTGAGAAACTTGAGTGTTAGACTTTCTCAGCACTTAAACCACTTACACTTGTTTGGAGTGTTTCAGCCATCGCTCATTTGTTTCGATGAAATTCGTCACATCACAAGAGAGACAGACCACGGATCTATAAGAAGAGCTGGTCGGGGAATATAAGATAAGATGGGGAAATTCACAGTGTTGCAGTAGCAAAGTGGCAGTGCAGAGAACAGGAAAGCTGTGAGAAACTGCAATAACAAATATTTAGGAAAGATAAATAATAACAATATAATAATATACAAAAACTTGCGAGGTTTATTTCTCTTCCATTTTGGCACATTGAGTGACCCAGTGACACCTGCAGCTGTTTAGCCATGTTGTTGGTCCTGTTACGGCTCATGGTTCTTTACATAGCAGTGTTGGTCTGTTGGTATCTGTTGATATCTCAACAAATATCGGATGGACTGGCCGTGAGACTTTGCTCAGACATTCATGTTCCCCCGGAGGATGAACCCTACTGACTTTGGTGATCCTCTGACGTTTTCTCTAGTGCCAGCAGCAGGTCAAAGTTTTCACTCTTCTAGTGAAACATTTCAACATCCCACCATCCATTTTCCTCTGCTCATCCAGGTCAGGACATGGGGGCAGCAGGTCAAGCAAAGTAGACCCAACGTCCATCTCTCCAGCAGTGTTTTCCAGCTCTTCCTTGGGGATCCCAGATGAGCTATATAGAGATCTCTCCAGCATGTTCTGGGTCTACCCCAAGGCTTCCTGCCAGTTGGACATGTCTGGAAAACCTCCAATGAGAGTCTCCCAGGAGGCATCCTAACCAGATACCCAAACCACTTCAACTGGCTCCTTTTGACGTGAAGGACAGAGCTCCTTACCCTAAAGTCATTTCAGTCACTTGTCTGGTCATGAGAGCTCATGACTACAGGTGAGGGTCAGAACGAAGATTGAGCGGTAAATCAAGTGTTCAAGAGTTTTGTCTTCCGGCTCAATTCCCTCTTCACCGCGACAGTCCAGTACATAACCCACATCCCTGCTGATGCTGCACTGATCCACCTCTCAGTCTTCTGCTCTGTCCAACCCTCACTCATGAACAAGACCGTAAGATACTTAGACTCTTTTACTTGGGGAAGAAAATCCATCTCAACCCGAAGAGAGTGATCCACCGGTTTCCACAAGAGAACCAAGGCCTCAGACTTGGAGGTGCTGACCCTCATTCCAACCACTTCACACTCGACTGTAAACCAAATACTTCAACATGCATTAGTTCAATGGGCACAACATTTTGTACAGATATTCGTAGTTGCCAGAGGATGAACCCTAATGATTTTGGTGAACCCTTGACTTTTCCTCCTGAGCCATCATCAGGTGAAGTTTTTAAAAGGTTTAATACTGTCTTGTAATCAGATACCTGCAAGGTTTACATGAACTGAATTACTTACATGATGGAAAACAACTCACTGTCATGAGGAACCGCCGCATTATCTGGCTCTGGTAATACTTCCACAACCCACACACATACGTTTGTGACACACAGCTTTCTTGTCCAATCAGGGGACTGGACCCCGGGGTTCAAGGCTGTCAATTACTGGGAACAACAAGGGAACCAGGAAGAGAAGCCCATGCAGACCAGAGCATTGTCATCCTGCATGCCAAGGTGGCTCAGAAGTCCTATGGCAACGAGAAAAGGTTAGTGGATGCTTCTGTGGAGAGATTTCTTCTCAGAGATTCAGTTAGCTGAGCACACATGTAACAGCCTCACAATACAGGTACAGCTCAGTGTCGGGGCACTGCACGTTTGACACCTCTACGGTAAACTGGCCTTTCATGTGTTTTCTAAGAGATTCATGTGATTTAAAGGGAACTTTACTCATCAGTTTTAAGGACTGAAGTGCAGTTTCAGAGCCGTTCAGAAAGAGGTTTTATTAACATAAATATTTCAACCCAACACAGTTCAGGTTCATGGACATAAAACGTGTGATCTGTTGTTTAAATTGATGTTACATCACCTGCAGGTTCTTCTGCCCTCCTCCTTGTGTTTACATCAGCGGCCGTGGATGGAGGGTCATGCAGGACCATCTGAAAGGTGAGAAAACATTGACTCTGTGTTTGATCGGCTCTGCTCTTCATCCCTCTCCACCTCCTCTCTTCATTTCATATTTTTCTTCTTTCCTCTGTTCCTCCTTTGTCTTTCTCCCCATTCATCCCTCCGTTGTTATTCTTTCTCTCCTCCCCACCTGTCGTCCTCCTCCAGCCGCTGGTTATGGAGACTCTGTGTATCGAGTGTGTGGTTACATGTGTCTGGACAGTTCCACTCAGTCTCAGGCCGACACATTCAAACTGATCTTCGATGAGCAGCCAAACTCCAGGGTAAGAGACCTGTGTGTGTGTGTGTGTGTGTGTGTGTGTGTGTGCGTGTGCGTGCGTGTGTGCGTGCATGCGTGCGTGTGAGTGTGTGTGTGTGTGAGATCTCATGCCATGTACATACCTTTCTGCTGTGTTTTACTGGTCTGTTTTTGTCGCCGGTCGTTCAGCCTCCTTCACTGAGAAACACACCAGTTTTCTAAAGTTTAAACTGGTCTTTGTCCCAGTTAATTATTGTCTAAGTGCCTCCCCAGACAGGAGTGACTGGTTGCACAAAACAACTTAAGTTAAGATTTTCTTTTCTGAGTTTTTAAAGGTTTCTTTAAAATGGTCACTGAAGTATTTAAGGTTTTCTCTTTATCTTAGTCTTAATCTTAAGGAATCACTTAAAGTCGGTTAAACTGTTGCACAAAAGACCTTAGCAACCAAAGTAAGGAAAAAACTAAAAGTACCTCTGACTCTGTCTTTACTGCAACATGGCTGAGTTTATGGGGATGAATGAAGGAAATCAATGAATACCATAATGATGAGGAGGTGATTTTACACAGATTACAGGTTTAACAGGCAGTCAGTTCATTTGTGTGTTTAGAGCTGGATCCTTTGACTTTCCACAGCTCTGATTGCTCTACGGTTTTATACCAGGTGATCTTTCAGGTCAGGTATAGTTGAGGTGTTTCGTGTCCACAGATCAGCGGTGTGCCGGGTCACTCACCGGGTTTAAAGACTCTGACCGGCTGCTGAACACTGTGGTGAAGTTCCTGTCAAAACCACCTGAGGATGAGATAGCAGTGCACTCCTTTAATGTTATTAGCTCCCCAAAAGTGATAACAGGTATAACAAGTGCTAATGAAAGTAAATCAACAGTCTCCATGGAAACAGTAGAATTTCACTGCTGTAAAATCTCTTTCACTGATGCAAATACTTCATTTTTTTCCTTAAGGAAATCTTTTAAGAGATTCTGTACAACACCCTTAAATAACCCCCTCAGCCAAAGAGAAAAAAAACCTTAAATGTCATACTTAACTCGATAACTTAAGGTGTTTTGTGCAACCGGCCCCTGGAGATCAGTGATGTGCGATGACGTGAGAGTATTCATTCTTTGTCCTAATGAATGAATACAGATCAATATTGACAGGATCATAGATTTGTAGAATTTAAAGGGTTAATAATTATCAGACATATGAAAGCTGCCTTCAGTCTTCACAGTGACGTTTTCCCTTCTGTGCTTCGTTTGTACTGTAGGATCATCACCTGTCTGTTTGAGGGTTACAGCACTGAAGCACTTAATCCAAATATATATTTCCTCATCTAAAGCGACACTGACACACACACACTATCACTTTCTTTACATCCAGAGGACAGTCTTCAATACAGACGTTCAAATTATTTCCTTTTGAAGATAAAACCAATGATAAACAAATTTAAATTAAAACTTAATTTTCTGATTTATGTCTGTAAAAAACACTGTTGGTGATAAATCTGAGCTTTGATTGACTAATCGTCTCAGGGCTGGACCAGCAGCCGTAGATGAGTGAGTGATGAGATCCTAAACTGCTGCTAAACTCAGACCTGAGGCCTTTTGTGTGTGAGCGACAGACAGCTCTGTGTGTTTACCCAGACAAGACAAGCACCTCCTTGGTTACAGATGACTGTGGACTCCACAAACAGTCACGTCTGACAGAAAAACTACACTCCTGTAAACACATTGTGTGTGTTCACTGCTGAGGGAGTAAACACAACAAACAGACATCCTGCATCTGCGTTACTGCACAGAGCGCCAGGATCACATCGTTCGGACTGTGGGGACAGTGGAGTAAAACTCGGTCTCCATGTTTCTGCAGCAGATGTTTGCCTGTGCCAAGTCCCTGTTCATCTCTGACCAGGACAAGAGGAAGCATTTCCGCCTGTTGCTGCGACTCTTCTTGGGCAACAGACAGGAAGTGGGTTCCTTCCAGAGCAGAATGATCAAAGTCATCTCCAAACCCTCGCAAAAGAGACAGTCCATGAAGAACGCCGACTGTGAGTCACGATTTTATATGTTTCCCTCTTTTCTCCCATTTTTCAGTTCAGCAAATTAATTTTATTATTTAGCATTTATACGTGAGTCCTGACATCAGAGTGAGGCAACCAGCAGAGACTGCAGTGAGTTACTGCAGCCAACCAACCCATATCCAAATGTAATATATATACATATGTTACATTTCTATATAAAAAATATATGTACATATAAAATAAAAACACATATATGTATATATACAGTATAGATTATATATGAAACCTGTTTGAAACTAATTGGAAAAACTTCATATATTGGCGTATATGTCTAGCCCAAACAAGTATGTATGTTTATATATACATGTAGACATACAGTATGTTACATAGATATATATCTGTCTCTAAGCCTGTCAATTATGTTTATATTATAAACAGTGGTCTCCAAAAGTCTGAGACCACTTTCCCAGAATAAGAAGAAGCTCATCTACACTTAACTTCCTCATTGAGACTCCTGGATCAGACCTTATGCCCCGCCCACCACCTGCTTGCTCCAGGTGTCCAGGTGAAAGAGAGCATCAAGATGGTTAGAGGAGGAAACATCAGAGAGACTCAGCCTCATGTTTGAGCCTCAGTCAGACCCAGACTCAGATGAGGAGTCTGTTGAGACCAGAATCAGAGACTAGCAGACGGATCAGAACAGTTAGCGTAGTTAGCATCTTTTATTTGTTTATGTTGTTTGTTAGCTTGTAACTGGCAGTGGCTGACACAGTGTTAGTGGTTGTGCTAATGCAAACTCTGGCTCTCTGTACTGACAAGGTTTCAGGTTTATTTAGCCCCGCCCCCTGTCCCTGCAAGTTGACAGGATTGGTTCCTTAGGTTCTATGACACATGAATCCCTGGGTGTCTGAATCTGTTTTTATGAGACTGTCATTGGTTCACTGCAGTTCAAGGTGGAAATTCTCAGTCATGGTCTTGACTGATTATGTCTTGTATTATATAAAAAATCATATGGACATTAACAAGATGAAACACTTGATTTTCATCATCTTTAATCTGAGCATTTCTGTTTGAACCCAGTATCTGACAGTTTTTAACTTTCAGTCTTTTTCATATAACACTGCTGGTGCTAATATCAGGTAATTTTTCTACATTTGTTGTAGTTTAATTGAATCTACACACGTTTATAAACTGATGATGTTTCATCTCTGATTTCTTCTTCTGTGTAAAAATGACTTTCAGTCGTCTGGTCCCAGGTTTAGCTGAGTGACTGGTGGCTGGTCATTACGTGTCATAACTCTCTGCACTCTCAGGTCACTGCAGGTCACAGGGTCTGATTCAGGCATCCACAACCTACAAGCGCACACACACACACACACACACACACACACACACACACACAAATACACACAAACTAAAAGGAGACATCATCCTGACAGCTGAGATTGCAGATCAGGTGACATCAGATCGCTCAGGTTTCTGTGGGAGTGTGTGTATGTGTTTGTGTGTGTGTGTGTGTGTGTGTGTGTGTGTGTGTTTGAATGTTTGTGTGTGTGTGTGTTTGTGTGTGTCATGATGCTAAGAAAAACCAATAAAATGCTCTTTGTCACAGGCAAAACAGGGCTTAACTCTGAATCCCTGTACTGTGGTGTACAGTGTGTGTTTGTGTATGTGTATCAGTATCAGTGTGTCTTTGTTTGTGTGTTTTCAGTGTGTATCTCCTCGTGCTCCAGAGTAGCTCTGTTCAACCGTTTGCGCTCTCAGACGGTCAGCACTCGTTACCTCTCAGTGGACAGAGGAGCGTTTGTCGCCAGCGCGCGGCAGTGGACAGCCTTCACCATCACCATGGGTAAACGTGTGTGTCACAACTTGTGTGTGTTCACAGCTTCTTACTCACACACTGATTTATGCCCTGTGTGCTGTAAAGGTCACAGTGTAGTCAGTTTGACTTTAATTCTAACACAGATGTTTTTATGAATCTAATATCCCATAAAATCTAATTTTCTTACAGAAAACACACTGAATGATTTTTTTCTAAATCATAAACAGATTCTTGTTGGTGTGTGATGTTGATACAACACACATACTGTCAGCAAAAACTGCTTTTTCTGCTATAAACTAGCTCATAAGTGGCTGCTTGAATCTCCTCACTGTCTGTGTGGCCACAGCCGTGTTTAAAGAGCAGAACCCTGGTTTGTTATAGGTCTGCTTTGTTTTCCTACAAACCTGCTGATAATGTTAGCAAGTCCTCACAAGTGCAGGCAGCGAAGCAACATTGCACATGAGTGAGATTTATCTCCTCAGTGGAATCACAACACATGGACCCACGTCTGTCACAACACACCCGTCAGTGGTGAGAATCTTATTCAATCAACCAAATTAAGTAGCAGTTACCAGAAAGACAGTGTTGTCAAGCCACCAGCCAGCTCCGGTCCTCAGGCGTCAGGCCCTTTTTATTTTGTTTTGTCAGGGAAGTCGAGGTCCCAGACTCTAGTTGTGCACAATCTATACTGTCAGCACCGAGTATCAGATGACCTCTGTCATGAGTGGACCTGCTGACGACGCCAAAATTGTGGTGGCAGTTTCTGTCACCTGTATAACCAGAGGTATCACATCTCCATGGTGCAGGAGTCAAGAGACTGACACAGGGATGAACAGTGGTCATGAGGCTTGGACCAATATTCATTAATATCTAATATTGTGATTTTCCCCCCATATGCAATATTTTTTATATCAATATTATTTTTTTTAATATTTGCTGAGTCCGACCCTCATTTCAGTTTCTTACTGTACATTGTATCTCAGCATGTGACAAATAAAACCATGAATTGCATCACTTATAATATTATAAAACCAAAAACATAGAATACAATAATATAATAATAAAATACAACAATCCTGCGATATTATCCTGTATCGTGATATTTGGGTTCTGTATCAAGATATTAAATCTTGGACGTCGCCCAAGTGTTGTGGTCATCACTGGCATCAAACTCATACCGTCCAATCACCAGACAGCTTCTCTCACCACACGGCCACCCTGCATAAATACAGTCACTGTGAGCAGGTATTCACCAGTGTTTCCCTCACACACGTCTGGAAAAGCCTGTCGAGATCTGTGAGGTTATTTATTTAACACAGTGCTCGGTGTGCACGGACCTCCCACCACCAAACCTAGACCTCAGTCATTCATCTGTCTACACGCTCCTCTCTACACACACACACACACACACACACACACACACACACACACACACACACGCTCACCTTCTTTTTGTCTTAATTATCAGTTGTTTCCCAAGTAAATCACAGTAGGAAACTCTACTGACCCTGTAAAGACAAGATGTATGTGTTTTAGTCGAAGTTTGTCCATTAATATAAATGAATATTCATACATAGTTGTGTGTGTGTGTGTGTGTGTGTGTGTGTGTGTGTGTGTGTGTGTGTGTGTGTGTGTGTGTGTGTGTGTGTGTGTGTGTGTGTGTGCAGTGGAGGAACAGCGTGCTGACCAAGGGGACTTTGTGCTGAGCGAAGGCTTCATCTGTTACGGCTGTGTGGTCCAGTTAGTGTGTACCGAGTCTGGACTAGCTCTGCCACCCATGGTAACACACGCGCGCACACACACACACACACACACAATGCTTTCTTAAGCATTAAAATTAAGCTCTATAGTTCTATTATTTTGGTATTTATAGCATACATACTGTGTACACACTCTGCTTTGGTTTTGTCTTTTATATAATTTTGATAAATTAATACAAAACTCTTCAAATATTTTGTCTCAGGTATTATATATATTATAATATATTTATATTGACGTCCTCTAGTAATTTAGTAATCACATAAAAAGAAGAATCTGATTAAAGGTCCCATATTTTACCCTTTTCTGGTGTTTTATTTGGTCCAGGTGGGCGGGGCTCAGGGCATGTTTGGGAGCAGTAACTGCTTTGTTGTGACATCACAAAGTTCCAGAAGTCCTGACGGCTGATTTTAAGGCTCAGTTTCTGAATACAAGCTGTGTGCATTTCTCTGTGGACTGAGGCCTTGATACTTTCACAGTATTAATATAGAACCTAGACCTGGGGCACCTCAGTGGCTCACCTGGTAGAGCGCATACCATTAAGGCAGCGGCCCTGGGTTTGAATCCGACCCGTGGCCCTTTGCTGCATGTCATCCCCTCTCTCTCCCTGACTTTCCTGTCACTCTATCCAATAAAGGCACTAAAAAGCCAAAAAAATAACTTTAAAAAAAAAAATATATATATATATATATATATATAGAACCTAGACCTGCTTTATAATCAAAAACACATGGACATCTACCTTTATATAATATGGAGCCTTAAATATAAAAATGACCCTGATGAACTCAGTCTTACTGTCTGTCCTGAAAACGCAGGTCAGTTCAGTAACAATGAGGTAATTAGAAAAGCTGCTAATTTTCTGAGAATCAGTGTTTAAATCCCTATCACTGTAAATACACACCCTGCTGAAGTGTTCTTGAGCAAGACACTAAATTCCCACCACCTCTTTCTTTTAACCTGGTTTGACTGTGTAGTGCAGCACTGATGCAGGGAAAGTTGATCTTTCCCATCGACAAAGTAATAACAACAGTGGTTGCGTTGAAACCTCTTATGAAAAATTTGCCTTTTATGATTCTTTACAACCACAGGAGAGTGAAAAAGGTTCTCACGCTCTGGAGTGCAGCTGTCTCACCTCATTATTTCATGTTTCAATCACAAAGTCAAAGGTATAATCACTACTCTCACCCTGTGTGTCTTACAGATGTGTCTGTGCAGCTGTTACATAACCTGCTAATCCCAAAACTACTGTTATTGTTCCTCCCATCATCCACTTAAAGTTATACTGAGACGAACCTCTCAGCAGAATCCCCCACATTTCGCTGAGCAGACCCTTTCTCAGCACCTCCTAGACTGCTGTCATAACAACCTCAGCTGCCGGCCTGGTGGTAGAAGGTGGAGGTATAGCTGCACCCTACACCTCTATATGTTTTTATAGTTGAGGCCTCTTGCTGCTTGGTTTGTTTGAAGATCGAGGATTTTTCCTTGCGTGACAAGCAGCTCGGTTTGGTTGTGTGGTTGTGGTCGACGTCCAAGGCCTGAAAAGGTGAAGGAAGATGTATAGAGCAAAAAGTTCAGCCGCATCAGCAGCTGTGAAAAGACTTAAATAGGAGAAAAAGCTGTTTAATATTCTGTGTGCGGTGCAGGTTAGGGTGTGTTTGAGCGTTGTTAGTTCCTAGGGTTGGGGCTCAAGGCCTGGAGATACCAGAAGCCTGATTGTGTAGCCTCCAGCGACGTACAGACCACCTGGTTGATGAACAGATTGTGCAGCTTTAAATCCTCTGTGTCAGCTAACTGCAGCTGTGTTATTTCTGCTGCTCTTCTACCGTACATTTCAGCTTTGTTGTTTTTGGGAGCCTTTTGTTATCTCAGCCAGCCAACTACAGTTTCCTTTGACCTGACTCCTGATCTTAAAGGTCCTGTATTTTGTACATTTTCTGCGTTTTATTTGAAGTGTTGATATCCACAAGAAGATGTATTTGTGGTTTTAAGAAACCAAAAATATCTCAGTGTCGTTTTACATCTCCTCTCTCAGGCTTCTCTCTGCAGCGATGACTGCTTTGTTGTGACATTACAAAGTTCCAGAAGTCCTGACGGCTGGTTTTAAGGCTCAGTTTCTGAATACAGGCTGTGTGCATTTCTCTGTGGACTGAGGCTCTGATACTTTCACAGTATTAATATAGAACCTAGACCTGCTTTATAATCACAAACACATGGACATCTACCTTTAGACTCTATGTGACCTTTAAACAACTTCTCTTCCTCTTAACATAATGTGTGTGTAGCTTTAATAAAATATTTAGATTAGATATAAATTAATACTTATATTAAATAAATGTATTTAATTGATTATTGGTTTTGCCCTTCATTTGTCTTGTTAAATGCCACCAGGTGATTCGTAAGGTCAACAAGCAGTACGCCATCTTAGACATTGACGAGCCGGTTTCTCAGCTCCACAAGTGCGCCTTCCAGTTCAGAGACAATCCTCATGCCTACCTGTGTCTGTCTAATGACGCCATCATACAGTACCAGGTGAGACCACCTCCCACTGCCTTCCCTCTCTCTCTGTCCCCACTCCACCCTCCTCTTATCACAACCTTCTCTGTCATCTGTCCTCCACCTGGCCGCACTAATCACACCTTCTCTCTCTCTCCCTCTTTCTTCCTCTGTTCCTCCGTTCAAACGTCTCCTCCGTCCTCCCAGGCTCCCTCCAGCGTCAGAGACCCCAGCAGAGTGGTGCTGAACGACGGATCCTGTTGGACTATCATCGGAGTGGAAACAGTGGAATTCACCTTTAATCAGGGTGTGGCCTGCATCCAGACTCCAGTCAGTCCTTTTCCTGTTATCACAGGGTTAGAGGTGAGTTGGATCACACAGGTGCTGACACACACACACACACACACACACACACTCACACTGACACTCAGGGTGTTTCTCAGTGTAATTGAAACCAAAGAGGGTCAATGTGACTGAGGACAAATAAAGGTCACAGTTAGAGCTGCAGCCAACAGTGTGATCTTCACCAAGAGATCGTCCTGTAGTTTTAGTCTAATCTCTTCACAGCAGATGGGCTCCCTGCACACAGAGCCCTAAAGTCTGTGTACGTCCAGGCAGTTTGTTTTTTTCTCATTTTACATTAAAAATGGGGGTGGCCTGGTAGTCGAGTGGTTAGGGCGCATACCATTTGAGCGCAAGACGCTCTTGGCAGGCAGTCGCCGGTTCGACTCCCGATCGGTCTAACTCTTTCCTGCATGTCAATCCCCTCTCTCTACCCCCTTTCCTGTCAGTCTCTACTGATCTCTAATAAAGGCATAAAAAGCCCCAAAAAAATATAACTTTTAAAAATGAAAAAAACCATGGCATTTCCATTTCTTCGGTTTTAAACCATCCATCTCTCTCTTTGCCATCACGCCGCACACAGACGACAGCGACATTCAGGGCCAGCATTATGTTTTCAGGTTGTCCGTCCGTCCCATTCTCATGGACGTGGTATCTCTGTGACGCCTTTAGGGAATTTCTTCAAATTTGGTGCAAACATTCAATTGGACTCAAGGATGAACTGATTAGAGTTAAGTGGTCAAAGGTCAAAGGTCAAGGTCACTGTGACCTCACAAAATATGGTTTTGGCCTTGTAGACACAATATCTCAGGAGCTCCTCAAGGGAATCCATTCAAATTGGGCACAAATGTGGCCAAAGGTCAATGGTCAAGGTCAGTGACCTCACAAAGTACTTTTTTAGTCAAGACTTCACACAGCAACTGTGTGGTTTATATTTTACAGGATTCTGGATAAACAGGGATTTACCCTGAAACTAGTCTAAATTAGCAGAGACGGACAGATAAAGATCTCTTTTCTGCTTTGCATTAAGATGTGAAAAATATTTTATCAAAAGTGTGAGATGTGTTAATTACTTGTGTAGCGTGAATTATTAGCTGAATTATTTAATAAGTGAAAATGCACTGTGTGGTCCTTCCCTGACGTGACCAGCAGAGGTCACCACGTGTTACTAAATTATTGTTCACCCATTCACCAAATAAGTTAAAATATGATCAAGCTAATGTTCACTTTTTATAGCTGTTGTTCATTGTTGGTTGTAGCCAATTCATCAGTCCTCAGCCAGACATCACATAGTGGACAAATCAATCTCCCAAAGGTACTGATCATTATCATATCTGCAGCAGGCAGCTTTTAGACTGTTTATTTAATCATTGAGAGCTAAATAACCAGAACTACATATAATGTAGCTATTTTACACATTAGTAGCCTCCAAGGTCGAGACGGAGTGTACCTACACCAGTCTTCAAAGACAAAAAATCTAATTCAGAGATATTTCAGATCTAACCCCAAAATTGAATGGGTTAAAATGTAATCTAATTCTTTAAATAGACAATAATAAACAAATTGTCTGTCTATCTGTGCTTGCATAATTTTGCACTTCATAGAATGCCCATTCTATCCTCTGGCTTTTATTTTGAAATATTTACCTTTACATCCGTGCCACATGACTACCTTTCTTCATTTGCAAACACCAGAATTGAACCGTTTGTTCCAATTTCCTGTTTTTTGTTTTTAAATTCTGACAGTTAAAACGGAAATGTTTTAAAAACTGCCTGAATGTACACTAATTCAAAGAGCACTGAGACAGTTTAACATTTATACATAAGAGTGAGCATGTGAAGAAGGTTAACTCCTCTCAGTCATATATTATTTATTAGATTATAAATGATGTTTAAGAAACCACTACAAGAACTGTTCATCCTAACCGCAGGTTCCTGTTCTGCAAAACCTACAGCGGTATGAGGCATGAGAGAAGAGGAAATGAGCCAAGCTGTCACTTATAAAGACATGAGGTCAAAGTGGGAACATGAACTTGTATTTTTCCATTTCACAGAAGTGAAAGGGAACGCTGAGGTCCAATGTGAAAACAATACATCCCAACCTTACAGCCTCCAGCAGGTGAAACAGCTGAACGAGCTGCTGTGGGGTCATTTAACTACAGAATGTGTAAATGTTACATCACCTTTTTCAAAGCCAGAGGAAACCGCTGAGAAACACACACTGAGAGTGACTCTTTAATTTTGTCGACACACGGTTTCATTGGCTCATCTGAACATCTGATGTGGAGCGCACATTTTAACACAGGATCCAGAAGCTGTTCCAATGATTTTATTAAGATGGTTAGGTTTATGGATGGATGGACGTTTTTTTTCTGTACATGACAAATATCAACATACATAAAGACAAAATAAGTACAATTAGATATGAACATAAAATATCAGCGCTAACAATAATGAAATAAATCAAGCTGATATCACTTAAATGTGCTTCATTTATGCATCAACTCTGTATTCTCTCTGACTTCAGGGTATTAAACACCTGAATCTAATGCGATTTAATACAAATAAATATTCTAAATCCATGCAATAATAAAATGCTCATCAAATAACCAAATGCTATAATAGTAACTACATAAAATAACTCAAGGTTTGAAAGTTAATTCCTTAACTCAAAGTGGTTCTCTTTGTTCTCCCTGTGGTTTGGAGGGAAAGGGCTCTGCAGACCAGAAGGGTGGGGTTATATAACTGTGGGTGTGGTTAATAGGATGACAGATTTCAGGTAAGGCAGGTTATCAAACTTGTGATTGAACAATATCTCAAAGTAATTAACGGTTGGGCCTTTAACAAGAGAGGAGACTGTTTGTGAAACAGGCAACAATTTGTTTGGTGTATGTGTGTGTGTGTGTGTGTGTGTGTGTGTGTGTCACTACAGGTGAACGGTGGAGGACACGTTGCCATGCTGGAAATCCATGGAGAAAACTTCAGCCCTCATCTCAAAGTCTGGTTTGGCAACAGTGAGGCTGAGACCATGTTCAAGTGAGTTAGAAAAGTGAATAGAAATATTTGATAATGTTAATTAATGTGTTAGCATGTTTGGTTCAGCTGCTTGCTAGCTTGTTTTGCCTGTAGCTAAAGATTTAAGGTTTGTGATTCAGCTCTGGCAGAGCGAAGGATTGGATGTGTTGGTTCTAGGGTCAATACAGTGAATGGGATCCCAACTGTATGTCAGTCAGACACAAGCTAAATTCTGGCTAACGGCACTTTTTACTTTGCTAGCGTCTGTGTTAGCCTCACTTCAAACCCAATGCTGCGTGGTTCAGGTATAACAGACCATAATATGACATGAAATGTCACAGTGGGTGTGATAAATCATCTTAAAGATGTCACTTCCTGGGGTAGGTGATGTAAAAACATTTCAATGAAATGAAATAAAAAAGTAAGAAAAAAAAGATGTCACTTCCTGTTACTACTAAAGGGGCTAAAATGTGATAAACTGATATGACCCAGCAGCAGTAAATAATCTGAGCTAATTCAACTTTGCTGGTGATCAATTTGTAATAATTTCATAATTAAAGGCATGTAAGAGATAATCTCATAGATAAGTATAGACTGCACTTATTTTAAATCAGACTTCCACAGATAGGAACATGTTGGTGTATGGCCTGATTCCTGTATGTCGTATGAGCTTCATCATCACTGAAAATGTCCTGGAAAAGTCCTGGAAAATGATCCCTGGAAAAAAGCAGGAACCCTGACAGAGCTAACTATTGAACGACATTACATGCAGATACTCATAGCAACAGTTGTCATTACATTTTTATTGGCCGGCTGCTCTGTTGTCTTTTATAGCTGGTGGAGCGTTTAGGGGACATGTGGGAAAAACCTGCGACAGACAGACACCACTCACATGTTGTCCCATACCTGACAGACGCATGGCCAAAAAAATACATGTTTAAAATACACGTTTTTCTTCAGACGGACAAAGTTGTATTTGTGTAATCTGGTAACTTCTGTTTTATTCTTTAACAATCAGTCTCAGACGCCCTATTTTTGAATTTATGACTGTTTCATGCCTTTTTCTCTCATGCTGCTTCACCACACAGGCACCAGGTGTGGAGCAAGTGGCAAATTAAAGCTGAAGTCTTGTTAAAGTGAGACTGCTCAGGTCTGTGAAGCTCATAAAAGTTGACCCAAATATGAACATTTTTATGGCGTTTTCACGTAAAAATATTAAGTGGCACCTCCAGACCAAATATTATGTAACCAAGCAGTTTTAAACCAAATTATATTTCATTTTAACCAGATTTCAAAAGCAGGTATTTTGCTGTTTGTTTTCAATAGGAATTTCAATAAAACAGGCTTGAGTTATTCTGCTGAGAATTGTGGGATGTTTCAGAAAGAACGTTGTATTGTTGGGATGATTTGTTATATGAAACATGTTTGATGTGAACATCACCTGCAGAAATCAGTGATACACAGAGACACTAAATTACACCATGTCAAAATACATTATAATACAATGATATTGATATTGTCCCTGCCGAGAATGTTTGCTTGGATTCAGATTTGGATTCACTAAGGAACAACAATAGTAAGATGACTATAAAATATACAAAGAAATCCAAATGCAGTCAGCCAGTATTTTAAAGGTAGATGTCCATGTGTTTGTGATTATAAAGCAGGTCTAGGTTCTATATTAATACTGTGAAAGTATCAAAGCCTCAGTCCACAGAGAAATGTACACAGCCTGTATTCAGAAACTGAGCCTTAAAACCAGCCGTCAGGACTTCTGGAACTTTGTGATGTCACAACAAAGCAGTCTGGACCCACCATCCAACTTTGCAAGATTTGGTTTCTCTGACTGTCTACCTGAAATCTGCTAAATTTTTATTCAATCACTCAGAAAACATTCAGCCAATCATAAGAGAGGCTCAGAGTCTCATGAAAAGTGTAAAATATTGGATCTTTAATTAAAATACGAAAAAATGAGATCCCACCTGATCCACTAATTCACAAACTCTTAAAGCAATAGTTCTACATTTTGTGACAGGCACTCTTTTACTTTCTTACAGAGACGTGGATGAGAAAATTGATACCATTCTCATGTCTGTTTGGTAACATTGAAGCTACAGCCTGTTAGCCTAGCTTAGCACAAGCCTCTGGCCAAAGGGACCAGAATGTTAAAGTATTCCTTTGAATACTGTAGGTCTGCAGCTATAACACTTACTTTTGTTATTGACTAATCTTCTGATTATTGTTTGGATTAACTTATGACTCACTTGGTCTATAAAACATCATGACACAGTAAAAAGGATCTGTAACAGTTTCTAGAGTCCAAAGTCAGAAGTTTTTCACTTTACAATAATTTACAGAAGAGAAAGACGATTGATCTTCCAATGTTTGGTTAAAAAATTACTTGAATAATTATCAAAATAGCTGCAGTTTGATTTTCTCTTGACTGACTTATTGACTGATTAATTGACTGATCAATTGTCTTTATTCACTTTTCACTTCATCCTGTTTCATAGAGTTTTGTTCAGGCTTCATTTAGGTAAAAAAAAAATCTCCCTATTTGTTCAGAACAAATTCTGGACATCATTTGGTTTCCCAACGAGTTTTACCACAAATATTCATTCATTAAGACGCAACGTCCAATCACTGAACTTTCCTATTTACCTTGCTCATCAGTTTTGACCTGAGGAGCATAAAGGGGCTTGTGTTGTACTGAGCTCGGCTGACAGGGAACAATCCTCTCTCTAACTCTTGTGTTGGGAGTCTGTACGTTACAGCAGGTCTCTGCAGAAACTTGACATTCAGGCGTCCCCTCACAGAATCTCACATGACGCATCCCAAAGCCAAATAGCCTCTCTGACGTCAAAATCCACCCCAAATCCCACACCTGTCGTATGCCAGGGTCTCTGGCTGCGAGCGGCTCGCCACGAGGCTCTGCAAATATCCCTCCCATCTGCAGCGGCTCGGCTCAGCACAGAGGAAAGCCATGTTTGTGTAACAGTCATCCACAATGTGCTGTTTGTACGAGAAGCTGCAGCCAATTAGGAACATGATCCCTCACTGCCATGAGAGCCAGGGATGTAGGATGGGTTTGAATGGAAGACCTTATAAAGGGGCTTTCAGAATATCTGCTGCTCGCTGGTATTTCATATCAGCCACACGACTATGTTTAGTCTGTCACATAATCATGTGATTATCTACTTAGCTACAGTTTACGATTCACTATTCTCAGTGTTGTTATCACATTTTTGTCCTTCTGTAATGAACCTCTCCACACGTTTCAGTTAAATTTCTTTATTGCTTAATTCAAACCATTTTAAATTTCATTTTTTCCCAAGCCACTATCAACGGTGATTCTAGAATCCGGTGGGCCCATCCAATCAGCATTCATCACCATTATGTAATAAATAATCTGACACTAATGAAAAATGCACAAAGTGTGGTTAAACTTTGACCTTTTTTTGCTACCCATGGATTCCCTCTGTGCGTTGTAGCCTGTGTTGTGTTTGGAAGATTTACTGTGGATGTAATTTCTTAATGAGCTCAAATAATAATGAACAACAGTAAAATTTTAGGCTTGAAAATGATGAGCTGAGAGACGGGAGCTGTGGGGAGCTGCAGAGTCAGGTGATACCTCTCTGTGGGCCCGACACCTTTCACCTGCAGCTGTTTTCCAGACTGACTCAGCATCACCACATTATCCCACAGACATCTTCTTACTTTCATCTGTCTGTGTTTCTGCTCAGGTCTCCCAAATCTCTGCTCTGCGTCGTCCCTGACATCTCTGTTTTCAGTGACGGCTGGCGCTGCCTGCGTCGCGTCATCACCGTCCCCCTGTCTCTCATCCGACCGGACGGCCTGATTTATCGTACGTCGTTCAGCTTCTCCTACACCCCCGAGCTCCATCCATCGGCGTCCGTCCGAGGAGGAGCAGGAGCGGGAGGAGGGAAGAGAGAAGGAGGGACGGGCGGAGGCCAGGAGGACGACGTCCTGTTGGAGACCATCCATCAGGAGTTCACCAAAGCCAATTTCCACCTCTTCATGTGATGCTGACAAAACTGTCCTCAGGTGAACGTTTAGAGCAAAGTCTGACCATCAGGTGGAGATCCAGACACACTTTATGATTCATCTTAAATTTTGTCAGAGGATGAAAGGAGGATGTTTACCTGTTTGTCTGTAGTTCAGGTCTCATACAGAGACAGACTGTTGTCATTGCTGCTAGAAGCAACACGTTAGTCAGAGAAGATCAGACAACCCTCCAAACATGAACTCAGGAAACAGCGGTGCCGGACTTGTGGATGAAGCGGTTGATGTTTGTGGCTCCTTTTATTCTAAAATGTATTTTCTCATTATACATTAGAAAAACATGCATCTTAACAAGTAACTCACCACAGGGACTTTTTTTTAATTCCAGTAGTATCAAAGTCAAACTGTCCTCGACACACTGGTTTTCACAGCAGTACGAGAACGTGACACACTTCTACGAACATAAATCAATAAACTATGACTGTTTGTGGGTATGACTGTGAACTTTAGGAAACACAGTCTGTTGGTTGTTGAGCATTTTTTTCATGGGCTTGTTTCTACACTGCAGCATCGTGTATAAACTGTGTATCAGCTCATGAAGATAAGATCAAACAGGAAACTGTTGCTCTTCTCAGAAATACTTCTACAACCCAGGCATCAGAATCAAAGCTTTGAGAAATGAGACTTAATTCGAGGAAACTTCACACTTCAGGAACTGATACCAAACATCAGTCGAAACTGCTGACAGGGTTTTAACACCAGCTACTCACACACACACACACACACACACACACACACATTGATCCACTACCTACTAGTGCCCTTACATTCTCCTGCTCTTTATTAAAAATAGGTCCGTAAAAATCACTTATCAATATGAAGTGATATGAAATTTTTATTTTTTTTATTTTTTATTTTTTTAAATTATTGTGATAATATTTTTGGACATATCATCCAACCCTATGTGTACTTCATTTATATACAAGTAGTTAGAGATAATATAATATTTATGACTTCATAGCTCTGTGGGGAAAGCCTCTTTGTGCTTTTGGAAACAGTGTTATCACGTTTAGTCCTGGGCAATAACACAGTAATGATATGTACAGGTGATAGACTTTTCATCCAAAGCAATAATAACATTGGTCAATAGAAAGTCTGATAGTTTCACAGTTGCATGAACAGACCTTATAGGTGATAAAACAGCTTAGAGAAGAAAACCAACTGTAAATGGCTCCAGGAGAAAACTGTAGTGTGACAGATTGAAGGCGTGAGCAGGAGGATGTTTTTCCTGGAGAACGGACACGTGAGCCGAGGGCGCAGTGTTGTGAGAGAAAGCAGCGGTGAAACACTGTCTGCCTCCCATTTGATCCTTTGAGAAGCAGCTTTCAACCTGATCTTCTGTGAAATGATGGAAGCTGAGGCCTGATCTCAGTGAGCTCCGTCTCCAGTGTAACCTCTGTGTGAATGGCACTTTGTTACTCGACTGTAACTGTAATAATTCACGTGGGTTCAGCGGTGAAATGGCAGCGCAGGCGACTCCCAGAGGAGCTCCCTGAATGTTTTCAATTACTTTACCATCACAGCTTTGCTGAGTGATGTCAGAGTCAATACGTTTCTACTAGAGCTCAGTTTAGGCAAAATGATGAAAACTTGTACATTCAATTATTTTTCTCATCCTAGTGGCAACATTGAAGCACAGATTAGCAGTTTTGCTTCTATTCTGTTTGTTGTCAGACAAACATCACCATCAGTCATTAACTACACCCAGCATGAACAGTCAGTGGTCTCGAGGAACTGCTGCATTTTACATTACATTTACTCATTTATCAGACACTTTTATCCAAAGCAACTTACAAGTGTCACTAGAGGTTCAGTGCATTTTTAAGACTTTAGCATAAGTACATCTATTCAATAAGTGCAAGGAGATCAAATAAAGACAAACAGGGCTCGTTAGACCTGTGATTTTTTACTGTACTACACATTTGATGAACGACGGCTCCAGAGCAGCAACGACAGAAATTCATTAGATCTTGCTCAGCACGTTCATGTCTGCCTCACACTTTGTCCCTTAAAGCTCTCGTCCTTATTATGTTAATCCAATTAAAGTGTCTGGTACCAGCAAAACTCCACAAACCACCAAAGCTGATTCTGTCCTACACTTTGTTCCCTCTTTAATTAAGTGTGGGGTCGAAGGCAGAACCGAAAGGCTCTTTTGTTCCAACCAAGTGAAGCAGGAGATAATAACATGAGCATGACAGGACCCCCCACGTGTTGCTCTATAGTAAACCAACATTTCATTCTCTTTTCATCCCTGGCATTCTTCTCATTCTTAACACGGCTACTTCTCTTCAGCATAGACGTTACACCAGGACGTCTTTCTTCATTCAGATCAGCTGTTTTCATAAGAAGTCGTTTCATGTAACAATTGTCTACAGGTTCATGGGACACACACACACCAGATCCCAGTTTAGATGAAGCTTGTAAGACGACTGAAGTGGCTTCATCTCCGCACAGTTTGGTTGGTTGACACCTCATAGCCGTCCGATGTTGGAGTTTAGGGGCTGTGTCCAACTTTCTGAAATCGACTTCAGATAGCGAGGTTATGGCTGAGGCATGAGGCAGGATTTGAACTTCTGCCTCCATGCCAATGACAGTCAAGGCCGAGGGCATTATGTTTTCAGTTCTCCGTCCGTCCCATTCTTGTGAACACAGTAGCTCAGTAAAGCCTTGATGCAACTTCTTCACCCAGACTCAAGGATGAACTGATTAGATTTTCATGGTCAAAGGTCAAAGGTCACTGTGATGTCACAAAACACGTTTTTGGCCATAAGTCATGAATTCAGAAATTAATTTCTATAAAGTTAAAATGAAGTGATGATATTTTATATCCATAAGGTCAAAGGCCAACTTCACTGTGACATCATAACGTTCTGCAAAAACAACTCTGGCTGTTATTCAATGCTGTAACTCAGGAAGTGGAGAAGTGTTAACAGAGACTGTAGATTGGTTGAGTTTAGTGTGTTACCAAAGCAGTTCTAGATACATGTATTGCGTGACATGAGGAACTGAGGCTGTTAGAGAGTAGAGTGAACTACCCAGTTTTAGTGTGGTGTTCCTAATAAAGTGCTCAGTCAGAGTATGTGAGTGTATTCATGTAGCATTTTATTATTGTAAGAGTATTTGTTTGTAATTTGGAACAGACAAAAAACAAACTTGAAGCATCAGAGCTCAACTGTTGCATAACCATAGTCTACAGTATCTGGTCATCCAGACTGCAGGCAGGCGTGACGCCTTCACCTGCAAACCTCACGTGTCTAATATTCTGACAGGAACAGAACGGTATGTGTCTCTCTTCCTGCACCCTTTCTCCCTTCCACTCCTCCTCCTCCTCGTCTTCCTCATCATTAACAAGACAAACATGTGTGAGAGAGGAGGAAGGAGACGGGTAGAAACACCAGACCATGCGGTCTCCAGGCTCCTAATCTCTATCATGTGGGAGAAACTTCAAACTGAGAGATTCACGTGCCCAAAACACTGACGCCCGCCACGTTTCCCCTCCATCCTGATGAATGAGAAGCCATATGAAAAGACCCATTCTTAGGTTTCCATCTATAGGAACACACCTTCATTCTCCACTCAGACCCTTAACCTCCTCCACCCTCTGTGGTATAAGGTCATTTTTGCTGTTTTGCTTTGCTTCACGTTGAATGCAGCCTTTCTTTACCTTCTTTAAGGACAGTCTGTCATCATGAGATTCACTCTGTTTTACGATTATTTTAAATCAAATAATAAGATGACAGACGTCCTTTCTTTCCACTATATAATATTTAAATACAGATGTTTCAACTAAATCTAAGACATAATTCCTCTTATGTTTTCCTACACTTGGTAATTTACTTTGCAAGGCCAATTCTCCTCCGTGTGCAGAGCACGACTGTATCAGGAACTGGATGTTAGACTCTGAGACGGCACCTGTTCATGACGACGGCGTGGGCAACCCGTTCTCCCCAAGCTTTTCTTCATCAGAACTGGGAGGGATGTTTACAACAGTTTCTGCAACTTTCCAACACAGACAATCCAACAATCAGCTCCACTGTACACAGCGTTTGACCTCATGTGTAGAGGTGAGAAGGTCAGCAGGATTTGAACTTCTCGCTTTTTTTCAGTCATACCACAACAACCTGTCATGTTTCATGTGTACGAATGAATGATTACAACTCTGTGACTGTCTTTATCTGGGTGAAAGTCAGTGCTATTTTCTCCCTGTTTGCCTCCTCTCTGAGATGGCCAGCTTCTCACCTGCCCTCAGGCTGTGCTCAGACCAAGCAGCAACCTCCAGGGCTGAGAAATGAAATGCGTGTTAGCATGCTAACGTTTGATAATTAGCACTAAATGTAAATGTCATTAATTTTGAAGGTATTTCATCATAAACCAAAACACTGGACAAATAAAAATGTTGATTTTGTAGTGGCGCTAAAGGAGAAGTCATGTGATCGCTAAGGTTACAAAGACTCATCATCTGGGGACCATGAAAGTCAAACAGTAGATATATTTCAGTCTGCAACAAAGTGGTGGACTGACAGACAGACGTTTCCACGCTGGTAAATAAATGGCTGCTTGATGCAAAGTCAAAGGAGAAAAGGTGAAAGTTTGGGTCTTCACAGAGCTGCCATCACTGTTTTTAATAGAACTTTCTGCTGCTGTTGTTGGGACTGTTATGGCACATCAATAATCCCTTTAGGACTGTCGTTTAGGGAAGAGGTGAAAGGTCAGGATTATCTTTAGTTTTTAGAATCAGGGTAAAGGTCAGTGCTGTTTTTAATGGAAGAGAATGGGTCACTGATGATTGAAGGGTCAGGGAAACTGGACTAGAATTAAGTTTTCAGTCTTCATAGGGAAAATACACGTGTGTGTCTGTGTGTATGTGCAGAAGCAATATTATACAGGGGCCTCCACCTTCTCCCTGCAGTTTTAGCTCTCATATCCTTCACAGTGTGGTTGAGGGGCCCCTGTCACTCTGGGTTCTCTTTGTGTATTACAGTGGGATAAAGGAACCTACTGTCCAACTCTGCTCTGCTTTACCACAATCCTCTTCCTGTACATCATCACCTCAACATCACTGTGATGGACAGACAGCGGGGTGAAGAGAGAGAAAACATGAGAAAATGCTGAGAGGCGAAAATGGAGAGGACAAGAAAAGAGAAGGAATGGAGGGAGTAAAATACAGACCGCAGCTTAGATGAAGAGAGAATCCACAAGAGCAGAAAAGAAAAGAAGAGCTGGATAAAACAAGCAACAGCTGGAAGAGATGATAAAGTTAGGGGTGTCAGAGATAAAGGGGGGGGGGGGACAGAAAAGCTTCACAGTAAAATTTCAATAGAGAAAGGCTCAATGAAAGGAGAAAATGTGTTGTCATGTCTGAAGAAAGAGGACAGAGATCGATAAAAGAGCAGAAAAGGACAAATTGAGACAAGAGAAGACACTCTTTGTGAGGCCATAGATCGGTCTGACAATAAGAGCCTATCAGCTCATCACTGGGCAGTTGGACAGTAGCTCACAGCTGTTCAGCTGCCGGTGGTGACAGGAGCTGTCGGTGAGGAATCCTCCTGTCAGAGCAATTGGAGAAATATGAGCAGAATGCTAATTGTCCAGCTAACGGAGCATGGGAAATATGGGAGGAATGCTAATGATGGTTAATAGAGATTATACCCAGGTGGTAGCAGTGGTCGTGCCCTGGAACAAAGCAGGATTGGGGGAAGAGGATGGGAAGACCATGTGTACACTTCACCATGAGGACAAACTGTTCAAACCACCTGCTTTTCCCTTTTTTCGTGAAGTGATTGAATGATCCAGTAAATCCAGGTGAAAGCTGTTACACCTGGACGCAGTCTGAAGCAGCTTCCTTCTAAACTGTCCGTCCTCTCATAGAGTCTGTTGAGAGACCACTGTCGTCCCTGACAAATGTGCACAGACTAAATGTTTTCAGAAGCTGCTCCATGTTTATGATAATCGGTGGGGGGGGGTCTGATCCATCTTCTTGAACTCAATCATTCAGCCTTGTGCTCCTTCTCCTCCACTGTGTTCCTCTGATGAATGTGGTCTGTCATCACTGTCCCTGCACACAACACAGTCTCAGTCCAGACTGTTGTGGTCTGTGGTTCCCTGATGGTGGAACAAGCTACTGAGGTCTATCAGAGCAGGGGCCTCTCTCTGTCTTCAAGAATCTCTTGAAGACTCATCTCCTCTCCCAACATCTCTAACACCCTAACAGGCTTTACCAGGACTTACTGTGCATTTACCACCCCACATCTTTACCTGATCCCCTTGCACTTGTTGATCAGATGTAGTATTTAGTAATTACACCAGGCCTCAAACTGCACTGAGGCTTTAGTCAAGTCCCACAGTTGTAAGTCACTTTGGATAGAAGCATCTGCCAGATGAGTCAATGTAAATGTAAAACATTATCATTCATTTGGAGTAATTTTTGTGTCCACTGTTTAATCTAACTTCAATATTCTCCTTTTATAGTTCAGTTTTTGGTCCCCACCAACTCAGGAGAAAAAAACCTGGCTCTTCAGCTGCTAAATGCTCCACTGTGTTCACCAGCTGGTCTCTAACTTTGAGGTTTGGCTGTGGACAGGTGGTTTATGATGGGTTTTAGAGCTTCCTTACTGAAAACAATGCAAGACTGAACCAGAACAGTAAAGTGAAACCAAAACAATGAGCTGAAAGAAGCTAAATCTGTAAAACTGGGAGGCCTCTGGTTATAAAAATACTGATTAGTAGTTTTGAAATAAAAACCCATTTGACTGTCATAATATGCTGGTGTTTCCATTGACTGGAGACACATATGAATATGTATATTCATATATATATATATATATATATATATATATATATAACATATACAGCTAATAGGCTAATGTTAGTCAGTGTCGGTCCATCAGTGAACATCTGTTGTGGTCGCTGGAACAACTCGGCTTCACAAGCAGCTGTTATTGTGTCGAAACTGGTGGCGGTGAGAAGGAGCTGGTTGACTGGTTGCAACAGCCTGGCGATTCAGTAATTACTGCTGTTTCTCATTTTTGCCTCGATCACTTTCTTTTCTTCATCCTCAAGTGGAAAACACAGACTGATTCCACTCTGAACCGACATGAAACGAAACTTTACAGTCACAGTTGCAACTTCACAACTCAGACACTTCCTCATTTCTGTTTCTCAGCCTGAGACCAGACCATTTTAAGAGATTCACACTGGCACTTAGGAAGCTGGGATAGTTGATTTTTTTTTGGTGTCGGGTCACAGATCAGTTATTTCTTCTCATCAAGACAGAGAACATACATGTGTTCAGGTTTAATAGAAGACAAACATTTGATTAGTCTGCTTTTGTTGATGCCTGTGCCCCCCTGAGGATCTGGACTCCCAGGAGAGTCACCTGCTTTGCTTGGTTGGTAATCCAGTCTTGGTCACCTTGGTTTATCTAAGGCCTCAAGTAGCTACGCAGTCGGATAATTACGCACCGTCTAGACGAATGTTTTATCGGATTGTCTTCTCTGCAGTTGATTAGGAGGAACAGCAAAGACAGTTGTGTTAAAATACAAAAACATTTAACTGCATAACAAGTTCAGTAACACTTATAATTCATTATCTATGTTGCTTTCAACACTGGTAGTCGAGGCTGATAAGAGTGACCGGGTGAGTGACCGGGTGTGTCTACATAATTGTTTCCAAAGGTCTCAGTTTCTGTCCGTCCAGACTACAACAGCAACGTTTGTGAATCTCTTCTGTTATTAAAAGAGTAAGTGAGAGAGCAGCTCCAGTGTAATAACTTTAAAATGAATGTGACGTGTCATGTCAGCTCCTCCAGACAGTTTCTGTCCATCTGGGTCAGAGTCTGAACATCCAACATACAAACAAGGCCTCAGTCCAGTCCTGACAAGAACAAATACAGATGTACATTCCTCCTGTTCACTTTGTGTGTGTGTGTGTGTGTGTGTGTGTGTGTGTGTGTGTGTTTGTCTAACAGCTGCATCAGAGGATGATGACCAGTGTATCAGTGATATTATATGTGTGTGTGGATGTTACCCTGGCGATCTAAGACATCATTTTGTGTGTGTACATGCTGTATATTGTATCTGTGTGTTTGAGTAACTGTGCACGTCAGAGGATGTTGCCCCAGATACCCAGACAGTCCAGGGTCATATGTAGAGCAAGATTGTGAGCAGAAAGAATTTACGAGCCTCTGCAGACATGAAACGCCTCGTACCGTGGTGTGAAAAGTGTTTTACGAGCTCACGGCGAATATCATCCATCATCATCATCAAATAGTCAAACAAGTCTGAAACAGCCCACATTCTGAAAATCACCTGGATGTGGAAATACCGCCAAGGTGTTTTACCCAAGCGTACAACTTAGTCAACAGCTTGTTGCTGGCATCATTGCGTAATTTTTCTTTTTTTTTAGGTCAGCTGTAAAGGTTTGGAAGAGAAGTTACAGGAGCTGCAGTTCACAAAGAAACTGTGTTTCTCAGTCTTTGTGCACAATCTGAATCAATGTGATAGACTCTGTTCCGTGTTTAAAAACCTTTAAAGGTCCCAAATTATATAAATGTGTTTGTGATTATAAAGCAGGTCTAGGTTCTATATTAACACTGTGAAAGTATCAAAGCCTCAGTCCACAGAGAAATGCACACAGCCTGTATTCAGAAACTGAGCCTTAAAACCAGCCATCAGGACTTCTGGAACTTTGTGATGTCACAACAAAGCAGTCACAACCCTCAGCCACGCCCAAAACCCCGCCCACCTGGACCCAGCATCCAACCTTGCAGGATTTGGTTTCTCTAAGTGTTTACCTGAAATCTGCTGTATTTTTATTCAATCAATCAGAAAACAGTCAGCCAATCAGAAGAGCCTCTCCTTTGATTGGCCTGTTGTTACCAGAGCTCCAGAGAGAAGCCTGAGAGAGGAGATGTAAAACTACACTGAGATGGTTTTTGGTTCTTAAAACCACAAATATATCTTCTGATGGAGATCAATGCTTCAAATAAAACACTGGTCTAAATAATGGGACCTTTAAATCCAGTGGTTCCTGTTTCGAACAGGATCAATAAAGTTTTAAAAAATTAACAGTTGTTGACGGGGTAAACTTGCTGCACACAGTCTAATGTTTTTATTGCTGTTGAAAAGTTCCAGTGTAGTTTTCCTCCTGGTAGCAGAAGGTTTAAGATGTCGTCTGGCAAACAGATGTTTCTGTACAACAGCTTTTTATTCATTAACATGAACCTGAGTGTGAGTCGACACCATATGGGGCGCCGCGTAAGGAAAACACGAGGTTGGGTAAAATTATAGATTATGTCTCAGTCTGGATCAAATTTTGTCTTGAAAGTACATAAAGTTTTGTGTAGTGATTCAGTGCAAAACAAAATCACATCTGCACATTATGAAATCATTTTAGCTCATCAGAGAATAATCCAGGGAATAATGAAAGAAACAAGTTTTAATTGCAACTCAAAACCAGATGTTGACATAAAATCTCTCTAATATATCCACAACTGTGAGTGCAGAGAGAGTGTGTGTGTGTGTGTGTGTGTGTGTGTGTTAATGACTGTTGACCCACAGTGGAGCTCACTGACCTTCACATCCTCCTGCCAACCTGTGAACTGAATGCCACAGGAGCCCTGAGAGGACACACAACCGCACACACAACTGCACACACTCGCTCAAAGACAAAAGAAAAACACAAGATAGTCATCTTGAGATACAAACACAGGTCACAAGTGAGATCAACACACAGCATGAGATCACAAACTAATTTACCTGCTTTACACAGACAGGAAGACATGATGAAAAGCAACACAAACATGGACACACACACAGAGTAGTGTACCTGACCAGCTGGAAAGTAGCGATCCAGTGTGAGATCATAGGAAACTTCATGTCAGTGGACGTTGAAATGTTAGAAACAGTGTTTTTGTTTGCTTGTTTTTATTCTTAATACTTGCTGTGTGTAATGAGTGTAGACAAAACAACACCGACTATAGATGAGTCTGACATGATGAATCATGTTAACAATTCTTAAACTGTTTGTGTTAAAGCAAACACAACGTGCACCATCGTTTCAGTGTCAAACAGCCGTGGAGTTAAATGTCTGCAGGAAAAGTAGAAAATGCAACAACATTAAATACTGAAAAAACTGAAGATGGGTATTGATCAACTATTGCAATCACAGTATGTTATGATATTGATCATTGATTCCACTGTTATTCACACAGTGCTGCACAGTAATGATGGAATAATGAAGTCTGAAGAAGCAGGACAGTGGAACAGGTTTAATCAGTGATGTGTCATGACTCAAAGCAGAAGGCAGTTGGCTGAGTGAGGTTAGAAGAGTTATTGTTGTAATCAGGGTCAGGTCAAAGGTCAACACTGGGGTTATAGTTCAGGGGGTTAGATCTAACTGTGGGGTTAGAACTAGGTTTAGGCCGGGAAAGGGTTAGTGTCCTCACAAACAAAGAAGTGTGTGTGTGTTTTAAAGAGCTGTGAACTGATCTTTGTCTCAGTCTGACTCATCCACATAAACTGAGCACAGACAGAAAGACAGTTTATGAGGATAAGAAGTGACACGTGTGACTGTTGACAAGCGTGAAACATGTTTGACTGATTCTGTATGTGTGTGTGTATGTGTGTGTGTGTGTGTGTGTGTCACTAACCTTCCTGGACAGTATTCCTGTGGGTAAATGCTTCCTGCCAGGAAGTACATTCACTCTCAGAGTCAACACTGCACACACACACACACACACACACACACACACACACTGTCTCAGTCCAACACTGTGTCTCTGTTTCCTCTGACCAGAACCACAGAGAAATTAAGTAAATATGTTGTTTAATTTGCAACTAAATGAGGAAACATTAATTAACACATTTGCCAAGTTGCAAAATGTATATATTGAATGAAACAGCAGAATTGACAAAGTAAATGATATTGGTTCTTTCTGACTCAGGATGTGACACAAAGTCCTTCACTTCGGACCCCCACCATCCACCCTGATCCCCCACCCTCCTCCATAAGTGTGAGGCTTCCTACACTGGAGAAATGTTGCCTGGGAACATTAATCCAGCAGCTGTTATTCTTCCTTATAACAACTGATTAGGAAAAGTAGATAAAAGTGTATAAATGTCACGTTTAGGAAACATTTATAATATCATAATATGTAATATATTGTTTGATGACCTGACTGAATGATTAGTTTTGAGAAAGAATGAATTTCTATTATATAATGTCGCTACATTTATTTAACTAATAGATGTATGTGTTGGAAACCTCTCTGTAACTTGGCGGAGGTGCAGTCTGAGGGTGAGTGTTGGACTGTTCATTATCCTCCTCTGTTATTAATCCTGATTCTTTTACCTACACCAGTGACGCCCTGGATTCCACACATTTTGAAGTGGTCCTCAAACGCAGCAGAATGAAGACAGATTTCGAAAAATGAAATAAAATAATTTACGGTTTGATTTTCCTCAGGTGAGCTCAGCGGGTTGAAGGAGTATAGGAGAGATGTAGAACTGGTGTTGGACCTGAGGGGAGGCGTTAACATCAGGGTGGGTTTGGCTGAGGAGGAGGAGGCTCCCAGCAGAGTGGGAGGGCTGAGGGGTCAGAGGAGTGAGAGAGGACTGCCAGGAGGTGCCTGTGTGGAGGGTACGACCTCGTACCGGTTTAGTCGTGTGGAACCAGCTCAGCCTGACACGGTGTTTGCCCTCACTCTGAGTAGATGTTAATCACTGCTGGAAACCTTGATTCTTCTTTCATATTCTAGTTTAGTGCTCTGTAAATAATGTGACACTGAGGCCAGATTAAAATTTAGATTTTATTATATCACTAAAACATCTGAACCTGGAGCATATGACGGGGGCTCCACCATGAACTCAGCTACATGTAAAATATAAACCTTAATGAAATCTAAATTTCTTTGTAAAGCTGTAATATTTTTATTTGAATGAGATCAGATGACTATGTGTGATGTGAAAGGTGTTTATCACAGTGTAAACAGACAGACGCAGTCAGAGAGCAGCTGCTGGACACAGTGGAGCATTTAGCAGCTAAAGAGACAGATATTTGCCTCAGGAGCTGGTGGAGACCAAACACAGAGCTACTATATGTTGCATTTGCAGAATCATGACCTTGAGTAAATGCTAATGTTGCTCTGTCTGCTGGATGTGTGAATAGCTAACTGTCTGGTAATGCCACATCAAATTACATCTCTCATATTTGACACTTTTCTCCTGTTTTATCTGAAGTGTTGATCTCCATCAGAAGATATATTTGAGGTTTTAAGAACCAGAAACCATCTCAGTGTAGTTTTACGTCTCCTCTCTCAGGCTTCTCTCTCGAGCTCTAGTAACAACAGGTCATTCAGCCAATCAGAAGAGAGGATCTGAGCATCATCTAAAAGATGAGTTTTACATGATCCATGGGTCCTTCAGGTGTAGAGTACACCGATGATTAAACGTCTGAGGTTGTTGAAGTACTGGGTAAATACATCTGAGTGTAAGTCATTAGGCTCCGATATTTGAGAGAGGAGCTTTATGTTTGGTCCTGGCTGTGACTGGGAGTTGGAGGTGGTCTGTGGGGTGGAGGGTGCCAGGCGAAACCAGGCTGTATTTGTAAATGTCTTCAAATGTTTAAACTAGCTGAGGTTGGGCTGATTTATTAGACAGCATCAGACACTTTAAAGGACTCAGAAATAGTATGACACACCAAAAAAAAACAAAACCCGCTGATTCACCAGTTTACAAAACAGCTTTAATGTGATTACACCAGCAAATATAAACTGATCTAAAACTGTGTCAGCCGAACTAAAATATTTAATGTATTACATGTGCATTTAAATCAGATTAGCACCATTAATTCAATGTGCCTTCAGCTTTCAGGACTGAGTTGATCGTCCTCTGTGCTGCAGAGCAAGTAACAGATTTCAGATTATTACGACTTCCAGTGACAGAGTGAGTGAGTGAGTGAGTGAGTGAGTGAGGGAGTGAGTGTTCAGGAGGGAAATTCCCTGATACCATCACAGTAAAGGAGACATCTGTGTTCACCTGACAAATCTCTACAGCTCAGAAATACTAGTTTTCCTTTCCACTCGTCCATTCTGCCAAAAAGGGCTGTAAAGTGTTGTGATGGGATTTTGTGTTGGTGCTTCACCTGCATCTTAAATACAAGTAAATATAAATATAAATATGAATATGAATAAAAGTTTTCACCTGGGTGAAGAAATCAGTCTCTATATTTACTTTTATCTGCTAATTAAAGGCAAAACTCTATCCTCACAACTGAACCTGTATTTCTAATCTGATGTTTAAACTGTGAAGGAGAAAGAAACTAAACTGAACTGAATAGTAAAATGTTATTTCACTTTGGTTGTGACTTTTTCACATTAGACATTTTGATGTGTCACAGTTTAAAGGACACAGGTGTAAACAACATTATTAATGATGGTTAAATTCCGTTTAGCTGCTTCAGGCTCAGGGTCCCGGCTCAATGAATTTAACAAAGCAGAACTGTAAATATTATTAGTAACGCCTCTGCTTTTTCTACTATGACAAACTAAGTTTGATGACTCAGTTTGGGAACAAAGAGCATTTCTGCACCAAAAGCATTTCAGCTAACTTCATCCATTCCTCTCCCCTTTGACTCGTTTCCTTTTTTCCTTTCCTCTTTTGTCTGAACACAGGATCCGGGGCTCTGCTCTCGCTCAGCTCCGCTGTTCCCAGCAGTCCTCCCCCACCAGCAGACGATTCATCGCAGCTTGTCTCCACATCACAGAGATCATCGCTTCCAGGTCAATGAGGCCTCTAAAAATGCAACATCAACACATGTTTACTTCCTCTTGAAGAACTTCCTCTTGAAAAGCATCAGTGAGTGTAAACCTGTTGTACAGAGGGAAAGAGTTCAAGGAGGAAAGGTTGGAGGATTGTTGTTTCTTTGTTGCCCTGATTGTTTGGATCAGTGAAACTCCACAGTGTAGCATGAGGTGTCTTCAGGCTCAGTGGCTCATTTCACAGGAGCTTTGAGGTTTATTTTTATACTGAAACTGGACTTCTAAACCTCACCTCAATATCTGCTAATAATCAATTAAACCTGTAATTTGTCCTGTGAATTATCATCATCTTTAATTTTACATTGTCAGAGAAACAATACAAACAGGTGAGCAGCTCACAGAGTCGTCCTCAGAAAGAAAGAAACCAAGTATGATTGACTGTGTCTGTGCTAACTCTGTCCTTTCTCACGAGACACACACACACACACACACACACACACACACACACACACACACACACTCACACACTCGCTGGCTCTCTGCAGGAGACTCAGCTCACATGACCACCCTGATGCTGCTCTCCCTGACCGAACTAAAGGGCCAAGTAAATTTATGTGACCGAGCTAAAGGGCCAACAGATTGGCCGTCTCAGTGGGAGTGTGTGTGCACGTGAGTGTGCATGTGTTGGAGATGATGTGTCTGTCTGCTCGGCTTCACAGATTTATCTCGAACAGCAACTTTGAGCAGCTTGTCATGTTTTCACATTTACGACTTTGTCTTTTCTGCAGAATCAAACCGACGTCTGTGATTTGTGTCTGATCGTTTCAACGCTGATGGATCTGAATGATTTGGGCTCAAATTATTAAAATGTTTAGATTATGTTTTAGATTTTCACCTTAAATAAATCTAAAAAGATTCTTTGGTGGACGGTTTGGGAGACGTGAGTTTTCTTTGGGACTGTTGACCGTTGGGACTTTGGTGAAAAAGTTATTGTTATGTGAAAACTGTTGAAACTGTCGACACAGTGAGGTTGTTGTGTTGTACAGAGTAGCTGAGACATTTGTCTCTGGAAAGACACAATCATTTTTTAATGCTCTGAGCAGCACAAACAAAATTTAATTCTCTGTGTAATTTTAAACCTCAGCAGATAAAGACAGAACTTTCTCTCTGTCTGGATCAAAAGGTTTAGTGAAAAACAAGCTTTCTTGTTTGTTAGTTTTTTTTTGGGGGGGGGGGGGGGGGGGGGGCAAAGGTCAAGGTCACTGTGACCTCAGAAAATAAAACTTTAACTCACATAACTCACAAATTCATACACTAATCATGACACAATTTAACTCAAATGCCTATGAAATTAAATGATGATATTTTATATCCAAAAGGTCAAAGTTCAATTTCACTGTGACATCATAATGTTGTACAAAAACACTGGCCATTATTCAGGCAGGGAGGATTGTGACCATGTTTCCTGAAACTTAGACTGGTTGACGGAGGAAACAACCAGAAGGTGGTTATTGTAAAGTTTTTTGTTGTTGTTGTTTTTGATGTTTTTTATTGTACGGACCCTTTAACTTTCAGTGAGTGTAGAAAAAAATCATGCCAGAGTTCTCGTTCCCAGTGGTGGATGAAGTATTCAGATCCTTAATTCAAGTAAATAATTATTTTTTTATGTCCTACACAGTAAAGATTTTTGTGCTCATGTTATACTAAGCAACAAGACAAAATGTAGTAATTTGGGGGATTTCAGAGCCTCCTCTCATGTGGTTTTGGGATCATTTTAAACTTTATTAGTCTTATTAGTGAGCTCATGTAAATCCCAACACATGCAGCTTTGCGCAGCTCCAACCTGAACAGATCAGCTGCCACATGCCTGAAATCTCATCTCATTCAATAAGTTGATCATATGCTTTGTGTGAGAAATCTAAGAAATAAATAACTTTACCTGTTAAATGAATATTGTGGACTTGAAGTGTGAAGTTCCTGCACTGATCTAATCTCCTCCACCCACTGAGACGGGGACAGCGTGGCCGCACGTGTTCAAAGACAATGTGAACAGATCAGTTTCAGACATGTGTATGGGTGGGGGTGGTAGTATTATATTCCTGTAACTCAAAGGTCACAGGCTCATTTCTCAGAGTTTCTGTTTGAATCTGTTTGTCCTGTTCCTCAGAATATGAGTTTTAAGTGTCGTCAGTGTTGTAGTGCATGTTACAGTCTTTCTAACTCTGACAGACTATACAGCATCTACACTCCTGTTGTACCCTTCATCTTACACGAGGCAGACTCCTTGTGGAGAGAACTACTCTCAATCTGAGTGACGACTGGTGGCCTGGTACCCTGGTCAGTACTGAGACTGTGTGAGTTAAAGAACAGAGTTGAAGTATTTACAAAATATGAAAAAAAGGTTTTCGGTCTAAGTGTATATCAAGCTATAATGTTCTCAGTCTGTGATCCAAGGTAAATATTGCTAATAAGGGCGTCAGAAGTGACGCCTTAATTCGGAGCTGGGTCTGGGATCATAAAGGAAATTAAATCCAAACACTTGACGGCTGGAGAGAAGTGGCATTTAAACTAATGAGAGCACAGTGACAGATGTGAAGTTCCCTTTTCTGACAGACTGCCAGAGATTTTATCTACACACCACCTCACCTTTAATCTGAAATGACTTAAAGGTCCCGAATTGTGAGATGTCCATGTGTTTTCTGATTATAAAGCAGGTCTAGGTTCTACATTAATACTGTGAAAGTATCAAAGCCTCAGTCCACAGAGAAATGCACACAGCCTGTATTCAGAAACTGAGCCTTAAAACCAGCCGTCAGGACTTCTGGAACTTTGTGATGTCACAACCAAGTTGGCACCCCAAGCCCCGCCCACCTGGACCCACCATCCAACATTGCAGGATTTGGTTTCTCTGAGTGTTTACCTGAAATCTGCTATATATATTTTAATCCAATCAATCAGAAATACATATATGTATCATATATATCCATAGATTTTAAATATTAAATATTGTTAATGTAATTAGACATAGCAAGTATTTTTTGTAAGTTTTAGGTAAGCAATCCACTGCAAGTGACAGCACAGTCTCACTTTGCACATGAAGGTCTTTATCTATAGAAAGAAGCAACCTGAGTCTCTGGTAGTGAGAAAAAGTTTATTATATTAGAATCATGTTTAAATCTCCTACATAAAAGTGTCAAGCTTGGTTAGCCATATATTTGCATGGATGTCAGGAGCTGCCCCCCAAACACAGCATAAATTACAGTTCACACACAGGACAAAGTTTTTGGAGGTTGTAGAGTCTGTTCCTCATTGTGTGATTGAAAAAGTCAACATCCTAAATATCTAGAGAATTCCTGAAACTGTGGCGAGTGAGAAGGAGGAGTTCAGAAGGAGACAGGGTGTTTAGCAGCTCTTCTGTCTCAGTAAATGGAGGAACATATATACATCTCTCGAGCCCCAGCTTGCTTTCTTTGGCTTTGCTGCTGCTCTCACTGCAGATATATGGGCAGAAACTGGGAGACCGAGCTGCTGACAATGCAGCAAGTGTCCCCGGACTGACGAGTGGGAGCAGAGGATGTTATGTAACACACTCAGACTCAGTCAAACTGAAACTGAACCACCACACATGAGCTGGTCATATAGATGGACACGGCAGGCTTTAATTTAATTGGCCTGCTGCCTGGTTCACAATCTGGCCTAGTCAAATCCAACTGTTCAGGTTAAAGGCCCAGCCAGTAAGTTTGGACCATAAAACTGACAGATACTTTACAATATTGTAGAGTTTTTACAATGAAAATAATAATAAACTCTAGACCAAAATTCCTCCTGCTACACCTCATGGCAACAGACCTAAAACAGAAACACAATGAAGGGCTCAATTTTAACAACACAAACACACTGCATCACAATCACAGGACGTCACAACCACATAAAATCTGCACATACTATCTTAAAGAATACCACCTTAAAATGATGCACATTGGCATGTAGATATTGTCTTGGTGGCACCTGAAGGTCTTTCCTAAGCACCTAATTACCTCTCAAGGGTTCAGTACGCTTCAGCCTAAACGATTCTGCATTTGTTTTCTTTGCTCACATTTCGATCACAGTCAGTTTAGTTCAGTGTTTTGGACTCTGGCCACAAATCAAACTGTTCACTACAGTTATGAACTGGTGCCACGGTGTTAAAGGTCCCATCCAGTCTAAAGGTAGATGTCCATGTGTTTGTGATTATAAAGCAGGTCTAGTTTCTATATTAATAATGTGAAAGTATCAAAGCCTCAGTCCACAGAGAAATGCACACAGCCTGTATTCAGACACTGAGCCTTAAAACCAGCCGTCAGGACTTCTGGAACTTTGTGATGTCACAACAAAACAGTCACTGCCCTCAGCCATCTCTCAAGCCCCGCCCACCTGGACCCACCATCCAACCTTGCAGGATTTGGTTTCTGTGGTTCTTTAAACCACAAATATATATTCTAATGGAGATCAACATTTCGGATGAAACACAGGAAAAGTGTAAAATATAAAACTCTCACTCACTTCTCACATTCTCACATCAGTGATGTTAATTTAAGAAAATAGGACATGGACTGTTCTGATGGTGTGCCACCTTTTCCTGTTTTCGGGTGATAACTGTTCATTATTTCATTGTTCTAATAAGAACTATAAGAAAGAAGCAACATTTAGTGGTTATTTATCCTGGAGACCCCTAAAGTCTAAACTCTGCTGCTGTCACTGTTTTATTAAGTTAGAAGTCCAGTCAGAAATTAGAAGTGATGTGTGTTTTCTGTGGAAGTGGTTTCTCCAGGTGAGAGGTTTGCTTCAGCCTCTGCTCTCAGGGATGTGGCGCCCTCTGCTGCCAGCATCCTCTTTATGCTGTGAAGCCTCTGGAGCAGAAATGTGAGCTGCACTGTGCTCACAGCTTATTAATGACACTTACAGTTGTGTATTACTACAGCACAGATGATTTATTTAATTCTTGGCAGTGTAGAAATCTTTTACACTCAGATTATTTTTGAGATGCAACAAAGATCAGCAGCTGGATTTGAACAGGGTAAGTTGTGGTTCATGTTCAGTGTCTTAACCCATGAGAAACTGGGCAACATCAGCTTTTACACTCTGAAATATCCAGACTAAAAAGTCTTTATTCAGATAAACCCTGTCAGACGTTTATCTCTCTTCCCCTGACACAGCTGCAGATGAATGTGATGTGGAGGTGAGGGGCTGCTCAGCAGGAGCAGTGGTGTTTTCTCAGTGTTTTCTCTCAGTGGACATGCTGTTACTGTGAAGGATCTGTCCCGGAAGCTGAGAACCGAAAGTGTTGAGTCTCGACGCAGTGATGCAGCGACGCTTCAGTGATGTTCAGCCTCCAGGTGACACCGACAGCGATGGAGCTTCTTCCTCTGCTGTGTCTCTGCGTCCTGACTCGGGCTGGAACAACGTTTGCTGATCAACACGGTGAGAAACTAAAGCCTGATCATCGACCTGAACTCTACTGTGTTCGACTGTACATTTATTCTGGAGTCTGGAAATAAAACTACGTCATTCATCAGAGGCGCGCACCCGTCACTTCAGCGTCTCAAAAGTATGACGTCATATGAATCCTGATAATTAGCGCAGATCAATAACCTCCACACTGAAGTGTTTTAATCCCAGCAGCTTCTGATCGATTATCGTGGGACTGAACTGAACTGATCAGATATTAGGGAGCGGATGTTCAGGGCGTCGACTGCTTCCTGCAGAGACACGAACCGTTCATTCACAGAAATTATCTTCATGTCAAACCTGATTATTTACCACAAACAGACCTGAACTGTGGCGCTGATGTTTAAATAAATGTCAAATTTGGCTGCGCCCCTTGTCTGAGAGTCAGTGAGAGTTTTATTGATCATCCTTATTTATAGTATTTACTGAGTTGTGAGTGACCACAAAGAAATAGAACCTGAGAAAGTTTAGGGTTGGAGTTGGGGCAGAGGGTCTTTCTTTTCTATTCAAAGCAAAAAACGAAGGATCGACCACATGAATATAAAATTCAGAACAGTTTTCATTCCTTTCTTTCAATAAAAAAATTTAAAAAAGGCAATATTGGGCATGGTACTTCCAAAAAGACTAAATAAAAAAAACTTCTAACAATTAGACTAGTTATCATTAAAATCACAACAATCCACTGTTAATTTTAGATCACTTAATATAAATTACATTTTCAAGTATGATTCCACATAAAATCATGTGTATTTTATATATATATATATATATATATATATATATATATATATATATATATATATATAAAATATTTTGTTTGTTTGTTTGTTTGTTTTTTAAAATAAAAAAGGATCTACACTGGTTGAGATATTAACATTAAAAAATGTTATAACCACAAATGCAGTTTGTAACCTCAGGAAGTACTCGGAGTCAGAAACCTCTCAGCAGCTTCACCACTTCCACACATTTTCTCAGTGCCTCTTGCAGAGATGAAGATTTGTTGCTTCCTCATTTTAGTTTCAGTTCTTACAAGCTGTTTATTCTAGAAATTATAAAAACTCAAGTAATTATGACTGTTTTCAATGACAAAAACTGTAATTTGATAGTTTACCAACTCTCAGAGATGTTATATACAGATAAAAACACATTTATTTAACATTAAGCAAGCAAAGTTTATTTATATTCCACTTTTCACAGACACTTGTCACAAAGTGCTTCACAATTCAAAGAATAGATGTTAACTACATAGTTCACCAGTGGCAGGTGGATAACTGACAGATGTGCACTTGTCACATCAGCATAAAATAGTATGATGTAATACGACAACACAGGTGTTTTAATCAGTCGTGTAATTGAACTGAACAGTCTTTGTATTTGGGAGCTGATGTTCAGGGCGTCGACTCCTTCCTGCAGAGAAATCAACTGTTAGTTCAGAGAAATGGTCATAAATCTGCAAACGTATTTAAACAGATTGAATTGAATTAAGAAAGACGCTTCTGTTCCAATTGCAAATAATCCTCCCGTCCTCATGGGTCTGGATGTCTGAGCTAGACTCAGTCTCTGTATTGAGAACTTCACATCACCATGGAAACCTCTGAATGCAGTTGGGCACAAACAGCTGATTCAGATGAGCTGATTAGAGCAGGGGTGCCTCCCCTCAGACAAACCCTGTTGCCTTGTTTTGCTGGATTCCTGGATGCCTGTAGGATCATGATGATGTTATTTGATCCAGTAGACACTCGACAGTTGAGCCAAGACAGTCTCATACTGCTGTTTGACATAACTTGAGACTGAACCAAAGACATAGAAAAAGTCTCTCCTGAAGCTTTTATTAGTTTCTGACTCTGGGAAAGTCTCTTTAACCAAATTTTTAAGCAAAATTGTGTGATCTCCTTTAGATAATTAATGTAATAACTTATAGTATGATGATATTTTTTCCTTTCTATTCACTGAGCCTCCTCTGAAACAGTTTGGAGCCCCCCCCCCCGGTGAGGCCCACCTCCCACCTTGAAAACCTCTGGATTAGACGACTTGGTTCAGATGCTAATGTTGGTTGGAGACAAATATCCAAGTAGGGCAGAAAATCTTGGCAGGCACATTGAGGTTAAGGTCGATGAGGTGATGGGAATTATGTAGAAACTGTCAGATGAGAACTTTCAGGAAATGAAGCATTTTAGATGTTGTTTGTCTCGTTCTGTTGTACTCCAGCCACAAGGCCAAAGTGCTTTCAGAGGCCAACATGACTTGTGTTGATTCAGTACATTGCATGCAAACTGTGTGTTGGGTGTAATCTGTATTCTTGTGTGAAAAAAGTGTTAAAAAGAGTGAAAAAGGAGCACTTCATCACACAACCACACACAGAACCATAGACACAGTTGTGTTGAGATCATTTCAGAGGGCACTGCATTGACTTGAATCATTTGTGTGACACACACAACCACACACACAGGCATGCACACACACACAAATTGCTATTTCTCTGTCAGTGAGTTTCCATTTTCAAAGATTTTCTCAATTTAAACCAAAATAAAAGATGGTGATTGTGGCAGTGAAGGAGTTTAATGTCAGCTTTTCCAGAAGCCAGAAATCCCTCTGATTTACTCAGAAATGCCACAGTCTAGTTCAGTGGTTTAGTCTCGGTGATATGCAGATATAGGCCGTACACCTACTTAAAAAAGCTCCAGAATTTCCATATAACCACTTAAAAATGCCCAAGGATACAAACCAACATAGTTTTGTGACAGAGCTCCCACTTCAGCAGTTAATTTTTGTAAAGAAATGGGTGAATAATGTAATGTCAAGTAAAACCGAACCAGTGACAGTGGTTTGGAGAAGTTGAGTTGAGCTGTAAACTGACAAGCTTTGGATGACAGTGTGGTGTTCTCACTAAATAGAGCAGATATCAGTAAAGCTCCACTCTAACCTCGGCGGTGCAGGTTCACATCCTTCCACCCCTCTCTCTCTCCCTGGCTGTTCTCAGAATAAAGAAACAGTCAGATTTAGGGAATGAAACAGAGTATTAGTGACTCAGCTCTGACTCTGGTGACACATTCAGCTTTTTCAGTCGCAGGTCGGATTTAAACAGCAGCTGCAGGTGTTACCCACGTCAGCTGCACAGTGAATACCCACTGAAACAAAGCAGACTTCTCCACTGGTCAAGTTATTTGTTGTAACTTAGTGTGGAATGAAGATGTTGTGGCTCTCAAGCCTTCAGCAGCCACACAGGTGGAGCCTGTTTATTCAAGATTAATACGATAAGATTCAATAGTTAAACATGTAAACACTTTAAAAAATACCATTAAGTTTCATACCTGCACAATTTGTACTTTAAAAATGTTCTTTCTAGCACCTTCAGGACTTGTTGCTGTCTCCAGGTGAAATCACTTTCTGTTCATTTGTCTTTTTTTTTCTCACACTTGTTGTTAAAAACATCTTTTCCATTAAAATGTGTTAATACCAGGAGGCTCAGGAACAATGTAAAAATAAAAGCTTTATTAACAGGCACAAGACAGATGTTTCTTTCTTTCAACAACGTCATTCAGGAAGTAAAAAAGATAAAAACTCCAGATAAAACATATAAATATGTGTAAAAACAAAAGAAAGAAAGACAAATGTAAACAAGTGTGAATCTGCAGTCTGACAGTACAAAGGATTCACTGAGGACAATGTGACAGACGAGGCTGAGAAACAAGAAAACTTTCTTGTTCTATCATCAGTTGATGTTTTGTTATAACAACAGACTTCCACACGTCTGTCTGAACTTAATGAGCCTGCATGTAAACATACTGATGAATACATGTTTTTATCTTCCAGGACCAGAGATCAAAGTGAAAGAAGGGAGAAATGTGACTTTACCCTGTTCCGCCACAGAGGACATTGCGTTACGGCGCTTTGAGTGGAAGAAAGATGATCAGAAGGAGGTGTTTGTGTTTGATTCTGGCCTTGATTCCAATAATGGTCTATCAGGTCAATATGTGCAGTTCAAAGGTCGTGTCTCATATTTTTCTGGAGAACTGAAGAATGGCAACGCCTCAATAACCATCAGAGAAACGAAGGCGGCTGACAGTGGAAACTACACCTGTGAAATTCGACATCTTCCAGATCAGAAATTCCTCATTAAGCTTCTTGTTGGTGAGTGTTTTCATAAAACTCCTGATTATTCTCTGATGAGACTGGTTTAAGAGTCCCAGATGGACGTTCATCAAATAGTCAGAATACACATCTGTCCCCACAGCGCTGCAGTCACATCTGGACTGATTCCCTCTGAATCAAACATGTTTGATGTTTGTGACACGTTGCAGATTGTGTCCTTCTGTACAATCTGAGTGTGGACACTCACTCACTCTGACTCTATGACTGTGATGGCTTCAATATGCTAAACATCTTAATCCCCCTCCCTCTACACATTTCTAAAGTTAGAACTGGGGGGGGGGAATTCTAACTTCTGTCTCAAACCTCCTGAGTGCAACACAGTGAAAGCAAAAAGAGATGTGATGAAAGTCTGTGCTGTTATCACTATTTGAACAATTATCATGTCTCGGATCTTGTTACTTTCAGACAACATGTCGTATGAACTAGTTTATTTCAAACATACGTTGTGTCTGAATGTGTGGGCATCGTAAACTAAGACGTTTGTAAAATTAGTTTTAGATAGATGTGTAATAAATTATTGTTTTTTTAACCTTTCTGCTAAGTTGAAGATATCACACAAACTAACATATGTTTTCTTTTGCTTTTTAGATGGTCCCTTAACCTGTTAGGGCCCATTTTGATTATGTGTATTATTGTCACTTAATAATTTACCATTTTAAACTGTGTATAATACGAAGACCATGAGGAAGTGACACATTTCCACAGCTTCACTGTAAAGCAAACTCTCAGAGGTTTGATCAGCTGTGTTGATCTCACTTACAGCTCTGAGACAGTTCAACTGATGAAGGATTAAACAGGAAAATATAGAAGCTCTCTCCCTCTTTTCCTTTCACCTCGTGTTTCAAACACAATAAATCAGTCACAATAAGAGCTATCAGGCTGAAATTCACAGGATCACTTCATCAACTTGTCCACATTATCTGTACCAGATTTCATGTTGACAGACAGAAGTGTCTCTGAGATATTTCAGGAAGTGCAGTACAGAGCATCTCCATCAGGTGACCACAGAGTTTTATAAAACTTCTCCAAAGTTTCCAAATAATGAAGATAAATGTTTGTTATGACTCTGAAAAATGTCCATAAATGTTAAAGTTGACTAAAAGAAGCTGTTGTTAATATTTAGATAAAGATTTACATATTTATTATCCTTGAATCGTGTCTCTTTAGACTGATAATAAAGTTTCTCTGTTATGTGGGTGTCCCTCCACCACAGAGTCCAGCTACATTAACTTCCATATATGGTCAGGCAGGTAATTTTACCGGCTACAAACTCAGGGTGTTTTCACGGCGCTGACTCCTATTGGATGAAATTAGCTGTCAATCAAAGTCACTTAAGGTCGCTTAAAGATGCGCTCCTCTGATTGGCTGCTGGAGTTGAAGGTTCGTTAATTTCGTCACTTTCGGTCGTAGAAAGATGCTGATTGGTTTGTTTTGTTCCTGGGCGTTTCCTGATTTCAGAGAAACTGAACATTATTGGTCAAATATTTTGCTGACGCTTAAAAATTGACCGAGATGTCGCTGATTTGAAAGTTTGATGAGCAGCGTTAAAACTTTACGAGGGAATTAATCAATTTTTACGCTGGTTGTTTTTACTTCCGCTTGAATTTAAACGAGCTGAATTTAATCAGTGAGTTTTTGTTCTTTAAAACGAGCCCAGTTTGTCTTTAAATGTCTGTTTTTCGACCAACAAACGCTTTTTAACGGCGGCGATACAGGTTAGCAAGCTAATGTCTAAGGGTTTACTGCCGTAAAGTGAGACGCTAATGTTTTTATGTCGTAAATCATTGATTGAAACTCTTTAATGGGTCGAAAAACGAATATCTGAGCTTTCAAATGACGTATAACGTGTGTATGGACGTTTACCACCAACATGAAAATATAGATTATATTGATTTGATCAGTTTTACATGTAAATCTCGGGTCGTATGCAACCTCCGCGCCATAAACGGTTAAAAGACAGAAGCGGGGAAAATATCCCAGGTGAGTCCTGATCCTGGTGACGTCACTGTTTACGTCTCCAGTCATACTGTTGAAACTAATTGTATCATTTACCTGTTCAGCACCTTGGTCTGGTGCAGATTTAACTTTTCTACTGAGATTATTAAATTTCGTTGTTAGGATTTTATACTTATTGTGCTAAGTTATGGATCATAAACAGATGCATTCTGGGAGTGGACGGGGCAGATCATCATCACAGACAGACACATGAAGAAGAAGCTTTGGAAATGTAGATTCACCTCTTGTCTCGTTGCAGCTTGATTTGGTTCGTGGAAAATATTTGATCCAAAGTTCATCTTCATGTTGCTCAAATGAATCTCAGTGGATTTTAGGGTGGAGGATGAATTGAAATGATAAAAGCTGAACAAAGGTGCAGTTTGAAATCAGAATAAATGAGAATGCTCTCCTTCCTTCTGACTGAATAAAACACACTCCAGTTAAATCTCTGATCAGCTGCTGTTGCTGCTGCAGAAGAAGAATCACAACAAACCTGATGATCAGTTTTCCATTCTGGCAGCATCAGACCCTCAGTGACCACTTTATTAGGTACACCTGTACAATCTACTGCAGTTCAGTACAACAGCTCTGCCATAAATTCCACCTTTACAAAGTCTCTAATGTTCAGTTTGTGTTGGCTTTGTCAGAAATGTGTAAATTCACTTCTGTGTTTATCACTGAGCTCATAGTTAAAGGTGGTGTTGTACTGGACCACATTATACTGAGAGGTGTTTCTGTTGTTCTGTCCTCCCTGGTTACAAACATCAGGGGGTCAGAATATTAGGAACACCTCTGAATATAACACAGTCCAGTACAACACCATCACTGACTCTGAGCTCAGTGTTAAAACATAGAACTGAATGAACACCTCTATGACTGAGTCAGAAAACTCAACATTATCAGCATCAGAGACGTCGATTTCATGACACAACAGTTGTGTTGGATTGTATTAGATTGTACAGGTGTACCTAATAAACTGAACACTGAGTGTGTCACTGACACAGCTGAGCCCTGATAACACAAGGAGTGAGCATGTTTTTAAGATCTTAGATCTAAGAACATAATACATTTATATTATTCTAGTGGAATAGAGGATATTGTTTACATCTTAACATCTTAACAACAAATTACATGTGATTTCAAAAATAAACTGATGAGATATTTCTTCACTGTATATGTGCTTCTGTCAGGATACAAGTCAGAAATGGTTTTCAGTTGTGAATAGGTTTTGATTTTTTTGGTAGAACTGTATAGAGGTGTGCAGCCAATGCTTCTATTGTGCCTTTCTGTGTCTCTGTTATGTTTCTGTTTTTTCTTAAACACACTGTACTCCACATATTACAGAAGGATGAACAAAAAGGTCCTGGTATTACAGGTCTAATCCCTTAAATGTTCTTCATAATTTATTGTTTATGTTCATAGGTGCAATTTCAAAGCCATACATCCAGACTAATAAAACAGACAACGGGGTGCTGCTGCAGTGTGAAGTTCATGGTGATTACTTCAGACCTAAAGTACAGTGGCAGGACAGAGCTGGAAACATCCTCCCTGCTAAAGAACCACTGGTCTCTGAAGGAGAAGGCAGCTACGACATTATCCTCCAAACTACTGTGACCAAGACCGACTACTATCGCTGTGTAGCCACACAGGAGGAGATCAACCATCAGATTTACGCTGAGAACTATGTGTCTGTCAATGGTGAGATTCTTCATATGTCTTTTTTACAGTCAAATTATTGTAAATGTTCATTTGTTCTTAGTTTACTGTGCGTTTAGACTGAACATAAAGTAACTTTTGATGAAGGATCTGTGAAAGTTGAAAATACTTCAGACTGAGTCAGATGAATCTACAGAGAAAAGAGGAAGAATGAGAGGATGGGGAGGGACATAACGGAAAGAACTGGAGTTTGTAGTAAATTCTCACATCACACACACACACACACACACCACACACACCAGACAGCATACACAAGAATTTAGTAAACTTCATGCACAAACCCAGTAAGAGATGTAGAAACAGCTGGTGAGGACAGACATGAAAACACCACAAGTGTGATTCAGACTGAAATCATTAGAATCAGACCTGGTACTAACATGTGTCTTCAGTGATCCGATGACAAGTGGTTAGCTCTAAGTACATCTGTTCACACCTGGCTTTAAAAAGCGTCTCCACATGTGTCTTCAGTGACTAGTTGTGACTGGATCTCAATTCCCTGTTTCATATGCAAATTAAGAGGTATTTGGTGTTGTTTTTAGCCAATCAGACACACAGGTCCATTGTCAATGCACCTCTGTGTGTGTGTGTGTGTGTGTGTGTGTGTGTGTGTGTGTGTGTGTGTGTGTGTGTGTGTGTGTGTGTGTGTGTCTGTGTGTGTGTGTGTGAGAACAAGTAAGAGAGAGAGCAGTATGGAGGGGTTGAGTGAATCAATGCTCTGCTCACAGCTCTACAGTGAAATCAGCTTTTATCCATTAGAAATAGTAAAATTTTGGGGCAGCCTGGTAGTCGAGTGGTTAGGGCGCGTACCATATGAGCGCAAGACACTCTTAGCAGGCAGTCACCGGTTTGACTCCAGACTGGTCCGACTCTTTCCTGCATGTCATTCTCCTCTCTCTACCCCCTTTCCTGGCAGTCTCCACTGATCTATAATAAAGGCACAAAAAGCCCAAAAATATTATCAAAAAGAAATAGTAAAATTTTTTCGGTTCATTATGAAACTGTGTTGGGACTAATTAAACTGTGGCAGAGGACGTCAGTAGCAGGTCCTTCAATGTTGGTGGGGCGTGTTTGCGTTCACACTGCTAAAGTCACATTCTGAGTCTGAGTGATCAGATCTCACATACATCCTCAATGCGTCCTGGGTGCGTTCACACCTGTACTTAGAGCTGTCCACTTGTGATCGGATCACTCAGGTTGGATGTTAATACCAGGTCTGAACAGGGCCTCAGTGACAATTCTGTTCCACAAGTGAAAAGAAAAACGTTTCGAGATTGAAGAATTAATGTAACACACATGTCACCAAAATACACTGAGACTCAGTGAAGTTCTTCTCAGCTGTAACTAGATGAGACAGAGAGACAGAGCTTCATTCACACTGATGAGTGATCACAGTTTTACAGCAGCAGAGTCACAAGAATCACATCACAAACCACAGACTCAAAAAAGTGTGGAGAAGATTTACTTATTCAATATTATTTATTCTTTAATTAGAAACTGAGCTGAAACTAAAAACTGTAACTTAACTCTAAATAGTGACTGTTAATGACTCCTTGAATTCACATAAAGACTTTAAAAGTGCAACATTTACTGGAACATGTTGAGTTAACAGCCGCTAAATGTTATTTTCACCCACTGAGCTGCAGTGAGGGTCCTATATGACCAACATGTTGGTAGAAATGTAGCTTCCTAACACTTGGTTCATCACCTGCTGTGAAAGTGGAAAAGAAAACAAGAGTGAAAGTGTTTGTACATCTGGCCACTGATCATCCTCCTCTGTCTGAACCTGAAACTAGGAGTTAACAGATGTTCACCACTTGACTCAGTCACTAACATCTGGCTGTGGTTTGTGTTGAATGTGACTCTACTAAAGCAGGTGGACTGATTGAACCAATCACAGGAGCTGTATGATGTTCTATAAAACTGTTGAATGTGCAGAACTCTAAAACTTTGTGCAACCACCAACTTCTTGATCAGTTTGTTGTGCTAAAAATTGATCTTAATATTCTGTATGTGCACAATATGAACATACATCTAAATATATATGTCAAAGAAAATGATGCGAGGTTCATATTTAATGTGACTTAGTTCTCATTCAGGTTGTAGCTACAGGTTTTAAACAACAATATGAATATATCCTCTTTGGAGCAGACAATGTTGAGCAAGAATTGCTTACAGCCACAGTTTATTCACAATTGCATCAGGGTGTACATACGTATGTTGCAGCACATTTTTATATTCCTTTAGTGCAATGGAAAATATTGTGTACATTTCACATAATTTCATTTCAAAGTCATTCTTCTATCAAAACTTTTGTTAAAAAAAATCATCCCTCCAGCGCTGTCTGGGAATAATGTCTTTACTTGTTATACCTCCGCGCCGGCGATAGCCAGGGCACAAACATTCACTTGGACTCAAGGATGAACTGATTAGATTTTGGTGGTCAAAGGTCAAAGGTCAAGGTCATGGTGACCGAAAATTCCTCAAGGGAATCTTTCAAACTTGGCACAAATGTCTACTTGGACTCAACAACAAAATAATTAGACTTTGGTCCTCAAATGTCCAAGGTCAAAGGTCACTGTGACCTCACAAAACACTTTTTAGCCATTGCTCAAAGTTTCACAAAGCAATTATGACAAAATTTCACACAAATGGTTTATATTTTATATGAGTCTGGATAATCGTGGATGTAATTTGAAACTAGTCTGTGTCACGTAGGCATACAACTGTGAGGCCGCAATTCTAGTTGTCATAGATTTTAGCAAAATGTACATCTTCACAATTACATACTGACTATAACACTATATTTTTGTTCTGTATTTCAGAGAAAAAGATCGCAGACACATCCAGCACAGAGGTCACTAAATCGGTTATTATTGGAGTTTTGGGTGTATTTGTGGTCATGCTTGTAGGAGCACTCTGCATATGTCATATGAGAAGTAAGTTTAAAGAGGGATTTTAATAAACATGTCTGTATTGTTTAATACAAAACCCACTGTGATTCATTTACCTGTGAGGCCTCTGTTTTGTTTTGGTTTTTTTTTGCTCTAACTGATAAAAATTAAAAATAATTCAGAGCCTTACTACTGCCCTACTGACCGTAGTAGGGCTCTGGTTATGACTCATTTCCATCCATGAGTTTATCATAGTATTGGTGCTTGTATTTTAGAACCGAGAACCTGAGTTTTAAACCAGTGCATTCTTTTGAGAGACTGCTTAGCTTTTTTTGCTTTTGGTTTCATTTTTGTTGAGGAGAGAGGATAATGACAGGATGACAGGCCTTTCAATTTGGCCTCCATGTATTTTGATGTAAAATATCAGCTCTATGGTAAAGCTTATTTACAGTAATATTTATGTCTGTTTAATGTCATCAGGTTTGTGATTAATATATTTCCAAATAGTATATTTTATTATCCTATTATTCTTTATTTTTGGTTGTTTGATAATGTCCAACCACTGAGGACACATCATTAGCTTTATCTGTTTTATTAGATACTACTCAGTTAGTTCAGTTTTTACTGCTGTAATTTAGTTGTTTCTCCTGCTAAAATAGGTGAAGCTTGAATGTTTCTTTTGTGACTTAATGGAGATGAATTAATGAACCAAAGTGCTTCATTTGGTGTACAGTGGATGTCCACTATATCTTTATTATCAGTCTCCAATAGTCAGTTATGGTGGGTTGATAGATAAAATCCATTACTGGTGATCAACAATAACAGTAGAATAATAAAACCTTTTGAACAGAGTTTGTGGCCCTGATGATAAATACTTGATCACCTTTTGACACCACTCTGACCCTTGGTCCAACAAAGTCAAACTGTATCTCAGGATTTATAATCATACTCTGATTATTTATGGGATCAGAACCTCGGGAATGTAACCAAGGCAGAGGCCGTGAAATGTCTTAAAGTTTATCAATATAATCTTCCAATTGATTATTAATGGTAGTGTTAAGCATCACTTGTCCAACCACATTCAAAGAAGCAAAGAAATAATAAACACAAAACATAATTTATGTGGCCTAATTATGATGAAGAAAGTTGAGATTTTCTTTGATGTAATTTTTTTTCTTTCCTGCAGACAGAAGAAACCATTAAGAAACATCCACCACATCAACAGGAGGGTTTCCAGCTCAACGTGTGCCTTTAGGTTGGCTACTGAAGTGTGTTTGCAGTCCAGTACCTTTCTTTTTGTGTGGACCAGTTTAAATTTGGAAATTAGGGGTATTGGCTTTTTGCAGGGTCCAAAGAATAGTTTTTTCATGATAGATAGCTTTAGCTCCAGCATTTTTTCAAGTGTGTAATCACTATAATCCTCCCTCCTGTCCATACTGGCTGCGAAGAGGATCCTTCTGAATGTGTTTTCAAAGGAAATGGTTGAGGACAAAATCCACAGTCCTCCGTCTGTGCAACAACACAGTCAAAGTTTAATCTGAGGTTAATGAGTTGCATCATCAGTCTGAGTCACTGTCTTTGTGTTACTGTCCCTCCTCTGCAGCTCAGAGAGGAATTTTGGAATAAAAAATGTATCTTTGGAAAATTCCCACTTGATTTGATTAACTCTGGACTCTGGGTTTTGTTCCCCATCACTGACACTGATACTGTGTCAGGGTGGGATCTCTTCAGGTTGGTCGTCTGGACTGAAGGAACAATTACAGAGATCAATAACTCTTTAAATGTACATGTGACTGTTGTACTAAGATTTGACAATATGTGAGCCTGTCTTTTAAACATACTTCCAGCATCCACCCTTTATTCATACTTAAGTAACCTTGCAAAGATATTGTTCGAATAATTAATGAGAAAAAAACACTGTCAGTTACCAATAGACTTGCATAAAATTTCAGTCTTTATAAATATAATACTCACATGCCACACGAACACAGAGTTAATCATTCCTCCTACTGGCAACTATATATAGAAATGTACAGGACATAAACCCATCGTGTTTGTTCAGCAGTCTGGGTTCCCTATAATGAGCAGGTTTCTCTGTCCTGACAGTGGTCTCAGGTTTATTTTTGGTGTTTTGTCTCAGAGTTTGTGACTGTCAGGATGAATCCTTCTGCTGAGGCTCAGCAGCAAAACACAGAGGGAATATCAAACTAAAAAGGCTCTTACTTTGAAAGTCATCCAATCTGTCAGTACTGAAGACAGGAGTGATTACAGTGACCTATCAGTCTTTCAATTTACATGTAGCATGTGAGTAAGATGCACTTGAAAAAAGACATAATGTCATTTTGAATTTCTCAGAGCTGTCCAGCTGTAATTGTGATAGGCCGGTGTGTTACACGGCTTGTTCAGGTTGTTTTATTCCATTTACTAGTTTGTTTGATGCTGACTGCGCAGCTCAATAGATATTGCTGTAAATATGCTAAAGGCTAAAAGGCTGTTTTTCATCTGCAGTCCTCAGACAGATGTTATATAGTCACTCTAAAATAATACATCCACAATTATACAGCACTTCAATCTTAAAACTTTCATAAACAAACATATGAGAAAACATTTTTAATTGATAAAGAAATGTACTACAACAAAACAAGTGAAAACAGCTCGTAATGGCAGTTGGATGGACGACACATTAAGAATGAGATTGGAGTGACAGACACATGCAGTTACAGTACAGCTGTTATATAGAGACAGACTGGAGTTAACGAGGTGGTGGCAGCAGAGTCTGTGTCTTTTAATGTAGACTGAACTGATTATTATTATGTAGAGCATCTCTGGTCATTGATTTGTTGAGGACTTTTACAACCTTTTTGCATAATTTTTAGTGTTTTGTTGTATTATCCAGCACTGCTATTTCACAATGTGTTATTTTTATTATGACATTTTGTAGCTAAAATGGAACCTGGTGTGACTTATTTTTATTTTGAAATCTGTTGTTTATGTTATTTGGGACGATCATGTTACTTCTTATTTCTTATGGTGCTGAGCCAGAGACAATGAGTTTATGTTAATGTTGTTTAGGGCTGCAACTAACAATCATTTTAATTATTGATTAATCTGCTGATTATTTTCTCCAGTAATCAATTACCCATTTTAGTCTATAAAACTATAGTCCGAGGTGACGTCATAATGTTTTGTTTTGTCCAAGTAAAAATCCAAAGAGAATCAATTTAATATGAGACAAAGAAAAGCAGCAAATTATCACATTTGAGGAGATGAAACATCAAAGATTTGATGTTTTTACTTCAAACTGACTAAAATGATTGAATTGATTATCAAAATACTTTTCTGTTGATAGACTGATTGATTAATTGACCAATAGCTGCAGCTCTAATAACTGATGATGCAGTTGCAGGGAGTCATGTAATTTCCTGCAGAGCTTTGATCATTTCTAATGAATAAAACAGTAAAAACATCAAACTGTGTGTTGTGACTGTTTTGGTTGTTTGTTGTTTATCAGTTGAAACAGTTTAGAAACAGGTAGAAAACAAGCTGAGAGGTAGAGGGGTATGACATGCAGCACAGGTCCTCCCCTGGAGTTAAACCGTGTGTGTTGCAGTTCTGTGATCTTCACCTTCACCATCAGTCCATCACAGTTCATGAGTCATAGTTCATGTGTGTGGAGGAGACGCTTTTATTGTGAAGGACGTGTGCCGGAAGTGTTGCTGCAGCTTGCGGAAGCCGACAGAGCGAAAGTGTGTGTGATGAGCCAATCAGGGTGCGAGGAGCGGCTGGATGACGTCATCGCTGCACCTGTCGCGTCACTGTTTAGCTCCGTCTGAAAGTCACGATCAGAAACACTGTGACGTAATATTTCATCCATACATCAGTTTTACCACTTCTCCTTTTAAGGGTCACAGGGGGCGGAGTTAATCTCAGCTGACACTCAGTGAGAGTTCATCTTGTTTTCCAGTTCGTCCGTTTCACTGTTTAAAGAGTAATGTGCTTCAGATATAAGTAAGTTCCTCCAGGTCAGGAAGTGTTGGGCTTTAGTTCACTGCTACATAACACCTGTCTGTGGTCACAAGCACAACAGACCCCACCTGACCACACCTCGCTGTGCTCATGGGTATTGTAGTCTACTTTTTAACCAGCAGAGCTCAGTGCAGCTACACGGTTCTTAATACAAGCTCTACTGTGGAGTTTCACTTTAAATATGAACAATCTGAAAGAAAACCCTCCCTACTGGTTCTATTCTGTCTGACCTCACTTTATCATGTGACTGTTTGTAGCTGCAGAGACTGAAGTTCCCCACAGACATGAACTGTTTCATCTGATCTCAGCCTGAAGAAGATCATCGGAGGCTGCTGCTTCCTGCACAACATCTGTGTGGCAGCAGATGATAATCAGGAGGAAGAGGAGGAAGAGGAGGAGGAGGAGGAGGAGGAGGAGGAAGAGGAGGAGGAAGAGGAGGAGGAGGAGGAGGAGGAGGCAGGAATATAAAATATCTCAACTGTAGGGTCAAAGATATTGTTCCTTTCTTTTGTATATTGTGATCTTTTTCAGCCAGTATGGATCTCTTCTGGTTTTATAAAGTTTGAATAAAATTGTATAATATTATAAATAACGAATATATTGCACTTTGTTAACTTTTTGAAAATGTACATAATAAACATTAATCAAACTAATTCAGAGTGATTTGTGTGATAGTTTTGATTTAGTGTTTGGACCCAAAATCAAACACAGACAGAGGTGAGCAGGTTTCAGTATGTTTATTTGATTTGTTTGGTTGACTTATATTTGACTCATATGAAGCACTTTGTTTCTTGTATTGAAAAGTGCTACACAAATAAAGTATTATCATTATTATTATGATTATTAATAATAATTTTATTATGTTCATTAATATCATCATTATTAATAATAATGATAATAATAATAGTTTAATGTAAACGATGGGGGATGGGGAAGATGGCAGCTGTTGTGGGCTGGAGGCTGACAGAGGGGGGTTGCAGGGAAAGGTGGAGTCCAGCTGCTGGAGGGTTTGCAGGTGAGATGGTGTGGAAGGTAAAGACACCTGGACACTGAGCAGGAGAGAAGTTACAAGAGGAAAAGTGGCCGAGAGGGTAAATACCACATGTACCACGACCTGGCGACGAGTGGAGAAAGAACTCAGGTGCTTGTGCTGAAAATGTCTTTCAACATTATATTTTTTGTTGTTTGCTATTTTCCCGCCACGTATCAAGCACACAGTTAAACCAGCATCGTTGGCAGTGAAAACAAGAATCTGTCCACACGGGATTAAACTCTAATTTCCCTGAGACTTTTAGTTTTTGGATTTGTCCTCGGTTCTTATCGAGGGCGTGAAGGCGCCGGACCATAGACGTAGTAGTGTGACGTATATTTTAGTTGACAAAATATTAAAACCTTTTTTTTTTTTTTTTTTAAACAGTGTCACAATATCACTTCGAACACATCGAAGATAAATGTGCAACAAAATAAACAGATAAATTAACAAAAATAAAATAAAATAAAAAAACGTTATTTATTTCCATGTTAGTTTTTGTCAAAGCTACAGGGAGCCATTGCTGAGGGGACAATAACCTGGTTTGAAGTTTCAATTTGACTCATGTTTATTTTATTTATTGAGAACTGCTGCTGTCTGGCTGTGGTCTCTACCACAGGTGGGACTGCACCTCCTGCAGTGGCAGTCAGGTTCGCTGCAACATCCAGGGGTGGAGGAATGGAGCGCTGCCTCTGGAGTGCAGCATCCATCACGTTATATCACTGCCGTCACACTGCCTCTCAGCTGTAGTTTACACATTCAAATAAGGTTCCAGTGTCAGAAATGTGGTTTAGTATTTTTGTTACTGCGTCTGAGTTGTTGTCTCTTTCAGGGTTCAAGTCTGAGCTGGAAAACTGAAGACGAGTTTCTTTACAGGGAATCATGTTGAGAGCAGAGACACAAGTGGATCACTTCATGTTTGTCCTTTAGGTTATTCCACTTCTTTCTGGAAGAAATACCAGGCCAGACGTGTCCACGAAGACTCTGGGCAAAATAAAAGTGATAAAGGTAATCCTCATGCAGCACTTATGAATGTCAGTTACACATTTTAATACAGCGCAGATGAATAATCTTGTGTTTGGCAGTGTGGAAATCTTTTACACTCATAGATTATTTTTGGGGGAGAGAGATGCAACAAAGATCAGCAGCTGGATTTGAACAGGGTAAGTTGTGGTTCTTGTTCAGTGTCTTAACCCATGAGAAACTGGGCAGCTTCAGCTTTTAAATATCCACACTGTCAGATAAAACATTCATTTCTTTTCCTCAGGCTTTTTTCCCCTGACACAATTACAGATCAAATATGAATGTGAAGGTGAAGTGCTGCTCAGCAGGAATTGTGGTCGGAAGTTGAGAAACCGAAAGTGTTGAGTCTCGAGACACTGAAGTTTAATGTTGATCGACAGCGATGGAGCTTCTTCCTCTCCTGTGTCTCTGCGTCCTGACTCGGGCTGGAACAACGTTTGCTGATCAACACGGTGAGAAACTAAAGCCTGATCATCGACCTGAACTCTACTGTGTTCGACTGTACATTTATTCTGGAGTCTGGAAATAAAACTACGTCATTCATCAGAGGCGCGTAGATAACGGAAACATGCGCACCCGTCACTTCAGCGTCTCAAAAGTATGACATCATATGAATCCTGATAATTAGCGCAGATCAATAACCTCCACACTGAAGTGTTTTAATCCCAGCAGCTTCTGATCGATTATCGTGGGACTGTGGGAACTGTCTCTGATCAGATATTAGGGAGCGGAACCCAATAAGCATTTTCCCACAGAGCGCGACAGTAAAAGAGGCCTGTAACACTGTGCACGGCCACATATCAGTCTCTCTCCTCTACATGTTTAATCCACGAGGTTTTAATCTGTGTAAAAGTTTTTCAAAGCCCAGAAAAGTTTGTTTTTTTTTTCTCTGAGTGACGTCACCACTGTGTACGTGCTCTATCCGCGGTCCCGCTGTGTCTCGGGAACGAGCATGGTTGCTAGGTTACTGCAGCGTCGTCAGGAGAACAAGTTAGTGAAAAGTGAATAAACAACAAAGGCGAGTTTTCTTCTACACAAACCAAGGTTCAGTGATTTTGTGATTTTTTCGTCGCATTTATTCGTCACTTCTTGCACTTTTTTCAGGAATGTAATTGTTTTTAATCGATATATTCGCCGCATAACTGGATTCACTGAGACGCCGCCATGATTGTTCTTCCTCCGTCAGTTTCTTCAGGTGTTTTAATTTCAGTCCCTGAGCTTCTGTGATAGTTTGTGTGATGTGTGAGCAGCAGAGTCTCCTCCTGACTGCAGGTCACCACCTGTCATCAACAACCACCGCCTCAGTATTTATAGATGAGGGACCTTCACTGTGTCAGCGGGTTAAACTAGAACTGAGTCCGGCCTGGACGCAGCGTCCTCCGGGTCAGCAGCGGGGGCCTGAGCCGCTGCAGCCCGCGGCCCCTCTCTGTCCCTGAGGGAGGAACCGGCCTCATCACCGCCTCTACCTCCCTCAGTGTGAGCTCAGTGTACAGTAAATGTTCAGAGGCATTCTTCATTTAAATTAAATCTTTATAAGAAATCATTTTGATATATTTTTCATTTTCAAATCAAATATCTGTGAAACAGTGAAACATAGAAAGAGCAGTGACGGGACATGAAGCTTCACTACAGCTCTGCAGTTTTTTTAAAGAAGACATGTCGTATAAATCTGCTGCTCAGTGACAGAAAGTAAACGTAATAACTTTATCTGATGAGTTGTAGTTTTCTGTCACATGCAGCATCAATATCTTAAAATTGCCAAAAAGACAATTTCAACGTAATATTTCTGCCTGGTTATGATTTTTTAAAATGTTGATCCAATGTGACTTTAGGCTCTGAAGCTTCAGCCTGAATGTTGTTGCTGTATAATCCGTGTTTAAGGCCCCGGGCCGGTCCTGGATTAAACATCTGTTAAACATCAGTCCGCCAGCAGAGCTCTCGTGAACGCGCAGCAACAGATCGAGAACGTTTTTGCTCGTTCTCATCGCCCAAAGGCATGATGGGAGAGACACTACTGCGCAGTCTCTATGGGCCGCATAACTCGGAAGTAACCCGGAAGCCAGAAACTTTTTCGGCGTATGCGCCAGGCGGCAACTTGTATTGAACTGAATGGCGCCATTTTTAGATCCGTCATCCAGTTCTTATAACACATCCATGTTCCTCCCATAGCAGACCTACCTGCAGGGTTACAGGGGGTTGGGGGTCTGATTCACTGATTAAGGAGTGGACCCCCTCAAAAGAGGTAAAACAACAGCTCGTAGGGGGTCGAAACATTTATATATCCTCCTCACCTGTAACTGTATAAATGATAATATATCATTTCCGTATTCAAACCTTGAAGAGTCTTGTAATAAGATTTCAGACACCCCTAAAATGGACCGTACCATTTCTAAATCTTAACGTTAGCTGAACTAAAAAAAATTTCAGCATTTCAACATTTGATATGTTGTGTTTGTTCTATTTTCAGTTAAATATGAGTTTATGTGATTTGCATATCACAACATTCTGTTTTCATTTCATTGTGGCGTGTTTGGAGATGATTGTAAGAGAGAGAGAGAGAGAGAGAACTAGATGTATATTTATTAGCAAATGTGAGATGTGTGTGACTTTGGAGTGTGTTCTGAAACTTGAGAGTGAGAACAACAAGATGTGTGTGTGTGAAGATGATGTACACTGATTAGATCGGTGGTAAAACAAGGAGGGCGTCTGCCTGATAATTATGATGCTGTAGCACAGCAGGTCGATTCCCATCGCGGGGTTTAATTTATGTGTTTGTTAATGTTTGTCCAGCAAGTTTAGTTTCGTTGTCTGTCGACTGAGATTGACACAGATTTGCATTTTACATTATTAGTGATTATTAGTTTTATTTCAGCGAGGTCTTTCTATCACATGCCTGCTGTGGTGAAAATGACAAATCTGAGGCCGACAACATTTGGATCACAGGAAGTGGAATATTTAAACAACTAGCTGAGCTGAGCTGGAGGTTCATTGTTTTCATGGTGTCCGTCAGTCCCGTTCTCGTTCACGTGATATCTCAGTAAGGTCTTGAAGGAGTTTCTTCAAATTTGGCACCAACATTCACCTGGACTCAAAGATGAACCAATTAGATTTTGGTGGCTAAAGGTCAAAGGTCACAGTGACCTTGCAGAACACAGTTGTAGCCTTGTGAACATGATATCTCAACAACTCTTCTCGTGAGTGGGAGTCAAGGATGAGCTGATAAGATTTTGGAGATCAAAGGTCAAAGGTCAGTGTGACTGCACAGCAACACTTTTTAGCCATAACTCAAAACTTCACACAGCAATTAGGACAAAATTTCATACAAATAGTTCATATTTTATATGATTCTGGATAAACAAGGATGAAACTAGTCTGAGGCATAATTCTTGTAATTTATTGTATTTTTGGGATGAAAGTAACCACAAAGAAGCAGCAGACGAGGACTAACTGAGGTTAAACAACATGAGAGAAGGACGTTAGTGTGAGTACCATGTGTGTGAAGAAGGTTAAATACTGCAGGTGTTTGTTGAGTCACTGAGCTGCTGATCTCTCACACACACACACACACACACACACAGAGGAACATTCAACATTATAAGTTCACACTTTTTGTCAGTTTGCAGATGAAGAGTTGTTGTTTCCTGATTTGACCCGTTCAGTTCCTTCATGCTGTTTGACAAGAAAAGAATTCAAGACTTTGAGGTTCAAGAAGTTGTTTGCAGGCCTCTACATGTGGTTGGATTTATTTATTTATTTATTTTAGAAAGCACAGAACTATAATTAAAACCACCATCTATGAAATTACCATAATTATGGCTGTTTTCAATGATGAAACACTGATACACTGACAAAGACACATTTATTTAATGTATTTTAACACTGGACTGTTTGGTCAGTAACAGCTCTGATTATGTCGGACAGTCTCGTCTCATACACATCAGGCTGCAACATCTTCTCAGCTTCATATTTACTTCTGAGCCGTTTGTTGTAACTTAGTGTGGAATGAAGATGTTGTGGCTCTCAAGCCTTCAGCAGCCACACAGGTGGAGCCTGTTTATTCAAGATTAATACGATAAGATTCAATAGTTAAACAAATAAAGGGACACAAAAGATTTTTACTTTATTAAAAATACTATTAAGTCTCATACCTGCACAATTTGTACTTCAAAAATGTTCTTTCTAGCACCTTCAGGATTTGTTCACACAAACTAACATGTTTTCTTTTGCCTTTTAGGTCCCTTAAAAGACAGAAGCGGGGAAAATATCCCAGGTGAGTCCTGATTCTGATGACGTCACTGTTTACTTTTCCACTTCTTCCATTGAAACTAACTATACACTCCACTTTACGGGTGGAGACATTTAACCTGTTCACCATCTTGGTCAGTACAGATTTTACTTTTCTACTAAGATTATTACATTTCGTTATTAGGATTTTATACTTATTGTGCTAAGTTATGGATCATAAACAGATGCATTATGGGAGTGGACGGGGCAGATCATCATCACAGACACATGAAGAAGAAGCTTTGGAAATGTAGATTCACCTCTTGTCTCGTTCCAGCTTGATTTGGTTTGTGGAAAATATTTGATCCAAAGTTCATCTTCATGTTGCTCAAATGAATCTCTGCTGAAGCTTTGGAAATGTAGTAATGTTGTACTGGACCACATTATACTGAGAGGTGTTTCTATTGTTCTGTCCTCCCTGGTTACAAACATCAGGGGGTCAGAATATTAGGAACACCTCTGAATATAACAGTACAACACCATCACTGACTCTGAGCTCAGTGTTAAAACAGAGAACTGAATGAACACCTCTATGACTGAGTCAGAAAACTCAACATTATCAGCATCAGAGACGTCGACTTCATGACACAACAGTTGTGTTGGATTGTATTAGATTGTACAGGTGTACCTAATAAACTGAACACTGAGTGTGTCACTGACACAGTTGAGCTCTGATAACACAAGGGGAGCAAATACTATTGACCCATGTTTCATATTTTATTTTAACAAATTTTTTTATATGATTATAGTGTAATAGAAAATAGTGTTTATATCCCAGATGACATTTAACATGTTTCAAAATAATCATTGTATTGTATATATGTATCTATGTCATGATATTTTCAGTTCTGGGCTGTTGTCAGATGTTTGAAATATGATTCCCTGTCAAACAAGGCTGGGATGAGTTATTGAGGCTTAAACTGTACAAGTAGAGACACAGTGAACATCTCAATATTATATTTATAATGCTGTTATCGTCCTTAATAAATCTATTGTTTATACTGTGTTCACAGGTGCATTTCAGAAGCCGTATGTCACAATACTTAAACAAACAAAGGACTGGGCTCTGCTGCAGTGTGAGGTTCATGCTGAATCCGTCAAACCTATAGTACAGTGGAAGGACGGAGCTGGAAACATCCTCCCTGCTAAAGAACCACAGGTCTCTAAAACAGGAGACAGTTACGACATTATCCTCCAAACTAATGTGACCAAGACCGACCACTATCGCTGTGTAGCCACACAGGCAGAGATTCCCTCTCAGATCCACGTATATATCAGTGGTGAGCTTCTTCTTGATATTGTTTTAAACTTTGAATAATTCTTATTCTTCATGTTTTATTAGTTTTCAAAAAAGTTTCTGTGTGTTTACACTGAACTCAGAGTAAATTTGGATGAAGAATCTGTTTGAGTTGAAAATGTTTCAGACGGAGTCAGATTTGTTCTGAGGTTTCACTTCATGAAGAGGAAGAATGAGAGGATGAGGAGGGAAATAACAGAAAGAGCTGGAGTTGTAGTAAACTCTCACATCAGTCTGACAGTCACACACACACAAGAATTAGTGAACTTCACACACAAACCCAGGAACAGATGTGTAAACAGCTGTTGTGACCTGATCCTGACGTGAAAACGACACGAGGCCGATTCAGACTGAAATCATTAGAATCAGAGACGATTCTGTTCCACAAGTGAGAAGGAAAAAGGTTTTGAGATTGAAGAATTAATGTAACACAAGTGTAACACGTCACCAAAATACACTGAGACTCAGAGAAGTTCTTCTCAGCTGTAACTAGAGGAGACAGAGACAGAGCTTCATTAACACTGATGAGTGATCACAGTTTTACAGCAGCAGAGTCACAGGAATCACATCACAAACAACATAAAGACTCAAAGGTCCAGAGAAGATTTGAGTCCTTCTTCAATTAGAAACTGAGCTGAAACTAAAAACTATAAAGACGTTGATAGTGCAGCGTTTACTGAGACATGTTGAGTTAACAGCTGCTAAATGTTCTTTTCTGCTGCAGTGTTGACAACTTAGAACTTAGAAACTTCTTTTAAACTGGGAATAAACCTGGTTGATGTCTGGACCATGTATGGATCCTGACTGGAGGCTCAGGTCTACACCTCTTGTTACAGACAGTCTACTGAGCCGCTCTGGTTCAGGGAGGAGGAGGAGAGCTTCAATACACTGAGCCTTGCCTCCATTACAGCAAATAAACTACTTTCATTACATGTCTCATGATTACTAAAGGAGGCAGAGGAAGAACTAAACAACAGACACACTGAGCAGAGAGAGCAGAAGAGAGGGAGGGAGAGAGAGAAGTCGTCGCTAACTGCTAAAGAAGCTAACAGATCTGAATAACATGTAAACAACAACAGAAACACCAGAGACTGGAAATGAGAATATACCCTGACTGCAGCACAGCAGTAAAAGCCCTGTAAAGAAATAAAGGGTTTCTGCCCAGTGAAACACTAAAGGGCTTTTAATTTGAAACAGTTACAGGAAGTGTTTAGTTTTTATTAAAATGTAATGCAGTAACTTTAACATGACAGATTGGAGCAACTGGAAATGAGGCTTTGTACTAAAATACAGCTGTGACCAATTCTACATATCAAACAGAGGGAGTTAGAAATAAAGAGCTGCCTCTAATAAAAGTCTGTTTCGTTCTGGAGTTGAGGTAAATAAAGACTAAACTGTTGTGGATCCAGACAGAGGCTGAGCTCTGTGACAGAGACACAATAAGAAAGATCTTCTGTCTCTTCTAACTTTCTCTCTGAGCCGTCATTTTACAGTAAATACAGCTCAAGTCTCAGCACAGTCTTTGTCTTTAATTTGACCTCGTCCCCACAGCGCTGTTATCAGTATTTGAACAATCATCATGTCTCTGGTCTCGTTCCCTTCAGACGACACATTGTATGAACTAGTGTCTTTCAAACATACTTTGTCCTTCACCCATCGGAAAGCAACACAAACCAGTCGTGTTGGCAGCTTAAACTAAGACGTTTGTGAAATCAGTGTTAGACAGATGTGTAATAAATTACTGTTTTTGTTACCTCTGCTAAGTTGATATCACACAAACTAACAAATGTTTTCTTTTGCTTTTTAGGTGTCAGCGAGAAAAAAATCCCAGGTGAGTCCTGATTCTGATGACGTCACTGTTTGCTTCTCCACTTCTTCCATCGAAAGAAATCATACATCATTTAAAGGGTGGAGACACTGAACCTGTTCATCACCTAGATCTGTGCAGATTTTACTGTTCTAGGTGGTTTATTACATTTCCTTGTTAGGATTTTATCCTTATTGTGCTAAGTTATGGATCATAAACAGATGCATTCTGGGAGTGGACGGGGCAGATCATCATAACAGACACATGAAGAAGAAGCTTTGGAAATGTAGATTCACCTCTTGTCTCGTTCCAGCTTGATTTGGTTCGTGGAAAATATTTGATCCAAAGTTCATCTTCATGTTGCTCAAATGAATCTCTGCTGAAACTCTGCTAGAGGATAAAGAGAAGAAGGTGTTCAACTGAAGTGTTTTAATCCCAGCAGCTTCTGATCCATTACAGTCGTGGGACTGAACTGAACTGTCTCCTGATCAGATATTAGGAAGCGGATGTTCAGGGCGTCGACTCCTTCCTGCACAGAAATTAACCGTTAATTCAGTGAAATTGTCATAAATTTGCAAATGTACTTAAACAGATGGCAATAGAATTGAATTGAATTGAATTGAATTGAATTGAATTGAATTGAATTGAATTGAATTGAATTGAATTGAATTGGGAACGATGCTGCTGTTCCAATAAGGAACAACTATTTTCCTGTTTGAGCTGGTGTCTAAACGCACCTTAGCACAAACATCCCCCATCTTTTCTGGCAACGCCTCAATAACCATCAGAGACACGAAGCTGACATCTTTCAAATCAAAAATTCCTCATTAAGCTTCTTGTTGATGAGTGTTTTCATAAAACTCCTGATTATTCTCTGATGAGACTGGTTTAAGAGTCCCAGATGGACTTTCATCAAATAGTCAGAATACACATCTGTCCCCACAGCGCTGCAGTCACATCTGGACTGATTCCCTCTGAATCAAACATGTTTGATGTTTGTGACACGTTGCAGATTGTGTCCTTCTGCACAATCTGAGTGTGGACACTCACTCACTCTGACTCTATGACTGTGATGGCTTCAATATGCTAAACATCTTAATCCCCCTCCCTCTACACATTTCTAAAGTTAGAACTGGGGGAGTCTGTGTCCGGCAAATTCAGTAACTTCCCAAAACCAACAATCCATTAATCTCACTCACTTCACCTAGTGACTGGTGAAAGACAGGAAACTAGACAGAGTTTGAACTTCGGTCTCAAACCTCCTGAGTGCAACACACTGAAAGCAAAAAGAGATGTGATGAAAGTCTGTGTCATTATCACCATCTGAACATGTTGTATGAACTAGTTTATTTCAAACATGTCTGTGAATGTGCATCTTAAACTAAGACATTTGTGAAATTTGTTTTAGATAGATTTGTAATAAATTACTTTTTGTGTTACCTTCCTGCTAAGTTGATGATATCACACAAACTAACTAACTTCTTTTCCTTTTTAGATGGTCCCTTAAAAGACAGAAGCAAGGAAAATATCCCAGGTGAGTCCTGATTCTGATGACGTCACTGTTTACTTCTCCACTTCTTCCATTAAAACTAATTATAAATCACTTTACAGGTGGAGACATTGAACCTGTTCACCACCTTGATCTGTGCAGATTTTACTGTTCTAGGTGGTTTATTACATTTCGTTGTTAGGATTTTATACTTATTGTGCTAAGTTATGGATCATAAACAGATGCATTCTGGGAGTGGACGGGGCAGATCATCATCACAGACAGACACATGAAGAAGAAGCTTTGGAAATGTAGATTCACCTCTTGTCTCGTTGCAGCTTGATTTGGTTTGTGGAAAATATTTGATCCAAAGTTCATCTTCATGTTGCTCAAATGAATCTCAGAGGATTTTAGGGTGGAGGATGAATTGAAACGATAAAAGCTGAACAAAGGTGCAGTTTGAAATCAGAATAAATGAGAATGCTCTCCTTCCTTCTGACTGAATAAAACACACTCCAGTTAAATCTCTGATCAGCTGCTGTTGCTGCTACAGAAGAAGAATCACAACAAACCTGATGATCAGTTTTCCATTCTGGCAGCATCAGACCCTCAGTGACCACTTTATTAGGTACACCTGTATAATCTACTGCAACTCAGTACAACAGCTCTGCCATAAATTCCACCTTTACAAAGTCTCTAATGTTCAGTTTGTGTTGACTTTGTCAGAAATGTGTAAATTCACTTCTGTGTTTATCACTGAGCTCATAGTTAAAGGTGGTGTTGTACTGGACCACATTATACTGAGAGGTGTTTCTATTGTTCTGTCCTCCCTGGTTACAAACATCAGGGGGTCAGAATATTAGGAACACCTCTGAATATAACACAGTCCAGTACAAAACCATCACTGACTCTGAGCTCAGTGTTAAAACATAGAACTGAATGAACACCTCTATGACTGAGTCAGAAAACTCAACATTATCAGCATCAGAGACGTCGACTTCATGACACAACAGTTGTGTTGGATTGTATTAGATTGTACAGGTGTACCTAATAAACTGAACACTGAGTGAGAACATATTTTTCAAATTAATTCAATGTTTCAGAAATAGTGTTTAAATCTCTAACAACAAATATCACATGATTTCATTATAAGATCTATTTTTGTCAAACAGGAAGTGATCAGAAACTGAGGCTCATACTGTGATTTTTCCATTTCTCTCTTTATCTTTGTGTTCCCTCTTAAACACACTTTACTCCACATATACAAGCAGAGAAAAGTTGACTAAAAGATCTTTGTCTGATACAAACATGAAACAAATTAAAGGAAAAACCAACATAAAGTGTCTTAGTCAGGTGTTGGTCACCACTCGTCACCAGATCAGCTTCAGTTCTCCTTGTCAGTGACTCTTCAGGTCTCTGAACTCTACTGGAGGATAAACACCTTCTTCCTGAAGATATTCCCTCATGTGGTGTTTAGATGATGGTGTTTGGATGGATGATGTTCAGCTGGGTTGAGATCTAGTGACTGTGAAGGTCAAAGTTCATTATTCACATTATTTTCATGATCATCAAACCATCAGTGACTCCTCGAGGTCTGTGGATGGAGACACTGTCGTCCTGTTTATTTTGATTTGTCACCGTCTGTGTGTCGAACCCTGGAAATGTTCTTCATATGTTATTGTGAATGTTCACAGGTGCAGTTTCAAAACCATCCATTATGACACTTGATGAAACTACTGACTGGGCGCTGCTGCAGTGTGAGGTTCATGGTGCTTCACCCAAACCTAAAGTACAGTGGCAGGGCAGAGCTGGAAACATCCTCCCTGCTAAAGAACCACAGGTCTCTGAAAGAGGAGGCAGCTACGACATTATCCTCCAAACTACTGTGACCAAGACCGACCACTATCGCTGTGTATCCACACAGGAGGAAATCAAACATCAGATTCATGCTGAGACCTATGTGTTTATCAGTGGTGAGTTTCTTCCTATTTGTATTTTAATCTTAAGTTGTGTAAACAGCTGTTGTGACCTGATCCTGACATGAAAACGACACGAGGCCGATTCAGACTGAAATCATTAGAATCAGAGACGATTCTGTTCCACAAGTGAGAAGAAAAAAGGTTTTGAGGTTGAAGAATTAATGTAACACACATGTCACCAAAATACACTGAGACTCAGTGAAGTTCTTCTTCTCAGCTGTAACTAGAGGAGACAGAGACAGAGCTTCATTAACACTGATGAGTGATCACAGTTTTACAGCAGCAGAGTCACAAGAATCACATCACAAACAACATAAAGACTCAAAGGTCCAGAGAAGATTTGAGTCCTTCTTCAATTAGAAACTGAACTGAAACTAAAAACTATAAAGACGTTGAAATAAAGGGTTTCTGCCCAGTGAAACACTAAAGGGTTTTTCCTTTGAAACAGTTACAGGAAGTGTTTAGTTTTTATTAAAATGTAATGCAGTAACTTTAACATGACAGATTGGAGCAACTGAAAATGAGGCTTTGTACTAAAATACAGCTGCGACCAATTCTACATATCAAACAGAGGGAGTTAGAAATAAAGAGCTGCCTCTAATAAAAGTCTGTTTCGTCCTGGAGTTGAGGTAAATAAAGACTAAACTGTTGTGGATCCAGACAGAGGCTGAGCTCTGTGACAGAGACACAATAAGAAAGATCTTCTGTCTCTTCTAACTTTCTCTCTGAGCCGTCATTTTACAGTAAATACAGCTCAAGTCTCAGCACAGTCTTTGTCTTTAATTTGACCTCGTCCCCACAGCGCTGTTATCAGTATTTGAACAATCATCATGTCTCTGGTCTCGTTCCCTTCAGACGACACATTGTATGAACTAGTGTCTTTCAAACATACTTTGTCCTTCACCCATCGGAAAGCAACACAAACCAGTCGTGTTGGCAGCTTAAACTAAGACGTTTGTGAAATCAGTGTTAGACAGATGTGTAATAAATTACTGTTTTTGTTACCTCTGCTAAGTTGATATCACACAAACTAACAAATGTTTTCTTTTGCTTTTTAGGAGTCAGCGAGAAAAAAATCCCAGGTGAGTCCTGATCCTGATGACGTCACTGTTTGCTTCTCCACTTCTTCTATTTTACATGTGAACAACTGTCCATCACATAATGACTGGAGACATTTAATCTGTTCATCACTATGATCAGTTCAGACTTTACAGTTATAGAGAGTTCATTAACTTTAGTCGTTAGGATTTTATACTTATTGTGCAAACCAGGTAATGATCATGGTTAGATACATTTTGGAAGTGGATGTGGGCAGAAAAAGTAATGAGGAAAAAAACAAACTGTCCATCCCAATGAAAAACCACTACCGGTAATCAAAATTCAATTTTACACTCAGTCAGCAGTAAAGTATCTAAACCTCAGTAAAACCAACATTTAAACGCTGTATTTACAAAGTGTTGTTATCTACAGAGCTTCACAATTCACCTCTCATCCACCACACAGACATTTTAGGGTGGAGGATGAATTGAAATGATAAAAGCTGAACAAAGGTGCAGTTTGAAATCAGAATAAATGAGAATGCTCTCCTTCCTTCTGACTGAATAAAACACACTCCAGTTAAATCTCTGATCAGCTGCTGTTGCTGCTACAGAAGAAGAATCACAACAAACCTGATGATCAGTTTTCTCATAGTCCTTCTTTAATTAGAAACTGAAATTAAAAACTATAAAGACGTTGATAATGCAGCGTTTACTGAAACATGTTGAGTTAACAGCTGCTAAATGTTTTCTTCACCCACTGAGCTGCAGTGAGGGTCCTATATGACCAACATGTTGGTAGAAATGTAGCTTCCTAACACTTGGTTCATCACCTGCTGCAGGTTGTTGGTTTGGTTGTTTACAGCAGAACTTCCTTAAAATCCAACATCAGCTTTTGACTTGAAGTGAAAGAGGAAAAGAAAACAAGAGTGAAAGTGTTTGTACATCTGGTCACTGATCATCCTCCTCTGTCTGAACCTGAAACCAGGAGTTAACAGATGTTCACCACTTGACTCAGTCACTAACATCTGGCTGTGGTTTGTGTTGAATGTGACTCTGTGCAGCTCACTAAAGCAGGTGGGCTGATTGAACCAATCACAGGAGCTGTATGATCGAAGCTTCAGGCTGTAGAGGACACATGTGGTGTCACAGTGTGAGATCCAGCTGTGATTTCCAGCCAGATGTGTGAGTGTGCTGCAGCTTCCTGACAGCAGAAGTTGTGAGTGTAAACAGGCTGAAGTTGGATTCTTCTGCAGTAAATGAAGCAGCAGCTCCTCTGTGTTTGTCTCTGTTCATGTCAACACAGTAAACACACTGAGAGCTTCATCACTGAAGGGACAAGAACACGTTCAGACGTCTCTCGGCTTTTAGCTTCATTTATTGTGAGTGAAGCATCAGCCCCAGCTCAGAGGGTGACATGTTGAACAAAGCTCATCAGTACTGGCTGTAACAACAACTGTGATGAAGTGAAGCTGCGCTGACAGGAGGTGATCCAGAGTCCGTCACAGCCTGGGCTCAGGGTGTAGAAAACCTGGGCTGTAGACAGACGCTCACACACAGGTTCAGATGTCAGACACAGCAGGAGTGAAGCAGGAGTCAGATGGAAACAGCCTAAAGTAGAGGAGGCAGGACAGTGGTTCAAACATCTTCCTCCTGATGAACAACACGTCTCAGACAGAGGAGGAAGCTGCAGCATCACCCTCCTCACTACTGTGAGCACAACCAGAAGCGAGCTCTCAGCTGTGCGGCCGAGCAGGAGGAGAGAGGCCGTAAGATCCATGCTGACATCACTGTGTCTGGGGACCTTCATCCCAGTGGTGTTTTCATCTGCTGCTCACTGTAGATCATAGGAGCATCAACACAGTTAGTTATTGTCTTTGTGAAGCTGTGATGTTCAGTCTGATCAACATGATGTGATGTTACACTCTGAGTCTTACACTAACTTTCTGTGTTTTCTGTTTCAGGGAGTCAGACTGGATTGATTGTTGCTGTTGCAGTTCTCAGTGCTGTTTTACTTGTTTGTCTGTGTATGGTTTGTCGGAGCTGTTGTAACAAATGAAACTTTAGGAAAGGTAAGTTTAACACTCATGTTAAATCATGTATTGTATCAACATTTATAATGAGCACAGCAACACAACAAATGTTTTATGTGTATCTCATGTTTAGTCTTGACAGTTTTATCTTCTCAGCCGTGCAGCGTTCTGCTGGTACATCCAGGGTGGGATCAAGTCATTTGGGTGTTTTCTTGAATACAGAGTCATTTTGTTTTCCTTCCTCCAGCAGAAAAGACAAGACTCCCCCTTGAAGACTCACATCAGCTTCAGCTACCTTTACCAGTGCTGTGAAGTTGGCTCCTGAAGTATATGTTGTTTTGCATCTGTTTAGTTAGTATCAGTTTGAGTTTTAGACCGAGACAGTGAGACAGTGTTTGGAAACAAACTTTTCATTTCTTTTTGTTGATTTTCTGTAAAATTTGTTTTTTGTATAACAGCAGGTTTTTAAAAATCATTTCAAGTCTTCCCACATTTTTAAAATGAACTCAAACAGTCTGACCTGAACTCTACTATAATTCATTTAATCTTTCCCACATGTCTAACCTTGGCTGTGCCTTAATCATACTCTAGTTTTGGTGAAAATATTGTCAGAATAATTATTACAAATTCCAACATTTTTATGAATTATTCCAAACGCATTATAATCATTCAAAGCTTTATTGTTGATATAATCTGTGGTTTTACAGAATAAACCAGTTCAGATGTAAATATGGTGATGAGGTCAAAACTTCATTTACTGTTTTATTTAATATGAACCTGAATGTGCATCACTGTGACTCCTACACAGTAAAAGCAGGACCACATGCAGGTACAGTGATACAATTACACAGTGGTCAGTTACATAGAGACAGATTGGTGACAGGAACAAGCGGACAGACTGCAGTTACCACGGCGACAGCAGCAGAGAGGAAGTGGCCTTTAATGCTGACAGAGCAGATTATGAATGAATCCTTCTGTTCAGTGAGAATTAAATTAATTGTTTGTGTTGAATCCTGAGATTAGATGTGACTGAGTTTCACTCCTCTGCAGCTTCCAGAGAAAAAATTATTTTAAAAAAATAAACACACTTGAATTCCATTATTAATACTGAGGTAAATGACGACCTGTTGCTGGTTACTTTTATTCTTTTATTTTTATATTTTAATTATTTGTTTTACAATCCAACATTGCTCTCCCATTATACATCTCATTTTTTCTGTTGTTCTGTCACTGAAGATAAATTTAATTCACTGAGCTGTTGTTGAGGACGTTATACTTTATTATCTGAATGAATGAGAAGGAGCTTCATAGAAAAACAGTAAACCTGTGGAAAACATGATGAATAATGAGACAGCAAAGCAAGATAATACAATAGTTAAAGCTGAAACACCTGACGTGGGCATCGACACAAACTTCAGACTTCACTGAAGTAAAACCTGCTGTTCTGCTGCAAATGAATGTGAACGTTTTGTATCTGAGGTGAAACACAATGTGAATTATGTTTTATTTTGAAATCTGTGTTGACATTATTTAGGACAATCATGTTGCTTCTTTTTAGTTCTTAAGGTGTGTTTATGTTGTTTAGGGCTGCAACTAGCAATCATTTTTATTATTGATTAATCTGCTGATTATTTTCTCCAGTAATCAATTAATCATTTTAGGCCATAAAAAACTGTAAAGAGGAGTAAAAAAAATCACATTAAAATTCTCCATAGTCTGAGGTGTTGTTATAATGTTTTGTTTTATGCAAGTAAAAATCCAAAGCTCTGATGTTAAGTGATGATGCAGTTGCAGGGAGTCATGTGATTTCATGCAGAGCTTTGATCATTTCTAATGAATAAAACAGTAAAAATATCAAACTGTGTGTTGTGACTGTTTTGGTTGTTTGTTGTTTATCAGTTGAAACAGTTTAGAAACAGGTAGAAAACAAGCTGAGAGGTAGAGGGGTATGACATGCAGCACAGGTCCTCCCCTGGAGTTAAACCGTGTGTGTTGCAGTTCTGTGATCTTCACCTTCACCATCAGTCCATCACAGTTCATGAGTCATAGTTCATGTGTGTGGAGGAGACGCTTTTATTGTGAAGGACGTGTGCCGGAAGTGTTGCTGCAGCTTGCGGAAGCCGACAGAGCGAAAGTGTGTGTGATGAGCCAATCAGGGTGCGAGGAGCGGCTGCAGCTTCGTCATCCAGATGTTACAGTGATGTTGTGATGGTTCATGTTCAGGTGACACCGACAACGATGGAGCTTCTTCCTCTCCTGTGTCTCTGCGTCCTGACTCGGGCTGGAACAACGTTTGCTGATCAACACGGTGAGAAACTAAAGCCTCAGACTGATCCTCAGCCTGAACTGTGTTTGTTATTAGTCTGAGTTTGACTGAGAGGAAGCAGCGGGAAACATGCAGCGGTCTGGAGCCAGAGTCCTGGAGGATGAGGCTGCTCCGCAGGTGAGCGGCTGGATGACGTCACGATCAGAGACACTGTGACGAGGTTAAACCTGGAAGTTCCCAAACAAACACTTTTCCTCCATTATACTTTTTTATAGGTGAGAATGTTTATAAAATAGTTTAGAAGATGACGCAACTTTCGTTCATGTAAAGTGTTTAACGCTCATCTTTCTCTTCCTCTCTTCATGAGCACAAACCCACTGAGCCCCGAGAGTCTCAATCTTCCATCCACCCATTAGCTTTACCACTTCTCCTTTAAGGGTCACATGGGTTGGAGTTGCTGTGCTCATGGGTATTGTAGTCTTCTTTTTAACCAGTAGAGCTCAGTGCAGCTACACGGTTCTTAATACAAGCTCTACTGTGGAGTTTCACTTTAAATATGAACAATCTGAAAGAAAACCCTCCCTACTGGTTCCTCCACAGAGTCAGTCATTTCCTTAAAGGAGGAGGTGGGGGGCACTTGGATGCCCATGAGGCGTTCTGTTGTGCAGCTGGTGCCATCGGTGGACACTATATCAGGATTCCTCCTCCTGCAGAGTCACAAATAAAATCCTACATCAACAGGAAACCTCCCCCCTGCAGGGATCTGTGATGCCAGGGGGCATTTCTCGCCTTACATTAGTAAAATAAACATTTTACTCATGGAGTTAGTAAAATGAATTTTACTCTGGAGTGCAGCATCCATCACGTTATATCACTGCCGTCACACTGCCTCTCAGCTGTAGTTTACACATTCAAATAAGGTTCCAGTGTCAGAAATGTGGTTTAGTATTTTTGTTACTGCGTCTGAGTTGTTGTCTCTTTCAGGGTTCAAGTCTGAGCTGGAAAACTGAAGACGAGTTTCTTTACAGGGAATCATGTTGAGAGCAGAGACACAAGTGGATCACTTCATGTTTGTCCTTTAGGTTATTCCACTTCTTTCTGGAAGAAATACCAGGCCAGACGTGTCCACGAAGACTCTGGGCAAAATAAAAGTGATAAAGGTAATCCTCATGCAGCACTTATGAATAGTAGTTACACATTTTAATACAGCGCAGATTAATAATCTTGTGCTTGGCAGTGTGGAAATCTTTTACACTCATAAATTATTTTTGGGGGAGAGAGATGCAACAAAGATCAGCAGCTGGATTTGAACAGGGTAAGTTGTGGTTAAAGGTTCGGACAATCTTGAAATGCAAAGTGATGCCTGAATTTATTTCTTCAACACTTAACACCACATGCAGACTGGGAAGACAGAAGCTAGGCTAGGTGCTGGCTCGACCACGACTACACACTGGTGGATGTTGTACCTGCAACAGTACAAAGAGCAAATCATCTCCTGTCACTCCTTCAAAGTTCAAACCTGCACCGTCTTCAAAGATGAAAACAGCTCAGGAACTGAATGAAACCACGAACGGGCTCCTTGTAGAAGCTATTGAAAAGCTAACCTCCAAAACTGACATTGGTGAGCAACTTAGAGAAAACTCAGTCATGGTTGCTAATATCTCCAATTGGTAGAGATGAGTGCTGCCGAAGTTAAAGACTGCAAAGCCAAAATCCAAACGGTTGAGAAAGAAATGTAAGCGTCATTTATCAGTAACAAATTAAAGGCGAAAAGGGAACAGCTTGAGCTTGATATAGCTAGAGCCGCCTCTACAGCAAAAATACAAGTGTTGGAAAACAGTGAGTATGAGAACTGTAAAGGTGATGTAAGTGCTCATCCAGAGGTTATTTTAGCAGAGAAACCACAGCTAAGCAGCCAGGAGCCAAGAATAACGACGTTCCTGTTTTCAGTGGTGATCCCCTTGAGTTCAAGGCATTCATGAGGGCATTTGATCATACCATTCAGGAAGAGGCTGATAGTGACAGTGACAGCTTATAATATATACAACACCAAGCCAAGTCAGTGGAAGTATGTTAACTCAGAGCTGAATCAAGAGGAATGCTGCAGAAACATTCATAAAGTGTCAAGGCTGGATTGGTGGGCCAGAGTTTTTGACAAAGGACAGGAAACATTGGCCAGTTTCAGCAGACATGAGAGAAATAAAGAAAAATGACATTGAAGTTAAAGGGGCAGTAAGTGTAAATGCCACAAACACACATGAAAATCACCTTAACAAACTCATTTGTCATTATTCAGAGTGGCGCTGTCACAAAAAGGCAGTTTCCTGGATGATGGCGTTCAAACAGCTGCTTCAGAGACCGAGCGCACATCGCAAGTTTCTCACATCACAAACACGTGAAGATGTTGTTGCAGCAGAAATCGAGATAATAAAGTTTTGTCAAGCTCAGAGCTTTAGTGATGAACTTAGGACTCTTCAGAAAGGTGACAAATTAAAAGGGAGCAGGCACATTGTCAAGCTTGGTCCTGTTATGCAGGATGGGATCCTAAGGGTCGGAGGAAGATCATTCTGCATTGCCAGCAGATATTAAGCATCCTGTGATAATAGCTAAAGATCATCATGTATCCACATTGATCCTCAGACATATTCACAAAGAAACAGGACACAGTGGGAGAAACTATACACTGTCCCAGCTGAGAGAGAGATTCTGGGTTCCACGAGCAGACTCTGCTATTAGGAAAATACTGTCAGAGTGTGTAACATGTGAAAGGATGTCAGCCGAACCTGGAGAACAGAGAACGGCAAATCTGCCACAAGATCGCTTGATACCTGACAAGCCACCATTCACTAATGTAGGCACGGACTAGTTTGGGCCCTTTGAGGTGAAATGTGGGCAGAGTACAGTCCAGAGGTACGGTGTATTATTCACATGTCTTGCTGTTAGAGCAATTCACATAGAAGTGGCCAACACTCTTGAATCTGAGTCCTGCATAAATGCATTCAGGAGATTTATTGCTGGGAGAGGTCAAGTATCTGTAGTGAGATCAGACAGTGGCACAAACCTGGTGGGAGCAGAGAAAGAAATGCGTGAAGCAAATAAAGGATGGAATCATTCAAAAATCTCAGAAATGTCTCGACCAGGTACTGAAACAGCAACTTGATGATGAACGCCTTCAGACATTGCTGTGTGAAGTTGAGGCAATTGTCAACAGCAGGCCAATATCACAGGTGTCGAATGATCCAATTGATTTGGAGGCACTCTCACCAAACCACTTGCTTCTCCTCAAAAGACAACCTGTGCGACCACCAGGACTGTTTGACAGGAGGAGGTGGAAACAGGTGCAGTATCTGTCTGACCTCTTTTGGAAACGCTGGCTGAAAGAGTATTTGCCGCGGCTGCAGGAGAGGCAAAGGTGGACAGTAACCAGGAGAAGTCTGAAACCAGGGGCTGTTGTTCTCATAGCTGATGACAGTGCACCAAGAAATTCCTGCTTGATGGGAAAAGTTGAAAGGACAGTTTCTGATTCAAAGGGACTTGTGAGACGTGCATTTGTCAAAATCTAGTATTTTGGAAAGGCCAATGGATAAATAATGTGTGTTGCTTGAAATGGATGAGTAGCCTAAGTGAGGATATTCATGTCATGTGTGCCATAGGTAAACTTGTGTAAGGCGAGATTTGCTGCATATTAAAGACGCATTTTGAGTTTAACGAAATGTTGACTTGCTAAAAAATGAACACAAGTTTGTGTTTAAATAAGCGACGAATCTTGAGTGTGAAGTAAATGACGCTTTAATGTTGAATAAGTGATTGTTATGCTTCAGCAGTAACAATTAGGGGCCGGAATGTGAGCGACATTTATCAGGAACAACTTGGTTCCGTTTTTGTAAATGCCATTATTGTGAAAGAGCTGTCCCGGAAGTTGAGAAACCGAAAGTGTTGAGTCTCGAGACACTGAAGTTTAATGTTGATCGACAGCGATGGAGCTTCTTCCTCTCCTGTGTCTCTGCGTCCTGACTCGGGCTGGAACAACGTTTGCTGATCAACACGGTGAGAAACTAAAGCCTGATCATCGACCTGAACTCTACTGTGTTCGACTGTACATTTATTCTGGAGTCTGGAAATAAAACTACGTCATTCATCAGAGGCGCGCACCCGTCACTTCAGCGTCTCAAAAGTATGACGTCATATGAATCCTGATAATTAGCGCAGATCAATAACCTCCACACTGAAGTGTTTTAATCCCAGCAGCTTCTGATCGATTATCGTGGGACTGAACTGAACTGATCAGATATTAGGGAGCGGATGTTCAGGGCGTCGACTGCTTCCTGCAGAGACACGAACCGTTCATTCACAGAAATTATCTTCATGTCAAACCTGATTATTTACCACAAACAGACCTGAACTGTGGCGCTGATGTTTCTGATGGAATAAAATCTGGCTGCGTCCCTGCCTCCAAGTCACTGACAGTTTTATTGATCATCTTTATTCCTCCGCGCCGGTTCCGGTTTATCTGGTGGTCATGTTATCTGACATTTGTTTACATATTCCACTTCCTGTACTCGCAGAATCACAGTTTTCGTCATTCCTACCACAGACCTACCGAAACATTCATCTATATATATATATATATATATATATATATATATATATCCTCCTCACCTGTAACTGTATAAATGATAATATATCATTTCCGTATTCAAACCTTGAAGAGTCTTGTAATAAGATTTCAGACACCCCTAAAATGGACCGTACCATTTCTAAATCTTAGCTGAACTTCTGGTCTACCTGCCTCACTGGCTCACAGGGGTCAAAGGTTAAAGTGAGAAATATCCACACATCTGTTGTGGTCATTTTTTCCCATGATGCAACTCACGCAGGCAGGTGTGAGTGAGTTACCATGGTTACGCCGAGGCTGTGTGTGTCTGTATCTCTGAAACTTTCTCATGATTCAATCACAGTTTTGTTAAGGTTTGTTTGCCTTTACAAAAATCATGAATGTAATTGTGTCTCTATGATGTAAAATAATATCACTGAAATCAGGAGATATAACTTTACATTTTAGGTGAACACAGTGAAAGAAGAGGAAATATAATTCTACACGTTAGCGCACAGGACAAGGTGTCAACATCAGAGCACAGTTTGTCTGCATCACAATAGTCCTGGACCTGAGATAATGTCGGTTCAATAATCTGCTGTTGAAGTTCTGATCATTCAGGCTCCGGCAGGTGGAGGAGCAGTGAGAACAGCTGACACTAGAACCTGTGAGTAGAACGAACAGGTGACATCAGACAGTTGCTGAGAGGTTATTTCATTCATCCAGAGACGCCGTGTCAGTGTTGAGAATAACAACCCTCAAAAATCATATTGTGATGTGTTGTGAGACTCTTTCATTTAAATAGTTTGACCTTGAAGGTGGCCTCATAGCCTGACACCTCCTGACTACATAATGTTTTTATAAACATGACTCTTCTAATAATCATTTCCTGTCCTGATCTACTAGTTATAAACGGTTCTTGATGCGTTCTTGATTTTCATAGCACCTCAGTCGAACTAATCTAGACCAGAGCAGTGGTCAGGCGCTGTTTCTTGACTCGATCCAAGAGGTTAGGTGGTGTCAAAATACAAGAATCTGTTTTAAATTGCGAACACTGACTCCCTGTCCTCACAAATCCCAGGTTTATCCCTGGTGGCCCACATCCTCGAGTCTCTGCTCCTGCAAATTTAGACACTGTAGGTGAGTGTTAGTAGCAGTAGCTAACTATATAGCTCGTTTCATAAACGTTTCTTTCTTTACCTTCACCACTGATTTTCTCCAGTGGCTCCGTTCTTTACACAGGTAAATCTTGTTTACTCTGTCAGATGTTTAACACCCGTTTGTGGTTCTGATGATACGTCCATGTTAACTTGTGATATAGTCACAACGCAGGCAGACGCTGCCAAACCAAGCCTCAGAGACGCAATTATTAACACACATCCTTCCTTCTTACTGTAAACAGACAAGCGACTACATTAGTACACAGAGAGAATAAAGATAAATTAAAAATAACAAAGATAGAACAAAAAAAACAACAACATCTGAGAAGTAATATTTTCTCATTTGTCCTGTAGTGCCTTTAATTTAGCTATGTAACTAATCATGCAGCCCCATACTGAATTAAATTTACCAGGTGTCCCCCTCAGATTGTATTTAATTTTCTCCAGGTCTAAGTACAGCATGAGGTCCTTAAGCCACAGGGAAGCTTTGGGAGCAGCTGGTGACTTCCATTCCAACAAAATTCTTCTACGTGCTAATAAAGAAGCAAAGGCGACACAATCCTTAACCTTTTTCCAAATTGTTAGACGGTCTGATAATACTCCAAAAATAGCCAATTCTGGACAAGGCATCAATATCATATTTAGTGCATCTGCAAGATGTTTAACAACAGGCGTCCAGTAAACTTGCAGACGGGGACAGGACCAAAACATGTGGGTCATGTTTGCTGGTAACAAGTGACATTTATTGCATGTGTCCGTGATATTGGGATAAAGTTTGGAGAGTTTGGAATTGGTAAAATAGATACGATGGACAACCTTAAATTGTGTCAGATTAAGCCTGGAGCACGATGCACTGTTATTTACACAAATTAATGCTGAGTCCCAGTCCCCGTCATCGATAACCCAAGTTCTTGTTCCCAATCTTTCTTAATTTTATCAAGAGATGTCTCTTTGAGATAGGATATTAAGGTGTACATTTTTGAAATAAGGCCTTTCTGATTTGTGGGAATGTCCAAAGTTGAGTCAATTACTGAGTTAGGTGGAATATTGGGGAAACAGGAGCTGTTTGATTTAACAAAGTCACGAACCTGGAAATATCGGAATAGGTGAGACTTGGGAAGGTTAAATTTATCATATAATTCGCTGAAGCTAGTGAAGACATTATTAATATAAAGATCACTTAGCCTGACAAGGCCTGAACTCTGCCATAGAGAAAGGCGTTATCAATGCCGGGGGGGTGGGGGGGGTGGGGGGGGTGGGGGTGACTTTGGAGTGTGTTCTGTAACTTGAGAGTGTGTTATTGAGCTAAACAGTTGTTTGAGAATGACAGAGTGAGAATGACAACATTAGATTAGATTGGTGGTGATAATTATCAAGCGTCTGCTTGGGGGTTTAATTGATGTGTGTTATTATTAACTAGTGATTATTAGTTTTATTTCAGCGAGGTCTTTCTATCACATGCCTGCTGTGGTGAAAATGACAAATCTGAGGCCGACAACATTTGGATCACAGGAAGTGGAATATTTAAACAACTAGCTGAGCTGAGCTGGAGGTTCATTGTTTTCATGGTGTCCGTCAGTCCCGTTCTCGTTCACGTGATATCTCAGTAAGGTCTTGAAGGAGTTTCTTCAAATTTGGCACCAACATTCACCTGGACTCAAAGATGAACCTATTAGATTTTGGTGGCTAAAGGTCAAAGGTCAAGGCCACAGTGACCATACATATCAGGATTTTGGCCTTGTGAACTCCTCAAGGGAATCCCTTTAAATTTGGCACAAACGTTCACCTGGACTCAAGGATGAACTGATAAGATTTTGGTGGCTAAAGGTTAAAGGTCACGGTGACCTCACAAAATGCAGTTTTAGCCTTGTGAATGAGATACCTGGAGAACTCTTCTTGGAAGTGGGAGTCGATGATTTTATATGATTCTGGATAAACAAGGATGAAACTAGTCTGAGGCATAATTCTTGTAATTTATTGTATTTTTGGGATGAAAGTAACCACAAAGAAGCAGCAGACGAGGACTAACTGAGGTTAAACAACATGAGAGAACCATGTGTGTGAAGAAGGTTAAATACTGCAGGTGTTTGTTGAGTTACTGAGCTGCTGATCACACACACACACACACACACACACACACACACACACACACACAGAGGAACGTTCAACATTTTAAGTTCACACTTTTTGTCAGTTTGCGGAGGAAGAGTTGTTGCTTCCTGATTTGACCCGTTCAGTTCCTTCATGCTGTTTGACAAGAAAAGAATTCAAGACTTTGAGGTTCAAGAAGTTGTTTGCAGGCCTCTACATGTGGTTGGATTTATTTATTTATTTATTTTAGAACGCACAGAACTATAATTAAAATCACCATCTATGAAATTACAATAATTATGGCTGTTTTCAATGATGAAAACTGTAATTTGACAGTTTATCAATTCTCATAGATGTTATACACTGATAAAGACATATTTATTTAATGTATTTTAACACTGGACTGTTTGGTCAGAAACAGCTCTGATTATGTCGGACAGTCTCGTCTCATACACATCAGACTGCAACATCCTCTCAGGTTCATATTTACTTCTGAGCTGTTTATTGTAACTTAGTGTGGAATGAAGATGTTGTGGCTCTCAAGCCTTCAGCAGCCACACAGGTGGAGATTAATACAATAATAAAAACTCCAGATAAAAAATATAAATATGTATAAAAACAAAAGAAAGAAGTCTGACAGTACAAAGGTTTCACTGAGGACAATGTGACAGACGAGGCTGAGAAACAAGAAAACTTTCTTGTTCTATCATCAGTTGATGTTTTGTTGTAACAACAGACTTCCACACGTCTGTCTGAACTTAATGAGCCATACTCATTAAGAAATGAGACATACTGATGAATACATGTTATTATCTTCCAGGACCAGAGATCATAGTGACAGAAGGGAGAAATGTGACTTTACCCTGTTCCACCACAGAGGACATTGGATTACGGCGCTTTGAGTGGAAGAAAGATGATCAGAAGGAGGTGTTTGTGTTTGATGGTAGTGTTCTATCAGGTCAAGATGAGCAGTTCAAAGGTCGTGTCTCACATTTTCCTGGAGAACTGAAGAATGGCAACGCCTCAATAACCATCAGAGATACGAAGGTGGCTGACAGTGGAGTCTACACCTGTGAAATTCGACTTAAAGATCCTCCAATTCAAAAATTCCTCATTAAGCTTCTTGTTGGTGAGTGTTTTCATAAAACTCCTGATTATTCTCTGATGAGACTGGTTTAAGAGTCCCAGATGGACTTTCATCAAATAGTCAGAATACACATCTGGCAGGACCTTGTCCCCACAGCGCTGCAGTCACATCTGGACTGATTCCCTCTGAATCAAACATGTTTGATGTTTGTGACACGTTGCAGATTGTGTCCTTCTGCACAATCTGAGTGTGAACACTCACTCACTCTGACTCTATGACTGTGATGGCTTCAATATGCTAAACATCTTAATCCCCCTCCCTCTATACATTTCTGAAGTTAGAACTGGGGGAGTCTGAACCATCTGAACATGTTGTATGAACTAGTTTATTTCAAACATGTCTGTGAATGTGCATCTTAAACTAAGACGTTTGTGAAATTTGTTTCTGATAGATTTGTAATAAATTTATGTTTTTGTTACCTTCCTGCTAAGTTGATGATATCACACAAACTAACATGTTTTCTTTTCCCTTTCAGATGGTCCCTTAAAAGACAGAAGAGGGGAACCAGGTGAGTCCTGATTCTGATGACATCTCTGTTTCATCCATTGAAACTAATTATAAATCACTTAACTGGAGGAGACATTGAACCTGTTCAGCACCTTGGTCACTACAGATTTTACTTTTCTACTGAGATTATTATATTTCGTTGTTAGGATTTTATACTTATTGTGCTAAGTTATGGATCATAAACAGATGCATTCTGGGAGTGGACGGGGCAGATCATCATCACAGACACATGAAGAAGAAGCTTTGAAAATGTAGATTCACCTCTTGTCTCGTTCCAGCTTGATTTGGTTCGTGGAAAATATTTGATCCAAAGTTCATCTTCATGTTGCTCAAATGAATCTCAGTGGATTTTAGGGTGGAGGATGAATTGAAATGATAAAAGCTGAACAAAGGTGCAGTTTGAAATCAGAATAAATGAGAATGCTCTCCTTCCTTCTGACTGAATAAAACACACTCCAGTTAAATCTCTGATCAGCTGCTGTTGCTGCTACAGAAGAAGAATCACAACAAACCTGATGATCAGTTTTCCATTCTGGCAGCATCAGACCCTCAGTGACCACTTTATTAGGTACACCTGTACAATCTACTGCAGTTCAGTACAACAGATGGTTACAAACATCAGGGGGTCAGAATATTAGGAACACCTCTGAATATAACACAGTCCAGTACAACACCATCACTGACTCTGAGCTCAGTGTTAAAACACCTCTATGACTGAGTCAGAAAACTCAACATTATCAGCATCAGAGACGTCGACTTCATGACACAACAGTTGTGTTGGATTGTATTAGATTGTACAGGTGTACCTAATAAACTGAACACTGAGTGTATTATTGACATAGTTGAGGCCTCAGGAGTTCAGTGTATATAGATAATAAAAAATATTATATTATATATTTATATATTATAAATATCCAGAGGAACTTTTTTATTGTTTTACTGAGTACTGTTCTTCACTGTACCGTATTTTCCGGACTATAAGGCGCACTTAAAAGCCTTTAATTTTCTCAAAAACGACAGTGCGCCTTATAATCCGGAGCGCCTTATATATGGATTAATTCTGGTTGTGCTGACTGACCTCGAAGTGATTTTGTGTGGTACACGGCCCTCTGTCAAAATGTTTTAGTACGACTTTGGTAAACTACAAAGCCGCACCGCTTGCAGCATTACGGCTACCGTAGTCAGGAGCGTCGCGGAGTAATACATACTGTGCTTCACCATAATATTACAGTGTGTGTGTATAAGGACCTATAAGGAGTTATTGTGAATACGCTAACGTTTGATTTTGCGGTATCAGACTGTGTTTTTTTAAGTGTTACAACTGAACAAGGTTGGGAGTTATTGTGAACGCGTTTAATAAAGTCTGACTGACTTATCTGACTGTTTTGTTTCGCTTCATGCGCCTTATATATGAAAAAAGTTGGAAAATAGACCATTCATTGACAGTGCGCCCTATAGTGCGGAAAATACGGTATATGTGCCTCTGTCATGATATGAGCCAGAAATGGTGAAATAATATTTGCCATTGTAAATAGTTAGTGATTTTTTTTAGAACTGAAACGTATTATACATATATATGTTATTTAACATCCTCATATTGTGCTTTTCAGTTTCTCTCTGGTATGTGTTTTTCTCTGAAACACACTTAAACCACATATACAAGCAGAGAAGGGGAGAACTCAAAGATCCTGGTGTTAAATGTTAATCCTGAAAATGTTCTGCCTGAGTTATTGTTAATGTTCACAGGTGCAGCTCCAGCGCCGTCTATCACAGCACTTGATGAAAGAGAGGACAGGGTGCAGCTGCAGTGTGAAGTTCATGGTGCTTCACCCAAACCTAAAGTACGGTGGCAGGACGGAGCTGGAAACATCCTCCCTGCTAAAGAACCACAGGTCTCTGAAAGAGGAGACGTTATCCTCCAAACTACTGTGACCAAGACCGACCACTATCGCTGTGTAGCCACACAGGAGGAGATCAAACATCAGATTCATACTGAGACCTATGTGTTTATCAGTGGTGAGTTTCTTCTTGTTTCTGTTTTTATAGTAAAATTATTTCAATTGTTCATTAGTTGGTAGTTTTAAATGTTTCCACGACTTCAGACTGAACACAAACCAAACTGTGATGAAGAATCTATGTGAGTTGAAAATGTCTCTAAGTCCTGAGAGGCAGGTTTGTGTCGTCAGGATTTTTCTGTTTGTTTTTGTAACAGTGATTTAAGCCACAAGAGCCTCAGAGCTTTATTAACACAGCAGCGGTTTTACAGCAGCAGAGTCACATGAATCACATAACAAACAACATCAAGACTCAAAGATTCACAGAAGATTTTAGTTCCTGATCATTTCATTTGTTTCTTTCTTAACCAGAAACTTGAACTAAAACCTAGAACCATCCTCTGTCTCTAATTATATACAGTGATTGTTTCTGGTAAAAATTTGATACTGTGAAGGAAAATAAAGGCTTTGGAAGTGAAGTGTTGACAATGTGAACTTGTGTCCAGTATCCACTGAGCTGCAGTGAGGGTCCTATATGACCAACATGTTGGTAGAAATGTAGCTTCCTAACACTTGGTTCATCACCTGCTGCAGGTTGTTGGTTTGGTTGTTTACAGCAGAACTTCCTTAAAATCCAACATCAGCTTTTGACTTGAAGTGAAAGAGGAAAAGAAAACAAGAGTAAAAGTGTTTGTACATCTGGTCACTGATCATCCTCCTCTGTCTGAACCTGAAACCAGGAGTTAACAGATGTTCACCACTTGACTCAGTCACTAACATCTGGCTGTGGTTTGTGTTGAATGTGACTCTGTGCAGCTCACTAAAGCAGGTGGGCTGATTGAACCAATCACAGGAGCTGTATGATCGAAGCTTCAGGCTGTAGAGGACACATGTGGTGTCACAGTGTGAGATCCAGCTGTGATTTCCAGCCAGATGTGTGAGTGTGCTGCAGCTTCCTGACAGCAGAAGTTGTGAGTGTAAACAGGCTGAAGTTGGATTCTTCTGCAGTGAATGAAGCAGCAGCTCCTCTGTGTTTGTCTCTGTTCATGTCAGCACAGTAAACACACTGAGAGCTTCATCACTGAAGGGACAAGAACACGTTCAGACGTCTCTCAGCTTTTAGCTTCATTTATTGTGAGTGAAGCATCAGCCCCAGCTCAGAGGGTGACATGTTGAACAAAGCTCATCAGTACTGGCTGTAACAACAACTGTGATGAAGTGAAGCTGCGCTGACAGGAGGTGATCCAGAGTCCGTCACAGCCTGGGCTCAGGGTGTAGAAAACCTGTGCTGTAGACAGACGCTCACACACAGGTTCAGATGTCAGACACAGCAGGAGTGAAGCAGGAGTCAGATGGAAACAGCCCAAAGTAGAGGAGGCAGGACAGTGGTTCAAACATCTTCCTCCTGATGAACAACACGTCTCAGACAGAGGAGGAAGCTGCAGCATCACCCTCCTCACTACTGTGAGCAGAACCAGAACCGAGCTCTCAGCTGTGCGGCCGAGCAGGAGGAGAGAGGCCGTAAGATCCATGCTGACATCACTGTGTCTGGGGACCTTCATCCCAGTGGTGTTTTCATCTGCTGCTCACTGTAGATCACAGGAGCATCAACACAGTTAGTTGTTGTCTTTGTGAAGCTGTGATGTTCAGTCTGATCAACATGATGTGATGTTACACTCTGAGTCTTACACCAACTTTCTCTGATCTGTTTCAACAGATCCAGGATTCACCCTTGGACAAGTTGTTGGTGCTGTAGTTGCTTCAGTTCTCGTGACACTTTTACTTGTTGCTCTTCTTGCTCTGCTCAAAGCCAAGGGCTGCATTAAGTGTGGTAAAGGTGAGTTTAAATAACTTATTGTGTTGACATATTCATAATGAGCAGACAACAGAACAACAAAGTGTTTATCTGTCTGTGATGTTCAGAGTCTGACAGTTGTGTTCATCGTCTCAGATGAGCAGCGTTCTGTTGTTGTTTACTCTCAGGCTCAGATCAGCTCAGTTGTGATTTTCTTGAATATCATTTTGTTTTCCCTCCTCTAGATATGATTTAAATGTCACTGAATCTGAAGAGATCAAACATCAGGTCTGTGAGGAGCGATGATGAAGAGGCTGGAACCTTCCTCACATGAGACAAACAAATGAGAGATTTTCATTGTGTTTTCCACCGTTTGAGCTTTGACTGGAGAATTAGCTCCACCTGCTGTTTGCCTCCATCGACCAATCTGCTCATATTCACACAGCAGCAGTGCATGGAAACAAACTGTCATTTTAATTTCTGTTACATTTTCTTCTCCATTCAGATGTAAACTGGACGTTTGACAGCAGGTTTTTAAACATCATGTCACGTCTTCCTTTGTATTTAAAATGAACCCAAACAGTCTGACCTCAACTCTACATTAACTTTCATTTATTTAATATTTCCCACATATCTAACCCCAGTTACACATGAATCATTCTGGATTTGACCTGAACTGATATCGTCAGAATAATTAATAGAAATTCCAACATTTTACTGAATTATTCCAACAGTATTATGATCATTCAGCTTTATTGTTGATATAATCTGTGGTTTTACAGATTGAACCAGTACAGATGTAAATGTTCTGTCTCAGGAGTAGATGAGGAATTTTCCTTTTATTTCATTTACTGGTTTATTTAATATGGATATGGCAAGTTTTAACAACAAACATGAAAGATTAAACTGATTTTTCATGCTGAGTTTTAAAGGCAAGGCAACTTTATTTGTACAGCACATTATCACATCATTCACTGTGTGACAGAAATAAAAGAAGCATAGAAAAAGTAGAAGACCAGGAAACTCCTGACTGAGGATTTTAGCTCAGAAAAAGCTCAAATGTCTGTCATGTTATCAGCAGTAATTCCATAAATAATATTTTAGTCTCCTTATAGTGAAATAAGGAGACTAAAATATTATTTATGGAATTTAAAATCCTAAATCTCACAGACAGCTGGTGAAGATGCTGTTTATGTTCTCTTCTCCTTTCGTTAGTTAAAATCCAAGCAGCAGCATTTTGAGGCTGTGTTTATTCTGGCTGAGGCCTGAATAAACACAATTTAATGGTCCAGACACAATGAGACCAGATCATGGAAATGTTGTCGAAGACCTGCGGCCGTGAAAAACAACTAACTTGTATCTGTGATTCTCGGATGAAGGGAACAAGATTGTAAAACCAGAAACTCTTCGAATGTAAAGGTGGTAAGGTTGTAATTATTGATTCATCTGCTGATTATTTTCTCCAGTGATCAATTAATCATTTCAGTCTGTAAATCACTGCAAAAAGTTTCACATTCAAATTCTCCAGAGTCCGAGGTGACATCATAATGTTTTGTTTTGTCCAAGTAAAAATCCAAAGAGAATCAATTTAATATGAGACAAAGAAAAGCAGAAAATTATCACATTTGAGGAGCTGAAACATCAAAGATTTGACAGTTTTCCTTCAAACTGACTAAAATGATTGGATTGATTATCAAAATGCTTTTCTGTTGATAGACTGATTGATTAATTGACCAATAGCTGCAGCTCTGATGTTAAGTGATGATGCAGTTGCAGGGAGTCATGTAATTTCCTGCAGAGCTTTGATCATTTCTAATGAATAAAACAGTAAAAACATCAAACTGTGTGTTGTGACTGTTTTGGTTGTTTGTTGTTTATCAGTTGAAACAGTTTAGAAACAGGTAGAAAACAAGCTGAGAGGTAGAGGGGTATGACATGCAGCACAGGTCCTCCCCTGGAGTTAAACCGTGTGTGTTGCAGTTCTGTGATCTTCACCTTCACCATCAGTCCATCACAGTTCATGAGTCATAGTTCATGTGTGTGGAGGAGACGCTTTTATTGTGAAGGACGTGTGCCGGAAGTGTTGCTGCAGCTTGCGGAAGCCGACAGAGCGAAAGTGTGTGTGATGAGCCAATCAGGGTGCGAGGAGCGGCTGCAGCTTCGTCATCCAGATGTTACAGTGATGTTGTGATGGTTCATGTTCAGGTGACACCGACAGCGATGGAGCTTCTTCCTCTCCTGTGTCTCTGCGTCCTGACTCGGTCTGGAACAACGTTTGCTGATCAACACGGTGAGAAACTAAAACCTCTGTTACACTGTGACGTAATATGTGTCCTAATAATTAATACTGATCAATATTAAAAGATGAGGTGACACAGTTTGTCCTTCTCAGTGTTGACTCCCTCTCAGCAGCTGCAGTAACATCCTGCTGGGGAGTTGGTGCTTTTAGAGGCGTCCTGATTTTTGTTTGTTTGTTTGTTCTTTCATGTGTTTATTAGGTCATGTGATCAAATTTACACAGTCACGTCAAGTGTCAACTTGTTTATTTTTCTTCTTCTTTGTCACATTATTTATTGTTTCCTTTTTCAGTCAAGCAGTGAAACCTGTTGGTGTGGTTCTACTTCTGTGTCTGAGGAGACACGTTGTCAACTTGTCTTTCAGCTTCCTGACGAGTCCCCGTGAACTCACAGTTGCAGCAGCTGGTGTTCAGGTCGCTTCCTGCAGCCAGAGCTCATTCCTGCACCACAGACGCCGGCTTGTGATCCTTTGATGGATTGTGTGATGTGATGACAGTGAAGTGTTGTTGTGCCTCTGTGTATTTCTTGATCCTCTGAACAATGAACTTCCTTATGTCCTTGTGTTTGTGTGTTTGTGTGTGTTCTCATGACCACTGAGTGAACTGGTTGTGAACTGGTGTTTCAGTGTAACTGAGGTGACACATGTACATTTTATGTTTTGTCTTCCAGGGTCAAGTGTCATCACTGTGGCCGTGGAAGAAGGACGTGACGCCGTTTTACCCTGTTCCTTCAGCACCAAGGAGAACATCGAGAAAATGGTGTTTGACTGGAAGAAAGACAATCACAAGGAGGTTTTCCTGTACGATGCTGGCCATCACTACAATAAGGGCCGGACGGGTCAAGATCAACAGTTCAATGGACGAGTTTTTCATTTTGAAGATGAACTGAAGCACGGAAACGCCTCCATAAAGATCCACAACACAAAGATGGCTGACAATGGAAGTTACTCCTGTAATTTCCCAAATAAACAACTGTCCCACATTATACTTGTTGTAGGTGAGTATAAAACAGTTTGGAAGACTGATGCAACTTTTATTCGTTTAAGTGTTAATGATGTATGGAGGCTGCATCTCAGTGGTCTCCATGGAAACCTGATGGTCCCATCAAACACCAGCACACTCATGTTAAATGCTGAAGTTACATGTTAAAAATAATTGAATGTCCTTTGTTGAAAGTGACAATGAGATAAGAATGATGTGAAGAATACTTGTGCAGGTCTCTTGTTTGTTTCCTCTGTCAGTTCAGGTCAGTGTGTGGTTTGTCCAACATCTTGTATCTGAGTGCTGTGGTTCTCGCTCTGAACTGCTGTTAAAGTTCTCAGTTAGTAAATAAGGTTGGTGCTGAGTGATGTGACAGCAGTTATCCAGAACCAATACATCAACCTCACTGAAGTCAGATAACCTTTTTACCTCAACATGTTTAGATGAAAGATTATATTCAGCAAACAGAGGGTAAAGTATCAGCTTTGTTCCCAGTATTGCAGCTCTGTCTGTCAGTATCACACAGTCACTTTCACATAATCACATAATGACTCTTCTAACATCACAAAAGTCAGTCATGGAGTTCCACAAGGTTCTGTGCTAGGACCAATACTTTTCACTCTATATATGCTTCCTCTAGGAAACATTATTAGGAGACACCAGATAAATTTCCATTGTTACGCAGATGACACCCAGCTGTACTTATCCATGAAGCCAGGTGAGACTAACTTGAGCCAAGCTTCAGGTGTGTCTTAAGGACATAAAAACCTGGATGACCAGTAATTTCTTACTCTTAAATTCAGACAAACTGAAGTTATTGTAATTGGCCCAAAACACCTCAGAGATACACTATGTGATAATATACTGACTCTGGATGACATCACCTTGGCCTCCAGTGCTACAGTCAGAAACCTTGGTGTCATTTTTGACCAGGACTTGTCCTTTACTTCACATATAAAGCAAGTCTCTAGGACAGCCTTCTTCCACCTGCGCAATATTGCTAAAATCAGACCCATTCTATGTCTAAAGGATGCTGAAAAACTAGTTCATGCATTTGTTACCTCAAGACTGGACTACTGTAACTCTTTATTGTCAGGATGTCCCAAAAATTCAGTAAAAAGCCTCCAATTGATCCAGAATGCGGCAGCACGAGTACCGACAGGAACTAGGAAACGAGATCACGTCTCTCCTGTGTTAGCCTCTCTGCATTGGCTCCCTGTAAAATCCAGGAGAGAATTTAAAATCCTCCTCCTCACCTACAAAGCCATTAATGGTCAGGCACCATCGTACCTTGGAGAGCTTATAGTTCCCTATTTTCCCAATAGGACACTTCGCTCTCTAAATGCAGGTCAACTTGTGGTTCCCAGAGTTTGTAAGAGTAGAATGGGGGGCAGAGCCTTCAGCTATCAGGCCCCTCTCCTGTGGAACCAGCTCCCAGTGTGGGTTCGGGAGGCAGACCCCCTCTCTGCCTTTAAGATCAGGCTTAAAACGGTCTTGTTTAGTAAAGCTTATAGTTAGGGCTGGCTCGGGTATGTCCTGGCCCATCCCTTAGTTATGCTGCTATAGAGCTAGACTGCTGGGGGTCTAGCTCTATAGCAGATGCACTGGGCTCTCTCCCTCTCTCTCTGTCCTCATTCTGCAGGTCTCTCTGCCTCTGGAGCAGCAGGATCCAGATCCACCACTACTCATCATTACTATTAACCACTGTTATCTGTCATTATTATTGATAACACCATTACCGACACAGCTGCTCCTGGTCTCTCTCTCTCTCTTCTCTCCCCTCTCCTCCCCCTCCCCCTCTTTCTATCTTCTCCTAAACCCAACCGGTCGAGGCAGACGGCCGCCCACCCTGAGCCCGGTTCTGTTGGAGGTTTCTTCCTGTTAAAAGGGAGTTTTTCCTGCCCCCTGTCGCCAAGCGCTGCTCTTTGTGGGAACTGTTGGGTTTTTCTCTGTAACAAAGTAAGGTCTTGACCTTACCCTGTAAGGTGCCTTGAGATAATGTATATTATGATTTGGCGCTATACAAATAAAATTGAATTGAATTGAATTGAATTGAATTGATGTTCTGTTTTTCCTTTTAGATCCTGACCCAGAGAGCTTTATGTTAAAAGACAGAAGAGGAGAAAAACCAGGTGAGTCCTGATCCTGGTGACGTCAGTAATCCGTCAGTCTTTCTACAGGGTTAGACTAATTAGTTGAACGTACCATAGCTTTGCGCAAATTTTATTGAAAGTTATAATGTTTAGATTTCTTTAAAATAATATATAAAGTGAACTGTGTTTGACTGAGAGGTTTGTAATATTTAGTCACCATGTACATTAGTATGTTGTACAGGAACCTTTCACCAGCTCCACCACTAACGAAGAATTAAAGTAAAAAATGTTTGAATTATGATGCACTGGCAGCTGGAATATTAACTGAAGCTTATACTGTGCTTCTCTTTCTCTCTGTTTTTGTCTTGAGCTCTCTGTAATGTCCATATACAAGCAGCAAAGGGATGAACAAAATAAAATCCCATTGTTACATTTCTGATAATGTAATTGTTTTATATAATCTATTGTTCACTCTATGTTCACAGGTGCAGCTCCATTGCCGTACGTTACGATTCTTGGTGAAACAAAAGATGGGGTTCAGCTGCAGTGTGTCGTTCGAGGTGCTTCACCCAAACCTAAAGTACGGTGGCAGGACGGAGCTGGAAACATCCTCCCTGCTAAAGAACCACTGGTCTCTGAAAGAGGAGACGTTATCCTCCAAACTACTGTGACCAAGACTGACCACTATCAGTGTGTAGCCACACAGGAGGAGATCAACCATCAGATCAATGCTACGATCTACGTCCCTGTCACTGGTGAGGTTCCTCCTAGAGGTGTTTAGTGTTTGAATAATTCTTATTGTGTTTATTGTTAATTAGTTTTGAGAAATGTTGTTTGTGTGGAATGAACACAAAGTGAATATTGATTTAGATGGTGAAGACAGATCTAAGAAAACTGACAATGTTTCTCACTGTTCAAGAAATTCACACTTAGACTGCGTCTCTGAGACTCACTTCATGAATCTCCAGAGAGAAGAGGAAGAATGAGAGGATGAGGAGGGAAATGACAGGAACAATATCAGTCTGTTGGCTGTTACAGGAACAAACGCACAGTTTTTTTATTCTATAGCACTGAAGGAGCTTTTTTTCATCGAGTACTGTTCTTCACTGTATCTGTGCCTCTGTCATGACATGAGTCAGAAATAGTGAAATGATGTTTGCAGTTGTGAAAAGTTACTGAATTTTTGTTAGAACCGAAACATATTTAACATATATTATATTTATTGTGTAACATGCTCACATTGTGCCTTTCTGTTTCCTGTTTTTTCCTCTTAAACACACTTTACTCCACATATACAAGCAGAAAATGGTTGAACTACTAATTCTGGGGGGACTTCCGGGTGGAGATGGCTGCGTGAGAACTTTGCTCCCGACTGCTCTACTGCAAACCCCCATAAAATACAGGAGATTTACCTCACAGGAGTTCAGTAATATAAACTAATGTTGGGGGGAGACGAACCTGGCCTCAGTATGTCGCTAAGAAGCAAAAAAACGGGCTGTAGCGACGAGGTGGCTATGCCACCCACTCAAACAACCTGAGGGGGCCCCGCAATTCAGCGGCTGAAACATCCCCCTACACAAGAGGTTCAGGGATTACCTCTCACATGGAGGAGCTTTTCTTGTTTATTGTAACGTTTGACTATCTTGACTGTTGTGTTATTACTGTTCATGATTCTTATTTGCTGTTCTCAGGGGCAGCGAGTGAGTGTCCAGGAGAATACCGGTTTATAGCTGAGTAACAAAGAATTTAAGGTTATTACCCTAAATGTCAATGGTTTGTCGACTCCTGTCAAGAGAAGCGAAGCAATATCCAAAATAAAAAGGGAAAAGGCACAAATTATATTTAGGCAAGAAACCCATCTAACAGATCAGTAGCATGAAAAGATAAAGAGTATGAGTTTTAAACATACTTACTATTCATCTTTTAAAGCAGGACGCAAGAGGGGTGTGCCCCCCGGCAGCAACAAAACATTTTACAAGAGAATATTTGATTTAATAGGGTTTCAATCTACCGGAGTCTTGATCTGTGCAGGAAACCTTAACGTGATTTTGAACCCAAAGTTGGACACAACTAATCGAAAAAGGAAAATCACTCCCACTGAAAGATGGATTAAAAGGAGAATTCAAGACCTGGGTTTGATAGACGACTGGAGGGATTTCCACCATCAAGATAGGCAGTTTACTTTCTACTCAAACCGTCACAATGCACATTCAAAAACTGACTATCTACTTATGCATAACTCAGAGAGACACAGGCTAAAGCAATGTGAGATAAACCAGAGAGATATATCAGATCACTCTAGTGTCCACTTGAAGTTGCATCTAGATACTAGACCCAAAGTGACAACATGGAGATTAAATGTAAGCATGTTAAACAGCCCTGAGTTTCAAGGGAAAATAAAGAAAGAATTAAAAACATATTTGGAAGACGATGATGACGGTAATGTGAACCCAGTGATGTTGTGGGATGCTGCCAAAGCAGACCTGCAGGGGAAATTATTTCAGAATCTGCATTCATAAAAAAAAAAAAAGAAAACTCAAAAACTGTTAAACCTGCAGAAACAAGAAAAAGCCTGGAGGCTGCGAAAACAGCAATCAGAAAATACAGTCTTTAAGATTAGGGATCCTGCCACTAAAACAGTCACATATAAACTAGAGGAAATACAGAAAGCATTCGAGAAATTTTACCAGACCCTGTATACCCAACCCACATCGTTCGAACCTGCTAAAGTAGAAGAGTTCCTGAGCCAATTGGATCTGCAAATTGCAAAATGAAACATTAACAAAAGAAATATCAGCTGAAGAAAACGACAAGGCGATCTCCTCCCTGAAGTCTCCGGGGACAGATGGATTTCCAGGGGAATGGTATAAATCACTGAGGGAGCAATTAATACCAATACTACATAGAAGCTTCAATTACACCCTGAGGGAGGGAGTCATCCCCCCGTCTTGGAGGGAGGCTACCATCTCGGTGATTCCAAAAGAGGACAAGGGCCCGAAAGAATGTGGCTCTTACAGACCTGTCAGTGTCTTAAATCAAGATTATAAATTATATGCAACTATTTTAACTAAAAGAATGATCAAAAAGTGATCCCTTTTTTTGATTGACGAAGATCAAACTGGATTTATTAAATGTAGACAAACACAGGTCAACATAAGGAGATCCCTCCACACCACTGAACACATAAACAATGAAAAAATTGGAGCTGTTCTACTTCGTATGGATGCGGAAAAGGCATTTGATTCGGTGGGGTGGGAATTTCTTTATGCAGCTATGGAAAAATGTGGCTTCCATGAGAAGTTCATTAAAGGCATCAAAACACTACATACGTCCCCCGTAGCCAGAATTAAGGTAAACGGAGGCCTTTCAAAAACTATCCACCTGCAGCGCGGCTGTCACCAGGCTGCCCAGCCAGCCCAGTGCTCTTTAACCTTCTCATTGAACCTCTCGCTCAGGCTGTGAGACAGAATCCTGACCTTGAGGGCATCACAATAAAAGGTACAGAATACAAAATATGTCTTTATGCGGATGATGTGTTGGTCAGCCTAAAAAACCCAGAGTTAGGAATCCCAAGATTAATGGATTCCCTGCAGGTGTATGGACACCTGTCAGGCTACTCCCTTAACGTTGATAAAATGAATGACGGGGGCTTCACTCTATGGACGAGAAAAGGACTCTCAACATTAGGTCTATTCATTGAAAACCAGGAATTTATAGACTTCAACACCATATCTGATAAATACGGCCTTGCTCGGCAGGATTTCTAGAGGTACCTCCAACTCCGGCACTGCTTTGATAAGAGCATTAAAGGACTTGTACAGGAAAATATATCAGGTATTACCAAAATGTTTATCAAAGCCTATAACACAAAACTGTCCAGAAAGATCACTGGTGAACTATATAGACATGTAGCTGAATTAAGAGGTCATTCAACAAACTATATTAAGGCGAAATGGGAAAAAGAGCTGGGAATCGTAATCACTTCTGAAGACTGGACAAATGAAATTAACACACAAATCACTACTACAGCCTCACAACTGTGGAGAGATTCTTCCTGGAAAACTGCATCTGATTCTTCATAACACCAAAGCAGAAGTCTAAAGAGACAGGACTACAACCAACATGCCGGAGAGGGTGTGGACACAGTACAGCAGATCACACTCATATCTTGGAGCTGTCCCACGCTTAAATCCTTCAAAGTATTATCAGTCAAGTCTTGCAGCATAATTTTAATTATGGACACAGAATTACCAAAAAAAGACAGATAGCTCCTGAAAATCTTCATGGTGTTCCGGGTCGGACATGGAGGCTGCACCGGAGCTCCGAGAGTTGAGGGTGAAAACTGAACAGCTGCGGCTGACATTCACACCGGCTCAGTCCGGCTCAGTCCGGCTGGAGACACGGCGACAGAAATGGAGGAGCCGCTATCGAGCCACGAAACAGATGAAGACGGCGGCGTGGAAACAACACAGCCCGCGGAACGAGAAGCGGACACGGGCTCGGAGCTGGAAACTGTCAGCAAAGAGAAGCGGGAACTTAACGCAGAAATAAAAGATGCCCTTCGCTCATTTGGCGAAACACTGAGGCGCGACGTGAAAAAAGACTTGGACGATTTCAAACCAGATATAAACTTTTACTGAAGCGTCCGCAGCGGCGGGACCTCAGGCCGAGGGCGGAAGCTGGAGCACCGGGCCCGGGAAGCCCCCGAGGCTCTGGCCCCTCACTGACGACAAACAGCTCCTCAGGACAAGGTGGCCGACCTGGAGTCAGACCACGGAGGAATAACCTCCGTGTCCACGCAGTTACAGAGGGAGAGGAGGCGGGTCTGCACCTGCCGGACTGTAACTCCGGGTCCACACAGCAGCTGCAGGCGGAGCTCGGCCCGGACCCACCACCGTGAACCTTCCGCCGTTCACGGCCACGGAGAAAGTCCCGAGAGGCACGGAGTAAGAAAAGACAGCTGGGAAACAAAGTCCTGTCACTCGGCCATGACCTCAGACAGAGGTCGTTCAGGAGAGAAAGGAGCAGAAAAGGATCCTGGAGGAGAAAGTCGTCCGGTTCCAGACGCCTTTCTCCGGGAGGAGGATCCGCCGGGATCCCGGCAGCAGCGCCGGGGAGGTGAAGGAGGAGCTGGAGGGACTCGCAGAGAAGACACCGGCGACCGCGGGGGGGGTCCCGGAGGAGCCGCAGCGCGGGGGGGGGGTCTCCGGAGGAGCCGCAGCGCGGGGGGGGGTCTCCGGAGGAGCCGCTCTTCAGCAGCGGGGGGGGGGGGTCCCGGAGGAGCCGCAGCGCGGGGGGGGGGGGTCCCGGAGGAGCCGCAGCGGGGGGGGGGTCCCCGGAGGAGCGGGGGGGGGGGGGGGTCCCCGGAGGAGCCGCTCCTCAGCAGCGGGACGCGCCGAGGAAAAGCTGCAGCAGTTCCGAAGACTTTTTGATCAAGAGCGGAGAAATAAACAAACCGGTAGGACTGTTCAGATACAGCCTGTGTTTCTAGTCGGATGAATAATAATTACCCCGCTGTTCCTGTGCTAAAACCAAAGTGACTGTCGGGGTCTGGGCCGCGTATTTTTTCAAGGTTTCCACGTTGGAGTCCTTTAGGACCAACACCCTCACGGTGGGTCTGGTCATTCCTCAGCCAGGCTCCTCTTCATCCAGGAGGACTTTCCCCAGACCCACCGACGGGATCAGACTGCTGGAGGACGGAATGTTAGTGGGGCCGCCGATGCTTTATGTCTTCACTTTTATAAAGGATGCAGAGTAACAGTGTGAGAATAGCGCCCTTAAATGTGAACGGCTTAAATAATCCAATTAAAAGAGGTAGAGTAATGGCTAAATTGAGGAAAGAAAGAATCCAAGTGATATATTTACAAGAAACGCATCTACCTCAGCAAGAACACGATAAACTGAAGAAATTTGGATTTAAAAATGTCTTCTTTAGCTCATTTAAAAAAGGTCCAAAGAGAGGAGTTGCTATATTAATCTCCAATTGCGTCAGTTTTGAAATCATTAAAGAAATAAACGACAAAGAAGGGAGACATGTAATAGTAAGAGGTAAATTGGACAGTAATCTAGTTACTTTGGTCAATGTGTATGTGCCACTTCATTACACCTCTTCTAAAAAGCAAATTCTCTCCATCACAAGAACAGAGCTGGAGGCAGTGCGGAAACATGAACGCAGATCATTCCCATATATTTTGGCTATGCCCAAAAATTAAAACTTTTTGGAGTAATGTATGTACAACTGTGGGGGAGATTCTGGGATACACAATTCCTAACAATGTGAGGGTCCTTTATTTTTGAGTCTTCAATGAGAATGTGATTATTAAAAGAGACTGGTACCTGTGTAAAATACTGTTGATGGCTTGTAAAAAAGCTATAACAAAGTGCTGGATGGACAGAGTGAAGGAAATATGGTTAATGGAAAAGAGAACTTTCTCTCTCAGATCTAGAGGAGAGATCTTTCCCAGGAAATGGGAGAAATGGACTGCTTTCACCAAAACAATTGAGGACGCTACACGTTAGTGTTAGTGTTAGTAAAGACACTGGACATTAAATACAAGATTGACAGAGGAGCCCCCATGTTCTTGCCTGTATGTTGTTTTGTTTTACGTTTTTGACAGTTTGTTGTCAACCTGTTTCCCCCTAAACTGAAAAGAACTAAATAAAAAGTATCAACAAAAAAAAATCTTCATGGCTGCCAGCAAAAAAGCCATAACAAGAAGATGGCTCAACACTGAACCTCCCACGGTTAATCAGCGGGAGCCATAATGAAGGACATCCAAACAGTGGAACTACTGACGTATAGTCTCAGATTACAAAGGGACAAAGGTGATGCCCTCTGGGGAAAATGGAGCACTTACATTACAGGAAGAGGTGATAACCAACCTTAATGCTTTATTTGTTCTGGTTTTAAGAAAAATAATATTGCAACTATACTGCTGTAATGTTTGACATACGACCTACTCGCAACCCCACTGTTCTCTCATGTTTTGTTCCTGTGAGTGTTCATGTGTGTGTGTGCAACTGTGTATGAATGTGTATGATTATTTAGACATATGGGTGTAGGTGAACATGTATACTCGTGAGATCAGGTGCACAGACACATGTGTACATATACTGTTGTTCTTCTCTCTTTTTTTGTTTCTTTTGTGTCTATAAGGGCGCTGCATGGCTAGCATTTGTGTTACTTAGCCACATCATATTGTACTCATACCTACTTTTGTTCATTACACCGATGCTGCCCATGTTTTGTACAAAAAAACATGATAAAATAAAGTAAAAAAAATAAATAAAAGAAATACTAATTCTGTAAATCTTCCTCATAAGTGTATCAAAGGCTCTTATTTTGAAGGTGTGTTTAGGGAAGTGACGCAATCACCCCAGTGGCGCAGTGAGCCGACAGACTTTCCTCCTCTTGACACCTTGATGCACCTGTGGGGACTTTCAGTGTATTTCGCCTGTAACCGCGGATGTTTTTTGTTGGAGAGTTTGTTACTGTGCCGCTCCGAGCGTGAAGCGGATGCAGGAAGTGAGATTGTTCCTTTATTGTGGTTGTTGCGGCGCTTAGCTAACTCTCGTGTCCGCTGTTTAGCATCGTGTATGAATATAACGTGAACCTGATGTTTGCGACTGTTTTGCTGACGGACGGTAACTTGATGTAGTTCGGGTCGTTAGTTAATCAGCTGGGGGCCGACATGTGCTGTTGTTTACTCAGTACCCGGTGTAGCCAGTAGATGGAGCTGTGGACCAGCTAACCTGTGAGTATGGCTAACATGTGTTTCTGTTGGTTTGTTTATGCCATTATTATTTTTGCACATGTAAAGGAGAGACGTATATTTTTCTGCTTGTGTAAACACCTTTATTATGGAGATTGTGGTGACAATGTGATTTATTATTATTATTTTCAGAACTGTGACAACACTGAGTGCACAATAAATCACTGCAGTCATCTGACCTGCTGCAGAAGAAGTCACATCGTGTCCTGATTCCTGTGTCCTGACCGACACCGCATCTTGTCTGCTGTATAACCCTAAACGAGCCAGCCTGAATCCTTACCTCATCAACAATAATTATTCTTTATGTTCACAGGAGCAGCTCCAGAGCTGTCAATCAAGATACTTGGTGAAACACAGGACGGGGTTCAGCTGCAGTGTGTTGTTCATGGTGCTTCACCAAAACCTAAAGTACAGTGGCAGGACGGAGCTGGAAACATCCTCCCTGCTAAAGAACCACAGGTCTCTGAAAGAGGAGACGTTATCCTCCAAACTACTGTGACCAAGACCGACCACTATCGCTGTGTAGCCACACAGGAGGAGATCAACCATCAGATTCATGCTGAGATCTACGTTCTTATGAACAGTCAGTGATATTTTCATTTTCATTTTCACCTCTTGTCTCGTTCCAGCTTGATTTGGTCTGTGGAAAATATTTGATCCAAAGTTCATCTTCATGTTGCTCAAATGAATCTCAGTGGATTTTAGGGTGGAGGATGAATTGAAATGATAAAAGCTGAACAAAGGTGCAGTTTGAAATCAGAGTAAATGAGAATGCTCTCCTTCCTTCTGACTGAATAAAACACACTCCAGTTAAATCTCTGATCAGCTGCTGTTGCTGCTACAGAAGAAGAATCACAACAAACCTGATGATCAGTTTTCCATTCTGGCAGCATCAGACCCTCAGTGACCACTTTATTAGGTACACCTGTACAATCTACTGCAGTTCAGTACAACAGCTCTGCCATAAATTCCACCTTTACAAAGTCTCTAATGTTCAGTTTGTGTTGACTTTGTCAGAAATGTGTAAATTCACTTCTGTGTTTATCACTGAGCTCATAGTTAAAGGTGGTGTTGTACTGGACCACATTATACTGAGAGGTGTTTCTATTGTTCTGTCCTCCCTGGTTACAAACATCAGGGGGTCAGAATATTAGGAACACCTCTGAATATAACACAGTCCAGTACAACACCATCACTGACTCTGAGCTCAGTGTTAAAACATAGAACTGAATGAACACCTCTATGACTGAGTCAGAAAACTCAACATTATCAGCATCAGAGACGTCGACTTCATGACACAACAGTTGTGTTGGATTGTATTAGATTGTACAGGTGTACCTAATAAACTGAACACTGAGTGTGTCACTGACACAGCTGAGCTCTGATAATATAATGGGTCTATGTAGATAGTTTTGACCTTATAGTTCATATTTAAAGATATTATTTATTTAAACTTAAGTGGACTAGAAATGGTGTTTACATCTTAATGTCTTAACAACAAATGTTATGTGATTTCAAATCAAGGGGATTTTTGTTGCACAGGAAACTGATCAGAAAATCAAATTTGTTCACTGTATATGTTCTACTGTCATTGCATGAGTCAAATAGTGTTTGCAGTTGTCAGTAGTTAGTGAATTTTTGTTAGAACTCAAAAGCATTTTACTCACTCACACACAGTTTCTCTCTGTTATGAGTTCTTCACATTAAACACACTTTACTCCGCATATACAACAGGGAAGGATGAACAAAAAGGTCCTGTTCACATTCTTAATAAGTTATTGTTATGTTCACAGGTGCTGTTTCAAAACCATCCATTATGATACTTGGTGAAAGAGAGGACAGGGTGCAGCTGCAGTGTGAAGTTCATGGTGCTTCACCCAAACCTAAAGTACAGTGGCAGGACAGAGCTGGAAACATCCTCCCTGCTAAAGAACCACAGGTCTCTGAAAGAGGAGGCAGCTACGACATTATCCTCCAAACTACTGTGACCAAGACCGACCACTATCGCTGTGTAGCCACACAGGAGGAAATCAACCATCAGATTTATGCTGAGACCTATGTTCCTGTACATGGTGAGTTTCTTCTTGTTTCTGTTTTTATAGTCAAATTATTTCAATTGTACATTCGTTGTTAGTTTTCAAAAATGTTTCCACGTCTTCAAAATGAATACAAACCAAACTAGGATGAAGAATCTGAGTTGAAAATGTCTCTAAGATGATGTGATGTTACACTCTGAGTCTTACACTAACTTTCTGTGTTTTCTGTTTCAGGGTTCCCCATTGGATGGATTGCTATTACATTTGTCGGGACTCTTTTACCTGTTGGTGCTCTTCTAGCTGTGCTCATAGCCAAGGGCTGCATTGATTGTAGTCAAGGTAATAATAATGAAAAGACAACAGAACAACAAAGTGTTTATCTGTCTGTGATGTTCAGAGTCTGACAGGTGTGTTCATCGTCTCAGACGAGCAGCGTTCTGTTGTTGTTTACTCTCAGGCTCAGATCAGCTCAGTTGTGATTTTCTTGAATATCATTTTGTTTTCCCTCCTGCAGGTGGACCACAGACAAGAGTCCCCCATGAAGACCCCAACCATTTAGTGTAGCAGCCTGATCAGGACCCTCACCTGCCTTTACCTGTGCAGTTGGCTGCTGAAGTGTGTGTGTTGTTGTGTGTCTGTTGTGTGTCTGAGACACGTTGGTTGGTCGCCACTTACTTCAGGCAGTTTGAGTGAAGACCTGGTTTTAAAGGTCCAGTTAGTTTCAGGTTCAGGTCAGGATCAGGGTTGTGCTTCAGCAGAAAGTTGTGATGGTACTAAGGTGAGAAGTGAGGTTGTTGAGGTGGTGAATGGTCCTGAAGCTCTTTCTGATTCAGATGGAAACATTAACACGACCACAATCTTTCCCTGATTTTGACTAGTTGTTTTTAACCTGTCCTCAAATCAGTTTTACTTCTCATCATCATGGACGGTGAGATAACTGCATGAGTCCAGGAGCGATGATGAGGAGGCTGGAGCCTTCCTCACATTAATACATGAACCAAACAGAAACGTCAGATTTCTGTTTGTAATGAAGTCATGAAAATAAAATAATAACAGTAACACAACAGAATTTAAATGGACCGAGTTAAAAAGGGACCTGATTGACCTTCTGATAAAAGTGAGTTTTAAGAACCAACTTGAATCATGAAACTGATTTTTCATGCTGAGTTTTAAAGTGTTGGAAGCTCAGGAGCTCAGACCAGAAGAGTCTGGTCACACTTGAAATTTAAAACTTAGAATAAAAAGCTGAAACACCTGACGTGGGCATCAACACGAACTTCAGACTTCACTGAAGTAAAACCTGCTGTTCTGCTGCAAATGAATGTGAACATTTTGTAGTTGAGGTGAAACACAATGTGACTTATGTTTTATTTTGAAATCTGTGTTGTTTATTATTTTGTGACGATCATGTTGCTGCTTTTATTTTTTAAGGTGCTGAACCAGAGTCTGTCAGGTACAGTTACAGTCTGAGCTGTTCACTGTTGTTGACTGATGTTTGAATTGTGCTTCAACTAACAATCATTTTTATTATTGATTAATCTGCTATTTATTTTCTCCAGTAATCAATAAATCATTTTAGTCTATAAAACACTGTAAAGAACAGTAAAAAAAAATTCTCCAGAGTCCGAGGTGACGTCATAATGTTTTGTTTTGTCCAAGTAAAAATCCAAAGAGAATCAATTTAATATGAGACAAAGAAAAGCAGCAAATTATCACATTTGAGGAGATGAAACATCAAAGATTTTATGTTTTTACTTCAAACTGACTAAAATGATTGAATTGATTATCAAAATACTTTTCTGTTGATAGACTGACTGATTAATTGACCAATAGCTGCAGCTCTAATAACTGATGATGCAGTTGCAGGGAGTCATGTAATTTCCTGCAGAGCTTTGATCATTTCTAATGAATAAAACAGTAAAAACATCAAACTGTGTTGTGACTGTTTTGGTTGTTTGTTGTTTATCAGTTGAAACAGTTTAGAAACAGGTAGAAAACAAGCTGAGAGGTAGAGGGGTATGACATGCAGCACAGGTCCTCCCCTGGAGTTAAACCGTGTGTGTTGCAGTTCTGTGATCTTCACCTTCACCATCAGTCCATCACAGTTCATGAGTCATAGTTCATGTGTGTGGAGGAGACGCTTTTATTGTGAAGGACGTGTGCCGGAAGTGTTGCTGCAGCTTGCGGAAGCCGACAGAGCGAAAGTGTGTGTGATGAGCCAATCAGGGTGCGAGGAGCGGCTGCAGCTTCGTCATCCAGATGTTACAGTGATGTTGTGATGGTTCATGTTCAGGTGACGCCGACAACGATGGAGCTTCTTCCTCTCCTGTGTCTCTGCGTCCTGACTCGGTCTGGAACAACGTTTGCTGATCAACACGGTGAGAAACTAAAGCCTCTGTTACACTGTGACGTAATATGTGTCCTAATAATTAATACTGATCAATATTAAAAGATGAGGTGACGTCATTTCATGACAACATCCTGCAGGTCAGCATCAGTAGAACAGAGCTGCTCAGGTGTAGAGGAGGTTTGAGACTTTACACGGTGATTCAGCAACTGCAGGTGTGTGTGTGTGTGTGTGAGAGTGTGTGTGTGTGTGTGTGTGTGTGAGTGTGTGTGTGTGAGTGTGTGTGAGTGAGTGTGTGTGAGTGTGTGTGTGTGTGAGTGTGTGTGTGTGTGTGTGTGTGAGATCAGGGCGGCGTCTTCATCCTCCATCTTCTTCCTCTCAGACCTGACTGAGAGCTGATTGTGTGACGTTTGACTCTTTTCTCTGATGAAATATAAAACCTGTGCAGCTGCTTCCTGAAGCTTGTTCTGAATGAACTAAAGTGTAGTAACCACAGTGAAATAAAACCACACACACTCTTCATGTTGTTTACTTCTGTTCTGCACATTTATATTCATGCACATATTCTGACACAGCCAGAGCTCTGTATGAATATTTAGGTCATGTGATCAAATTTATATAAGAACAAGAGAAAGTCAAGTTTCAACCTGTTTATGTTTCTTCTTCTTTCACTGCCACAGTGTTTATTGTGTTTGTTCAGTCGAGCAGTGAAACCTGTTGGTGTGGTTCTACTTCTGTGTCTGAGGAGACACGTTGTTTTATAAATGATGAGATCTGTCAGATTATTGTATCTGTATCAGAGCAGTGATGTTAAAGCAGCATGAATTAATCAAACACTCAGTTGTCAGTTTATTAGGAACACCTAACTAAAGCTAATACAGTCTAATACAACAGTCCTGCAGTAAATCCTCCTTCATGAAGGTTATAATGTTCAGTTTGTGTTGAAACTGTGTTAAACAGCTGATTCAACTGTGTGATGGTTGTGGAGGACGTAGTTTGTGGTGCTGTTGAACTACTTCACATTGTACAGAGATGTGTTTGTGTTGTTCAGTCTGTCCTCATCGGTCTGAATCAGAAGGTGGATCGTAGACGTTGTCACTTCAGTTTCTGATGAACTCTTCCTCCTTTCGATCCTGACTGACACTTTCACTGATTGTGTCACTTTTGACCTTTTTCTCTGATGAAATATAAAACCTGTGCAGCTGCTTCCTGAAGCTTTTTCTGAACAAATAGTTGTGTTGTTGAATCCAATCCATCAAATCCAGATGTAAAATGAATAAAACTGTGTCACTTTTCCTGGTGTTAGATGATCAGTTGACCTGGAGAAAGAGAAATTGCAAAATTCAAAATCAAACAACAAAAACTATTTAACCTGATTCACTTTAATGCACTTAAATGAACTTAAACTACGTCCATGAGCAGAAATGAATATGGAGCAGGAGAAATGTGACTGCTCCCTAAACTGCTGATAAACTGGTGTTTCAGAGCGACTGTGGAGACACATGTACATGTGTTATCTGACCTTCTCTTCAACCTGATTGTTCTGCTTGTGGTCACACTGATTGATGCTTGTTCTGTCTTCCAGCTCCAGCTGTCATCAACATGGTGGTGAAAGAAGGGAACGATGCCGTTTTACTGTGTTCCCTCAGCTCCACGAGCGTCAAGCGAGAGCTGTTTGACTGGAAGAAGGACGGTCAGACGGAGGTGTTCCTGTACGACAGGGGCAGCATTTACGATGAGAAACGTTCAGGTCAAGACGACCACTTCAAAGGACGAGTCTTTCATTTTCCACAGCACCTGGAGCAGGGTAACGCCTCCATAGTTATCAGAGATACAAAGGTGACTGACAGTGGAAACTACACCTGCGATTTTCCATTTCATCAGCCAATCAGACGATCCCACATTGTGCTTGTTGTTGGTGAGTTCCTCCGTGAAACAGTTCAAAAGATGGCTGCTTATAACAGACGTGACTGTTTCTGACTCTGACTGTAAACTGTCCAAACCTGTCTCATCTGTAAATGTGCTGCCATCTTAAGATCGTTTGTGAAATCTGATCCTTTGTTTTCCCAGAATTACCTGTCTGCCAGGTTGATGACTCCGTCACTAACATCGTTCTGTTTTCTTTTGTCTTTTAGATCCTATCTTAACCTGTTAGGGGCCATTTTAATTATGTGCATTTCTCTCTCAACATCTTCCCATTTTAAACTGTGTATAATACAAAGACCATGAGGAAGTGACACATTTCCACAGCTTCACTGTAAAGCAAACTCTCAGAGGTTTGATCAGCTGTGTTGATCTCACTTACAGCTCTGAGACAGTTCAACTGATGAAGGATTAAACAGGAAAATATAGAAGCACTCTCCCTCTTTTCCTTTCACCTCGTGTTTCAAACACAATAAATCAGTCACAATAAGAGCTATCAGGCTGAAATTCACAGGATCTCTTCAACAACTTGTCCACAATATCTGTACCAGATTTCATGTTGACAGACAGAAGTGTCTCTGAGATATTTCAGGAAGTGCAGTACAGAGCATCTCCACCAGGTGACCACAGAGTTTTATAAAACTTCTCCAAAGTTTCCAAATAATGAAGATAAATGTTTGTTATGACTCTGAAAAATGTCCATAAATGTTAAAGTTGACTAAAAGAAGCTGTGGTTAATATTTAGATAAAGATTTACATATTTATTATCCTTGAATCGTGTCTCTTTAGACTGATAATAAAGTTTCTCTGTTATGTGGGTGTCCCTCCACCACAGAGTCCAGCTACATTCACTTCCATATATGGTCAGGCAGGTAATTTTACCGGCTACAAACTCAGGGTGTTTTCACGGCGCTGACTCCTATTGGATGAAACTGGCTGTCAATCAAAGTCACTTGGAGCCCGCACAAACATGCGCTCCTCTGATTGGCTGCTGGAGTTAAAGGTTCGTTAATTTCGTCACTTTAGGTCGTAGAAAGATGCTGATTGGTTTGTTTTGTTCCTGGGCGTTTCCTGATTTCAGAGATACTGAACATTATTGGTCAAATATTTTGCTGACGCTTAAAAATTGACCGAGATGTCGCTGATTTGAAAGTTTGATGAGCAGCGTTAAAACTTTACGAGGGAATTAATCCTCTTTGTTGTGGTTATTTTTACTCCGCTTGAATTTAAACGAGCTGAATTTAATCAGTGAGTTTTTGTTCTTTAAAACGAGCCCAGTTTGTCTTTAAATGTCTGTTTTTCGACGTATAAACGGCTTTTAACTGCAGCGAGACAGGTTAGCAAGCTAATATTTAACTGTTTACTGCCGTAAAGTGAGACGCTACTGTTTTAATGTCGTAAATAATTTCTAAAAACTCTTAAATTCGTTGAAAAAACGAACATCTGAACTTTCAAATGAGGTGTAACGTGTGTGTGTTAACATTTGTGGTCAAAATGAAAATATTCAGTATATTTATTGGATCAGTTTTACATGTGAATCTGGGGTCGTATGCAACCTCCGCGCTATAAAAGGTTAAAAGACAGAAGAGGAGAAAAACCAGGTGAGTCCTGATCCTGGTGACGTCAGTCATTCGTCATTCTACGTAAACGTGTCGTAGCTTTGCGCAAATTTTCATGAAGGTTATAATGTTTAGTTTTATTTAGAATAATATATGAAGTGAACTGTGTTTGACTGAGAGGTTTGTGATATTTAGTTACCATGTACATTAGTATGTTGTACAGGAACCTTTCACCAGCTTCACCACTAACGAAGAATTTAAAATAAATGTCATAATTTTCTATTCTGGCAGGTTGATTAAATAACCTGAAATTCTCACAAACATAATTAAGACCTCATGACACAGTGGATGGAAAAACCTTGAAGAATCTATGTTTCATATTTTATAACACAGGTTTTATATTCAGCTACAACAACAAATTTCATTTCCTTCAATGTTAACATGAGTCTTCCACAGTCAGAAAACTATTCCTGACTCTTACTGGGAGTTAAAAATGTTTGAATAATGATTCTCAGTCAAACAGTGCTGGGCTGTGTGTGCATGCTTTAATTGTGCTTTTCTATTTCTCTCTGATCCTCTGTTTATCGTTTTAACAAATATAGAAGCTGAGAACTGGAGTGCAAAAAATCACAATGGTACATTTCTAATTTTGTAATTGTCTCACATAAGATATTGTTTGTAATGTGTTCACAGGAGCAGCTCCAGAGCCGTCCATCACAACACTTGATCAAACAAAGGACTGGGCGCTGCTGCAGTGTGTTGTTCGAGGGGCTTCACCCAAACCTAAAGTACAGTGGCAGGACAGTGATGGAAACATCCTTCATGCTGAGGAGTCAAAGGTCACAGAAAGAGGAGGCCGCTACGACATTATCCTCCAAACTACTGTGACCAAGACCGACCACTATCGCTGTGTAGCCACACAGGAGGAGATCAACCATCAGATTCAGGCTGAGACCTTTGTGCATATGAGCGGTGAGTGTCTTCTTATTTGTGTTTGCGTTTGTGTGTGTGTATTCCTGTGTCAATGTCTGTCTGGTTTATAGACAGAGTGAGAGTAAAAACAGTCCAGAAGTGAGTCAAAAATGAACTCGGTGTTCAGTCTGAATTCACCTTTTAGGAGCAACAGCGTCACTGATTGTTTTCTCTGTGTGTGATGTGACTCTGTACGGCTGTGAAGGACAGTTACATGAGCTGTACATGATCCACAGTTACACTCTGATTGTTTCCTTCCTGCTGTTTGTGTCAGAGAAAATGTTTGAGGACAGAAACTGTGTCATTGAGAAGTGGAGTTCAACATCAACCTTTTAGTACTGAAACACACGTCTGAGCTCTGTCTGCTGAAGTCGCACTTCTCCTTCCTTTAGGAGCTGAACACTTACAATCACCAGGCTTTTTTAACATGTTCACACATGATATTTGACTCTGAGAAGATGATCAGGTTAAATACTTGGGCATCAACTCTGGAGCCGAATCCCACAGATTTTTTCAACATTGAATTTTTTCCTCAGTCACATAAAAGAACCAAGTTTTGATGTTGCCAGATGTTTCAGCTCCTCTTCTTCACTGTCATGCTCAGACGGAGGCTCAGCTCTGACTCTGAGCCTCTTTTATCTACAGTCTGTAGCTACTTTCCAGCTGAGATGAGGACAAACACCAAACCAGGCCTGTAGTGTTGGTCCACAGGCTGCCTGCACTCTTCCTGTTTTCATCCCCTTTGAGGCGTCTTGTTCAGATTAGAGTCCTGCAGCTGGATGCAGCAGCTGTTTGTAAATTCACACTCGCTTTGACTAGTTATAACTGACCTGGTTACATAGAGCAGATTTATTCACCACTGGATTAAAACAGGTTAAACCACACAAACTAGTTCCTCCACAGAGCTCTGCTGTTAGAAATATTTACACTGACTAATGACAAAACTAGTTTGACTCAGAATCAAAAACAGAGTTTAAAGTGTAATAGATAACGGAGAAAATCTCTGAGCTGACTCTAATGTGAACTGTTATAGCTCAGAGTTGTAGTGTGTGAGCTCCACTTGTTGTCAGACGATGAAGAGCCACAACAACCATCACCATCATCATCATCATCATCATCATCATCATCATCACAGAGGTGAATGAGCTCTGGCTGAATACGTCCTGGATGTTAAAGACATTAGTGTGATTCACATTAAGTATCATTTAATAACATGACACAACACAACACAACATGGCCGACATTATAATCATAAATCCATGAGACTGTGACATCAGACTGAGTCGTGCTCTTCATGAGCAGTAAACTGATCTTCATGTGTAAAATCAGTGGAGTGTCCCTTTACAGACACATGAAGAAGAAGCTTTGGAAATGTAGATTCACCTCTTGTCTCGTTCCAGCTTGATATGGTTCGTGGAAAATATTTGATCCAAAGTTCATCTTCATGTCGCTCAAATGAATCTCAGTGGATTTTAGGGTGGAGGATGAATTGAAATGATAAAAGCTGAACAAAGGTGCAGTTTGAAATCAGAATAAATGAGAATGCTCTCCTTCCTTCTGACTGAATAAAACACACTCCAGTTAAATCTCTGATCAGCTGCTGTTGCTGCTACAGAAGAAGAATCACAACAAACCTGATGATCAGTTTTCCATTCTGGCAGCATCAGACCCTCAGTGACCACTTTATTAGGTACACCTGTACAATCTACTGCAGTTCAGTACAACAGCTCTGCCATAAATTCCACCTTTACAAAGTCTCTAATGTTCAGTTTGTGTTGACTTTGTCAGAAATGTGTAACTTCACTTCTGTGTTTATCACTGAGCTCATAGTTAAAGGTGGTGTTGTACTGGACCACATTATACTGAGAGGTGTTTCTATTGTTCTGTCCTCCCTGGTTACAAACATCAGGGGGTCAGAATATTAGGAACACCTCTGAATATAACACAGTCCAGTACAACACCATCACTGATTCTGAGCTCAATGTTAAAACATAGAACTGAATGAACACCTCTATGACTGAGTCAGAAAACTCAACATTATCAACATCAGAGACGTCGACTTCATGACACAACAGTTGTGTTGGATTGTATTAGATTGTACAGGTGTACCTAATAAACTGAACACTGAGTATGTCACTGACAGGAGTCTACTTACTTTGAAGAAGTTAAATGTTAAACATTTTATGACATTTTTCAAATTAATTAAATTTTTCAGAAATAGATATTTAAATCTCAAACAACAAATATCACATGATTTCATTTCAAGATCTATTTCTGTCAAACAGGAAGTGATCAGAAACTGAGGCTCATACTGTGATTTTTCGTTTTCTCTCTTTATCTTTGTGTTTCCTCTTAAACACTTTACTCCACATATACAAGCAGAGAAGAGTTGAACTAAAAGATCTTTTCATGTAACAAATTAAAGGAAAAACCAACATAAAGTGTCTTAGTCAGGTATTGGTCACCACTCGTCACCAGATCAGCTTCAGTTCTCCTTGTCAGTGATTCTTCAGGTCTCTGAACTCTACTGGAGGATTGTGACGGCCCTAGTGCTTTTGCCCAGTGTACTGTGTATTGTTTTGTCTTGCAGGTCCTTGGCTGGGCGGGGCTGAGGACACATCACAGTAACTTCCAACTCCTGGCCAGTGTTGGAAGCTACTTAAGCCCTCCAGTCTAGATGCCACGTGTGGTCTTCTCACCCACCACCGAGCTCGACATGCTCTCCTTTGTTTCGTTGGGTTATTTTGCTTTACACTGACAACATGCACCTCTCATCCCTCACCTTTCATACACCATCACACACCAATGATTCTGATTCCCACACCTCATTGATTCTTGTTATTCCGTTGACTATTTGTTCTTTATTTAATAAATATGAGTTTATGATTGCAGCACTCCAGTGTTAATCTCCCTACTTTGTTGCGGTCTCTGAGCCAGACGTAACAAGGATAATCACCTTCTTCCCGAAGATATTCCCTCATGTGGTGTTTAGATGATGGTGTTTGGATGGATGATGTTCAGCTGGGTTGAGATCTGTTGACTGTGAAGGTCAAAGTTCATTATTCACATTATTTTCATAGTCATCAAACCATCAGTGACTCCTCGAGGTCTGTGGATGGAGACACTGTCGTCCTGTTTGTTTTGATTTGTCACCGTCTGTGTGTCGAACCCTGTAAATGTTCTTCATATGTTATTGTTAATGTTCACAGGTGCAGCTCCAAAACCATCTGTCACAATACTTGATGAAACTACTGACTGGGCGCTGCTGCAGTGTGAAGTTCATGGTGCTTCTCCCAAACCTGAAGTACGGTGGCAGGACGGAGCTGGAAACATCCTCCCTGCTAAAGAACCACAGGTCTCTGAAAGAGGAGGCAGCTACGACATTATCCTCCAAACTACTGTGACCAAGACTGACCACTATCGCTGTGTAGCCACACAGGAGGAGATCAAACATCAGATTCATGCTGAGACCTATGTTCATATTAATGGTGAGTTTTGTCTTCGTTGTATATTTATTCATGTATATTATATTTTATATATTTTTATTCAGACTGAACACAAACCAAACTGTGATGAAGAATCTGAGTTGAAAATGTCTCTAAGTCCTGAGAGGCAGGTTTGTGTCGTCAGGATTTTTCTGTTTGTTTTTGTAACAGTGATTTAAGCCACAAGAGCCTCAGAGCTTTATTAACACAGCAGCAGTTTTACAGCAGCAGAGTCACATGAATCACATAACAAACAACATCAAGACTCAAAGATTCACAGAAGATTTTAGTTCCTGATCATTTCATTTGTTTCTTTCTTAACCAGAAACTTGAACTAAAAACTAGAACCATCCTCTGTCTCTAATTATATACAGTGATTGTTTCTGGTCATAATTTGATACTGTGAAGGAAAATAAAGGCTTTGGAAGTGAAGTGTTGACAAGGTGAACTTGTGTCCAGTAGCTGCAGTGAGGGTCCTATATGACCAACATGTTGGTAGAAATGTAGCTTCCTAACACTTGGTTCATCACCTGCTGCAGGTTGTTGGTTTGGTTGTTTACAGCAGAACTTCCTTAAAATCCAACATCAGCTTTTGACTTGAAGTGAAAGAGGAAAAGAGAACAAGAGTGAAAGTGTTTGTACATCTGGTCACTGATCATCCTCCTCTGTCTGAACCTGAAACCAGGAGTTAACAGATGTTCACCACTTGACTCAGTCACTAACATCTGGCTGTGGTTTGTGTTGAATGTGACTCTGTGCAGCTCACTAAAGCAGGTGGGCTGATTGAACCTGTTAAGTCTCAATTAATTATGTTCTCTTGGGTACTCTTATTGTGAAAAACCCAAAAGAGGAAGTAGTGAATGTAAGGGTATGCGGTTCTTTACGGAAGCTCTCGGTGGTTGTGGTGTGCTTTTGGCGGACTGAAGTAAAAGTGTTGCTATCTACCAGATGAAGTCGTTTTCATTTTAGTTTAACATGGCAGAGGATGGTTAGCAACTACAGAGTCCTGCCGAGCTTCGACGAAGGGAAGTCGTTTGAAAGCTGGAAGAATGAAGTCGCTATTTGGACCAGAGTTACAGAGTTGGAAAAGAACTGTCAGGGAGAGCGCGGGAGACAGAGATGGAAATACCGGTAGATGACCTGGATAAAGACTCTGGTGCAAGCTTTTAAACTGCTGGACACTGCATGCCTGGACATGAAAGATCGACAGCTAGCTCTGACAGCATGCACGGGTCTTTATCCACGGGTTCTGACATTTACATCAATGAAGTCGGCATTAAAGAGGATATTTGGAGGAAAAGTTTCTACATCCTGCATGGGGATAAACCAAGAAACTGCATATATCACTGAACAGAGATGACAAAGGGGCAAGTCGGGCCCACAAAAAGATCACAAAACACCATTGCCTGGCACAAATCCATTGGACAGGTTTGGCTGCAGATCAAAGTGTGCTGTCTGTCAACCCACATTTCACTGGGCCAAGGACTGTCCACACCGAGGTGAGCAGGTTAAGCTGACAGAAGAGAGTAACGCAGACGAAGTTGAGGACTGTAATATTACTCTCTATACAAAAGAGTCGCCCACTGAAGCAGAAATCTTTATGACAGAGAGTTTTGGTGCAGCAATTATTGACACAGCATGCACAAGAACTGTGTGTGGACAGGAGTGGCTGGATGATTATGTCACTGGGCTGAGCCAGAGTAAACTAAATGACTTAATAAAAACAGAAGAACCAAGTTGCAGACCATTCAGATTTGCTGATGGAAAAGTAGTGTATTCCACCAAAAGGTAAAAAATTCCTGCAAAGATTGGACAGACCAACTGTCACATTGAAACACATGTAGTGTTTCCCAGCTAACATGCCACTGCTTCTGAGCAAAGCCTCCATGAAGAGAGCTGGGACAGTTCTGGACATGGAAAATGACAAAGCAGTGATGTTCAACAAACCTGTAAAACTTTACTTCACAAGCTCTGGTCATTACTGTGTGAGCATCATGGACAACAAACAAAAGGGACAGGAAGAAAGTCAGTGTGAGAATGAAATACTGATCAACTCAGAGGAAATGAGTTCAGCGGCAAAACACAAGATCTTGTTGAAACTTCACAAGCAATTTGGTCATGCATCTGCAGAGAAACTACAGAGACTCCTAAAGAGTGCAGGTAACAAAGGTACGGAATGCGACAGTCTTCTAAAGAAAATTGTGGGTGAATGTGAAATATGTCAAAGATACAGTAAAACTTCACCAAGGCCTGCTGTTGGTCTACCACTAGCATCTCAGTACAATGAGACTGTAGCTGTAGATCTCCATGAACTTGAACCAGGTGTGTGGTATCTACACATCATTGACGAGTTTACACGGTTCAGTGCTGGCAGTGTTCTGACTACAAAGAAATCATCTGAGATAGTGAAACACTTTGTCCATGACTGGATAAGTGTGCATGGTCCACCTCAGAAACTATTCAGTGATAATGGAGGGGAGTTTAACAATGATGAGGTGCGAGACATGGCAGAAAACTTTAATATAGAAATAAAGATGACAGCTGGTTACAGCCCATGGAGCAACGGGCTTTTGGAGCGACAAAACCAAACCCTCTCAGAGATCATAATGAAGGTAAAGTCGAGCTATGACTGTGACTGGAGCATGGCAATGGACTGGGCTCTAATGGCCAAAAACACCATGCAAAGTGTCCATGGCTACAGTCCTCATCAGTTAGTCTTCGGACAAAATCCCAACCTGCCGTCCATACTAACTGATAAACCCCCAGCTTTAGAGGGCACAACAAAAAGTGAGTGGGTGGCAAAACATATCTCTGCCTTACATGCATCAAGAAAGGCATTTACAGAAGCAGAATGTTCAGAGAGAATACGGAGAGCACTGCGGAAACAAATTCATCATACAGATGAAAAATATGAAACGGGAGACAAAGTCTATCACAAGCGAGTGGACTGTCAAGAATGGAAAGGACCAGGAGTTGTAATTGGTCAAGATGGTGCGGTAGTGTTTGTCAGACACGGTGGAACCTGCATTAGGGTTCATCGCCTCAGACTAAAGAAAAAAAGGACAGAAAACATGGATCAAAATGTCACAAGAGGTGATTATGAAGATGACACCAATCTTGAGTGAGGACAGATCACTGTTGACAATAACACAGTAGACACTGAGGACACTGTACCTGAAGTGCAACAAAGTATGAGTCAAGTGGAGCCAGCAGCATTGCCCACTAGGATGCAGAAAGAACCAGAACACCTCACAACTAATAATACAAGGGCACAAAATCCTGTTGAGAGGGAATTAGAGGCCAATCTGAAAATGGGACAAATTGTGACATACAGAGACAAAGATGGAGGGACCTTACACACAGCGAAGGTCTTAGGCCGGGCAGGAAAAGCTAAAGGTAAATACAGAAACTGGTTTAATTTACAATTTATTGAACCAACTGGTGATACAGGCACCACAGATGCGGTTGACATGTCAGGTGTGGAGGATCTTCAGGTGGAAACGAACATGACTGACACAAACGCTACAGATGAGCATGAGGATGTATTTGTGACAAAAGATGTATCATTTCACTTGGCAAAACATGAGGAGATAAAGAACTGGACTGACAACAATGTGTTTGAAGAAGTCAGGGATGAGGGACTGTCAAGTTTAAACAACTCAAAACATTATTAAAAATACAAAGAGAGAAGACACAGAGTTAGAGCTTTTTAATCGCGAGGAGAACGGACAGAGATGTACTCAGTTACACTCTCCAACCCGCTGTGAGTACATCTTGCCGTCTCCTCTTTTTATTTCCTTAGGGTGGTCCCTAGTTACATGAGAGATGCAGCCTCTAAAGGATGGGGAAAACACAGGCTGCACTCCTTATCTGAAAAACGTTATGAGAATGCTTTCTATTCTAGCAGGTGTGTTCAAGGTCTAAGACCATGCTATTCTATCAGTTGCATAGTTTCTCAGTACATCCCTCTGCTCTAATTAAAGGAGTTCCATGTTTATCTCTTCAGTGTGGTTTCACTCTGTGCCCCGTCCTTGACTCTGCATGTGAGTCCTCCTGATGAATCTGAAAGACAGCTTGCAAAACATTCTACATAGTCACACACACACAGGCATATGTATAACTCTTAAACAGTGTAAGCAAATGTAAGATAACTTTTATGTATAATAATTCCAACATTTACCTCCTGTTTATCATATATTTGCTTAAATTCTCATATCACTTATTTTTAGCCACTTCACTTAGATTTTCAGCTGTAAGGTCATTGTTATAGGAACAAATACATTTACACTCAGAGGAAAATGTTGCATGCAAACGACGGTTTTACTCATAATCTCCTGGATCGGGAAAGAGACCAGGAAGATACATGGAGTCATCTTTGTCCTCTCCGGAGTCATGATCTGTACCTAGCAGGGGATACAGCTGCGCCACACGTTGTTCCATAGGTGATATAGCTGTGGTAATGAGACGGTTAAGCAGAGAACACAAACAAGGAATACAACAACAACCACACAATGTCAGAATTGCTGCAAACACAGCCAATGATACTAAAATTGAGGAAATTAACACTCGATACTTTCCAAAGGCATCCATCCATGACTCCCACATCGTGGTGTCGACACCAGAATGCTCTTTCATCTTGCTATTAAGAGTGCGTAAGCCTTCAATGGCCTTTGTCAGGCTGCCATCAGCAGCGGTGTTGTTTGGTATAAATGAACAACACTGTTCACCAAACATCGCACAAACGCCTCCTTTTTCAACAAGTAACATATCCATAGCTATTCTGTTTTGGAAAGACATGAGTGACGTTGCTGACAATTGTCCATGAACGGCCTCAAAACCGCTTTGAGTCCAATTTCCAAGTTTCCGAACATTGTAGTGGATGTAGTTGATTCTGTCAACGTTCTTGTTAATCGTACACCACCAACAGATAAAAGACTCGAACCCTGCTGCAATTTGATCAACCAATTTGTACTCATCAGGGATAACAGCTGGTACTATCTGGAGTACGGGTCTTGGACCCATACAGACCACGCAATCTGTTTTTGTTAGATTCGCAGCTTGTTCTATCATCAATAGCCAGTTGTTGTTATAACCAGATACTCCAGTTGTGACACGAAACCATTCATCAACACTATAAAGATATATTTACATATTATATATTATATATATTTCAGGATAAAAAACACAGTTGTTATCCAACAACAGATAGACTGTTTTAGCCATCTTGGAGCCATTTCAGCTAAAGGGTTATCCTCTACTTGGTTTGGTGTCTTGGAAAATTTTCACTGACTTTCAGGTCTTACCAGACTCTACCCGTCTGGCACCACCCTATTATCAGACTTCTGCTCACCTCCCCTATCGGAATCTTCAGCTGAGATGACTCTCTTACAGTGTGTTAGATATATCCAGGTACCTCTCTCCGCTATTTTAACTGCAGTAGGAGTTGTTAGCAATACCTGGTAAGGTCCTTACATAATGCTTTTGCTACTGTTAGAGCATCTGGGTGTTTCGTTGGGAACAACTCTATCCATTTGGAGAATGCATCTATTATTACTAGACAAAACTTTTTCCTTCACTTTGATTAAGTTCAATAAAGTCCATATGGATTATTTGGAACGGATATTGGGGTGTTGGAAACTTACCCCTCTTTGGTCTCATATTTCCCTGTGAGTTATGTTTAGCGCATATCAAACATGCCTTACAAAAATTTTTTGAATACGAATTAAACCCATAGGTAGTATAATGTTGTTGTATCTGTCCTACCATCCCTCCTGTTGAGACATGTGTAGAACCATGGCTCAATATCGCTGCCCATTTGTATAGATTCTTTGGTAGGATGGGTTTATTTTCTGGTCATTTATAGATCTCATCAGTCAGTTTAGCACCATTTTTTATCCATTGATCTTTTTCGTTTTGTGGACTTTGATGTTGCATATCTTTTAGCACATCAACTGTTATTGAGTCATTTTGTTCTAAACTCATCACTTTGGTGCCTTCTGCTGCTTCTTTAGCAGTTTTATCAGCAAATGCATTTCCTAATGAGACTAGGTCTTTATTTCCAGTATGTGCCGCACATTTGCATACTGCTAATTCTTTAGGAAGTTTTACAGCTTGCAATAAGTCAGTTAACAGCTGAGCATGTGTCACAGGTTTTCCTACTGAGGTCACCATTCCTCTGTTTTGCCAGTATTGAGCAAATGTATGCACTGTAGCATAAGCATATTGACTATCAGTATAGATTGTTACTGTTTTGTTTTTCATTAGCTTACATGCTTCAGTTAGTGCCACTAGTTCTGCTGCTTGTGCTGAGTAATTTGAAGGTAGTTGTCCTGCCTTTAATACTTTATCTTGCGTTACTACAGCGTAGCCTGTTAAGGTTTTCCCTTGTTCGTTCTTTTTTGATGATCCATCAACATAAAGAACTTCCCCTTTTCCTAAAGGTTGGTCTTTTAGATCACTTCTGCTTTTAGTCATGGTTTCAGCTAATTCCTGACAGTCATGCTTTGTGCCATCATTTGGTAGTGGCATCAATGTGGTTGGATTTAAGGTTGTACACCTCTCAATTGTTAGGTGAGGTTGCGATAGCAATGTTGACATGCACGATAGATGTCTAGCTGGTGACAAAAATGTCATGTTTGTCTGTAGGAGGAGTGCAGAAACCGCATGTGGAACTCTAAGTGTTAGTGGATAGAACAATACTATCCCTGCACTAACTTCAACTGCCATAGACGCTGAAATTACTGCTCGAACACAGTGGGGCAACGCACATGCCACACTGTCCAATTTGGATGAGAAGTAAGCAATTGGTTTCATCTTTTCTCCATGTTGTTGCACCAGTACAGAAGTCATAAAATAGCCTTTGCAATCTACCATTTGTATAAAAGGTTTCTTATAGTCTGGTAATGCTAAGGCCGTACTGGAAACCAATACTTGTTTGATTTTGCAAAATGCTTCCTCTGCTTCCTCAGTCCACTTCAGTGGAGTTGTCATGTTGATGCTTTCTTCGTACATAAGTTTATTCAATGGAGCTGTAATTTCAGCGTAATTTGGAACCCAATTCCTACAATAATTTGTCAATCCTAAGAATGACATCATTTGTTTCTTTGTCAATGGTTTTGGTGCTTGTAGAATTGCTGATTTTCTGTCTTCCACAATAGTTCTTCCTCCTGCACTCAAATTATGACCGAGGTATTTTACTTGTGTTTTACATACTTGCAGCTTATTTTTACTGACCTTATGACCTTCTTTAGCTAAATACTTTACCAACGCTATGGTATCTAATTTACAAGTTTCCTCATCAGGGGAGGCTAGCAGTACGTCATCTACGTAAAGTAGTACTTGGCTGCCTCCTGGAGGTTGGAATTTGGACATGCTAGCACTCATCACTTGGGAATATATTGTGGGACTTTCACAATAACCTTGTGGCAATCTAGTGTATGTATAACGTTGTCCTCCGAATGTAAAAGCAAACCAAAATTGACTTTCCTTATCTACAGGAACGGAGAAGAACGCATTACTGATGTCTACCACAGTGAAAAACTTAGCATCTGGTCTTAATGAGTTTAGCAAGGTGTACGGGTCAGGAGACCTCGCTTTCTTTACTGAAAAAGGTGTCGACAGATTTTGTTATGTTTTTTTTTTTTCTCTCATCACCTTTTCAGCATGAATGGCGTGACTTATATATTCATCTAGTGTCCCGTTTGCTAGCTCCACATAGTGTTTCTCTACCCAATGGCGTAAGCCATCTTTTGAGCCAGCGTGCAGGGCATTTTTCAACTGTTGTTTATACACACCATTGTTGTCCCCGTCATCAATGAGTCCACTATGAGTTTTGAACGCTTTCTCCATTCTTACTCTATAAACCTCAAAACTTTCATTTTCTAGTTGTTTCGTTCTTCCTATTTCTGTATAATTTGCTTTCCTTAAGAATCTTGTCGTTGCCCGTTCCCCCAGGGCACGTACTCGATTATCTAACTCTTGAGAATCATGATTCATGACTGCACCATCATGTAAAGGGTTCCAATTTCCCCTTATGTAATGCCAATCTGGACCAAAAGCCTGCATCCACACCTGCTGCACCTCTTGTCCATTTAAATGGTATGACTTTCTCAAATTTTCCATGTCAATCATAAATTGGCGTATATCCTCTTTGTAGGGTGTTACGCCCTCTATAGCCTTTTTTGCATCGTCAACCGTCCAGGTTCGGTATACCAGAATGGTTCTATTTCTTTCATCAGCATTAGGGTTTGCTACCTCAATCATTGGGTAAGTGTCTGCCTTATTTACATGTAACAAGGGTGGAGCAGATGACAGCTTAGGACTAAATATTTTGCCCAGGGTCTTGGACCATGGGGCGGATTCTCCTGCTGTGGCTCTGGTCTGTCTTTGTGGTGTGACCTCCTCGTAATTTGGAGGTAAGGGTGGATACAGTCCTGTTCTCAACATATCGGGTTCACTTTGTGTCGGCGCTGCTACTGCTGCTGCGTTTTCTTCCTCAAACACTTCCTCAGCTCCTTCCTGTCTACGTTGCCTACGCCTACTGGAGGCTGTTTCATCATCCTCCTTTCTATGAAACATTATCTGTTTGTTTCTTTCTATTTATGCACTTTCTTTTTCCTTAGCCTTCCTATCACCTTCTTCCCTTTTCTGCGCTGTTTCCAGCTAGTATTTAACATCCTCATACCCATCTTTGCGCATTTTCTTTGGATTATTTTTGTTAGCTTTTGCAATTGCTTCTTGTAATTCAATCAATTTATGAGAACTCAATTTACCATTATAGTTATATTTTTTGATCCATTTTTCAAGGTATTTTATTTTTTGTGGATCTTTCATTTCGATATATTTCCAGTCTTTGCATTGCAATGCTTCTCTAGATTGATATTTACTGTTTCCTTTTCCCATTTTATATGTGTTTTAGTCCAGTGTAATAACACCTAGGGTGTTCTAAACACTGGGAAAATTAAGCAGGACAGTGATTCAAATTTCCTTCTGTGGTAATTCTCACTTCAACTCTTTTAGAGTGGAGAATTCTTGCCTTTGCATCCACAAAAGTCCACTGTTTGACTCCTGCTTTTTGGCATGAGACAAAGCACCTAGTGGTATTTTATCTCCAGTCACACTCACACTCACTCAGTTTTTTTAAATTTTTTTTATCGTTTTTTCTGCGCGTTTTTTAACACGGAATTTAAGTGCATCAGGGGACTCCGCCGTCCCACGGAATTTAACTGTGTCACAGGACTCCGCCGTCCTCATTACCTGCCAGTGCCTAGGATATTCAGGGTTTTTCTCTAAACGCGCAATGACCTTCAGTCATTCCATTTTCTCAGTTTTTTTTGTCTTTTTTTAAAAAAATTTTTTAAAGAAAGCTGTAACTCACCAATATGTCTTTTCCCCTCTCGGACTACCGTCAACCGTTGGATTCCAGCCAGCGGGTTGGAACTCCCAGTCCCGGAAAGGGTCTTTAAGAAAACTCACTCTATGGAGTCCACCGTGGCCACGGTTTTTTCCTGGTGTCCACCCCGCCCGCTGGAATCCTCAGGTCTATTGGTATCCGGCTCGAAGGACCAAGTTAATGTCAAGTTTAAACAACTCAAAACATTATTAAAAATACAAAGAGAGAAGACACAGAGTTAGAGCTTTTTACTCGCGAGGAGAACGGACAGAGATGTACTCAGTTACACTCTCCAACCCGCTGTGAGTACATCTTGCCGTCTCCTCTTTTTATTTCCTTAGGGTGGTCCCTAGTTACATGAGAGATGCAGCCTCTAAAGGATGGGGAAAACACAGGCTGCACTCCTTATCTGAAAAACGTTATGAGAATGCTTTCTATTCTAGCAGGTGTGTTCAAGGTCTAAGACCATGCTATTCTATCAGTTGCATAGTTTCTCTCTAATTAAAGGAGTTTCATGTTTATCTCTTCAGTGTGGTTTCACTCTGTGCCCCGTCCTTGACTCTGCATGTGAGTCCTCCTGATGAATCTGAAAGACAGCTTGCAAAACATTCTACATAGTCACACACACACAGGCATATGTATAACTCTTAAACAGTGTAAGCAAATGTAAGATAACTTTTATGTATAATAATTCCAACAGGGACAAAAGTGTATTTCCACCAGATGGGTGTGCACTCTCAAAGACACGAGCACAGGACAAATACCCAAAGCACGTCTTGTGGCTCGAGGTTTTGAGGAGTTAGAAGTGTCAGAGCTGCAGAAGGACTCACCCACGTGTGCTTCTGAGTCTCTTCGGCTCCTTCTGGCAGTTATTTGTCAAAGACAGTGGACACTTCATTCTATGGACATAAAATCTGCGTTCCTGCAAGGTATGGCACTATCACGTGACATTTACATTAAACCGCCTCCTGAGGCTAAGAGTGAGGGAAGCTTAAAAAGTGTGTGTATGGTCTTGCAGATGCTTCCTTATACTGGTACAACAGAGTTAAAGAAATAATGCTGACGGCAGGAGGTGAAATGTCTAAAGTTGATCCAGCTGTTTTCTACTGGCTAGATCAGGACTGTACTGTAACTGGTGTTCTTGCCTGTCACGTAGATGACTTCATATGGGGCGGCACACAAAGTTTCTCCACAACTGTGATACCTCAGCTCAGATCTGCATTCTGTGTTGGTCGGGAGGAACATGAAAAATTCTGTTATGTGGGAATAGACTTTGTAACAGAAAAGTGCAGATACATCAAGAGAACTATATCAAACACATGCAGCCCATACACATTGATCCCTCACGAGCTGTAGAACAAGACTCATCTCTCAATGAGAAAGAAAAAGCTCAGCTCAGATGTAATGTTTGATGCCAGCAACCTGGCATCAGGCCTAAAAGATGCAACTGTTCAGACTATTCATGAAGCAAACAGAATAATATGCAAACTCAAGTCGAAGAAGGTGGTTCTGAACTTTCAACAGCTAGACAGTGACAGTGGCTTAAAGTGATGCCTCATTTGGAAATCTGACTGATGGAGACACACAAGGAGGACACCTTACTCTCCTCATGGGGGAGCATGGGAACTTTTCACCTCTTTCTTGGCAGTTGTAGCCCTTTTAACTTTAGGCGTTACAAGCTATTTGGTTTATAAATAAGAATAAACAAAGTTTTTAAAAAAAGGGGTAAATTGATCAATAGAATAAATAGTATTTAAAAAGAGGTTAAAAGACTTTAATATTACATGATACAATAAGTTTGGAATCTCATGTGTTTATTGTTTACCTACCTGTTAACCTGCCTGTTTTAAGAGTGCTGGAGATGTTGTGATGATGATTTATTTGTATACAGTAAGAGATTCATATGTATGATTTTGATTGGTTTATTTATGAGCCAATGACAGTCCAGATCAAAGGGCGGGAAGAGAGGGATTGCTGGGAGTTAGAGGCAGAGACGACGGAGGCGGAGGATGTACGCACCGATTGAGGACGTTGTGTTTATAAGCCGTAAAGTGTAATATTTACAGTTTTATTTACTTCTGCCATCATAAGGGGAAAGTGTGCGACCAGGACTCTTCCTGTTACCTGCTGGTGGTATTAATCAGCTCGAGTGGACAACTCATCTGGGAAGTATGATGATTATGGCTGCGTCATCGGCGAGCGCTTTAGCATGGACTTCGTCAGGGTGCTAGCATCAAGCTAACTCTGTTAGCGAGGTTTGCTACGCAACGAGCCGGACGAGGGGACGAGGACTCGACGGAGCCGGACTGGTTGCGAGCGGAGGACTTGGTCATCATCTTGGCTGTGTGACTCCTCAGGTGTGTGTGGGTGACGCTGTGTCTGTCTCTCATCTCCTGTACCTGCGGTCTGGGACTGTGTGTGAAATCAACTACAGAGTCAGGTACCTGTTTGATTTTGCCTGCGGGTGAAACAGCCGTTGGTTTTAGGCCACACCGCTCACGAGCAGCGCTCAGGCCTGAACTCTCAGTCATTCATTTATTAATTGGTTTGTTTGTATGTGCTGTGATTTAAAGGGCCCATTGTTGATATTGGATGACATTTTTGGATGTTGGATTTTGGATTTTTCCATGTTATTCTAAGTAATTAGTTCTTATATTTTTTTTAAAACCTGGTGAATGCTTATTTTATTGATATATTGCCAATAAGTCAAGTGTGAGGGTGATTTAACAGTGTTTTCAATTGATGCCAGTTTGGTATTTAGATTAAGGTAAAGTATATACAGACTTATGGTAGAGATACCACTTTAATTAAAGAACTCAGGTGAGCCACCCCTATTAAAGCCAGGAGGGCAAAGGGTCGCTACACAGTCAAAGAGAGTCAAGAGGATTGTGCGAAGTGCAGGTGAAACACTGGCAACGTCAGATGGGATTGATAATGCCATCTTTCTGTCGACACTCTTCCCAGAACTTACTACTGGAGATGTTAAAAACACTGTACCAGTAATCTGCATCACAGACAATCATTCACTGGCCGACGCACTTCAGTCCACAAAGTCAGTCACTGAGAAAAGACTTCGGCTGGAAATGAGCAGCATCAAAGAACTCATTCAAGCCCAAAAGGTTCAGCAGATCCTTTGGTGCAACACGGAAGAGCAGCTTGCAAACTGTCTCACAAAAAAGGGAGCTTCAGCTCTTCAGCTACTCAAGGTGCTAAATGATGGACAGTATAAATTGAGCTAAAGAACAAATCTTGTGAGTTCTCGTTATAAGTGCACATATGTAATGTGTGTGTGTGTGTGTGTGTGTGTATATATATATATATATATATATATATATATATATATATATACACAACATGTTATTAGTTATTATTACTGCCATATTCATATACATGTTTTGTCAAAAAAAAAAAGAAGACTGAGTTTAAGTCTCAATTAATTATGTTCTCTTGGGTACTCTTATTGTGAAAAACCCAAAAGAGGAAGTAGCGAATGTAAGCGGGGTATGCGGTTCTTTACGGAAGCTCTTGGTGGTGGTGGTGTGCTTTTGGTGGACTGAAGTAAAAGTGTTGCTATCGACCAGATGAAGTCGTTTTCATTTTAGTTTAACAGAACCAATCACAGGAGCTGTATGATCAAAGCTTCAGGCTGTAGAGGACACATGTGGTGTCACAGTGTGAGATCCAGCTGTGATTTCCAGCCAGATGTGTGACTGTGCTGCAGCTTCCTGACAGCAGAAGTTGTGAGTGTAAACAGGCTGAAGTTGGATTCTTCTGCAGTAAATGAAGCAGCAGCTCCTCTGTGTTTGTCTCTGTTCATGTGTGGTGGCAAAAATGTTTTACCTTGTTCAATAATTGAAAAAGAAGATCTTCACACGTCAGCTGTCTTTCTTGAGTTTAATAAACATTCATGAATGGAGTCACACAAACACAACCGAACAGTAGTACAGTCAGTGAGTGAGTGGCCTGAAGATGTTACCCAGGGCCACAGTCTTATAGTTCCAAAAACACATTCCACAAAGACAAAATACGATACTCTTTCTCACGGGATTGTCTCTGTGCTGAGTCTTCACCTGCTTGCCTCTCCCCCAACGCAATGTATGAACAACACTCTTATCACAACATCCACATATATTGTCTACATGTGTTCTTCATTAGTTCACACAGAGGTCTTTCACACAACCATAAAGGATGTACAAAGGTTAGGTTCAAAAATTTCATTAGAACTATCCACACTGTCATTGGTTACACAGTTTTGAATAGGCACACATGAGTTATACCAAAATTTTCCATTACACATGTCAGAACAGTAAACACACTGAGAGCTTCATCACTGAAGGGACAAGAACACGTTCAGACGTCTCTCAGCTTTTAGCTTCATTTATTGTGAGTGAAGCATCAGCCCCAGCTCAGAGGGTGACATGTTGAACAAAGCTCATCAGTACTGGCTGTAACAACAACTGTGATGAAGTGAAGCTGCGCTGACAGGAGGTGATCCAGAGTCCGTCACAGCCTGGGCTCAGGGTGTAGAAAACCTGGGCTGTAGACAGACGCTCACACACAGGTTCAGATGTCAGACACAGCAGGAGTGAAGCAGGAGTCAGATGGAAACAGCCTAGAATAGAGGAGGCAGGACAGTGGTTCAAACATCTTCCTCCTGATGAACAACACGTCTCAGACAGAGGAGGAAGCTGCAGCATCACCCTCCTCACTACTGTGAGCAGAACCAGAAGCGAGCTCTCAGCTGTGCGGCCGAGCAGGAGGAGAGAGGCCGTAAGATCCATGCTGACATCACTGTGTCTGGGGACCTTCATCCCAGTGGTGTTTTCATCTGCTGCTCACTGTAGATCATAGGAGCATCGACACAGTTAGTTGTTGTCTTTGTGAAGCTGTGATGTTCAGTCTGATCAACATGATGTGATGTTAGACTCTGAGTCTTACACCAACTTTCTGTGTTTTCTGTTTCAGGGTTCCCCACTGGACATGTTGTCGGTGCTGTTCTTGGGACTCTGATTTTCGTTGCTGTTGTTATTGGCATTGTATTTGTGGTCAGAAAGAAGTTTCATTCTAACACAAGTAAGTATTGTGTCAACAACAATGAAAAGACAACAAAACAAAAAAGTGTTGATCTGTCTGTGATGTTCAGAGTCTGACAGTTGTGTTCATCGTCTCAGACGAGCAGCGTTCTGTTGTTGTTTACTCTCAGGCTCAGATCAGCTCAGTTGTGATTTTCTTGAATATCATTTTGTTTTCCCTCCTGCAGGTGGAGCACAGACAAGAGTCCCCCATGAAGACCCCAACCATTTAGTGTAGCAGCCTGATCAGGGCCCTCACCTGCCTTTACCTGTGGAGTTGGCTGCTGAAGTGTGTGTGTTGTTGTGTGTCTGAGACGTGTTGGTTGGTCCTCACTTATTTCAGGCAGTTTGAGTGAAGACCTGGTTTTAAAGATCCAGTTAGTTTCAGGTTCAGGTCAGGATCAGGGTTGTGCTTCAGCAGAAAGTTGTGATGGTACTAAGGTGAGAAGTGAGGTTGTTGAGGTGGTGAATGGTCCTGAAGCTCTTTCTGATTCAGATGGAAACATTAACACGACCACAATCTTTCCCTGATTTTGACCAGTTGTTTTTAAACTGTCCTCACATCAGTTTTACTTCTCATCATCATGGACGGTGAGATAACTGCATGAGTCCAGGAGCGATGATGAGGAGGCTGGAGCCTTCCTCACATTAATACATGAACCAAACAGAAACATCAGATTTCTGTTTGTAATGAAGTCATGAAAATAAAATAATAACAGTAACACAACAGAATTTAAATGGACCGAGTTAAAAAGGGACCTGATTGACCTTCTGATAGAAGTGAGTTTTAAGAACCAACTTGAATCATGAAACTGATTTTTCATGCTGAGTTTTAAAGTGTTGGAAGCTCAGGAGCTCAGACCAGAAGAGTCTGGTCACACTTGAAATTTAAAACTTAGAATAAAAAGCTGAAACACCTGACGTGGGCATCGACACAAACTTCAGACTTCACTGAAGTAAAACCTGCTGTTCTGCTGCAAATGAATGTGAACGTTTTGTAGCTGAGGTGAAACACAATGTGAATTATGTTTTATTTTGAAATCTGTGTTGACATTATTTTGTGATGATCATGTTGCTGCTTTTATTTTTTAAGGTGCTGAACCAGAGTCTGTCAGGTACAGTTACAGTCTGAACTGTTCACTGTTTGAACTGATGTTTGAATTGTGCTTCAACTAACAATCATTTTTATTATTGATTAATCTGCTGTTTATTTTCTCCAGTAATCAATTAATCATTTTAGTCTATAAAACACTGTAAAGAACAGTAAAAATAAAATTCTCCGGAGTCCGAGGTGACGTCATAATGTTTTGTTTTGTCCAAGTAAAAATCCAAAGAGAAAAATCCAAATTATCACATTTGAGGAGATGAAACATCAAAGATTTGACATTTTTTCCTTCAAACTGACTAAAATGATTGAATTGATTATCAAAATACTTTTCTGTTGATAGACTGATTGATTAATTGACCAATAGCTGCAGCTCTAATAACTGATGATGCAGTTGCAGGGAGTCATGTAATTTCCTGCAGAGCTTTGATCATTTCTAATGAATAAAACAGTAAAAACATCAAACTGTGTGTTGTGACTGTTTTGGTTGTTTGTTGTTCATCAGTTGAAACAGTTTAGAAACAGGTAGAAAACAAGCTGAGAGGTAGAGGGGTATGACATGCAGCACAGGTCCTCCCCTGGAGTTAAACCGTGTGTGTTGCAGTTCTGTGATCTTCACCTTCACCATCAGTCCATCACAGTTCATGAGTCATAGTTCATGTGTGTGGAGGAGACGCTTTTATTGTGAAGGACGTGTGCCGGAAGTGTTGCTGCAGCTTGCGGAAGCCGACAGAGCGAAAGTGTGTGTGATGAGCCAATCAGGGTGCGAGGAGCGGCTGCAGCTTCGTCATCCAGATGTTACAGTGATGTGATGGTTCATGTTCAGGTGACGCCGACAACGATGGAGCTTCTTCCTCTCCTGTGTCTCTGCGTCCTGACTCGGTCTGGAACAACGTTTGCTGATCAACACGGTGAGAAACTAAAGCCTCTGTTACACTGTGACGTAATATGTGTCCTAATAATTAATACTGATCAATATTAAAAGATGAGGTGACGTCATTTCATGACCTCATCCTGCAGGTCAGCATCAGTAGAACAGAGCTGCTCAGGTGTAGAGGAGGTTTGAGACTTTACACGGTGATTCAGCAACTGCAGGTGTGTGTGTGAGTGTGAGATCAGGGCGGCGTCTTCATCCTCCATCTTCTTCCTCTCAGACCTGACTGAGAGCTGATTGTGTGACGTTTGACTCTTTTCTCTGATGAAATATAAAACCTGTGCAGCTGCTTCCTGAAGCTTGTTCTGAATGAACTAAAGTGTAGTAACCACAGTGGAATAAAACCACACACACTTTTCATGTTGTTTACTTCTGTTTTGCACATTTATATTCATACACATGTGTGTATCTTTGTGTGTTTCAAATTATATTAATGAATGAATTAGTTTTGTTCACTAGTTTTGATGAATCCAGGTGTGACAGCTGCCTCAGGCAGGTGGAGGTGTGTCCTGTGTGTAGCTGATAGTTTATTGTAACAGACAGTGTGGAGATCAATATCTGACCAACTTGTTCTCACATTTGCTTTCATATCAATCATGATTTAATTTTACATTAATTGATCTGCTTCACAGTGTGTCCATGTTCATGTATTTATTAGGTCATGTGATCAAATTCACATCAGAACAAGAGAAAGTCAAGTTTCAACCTGTTTATGTTTCTTCTTCTTTCACTGCCACAGTTTTTATTGTGTTTTTTCAGTCGAGCAGTGAAACCTGTTGGTGTGGTTCTACTTCTGTGTCTGAGGAGACACGTTGTTTTATAAATGATGAGAGCCATTAATCTCTGTCAGAGATCCAGGTGAACTTGTCTTTCAGCTTCCTGACGAGTTCCCGTGAACTCACAGTTGCAGCAGCTGGTGTTCAGGTCGCTTCCTGCAGCCAGAGCTCATTCCTGCACCACAGACGCCGGCTTGTGATCCTTTGATGGATTGTGTGATGTGATGACAGTGAAGTGTTGTTGTGCCTCTGTGTGTTTCTTGATCCTCTGAACAATGAACTTCCTTATGTCCTTGTGTTTGTGTGTTTGTGTGTGTTCTCATGACCACTGAGTGAACTGGTTGTGAACTGGTGTTTCAGTGTAACTGAGGTGACACATGTACATTTTATGTTTTGTCTTCCAGGGTCAAGTGTCATCACTGTGGCCGTGGAAGAAGGACGTGACGCCGTTTTACCCTGTTCCTTCAGCACCAAGGAGAACATCGAGAAAATGGTGTTTGACTGGAAGAAAGACAATCACAAGGAGGTTTTCCTGTACGATGCTGGCCATCACTACAATAAGGGCCGGACGGGTCAAGATCAACAGTTCAATGGACGAGTTTTTCATTTTGAAGATGAACTGAAGCACGGAAACGCCTCCATAAAGATCCACAACACAAAGATGGCTGACAATGGAAGTTACTCCTGTAATTTCCCAAATAAACAACTGTCCCACATTATACTTGTTGTAGGTGAGTATAAAACAGTTTGGAAGACTGATGCAACTTTTATCCATTTAAAGTGTTAATGATGCATATGTTTGGTTTTTACCAGCCATGGACTTCTTAAGAGTTTTTTTATTCTTACATTTTATTCCTTGTTTACTAATATGAACATCGAGGGTGATATTATACACTGCTCAAAAGAATTAAAGGAACACTTTGAAAACACATCAGATTTCAATGTGAAAAAATAATATGTTGGATATCTATACTGATATGGACAGTTTAATTTCTTAGGAACAAAAGGATGGCACATCTTTTGATGGAAATAAAAGTTTTCAGCCTACAGAAGGCTCAATATATAGACACCCTAAAAATCAAAGTGAAAAAATTATGTGGCAGGTTAGTCCATTTTGCCAAAATTCAATTTCTGCAACTCAAAATGCTTCTCAATATCTTGTGTGGCCCCCACATGCTTGACAACGTCGCGGCATGCTCCTAATGAGACGACGGATGGTGTCTTGTGGGATGTCCTCCCAGATCTGTCTAAGGGCATCAGTGAGCTCCTGTAAAGTCTGAGGAGCAACCTGACGACGTCTGATGGACCGAAACATTATGTCCCAGAGGTGTTCTATCGGGTTTAGGTCAGGTGATCGTGAGGGCCATTCCTTCATCCTCCAGATACTGCCTGCACACTCTTGCCACATGAGGCCGGGCATTGTCGTGCATCAGGAGGAACCCAGGACCTACAGCATCAGCGTAGGGTCTGACCATGGGCTCAAGGATTTAATCCTGATACCTAATGGCAGTAAGACTGCCGTCCTCTAGCCTGTAGAGGTCTGTGCGTCCCTCCATGGATATGCCTCCTCAGACCATCACTGACCCACCACCGAATCGGTCATACTGAATGATGTTGCAGGCAGCATAGCGTTCTCCTTGGCTTCTCCAAACCCTTTCACGGCCACCCTCATGAAGTCTGTTTCTGACTGTTTGGGCAGAAACATTCACACCAGTGGCCTGCTGCAGGTCATTCTGTAGGGCTCGGGCAGTGCTCAACCTGTTCCTCCTTGCACAAAGCAGCAGATATCGGTCCTGCTGATGTTGAGGACCGTCTATGGCCCTGTCCAGCTCTCCTAGAGTAACTGCCTGTCTCCTGGAATCTCCTCCATGTTCTGGAGATTGTGCTGGGAGACACATCAGATCTCCTTGCAATGGCACGCGTGGATGTGCCATCCTGGAGGAGTTGGACAATCTGTGCAACTTCTGTAGGGTTAAGAAATCGACTCATGCTCCCAGTCGTGATAATGACTCTAGCTAAAGCCAACACTAGTGGAAAACCAGTTCAAAAAGATCAAGAGGGAGAAACTTGAAATGGCCTCCACATGCAAAACCAGTCCTGTTTTGGGGGTCGTCTCATTGTTGCCCCTCTAGTGCACCTGTTGATAATTCCATCAACACCAATGCAGCTGAAGCTGATTAACAACCCCCTCTGCCACTTAACTGACCAAATCATTATCAGAAAAGTGCAATTGAATTCATGCCATACCCTGATAAAAAACTGTTCCTTTAATTTTTTTGAGCAGTGTATTATGAGCCAATCTCAGCTGACACTCAGTGAGAGTTAATCTTGTTTTCCAGTTCGTCCGTTTCACTGTTTAAAGAGTAATGTGCTTCAGATATAAGTAAGTTCCTCCAGGTCAGGAAGTGTTGGGCTTTAGTTCACTGCTACATAACACCTGTCTGTGGTCACAAGCACAACAGACCCCACCTGACCACACCTCGCTGTGCTCATGGGTATTGTAGTCTTCTTTTTAACCAGTAGAGCTCAGTGCAGCTACACGGTTCTTAATACAAGCTCTACTGTGGAGTTTCACTTTAAATATGAACAATCTGAAAGAAAACCCTCCCTACTGGTTCTATTCTGTCTGACCTCACTTTATCATGTGACTGTTTGTAGCTGCAGAGACTGAAGTTCCCCACAGACATGAACTGTTTCATCTGATCTCAGCCTGAAGAAGATGCTCTGCTCCTGATGTGTGGAGGCTGCATCTCAGTGGTCTCCATGGAAACCTGATGGTCCCATCAAACACCAGCACACTCGTGTTAAATGCTGAAGTTACATGTTCAAAATAATTGAATGTCCTTTGTTGAAAGTGACAATGAGATAAGAATGATGTGGAGAATACTTGTGCAGGTCTCTTGTTTGTTTCCTCTGTCAGTTCAGGTCAGTGTGTGGTTTGTCCAACATCTTGTATCTGAGTGCTGTGGTTCTCGCTCTGAACTGCTGTTAAAGTTCTCAGTTAGTAAATAAGGTTGGTGCTGAGTGATGTGACAGCAGTTATCCAGAACCAATACATCAACCTCACTGAAGTCAGATAACCTTTTTACCTCATGTTTAGATGAAAGATTATATTCAGCAAACAGAGGGTGAAGTATCAGCTTTGTTCCCAGTATTGCAGCTCTGTCTGTCAGTCTCACACAGTCACTTTCACATAATGATTCTGTTTTTCCTTTTAGATCCTGACCCAGAGAGCTTTATGTTAAAAGACAGAAGAGGAGAAAAACCAGGTGAGTCCTGATCCTGGTGACGTCAGTAATCCGTCAGTCTTTCTACAGGTTTAGACTAATTAGTTGAACGTGTCGTAGCTTTGCGCAAATTTTATTGAAAGTTATAATGTTTAGATTTCTTTAAAATAATATATGAAGTGAACTGTGTTTGACTGAGAGGTTTGTAATATTTAGTCACCATGTACATTAGTATGTTGTACAGGAACCTTTCACCAGCTCCACCACTAACGAAGAATTAAAGTAAAAAATGTTTGAATTATGATGCACTGGCAGCTGGAATATTAACTGAAGCTTATACTGTGCTTCTCTTTCTCTCTGTTTTTGTCTTGAGCTCTCTGTAATGTCCATATACAAGCAGCAAAGGGATGAACAAAATATAATCCCATTGTTACATTTCTGATAATGTAATTGTTTTATATAATCTATTGTTCACACTGTGTTCACAGGTGCAGCTCCATTGCCGTACGTTACGATTCTTGGTGAAACACAGGACGGGGTTCAGCTGCAGTGTGTCGTTCGAGGTGCTTCACCCAAACCTAAAGTACAGTGGCAGGACGGAGCTGGAAACATCCTCCCTGCTAAAGAACCACTGGTCTCTGAAAGAGGAGGCCGCTACGACATTATCCTCCAAACTACTGTGACAAAAGCCGACCACTATCAGTGTGTAGCCACACAGGAGGAGATCAACCATCAGATCAACGCTACGATCTACGTCCCTGTCACTGGTGAGGTTCCTCCTAGAGGTGTTTAGTGTTTGAATAATTCTTATTGTGTTTATTGTTAATTAGTTTTGAGAAATGTTGTTTGTATGGAATGAAGACAAAGTGAATATTGATTTAGATGGTGAAGACAGATCTATGAAAACTGACAATGTTTCCCACTGTTCAAGAAATTCACACTTAGACTGCGTCTCTGAGACTCACTTCATGAATCTCCAGAGAGAAGAGGAAGAATGAGAGGATGAGGAGGGAAATGACAGGAACAATATCAGTCTGTTGGCTGTTACAGGAACAAACACACAGAGACAGCTTGTGTGTGTAGTCCACGTAGACAATAGACAACGTCACCGTAAAAACAGTCCAGAAGTTAAATTCATTCACATGAAGCACAAATGAACTCAGAGTTCAGTCTGAATTCACCTTTTAGGAGCAACAGCGTCACTGATTGTTTTCTCTGTGTGTGATGTGACTCTGTACGGCTGTGAAGGACAGTTATATGAGCTGTACATGATCCACAGTTACACTCTGATTGTTTCCTTCCTGCTGTTTGTGTCAGAGAAAATGTTTGAGGACAGAAACTGTGTCATTGAGAAGTGGAGTTCAACATCAACCTTTTAGTACTGAAACACACGTCTGAGCTCTGTCTGCTGAAGTCGCACTTCTCCTTCCTTTAGGAGCTGAACACTTACAATCACCAGGCTTTTTTAACGTGTTCACACATGATATTTGACTCTGAGGAGATGATCAGGTTAAATACTTGGGCATCAACTTTGGAGCCGAATCCCACAGATTTTTTCAACATTGAATTTTTTCCTCAGTCACATAAAAGAACCAAGTTTTGATGTTGCCAGATGTTTCAGCTCCTCTTCTTCACTGTCATGCTCAGACGGAGGCTCAGCTCTGACTCTGAGCCTCTTTTATCTACAGTCTGTAGCTACTTTCCAGCTGAGATGAGGACAAACACCAAACCAGGCCTGTAGTGTTGGTCCACAGGCTGCCTGCCCTCTTCCTGTTTTCATCCCCTTTGAGGCGTCTTGTTCAGATTAGAGTCCTGCAGCTGGATGCAGCAGCTGTTTGTAAATTCACACTCGCTTTGACTAGTTATAACTGACCCGGTTACATAGAGCAGATTTATTCACCACTGGATTAAAACAGGTTAAAGCACACAAACTAGTTCCTCCACAGAGCTCTGCTGTTAGAAATATTTACACCGACTAATGACAAAACTAGTTTGACTCAGAATCAACAACAAAGTTTAAAGTGTAATAGATGACGGAGAAAATCTCTGAGCTGACTCTAATGTGAACTGTTATAGTTCAGAGTTGTAGTGTGTGAGCTCCACTTGTTGTCAGACGATGAAGAGCCACAACAACCATCATCATCATCATCATCATCATCATCATCATCATCATCATCACAGAGGTGAATGAGCTCTGGCTGAATACGTCCTGGATGTTAAAGACATTAGTGTGATTCACATCAAGTATCATTTAATAACATGACACAACACAACACAACATGGCCGACATTATAATCAATAAATCCATGAGACTGTGACGTCAGACTGAGTCGAGCTCTTCATGAGCAGTAAACTGATCTTCATGTGTAAAATCAGTGGAGTGTCCCTTTACAGACACATGAAGAAGAAGCTTTGGAAATGTAGATTCACCTCTTGTCTCGTTCCAGCTTGATTTGGTTCGTGGAAAATATTTGATCCAAAGTTCATCTTCATGTTGCTCAAATGAATCTCAGAGGATTTTAGGGTGTAGGATGAATTGAAATGATAAAAGCTGAACAAAGGTGCAGTTTGAAATGAGAATAAATGAGAATGCTCTCCTTCCTTCTGACTGAATAAAACACACTCCAGTTAAATCTCTGATCAGCTGCTGTTGCTGCTACAGAAGAAGAATCACAACAAACCTGATGATCAGTTTTCCATTCTGGCAGCATCAGACCCTCAGTGACCACTTTATTAGGTACACCTGTACAATCTACTGCAGTTCAGTACAACAGCTCTGCCATAAATTCCACCTTTACAAAGTCTCTAATGTTCAGTTTGTGTTGACTTTGTCAGAAATGTGTAAATTCACTTCTGTGTTTATCACTGAGCTCATAGTTAAAGGTGGTGTTGTACTGGACCACATTATACTGAGAGGTGTTTCTATTGTTCTGTCCTCCCTGTTACAAACATCAGGGGGTCAGAATATTAGGAACACCTCTGAATATAACAGTACAACACCATCACTGACTCTGAGCTCAGTGTTAAAACATAGAACTGAATGAACACCTCTATGACTGAGTCAGAAAACTCAACATTATCAGCATCAGAGACGTCGACTTCATGACACAACAGTTGTGTTGGATTGTATTAGATTGTACAGGTGTACCTAATAAAGTGAACACTGAAAGTCTACATACTTTGAAGACCATATGTTAAATGTTTTATTACATATTTTTCAAATTAATTCAGTGTTTCAGAAATAGAATTTAAATCTCTAACAACAAATATCACATGATTTCATTATAAGATGTATTTTTTTCAAACAGGAAGTGATCAGAAACTGAGGCTCATACTGTGATTTTTCCATTTCTCTCTTTATCTTTGTGTTTCCTCTTAAACACACTTTACTCCACATATACAAGCAGAGAAGAGTTGAACTAAAAGATCTTTGTCTGATACAAACATGTAACAAATTAAAGGAAAAACCAACATAAAGTGTCTTAGTCAGGTGTTGGTCACCACTCGTCACCAGATCAGCTTCAGTTCTCCTTGTCAGTGATTCTTCAGGTCTCTGAACTCTACTGGAGGATAATCACCTTCTTCCTAAAGATATTCCCTCATGTGGTGTTTAGATGATGGTGTTTGGATGGATGATGTTCAGCTGGGTTGAGATCTGGTGACTGTGAAGGTCAAAGTTCATTATTCACATTATTTTCATAGTCATCAAACCATCAGTGACTCCTCGTGGTCTGTGGATGGAGACACTGTCGTCCTGTTTGTTTTGATTTGTCACCGTTTGTGTGTCGAACCCTGGAAATGTTCTTCATAAGTTATTGTTAATGTTCACAGGAGCAGTTTCAAAACCATTTATCACAACACTTGGTGAAACACAGGACGGGGTGCAGCTGCAGTGTGAGGTTCGAGGTGCTTCACCCAAACCTAAAGTACAGTGGCAGGACAGAGCTGGAAACATCCTCCCTGCTAAAGAACCACAGGTCTCTGAAAGAGGAGGCAGCTACGACATTATCCTCCAAACTACTGTGACCAAGACCGACCACTATCGCTGTGTAGCCACACAGGAGGAGATCAACCATCAGATTCATGCTGAGACCTATGTGCCTGTACATGGTGAGTTTTTTTGTCTCTATTTTTATCCTCAAATTATTTCAATTGTACATTTGTTGTTAGTTTTCAAAAATGTTTCCACGTCTTCAAACTGAACACAAACCAAACTGTGATGAAGAATCTGTGTGAGTTGAAAATGTCTCTAAGTCCTGAGAGGCAGGTTTGTGTCGTTAGGATTTTTCTGTTTGTTTTTGTAACAGTGATTTAAGGCACAAGAGCCTCAGAGCTTTATTAACACAGCAGCAGTTTTACAGCAGCAGAGTCACATGAATCACATAACAAACAACATCAAGACTCAAAGATTCACAGAAGATTTTAGTTCCTGATCATTTCATTTGTTTCTTTCTTAACCAGAAACTTGAACTAAAAACTAGAACCATCCTCTGTCTCTAATTATATACAGTGATTGTTTCTGGTAATAATTTGATACTGTGAAGGAAAATAAAGGCTTTGGAAGTGAAAAGTGTTGACAATGTGAACTTGTGTCCAGTATCCACTGAGCTGCAGTGAGGGTCCTATATGACCAACATGTTGGTAGAAATGTAGCTTCCTAACACTTGGTTCATCACCTGCTGCAGGTTGTTGGTTTGGTTGTTTACAGCAGAACTTCCTTAAAATCCAACATCAGCTTTTGACTTGAAGTGAAAGAGGAAAAGAAAACAAGAGTGAAAGTGTTTGTACATCTGGTCACTGATCATCCTCCTCTGTCTGAACCTGAAACCAGGAGTTAACAGATGTTCACCACTTGACTCAGTCACTAACATCTGGCTGTGGTTTGTGTTGAATGTGACTCTGTGCAGCTCACTAAAGCAGGTGGGCTGATTGAACCTGTTAAGTCTCAATTAATTATGTTCTCTTGGGTACTCTTATTGTGAAAAACCCAAATGAGGAAGTAGTGAATGTAAGCGGGGTATGCGGTTCTTTACGGAAGCTCTTGGTGGTTGTTGTGTGCTTTTTTTTTGTAATCAACTTTTTATTAGTTTCAAAACATTGAAAATATAGTAAACACACATACATTGAATAGTAAATACACAGAACGCCCGTACCCATCCCTCCCCTCCCCTCAGAACATACAGAACACCCCTTCATCCTTTCCCTCTCTTCCCCTCCCCACTGAAAACACAGAACCACCCCCTTGCCCACCCTTCCTCACCTCGACTCCCTCCCCACGGGACACAGTCATATGTTTTACAAAATCAGAGTCAAAACAATCAAATAGGATGGTGTAACATACAGGATTATGTTGGGAATAGTAGGAGCAAATGTTTGGTTGTCAGCTAGTTATTAATAATTACCGAAGTAATTATTAATATTTAATTAAATTATTATTAAGATGTAATAATATCGGGGCACCACCCTGTAACCAGGGACTGACAGTCAAACTATGAGTTCAGTCTCAAAGGCACTTACTAATAAGTGTCAATATTGGACATATTAGCACTTATAAGTTAAACGCTAAAGGTTGAATTCCGAGCACTGACCATCCCAACCAGCTGTTATCACTGCACACCTGCACCAACAATCACAGGCAACGACTGCTTAAAGTAAAGAAAAGTTTATTAACAATTGCAACGTCAATGGCAATTAATGCTACTATACATCAACAAACTCTCATTACAGCTACGCTAAATTACTAATACTATATCTAACAACCAAGGCAAATAACAGGTATATGATGTGGAAGCTTGTATGTCCGTTCGTGTGTGAGTACATGTATAGGTGTGTGTGTGTGTGTGTGTGTGTGTGTGTGTGTGTGTACATGTATAGGTGTGTGTGTGTGTGTGTGTGTGTGTGTGTGTGTCTCTACGTGTGTGGGAGTGTCTGTGTGTGTGGGAGTGTCTGTGTGTGTGGGTGTAAGAAGATGGCGGCCAAGCCCACGTAGGTGGAGTCTAAGATGGCGCCAGATTTAAACAAGGACTGAGGAACAAAAGAGACGAGGTATGACCTTCCACGTGCTTTCAGTGGAAAGGTGGCGTGGACGTCGTCCGCGTGGTGTCACGCAATCCGAACACAAAGGCTTTACTTGTATGGGTATAGGCGTGCGTGTGTGTACGTGTTAATTGGGGACAGTAAAGGGAGGGAAAAGAGAAAGATACAGAACCCGTGCCGCAGGGTTCTGTGAGTCATCGAGAGGTTCTAACGTTCTTCCAGGGTGGAGCTACCCCTGCACCAAACCAATGCTTAAAGGAACGCAGCACGAACGCCCAGTGATATAACTTAAAGTTTGGGCTAGCCCAACCACCCTGGGGTTTGTCTCGTTGTAGTATTGACCATTTAATGCGAGGCTTCTTGCCATTCCAAATGAACTTTTTAATCTTTGAGTCAAGTTTCTTCCAAAACCCCGCTGGGGCTGGTAGAGGGAGCATAGAACTTACAAAGTTTATGTGTGGGAGCACATTCATTTTAATTGTAGCTACACGGGCAAGCATCGATGAAGGGAGTACTGCCCATCTCTCAAGGTCCTCCTCAACTTTCTTCAAGATAGATGAATAATTATTTTTCGCTATTCTCTGGATACAGGTACTGATTTCTTGTTGTGGTTGTTGTGTGCTTTTGGCGGACTGAAGTAAAAGTGTTGCTGTCTACCAGATGAAGTCGTTTTCATTTTAGTTTAACATAGTAGCAGAGGATGGTTAACAACTACAGAGTCCCGCCGAGCTTCGATGAAGGGAAGTCGTTTGAAAGCTGGAGGAATGAAGTCGCTATTTGGACCAGAGTTACAGAGTTGGAAAAGAACTGTCAGGGAGAGCGCGGGAGACAGAGATGGAAATACCGGTAGATGACCTGGATAAAGACTCCGGTATGGTCACGCTGCTTGCAAAACTGGACAACTTGTTTCTTAAGGAAGAAAAAGACCTAATATATGAAGCTTACTCAAACTTTGACAAGATTACAAGAGACAGCGGTGTGTCAATGTCGGATTATATAATTGATTTTGAACAGTATTCCAAGATGCATAAGTACAAGATGGAGCTTCCCGACGCAGTGCAAGCTTTTAAACTGCTGGACACTGCATGCCTGGACATGAAAGATCGACAGCTAGCTCTGACAGCATGCACAGATCTGACATTTGCATCAATGAAGTCGGCATTAAAGAGGATATTTTGGTTCAGCAATTATTGACACAGCATGCACAAGAACTGTGTGTGGACAGGAGTGGCTGGATGATTATGTCACTGGGCTGAGCCAGAGTAAACTAAATGACTTAATAAAAACAGAAGAACCAAGTTGCAGACCATTCAGATTTGGTGATGGAAAAGTAGTATATTCCACCAAAAGGTTAAAAATTCCTGCAAAGATTGGACAGACCAACTGTCACATTGAAACACATTTAGTCACAGCTAACATACCACTGCTTCTGAGCAAAGCCTCCATGAAGAGAGCTGGGACAGTTCAGGACATGGAAAATGACAAAGCAGTGATGTTCAACAAACCTGTAAAACTTTACTTCACAAGCTCTGGTCATTACTGCGTGAACATCATGGACAACAAACAAAAGGGAGAGGAAGAAAGTCAGTGTGAGAATGAAATACTGATCAACTCAGAGGAAATGAGTTCAGCGGCAAAACACAAGATCTTGTTGAAACTTTACAAGCAATTTGGTCATGCATCTGCAGAGAAACTACAGAGACTCCTAAAGAGTGCAGGTAACAAAGATACAGAATGCGACAGTCTCCTAAAGAAAATTGTGGGTGAATGTGAAATATGTCAATGATACAGTAAAACTTCACCAAGGCCTGCTGTTGGTCTACCACTAGCATCTCAGTACAATGAGACTGTAGCTGTAGATCTCCATGAACTTGAAGCAGGTGTGTGGTATCTACACATCATTGACGAGTTTACACGGTTCAGTGCTGGCAGTGTTCTGACTACAAAGAAATCATCTGAGATAGTGAAACACTTTTTCCATGACTGGATAGGTGTGCATGGTCCACCTCAGAAACTATTCAGTGATAATGGAGGGGAGTTTAACAATGATGAGGTGCGAGACATGGCAGAAAACTTTAATATAGAAATAAAGACGACAGCTGGTTACAGCCCATGGAGCAACGGGACACAACCAAACACTCTCAGAGATCATAATGAAGGTAAAGTCGAGCTATGACTGTGACTGGAGCACGGCAATGGACTGGGCTCTAATGGCCAAAAACACCATGCAAAGTGTCCATGGCTACAGTCCTCATCAGTTAGTCTTCGGACAAAATCCCAACCTGCCGTCCATACTAACTGATAAACCCCCAGCTTTAGAGGGCACAACAAAAAGTGAGTGGGTGGCAAAACATATCTCTGCCTTACATGCATCAAGAAAGGCATTTACAGAAGCAGAATGTTCAGAGAGAATACGGAGAGAACTGCGGAAACAAATTGGTCATACAGATGAAAAATATGAAACGGGAGACAAAGTCTATTACAAGCGAGTGGACTGTCAAGAATGGAAAGGACCAGGTGTTGTAATTGGTCAAGATGGTGTGGTGGTGTTTGTCAGACACGGTGGAACCTGCATTAGGGTTCATCGCCTCAGACTAAAGAAAAAAGGACAGAAAACATGGATCAAAATGTCACAAGAGGTGATTATGAAGATGACACCAATCTTGAGCAAGGACGGAACCAATCACAGGAGCTGTATGATCGAAGCTTCAGGCTGTAGAGGACACATGTGGTGTCACAGTGTGAGATCCAGCTGTGATTTCCAGCCAGATGTGTGACTGTGCTGCAGCTTCCTGACAGCAGAAGTTGTGAGTGTAAACAGGCTGAAGTTGGATTCTTCTGCAGTAAATGAAGCAGCAGCTCCTCTGTGTTTGTCTCTGTTCATGTCAGCACAGTAAACACACTGAGAGCTTCATCACTGAAGGGACAAGAACACGTTCAGACGTCTCTCAGCTTTTAGCTTCATTTATTGTGAGTGAAGCATCAGCCCCAGCTCAGAGGGTGACATGTTGAACAAAGCTCATCAGTACTGGCTGTAACAACAACTGTGATGAAGTGAAGCTGCGCTGACAGGAGGTGATCCAGAGTCCGTCACAGCCTGGGCTCAGGGTGTAGAAAACCTGGGCTGTAGACAGACGCTCACACACAGGTTCAGATGTCAGACACAGCAGGAGTGAAGCAGGAGTCAGATGGAAACAGCCTAAAGTAGAGGAGGCAGGACAGTGGTTCAAACATCTTCCTCCTGATGAACAACACGTCTCAGACAGAGGAGGAAGCTGCAGCATCACCCTCCTCACTACTGTGAGCAGAACCAGAAGCGAGCTCTCAGCTGTGCGGCCGAGCAGGAGGAGAGAGGCTGTAAGATCCATGCTGACATCACTGTGTCTGGGGACCTTCATCCCAGTGGTGTTTTCATCTGCTGCTCACTATAGATCATAGGAGCATCAACACAGTTAGTTGTTGTCTTTGTGAAGCTGTGATGTTCAGTCTGATCAACATGATGTGAAGTTACACTCTGAGTCTTACACCAACTTTCTGTGTTTTCTGTTTCAGGGTTCTCCACTGGACATGTTGTCACTGCTGTTGCTGCAGTTCTCGGGACACTTTTACTTGTTGGTGTTGTTGTAGCTGTGCTCAGAGCCAAGGGCTGCATTAAGTGTAGTAAAGGTAAGTTTCAATAACTTATTGTGTTGACATATTCATAATGAGCAGACAACAAAACAACGAAGTGTTTATTTGTCTGTGATGTTCAGAGTCTGACAGTTGTGTTCATCGTCTCAGACGAGCAGCGTTCTGTTGTTGTTTACTCTCAGGCTCAGATCAGCTCAGTTGTGATTTTCTTGAATATCATTTTGTTTTCCCTCCTGCAGGTGGAGCACAGACAAGAGTCCCCCATGAAGACCCCAACCATTTAGTGTAGCAGCCTGATCAGGACCCTCACCTGCCTTTATCTGTGGAGTTGGCTGCTGAAGTGTGTGTGTTGTTGTGTGTCTGTTGTGAGTCTGAGACGTGTTGGTTGGTCGTCACTTATTTCAGGCAGTTTGAGTGAAGACCTGGTTTTAAAGGTCCAGTTAGTTTCAGGTTCAGGTCAGGATCAGGGTTGTGCTTCAGCAGAAAGTTGTGATGGTACTAAGGTGAGAAGTGAGGTTGTTGAGGTGGTGAATGGTCCTGAAGCTCTTTCTGATTCAGATGGAAACATTAACACGACCACAATCTTTCCCTGATTTTCACCAGTTGTTTTTAACCTGTCCTCAAATCAGTTTTACTTCTCATCATCATGGACGGTGAGATAACTGCATGAGTCCAGGAGCGATGATGAGGAGGCTGGAGCCTTCCTCACATTAATACATGAACCAAACAGAAACGTCAGATTTCTGTTTGTAATGAAGTCATGAAAATAAAATAATAACAGTAACACAACAGAATTTAAATGGACCGAGTTTAAAAGGGACCTGATTGACCTTCTGATAAAAGTGAGTTTTAAGAACCAACTTGAATCATGAAACTGATTTTTCATGCTGAGTTTTAAAGTGTTGGAAGCTCAGGAGCTCAGACCAGAAGAGTCTGGTCACACTTGAAATTTAAAACTTAGAATAAAAAGCTGAAACACCTAACGTGGGCATCGACACAAACTTCAGACTTCACTGAAGTAAAACCTGCTGTTCTGCTGCAAATGAATGTGAACATTTTGTAGCTGAGGTGAAACACAATGTGAATTATGTTTTATTTTGAAATCTGTGTTATTTATTATTTTGTGATGATCATGTTGCTGCTTTTATTTTTTAAGGTGCTGAACCAGAGTCTGTCAGGTACAGTTACAGTCTGAGCTGTTCACTGTTGTTGACTGATGTTTGAATTGTGCTTCAACTAACAATCATTTTTATTATTGATTAATCTGCTATTTATTTTCTCCAGTAATCAATTAATCATTTTAGTCTATAAAATACTAAAACTCACATTAAAATTCTCCAGAGTCCGAGGTGACGTCATAATGTTTTGTTTTGTCCAAGTAAAAATCCAAAGAGAATATGAAACAAAGAAAAGCAGCAAATTATCACATTTGAGGAGCTGAAACATCAAAGATTTGAAGTTTTTTCTCTAAACTGACTAAAATGGTTAAATTGATTATCAAAATACTTTTCTGTTGATAGACTGATTGATTAATTGACCAATAGCTGCAGCTCTAATAACTGATGATGCAGTTGCAGGGAGTCATGTAATTTCCTGCAGAGCTTTGATCATTTCTAATGAATAAAACAGTAAAAATATCAAACTGTGTGTTGTGACTGTTTTGGTTGTTTGTTTATTAGTTGCAGTTTGGAAGACTGATGCAACTTTTATTCATTTTCAGTGAAAATGATGCATGTTTCTTTTACCAGCCACAGACTTCTTTTGTTCCTAATTTACTAATATGAACATTTAGGGTGATGTTATATTATGAGCCATTTCAGCTGACACTCAGAGAGTTAATCTTTTTTTTCCAGTCAGTTAATTCCTCTGTTTAAAGAGTAATGTAATGTTGTAATGTTAAGATATAAGTAAGTTCATCCAGGTCAGGAAGTGTTGGGTTTTAGTTCACTGCTACATAACACCTCAAACTCATGTTAACTGCTTAAGTTACATGTTAAGTTACATGTTAAAAATAATTGAATGTCCTTTGCAGTGACAATGAGATAAGAATGATGTGGAGAATAATTGTGCAGGTCTCTTGTTTGTTTCCTGTCAGTTCAGGTCAGTGTGTGGTTTGTCCAACATCTTGTATATGAGTGCTGTGGTTCTCGCTCAGAACAGCTGTTAAAGTTCTAGGTTAAAGTCAAGTTGGTGTTGAGTGATGTGACAGCAGTTATCCAGAACTGATATGTCAGCCTCAGTGAAGCCAGATAACATTTTTATCTCACCAAGTTGTGGCAAACGGGGTAAAACTCTCAGGTTTTGTTCCCAGCTCTAGTATATCTAACAATATCACACAGTCACTCTAACATGAAGTTCTGTTTTTGCTTTTAGATCCTGACCCAGAGAGATTTATTTTAAACTACTGTGGATCCCAGACAGAGGCTGTGAGAGAGAAAATGATCGACCATTTAATGACATAATCGCAGCTCAGCCTTTGTCTTTATTTATGTGCTTGGTGATTTTGTCAGATGACCACAGGTGGTCCAGACATATAGTAGGTTTTGATCTATCCTGTTTTTTAGTTTCTATCTGCAGGACTCTGACAGTGGCGGAGCCAGCAAATACCCCAGTGAGAGGAGGAGTGACGATGAGTCAAATGACCACGTAGACGGGGTAAAGGTTTGACCTTCCACTGATTCAGTTTGGTCAGGCAAAATGTTTTAGAACTAGACAGAGAAAGCCTTTTATTATTGACATCAACAGCTCATGCACCACTTCCTCACTTAACCTTTGAAGAAATGATGACCAAGAAATTTACTATTCATGTGAATGATATATTTTAATTATCCAAATTATGTTTAGAAGTGAAAATATATATTTGACACTTTTATATATATTTGACACTTTTGGACACATTTGTTGGCTACTACAGATACTGATACACATTATTATCTTACCCTGGTTGTCTTTGAGTGGCGAGAAAAACTTTTATGAACTACAGACTAACTGGTATAATTTTATATGTGGTTTGTCTGCATGAGACAGATCGGTATCATCACAGCAAGGCTCATCTTTATGGATCAACTGAATTGTCTCAGGAGGAAAAAAGTAAATCCACCTTAAAAATGCTCCTAATTTAGCTCTTCAGAAACTTGCTAACATGTTTGCAGCTACAGCTTTATCCAAGTTATTCATCCATGAAAACAGAGATTGCTGATGACAGAACACTAGAAATAAATTCTCCTAAACTCAAATTATAGATGAAAACAACATAAAACTATTTAGCTTTGAACCGGTTTTATTTTTGGCCACTTGGGGGCAGCACAACAAACTATAAACGACAGTGACACACAATTAAGCTCAGAATTAACAATACGCCTTAAAAGATTTCTAAGAAATTTCCAAATTCTCAGATTTACTGTCTTTTTAGTCTAGATCTAGAAATACAAATCTATAATGCCACAATACCAACACATGCTGAACCGAGTGAACCTTCTGCTGGTCTGTAACTCACAGGAATGACAAAAATCTGAATGTTGATTTAATAGATGAGCAGCCAATAGGAAAAGGTGTAACTAAGCTCCACCCTAAACTGGCTCACCTGAGAACAACACAAGAAGGAAACAGGTTATATTTGTTTCACAGGGAAAAGACACATATGCTGAGAGACAAAAACCATCTGAACAAAACCAAACTTAATAAAAGAAGAAGAGCTACAGGAGACAGCAGCTGGAAAAGTGGATGAAATTCCAGAAAAATGTGATCTAAAAGAGAACGTACTCGCCTTGTCGTCGTCGTTCCTGGCATAAATCCATCATCACTCAGGGGGAAAATGGCTTCTCTATGTGAAAAGGATCTCTCCTGTCCTGTCTGTCATCACATCTTCAAAGATCCTGTCGTCCTGTCATGCAGCCACAGCTTCTGTAAAGACTGTCTGCAGAGATGGTGGAGAAAGAAACAAACACGTGAGTGTCCAGTTTGTAAGGAAAGATCTCCACAAAGTGAACCGCCTGTTAGTTTGGCCTTAAAGAACCTGTGTGAGACCTTCTTACTGGAGAGAGGTCTGAGAGCTTCAGCAGGGTCTGAGTCTGTCTGCAGGCTGCACTCTGAGAAGCTCAAACTCTTCTGTCTGGACCATCAGCAGCCAGTGTGTCTCGTCTGCAGAGATTCAAAAACACACAACAACCACAGATTCAGCCCCATCGATGAAGCTGCACAGGAACGCAAAGACGAGCTTCAGGAGACCCTGAAACTCTTACAGGAGAAACTGAAGCTGTTTGAACAGGTTAAAGGAAACTTTGATCAAACAGCAGAACACGTTAAGGTCCAGGCCCAACACACAGAGAGTAAGATTAAGGAGCGGTTTAGGCAGATTTGGCATTTTCTACAAAAAGAAAAACAGGCCAGGATCACTGCTCTGAGGGAGGAAGAGGAGCAGAAGAGTCAGATGATGAAGGAGAAGATAGAGACTCTGAGCAGAGAGATAGCAGCTCTTTCAGACACAGTCAGAGCCACAGAAAAGGAGATGGGAGCTGAAGACGTCTCATTCCTGCAGAACTACAAGGCTGCAGTGGAAAGAGTCCAGCAGCGCCCCCTGCTGGATGATCACCAGCTGGGCTCAGGAGCTCTGATAGATGTGGCCAAACACCTGGGCAACCTGACCTTCAACATCTGGAACAAGATGAAGGAGATGGTCTCCTCCACTCCAGTGATTCTGGATCCAAACTCTGCTGAACCACATCTCATCCTGTCTGAAGATCTGACCAGTGTGAGACTTGGAGAGAGACAGAAGCTTCCTGACAATCCAGAGAGGTTTGATTTCTATCCTTCTGTCCTGGGCTCTGAGGGTTTTAATTCAGGGACTCACAGCTGGGATGTTGAAGTTGGAGACAACCCCTACTGGAGAGTTGGAGTGGCAACAGAAGCTGTTGAGAGGAGGGAACCACCACAGTCTGGATTATGGAGAATAATGTTCTATCAAAACGAATACACAGCACGCACCTCACCAGACCTGACCACTGTTCTGTCAGTGAAGAAGAAGCTCCAGAGGGTCAGAGTTCATCTGGACTGGAACAGAGGAAAAGTGTGTTTCTCTGATCCTGATACTAACACACACATACACACCTTCACACACACTTTCACTGAGAGACTGTTTCCATACTTCACTAATGGAGATGCACTCCCACTGAAGATATTACCAGTGAGAGACGCCACAGAAAACAAAGTGAACCAGAGGAGTTGGTGGCCTTTCAGTTAATCTGTCTATCAACAGTTGCTCTGATTATGAGATAGTTCAGCAGATTTATCTTGAATTTGCCCACAGAGAAAGTTCTGGGAGAGTTCTATAAAATTTTTGTGAGGACCTGGACCAAACTCCACTGCTTTGAGAAGACTGGAGAGCACAAAGAAACTGAAAATGAAAGAAAAATCTACTATGTGGACGAACGTTTAGAAAACACAATTTATGACTCCACTTAGTTTTTTATTGTGTATGGTTTATCAAAATTTCAAAATGTACATTTTAAAATGTAATTAAAAAAAATACTGTATATAGAGTAGAATAGCTAAGTCATAATTACAGTACATAGCAATGACTGGGCCCAATAGAATACCTTGGAATCGTTGCATTGCTTATGGTGGGTTTTCCATTCTGACTGTTTCAAATTTGTCATTGTTTAGAATTTAATTACATGATGTACATTAATAAATCATTGACAATGACTGAAAGTTGACAGGCAATGTATCTTATAAGTCACAAATTGTACATATTATGGGCATATGTTTGATTGATTTGTTAGAATTTTTACCATTTATGAAAAATAAATACAGAATCACATTAATTGTCTGTAAGTTTGGGTTTTTTTTTAGCTATACTACCTCATTACTACCTGGTAATTAGTGCTGATTCTTACCACTATACTATGGTGTACTGTCAGAAAATATACAAAGTTTTAGCTCTGTTGCTTGGGTTGGTGTTGACATATTTCTTATCTTAGACTTAACAATAAAGTGCTGCCACTTAGTCCTGTGCAACCAGTCACCAAACCAACGCTGGCTTTAAACTCTTGCATACTTACACCTGAACCAATAAGAGTTATGTTCCAGTCTCTCCCATCTGTTTGGATCTCAGGTAAATGGTATGTTGGTAACGTCAGCATATAACAGGAAGGTAATCCAACAATTAGAGGTTCCCTGTGGGTTTTAGACCTCTTGCAGTTCTGTTGAGCTGCTGCCCTATGAGTGGCTGTTCATTTTGTTTATCCTGTGCACCTTCATGAAAATGCACATGCACATGTGGGGGTGACGATAAAATATGATGATTTCACATTATTCCACTGATCAACAGGCGGTAACAGGCCAAAATATGATGTCATGCACGAAGAAAGACGAGGAAGAAGAAGAGGACTGCAGGCTTGTGAACATGGAGGTAAACAATTCTGGAATTAAAATACTTTTTAAAAATTGCTTAAATCTGCTTTGCAAATCTTTTCTGAGGAAGGAAATACACTGTATGATTACTGGTGAATTAGTAATTGAAGATAAATGATAGGAACTTTTATCAATGTAAGTACCTTGAAACAATATTTTGTTGAATTCTACATATTTTTAATTCATTTAATAATTATATTTAACCATTTTGCAGATGACATCCAACACTAATATACTGAATAGGATTAAGTTTTATTTTCTGACAAAAACCAAAGAGAAAAAAAGATGATGTGTTTTACTTATTGAAGAATTATCTGAATTGAGAAGACACACAAACTATAAAGCTTTACTTTGTGTTAAGTTATAATTAATTAGTTTTACAATGTTAAAAGCCTAGACTAAGGTCAAACATCATGTTATCATTGCAAATACAGCTTCTTAAAGCCACTGTTGTAGTTATAGGCTCCTAGTCATGATAGCTCTACTAGTAAGGCTTCGAGGAGAACCAAATCATCAGTATTTTGTTTATGTCATCCTACAACCCACACCTGTGACTCACATCCGCGATGGCATGTTTAAAGTTCCACCCCTTACCTGAGTCACCAGAGAAAACCACAAGAAAAACAGGTTATGTTTGTTGCATGGAAAAGATGCACATATGCAGAGAGAGGTTCACCATTAGAACAACGCCACAACTTCCAAAGAGCAAGACCAGCTACAAGAGCAAGTGTTGGGAACATCTGGGCACTGGAAAAGTGGATGGACTCTTAGAAAATCTGATCTTAAAAAGGAAGTACTTTCCTGGAACTCTGAGGTAACATTTCCCAAGTATGTTTTCATCTTCACTGAGAGAGAAAATGGCTTCCCGCAAAGAGGAGGATCTCTCCTGTCCTGTCTGCCATGACATTTTTAAAAAGCCTGTTGTCCTGTCGTGCAGCCACAGCTTCTGTAAAGACTGTCTGAAGAACTGGTGGAGAGACAAACATCTACGGGAGTGTCCGATTTGTAAAGAGATAGCTTTATTAAGTGAACCACCTGTTAGTTTGGTGTTAACTAAAGTGTGTGAGGCCTTCCTACAGGAGAAAAATCAAAGAGCTTTAGAAGCTGTGTGCAGGCTGCACTCTGAGAAACTCAAGCTTTTCTGTTTGGACCATCAGGAGCCAGTGTGTCTGGTCTGCAGAGATTCAAAGAGACACACTGACCACAGATTAAAACCTGTTGATAAAGCTGCTCAGGATCACAGAGAGGAGCTCCAGAAGACCCTGAAGCTTTTACAAGAGAAACTGAAGCTTTTGGAACAGGTTAAAGGAAACTTTGACCAAACAGCAGAACACGTTAAGGTCCAGGCCAAGGACACAGAGAGGGAGATCAAGGAGCAGTTTAAGAAGCTTCACCAGTTTCTACAAGAGGAAGAGGAGGCCAGGATCACTGCTCTGAGGGAGGAAGAGGAACAAAAGAGTCTGGTGATGAAGGAGAAGGTAGAGACTCTGAGCAGAGAGATAGCAGCTCTTTCAGATACAATCAGAGCCACAGAGGAGGAACTGAGAGCTGGAGACGTCTCATTCCTGCAGAACTACAAGGCTGCAGTGGAAAGAGTCCAGCAGCGCCCCCTGCTGGATGATCACCAGCTGGGCTCAGGAGCTCTGATAGATGTGGCCAAACACCTGGGCAACCTGACCTTCAACATCTGGAACAAGATGAAGGAGATGGTCTCCTACACTCCAGTGATTCTGGATCCAAACTCTGCTGAACCACATCTCATCCTGTCTGAAGATCTGACCAGTGTGAAACTTGGAGAGAGACAGAAGCTTCCTGACAATCCAGAGAGGTTTGATTTCTATCCCTCTGTCCTGGGCTCTGAGGGTTTTAATTCAGGGACTCACAGCTGGGATGTTGAAGTTGGAGACAACCCCTACTGGAGAGTTGGAGTGGCAACAGAGTCTGTTGAGAGGAGGGAACCACCACAGTCTGGATTATGGAGAATAATGTTCTATCAAAACGAATACACAGCACGCACCTCACCAGACCTGACCACTGTTCTGTCAGTGAAGAAGAAGCTCCAGAGGGTCAGAGTTCATCTGGACTGGAACAGAGGAAAAGTGTGTTTCTCTGATCCTGATACTAACACACACATACACACCTTCACACACACTTTCACTGACAGACTGTTTCCATACTTCAGTAATGGAGATGCACTCCCACTGAAGATATTACCAGTGAGAGACGCCACAGAAAACAAAGTGAACCAGAGGAGTTGGTGGCCTTTCAGTTAATCTTCTTCTTGACTAATGCTCAGATTACGAGACATTCAGGGAGATTTATGGTCTGTTTACCCACAAAAAGAATGAGAACAGAGCTCGGTTTAATTTATGGGAAAATCTGAGCTGAATGCTGGACTGGAGCAGAAAACTCATAATAGGCAATGAGAATATGACTTGGAAATTTAAGTGACCACTCAATTTAGGACGTTTATCTTCTTAAATGGGGTGATCAGACTTTCACACTTGATGGGGAGCATAAATTCTGCTTATATCAGCTTATATATGGTGGGAAAGTTTTCCATACAACTGGTCTTAAATGAAATGATACCATAAATTATATTGTTATCAAATTGTTAACAACAATTGAGAGCTACATGTTTTATGACTTAATACTATAGAAAATCATATTTCTTAACATGTGATATCTTTATCTGTTTTATGGTTTTATCAATTCATTAATTGTGGGTAAAAACAATTCATTGTGATGCATTTAAACTGGTTGCTTTATAATCTCATATTCAATTGCATTTTTAAAAATTCATATAAATTGGTGTTTAAACTGTCTTATGTCATCCATATATCAAACATGTTGCAAAATACAAGGTTGTCACATCACACATTATCACATGACACAATTCATCTTCCATCATGAATAATCATCATCTTTAATAAACACTTTCATTAAAACTGACCATATAAATCAACTGTGCTACCAGATCCTATACCACAGAGGTAAGGGTCACGGTTTACACCATATCGTCCGAGTCTATCATTTGATTAATCACTAATTTATCAGTAATTAGCACCACAGAAGTAGAACATCATCTATGTTGGGCTCCTCTCCATCCTGAGGCCCTTGTCTTGTAGAGGACCCTGTTTTAAGACCTTTACTGTGTCAGTTCATGTTGAGCTCATTTGTTATAAAGTTGTGTTTATCAAATTGCTTTAATTATTTCTGTGTCAGGTAATTAACACACAGAATATAAATAGTAATATACAGATAAGGTATTATTCCATCATAAGAGTACTGTCAGGCTGCAACCACCAATTATTTTATTATCAATACAATTGACTGTTAATAACTGACTGATTATTTGGTGAATAAAATGTCAGATAATGGTGAAATATGCCTCATTATTCCCTGGATTAACTCATCTAAGTTTATGTGACTAACACATCTCACATCTGAGAAGCTGGTACCTGAACATTTCTGTCGTTTCTGTTAAAAAAAATCCAAACACTTGATCAATTATCAAAATCGATCCATTAAATTTTCTGTGTATTGGCTAATCGCTCAATCAACTAATTGATTCCGCCCCAAAAAAATATATTTTAATGTAATATTTTAATATAATAAATAAATACAATCAATTCAGTTTATTTAATGTTTCTTCCCTTGATGACGTCTCCCACTGTGCGCATGTGTGCGCATGCGTGAACGTGTTGACCGTTGACGGCGGCAACGTGCGGTCGCGCGGGACGCAGCCTCCCTGACGTTGAGCAGGTAAGAGGAGCTGAAGCTCATTAATGTTGTAATATTGATGCTGTTAACGCCTTTTGTTCGACACCTCGTCTTTTTTCTGTTCTCTGTGGGTTTTGTTGAGGTTTGACGGCGCCAACCGACGTTTTAAACCGATGTTGTTTGTCAGAAAACGAGCGGGAACGTTTCCCTCCGCACAGCTTGTTGGTAGTTAGCATTCACTGTGTCGTTGTTTACTTTCCCAGCCTATAGTGTTATAATCATGAAGCTATGGCAGGACAAATTACACTTAATACAAATTTAATTCTACAAATAATGATGACGGTAATAAGTTAATACATTAAAGGGAAAACAGACCAAAAACCGCCTTGACACCGGCAAAGGCATAAACAATCGACGCCCGCTCGGGTGATCGTCGATCACCGAGTTCATCGTCCATTGACACAACCCCAGAAGAAAGAGTTTAGAGTGAAATATTACCATTACTCCATCTCCTGTAACAGCTGGAGTCACATCGTGGTGTAATCTTTCTGACTTTCACATACCAATTTTAATATTGATTCGTCCATAAAATTAAATGTAGTTATGCACTAATGTGAACATAGCCTGCCTAAAAGACCCTCATTCATTCAGGTATAGTGATTGTTTCTCAACTTTTATTGAGCTAACAGACACATTTTAATAGGATACAGAAGCTGTGTCAGTCCAACTATTTTACAGCTGAACAGGATCAGTGTCAGGGCACCTAACATTTTCACAACAAAAAAATTATATACATTTATCTGGTAAGAAATATGTGAGACAATGGTCTTCTCAATTAAAAATTGGCATAAAGACAATGTCTGTTTCCTTTTTTCCATCTTCACATGTACCAGAATACACAGCCAGTAATTTAAATCAAGGGCAGACATTTAGTAATTAACCTCCATATCACACAGGTCATCACACAGAGGCCAAAGCACCATCTGCTCAAAAAACAAAAATGTAAAGCACCTGTTGATTACATAATACCAGATGTTTCAATGAAATCAGTAAATAAAAATAAAGTGTGAACCACTAACCAGCATAGTGCCTTTATCACCACGCTCAGCACAGGCCTGTGATACAGTCTATCATGTTCGGGTATTACAGCCTGTACAAAGGAATGAATTTGTCAAACTTAAATGAATGTATCTTATTAGAAAACAAAATTAAATCCAAGAATATAAATGGAGGAATGGTCAGTAAAGAATACACTCTCTAGACCCTCAGATCTGTTGCCAGTATTTTATAATATTAACCTCGAAGAACACATTTAAACCATTTCACAGTCCACAACAGAGCTGCGCATTGACATGGTTAACATGTGGTAAATCAGAACCCAATTGTATATATTGTATGGACAGACCGATAGATCACTAAATCCTGAGGCCTTTTCTTCAGTAAATAAACAGTCCATGGGGATATCAGTGATTTGTGTACTCATAACCATCATCTTCTTGTAAACAACCATGTTTACTTGCTCTTTTTTACTGTTACAGAGTCCTACACTGGTAATATCTTCAGTGGGAGTTTATTCAGGTTGCTAATGTATGGAAACAGTCTCTCAGTGAAAGTGTGTGTGAAGGTGTGTATGTGTGTGTTAGTATCAGGATCAGAGAAAGTCAGTTTTCCTCTTTCAAAGTCCAGCCGAACTCTGATCCTCTGGAGTTTCTTCTCCAAAAAGAGAGTGATGGAGAAATCTGGTAGCAAACGTACTGAGTATTCACCTTTATACAGTCCAATCCTCCATAATCCAGATTGTGGTGATCCCTTCCTTTGGACAGACTCTGCTACCACGCCAACTTTCCAATCTGAACTGTCTCCAACCTCGACATCCCAGCTGTGAGTCCCTGAGTTAAAGCCCACGGAGCCCAGGACAATGGGATAGTAATCAAACCTCTCTGGGTTTTCAGGAAGTTTCTGTCTCTCTCCAAGTCTCACACTGGTCAGATCTTCAGACAGGATGAGATGTGGTTCAGCAGAGTTTGGATCCAGAATCACTGGAGTGTAGGAGACCATCTCCTTCATCTTGTTCCAGATGTTGAAGGTCAGGTTGCCCAGGTGTTTGGCCACATCTGTCAGAGCTCCTGAGCCCAGCTGGTGATCATCCAGCAGGGGGCGCTGCTGGACTCTTTCCACTGCAGCCTTGTAGTTCTGCAGGAATGAGACGTCTTCAGCTCCCATCTCCTTTTCTGTGGCTCTGATTGTATCTGAAAGAGCTGCTATCTCTCTGCTCAGAGTCTCTATCTTCTCCTTCATCATCTGACTCTTCTGCTCCTCTTCCTCCCTCAGAGCAGTGATCCTGGCCTCCTCTTCCTCTTGTAGAAACTGGTGAAGCTTCTTAAACTGCTCCTTAATCTTACTCTCTGTGTCCTTGGCCTGGACCTTAACGTGTTCTGCTGTTTGGTCAAAGTTTCCTTTAACCTGTTCCAAAAGCTTCAGTTTCTCTTGTAAAGGCTTCAGGGTTTTCTGAAGCTTCTCTCTGTGATCCTGAGCAGCTTCATTGATGGGTCTGAATTTGTGGTCAGTGTGTGTTTTTGAGACGACACACACTGGCTCCTGATGGTCCAGACAGAAGAGTCTGAGTTTCTCAGAGTGTAGATCGCAGAGAGGCTCAGACCCTGCTGAAGCTGTCTGCTCTCTCCGCAGTACGAAGGCCTCACACAGATTCTTTAACACCAAGTTACAAGGTGGATCACTCTGTGGAGATATTTTCTTACAAACTGGACATTCCTGTTTTTTTATCTCTTTCCACCATTTATGCAGACAGGCTTTACAGAGGCTGTGGGTACACAAAAGGAAAACAGGATCTCTAAAGATGTCATGGCAGACAGGACAGTGGAGATCCTTTTCAGATTGGAAAGACATTATCTCTCAGAGTGAATCTGAAAACAACAGACAGATCAATATACGCGAAGTCAATCAGTTGCAGCTCCACTTTCTCTACAGCCTCCTACAAAGTTCCCTGAAACTTACTTTCACTTTGAGTCGTAGCTTTAATAAAGGTGAAATTCTGCAGCAAGTGGAAGTGGCAGTCTTCCAGCGTTCCAGTATTCCCTCTTATAAATGTCCCCTCTCAGTAGAAGTTGTGGCTTTAGTTTGAAGGTGAATATTATCGTCTGTCTCTCAGTGTTTGTGTTTTCTCTCAGATGGAAAATAACAGACAGACTTTGTTTCCTGGTTTGTCTGGGTGAGGCATGGGAGGGGCTTTATCAGACACGGTGTAGTTCAGTTCAAAATCTTTCTTTACCTGAGTTTGACATTATTATTATAATCACAGAGCCATTTGTAAGTCAGATTGTTTAAAGACATAATGTGATCATTTAATAGACAAAATTGATAATTTTGATTAAGCAAAATCTTGTGGTTCTTAAGAGTGCATTGTCTAGTGTAAAGTAATATTGTGGTGATGTGCAAAATTTGCAAATTACAGTCAGCTCTGTCATTCAGGTAATTTCACCTGCCACAGTTGTGACTCCTTGTCCTCCTCTGCAGAATTACCAAAACTTTCACTTTGTGTTGGGAGTAAAATTAAAGTGCAGTATATGGAGCAGCAACAGGTCAAAGTGCCAGTCTTTGTGCAGTCCAGTTGTTCACTTGTAGGTGTCATCTCTCAGCTGGAGTTGTGTTTTTCACTTCTGTTTGTATCCCTTCTCAGACGGATAGTGGTTTAACAGAATGATTAGGATGGGAGGAGCTTTGTCAGATCAGCAGTTTTGTTTCAGTTTCTCTCATTTTTTTACTGGATGAAGTAGACATTATGGTGCATCTAGTGGAATACCAGACACTCACTGTTTGACTTGAGCCTGAGAGCTCTATTTTAATGATCCAAAGCACACGGTATAAAGCATGTGGTGCAAATGCATTTAGGGCGTGTCCACATTTATAGTTTTGCTATTTTAAAGGTGGAAAAAACAGTTGCTGTGCCTGTAGCACAGTTCAGAAGGGTTGTACTAAGTCTCTTAATTAATCATGGGAGTGTTTTGGGTGTAATGTACTATTACATTTAATTGTGATCCACTGTCTTCCCAAAATGATGAACAGTTTGCCTTGGGTGAAACCTTTTTATACACAGTCTATGGGTGAAACCAACTTTTAAATCCAACATTTCCACACACTGTGCAGCAATTCTCCTGTGCTGACTGCAGCAGTCATAGCAGCTAAGGAAATGGTTGGTGCAGTCAAATTTAACTTGAAGGGAAATTCATTTGTTCATCTGAATAAAGCACAAAGAAGCAGGGCCAAAATATTGGATTCAAACTTTAGTTCATGCATTTTTAAAAGAAAGATCAGATTAGGCATTTTATTGTCTAATTTAACTAAATTGTTGTGTAGACTGCAAAATATATATATTGCTTAAACAACCATAAGGATTAATTTTTCTTTTCTTTCAGATTTCATCCAGCTAATCATAACCACCCGATCACGCTAGAAAATCCTGCTCTGAGGTATGTGTGAGAAAACCTTCTTCTGTATATGCCTTGGTTCTCCATCTGACCATTCCTCCTGTGGCAGCGCTGCTTTTTTTTTCAGTTTACATTTTACTGTTGTCAGATTTTTATAAAGTGAGATTACAATTCATAAGATTTCAGCACAGTAACCAAACTTCTTCTCCATCCAGGAAATGAAAGAACAAAGTAAATTTTCTTAATTCCAGTTGATTTTAATTATCAAATGTACATCATCTCAGAGTTTAGTGTCACATTAAATCAACCAAATACAAAATGAGAATTTCTCCTACCCCATACAAAAATCCTCCCTTAAGTATCAAAAGTAGCAGTAATTAGGTAACAACATCCAGGTAAGACATAAGGACAGATTTATCCAGATTTATTCAGCATTTACACACAAACAGAAAACTTGACCTCCAATTTTCCAGTTCAGATCTGATTTTTTAAAGTCTTACGTTAACATTTTATGCAGTGATTGACAGTTTGTGTGTGTTGTGCCTTCACTGCTAACAGTATTGCTGGTAGTGAAATACTGATGACGACAGATTTTAATCATCAGCATCCCTACCCTGGTTTGACAGATTAGAACTGAGCCACACAGTTAAAGGTCAGATCTGCTCATGTGAAAATGCAGCTGAAGGAGCAACAGAAAACAGTGATGAACCGTTTGCTCATAAGTGAGTAGTCTGTTGTACAGTGAAGGAAACAGTAGTGTGAAGGCAGCTCAGTCATTGATTTATTATGGCAACATTATGAACTGGTGGGGGTTTAGGAGCTATGGTTTAAGAGAAAGAATTCAACAAACATCAGTAGTCGTGTGCAGTTTGGCGCTTCTTGTCAGAGTGAATCTGTCCAGACTTTAAAGAAACATCATATGACAATAAACCAAACACAGAGAACTCCAGTTCTAGTAATTGAGAAATTAAACCATTTGTTTCATTCACAGCACTTAATCATCCTCATGGCAACTGAAGGATTCAAACCAGCAGCTGGTCATTTGGCTCCCCACGCACAATCAAACCACTAAAAAACCTCACACAACTCCATGTTTTCCTGGCACTGTGTAACCTGAAGGTAAGTGCTGTGTAATTCCAGTTATTTTTCGTTTGGCTCCTCTTGCCTCAGTCCAAACCTTTTCCAAATCCAAAATCCAGTTAAACATTTTGGATATGTACAGACACCAAGCTGTTGTGTCTTTACATTCTCTCTAACTTCTCTTGTAAAACCAGCAATCTTTAATTTTGAGTCTTTATTTTACCAATCAAGTATAAAAACTTATCAAGTGCAAAGACTGTCAAATGATATTTTCAGGGCAGGAAAAAAAATATCAACAGATGAGATCTCTCTTTCCCAATCAGATAATTTCTCCCTCCATTTTCTTTACAGCTTCAGATTGTAGTGTCCCCCACTTTTACCATTTTGCCTCCCTGACTCACTGCAGAAGTGTCCATCCAGTAGAGTATTTAGTCTCAATTCACTGATGTTCATTTTCTCTTCCCTTCAATTATTAAAGGGTTTTTAGAAATCAGATTTTTTTCCTTTTTGAAGGGAGGTTTGACAGGTTGAGTAATTTTTCAACAAAGAGAAATTACTTGAGGGCAGAAAAATAAAAAGTTAGCACACAAAGCTTTGTTAAGCAACTTGTTCATTCGACAGTTATTTACAACTAATGTGTCCACTTTAACTCAAACTGGGATGCAAAATGGTGCGGAAAGAGTGGACATTTTTTTTTCGTGGTGCATCATGGGACAACAACATGGAAGGGGGAGCCCGGGATGTGGTCATCTCCCCACTTGACCACCAGGATGTAGTTTCCCCGCTCCTTCAGCATGTAGCTGACGTTGTACTGTAGGTTGCCCAAATGTTTGACCAGAACCTCCTCACAGGGGACCTGAGGACCGTGCACACCCACCAGGAGCATGTTCTTACCTGAGGAGAGGAGGGGAGGATAACAAGTAGGTCAAGTATGTGAACATCAGTGTTATAAAAGGAAAATTCCCTCTGTCGTTATTAGTTTCATAGTTTAAGCTGTTATTCCTGTCAGTGATGATATAATTTTACTCAGCAACTTAGCTGTTGTGATCTGTGGATGCATGGAAATCACTAGACAGATTTACATCTTATCAAACTCAGTATAATTTTTTTTTTTTCCTACCAAAATGTGTCTGTAGCAAAGTATTGAAAGTGGACATTAAGCCTGGTCGGAAAAATGTGACTTGTTCACGTGCTCTATCATCACAGGTCAGTAGTGTGATCATGTTGTTGGCAGAGACTTCCTTACCGGCCTTGCTGCAGTCGACAGAGAAGCTGCTCCTCTGGCCCACAAAGGCCTTGCTGAGGCCGGGGCCTCGGCTCAGCACCTTGCTGGCGTCGGAGTCGCCCAGCCTGGGCATTGCACTCTGGGTGAAGCTGCTGCTGGATGCCCGCACTACTGGATCCACTGTCAGGGTTGACGTCTCGCTGGCATTGGTCACATTCACCAGCCGAGTGCCTAAGAGAGAAAAAGGAAGAAAAAACAGGTATAATAATTTTAATAATTCTTTCTGTGGTAGTTTAAGTTAAAGCCTGCCTCATCTGCTCCTACTTCAGTCACTGCTCTCCTACATTTCCCACAATGCTATTTGACAAGGCACTAGAACCTACCATGTTTGTGCTTAATAATGTAGGTGGAGGAAAAATAATGATACAGAGTTGGTGACACAATAAGTACAAATTAAGTAGCTTTAAACTGCATTACATAGTCATCATTGTTCCATTTAATGAAAAAGACCATGAGATGAGGTTGACAGCTAAAAACAGAGTTTTTAAGATTATTTTGTCTCCTCTTTCATATTATTTTCTTCCAGTTGTGAAGAATTAATTAAATTTTGAAGATACCAAACAACATTACTTGCTGCGATTTATCTTCTGTATTTGAGAAAAAGCAAAAGTCACTAATGAATTTACCGTCAATGCTTTAGACAGATTTATATATATTATATATTTTCTGCTGTAAAACCGTAGTCAAGCCAGTAGAAGTATAAGAATGTGAAAGTGTCCTTTCATTATTAAGCAGTTGTCCACAGAAATAATGAGTTTTGAATGAGTGATGTTCATCATGTTACCTGTGACTTTAGCCTTGAAGGGACTGCCGGTGATGTGGTTTGGTCCTCCATATTTGATGCTGATCAGGTAGTTGCCAGGTGCCATGGGAGTGTAGTGCACCTTGTAGCCCTCTGGAACTTCCTGGCAGTCCATCTTTACTTTGGATGGACCCTCAATGGTCACAGCCAAGGCCCCAGGGCCCGCCTTAGTGTTGTTGATGATGAACTCTGACTGGGTACCTGCAAGATTAAAAAAGACTCAACAAATTTTTGTTTTATAGCTAACATTGTTGTGGTCCTGGTGTCAGACAGGAGCTGGTTTTCTCTATTTCTGACATTTTATTGACAAAATAATCAATAGATTGATAATTTGATAATGAAAATAATGCTGTAGCCCATGAAAAAGGCTGTTTCTTTATTGTGCTGTTAGATTTATTTTGTATTGTAAAGCAATTTTTTAATTTGTTGTTACAAAGGTGTTGACATTTCAACCAGTTACAAGTGAAGAGGTCAGGGGTCACACAGGTGAACAGACACGTAACCCACCTGTCGTGCCTCTCTCCAGTCCAGGTCCATATGCTGTGACCAGACCAGGCTCACCAGTCTGTCCTGGTTCCCCGACTCGGACCTGGAAAGGACTTCCTGGGATGTGAGAGCCGTTGAACTTGACATCGATGGAGTGGACACCGTTCTCCCTGGGGATGAAGCGGATCGCGTACTTGTCTGGAGGAGAGGTCAGAGGGATTTGTTACCTGCAGCTCCCACATCAAAGATTTTTCACAGATAAACAATTTTGGCAGCAACTTTCTGGCTTTTTTGGACCTCTTCAAGTTGCCATATTTCACCTTAAAAACACAAACCTCTTTCCAGCTCAGTAACCACACACTCCTCCAGAGCACCAGAGGGGCTGTGGACTTTGGCCTCCATCTTCCCCTGCGCTCCATTCAGACGCACCGCAAAGGATGCTGGGTGATTTACCTTCAGACCAGACTCCTACCAAGGTTGGACGCACACACAGTCAGTGTACAGGGATGGACGGTTTAACAGCAGGGAAGAAAATAAGGTAACACTTCAGAACAAAGACACACACACGTATACAAATGCACACACACACACACACTTTTAAGTAGTTGTGTGAAGTGCAACAAAGGAAACACAGTTTCTACTCTAGTCTTTTCTATCAAATGCTTTGCTCTATTTCTACCATTTCTCTCTGTCTGTTTTCTACTCTTACCTGCGCTCCTGTTGGTGTAGCTCCAGCAGACAGAGGCAGATGGCCACAGTTGAAAAAGCAGTTAGACACACTGACAATCAACTGTAGTGTTATAGTACAGTCTTAAAAGAAGTGTTCAATGAATATGAACATTGACAGCTTTTTTTTTTTTTTTTTTTAACATAAACATTTGATAAAGACCATTTAAAATTGTTTCTTAGTTGGTGCTCTCTGGTGGACAAATAATGTGATGGACACTAACATTTTTTTCTTTGCGGTTATCTTCCAGTCAACTTACCGTTCAGGATATATGCCAACAGTAATTACACTGTGATAAGATAAGTTTGATGTCACAGTTGGAATATAATTTGAAATTTCTCAATCCCACTGCATAAGAAACACAGACACCATAGCAGTGCATTTCGACATACAACATTTCTACAAAGTTAAAGGTCAGATCGGCTCATGAATCCGCTGCTCATCCGCTCTGAATTTCTACAAAATTCATAATAAATTTAATTTGGTATTGCAATGTATTAGTTTAAAAAAATGTCAAACAAAATCAAGATGTACAAGGTCATTAACCAAATGGTCTTAAATTGGTGAAATTTTGATGGAATCTAATCAAGGAATAATAAAATTATGAATCTAACTAGACATTTGATTGTTTTCAGTACTTGACTGCTCAATAACTAACAAATTTTAGTGTTAAGTAATTTTAAGTAAATAATGATAATATTATATATATTGAAATTAAGTGACCAATTTAAATAAGATACCAGAGAATCTATTTATGATTAGGCTGAATTAAATATTTAAGACATTTAAAAGGTAATTTAACACATTGATGCAAAAATGCTGTAAATCCAGTTCTGTCACATATCAGATCTGCTCATTAACATTCAAACCAGTGATATTACAGGGGGAAGCGATTAGGCAAAATCTCAACCTGTTGACTGTACTATAAGACCCAGATTTCACTAACACATAAGAGCGTTGGAGGTTGATCAGAGCAGAGGTTCATCTACAGCTACAGACAAACGACAGTCACTGAACACAGCAGGAGGTCTGCTGTGGCCCATCCCTGTCTGCTGTAGCTAGGCAACCAGGTAGTTGATGATACTGATGATGAAGATGATGGTACTGTTAAAAGCCTTTAAATGAAACACAAGAGAAACACCAGCAGATCCACACCAGACAAAAAGAGAGATGACCAGAGCCAGGCAAAATGGCAGAGAGGGCAAAGGAAATCTGTCTATTTGATGATAAAGTATCGTCTTTGTTAGGTTGACATTTTGTCCGGAGGGAGACACTAACAGAAACAGTTCATTGTAGAGTTAAAACAATGAGTTAATCTGATAGTTGACTGACTGATCTTTAACATCTATGATAATTCATTAATGGTTTAGAGAAGATTTGCTGCATTTTTCTGTTTGTCATCATTGTAAATTGAATATCTTTCGATTTTTTGTTTGGACATTTTTCAGTAGTTGACTTTATATATAATAAATAATGACATAATAAATTAGCTGTTGATATACATAAATGTTAGTTAGAGCCGTAGTTTATCCTTAAGAGTGTCTGAAAAAAGAAGGAGGGTGAACCACTTCCATATTTTACATGTTTCCTTTAGCACCTCTCTCAGGCCAAAGTGTCAGCTTCACACAGAAACAATGTGTTTGCCTGACTGTGGTCGTGTCCATGAGGCCAGTTGCATAAAGAATACTTATACATTAACCTGCCTACCTGTGCAACTGCAAGGGTTCGACTGATATGGGTTAAGTAATACAGGTGGTAAGCCCAGTGTTCAATATCTTATTTCGTGTTTTAAATAAGAAACAAAAATTTAAAAGTTGAATCTGCTAATGTCTTTTTGGAGTAGAAGCTCTGAGAACATGTTTAAACTATCATAATGTTTCAACTCTTGAAAGGATTTGGGGGATAAAGTCAAAAAGTTGGGTCTTTGTTTTAAAAAGCAGCAGCTACAAAGTTGTTGGTGCTACAGTGATTACTCACCAGAAATTCGATTCCTGTGTTAACATAAATAAAAAACTAAAATGAACAAACATCTGTCTTCAAACAAAAACCCAAACCAGTCGAAGCCTCACACCCACTTCCTCTACTCTGTATGAAATCACATTTTTATGCAACTGTGCCCCAAGGCCCTTTAGCAAGGCAGGGCAGGCTGGGTGTGGAGGTGTCTCCTCATGCCTCACCTGAAGGCCGGTAACAGTGAGGCGGCGGGCATCGTTCACTGGAGCGAGGACAGGAACCAGGAAGGGGCTGTCAGGTATGTGCTGGTCGTTAAACTTCACCGAAACCTCATAGTCACCTGGAGATGAGGAGGAGAGAATGTCACTCAGAGAGAGAGAGAGAGAGAGAGACATTGATAAACAATCATCAGAGTAAAGTGTTTTCTCTGTTTTCTCTACCAGGCTCCTGAGCGATGTAAGAGACGCCACAGGATCCATCTTTACGGTCATCGAATGAGATCTCTGCTCTGCTGGGTCCCTCCACAGCGATGGACAGACCACCAGCCCCCGCCTCCCTCGTCCAGATACTGAACTCAGCTGGTGAGAGAGAGAATATAAGAGACCTGCAAATCCACAATCCACAGACCTCTTTCTTACTAGTTAGTCCAGGCTTTGTGTGCAGCTCTGGAGTAGGGAAGCTCAGTGTCATAAAATGTGATTGTGATCCAATGTGAAGTGGTAGATATTGTTTATTATTAAAAGCAGCTATCATGTAGATGAGTTATGATTTAAGAGATGAACCTTTACTTCTGAATACATCTTTATTACCAAGAGTAGAGTTCAGCACCAAGATGAGAATGTGACTGAACAAAAGATGGATCCAATGTTTTGGTATCGATACTCAGAACAAAACTTGATTTATCAGTAGCATTGATACATCACATGTGTGATGATTTGGTGACAGTGGAATAAAAATGTATCACATCATCACTGGCAATTATAACTCTGAGCACTTTTGCCACAAGTGTGTTTCAGGTGTTAAATGTTACTCCATTAGGAGGAAATAGTGAGTTGGACACGGTGACAAACACAATTGGTGCTGAAGTTGATGGTAATCAAGGAACTTTTCACCCATTGCTACAGTGTGGGATGGAGTTTGATGACAGGAAATAAAGAATATTGTTAGATTTATCCTTTTAAAAGGATAGAAGGTGAGGACGAGGAACAAGGGAGTGTATATAGTCAATGTCCCTGTGAGGATAATGTGTGTGTGTGTGTGTGTGCGCGTGGGTGCGTGCGTGCGTACGTACGTACCTGGCTCTCCAGCCTGTGCTCCCTCCAGTCCCGGACCTCCTGCTCTTACTTTGGTGGCCCCGCCCTCTCCCAGTGGCCCCACAGTGAACTGGAAGGGGCTGCCTGGCACGTGCACACCCCTGTACCTCACGCTCACACTGTGCACGCCCATCTCTGTGGGCACGAAGCGCACACAGTAGGTGTCGTTTCCAACGGGGACCAGCTCAGCAGTCTGACTGGCTCCAGAGGGGGAAGTGACCTCAGCAGTGACGTCCTTCATGTCAATCGCTGTAAACAGAAGGTACTTTACTGATTTACATGTGATGCCATGCTTTTGTATTTTTGGCCAAAATGCAGATAAATCTGTAACAGACTAAACCTCTGGGACTAAAAAAAAAAAACATATCCCAGAAGTTGGAGGAAATGAGGGAGAGAACAGGAGAAATGGTCATGAGGAGAAGAAGGTTCTGATTTTCCGGTTAATCACATTATTGACAAACACCCACCTTTTAGGTACATATAAAGTTTGACTCAAATTCTGAGCTGTTTCATTTTAAATATTCTAAGAGAAAAAGTTGTTACTCTGTAAAATGAAAATGACTCTTCTCTGAATTTCTCCAATGCAGAACAAATCAATTTGACCACATTAAAACAAACAGGGTTGAGCAATACAGTGCCAGTGTTAACGCAGTCAGTGTATATCTATACAATTTCAGTTAATCAATACAAATCTTCACTGTATAATTATATTATTATTGTATGATCATGTTGATATTATACATATATTATTTAGTAAATAAATAAATAATTTTTTCCTAGAGCTCTATAACGCACCCTCCGGCCCAGCACCGCCCACCGAGCAGCGGGCATCAACAACCCAAACACCCCTCGCTGCCTTCGCGCCGCCTGCTAACACTAGACCAGAGAGGCCAGAGATGAGACGGACACGCCCGGGAGAGAGGCTCTGATCCGAGACAACAGTAGAGGGAAGAGCCCTGTGACTGCTGGATCTTCCAGACCACCAGATAGAGCAGTAGGAGCGGGAGGTGGTGTGAGAGAGGAGCTGCCGAGACAAGACCAGGAGGAACCAGCTCACTGGAGGAAGAGGAGGATGACCAAGAGGAGGTGAGAGGGGAAGAAAGACACAGAGGGGGTAAAGGAGAGAGGAGTGATTTAAGAAGAGGACAGAAGGCACAGGAGGAAAAAATAAAGAGAAACTGATGAAGAGACGGTGGAGAAAAGGGAAGAAGAGAGAAAGAGAGGATTAGAACAAGAGGACAGGAAACAGAGGCCAAAATGGGAAATAGAAAAATAAAGGAAGGAAATATAGAAAAAGGGAAGCCAAGGAGAAAGAGGAAGGGTGAGGGAAGGAAAGACAGAAAAAGAAAGTTAAGAAAGGACAAAAGACAAAGCTGACACAGACTACAGTCAGTACTGAGAAAAAACAGACAGAAATCAGAGAAATATTGTAGCTTCAGACAGGAAACAGTTTTAGAAGAGGAAAAGAAGCAGCTCTGATGATGCAGGACGTTCTCGCACACAATATCTGGACATCATCTTTACATTTCCAGCGTTTCTCCATTGATATATAAAACAAGTAAACACACTGCTCTCAATGTTCAAGATGTTTACAGGTAACGTGTTGGATAAAATCAAGACAAAAGTCACTACACCTGTCCTGACATTCCTCTGACTGACACTGCAGACAGCCAATCAGATGAACTTTTAGATTAGTGATATGAAAGAGTGTAAGTGTGTGTGTGTGTGTGTGTGCGTGCGTGCGTGCGTGCGTGCGTGCGTCCACATGTACCTGGTATCTTCAGGCTGAGGTCACACACACTCCCCACACTGGAAACAGATGCTGCCTTCTGTCGTCGAGTGATGCTCTCCCGGATACGACCCTCGCCGGTCACCCGCACTGTGAACGGACTTCCTGTTGACAAACACACACCTCAAAGTATTTATCCAAAATACAGTTATGTCCATCCTCAAAGTGATAGTTTGCCCTGAGGAGAGTTAGAATAAATTACTTCTTTTCTAGACAAAGGATTGTCCTGATCATCATGTCCATAATAATTTTAGCATCTGTTTTTGTTTTTTTTTTTTTTTTACCTGGGACATGTTCCTCAGTGAAGCGGATTGAGACGATGTAGTTTCCAGGTTCAGTAGGACAGTAGGTGACTCCGCACGTCCCGTCCTCCAAGTCCTCTGTCTGGATGTCCACCTTACTGGGACCCTCGATAGACAAGGCCAGGCCACCATAACCTAGATACACAGATATGTGAAGTTAACACAGGCTGGCTAAGAGTTGTCAGTGATGGTGTCATGTTCCCAATTCACAGCAATTAGTACAATGAAAACAATAATATTATTCACAGAAGACAGGAACGTTTGGTTTATGTAAAAAAAAAAAAAAAACTAATGAGGGAGAGGGGCACTGCAGCTGTGCTAATGACAGTGAGGCTGTACTTAGGGACGACAGTGCTTTGAGCCAGATGCTAATATTAGCAAACGTGCTGATGTTTAACATCATTTGTTTTACAGATATTTGGTCACAAACCAAAGTACTGAACAGAATTTTGATGATGGTGCTAGATAGAGAGTCAAGGGATAAACAGCAATTATTACAATAAATCCGGAGATAGACATGAATGTGTAACAGATTGTTACACATTCGAGATATTTCGACCTCATATTGCTGTGACAGGACAAACCAGGAAATGACCAAAATCAACAGGATTCATCCTCTTTAGAAGATGATTGTCTCTATAAAATTTCATGGCAATCAACCCAATGATTGGTCCAGGCTGAAATATATGAACAAAGTAATGAACCAGTCAACAGAGCAACACTGATATCCATGAGGCCATCGACCGTCATGCTAAAATGAAAATTTTAATGATTAAACAAAGCTGTGACGACTGAAACTAGCTGCACTGACCAGCCTCTCGTGTGTCAACCACAAAGCTGGCATTGGTGAAGGTGGTTCCCTGGACAAGGCCATCGCCGTGTGCTTTGACCCGGCTGGCATCGCCGATCTCGGACTGGACGACCATGATGGTGATGGGACTGTTGGCAACATGCCGACCATTCTTCAGGATGCTGACTCGATGTTCACCCACCTCCCGGGGGATAAAGGAGATCCCTGATAGGAAGAGGGAGGGAGAGAGAGGAGAAAGGAAAGAAAGAAGAATTAGGTTTAAACACAGATTTTCATTTACTTTTCATTCACTTTAAAATGTGTATTTTTGTGTGTGTGTGTGTGTTACCGATGTGGTTGTTGGCCATCCTCTTCAGCAGGCAGGGCTCGTCACGGCCAGATGGCGCCCGGATGCTGGCGGTCAGCACACTGAGGTCTGTCTCGTTAATGTCCAGAGAGAAATCTGCCGCTGAGCCCAGTTTGACATGAGAGCGCCTCTGGTTGTCCTCTGAAACACACACACACAGGTCAGACACCGCTGAAGCCAGCTATTATTCATTATGTGTTATGAATGTTTGTGTCTTTAAGTGAAACAAAATCTTTATTTTCTTATGTTCAGCTTGAATTTAGCAGATGTGGTGAGAGTGAGTGACCCCTATTTTCCATTACATTCATTTTGCAGATGCACTTTGTTTCTCCTTTACCCAACTTCAAAAAACTCTGGGTTGTCTGGGTTTTCATTTTCTTCCTGACAGGCCATTTAATTACAAAGAATCCAGTGTAAAGTGTGATCAATCAATCACTGCAACCTGCTAAGCTAAGTCTGACAGATGTTGATGCAGCTTCTCTCATGATCAACGTTGTGACATGATGACTGTCTAAACAGCAGCTTCGTCCAAGTATGAAAATTAAATGTTCATTCAGCAAAGAGCCTCAGAACTGAGAGCAAGAGTTTTAAATGTTTATCAAATAGAAGACTCTAAAATGTGGATATTTGGTAGGCTTTAAAAAGTACATGGTACATTCAATTTGTTTATTATTGATCATAACTAATCAATCAATCAAACTTTATTTGTATAGCACTTTTCATTCAGGTTAGGATGACTGATAAACTAAAAAGAAAAGGACAATCAAGTAAGAAAGCTGACAATGAAATACAATAAAATAGATTTTAAATAAGCTATAATAATATTAACAAACAAAAACAAAGAAAATTAATAATAATAATAACAGATTTAAAAAAGATAAAAAGAACCAATAAAATAGAATAAAACATAATTTAAAACATAATTATAACAAAATAAGTGAATAAAGTCACTAATAATTAAATAAGTAAAATTAAGTTTAAATTAAAAGCCAGGCTGAAGACGTACATTTTGTGTTTACATTTAAAAATTTCTGTCTGTTCCTGTAGCAGTGTCTGTGTGTGTTGGTGTGCAGACTGACCGGTGATCCTGGCGGTGAATGGGCTGCCAGCGATGTGGTCGTCGTTGTATTTGACCAGGATGTTGTAGTCTCCGGGCAGAGTGGGCAGGTAGCTGACGCTGCATGTCCCGTCCTTGTTGTCCACACAGTTGATCTCTGCTTTGGACGGGCCCTCGATGGCCAAGTCCAGACCACCTGGACAAACAGACAGATGGTTGGTCAGACGGAAAACATTAGATATTAATATTATTGATGTTAACACCTGTTTATTAAAAACTACAGAAAAATTAAACATTGGTATCGTGCAAATAATATTATAACAACAAACTGTCTTCTGCTGCTACAAATACTACCTCTATCAAATAACACTATTGCAGCACTTGTACTTAGTGCTGAAAGTATAAGTCAATTAAAGATTAGTCAATCAATAAATTAGTTGGCAGAAAATGAATTAAAAACAATTCTATCATTTATTAAGAGTAAATGCCAAACATTTACAGTCCATGAAATAAGTCATTTTAAACTGAATTTCACTGTTGGTCAGACAGAACAAGACATTTGAAGTTTTCATGTTGGACTTAAGGAAATTATACTGGACAGTTTTCACCATTTCCTGAAATGTAAACCCAAACAAATCATTGGCATATCAATCATTACCAAAAAATAATGAGTTGCAGCCCTTGTTTACTCTGAATCAGATTAAAAGTAACAGACCTACAACTGTAACTACTAATCTTGCCGAAATTGACAATAATTTTCCAAATGAAGCAAAAACTGCTGCAAATCTTTAAAAAGCATTTTCCTAAATTTGCTGAGTTTTACTTTTGTGCATCATTGCTGCTGTTTATCTCCAGAGAAACTGGAAAATTAAATTCACCTTCATGCGTTGACAACACATGAATATACTTTTCAATAAAATGCTTTGTCACTAAGTCTGCAGAGTTGCTTTTACTGTTTTCTAAATAAATAAGCAAAACCTTCCTATTTGTTTTTTAATGGACAGTAAATGTTCACTGTCATCAAATTCCAAATTCTACACATATTGGCTTTAATATTATTGATCATATTTCTGTTGCAGCCACAAATGTGCAGCTTTTACAACAAATACCATGATTGCTAAACTATATAACTCTGACTGATGCCATCGTCACGGCTCCAGCTCTCCTCCCTCTCTCCTACCTTCAGAGGCGTCATCTGTGTAGACAGTGAAGGTGGCCATCTTGTTGGCGACACCGTAGCTCAGACCAGGACCGTAGGCTGTGACATTGGGACTGCTGGCATGGTTCACATAGAACTGAAGGGGAGACTCTGCAATACACACTCAGCATTAGTACAAAGAGGATGAAAACTACAGGAAAGTAAAACCTGACTGATGATGAATCAGTGTCTCATGTTGGAGCTGTTTGATTTGTTCTCACTCCCCTGGAGGACAGACTGCAGACAGATAATGATATTTTAGATGACAGTGCTCTTCCAACTTTGGGTCAGTAGTTTGTGTTTGGCTGTTCCCTATTTTGACATGACTGTGTCACAGCGCACAAAACCAGGTCCTTAAAGAAATGGTGTCAGACGTTGACTGGCCTGCACAGAGCCCCGACCTCAGACCCATTCAAACACAGACTGTGAGTCAGACCTCATGTCCATACATCTGTGCTGGAGCCTCAAGCCAGAGGAGTGGAGGCTGTTACAGCAACAGATTAATGTTCCTAGTTTGCATTCAATAGTTGCATTTGGCTGGAATGTATGGATGTCCACATACTTCTGGCCAAATGGTCTAATAAAGCTGAGACAGTGACATCAAGTAAACCCTTTAGACACATTTGGACACCACTCACACACTCTCACTCACACACAGATTCTCAGGCTGTGATGTCATTACAGGCTGGTGGTAAATGGTTTTCTCCTGCTGGCTAAAAAAAACAACACACACACACACACACACACACACACACACACACACACACACACACACACACACACACACACACACACACACACACACACACACACACACACACACACGTGTTCCATCCTGACTATGACATCATTGTCCAAACATCCTGACAGCAGATTGATGTCTGATGGAGACACAGGCTGCAGCTCTCCTTCTGCACACTAGGTGTCTCCAAATCATGAGACGTGACTGAAGGAACAGTGATGGTCCTAAGGACGTGAGTGTGTGAGAGTTGTGTGCTAACCTGGGATGTGTGTGCCGTTGTATTTGATGTGCATCTCGTGCAGGCCGGCCTCAGTGGGTGAGTACTGCACTGTGACGGTCCCATCCAGGTTGTCTGTGATCAGTGGCTGAGCTGATTTACCTGAAGGCATCAGCACCTCACCTGAGGCAGAAAGAGGGAGAATAAACATATTTCTGTTTGACATTTTTTATAGGCTACAAAGGTCCCCTCTGGAAATCTGTGGGTTGATCTTAAACATGCTGTGTGATCAAGACAGCCTGAAAATATCTCAGAAGTTGAAATGATCTGAGGAATTGAAGTTGAAGAGGGGATGAAACATCCTAAAGAACGGAAAGACTCCTCGCTTAACTGCCCCTTTGGCAGATATCACAGCTTGCAAAGAACTGACTTTTGGACATGCCACAATTACTGTTGAATTTTTCTATTTTTTCAGTTAATGATATTAAAAGTAACAGAGCATTAACATTTGAAGAACATTTTAATGTCTGTTTGATGCAGGAGTTGTATTAACTTTTTTTTCCACTTCAAACATAAATTATGTAATATGCCCAAACTTTTGTACTTTTTTTTTTAGGGTGTCAACACTTTTTCAACCAGACCAGGTACAAGATTTCCTGAATCAGACAAAATGTGCTCCGAGGATCTGTGTGTCTCTCACCAGTGACTTCTCCCTTCCTGAATGAGAAAGGTATCACCATGTCGAACGGTCTGAAGCCACTTCCATTAACGCTACTGCTGATTGGTTCGTAGTTCTCTGATGTCACCTGGAGGACACAGACACACAGACAGACTTCAATGTGTCATTCAACGCTGAAATCTATTTCCTGTCCCTCTGCATTAGAAACATGCTGCTGCTGCATCCAAGCCCCGCCCACACAGGGGCATCCTGGGAAGAGTAGTGCGATAGAGCAGGAAGAAAGAGGAGGAGGATGATGATGAATTTCTGTGATGCAGCCACAGCGATGAAGAGTGCAGTGATGAAGAGGAGGAAGAGAGAGTGAAAGACCACCACAACAAAACAAAACAAAATTCTCAAACAACCGTAACCATAGTAACGCCTTCTTCAACACAAACACCTGGTGTTTAACTATGTATGATGTTAGAAGTTTGCTGCGATCCCATTGGCTAAGGCAAAGAGAGAAGCAATGACATGGAGGAAGCAAAGCGGTCGAGCGAGTTCACTTTAGAATGGAGAGAGAGAGAGAGAGAGGTCAGGTTTTAACCAGCAGCCATTCACCTGCAACAGAGAGGAGCAGTGTGTGTGTGGGTCAGTGTGAACCTGTGTTTATGTTGTGTATACACAGGGTGTGTGCTAGTGAATGTTTAAGAGTGTTGTGGACACTGCTTTGTGATTTTGTGTGTTTATGTTTAAAAATGTGTGCATGTGTGTGTGTATCTGAGTGTGTGTGTGTGTGATTTAATTCATGTTTTACTGTGTGACATACCTGTACTTTTGTTAAGCTTTATTTATATAGAGTATGTGTTTACAGCACTTGTATATTGTATTGTGTCTACATTTACGGGTGTGTGGGTTGTGTTTGCTTTGCATTCTGTGTGTGTGTGTGTGTTTTAGGGGTACCCAGGGCTGAAAGCCAGCTCCAGGGGGAGCGGCCTGTTTCTGTAGGGACGTCTGATCTTGCATCACGGGTACCTCATCAGTGGCCTGAAGACACAACATTAAGGGTTAACATCTGACGTCATACACACACACACACACACACACACACACACACACACACACACACACACACACACACACACACACACACACAGATACACTCCCCATTTGTTTGTACATATGTGTGGAGGTTTCTCCACAGCCATCCAGATTCACTCTGCAGCAGGACGATTCCAAACATCCAGCCAGAGTCATAAAGAACTATCCTCAGAGACAAGAGGGACAAGCTGTCCTGCAACAGATGGTCTGACCCCCAGAGTCCTGATCTCAGTCAGTCTGGGATCACATGAAGAGACAGAGACACTGAGACAGACTAAATCCACAGGTTCTCCAAGATGCTGCAACAAGATGCTTGTGCACAAGTGTACTGAGGAGAATCTGTTTTAAAGAGTGCGTCTGTAGTGGTGTCCTGTTCTGTGAAGGAGCAACTTTCAAGAGACAGTATTTTTCATGAAAACATGGAAATGAACCATTACCAGAGAGCGAAGACACAGGTATGGTCCTTAAAATACAAACCCGTTTTTAATCCTCAAACTTTAATGAAGGCAAAGTTCAAAGCTGTAACAGACGACCACCTCTTCTTATAAAAACCCAGTTTTGATCCCTTAAATCACAGTTTACTGCACAATTAACAATTCTGCGTCCCTCCCTCACCATGACTTTGAAGGGACTGCGCGGGATGTTTTCTCCTCCGAAGCGCACATAGATGACGTAGTTCCCAGGCGCCGGAGCGGTGTAGAAGATGTCAAAGGTGCCGTCCTCGTTCTCCAACACCTCTGCCTCCACCTCGCTGCCGTCAGGCTGAACCACCACACAGCTCACCTTCCCCTTCCCAGCACCCTTAGCGTTGACCACCAGGCCCAGCTCCTCGCCTATGGCCACCGTGGGTCCCACACCTGGACCTGAGAGGAGATGTTATTAGGTTTTGGCCCCTCAGTGTTTTATTTCTGTTCTGTGAGACGTGTCATCTGCGGTCATTTACCGGTGACGGTGCATTTGCTGGCGTCTCCAGTTGCCGTGGCACGGACTCTGTAGGGTGAGGCAGGGATGTCATCACCGCCGTACTTTATGACGATGGTGTACCGGCCCGTGCGGTCTGGGATGTAAGACACCCTGTATGTACCGTCACCGTTGTCATGGATACTGGGCTGCTTAGGTTTTCCGTCCTGGTCCTGTGGTAGGGGCAGGGAAGAGGAAAAAAAGGTTTTGCCTCTTGTGTCTCCATGGAGAGGAGGTCCTGTCTGATCCAAACTTTTTATTTATGTTCTATCTATAAATTTCTCATCCTGATTGTCTGTAGTGTAAATTAACTGAAGACATATAGTTTCACTGTGATATCTTCTTTTATTTGTGTGTATACATGAGTGTGTTTGTGTGTGTTACTGACAGTGATGAGCACGCTCAGTTGGCCCTGGCCAGCGTCCTTGGCATCGATGTTGAACTCAACAGGGAAGCTGGCGGGGACGCCGCTGGTCAGCCCGGGTCCGCTGGCTCGTACTTTGCTGGCATCATGAGTGGGCAGGACCCGAAACTTGAAGGGACTGAGAGACCACAGACACAGGTTAAAACACACATTAATTTTAGGGACAACTGCTGACATGCCCCTGAGCAAGGCACCCACACCCCACAACCGCTGCAGCCACCAAACAGGACCAGCCTACAGGAGGTGGAATTTTTCTGGAGAGAGAAACCAGAACTTTTTCTCCTACAGACAGAAGCACCTGTAACCCTGGATGTTTATGTCTGTTAACACTGTGCTTCTGCATTGTATGTTTCATTTTGTTTGTAATAATGCAGCACAATGTTTTTCTATTAATATTAGTATTCACATTTTCAGTGCTTTTCTCCTACGATGTTTCTGTGTCGCAATTTTTCATTAGTGCCCAACAATGTAGTTTAACTGTGACCTGTATGACCTGTGACCTGTGACTTTCATGCTTATAAATGTTTTCAGTGGCTTTTGTAAATTTCTTCTTTGTAACATCTGTCCAGGGACGACAGATTAAAAACAGCTCACTATATTTTAGGTCTGATTTTTTTCCCCATGTCAGTCTCAAAGGACAAACAAGAAAGCCCGAAGAAAAATAAGATTGAAAGATCTAATTTCATCTTTAAACTCATCAACAGGCTCCTGACTTGTCTTCCTGTTAAATGACGCTGTGTACCTGCGGGGGACGTCCTCCTCTGCGTACTTGACAGCCACAGAGTGCGGCCCCTCCACAGACGGGGTGTAGGACACAGTGTGAGTCCCGTCCCCGTTGTCTGTCACCTCCACAGGCTCAGCGACGCCTTTGGGACCTGTGACGGCCACGGCCAGAGGGGCCACACCTGCCTTCCTGCAGTCAACCATGAAGGACTGTGGGATATTGGCTCTGACCCCTGACCCCACACCTGGACCAGACACCTTGACTTTACTGGAGTCCACCACATCTTTCACTGGGACCTTGAATGGACTTCCTGTAAAGAACATGAACAGAAGAGGTTGGTTTATGTAAAAAAAAAAAATTAAGGATCAAAAAGGAACAGATCTACTTTAGATGTTTCTTTAGATGTTAATATTTATAAGTTCATGCTGCATTAACCAACAACTAACACTGGAGGGAGCCCCTCTTGGTGCATCAGTGAAAAACTTTCCTCATTACAGGAGCTGGAGGAAGTGGTGACGCTGCTGATTTCAACTTTGACTTGTTTAACTGTCACATTCATGTATGATGTTTTGCTTTATTTTTAAAGAAACTGACCAGTTACTGTTGTGAGCGACATTTTAAAGGTCAAACTATGAATCAAATAATCAAGAAAATAACTGGCTGATTAATTGATAGTGAAAATACACATTCACTGCTGAAAAATATCACAAATTCAGCCTTTAAATCAGTCTGTACAGCCTTATCACAGGCTACTCACTCTATCTCCACTAAGTTTATCCTGGTGCGACACCTCTCCATCCTGCAGCTCTCTGTAGGTGCTGCTGACACCTTCACAGAGCAGAACCACAACCCACAGCTGTCTATGAAAGGTGTCGAACGAGGAAACACGCTGAGATTTTCCTGCACAAAGTCAATTAAACTGAGCTGCGGCTTTTTAACTTCATCCAGTAACTTCGACCACATCTTAAAAGCATTAAACTGAAACACTTGGCACGTCTTTTATCAGCCAATAACATCAGCAACATCTTTTTAGCATTAACTGGAAAACATTTACCGCATCTTTTAACTTCAGTGGTTGTTTATGGGCGGAAACAAGAGCAAAGCCAACAAAGGGTTGGAAAGGAATCAACAACAGAAAGCTAAGAGAAAGCTGGCCCTCTTTTTTTTTTTTTGCTGTACCCTCCTTTTCATCATACTGATGAGAAGTTAATTATATCCCAGCAAAAGCTTCTCAGATTGATTAGAATTTATCTTCAGGGAGTCGTTAATATTTGTACCAATCTTAATGACAATCTATTTAAATTTAAAGGTTATATCCTCAATTTTTTCCCCATTAAAAGACCAAAACCAACAATGACTTAATCTACTAATAAATCTTGTGTGTGTATCTGAAGCCTAATATATCATCTTATTCCTCTGTGTCATAGAGCTGCACTGTTTCCAAAAACACATCAGTGACACACTGTTAAAATGGGTGACATTATCCTTCATAACCAACACACTGTATTTTTTATTTTTAATCAATCCCACTCACACCATCCTAATGCTGGAAATATTCACTAAAACACCAAATTCTGCTACTGAAATTGTCCCCAACAGATTAATTATTTCTTCATGTTTAAATAATGAAACTAGATTTCCATCTTTAGTAGGAACAAACTGACTTGAGGCTGAGAACAACAGATGTTAGAGTAGTTCAAAAGTATTCAGAGATGAAGTAACAGCTGGTTGGTCTTGTCTTTTCATGAGATAATAAGAAAATATAGAATAACACCAGAATTTTCCTTTAAGATATTTCACTGTTGACCAGTGGAAAAAAATCCTGACAATCAAATAAATCAAACATAACATGACTCAAAAAAGACCCTCACCGGGGATGTGCTCTCCTCCATAGGTGATGTTGACGTCATAGAGGCCGGGGGTGAGAGGAACGTATTCCACGCTGCAGCTGCCATCTTTGTTGTCTTTACAGGACATCTTTGACTCTGATGGACCCTCCACAGTGATGCCAAGACCACCGATCCCTGCCCCTCTGTTAAAGGATCAGTGCACCCAGAATCAGAAATAGCTTGACCTGAGTTAGAGACACTGATCAGTAACAGGTCTTTTTCTAAACAAGAGACGAGTCACAACTGATGACTTCACTGTGGATCCAGTCCCAAGTTGTTGAAGCAAATCCTTTATCAAATCTTCCCTCATCAAATATCATTTTAATTATTATTATTTACACTGTTTTTCTTTAACTTCTGCAACTTCATGGTTTCACTCCCCAAATCTCCCAGATGTGTTGATTCACCACCACAATAACCACATAAAGAAAATTGAGAATCGGATTTAGGGCTGGATTCAGATTTGATGAAATACTATTAAACTCCATCTTTACTCCAAACAGTCTCCTCCCCTCTCCTAACCGCCCACCACCAGTACCTGGTGATGATGTTGAAGTTGTTGGGCTTGTCAGTCAGGGCTTGTTGGAGCCCGGGGCCAGTAGCCACCACCCTGCTGGGGTCACATCCCTCTGACACAGAAACACTGAACGGGCTCTTAGGAACCGGAGTGTCGTCATACAGAACCTGCACACTGTGGACGCCTGAAATACACAGTCAGTCAGACAGACAGACAGACAGACAGACAGACAGACAGACAGACAGGCAGACAGGCAGCAGCTGATGAGACTGACACCACAACAGTGTTGTTAGTTAGAGGGTTTTAATGCTGAAGCTTGAACACACAGGTGCAGGTGTATTACCGTTCTCAAAAGGTGTGTACTCGACGCTGTAGGTCCCGTCAGCCTTGTCGGTAACCTGACAGTCTGTCAGTGCTCCGGACGGGTTCCTGACCTCTGCCTTCACGTGGTCTCCTCCTCGCCGGGTCAGAGGACGGGCGTCCACCGTGAACTCTGTGGTTGCTTCTCTGAAAACAGCTGAAGGAGAAGAAGGGAGGAGGATGTGTTTAAAGGGGTTCTCCACCAACTGTGCACAGGAAGCTCAGTTCACTAGTCATGGTTAGTACGACTGTGTTCAGCCTGTGGAAACAGGTGTGTGATGTTTTCTGTGGCTCTGGAGGAGTGATCAAGGTCATCTCGTTCTCATATTCATGAATTAGTGAATTTACTGTAACAGTAGGAATTGAAGTTACACTCTGAGCTTTAGCAGCCAGCTAGAAACTGTATTTTAATATTGAGTGACCTTATCAATATTTAATTCATTTCTTCATATAGATATTGTTGTCTACCACATTTACTCTTGTCCCTTTAACATTTTTATACAGCTTCAATGTTCAACAATGCTGGTTAGCTAACACTTTGGTTTCAGTCTGTTATTGTAAACATCTGTTGATTAGATGTTTAAGTGTTAATATTATTATCAAATGTTATGTGTTCTTCATTCAACAGCACAAAATAAGTCCTTTGCAAACTGAGTTACTCAGATGGACCATACTGCACCTTGTCCCTCCACTCCAGGTCCAAACACTTTGATCTTCGAGGTGTCGACAGCAGGATCCACCATCACCTTAGCGGGGAAACCAGGGACAGTCTTTCCTCCATACTTCAGCAGCAGGGTGTACATGCCAGAGGTCAGAGGGATGTAGGTCACTGTGTAGGTCCCGTCTTTGTTGTCCACCACCTCCGTCTTAGCTTTCACACCTAGAACAGCACGTCTAGTTTTAAGTTTATCACAGAACTGAAAACTGTGAACGTAGAAAATGTGAGCTGTTCGTATAAATCGAAGACTCTTCACAACTGGAGAAACTCAACAACACTAATCTCAAAGGGACCAGGGGGATAATCAGACCTGATGTGGATCTGAACAGACCCCAACCAGAAACACTGGCTGCAGCATGAAGCTTCAACAATTAAAGAGAAATCACGATGGACAACAGCAGCAATACATGTCATTTTACCTGCACTTCACTGTTCACACCGATTTTATACCAACCAGTACATCTGAAGGTCACTATTAACACATTAGATCTTGTTCACTTAATTCATCAGGAAGTTACTAAGCCTGGTCCGACACATGGGAGTAACTACATTTGTCTTTTCTACACTTTGGTTTCTGTACAAATTAATTCAACAAGATAAGGTGTTAATTCGACAGCTTTGGAGGTGCTGATTTTACCTGCCGCCTGTTTCCAGTCTCACTGACTGCAGCCATATATTTAAAGGACAAACATGCAGGTGGTATCAATCATCTCTACGTCGCTGCCTGAGGAGGAATAACCTCATTTCCCAAATGTTGAACTATTTCTTTAAAAACAGACATGATGACTGATTCTGTCTGCACCAAGGTTTGATTTTCATAGAAATTAACTGAAACCTTTGGTTGCCTGGAGGAGAGGAAAATACATCTAGAAACTGAAAGATGACTTGGACTAAAAATGAAAATATGTTCTCGTGATTTATAGTTAATGGGCTAAAACACACAGAACCACCATTACTGGTTACTGGTTGTGAATGAAAACAGTGTAGTGTTACCTGAGCCTGGTGCAGAGCCAGTCGGGCTGGAGGGGGAGGAGTCTGGTACAGCCTCCAGGCTGAGTTGGCCCGGTCCAGCCCGAGAACAGTCCACATTCACCACGCTTGTCTCTCCAACCTGCACAGACACAACAAGCTGCATCACACTTCAGACGTTTTAAATTATACAACAGACATTTCCTCATTAACCCTGGCAGAAAGTCTGAGAATAGATCATGTTTGGAATGAAAAACAGCCGACCAGTGGAAAGAGTCAGAGGAATTTTCCCTGTTGACAATTTCCATTTCACAGTTTTCTTTCACAAGTCAATTTTCCGTCCGGGGGTAAATTTTAGCGAATTTCAAAATCGGCGAAAAATGTGAATCAATGTATGTATAGTTGGTCGCACTAATTCTCCAGTCAGGTGCCATTAATCTTAAGCTTTATCTTTTCTCCCGACCCTCACCTTGGCTCTCTTCAGGCCTGACCCTGACGCCACCACCTTGGAGGGGTCAAAGGGCATCTGGATGTCAGCTCTGAACGGTGAGCCTGGGATGTGGACCTCCTCAAACAGGATGTTAACCAGGTAGTCTCCAGGCTCGGTGGGCAGGTAAGAGACGGAGCAGGTCCCATCACCGTTGTCCGAACACTCGATCTTGGCCTCGGTTGGCCCCTCCACCGTCAGCCCCAGACCTCCGGTGCCGGCACCCTTGGTGTCGATGGTGAACTCTGCTGGGTTCCCCACCAAACCTCCCTTCAGACCAGGACCAAACGCCTTCACCTTGAGAGGAGAGGAGGAGGCAATGATAATGGGACCATGCAGCCATTTCATTTGTCAAAATCCCTTTTTTGTTGTTATTTTCATTTATTTATTGCCCAGGTGTTATTCACTGACATGCTTTACTTCATCTGGTTTTCTTGGCCCTTTTCCTTCTGCTTCCAGGCACAGAGCTAAAATCCTGGACTGACAACAAACAAATAAAACTAAAACTATGACACAGTTTTGTGGAAATAAAACTGTTTCAGTCAGGTTTGCACAGCCTATATTAATAATTAGAATAAATAATTAATACATAGAATTAATATTAATCTGCATGTGTGTCTCCTGCAGATGTGAATGGAGCTACCACCAGAGAAGGAATTGCACAAGAATTGCACCATAAACATTATAATTTACTATTTTGTTCTGTTTAGTCTTTTTCAATTTTCATGCTGGTCTTCAAGAATTAGTCCCGGTGAGAAACTCCGGATATAAAACATTTACTTTGTTTAACATCTATGCATGGAAATAAATGAAAATCGCAAAATGAAGAAATCTTTTCTCCTTTTCTAAAACTACTTTTTGTCACCCAATAAAATGAAAAAGAAAGAATTTACAAAAAAGTAGAGTAAAACTTTGAGATAAATACGGTAGAAACATTAACAAAATGTTTTCTCTTTATCCACCACCACCGTAAGGATCAAATGCTGATGTTACCTTGCTTGGGTCTGGAGGCAGCTGGGCCTCCACAGGGAAGGGGCTCCCAGGGATGGGGTGTCCGTCGTAGGACACGTTGACAGCGTACACCCCCTCCTCTGTGGGGGTGTAACGGACCAAACTGACATCAGCTTTACTGGGCTGAGGCTCCACTTTACAGGGCAGTGCGCGCTGACTGGGACTCAGCTACAAACACACAAAAACTTGTGAAGCCTGGTGAATTTCTATATGAACAAAATCAGCTGATTTTGATCTGAGAAAAAAGAAGGAAACTAAAAGAGCAGCTGACACTCACCACCGCCACCTCCAGGTGACCTTGACCTCCTGCACCCTTGGTGTTAACCATAAACTGCTGCTCCTGATCAACCTCCACTCCTGAAATTTATATTGCTCAATTTAACAATAATGTGCAAATGAGACCCTCCAAAGTCCTACAGAGGCCTCCATCAATACTAAATATTTATTTTGTAAATGATGTAAAGAATTTGTCAGACGGCCGGTGTCCTGGAAATCTTTTTACAATTCAAATGTTTGCTAACAGGTCACTTTACAGTTGGATGCAAAGCTAAGTGAAAGCAGAGACAGACATAAGATTTCTCACTTCCATCCAGGTTGTCCACGATGACCTTGTTGAGGTCGAGCGGGGCAGCAACCCCCACCGTGAACGGGCTCTTGGCGATGGGATCTCCTCCGAACTTCACCAGGATCGTCATCTCCCCCTGCAGACACATCCAGCACACAGGTCAACTCCTTTTTAAACGTGCTTGGTAAGAAGACAGGAGGCGACAGACTGGCTGTTTAAGTGACAGTGCTGCGTTCACTGGGTTTTGGTATATCTATTGTACAGGTACGTGTTTGACATACCTGTTGTACAGGTGTGTATTTGACAGTCTGAGAGTAGTCATAGTTGTCGATGATGTCAAAGTCTTTGACGTTGGAGGAGAAGGAAACATCCAGCGGTGCTTTACCAGCTCCTTTAGTCAACACTGTGAAATGAGTCGGCTTACCGCTCTCTATACCTGGACAGGTAGAAGGAGAGAGAAAGACTTATAGTGCAACTGTTACAGAAAAGTGGTCAGGGTCATTGAACCATCATGATTGTGTGTGTGTGTGTGTGTGTCTCACCAGTGCGCGCCAGTCCAGGACCCTCTGCTTTAACCTTTGATGCATCGTGGGAAGGATCAACTTTGACAGTGAAGGGGCTCTGTGGAACTTCCTGTGTGAAAACATACACACTGAAATTCACCAGAACAACTGTACATGTTTATTTGTCCCAACAACATTAACATCTGAAATTAAAAACTCTCAGCTGTGTGTTAGTGTGTATATATGTGTGTGTGTGTGTGTGTGTGTGTGTGTGTGTGTGTGTGACTGTACTTTGTCAGTGAACAGGACTTTAACGGTGAGTCTTCCAGCAGCAGGAGGGATGTATTTGACAGTGAATGTGTCATTGGCGTTGGGGATGATGTCAAATTCCACGTCAGCCTCTTTGTCACCGACCATGTTGGCGTCACACTTGATGCCCACGCTGACATCACCTGAATCAACATAACAAGTGTTAGTTAGATCACTACAGTTATGAGGTAGAGGACAGTAAATATTTTTTCACTTTGTACTGAGAAACTACAACCATGTTGGTGTTGGTGTGAAGACCGTGTCAGTGTAAAGACACAAGGTGGCGCTAGATTGTTTTTGTTTCCTGCTGTTTAATTTATTCATTTAATTTATTCTTGTCAGCAGCACTTTGCCCCTGGGATTCTACTCTGATGAGCTCCAGTGTAAACAATGAACCAACCATTCAGCACAATCTGCATTCCCTGCAGCATAACTGAGCCGTCAATCACAGCAGAGGAAATCAGTATGAGAGGAATGAGACCAGAAACCACCTCCGTCAACGGAACCAGGTCAGATTCTCAGTGGGAGGGAAACCACTGCCAGTCATCTCTCTCGTCTTGTCCTGCTCCCTTCAAGCTCATTCAATTGTCACAAGTGTGAAGGAAGTAAACTGAGCTTTTGCTGGTCTCTTTTTAAAACTGGCATCACCTCAAGTTAAAGCGGCCTGATTGTTGAAGGGGCCTTGGATGCAGAATAACCACCAAGTGATGAAAACAACCAGAAAGAGACACAAAAAGACAAAATGACCACAAAGTGACATAAAATGACTACGAAGAGGCACAAAACTCCTACAGTGGGGGTGTGTCCCTCCTGCAGAGAAGGGAGGGCCCTCTACATGTCGATGCCCTGGGGCCCATTGAAGTGGAGAAGTGGGTCATTCTGCAGCAGTAATATGAGAAGTTTCAGTGGACATCTTCATTCGTTCTGCCACTAGAGCTTCAAACCTCATTACGTTTTTGGTACCAACAGAAACACCAACACTCAGGTTCCTCTGTTGAGTACAATCACATGAAACACGTCTGACTGGAGGCGATTCAAAGCAGCAACCACACCAAGGTGGAGACGGTGGAATAAGTAGGTTACAGCAACACTAACTCGTCCTTTGGTATTGGTAAATTATATAATGTGTACGATCACTTCATTACACTATCAGCTGATTATGGGTTGAAACTGTAAAGTTCGTTATAACTGCAGTTCTTTGCTTCTGCAGGTGTAATGTTTACCATGTTCACCACCTTAGTTTAGTGTGTTCAGTCTGAGTTTTGTTGTCGACCATGTGCACCCCACAGTTTACCATTTTACTTCCTGCCTGATAATGATGCATGTCACAAAGAAAAACTGGTTTCATGAGCATGGCAGTGAGTCCAAAGCAAGGCCCTGCCCAGTATAAGTACAGTGTTCCTAATAAAGTGACTAGTGAATATATTCTTGTACATGGTTTGTGCAGGTAGATAATGAAATGTGTGTCTGTGTGTGTGTTGCTCTGCGCAGGAAGGTCAGAGTGATGAATTTCCTGCCAGGATGTTTCTGTCTTGGGATCATTGCCAGGACATACCAGGGAGAGAGAATGTGTGTGTGTGTTGTAATCAGTCCCAGACAATATCAAGGTGAGTGTTTGTGTATTGATAGCAGTGTTGTTCAGTGTGTGGTTCTTTTTTATGTGCTGCTCTGACACAGATGGAAACTGCTGTCACACCAAATAAAAGTCTGCGGGGATTTCCTGCCTTGATTGTTACCCTGTGTGTGTGTATGTGTGTGTGTGAGAGAGAGAGAGAGAGAGAGAGAGAGAGAGAGAGAGAGAGAGAGAGAGAGAGAGAGAGAGAGAGAGAGAGAGAGAGAGAGAGAGAGAGAGAGAGAGAGAGAGAGAGAGAGAGAGAGAGAGAGAATGTGTTACCGTCTCCAGCTCCTGAACAGTCCACGGTAAAGTGTGTTGGCTCGTTGGCCTTCAGGCCGGTTCTCTCCACTCCAGGACCAAACACCTTCACCTTGTTGGGGTGGCTGCCTTTTCCTACATTCACCTGAGAGCGTGGACAGGAAATGACATTTTAATTTTAAAAGGTTATTTAAGGATGATTCTCCATTCAGATCCTCCAGTTTTAATACAACAAAACAGTTTTTTGGTATTTTTATCATTACAAAGGATGAACACTAAACATAGAGTACCACAGGGCTCCATCCTGGGGCCACTAGTTCTCAGTGCCTTAAGTACCAGGCCTGTGGTAGTTAACATATCTAACATTGGACTATTCACAATCCTTCCTAAATGTTAAATGGACACGATGTGTACATCAGAAGTGAGAAGCCAATGATACCACAATGATGCTCAAACAGATTCTTTCTAGTTTCCACCAGTCTCTTCTAAGAAGATAAGCTACATTATTTTAACAAATTCTACAAAACAAGAACTAATAAGTGATTGTCAAACTAGAGCTCAAGAGCATTCTGTGTGTGAATATGTAGAGACAGGAGAGTCACTTCTACACTCCCTCTGTGACAGTTTTACCTCTAAACTAAGTTTAAACTGAGTGGTCAGTTTAAAATAATGAACAGATAATAATGAATAATGGTTAGAATGACACAGATAAAATTTTAAGTATTGTTTAAATTACAGCACAGTAATATACAATAATCACTTACTTCACACAGAGCTACACAGTGTTTTGTGTAAATGATATTTATGGTCAGTGTGATGTGTTTAGAGTCAAGCTTCATGTGGATTTTTAAATAGTATCTACTTCTGCATTTTCATTTTTGCAGATCTTGGAATATGTTTCAGTGCTATTTCTATTTTTAATGTAACAATAAAATCCTTATTTCTGTTTACTCCTATGAAGGAAAATATAACATTACACTCAAACTGTAAATATGTGAAATACATTATCCAATTATTGAAAAGGAAAAAAAATCAATAACTAAAATGAAAATAAAACAATAAGGTTATGCAAGTCATCTAACTAAGGAAAATGAACCAAACAACACAGTAAAACATTTAAATGAAATGTCACAATTTATTTTGAAACCAATCTTTCCAGTTAAGGTGATTAAAGTGAATATAATTGGAAGGATTTTAGTACAACTGATGATTAATGTGAGTTTCAATCAACATGTTAGTTACAAACATTCACGGTTGTTAGACAGAAAAAAAAATGCCAGCATTAAAAAAACTGCATGCACTAAGTATCATGAACTAAATCAGCCTTGGAAACAAATTCAGGAATAAAAATTCTTTCTTCTAAAAGCTTCTAAGTTTCCCTGTGATTTTGACATATTACACAGATCAAACTGCTTCTCAGCCAGTTTCTATCTCAGCTGTCTTGAAGTTAAAAAATGAAAACGGGACCTGTCGGTCTAACTCCAAACAGATCTCATGTAAACCCTCAGAGCCAACGCAGCAGAGGAATCAAACCTCCATGGATGATGTTGATTTGTGGACTGACAACTACAAAAAATGTATTTGTACTGTCCACTCTTGTCTCACAACTGTCTGCAGAACATGTCTTTTTAAAGGGACAGTTTAAGTCTAGCAGAGCAGATTAACACAGTAAATTCATGTCAATGTTGAACTCTGGGCAGATTTTCTTCCATAAACTAACAGAACAGACTGATTTTACTTTGAAATTTACTGTAATACGTGCTGGTGTGACTGAGGCTGTTTGGCTACAAAGAACAATTACTTTTTGCTCTTTTTGCCAGAGGGAGATTGACTTCAATGTTTCTTCTTAAAACCAACTCTGAATGCTGTTAACTTTAACATTTCTTGCAGTCAAACAGGTAAGGATTCAGTTTTTCAGTTTTTTTATATACAATCGTACAACAACTTAAAAACCGCAGTGGATATTAGTGACAGTCAGAGTCAAGTCAGGTCGGATCCACCATGAGCCTCTCATCCACACCGGCTACTTTACAGTTTTTAATAAAAAGGTGTCGCTGCTGCAGCTGCATGTTCCCAGCAGAGCTGAGATCTGGGTGTGACCGTTTACTTTCTAACCATCTTCTCTTTCAACATTAAAGCTGGAGAAAGGTGCAGCTGGTGCCAGGCAGCCTGCAGGCTGCTGCAGCTCACAACAAGCCTGCTGAGTCATCACAGTGACATCAGCTCTAAACCTGAAATAATACTTTTCAGACAAGTACAAACCTCCCTGGAGCAGATGAAATGATTTGTGGACCTGTACAAAGCTCGTCTTTAGCCATAAGATCCAGAGGAAACACATTTTGTTATGTTGCATAGACACAGACTATTATGAGGGAGTGTCCAGACGTAAAGATTCAGGCAGTAAATTTTGTCTGTTATTTTCCTATGATTGCACAAGTTCTTCCATCGTTCAGCCTCTGGACTTTGTACCTCTGTCGTCTTATAACACAAAGAAAGGAATGTCTTTGTCAACTCCTGTTGGCATCGTCATAAATTCCTGAACAGCACACAGACATGTCCCTAAACATATCTGAGGCCCACTGGCAGTTTCTCGTGAGACTTATTCACCCTGTGGGTGAAACTATAAAAGTCTTAAAACAACCAAGAGAAGATAGCTGATAAATAAAGTCACAAAAATAACAGCAATGATGACAAAGCAAATAAATCTCCCAGACTGTGATTAAAAAACACAACGCTGAAGGTGGTTACAGTCAGGAGCGGTCAGTGCATCTGGAAAATTAAAACCTTTTCACTCCGTTTAGTTTTTTTCTATCAAAATAAAAACGATGGAACATCTTTCAGTCTAACTGAGTAACTGAGGATGTTAAAAATAGCTCAGAGGTCAAAGGTCACTCGACCTCTGACCAAAGAACATGAGAGTCCTACATTCATGTTTGACATGTTTCTCCAGGCTACAGGTGGATGTTTTTACTTCATAAAATACAGAGTGAAAAGGTTTTCATGTACCAGGAGCAAAAATTACTTCACAAAAATAAAAATCACGTGCTGTTAAGACGACAGCAGAGCTTCACTTATCTGAACCTCTCACATTTCCAGACAATGTTCAACATAACTTCTGGAGTCCAAGAACCTAAATTATGACTAGATCCAAATGTTTGCACTCAGTGTTAATGACACCTCTGTGCAGGCGCCCGATCAACCAGGAGGAGCTAGTGCAGAAACAAGGACATGATCCCCATCTGACTTCCCACCAGCAAGTTCTGATAATTGAGTTAGATATAGATACCCACTGAGGTACTGTTGTCACTCATCTGTCTTATTAACAAAAATGTCAAAAGCTATGAGAGCTCAACGCACTGCATCTGCAAAACATGCAAATAAAGAAAATTGTATTTTCTGTATTAAGCAGGTTTTTCCATGCTACACGCGTCTCATCAAACTGGTGAATATGATCATAAATTTGCATGTATTTTATTTTCCTGCAGTGTGTTTTCTGTTGTATGATATTTACTTGTTGTCAAACTGGTATAACATTGAGCGCTGATTATCACTGAGCTCTCTTGACGCAGCAAAACTTGGCTCAAAAGAGTAAAATTATTGTCCACTTTGGCAGAACACGGAGTGTCACTCAGTTTCTTTTACAGCCATTAGATCACCGTTATCATGTCCCATCACGTCACATTTTCACAGTTATTCAGATCAACTATTTAAGTTTATAACTTATTTTTTTTAACCAGCATCTCCAGTGTTTGGATCAAGCAGCTCATGAAAAATAAGGTGTGGCAGTTCAGTCGGCTACAGCTGTTATTTCAGTGGGTGAGATACATATTTATGTAAATATAAGTATTAAGGACCAGACTCAGGATTGACTGATATCATCTATTAGAAAGATTTGGATCAGGATCAGGACCCAGAAAAAACTTCTCTATATTTAAGTTTATAATAAATATTGATAGTTTAAGTGGTTTTACTGGTGCCCACTATCTCCAGTTTTAATCATATGTCCCCATTCAGGTCTTTGCTCATTGTTGATAAGATTCAATCTAAATTACAAAAGCTCCTCACAGGTTTGAAGTTTGTCTCAGAAAGGTTCAGATCAGTGAAGTTCTAGTGTAGATCAACCAAAACGTGTTAAAACATACAAAGCAAAGTGGATGACAGTGCATGGACAGTGGTGACAGTACAGGACAGACTGGTTAGAGACAGACATGGTGATTAAATCATCTTCAGTCCACAATAAACAACTTTAATTAAAATATTAAGTGTAAGAAATGATCTGATCAGTGAGGTTCTGAGTGAGGTTCAGACTGAAGGTTGTTACAGTGAACACAGACGTTACAGTTAGTGTCGTTAATGAGCAACTACAACATATAAAAAGATGAAATGAATAAAAATACAAAACATTAGAAACATATAAGATGCACTTGTGTTGTTGATCAATAATAAATGTTATTGATGTGTAAGTGTCAACAAACAAAAACTAATGGCCTCTTGTCACATGACACCTCCCTCTGTGATGTCACACTGGACAAGCTACACATCTGATTAACAAGCTAGGTGGTATCTGGTTGATGCTAATTAGTTAGCCTGTTGATGCTGACATTTACTGGCTAACCAGCTAACCAGCTAACAGTTCAACCTTAGTGTCTCTCTTTTTCGACAGTGAGATGAACGTGGACATCAGTCTAACGTCTGTGTGTAAAGTGCAGGAGCTGGAGTCAGTTTCACTGCGTCCCTGATTATAAAACCATGTCATGGTGTTTTAAGTCTTTCATCTGCTCAGGCCTGACCGATGAAAGACTGAAGCATGAAGTGTTTTCTCGTGAATAAACAGACTCTTGGTTAAGTATCTAGTGTTATCCCAAATTTTTGATTAAATGATTCTTAAAATCATTTATTTTTTTGCTTTGTTTTCCTCAAATTTAACATTTTTGTTCGTTTTCCCACCAGCACAGATTTCACATCGCATTTTGTTTTCATTTTCAAAAAGATCAATTTGTGCTTCTCTCTGTGTAACTGACCTAGAAGCTGTACCTCTCCTCAGTATATGTGGTGATGATAATCAGAGGCTTCTTAGTTTTGCTGCTTGCACCAGAACATTTTGACTGCACCGTCTGAAAACTCTTCTCTGACACAGTCGGCTCTGAGCAGAAAACTTTCACACTTTCAGTTTTAACTAAAGTTTCTGTTTGAACAACTTTAGTACTTTGCGCCTCAACCAGGTCCCCAGATTTGGGCGGGATATCACTTCCTGCTGTAACAGGGTGCTGTGATTGGAGGCTTACCCTGAAGGGGCTGTTGGGGACGCTGACTCCTCCCCAGGCAACGGCCACGGTGTGTTTCAGAGGGGAGGTGGGCGTGTAGGAGCAGGAGTACAGGCCGTCTCCTTTACTCCTCACCTTCACCTCCACAGGAAGTCCCTCTGCGTCCTGACAGACACACACAGACAAAAAGGTGAAATATAAAGTCCAAACATCTGGAGGCTGCAGGTATGTGGAGTTAAAATAACGTTAGAGGAAATTTAAAAATTAATCACAAATTTTTAATTATTATCTTGACTGATTGATCCTGTAACCAATTTATTAAGTAAAAACAACAAACAATCACTGGTTTGTCCACTGGTTATATTTACACACTTGTCGGTACACTGTCAGATTTTTGATAAATGTGGGGACACAGATTATAAATCGAGTTTAAATCTTGCAGTTCAAAAAGTAGTTTTGAAACATAACGAGAAATATAATGATGGCAGATTAATTGGTTTATCCATTAATAAAAGAAGAAAAAACCAGCAGATTAACTGATACTGAAAACCCTCTTACTTGCAGCTCTGTATATAATCGTTTGTGTTGTTACAAACATCTCTCACATCTTCTTTGTATGACGCACAAAGCTGCAGACACACACGACGCTCTGCAAGATGTGAATGTGAGCATTATGTCTCACCTGAGCCGTGATCTTCAGAGGTCCTTTCCCAGCATTCTTAGCGTTGACAGTGAACTCAGCAGGCTGGTTGACCAGGCAGCCGCTCTTCTCAAGCCCCGGCCCGAAAGCCTGAACCTACAACCACAAAACCAGGAATAATTATTTATTATTGTTAATGTTTGATCTAACCACAACCATCGTCAGTCACCTGCCTGAGCACAGGTTCGAGGTGGAGTCACTCACCTTGTCGGGGTCACTGTCGTCGTTGTCAGGGACGATGTGGGCCATGAAGGGGCTGTGTTCGATGTCCTCCTCGTCACAGGTCACATGGATGGCGTATTCGCCGGGTTCTGTTGGCCAGTAGCGCACATCACACGACCCGTCGTTCTGGTCCTCGCACTCGATCTTAGCCTGGGAGGGGCCCTCGATGGCGAAACCTGAAGACACAGCAGATCAGATTAGTCTGGAGGAAGAACTATTGGAGTCATCAAATATGAATCCGTTTGAAATCGTGGCCATGACATTCTCCGCTAACATGAGCAGGTCGACCCACTGAAGTGCAGCGAGTTAATGAGTCATAACGTTAAGAGAGAGACTTGAGAGCTCACTGCCTCAAGTTCGTGCACATTACGTTCTTCCTCATGAGTCAGTTTCAGCCCCATCAGTGGTATTTGTGGTCAGTAGTAAAGTGGAGGTTGTGCACAGAGAGTCAGGCCCAATATAACTGGACCACAGTCCCTCACTGTTCGTTCGGTCGAACAGTGAGATATTTTTGGCCACAGTAATCCTAACATCTAAATTTAATATCACCATCCCCAAACTCCTCCCTGCTCACAACCATCAGATACAGCCTGAAAATGAGATAAGCAGCCTGAGATGTGAAGCTGATAGATATATAGCCTGGTCTGGGCACAGTGAAGTAACAGCTGCTTGACCCACATACTGAAGCTCCTGATCCAAAACCATCAAACTGATGAGATTTTACTCTGATGACTGAGATCAGTCTGATGAAAGTCTGACAGCAGACGAGTCGCCACCTGATTCAACAGCAGGAAGATAAAGACTCACCCAGCACTCCGACATCAGTGCCAATGGACTCCACTACAAAGGCAGCAGGTTTACCCACAATGCCTCCCTCCAGGCCGGGACCCCAGGCCCTGATCTGCTGAGGCCCCGCCTCTGGGCCCACCGCCACTTCGAATGGACTGAAAAAGAGAATGAGAGAACAGAAGTGTCAAAACAAGTTAAATCACACAGTCTGCTGCTCTGTGGCTGCTGTTGTGGTAACGATATAACGTGTGCGTGTGTGTGTGTGTAGGGGAGGTAAGCAACACCACACAGCATGAGCTCACCCATGAGGCTGTCAACACACACACACACACACACACCGAAAAAAAACAGCATTACAGTGTTTCACAGAACTGTAATCCAATCTTCAACAGTTACTGGCTGTTAAATATGTGTGTGTGTATGTATGTGTGTGTGTGTGTGTGTGTGTGTGTGTGTGTGTGTATAACGAAAGTTAAAGTGTGTGATTGATTCTTCAACCACGCTCAGATGGAAACTTGCTTCACAACAAATAAAACTGTCTGTTGGGATTTACTGTCTTCATTATACCCACACGTTGAACTTGTATCTTTGTGAGGACACTTGTTGACAGAAATGATTCCCTGATCCTTTACCCTAATCTCAGACCTCAGAAATAAAAGCCTAACCCCGACCCTAACACAAACCTGACTCTAACGTCGACCCTAAACCAGGTCTCAACCCTCAGCCCTTTGCCTTTCGACCAACAGAGGTGTGTTTCCAGAGCATTACATCATCCACGCAGAATGAGCATAACTCTGCGTTAACAGCTCGTTAGCTCCGCCACTGAAAACCCATGGCAACAGCGAGCAAGGCTAATTACTTTAGCAACATATCGGTGCAATGTGTGTGTGTGAAGGAGCACTAAAAATTGTTTATTATCTCCTCACTTCCAACACCAGGACAGACCTCCCTCTCTGCTCTGCAGGTCTGAACCAGCCTGAGCTGAAGCTGTGACTCATCGTTTCACCCAGTCTGCGATTTCAACCATTAAAGTCACTTCAGTTGTCCTGATTTAAATTAATGCTAAATGATGGAGCACTGGTTGGACTAACTGTTGCTGTGAGACAGAAACAGTTTGGACATTCAACATCACCACATATGGACCCATGAGAGTCCTAACATTTAACACAGTGTAAATAAACTGTATCTGACTGTATATGTCCATTCAGTATATGACTGGATGATGAGGATGATGAGGATGAAGAGCTCCCGTGACATGTTACGCTCTAAGAAATCTCTCTATGGCAGACAGAAGATACCAATAGTTCATATATTTTCATTCAATAGTTTGTTATTTTTTTAAATAATCTTGTAAATAGATGCGACTATTTGGTATATTTACATGCATGTGTATAGTGCGGAACATCAGAAATCACTGTCAATGACTGACAGACACTCCCATGGGTGAGCATCAGCTATTTAAGGTTGTGGTTATTAGAACTGTTTAAATTAATTAACTGTTTATGTCCTAGAATGGTTTTATCCTCCCTTGAAGAACAGAAAACGTGCACAATGGCTGCAGAGTCATTATGATTTTATATTTCCTCACACAAAAGCACAGTAAAGTTCTCAGCTCAGTTTGACTTTATTGAATTTCTCTCATTGCTCAGAGGATTAATACAAAGAGAAAAGTGTTTCCTGTGTGTTATGTTACCCTGGTGAGCTGAGAACCAGGACCAGGACCGAGCTTCTCAAAGCCCCCAAAGATTTGAAGCCTGTTTCTTCACTGTGGGAACTTTCAGACCCTGTATGACCCGCGATGGTGTCTGTTCATGATTCTGGTCTGGATTATAACTGAACCACATACAGACACAATTGACTGTTGTTCCGTGAAATGTTTGTTTCATTTAGTATATACACATTTTCTCTACATTACAAGACAAATTCAGATCTGTGATTTGTTCTTCCCACTGGTGCATAAAAAATTACATCAACATACGAATTTGTCTCAACGCCAAAAACCCTTTAGTCGGCTTCTCTTCTTCTCATCTGGCTGCTCTGAAATTGGGGAACTCCCTGCACCAACACTGTTTCTAATATCTGCAGAACAACCCACAACAATCTGCTCTACATAGAAGTGACACAGAGAAAGCCCAGAATACAACTCCTCATCCCCTTGTGGATCCAACCGTGCAGATCAGATGAGGTCATGTGCTGAGGTAATGCCTTAAAACACACACACACACACACACACACACACACACACACACACACACACACACACACACACACACACACACACAGAGTTTACGACTTACCTCTTCGGGATGTGCTGACCCCCCCAGGTGATGGAGACGGTGTATTTGCCAGGACCATTGGGATAATACTCATAGGAGAACACACCGTCCTGACTGGAGATCTGCTTCACCGGCTCCTCAATGCCTTCTGCACGCACACACGCGCACACACACACATCAAACAGAGTAATAAGAAATTAAATCTCATTTAGAAAAATGTTTTGACATTTGACACAAATCCAGAAGATGAGAGTCATGTGACAGACAAGAGAACCTGAACTGAAAAAAAACAAAACGAAAATAAACAAAACAAAACAAACAAAATATATATATATATATATATATATATATATATATATATATATATATATATATATATAAAAATAAATAAGTGAGTTAAATAATAATGTTGTAAAAATAGTTTAATATTCATGGTCGAGGATCTCCGACTACAGGAGTGATGAGCCTGGACCCTGAGCTCTGTGCAGTCTGGAGATGATCCACTGATTTTTTTTTTTTTGTCCTGACGTCAGGTGCAGACTAGTCTCTGCTCCAGCGGCTTCAGTAACTCACTGTGATCTCTCATTAACAACTTTAATCTGTCTCTCAGGTGAAGAATCATCCTCAGGTTTATTTACTTTTTCATAGGACAAATCAGCTTCCACTGCAGCATTTGTTAAACTGAATGCTTCATGTTTTCACAAAGAACAAAGACTATTATTATCATACAAAAAACTACAGCTCCCATGAGTCAATGGGATTTTGTTTTCTTGCTTCTGGTACAGAACCCAGAAGTTACAGTCTCACTAAAACCTCATCAGTGTGAACTGTACGTACTGGGTCCTTTGACGACCACCTTCAGGTCTCCGCTGCCAGCGTTCCTGGTGTCCACCTTGAAGTCACCGACCTGTTTCACCCTCATACCCGACGGCTGGAGACCCCGCCCCGTCGCCCTGCACGCCCCTGGCATGCAGGCTGGAAAAGCCAGAGGGATGATGAGATCAATATGATGAGTTCACATGGGGTCGTAATTACCAAATTTATGAGTCCATTTGAACAATTTACTGATGTGACTCACCGGGCCCCACGTCTACGCTGAAAGGGCTCTTGGGGACCCCCACCCCTCCAAAGGTGACAGTAACTGTGTGCGGTCCAGCCTGGATGGGCCGGTAGGTGCAGCGGTACATGCTGTCGCCCTTATCCTCCATCATCACCTCCACACTGTTCTGGCGGCCCTGAGGGTCTCTGATCATGGCGGTCACGTCTCCTGTGCCGGCTCCTACAGAGGAGACGTAAAGAAGAGGAAACGACCCCGTTAGTGCGGGGGTTCAACTTCAGTTGGGCTCATGAGGAACAGAGAAGAGCTGTTGAAATGATGAACTCAGTGAAAGCAGAACACCTACATTCAAAAGATGCTTATTGACAAACAGCCTATTTCACTTCTAATTGTAGCAAATTACTTTAAATGAGTAAAGTAACACAATAACTTTTTAATGAGTCGTCCAACACTGACTCCTCTGTTGTGTAGTTTACACAGAAAACAACAGCGGTGGGTGTTTTGAGGCTTTCACACAACCACACCACAGTCTGCAGCCCCACTCTCACAGATGGTTTATTACAGTCTGTGGTTGTAACATCACATTTTTCCTCAGGGCTGAGAAACGACTGCAGGCTACTCCATGACGTCTCTGACCTGCAGTGTAGATGTCAAAGTAGGTGGGTTTGTTTGCAATGTTGCCCACAGGCTCGATTCCCGGGCCTTTGACCGTGACTTTGGAGGCGTCGCCCAGCGCTTTGTCCACATTCACCTCAAACGGACTCTTGGGAATCTGCTGGCCTGCAAACAACACGGTCACCTAGGAAACAAAAACAGTTACCCAGAGTCTCATACTGGAAAAAGTAAAAAAAACTACAACAACAACTCTGAAAGTATAAACGTCAGAAAAATGGTTTTCACTGCACAGTAATATAATGAAGCCTTTGAACAATTACTTAAAATCAATCAATTATTAATTATTATTATTAAAATCTCTATTTTGTTCAATCTCAAGAGAGTTGTTGTGGACTTCGGGGTGTGGGATTTAAACTCAGTGTAGTGTGGAACGTGGTTTCAGAGTCCAGGGGACAGATGTATAAACGATGCGTGCACACAAAAACCATGCACCTGCCTTCGCCTGCACATGAACTAATATTCATGAACACAGAATGTGCGATGAGGCTGTGATCACCTCACACAGTCTTATGAATGACCATGGGAACAAACGGTTTTCCAGAGCGAGCCAAGTCAGTTACAGTGAAGTAAAAATGCAAAATAAAGAGACACAGAATTTAACATAAAACAAAACAGACAATTTCACAGAGCTTCATTCATTATTATCATCCGAAGTTATGCTGTTTATACAGCAAAAGCAGACAATTCATAAACAAAAATAATTGTGTTTATGTGCTCAATGTTTCCTTTAGCATTGTTTTATATTATATGCTCATTATTTATTGTGAGTCATTCTGTAAACTGTTTCCAGACGATTTTAATATTTACTTATCACAATTACGGACATCTGTCTGGAGCCTGATGAAGATGTCTCCAGTCCTGACAGATGAAGTTTAGAATAAAACAGGAAACAGGTGGAGTTGTTGTACTGAAGTTCACTGATTTGTAATCCGACCAACAATCAGTGAAGTTGTGTTTCTTTTTTGTAGTTCTTTTCTGTGCCATGACTGATAACTTGTGGCAGAGAGTGTTTTTGTTTGCAAACAGAGCCACTGAATGAGGCTCATGTCGTGCACCCGATTTCTCAATATGTGAGATTTATAAAAAACGGAGTCTTGTGTACGCACACCTGTATAACTCTCACAGAAAGGATGTGTACGTATATTTCTGGTTTTGTGCGCACAAATAGTTTAGATCATGAATCTACACAGAGTTTTACCCATCTGGCCCCTGGTATGGAAGTTTCAAAGGATAAAAACATTATGACCCTTCCTCTGCTACAGGATATATTTGAAAATCCTCAGTGGAAACAACATAATTTTCTCGAAGTGCATAATTTCATTCTTTTATATGTTACACGTTAAGAGACAAACATAAGTTCACCTTGTGAGCTCCCATGACTTGAGGAACGTAGGTGACGCTGTATGTCTTCTTGCCCTCGTTAGGCTCCGGCTTCAGCTGATCAACAAAGACACAGACAGATGTTTTGTTTTTTTTTTTCTCAATCATCAGATGCCAGTTTGAGACAATGATTTATCAAATAGGATACAAACCAGATAAAAATCACAGCAGGTCAGTAAACAGATGGGAAGACACTGTACTCTCTAATCAAGTCAGAAAAACAGAGGAGGAGAAAGAGGAGGAGGAGGAGGATTTGGTGCGTACCTCCTCTCTGGTGCCGTCTGGGTGATCCAGGTAGATGGTGACCTGACCCTGACCGGCGCTGAACGTGTCCACCGTGAACACAGCAGGACGCAGCACCCTGTTCCCCGTCGGCTCAATACCTGCAGAGCAAGGCAGTAAACAGAAACAAAGACGGTTTCAATGAGCTGCAAATTAAATCCAAATAAAACCTTACATCCATAGATGTGGAGTAGATACAGACTCTGATCCCTGACCGCAGACTGAAACAGGTGGCCTCAGAAAACACTGTTAGACTGACAGCAACAGCTTTGTTCCCAGTGTGAACGGATGAATGAAAACATGAGTCCATTTTCTTATGGAGCACCCAAAATATGAAAACATGAATTTTTCCTCACATTCAATCTAAAAATGTCCTACTTTTTATCATCTAGGAGAAGAACTTCTTAAAACTTTCCTCTGTAACATGTCGTCATGTCGTGTATTCCCATCATGACAGAATAGAGAATTTGTTGTCATGAAGTAAGATGTGATTTCATGTGGGACATTTTTTCGTTCCTTGTTATACACAGACGTTTCATTCTGTCTTTGTTTCTCACTTAAATAAATCTTAGCAGCAACTACCAGATCCACTGCATGTCCTCCATGTAACATTTTATATATCTTGTTTGTACTTATTGTCAATTTTAGTATGTTCATATAATTTAGTGATTCATCTATGAGTTTCAAGGTTTATCAGATGCTTTGTGTGTCTATGTGTGTGTTCTGTTAACTCTGTACATGTAACCATTCCAGGTATTTCCTCCTCAGGGTTATAGTCTAGGTTGAGTAACGACCTCACTAATCACACTAGTGTGTGTGTGTGTGTGTGTGTGTGTGTGTGTGTGTGTGTGTGTGTGTGTGTGTGCGTGCGTGACATGAGTGTAGACCATTGTTTAGACTAACAGCTGCTCACTTCCTCACATTGTCAGACAGACCAGCATTTCCAGTGTTCCCATTTGCCCACACACAGTGGGAACAACACACCAAAACAGAAGCTCCTGTATTATTCAGTCAGCAAACAGATGCCTTTTAGAAAGTACCTTAAAACCTAGATAAAAAATGTATGTTCACCGTTTTTCATTTTTGTTTGTTGTGCTTTATCTGTCATTTTCTGCTGCACATCCAAATCTTCTCATGAAGTAAATCTGAGCTTAATCTTAAGTTTTATGGTGTGTGTGTGTGTGTGTGTGTGTGTGTGTGTGTGTGTGTGTGTGTGTACCTGGTCCATATGCGCGGGCCTTCTTGGGGTTCAGTTTGGGTTTGAGTGGAGCTCCAGGTTTCAGTTTGGCTTTAGGGAACTGAGACAGGTAAGTCATCACCGACTGTTCATCTACACTGGGGTCAATGATCTCCTCCGGGGCTATCACCTACACACACACACACACACACACACACACACATTTTGTCAGATGTTTAGTTTACATTTGTTATTAGAATTTCACATCTGGTTATCTGACCTATGAACAATTTCTCACATGATTTTCATCATATTCCTAATGATAAATACCTCTATTCAGATATAATTACATGTTTGTCATGGAAGATTACATCTCTACATATCTGCTGCCAAGACAGTGACACACACACACACACACACACACACACACACATAATATATATATATATATATATATATATATATATATATATATATATATATATATATATATATATATATATATATATATATATAAATTTAGCATTAAACTCTAATAACACCGTCACACTCACAATTAACAGTTATGAGGGAAAAAAGATCTAAATTGATGCAGCAGATCCAGACATATCATTTTATTTTCCTTACACTCTCCTTCTTTATCCAAACCTGGCGCCTACATTACCTGAGCAGCCGACGGTTCGGTGGAGGTTCAGGTGTGTTATGCTAGTAGCATCTAATGTAGCCTCAAGCAGAAATTAGCAGCGAACTACAGAGGAGGCAAACTCACCGTTTTCTAACGACAAATTCCCAAATCTTTTCACTTTGTAAACTTTATCAAACTTTACACAGCTCCATGTGCCGCCACAACAGACTTTTAACTCCATTTTATTCCAACTGCCAACCGACCGTGACGTCAGCCGCCGTTTCGAAGGCTCCAGTTTTTAAATTGGCTGCCGCCATCTTGGTTTTTTGAAACCAGAAGAAACCATATTTGGACGAGAAGGTGGAGCTAAGGAGGAGTGGGAGGTGGCAGGTGTGTAGTACAGTCTGTCAATCACACGCTAGCCCCGCCCTAAAACATGCCCTGCTGTCGTCTATTTTCCTCTACATGGGACGTAATTTTAAAAAAGAACATGTTTTATTGAAGAAGACTTTAAAGTAGAGATTGGGAACATTAACCCGTGAGGAAAACGTTTACTGAGGCAATGAATTAAGTGAGAAGTAGAGACTTAAATTGGATAGAGTGCAGGTTCAGGGCACTTCCGCATTGGCGTCACTTTTCAGATCCGGAGCCTAACGTCCATTTTTATATTCAGTCTCTCATTTTCACATGTGCAGTAGTGAATAAATTCTTAAATAAGACACACAGTAAAGCTGCATGCACCAGGTGGTCAAAAGTATGTGGACACCTGAACATTTCACTCGTGTTATTGTTGAACATATGATCCAAACCCATGGACATCGCTCTGCTGAGGTTACAGCTTTTATTCTTCTAGTCTCTTCCCAACAGATTCTGGAACCTGGCTGCAGAGACTTGTTCCCATTCAGCCACAAGAGCATTAGTGAGGTCAGACACTGATGCTGGGTGATAAGGACTGGCTCAGAGTCGGCGTTCCAGTTCATCCCAAGGGTGTTAGATGGGGTTGAGGTCAGGGTTCTGTGCTGTCCAGTCAAGTTCTGTATGAATCTGGCTTTGTTTATAGGGGCATTGTCATGTCGAAACAGGAAACAGCCTTTAACAAACTGCTGACACAAAGTTGGCAGGAACACCATTGTCTAAAATGTCATTGTGTTCTGTAGCATTAATGTTTCCCCATCATTAGAGCTAAAGGGGCCCAAACACAGCCCCAGGTCCAAATAAAAGGATACACAAAAGTATTGGGGTTTGGGTGTCCACACACTTTTGTCTATATAGTGTATAATCACACTTGCTATAATAAGAACATGGTTTATTGCTGGAGGCGGGTGGTGGTGGTGACAATGGTCACTTGCCAAGAGCTGCAACCTTCACTGTGTTTACAAGACACAAGGTTACACTGCACCCTCTGAACAGTTTATTCTTTCATCCTCTCTTGCTTTACTGAGGACAGACTGGACGCAACTGTGACGAAAATAAATGACTATCGCAAAGGACTGAGCAGGGCTAGCTGGTTAGCATGCTAAGAAAAAAGGGATAGAAATAGGAGCAAAACAAGAATTAACATTGATGTTTTTCAACACTAGAGACAGCTCTTTGTGAGTAAAGGAGTTAGTTTGATGCTGAACTCAACGTTTCTTCTAGATCTGCTGTTCATGCTAACGTTAGCTATGTAACAAAAACAAAGCCCCCCACTAGTTCTTAGAAAAGCGGTGTGCATAAAAGAGGTTTTATAAATAAGATCAACTCGTAGTAGTGAGGGGAAAAAAGCAATCATCCTCAGTGAATCTAAAAACAGACTGAAGTGACCCAGCTGAAGTCACAGACCACACCAGAGGTGTGTAATGGAGGAAGATGAGTGATGATTCAAGGAGGAAATGAGGCTGTGAAGGAAATCTGACAAACGCTTGGTTCAGTCCAGGACACTGAACTCTGTGTCAAACTGCTGTCATTTACAGTCATCGCTCTTTTCTTTCTCCTCACGTCATGTTAAAGGTTTTCCCCAAATCACTCTGCTCCATGGGATCAGAATTTCTAATAAACATCAACTTTATAGATTTGTATGTTTATTAGAATTACAGTTACTACTTTCCCAGCTCTAAAAGATGCGCTAAATTAATGTCATGGGTGTAACAGTGGGGTTTGTAAGCTATGTTTTCTCTGGAGGAGACTTCCTGAGGGTGTCAGCTTACAGACAGGAAGCAGACCATAATGTAATACAGCCATGATACAAAAATTACTGCTGATTTTGTTCTTCACACTGAACAAAAAGCAGAAACTTTTTTCTCCTCTGAGGGATAGAGAAACAGTAATTAGCAAACAGTCAATTTCAAAAGTGCTATACTGTAAATATTTCACTAAATACTTCCCTGGACTTGTCATTTGTTGCATAATTCAATATAAAACATTTCTGTTTCAGCTTCAAACAGCAGTGTGTAAAAACAAACTCAGCTTCAGAGAGTTTCCTCTGTTCAACAAACAGGAAACCAAACAGCGCCTGTGTGAGATGCTGCCGGAGACCTTTGACCTCTGGAGAAAAATCACAGCAAGCCAAATTCTGTCTCCATTGGGCTGCATGAAAATACAGGATGTGTGATGTTTGCTGGACACTAGCATGACCATATAATATAAGATGAACATTTAAATGTCACTGCATCTAAATCTCTTCGACGTTAGTACTGTTAGCCGTGCAGACAAATGTGCACATCATCCCTGCAGCTGCTCTACTGTAAAAGCTTCTCAGACTCTCCTCCTTTTCTTACATTAATCTTTTGGTGACAGGGGGGCTTTTATTGTGAAGTAGCTGGAAGGACACAACATACAGGGAAGATTTGGACACAATGAAAATCTCTCAATTTTTCCATCTATCTATGTAAGGTAATCGAACCTGCGGGATGCCCAGCCAGTCATCAGCCAGCTGCATGGCTTCAGTAGCATTCTCCACTGGTTTCACTGGATCCCAGGTCTCCCAGTCTGGACACAGGCCTGCGAACGACAAAAAGACGCTGTTAACAACAGCAACACACAGACGAACAACAGTGTGAGCTCTGCAGGGAAAACACTGGAATAATAAGCTCAAGTTCCACTGAAGCTGAGTGACAACAAATCACATCCATCATCTAACGGTGTGTGTGTGGTTCACAGGCTAATATCCAGAAAATATTTCCACATCAGCACTGTTAACTAATGGAAAACACTATGCAGTCAGCTCCACAACACACACACACACACACACACACACACACACACACACACACACACACACACACACACACACAGTACCTGGTGCACAGCTGTCCACCAGTGCTCCCAGTGCCCTGCCGTTCCTCCAGTCCTGGCTGAAGTTGTTGATGGGCAGATCAGGGACTTTGTGTTGGATCCAGCCCAGCAGACGCTGTTTAGGTGTCTTTGACTCTGCCTGAACACAAAAGGCACCAACATCATCAATCAACAACAGCCATATATCAACCACATATTCTACTGATTTTTGTTTTTTTTAGATATTTTTTGGGCATTTGCGCCTTTATTTTGATAGGACGGTAGAGAGTGACAGGAACGGGGCAGAGACATGCAGGAAAGAGTCAGTCCGGTCAGGAGTTGAACCAGCGACTTGCCTGCTAAGAGCATTTTGCGCTCATGTGGTAACCAATCGGCTGTCGGGTCGCCCCATCTACATATTCTACTGTTCATTTTCTGTTTAAACTTTACTTCATCCTTATTTTTGTCCTTCTGGAAACAAACCAACACGTTGCAGAGGGACAAACAGAGACAGAGAAGCCATCAGATGAAAGGTCAGCAGGATGTTACCTCTTCATCCTCGCCCTCCCACACTGGCATGGAGATGGAGTAGTGCAGGATCAGGGTCCAGACCAGACCCAGGATCAGCTTCAGGTTCCCATCCACAATGGCTTTAGAGTCTGAGGGAGATAAAAGGACAGAGATCAGATTCACCTTCAGCTCTGGAAAAATAACTACTTTACTACTGTACTGCAAAAAACAACAGGATGTTGCTCAACCAAATCCAATTTAGAAGAAAAACCATTAACATCAAACTGACATGTTAATGTTTTCATTTCAGTTCCTACAGTCACTAAGATTAACTGCTGATGTCCATGTTTACAGATTCAATCGTCATGTCTGACCAGTTCTACCCAACAGGACTCCAGTTTATTACAAACAGGGATGAAAAATTGTGCAACACTGAGCCCAACTTGTGAAACACAGAATCTGAACACAAACCAGTGCCAGTGACAAATCTGCTCCCAACTTACAGTGGATATAAATCTTCAACCTGTTTTTTTTTTTTTTTAGCAGACCAGAACTGAGAGCTGCTGGGTAATGCTTCTCATTAATCAGACCTCACTGTACCAGCTGGTACCTCGTACCAGCTACCACACACACACACACACACACAGGACACAATATTAGCTAATCTTCAGCTTCAGCACACAGAGTTCAGAGCAAAGTAGACAAAACATTCCAGTCATTTTTAATCTCTGCCTCCATTTTTCTCTCCTATAAAAACAACTTGCTCATTAAAGGGACAATCACTGTTGGCGGAGACGCAGGCGTGCGGGGGTGAAATATGTCAAGGACACAAATAAGTCAGACATTATGAAATAATCAATGAAATATGCTACATACGCTACAAACAAAGGCTTTGAATCATTTTTTATGAACTTCAAAATAAGGGACTAAAGCACTACATCAGAGAGCTCAGTGGAACAACTTAAAACAAACCATCACTACTCACTGACTGCACAAAAGACTTTATAATAAATTAAAAAAATGAAAATAAATAAGAGCCATTTACATGCTAGTCATCAAACAAAATGGAAAAACATTGCCAGTTGCCACTAGTATGATTATATAATATAATTGCACTATAAAGGCAACTGCTCCAAACAGCCCATCTTTATTTACTGTGGGAAGCCTCAACACAAAACGCATGAATTAGATCTTCTTGCGAAATGGTTTCATAGACTTGAAATTGTTGTTATGATGAGAGATGAGGTGATGTGAGACTGACAGAGGCCTGTGTAATCCTCCTCATAACAAGATGTAATGTTGTAGGGATATTTTAGCTTTCCTGAAAGTTGCTAGGGGCGTATCCCCACCAACCATCACGAACCTAAAGAGACTGCTTAAGACTTAAGACTGCTGATGCAATGTAAAGATGTCAGGGACGTGTTACCACATCTATGACTCTTTATCAGGTCTGTTTCCACCCACATGCTGCTCCTGATTCATTTCTGTGAACGTACGATATGATTGATCAACCACCTGCTGAGTCAGACGGATCCTGATGCATCTCGTCTCGTTATCACCTCACTCATTAAATACATGAACCTTTGCTCATGACGCAATGTCTCTGCTCATTTTCTCTGATGCTTAAAAATATATAAAAACTTTATAGCAGCAGCAAATGTGTTTTAAAACAGACGAGTGTGTGAAGCTCCAGCTCTGCTGCACCGTCAGCAGACCAGCTGGGCTCCAAACATGTCTCAGCAGCTCAGGTTTAGGTGGAGCTTTGAGCGGCTGCTGCCTCACCCACCGGTGACACAACACGTTAATGACGACTCTGTGAGTGTGAGTGTGAATGTTGTATGTGAAAATCCACAGAGAGGTTGCGACATCCTGCTTTCTACATTCCTTCTCTCTCTCTCTCTCTCTCTCTCTCTCTCTCATTTATCTCTATTTCTTCGTTTCTCTTTTGTCTCCATCTAGTTCAACTTTTTCCCTCGTTCCTCCTCCAACCCTTTCACCCTCCACCTGCTTCTTTTTTTTTTAATCTCTCTCTCTGATCTCTGTGTCTCTCCCTCTCTCTTCCCTCCCTGCCATATTTCTTCCCTCCTTTCTTACCGCTCCGAGGTCGTCCTGCCACACCTGTGTGAGTGCATGTGTGTCACCACCAGCCGCCTCTCCAGCAAACATCCTGTCAGTGAGCAGCGCTACACAATGGCCTTTACCCTCCACACACACACACACACACACACACACACACACACACACACACACACACACACACACACACACACGGCACCACCCAGAGCTGAGCGCACTCAGTTAAACCCTGATCAGTCCACATGAGACTCTCTCTTTACTGAGACCAGGTGAAGCTCTGACTGTTGGTCCTTTTGTGACTTGAAGCAGCTTCTTTTTTTTTTTTAGCTCAAATTGTTTAAACAAGTTAAAAAAGAAGATATTCCCTCCTCATTTTAGTGCAGTGGATCCCATTAAACCAGAGCTGACTCTGTGGGTTATGACCAGTCCAGTTTTCACAGGTTTATCTGAATAAGAAAACTGTGGTTTCCTGACCTGAGGTTCATCAGACACTTGTGTTGAAAACAAAACAAAATATATTTTTCCAGATTTTCATGATTTTTAAAAATCATTTAAGATGTTAACTGATAAGTAAAAACTATTGAAGGCTTTATTTTGAAAGGATCCTCTTTATTCTTATGTTTTGCATTTTACCTTTGAACTTAGTTTCATTCAAATAGTGCAAACTGTGTGTGTGTATGTGTGTAAGTGCGCACGCTTGCCGACACAGTTTTGTGAGTAACGGGGCTATTGCCATGGTAGCCTATTGTTCATACACACAGAGAGAGAGAGAGAGAGAGAGAGAGAGAGAGAGAGAGAGAGAGAGAGAGAGAGAGAGAGAGAGAGAGAGAGAGAGAGAGAGAGAGAGAGAGAGAGAGAGAGAGAGAGAGAGAGAGAGAGAGAGAGAGAGAGAGAGAGAGAAGAAAAAGTTAAAAGCGATGAGTCAAAACATTGATAGAGGAAGAGAAAACAACAAACACAGTGTATTGCATGTGTGTGTGTGTGTGTGTGTGTGTGTGTGTGTGTGTGTGTGTGTGTCTCTAATAATCTGCTGCACTGTTTCCTGCTACTTAAAGCCTGATCTCTCCTTCCTCTCGCTCCCTCCATCCTCCTCATGTGACTGACTCAGGTCCAGGGACCAAAAACTGTTTTCATCTGTTCAAAGAGACAAATCTTCAACTAATGTTTTAGACACTGAACCACACTGATGTACTGTTCTGGGTTTGCTCCAAAGAACACATCAACACACAGACACACCTGGTAACGCCTAACGCTATCAATCATTTCCTTCACAGGTCTTGTTAAACACAGTCTTGCCAGAGGGAGAGTCCTGATTCCACTCGATCCCACCCAGCACAAACAAACCTCCTGACCTCTGAACCTGCTCCTGGGAGCCGTGGTTCTCAGACACTGGATCAGGACTCAGATAGTGGCCACATTAAAACAGCTCTGCATGACATCAGGGCCCATCTGATGTTAGTCCACCTCAGCTGCTCTACAGTTGCTGCACGAGCTCTTTGCTCTTTTTGTGCATTAAAGTTACAGTGAAGTGAGAGAATCATAGTTAGCTTCGACTTTCTTTAGCATGTTCAGGGCTAAACCAGAACCCTGTTCATCTACAGACCGTCTGCAGCTCCGGTCAGGGTGTTAACATGTTCCAACCTTGAAAAGCTTGCATGAGAGGTTGGCCTCGACTGCACTGCCCCCTCAGCGATATTAAACACTACAGTCACCTCCGCTCACATTCACAGATTTATCTGTCCACAAATCCATTCACAAAAGGTCCCTGTTTAATTCAGCCCGGATCTGCGTCAGATGAACGGCGTCTGAGCCTCTCAGGCTGCCACTGCTCCTGCTGATACCTGCTGATTTGTTGACTTGTTGCTATGGAGACGCAACAACATCCAGACAACAAGGGCAGTAATGGAGAAGTGGGGGGTGGGAGGGTTTAAGTTTGTACTGGGAGAGACAAAGAGCGAGTGAATGTGTAGACGGAGAAACGGAAAGTGAGGGAGCGAGATAAAGTAAGTGTGGGTATGTATAAGGAGTGTGTGTGTGTGTGTGTGTGTGTGTGTATAAAGGTGAGCCAGGTTGGAACAAAATGCCTCTGTTATCAGTGTGGCACACCTTCTCTGCTGCAGGAAGTTACATAATGAGTCAACAGCAGACGACAGAAACACCTGCTCTGTGGTCCCAGCAGAACTCAACTAATAACCTTCTCACCAACCCACAAACACTAGTCCAGCGGTTCTTTACCTCTCACTGACAGATTGAGCCGAGACTGAAAGAATCAAAGCAGCAAAAATGTTCTCAAAGCTACAAAGTAATAAAACAACCTCAACAATTATCATGAAAAAACACTTTTAGATAATTTAGAATAAACGTATCTGATCTGTTGGTCAACCTTCAAAAGAAGAAACGTTGTTGTAAATAGAAAAAGAGCCGTGAGGAGTCAGACGTCCACACATGACGAGGACGTTGAGGTTCCCACACAGTCGCCCACACAGTCTGAGCTTGTGTGAGACGCTGCTTTCAGGTACAAATCCTGGGTAAACACAGCCCGCAGGCCTCGCATCACGCTGCCCCACAGAATCTCTTTTCTTACTTTGAAGATCATCGTTGGGTTAAAAGCACAGAACAAGAACCAGTTTGTGAAACTTGCTGTTATCCTGTGTTGCTCCTTGGAAAAGTCAGATGCTTTAACATTAGATTCAACTTTAAGACTTTTCAATTTATAATCTGAATCATCAATAATTCAGCAGCACATTCAGGTCCAAGTGTATTAAGGTATTTTATCAGATTTGGTCCCTGTTCCGACACAAGCAGCCGTCGTGTTGAGGGGTCTGGTGGATTATAGCTAACCACCCGTACATGTACTAATGCATCAGTATTTAGATTCGGGGTCACACAGGTTATAATGGATAAATACTTGGTGTTAATGCTGCTGTACTGTGTGGAAATACAAGAACTGGACTCCATCTCTATTCCCCGGTTTTCTTATTCATCTATATTCTGATGATTGTAATTTTTTGCTCGTTTCTTATGTGTAATTTTTTTGTTGTTAAAGTTGAAACTGTTGGTTTGTGTCGGTTATATGTTTGTGATGTTATGTTATATGTGGGAAGGAATTGTGATTTTGTGTTTGATGGGGATGTGACCAAAAATAAATAAATAAATAAATAAATAAATAAATAAATAAATAAATAAATAAATAAATAATAATAATTAAGCAGTAGACCTGCTGCTTTTCATACAATGACCAGACTTTAGTTTATTTAATACAAATACATTTAGAAGCCAATATAAACACACCCACACCTCATCTACAGGTGAGATGACTTGAATTCCTGCTCCTCTCTCTCTCTCTCTCTCCCTAAGTCTCTCGCCCTCGGAGGCACAACTTCTGTCTCACTCACAACAGCTGGTCCTTCGCATGACGCCTAAATCACTGTCACACAAACACACGCTCGGCTTCCTACCCAACAATTTACTGCTGAACTGAACGGAACGGTCGACGCCTGAGGCAGAACATCACACTGATGTCAGCGAACACACAGCGGACCACACCCCCACGAAACCCTCAGCTCAGTGTCCGACACTGGCAGGAGAGGAAGGACGCCAAGTCTTCATCACAGCTATTCATCTGTTACTTCAATAAAACCTTCATATTATTCAATAAGCCGACATTTCTTACATTATAGACACAAACAGTAACAAATTAACACTGACGTGAGGCTCCATCATGGATCCTGTTTTTACTTTACTGTATTTAGATTCTTTTCAACTACGTCCAGTTGTTCATCTCTGTGCGACTGTGAAAAAATCTGTGAACAAAGCACAACTTGTGACAAACACATATTTACTGAAGGATAAAGAAGACTCTCCTCCAGCAAAACAATGACACCATAGGTGGTCTGTGCGAGCAGCTTGTTACCTTATTATGAGCCACAGTTTTCTGAAGTTTGACATTATTACATGTTATTATATCAGTTATTATATGAGCAGCTGCAACAGAGCATCAACACACAAAACTAACTGAGGAAAAAAACTAAAAACAAAGTGAAAATCTGAGCAAAGTGACGTTTGGGTGGAAATGTCCTTTAAAATAGACAAGGAGCAGTACCTGCAGTGGTAAACAGGATGTGGAGCTACTGTGTGTGTGTGTCAGTAGGTTTGACCCATGGCACACACACAAATTCCTCAACGGTGAGATCATAACCCCACCCCCTAATTCACCACACACACACACACACTTCAACACCCCCTCCCATCTGAGGACCCAATGGATGGTGGCAAAGAAACAAAAGCCCCACACACACACACACACACACACACACACACACAGACACACACACACACCCCCATCAGTCTCTCTCTCTCTATACTTTCAACATTATTAAACAAACACTCAAACACAACCATAAGTGCACACACACACACACACACACACACACACACACACACACACACACACACAGACAGCAGGTAGCCTCTTCAATCTGCTGTCAGTGTCTGTTACTAAAACATCTTTCACTCAACACACAAGGTAAAAAACACACATATACAAAGAAACACACACACACACACACACACACACACACACACACACACACTGAGAGACTGATCACATAAAGAGTGAAGATCATCATCATCATCATCATCAACAGAGGACAAATCTGACTAACAGTCTTTTTCAGTCATAGACCACATGAGGGTTGGAGTGTGGTTAAAATCAATATCACATTATTATCAGGATTTTTTCACCCAATATATAATATAATATAATATAATATAATATAATATAATATAATGTAACGTAATATAATCTAATATAATAATCAAATCTGAATCCTTTCAAAAATCGATTATTGAATCTCATTAGGCTGAGAGGGAAGAAACAACATGACACACACTGAGATACTTAAAGTGATCACAGACATTTACTTTCTCAGTTTAAAGAGTCTCAGTTCATCATTTCAAGTCAAAAGTTAAAACAGCTCCTGTGTTTACATGTAGGTTCTGAAGTCGTCTCAAAATAAAAACTAAAAATCCTACAATGAAGTGATCATATCTACATAAAGTTAACGAGAACAGATTAGTTGACTCCATTAAATTCCTCTATGATGTTTTACAGTTTGCGGCTTCACTGAGGTTTAAATTGTTTTAAAAATCACTTTAAGTCCTCAAACTTTCGAGGTCTAAGATTCGAGCAGTCTCGCTCGGCACTCCCAAACTGTGGCACCCATGACATCACCGCATGATGCACTGCTGTAATAACGACGCCGCTTAATAAGAGTCACATGAGTCATGCAGCAGCAGCTCAGAGGAGGCGATCCCACCAAAAAACCCAGATTACAGACAAAGAGGAGACGGCAAGAGGCTTTTAATGTCCTCAGTTCGGTTAATGAGGGGCGAGCGAGATACTGAGCCTGTGTCATTCTGTCTCTCTCTTTAATCTGGTCACTGGTTGGACGGTTGCAGAGATGAAGAGAGAGAAAGATCAAAGACTAAGGAAAACTTGCTCTCATGTCTCTCAGAGTCATTCACCAGGAATCAAAGAGGTGAATGAACCAAGAAAGAAATGAAACTGGAAAGAATCCAGCGTTGGTTCCAGAGGTGAATCTGGAGACGGTTCTTCTAACCGGCATCTAGGAACAACCAGGAGAACCTTGGCAGAGAACGTCAGGCCGGGACCCGGCAGTTTACAGACCTGCTGTAGTTTAGATTTGACTGACATGTGTAAAAATTGAAGTTAAAATATTAAAATGCTGATTTTGGACAAAGTGCAGTTGAGAGAGAGAGAGAACTGTAATTACATTAACTCCTGTGCAGGAGTTAATTACAGTAGCCCAAATGGGACAAAATAAAAGCATGCATAGCTTTCTCTTGGTCAGCAGAGAATAGACAGTATTTTTATCCATCACATAATATCATCAGGGAGGCGACTCTGTCCCAGATTCATTCTGCAGCAGGACAACGAGCCCAAACATACAGCCAGAGTCATAAAAAACCATCTTCAAGAAAATTCAGTGGCCACAAAAAAAAAAAACAAAAAAAGAATGAAAAGACAAAAACAGCTGCTGGTTAAAAGCTGCAGAAAGCTGCTTCAAACTATTCATGACATTGTTTTTAAAATCGTCCTGCGTTTTTTGATCACCACAATGATTTAACAAGTAGTTGTCTGTTTGGTTTGGATCGTGCACACGTACAAGGACATGCATGTGTGCAGGCACGCTGGCAGCGCACACACGCTGCGGGTTCACTGTTTTCTGCAGCTCTGCAGTCGGTGGTTCTACAGTCACATGTAAAGAAGCAGAGCAGTGGAAGAGGAGGAGGCTGCCTGCAAAGATGGCTGTAGAAAAGATGAAAGTTGAAACACTTAAATATTTTTAAAATCTTCTTTGCAAATGTTTTCTGGGGAAGGAAATGCCGCACATCACGGATACACACAGTGAAACCGAGTGTGAAACACAGACTTTAAACAACCTTTGTTTGTTTCTGTTTTGTCTGTACAATGATGTACTGTACACACAGCACCAGGCAGCGTGGATACAGTGAGATGAGAGGGACGGTCTCAGACTGTTGGACCTCACTGTAAATATTTAAGAAGTTTTTAGCAGGAAGAGAGTTGAGCTCAGAGGTTTGAAACAAACAGCAGGAGAAACATGAAAACATGAGAACCACAAGAGAGCTGAGTAACCAGCCTGGTGCTGCCCTGTCATTAACACACACACACACACACACACACACACACACACACACACACACACACACACACACACACACACACACACACACGCATCTGGCATTACGTCTGCATGCATAAACAGGACACACACTGACAAACACACTGCAGCGTTTAGCCTTGCATGACCTCACCCTGCTGGTTCCCAGGCTATGATGTCATCAGAACCAGACCAGCCATGTGGTGAGGAAGAGGAGGATGAAGGGAGGAGAGGAGAGGGGGCAGTGATGGAGAAAAATGAAAAAGTTATGAGAAAAGAGAGGAAGAGACAGACAAGACAAAAGAAAAGAAAAGAAAAAATTGCAATAAAAATTGAACAATGTGCAATTAGGGAAATTAGCAAAAGAAGATGTTCAGGCAGAACATAAAGAAACTTATTCCACAGTATACAAAGTCAATGAAAAGACAAAAACACTGCAGAAAGTTTCTGACTGGACCCTGAGGTGAGAAACACCACTTCACATTTCACTTCCTGAAAGAACAGAAACAAGATGAAGAGAGAGAGAAACTGGAGGAGGTGACAGTTTTCACACTTTTTTTTATTTCACCAAAAACACAAAGGTTCACGTTGTGGTTCGCTGTCGACATCCCCACTTTTCTGGGATGGATGGAGGGGGCGGGGTTTTCTGTAGGTGTAACAAGCAGGAGAGCGGCCTCCTCGCTACTGTCGCCTGGTTGGGTGCATTAAAAAACACTGATATTTTGTCCTGACTTTCCGTTGTTTTGGAGGGACTTTATATCACTTGGAAAGTTTTTATTGTACTTCTATCTGCACCTCCAGCCCTGAGTGTGTGGGACACACACACACACACACACACACACACACAGTCAAACAGAGAGCAGAGGTGAGGACAGACACACCAGCGTAAACGACGCAGTAGAGACTCTCACACTGAGCTGAAATGAAATGATAGATTAGGAAAATAATATTTTAAAAAAACATTTAGCAGCTAAAAGGTCAGATATTTCCCTCAGGAGGTGGTGGAGACTAATAACTGATAAAAACAAGTGAATATTGGAGTTAATATTCATCATGTGACCAGAAACATGACTCTAAATGATTGATAATGTAACTGTAAATAATAAACTGTTTCCCAACAGTTTATATCAACTTAAAAAAGGTTAATTTTATGTTCACCTCTTGTTTTCTCTGCTTCAAGGTGACTAAAAAAGTAAAAGTTCTGTGGCATAAGAACAAGAAGTAGAAATAAGAACTGGGAGAAAAAAGAAGAGAAAACAATGAGATGGAAAAGAAGATAAAAAGAAAAGAGGGAAAAATGAAACCAGAGTGAGACGAGCAGAGTTTGAGATGTTTGTAGCTGAGCCAGACTGCAGGAGGTTCACCACTGTGATTATCACTGAACAATCCTCAGCTAACCACCGCAACCACACACACACACACACACACACACACACACACACACACCAGAGTGTATGTATGTTGGGAGGTTGGAGTGTAGGGTTAGGGCTTGGTTAAATTTAGAGGTTTAGAGTTTTTGTCTGTGTGTGTGTGTGTGTGTGTGTGTGTGTGTGTGTGTGTGTGTGTAATAGAGAGAAAAATGTCTTTTGTTGGAGCCGTCTGTTCGTCTCTCTCTCTGTCATCTTCCCGTCAGTCTGATCATTAACCAAGTATTTAGTGACTGTCCTGAACTCTGCGTCATGTCTACTGCATCTCCAACCAGATAACAGCCACGTGTGTGTGTGTGTGTGTGTGTGTGTGTGTGTGTGTGTGTGTGTGTGTGTGTGTGTGTGTGTGTGTGTGTGTGTGTTTACATCTCAAAAACAAATACCTCTCAACACCAGATCACAATGGCACCAGTGACATGACAACAATTCAGCTTCATAAAGAGATGAACATCTGCTGTGAGACAACAGGATGGACACAAACACAGGTGTGTGTGTGTGTGTGTGTGTGTGTGTGTGTGTTGCACATTTTGTTTTCACCTCCACTGTGTCTGAATGGAGTCAGTGATGTTGTAGTGATGTGTGATGTTACCGCTACAAAAAAAATGTAAATCTCAATTAACAACTATTTTCATTTCAGTTAAACACTGATCATGATTTCCTTCCTGTCTCTCTCACTGTGCTACAATAAAGACATAAAAAGCCTGGAAATATAACTCAATAACATATAACTAAATAAAATATAAGCTTTTCAGTTTACAATGATCTGTGCATTAAAACAAAGCAGTTGATTCAGTCTAGAGAATGTTTGAGGTTTTATTTGTATTTTTTTCCTTCATGTTTTACGTTTTCATGAGCAACAGGTCGACATTTTCGGAAATACGACTACTGTCTTTCTGATGGACAGTTAGGTCCAGAGATCGACACCAGGCTCATGTCTATACATTATAAGACTACAGCCAGCAGCCTGTTAGCTTAGCTTAGCACAAAGAGTGGAAACAGGGGGAAACAGCTAGCCTTGCCCGGCTCGTCTAACGGTAACAAAACCCACCCACCAGCTCATCTAAAGCTCAACAATTTATTTATTTATTTTTATTTGCACAAAGTAAAAATCTAAAGCTCAACAATCAATCTCTTTTGTTTAGACCGTACATAACCCTGGTGGAAAATGTTATGTGCAGGATCATTTCTTGGCTCTAACCAGCGGAGACCAGCAGTCGCTGCCAAGAAGAAGTCCAACAATAACCACCTGTAAAACAACAAGCCGGCGGTTTCTAACTTTGCTTTTTGTACGAATGAAACAAATAATAAATGTTACGTGATGAGTTATAGATGTGGTGGTAGGTGGATTTGTTACCTGTGGACAAAGGCAGGCTAGCTGTTAGCTGCTGGGCTAACTGACTGCTGGTCCGGCCTAATATTTCACAAACAGATCAGAGAGTCGTATCAACAATCTGAAGTAAAACCATTAAAAAACCAACAAAAACTAGATTTTACCAGTTTTTTCATTGTTGGATCATTAATGAACTTGAGAAATTTTTAAAAAATCTTTTGTTCCTTTAAGCTTCACTTTGAAAAACCTGCACAAAGCTGCTGCATTCAGACCTGAAACCAACAAAGAAGCTTTCTCTGCAGACAGGAGGTGTGTGTGTGTGTGTGTGTGTGTGTGTGTGTGTGTGTGTGTGTGTGTGTGTGTGTGTGTGTGTGTGTGTGTGTAAGTCTATATCCTTGCCTCTCTCATGTTACCTTTTCTGCAGCAGCACAGAGGCTCTGTGTGTTGTGTCTGGCTCTCTCTCTCACACACACACACACACACACACACACACACACACACACACACACACACACACACACACACACCGTGGTGATGGAGCCGACACAGTGAAACTGAAAACATCTATTTGTTCCTGTGTAAACGTTAAACATCTTCAGGGTCATCAGACGGAGATAATCCCCTCGGGTTTGTATTGTGTATTGTTTTCCATCGCTGCCTGTAAAGCCTGAGCTGCAGACTCAGGACAAACCTTGTTGTCTAAGCTTCGTGATTTGTCGCTTTGCCAAAAGTCTAATCTAACTGACCCTGGCCTGAAAAGCTGATTGGCTCGTGGAAGTGGGCCACCACAGTCCTTTATGGTTGAGTCGCACCTGAATGAGGCTTTTGGCAGAGTCGCTGCATATCTTAGCTCGGCATGTCACACAGTTATTTTCAGCTGGTCTGCTTAGAAAACGCAGCAGTTTGCATGTGAATGGTTTTCTACATGTTCTGGTGAAATCCTGGAATTAACATGAGCCAGCGACAGTAGCAGAAAAGTGGGGGGGTTGTTTCAGCCCATTTCAGGAATAGAATAAAATATCAAGATGAAGGTACAAGTCTGTGTGAGAGAAGCATTTGCTAAGGTGCATTTCAGCAAGAAAACAACCAATCACAGCTCTTAAAAACTGTCACGTGCTTCGCCACCAGACAAACTGACGACACAGTTGACAACTGAAATCAGTTTTCTTTCTGATTCTGGATGATTCAGCAACTACATCGTCATTTTTGTTCACAAATTCAATTACGAAGCATTTTAAAAACTTCTCACTGGCTCCTTCAGCACCAGCACCAGAGGCTCATGGGTATTGTAGTACTTAGATCCGTCCACCTTGCCAAACTAACACAGGAAACAGTTTCCAGAAAGGAAATTGAAAAAACTAGAACTGGTGGCCTTATCAGAAACTTGGAGATTGTTCGGTCATCAGGGAAAGTGCCGTGTTTCCAAGTAACACTGAGGATATTTTTTTAAAGCAGTGGTTCTCACACTTTGAACTGACACAGATTAGACCTCAGAGCCTCATCTGAAGTGTCTGAAACCTGTGACCAAAACAGTCAAACATCCTGTGATTGTGTTTCTCATGGATGGAAATATAGTGAAAATAAATTATTACAGTTTTTGCTGGAGACCCCCAGGAACCAAAAATCTGACTTTCAAGAAACTTAAAGTCATTAACAACCAGTGAAAATCAGGAGATTTTTATTACTCAGCCATTTTTATCATGTTTGCTTCATGCTAAGCTTCCCTACATTTACACCGTCACAATTAACCAGAAATGTCCAAAGTTACATCATTTCCACAATAACTTGCAGGATCTCTGATAGCTTGGTTTTTTGGGGGGATTTTGCTGGAAACATCGTATCAGCTCCACCACACAGGAGGAGGATGGAGGAATCTGTTGCTCTGAGAGTTTCCGTCTCCTCAGTCTCTTACAGTGTGAGCTACAACCTGAAAGCAGTTTCCTTGTTCCCCCAAATTGTGACTTCAGTGCCAACACCACAAGTCACGCTGCTTTAATTCCTCCAAAACCATCCTTCACTGTGGAGTCAGAACCAGGCAGACGTTACCCAGGCCTGTGTCAGTTTCACTTTTTCTAGTTCTTATGGTAAGCGACGTGAATTGTGATCTGGTTGCAATTATTGATCTGGTTGTGATTATTGATCTGAGTGTAAACACTGATCATCTCGACAGAAGCAGTAAACAAGCAGCCGGAGCCGAGGATCTGGACTTTGAATCCACTTCATCTGGACGCCCCATGGTTGTGTTCTCCTACCAGTTGACACAGTGAGGTTGAACTACAGAAACAACATGTGCAGTAAAAAAAACAAAGAAGAAGAACAAAGGCCACAAAGGTGAGAGCAGCTCTGACGGTGTTTCTCCTGCAGGAGTGAAACTGAGGAGCTGAAGCAGACAAAAGGAAAACTGAACAAAACACCTGAGGAGCAAACGAGCAACAACAAGAGTGAAGGAGCTGAGAGCGTTTGAGAGAGAGCAGCTCAAACGCTCCGGCCAGCCGTGACTTTCAGACAGGCAGCAGCACATCAGAGTCTGTTTGACTCAAATTTCCAAAGGAAATAAAACCAAGTCATGAACTCCACAGTGGTCTGGACTCATCTCTGCACCCGAGTTCACTGCTATGTTACGTTTTCTTTAAGTTGTTGCTTTAGTTCACTGGAAATCTCTCCAGAACGATGGCACGGGTTCATTCATGGTCACCGCAGGATGAATCCTCAAGACTTTGATGATTTCCCTAAAGTTTCCTCCAGCGCCACCGTGAGCTTCACATCTGTGGTTTGGAGGGAAAAGTCTCCCAGCTGCTGCTAAATAACTGTGCTGGTCTCCTCCTCAGCTGGCACCTTCATTAAATCAACATTTTAATTGTGATAATACTTTGGTTCATTCCCATCAGCCTCTGCTATAGTTTTAGCCCGACATGCTAAGCTAAGAAGCTGAGCGTGGCTGACATTAAACCTGCTTAACATCAGCAGTTGGTGACTGAATACCGGCGGTGCCGACCTGAAGCCTCATCTGGGCCAGATCCGTCTGCTGGGCCTGCAGACCTGTTCACAGAGGGATTCATCTGACGTGTTGATAGTTTGGTTCGACCCGCGTGACTCTGTGTGTGTGGTGGTGAAACAGCGACGTAAAGACGTGGACTGTGCTCAGCAGACGAGCTCCACCGAGAGCTGCTGAGCAGATAAAGTCTTTCTCACAGTCTCTTATCTCTCGTCTTTCTCACAGGACCTGAACGCAGCACGAGGCGCCTCTGGGTCATTAAAGTTATGTGACACTTCCCTTTCAAGGCTACCACCCCCCCCTCCCCTCCCCACCCCCTGCCTCCAGTCGGCTCCAGCCAATCACTGACTATGTTGACTGAGGTTGCCGTGACAACAGGTGGAATGTACCTCATCCCATGCTGACCTTAGTACGTTTTTCTCTGTGTGTGTGTGTGTGCGCGTGTGTGTGTGTGTGTTAAGTGCCTACACTTCTTTCTTTATTGTGTCGCAAGTGAAAAACAATGTTGCCACATCAGTCTCAGCTGGTTTCTGTCAGAGTTTCACCGTCTTCACTCTGGAGATAAGAGATCTTAGGTCCACTTAGGTCTGAGGAGCCAGGACCCAGGACCCGAGTCAGACTGGGTCCAAATTACACTTATTCTGATCAGGTCTAGGGCAGAATTTAAAAAGAGATTTTAAGATGAATACCAATTTTTTTTTTAAATACAAAGATCTTCTCAGTGAACATGGTCATCCTGTGTGTGTGTGTGTGTGTGTGTGTGTGTGTGTGTGTCCGGTGGTTAGTTGTAGTAAAAGGTTCATTTACAGCTGCATGATGTGTAAAACATCTACTTTGTGGAAACCGAGTTAGTGCGAGAGGCACCGACAGGTTATTTCAGTTAAAAAGCAGGTGATGAGCTGGACTGACCGGACTCTGGATCTCATCCTGAATCTAGAGATCGAGTCAGACTGAAAAACACAGATGATGATTGAATGATAGTGACTTCGTTTCTGTTTTACTTTCTTCCTAAACATCACTCAGTGTTAATCACTGATTTTTTTAAGGACAGAAATTTGACATTTGTTTCCAGGGAGACATTTTTGACTCGTACTTTAGCTTGCTGTATAAAATTAATAAATTGTTCTTAATTTAATAGTATTGTTAAAATATTACACTGATAACATGCATTGATAAGAGTATAGTAGTATAATCACCGATAAAATCCTAACGATATATAAACTACTTTCATTCATTTTCTGATGTTTGTTTACGCTCTTTATTTCATGCTCCACTAAGACTTGTTGTATTGAAGTTTACATTTTTAATATCTGTTCACTTGCTTAAAATGGATTGTTTTAAATTGTAATTGTGTCAACAATTTGTGAAGCATTTTGCAAAGCAGGGGATTATTATTATTATTATTATTATTATTATTATTATTATTATTATTATTGCCACCTAATTACAGCTGTTATGTCAGTTATGTCTTTAGTGGAAAAGGTCCAGGTCTCAGAGGATTTTATATCCCAAAGAGAAAATTCATGAGGTCGAGTGTGTTTGAAACATGAAGGCAACAAATCAACGTTCATCAGACAAACAGCAACACAGAGCATAAATATAAACAATGACAACTTCCCTGTTCAAAAATTAGCATGTGAGAACTAAATGTTGCTTTATGAGCGACTCGTGAGAAGATCCTTCTTCTATCATCACATAAACAACCACAAATAAAAGTTGAACCTGTCGACGTGTCTGAGAGTCAAACAGAGAGAAAATCTCACAGAAAACAAAGGAGTTAACAATAAAATATCACAACACAAAAATACAAACATGTCAGATACAGAAAGTTCAACTACAACATAAAAAAACACATTAAACCAGGACCTGGACACACACACACACACACACACACACACACACACACACACACACACACACACACACACACCAGACTGAAACCAAACGTCCGTCAAATCTTAATGAGCCGAGGACTGTTGTTGACACACAGCGTCAAGGCAACAAGGAAGAGAGAGAGAAAGAGAGAGAGAGTGAGAGTGAGACTGTGTGTGTGTGTGTGTGTGTGTGTGTGTGTGTGTGTGTGTGTGTGTGTGTGTGTGTGTGTGGCAGCGTGACGTCGACAGTTACAACACATCAGTATTTGGGTTTTTTTCACTGAATCATTTGGTCTAAAATATGAAGACGCACTGATCCTGTATCAGCGTTTTCACATTACAGCAGAAAATCAAAAGGTTTTTTCAGCAGCACGTTCTGCACTGGACAGGACATGAGGTGCCCCTCCCGTACTGAGCAGAACCACAGTGTTCGCAGCAGAAAGCGACGCATCAGAGACTCAGACTGTGTTTTTGCAGCGAGAGTCAAAGTCCTCCAGCCTGACTTCTCAAACGCTGGCTGCATAATAATGTATTAATGCATCTCAATAGCATCTTTCTAAGAGATGATCCCTGCATGATAAACTCTCCTTTCAATCTCCGAACCTTCAGTTTAGTGAAAATCAGAACAACAAAGAGCAAGAAGCTTCTAATGAAGTGGATGTAGTCTGAGTCACTGCTGAATATTAAACTGTAACAGATACGTTTATACGAGAGCGACTGACACAAAAATCACACCGAGCTACAGCTACTGCTCAAAAACACAGCCTTGAGGCAGTGTGTGTGTGTGTGTGTGTGTGTGTGTGTGTGTGTGTGTGTGTGTTAGAGAGAGAATGAGGTCACACAGTCTGATTAAGGTCACAACTGAAAGCTACAGATCCAGTTGGGCCTGTTCTTAGTGTTGTCACCTGGTTCCTTGCACACACACACACACACACACACACACACACACACACACACACACACACACACACACACACACACACACAGAAGTGGAACAGCAGCAGGTAAATTCACATCAGGTAGTTATACATTTGGAGAGAAACTGTGCGGCGGCTCAGCGGTTGGTACTTTCAGTAATGTTGACGTTCCTGTCTCTGAAAACCTCCCGGCTCCGTCTAATTACTGCTGTTAACCACTTGTTTTCTTCTTCTACTGCTTCATCTGACCGTGGGGCTTAAACGTGCAGTAACAGAGTCAGCAGACACAACAACACTGTTGTGTCTTCATCTTTGAAGTTGTGTTCGCAGACAGTTGCTTCTTCACACATCCAGCAGATGCAGAGCAACATTATCATTCATGAGGATTCATGTTTGTGTGTACCTAATGATGTAAATCCACTGTTCCCTCTCTTTTAGCTCTGGCTTTGGTCTCCACCAGCTCCTGAGGGAAACATCTGTCTGTAGCTGCTAAATGCTCCACTGCTGCTCTCTGACTGTCAGAGGCTCGTTACAGCTGTTTCTCTGCTGGAAATAAAACAATGAGAACGATGTGAGTGAAAAAAACTTTAAATCTGGGGCCAGATTCTTTATTGTCTATGAGTTCATTTCTTAAGACTGATCCAGTTTCACTTTTGATTCACTGCTGTTGTAAAATCATCAGACATAGCTGCTTTAAAGCGATAAAGACGTCCCGGCAGCAGTGTATTCATTATACAGCACCAATCTTTTAGTCCCTTTCAGCTCATAATTTTGCTTTCACGTCACATTTACTGTACAGTTCTCAGCTCTGATAAACCCTCCGTCCGGCACCTGGAGATCGAACCAGAGCTCATCGTCAGGTGGACACAAACACAGGTCCAGTGAGGAGGATGTTGCTCCGTCTGGCTGGTTGTGTAAATACACGACTGTTTAATATCATGAGTCAGAATTTAAAGTGATTTCAGTGTTGTGTTCACGTTCTGTTGTGCTGCCTCAAAAACCAGCTCAATGAATACTGCTTAAAGAATCTGGGGCCACCCTGCTGGCCCTGCTGATGCCAACTATCAACCAATTATTAAATTATCAAAAGAATCTAAATGTTCTGATTAACTGACAAATCTTCTCTGCCCAGGTCAAATCCATAAACAGGCTGAAACCTCTCTCCAACACACCTGTCTGCACAAGCCGACGGCCAACACCCTCTTTATATAACACACGTGTACACACACACACATACAATCTGATTTTACACTCAAAAGTCAACATGTGAAGGAGCTGGTGTAAAAGGACGTCGTAAATCTGACCCTGATTCTTCTTCTACTAAAAAAGCCGCTCGACAGCAGGAAACTGAAGCTGCACCGAGGACGACAGAAGTCGACTAAAAACCAAAAGCATCGTCTGGTTAAACACCAGCTCCTGTGACATGAGGGAGAAACAGGTTTCAGACAGACACACAACAAGATCACAGATCAAGTCCACCCGCAGCTAGAACAGAACAGAATAGAATAGAAAGCTTTATTGTCATTATACTGGTGATATAATGAAACTGCAGGTGCTTTAAAAACAGATAAACATGAGAACCAGGATGAACATGACACACACAACCCGACAGTTACATCAGGAACAGACCACAGCTGGTGGATATGAAGCAGGGTGGAGTCCACACACACACACACACACACACACACACACACACACACACCCCTGTGAACCATGGCAGCGTGGGAAGTTAACGGCTCCAGATGAAAACTCAGATAATTCAGTCATGAAGAGACTCAGATCAAATCGTAAACATGATTTTACACTGATGAGTTTCACAGGTGTATATGGGGGGCCCACAACACAGCTAAACATTAACACACACACACACACAAAATTGAAAAGGAGACGTTAAGTTACACGACTTTGTCTGACAGCAGCAAACCCCCCCCCCGGTTACTCTTCCTGTCGTCCAGGTGAGGTATCTGACAAAGTAACGTTACCTGTGGACGCTGGATCCCGTCCAACATGTCCAGACTCCAGTCTCACTGTTCTGACCAACTGTGGTCATGTGAGCTGGTTTTACCTGTTTACACCACCAGCACAGGAGGCTGTGGAGCTCCAGCAGAGCTCTCAGTGGTTTGGTTCGGGTCCTGAAGCCGGTGTCAGGCTAAACAACAGGACAGAGACCCCCTGAGAGGAAGGGTCTCGACCCACTTCCACCCAGAATCTGGTGCACAAACATGTCAACAGATCTCAACTCAGCTCTTTAAACAACGACCTGTGTCAGTGTTTTCTGACCTGAGTGGTTCATCATTCATTCATTCTCCAGCTCTGAAAGCTAAAACATGACCAGCTCTGCCCCAGAGTGAGTGAGAGTGTGTGTGTGTGTGTGTGTGTGTGTGTGTGTGTGTGTGTGTGTGTGTGTGTGTGTGTGTGTGTGTGTGTGTGTGTGTCCCACCCATCTAGTCATTTCCCCTCTTCGATGGAAAATCAAACCTCCACAGTTTTACATCACTGAACACGGTCCGACCAAACACCAACCACTGACTCAGTGACTCAGGTTCACACTCGGGCTGGTTTAGTTCTTTTGTTTTTAATCCTGTGAATCTAGTGAATCTGATGAAGCATTAAAGCTTCAGTTGACTCCAGAGCAGAGGTCCTGGTACACCTCGACACAGTGGTCTGAATTTCAGTCTGAGACTCTCACAGTAACAGCCTCCTGAGCCGAGCTCAGCTGTGGAAACACACGGATTTAGACTCTCAGGGGACGCTCAGGGTCTGTCCCTATACCCACACTTGTGGTGTGTGCGAGGAGCGACGTGCCCACACGTGTGACGCGTTTCCTTTAACTGCCACAGTGTCCAAGTGCCCGTTGAGACCACAGGCTTGTGGGAGTTTATCAGAGCTCACACTGTTAATAAAGACATCCTGTCAAACACTGGACAAGCTCTGATCTGTTGGAGCAAACAAGTCCAATCAACCAACGGCATTAAAGTAAGAGTCAGTAAACACACATTCAGCTGGTGAGAGGCTCTAAACTATTAATAAAGATGTTAAATTATCTAGAAGCTCACAAGACTTTTATATGAAAAAGTCACAACATTTTCACAATATGAACAAAGTTCATGGGAAACGCTGAGAGCCACATGTGGTTTTCAGACTTTTCACATTAAATTCTTCCCAAAATATTTAATAAAATTTATTTATCATTTATCTTGACAGTGGAAGATATGTGATATTATTCTTATCAGTCAATAAAAACAGAGTTAATATTTGGTGATAAGCTTCTGCCATAATTAAATAACACAACTCATGTTGAATCCAGCTTCAGCTTCATCATCCTCTTAACATCAGCCTGAAGAGTCTGACTCTGTTCATCAGACTCCGGGAATGAGGTCGACTGTCCTGAACCAGACTCTGCTCTGTGACCTTTATTAACCCCGTCCTGACTCATTCTGCTCCTCACCTGGAGGCTGCAGCTGCACAGGTAAAAAAATTATAATATAAATATTAATTCTACTTTATCTTCCAGTGAAGCTCAACTAAATAAATCCCTGATGTTTTTCATGCATAATATTCTTAACGTGACCTGAAAACAAACTTGTTGTTGCACTGATACAGGTCACAGGTCACAGGTCACAGGTCACAGGTCACAGTGAACAACGACCACAACGTTCAGCCCTTTGTCTTGAGGATCCTCCTAAAATATACGTCATCTTTTCTCTTCCAGTGCCGTTAGAGTCAGAGACAGAGAGGCAGCAGAGACAGCCCTGTGTGAGGCGCAGGAGGCCGTGGTGAATTGTGGGATACGCTCTGAACACCACCTTGAAGTGCACATCAAGTGTGTGTCTGGCTTTTTTCTGACGCTGGACGCACTGGTCCCGTACCTCAGTGTCATGTTGTATTCTGACTTTGAGCTGAACGAGTCTGACTGCGAGGATGTGTCGGACAGACGCCGTGAACAGGCCGACGCCGCCCACACGCAGTTTGCCAGGAAACAAGAATCCTGAGCTCTGAGGTATTCACCGCTCCACAAACACACACACCTGGTCCTGTCCCCGGGTCTAACCACAGATATGAGATGAGGTCACTACTGCAGGCCTGAGATGGTTCTTACAAAAACGACAGAGTGTGTGTGTGTGTGTGTGTGTGTGTGTGTGTGTGTGTGTGTGTGTGTGTGTGTGTGTGTGTGTGGACGGAGCAGCTGAACTCTGCTCCTCCTGTAGCTTCAGCTCACCTCCAGCTGAGTGACGCGGTCTGAGCCCCAACCGCCAGAGACTAACAGATGTCTGAGTACGTCTCTACAACAGTACGACAATAACACTACAGGGAATAACGACAAAACAAAAGGGTTTGTCGGCAGAAAAGATGGATGTAGTTTGTCATGCTCGGACTGCTGGACTTTGTTTGCTCTTAATCACCAGCTGACGCAGTTTTTACCACAGGCTGGACGCTGTCGGGCTCGGGGCTTGAAATTTTCAATACCAGTGACTAAATTATTATCTTGATACAGAATTTAGTTTAGTATTAAAACTAAACTTCCATAAAGGTTGAAATTGTATTGCATTATACTGAGAGGTGTTACTATTACGCTGTTCACCCCATTTATATCAATGAGTTCAGGCTAAATAATAGAAACACCTCTGTGTATAGTGCAACAGCAGCACAAACTACATCCTCCAACAGCTGAACCGACACCTCGACAAAACTAACATTAAGACCTTCACAAAGGTGGGATCTACTGCTGTATTAGCCCGCATTACTTTTGGCTAGGTGTACCTAATAAACCGGCTCCTGAGTATACATATGATGTAAATTGATGATTTAGTTCTTTGAACCACTTCTGTCATATTTGACCTCTTCGCTGTGCAACACTACTTTTTAATCTTTTTCCACCAGCCTGGAACAGATCTCTAACATGATGTCTTATTTCTGAGACCAACACAAATCACAAAAAAAAAAAACCAGCTCTAAAACAATGAAAAATCTGGGTCTGTATGATGTCATTTATTGTCAATATTAAGCAAAGAAACTGCAATATGTCAGTGTCTGTCAGGGCCTGGGTGGAGGCCAAACAGCATTAATTAAAATCAGCTGTGTGGTAATCATGTTGGGGACAACAAGCAGCTTGTTAAAGAGAAAACAGCTTTATGAAGCAGAATCACTGAGCAGCAGATGGAGGCTGATCATCGCTCGCATACAGCTGACAAACCACATTAACAGCACTTGGCTCCGACTTTGTGAATGTGTGTGTGTGTGTGTGTGTGTGTGTGTGTGTGTGTGTGTGTGTGTGTGTGTGTGTAAGGGGTGGGGATGGGGGGATGGGGGGTTAAATATTTTCATGCTGCACCCAAACTGAGGAGACTTGGCCTCTCCACATGAAGCCAGGTTCATTAACACAGGTGTGTCCTCTCTCACTGGGAGCCTGCTCATTAAAACACACACTGCAGGCGTCATGTTGAGACTCTGACCCACAACATGCCAAACTCCATTCAGAAATCTGCCAGTTTAATGCGGCTGCTCACAACATGATCTCCTGTAGATTATCAATAATTACCACAGGACCCAAAGTTGGTTGAGGATATGGAGAATTGATTAACTTCAGGAGTATCAGAGGTGGTTTGGCTCCAGTTACAGTTATTCCCATAAATGTTACAACAAGGTGTGGGCAGCAACCTCATGATTTACATGTAAAATAAAAAGATTCTGTCCAACACTGGCTTCATTCAGGATTATATGAACGCTGATGTAAAGATAGCCATGTTTCAGCTCCACAGATATATAACGGAATGACTTACAATGATTGTACTGTCGCTGCTGAGCAAAGCCACATTAAATTGAGGGATTCTTAAACGCGGTTTGGCACGAAGTCCCTGTCACACCGAGGTGCGGCCATGGAGCAGCACGGACTCAAAGGAGAAAACTGTCGTTGAAACGTTCACTTCAGTCACGTTTCTTCTCCTTGGCCAGAGTCTCCCACCAACAGGTTAATTTTACATTACTGTACAAACCAGGGAACTTCCACACAAATGAAAGGACAAAGGTACAAACTGAACTTTGGTCTCAAGGTGAATAAACACACATGATAAAACACAAGTTGAGGATTTAAAAAGCGACTTGAGCCGCTCTTTGCTTTAAAACTCATTTCGATAAAAATCAACTTTTAAAAGTGGTTTTCCTCCCTTTCCTTGACTCCTGGTGCCTGGCGGCCGCACAGGCTGAGCAACTTACAAAACCTCAGATTTTATAGGAAATGTTTGTTGCTTTGTGTATTACATGTCTGCCGAACTGAAGAGCATTTCCGCCTGATTTAGCAGATATAATGTACAATTCTGCAGGATATAAGTAAACGTGTGGAAAAGCAACTGGACTTTAAATTGGTACATTTTTGATGAGAGTCCGTTCTCCATAACAGAGAACAGAGCGTTGGAGCCACACACTGGAAGAACCAGGGGGGGACTTTATTTATTTCAGTAATATCAGGGCCCCCCCATGTGCAGGCCCTTCATTAACAGGTAAACTACCTTTGGGGCCACATGTTGGGGTGTTGTGGAGCCACTCTCCCGCCTCCAGGTGGATGGACGGACTCACCTATGGACACCAGCTTGATGTTCTCCTTGTCCAGGAACTCCAGCGCCACCGACACGTTCTCCAGCTTCATCTGCCTGAAGTTGGGCCTCGGGTGGTACTTCCTGAACATCTTCTTGTGGCTCAGGACCTCCAGCAGCGCGATGAGCCGCAGCCCGTCCCCCAGGTCCAGCTGCAGGTCCGCGATCCGCTTGTTGACGCACTTCAGGTGCTCGTTGATCCAGCGGGTGAAGGTGTTCTGCTGGATCTTCTTCCACGGAGCGTCCTCCGCCAGGTCCTTCTCTGTGGCCGGCATCTTCACGGCTCCTCTCGTTCGTGTCTCCCCGGTGTCTCCCCGGTGTCTCCTCGGTGTCTCCCCGGTGTCTCCCCGGTGTGTCCCCGGTGTGTCCTCGGTGTGTCCCCGGTGTGTCCCCGGTGTGTCCTCGGTGTCTCCTCGGTGTGTCCTCGGTGTCTCCTCGGAGCTCTGAAGTTTCTCTGGAGCGCACCGAGGCTGCTGCTGCTGCTGCTGCGTTCAAGTGCTGCTCTGAAAACTCGGACTGCTCAGGCTCCTCTTCTCATCCCGGCGCTGTGCGACCGCCCCCCCGGGATCAAACTACTTCTCATCTTACCGTGTTTGTGGAGAGAAACAAAGAAAGTCAATAAATCCTCCGCACAGAGACCGAGTTATTAAGAACTGAATCACTGGTACATAAGAAAAACACAATTCAATACAACAAAAATACAGTAAAATCAAAATAGGTTCTTTTACATGCAGAACAAATCATTTGAATTCTTGTGTAAAGTTCTTTTGAAAATGAACCAAAGATTTTGAAAATGATCTGAACCTTTATTTTAAATCTTATGAAGACGGTTTTGTGTTTTATCAATAACTTTGGTTCCGATACTTAGAATTTACCTGCAATTTAGTTTAAATGAACCATATATTTACTGTATATTTAAAATAGTTTTTGAAATATTTGTTGGTTATTGAGAAAAAAAAGGATAAAATGAGGAAAACAGAGAAAAGAGAAAGATCACAAAACTAAACAAAAATTCAAAGAAAGAAAGGAGAGAGAGAAAAGACAAAAATAAATATTCATATATAACAAATCCCGAACCTGTGCCTCAGCACAGCAGCGTTTCTCCACCAGATTTCCAGGAAGGCTTCAGCTGTCGCTGGAGTCTGAACTGTGTTATATATTTATTTCCATGAGCAGCTCAGGCAGCTCCACGTTTTCCAGTCAGATCAATTCTAATTTCAGAGAAGTTTCCACTGAACTAAAATAATGTTTCATCTTGTTGCACAGGATAATTGTCTGTTTGTGTTTCCAGGTTTAGCTTCTGATTGAAAAAAGTAGTTTTGTGTACTTTGTATATTTGTTTTTTTGAATAAAAATGCCATTTCTCATTTTTATATATTACCAATGATGAACCGAGGTCACTTTGTCAAAGATCGTCTATGAACAAAACAAACATGTTCCTCCAGGTTCAACTTTGTTTCTGTTTGTTTCATGTTTCCATCCAGCTGTGGCTCGTGCTGATCCAGCTGTGGCTCGTGCTGATCCAGCTGTGTTCGTGAGAAAATGATTTTTCACCAGAAAAAAAGTTATAGTCAGGGAGGGAAAACATTTACAGTATAATCAGAATCCAGCTCATTAAAAATGAGGATATAGGACTTTATAAATACAATAAAGGCTTCTATAACAAAGACATTAACGTTACGTATTTATATTTATTTTTTATTTTCTCTTCAGTTTCCTGAGGAAACCGTCTCATAAACATGACGTCATGCTTCAGCTGGATGATTGACGTGTTGTCGTGTGAAGACATTCAGCTGACACACACACACACACACACACACACACACTCTCACACACACACACACACACACACACTCTCACACACACACACACACACACACACACACACACACACACTCTCACAGGTCCAAGCCTGTGTTTAATGGCGCAGTCTTCACTTCACATCATCTTGTGTATGTTTTACATCAGACATGTCTCCATGTAACTTTTACTTACCAAGTACTTTTACTCAGGTTTTGAGGTACTTGTACTTTGAGTATTCCCATTTCTACTCCACTATTACAGACAAATGCTGTAATTCTTAATTTTCTTTAAGAAGTTACTACATTAATGTGACAGGTGCAGTTACCAGTTTTCTTTTGCATTAAGATTTTTAAAATGTTATGTACATTTTGTCCAGGAATGAATATTTGTACTGTAAAATTTATCCAAACCAGATTCCACTTGTTTCTATTACACATTTTAACATATGTACACGTCACTCATCTTATACCTTATTCACGTCTCTTATTTTGAAAAACTGACGCCTGCACTATAACAGATGACTTGGTGACTTCAGCTGAGTAACAACAGAAATGTGCAGCTGAATGAAGACGCTGGAAGCTGGTTTGGTGGGTCAGCTTGCTACAACTTTAATCCAAACATCGCTCTGCATAATCAATACATCATCATCATCATCATCATCATATCTTCTACATAGCTCCCTCTCATATCTCTAAACAATTTTAACAAAATAAGTCTAGTAGCACATCATTCAATAACATTTTATTTTACAATTCTCTCTGTACTGTAGTGTTTTTCTCTTTAAACATCAGGAATATTTGTTCGTTGTCTTTTTTTTTTTTTTTTTTTTAAACACAGAGACAAGACAGAATACACGAATGATGACAAACGCTGCTCAAGAGTCCAGAGTGTGAACCCACACACACACACACACCTTAAAATAATTTAATGTCTGCTAAAACATCTGAGCAGAGGCCTGACGTGTTAAACTGTATTTGAGGAGACGATCCGACATTTATCACAGACCAGTGTCAAAAATATTGAAACATATAAAACAATGTTAATAATCAGAACTTCTGGTCTATTTTCAAACAATACAGTCAGTTATCTTCTGTTTAGGACACTTTTTTCAGTTTGAGATTATTACCCAGCAGAAATAAAAAATCCTGGATGGATGGAAACTTTGTTATTCACACAAGTGGAAAAAACACCAAGTGTGTCCTGAACCAGAGGAAACATTGTTCCCCAAATTAAAACTTAAAGTTCATGTCATGGATTGGATGGTGGAGGTGGGAAAGTGGAGTTAAGTCGTGAGAGGTAAAAATACTGTGCTTAGAAAATACAGCACTTTAAAGGATTAAATCATTGTGTTAGAGGGACTGTTTGTTGTCCACGGTTCACTTTTTGACTTTTATTTAACTTTTAAGTGATAGTGAGTTGAAAATATCAGAGCTTTCACAAAAACTGTTTCCTGGTCATAACTACAGCACTTTGACCTGAAGACTCTTAAAATCTCAAAAAATGATAATTACAAAAACTGAGATTCAACGTGAACGTGGTGTTATCCTCCGTCTGGTGCCTGTTAGGACGTGTCCGACTGACCCAGCTCCACGGTGATGGACAGTTTTAAAGACGTCTCTTTGATAATGGACGTCTGTGGGGAAAATGTTAATATAGGACTGTGAGTGACCACCAGGACAAACTGGCATCAGGCTCAGTGGTTATATTCAGCTTTTTTTTGTTAGTTTTTTTTTTTTTTTTTTAACATAAACCTATATTTGACACATACGATGAGTTTGGTCAGCGACACTGAACATAAATAACTCTGTTTACAACTCCACAGGGGATCATAAAGGTGTTATCATGTTAACAAACTATACTGAAGCCAACACTGACTCGTTAACATGAGGACAGTTCATCTACCAATGAGAATTCAGCTGTTTCTGAACCAAGTTTCCATCCATCCAGTAGCTGCTGAGATTTTTGAGTCTGGACCAAAGTGTCGAGCTGACAGACCTAAACACCGTGGTCCTGAGGAGATGCTAACATGGCTAAAAGTCATCCTCCAGCTGATGGAAATTACTGATGAAGCAACAAAAACAGACATTAACTCAAGGTCCACTTACAGGCTATTTTCCTAGCTTTTGACCCCCGATCTCCCAGGCTTCATCAGCAGTGAGCTCAGCTGTCACTGGTTTAGTTCAGCTGTCGTGAACCAGCCCAATGTTACTTCTCTCCACACTCAGACCTCTGACAGTCAGATCAGTGTGTGGGTTTGTGTGTGTGTGTGTGTGTGTGTGTGTGTGTGGTTGTGTTTGTCCGCACACATACATTAACTGTGGTGTTAGTTACATCAGAGGCACTTTGACCCCTTTTCTGTGTCCCCGAAATTTAAAAAAAAACAAAGAAAATAAATCTGATTTTTATTTTAATAATTTGGCTTCAAGTTTCAACCCCGACCCCACAAACTCCCCCAAAAAGAAAAAACACAAAAACACAGAGAAAACGCCATGTTAGACATCCAACATGGCCGACTCAAACCAGAACACAGCAGGACTTCCTGTAACCGCCTTTATGTGAGCACTTTCCAGCAGACAGGGACACGGTGGTTACAATACTGAAGGAGGTGAACTGATGCACTTTACCACTGTTTGTGCTTCATTTGTGGTGATTTCCATGAAGTATTTATGCAGCATGTTTCTTTGACTGATATCTGGAGCAGATGTTGTCTGTTTATTAAATTCAGACCTGGGGCAAAGCTGAGCAGTGGGACTCTGATGAAAGCTGCTGCCGCCCAGAAACACAAACACCTGAACACAATGTGTCTGAATGGCTTTGAACACAGTCCCTATGTTGTGGCTGTGGAAGGAGGAACAGAGTGAGATGTGTTCACTGCCAATCGTGAATTGAAACTCTCTCATTCACTTCCTGCGTCAGAATTGAATTTGAGGCTCTCCAGTGTCGAAGACTGCTGGAAAGCGTCGCATTCACCTCCATCCTGTTCATTTATGACGGGACGGGCGTGAACGTCACCTCAGGCCGGTTTTTGTGTGGAAGCTTGTCCTGCTGGAGAACGATTTGTTACCCAGAAATCAGCAGAGTGACGAAAACCAGAAAGCCCCCACCACAGCTGAGAGAGAGCAGAGAATAAAAACGATAACACAACTCCCCGTTGCAGAACACAACCAAAAAAACAAAAATAAAACAAAAAGCATCTGAATCCTCTGTAGAAACCACAACCTTTATATTCCCTCTACAATTATGTACAATTAGACTTTATACAAGTAAAGCAGTGATGCTCTCCTCACAGCGCTGTGTGTGTGTGTTCATGTGTGTGTGTGTGTGTGTTCATGTGTCCTAGGTGGAGCTGCTCTTGGAGAGGTTGGGGTAGAGGACGGCTGCCGTCACGGCGACCATCACTGCGATGACCGGCATCCAGGGGCTCCAGCCGCTCTGTTCAGGAGACCCCACACACACACACACACACACACACACACACACACACACACACACACACACACACACACACACACACACACACACACACACACACACACACAAAAACAAAACAACAGACAGAAGATGAAGTCAGTTGTCTGATTGTTGTGTCTAAATCTTTTCATTAAACTGGACCAAGACTGAAAACAGGAAAGAGAGGAAGGAGAGAGAGAAAGAACTGAGCACTGCAGAAAAAAAGATGATGGAAATTAAATTAAAAAAAGATAATTAAAAAAAAGCCAAGAGTACAAAGCTGCTGAAGTCCCTAAAGATGATATTTGTTTGTGCACACAGGCTGTTTACCTCTCTGACACAGAACTGTTGAGTCTGGATCGTTTGATCTGGTCTGAAACCACGTCCGGTCCGACCTGGTGTTTTTAATTTGCAGGGTAAACCAGACGCAGGAGTTTGTGATTCTGGATCATTCAGCATCGATTCAAAAGCTGAACTACTATTTAAACCATCTGTGGACTGTGAACTGGTCAGAGCATTTGCCTCTGGGCGATTTGTAAAAGCAAAATTTATGCAAGACCGTGTGGTAACCACGGCAACATGTTCGCATGTCAGCATGTGAGTGCAGGCATTTTCCGGTAAAAGGCGCCTCTTCATCCCGTTTCTAGCTGCTTGTCACTTTTCATGACGCATGAGGTTCAGGTCTCGACTAACGAAGCTCGTAATCAGTTCTTCTTCATGAGCTAACGAGCAGGATAAATAAACACACCTGGTTCAGTGAAGTGCTACGTGACCTGCTGTCTGTCACCAGGGTTTCATTTTCCTCTGCGGGTCCATTCAGCTCTGATGATGCAGGGTGACATCACCAAAACTGTCCAATCAATGAGTCACTTGTCAGTTTGTTCCAACTAAACCTAAACTCCTGGTGTGAATGTGACTAAGTTTGTGAGAGTGAGGTAATGAACTAGTCTTTCTTCTATAAAACGTTCTCCAGATGAGTTTTTTCAGACGTTGCATTGACACGTTGTAAACTGACAGTTTAACAGACAACCACGTCTCAATCTGTGTAGTTCTTTCATCAGCTGAGCCTGTTTTTAATTTACACAGCAGATAACTTTAATTTTTTCACTATATGACAAAGGTTTATTATTATTTATTACAGATTCTTGGCATTTTGATGCAGCTGTGTGCATCAAACATGAGTCAGCTGCAGGACAGCAGCACATGGGTTTGTGGTCAATTGTCTTGTTCCCGCAGCTCATGCACAAAATAACTTAAATACTAAAGAACAGAAAATAAATGAAGTAATATCATCTTTGGGACTTCAGGAGAGGCAGAAGAAAGGAGTAAACAAAAAAATCAACCACAGGCAGAAGGAGCAAAGTAAACAAGGCTGAGGAGGTTACCTGAGTAGAGAAGAAACAGAAAAGTTACAGACCAGTTTTCCTTCACAGCAAACAACTGGAAACACTGGTGAGACATTACTGAATAACCAGACAGGCAGCAAACAACACAGAACCAACATGATGGACATGGTCGTGAATATGCAATGACATAAAAGTATCAATGGCTGGAGAAAGAAACAGAACTGCAGTGAGTCCAAAGAAAAAAAAAAGAAAAAGATGGAAGAGCATCAGAGTAAAGAGAACATCAAACCTGTGAGCAGGTCAATGAAAACGATAAAGCAGCAGACTGGATGCAAGGAACTGAACAAAAATCAGAAAACTAAGAAATTAACCACAAACACAAGAGATAAAGAAAATGATGCACAAAATGAAACAATAAGCATAAATAAAAACAAAGCACCAACTCCCTGAACGGAGAGGGAGCAGTGAGGAGACGGTGAGTGAACGCAGCAGGGTGGAGGAGAGTTAGTGAGGTGGTGAGAGACTGACGCTTTAAAGAGATACCTTCATCTTTACAGTGTTTCAGAGGAATCTGAGTCCAAAACAGAGCTCAGCCCTGACGCATATTTACTGTGTTGACAGTAAACTTTGAGACTCGTCCCGTCCTGATTCTCTACAGACTGGTTGGTGTTTGACTGCTGAGCTGTGGCTTTTCATTAATGCTAATTTTAACAACTCTGCATCATTTGTGAGATCTGGTCTAACACTTGAGAAAAAATGAAAATTTAGAATGAAATTCAATGAGGAAGATTATAGCAAATATTTACTATTATCTGCTCTTTCCACATGAGATAATCAGTTATAACACTACTGTAAAGCAAACATTTAGAATCTAGTAAAAGAAAAAAAAGCAAAGCTTTGGTCAAAAGAAATTATTCCTTTCTTGCCAACTGTTGATTTTTTCTTTTTCCCTGATATACACCTTCTTGGCATGAGCTCTTACTCGCAGGCTGACTGTCATTTTCACCAAACTCTGTCTCTCACCCAATAATTAAAATTAATTTCTGATGAGTAAGAAGTCGACAGAGTCTGAATGAAAGCCTCAACCTGACTTGTGAAAATTTAGGACAAAAAAAGTTTGTTTCAGTTTTATTATCGACAAATTCCATGTGCAGCTCAAACCAACAATGAACTGATCGACTAACAAGTCTGTGTGTCTGCAGTCTGACGTCATTAATTATTGAAACGCATCACTGAGACACACTGTTGCACTGAGTGAGATGTTCTTCCATTATTATGACTGTGGTTTATTTAGAGTTGATCCTTCACACACCGTCCTGCTGCTGGAGTAACTCACAGCAGCAGATGTGGATTAATCCACTGATGAAAACAGTCCCCAACAAAGAAAACATTTACTCCTGTTTGATTATTTTTGTTTAAAAACTACAGTGACCAGCTGTTGCATGAAACTATTAAGACTTTTTTTTTTTTTTTTTTTTTTTTTTAAATATGAAAATAATTGTGAGGTATTTTTTAAAGATCTGTATTTTCAGTAGGAAACAGTTTTGGTGTCTTTTGTGGAATTTGTTGACAATAACAAAAATAAATGAAAACTTTCTAATTTGAGCTCCTTGGTCTCGGCTCCTTCAGACGGAACAGATTACTTTCTAACAACTTCAGCAAAGACATCCTTCCAAAATAAAAGTTTCTGTTCAAAAACTGCAGGAGACAGAATTTTTACCACTGTAATTAAAAAAAAGCTGCTCCAGTTTCATCACAATAAGTGCTTAAAGATCTTGCTGGGATGGATGTCATCCTGAAACCTCTCAGCTCAGCCACCCACAGGCAGCAACCGTTACATAAACACTACAAAGCCAGAGAGCTCTTCGTGTGGAAGTCTGTGGACTGATGTTTATTTGGAGATGAGAACGTCAGCAGGCACTGAGGAGACTGAGGTATCCCTTTCAGCAAAGGGTCTGCGGTTTGCAGGAGCCCGTCCCTTTAAAGAGCACGGATGAGTGTTAGCTGCAGGAGAGCAGAAGCAAGCGAGCAGGCAGACTGACTGACCGGTGGACAAATGAACAGACAGTCATGCTTTACTCAGAGCTGCTTAAACCAGAAGACGAAGACAGACCACCATGATGATGAAGATGATGCTCAGTCTAAAAGGGAAGTGCAGGAGGTGAGGAGAGTGTCCTGCTGATCAGAATCCAGGGTTCAGCTCTAACAGCCTGGTGATGTAACAGCAGTCTGCACCACGATGAACTAAACTTTCCGTAACTAAACCCACATGACCCCAAACTGATCCTCTGCTCTTATGTGTTGATATCATAAAAAATTAAAAACCAAAGTAGTAATTTACTACTTGGTTCATCATTAGCTTTCACCTGCACAACAGCTTTACTTCTGCGGTCTAGAAATATGAGAAACGATACACTGCTACATGTACGTTCATCCAAACCCCAACTTTCCCTCCCTGGGAAATAACAACATCTCAGGCTGGAATCGAACGTCTCATCATCTTTGTAATCTTGTTATTCGGATCTGATCAGATTGAAATCAAATTTAATCCATTTTAGATGTTTATTTTGTTTTTTCTATCACTTTCTAGACAAAATTTAACACTTCAGGGACTTTGGCTTTTGTTAAAAGAAAAAAAAGATTTTGGTATTAAATCATTTTGTGATCTGCACTGATACTAGTAGAAATCTCTACCAAAAATAATGAGGCTTATCCTGCTTTAGTCTAAAGTTTTCAATTTCCCACTGAAACCTACGACCCTGAATTCATCTCAGAGCAGGACAATGTTTTCACCTTAGTCAGCTTTCCCTCCACAGACGATGGACAGACGATGGACAGACGATGGACAGACGATGGACAGACGATGGACAGACGATGGACAGATGGAGGCAGCAGAGACAGATAGAGAGACAGACTGATGTCATGTCGGTGTGTACCTTTCTACCACAACTGGCCGAAACACCAGTAGAGCAGAGCCAGGACAAGGCCCATGAATATGGCTTGGACAGGCTGCAATATGGATGGCTAGAGGGAGGGAGGGGAGAGGAGAGGGATAAGAAGAAATCAGCCGGCAAATCAACCAAAACCAACATGGAGGATGGAGCAGCTACAGCGAGGGGGGAGGGAGGGGGGACAGAGAGAGAGAGTGAGAGAGAGAAAGAGGGGGGATTCATAGGAAGACAGGTTTTTATCTAGTCAGCTGTTTCTACCAAGCAACACCAACGTTTCTACACATTCAGCCACATTCACAAAAAAAAACACAGAAGAAGAACGACCATCCGTCACCAGGTTTTTTTTGTTTTTTTTTTTAACAGCAGCACTTTCCTGTTGGATTTCAGCTCATTAACTTTCTGCACCAGGACGTCTCATTAGCACTCAGACTGATCTCTACCAGCTGCTGCTCCACTGACTGTGTGACATTTCAGGAATCTGTCCTGATCTTTAATAATCGTGGCATAGCCAGGAATGGGTTCTAATAGCCAGTTCTATTTTAAATCTACTGTCCCACGTTAAAACAAGAACTTCTTGATAACTTCAGAAGCCTACTGCCAGTGTTTCACTGTAGCATTAAGTGATTCTTCATGCAAAACGTCAGCGATTTATTTAATTAATATTTACAAATTGAAGAATTAATTATTATATATACTGTCTTTTTACTTTAGCTTCTACGGCTTCTGCAGCTGCAGCAGAGCCCCAGTGAGGAGCAAACACCATTTTCCCTCACAGCAAATGGAAGGATGAGTCAGGACCGGGTAAATAAATGTCACAGAGCAGTGATAACGTGGTGAAAGTCCTACAACCTTTCAGCACAGCAGAGTCTCTGTGGTTTCTATTAGTGTCAGTGTCCTGCCTGTCTGGTGACTGGTCTGGTACCAACTGTGTTATTAAAGTGATGAGAAGAAGTTAGTCTTAAATATCAAGTTATGCCTTTTGGAGACAAAATAGTTATTAAATAAAAATAGTACATTTCTTCAGTCACAAAAAAAACTATAAAAAAAAAGATTTAATAAAGTGTTTGAAAGGATACAGATTCAGTAAACGGATTTGGAACTGGATTCAAACTCGATAAAGTGCTACTGAACCACATCCCAACACAGCAGATATCACTAAATCCTAGATCCAGGTGCACAGAAGAGATGCTAAAAAAAAAAAAAAAAAACACTGACTGGAGTGCTGATACATGACACATTGAGCCTGGTGAAGATAAATAATGGACTTAAGGATAATTCTGAGTCATTACAACTTGGGACGTACTTTCATAGTTTGATCATTTCTATCAGTAAAATCATATTGTATGAAAGTAATTGCTGAGATCTGGGAATCTGGGAACATGATGACATCACTACAACAAAGTCTGACAGGGCAGACATTCACCCCCACGTCAGCACATTCTGGCTACTGCACCCTGACACTTTGGCCTCGTCCTGTGTGAGCTACAGGAGTCATGTGAAGCTGCACAATGTTGCTCTAATCAGGCTGTAAACAAACCCACAGTTCATCCAGATAATCTAAGCTCCTTTATTTAGGGGTTAAAATGACAGTAAACGCCACAAAGTTGAAGCAGGAATTTGGTTTTTAAGTGGCGATGGGTGTTTACTATGAGCAGTGTGGTCATTAACAGGTTTCTTTAACCTGAAGGTTTGTTTCCAACCTGTCTGATTGTCTCACTGCTCATGTTCACTGACCTGTTCTTTTTAGGGATGTCACTGTGTTCCCAAATGTCAGATATTACTGTAACTCAGTCAATACAATGTCATTCAATTCAATTCAATTACGATTCACAGTACTTCATTTGTCCCTCAAGGGGAAATTCAAGGTAGTGAGTACTCATCATTACAGACAGTAATCATAGACAAAACTGTGAAAATAACACCAAGTTGTCATATACAGGAATTATCCTTGAAAAAGGTCAGTAAAAACAAAGTTTGCTGATCTAGTCCCGCGAATCTAGATCAGGACTCTTTTTATGAAAAGCTCTGTGGAAACAAAACCTGAGGAACAAGACAAACATCTGCTGTCACATCAACAGAAGACTGACAAGGAAGAGCTGAAGACAGGTAGATGAAAGAGGTGAGAGGAAGAGGAGGAAGAGGAGGAAGAGGGGTACGAGAGGAGGAGGAGGCTGCTCTGCCTCACTGTCATCATCTGATTTTCTGATTCTTTCCTGGAGTTTTCACGGTGGCAGAGACAAACTAACATCTGTTATTTATCAGCTTAGGATCAAAGGTAAGGAGAGATAGTAATGTGACGTGATGTCACCACAGCTGGAACAGCTGGGAGGATCTGTTTCTTTAAAGCTGGATCAATCAGCTGCAATCACACCTCAGACTTTATTCTTGTTACTTCATCAGTGGTAATTTTGTTGTTGTCTATAACAGACCCTGTTTACATGATGCATTCACTCAATCTGCTTTTACCTCCACCACATGGTTTGATATGAGGCCTCTCAGTTAGTTGTCAGGACTGAAGGTCTGATTAAAAACTGCTTGGTGAGACATTTGTGTGTCTAGAGTTAGTGTGTCAGCAGTGAGGAGGGAGGCTGTGAACCACATGTTCTGGTGGGTTATGGCTAACAGGTCCAAGACTGCCAGAGTGTCCATAAGTAAATCTGGTGCTTCTCCTGCGTTCGTCTCAAAAAACAAACAAATTAAAAAAACAAATAAACAAACAAAAAAAAACCTGTGGGAAAAAACATTAAGAAAACAAAAACATCTGGATTTAAAGCTGAACAAACACAAAAATAAAAGGTTACAACACAGACTGTCAACTAAAGTCTTTGGTCTTATTAAAAAGGATGCTCTGTGTGTGTGTGTGTGTGTGTGTGTGTGTGTGTGTGTGTGTGTGTGTGTGTGTGTGTGTGTGTGTGTGTGTGTGTGTGTGTGTGTGTACTCACAGAGCTGGTCTTGTCCTGCAGCAGCTTCAGGCTGCTCCTGCACTGCTCCAGCTCCTGGTGGATGTTCCGCTTCTCCTGCTCTGTTCTCTCGTAGCGCTGACGGAGGTCCAGCAGCTGCGACTGTGTGTCCTCATACTGCACAAACCAGCATCACATCATTTCTACAAGTCGTCAGGTCACCAACATGTGTAAAGAAGTGACTGAACAGCTTCGAGGGACCGCGTACCTCTCTCTGCAGTGTGTGTGTGCGGGCCTGGGCCTGGTCCAGCTGGCTCTTCAGCCTGCTTGCGTCCTGCAGGTGTTGGTTCTCCAGAGAACCCAGTTTGTCCTGCAGAACCTCCTCCCTCTTCTCCAGAGACTCCAGACTGCTGCTGAGGACCAGACTCTGCTCCCTGGTGCTGCACACAAACACACACAACACAAACATCCACCAACATCAGCAGGTCACTAACATGTTCATCAGTCTCTGAGAATTCATAACATCAGGTAACGTTACATTTCTTCCAGTAGTTTGATCTGAAGCACAGCGATGACCTTTTAGACCTTTTACAAAGATCCTGAGAAACTGGTTTTTAATGCTGTGATTAACGACTTTAACGTGTGAGGACCCTGAAAGGACATAAGGTTACTAAGATCAGAGTGTTTATTGTTTTTCCTGCTCGCTCCCTCTGACCTCATCTGTCATAAACATGTATTGTGATACGGGATATCATGTATTGACTGGAGGGATTTCATTTGTTGACAGCAGAGATTTTGATCTGATGGGACGTTTGCCTGGACCGGAGGAAGCCTCCTCTCTGTGACTGACCCCACAGGGAAATTCTTTGTGATAAAGCTCTCAAATATGATTTATCTGCTTATGGAGGCAAGTGTGGAGTTTTGAGTTTATGTTCTGAATCAGGTAAAACTGCAACATGTTTATGTTGAGGAACAGTTGGAGGAAAAATGCCCTCTGCTCTCTACTGCCCTTTGTTTTGAGCTGCTGTAAATATTTTCTATAAACTGGGACACTGGTGAATTTGGCTTCATGTCTAACTGAGCATTTAAAGGAAATAATTTCTGGTTGTGCCGCATGTAAGCAGGGATGGGACAACGAGCTGGAGCAGACAGGAATCTGACATCTGCAGTTTTACTGGCGCAGTTCATTACAAATATTCATCAAAGTGCTGCCGATGGCACCTACAGTTTATTGGAAACTAATGCAGCTGAGGCTCAGATAAAACCTGCTGAGCTCTGATGAGAACATGCAGTGATGTTTTCTCTCCATGGAGATCAGACAGAGCCCAGAGCTGCAGTCCGTTAACCTGCTGACTGCTTGGTCTGGTTCAGTCAGCTGTCAGTCATCTACTGTCCCCTCATCCTGCTCTGCCTGAATCAGCTGGACGCCGTGGTGCCTCCTGTCAGTCTCATCCTCAGTCCATCCTCTAATGCTGACTCCACTCTCTGAACTGCGGCGCTCCTGTTAGATGTCCTGAGCCAGATTTCATCAACTCGATCACGGCTGTCACGAAGATTTTTAGGTCCAGTTTTAATGTCCACCCTCGCAGACTCTGACACGCATTCCTGATACGTTCTGGTTTGAACCTCGGCTTTAAATTCAGTTAAGACTTTTCAGAATCGAGTTTAGGCTTGAAGTGTCTTATATTAAATTCAGTTATAATTATCTACTGTAAATCATTTACGACATTAACTTTTTTTTCTTTAAACAGAAACTAAAGCAGTTCTTTGAAATGTTTAGAAATCTAAGTCTGTTGGGGGTGTAACTTATTTGAATTTAATTTGTGGTTGATTTAAAAATCAGCACCTGCAGCACAGAGTGTTAAAGGTGTTAAATCTCTGTTTTAAAGGGATTTAATGATGTTTTTGCAGATGAAGGACAAAGATCTGTGTTTTTGACCCATACATGTATGGACCCTTTTCTGATGGACTGATTAAATACCAGTCCCTGGTTACAAATATCAGTAGGAAATGATCAGTGATACTGATCCATCCAAGCTTCACCTAAGTGTCAAGGACTTGATATAACCTGTGTAAAGCTTTTAAAATTTGCTCTAAGAAATGTTGTCTCATGCTGAAAGGAAAATGTTTACATTGTGTGTGTACCTGCTCAGCTCAGCCTCCAGGCGGTGCAGTTTGTCTGTAAGAGATTTGCGTTCAGATCTCAGGCCGTCACAGTCCTGCTGCAAACACACACACCGCTGCTGCAACGCAACACACTCAACTGAGAGAGAGAGAGAGAGAGAGAGAGAGAGAGAGAGAGAGAGAGAGAGAGAGAGAGAGAGAGAGAGAGAGAGAGAGAGAGAGAGAGAGAGAGAGAGAGAGAGAGACATAACTAGTACCCAATTCGTTCATAAACAACATATGGACTGTCATTGGCACTGGCTCCCCCACAACCCCACACACACTCACACACACTCACACACACTCACACACACTCACTCACACTCACTCACACTCACACACACTCACACACACTCACACACACTCACACACACTCACACACACTCACACACACTCACACACACTCACACACACTCTTCTCACCCTGCAGTTGGTTGGCATTGTTCTGTTGTTGCTGCTGCTGTGTGAAGGCCTCCTGCAGCCGACTGATCTCCTGCTCGTACTTGGCGGCCGTGTTCCTCCAGTGCTCCAGCTCGGAGCGCACGCCTCCCAGGTCGGCCTGCAGGGCGGCGATCTCACGCTCCCGCTCTGCCGTGGCTGCCTCCATGGCGTGCCGCAGGACGAGAATCTGACAACAGAAACAGTCCATGAGAAGATTAGTGATATGAAATATGACTGAGATTTATGTGACAGTGGTCGGGGAGTCAGGTGATGGAGCCAGGAAGAGTCGGAGGGAGTCACAGAGGAAGCTTGAAGGGGTTACAGGGGAGTAAAAGGGGGTCAAAGCAGAAGTGAGAAGGGAGTTGAGTCTCAGTGAGTCACAGTGTGGTAATGAGGTGGAGCGGTACCTCCTCCTGGGCGGAGTAGAGCTCGTCTCTGGTGCTGCAGATGGTGCTCTCCCTCTGCTCCCTCAGTGCCTCCATGTCAGCCTGCAGCTTCCCGAGCTGAGCTAAACACACACAGACACACAAACAAAGTGAGGAGGGATATCGTGACACATATGAGTGTGTATCTTGTTGTTGTTTGTGTGTGTGTGTGTGTACTAACTCTGCAGGTACTGGATTTGTTTGGTTGACTCTTCAGTCAGCTGAGAGTTACTCCTCCTCTCCTCCTCCAGCAGAGCTACAGAGACACAGACAGTCACTCACTCATCTGCTGTGATGTCATGTGATGCACAAAGAAATTAAATTTTGAATTAAATCTCCTCACAACAACGTCAGAAACTATAATATCAAATATTAGAGGGAAACTCATTTAACAGTGCCAAATCTCTCTCCTTGCAGTTCACATCTTATTTAAGAACTTCAAGTGAAATAGGAGGAAATTAAAAAGCTCCCACAGTGGGATTGTTTTCATATTGTCAGTTACCTTGTAGCTCCAGGCATTTCTGTTTGCCAGTGTTGGCTAATTCCTGGGCCTCCAGAAGCTCTCTGTGGAGATGGTGGATGACCTGCTCCGTGTCTCCAGGCTCTAGACCGGCCCGATGCAACTCAGCTACACACATCACACAAAGTTATGTAACATCATTATAAATAATAAAGTGAAAATAAAGGTAAAGAATAAAGCCTCTAAAGGACCTGCAGTCGCTAAACAGCTCCTCCTGTAGCTCATAACAATGGTTTACGGGTTTATGGTCTGTTAGTGCAGCACAGAGCAGAAGTACAAAGCAGAGATGAGCTGCCATGGTTACCTTTGAGCAGAGCTACTCTGTTTTGTGGCTCATTCAGCTCCTGGTCATCCATGTTGCCGTCTGAAACACACACAGACACACACACAGACACACACACACACACACACACACACAGAGTTAAAAATCATGGTACTGTGCTGATATTTCTTTCTGATGCGTTTCCTGTGAGGATTAAGTTTATGAAGGACTTTAAAAAAAATAACTGACACAGAGCTTTAAAAATCCAAAGGTAACACATCCAGATATAAAAATAAGTTTATTACATGATTAATAGTTGACAGCAACCAGTTATTTTTAAAAACTAAAAAGAAAAAATGAGAGCATTTTAATTTCAACCAGCGTTGCCTGGTTCATCAAAGAAAGATTCATGTACTTTTCTAGTAAATAGAGGTTGAGAGATTCTCAGCAGATGATTTTAAACCTGTTCCTGATGACATTTAATTACTTTTACTCTTTAACACATGAGACATACAAACGCAATATGTACTATATTATATACTCAATAGAATTTGATGGAAATAAATATACGAACATAAAACCTGACTGAGTGTTTGCGTTTCACTGACCTGATGTGTCGTCACTGCTGCGATCTTTGCTGGGACTCAGAGTGTCTGACATGTCTGACTCTTTGGCATCCATCTGATTCCCTGTGGACACACACACACACACACACACACACACAAAGAGGGAGGGGTTAGTCAGAAGGGGACAGAATAGTTGAGACAAACAATTTGCATGTTTATCATAACAACTAAGAAAAATACTGAAGACAATTAAATTAAGAGAAAAGAACAAAAAAAAAATTAACCAATGTACACAAACATACACATGTGCTCATATAACCACACACACTTGTGTGTAGTGCACTGATGAGTTATTGTAGTGAATGAGGCACAGCTGGGTTCAGGTGCTGAAACAGAAACAGCAGCAGCAGGTTGGAGTGTGTGTACTTTTGAATCTTTCTGGATTTAATCTGAGCTTCATTTCTGTTTGTTCCTCACTTCTTTAAAAGACTGTTTGGAAGTTTAGACTTGACTTTGGAGTTGAAGTTAGAATTGGGGTTAGACATGTGGTTGTGATGGTTCAGGTGACAGGACAGGAAAATCACTGTAGCGATTCTTCAGCAGCAAACAAATAAAAAAGTTTGTATGTATGTTCAGAGAATAAATATTTCAGCACTGTGTTGAAGCCCTCACACATGGCTGCTGCTGGTGTGCCTCAGCATTGTGTGTGTCCACAGAGAATCCAAAGGATGACAAACAGTCAGACCTCTCACAACAGCAAAGACAAGGTCAAAGGTCACAGGTCAGTATAGAAGGATTCTCCTTGTCAGCAGTTTAGCCCTTTGTGATTATTTTTTCACAAAAAGAAAAGTCAATCTACTGTCCCCAAAGGACTGAAACTGAAAACAATTTAAATTGTATTAAGGTAGAGGCTTTCAAATGAAACCCAGACAACATTTAATCAAACACCTATCACAGAAATTAAACAAGAACTGGCACAAAATACAGTTGTTGGTAAGTTTCTGGTCATTTCATAACAAAGATTATACAGACAACATTAAAATGTTCACTTTGTTTCTTCTGGGATGTTTCAGAGCCTTATGTTGTGCTGAGATTGGCATAAACATGGTTCCAGTAATCAGTAATCATTAGTATATATGTTAAATATTTAGCAGCTGGGACAAGGACAGCAAAGTGTTTACACTGCTTTAAAGCTCCATCCAGTCTAAAGGTAGATGTCCATGTGTTTGTGATTATAGAGCAGGTCTAGGTTCTATATTAATACTGTGAAAGTATCAAAGCCTCAGTCCACAGAGAAATGCACACAGCCTGTATTCAGAAACTGAGCCTTAAAACCAGCTGTCAGGACTTCTGGAACTTTGTGATGTCACAACAAAGCAGTCACTGCCCTCAGCCATCTCTCAAGCCCCACCCACCTGGACCCACCATCCAACCTTGCAGGATTTGGTTTCTCTGAGTGTTTACCTGAAATCTGCTACATTTTTAATCGATCACTCAGAAAAGTCAGCCAATCAGAAGAGAGGAAATGTAAAACTACATTGAGATATTTTTTTGTCTTCAAAACCATAAATATATTTTCTTATGGATCTCAACACTTAAGTGTAAAAGTGTAAAATATGGGACCTTTAAGGGGGAAACTATGTCCTATGATACATCCACTTAGTATAAATCCTGCTGAAGCCTGAGTGTGAACGTGTCCTCTACCTTTGAGACGATCAGGGCTGGCCAGGATGTCGTCTTCTGCCGTCTGGTTGTTCTGTAGGTGGGCGTCCATCACTTCTACAAACAAACACAAGCACATAGAAACATAAGAAACAATCTTCAGTTCATACCTGTTAGTGATGAAGGAATATAATTCAATTGAATGTGGTAACACAGCTTCTTTTCAAAGACTGACTCAGACAATTATTGATAAGTATTTTTCACTTGAAGCTTTGATGAGCTCTTACCATCAAAGTTGGCCAGTTTGTGGATTGAAGAACTTACAGTCTCCTTCAGCTGTTTGACGGCTGCAGGAAGAAAAAACAAGAAATCCAAGGGAAAATCAGTGAATAAAACCAGTTTAAATTTGTTGGAAAATACAGAGTTTGAACTTGAATCGATTCAGATCTGCCCCAAACTCAGCAAATATCCAACAGGCCAACGATACACCGTTTAATACAACAAGCAGTTGTCGTACAGTCATTTACACTGACTCAGAGTGAGTCATCAGCTGGATTAGTGGCTGGTTAATACTGATGTTAAAATTAGAAACTCACTGAACTACTGTTTCTTTAGCTGCTGAAGTGATGCTTTGAGCTGTGAGGGTTTTGTGTTGGTTGTCTTGTTTATCACAAAAAGAATGACTACAGGTGCTACATGAAAACATACAGTACATACATGTACTGTGATTACTAGTGTACATAGAATAAATCTGTTTGTAGCACAGTTTAGTTCTAACCTGGGACCTGAAAGTTCTGGAGCTGCTCTTCTCTGCAGGGGCATCAGATAAATGAACATGTCAAACAGTGACTAATCCAGGTTAGAAACTGAAGTAAACAAGTCATCATCACTTTGGTTGTAACTTATTTGTATATTTTCACAAAAAAAAACTATGATGAATATCAAGGATTTAACTTTTTACACCACTTTTACAGCTCTTTCCAATAAACATGTCCATGATAACCTGTAAAACCCACTACATCCTGAAATACAGTCATTAAAATGCTATTAAAAGGACATTAAACAAAATAAAACACATTTTAAACAGAAAAAAATCAGATGCCTGGATGTCTTCATGTGCTGTTTCAGCAGCTCGGACAAACTTCAAAATCCCCAATGCTCCACTCACTTCATGTTGATTCCTCTCTGTAAATACTCCTGATACATCTTAAGTTTTTATACGATTTAAACTTTTCACTGTTTACACTGTGAGTAAAACTGATTTCAGTCAAAACACTTAAACCAGCCACCAGACTGGTCTTGAACAATATTCACTTTTAAAAAGTCAAGCATCAGTGAAGGTAGATGGAGGACTTCTACATCATCTACTGCAGGCACAACAGCAGCAAGTGGGATCCCTGTACAGCTAACTAACCATTATCTTCATAACCAAATTCATCTGCTGATTATTTTCTCAATTTATCTTTTACTCGATAAAAATGCTCATCACAGTTTCTCAAAGCCAAATATCATGACATAAAATGTCCTGTTTTGTCTGACTAACTGTCCCAAAACCAAACATGTTCAATTTCCTATGATGTTAAAGAAAAGCAGCAACGTCTCACTTTCCAGAATTTGGAACAAGAGAATATTTTACATTATTCAAATTATTAATTTTCAAAACTGTTGAAATGAATTTTCTGCCAGTCAACTAATGAATGATAGTAATTAATTGCCTAATAACTTAACTACCAACATCACTTCTATCTAACGAACAACTGATGGCAAATGTTACTGCAGCCAACAAAAAAGGAAAAGAAGCGATAAGAGTTCAACATCAGCTGATGTTTGGAGATATCAGAAATGTACAGATTTCACAGACGAGAGACTCAAGCTGCTTCAGGTATGATCAGGTGGTTAGGGTTTAAACTGAAAAGCTGCTGAACAAATTTCCTCCAGACACCCAGAGGCACATACAGAACCAAAAGAGAAGGATGACAACAGAAACAGAAGAAGAGAGACGCAGAGGTCAGTGAACTAATCCAGTGAAAAGCATGCAGAGAAAACAAAGGTACTACGACTTGCTCAAGAGGAAGAAAAGAGGAGCATGTGAGTGATTTTAGAAAAGCTGAGCCAACCAGTCGGCCAGACCTGTTACAACCAGACAAGAACTTCACTGAGCTCCTGTTGTTGAGCAACAAACACATCTCCAGTCAGACAGTTCAGCCTCCAGAGAGTCACTAATATTCTCCAAAAGAACTCCAACATGGACGTACATGCTGTTTATGTTCTACAACTTCTACAACACACAAAAAATAGTACTTTGCTGTATCAACCAGTGTCTTTCATAAACAGTGTCCTGGTTTCTCCTGATCAAACATAAACTTCAACACTACTTTCCAGTGTAAACTGTTGACAGTGAGCTCTGTGGATTACTCTGAATAATGGGACATTGTTTCTGAAGCGAGAGGTTGCTCTCCAGATTTTCTGCATGCACAGAAACCTCTGGAGGTAGGTAAGAAAATAATTTCTTAATTTGACTGAGTTGATCTTATACAACATCTATCTTGTAACATCTGTGCAACTTAAATCAAAGATATCAGTTATAACTCACTTCCAGACTTTCTTCACAGTTTGCACAAACAAAAAGTTACCAACTTTACTTGAATATGACATAAAAACAGCTGGAAAAACATCAGGCCTGTCAAGATGCTAGTTCTTCCATGGTGTCAAGATGGTTTCTTTGTGAAAAAGAAATGTTTTGTGGTATCAAGAATCTTAATGAGCCATCAAGAAAACTCTTGATCATCTGTTTAACTGTTTTTGACAGAAACAAGATTCTTCTATAAATATTCTTCAACCAAGACTTCATCAGGTTTAATCACAGTTAAACCAGGAAACTGACCAACAACCTGCTCTATTAAAGGTGGTTTCTTTTAGCAGAAACATCAGTTAAGTATGGAACCACATTTCTAACAGGAAAAGAAAAACATGACTGAGGCTCTACAGCCATGCTAGCAGCTCCGTGAGGCTGTATTTAGACACAGCGGTGCTTTGAATTAAAAGCTAACGTCATCAGTGATAATGGTAACATGCTGATTTTAAGGCGGTAAAATGTTCACCACCATAGTTGCCACGCTTGCTTCGTAGCACTAAACACAAAGTATAACTGAAGATGATATATGTTAATAGTTTTGCAGGTATTTGGTCATAAACCAAATATTAGACAAATCAGAATTGTGACCTGACAATAGCAAATATGCAAAGTTAAAGGGGCTCCAATTCAATGTAAGGAGGACATTTCACCCAAAGCCAAAAATGTCAGCCTCGTGGTGCCGAAGGAAAAGTCATGTGGATGTACTGGAGCCCATGAATGTCTGTACAAAATTACATCAGAGTCCATCCAATGATTCCTGAGATATTTCAGTGTAGACCACAGTGGTGGACTGACTAACACTGGCTTTGTTAGATCCATGCTGCTAGTGTGCCTAAAAATAAATTGTTATGAATAATCAAAAATAAAATAATCATAGTAAGTTAAAATGACTAGATACAAATTAAGTAAGACAATGAACAGTCCAAATTTTGACTGAAGTTTGACTTCAGATAATCATGATGTATAATTTTTGTTTTTACACTCGTTTTCAATCTTTAGCATTTGTACTTTTTATCCTGGCTTTAATGGTCCTCTGTAGATACTGTAAGTAAAACAGTGAATACAGACAATGTGTGTGTTTCTCCATGCATGCATGTGTAGTCGCGTACAGCAGGAATGGACGTTTGTACTCACGCGGACACTCAATCAACTGTTGGATTCTAGTCGAGTCTCCACCGCTGTTGTTAACATGACAGTTGTCTGATAGAAACACAGAGAACTGACGTTACTATGACGCCTATCAGACTTGAGTTGGGTATTTATCTTAGATTTGATTGATTCTGCTTATCAATACCAGATCTGACTGAAGCTCAACATAGGGAAACACAGTCTTTATTTGGTGCAGATTGTGACTGTGAAATTTCATTTTTAAGATGTTCTTTGGTAAAATGAATCATCTATCATTACACTCCATCTCTGCTTAAATTCACTCTGCTAAAATTACACTTGCTTCTTTCCCCTGATCTTATCATTAGCTAATTTTGACATGAGACGTCAACACCACAGGAAATACTTCATCATGGTAGATGGACTTCCTCCCCACATGAGATTATTTTGAGAAATCACTTCACTGGTTCACTACTTACAAACACTCACTTTGTTCTGCTGTATTGTTGTATGTATGTGTGACCTTTCTGGAACTGACAAGCTGAATCAGAATCCATGTTTCTTTTATTGAGCACTTGGTTTGTATAAATTTGGAAATGGTTCCAATTCAGAATTGATTCTAAATACCCAACTCAGCATTAGAGATAACGAGATAGAAGAAGCCGAAGACAGACAGCGAAGACAGAAACGTCAGAGAAAGGACAGACAGATACAACCAGGCAGAAAGCGTGACAGAACCATCGAGTTAGAAAGAGACTGACAACTACACAAACAGATAGATGTTCGATAAACAAACGGACAGAGCAGAAATCAAAGCCGTACGTGGCAGGTTTTAGATAAAAGGTTTAACACAGATACTTCAACACTGTCACAACAGACAGGATGTGGACAGCAGAAACACAGCTGAGGTGTCAATTTAAGTCTCTCAATAACTTCTCAGTTCATCAGTTTCCCAACAAAATGTGGAATTAACCAGCCCAACAGTTTAAACTGAACTTCACTACAGCTCCATGAAAAAAATTCAACCACCTCATCATTTAAATCCTGAAGTTTCTGCATCAACGACAGACTCACAACTCCACAAAACTAAAACATGACAGTTTTCACTAATTATATTTCGGAAATGAAAAAAGGCAAAGTATCAAATCTATTAAGCCTGATACCAAAGCGGCTGCTTCATGCAGACTAAACTCCAATAAAACTAATAACAGTATATTTTAAGTGTGAACTTAAAATAAGACAAAATAAATATATGAATATTAAAAATAAATATTTGTCTGGATGAAAGGTTAATTAAATATTTCTCATGAAATTCACTTTCAGAATACGGAAAACTAGACAAATATAAGATCTGGAATCACCTCATTAATCAGATTAATAAAATCAATATTCTGTCTTTTATCAAATCTCATTGTATAGGCTCATTTTTTATAGTGTTTTAAATATTGTCTTTTCATTTAATAGCATTTTAATCTGCAGTGTTTCACTTTTATTATTTATACTGTTTTATATAAAACTGTTTTCTTTTACTCTGCAAAGCACTTTGCCAAACCTGTGATAGAACAGTGCTGTATATGAGTCAAACTGTTTATTATTATGATAATCAATCTAACTACCATCAATATCTTCATCTTCACCAACTGCACCATCATCGGTGTCTGTATCCTCCTCATCTTCGTCATCCTCGTGGCTCTCGGGTGTCTGCTGGTTCTGTTTGTCTTCGACAGGCTCCTCTACTGGTCCGTGGGAGACAATGTTGACATCTGTCATGTGACCAGATCAGATTTATACGATTTTGTCCAAACTTAACGAGCCAGATACATGTTCAGAACACAGTAAGAGTCCAAATGATGATGTTCCTTCACAAAGTGGCTACTGTGGCAAAGTGCGCAGTGAGACAGTCACCTCCAGCATTTCTATTCAGTGTTGTCATTCAATCACCAGAAGTCAATCAGTGACTTTTCCCCCAGATGAAGAAAAACAAAGCAGTGGACAGTTTGGCAACCACAGAAACAACCCAGATTATACAACAAGCCCCGTCCAGACCTGACAGTGTTCCACCATGTCCCTGACACAACCTGTCTCTAAGTCACCCAGGGGTGACCCCTGACCCAGGGGGATTGGGCTGGTGATTCTGGTATAGTGGCCACAGCTAAACTGCAGGTCACATGACAAACTTACTGTTCCCCATACACAATCATTACATGAGAAACTGCTTACAACAATAATTATTTATTTTCTGAGCATCTTAAACACAGAAATGGTGAAATTTCTGTGTGTAAATAAAATTTGATCCGTGGGGTCCAATAAAAGAAATTAAAGGATCAACAAGCTGTAACAGCACAGTATTTTCAGCCAGAGAAGGGTTTTTATGAGCAACAAGGCCAAAAACCTGAAGAACTTTTTCAGTATGTGCACCCGATGAGCAACTTTCACTGAAATGAGTGGGATGTCATCTTGGAACAATGAGTCCAGTTCTCCTCCTACGTCTGTGGTACAGACACCTGTTTGCTGTGTGTGTCATTACACAGGATGAACAGGACTTTTCTTTATCACAGCTTGTGGTGTTCACTGAAAACAGTGAGTAAACACAAAGATATACTGTATTTCAATGATCTGTGCTTAATAACTGTATTTATGCACATTATCTACACTTTATCCAAATCATCCTTTGCACTGCCATGGTGTCTTCCCACGCCCTGTGCTTGTGAACACTATGCCCATTGAACAACATACATTTTATTGTAATCAGTGGTTTCTGCTCTGCACTAATCTCTAAACATTTCTGGTATAGTGCCTGCTATGAACATACTGCATTAACAAAACCTTCCTTTGCTTGTAAATTCACTTGAAAGCCTGACCTCTATATTGGCATGGACGGCTATATATATTTTTTTGATCAACATATCTTAGCGTCATCTTCGCTGATATAAGGCGGGTCATCATCAAACATATTTTTTTATGCTACGTGTTTAGGTTAAATACGATGATTTACTGCTATCTGATATGGATATCAGTCTGAAAGATATTGGTATTGGTTTGGCTGTAGTAGCAGTATTTCTTTATATAAATACGTTCATAGGTACTTATGTATGCTCTCAATTTTCAGTTATGTATTTTTTTTCTGTTTTATTTCATTTTACTGACACTGACTCCAAAATGTGAATAAAGTTTGTCATTTTATCTGAAGTAAAGCAGTTGTTTGGTGTTTTTTTCAGAATTTCCTGACATTTTATTTAGGTGGACAGATAATTTACCGCCTGTAATAATCAAATGTCAGTCTGTGACTGTGCTGAAGTGACAGTTGATTGTTTCTGAATGATTTCATGTCTCTCATGGATTCCGCAGTCAGAGGAATATCTTGACTGAACCTGAATCAACATCTCATGTTCCCTGAAGGACGCCTGAGGGCTGCATATCACGCTACCATAAACAAGACCAAAACAGAAGAAGAAGAGGAGCCAGATTTCCACTGTGACAGACAGAGAGACAGATGAGCGAAGAGAGTGAAGAGAGCAGCAGGCAACACGAAGGTATGTGGACATCATGCAGGAAGTCGTCATGCATCATTAGTGAAGGATGAGGATGTGAAGTTAGTGGCCACAGAGATACAAAGAGCGACGGAGAGGACGAGCGTCCCGGAGCAGACCAGAGACGAGGACTCACCCAGACTGTTGTTTTCTTTTATGCTTTTCTCTTGTAGCTGTTCTAACCGCACTGTAAACAACAACAACAACAGCAGAGAGAAGCGTTGACTGAGAGGAAGTCCCAGCCGAGCCTCCTGATTGGTCACAGGTGTGTTCTGACCCAGCCACTGGTTGCTATGGTGAATCTTGTGTTGCCCAGGAGTTAAAGTGATTGGCTTACAGGGTGCAGGTACGTTAGCTTGTTAAAAGTTAGGGCAGGACTTTGTGTGTCTGTGTGTGCTTATATATCTATCTTTGCGAGGACCAGTTTGAGTTTTAGATGTGGGAGTGAAGACATCACTTTCTGACACATCTTCAAAGGCTGTTTGAGGATTTAGACTTAGTTTTTTTTTTTTAAGTTATTTTTTTGGCCATTTTTGGCTTTATTAGAAAGGGACAGTGAGAGAGAAACAGGGAAGTTAGGGGATAGAGAGAGAGAGGGATGCAGCAAAGGGCGTGACTCAGATTCAGACTCAAGCCGCTGCAGTGAGGACTGAGCCTGAGTGGTACCAGGGCCCCCAGACTTAGTTTCAAGTCAAGGTTGGGGTAAGGGGCACATAATGCATTATATCAATGAGGGTCCTCACAAAGACAGAAGAAAGTGTGTGTGTGTGTGTGTGTGTGTGTGTGTGTGTATGTTGTGCCCGTGTGTGTGTGTGTGTGTGTTAGTGTACCCTGCAGAGCGGCGAGCCTCTCGTTGCTGAAGTCGTTGTCGGCCTGCAGAGCTTCGATGCGAGCCTGGAGAACCTGCTCCTTCTCCTCCATCTCCTCGATCCGCAGCTCCAACTCCCTCTTCTCCATCGCCCCCCGCTGGGTCAGCTCCTCCTGCCGGCCCTCCGCAGCCTGGGGGAGGAGGAGGCAGGGAGGAGAAGAGAAGGGTGAGAAAAGTAGGGAGGAAAGTTGGGAGGCACAGGACAGTAGAGGAAAATACCAAGACAGAGGATAAAGTAGGAAAACAGAAAAAGAAGAAGAGGATTTATGGAGGAGAGAAGAGAGGAGTCATGAGAACAGGAGAAGAGAGGGGAGAAAGAAAAGGGAAAGGAGGATAGAGTTGACAGTCAGATGGAAGTAAAAGAGGGAGGGGGAGCAAGAAGGGTTATAAAATAAAAATATTAGTGATTATTTTTAAAAAATATATCTTCAAGTAAAACAGCAAACTCTATATAACACATAAGATATATTTTCCTTTTCATCAATCTGGAAACACAAAACAAAATATAAGTATAACTGTATAAAATGTATTCAATCTACTCTTCATAAATATAACATTAAGATTTAGAGTCCCACAGGTTAGAATAAACAGATTACATAAATCCCAGCCCCATCGTGTTTTATCTGTTTACATTTTGCTTTGTATAGAAGAACAATTTCAGAGAAGTCTGAAATTCAGGTTAAATCTAATCTAATCTGAATCATTTCCTCTCAGTGAGTCTGGAGTCTCTGTGCAGGCACCTTGATTTTGTCGGTGAGCTCTTTGATCTCGTTGACGGCGGCGTTGTACTTGTTAGCGAGTTCCCTCAGCTCCTCCTGGCCCCTCTCAGACATTTCCTTCAGGTGGGTGCACTCATCCTCCGTGTTACTGAGCGAACGCTGCAGAACAGCAGAAACAAAAAACGTTTGTTTTGCCCCTCACCTCAAAGTTACAGATGATCATTACAGACACTCTGTGATGATGTGGACACTACCTACCTCCACCTCTGACAGCTTCCTGACCACCTCGATCTTCTCCTGCAGGACTCTCCTCAGAGACTCCTTCGCTGTCGTCTCGTAGTTGTGTTTGTCCTCCTGAAGAGCCAAGAGCTCCTTTCGGATCCCTTCCTCCGTCTGGGACTGTGAGAGTGGAGGAGAGGATTTCATACATTTATTACTGTAAAATTTGTCATTTTAATCATGATATATTCTGACAGAGCTGCTTGAGAGGGCGGGTGTGTTACCTTAGAGTAAGCCTGTAGCTGGCTGCCCATCACTTCCAGTCGGGAGAGCAGACGGTCCTCATCAATCAGAGCCTGGTGGGGACAAACAGCAGTGTTAGGCATATTTGTTTTTATCATGGGAGCTAAAAAAAAGGAATGATGGGAAAACCTGCCAGGTGGACTTGGTAATGTGAGGCCAAATTACAGTTTACATGTTGAAGATAACATTAAATGATAGTTTAAGTGTCGTGATCGTAGGTGTGTTTGTTTGCTCTTTCATCAAAACAAAATTCCCAGTCCCAGATTAATTTTGAGACTAATGGTATTCACAAGCTGTAATGTGGTCATTTCTGTTTGATGCAATAACAGCAATACAGTATGAATTAGTGTAACACATCCCAGTGTAGTGCACCTTTGAGAGGGAAGAGTGTAGACTACCTATGAGAAATCAATATGCAAGGAGCACATGTTGGGGTTTGACTCACAGGTGATATGTGAGAGCATAACATGCTGCAGAGCTAAACAACAGTACCTTTATACAGGTGACTGTGTGATTTGCAATGTAATGTGAAACTGTTATCTAAGATATATCATGTTATCTGTGTGACTGAGGGAAAAATAATATTCAAAGCAGAGAGTGTCTGAGACGTTTTAGGATGTGAACAGGAACATGAGCACATGCAGACAAACTGACAAAAGGCTAAACTGCCAGTGTTTCCTACCTGCCAGCTGCTCTCTGACGCCTCCTGAGTGGTGGCTAACAGACGCTGCAGAGTGGCTAGCTTCTGCTCCAACATCTGCTCTCTGTGTAAGGCCTCCTGGTAGAGAGAGACGGGGGGGGGGGTCATCAAATGAATTGTGTTCATATAAAGATGGATGACATGACATCTGTGCTAAAAAAAATTAGGTCTGTTCTGATTAATGAGACAAAATTATTCCATATCAGAGGAACATGTTCACACTAGTTACTATTGTTCGATTTGTTATTTAACATAAAAAATGTGTTGGTACTGTTTTATTTTGACATTTATGATGCCTAATGAAAAATACATTTATGAATGTATCATTATTGTATTATTTTTACTGTAGTTCCACAGAACAACCAGTGGGTGTCAGTGTGTTACCTGCAGATACTGGGAGAGCTGGAACAGTTCCTGAGAATACATACTGGGAGTGTTGGCTGCAACCTACAAAACACACACACCAACATATTGACTGTTGTCTAGAGTTCATTCAGCCTTGTGTTTAAATTGAAGGTGGACAAACATGAAAAACAGGTCAAAGCATGTGCTGTACATGTACACAAGTACACACACACACACACACACACAGAGGATGGAGGAACACGCCGTCTAAACATCAGAATTGATGTAACAAAAGCAAGAGAAGAGATACATACATTCATTTATACTCAGACAGGCAGTGTTAAAGAATTTTGATGATAAAATTCAGTCGCACTGGGAATGAGCTCTGTCACAGACTCACAATGATCATCAGTGTGATCATCAGTGAGCCGGTTGTACACGACTACACAGCAGTCACTTGTCCTGCATGTGTCCATCTTAAAGGAACAGTTCCACATTAGATCCAGCAAACAGCTAAAACTACCAACTGTGTTTTTTACTGGAGATGGAACAATTAGACGATTAATCGATTAGCTGATCAAAAGAAAATTCATCGCCAACTATTTTGATAAACAATTAATCTTTTAAGTCATTTTCTCTATTTTCCTGGTCTGACATCATCTTTTGCAAACCTGCACCCGCCCTGCACAGCTTGGTGCCCAAACCAACCAGTTACCTGAAATGATCTGAGGTTACCTGCCATTTTGTGTCACGTACTGCACTTGCTCAGTCAGCTGCTTTTTGTTGCTATCATTGTTTGATGTAAAGCAAAATGACACAAATCATCTGTCCACATATCTACCAGGTCAGAAGAACCCACTCAGATTAATATCACCTTGTGTTCTAGGATGGGCTTTTTTTTTTTTTTTTTTTACTGTTTTCTGAGCTTTGATAAACTAAAAGATTTATCAATTAATCAGGAAAATAATTGGCAGATTGATAATGAACATAGTTGTTTGACTTTTCTGTTTGTGTAAAGATATGTTAGCTTTAGGGGTGCTGGCAAGTGTAGCTTTGAACTATGGACTCTGTTTCCCCTGCTTCCTGTCTCTAGTTGAACTACATCCTGACTCCAGCTCCCCCCCTCCAAAATATCAAACTATTCTTCACCTGATGGTGTTGCAACTGCACATTAAAAAGCCTGATGGTGGTGAGAGCAGGTGTCTCATGAGCTATTTGCGTCCACAATTTTCAGGATTTTGGACACTGACTTGTGCACACTGGTGACACCAAAGTCAAAGCCAATGGTACATGAAGTCTCGTCCAAACCCCCACACATTCTGCCTGTGCATTCAGTACATTTCCACCTTAAGTCAATGTGACAGCCTGGGTGTGTGTGTTTTCTGAGTGTGTGACTAAGTATGTGTGTGTCTTTTGAGTCCTGGTAGGTGTTAGGATCCTGCTTTAGGACACTTAATTATGTTAGAGAAGTGGCTCAAATCTAATCACAGCTCCTCCCTGACTGACACACACACACACACACACACACACACACACACACACACACACACACACACACACACACACACACACACACACACACACACACACACACACACACACAGTTAGCTCCAGCCTACATTCCTCAGACAGGTTTCACTGAGGCCCTGTTGTTCTCAGTGTTGGAGGGAGACACAGAGCAGGACAAGGCAGCGGATGAAGCTAACATGAAGTGTGGTACACTACAGTGTGGACTAACAATTAGCCAGGCACCGCACTGTGTAGTATGAAATATATTATTATAATATAATATTATAGAGTAATGACAGTGTAGTATGGTACTGTGTGCTGTATATTGGTATGACTCAGTGGTACAGGAAGGTCTGAAAAGGTGCAACAGGCCACAGTGACAGACCAGACTAACTCATTGGTTCAGTTTAGTGCGGTACAATGAATCTTCCTTGTGTGAACTCAGCACTGAGAGCCAGCAGCTTTTGTACTGTGTGACACATTCAACAGTATAAAAATAAACTTCAGTTTGTTCTGTGATGGACAAACTGTGACTGGAACCTAATTTGCTGCAATTTCTAGCTTCTTACTGACTAACATTCACACAATACAGAAATATCTGCAATATGTTCCTATTGGCCAATACATCAGACTGGCTGATTTATCTATCTCACTTGAAGAATATTTTTTTCCAATATAACAAAGTTCATTTTGGAGCTTTTCAAAATATTAGTATGACAATAAAACCTTGACTCAAGGTCCACATACTAGCTTTTTCTGGGAACCACAACCAAGTGAACCACAAAATCTTCATCAGTGGATTTAGAATATTAGCTCAGAGAAAACCCATGAAGTGGACCTTGAGGTGGACTGTTGTCATACATGGAGTTTTATATGTTTGTTTAACTGCGTCTTAGTCTTGTAAAGTCAGATTGCTGGTGTTCCATTATTGATGTCTGTCCTTAATTGTTTTGTTTTTGTGGGCTTTTAATAAGCTGAGAGCAGTGAAGTCAAAAATAAGTTTTCCATATTGCTCACAGCAAAGTTCCTAACTTGCTACTCAGAGATTTTCTCTGTACCAGTAAACAGAGTTTCCTGAGCAGTACGACAACCTTTAAAACACTTCAGACTCACTGACTGAAGCAACGTGGACATGAGACGAACATCACCTCAGTCCCTACCTGTCAACATGATGCCATGTCATCAGCTGTGTGTTAACAGGTAAAACAGACCAGTTACCTTTTCTTCCTCTCAGTCTAATGGATGAAGTGGGTCAGGTCTAGATAAGATGTGGTGCATGGTGAACAACAGGGTGTTTGATGCAGGTATATAGTATACAGCAGTCTAAATGATACACCTAAAACTAAAAGCACATCAGTCTGTCTCTACCCAAAATACTTGATCCACTGCAAGAGACTAGTCAAGATCATCTGGTAAGTCTGGTAAGTCCACATCCTTAACCTAACGCACTCAGTGTATAATGGAGCCTCCAAATAAGATCCTATAGTATCACAGTCCAGTGTCCAGCTCCGAGCAGAGACACAGACAAATGGGCCGATGATTTTTTCCTTTGGACATTTAAATGGTTTTGAAGACATCTAAAGCACTGAGAGTGAGCGGTGAGAACAAGACTTTGCCCCTGATCCACGAGAGATTTCTGTAGTGCAGCAGCACAAACTGGCAGCAATCCCTGCATTCCTCTATCAGCTGACTACTCCACTGTGTGTGTGTGTGTGTGTGTGTTTTGATTAATTTTCACACACATAAGTAGTCTTTGTACTCTCTCACTCACACACACACACACACCTCCGTCACTGAGATGCAGGCCTACATCGGAATCTGAGACAAACACAACAAACAATTTGCACATGGGACAGAACAACAAAACACCACACACACATTTCTGCTCTTACCTTGTCTACAGGTAGTGGTAACGGAGCCTGGATGACACTGAAAGAGGAAGAGAGAGGGAAGAAAACAGTTAATCACCATGGAAACAGCAGGGAGGGAAGACACATGGAGTAACCACGGCGACAGAGGAAAAGGAAAAAAAAACATGGCTCTTGAAGGTCTTGTGACACTCATTTTTCACCTCCTTGTTAAACAAAAACCTCATCGCAACAAAGTCGTCGGCACAACAGCTGAAAATCAAACCTCAACTTTCACATTACTTTAAGTTCTTTTAAATATCTGAAGGTCTCTGTATTAATTCAGAGCTGCAGTAATGGATTAACTTAATGTGTTTTTTGTATTAGCTAATTCATCAAACAACAAGTTTAATTCCCAAACTCAATATTAGCTTCATTTAGAGCCACACACACACACAGCCTCAAAAGTGACCATCAAGCTCCAGCAACACCTGTAACAGTCTCAACAAAGCCGAGCATTATGAACACTGCGTGAACTCAGTGTGTTGTGGTGTAGAAGTGACTCAATGTCAAACACAGTCAGTGAATCATTAAGTGGGACGGGAATCCCTTCCTTAAAGTGCAATTAAAGTTACTCAGGGATGCGACAGTTCACTCGTGCGGAGCAGCCAGTTTTCAGAGCTGCAGGATGAGCCTGTCCTCAGCCGCACACTGACAGGTCTTACTGCACTTCAGTTTAGACAGCTAATCACAACAACACACAGAGGAGTCAATGATCAGGGATGAGCTGCTGCTGTGCTCACTGTAAGGTGTGGTGCAAAGTGTAGCACAGGTTTACATCACTGACACGTGCAAGGCAGCAGGAACAGTGCAGGAAATATGACAAACAACAGGTCGAGCTTTGCATAGTCAAAGGAAACTATCCTCACGCTGAGTAGGAGGTCAAGCGAGATGAGACAGTAGGATTTTGGTGCATGAAACCTTTTTGTCCTTTGTGCCCATTTGTTCATTTTTTATGTTAAGGTGCTGACCTCTAGGGCTGCAACTAACCAGTATTCGCCAATTATTTTTTTGATTAGTTGTTTGGTCGTTTCGTGTATGAAACATCAAAAATGTTCTTCATTTACAAACTTAACTGCTCCCATGATACCCATCCGTCACAGTGAAGTCATCTCAGTGCGCAGTGGTTAATTTGGATTTTCATTCAATTAGGAAAGTATTTGAATTAATCTCAAATCCAAATTAAACCAAGATGTAAAACAACAGCTGAGACAAAGTGATTCTGCTGCTGATCATGTGTAGCACCGCTCATCAGATTAGCTGCAGGCCATCAGTTCTTAGTTACCACACTCAGCAGAACAGTGGCCACATTTTATCACTTGTGAACCACAGTGATAATGGTTATGTGTAATTTGATCCCATATTTCATTGCTGGTAATGTGATCATACAAAAGATTTTATATAAGACAAATTCCATCTGTGGTTTTCACAACACAAACAAGTGGCTAGTACAAAGTGAAATGAACAATTGATTATTCTATGCCTCCTACATTTACAGTTAATTGTGGATTTGTAAAAATCAACTTGCTCATACGAGACAACAGAGTACAAGAGAACGGATACATCGATTTAAAATCCCAGACAAAATCATAAATCAATAATTCAATTTTAAACCATACATACTGTGATTAGCTCAGGCCATGTATATTATCACGGCACATCATTGCATGGATGGTGATTTAAAAACCAGACTACACTGATTTAACATTAAAGAGAAAATTAAAAACAAAAAGATTAGAGTCCATGAGAGTTTTTTGTTCACACACAACTAAAACAACACCGGATTTCAGTTCATGCCCTGGCCTACAGTAACATGAACTCTGCCATTTAATGGAGATACTGTATCTTAGAGCGCCACAAGGTCACACGGGTTTGTTTCAGTGAGGGTAAAGATAATCCAGAATCTACCAGGACACAGGCAGAGTTCAGGAATGAAGGTAAACTTGACTCTGGGCAAAGTGTAGCCAGAGTCTGTTAATGTATAACTACCAACCAAGGAGAGGCAGGGACCCCAACAACTATGAGGAAATCACACAAACATCTCTCAGCAAACTGATATATGTGATTCAGTTACATCTGATAAGAACCAGTGTTGTCAACAGTGCTTCTCAGAATTTATCTTAAACTTCTTCTACATTCAGTAAGTGAAGAACACTGTTGTTTCCTTGAATATAAATATATGAAGATCTAAACCTATTTACACAGGCACCACTTAGAACCACAGGCGTGAACCAAAACTTTGATTAACCAATATCATCTTAAGATATGGCTAAAGATGGTATAATACATTTTTTTTTAAAAAACAAAAAAAACAATATCAAATACATCAAGCTAGAAAACATGCCAATATTCAACTTTTGTTTAGGTAGTGCAATGAGACATTCATTTCCCTCTCACTATATTCTACATGAACATTACTACTGTGGTTCTGAAACATAATTCCTCATGTTTGAAAATATAAATAAAAAAGAATTACCAAAAGCAAAAAAAAGGATTGTCAGGTCATTTTGGCCCCTTAGAACATTTCTGGAAGTTATTTACTGATGTCCACATTACTGAGGTCTGTACTCGCCAAAGACATTCCTCAAGTTCTGATGATGCAACCAGATTTAGTAAATGACTGGTGTTACTAAATACTTAGGGAAGACTTTACTTATAAACAGTGATGGATTTACAAATAGCTGGTACAGCCTAATCCTGACTATAACCTTATATTGTTGCTACTTGAGGAACAGAACAATAAAGAAACCAAGAAATCAAACCAACTCAATGTAAAGTTAGAAAAAAAATGCTTGTTAGTGCCAAACAATGGCAGTTATTAATCTCCAAAGGCAGAGGCGTGGACAGAATGAAGGGGTGTGGTGGGAAGAGTACTTTCATTGGTGCTTTCTGTTTAGTGCTTGAGGCCAAAGCGTAGGTGAGTGGATTGGACAAGATACTTGAAAGGATAAGCCATAGATTTAAAGGGACTTTTGTACATGTAGCAGTAACAGTTTCTGCTGCTGCTCTCCTTCAATGTGACAAACCACTTCATCTATCACATAAACGTCAGAGACTTAACATTTGATCCTGATTTCACTGTGATGAGATAAGTGTCTTCATATCAGAGCTGCATTACATCGAGCTCTGCTGCCTGTCCTCAGGAGATACTGTAACGGTTGTAATTTTGAATAACACAAGTGCAAACATGTTAAGAGCATTTTGTCATCTGTTTGACTTTAAGTTGCATTTCCATCTATTTTCCCAGGGCCAGATTAAAATAATACATTTACATTGCATCTCAGCAGCTGATTTCTGATAGCTGGTGGTGGGACGAGCTGAAGAGGACTCTGTTCTCCTTAATGACTCCATCTTACTGTGCGCTCCAACAATTGTCTCTGCTACATTCATTAAGTCACAGCAGTCAGTCTGTTACGCTTCAATTTTCATCACCACAGCAAATCACTATGAATAATGTTTCATTTATCACCGCTGCCAGCAGCCGTTCTGTCACTAAAACAATATTATCACAGCAGGAGGCCACCTGTTCATCATTACATTAGATTTTTCTTTTCTGCCAATTCATGAATCAATCAGCTCTTCCCCCTGTAGGAACTTAACCTGTGGCATGTGGCTTCACATAACCTGAAGTTGTGAGGCTTTCCCTTGCACGCCCACTGTATTTCACATACTGGAAAGTTTCAGACATACATCATTAAAAACAGTGGGAGCTACAGGTTTCAATCCCATGTTTCCTTAAATGTTTTGGTGTGTGAGCAAAACAGAGAAAAAGCTACAGTACAGTACATAACTTCTGCTGCTAGGCGTCTCACAATCAAAACAATAACAAAAGACAACATTGGGTGATGTCATGAAATAGTGTGGGATCATGGGAGTTGATGTCTTCACCACTACTGTTGTAATTTTCTCCTGGTTTAGATTCCTTCAGTGTCAGTGGTTCAGGGAAGGATGTCAGGGAAGGGTTGGGAGCTGAGATTGCTGCTAAGCTTTGTTTCGATTGTTTCTCTAAGAACTTATGAACCAGACGTTCAAGAGGTTTTTACTGGCAGCCAAATTAACCAGAGAGGCATCCTCCTCTCCATAACAAACGGACCAGGAGATTAAAACCAGCAGAACCAATGAATAAAGCAGTTTCACTTTAAAAATCAGTGATTCACCGACGCTCTTCAGTGGACACAGGAGTGGCTGGGAGCTGAGCGGCCCAAACGCTGCCTGGCTTTTTTCTTGATACCGTAAGATCCAGACATCCAATCACTAAAAACATTCATCAGGTTAAAATGTATAGTTTAAATGTTTCTCTTAAAATGTGGCTTAAACTGGATAAAAGTAAGTTTTGAGCTTCTGGCAGGTGACAACAACCTGACACATGCTCATAGGAGATATGACGTCACTGCCAGGCAACAAAATGAAATGTTACCATGATTAAAATCCTGCATTTCTCAAGGTTTGAGAATTTACATCAGGATAATTTAAGTACACAACTCAATATATCCAATATGTGGAAAAGTTACATATCATAAACTTAAGTAAATCCTCCACAGCAGGTGTTTGCAGCAGATTCTGTCTACATCAAGCAAATCACTAATTTTCAGTCATCATCAAACACTGACTGCAGAGACCAGACAAGCACCGCTCCAAAGTAACATTTTCAAAAGGTGGAAAACATCTACAGCATAAGATGACCTAAATTCACAGTTCTTCAACTATGGCTCACAAGAACATCAAGCCTGCCTACACACACACACACACACACACACACACACACACACACACACACACACACACACAGCAGCTGGTCCACAGGAATCAGTCATCCACATCAGATCTAGCTGAGAGTGTTTTGCATGCAGTCCAGCAGACACTGATGATGGAAAACACTGGCAGTAGTTTCCATCTGCGGCCGGCTCACATATTTCTACCACTAAATAGGTTTAACAATGACACCACAACTCAGACCTGTTCTGAAGTACATGAAACCATCATGGAGAACAGTTCATACTGTCCATATGGCTCTGCAGCAAACCTCAATACTAATGATAAAAATCTGCCTTTAGCACCTACCATCCAAAAACTGTCAAGTACCAAGCTGGCATCAAGTATCTTGTCAGATTTGTTCTCATCTTCACTTATTCGTCTTCAAGTATCTCATTAAAATCAAAATGTTGCTAATTTTTCATTTGGAAAAAGTTCTTGTCTGGCTGCTTGTGTTTAAACATTAAAATAGTCATTTTTTGTTAAAAGAAAAAAAGGGTTTTGCAGCAAGTTATATTTTGGTACCAATAATGCAGCTGAAACCACTGGTGGATCAACTGATTAGTCAGAAAAGCAATCCTCCATTGTGATTTGATAATCAAATAAAAGCTTAGATAATTTATCACAGAAAGATTCTGCACACTAGCTGCTTTTCTCTGTTATTTCAGTGTAAAATCATTGAATATCTTTGGATTTTCAACTGTTAGCTGGACGAAAAACAAAACAACTGAAGACGTTGGGTCCTAGAAATTGTGATGGCCACTTTCAGCTTTTCTGGAATGTTTTTAGAGTAAACAAGTAACTGATGAAGTGTAAAAAAAATCTAGAGATAATCAAATCAATGATGGAAAGCTCAGTTTATACCAAAATGTAAGTACTGCAAAATTTCAAAGGACACCTTGGCCTTAGTCCCACAGGACAAATGGACCAGTTAATGAAGAGACATGGACCTGTCCTGGAGAACCTCCTTCCTCGCCACAGATTTGTACAGAAAGACTGGCCTATGTTTAACACAACAGTTACTGTGGATAAGAAATCACAGAGGGAGTGACAGATGATTCCCTCACAGCTGCTGCTTCAGGTTTGGTGACTTGTTTTTACCTGCATACGGCATAAATAATAAATCCAACAGTCTGAGCACTAGAAATCAGCTCTGTGCTGGGCCGTCACCGCTTTAGACTTCCAGCTTCATTTTATGATGGGATGTAAATCACTCAGTGCTCCTTTAACAGATAACGTTACCAGTTCAAGCTTCAAATTGTGAATTAACACAAATTTTAGGTCGTCACAGTAATTAGCTGTGAGGCTCTAGAAACAGTCAGCGGCATGTCGCAGCCTGAGCAGAAGCACCTGAGTCTAAAAACCCCGGTTCAGATACAGCAGAGACGTTACCTGTCAGGTCTCCTTCCTGTGTGTCAGCTGGTGATTTGTCTCGGGACAAAGGTCAAAGTTCAGCCTCTCTCAGCCTGACTCAGCTACTCCTGTGAGAAAATGAACAACTTCCACCTCTTACTTCATTTTCTCTTCTAGTTTCAGACTGAGCAGCTGATTCCTCTGTGCTTTTCCACAGCGTGAGTAAAACCATCCCATAACACAAACTTTCTTTCTTTCTACTCTTTGCTCCTCCCCCTCCTCTGAGGAAAACAGCTGATTTTCTTCCTTTAACTTGTGCAAGTTACTGTAGCTCCACCCCTCCTGGCTCTCACTGTGAGGAAACAAACTTGCCTCTCTGCTGCAGCTTTTATTGTTCGCTACCTTTATGACCTGTGGGACACTAAAGGTGTGTTAGATAAGTAACCTGGTGCTGTATGAGGGGGTGGAGTTATTATCTTTCTCAATCTCATCAATATAAAAAAAATCAATAAATCTCATCAACAAGCTGACAGTCACCTAAAAAAAGAGAAAGGGCCCTGAAAATGAAATATCCACCTGATGACAAGTGTGTGTGTGTGGGTCTTTAAAGGAAACATGGCAGGTGATAACAGACTGATAAGGGAAACAAAGGAGAGCTGTTGTCATGAATGAATCTGGAACTGGAGACAAAGAACAGCGGTCAAACCAGAAACATTTTTCATTATTTTAAATTCATATTTGGACCTGGTAGAACTACTTTTTCCAAGAGTAAAGAAGTTCCATGTTTCCTGTAGAAAAGTGGAACTGTGAGATTTTTAATAAAGCAGACTTAGAGCTTTACATTAAATGGAAAATGATCTTTTTGAGTGTTTCTGCTCTGTGTGTCACCACTGACTCCACAATGATTCACAGAAAGCTGCTGCTGCACGTTTTCAAACTTCTCCGGCCACACAGTGATCTCACAGCAGGTGTTTTGCATTAGAGAAAAACAAAATAGTATGGGTGTGTTCACAGTAATGTTTTTTTGTTTTAAATCTGCCACTGCCTGTTTTGCATAAAATCTATTGGGATTGGGTGCAGGCAGCTCCAGCTGCAGGGATTTAAAAATTGAAAAAGTTTTACATTTCAAATGTTTTATCTGCACAGCTCAAAGGTGAATTAATTAAACTATTCCTGTGAATTTTCAGGTTTACACTTGCAGTTCTCAGCAAAGATAATGACTGAGTCGAGCTTTTGAAGGACACAGATTTTGTCTACTGTATAAATATAAGCATTTTCCTCACACACGGGGGGTAACTGTATAAAGCCGTATTTGGCTGACGTCCAGATGGCTAATCCTATCACCAGAGAGCGCAAACATTCTTCAGCTATTAATAAATCTGTCTTACTTAGCTTCACATCACTCTCCAGCTGCACTTTATTGGAGACAGAGCTGCACACACTTAAATACCATGATAAGTAAAACTCTTTGATTAATGAAAATGTCCATTCGTTCAAATTTGACCTGCAGGAGAAGGTCATTTGTGATGGTGGGTGGGTGAGTCTAACATGGTGTAGCTTCCTCCACAATGTTCAAACTGGGCATGTTTATGATTAAGTAATGACTGACAAACAATCAACAATGTTTTGATTCTCTACATTTATATTAACATTAGGGCTGCACGACATGAAACAAAATCATATTGCAATTATTTTGGTAGATATTGTGATTGCGAGTCACAATTTCCGTCGGGGTGATTGTTCATTTTCACTGAAGAAAAATTGATGATGATGTGATTTTTGCTGGGTCTGGTACCACACAAGCATGTTCCCTCACATCTGGAGAATGTGATTTGTAGCCCGGGGCATCTCTGTGGCACCTCAACACTTACACTGCTCACAATGCACAACAATGTTGAGACACTTTACCTTATCAACACAACTGCAGCTCCTGCGGTTTTTTGCAGTGCTGTGATCTGGAAATTGCACTTGCACTGCTGTGTTGAGACTGTGATTATGTTTTGATTAATTGCGCAGCCCTAATTAAATAAAAGAAAAGAGCGAGTTTGAGCCAGTATTATTTCTGCATTCCTGAGAGACGAGTCACATCTGTGCAGGTGTTTTCAGTAGCTAGTCTTTGAATTTCCAATCTGTTTGGTGTCTTTCTGTGCAGCCTCAGTTACCCAATTTCATGATGATGTGTTGGAGGTTTGAGGTCATCTAAGCTGAAGTAAGCAGACTCTCTGTCTAACCAGCTCACTGTTGTTGAATGTTTGAGGAGCCTGAGACACAAATGGTGGAAACAAACCTGAGACCTTCGACCATGAGGAACTTTCCACTCAAGCACCACCACTCAATATCAGCTCTTTGATCCACTAATCAATGTCTTCACAGAAGGATCTTATGTATGATTAAATTCAGGTGAACTGTGTGTTTTTCCTGAAACATGCAAATGGAAATTAACTCTTCATTTGCCAGCCCACAGACGGCAGGAGCAGGACAAACCCAAGAGACGTCCTTTCAGTCTGTTCTCATGCAGGTCAAGATGCTCGTCTGCATTTTCCAGACTGAGAGTGGACAGCAGGGCAGCAGATGGCACTGCCCACCATGGCACCATGCCCCGCCATCACACACACACACACACACAGACACAGACAAACACACACAGACTCCACATGGTATCTACAGTAGCCAATCACAAACACACAGACACACACACTTAGGACTCCCAGTACAGTAGGAAGTTTCATGCTGGGTCAGCTGCTGGTCTACTGTATCTAAATGTCCTTCATTCTCCAACCCTCAGTATCAATGTAAATATCAAAAGACCAGTAGACCAACATCAATAATAGTTTTCAAATTATTATCACAAAGATCAAACACACACACACACGCGCGCGCGCGCACACACACACACACACACACACACACACACACACACACACACACACACACACACACACACACACACACACACACACACACACACACACACACACACACACACACACCATTTCCCTCACAGCTTGTTAACAGAATGGCTGTCCCCATCAACAACTAGACTGACAATAATTACATTACTATGCAAGCAGAAATTTTGCCTGTGTGCGTGCGTGTGTGTGTGTAAGAGCAGACGACAGGCAGTAACAGCATCATTTACAGTAACCAGGGAAATATTAAACCGTCAGTCTTTCACTCGAGCCATGTAACCTGTGTTAACTGATGAGAACACTTACTCGCTTCGACGGCGTGCCTCCATCCCATCAGGTAGGAAGAGTTTGATTGTTGACACGATGCAGCCATGGGTGACTGGAAACACAGACAGACAACCACCATGTTAATATCCACGTCATGTGAGGAGAAACTGGAGCTCTGTAGTACAGCCCTTCATCACCAGCCAACATGGAGACCATGACACAGGTGGAGTCACGGATCAAACCCCTTCACCTCGAAGATCAGTGGCCAACCTGCTTTTTCCAACTGAGCTACATCCTCCAGCCATCCTCCATCTCAGACTAGTCTGACTGGTGCCACAACCACAAGCACATCTTGTTTTTGGCTAAGATAAAAATCAAACACATTTGAAAACAGTGGTTGTGTCTGGGAAAGCTCACAATAAAGTTAAGATTTGTCTAACAATGAACATCACAGATAACCATTTGACCGTCCATGCTGCTGTGTTTACTTACTTACTTTAAAACATTTGTAAATTTTCTAGGTATCCATTTTTTGTGTGTTTATTTCCACACGGTATAAAAATCTATTAATTGTCTCAAGAAACTTGAGTTTTGTAATCCATAACTGCTAATGTTACATCTGTATTTCTTTTTGTCAGTCATGTCAATTAATAGAACAATTGGCAACTTTTTAATAACTGATTCATCATTTTTCAGGCAGTTGTGTACAGTCAAACTAATGTTCCTTGCTTTTCTTTGTCACACATTATTCTAAATACTTTTGTGTATTTGGTCTTTTGGTCAAGGAAAGACATCATTTGTGTAAAGTTGTGATGAATGTTTGACATTTTAGAGAGCAAAAAAATTTATTGAAAAAAATACAGATTCATTAATAATGAAAATAATCACTGTCCTAGTTGCAATGTAATTTATGTTCACATTAATGTGAAACGTCTGCACTGCATGGCCTCAGCATGCACTGCAACAGACCTATATTCATTTTGATGGATAACACAACTCAAACACATTTGAAGTGCATCCCAATTCATTTTCATACTGTCAATGAATTGAAACCAATGGTTTCTCTGAGAAAATGAGCTATATTTATCTGATTTTATCTTATGCACTTCTGTTTATTTCTGTTTCAGTTCCATAGACTGGACTCTTCTTGAAACAGTGAAGCTCACACATGAACATCTCTTCGCAGTCTTGTGTGAATAAGGTCCAAAGCAGGTTGAATGTGTCTCTAGAATGAAAGTGACATTAGTGGAGCTGAAAATTTGACCTGAATATCTGCTCTGCTTTGTCTTTGCGTATATTATGTGGTCTACGCATAACAAGCCCCTGGTACCTTTAGGGTTAGTCGAGTGTAATTATTCCAGGGCTGTATGAGTGCATAATCAGCTACAAGGCTGGCAGAGGAAAGAAGAAACCTTTTTACAGTCTACCTCACCATAACTATCTTTGTTTGATTCTTTCCATTCTGCCGTATAAACCGTGTCTGTGTTGTGTCAACATAATTCATACGTGCATGTACCTTTGCGTGTGTTCTCAGTGACGTCAACACCGAACTGAATGATGTCTCCGGAGAGGACCTCGCAGGGTGGACTCTCCTCCGAGCCGCGACTCAACCTCTGGCTGTTGATGAACGTCCCGTTGCTGCTCTTAGTGTCCTGCAGGTAGAACTGACACACAAAAACAAATCAGGTGAGAACCGTGTGAAGAAATTGAGACAACAATGTCACAAAAACAAGACATGAAGAGACTGCTACATTCTTTGGAATTACATAACCGTCAATAACAATTTATGAACTCGATACATCATAATAGTGTTAATGCCAAGTGACAGCAGCCAAGAGCCGTCATGGCCAGAATGTCACCACCAGCCAGCAGGAACGAGATGATACACTGTCATGTAATAATAACAGTGTCTTATCATGATGTGTTATCATACCAATCACAACAGTAAGTGTTTAAGAGGGGTGATGCAGTCAGCTGTAAACAGGTTAGGGTTTAAAGACAAAGTACAGCTGAGGCTGATACGAATGGACATGAACCAAAGTTGGAGGTTTTGACCTGATAATGGTGCTAGATGAAAAGTCGGGTGATCACCACAGGCGGTTGGCTTCATCCAAGGATCATGAATGTCTGTACAACATTTCATGGCAAAGCATCTTGTAGCTGCTGAGCTATTTTCACTCTGGACCAAAGTGGTGGACAGTCTGACCTATATTGCCATCAAAGGAGCCACACTGCTAGAGTAGCTAAAAAAAACATTATATTGGTTTTCCTTGAGTCTGACATAAAGTGTCCAGAATCACCCAGAACACAAGCCAAAATATTTTTCTTCCTGTTGTGCCACACACAGAACATGGTTATTAGTGTAAACCCTGATCCTCCGGGTTTGTTCTACAGTGTTTAAAATATTATGTTATAAAAATACTTCTTACAGACTCTGAGGAAGTTTTTGAATATAAAACCTTATGGTCTGAAAATGGAGTAATCACTGACTTTTCACTTCAACATATTTAATCATGAATTAAGAACAAAGTGCCTTCTGGAAGGCATGGGATTTTTTTAAATGTAAAACTGCTCTTGGCCACGGGTAAAACTGGCAACAATGCTAACTGACAACTATCCAGCTCAATAAACACATCCAGAGATACATAGTAAATAAAGCTGTTATTTGCATTTGCTGATTTAATTTGCTGATTTTAATTTTCACAGGGTTCCCACACCTTCTTACACATCAAATTCAAGGACTTTCAAGGCCTAGTTCCCTCAAATTCTAAGACCCGGCACTGCACAGACACAGATCAAGGTTAATTACTGTTAACATGAGAACCACCAGGCTTTACAGAAGCTCAGAGACGACAATTAAAACTGGGGGCTTGAATGTGTGAACACTTCTCCGCTGTGCTCTGTTACAGTGATTCTGTGGTCTCTTGCTTTCTCTAACACAACAGCAAAATAATATACTGTGTAAGTTAAGCAATAGCGACAGAGTGACACAGACTTATTTACAAGTTGAAGAGGTGAAAGACAGCAGGAGACACACAGACAGCAGCATGCAGCTAATTAAAAAAAATATCAAATGTACTCTGATTTCTGTTTTTGCATTTTTAATGACCCATGTAAATTTGTGTCTAATTTCAAAAACTTTGAAGGCCTTTTTTTCTCAAATTCACAAACTTTGAAGGATTGAAAGGACTGTATTCACCCTGCATTCACAATGAGATCGTCACTACTCTCCTGTCCTCAGTACTCAGGGCTGCATAACTTCCAGAGGCTACACTGTAGTCCCACAACCAGGAGATAACAACAACAATGAATGTGACAATACAGCAACATTACATGTCATTTAGAGGCACTTAGACATAGTCACACAGCATGAACCCTCTGAGAATGACGACAACAACAACAACAACCACAACACATAAAACACAAACCTCACAAAAATTAACATCAACCTTGGCTTCATTCACTTGTTCAGAAAACACACAACAACACACACACACAAACAGGTAAGATACATATTCACAGAAAGAGGGAAATAAAGTGTACACACACATATGCAGATGTCAGACAGCAAACAGTAACATCCATGTGGTCAGACGAACACAAGGATTAGAAATGAACATATAAAACATGAACCCATAGAGACACACATAGATTAAAGGCACAATCACACACAGCAAGGTATAAAATTACACAACATACACACACACACACACAGAGTTAGCGTTAGCCTGAGGCCTGTCGTTCCAGGAGTTTCATTCATCAGCTCTTAGCTCTCCATCATGACTGAAAACCACTGTCGATCTACGATCTACCAGAGACACAGTGAAAACGGAGGAGAGGAAGGAAGGACTGAAGGAGGGAAACGCTAAAACAAGAGAGAGGGAGAGAGAGAGGGAGAGAGAGAGAGAGGAGCCGAGACTGAATAGTTGACTTCACTGTTTATCCAACTGCAGTGTGCTACAAAAAGCTACCAATTCACAGCTCATGATATCCCCCCAACACACACACACAGTTACCTCCTGTCCCCATGGTAACCTAGAGACAGGGAGGGAGGGACCTAACTATAGAGCTTTTCACCCAGCAACAACACACATACACACTATGCGTCACATACCTCACATATGGCTCACACACACACACACACACACACACACACACACACACACACACACACACACACACACACACACACGGACACACAGAGCATGACGTCATAGACCTGTGGGCAGCAGACTGCTGGTTCAGTCTCAGGCCAGTGAGAGTCATCTGTCTGTGATCATCTTGTTTCACGGCATCATTACCGACATTATCACTGAGGATGGTTCCTCTCACCGCTGCTAAATTACCCAGAATCCTCCATCAGTCCTGTCATTCATGTGTTCTGCCTCTCTCTGACACTATGGGCAGTGCTTAAGAAAAACAAAGGACTGATGACGTACACAAACAAATGAAAACTAGGCAACATTGCTGTTTACAACAAACATGGCAGACGGGCTTAAAAGTTCCAAAATCTGTGAAACAAAGGAGGGTCCTGAGGACAAAGGCGGGAACAACAAGTTCTTTGTTTAAATACAGGAACAGGCTTAATGAATGTCACAGATCAGTGATAAAATATGTGGTGAAAGTCCCACAACTTCTTAGTACAGCAGAGTCTCTGTGGTTTCTCTCAGTGTCAGCATCATGCTCGTCTAGAAACAGGTCCCGAAATCACAATCAAAATGACCAATGTGTTATTAAAGTGATTAGAAGTTAGAGTATTAAATGTCAAGTTCTGTCTTTTGAAACACAAAACAGTTGAAATTTGTTTTGTAACTGTAGGGCTAAATAAAAACAGTACATTTTTTAACTAATGTCTTCATTCCCTGACAAACCAAGAAAATGCCACAAATTGAAATTCTGGAACCAGCAAATGTTTTGCCTTTTTGACTGATACTGATGACTTAGAAAATTAAATCATAATAAAAAAGTTGCCCATTAATTTTCTGTTAATCAACTTATCTGTTAATTGTTGGAGCTCTGGTCTTTCTGTCTCTCGGCTGATGTTTCTGTCCATCTCTTTTGCTCTCCTTCTCCTCTCTTCTATCCGTCTGTTTCTGTCTCACTGTTCATCTTAATGTGTATCTGCTTCAGCCATTAGTGATTAATCTCCATCCCCATTAACAATTACACAACAAGCACCGACCGTCCACACAACCATCAGTTTCTATTCATTTCAGGATTGTATGAAAAACAACATGTTTAATTTACATTATCCTGTCTTGGCAATGTGCATTAAGTGGCTCGCTGGTGAGTGGCTCTGAAGCATGAGACTGTTGCTTTCACCAACAAAAGAAAAACATTTAAAAAGAATAGTTAAAATTCTGGAAGCTGCATGTATTAAAAAGGCTCTGAAAATTATTCTGGAGCACGGAGATGATTTTTCCGGTGCCCACAGTGTCTCACAAACGCACCACTTTTCAAACCAATCTCCTCTTTTGACAGATTTTCAGCACCACCAGAATTCCTGCACCACTTCCACCCACTAACAGAACATTTCTCAGGGAAACACTGCATCCCTTTATCCCTCTGTCTTCCTCCTCCTCTCTCTCGCCCTCTCTCTCTCTCTCTCAATCTCTCCCTCCCTCTCTCTCTCTCTCTCTCTCTCTCCTCCCTCATTAGTGTCAGCTAAATGAATGCCATGTAATTCTGTTTGGATTTTAATTTGCCCTCAGCCTCCAAAAACAGTGCAAACCATCAGTGGGCAGTCAACAGGCACGACAGGCACTTAACCAGTCAGCAGGTCGACACATGACACCAGTTTGGTTGGACGCAACACACACCAACACACACACACACAAACACACACACACACAGATGTGTTAATAAACAGATAGTAGCAGTCAGCTGAAGTCCAGCCCTGTATTTATCAAGTCACCCAGAATCACTCGTCTGAAAGTTTGACAACGACTAAAAATACTTCCACCTCAGATATTATTCCTCTAGTGTCGTACATTTACTCTGCACGAAGAGCCAGGTCTCCTTTAAGAAAAAAATCACTATTTTAATACACACAGACATACTGTAAATAAAATGAATGAATGATGTCTTATATTTTAATGAATACAGTGAACCCATTCATATCGATGATTTGATAACTTTTTATAACTTTTTTTATTTATTTATTTTTTCTCATGTTTTTTAAAAATGACAATTCACTTCAAAGCTGCATATTTTGTATAGATTTATTTTAGGTATCTCAAAACTTGTTCTCTAACTTGGTTCTATAAGGTTCTACTTGCAAAGGTAGATTGTACACAGGAGAACCAATCATGTTCCGCCTCTTTACATTGGCCGCGTTCAGACTGCAGGCGAATCTGATTCAAATCAGATTCCTACTCAAATCCGATTTTTAGGGCTGACTGTCCACATTGTTTTTAGCAAGTGTCCAAATCGGATATGGCTCTGTTCAGACTGTGCCACATTATTGACTGATCTGACAGGTTGCTGTAGTAACGGAGCATCTGATATATGTCATATAATTGCGACAGCGACAACAACAACAACAACAACAACAAACATGATGGAGGCAGGTCACCTCAGTATATTGGCCTTATCACTGTCTAGTAGAGGTGCAGAACATCTCAGACGCACTAGACCAGGGGTGCCCAATATGTCGATCTACATTTTTTCCTCAACTTCACTGGGAGTTCCGTGCGATCTACCTGCACTCCTCTTGCGATCGACCAGTAGATCGCGATCGACGTATTGGGTACCCCTGGTCTAGATATTTGCAACGCCACAGGAGGCTGGTAGGATTATACACAACAATGCTTCGTGCTGCACTCACTGCCGGAGTTTCTGTGCAGCAACGAGTGTGGTGCATGGATGTATACATCCATGGTGTGGTGCCACCCGAAGAGCTGGGTCTGGCGTCACACAGAGTGACGTCACGGACAGTCAAAACCGATCTGAGTGTTTGGAGCTGTTCAGACTGAGTCGCATCTGTCCAAATGCGATCTGAAACTACCTCCCAATGGTGGTTTCGATCTGGTTTCCAAAAATCGGATTTCATGTGATTTGTGACTGTTCAGACTTCAAAAGAGCCATCCAGTTCCAATCTGGATGGGCTAAAAATCGGATTTTGGCTGGCAGTCTGAACACGGCCTCTGTCACTTGACTGCTCTGTGCAAGATCTGACTTTATGAAACCTCACCAGTGATCATTTTTTGAGACACCCCTGCACTCTGAAGAGACCCTGGTAAAGTGTGGTGTTCCTAATAAAGTGCCCAGTAAGTGTATGTACATTGAAACAGTTTATGTTTGCTGTGATCATTCCCTTGTGTTACCATCCCCTCACCACGACTCTAAACCAACTGAATGCCTCATCCCTCACTCCTCCCTTTCCAAGTGTGTAGTAGAACCTGCAGAGGCCTTGACGTAAAGAAAAACCTAAAGACTAGAGCCAGTGCTGAGCTTGTCTGTACTGGGCAACTGTTCAAAAATGGTGGTGGCAACATGACCGGCTCAATGGAAGAGGACCTGCTCCTTATGTAGATATGAACGGCTCATTCTATGCTAATGAAAACCATAATTATGAATATTATATTATATTTCTGCTAGCAGAGCCGCTTAAATCCTTTAAGCTCAGATAAGCTCACCCCTTCACTTACACTGGCCAGTATGAGCTAGCAAGCAAAAACTATTTCAACATACATACAGTAATGTTTGTCTTGTTTTAAGACAGACTTTAAAAATGTTAATGATCAATATCTTCAAAGAAAGTTCTACATACAATATTTCTACATCAACTAAAACATATAGAAATTTTTATACAATCAATTGGCCCCTGCTGGGGAGGCCAGCAGGTCAGAACAGCTCTGCCGCTCTCTTACATTCAGATTCTCCTTTGTTAGGGCAGACGATAAAGCATTTACTAATAGTACGACCAAACAGTGGTAATACTTGGGCCAGTCAGGACACATTTCTTACTCTGAGAGGCTCAATAAGCATGTTCCCTGAACTCTCATGGCCCAGCAGAAAACAGTGAAGAGCAGCAGCTACACCAGACAAAACATTGAGACACATATGGACATCTGAATTTCTTTTTAGGGGTGTCTGAGAAATGAGGATAATAGTTGATGTTTGATTTCCTTTTACATGATGTCGTGTGTTTGCTGTTTTCCTTGTATGTGTTTTTTGTTATGTTATGTTTGTATGTATTAAATTCAAAAACGATATGTAAATCTGAATCTGAAATAGCCTACATGCTCATAATAACATACAAATAGCAGGAGATGAATAACCACAGCAGGAGGGAAGAAAACAATAAAGGATGGCAGGGATTGGGGAATACAGTAAACATGTTTGTGAAAACTGCATTAGAAACAAACAAGAAACTGTAGGCAAAGGACTGATGTAGTACAGATAACTATATATACTATAATAATGTCAGTATATCTTATGTATGTTCAGAGCAAAGAGTAGCTTAGTGTCAAAATCAGAATTAAAGCGATAAAGTGGAAAGTTTCATGGCAAACAAAGAAGCAGCCATGAAATCTGTGTTATCAATTATTGACAGTACGAGTAGGAAAAGGGTTCCTTTGTGGGGCTGGATGTCAAAGGATTGGTCACACCACAGGGCTGGAACTGAGGCGTGAGACTCCATTTTTTGTTATTGAATGAATTGGTCACACTGAAGAAGCCGAGTCATGACTGGTGTGATAAATCTGTTAACACTAGAATGAGGGACAACAGGATTGTTGGGCTCTGGAGAGAAAAACACGATGACAATGAACAAATATCTGCTTTCAATAATGGACGTTGCTATGCTCCTCTGTTTAAATTATATAGTTTTAGCATTTACACATACATGTCTGTTCTGGAAGTTTCACATTGACAGTTCAAAGCAGGGATGTCTCGACCAAGCTTTCAGCCTTGGTCCTGAAACAAGTCCTTTATGTGCATCTGCCGATAGAGAGTCTAGGCCGATACTAAAAGAACCTTTTAAGGAACTCAGTTCCCTTACCCGTGTGTCCACCAGAGGAATCAGTGCACAAATTAACTTCCAGTGAGATAGTTTTACCCCCAGAAAAGTCTCTCTACCGGGGGTGGTGCCTTGTGAGGGAAGGTGCAGCACTGAATGTTTCTGATTTTTCATTTTTCGAGCAATTCTTTTGTCAGGAATTTCAACTTTAAATGATAGCAGGAGTAGAGATAGTAGTTCAGAGACAGGTATGACAGTATGACAGGTCCCCCAGCCAGAAGTTGAATTGTGGATCGTTGTGTGGTATAACCCATGAGGCCACACAGCATTGTTTTTACAATCCACAACTGCACGTTGTTTTGTTTATTGTTTGTGCCCAAAAGATTTTAAGACAAAGTCCAGGACATTATTAACATGATGTGCTTCAACCAGCCTGTGGAGCCAAAGGCAACTTTCCACATCAGAAGACAATAAAGATCATCATCATCATTATCATCATCATTATTAATAAATGTGCAGACCAATGACAAAAGGCGGTGGCCGTGCTTTGCATATGGCAGCTGACTAATTTGATTCCGGAGGCTTTGGCCGTGCTGTGGAAACACAAATCACATTGGGCTGGAGCAACTTTTACCCCTGGGAAAGCACCTACTGAATGTGACACGCCCCATTTTTCATGAGCTACATGATCCAAATACTGAAGGTTCTGGTCCAGAAATAGTGAGTTTATTATTACTGATGTGATGTGAATGAAAGATTAACTGGAAAAAGCAACTACAGACACGCTCAGCCCATTGTAATAATACAGAGTGGAGCTTCGTCAAGAACAAATGATTTTTGGCCTAGAACAGACAGCAGCTTGCAGGGAGCATACAAGCCACACAACAGAGAAGTTTCTTTTTGGCCGACCACCAAGTTACTCACAGAATGAATATTAATTAGCGATACCTGATATGACCCGTAGCTGGCGATGTCATTTTAACCAGTGAATGTGAAGGTCTGTGTCAGCAAGAACCAAACAGGACACAACAGTAGAATAAAGACAGGACTGGATATTGCTCAGGATATCTAGTTCAAGCGTAGTGGAACCATTTTGAACAGTGCTGCAGTGCACACATGACATTTTGTAACTTCCACACAAGACCAGCAAGACCACGAAGTTATGTATAACGTACATTTTGAAAGACTGTTTCGTGCAACATGCCAGTGACTGATTTAGTACAACTCACCATTAAACTGTCTTGTTCTCTCGTGCTACGTGAGATTCTTACTCAGTTAACTAGGAGTCGTTCTCAAACAGGATGACAATATGCAAAACTGGCAGAGCATTTACAGGTTACAGTGTGTGTCTGAAAGAGGCTGTAGATGGAAAGAAAGCAGGAGAGTGTGTTGATCCCACTGTGTGTCGGTGCAGAGAGCCTGCTGACTGAAGCCTGGACTCCTTCCACCATTTCCAAAAGAGGCGGTTTGCTGCTACTGGCAAACAGAAAGAAGGTTTTATCAGCCAGCATGTGACAATATTCCTGCAGCACAGTGTGTGTGTGTTTCCTTGATAGGTGAGTGTTAGTGCACGAGCGTTTGGGCAACAGATTTCAGCTGCCTATTTTCAGCTTTGTCCCTTTAGTGGTCTATATAGGGCTGATTAATCATTTAAGGCATGAATAAAGCAAAAATGTCAAATATTTTCTTGATCCAGCTTCTCTGATATCAGGATATACTTTCCCTGCTTTATAACATTGTTAAATGTATAACAGTGTAATCGTTGCATGGACAAAACAGGACATCTGAAGACATCACCTCAATCTCTTAAAACCCCTGCAGGACAATTTGGAGTGTTTCTTTTTAATTATAAATTTACATTTAGATTTTTGACTCAAGCCCTTTGAGTCTGTACTTGAATCATCTGCTATCTGGCAACCAAATCAAACCTCTTCTCTTTATATAATTAAACATCATGGATGGATATCTACTTATTTTTCCCCAAAATCAAGCAGCTTACATACAGTGTTTTCTGGTTGTTTGTAGTATTAATAGGCTAACTTTCAAACAAGATACTGTCACTATACTCATTAAATAGCCTGATCATTTAATGGTATTTGTTTCACTGGTAAGTTTTTTATGATAATCCTTATGCAATTATGTCAATTCTGCAGCAATAGTCAAGATGAATCAATTACTTAATACACTGGAGTGATATTTAATAAATATTGAATATGTTGTATTAATAAATGATGCAGATGTTTGAGTCTCCTCACAGTTTAATTTGTTGAAAACAGAAACTGCTGCAGTGTCTGAACAAGTGAGTTTGCTGTAACTGAACTAGTTAACCTAAACCTAAACCTAAACCTTGTTAGGATTCAGCATCAGGTGATCTGGTGGCTGGTGGTGACTTATAACAATAAGCTCATGTCTGAGGAAGACTGAAGACTCAGGATGAGTTGCTTCACCAGACAATAGAGCCAACTGGTTCAGCTATCAACTCCAGTTTATTCTGGTCAACGTGAACACCTAGCGTGTTAATTGTTCTGGCTTCGTGATAGTTTCATTATTTGCAGCCAACAAGATATGTATAACTGGGGGCTCCACATAATGTTTGGTGTAGGATAGAGTGATGCAACACATAAATAATGAGTAAATAATCTTTCACACCGCTGCACTCTAAAGAAACATTCTTTCTAACAGCATAACTTGCATCATGTAGGAACAAGTTATAAAACCTGACCCAGCATGTTCAGGTATCAAGTTCAAGATAGTAAAACTTAGTGCCATGTGTCACAACCAAGCACACACACCTATAAAGGCACCAACAGAATGTGAGATCTCAGCAATCTTATCAAGTCTACTGCAAACCACACTGTGCAGCATGGAGCTCAAACATTTGGGCACAAGATGTAGACTGCACAATAACACCTACTGAATCGTAGGTTATGACACAGGTCAATAAATAAGAATAAAACATAATCGGCGTGCGTCATCCATCTGCACTGCTATAAACCATGAAGCTAAGGAAGAGTCAAGCCCTTGCAGTAGTGGCGGTGGATTAGTGTGTCATTTATTGTTGTATTCCTGTTGATTGGCTCGTGGATGTAGGCTGCAGCAAAAGTCATCCTAAATTTTTCACAGACTATCTTTGTGTCACATGACTATGACGTTGGCCATTTTTGAACTTCTGTCACAGTGTGACGTAGAGCCACTGTTTGGAGCCACAAACAAAGATATCGCTAAGTTTCTTTCACGTTGGTCATCTTTTGTCTGGGACAGTGTATACCCACTATTACAGAAAGAAAAGTGGGAGGAGGCAAATCTTGAACTTCAATACATTGTGACGGCTCATCTAAATCTAAATAGTGAGTATATATGCGTTTATATTTTTAATTCTCAAGTACTGATATGTCAACCTTAAAAATTTGCTCCAATTCGTTGCCTTCTGTCCTCCATAGGGAGGTTGGTCTCAATGCAAATCAGAGGAAACAGGATATTTAGCTAAACAACATATGTACAACATATGTAACACAAACGTGTCATTGGGTTGTCTATTAGTTTCACAACTGTAATAAATTTCACTTCCACTGCTCCACTGTGGGCTCCTGCTGCAGTGTCTGATGCAGTGATTTCTATCACTGAACACGAACATGCACAATGCCAAAGCTTCATCTGCCAGGGTTCGTTTCCTGCCAACAGTGTCTTATTCCTTCACACTCACACACTCAGATATAAAGACAGTTATAGAGCTGTGTCCTGTTTGTGTAACTGCGTTCCTGTGCTGTGTTGGTATTCAGACTCACGCCATTACCATGCTGTGGAATACTGACACCAGACAACAGCTCTGCGCTGCTGTCAGCACTGCTCTCTACCAGCAGCCTGGTGGACTGTCTTATTAGCTCTCCGCTTGTCTTTCTCACAAACCGACTACTCACAATTGTGCAAAAACAGACACAAAAGGCTGGTGAACGATGCTGTATTAAAAGAGACCTGGCTAAGTGATTAACTGGCTGGCTCTTTGAATACAGCCTTTATCTTACAGTGGTGTTAGCACTGCTGCTGTGAGGATGTAGCAGTGAAGATGTGTATTTTGCAGTGCAGGTTGTGGCAGCAGTGTATTTTCAAAACAAATTACAACAGTTGGTGTTTCATATGTATGCTTTAATTATTCAGAGATTTTAGGCTTGAGTCAATGCCAAAAAAATGGCAACACCCAGGTCTGGTAGCTGTGCAAATCTCCATTCACACAGGTATAAGCTTATCCATTCATACTCAGTCGTAATTTGTGCTCACTGACACTGACTGTTAGGGGGCGCTCACAGTTCAACAGTCACTAAAGGTATAGGGAGTGGAGAATCTGTTCTCCATTTCAGAGTCTCTAGCCCCACCTGAGGCCGACAGTGATCTAATGAGTCATTTACTGTACGGGAGTGTGTGTGCGTGTGTGTGTTCTCATAACCAAAAAAACTTGACTGACAATTACATAGCCCAAACAACACATCATGTACAGTTACGTGATGAAACGGCCTAGGAATTGGAAGATTGTAACACCCAGGTCTAATGACCACAAACAAATTGCCCTTTAAAACCTTAAAGCTACTTGACCTGAAATCAACAATTAGATTAGATTAAACTTTATTCCCATTGTGTCATTGTGGGAGTTCAAATCCAACAAAATGCAGTTAGTATCTAACTGCATTTTGCAATATCTTACATATACAATGTGTGTGTACAGTGGTGCTATATATTTAAGTGTTTATAGACAGAGGTGAATGGCTGGAGTATGGGGAACAGAGAGTACATATATGGTCACATGCACAGCAGTGATGTTGAGTGGTTCAGTCTGTGCAAAGTTACAAAGCAGTGCTAATTTGCACTGCAACTTAAGGTAAACACAAGACCTTATTATATAGCCATGCTCCTAGATAAGTCAGGTTGTGAAGTACATTACAGAGCAGGAACTGAAATTGTTAGAAGAATAAAAAATAGACAATATTTAGATTCATGATGTCTTCAAGTTTTTCCTGAAGGTGGCACAAGTGCAAAGGAAATGTTATTACCAAATCTAAGGGTTTATCCTCCAAAGATCAAATGTTAGCATACAGAGAGACCGTCTGAACATGTGAGGCATTATCCCCATTTTTATTTAATATCTCATCTTTGACACTCTACTCCAGCCAGCTTTTCACTTCGCCTTCCTGTGTGGCTGGATCAGGTATAAACACATGTGATTTATAAGGGGGGTCGTCTTACAAACGAGTTCTAACAGACCATAAATCAGCCCTTAGTCTACACGCTGACATGCTAAATATTAGCAACAGGAACAGATGTTAGCATCACTGAGCAAGAAATGAAAACTGAACTATCATGCCTCCCCCTACACAAACCACAGAAACAGCCTTCCCACTTCCTTTAGTTTTCATTAGCTTGATGAACTTCTATAAACCCTGTAAACCAATAAATGACTAATAAGTCATTTAGTCCCACAGGACTAAATGACTATAGACCCATTGCCCTGACCTCTGTGGTCATGAAATCATTTGAGCGTCTTGTCCTGTCCCATCTCAAATCCATCACTGACCCACTCCTGGACCCCCTGCAGTTCGCCTACAGAGCCAACAGGTCTGTAGACGACGCCGTCAATATGGCTCTCCACTTCATCCTCCAGCACCTGGACTCCTCAGGGACCTATGCCAGGATCCTGTTTGTGGACTTCAGCTCTGCCTTCAACACCATCATCCCGGCTCTGCTGCAGGACAAGCTCTCCCAGCTGAGCGTGCCTGACTCCACCTGCAGGTGGATCACCGACTTCCTGTCTGACAGGAGGCAGCACGTGAAGCTAGGAAAGCACGTGTCTGACTCCCAGACCATCAGCACTGGATCCCCACAAGGCTGCGTTCTTTCTCCTCTGCTCTTCTCCCTGTACACCAACACCTGCACCTCCAGCCATCAGTCTGTCAAGCTCCTGAAGTTTGCAGACGACACCACTCTCATTGGACTCATCTCTGATGGCGATGAGTCTGCCTACAGGTGGGAGACTGACCGTCTGGTGACCTGGTGCAGGCAGAACAACCTAGAGCTAAACGCTCTGAAGACAGTGGAAATGATAGTGGACTTCAGGAAGAGCCCAGCCCCACCCACCCCCATCTCCCTGTGTGACTCCCCCGTGGCTACCGTGGAGCATTTTCGCTTCTTGGGAACCACCATCACACAGGATCTCAAATGGGAGCTGAACATCAGCTCCCTCATCAAAAAAGCTCAGCAGAGGATGTATTTCCTGAGGCAGCTGAAGAAGTTCAACCTGCCAAGGACTATGATGGTGAACTTCTACACCTCCATCATTGAGTCCATCCTCACCTCCTCCATCACCATCTGGTACGTTGCTGCCACGGAGAGGGACAATAACAGACTGCAGCGTATCATCCACTCTGCTGAGAAGGTGATTGGCTGCAATCTTCCGTCCCTCCAGGACCTGTACGCCTCAAGGACTCTGAGGCGTGCAGGGAAGATTGTAGCTGACTCCTCCCACCCTGGACACAAACTCTTTGAGACACTCCCCTCTGGCAGGAGGCTGCGGTCCTTCAGGACCAAAACCTCTCGCCACAAAAATAGCTTCTTCCCATCTGCTATTAGCCTCATCAACAAGGCTAGAGAGCCCCACTGTTGCTGATCAATTGCACCAATCACCAGAAAAAATTCCTTGTATGTGAAAGCATACTTGGCAATAAAACTGATTCTGATTCTGATTCTGATTCTGATTCTGATATGACAGTTTGTAAAGCTATAATAGCGTGTGTGTGATGGACATTTTAAATAGACAGATTCGGTATCAGCAGGCAGCAGCTTATGTTCTCATTATAAGCTTTTTTTTTTTTTTTTAAATAAGACTTAAAAGGGTTCAAAATTAGCAACAGCCATGGAGCACAATAAACTATGCTACTGACCATGGAACCTTTATAAGGTATAAAAACACTATTAATATAAAATGACAAGGTTTACTTTTATCTGGCAAAAGAGATATTTCCCCAAGAGGAGCCCAGTACAGGCTTCTACTTGTTAACTGATTTACACCTGTTCAAGTCACGAGGTTTCAAGCTGATAAGGCTTTTAAATCATACATCCATACTATGATTAGTCTGGGTTTCCCCTGCATTCTTCTCACTTCTCAACTCTAATTCCTTCTCAGAGAGCTGACCGAACATGACGCTGGCCTGAAGAGAAATGCTGCAGATCTTGATGTGAGGTGTTGCATTGAGGCACATACTGTAGGTCGCCAGCAGGGAAACATGCAGGACAGGAGAAGACAAATTTAGCTCCAACACAGCAGCGCTGATGCAGCAGTATGAACACCCACTGGCACAATACTAAAAGAAATGCAAGAAGCTGCCCAGTTCAACATTTCACCTCCAAGCTAGCAGCTGTTAACCTGCGGGTATAAACAAATTCATCAGTCACATGTTTCACCAAAACCAGTAGCAGCTAAAATTAACTGATACTCCATTTACTACTTTTTACATGTTTAGTATCAGGGCTGTGTATTGTATGTGGAGTTACCAGACATAGTTCTGATGTGTTACAACTACGTCTGCTAGAGGGATAAACCTGGTCTGATCCGGTCAACTGGCACGTACTGAGGTTCAGCGCACACTCACTGGAGGAATGAATGACTGGCTGGATAACTCTACGTGATACAGCTGTATTACAGAGATCTCCAGTGAGTCCTAAATCTGGTTTAATCTGCTACGTATCTGCCAGAGCACACCACCAACTGACTGACAGACTTCTGAGTGGCTTACTGACAGGCTGGTCAGTTTAATGACAGTCACACAACCACTAGATAGCATTTCTAGGCTGGAGGAAGACGCCCCCAAGTTGTAACACCATCATAAGGACGTTTTCATATCAGAAACATTCACTGGTCATAACAAGAAAAGCACAGGTGTCACATTCATTATGGTTCAGTTCAATTCAGTGCCCCAGTTAGTCATGGCACACTCACCATGGCCGAGGAACTGATAAAACCTACATGGCACGCAGCCTTTATTGATGTGATCAAATTCATCTGTTTTCCTGTAAGTACATTTTATCTCAGTACTACTGCCTTTACTGCATTGATAGCAAAAATACACTCTTCTTCATCACCTTACCATGAGAACCATATCAATAAACACTTTCATCTTCTTTTAACAAAGAAGCCAAAGCTCTACAGTGTTAAGTCTGGTGTAATTCTACAGGTTTTTTTCAGTCAAATAAATCCATGAAATGGATGTGCTAGTTTGTTTCTCAATACTTCCTAACAGTTCACAAACGTATTTTTTAAAAAAGCCTTAGTGATTTCCTAAAACAGCTGGGCACTGTAGTTTGTAGGAAACATTGCTCAAACAGGAGGCAACACTGCATTTGTTAGGGACTATTTTCAGCAGTGTATTAATACACATTTGGTGCTCTAGTGTGTATTTCCAGTAGCAGGATGGTGTATGTGGGATTGAGTCAAAATAAAATAGTGTGAGAGAATGTGTGTGTGTGTGTGTGTGTGTGTGTGTGTGTGTTCATGGTAATGAAGGAACATGTCACCCAGTGCAACAGTGTGGCCCTTTTGTCAGGGCTACTGATGGATAGGACCATAAAAGTACTGAAATTCAACACCCAACCTTAATTATGATAAGGCAGGATGTGCGTGTGTGTCTACAGCGACACTGAAGAAGAAGTAGTTTGCATTCAACATCTCCATGCTGAAAATGTTATCCAAAACAAACTCAGGGGTGTGAAGAAAGAAGACTTACGTCCAACACTGGAAACATGTTGGGCCGCTCGCTTGGTTATAGAGTTTTTATCTTGTTTTCATGGAATGTAAACAAACTTTGGCTGTGCATGATGTACGGTTGTAGTGACAAACAGAAAGAACTATAAATGGAAACTATGCAGTGATGGAGTCTCGTCAAGAAAATATAGTTATATACACTATGTAATCACAACATTGTTAATAACATTTCAATCTGAGGGCATTTTTTTCAAAGTTACTGAGGAAGGAAGAAGTAAGCAACCATAAATGACACAGCACTGTTTCCTGAGAAACTGTCTAACTAGTGCCCTGGTTGGACTGCAGGCTGTCTGACTGGCTGACCTCTCAGCTTCTTTAGCACAGTGGTTCCCAAACTGAGATCCCAGGACCTCCAGGGTTAAGAGACATGCAGCTGGGTCTGCTCTGACCTTCTTCTGCTGACTGCTGCTCAAATAAGAACACACTTAATTATTTTCTCTCAAAGAGCCCTTCAGATAGTCATCCCAACAGCTGTGCTCACATCAATTAGTTCATCCCTCCTTCACAGTAGTCAGTGTCAAGGCAACAGTCCCAACAGGAGGCCATGACATCTGATGGCTACAGTGCATAACATGTAATCACAGTGTTACAGGTCTCAATCCTTAATCACATTTCCGTCTGAATGCAAAACAATAAAACTGACCAAATGTAAAAGCCATGATGTCATCATGTTCTGATTTTTCCAGCAGCTCCAGTGGAGTCAGAGAAATGAAAATGTTTCAGTAATCTAAAAACACAAGATTTGCCATCAGTCCCTCAGAAGCAAAGAGCGAGGCACTCGTGTCGTCTCTTCCAGCCTCACAGTTCTAGAAGACCCTGCCCTGATGTACAGAATGATAACATCAATAATAAAGCAATCTGCTGGATCACTGAGCCGACTGATTGGTTCATCAGTCACAGGATGAGACCAGTCACACCTGTTTCTCCCCAGTGCGTGCTTATCTCACACAGACAAGATGGAGGAGCAAACTGCTGAGCACCAAAGCCACCACAATGACAAAGTGTCAATAATACTTTACAACAGTTTACAATGACATTTCACCTTACTCTTCTTGTAGTTCCTGAGTGGTATTCCAATCAGCCCGCTCTCCATCAGAATGCAGAACAGTTCAGATGAAAGCAACAAACTTGCATCAAACTGTTTCAAAATCATACTCATGTAAAGCGAAACTATTGGCTGGTTTCAAACAAATTTAAACTGCAGACTCATGTGACAAACATCTTACTGCAAGAGGAACCTACAGTTATGAGGTATTGGTTAGGCAAGCCAGGTCTATGTGCTTAATTCCTGTGTGAGTGAGTATGTGTCCGAGAGAGAAAGAGTGAACACTGAGGCATTGCCTCTTAACAGTGAAGACATAATTTCCATAATTTTAAATGCAGTGCATTTTGCATTTGTGCAATTTGTTATTTGTTTTTACCTTGTTTATAACCCTGTTTCCCCACTGAACACAAATTCTTGCCACATTTTTGTAAGTAATAAATTCACTGTGAAAATGAAATATACATGTAAACAGAGCCTGGACCATACTGAATATTGGCCTCAAAAGCCTTTTACCAATATATAAACAATAAGACATGTTATGTTATACTGCCCAATGTTCCACTGGTAAGTACACATAAAACAACAAGAATTGCTATAAACATTGTAACAAAGGCATGTGGGTTGGGCTTAACATTTTAATCAGAAACCGTTAATGACGCTAAATTCTGTACAGTAAACCCAACTTGTAGTTAAATAACCATAACTATCAATAAGGATTACTTAATGTATAAATAAATATTAGACATTCTTCTACTGTAAATTTCTTCTGTCACATCCATGTGCCAACAAGCTGGCACTGGCATTGATACCAATTCATGCCAATAAGCCACTATCAACTGATAAGCTCAGCCTGCCAGTATCAGCTGGGCTTCACTTAAAAATGACAGCATGCCTTACAAAAATCCTCAATTCGTCAGTGGAGTGTTGAACATCACTGTCTTACAATGTAATGCTTAACGGAAATAAACACTCAACTAGCAAAAACGTAAATAGCAGTGGAGAGTGTTGCAACAACAAAATACTGAGAGGCATAATGCTGCTACATTAAGCAATGCAATACACACCACGCACAGAGGCAGGCTCAACAAAGAAACCCAAGATAAACTGCAACACCTCTAAAAGTATCAAATATATCAAAAAATACAACAGAAATCAAAAAAGTCTAAAGTCTTGTGACCATTTAAAGACTGACTGAAGTTTCTGGTTTAATGTATGATGAAGCAAAAAGCAGCAAGACAATTAAATGTTTTTCCACTTTGACATTGCTAAGCAACAAAAAAGCTATAAAACATTAATCAGAACCAAGCATCTATCCAAGCAAATTTTTAAAAATATTTTGCAAAGTTCTTGCAAACCTATCTTTTTGTAAAGTTGTTTTGTTTTTATTTCTATTATCTCCACTTTTAAAATGTGATTATTTCTATTGATTCACTGTTTCTTCAAATTAACACTACTTATTACTATATTACTATTTATTACAGAACTGACCGCAGAGAGATGGCAGGAAACAAAGGGGGAAAGGGGGGAATGACAATCAACAAAGGTCTCTGGTTAGACTTGAACCAGGGACACTGCAGTTCATGGCTGGTGCCTTAACCCTTTGGTTACAGGGGATCCAGATTCACTGTATCTTAATTTAAATGTGACAATTATTTAGCAGATGTTAAATGTTGTCTGGACATGTTGTGAAGTGTTTCATGTTGAAAAGAATTTTTATCCAAATAAACGCGCATTTTTAAGAGTGCCTATTGGCATTCATTCCACACTGGTGAAGTCTGTCTTACACCATCAGGCTACTTCAGCACTGCAAATGATTTAGAGCCAGTCAGTGACCAGGTTTGTTGTACTGAGAGTCAACTGACTGTGTTAATCAGCTCAACGAAGTACCAGCACAGCCCTTTTCTAAGCCATAAAAACCTCTGGTGATAAATCAATAAGAAAATCAATTGATCTTCTGTTCATTCCATTTCAAAACATTGGTGAATTACAAGTGCCAATAAATCAGTGTATGTTGGTTTTTGCATGTTGGACAATCCATGTGTGTGTCCATTTATCCCTGAAGAGGAGGAAAGGATGACGCTACTGGTGTCGTTATAAATAGCTTTTGCTGTGTGCACACACACACACACACACACAAACACACACAGGGTATTTCAAAGTCCCTGAATGCCACATAGCTGGGTAATCCCGTGGCTGTCTCAGCTTGTTCAACCTGTTCTATGGAGAAACTACAGACACACTGAAGCCACACAATGACAGATGCTACAACGCACAGATCTGATCTGTCTGCTTCAGATCTCAAACCTGTGGAAAGAATTAACAGTTTGGTTTCCCAGATAAGGATTAAGACTTGTCCTAAACTCTACTAAGGAGATTCTTCAATTGACATCTGCACTGAATTTTGTTGAGTCCAGAACTAAGTTTAACCTCTGTGTTTAAAAAGAGCTCTGCAGCATTCATTCAGGCAGTGTTCACAAAAAAATTTACTGTTGTCTTCATTCAAGTGGATAAAATATGTGAACAAGAAAATGCTGTTTTGTGAACAAGAGTCACACTTTTCCTAATTATAAAATTACTTTGATGCTTCACAAGAGACAAACAGTAAAAATGTAAAACGTATATATTACAACTATTCTCATACAAATCAAAAACAAAACTGCTGAACATTAGCTGGTAGCAGCTATTTGTTACGCTTTGATTTATTGTTTTACTGCATGACAGTTTTGCTTTAACAAAGTTACCTGTGGAAATAAATGGTGGAGATGAAGAAGACTTGTTTTATGAATCAGGGCAAATAACAAAATAAGACCCTGTATTTGGAGCAAGATAGGTAAATGTGCAATGACAGAATTAAAGTTTTTTTTTGATTAGTGGATTTTTCTGTTCTGGGGGGCTCCAGGTATGGAAAGTTCCAGTTTACCTTAACCAGGATGAGAAGGACCAAGTATTTGTTGCATTTCAGTCATTCAGGCAGAGTTTGCACACAGAAGTCATATGACTTACATGTAGCTTGTTAATTGCACAGAGGTTTGGTAGACTGTCTGCAGGCAGGATAGATATTCTGGCAGAGAGTGCAGCATAACCCCAGAAATGATCCAGACTTCACTTTGTTCTGCTCCTTTTCAGCTTCCCTAGCTTGAGGAACAGCATCTGTATCTTTCTACCCATAGTCCCTTGAGTTTTGGGAACATTTCCTGTCTTCAACTAGGATTACGTGCTACTTTCCAAGTACAGTGTTGAATATGTCTCCAGAAAGCAACACTCCTGAGTTTGACAGTTCCCTCTAAACATGCACAATGTGAACGCACCCTTAAACAAACTGAATCTGTTCAGGTCTGAGCAGAGTTCACGGTTGAAACTTGCTCCAGGATGTTCTCATTTAAAAGATCGTGTGTGTTTGTGACAGCACTGGTAATTTGAATATGACAATCATTTTGAGGTAGGTGTTTGTGAAGTTATAGTCTGTGAGGATATCAGAGATGCTTTTCTGCTCAATAATTTTTGAAAATGAATCTCAACAACTCAATTCTGACTTTAAATATATTTAACATGTGGGAAGATTTCCATCCAATTCATTTGAAATCCTGGAGGAGAGCCAATCCTGTGGGGAAACAACAGTCATCAAAATCAGATTGTCATTATCATCTTCTCTTACCTTGCCAGTCTTGTGGTCAAACCAAACCAGGGCATGATTCCTGGACAGCACCTTGCAGTCAAAGGTGGCATTGTTCTGGGCCGGGCGACACCGAGCCACCGACCTGCCAATCTTGACTGGTTCATCCAGGTACACATGCCGCTCCTGGAATGGATGCGAGTTGGGTCGGCAGGCGAACACAGCCAGCGCTGAAGGCATTGATTTTGGCTTGAGAGTGTTACTCCAACCAGACACGAGGGACAAGTTTTCTTGATCCAGAGTGGCAGGCTTCTATTTCAATCCCCAATGAATCACCTATAATATCTGTGGCCTGTATTTAGGCAGAATTGTTAGTCCTTGAAGCTTTTAGGCACTAACTAATAAACATTGTCCAATGTACACAGCCCGGGCTGTACCGCTTTCCCACTTTGTTTCAACAAGACTCTCCTGTGTTTGAAAAAAATGAAAATAAAAAACAAACCAACAGGTATAAAAAAGACAAGACATTCCCTTCACTGACTGTCCACCAAAGCTACATAACGACACCTATATCTGACAGCAGGCACTATGTACAGACCAGGGTGCCATGTGTCAAGACATACATGACTGAGTATAGCACTGACAGTCTGGCAAACAGCCTTCCACGTCCATCAAACTCTTCCAGCACTGAAGTAGGCAAAGGAACCCAGTCAGCCACCATAGATTTGATCTTTAATCTCCAAAGATAGTAACAGCTCACGTCAATAATTGTGAATATCCTTATCAGTTCAGGAAACTCTATCTAATGTCTATCGGGGGTAGTTAACCAAATAATTGCGCGCTCTCTAGTTGTGTAAAGTGTTGTCTTGAAGCGAGCTAACAGGCACACACCCCAGTGTGCCACAAGCCGGTCGGTTCACACACGTTTGGTGTTCAGTAATGTGCCATCTGTAATCTATTCTTCATTTTCAGCTTGTCATAATCTGTGTGACCTTGTTGCCCTGATACAGGGAACCTTAGCTAGCTACCTAACGTCACCACTCCCTCCACAGAACACCTATGAGATTGCTAACGACACCTAGCAATACTGAAAACCAAAACACCCCTGAGTTGTAATACATTAACGGTCAGCCGAAGGTACGCCAACTAAAGCAGTTCATTCCCCGCTCTTCGTCTGAATCAGTGAGTGCAGAGGCTTCACAACACTCAGCCGTGATGAACTGGGGATTAGCAGGTCTTCTTGTGCAACTACAATGCTAATTGGCTAGCTCGCTTGTGGACAGGCGAAGCGCTAACTGTCGGCCAACGTTTTCTGGCGATGTACCAGCAAGCTAGGCTAGGCTAGGCTAATGAGTGCTGACAAACTTATCATCCAGGTCCTCAAATGTTTTCTCCCCACCCTTCTCAACCAGTTCGCTTACCGAATGGAGGCGAAATGCCATCCCTGTCTCCTAGAGCAAATAAAAGCAGCAAGCTAGCCCGTCGTTTGGCTGCTACGGAGCCCTGCAAGCGGCCGTTAGCATAAAGGGGGTGAGCTTCCGAGCAGCTAGCCGGCTAACTGACAGTCAGGGCAGAAACAGACGCGGAAAAATCAGGGGAGTTTCTTGACTGCGGCTCCTCACGCATCACACCAGCCCGATTATCATCCAGGAAAAGCTCTGTACAAGCCACACGCTGCGCTGTCGTCGTCTATCTCAGCCCAGGTAGTGTTTGCCGTGGCGGTTTTGCGTTATAGCCTTCGCCTTCCTACAGCTTTGTGGAAGGAATCTAGAAGAAGTTGTCCTCCTCCGCAAGTCCCCGCCGCCATACTGTAACTAGAGAGCAGACAGGCGTGGTGCGTTCACGGCCCGAGTCACATCAACTCTACTCACCGCTCACATCATTGAAGCGCTTGGCTCTGAAAAAAAACACCCAATCTTAATTTTGGATGAAAATATAAGCCGTCGGCAGTGGGAAATAAAAATGATACGTCAAAATCTGTCTTGATTAACCTCCCGGGGGCCCTTGGACAAAAACGTTGATCGTAACTGTACTTGGCAGTTTCATTATTTCCAACCAGTTCTCTAAAATTAACCAGCAACAATTTCAATAACTGATTAACAATTAAAGTAAACTCAACAGTCTCGGGTTTTTGACTGTTTGTCAGGAGAAAAAAACAGCAATTTAAATATTATTTGGGCTTCAGGGAATAATAAGGGCATTTCCCAATATTTCCTGACATTTTATAGACTTAACAATCAATTATTCTTTAAAGAAAACAATTCTTGTCATGAAAATTATGAATAATGACAATAATTGTTGGTTGCAGAAATACCCAGAAATATAAAGTAAGGAAGGTCTTAAACTAGAAAAAGAATAAAAGTTTTGAATAAAATATGGTATTTAGATTATGAAGGTAAAAGTGTAACTGATATTTAAGGCAAGTCTTAAAAAATAACATGCAATTGATCCAATAAAGTGAAAATATAGCAGATTTTGTCTTTCTTGGTAGATGTTAAATACATAAAGACTTTAGCTTTTCTTAAAGGAACAAAAATGTAAAGTTTGTATTTGAATATGTATATTTGGATATTTGGGTATATTACAGATGTCAAAGCAGGACAATATGATGGGAATATTACTGTGATTTTTAAAAAATAAACAAAAGTAAATTACAGAAAATCTGAATGAATTTACTACCAGCCTAAACCTGAATGGTGGGATCACTGAGTTAAGATTTCACTACAAGATGACAATAAAACAACCCTTTTTTAATCCTGTTTTTTCATCTGTATGGTAGAATGTCATAATTCCAAACACATATACAGTAAAAAACAACAAACCAAAAAAAACATTGTTTTTTCCATTGGGATACCGCAATCCTGTGATTTGATAATCGCTGATTAGATAAAGGTCATTTGGGGAGATGGGGCTCCAGTGGTTCCTTCAATAAACTCAGCAAGTGTATGTTTAAACTGGTTTTCTATCAGCTATCATTACCATGTCAGTAGACCACATTTTTAAAACTACCACTGTAACTTTCCAGTATCACAGAATGACAATCAGTTCCATCGTAAGGTTTCATCCAGGTGACTTGGTCTACGGACTGGGACAGCAGGGTGGTGTGGGATGACATGGGAGGGGTTCAAATTCTGCTTATGGCTCCAGAAATGTCCCTGCTGTGTTCTGGTGAACCGACAGCTGAGACCAAATCAATGTTGGATGAGTCAATAGAATAATTAAGTAGGGGAGGATAAAACATCACATGGCATCACTGCTGCATATTTTGTTTAATTCAGTGATCACTTAACAGGAAATATGACAAAAAACATTCATAATTAAATGTTAATGTTCACAGTTTTATCCATCTTTGCAAACTGTTCTCAACCTTTGTGTGTATCAGGTGGCTTAACAATCTACAAATATGTGATAAGATCTTGAAACGAATAAACAAATAATAATTAAGGCCTTAAGTAGCTGAGTCGTGACTACTCAATTAAACTGTGATCAGGAAGGGATAAAAGGTCATCTTAAAGTTTAGTTCATTATTCATTGATTGATGGTAACATTTGAAACAACTGAACCTCACATTAAAGGTTTCTCACAAAATGGAGTTTTAAGTCTCAGATGGTTGCTATAGCGCCCCCATTTGGAAAACTGATCACACAGTTTAGATGAGACTGGATCTCTGTTCAAGGTTTAGTGCTTTTCCCGTTCATGCTAAAGCACAGATGTCTGTAAATTTAATTTTAAAAGTAGATTAGGTAAATATAGCTTTAAAAATAAATACAATTTTTACAGTTGTATTGACACCTGTAATTTGCACAAATGTACTTGTCTAATAGTGATCAATGTTCTTTTTAAATAATATTTTTGAATATGAAGCTGGAGTCAGTAGACTGTTGGCTTAGCTTAGCATTGAGACAAAAAACAGCGGGAAACAGATAGCTTGGCTCTATCCAGTGCTAACAAAAATCTGCCAACCAGAACCAGCCCCTGGCTTTAGCTTCATATCAAGCGTACAAATATAAATGTATCACAATAGTCTCATCCAAGCCTCTGCAAGAAAAATGTATGAGCATATTTCCCAAATGTTGAACCATTATTTCAAACCCTCTTTTGCTCTGTATTACTTTTACTGTTTTGTATTGTTCGCAACTCTGTCTCACTGTAATAAAATCACAATTTGTGTGCAGACAAGTCCCTCCAACACAACATATGAAAACTGAAATGTTTGTACATAAGCGTATGTGGTCCTGCTAGAGGTCTTAGCAGGTCTGAGAAACCTGAAGGTTGGTGCAGGATTCATTTCGGGATCAGATTGATTATCAGTCTGTTCCAAATATACCAGAGTGAAGGACGAGACAAGGACTGAGGGACTAACACGGACTGTCAAGATCAACCACAGAGCTGTAAACTACACCAGACCTGTACAGTCTCATAATATGTTAATTGATTATCTTTGTTCTAGAATCAGCTTTCTGTAACCTGGCCCTGGCCCTGGTCCTGGTCCTGGTCCTGGTCCTGGTCTTGGTCATGTCATGCCACAGATCTTGGTCCTAGTCCCTGAAGCCCTGCCCAGTCCTCCTGCAGATCCAACCAGGGACCAGCTGTCACTGCATTAACAGTCTGACTATTACTTGAGATTTAACAGCATCTTGCTGTGTTTAGCTTCTTAGCCAAGTCTGAACCTGTTAACACTTTTCAGTCATTTTGTAAATGCTGTGATTTGTTTAATGTTATTCTGTTTGCTGATCTCACGCTTTTTATCTACTTCAGCTTCATGTGAAACATTTTGTAACACTGCTTTTGAGTGTATCATTAATATTATTAGTTCAGCTACAAAGATATTTTGCATTTTAAAGTTTAATGTTGCAAAGGCCAGTTGTGTTTTATTGAATACTGCTTTTAGTTTAATATTCATTTTAACTATCTGGCAGTCAGCCTAGCTTTTTTGGCTACAACTAAAATAATTAATTTCCACATTAAAGCCAGTATGACTGAGAAGTCTTTAAAGTGCTTACAGAAGAATGGAAGTTTAATAATAGGCAAAGTCCAGCTGGAAATCATGTGATAGAATCTATTTATCATATGTTCATCTATTTGGTTCTGTATCTGTTTAATAAGTAATTATATATATTATATATGTAGTATGTAAAATTTCTTTCACAAATTATTTTATTTATATTTGCATTTCTACTCTATGTATTGACATTTGTATCATTTCTGCTCTAAATTAAATATTGTTTCTCTTAGGCTCAAAGTACAAAAACCAATAAAAAGCATAAAAATCTAAAGATAATATATGGAATTAGTTTAGTATTATATTTAGTATTTTATTACTCTAATATGTTTATGTAAATAAATCAGATTGATTTGTGCACTCAGATGATGAAAGCATTGTTTCTCTTCTATCTGCTTACCTGTAATGAGGTGGATTAGTGTCACAACTTGAGCCAACAGTGGGTGCCCCCCTTCCATGTGTGAGCATCCCCACTCTCCATCCATCTGCTTTCTCAGTGATGGAGCTATTAAAGGATTTAGATAAAGCTGATTTACTGTCTTGTTCCTGACTCAAACTGAGAATTGGGCTGTAATTGAATAAGTAACTCCTTCAGTGATGTGAGTTTTACTTAGAGGATGTGAAGGGAAACAGAACCAGCAGAATGGACAGATGTTGCTTCCTGAAGCAGGTGCAAATACTGAATGACTTTAAAAATGAAAAATATTTGGGCCCAAACAGTCTGTGAAGAAACAAGGATAGTTTACAACAAATACATATTAACTTTATTTAAAAAGTGAAGCAAATTGTCATTGCCACAATTTCTTAATTCTTGTTTATAGATATGATCAAATGTAGTTGGACCAAAACAAAACAAAACAAAACAGAGGAAGAAAAATATTCTAAATCAAGGTCAACTAACTAGCTTTTTTCAGTGCTCTCAACTACATCTCACGGGCTTCTCCTGTGGATGGAGAGCAAAGTAAAATCCATCAATGTGATTCTAGATTTTTACTTAAGAAATCAAAATTGTCAGTCACTAAGCATACAGCAGGTGTATCTTTCCCCATTTTTGGATTTTGACTGAATATCTTAAAATCATCATCATGTGTCTAATAATTTTGATTAACAAAGCCAAAAATATTGATTTACTATTTCGAAATTATATCTCATAATACAATATTATGATAACGTATGTCATTATTTTTGTTAAAGTAAATTAAAATTATGATTACTATAATTTTGACTTAAAGCGTCAACATTTTGACTTCATGTCTCATAATGTTAACTCGAGAAGAAAATCTTTACTATCTCGTAATTCTTGACCTAATATATGTTAATTTTTGGAGTATAAGTTAACAATATGACTTTGTATGTCATAATTTTAACTTACCATGAGCTTTCTCTTTATTTATTTTTTTTGAAAATCAATGTAAAAACTTTATTCGGTCTGTACGGAGCTCAATCTTCACCTTAATACAACGGTGCTATGGACGTTCTTACGTGATGACGTTTCCTGTTCATCATCACGACATACGTACGCTACGTAAGCTCCTGTTGCTATGCTAATTGCTAGCTGAGTGGCTCCCCTCTGTACCGCTGCTCCTGTTGTTGTTACCTGAGGGGACACAAACTAGAAATAACAGTAAACTTATTTAGAAAATCTTTAACCGTTAACCAAGAGTACGTGAGTGTCCGTGTCGGGCCGTCGCCATGGCTCTGCAAGGCCCGGAGGAGCTGGGGGAGCAGGTCGAGGAGCCGGAGGATCTGGACGACCAGGACGCTAGTAGCATCTCCCCGGCCGAGGAGATAACGCTGCCACCCGGGCCCGGAGGCGACGAGGAGCCGGAGGAGGCTCTCCTCCTGCCATGGGACCGCTTCTCCGCCTGGCTGCACTGCATCTGTGTAGTGGGCTTCGACCTGGAGCTGGGACAGGCGGTGGAGGTGAGGTAGAAGTGGCCGCCGGGGACAGCCGGGTCATATAAAACTCCTCTGCACTGTGGCTAAAATGTCTAAGTTAGCGGTTATCCATGGCTCAGACTATTTCCTGGACCGGACCACACAAACCTCTCCACGAAGTGGTTTGTGTGATTATTCTTTGGTCGAACACTGCTGACATGTGTACATACTAATGCTACAATAACCAGAGAATAATCTTACTTTTCAGGATAGCGTGTTCATGGCCTGATAGTGTTTTTATAGCTAAGATGAAGTGTGTGTGTGTGTGTGTGTGTGTGTGTGTGTGTGTGTGTGTGTTTCCTCGGGTTGGTCTGTAACGGCAGCCACAGCATCACCTGTACCACTGGCTGTGTTTTGCTGCAACTCTTCCTCACACATGCATACACACATCACACAAATAAACAAGCCTTAATCTGTGGGAGTGCCCTCTGGTTTGGATGGTTTGAATCCCACTGGAGTCACCAAGGTTGATACAGCAAACACCTGTTGTTCTCACAACAGTTTTGGATACAGACATGAATCAGTCACCTGTTAAAAACTCTCAATTACAGTACAATACAATGCAATTCATGTGTTTAACAAGGTCCTATACAGCGATCCTGCAAGTCTGTCACTTTCACTTTCTCTATTTAAGGGAACAGCACAAAAACTGCAGACTCTTGCTGTTATTTTGTCATTTTACTGATTAAATATAGTACTTGTAGATTTAAAACTCCATTAGAACAACTAACAATTATTTTCATCACTGATTAATCGATTGATAATTGTTTTGTGGCACTAAAATGGCACTAGATTGTGAAAATTTACATCACAAGTACCCACATCCCATAGGGACAGTTACAAATTTACTGCTTTATCAGACAAGTTCAACAGTTAAAATCCGGAAGATATAGATAGATTATCATTTTTTTATGCACAAATAATGAGATAAATCATTTCAAAATTGTTGCCAATTTATTTTTTGGGTTGATCAACTAATTTCTTAACATTTTATTAATTCCATTACAATTGCCATGGTCAAAACGCTTGACTATTTGGTACTGATGGCAGAAATTATACTTTTTTGGCACTTTTATTTGAGAAATATTAACATGTTTTTCTACAAAAATCTCAATTATTAAAATAATTCAGAGGAGTAATTGATCCATTAACCATGATTGAAGAGACAAATAAATGTTGTTAAAGAAAAAAAAAAAAGTTTTGTCTCACTGGAGCTGAACAGAGTTTTCAGATGTGGCTGGATGAGGTAACTCTGTTCCTCTGTCTTCCAGGTTATTTATCCTCATCATTCCAAACTGTCGGAGAAAGAGGTAAGTCAAACTGACTTCATAAAAGAAAGGTTCATTTTTAAGATATTTAACATTCTGTCAATAAAGATATCACGAAATCCTTTAAGATCTAGGCTGTAAAGTAGGGGAGAGTTTGGGAGATTATTTCTAAAATTTTTCATGTTTGCTCATTGTAATGATGATCATTGATCTCCTGACGTTTGATGTTTGTTGTGTGTCAATCTTGTTGCTCTTTTCTTTCAGAAAACAAGCATCTGCTACCTTTCTTTTCCTGACTCAAACTCAGGTAAGTTACTTTCTCAGTCTTTTAAACTTTTGTCTGTATGTGTGACGTGTTGTCTGACCACATCTGAAGCCAAAGGTTTTTAAGCTTACTCTGAACGGCCATGTTCAATGGTGCGGTGAAAAACCAGCCGTCACAGAAAGGGTGAGACGTGTTAATCGTTTAATATGGGGATAAAGGTGCGCGTTTTAGGACAGTGTCTAGTGGAAGGCATTCAAAGTTTTACACTTGGCTGTGCAGAATAGAAGGAGACAGAAATAGTTGTGTAAGGAATGAAAAAAGAGAGCTACAGGGAGGATAAATCCTTGCTTACTTTCTCACCTCCACACAGTTGGCCAGTCAGTGTGTGAAGTGGGTGTGAATGTTGGTTTGTTGGTTTTAGAAACACTTCTCAGTATAACACATCACAGTTAAACAGAACCACAAACGTCATCGTCCAAAATGACCATAAAGTCGACACCTCTTTAAAACAGATTCATAAAAAAAGTAACATTAGAGCCTTCATATAGATTGGATTTATTGCAGGACTCTTGTATCGAGCTTGAAATTAATTAGCTTGTACAATGTGTCATCTCAAAACAGAATATGTTTAGTCTTAATGGCCACACAAAGGTGAGAGCCTGCTGTCACAGAGGGGAGAGATGTAATGAATCATACAAATAGGGATAGTGATACAGTCTCCCTTAAAGACACACATGGTGCTGTGCTCTGTTGTACACATGAACAGGCACAGAAGTGGTTGTGTGAAGAATGAGGAATAAGCAGGAGAGAGAAGTTCAAACCCTCCCAACTTCCACACCTCCACACAGAGGGGCAATGACACGTTGAAGTGTTTGTCAGTCTCAGAAAGTTACAAAACTGTGGGACACAACCCGACTCCACCATCAGAAAGGTGGTTTCAGACGGCCATGCTAGTTACTCTGAACCCTGACAACCTTGGTCTTGTGGATCATTAGAGCTGGATTTTTTAAAATAATTTGCATTATTACATTTGCCATTGTGATTCTGAATTAGGCTTTATCATGTCTGGAATGCAACCTGGAAGCTCCGTTTTCACTCTGGCTCTCTATTGACAGTTTGCTGTTGAAGTTGTGTCTGATTATAATTGTTTGGCCCAACAGTTACAATCAGGGACCATTTGCAAATTGTTTTTTATGTTGCCAAAAAACAAGCCCAGAAAAAATAAGCTAATGCGGACATTTTAGACACTTTCATTAGTGTAACACTGCACTGAAGATAAACTGCGCCATGGATTGGTTTGCCTGCACACTCGTGCACAAACAGCTCTCTGGAATTGAGTGTGTGAATCAGGTGTGTGTGTGTGTTTGCCTGCAGGTGTGTGTGAGTCAGCAGGCGGTGAAGCTGACGAACCTGCTGCTCTCAGTATGAAGACAGGATTAGGACAAAATGCTTACAGGGCTGCTCTCTCTCTATATATATATACTGTACACACTCTGTAGGTGTGTGAGAGACATTACACTGTGGCAGCTTTCTGGCTCTGCTCCCATAATTCAGCCTCACATCTTGGTCAGAATTGAGAAAATTAATTTGCCCTCACTCCACTTTGAGAATTCAGAAAATAGTACTGACACATGATTGATTGCATCGTCTCTGCACTGCAGCACATTGGTTTTAAAACTGTGACTGTGGTGTGAAAGTGCTGACGCTCAGCTTTAGTCTGAAGCTGTTTACATCAGATGGAGAGTGGAGGAGCTTTACCACGGAGAGATACAACCAAATCAGGGACAGCTTCACGATGGTGAACTGAGTATCTTTGGGTTTTAACTGTTTTCCAACAAAACAAGATATTTGAGGAACTCACTGTGGGATCTGAGTGGGAACTTTTTTATTGTCTGACATCTTAAAGGGCAATTGATAAATCAATTAAATGGGAATATAGTCTGCAGATAAGTCCAAAATTTAATTAATAGTGTAATAAAATAATTGTTAAAATCCAAGAGTATACAATTTGTTATCATAAATATTATATATTATTTCACCGCCCTTCAGGCACTTTATCAACACATCACATCTTGTGATTTATGAAAATAAGGCCACAGCTCTTTTTCCCTCTGTAATGACAAACAAAATTCCCCTGACTGTGATTTGTTCTTTGCTTCACTGCCTCCATTTTGCTAATGAGACAGCGCTGGCAGGGTCACAGGCTCAGCTCCAGTGTCTCACATACTCTGATTAAGGTAAACAGAAACGCACAAATAAAATGAAGAGAATCCAGAGCCTGTTATGTCAGTTCAGACTGAGAATCAGAGCTGTGCTTCAGCTGCTGATGGCCTGTTTCATGCTGGGTGGTCTCGAACGCAGCACAACTGCATGATGTCATGGAGTCTTGGCTGAGTGCTTGGAAGTGTGTGTGTCTCTCCTATGAAGGAAATGGAACACACACACACAACATGCTGAGTGCGACTTGAAGTGTTTGTCTTGTCTTAAACTCTGGTTACCATTATCTCATTTTCTCTTCTCACACATTCAAACTTCTGGTGTGTCTTCTCAAGTATGCGTGGAGGTCATGAGGAGGTTAAAGGCCGGCTGATGACTCACCGTGTACTTCCTATGTCCTCCTTTTTTTTTCCTGTTTCCTCTTCCTGTTTTTTCAAACCTGAGGAGGAAACACGGAGGACACAGAAGAGTCACTTGACATGACAGAAACAAAGCAAAATGTCAACTCTCACAACATTTTCTGTAACTTGCACTTTTTGAAATACACATTTTCTACAGTTACACTTTTGAACATGGAGCATGTTGAGGAGCAGTAAAAGTTATAAAATTTGGTGATAACATGGTTGTCACTGATGTGATTTAAGAGGTGTGGCTGTTGAAATCTTATTGTTCCTGTCACTTTCACCAAATACCTGACAGGGTGCTCTGGTTAGTTGTGGACCCGTCCTGTAATAAAATGTCATTTTTGACAGCTTTCAATTCTTCTAAAATGCATTTTGTAACAGTTTTTTAACCAAACCTAAATTCTACTTGTGAATATATAAGTCAGTTACAAATCTGACAAAAACTATTTGCATCCAATGAATTTCCATTTTGAAACACAAGTGCAATACATTCATTCTTGGAAGTAATATTTTGTCCCGGGAATGAAAGGGTTAAACCCGGCAGTGTTTCCATGGTAACCACATCATCACTCCTGTTTCCTAGGTTGCCTTGGCGACACCCAGTTCTGCTTCCGCTTCCGTCAGGGTTCCAACAGGAAGTCATCGCTTGGCTGCTTCCTGGAGACCACCGACCGAGACGCACCGCCCTGTCTGAAGGTGTGGGAATCACACACACACACACACACACAGACATGCACAAACGCACGCGCATACATTTTTGCATCATTTTTTTGTTTTTTCAACAAATTTATTGTATATTAAAATGTAAATAGGAGTCTTGTGCTTCTGCCCCAATTATCATGACCTAGTTATATAATCAATGGTTTGCATCTCAACCACAATAAGCAGCAGTTTAATAGACATGACAGAATGTTCTAAGGCAACAATAACAACATTTTCATTCAACCATAAATGGTACAGGTTGCTGTCTATTGTCAGTGGATAACCATTAATAACATTTTCAGTCTCACAGTTCAACACAAAGCATGTACTTTAGTGTATGAGTCACTTTTTTGTATCTAAATGAGTTTTACAGTAACAAGCTGCTGCAACTGTGTCAGCACCAGCTGACTAACTGATGGTAAAATCTGCCCTCAGATTCATCCTAAAACATCAAATACACAAACATAAAATATTCTAAGAACAAAAAAAAAAAACATTGCATAACACATTGGGCTGCATCTTACCACACCTGTAAAACTAAAGTCCCCCCCCCCCCCCCCCCCCCCCCCCCCCCCCCCCCCACATTGAACGATGTTGGAAAAACTGGTCCATGGTTGAACCTGCTTGACCCCTGACATTTGCAATGATGCAAAAATCTGGATTGTCTGCTTTAGTGATATAAAACTTGATTCTGATTCTCTGTGTGCGTGTGTGCATATGTTGCAGAGGGAACAGGGGCATTACTACGGCTATGTGTACTTCCGTCAGGTGCGAGACAAATCTCTGAAGAGAGGATACTTCCAGAAGGTCAGTGTCAGACTGCAGGGTCACTGCGGTTCGGCTTCATTGTCTCTGAAAAGAAAAAAAAAAAAACTACATACTGAATATGTTTAGTCAGTCATCCCCTTTTTTACATCAATGCTGATCAGAGCCGGAGCTGACAAATGCAGATTCACTTAACCTGGGTGTGAATACCAATTGTACCCTTTTCCATTGCCATCAAAAGCCCAGTGTTAGTGGGACTTAGCGGGTTTTTAAACTAGTGGGGGCTTCAGTTCATTGTAGTGTATTAGCTCAGCTGGTAAAATTGAACTTATATTTCTAGAGCAATAATTCCGTCAGACAATAAAGTCATATCACACCAACCACTCTGCTACCATCACGGTACCATCTCACTTGCTAATTAGTTCCAATCACTTCTAATTTCAGATTTTTTTTTCTGTCACTGTTCAGATCTATAATGAAAATTCCTGCAGGTTTTTCACAGTAAATCCTAATGGGAAAAGATGGGATTTGCTCAAAATCTTAAGTAACATGTGTGAGCATCAAGAAATGATTAATGAAGAGGAAACAGTATTTATGTTGTGGAGGAGAAAGTAAAAGCAGCAGAATGTGAGTATAGCACAACTCTATTGTTGGATGGTACTGATGGTATTAGTGCTGTAGAAATGTACATTATACTGAATTTATCAAGACTACAGGGACAGAGGAAGAGTTTTGAGTTTGAATTAACCAGGGAAAAGGGAAAATAGGAAATAAAGGCATAGCTCTCTCTGCTGCTGAGGTAAATAAAAGCCACTATTTGAGAATATATGATAATCAATAATATGTTAAAATGTTGATTCAGTTGACAGATGTTATCAACTACAATTTTTCTATATTTGATTAATTTATTTCAGTCAGTTCTCAAGTAAAGATACCAAACATTCTGTGGTTCCAGCTTCTCAACACTGAGAATTTTCAGCTTTTCTCTGTTTTTATCTTTGTGAACTGAATACGTTGGAGATTTGGAAGTTGTCATGCTGATCCCTGAGGAACTGTGAACATTTTGCACTATTTTCTGTCATCTCACAAACCAAACAATTAATCACTGAAACAGAGGAGTTAGTGAAAAGGAAAATGATTATCAGTTGCAGCCTCAGTGTCAGAATGTTTCTAATGGAGTATTTTTAGAAGCCTGTTCATCTGTCAGCCTGACAGATGAACAGAGCAGATGAGTGGCCACAGCTTTAACAGGGACTACTGATGCATTTTTAGATGATAGTGTTGTGAATATAGATTTCTCTCTCTGTCTCTCCACCAGTCTCTGGTCCTGATCAGTAAGCTGCCCTACGTGACCTTCTTCCACTCGCTGTTGAAGATCATGGCTCCAGAATACTTTGAGAAACAGGAGCCCTGTCTGGAGGCCGGTCAGTCCAATTATCTGTCTCTAACTGTCTCTTTGTCTCTGTCTGTCTCTTTGTCTCTCCCAGTCTATATGCACCTGTCATTGCTGTAAATTGACTTGAACATATTAAAAATAGCATTTTTTTTATGCCTCCGGGCCAGCAACAGCTGTGGTGGGAGGTATTATGTTTTCAGGTTGTCCGTCCATCCTATTTTCGTGAACACGATACGTGAACATGGTTCATACAAATGTCTAACAGGATAAAATAACGAAGTGATGACATTTTATATCCAAAAGGTCAACTTCAATGTGACATCATAATGATTTTTAAAAACACTTATGCCCATCACTCAGTGCTGTAACTCACACTGTGACCATATTTCACATTTGGTTGGACACTGAACTGGTGACACTAATCTTGCGTTCCCACCTTGAAACTGTGGTGGTTGTATAGATCGTCTGTGCTGCTGGTTGAAAATGTGTGTGAAGCATAAATGAGTCTGGACAAACATGTGTGTAAACTACAACTGGACTGGTTGGCTGAGGCATACAACATCATGTCAAAGCCTGAACTGGTCCAGAAGTCACCGGCAAAAAATGTTGTTTTTTTTTCCTTAATTTGTTTATTGGATTTTCTTCAGCACAAAAAAGTCAAAAAAAGTTGCATTTTTGTGACAAATATAACACTGAAAATAAGAGAAAAGGTCTATAAAGGACGGTACAAATACATGAACAATGTTATAGAAAAAGAGGTAACTAATATCAAAAGAAGAGAAAACTAAACTAAACACAAAAGGTACACGTTGGTCCCCAAGTAATCACTACATATATATGTATAGACTAATAAACAGGTCAAACCCAGTAAAGGTACTTCACAGTGACATTTGATTACAGCTGTTACTCTGGAATAGCAGAAAACACCAACCACTAAAACGTTAACTAAATCTTTACACTTGACACTTTAACTACACAAGATTGATTTGAAAATGTGACTTTCGACATAGAAGATATCACATGCTCAGGTCAGCTTGTGCTTTAAAAATGCTGTACCCTCTGAATACCAGGAGATGATTGTGTTTTTTGCTGTTGTTGCGCCTCGACTCTGGGAAGGGTTAGGGTCCTCACAGACGCCAAATCAGTGCACATTTTTTAAAAGCATCTTAATGGGCCTGTACACCCTGTCTTTTCGTACTTTCCTGAGCAGAGATAAAAACCGTCTCGTTAAAGGCATCACTCTGTGGACAGTTTTCATTGAAACTCTGTTTTTGTGAATTACTATTCTGTTTTTCAGATATGTTTGAGCGATTTGAGCAGCACAAACAAAATATTGTTTTAACCTGTACACAGTGGATTCTGATTCTGATTTGATTTTATTTGTGTTTTTGACAGCTTGTAATGACATAGACCGCTGGCCGACACCCCACCCTGGACGAATCCTAACGCTGCCTATTATGGGCGTGGTTATAAAGGTATAAACACACACACACACAGGGTATTTTTAAAACTCCTATCTCCCATAATTTTACAGGCAGGGGGTCAGAGGATTCATTGCAATTAGGTTTCAAAGTACAAACTTTCTGTGTGTTAGTTAAATAACTTTATTAATCACCACAGGGAAAACTAGTTTGGTCGCTCATGCAGAATAACTAATAACAAAACAAAACATGCAGAATACTACTGCAACAGAGCACTTCAGTGCAGTACAACTGATCAATTAATGAATGAAGAGCTGCAAGAAAACAGTAAACAGACAGTAAATATGAAATGAACATTAAAAGATTAGGAAGTTTTGGGAACCCTGATGGCTTCAGGTTTAAAGCACCGACCGTGGCTTCAGTTTATCAGAAAAATTTAAAATCAGCAAATTCAAAGATAAAACACTTTTATAGGACAGGAAGAAATGAAAAATATTACTCTGCACAGTAACAGTAATAACAACTCTTAAATAAATGTAGTGCAGTTAGAAGTACAATATTTCTCACAGATGTAGAAAAGTAGAAGTATAAAGTAGCAGGAAACAGGAAGTACAAGTACCACAGATTTGTACCGAAGTAGAGTAATTGAGTAAGTGTACTTGCAGTTGCAGCACCATTAGACCTATGGAAGTACTGTCACTACTGTAGCCATAGTAACTTGGATGCCCATCACCTCGTTGAGGGCAAATATCAGTTTTAGTAAAAACATATAAATGAATGATTATTCATGACGCATTATACTGCTGATACTGCTGAGTAATACTGAAAAAGTGTGGTTCAGTAATCACTGATCCCTGATTCTAGGTTTTATCTTTTTTACTGGTTTCTGTGACTGTGAAACAGGCGTTCAACTGAATTCTGTGTGGCACTGAAGAGAGTCTAACTTTAACCCTGCGGAAACCCTGATTCGATTAGTGCCGTCTATCCCCAACCCCCACCCAGGAAACAGACTCAGACTCATAACTTGTGTTTACTTATAGCCACTAACAAACAAAACCAGCTGCAGTATAGTTCAGCGTAGCCCTGTGTCCCCTACGTTCTTATCAGATCATAAACAAGTAACATGATGCCTGAAATACTGTGGCTGAGGAGCTGCTTTAGTTATGTTATCATGTTCGTCTGTGCGACGACGCATCCATTCAAAACCACCTATGACGCAACACACAACCATCCGATCTTTGATTAAAGCACAGAGAAGCAGTGTACGGTACAGTAGACAGGAGCAGGAGAAATGTGGTCAGTGTTAAACTGGTTTCTGATGAGCGTCTGATCCGTAACTGTGTTGAATCTGCGTCTGCTGCAGGTTCGTATCCCGACCTGTTACGACAAACCAGGAACTTCACAGCTGGTCCAGTCCGCCCAGGTGATCACACACAACACCACACACATAAAAGGAAGCTCTGTTTGACAGCAAAGGTTTTTAATGTTTCATAAGAAGCTGTTTCCTGTTTATTTTTAAGATGTTTTGTGAAAGAGTTATTTTTTTCAGCATTTGGAATTTTGTATTAATTTCTGACTGAGGTGTGAACAAACCTTGAACACCTGATATTTGTGTTTGTTTTTCAGAGTGACAGTCTGGTGTCCATCGTGCTCCCAACCATCCATGAAGTCGACCTCTTCAGGTGAGACTTTCCCTTCTACACAGAGCACAGTTTCCCATCCTGTCACCGCCTGCTGTTCAGAGGTGGTACTGCAGCAGCAGCTCAGTCCCACAGTCTGGGCTGGGAGGCGTTTGTTCTGGCAGAACAGTTTTACCTGCTCACACCAGGTGAACTAAACCTTCTCCCCAAATGATTATCTGCCAAAACTAGTTGTTATGGGACAAAGTGAAGCCCGACCTTCTTTGCAAGGTCTCACTTGTTCAGTCATTGGCCGTATTCCCAGAACTCACCCTCAGGGTCAGTGTGACCGTCATGAATAATCATGGTAATATTAAAAGGTCAGTTATACTGTTTTTGTCATAGCACTATCACCCCGATGTGCTAATTAGCATATTCTGTATCCTGGCCAAAGAAAGGACAAAAACCAGCTTCTGCTCACGTTCAGGTTCGTGTGGATATTTTGTCCTTTACCCGTCAAGAAACTGAACAAAAAGACAAGAATAAAACTGGATAAAAACACGAGCAGCATAAAGCAAACTAACAGAGCTTAGAGCAGAGTTTGACCTTGTCAGGAGTATTTGGAAACATTAAAAACACCACCTGCTCTGTTCAAGATGTGTGGAGCAGTCCAGCACTGATGAGTAAGGAAGCCTCATCAGTTTCTTATGTGTGCAGATGCTCCACGGTCCAAAAAAGATATTCAGCAAAAAGAGGTTTTTTTGTCAGTATCATTTGTGCTTTGCCCTGTTAAAGAACTGGATCAAGGTTTTTGCCTGTTTTAGTTTTAGTTCTTGAATTTCTTACATTACAGCCAAACGTTTTCCAAAGCGACTCTATTTTTTGTACTGTTGAAGGTGTTTTCTACCTCCGAGGCTGCCACATGTTTCAGGTCATTTCTATACTTTGTAAAAATCAACCCAAGGAGACTTGAATTGTGTTCAAATAACCTTTAAAAACCTTTTTGTCTGGAGAGGACATTGTCCCATATACACACTCTAACCTTTCCTACATACTGATGTTCTCTTTCCAGGTGTTTCTACCCGGTCTTCTTCCACATCCAGATGCTGTGGGAGTTGGTGTTGCTGGGGGAGGCACTGGTCGTGATGGCGCCGTCGCCGGCAGAGTCATCGGATACTGTCCTGGCTCTGGTCAGGTGAGTTGGGGAGTTAGGGACAGGGGACAGAACAATTAGGTAAACCTGTATTTCACAGCGTTACATTTTACAGAAAATGTGAAGTTAAATTTAATATAATGAATATTTATTATGAATATTTGTCTGTAGGTTCTGGAAAATACTTTTTACATTTAACTGCACATCATAAATTCAGTTTTAAATTTCTTTAACATATTGTTTTTTCTTGGTGAAACATTTGGTAGAGAATTAACAGACTGGTTACACATATACTGATATGTCATTTGTTATATTTTCATTCTTTTTTTCAATGATGACATTAATTGTATTTTCCTATTTTACATTTTAAGGTTTCACTTACACATTGATAGAACTCAGAGACATCCAGTGTTGATGTTCATACTGTTGTGGCCTCTCCCAGTCATTCCACTCTCACTTACATCCACTGTTAATGTTCACTGTCAGTGTAGTGGGAACAGGAGGCAGGGCATTAACTCATCCTGTTGTGTTGGTGAAAGTCCTACAGCAAACAACTGTGATAATTAAAGTAATGTGGGAGGGACATGGAAGGATTCTGAAATTCTGAAGGTCTTTCTGCTTGTGGGACGGTCATGTGCAGCTCAAATTGGAAGTGGATCAGGTTTTTAATAATAATATTACTGTTTCTCTCTCTCTCTCTCTCTCTCTCTCTCTTGCTCTCTCTCTCTCTCTCTCTCTCTCTCTCTCTCTCTCTCTCTCTCTCTCTCTCTCTCTCTCTCTCTCTCTATTTCTCTCTCTCTCTCTATTTCTCTCTCTCTATTTCTCTCTCTCTCTCTATTTCTCTCTCTCTCTCTCTCTCTCTCTCATTCTTTCTCTCTCTCTCTCTCTCTCTCTCTCTCTCTCTCTCTCTATTTCTCTCTCTCTCTCTATTTCTCTCTCTCTCTCTATTTCTCTCTCTCTCTCTATTTCTCTCTCTCTCATTCTTTCTCTCTCTGTCTGCAGCTGCATCTCTCCTCTACGTTACTGCAGTGACTTCCGACCATACTTCACCATCCATGACAGCGAATTCAAGGAGTACACCACCAGGACTCAGGCTCCGTGAGTAAAGATGAACCAACGCAGCAGCCACCATGCTGCCCTTGAGCAAGGCACTGACTTCCCATCTGCATCTGCTGCATGTACAGTGTTGTTCTGTTGGCTGCTGAGCTGAGTCATAATCAAGGCGAGGAGAGTTTGTCTCTGCCCTTTCACAGCCTGTGGTCCTGCTGGGATTTTGACCATCAACCTTTTCTAAGTCTGAGAACAGCTTGTTTTAAGTCTGATCCCTGAGAGGTTCAGCATGCATGACCTGTGCTACCCACCTGCACTGAAGTGTGTCCTACATGTTAAATGAAAAGGAGATGGTTTGATGTAACAAGATGCATCAACGATGCACAAAACATGTAAAGAGAGAGTGAATAAGGAGGGTGGAGAGGGTGCTGATGGGAAACCCAGTCACAAAATCGTGTGCAGTATTTACACATGGTCCCATAAGAACACAAGAGCATTTGATAATATTTTGCCGACTTCCAGGGCATGTGCCTTAGACCACGAGGCTGCAGGGACGCTCCTGTAAAATACAATTTAAACATCAATAGTATTGCTCAATAACATTTTCACTAGGCCATAGTTTGTAGCGTCGCAGGTTCTCTGATTGGATGTTTTTAAAGCAGCTCTCTGGGACTCCATTCTCTCTCTGAACAATCTTTTACCTTTTGATTTACTTTGAATGAACCAGATTTTTTTCAGCTCAGTCTCATCGTTTGCATCAGTCACTGAAACAGGAGAGAACTGTGTCCATCACACTGTTGTCATCGCACTCTTTATATAAGCAACATAAATCTGCCTCTTAGTTCCAGAAACACTCTACAACGATCCACATACTCTCTACCCATTATTGTTCTCCACCTACTGAAAGCTTTAAGGTGGTAAGAATTCAGTGTTTTGCTCAAGGACTCGTCAGGTTGGGCTGTTTGAATCTGACTCCCTGTTGTATTGTCATATATTGTAGAGTCACCTGTGATCCGTCTCTGTTCTCTCTCTACAGGCCATCAGTCATTCTAGGAGTGACCAATCCTTTTTTTGCTAAAACTCTACAGCACTGGCCGCACATCATCCGCATTGGAGACATGAAGCAAGCAGGTAGATGATGCTGCTGTTTTCAAACATCCCCCTTCAGTCAAATGTGTATTTTGTCTTTAATCAATTAGAAGACAAACACAAAGTACACTACAACACTACAACTTAAACTTCAGCCTCAGAAATGACCTCAGAGATGCACACTCCATGGCCAAAAGTATGTGGACAAAACCAACATTCAGATACTTAAGTGTATTTTAGAGCCACACTGTGTTTTCTCCCCACTTGTGGTCTTTCTGCATGATTCATAGACATTTCAGAGCAGCCATTGTTTTTTCCTTGGTTTGGTTTAGGACTCTGAGTTTGAGTGAAAGGAAACGGTTTACAATAATATTTGAGACAACGGTGTTCTTCCTACTACATTACAGTGCACAGAGGTTTCTAGCTTTCTGGTTACTCTTGTCTATACACTCTCACCGTCCACAATTAGACATATGTAGGATATAAATCTTGTCCTATGCTGCCCACCCCTGTGTTGAATTACGTCAGATTAAGTCAGATGTCAGGTAACGCACTGAACTGAATCTTCTGTTCTCCTCAGGTGAGATGGCCAAGCAGATGAAAGTGAAGAAACTGAAAAACCTCAAAACTCTGGACTCTAAACCTGGTAAATGCGTCATGCTCATGTTTGTTTTTATATTTTGGTATAATAATGTAATAGAGAACAGACTCACATTTATGAGGCAGCAGATTCTCAGATCAGCATCTGTTACCTGATCTGTGTGTGTGTGTTTGTGTTTAACAGGTGTGTACACTGCATATAAACCGTATCTCAACAAAGATGAAGAAATCATCAAACAGCTGCAGAAAGTAAGACAAGCTCTCTCCTCAATTCAGTGTATTCTCCCTTTTTATTCAGTATCCAGCTGCGCACTTCAGTCAATCAGCCCACATGGATTTTAAGAACACATGAACTAGTTTGCAGTTGTGGTTGTTGTTTGTTTATTTTTGTTGTTTTCTTTGGTAGAAGAAAAACAAATAATTGAAAAAATTAATAATTAAATAGAAAAAAGGGGAAACTTCTTGTCATCCATCCACTGATGAGTCACATGTACATGATCAGTAATTTACAGTTTATACAGTCGGTTCTGTTCTGTTCTCCAGTGAGGAGAACAGAGCTGACGCCTCAAACTGACTCTAACTTGACTTTTTACAGTAAGGATAAACTTTTCCTCTCTGGTGGATTAACGATGTAATAAAGAAATTATAATAAAATATGCAGAATAAATATAACTAATAATAAATTACCTTAAACATCACTTCTCTCAGCAGCTTTGATGCACCAATGATTTATCTGTAACAAGCTAAACTCTGCTGATGATACTCGTCAGGCTTAGTCTGGCTCTAGAACCAGAGACGAGGTGTAAAGTGTTTTTTTTTTTTTTTCTTGACTCTCAGGGTGTTCAACAAAAGAGACCCTCAGCGGCCCAGAATGCAATTCTTCGACGGTACTTCTTAGAACTGACACAGAGCTTCATCATTCCTCTGGTAAAAAAGCCTCTTTCATCTCCCTGTGTTTCTTAAGGTGATGTTGTTTCACTGTGACGTGATGCTGTGTAGATTTTGTCTGTTTGTATCTGACTCAACTGTTCAATAAAATGTGACAGGTACAGGGACAGCAGGGTATTTAATGCACTGTCATGTGGATTAATGTACAGTAGCTACTTCTTTATTAGTTTTCTTGGGACTCTGCTGGAGGATCCAGACCCCCACCAGGCTCTGAATCAACTCATCATGTTTTCTGTCACTGCTGCTGCTTCAGGGTTTGAACTGTATAATTAAACCTTGCTTGTGTGTTACAGGAGCGGTACGTGGCCAGTCTGATGCCTCTGCAGAAGTCCATCAGTCCCTGGAAGAGTCCTCCTCAGCTCCGACCGTTCATCCAGCAGGACTTCATGAAGACTCTGGAGAAAGCTGGACCTCAGCTCACATCCAGACTGAAAGGAGACTGGATAGGACTCTACAGGTACACACACACACACACACACACACACACACACACACACACACACACACACTGTCTGTAATTTGATTGATCGTAGAGTAACACAGAACGAAAGCACCACAAAGTAGAAGTGCTTCGAGTTAATCATTTATGGAACTAGTGCTGTGGAAATGCACATTATCCAGAACATCACTCCTGTGTGGTTTTCTCTGCGTCTTCAGGCATTTCCTCAAGTCTCCCAACTTTGACGGCTGGTTCCGCAGCAGGAGGCGAGAGATGACCCAGAAACTGGAGGCTCTGCACCTCGAGGCACTGTGTGAGGAGGTGAGGAAGGAAGGGAGGGAGGGAGGATGAGGACTGTGAAGATCAGGAGCAGTTAAAGTGAACCTGACATACTAACTGATATTTCAGACTCGTGGAAAAAAAAAGTCCATCAAACTGGTCCATCTGAATGTCAGAGTGTCGTTTCAGCTCCAGTGAAGCTAAACCCACTTTGCTTTCATGTTTAAAACTCTCTTCAAAAATGACAAACGTCAGCGTGTCCGTGCAGAGTTTAGCAGTTATAAAAACACAAGACTTTCTGTCTCTCTTTCCTTATCTCTTTCTTTTTTCTGTCTGCAGGATCTGCAGCAGAGAGTCCAGAAGCACACAGAGGTGGAGACGGTTGATCTGGTTCTGAAGCTGAAGGATAAACTGGTCAGTAAAAACTCTGCATCCGTACAACTGATAAACACGACTTCCTATACTACTACTACTAGTGCGATGACTACTACTATTTATACTGCTAATACTACTACCACTTATAGAACTGCTCTTACTAGTAGTGCTCCTACCAAGTTGTTAATCAGGGCATCTGTGGGTGATGAAAAGTCTTAAAAAGATTTTGAAAAAGGCCCTAGAGGGAATCAAGAGGTCTTTCATTTCATTTACAGAAGTCTTCAATAGTTGATAGTTTATCATCCATCAGTTCAAAGCTCTTTAATTTTTTTTTTCATCAAAAAAAGGCAGAAAATCGTTATATTTGGAAGCTAAAACCAGCGAACCACATAGACAGAGCGACAACCCAAAAACAACATGCCTCTGACCCTGGCTGCCGCTGGTGCAGAGGCATAAAACTGTAGTTGATATCAACCTGTGGGTTTTCCAATGTGGTGAAACAGTTTTGAATTTTACTCTGTGTGGTTTTAAAAGTCTTAGATTTAACTCAGTCTTCGCTGTATAAAATAATGTGAACACTGATGAATGTGCTCCGGCTCACGATGGTCTCTGCTGCAGAGTCAGGCGGAGAAGGAGCAGCTCCCGGTGCGTCCGGGGACCCTGGCCAAACTGAGGGCCCACATCGAAGCCGTCATCCAGGCCTTACCAGAGGACCTGCAGGGCATCCTCCACAAGCCCTCCACTCCATGACCTTTAACCTTCAATCCACAACACTAACCCCAGTTTAAGCTTGTTTTAAAGTTTGGGGGGGTAGTGGGTCTCCTCCCAGGTGGCCCCCAGGTGCAGGGCCCCTGTTAACTCAGCCTGGGTGCCAGGTCGAGGACCTCCAGTTTGCTCTAACTTGGAAAGCACATTGTATTTTTGTTTTCGCCCAAAATATCCAGATTTAGTTATATTTACCCCCCCGCCGAGCTGCTACTGTGGGGGCTCAGCGGACCAAATGTGTCTCTCGTGTCTCAGTGATCAGGTGGTATTGAGACGAAGATGAAGCACGCCACAGCCACTCGTCATAAACTCCTCTCAAACAAACATAAGAGGATGTTTTCATCACAGAGACCCCCAGCCGACCTTTGACCCTCAGCATTTTTACCTCTTGATGTTTTTAATTTTTACTTTTTTAATTTGACTGCTGCAGGCAGAACTGACTGTGGAGCTTTTCATCCATTTTTAAAAAATGTTTTTTAAAAGAAGTGCACTTCATCGCTAACTGGACCAGTGTGCCCTACACACACACACACACACACACACACACACACACACACACACACACACACACACACACACACACACACACACTCTCTCTCTGACACTTTTATGCAAACAAACTGAAGCGAGCAGAGCCAAGCAGTGCTTTATGATTAAATTTTACTAAAATGTTGTCTATAAAATCACACACAGCATTAAGCACCAGCGAGCCTGTAATAACTGTCAGATCACATCCCTGAGTCCACGTCATACCAGTCTGAGGAATTATTCATAGTTGTTTCTGGTGCAGGTTGTAATTATATTTGTATTTTTCTAAAGAGTGAATCCAAAAGTTGTGTCACTATTGTGTGAAAACCTGTTTTTATTTCAACTGACTGATTCTGAGCTCCTCCACGGGTTGAGGAAAGTTTTTGCCCTGCTGGACTGTGAAACTGTGGAGCCTCATTTCTGCCAAGAATGAAAAAAAATAAATTAAATAAAACAGATGAAAAGTTAGAAGTGTTAAAAATATTCCAGGTAAATCAAAATTAAGGGACACTAAGTCAAAATCATGAGCTATCAAGTTGAAATTTGGAATTAAGTCAAACTTATGACATAAATCAAATTTATGAGACACTAAGATGAAGTAATGAACTGTTACAAGATTTTTAAAAATGGCTTCTCGTTAAAATTATGTTCAATAATAAATGACTAAGATAAAATTAAGGTTTATTAAGACAAGAGTTTGACTTGCAATCTGATAACTGTGACTTCACATTTAATCATTCTGACAGAATATTTCTCTTTTTGTCATTTCTAACATTTCATCTGTTCTTGGTTATTTTAGTTTCCTGGCACAGATGAGCTATTCTGGTAAAAACCTTTTGATACTTCTCTGATAAACTTGAGCTCAATACAATACCACTCTTCTCACTCTGTGGAAAGTTTTCACTTGGCAGCAGCAACACAAGAAATGCATCTGACAAATTTCCATACATCTTGGAAGTAAAAAAAAAAAAGAAATCTTTATTTGTAGTTTATATTCAGATGACTGAAGGTGCTGAATTAAATCTGATCTAAAAGTAACTTCTGAAAGGTGGATTTTATTTAGTGCTGTGTAGGTTTGTACGAGCAGGTTTTTAATTCAAATGGAGGAAACTGATCCTGAACTTTTTCAGTGACTCCAGCTGAATAAACTTGGCCACTGAACCAAGATTCACACACATCAATGAACGTGCTCTCACACTCAACTAACTGCTCCTCCTCGCTCAGTGTGTCTGGGACAGTGATGCTAAAGGCTGGGTTATACATTCGACACGGTGAATGATATAACTTATGCAAAACTGATGCATTTTGTGTGTCAGCCGCAGATTTTATTATCTCACAGAAAACATTGGATGTCTCACACAGCTGTGACTGGACGGGCGACCCGGCTTTTGAGAAAACCTTGTTAGAAAACAGAAGCCAATGAATTATGTGACTCTCGCTGCTAAACAAGTGTTTTTGGCCAAAGTATGAATACGTCCTCTCGTCTCCTGCTGCATCATCTGAGGCATTTATCTTCATATAATCTTATTACAATCAGCCACACTCATCACATTTTAACATTGTTGTTGTTGTTTTTTTTAGTTGTAATGAGATGGTTGTGTAGTATTTTCCTGAGAGTTTATAGTAAATCTAAATTATTAGATACTATTTCAGAAGTTTGACTTAAAAAGCGACAGCTTCAAGTTAGCTATGTCACACTTTTGAAATGTCAAATGTTTTGACTTGACTTTTTTGTTTCACACATTGTTTTTTTTCCTGTGGCAGAAATGTGCTTCCACTGTTAAGTGATAGGTTAAGATGACAAAGACAAATTGCAGCTTTCTCGTTAGTCCTGCCTAAAGAAATGGCAAGATAGGACAAGTAAAAGACTGCCAAGCTGAAAACTATTTAAAAAATAGTCCCACAACAATAGTTCATAACTCTTAAGTTATAAGTTAATGACACTTTTTAACTCGCGTGCATTCAGGTCCTCCCAGCTCCAGGTCACTGTGGGGTCAGACAGTGGGTGAACTGTGTGGTGGCTTGTGTCCATTTATGAGAAAATAAAAATAAAAACACTACAGGTAGAATTGTTAACTGATATTTCACAGATGGAGCAGCTTTTATGATTGAGGTTAAAATGATGCCGGTGCCTTATATAAGGAGGAGAGCAGAACCAAAGTCCCAATGAGTTCTCAATCTGAATGAATAAAAACTGGTTCCTAATATGAGCAGCTCTGCTTTAACTGCTGCTCAATGCTAAACATTTATTCTTTCTTCTTACACTAAACTAAATTTATTCTGCTGATGAGTCACTTCAGACAAAACTCCATCCTGCTCAGGATAAGTTGCCTTCAGACAAAAAACACTTCCACAGTCTGTTTCAGGTGTTTTCTGCTGAGCAAGTGAACTGAACAGATGCAGCGTCAAACTAAATCAGAACTGGTAACTAAATGTTTAGATCTAAACAAAGTCCTGTCAAATGAAGAAACCCCAGAAAGTCCCTCAATTCTAATAAAAGAAAAAAACTAGTATTACTGGGTCTCTTTAAAACATTATACTGCTGCATGTTTTAACCCTTTAACTACGACTTGTGTTTAATTTATATGAATGCAGATTATTTTCTACATCAGATTAAAAGTTGTTGGGTTGAAATTTAGGCTGAAATTTAACATTTTGAAGTTAAAGAGCCAAAACATGCAAAAGCATCAGTATGGTCCTTGAAATGAAATGAATTCCCCTCAAAGCTTCTTTAAATTCATGATCATTCCCGGACAAATTAACAAAACCAATATAACGACAGCAATAACAGATTTACAGGTAATTTTATTTATTATAGTAATTTGTATTTTGATAGTGTAAATTAACAACTTACTAGCAGATTTTGTGTAGTTATTGGTTACACACATCTGCACAGGCACAATTTAGTTGATGTTTGCATTTCAAAATATCACTTGTTTCAAAATGTTCAGTGGACTTCTTGTCACATTTCTGGATCATTTTGTTTGGGTCATTTTCTTTTAAGCCATCATGTTACATATGTTTTATGAATGCTTTGCCTTTTTTGTTCAGCAGATAATTGTAAAGAAAAATAAGAAAAACATGTGCTGGTTGGAAAAACCTGTGACATCTGGTTGTTGGGCAACCTTGTAAGTTTTATATTTGTTAAAAGAAAACAACTTATTTTAGCAACTTTGAATTTTTTTTATGGAGGGCTATTCTCATATTCCACTCTGTAGAGAATGAAGAGTTTTGTACATAATGGTGTAAAGTGTATTTGGCCCTGACATGAAGATGTACAATAATTATTTTGTTATTATAACAGATGTCTTGATAAATACAGAGTTATAAATAAGAATTGCTTCATATAATGTTAATTTACTGTTCTTAGAGTAATTACAATGTTATTGAGACACTTTGACATTTTGAATTTGTAGATTATTTGCTAACAGACACTATGAGAAGGGAAGGTTTTAGTGTTTCTCTTCATTGACCTTGACAACAATGGCTAACATTGACACTTACTGGTTTTAATGAATAAGTATTTTGCTAATGTCCAACTACTTATTGGTGTCAATGACCAGTGTCTGCATAATGTGATTATAATGGAATTAATAAACCATATTGCTAGAAAGCATTGATAATGAACATTTAAATAAAAACCTATCCATAACTTTGACCTTTTCTCCAGTAGCTAAATCTGGTACAATAGATCTCTATGTATGAGATTGTTTATTGTAGGCTACATGGTCCCTGACAAATAAATGTAATAAACTAAATTAATGTATTTAAACATATAGTTAATTGAGTAATTAACAGAGAACAACCTCATGTTCAGAAGTATCTTATTAATTATGCTTCCAGGTGTTAAATTGTGGCAAATTAGCTGCTTTTTACAATATAAAATATCAATATCTGTATCAATACCAGTGAACCTGGCCCTGGTATTACCCGACATTGGATCAAAACTAAATGTTGTGCCACAATATCTTTGACTAATCGTTATATCGAGTGTCTGACAGAAAAATAATGAGACGTTACAAATTTAAAATGTCAAAGTGAGCTAATAGAAGCACATAGAGCCATTCTGCTGCATTTTGCTCCATTGACACAGTCACTATACTTTTTTTTTAAATTGAAGCCATAACCACTACACTCAACCACTCTGAAGGTCTGAAGGACTACGCTTTTGATTAACTAATGACAACACGAGGAAAATGATGAATATAAGTTGATTTTTATTGAAGCTTTTCACACAATGACCTTGAGTTTATTGTGTTTTATGTGAGCGATGGCGAAGGTGTTGATTACAATCTTGTGTTAACTTTATTCTAACTCGAACCTTGTTTGAATATAATTTGAGTATCTTTCATTGTTTGTTTGCTTTTGCTTGATACAGAATTATAATTTTTTTAAAAAGACACAGCAGCCATTTTGAACATTTGGTTAGTTTTGCCTGTTAGCTCGTTCACTGTGCTTCACAACTCCTGTTCACCAAGATGTAACACACAAAACATATTCATGTCACATTTTTGAAATGTAAAATATGTTAAAAAATAAACAGATTACAAACATAAAAGGGAATATAGGTTCATATTTTAATATTTTGGCCTTTAGCTAAGGTTAGCTAATGTTAGCTATTGTTAGTGGATGTTAGCTGATGTTAGTTGATGTTGATGTTAGCTAATGTTAGCTGATGTTAGCTGATGTTAGCTGATGTTAGCTGATGTTAGCTAATATTAGTTGATGTTAGCTAATGTTAGCTGATGTTAGCTAATGTTAGCTGAGGTTAGTTGATGTTAGCTGATGTTAGCTAATGTTAGCTGATGTTAGCTAATATTAGCTGATGTTAGTTGATGTTAGCTGATGTTAGTTGATGTTAGCTAATGTTAGCTGAGGTTAGTTGATGTTAGCTAATATTAGCTGAGGTTAGTTGATGTTAGCTAATGTTAGCTGAGGTTAGTTGATGTTAGCTAATGTTAGCTAATGTTAGCTATTGTTAGTGGATGTTAGCTGATGTTAGTTGATGTTGATGTTAGCTAATGTTAGTTGATGTTAGCTAATGTTAGCTGATGTTAGCTAATGTTATCTGAGGTTAGTTGATGTTAGCTGATGTTAGCTGATGTTAGCTAATATTAGCTGATGTTAGTTGATGTTAGCTGATGTTAGTTGATGTTAGCTAATGTTAGCTGAGGTTAGTTGATGTTAGCTAATGTTAGCTGTTGTTAATTGATGTTAGCTAATGTTAGCTGATGTTAGCTGATGTTAGCTAGCAGTAGGTAACATTAGCTTGGTCTTGCACCAGCTAATTGTTTTGTGTTGGTACGACATTAATTTTGTTCTGTTTTTGTTTTTGTTTCTGACCAAAGTTTTAAAACGGCTGCTGTGACAGTGAAGTCAGAGGTTTTTTTGACGCTATGTTTCAGGTTCTGGTGAGTCCACTGTGCTTGTTTGTATTTTCAGAAATTGTTTTCTGTTTTGCGGATGTGACGCTAACAGCTGACATTAATATGACCATGGTGGTTTTCATAAGTCATTAAACAGAGAGCTTCAGTTTTAATGTGTGTTCTCTTCACTGGTGTCTATTGAGAGTATGAGTGTGTGCGCAAGACCTGCTCGTGTATTTATGAACCGTGTGGTTCCACCTCCAGTAGCTGTCACATACACCATCATCACCACATTTCACACAAACAAGAATTACTGGTACATTCGTGTAAAACAAGGCAGTGTAACCAAGCACCGTCGGCTTCTCAAGAAGATCAGGATGTGTTTCTGAAATACAGCAAGTGTTTGATCAGCTCTAGTCTCTGGTAGTCTGGTGTATTGGGTGTCATGGCCGCAATTTCTTTATGAGATGTTAATATTTAGATTGTTGGATCAAACAAATCTTTATTGCTTGAGGATTCATCTGCCTTATCCATAATTAATTAATACATGTGAGATGTCTGCCTGTGGCCTGTAAGATGGTTGTTTACAGACAGAGACAAGGCAGAGGGGTTTATGATTTTGATTATATTATAATACATAGAGTAATTAGAAGAGATCAGAAATGTTAATAACCCCTTTCTGTGTCCAAGCTGCATGTTACATAAAACTGACAATAACAAAACGTCTTTCTTTATTTATTTTTTAATAATATAAAAAATGAAAAAAAAAAATACAGATAACAATAAAAAGTCAAAGGTGCTAGTACAAATAAAATGAATTAGCTTTAAGGGTTATACTGAGACTTGTTTGTTGTCTTCTAAATATAATCATACTACAAAATCAATAAAATGTGAATTTTATTTCGTATTAATTATTCCTTGTTGATGAATTCTTGTCTGTTGATTGTCGAGTTTTTGATCATTAAATGATTAAATGAAGCTGCAGCTTTTCCTGCACAGGTGCCTGTTTGTTCCATTAAACCTGCTGTGTCTCTCTGCCCTTACGTCCCCCCACACTGAAAACCCTCCTGGTCTTCTTCTCCCCCTTCAGTCGGCGCCCTCTCCCCCTCCTGCCCATTGGCTGTTTCGCCTGGAGCTCATAGACGTCCTCCAATAGCGCGTTTCCTCTGAGAGAGTAGCTGATGTAGGACCAGGTGAGCACGGACCCACGGTACAGCCTAACAACACAAACGTTAACTTCATTTTTTGGAAATGATAGAACCCAAACAAGTCAAAGAAGTTTTTTAATACTATTACCGTGATAATAATATGATTTTTACAAATCTATCTCTATGAAAAGTAATTTAACTGTAAAATAACAGTGGTTTATCTTGTCAATCACAGAAATGGTTCATGGATTTCAGATAGTAAAAAACAAACAGGAAAAAGAGGCTGGAACTAACAGTTATTTTCATTATCAATTAATCTGAGGATTATTTTCTTGATTAGTTGATAAGCAATTTCAATTTCAATTTGTCTGACCATCAGACCAAAATCCAAAAATATTCATTTTCTGTATGACAAGTAAAACATCAGATCTTAAAACTTTAAGAAGCTGGAACAAGCAAATGTTTGGCATTTTTGCTTGAAAAATGATTAGAACGATTATTCAGATATCGAATCATTTGCTGATTAGATGTCACTTGCAAACTTGTTTTTAACTCTAATATCTGTTAAAGACTTTTTAACTTTTGTCAGAAATCTGTCCAAGACACAATAAATTTAAAGCATCAATGTATAAAATTAAAGCTTTCAACATTTAGAAAAACTGGGTCTTAGTATTATAAACATATAAACATGTTTTGAGCTTTTCCTCATCTAATGATCTCTAGACATGTTTTTCTGACTCTCAATGGTAATTTGTGTCCACTATGGATTTTCCACAAAAGTTAAGTTTAAAAAATGTATCTAATATTTCTCCCTCGTTGAAAAACCCAGAATCCATGTTTATGCAAATATTGTTCGTTACAAATGTTCAGCTGCTGGTTGCAAGATGTCTGCAAGTTAATTCTCAGTGTGTGCACTAGAGGGATCAAGGTTCCACATTTTCACATGTGTAAGTTTCATTTTGATCCACAATAGGTCTCAAACTAGTTGCTTGCAAGATTCAACTCAGAGTTAAATGTGAGCAAGGATAAACTTTCTCCTTTCATATGCAGTTTCTGCCCTAATCTCTGATGTGAACCTGCAATTTATGAGTAAAAAGCCAAATTAGAATTTATCAATGTTTTTTTAAGCTGATGCTTCTTGATACAGAGCAGATTTTAAGAACAGCATCTTTACATATAAAACAAACAACTGATCACACACTGTTGTCTCTTATTATACTTGTGAGGACCCTATCACTCGACCTTCACTGTAACACTAAACTGAATTCATCTTAAAACAGTCCTTTGAAGAAATAAGGACTAAACATAGTGTCCTCACAATGCAGAAACACCCTCACAAAGATAGCAACACAAGACCACAAACACACACACACAAACACACACACACAGCTTCATACCTGTAGACGCCACCGCTCATGTAGTCGCTGACTTCGCTGTAGCACAGAGGATAATCCCACACCTGGACGTCAGTCACCTGACCATCAAAACCTGAAAACTCAATCACAGGCTCACCTGTCCATGAATACTGAACACACACACACACACACACACACACACACACACACAGAAACAGCAGATAGACAATATGAGAGACAACGATGAAGATAAAAGATTATCAAAAAAAAATGTACAAAATGCACAAGTTGCTGAAGAGTTTGTTTTCTTATATTCAAAGCATTAAATCCCTTTTCAGACATGAAACATGAAACATTAACAAAAAATTTTATCATTAAGCAAAATATGATAAAAAAGAATCTGTGGGCAGATCTGATATCAGTTTTTGAACCTGCACAGTTTCAGAGTGAATCTCATGTAGTTTGAGTTGAGTCTGATTCAGTCTTAAAAGATTTGCTTCAGTACGTACAACAGTGTCAGGAAGCTTGAGTGTTGCATTGCCTCAGTATATCCTGGTTCAAATCTGTACAAACATTATTGAACTTTTAGAGTATTTATAGTTTTCTGACCGTTGGGTGCTGCACCATAAGGATGTGATGGGATCAAGTGGAGGTGAAGAAATGTCTGCTTCATTATTATGGAAACATTTTCCAACTTAGAGATCTCAAAAATGTTGGCGCCACATCTGGGCTGGTAACAAAACAGAGGCCAAATAATTCCTTCTCAGAGCACTTTTTATTTTAATGACAATCATGACTGAACTATAAGAGTTCAATTTTTCTTCTATGTTCGATTCACCATCTGTTTAAGTTTCCATCGACTGATTCTTAAATATTATCTGCTGGATTCTAATTTTGTTGGCTCTGAGGGTGATTGTGTGTAAAGTAGTGATTTTTCTGCGCCATTATTTCAGGGCAATATTTTATTTCTCCATTTCACTGAACATCCGTGGCCCACAATATAGTTTTACCAGGTTTTGTTGCGTTGGCTGAGCCCCTGCTTGTCCTGCGTGGACATCTCAGGTGGGTCTCCACGGTTTTTCAACATTTTAATACTTTTAAAGATCATTTCATTTGAAAACATTTGAAAACATAATGTTTTTTATTATAATAACATTTTTCAAGTTGTCAGTCCACTTGCTATACCTTTGCGACCCACAAGTGAACCACGGCCCGCAGGTTGGGAACCACTGCTTTAGTTAATATAAACTAGATGATGTGACATTAAGAAGCACTCTGCATCCTCTGAGAACTGTGTCGATGATGCGTGTGTGTTAGTTTTACAGTGGATTCACACTGATCCACTCGACTTGTCGCTGCTCTGTCCTCACCCTGTTGCGCAGCATCTTCCTGATGCTCATGTTCGAGCCCTCGAAGACCTGGGCCACGTTCTTCATGGAGTCGACGGTGAGGCAGACTCCGGTCCACATGTCCGGAGCAACTTCTGGCAGGACTTTTATGCTGGATTTCAAGTACATGTTGTAGTAACCGTATCTGTCAAAGGACAGCTTATACAAACCATTAGCCAATGTTCGCAGAGTCAGAGAGCTACTGCTTCTTGGACTGAGTGTGAAGAGTGTGGGGGAGTTATTGTCTGTATAGTCAGTGAGGTAACGCAGACACACGGACAAACCTGCAGGATTTAAATAAGGGAGCGTTGATTTATACATTTAATGGAAGAAATTCAGTAAAACACAAACAGCTATTTGGATTTTATAGTAAATGAATTTAAAAAAGGAACAGTCTAGAATACATTGAGTTGTGCACACAGGAGAAGTACACCTGTACAAACACACCTGAGACAGCGATTCACATTTTAACGCTTCAAGTCAGCTTAACCACAGAGATGTAAGACAGCACTAAACTTATAGTGCTGTCTTACCTATATATTTTTTTTATCAACCTTGCTCAACCATTTTGAACATGTAGGCCTGAAATATATTGTTTCAAGCTTGTTTTAATCTTGCTACATTTTGCAGGAAAAAAAAAATTACTATTAAAAATCTTGTGGTCAGAAATCACTTCATGCAGCTTTAACTAGTTTTTTGACAGAGTGATGAGGGAACTGTGCGATGATTCTGTTCCTGACCTGTTCCCATACAAGAATCAATCTTGTTTCAGCTACTTTTTAATACAAAAAACTGCCACAGAAAACACTCAGATTGAATTAACATTTCGGATTTTATTTCTGCTTTTGTAGCTCGTAAACGTTCTCACCTCTGGTCGAAGGCGGCGTGGTGTAGGGATGGGTGTAGGGATGGGTGTAGTAAGGGGTGTAGTAAGGAGTGGATGGCCAGGCAGAAGAGTGAGGAGAATAATATGGAGGATAGAAAGAAATTCCTCCTTGATTATAAGACAAAGTGAACATCATCCCATTTAAATTCACTGCAGGATGACCTGGGGAAGGAAAGAGGAAAAGACACCAGACAAACAAGTTGTCAGCATAATTCTAGATCTTCTTTTTACTCATGTCTTCTGTACATTTTTTTATGTGTTCATTTTTAATATTGTGTTTCACTCTTTTAGACTCAGCACAGCACAGTATATGGTGCGAATTACATCTGATTGTCTCATTATATTATTTAGCAATAAGTTTGGTGATATACTATAGTTTTATTATTGTCAACAAATACTGTGAAGAGGCCAAAATCAGAGCTTTAAGACTTGATAAATGATTCAGACACAACAGACTCCAAATGCATGATATGTTGTGTTCACATGTTTCTGCTGCAGCCAAGAGGCCAGAAATAATCAGTGAGTCCTTGAAAACAAAATGTGCAACAGATGAATGAGAGGAAATGAAAGGAGAGCTGGAGATTGACTGCGACTCGTGGTCGTGGTCGGTGCCTGAAACCTGAAGCCATCAGGTGCCCCACAGCTCTTCACCTTTTCAGCTTCATTTCACATTTATTGTCTGTTTTCTTGCAGCTCTTCATTCATTAACTTAGTGGCTTATGACTTATGAAAGTAGGCCTTGTTTTGTTTGGGTATTAGTTACTGTGCAGGGCCCATAAACTAGTTTTCCTCGTGGTGATAGTTATGTAAATAATGAGCTCAAACCCAGTTTAGAGTTGGTGTGAAGTTTGGAGACAGTTTGACCTTCAACACCTGACTGCACTGACTCCTCTGACCCTCCCTGTGGAGGGGGATTGGGTTTTTGTTGATGTGATGACCTGCATTTAACCAGGAGATATGTAAAGTGTGTGTGTGTGTGTGTGTGTGTGTGTGTGTGTGTGTGTGTGTGTGTGTGTGTGTGTGTGTGTGTGTGTGTGTGTTGTGTATACCTGTTGTCCATGGAATTGTTGCAGTAGTACTATATCTCTGAGTAGTTGCAGTCGGAGTGGTAGTAGTAGGTCTCCAAGTGGTAGTACTGGGTCTCCAAGTGGTAGTACTGGGTCTCCAAGTGGTAGTACTGGGTCTCCAAGTGGTAGTACTGGGTCTCCAAGTGGTAGTACTGGGTCTCCAAGTGGTAGTAGTAGGTCTCCAAGTGGTAGTACTAGATCCCGGAGGGGCAGTAGCAGTGGCAGTAATCACACTAGCAAAACTGCCCATAAAGACTGAGGCCAGCAGCACAGGAACACACAGCATCCTGCTCTTCACCTCCATCCTCTCTCTGCTGCTCAGACTCGCTGTGTTTGAGCTCTGTCGTCTGTCTCTTGTCTGAACTTCAGACCCTCATTTCCTCTTTCTGCGTCTGCAGCGACGTTAAGTTTCGTTTCCGGATCAGTTCCTCAGCCCACGCTTCTGAACGGCACTGTTCAGCTCTCATCCTACTTCTGTGCAAGGAACTGGTGCCAAATATGTTCAAATGGTGCAGCACCACTGCAGTTTAGAGAAACAACCCTGAAGATGTTCCAGGCTGCTCTCAGCTGAGCCATTGTATTTGTCAAATTAAAATAAACGATCATGTCTAAAAAAATAAAAGTTTCGTTTCCGTGTCTGAGCCCAGCAGCTGGTCAGGGAGCAGGAGGCTCCTGCGCTGCCGGAGGCTGCAGCTCTGACCCGGCTGAGGAGCAACAGGACCGCATTTTACTGAAAAGACCACTCAACCAATGTCTTTTCTTCCTCCAGCAATCTACCATATTTATAATAACAAACACTGCACCAGTACTGTGCTCCTGATGTTCAGGCTGCGGACTCAGGACAGAAACACCGCCCTGCCACCTGTCCCACCGGGGCCACCGTCACCGAGAGACCGGCCACAGCCTTAACCCTGGAGGCGGAACTCACATGGGAAATAAATCTTGTTTTTTAAAATCAGAAGTGAATGCATGAAACTCTATCTATCTATCTATCTATCTATCTATCTATCTATCTATCTATCTATCTATCTATCTATCTGTCTGTCTATCTGTCTGTCTGTCTATCTGTCTATCTATCTATCTATCTGTCTATCTGTCTATCTATCTATCTATCTATCTATCTATCTGTCTATCTATCTATCTTTCTATCTATCTATCTATCTATCTATCTATCTGTCTATCTATCTATCTTTCTATCTATCTATCTATCTATCTACCTGTCTATCTATCTATCTATCTATCTATCTATCTATCTATCTATCTATCTATCTATCTATCTATCTATCTATCTATCTACCTGTCTATCTATCTATCTACCTGTCTATCTATCTATCTATCTATCTATCTATCTATCTATCTCTTTTTCTTGATAAATATGCAGATGCATCTTAAAATATGGTCACATAAACTCAATGGACTCAATGGAAAAAATGCCGAACACAAATAGTCTCAAAAATAGAGTTTGATTTCACAAAAACTCTGAGAACATAAACTTTAATGAACAACACTGAAAAGTGAGCCCAGGAGGAGGCTGCTGTGTCAGTGCATCAGCTGAGTGATAATGACACCTGCATTAAATGTGAGTGAGCACCAGCTGGTTGGCAAACAGCTGATGAATGAGCCACTGAAGGTGAAGCCTGACTGATGAAAACATGGCTGAAAAAGTTCTTTAAAAGATATAAACAGATTGAATTTGTGGCTCTCAAAGCACTGAATATTGGCATTTTAAAAATGTCAACATGTATCATGTCTTTCAAGACACAATCATGCCCTTGTCCTGGTTGTTGTGAACAGTTTTCATACAAATGTCTTCCTGCTGAAGGAAAAGTTCATATGAAAACTGTCTGGATTATCCAGAGTAACAGCGACTGGTTCTGGAAAGACAAGTTGCTAATTGAAGTTTTAAAACATCTTTGGTGCTGTTTCAAATATGAAGCTGCACGGATAGATAGAAAAATATTTCTATTATATTTTATACTTTTTGCAGCCAGGTATTTTTCATAAAGACATGCAGCTCAAAGTGCTTTACAAAACACACAAAAAGGAAAAAAACAGAAGAATAGTTGTCCTCATGATATTAAGTGTGTTGGTTGAGTGACCTACAATTAAATTTCCGTCACAAACTCACAGTACAGATAATGGAGAACTGTGCAATCACCACTGACAGTGTTGTAATAATGTACAAAGAAGAAAACAGCTCAGCCAGAATAATGTGTGGCGTGAACAAGACCATGTGATGTCTCACTCTGGTGTGATTTCCCAAACCAAAACCACACAACAGTCTCTCTGTGTGATTAGGACCGCAGCTGCCATGCAGGTCATGTCCTCTGTATTGTTTGGGAATTTGTGTAAAATACTGCTCAGGGACTCAGTATGCAGAATATTCATTGTGGTGTGAAGAAAGCTTTGAAACAGCCTTTAAGTGTTTATGTTGGGAAATATGTTTTCCAGAAAACATAAGCAAACATTTAATGTTCGATGTAGGAACTTGACTGTGAGGGCTTGGGATGCTTTTTACTCATGATATCTGTGTAAAATTCTGTCTCTGGGGCCTTTTGTGAAATTCCCCTTTCACAGACATGTGCAGAAACCACACAGAGCCACAAACCACAGCAAACCCGAACTACACTTGAAATTATACTAACGACTTACTGTGTCAGTAAATATGGTCTTTAACTAAAACTTTATTACAATGGTAGATTGAACTGTTTATATTGGCAGGGCTTCAGGTCAAAGCTGAGCTGTGCAGGGTTAAGATCATGGTCTTAGTTAAAAGAACCAGTGCTGTCTATCAAAAGCAAACATGAAGCAAACAGTCTCTTGTGTCAAAGTCCAACCTTTTGTTGACTCACACGTCCACCCCATGGATGTTTTATATGACCGTCCAATAGATCCATGTTCCGCCCCCACATCCTTCCCCTGTAATGTTACCTCTTCCTCTTTTTCTCCCATCCGAGATTCAAAATTACCTCAGAAGCTGGAGGGCTTTGTCTCTTAAATGTGAACATACAGTGCGTTCAGAAAGTGTTCAGACCCCTTCATCCATGTTGCAGCCTCATTCTACAATCATTTAACTTCATTTTTTTCCTCATCGTTCTACGCCCAATACCTCATACTGACAAAGTGAAAACTGAATTAAAGAAACTTCAGCAAATTTGCTGAAAGGGAAAAACTGAACTGATTCAGATTTTACTCAGTACTTGGTTGAAGCACGTTTGGCAGTGATTGGCAGCTTTGAACACCTGGATTTGGGGATTTTCTGCCATTATTCACTGCAGATCCTCTTGAGCCATTTCCAGGTCTCTCCAGAGATGTTTTGGTTCAAAGTCGGAGCTCTGGGCCACATTCACAGTCAGGGTCAAGGTGGATCAACAGTTCAGACTGAGGATTTGACTCCATTGCAGGCCACCCTCACATAAACCATCAGGCCACTAATTTTGTAGGCTGGCCCTATTTATTGTTGTACAAGACTAGCTATAATGTCACTATAATAAGTGCTGGGCTATAATAAACTATAATGATGGAGCTGGGTCACTCTTAACAGTTAAAGACTGAGCTAAATAATAAATCTTGCTGCTCTGAATGCAAACTGGAGTTAGTTCATGTCTTCATGTCCGTCTCAGCATAGCAATATGAGGTTTAGGCTATTTTATGACGTTATATTGTCTCCATCTGCTGGCGAATACAATTCACGACAGTCACAACCTTTGAGGAAACATTAGAGAAATGTTGATAGAAATGTGTTTAGTTGCTACATTTGTAGGAAGAACGGAATTAAAAGTGAATGTACCATTTGAAAAATCAGTCTATTTGATCCTAAATTAACATGTTTTCTTGGAATTATTCATGTAGTAAAAAAACATTTGAGGCTATTTGAGATGATAGTTTAGTAAGCAACCGTAAGTAGTAGTAGCAAGTAGTAACGTCAGTAATAATATTTGTTATATCTTCTTAACTTGGCCCGTTGGTCCCAGCTTTTTAAATAAATTCCCAGTGACCTTGAATGCAACATCGTTAACGTAAATGTCCAAATGAATATCTCTGATTGGTTGTTCATTTTGCAGTGAGGAAAAAATTAGCCAATCGGTGACGCCGTTCTTGGTCGTTGACAGCAACCAACGTACACAATTTAACATCCCGGAACTGGCGTGTCTGTGGCGGTGCGGTCAACCAGCGCCGGACAAAACAGGACGTTATTGATTTTAAATTTAAATTAAATAGTAAATCTCTTTCTAAACGCCGGTTAATGTCTTTATAAGGTGGTCGTTAAACCCGCCGTCGCCTCGGTAAATATCTTCTGTCGGCATGAACCTCGGGTGAGTGTTTTTTTTTCAAATCAACAATAGCAGGCTAAGCTAGCACATTCACCGACTGTGTCGCAGTGAAAGACACCGGGATTATTTTATATCCGTCAGACAAACCGTGATCGACCAACAAATGCTCTTTGTAAAACATGAAACGTGACAGTTCAGTCATAGACGGAGCGTATAATAAAACAGCTTGTTGTGGCTATAAAGTCATTCGTTTCCTCTACACGACAGAGTTGTGCTTGCTGTGAACAGTCGACTAGAAACGAAGGAAAAGCAGCAATGAAATGTCAACACTGATGTAACTGGAGCTCCTGCAAACAGACAAACAGGCTGAAAGGTTTCGTTTCAAAGGTGTTGAAGTAAAAAGTAAAACAAAAAAAAATGAACACCAACCAACGCCAGTTCATATGAACCATGGACAAGAGAAACACTGGAAAACGGTACATTATGGGATCTGTAAAGCAACCAATGATTGAAATGTGGTTGTTGACCAAAGGCAAGCAAGTACATTTCTCTGCCTCCAGTTGACTGAGATCCACACAAATGCCCAGCGGCTGCAGCTTGAGGAGCCCTCAAGAAGCCTGGAGTTCAGTGTTTGTTTTATCCACAGTTTTGAAATCAGCATTATAACTGAACTATTGCTCTTGGCAGTTTCTGGTATCTCAAATAATTTAATAAAGCCTCTCATGCTTCTCCAGCTTTGTCTAATGTCCAGGGTATTATGAAGACCTAACACCAGAACACATGTTCTACGAAGTTAAACCCCATAATGAGTGCTTCAGCAGTAGCAGTAACGTGAATATGAAATATCATATAGGCTTATATATACTGAAGTACTGCTGACCATAACCGCCACAGATGGATGTGTTTACTTGTTGATTCAGGTATATGGACAGGTGTAAACCATGAATGTAGTAAAATGTGAAGGGGGTCACTGAAGCTGTATGTGGCCCCATGTTCTACAGCAGAGCAGCTCTGGTGTGACTGTGTTTTGCTTTTGGGAGAATTCTCGAAAAATGGAAAAAGTCTGCTCACTTAACTGTGAGACAGGTGTGTCGAAAGAAAGAAACAGTCTGAATAATAATGATAAAATTCCTGCACACAGTTGTACTTACTACTGGAATATTTATTCATTTACAATATTTGTCAAATATTCCAGCTGTTGGAAAAAAAAAGCTGTGACCCTTGACTGACAGGAACATCTCTTCCCTCTGACTGCAGCACTAACTCTTTTGTGTTCAGTTTAGTTCATCAGTGTCCCACAAGAGAAAATTTCTTTTGTATCAAGGCAGCATTAAAATATAAACACAATAAGACAATAAAAACATTAAAACGATCCAAACACAAGAAACCACAATAAGTCCAGTTTGCTTTTATGTCTTTGTATTTCTGTTGTTTGCTTTAATATTCCTTCTTTTTATGAACAGAGATGGCCTCCTGTTTGAACTTGAAAATGGGAAACCCAGGTTGATTTTACTCAGTCATGGTGAGACATTTCAGCTTGGATTTCTTTTTCAGGGAACATTACTCACCTAGCTGCTGGTTTTTTAGGTCTTACAGTTTCCTTCCATCTATAATCGTCATTAAAACCTTTTTACAACTGTGAAAAAAAAGTAATTTCAGAAATTGTTGGAATGCACAAGTATTAGTAGTGATTAGTATTTAATGAATATGAATCTTTGTGTGTTGAGGTACAGAGTTAAAGGCAATAATTATTTTCTTCCTCTGCAGGCATTGAAAAGAATCCAGCAAAGGTAGAACTCATCCTCACAGCTTACATTTTAACATTTGCTTTTGAAATGTCTCTTTGTTACATTGCTGTTAATGTAAAATGTTATCTGTTATAGTTTTGTTTGATCTGATTTGATTTACACCCAGCAGCTGTCCATCAGGCCCAGAGCGGCTAACGTCCTGAGCTCCAGGCAGCCCTCCTGTGTGGAGGAGGTGCAGGCAGAGGAGCGTCCGGCCCGGCAGCAGGCAGGGAGACACAAAGAGGCCAGGACCAAGGCAGGAGGAGCAGCTGCCCCCATCAACTCCAACACCGCCGCCACTGGAGGGAGGAGCACCACCTTGACATCATCCAACACACATGAACATCACAACGGGGGCAGCGCCAAAGCTGTGGCCAAGGTAACCCTCATGCTGCATCCCATTTCTTTGCTTTACTCTTGACCCACCATCCTTTGATTGCACATTCAGCTGCTCTGACTGTGTGTGTGTGTGTGTGTGTCTGCTTAAGGTGAAACGAGACAGACACAAACAAAGCTCCACTGTAGGATCCCTAAGAGCCAATGGGAAAACAGGACAGCCTCAGAACGGTGGGACACAAGCTGGAGGAAAGGCGAGACTAAAGGACACGCTGGCCAGTGGGGATGCAGGACTGAAGGACAGCATGGTGGTTCTGACCAGTGAGCAGCTGCAGCGGATCCTCAACACCGTGCAGACCTCCGGCAGCAGCCCACATCCTGTAGAGGACCACAGGACGCAGGGCAGCAGCAGTGACGGTAGTGTTAACAGTGACAGGGGCAGACATTACAAACTAAAACAATAGTGGCAGGAAAATCTCAAAGAATCCACAAAAAATATCAAAATATATTGATTTGGCACATTTCTGATAATTCATTAATTAATCTATGACTTGTTCCGAAATCAAACAGGCTCAAAATCTGGCACCTCAATGAATGAAGGAGGAGTAGGAGGAGAGATGAAGGAGGAAGACAGAGGAGGCGGAGGAGGAGGAGTAAAAGAAGAAGGTGGACGAGGAGTAACTGATACAACTGGAACAGTTCAGGATAAAGACAACAGGTGAGGAACAGATACTGATAACAGCAAATGCACAGGACTCTAGAAATACTTCTCTCTTTTCCACAGGGTCCTTTAGTGGGATCTGCAATAGAAGCTTCTGTCTTTAGATTACAGTAAATACACTTAGGAACACCTGTTCACCTGCTTATTCATGCAATTATCCAATCAGCCAATCACGTGGCAGCAGTGTATAAACTCTATAAAGATACAGGTCAGGAGCTTCAGTTAATGTTGTTCTGATCTGAGATCCTCAGAATGAACAGCAGGTTGAACTTTAAGGTTGAAGAGCTCCAACAGCAGTAGACCACGTCAGCTTCACTCCTGTTAGCCACAAACAGGAACCTGAGGCTGCAGTGGACACAGGTCGCTGAGGCCTGGGGGAGGGTAGCCTGGTGTGATGAATCTGGATTTCTGCTGAGGCATAAAGAATGTACTCATCTTCTAATGGCTGCATCCAGCAGGATAATGCTCCACGTTACAAATTGGTTTCATGAACATGACAGTGAGTTCAGTGAACTTCAGTCCTCAGTCACCTGATCTGAATCCAGCAGAACACATGGAGCAGACTCTCTAATATTTCCATCATGTTGTGGAGTCCACAAACACAAAGAACTGAGGCTGATTGTTGTTAGGGTTTAAAGCTCACAGATGATTCATATTTCTGTGACTCTAGAATCAAACCTGACTTAGATTCTTATTTATTTATGTCTTTGCTGTATTTTAAACAGTGGATCTCCCTTTTACTGCTGCACCTGTCCACACTCCAGAGGAATCTTATGAGGATAAAATAAACCTTGGTTTCTCTTAAGTCAACAAAAAAAACACAAGAAGTATTCTGACAGTTTACTGATTTAATGTTGCTTGTTAGGAGATGTTAGTTTTACAATTTGCCCATTTGGTTCTAATGTTATAACACATCAGTGACATATTAGTGCAGGTCAGGTCCATTGTCCATAGTGTGCAGGTCTTTTTCTAAAATGATGTTTAAAACCAGAAATGTTACTGTTGTTCAGGTTGTCTGGATGTTTGTTCAGCTGGCTGGAGCAGCGACAGTCAGACAGCAGATCGGCCACTGACGCCAAGAAGGCTCAGTGGAGGAGAGAACTTGGTACACACACACACACACACACACACACACACAAGCATTTTAAACTTGAGAAATCCATATTTATACTGGTTATAGTCACAAATCCACAGATAGTTTTCACCAGCTCTTTAGCTCCTAGTTTTGGTTTAATGCAGCTGCTTTCAGAAAACAAGCTGTGATGATCCCACTGTCCACTACCTGCTCAGCATCAAGCAACAGACAAAGTCAGAGACCAGCTGGTGAAGAAAGGGGAACATCCAGCAGCTAAAGAGCCTGATATGTTTTCCCAGAGATGAAAAACAGAGCTGAGAGTGGATCTTGGACTTTCATCAGCTGCTGGATGTGGGAGCTGGTGAACAAAACAAGAATGTGATTAATGATTAATTCAGTTTTTACCTTTATAAACTGGTCTCTAACCCATCACAACAACAGTGAGCTTATTCTGAATGTTGTGACAGTTTATATCCTAAATTATGAATCAAAAACATAAAATACCTTCATGATAAAATAATGTTTTGGTGCAACACTTTAATAAAGTAGTTCTGAGAAATTAAATGTGTGTGTGTGTGTCTGTGTGTGTGTCAGACGAGCAGTTGGCCCTGAAGCAGCAGCAGCAGCAGCAGCAGCAGCAGCAGCAGCAGCAGCAGCAGCAGCAGCAGCAGCAGCAGCAGCAGCAGCAGCAGCAGCAGCAGCAGCGTTCGGCCCCTGGCAGACTCCAGGTAGTTTCACAGTTTGTTGGTTGTTTCCATCACTGTGGGAACAAAATGAGAAACCAGAGCAGCTCTGACAGCAGACTCCTCCTCGTGCTAACATGTAGCACTGACAGCTTTGTCTCCATCGAGCTGTTCAGGCAGAAGTTGCACAAAATGTGAGAAAAAAAGAAACAAAAATTGGATTTCAAATTTTGTGTCCCATGAGTTTGGTTGAGTAATGTAACTTGTAAGAACTGGTTACAGTTGATTAATATTTAATTAATTAATGTTGTGCACATTTTTTGTTTATTTAACAGACAGTGCTGGTGAAATGTGCAAAAAAAAAAACAAAGACAGGCATTTTGTCATGGTCTGTTTTCCACTGAGGGACATTTCCTGAGGTTGAGTATTTTAGTTGTGGAAAGTAATTAAGTACATTTACTCAAGTGCTTTACTTAAGTACAGTTTTGAGGTATTTGTACTTCACTTGAGTATTTCCATTTTATACTAAATTGTACTTCTACTCTACAACATTTCAGAGGAAAATGTACTTTCTAGTTAACTCACTGTCCTCAAGAGTTAAAATTAGCTCCGTCCAGACTGACCACAACTTTAAAATGATGCTTACATGTTAATGCAGTAATAACAATGATGATCCACAGAGAGGCCATTCTGCAGAACGAGTACTGGCACTTTTCATACTTGTCACTGATGTCACCTTTTTAACTTTCACTTCACTACACTTTTGAATGCAGGACTTTTACTTGTACTGGAGTTTATTTATGTTTTGCAACATTTATTTAAGTGAAGGGTCCAAACACTTCTTTCACCACTGCTAACAATTACTAACAAATAATAATGACGTCAACCACAAATTGTGTTTGCTAATTTAAAGCTACAGTGTAAAATCAGATTTTCATTAAAAAAAAAAAAGTTTAAAGCCCAAACAGTGACTCATACAATGATGAACAGGATGAAGTCAAACCTCTAACCACAGTCTACTTGAGAGGATCAGACTGACACAGATCAACACTTAAACAGCTTGGAGACATATTTATTTAAAGTATTTCAAAATCTGTGTGTGTGTGTTTCAGGCAGAGGAGGACACAGAGAGTGTGTTATCAGTCCAGAGCTCCGTCAGCCACAGAGAGCAGCCTGCAGCCATCAGATCCAGCCTCAGACTCGGGGTAAATCTGACCCGTTAATAAAAGTCTTTGTCTCACGAGCTGCATGTCTGAGAAATCCAGCTTTTCCTCCTCCAGTCTGACTCTTCACCTCAGGAGTGTGAAGCTGCTTAAATGACACAGATAACGACACCAGGACACAGTGATGGCAGCGCTGCAATGATCTTCACACAGAAACTTTTCATTTCTCCACACTGATGTTTCTGTGACACTTTCCTCGATTCATGAAGGATTTTGTGTGAAGCACTCGAGCAAATTCTTGGGTTCAGGAAAAGAGTTTTGTGGTGTTGAATGAACATGTCCGACTTTCTCTGCAATTTCTTTAAAATGTCCTGAGTTTATCGTGTGAACTGTGTCGTCTCTGTAGGAGGTCACACCAGAGGAGCAAGTGTTGAGTGTTGAGAGGAGAGAGGAGCAGAGGAGACGCTGGCTGGAGGAGCTGGACCGACAGAGAGAGGAGACGACGGAACGCAGGAGACGGGAGAAGCTGCTGCAGAGCCAGGTGCAGTAGAGACAGGGTAGAAACCAGAGCCAGGAGCGGTAGAGACAGGGTAGAAACCAGAGCCAGGTGCAGTAGAGACAGGGTAGAAACCAGAGCCAGGTGCAGTAGAGACAGGGTAGAAACCAGAGCCAGGTGCAGTAGAGACAGGGTAGAAACCAGAGCCAGGAGCGGTAGGGACAGGGTAGAAACCAGAGCCAGGTGCAGTAGAGACAGGGTAGAAACCAGAGCCAGGAACGGTAGAGACAGGGGAGTTGTCAGGTTTAAACATCCCAAAACATTATTAAAATACAAAGAGAGAAGACACAGAGTTAGAGCTCTTTTTACTCACGAGGTAAAAGCGGAGAGAGGTTCTCCAGGTACCTCTCTCCGCTATTTTAACTGCAGTAGGAGTTGTTAGCAATACCTGGTAAGGTCCTTCCCATTTGGGAGAGTACCAATGTTTCTTCTTGATGCTTTGTATTAGAACCCAGTCTCCTGGTTCCACTAATTGGGTGTTTAGTTGGGAACAACTCTATCCATTTGGAGAATGCATCTATTATTACTAGACAAAACTTTTTCCTTCACTTTGATTAAGTTCAATAAAGTCCATATGGATTATTTGGAACGGATATTGGGGTGTTGGAAACTTACCCCTCTTTGGTCTCATATTTCCCTGTGAGTTATGTTTAGCGCATATCAAACTACCATCCCTCCTGTTGAGACATGTGTAGAACCATGGCTCAATATCGCTGCCCATTTGTATAGATTCTTTGGTAGGATGGGTTTATTTTCTGGTCATTTATAGATCTCATCAGTCAGTTTAGCACCATTTTTTATCCATTGATCTTTTTCGTTTTGTGGACTTTGATGTTGCATATCTTTTAGCACATCAACTGTTATTGAGTCATTTTGTTCTAAACTCATCACTTTGGTGCCTTCTGCTGCTTCTTTAGCTGTTTTATCAGCAAATGCATTTCCTAATGAGACTAGGTCTTTATTTCCAGTATGTGCCGCACATTTGCATACTGCTAGTTCTTTAGGAAGTTTTACTGCTTGTAATAATGCAGTTAACAACTGAACTAACAACATGTGTCACAGGTTTTCCTATTGAGGTCACCATTCCTCTGTTTTGCCAGTATTGAGCAAATGTATGCACTGTAGCATAAACATATTGACTATCAGTATAGATCATTACTATTTTGTTTTTCATTAGCTTACATGCTTCAGTTAGTGCCACTAGTTCTGCTGCTTGTGCTGAGTAATTTGAAGGTAGTTGTCCTGCCTTTAATACTTTATCTTGCGTTACTACAGCGTAGCCTGTTAAGGTTTTCCCTTGTTCATTCTTTTTTGATGATCCATCAACATAAAGAACTTCCCCTTTTCCTAAAGGTTGGTCTTTTAGATCACTTCTGCTTTTAGTCATGGTTTCAGCTAATTCCTGACAGTCATGCTTTGTGCCATCATTTGGTAGTGGCATCAATGTGGTTGGATTTAAGGTTGTACATCTCTCAATTGTTAGGTGAGGTTGCGATAGCAATGTTGACATACACGATAGATGTCTAGCTGGTGACAAAAATGTCTGTAGGAGGAGTGCAGAAACCGCATGTGGAACTCTAAGTGTTAGTGGATGGAACAATACTATCCCTGCACTAACTTCAACTGCCATAGACGCTGAAATTACTGCTCGAACACAGTGGGGCAACGCACATGCCACACTGTCCAATTTGGATGAGAAGTAAGCAATTGGTTTCATCTTTTCTCCATGTTGTTGCACCAGTACAGAAGTCATAAAATAGCCTTTGCAATCTACCATTTGTATAAAAGGTTTCTTATAGTCTGGTAATGCTAAGGCCGTACTTGAAACCAATACTTGTTTGATTTTTCAAAATGCTTCCTCTGCTTCCTCAGTCCACTTCAGTGGAGTCGTCATGTTGATGCTTTCTTCGTACATAAGTTTATTCAATGGAGCTGTAATTTCAGCGTAATTTGGAACCCAATTCCTACAATAATTTGTCAATCCTAAGAATGACATCATTTGTTTCTTTGTCAATGGTTTTGGTGCTTGTAGAATTGCTGATTTTCTGTCTTCCACAATAGTTCTTCCTCCTGCACTCAAATTATGACCTAGGTATTTCACTTGTGTTTTACATACTTGCAGCTTATTTTTACTGTCCTTATGACCTTCTTTAGCTAAATGCTTTAGCAACGCTATGGTATCTAATTTACAAGTTTCCTCATCGGGGGAGGCCAGCAGTACGTCATCTACGTAAAGTAGTACTTGGCTGCCCCCTGGAGGTTGGAATTTGGACATGCTAGCACTCATCACTTGGGAATATATTGTGGGACTTTCACAATAACCTTGTGGCAATCTAGTGTATGCATAACGTTGTCCTCCGAATGTAAAAGCAAACCAAAATTGACTTTCCTTATCTACAGGAACGGAGAAGAACGCATTACTGATGTCCACCACAGTGAAAAACTTGGCATCTGGTCTTAATGAGTTTAGCAAGGTGTACGGGTCAGGAACGCATGGAGCTCTTTGAATAACTGCATTATTTACTGCTTGTAAATCTTGAACCATGCGCCATCCTGTAGATGGAGCTTGCTTCTTAACTGGGAAGATGGGAGTGTTACATGGAGAGTCTTCACATTTACAATCACAAATTGGCGTATATCCTCTTTGTAGGGTGTTACGCCCTCTATAGCCTTTTTTACATCGTCAATCGTCCAGGTTCTGTATACCAGAATAGTTCTATTTCCTTCATCAGCATTAGGATTTGCTACCTCAATCATTGGGTAAGTGTCTGCCTTATTTACATGTAGCAAGGGTGGAGCTGATGGCAACTTAGGACTAAATATTTTGCCCAGGGTCTTGGACCATGGGGCAGATTCTTCTGTTGTGGCTCTGGTCTTTCTTTGCGGTGTGACCTCCTCGTAATTTGGAGGTAAGGTTGGATACAATCCTGTTCTCAACATATCATGTCCACCTGGTGTCGGCGCTGCTACTGCTGCTGCGCTTTCTTCCTCAAACTCTTCCTCAAACTCTTCCTCAGCTCCTTCCTGCCTTCCTTTCTATTTCTGCACTTTCTCTTCCCTTAGCCTTCCTATCACCTTCTTCCCTTTTCTGTGCTGTTTCCAGCCAGTATTTAACATCCTCATACCCATCTTTGCACATTTTCTTCAGATCATTTTTATTAGCTTTTGCAATTGCTTCTTGTAATTCAATCAATTTCTGAGAACTCAATTTACCATTATAGTTATATTTTTTTAATCCATTTTTCAAGGTACTTTACCTTTTGCGGATCTTTCATTTCGATATATTTCCAATCTTTGCATTGCAATGCTTCTCTAGATTGATATTTACTGTTTCCTTTCCCCATTTTATATGTGTTTTAGTCCAGTGTGATAACACCTAGGGTGTTCTAAACACTGGGAAATTAAGCAGGACAGTGATTCAAATTTCCTTCTGTGGTAATCCTCACTTCAACTCTTTAGAGTGGAGAATTCTTGCCTTTGCATCCACAAAAGTCCACAGTTTGACTCCTGCCTTTTGGTATGAGACAAAGCACCTAGTGGTATTTTATCTCCAGTCACACTCACAATCACTCATTCAGTTTTAATCGTTTTTTCGCTGCGTTTCTTTTTCTCACGGAATTTAAGTGCATCAGAGGGCTCCGCTGCGCCACAGGACTCCGCCGTCCTAATCACCTGCCAGGATATTCAGGGTTTCTCTAAACGCGCAATGACCCTCAGTCATTCCATTTTTCTCATTTTTTTTCTTTTCTTTTTAAAGAAAGCTGTAACTCACCGATATGTCTTTTCCCTCTCGGACTACCATCAACCATTGGATCCCAGCCGGCGGGTCGGATCTCCCAGTCCCGGAAAGGGTCTTTAAGAAGACTCACTCTGGAGTCCACCGTGGCCACGGTTTTTATCCTGGGGTCCACCTCGCCCGCTGGAATCCTCAGGTCTATTGGTCTCCGGCTCGAAGGACCAAGTTAATGTCAGGTTTAAACATCCCAAAACATTATTAAAATACAAAGAGAGAAGACACAGAGTTAGAGCTGTACTCAGTTACACTCTCCAACCCGCTCTGAGTACATCTTGCCGTCTCCTCTTTTTATTTCCTTAGGGTGGTCCCTAGTTACATGGGAAATGCAGCCTCTAAAGGATGGGGATACACAGACTGCACTCCTTATCTAAAAACGTTGTAAGAATTTTTGATTCCAGCAGGTGTGTTCAAGGTCTGGGACCTTGCTATTCTATCAGTTGCATAGTTTCTCAGTACATCCCTCTGCTCTAACTCAAAGAGTTTCATGTTTATCTCTTCAGTGTGGTTTCGCTCTGTGCCCCGTCCTTGAATCTGCATGTGAGTCCTCCTGATGTCTCTGAAAAACAGCTTGCACAACATCCTACATAGTAGCACACACACAGGCATATGTATGACTCTTAAACAGTATAAGCAAATGTAAGATAACTTCTATGTACAATAATTCCAACAGGAGTAGTATTTTGTATTACTGTTTTTTATTGTGTTTTACTATGTTTTATTGTGTTTTACTGTGTTTTATTGTGGATTAATGTGTTTTACAGTGTTTTACTGTGTTTTATTGTGTTTTACTATGTTTTATTGTGGATTAATGTTTTACAGTGTTTTACAGTGTTTTACTGTGGCGGTGTCTCTGCAGACAGAGGACCAAGAGCTCTGGGCCACACACTTCGACTCCCTGCAGAGGAGGCCTCCTGTCCACACTGTAGCTCCTTCAGCTCCACCTCCAGCTCCGTCCCGGGGATCTGAGCGCGGGGACTGGGAGCCCTCGTCCAGCCTGTCCCTGGTCTGGGAGGCCATGAGCAGCTGTGGAGCAGAGAGCGCAGGACGAGCCAGCGTGGATACGACCAGCGGATACCTGAGCAGAGCCAGGTAGGAGGAGAGTGACGTGGAGTGGGTGAGGGGAGGTGTAACAGTTGACAGTTTATAGATGTTTATGTGTCTGTAAAATCTAACATAGCTGTCAGTGACATTTAAAATCATCATTTACGCAGCGGCAGCTCTTTTATCTTTACTCACAAACATCAGGAGGTAACCACAGGCGGCGCGGAGCCCTCCAGGTGACTCCTCCTGGTCAAAGAGTCAGACGTCTGGAGTCAGCCAGGCTGCCGTGAATAAATGTTTCTGCTCTTTGCTCCTCTGTGTTTTGTCCAGTTATCTGAGGACCATGACTGCCCTGCTGGACCCCACCCAGATAGAGGAGAGGGAGAGGAGGAGGCTCAAGCAGCTGGAGCAGCAGGTAGTGTGAGGAGGAGGAGGAGGAGGAGCGGGGTGAGAAACGCAGCGAGGGAGGAGGAGAACACTCATCACTCAGCTTTTCTAAATATTCTACTGTCTCACGTGTCATCCCCCAGAGAGCGATCGAAGCCCAGATGGAGGAGCGTCGGCAGCAGAGGGAGCGAGAGAAGGCGAGAAGGAGAGAGGAGGAGGAAGAGGAAGAGAGGAGGGTGGCGCTGGAGAGGGAGATGCTGCAGAGACAGTACGAGCTGGACGCACTGAGGGAGAGGCAGAAGGTCAGAGACATACACACTCCACACCACCAGCAAACTGTTTTCTGATGAGGGCAAAAAAACATGTGTGTGTGTGTGTGTGTGTGTGTGTGTGTGTGTGTGTGTGTGTGTGTGTGTGTGTGTGTGTGTGTGTGTGTGTGTGTGTGTGTGTGTGTGTGTGTGTGTGTGTGTGTGTGTGTGTGTCCCCTCCATGAGCAGCCGAGCCATCAGGCAGAGGAGCCAAAGAAAGGTGATGATGATGAAAAACTGCAGGAGACACTGGAGCCCAGCGGTGAGTCGAACCAACTCTAATAAGTGCAAACACTGCCACACCTGACCCGTTTACACTGAGTCCAACAAACTCTGGTGTGTGTGTCCATTTGATTCAGTTTGTTTGGTGTCAGCAGCAGTAGAGGAAGTAAGGAAAATGTGTGTGTGTGTGTGTGTTTTCAGCAGTTACAAGACAGAGTGAGTGTTTGGAGGAGGACGTGAGCAGTTCAGTCTCCCCATACAGAGACACAGCTGTACAGACAGGTAACTGAACTATTAGCACCACACACCTGTGTTATATCTGGGAGTCAGTCTGACTGCTTCTACATCAGTGTGAAAGGAAAACATGAGGTTGACAGATTCAGTCTGTACTTGGTGCTGAAGTCGTCTCTCCTCCTCTGTGCCTGAGCAGAAGCAGCTCCCTCTCTCCCGCTCAGAGCTGATGACGTCTCTGTACAGCTACAGCCACCTCCCTCTCTGTCTGCTGCTCCTCCAAACAGCAGGAGCCAAGCAGTGAGAACAGGCAAGGAGAACATCTGTCTGCCAGGAGGAGGAGGAGGAGGAGGAGGAGGAGGAGGAGGAGGAGACAACGGAGATCCATATGAAGCATTTGCCCGGACAGACAGGAGCAGGAGAGACAAGAAGAGGCCGGAGTGGAACACACAGAGGTAGAAACACACACGTCTCACCAGAGCTGAAACGATTATCATTGATCAACAGAGAATAATCTTCAACTTGATGATTGATTTGATTGATTTGATTGATTCATTTTTCAAGGGAAAAGAAAGAGAAAGTGGCTCTGAGCTTCTCTGGTGACAGCATTTCCTGCTTATCTTTGTCATTGACAGTAAACTGAAAACCTTCTGGGTTTTGAACTTTTGGCCGAGACATTTGAAGACGTCACCTTGGTTTCTGAAAAGTTGTGATTGGCGAGTTATCAGTTAATTGATTAATTGAAAAAACAACTAGCAGATTAATCAGTAATGACATGTAGATGATCACTGTGACGACAACTGTAGCTACACCTGAACACAACACATGACATTCTACTGAATATTGTTTCATAAGTGTTGAAATTATGGACATAACAAGTTTATTCCACTTATACAGGAGTAGTTATTGATAGTTTTACTGTACATACAAACATGATCTAAGGTGAAGTATCACAGCTACTGTCTCTCAGCACAGGTCTTGTTGTTCTGTGTATTTATGGACAGTTAGCGAGCGAACCTCCACCTACCGGAGTGTGGAGCAGCAGATTTCAGATTTTCTCCTGGTGGCTTCCTAAGATCACTTTCTAGTACTAGAACGATGTAAACATGTAATATACAGTACATGCAGTGGTGGAAAGGAACATTTACTACAAGTATGGTCCTCAAGTATAAATTTGAAGTATTGTCTTGTATTTGTATATTTCAAATGTATGTACTGTGCTAATACTACACTAATCTACTGATCTTTACAAAAATGGGTTTAAACTTTGCTCCTTATTTCTCCTTCTCAAGTTTAACCCTAACCCACAACCTCTGTGCCCCCCCCAGACCCAGCCGTCGGTTCGTTCCAGCCTCAGAGCGTTACCCAGCCGCTCTGCAGAGGAACAGGCAGGAGAGTCGCCTGAGGCGGCAGGCCGAGCTCCTCGCCCTGCAGGAGAGGACCTGTCAGTCCAGGACCGACCCCCCTCCCCCTCCTCCGTCTGAGCACAAGGCTCCTCGTCCCGGCTCCACCCACACACAGACCAGAACCTGTCCTGACAGTAAGGTAGGAGGATTCCTGACTGCTGTCATTTCTGTCCCTGCAGCTGTGGGTGGATGTGTTAATGACTGTTGCTGTTTCAGGTGGAGACCAGAGGACAGAGCGTCTCTGCAGCCGTCAGCAGTGAAAGGTGAGCAGCTCTGAGCTCAGCAATGAAGCACTACCACAAGTTCTTACAGTACCTCTCAGTTAAAACTCAGAGGTAAATATGAATTGGATTGTGTTCATCTTATATCACAAACAAGCAAGATTCAAATGTTAAAGCCATAAAGTAAAAAGCAATAAAAAACATTTATATTTATATAACCTGCACAAACCTGGAGGAACGAGGTGTAGAAAGTCATGAAGAAGTGACTCAGCGGCTGTTCCTCTGGATGCTGAGGTGTGTTTAGGTGTAGTGAGCTGACTCCTCCCTCCTGGTGTTGTGGTCTCCTGCAGGGGGCGCTCTCCTCCCGTCCCTGCTGTCAGACACAGAGTGCAGAGTCAGCCGGCCTCCGCCCCTCCTCCTCCTCCTCCGCTCCTGGAGTTCGTTCCCTACGTCCGAACTGATGAAGTCTTCAACCTGGACCCACTGGAGCCTGCTGACACCCCCCCGCCCCACACACACACAGGTTAAATATCTCCAGGTCATCGTAACTGTAACAATTAGTGGATTAACCAACAAAAAATTAATCCGAAATTATTTTGATAATGTGTAAATAAAAAAAGTAATTTTTAATACAAATGCTCAGATTGGTTTATTTTAATAAATATTTGCTTCTTTTTTGTCATGTATGATAGATCATGAGTATCTCTGGGTTTCAGACTCCTGGAGGTGGAGAAAACAAGGGATTTTAAAACGTCACCTTGGGCTTTAATTCTAAGTTATAATGGAAGTTATTCACTCTTTTGTAGACAAACAGATTAATTCATCATTAAAGTGATCGTTAGCTGTTGCCACAGACTGATTCTGTACAGCGACACCTTCTAACCTGAGACTGAAACTGCAGCTGACTTCACTTTCTCCTCGTCAGACGCTCCTCCTCAGAGCTCAGCGTCTCCTCCTCCTCCTCCCTCACATCGAGACCCCCTCCTCCACCCTGAGCTGCTCCGGAAAACACACACACACCGACAGCAGGAGATCCTGAGAGGCCTGGCTCAACTACGGCAGGTAACACACACACACACACACACACGATGATTAACCCATTCATACGTCTGGACTGAACTGGGCTGTAGAACCTCATCAGGAGCATAACAGCAGTGATGGTGGAAAGAAGGAAAAGTAAATCACCTACGATCAGATTTCCTTTAGACTCAACAATCCCATGAACTTTCTTCAGAAACTGAGCTGGACAGTCTTTGTTTTTTTTGCAGCTCACCCTCCGTCCTGTCAGTGATGGTTGATTTGGTAAATGACGGTTAAACTGTTAATTACTTATTAACCCACTCTGTTCGTTAATGTTAATTAAAGAAGTCACTTTCATTTGTCTGTGTTCACAGGGTTTGTTACAGAAGCAGAGGGAGTTGGAGGCGGACCTGAACCCTCTACTGAAGCGCCAGGACAACGAGTTCCGGTCGCCCTCGGCAACGCATCGCATGTGACCTGTGACAGCTACACCTCACAGCTGGACGCTTGATGTGTGCTGACAGCGGCGGAGTGACAGTGAATCAGCCGTCGTGGAGAAGCTTGAGCAGAAAACCTTGAGTGTTTTCTGGAGCTCGTCCACGCTCACCGTGCCACAGCGAGGAGGAGTTTACTCCATCAGAGCTCACATTTCACCTGGAAATCAACAGACTGCAGCAGATTTGGGAGTTTTTCAAAGTAAAGCTGATTTTATCAGTGAATTTAAGTTTCATGACACCTGAAATCAAGTTTAGGTGAGAAACATTTTCTGATTAGTTTTGTTTCAATGCACTTTCCATAACAATGACACTGTACCAGGCAGGTATTGAGTGTTAGCTTTTTTTTTTTCTGGGTTGGGGTTTTTGGGAGAGGGGGTGTCACACTCCCTCACTTCCTGCAGAGAAGCAGAGTCAAATTATTTCAATCATGAATGACTGAGTTTTTGTTTCTCCAGCTTCCTGCTGGCCGAGGAGCTTCATCTCTCAGTTTATGCTTCTGTGTTGTCAAGTTTTTTTCTGGTTTTAATGTATTAGTGATTTTTTATTTATTGAAAATGTAATAAATTATGTTACGTGTAATGATCCTTTTGTCCATTTTAAATCGCTCATTCTGGGGTCGTATTGCGGTGGCAGGAGGCTGAGCCCAGCGGACGCCCCCCTCCCCTGCGACGTTTTCCAGCTCCCCCCCGGGGATCTTCACATGTTACCAGGCCAGATGAGATTTATGATCCTTTCCAGCATGTTCTGGGCCCCCCCCCCGGGTCTCCTACCAGTTGAACGAGTGTGGAGGACCTCAGCTGGGAGGCGTCACAGACCAGCTCTAAGTGTAACAGGAGCCTTTACATTTCTTACAGCTCAATTTTGTTTTATTTTATTTTGACAACTCTCTGACCCCTGAATTTCCTGCATCTGACATTTGATACATTTAAAAGCTCAACACTAGGGCTGCAAAGAAAGTTAATTGGCATTTTATAATATATAGACACACTACTATAATGTTTATATGACAGTAAATTGAGACTATCAGAGCATTGGACTGTTGGTCAAACAGTGAAGGCATCACTGGGGCTCGAAACACTTGTGAGGGGCCTTTATTTTAACGTTTCATAGACTAAACAATAAATTAACAGGAAGATTAATTAATAATGAAAATAATTGTAGCAGCTTCACTCAACACATTTTTAAAACTCCAAAGTTTGTCCATCTTAAATAAATTTTGGTTGATGTGATGCTACAGACTGATCTGAACTATTTTTTTAACTCCAGTATAGATTTATTAATGAAATATTTAATTGAAGATTTAACTAGATTTAATCCCTCAGGCTGTGAGTCAGGTAAACCTGACTGAGTTTTCATGGTTAAACGGGGTCGTGGTGACTGAAGGTGGAACTGACTGCGAGTGTTTACAGTCACCTACAGTGTCGGTGCTGCTGTGAATCATATTTGGTAGATTTGGAAACTAGTTAAAGGATAATTCTGGTTCATTACAACTTGTGTCAACTGTGAATAGTTTTGTCCATCAGTGAATTCACTGACGTCTGATGAGTTAAAGTCTGAAAAAAAAAAAAGATTTTTTTAAAAATTCAACAGAAAATGAGTCGGCAGCTATTCTGATGATTTTTTTGCTTAAAAAAAGTTATTTTTTAAGCAAAAAAGCCAGTAAATCACCAGTTCTGACAGAAATATTTGCTGGGATTTTAGTCCTGCGTGATTATATTCTTTTGGTTTTGGGCTGTTGATCAGACAGAGAGTAACTTAAACATATCAGTTAGATTTTTGGGGCATTTTTCATTATTGCCTGACATTGTATTGACTGAACTATTAACTTATAGAAAATGATCAGAAATCTAATCAATCATAAAAAAACATTCATAGTAAGTGTCACAGTGAGTGTGACTGACCTGGTTTTCTTAGCAGTGGGTACTTTTGGAGGCACTGGAGAAAATCTTCGCTTCTACCTTCAGTTTTCACACACATACGTAGAACTGTTGAAGCGCTGAAACCTCCTCATGGTACCTTTGAGGTCTCCTGGTGAGTTTTGTGTCCTGCTGAACCACGTCATAAGAAAACCTGGTCCGGTCTTGCACAAAACCTGCAACCTTGGAGGAGATCTGTCTTCAAGTAAGGTGATGAGTCCAAGCACAAAGCTGCAGCTGCACAGGGAAACAACAAGGTTAACGTCCTGGAGAGTCCAGGTCTCTGTGCAACCAACAATTCAGGGCTGTTCGCTCGGCGTCTTGTGGAGGGAGAGAACTGCTAATGAGCATGATGTTATATTTTGTATTTATAATTGATTTAATATTGAAATGGTCTTTTTATGATAATCAGTATCAAAACCTGATTGAGTTGATCTGCTACATAACATCTACTTTAAGAACCTGCTGTAAAATAATAAAATATGAAACCATCCAAAGGGACTGAGTGGACATGGATGGAGACTGAAACTGAGGTCTCAAAGTCTCAGAATCAACTTCTGATCTTGCACCAAATCTATCTGTTGTGAGGATGATTAAAAAACATCTTTCAGGAGTATTTTAGATTTTAGTTAATTATGAAACAACTAAACGTCCAACTCAACTCCAACAAATAAATTGAGACCTGTCCCATGTCATGGAGACCTCAACCTGAGACCAAGAAACACTGAGGCAAACTGGCTGGTTTACGCAGGCAAGTTTAATACAAAACACCTCTGATGTAAAAAAACATAAAAAAAACATTTTTAAGTTAAAATCAGTCTGTTACAGAGTCACTTCCTACATACAACAATGAACACAAACCGCTCCCTGGATAACAAACCAAACATTCAGTTCAAAAAAATATTTTTACAAGACTTGAAGAGTGTCCACTGGAAGACGAGAGGCGCTCAGTCCATCGTGTCCCTTTAAGGTCCTTTGTGTCTTTTTTAAAGTTCAGTCTCCATCGTTTCACTGGAGCAGGTGAAGCTAAACTGGTCTCTACATCCCATTAAAGCCCCCCCTCTGCCCCCCTCGGTACCTGTTGCTGCCCTGACCTGCAGGGTTGTGGTACCCCCCCAGCAGTGAAGGACCGGTGCCAGCTTGTTGGAAGCCCCAGACCAAGGCTCCAGTACCTGAGGGGCCCATGCTCCCTGGCCAGACAGGTGTGGGCCCCAGGAGGCCCCTTGACCTGCCCACAGTAGTCAGGGGCCTCAGCATGGGGCCTGCAGAGAAATGCTGGCTGGGGAGTCGAGGCAGGAAGGGGGGCTGCAGGAGGCCAGCGCCCCACTGCTGCTGCTGGCTGTTCAGTTGCTGCAGATGTTGTGGGGGGTGTTGGGCCTGTTGTAGTCGAGGCAGGGGGTTGTCCTCCTGGCCTGTTACCATGGTGACGCTTCCAGCTACCTTGGTGCCGCTGGGTGTGCTGTTTCCAAGTGGTGCTCCCTCTCCTCTGATTGGCTGCTCCTGTCCTGACTGCATGTCCCTGCAAAGACACCACATGACATGTAAAGGAATCAGTAAAGCAGTGCTGGGGGGGTGGGGGGGTACAGTTACAGTTACAGTTGGGTATAATTAAATCTCACACTCTAAAGTCAGCTGAGGGCTGAGAGCTTTCTCCTCACAGAGCTGGATCACATTATAACCTGAGCTGTGGACAAACAGCAGAGATCAGACCGGACTGTTGCGTTCACTGACCTCGATCTGTCGCCCTCCACACGACAGGTGGAGCTGCTGGAGGAGGCTGCGCCGTGTTTAGCTGCTTCAGGAAACGCAGGTTTGCTTTGTGGATCTGCTTTTTCCCTTGAGTCTGTTTGGTCACTCCGTCCTGTGCTTTGATTGGATGAAGGGGTAGATGTGCCACTGTTACTGGGATCACTGTTTCCTCCCAGCAATCCCACTGCTCTGACTGGAGTTCCTCCTCGACTTCTTCCCCTCCTCTCTCCCTCTGTGGGAGGCTCCGCTCTGTCCTTCCTCCTTTTCTCCTCCCCCAGCTCCGGCTGCAGTCCTGAGTGAATTAACTCCAGAGTGGACGCCACTGCTTTCCTGCCAGGCGTGAGCTGCGCCGCCTCAGCAGGACCCCCCTGACCAACAGGAGGAGTGGTGTGACCGCTGGGATTGGGGAGGAAGCTTCTGAGGGGGTTGATGCTCAACTCTGCCTGGGAGTCCAGCTGCTGCTCCTGCTGCAGCTGAGCCTGACGCTCGGCCCGAAACTGGGAGATGGCCATTCGAAGAACCTCCAGGTCTGCGTCAGACGGCTGAGGCACGCCGTCCTTACAGGAGGCGTCTGGGACCAGCTGGTCAGAGAGATGAGGGAGCGGGAGGAGGCCGGAGCCAGACTGCTGGAGGAGCTGCTGGGGTTGGTCCCCGGTGGAGAGAGGATGCATGTGCTCTGGGAAGATAGAGGGAGACCGATCAGAGCCCGACACAGAGTTGCTATGACTCAGCTGCCTGCCGAGACCTGAGGACAGAGGAGAGCAGTTAGAGAAAGATGAGGGGGAGAGACAGAAGAAGAGAGGGAGAGACACAGGAACAGAGGGCTCAGGACCCTGATGTTAGAACATTTTTATTATTCATTAAAATAAAGACATCAGAGACTTTACAAATGACTGACAAGGATTTTAATCATGTTAGAAAATACGTCTGTGCTGGTTTTAGAAGAGAAGAGAAGTCTGATGAGGTCACTGTTCATTATAATCATGGGAAATATTGATCAGTGTGTGGATCACTGTTCTAATCAAAGCCGTCAGAGGTTCAGTTTTTATTTCCAGTTCTGGTCACAGAGTCTCTTCATGTTATTCTGAGCTGCAGTGATGAAGAGGAGAGTAAAGCATCATCACTGTTGCTGTCATTAAAGAATCTGTGTTCAATTCAAACGAAGCTATAATAGTTATTATGTAGTTAATTAGTGTGAAGAACTCCCCTCTGTTTGAAGCTCTGTTTTAAAACCAAAGTGGAAACATGTGAAGTCTGCAACAGCAAAACGATTCCACCGATCAATAAAAATATCTACTGCTTGTTACTATTTATCATTTGATCGTAAACTCTTGTTCCAGTTGGGATCTGATTGGTCAGAGGTTTGATTGTTGACAGGTTTGGACCTGATCCTCTGAAGGTTTGTGAAGATTAAAATGGTCGTGCAACACAAAGCAGGTATTTATTTTTTTACGTCCGCCACAACTGACCTTTGGTGGCCCGCAGGTCGTCCATGATTGGCTGCTTGTCCTTGATGTCATGGTAACCGACCAGTCTGGTGAAGCTGTGCAGAATTTCTTCGATACCGGCGACGATGATGCCGCCGCTGGAGTATGTGGGGAACGTCTCGAAACGATGCTCTGAGTGAAAGAAATAGAAGAAATAAATCTCAGCAGCTGATCAGGAAGTCAGCGAGTCTCTGCGACCGGTCGACACCTTCAGTGCTGCCACGTACCTGTCAGGAAGATTGTGTGTCGGTACTGTGTGTACCGGGCCTGCAGCTCGGTCAGACAGTGCAGGTCAGGGGACTCATGGTTCATCATGTCGCAGTGATGATATGGGAGGAACTCAACGATCTGCCGCTTCTGAAAGGCTGAGAGTAAGTCCAGTATGTTGGCTGCATCTCTCCTGAACCTGACAACCAACCACACACACACACACACACACACACACACACACACACACACACACGTTAAAGACCCACTGTCACATCTGTATTTCACAGCACCTCGTCGTCACTTTCAGCCACAGTCAGAGTCTTAAAACCACAGGATGTAGCAGAGACTATGTTAACTGTGCTTCCTCCAACAGCTGGTCATATCAAACTGAGCACTTCTTATAACTTCAGATGCGTCACAATGAGGATGTTTTCATATTGACATCACGCATCCACGGCTGTGATGCAAACAGGAAGTGGCTGGTAGCTAATTCAGCATGTTGACGTGTTGCTGATTTGGCCAATGTGAATAAATACAGGCTTAAATCAGGGCTGACTTCATGACACAGCTCCAAACATATTCATCCAGTACAGAAGAAAGAAAGTGAAACACTAGACACACACAAAATGGAGATATTACTGAGGCTCCCATCAACAAGCAACACTAATAAACAGACATTTAAATATATATTCTATTTGCCAAAAACCTATAGATGAGCAATAAAACCAACACGTGTTTAGGCACCAAGTGTTTTTTCTCATAAATAAAAACTGTGACAGAAAACACACCAGGTTTCTACACGTTCATAAAGTTTCATTTAATCTATGAACTGAGCTGGAGACACAAGTGTGGTAGTTATCCTTCTGTCTGCTGTGTTATGGTGCAGACAGATGCAGAATCAGTACCTGGCTTGTTCTTTTAGTTTCTTGTGGGTTTTGCAGTGAACCTTCCACTTCCACACATTCTCTTGAGAGCTTTGTTTTTCCAGGAATATCAGCAGTGCAGCCAGTTGACCTGCAGAGCAGAATCTCATTGAGCAACACATCCATTAGGAGATTAAAACAGACAGAAAGTGCACCAAGTAATGCATTTGTCATTTGTTGATTATAGCATTTGTCAATAATTAACAAATAGATGGACTTCAATACTTCCCAACAATTTTTCACTATGGCCTGAGTATTTCCTGAAAATAAGATTCTCAATATTATGTGCTGGTGTGTTGTTGAGAGGAAAAACAAAAGTGTAGGAATTTCCCATACAGTGACGTAGAAATACATGTTGTTGGATGCTGTTGGTGGATGTGATCCCTGACCCACCGTGAGTGATGAAGTCCGGACTGAGGACTAACTCGTCTGAAATGATGCAGCCTCCAGACACAAAGAGCTCGTTGTAGCTGTTATTCCTGATGTCGTCCAGTGTGTCGATTCCCACAAACACAACAGCGGGATGTCGCTTCAGAGACACCAGGCTTGGGATCTGATGTGGACACAAACACACAAACACACCTCCTGTTAGTGGATTTTCAGTTTGGCTGTTAATCCCCCAGTAAATCAGTCAGTACGTCCATAACTATGGTAACTATGATGGATGGTGACTTTCCTCCAGAGGCAGTATATGAAGAGTCCTGCCTGCCAGCAGCCCTGACTTACGCCTGAGATATTGAGGCAACGTCTGATGTGTTCAACCACTCAGCAGAACAGACTCTGCTTCAGCTAAATGACATCACCTGTTGCCCTCTTCACACCCCATCTGCCCGCACACTGTAAAGGCAGCTCTCACTGGGTCTGTCCTAACAACATGAAATCTGTTGCTCTCCATAGATCATGCATGTTACAGGTGCAATCTCTCTCTCTCTCTGTCTGTCTCTTGACTACTTCTCCCAAAACACACAGAAAACCCTAACTTACAAGTTAGAAAATAAACTAGAGAAGGAAACAAAAGAGGGTGATCATAAAAGGGAAACCAGAGGATTTTCAAATCGTATTTGATTTTAAAATGTGGGAGGCCACAGACATGATGAGGGACGAGTCAGTCTGGGGAGGGGATTCTCTGCAGAGCTGCATTGTTTGGGATCAGGGGGCGTCTGCCTCTCACACCAGGTGATAATGAAGTAATGCCAGGTTGGTTTTCAGGTTAGCGCCTCTGGAACTTGCACAAAACAACCTTATCAGCTGCTATTAAATAGCACTTGCTCTCATTGTCTTCCACAATCGCTGAGGCTCCGGCACATATACAGACACGGCTCCTCAGGGGCTCAAGTCAGTCAGTGTGAACATCTGGCAGTCTGGTCCCCTCCCTGCTGCGAGACAGTCGGCGCCACCTCAAGTTCATCAAGACAAACTAATCTCTGAGGTTTGGTGGTTGGTTTGTGAAGCTACTGTGGAGAACATTAACACAGTTTACTGTACCTGCAGGGGGGAGTACAGAACTGAAACAGAGCAGTTCATCACTGGATGAGCAATAAAAAAAGATCAGAGAAGCTGAACCAACCAACCAGGAGACATTCACACCTGGAACATGCATGTTGCCCTGGCTCATACTATCTGCTGCTGTTATTCTAATATAGTTGTGATAAATATATTTACTTCTTATGCTATGGTGGGACATGTGATAGCATTAGCATCTTTATTTGTTTAGGATTTTCCTTCTCTTTGTCTTTTGTGGTTTTGGTTTTATTGTTATTTTCATTATTGTCGTTGCCTCTTCTGTTTATGTTTTTGTTTGTGTCATGTGACTGATTTTCCTTTTTTTCTCTTAGAAAAGCAATAAAAAGTGAAAAAAAAAACAAAACCAAAAAAAAACGTGACTTTGTTTGTGTAAGATCAGGATCAGTACAAATCCTCTCAGTTCAGTCAGAACAGAAGGAAGTCGTTCACCTTGTGTATGTGTGCAGCTATGTCTTTGTTCTTAATGACGACCAGCAGCCTGTTGTCAGAGTGCTCTTGTTTCAGGAAGGCCACAGGAGTCTGCTCCACGTTACCCTGCTTCAACAGGTGTTCCTACAACACACACACAATACATCAAAACACAGTAATTCAAGTATTCTGACTTTTACAGCCTTTTTTCCACAAGCTACTTGATCAAAGCTGGATGTCAAACAGATGAATGAATCTCTGCATCACAGTCCAGGACTAAATCACATTCTGTTTTACTTCTGTATAAATCAAATTTTTCACAATATTCATCACAGTCTTTAATGATAAATACACTCACACTCACTGCACTTTAGACTACAGCAACATTCACTCGTTCACTCACACATACATGCAGCACTTTCTTCACTGTGCCTTCACACACAGACGATACAGGTTTAGTGTCAGACATGCAGACTGGAGGAGCTGCTCTACGTTACATCATCACATATCCATGAGGGATTTCACTGCAGAGATGAAAACACTAACACACTGTAGGTTTGTCTGTCGGCACTCTGCCCATGACGTTACCTTGACGTCCTCATAGATGCGGTCCCCTGGCTCGGTGCTGTGGAGGTAGAACTGCAGGGAGTTCTTCTTGACGTCTTTGATGATCTCCACCAGACTGTTGAACACCTCTGGCTGCAGCTGGCTGATCAGGGAGCTCAGGGCCGTGGCTGGTGGAGCGGGGATGGACGCAGAGGCCGAGCTGGAGACCAGCTCAGAGGGGTGTGGAGGTTCTGCCGGGGTCTCAGAGACACGACTGAACCCTGTTAGAGTCAAGTCAGAGTTGGGCCCTGTGAGGCCTCTCCCACTTTCTACATCAGTTGTACAGCACACAGTCCTGGTAATGCTGTTGTCTTGTGTTTGTCTGACAGTGTGAACGACTGTCCTGTTGATCTCTACAGTGTGACTTTGCTGGTGTGGCTGTTTGTTGGAAGGAGAATGGAGGGCGGCGGTGTCGTTGGGCTTGTGAGCAGAACCAGATGCAGAGGTAGGAGCAGATAAAGTGACGTGAGTAGTTGGGGCATTCCTGCTGTCTGCAGCATCAGGAAACTGTCGGGTCATCACATCTGGCCGCCACACTTCGCCTCCTCTGGAGAGCGCAGGAGTCTGACTGACTGAAGCAGAAACCTCATCATCTCTGCCTGTTTTAGTGTTTGCTGCCCGGATGCTGGCCACAAAAGCACTTACCGAGCTGGCCAATGAGGCATCAGCATCAGTCCGGCTGGCGTCCGCGCTGTGGCTCGGCCAGCTCTCACCAAACGCTGATAACATGCTGTCAATGCTCTCCTGGAGAGAGCTGACGTAGTCCTGGACGGGGGGGCAGGGGTTGTAGAAAGACACGTACTGTGAAAACTGAGATATGGAGGTGTGTGGGAGTGTGTGTTGACGTGCAGTGGATTCTGTCTTTGAAGCAGAGAGTGGGGACTGTGGGAAGCTGTAGTGAACGCTCTCATCCCGCAGGAGGAGCTGTATGTCAGAGGAGAAGTCTCCCAGATGTTTGTCCACAATGCTGTCAATGTCTCTGAGAGGACGAGCAGGAGGGGAGGAGACGGACGGAGAAAACACAGAGCCACCTCCCAGCTCCTTCACTGCTCCCTTTTGCTTCTTTCCACTAGCTGCCTCATCTATCACCTCCTCCTCCTCCTCCTCCTCCTCTTTACTCTCTGTGGCCTGTTCACCCCCCACCGTCCCCCCCTTCACATACTCCTTCCCCTGTGCAGAGGGCGGTGAGGGGCTCATCCTCCTCTCTGAGGCTGGAGGAGGAGGTGGCTGGATGGATGCTAAAACTTCATTCTTCTGTTCTTTCCCCTGAGGTTTCTCCAGTCTGTCCTTGGAAACTCCTGCAGGGGAGACATGAAGCAGCGTGAGTGAAGATGTCCTGACTGATGTGGCCAAGACAGAAAACCTCACTCAGTGTTAGGAAAAGTTCACTTTCAATCAGGCCACTTCAACAAACACTTATTTGGTGCTGGTTGCTTCCCAACCCCCCCCACAATGAAGAAATAGACAGATGTAGTTACTGAAGTGTACACAGTGCAAAAATTACATTTTCACTCTGTCTACAAATGATTAGATTTACTAAGTTACAGTCAAAAAGGGTTTCTATACATGCAACAGATACATGTTATTATAATAAAAATTATTATAAAATATTATTTTAAAAAGTTAAAGAAAAAGGATACTGAGCAGGGGAGTGTTCTGTACTAATACCTCTAATACTAACTGCAAGGCTATTTCTCTAATTAGTGAAATGTTCTAAATTATCATCTGAATAAAGAATTGCTAAAAATTAGCTTATTAGGTGAAGGGAAAAGATTTCTATAGTCAATGGTGGAAAGCTAATATTTGCTCTATGACTTCAGCTCCAATCCTGTTTTCTGTCTCCATGGTAACAATACAACAGGAAATAAACTTGAACGAACTACACACTGTAAACTGAGCAGTATCTGCATCAGTAGAGCTCAAAGGAAAAGAAAACTGTCAGATTTACAGTGTAAAACATGAGGAGATGCACCAAGCAGAGCCGGGAACCAGCTCAGGTTGGGCGAGGTTACCTGCGAACTCTCTGGAGGCTGCGGGGGCTAAATGCTCCTCGTTAGCACCACTGTTGCCCTTGTTAAGTGAGTTGTGCTCTTGAGGATCCAGGGACAGGGACTGGCACTGGGAGGGGGAGGGAGGAGGGCTGAGCTGTGGAGATGGGCATTGAGAGGGAGAGGTGGGGGGGCTTGGCTGTGGAGATGGGCATTGAGAGGGAGAGGCAGGGGGGCTGGGCTGTGGAGATGGGCATTGAGAGGGAGAGGCGGGGGGGCTGGGCTCTGGGGACGGGCATTGAGAGGGAGAGGCGGGGGGGCTGGGCTCTGGGGACGGGCACTGAGACAGGGAAAGAGAAGGACTGGGCTCTGGAGATGGGCACTGGGAGGGTGAAAGTGGGGGGCTGGGGTCAGGTGATGGGCACTGGGAGGGGGATGGAGGAGGGCTGGGCTCAGGAGACAAGGCGGGGCTCTTCCTGGGGGTTTTGGTTGTTGTGGTGATGCTTGTTGCCATGGTGAGGTGCTGGAAGCGAGGGTCCTGAGGGATGTTTCTGTCTCTCTGAGTGTATCGCTTTGAACATAGGCCTGCAGACAGAGTTCAGAGTTAACTTCAGCACTTTTTCACTTTTTATTCCAGTCACAATCTGCTCCTTCAGAACCAGCGCTGCCTCCTGAATGTGGCCTAACAATCAAACATTCACACGTCTGGATTACATATCATCAGTCTCTGACAGAGCTGTGTTCACTCAGCTGCTCTGGACTTAGTGCAAACTACTTATTTTCTGTGGCTCCTAATGATGACGATGATGATGCATGTCCTGACATATTCTGGGCAGGCAGACAGACAGACCTGTTATGGGGATGAGGACCCATGGGATCTCCCCCTCCCCCTCCTCCTCCTCGTATCCTCCTGCTCTCCTCCCCACTCCTCCTCCTCCACCTCTGCCTGATGCTCCGTGGTGATTCATCTCCCCGCTGTGGGAGCTGGGACTGAATCCCTCCAAACTACTGATGCTGCCCGCCGTCTGCTCCTACACACACACGCACACGCACACGCACGCGCACGCGCACACGCACACGCACACGCACACGCACACGCACACACACACACACAAGAATGGTAATCTACATTTTCCAGGAGTCTTTTCTAAAATGTAGAAAAGAGTGAGGAACTTTTAAAGCCACAATCACCACGAGTCATTCACACGCACTAGTTCAGAAACCGTTTTGAGTGGAGCTGCTACTAATGATCTTTTTCATTATTGATGAATCTAGGTTATTTTCTCTATGAATCAATCGTTTTGTCTGAGAAATGTCAGAAAATTGTGAAAAATTTCCCACAATTCAAAGTGATGTATTCAAACTGCTCATTTTATTCGACTATAAGTCAAAAATCCAAAGATACTCAGTTTACTGTCACATGTGACAGAAACATTTTAGAAAGGTTTGGGTCAATTAATTGATAATCAAAATAGTTACTGATCCATTTTCTGTCAATCGACTACTGACTAAACACTGCAGCTCTAAACGTGACTCTTCCATTGAAGCAACATGTTGCAGATCCTCCACATGATAAAGGTGCTGAGACTGTACAGCATCTTAGTGTAGCTGTACTTTCTGTACAATTCAGACTGCTCCAAACCACAAGCAACTGTTCTTACTATGTATCAAAACACTGATTTGAGGAAAATAATATAAAGCTAAACTGTATGACTAACATATTTGTACTTCATCAGTTACCTCCAGCTCCTCCTGCTTCCTCAGGTCAATGTCACAGTTGGTGGGCAGGCCCAGTTTGGTGGCCAGCCTATCAAATGGGCAGGATTCCCTCTGCTCCTCCTCCTGCATCTCACCGAGGCTCTGACCGGCCAGGCCCCTGGCAGCCTGGGTGAGGCCTGTTGGTGAGCAGAGAAACTTCATTTGAAGAGATTAAGATTTGATCTTCTTTGAGTTTTCAAAACGCTGTTAACCTCATCATAACAAATGATTTTTCTACAAGCTCCTGTTGGTGTTTTGATGTGAAAAGACCAAGTGAAACAGGGTGAACAGTGAACTGCTGCCTGAAAAGACAGGGCTACTTCGCAGAGCCAAAGAAGTAAAAGTGTCTCAATAAAAGTGTAGAAAAGAATTAAAAAGAAAAAACAGAATGAACACATTAGTTAGTTAGAGTATGTTGTCAACAGAAAGTCTCAATATCCCATCACCTGTCAGCAGTCTGTGAAGTTTGGTAGCTAGTTCAGATCCATCTTCCCTCAGATCAACATCTCTGAAACCCAATGAGCCAATCAGAGACGTAAGTGAACCTGGAGGGGCGGGGACCTGGCTTCCATCGACTAGGAGCCAAAAGCAGAAAGAAAAGAGTAAACTACAGGTCACCTACTGATAAAACACACCCACAATAAGAAACATGTAAAGGAGCTTTTACGGTGTGTTCACACAGAATGCACATAAAGTTGATGAAAAGATGAGAGTCGACCAAAAAACACACAAACTGAGTCAAAAGTGTGACAATTGTGGCACCTAATTTATCCTCATAGACATTCCAGTTAAACTGTGTCATAATTTGTGCATGAATTCATGAGTTGTGGCCAAAAACGTGTTCTGTGAGGTCACAGTGACATGGAACTTTAACCTATGACCACTAAAATCTTAACAGTTCATCTTTGAGTCCAAGTCTCCCAGTCTCCTCACCTGGAATCTTGTCACTGCTTCCTGATCCCTGTGATGCCCTCAGGTATTTCAGCGTCCTCTCTGCCGTCTCCTGCTCCAGCCTCCTCTTCCTCCCTGGTGTCTTCTGCCATCCTTCTCCTATTTGCTCCCTCCTCACCTCATTTTCTGCGTTCCTCTTAGACGTCAGAACCAGGTCGATCATCTGCTGGACCTGAGAGTCAAACAACAAACATGTCAGCTCTCTACAAAGATTTAAGTATTTCTAAATCCTCTCTTACACCATACTGGTAAAGAAGTAACCAACGTCCATATTGTTATGTTTTCTAATAACAGTCATGCTCACCTTCATGTCAGCTTTCACCCTCTGAGTGTTGATCTGTTCTTCTCTAGTGTTGCCTGTCACCTCCTTCCCTGTCGACTCTCTCTGGCCTCCACAGTTCTTCCTCACCTGTGGCTCCTCAGGGCCAGAGAACACCTCCATCACCTGCCTGGCCCGGGCCACTGACAGCAGGTAGTGGGTGGGGTTGTACAGGTAGGAATGCAGGTAGCCATCCATGTTCACCCGGTGGTGTTTAGGTGCAGGAAATGGTTTTCCTAGCTCATCTAGTTTGGAGTCGTACTCACCCATGGGGTACTGTCGAACCTGGAGAGCAGAGGCAGAAAGACTTGGTTTAACATTATGAGGAAGGATTCAAGGAACAGACGTAGACGGCGATGCTCCTGTGCACTAAGCCGGCTCCTTAAAGAAAAGCTTTGCTCAGTTTGGTCTGAGCTGCGTCCTCTGGGATGAGCTGGAACCCAACAGTGAGTCAGGTTTCAAACTCAACATCACTGATGCTCTTGTGACTCTGCAGTCAGTGTTACAGTTTAGAATTGTTGGTCATACCTTGCCATCATTCAGGCCGATGAGGTAATCCCGTGCCTGGCGCTCCACACCAGCAGACAGCTCAGGAGGGGGGTTGGCACGGGCCTTGACGAGGGCATGATGCAGCGCTGGGATAAACTGGCCCAGACGCGGCATCACTGCGGCAACAGGCATCAACGACTCTGAGGCATCATGGGGAGATGCTGCGGAGAGAAACTACATGAATAACACAGACACCCTCTGATCAGCCTCTTCTACCAGTGGTGAAGGTAACGTGGTAACTAATTCCCAGCATCGCTGACCTTGTTGTCTTTGCTCGCAGCTGTTGTGCAGGTAAATTTTTCTTTGTAACGCTACAACTGTCTTTGCTGTTCCACATCCAAAGTATTTTCCACGACTAACCATCTACAGAGTAAACGATCTGCTTTCTGCACATACCGAGTGTTCCTGAATGGTCATGTGATATGTGTTCGGGTGTGTTAGTATGGAGGAAGATTACTGTGCTAAAACACTCGTCTGGACAGAGATTGTTTTTATATAAAACACTGTTTTAAAGTTTAAAGTGTGGATGCTGATCATTTTTTAATGTAGGAAGAAAAAAAACAAAACAATAAATAACAGACCATTTAGAAAAAACTGTCAATGAATCACCCACACAGCCACCCAGCAGTCCCTGTGTTACTCACTGGATTTGGCCACATCTCTGGTCTCTGGGAAGACAAACAAGGCCTGAAGACACCTGCTCCAGCTCTCTCCTCGCTCTGAAACACAAACACATCATTGTCTAAGGAGCAGATATTTCTTCCATTTGTATTTTGTATCCCGACTTCTGTCTTCATTTCTTAATCTAGTTTCTTATTGTTTTATGTTTCTGTAAAAGAAACGTAAAAACATATACATATTTTATTGAATGTAACATGTTATGTTATGTTTTCTTTTCACATCAGATTATGGCCAAATGCCATAATATTGAGTTCTGATTGGGTGGAGGTGTGGAGTGAATTCACCTCCACTTCCAGTAAAGAAAAATTCTACAAAAAGTTCTCACTCTTATACATTATTTTTTAATAACCATGTCTCGCCCAAAGATCATCCTCTACAACCCATCTGTCCCATGTCATACCAGTGGGTGTGGCCATCTGAACACTGGAGAGCAGAAAGAGAAATCCTCTCTCTGTCAGTGGAATCACCAGAACCTGTGTGGAGAACAGACGACAACAGTTCTTGTGTAATTTCCTTTCTTTCCCTTTTTTATTTTTTGCTCCTTTCCTTTTTTGTCCCCCCTCCATTGTTCTTTTCTCTTCTGTTACTTTTTTCAAGTCTTTCATAACACTCCAGCTACATTTCACTCTCTTCCCGTTACAATCACACACATATTCTCTTTTCTACTTGTTTTAAAAGTTCTCTGTTGGAGAGGAGCAGTCGCCTGTTGCCAGGATCTTTCAGACTTTAACTGTGACAGCAAAAGCAACATGACCACTTTAAATGTTCTAAAAAAAAGTATTCAAATAAGTTCTAGCGCAAAGAAACAAAAGATGGGTCCTAAAAGAAAGGTCAGATTCAAAGACACAGGAGAGCAGTGGATTTAACTGTACTACAACAGATTATGTGGTAAATTCTGTTATGTCCAGTTGATTCTACTCTGCTATTTTTTTACACAACAGTTATAGGGCGGATAAAACCCACCGAGCTACATTTTTAATGTGAAATATCTGCACAGGAAGTGTTGATTTTCATTGAAAGTAGCTTAACACTGATCCATAAGAATTGTGTTTTTGTTAAAAGAGAAACATGACTGTTGTTGTACTGATGGAATTAGAGTTGTGAAAATGAAGATGTCTCCATAGGTAAATAAAAGGATCTGTCTGGGATTTCACTATTTTGATTTGGAAAAAACGCACACAATAAACAGATTTATAATATTAAAGTAAGCGCAACCCACCACTCTCTGTATTTCCAGCTCCTGCAGGAGTTTGGTCACACTGGTCGTTGACCGACTTCTGTCGACCACCTCCAAAAGACTGCAGCAATAACCGTTCCTCACAACTACACACACACACACAAAACAAAATCCTTTTCAGTTTGTGTTTTAGTTAGAAGTTAATAAATAATAATAAATAAATAATTCTGTGACACGTTTCTGACTCTGTGATGGTCTAAATGCAGAATTTCATCTTATAAACATGGTCAACTTTAAAGATACGTCAATATGAAAAAACAGCTGTTTGTAACTTCAGTCCAAAAGTTCTATACTGTACTATCAGCCTGGTGTGCACCGCCCCGTCAGTGTGAGGGCTCATCTGGCCTCACCTTCCTGGCTGCTGTTGTAGAGGTTGTAGGAGAACAGGTCAGAGGGGAGGAGCTTTGTCACCTGGTTTAACCTCATTAAACAACCGATTTTCAGCTTCTCTGGTCTGAGGGAGACACACAGAGCAAATCTTTACATTTGAGAAAGGCCCAAACAACACAGTCCTGATTATAAGAATCCCCCCACCTTTTTCAACACCTGTTTTTAAGAGAAGGATTTTTTGAGGAGTGTAAATTCTTTAACACTCGTCCTGTTGAGAAAGTTTCCCTGAGACACCATTAATCAAAGGAGAAGAGAATAAATGAAACATGAAATCCAGTGGTTAGTTGATCATGTGATTCATGTCACAGAAAGGTCATCTGCACAGCTGGTGGCAGTGATGGTGATGTTGCCAAAGCGAAGTGTTGCAAAGGTTGAAAAGAAGAGGTCTGAGGGTTGGACCCTGTCAGATCCACAATGTTTGTCACAGTGTGACACAACCTTAAAGGCTGTTACACCTAGTGAAGTAAAACACATTTAATTTCTACTTTTGTACTGGACTCAGGTGAGAGGTCAGGTGAATACTCACAGTCTGTGGGGCAGGAAGGGAGGAGAGGAGGAGCGAAGGGATATCTGGAAGAGAACCTCATCACCTTTAACTAGATCTCCGCTCCACACTGTGAACTGAGATCGCTCTGAGAGAGAGAGAGAGAGAGAGAGAGAGAGAGAGAGAGAGAGAGAGAGAGAGAGAGAGAGAGAGAGAGAGAGAGAGAGAGAGAGAGAGAGAGAGAGAGAGAGAGAGAGAGAGAGAGAGAGAGAGAGAGAGAGAGAGAGAGAGAGAGAGAGAGGTTCAAGGCAAGACAGGAAAAAGAGAACTTGTGTGTGAACCATCTTCTTCCAGCTCTGGTGTGATGAGGTGGAAACAGGGACCAGTGCTCACCTTTACTCCCCTCTGCAGACTGACTGTTCGACCTGTTCAAACACAGCAAACAGAGAAGCTTGATGCTTTTTTTTTTTCTTAGTATTTTGGGATTCTGACAGTTACATTATTGTAGCACAATCATCCAGTTTCTCTGCATTTCCACACAAAACCAATTCAACTCAATATATAATAGTTGTGATTGTTGACCGAACTCAAGCAACTTTCAAGTCCTTACATACAAAATGATCTTCATACAACAATGAACTGAAAACTGTCTTACTATGTTCTTGTTTATGTGTCAAGAAAATAAAATTTTATATCAAATAAAACATATCAAGACACTGATGTTACTTTAATGTCAATCAGATTGTTTTAAACAAGAATAAAACTCAAGCTACAATAGCAACATCAGCTGCCATGTTCTTTAACTGAACGTTGATGGTTTCAAACATAAATAGGTTTGTGTTAGAGCCACCTGAGGAGGAGGAAAGCTTCGCTCTAAGAGTTGGCAAAACACTACAAATTATTTTACTGACAAACTTAACATCCTCTTTTCAGTCACCACCTCATTTCCTGCTCAGTCTACTGCACTGGCTTATTTGCTTGTCATATTTTTACTGAATTAGTTTTCTCTTCTAATTTCATCAAAGATGGCCTGTTGGACTAACACATAGCTGAGACTTTAACAGTGCAGATCTCCATACCTGACAGGGGCCAGAGGTTTGCTGGGAAGTGGAGCATCCTTTCCTTTGAACTGGAAGGAGACGACAGCGTACGGACAAACCTGGCGAGGCCGCTGGCGCAATTCGTCGAATGAATACTCGTAGAAGTATTGCTGAAATCAACAACATAGTGATAGTGTTGAAAGCCGTGCTTTAAAGAAGAACTGGATTTTAAATTATAGAAATATTGCAACAGAACAAAAACACTAGTGACTTAAAACTTTTCAACTCTAAGTTGTTTTATGTCACAAAGAGGATGCTGACTCCCTGATGCAGACACATTATACCTGTGAGCTAAGATGTTGTGTATGGTTTTAGTTTGGCATTAAACAACAGTTCTGCTTCTGCCACAGCTCGACCCCAACCTGAACTGACCAAAGTCCTGCTGAGCATTTAAACCATTTAAAAATGATTTCCACTGTCCTATAGCTACACTGGGATTAAACGCTGCTTTAAGATCATTTTTTTCAAAATGTAATAATGTCCAGCAATAACTGGTCCATTTCTGTGTGTTTATCAAATGTCTCTGTAGAACTGTTCTGAACCTACAGGCACACAGATGTATTTCCTGTGTGTGTGTATGTGTGTGTGTGTGTGTGTGTTTACCTGTGTGAGTTCGAAGGCGCGGTATGAGGTGAGCGAGGTGACTTTGCTGGCGTTCTTGGAGATGTGGCTGTCGAAGCGAGGCGTTGGATCTAGAAGGTTCTTCATGTTTTCGTAGATGCTCTTCACCTTTCCCTAAAACCAAAAAAAAACAGAGACAACTCAACTGTCTGATACTGATTATCATCATTTCCATCAATGCATTTCATTTCTCAGTACAGAAAAAATAAAAGATTTGAAACAGGGTCATTGATACAAAGCACCTGAAACCAGGCTCAGCCGGTATCATCCACCTGCAGAGCTACAGTCCCAGTATTTCCTCAGTGTCACCGTATGTGGAGCATATTTTCTGTTGAATACTGGGAGGAGCACTGAAGCAACTCTAGTACAGAGTTTCATTTTAATAGCTGAGGCACAAATCCTCTTTCTATTTTCTGATTACAATGATAAACATCTGTCAGTCCATAAACTGGACTGACAGATGGAACACCAGCTGCAAAACCAGTTCATCAGTCAACAGAAACTGAATTTTTTTTTTTTTTTTTAACATTGTATCTGACAACCACATTAAACCCCAAACACTGTACCAAATAAGGTCCTGTAAATCAACAAATACAAAACTAGAATTACTGCCTCTCGGTTGTTTGCCTCCATGACTCAGACTAGTATCAGATAACATCCCCGTTTATCCAGAGTCATATAAAACATGAACCATTTGTGTGAAACTCTGCTGTGTGAAGTCATGCATAATGGCTAAAAATAGTTTTGTGAGGTCACCGTGACCTTGACCTTTGACCTTTAACCACCAAAATCTAATCAGTTCATCCTTGAATCCAAGTGGATGTTTGTGCCAAGTTTGAAGGGATTCCCTTGCCTTCACAAAGCTGTTAGGTTCTTATTAATATGACATTAATGACGTTAAAAGCAGAGAGAAGACGTCTCACTCTGTTGGAAACACAGAAACACTTGCAGCTGTACAGTGACGTTACAGACACCGGCTTGCTGAGAGCACTTTAGCCAAACAGCAGATGAGTTCAGTGTTAATCAGCTAACATTAATTAGCAACAGGTGAAGGCACCGGCTAAAAGTGAGAAGCTGCTTCTCTAATGCTGCTAGTTCGAAACAGCTCAATTTAAAGCGTAGTGAATATTTTTCCAACCTTGGTTACAACTCAAGAGCCGCTCCCCGGTGCTCCCAAATCATTTCTAACACTCACACTTTCTACTTTTCACTCCCAGATGTCATGAAGTTCTGAGGTGGACGAGACACTGCTTTAATTTAGGCCATACGAGCCATTAAAACGTTCTGATTGGCTGAGGACGTCTCTAGTTACATCACGTTTCCTGCCTCTGAGGTAAGATGACAGAGGCAGTGACCACCAGCCAGCTGATTTACCTTCATCACTTTGAAGATGATGATCTCTCCAATGGTTCCCGGGGTGAGGGAGTTAATCTGGAGGAGGTCTGAGTACCTGGACAGATACACTCCTACAGACAGACAGACAGACAGACAGACAGACAGACAGACAGACAGACACACACACACACAGAACAAAATTAAGATCACGGTCAGTTTCATTCTAAACACCGATTTTGTTTGCATATTTTGTGACCTCTCCTTTAAACTTGCAGAACAAAGCTCAGAATGAACAATAAATGGATGGAAAATGCAATAATTAATTAAATAAATAAATAAATAAATAAATAGTGTTAGTTTCGATGCATATATCAGTTCACTCTTACCTTTAGTGGGGTTTCCCAGCACTGTGATCCAGCTCTGACCCACACACAGCCCCTTCTCACAGAGCATGGGCAGCTACAACAGACGAATGGTTCAAAGGGTAAAGCTCATTAATTAAATGCTCAATTGATTCTGGTGTCAGTCTTAAGTTTTAATTACTACAACAGTTCTTTGTATTTTCCAGAATAAATCCAGTAATTCTCTCCTGTGATTCTTTTTTATCATATCCAAGAAAAAAGAGCTTCTTGTAGACATCTCCACTGCTACAACGTACCTGTGGCTTGGGATAAATTCTCAAACAACATCAGCAACAAAGAAAGAACTGTTCAGCTGTATTCCCCTATAAACCTCTTCTAGTCCCATTAGACAACAATCAACAGAAACTCATTTCACCTTGACAGTATCAGCCAATAGGAAACCGTAGCTCTCCTCCAGCTCCTTGTCCGTCCTCCCCTCCATCTTCATCTCCCTCCTCTTCTCCACAAACTGAAACACAGCACACAGTAGATCAGCTGGTCACACTAAACATGGCTCCTTACTGAACAGCTACAGCACATCCCACTGACCGAGCTCCTTCCCACATTCACAGATTTTTTAATTTTTCTCAGACACTTTGACTCAAACTCCAAAAACTCTTTAACATAAATTTAGCCGACAGGTGAACTCATCAGTTTGCTGTCATTTCATTTATAGGCAGCACTAAAGCATTTCAGTGGCCCTGCTCCCACCCAGCACCCACCTCTTTCTCCAGCAGCTCACTGTGGACGAGGCGAGGTTTGCAGTAGGTGAAGCAGCCAGCAGAGCCGGTGTCGATGTAACTGGAGGTCAGGATGGTCATCATGTCCTCAAACTCCCTGGACTCAGTCGAGACATACTGGAAGAGAGCTGAAAGAAAGACGGGTCCGTAAATGATCCAGCAACTGTGCAGGTCACACAGTGAAACCTATGTAGCTTGTAAACTTCTGTCCATTATCAATGCTGATCACTGCAGCATTGAGATTTTCCTGTCAAATGCTTCTGTCTTTGACTAACAAACCTGATTCCACGGCTCTCCACCACAAACACTACAAAGACAAGAGTGTGTGGAAACCCAAACATTACACTCATATGTATCAGTTCGGGCATTAACCTGCTGCTAGAACAGCCTCCACTCTTCTGTTTTCAGGCTTTTGTCAAGACTATGGCACCTGGCAGCAGAGGTTTGCTCCCATTCAGCTGCAAGAGCATGAGTGAGATCCAACACTGATGTTGTGCGATAAGTTCTGGCTCCAGTTCATCCCAAAGGTGCTGGACATGGCTGAATCAAGTTCTCCCAAACCAAACTGGGAAAGCCATGTTTTTATGGACCTGGGACTGGGACTGTGCACGGGGGCATTGCCATGGTGAAACAGGAAAGGACTGAACACAAACCACTGACACAATTTGGAAGCACACTATTGTCTAAATTGTCATCACTGCAGCACTGAGATTTTCCTTAAATTGAACTAAGAGGAACCAAACAAGGAAAAAACAGCAGCGCAAAGTACACTAGCATACTTTCTGCCAAATACCGTATCCTCACCATCTGGCCAAACAGTGTATTCTCACTTCTTAAGTTAAATCTGTTACAACACTTTTTGCCAATAAACTGTAACACCAAACACAATAAAGCTACAGTTTTCTTCATTTAACCCCAATGATCTCAAAAAAAAAACAAAACAAAAAAAAAAAAAACATATTAAGCTGTGCTCTTTTAGAATATTTAATTTTGGTTATTTTAAAGGGTTCCACACACTCAAAAATCACAAATACATGTGTATTTAAAACCCTAATACTACCAATCCTTTATGCAGCTTTCAGCACCTTTCAGGTGAGCCCTGCCCACACCCAAACAGACGGTGTTAGCAGCTGGGGACCCCCCCCCAGTCACAACAGCACCCATGCAGCCTTTCTTGTGCCAAATGTTGCAGATTCTCAGGAGACTAAAGAACCTGCAGCAGCTGCTGCCCTCAGTGTGGAGGGCCGGGCTCAGCTGGAGCCCCTGACAAAGGGCCTGTCCGCGTGTAACCTCATCCACTCATGACAGAAGTTTAACAAAAGATTATTCACTGTCATAGTAAAATTAGGGGATAAAATATTTGTTTGTGGCTGAAGTGCAACACTGGAGGGCTTGTTCAGGTACAGGTTCAGGTTCAGGTTCAGGATCACCTTTACTGTCCTTTCCAATGACAGACATGGAAGATAAAATTATTTAGTTTACAATATTTTAGGACAATAAAAACAACAGAGAAAAAAAATAAGACAAAAAGAAAAATAACAAAATAGATACAAACATGACACAGTCTTAAAATAAATGGATTAACAGTGAGCACTCTAACATCATCAGTAACAACCAAATAACGTCCACAAGACGTTTATGTGAAAATTTGAGTAAGATTAAGATTAAATGAAGTTTAATGTCAGATTTTTTATTTACTTTCCACAACCACTAGAACAAAACTGGGTTTGAAGAGATGTTTCCACTTTTATTTGAACCTGGGATCAATTTATGAACTTGAGAAGGACCAACTGTGGACCAATGACTGGAGCACAGGGTGCAGTCATCTTCAGTTTGAAAGTCTAACACAGAGGATAAATTCTATAGTCTGTTTTTTTTATTATCCTATATGTATCTGTGGCAATTAACAGACAAGTACATAAACAAAAGACTAAGATTATAATTTATGACCGATGTCAGCTTCCTTTTCTGAATTATAGATGGAGAGCAGAGACCAGGTAGCTGAGACCGGGTTCATCCTCTACATCTGAAGTAACTCAGTCAGTACACAGGTGAGAGATTTGTTGAATTGAAATGAGACATAATGTGTTAGTACTGAGCTTTAAAGGTGGAGGATGGTTGATTTTGTTGTCATCAGACAGCGCTGACCAGCTACTGGCTCCAGCTTCATTATTAGCACGCAGACATGAGAGTGGTATCAATCTACTCGTGTAATTCTCCTTCCTGAAAATGAATAAGCTCATTTCCCCAAATCAAACTATTCCTTGACTCATTAAATAGGAAAGATCAAAACTGAAACAGCAATCCAAACATAAGTGACCTTTAGTCTCTAGTAGGATTTCACAGGCTGAGCACAGCACGGCAGGTAAACTGATGAGGGCTGCAACTAACCATTGTTTTCATGGCGGATTAATCTGTCGATCAGTTTTTCAAGGAAACATTTAAAAAAAGCTCCTCACAGCTTTGCAGGTGATATCCTTTGGTGTCTTGTTTTGTTTAAGAAACCCAAAATTATTCTACTTACAATTACATTAGAAAAAACATTAAATTATCACATTTAACCGGCCTTTCTGGCACCAACAATCATGCCACAGTCAAAGTGACTGAGATCACATTTTCTCCCATTGTGTTGTTTAATATAAATATTAGTTGACCTGACCTGTATCTTCAGGATTTATATTTATTGCACAGCCACAACATGACAATGCTCTGAAGTTTGCATCTGTCGAATAAAATCTGACCTTTACCCCAAACTCACACTGGCATGAAGCTGACACAGAGTCAAAGGGCAGAGCAACACAAACGTCCTCACATTTTTCACATAATCAGTGAGTCAGAAACACACAAACACACAAACACACCAGGCTCAGCACATGTAAACAGATCCAGGAGGCGGACAGCGCTAGTTACCTGATTCTAGCTAACGTCAACATGAAGCTGGACCCAAGCTTTAGATGCACAGATAAAACTAAATAAAAATAAAAGATTTATTATCACTTGAAGACGAAATTATGATTAGCTACGAAGCGAAAAACACGCGTTAAGAAGTAACATAGCATTTAACTAACGTAAGCTAGTTAGCATCCTCAAACACACTGTAACTTATACAAAGCTTTCCTTTAGTGCGTTTTAATGAACATACGTGGCGGCAGAGTTAGAAATATGCCGTAAACATCAGTAAATATGAGTATTTTTGAGCTGTGTTGGTAGCGAAACAGGTGAGAAGTGGACCTGTCCGACAATGGATCTCCTCCTTTACTCCGCAACTTTAAACGGTCGCGCTTCAGAGCAACGGTCGAGGCGTAAAACACATTAAATCACTTTAAATATAACGTTAATTAAAAAGGTAAAACTTTTTGCTTCCTCTGTCATAATTTTAGTAAATTGCAGAAAGATTGCGGACCAGCCCACCTCTCTTTTCCTTGTTTTTCCTCGGTATATGGAACTTTTTCGGCTCCATCGGCATATGCCTCTGGTAGACCGCTTGTGACGCCGAGTGGCTCCTCTCCATCCTCCGCCCTGCGACGCTCACTCTCTCCGGACTGGTGCGAGCTTCTCTCGGAGGCTGTATCTCGACCACCTCGCCATCTTGCGGGCTAACGTTAGCTCCAATCTCTGTGACAGCAGGAACAGAAGACACCCTCCTCGGACGAGCCGCCTCCCTCCGAGCCAGGCTGTCGTCCATGGTGGGGTTCTCCGGCGGACCCACGCCCGTCTCCCCGCCCGCCGCTCCGCCGCAGCCGCTCTTATAGAGCCCCGGGACGGCACCGCTGTTACCTCCGGATGCCGTAGCAGCGCAGGGACTCGAACCAACACACAAGCCGCGCCATGTTTCCTGAGGACAGGTCTTCTTCGCTAAGATTGCACCGCAGCTGGTGAAGTAGATGATGCTTTACCGCCACCTGCTGGACATTAATATCACCCTCATCGGCATGGAAGAAAAGAAAAGATAAGGTATTGATTGTGGAATGACAGACATAAATATAAATATTATGAGAAAACTGTTTTAAAATTACTCATTAAAAACTGTGAGATACCAAATAAAAGTAAGATATGAGATACTAATATTTTGAATCAGTATCTAATGATTTAGAATTTGTTAGTCTCCCATTTGGACTAAATTTGATTTAACTTTAAAGATGGATTACAACCCCCGTGGCCCCAGGTTTACTCCATGTCATGTGTGTCTACATAAATTGATTAATTACAAATAAGTTAGAAATTTGCATCACTCAACTAGAATAACTAGAATAAGTTGGGTTCTCTGTCCTCCATCCTGTGCCCCTCTCTTGAGGAGAAACTGTGCCACATGTAGTTTTAAAACCACAACTTTATTACTATTTTTGTTGTCAAGTTGTGTTTTATTAAATTGCTCCTATTTTTCTTAAGGTAGTATTATTTCATCCGAAGAGTACTGTCAGGCTGCAACCAACAATAACTGTCATTATCAATAGCTATGACAATTTCTTTCTTTAATTGATTAAAGAAAGAACAATCTATTGATTGTTCAGTGAATAAAATGTCAGATAATGGTGGAAAAATTAAAAATTTTTACTTCACACATATAAAATAGAAAATTTTAAACAAACAACAAACGAGGTCAATATAAACTAAAACAGTTAAAGTCTGACACAGGTTCTCTCTAAAAGTCCAGGGCCACAAGACCTACCTCATAGAATATCAGTCACCGCCCTCCATCCTCCATCTGCAGAGCAATGTGCTTCATATTTCTATCAAATTTTTGGGGGGCAGTTGCCCACTTAACTTGGTTGTAATACAGTTTTTATTTCTTTTTAAATTTTTCATTATTTATTTACATAATTTGTGGGCACTGGTGTTTTTCACAACAGCAGGGGTATTCCTCAGGGTGCGGGTTTAGGTCCACTCCTTTTTACAATTGTACAAATGAGCGCACTTGTATGCATTTGTTTTAAAAGACAAATTTTTACTTTGGCTTCATTTAAACATGGCAACATTTTACTTGCAACCACCAATGACCACCCATTCAGTGACAGGCTTCTTTTAAAACCATTTATTGATGTTTTGGTCTTGTGACAATCCACACATTAGCTGATACCTCAACTAAATGTTACCTTTTTTTTACTCAACAGAATAAAAAGAAACTCACAGTGTGCACAGGTTTTGTCTGGTGTATTTTTAGTCCTCTATGAGGTGCAAACAACCTGCTTTTAAAAGTTTGGTGATTGTCTGGTAGCCTAAACACTGTGGTAGCCTTAATCCATCATCATCATCATCATCATCATCATCATCATCATCATCACAACTCTCCTGACAATGGTAATTTATAGTATCAAACTGATTGTCTAGACATATTTCAGGTGTAATGTGTAAGCACATAACAAACAGACATGCTTGGCTTTGTTCCCACATTCATATACAGACAGACTTCATATACATTCTTTATATACAATACATACACAACAGGCTCCTCCCCCCTGACTGCCATGACCAAACACCTGCAGCAGCTTTGTAGTAAAACCTATAGCAGCTGCAAGCTTTTTCAGTTTTAGAGAATTTCCTGATGGGAATAGGTGGTCAAAACGGAAGATTCAATCAATGTATTTGGAATCATATTGTGGTATCATGGTATCATATTAGCAAACTATGTTTTGAGGGAAAAGTCATCCTGTGCCAATAGCTAAAGGTTTTGCTTGAAGTGCATTTATAGAGTTTATACTTGCAAAATATTACCTGCCAACATTTTTTAAGTTTTTATTTTCAACAGTGCTCTTGTGTAACTTCCTTCCCTTTCAAACATTGCATTAATCCATTTTTGGCCACTACCTGCAGAAACATCAAACGTGCTCTTATCCCCCACAGACAACTGATAAACTTGCATATGCAGCACACAGAGAGCAGCATGAGCCTCCCAATCATGTCATGTTTGTGTCCATATGATGAATGTAAGGCCAATATTCACTCTCCTTTTGTTTTGGTTTGGTCTCCACCAGCATCATCAATGGAAATTTGAGGCAATAGGTATTTAAAGCTCTTTTACAGAAACATCATGGTCATGGTTAGATAAAATAGTCACTGTCAGAGATGGGACAACACATATACACCACAACCTCCTCACCCTTGCCTGACTCCTGCCTACACTGACATTCACTGAGCACTGCCTTCACACGTACTGTAACTATTGCAACCTGGACCTGCATCACTTTTCACTTAAAATGTATTTTCTGCTGCAGAGCAGTTACACATGAACAATATTCATAGAAGGCTGTTGTTTGGGGCTTAACGTTAACACTCACACATTTACAAATGGTTGCAAATTTAGACTGATAGATTGACTAATAATGACTGACTTGCAACATTGATAATTCATGAGAACTGGGTGTACAGCTCTGTTTTCTCCAGTGTTTCCAGACATTACAAGTGATTATAAGACATGATGAACAGAGTTTCAGAAACAGAACAAGTTTGGAAATTTGCTGAGGAGAAAGTAATGTACTGAACTGACCTGAAAAAATGAAAATCCCTATACTTGTAGACAAATGTTTGATCATTTTAAATTGTTTTTTGAAAGCTATGCAGGGTTTACCTTCCTTAACCCAGCTAATGTGGCTCTTCTCTTCCTCTCTGTATCAGCCAAATACAACAGACATGGTAAGTCAGCATTTAGTGATGGTCATAGCGACACACATGATTCATTATAATTCACTGATAGTGTTTTAAATGCGAAAAGCTGTTGAATTTACATCACTTTATTGCTATCCATGAACTTGACTTGAAATCTGAGTTTTGTGATTGTCTTACATGTCATAACCTTTTGCATGTTTTACCTGAGAATAACACTGACATCAACAGATCTGTGGCAGTGGTGTTCTGAAAATATTACTGAGTTGAATTAGCACATAACAGAAGTTTATAAAGGATGTGTCTTAAAAGAATAAAGTGTTTCTTTAAAGTTACCCATCTTGTTTCTCAACAAAAAACATTGTGAGGTTTCTTGAAGTCCACCAAACGTGTTGAATACATCTCCTTCCTCTTCCCTGGTCTTCTTACTGTCACAGCTACCATTGCAAACAGCTTGAAACCATCAGCAGGAATGTGTACTGCATGATAGGTGTGATCATGCATGTACATGTCCATCCTTGTGTGCATGTTCGTGTACAGCACAAGATACAAACAACCTGCTCTTAGTGCCAGTATTGGTCACAGACTCCAGTGGGAAACATAAACAATCCAAACAGCTGATAGTTGTTGAAATAATTAAGAGGTGACAACCTTATGCAAAGGTGCAGACTAAAGGCAGCAAAACAGAGTTTGTCCAAAGGCTGGTCGAGTGCAAAATAGAAGTGACCTATGGTAGCTATGAAGAAATCGATTCAGCATAAAGCACGCTGGAAAAAAAGAAGCCAGACAAAAGTTTCCCTCTTGCACCCTCTAATCTGGTGAAGTTACCATAGTAACATGGTGCCACTGATGTGGGATACAGCAGTAGTCATAGTAACATGACTAAAGGTCAAGTTCTGAAAAACAGCGTTGGGCTGTGAGGTGAGTTTGACACTGTGGCCACAGTTGGAACTGCAGGTCATGTGACAGCCACTGGCCCAAAAACACTTTTCCCCACACAGATACATCATTTCAACAGGCAATAAAACCATAAATACATGTTTCTGAGCATCACAAACACTCCAAAATTCAGTCAGTGGGAAGTTGCCCAGGAAAATCTGAGGAAGCCCGAAAAATGTTCTTTGCAGAATGTGCCTGGTGAACAACTCACTGGAATGAATGGGGCAGTTCTCCTAACAGCATCCACGCAGTAAGTGCAGCTACGTGGGGCCGGTGTTCCAGGGTGTCGGGGTGTCGGGGTGTCGGGGGATGGCTCTTGTGGCATTCTAGAACGCAGTGGTTACCGTGGTTACCGTGGTTACCGGCGGTTACAGCAGTTACAGTGTTGTAGAAAACACTCGTTAATGCTTCTTAACAAGTTCATGTGATTGTCGTCAGTGACATCATCATCAAATCCCAGATTTGATTGGCTGCAGCGCCAGTCCTTCAGTGTGTCCTCTTTTAGTTTGGTCAGCACCTGAGGGTCAGCTCCTCCCCCTCCAGTAAGTCAACATCGCTAGTGTCCATGCTGACCTCCGCCTCCTTAGCACCACTCCGCCCCCCCTCTACCACACCCTCCTCCAGGGGAGGGGAGAGGAGGGAGGTCGGAACGTCATTACCACCTCCGCTGAGAGTCTCTCCTTCTCCTCCTCCTCCATCCATCTTCCAATCTGCTCTGGCTCCCAGCTCCGCCCCCATCTCGTCAACGAGACCCTGCCCTGTCTCCATCTCCCCCGTCTCTGTCTCACTGATTGTCAGCCTCGTCCCACTGTCCATCCCTGTTTCTCCATCTAATTCAAAACCTGTCTTACCATCCGCAGCCAAATCTGTCTCCATCTCCCTGCCCATCATTGTCTCTTGAGTCAAACCCACCTCAGCCCCTTGACCTCCACTCAGACCTTCCTTTCCTTCCAAACCCAGCCCTGTCTCCATCTCCCCCCACATCCCTTTTTCATCTCCAATCCCTGAATCACCTCGCAAACTCAGTGCTGCCCCACCGAGTGGCCCTATCTGTCCACCCAGCTCTTTCTCCAGACACTGTCCTGTCTGTGGTGGCAGGTCTCCAGTCAGTGCGGCAGCCTCCTTGGCTTGTCTGATGCAGTTTATCCACTGCTGCTTGTTGAAGGCGTCGCTGGCCTGGAAGCAGTGGCTCAGCAGCTGACCTCCGGTCCGGTGCGAAACCCGGAAGAAGTTCTTTGCTGTGAAGAGGAGAGAGACAGCAGGAGACATATGTGGTTATAATGGGACAGGGTGGTTATTCTTATTGTTGTAATTTCAATTTCAGATGCTGAAATCAAACTGAATCTGCACTCCATTATCATAGAGAAGGTTTATATATGGTAGAGCCTGATACTGTACTTTTGATACCTACATTAATATGTGAGAGTTTAAAAAATTTGATATATTAGCTGAATATAATTTTTATATAAACATAAATAAACATTTTTAATAAGGATTCTTTAAATTTGATTATCAAAGTAAAGAAACGCCACAAATTTGGAATGCAGGGTTACTCCTGATTCATTCAGTTATTTCTCCTCCTCCTCCTTTTTTTGACTTTTGAAGGTTGTTTTCAACTTTTCTAAATTATTTTCAACTTCTCACACAACAAAGTTCATCATAATCCATGTGTCTTTGGTTAATAGATGGTTCTAAATGGCAGTTTGATGACATGAGCTGTTTCCTGTTGCTGTTTCCTGTTGTACAGTTACAAAATAAAATGTTTCTGTGTTTGTTGTATCTGTGATCTTTGTGAGGTACTAACTCCGTTCGTTGTTGCTGAATGCCCCTCTGATGGACCCGCCCACTCTCATCTCCCCGTCTGATAGGTCCTCCAGGTCCAGCTGTCGGATGGGTATAGGCTGGCGGCAGAGCTGATAGCTGACTGGCTGGTCGTTCAGTGAGACAGACCTGGTGATGACCAGGACGTCCTGGAACAGAAAGACGTGGAGTTTCTGGAGAGAGAGAGAGAGAGCGAGAGAGAGAGAGAGAGAGAGAGCAGAAGTTCATTTTTCTGATCACTGATCACTCTATCAGCTGTTTTTGTTTACATTTCCCCTTTTTTCCCCCACACACGACAGATGAAGTATTAGGATCCCGTTTACTGGTGATTAAAGTAGAAATAACTTAAATAATCACAACTACACAGGTGTACTTTGTTTGTTTTACACTGTATGTGTAACTGTATCTATATATTACATTTATATCTCATCTCATCTGATCTTATTTCTTCTTGCTTTTCTCATTTCTTCACATATTAACTTAGTTAAATACCAGATACTAAACAACAGAGAAGAAACATTATGGACTTACTGTTTACATTTATCGTCTACTGCACGTGAGTGGCTCTCACAGGTGGGAGATATTGAATCAAAACACTATTAACTGTGTGTTTTTATCAGAGCGACCTCTATAGGATCCAAGATAAGTTTAACAGGAGGAATGTGTCACATACAGAAGAGAGAGAGTCGAAAATGTTTGGATAAAAGAGAAGGGGTCTATAAAATAGTTGAAATCTACTGACGAGTCCTCTGTTGTTCTTCAGCTCTCCGTGGCAGCTGAGGGTCCTGGACCGGTCGATGAGCCCGTCCCTCTGTCCATCCTCAGTGTACAACAGACGGTCCTTGTAGTACTGACACTCCGACTCCCCCGTCCGCCTGTTGATGTCCGCCACCACACTCTGGACCATCAGCATCTGTGGAGCAAACACACAAAATCTAAACCCATCCGGACACATTTCATCTCCTCTGATCTGTTTTCTCTGGGTTTGATTAATGTGTTTGATTAACGTCGTCCACTGAAGCTCCTCTGATGATTCATTCAGGAGCGTTTCATGTCCTTCCATTCATGCCTTGAAGTGCTCCAACTGTAAGTCACCTAAAGTTTTTTTAAATTAATGGGACTTTTGTAACGCCAGTGAAGCCTGAAAAAGGCAGCTTGCTATTGGTTAATGGTTTAAATTTGCAAGTCAAACTTCAACCTAGTCGAACTCTTGATGCAAATATTCACACAGACTTACTTTGCCCTCCACTGATCTGCTGCAATGAACTGAATTGCTCCAAAAATTTTGGGGAGGTCATTATTTCCTAATTTTCAAGGTTATTCCAGACTTTTCAAGGTTATTCCAGACTTTTCAAGGTCATTCCTGACATGTCCTCAGGGTTGCTTCCATTTTTTTAAGGGTTGTCTCTATATTTATAGGGTTATGACACCACAATTTAGATCTGTACTTAACAATTCTGATTGGTTTTAAGCAACTAAATGTATTTTTTACTGCTTCGGTCTGACAGTGGGTTGAACCAGACATGCAGGATAAAGGTGTAGAGCATCTTAACACTGGTTTTCCTCACCGCTTCGTCCAGGTGCTGCCGGTCCGGGTGGTCGTTGGGAGTGTGCTTCAGGATCTCCCTGAGCAGCAGTGGGTATTTCACCAGTCGGCTGCGGGGAATGTCCAGGAAGTTCCACAGGTCCAACTTCCTGCTGAAGGGCGACTGGCGGCAGCGCTGCAAGAAGTCCTGGACCCGCCGATCCTGCTTCTTCTGGTCCAACAAGGCCTTGGCCTTCACCTGGTTACTGCAGTACGGAGTGTAGGAGGAGAGACAGGGCAGCTGCAGGGACACAAAGACAGAGACCTGGTTACCACAGAGTGTAGGAGACAAGGTGTGAAAATGACTGAACTTGAGACTAAATGAGATCTGAGTCATGCAGACTGTAATTAGACACTCAGTATGTTTTATACTGCAGGAAAAGCACTCACTCACCCAGGCAGTCAGGATGTGTCCCACATGCTCTGTGGCCCCGTCAGGTTTCCTGGCGTCTCTCAGACGACTCAGCAGGTCTGAGGAGAGACAGACAGGTTCGAAATTATGAAAAAATTTAAAGAGGTCAGGACCCAAAGCAACATGGAGACAGTGAAGAAGACACAAGGGCAACACAAAGATGGCATTCACGAATACAGAGGCAGCTACAGCAGCTGCACTGCATGAGCCTCGATGCCTGAGTCAATACCAAAACAAGTTATTTATTTTTTTACATTTTTATGTTTATGTTTTTTTTAATGTTTTTTATTGTTTATTTACATTAGAAACTTACAGACACTTGATGCTAACTGAATGTACTGGATAGTTTTAGTAACAGGAAGTCATTTAAGTATCCAGCCCTCATAAAAAATCAAACCTGACAGATGAGTTTTTTCTTTCTTTTTCAATTTAATTTTTTTTTTCATTAAATGCAAACATCACATCCCAATCAGTGCCTTTTGTTTACTTGAATATTTTCCTGACAAAGACCCTGAAGTGAGTCTGCTACACTCAGTGTGGACTCCCTCTCCCACCTCCTCTTTTCATTAGCCTCTATCTGTTCCTCAGGTTGAAGCTCAGTTCACTCTCATTGGCTGCACCACCTTTGCAGTTTGAAATAGATGTGGTGGCTTAACAGGCAGAGATTGTTTTGGAGGTTCCTCGATCACTTCTACACTGTCTCCATCTAGTGGCAATTAAAGGAAGTGCAGCTTTAAACCCTTATCAGACCTGAAACACTTAACACTGCTTCTTTATGTTAAAGTGACATAGATGTTGTTACCCTGATGTTCTTTATGGCTTTATTCAGGAAGGGGGGGGGCTTATTAAACTGATTACATTTATTTTCTCTTTATAAGAGGTGAAGATTGAGAAAAAAACTTTTATTACAGAATGTGGAACAAGAGGCACATTTAATCTCTCTCTCTGTGCACGTTTCACCCTGTGCTGCTGCAGCCTGTATGTTAATCTGACAGCATTCAGATTAACATAGATTAACAACATCACTGAAAGTGATACAGACCAGTAACAGGTCTGACCTAGTGACATCACATAAAGGTGATGATGTGAGACCTCCATGGGCTGCTCCATCCTACCTTCATGCAGGGGTATCAGTGAGTCCAGAGTCCCAAAGATCTGGTTCAGTTCTTGCTCAGTCATGATTGACAGCTTCAGCATCGGGTCTCGGTAGGCCTGCAGTACACGAGCAAACACATACATATGAGCATATTCAGAAAATACCAGATGCCTGTAGATAAATACAGGAGTTTATTATTTACCTTCTTAGCCAACGTGAGATCCTCCACCAAGTCTTGCTCACCCTGAGCCAACTCAAATATAGCCTGCAGGGAGAGAGAGTGTTTAGAGGGTCTTAGGAATTAGTTTTTTGATAATATCTAAAGGAAGTCAGATAAAAAATGGTGACAAGTGGAAACAGAAAGTGATATTCACACAATCACAGCAGGTGTTTGTGTGTGTCTCACCTCTTGTCGTTTTATCTCTTTTGGGCTCAGAGGTTGTGTCGCCCCCAGTCGGACGTCAAACGTCTCGCTCCACAGCTTGCTGTCCCGGCGCTTGGCGGCTGTGGCTGTTGCCGTGGAACCCCGTGTCGCAGTCATGGAGGAGGAGGAAGGGTTGGAGACGGTCGCTGAGATAACACGCGTCTTCATCGTCGAGGAGGAGGAGGGAGGAGGAGGAGGAGGAGGAGGAGCGGCTCTCTCCGTCCGACTCTCATTACGAAAACTGATGGAGCGCTGCAGAGACAGAAACAAGGTTAAACCAGAAAACTGACAGAAAACAGGAAACTGCCTTAAGTTCAGCATCTGGAGGCAGTGGTGAGCTCAGGCTGTGTGAGGGGCAAAGAAATATATAAAGGGCACCTGATACATTTAATGGGCTCCAATCAGCAGAGAACAACACTGATTAACATTTTATAGGGTGATTCAGAACATAAAGAAAACAAGACAAACATCTGTAAACACCCACACATCTCTGTAATAAAATACAGAGAATGAGTAAAAGTTTTAATTCTTTATTTCTAAAACAAATCTATAATAAAAACATGGAACATGTAGGTGCTTTGTCAGGGAGGCGAGAAGATGGTGAAATCAGTTTGTAAATGTTAATGACCTTGTTATGGTCAGATAACAATGTCCCTCTCAATGGAAAACAGCAGAAGATCTGAGAATCTTCCTTCTCCACGTCTGTATTGGTCTTAACCAGCTTCAGTTTGGTGGATGATCGACGTAGTCAAGACAATACAACAATCTAAAGCGGGTGTGGTTGAGTAAACTAGAGAGTAAAACTGTACGAAAATCAGCTGAATGGAATAATGTCAGCGACAACTACAAAATGTTTATAAGGCTGATTGATTCTCCTGCCTAATACAGGACACATTCATTTCAACCATAATGGTCAGTTTATTCCAGAAGAAGAGCATCATATCTCAAGTTGCTCATGGGAGAGGACTTCACCATGTTTCTTTGTTCACTGAAATAGAACCAAATTCTGCGCTTCACCTTCGTTTGGCATGAATAGAAAAGACTGTAACTAACTGTGTTCAAGAATATTTTGAGTTTTTGATTAAAAAAAAAATTCAAAGCACAACCATGAGCACATAAAATCTCCAGGTGAAAAGTTAAGTATGACTCAGCAACAAAATCCCATCACCAAGCTTCTGCTATGTGCACCGGTTGATTTCACAATTTGCATCTTAAATTAATTTATTTGTGAATTCTTGGTAAAGTTTGGATGAACACAACAACTGTGACTCTGTGTTTTGGTCACAAACCTGATGATAAAACATTTTGAATTTTCTACAGCTCTGATCAGATTCTTCTCCATGGCAACCGCAGCTTATAGGTATTTATGATAAACCCATGGGATAATAACATTATTTAGGAAAGTCTTGTGTTTCTGTGTTTAGTAACATTGATGATGTCATTAAAAGGAAGAAGAAGGAACATGTGCTCTGCTCTGATTGGTGGTTCACCTGCAGCGTCTGACCAATCCTCTTCAGCGGTGTGGCCTTGACGGGCGGCAGCAGGCTGGCCAGAGACGTCACCCTGGACACAGGTTTACTGCGCTTGGTGCTAGGCTCCTGCAGGAAAAAAAGAGTTTCATTATGTTCACATTATCACAACAAACAAGAGTCCTTTGATCCGTGTGTGGCTGCACCAAGTTCACATGAGAAGTGAAGTCCTCATCCTGCTCACATGACTCTCACATGACCTCCAAGCTACAGCGCTAATGAGGATAACATCTAAATCCTGTCATCATAAAATTTTATTTTTATATATTCTAGGAATTTCCGAACATACTTTCTCAAAGCCGTTATGCATATAACTTGAAAATGAGCCCAGATGTCCTTTTAAAAGAGACACTGTTGCAGACGTCAAAACCAACTCTTTAAAAGGTCCAAACATTCTGCAAATACAGGATTCGTTTCTGGTCCATATTCACTACACAACCAGCAGCCTGCAGCCACTGGCAGCTTATGAGGGAGGTGTCATGAAGATCCAATAAAAAAAAGAAAAATCAGGCTACAACTACAACTGATACAATTACTAATACACTTTTATAATGCACTTAGGACTCTGCATTTATCAAATGTCAGAAAATTGAGGGAAATGATGATCGTCTTCAAAGTAACTTGAGAATCTCCTGATTTAGTTTTTGGTTAATTAGGAATAATTTGTTGTTTGTGGTAAACATCTCCAGGGTGACCACACAGCAAGACAACGACCTGAGAATCATCATCAGAAACAAAGCATCAACAAACAACATGACTTTGAAGGAAAAAGATATTATAGAAAAAATATGTTTTAAAAAATCACTGAAACTCAACCACAGTCTGAGTCACAGTCACTAAAAACACTAATTAATTAGTTGATGATTTTTTTGGGGAAGATCTTATCCAGTCAGTCTGAACACTGATGTCTAGTCTGAAGTTTTTAAATAGCCCAGTGTGTGTAGATGTTCTGGCAGCTTGCAGGAAAGCTGACGCTGTTTTGTTGATATACTGCGTGTTAAACAATAGTATGATTCAAACTCTTCCCCTCTCTGCCACACTAACACACACACACACACACACACACAATATCAGGGTGTCTATGTGTGTGAAAATGCCACCAGGCTGCTTGTCCTCGATACAGACCTACAATAAATCAATATGTGTGTGTGTGTGTGTGTTTGTATATCTTCAGTCTGCCCTGCAGCCCACAGTCAGCTGACCTACTGGAAGACAGGAACCATCAAACTTTTTTTCCATCAGCGCTCACAGTCAGGAACCAGTCAACCAAAAATAACTCAGCCTCTGATGGACAGTTTTCTTTTTTTTCTTCTTTTTGTCCTCAAAAAAGTTTAACCTTCTGCTCACGTTCATGTCCCAAATGTGACGACAGATTTTCCACAGTTTTCAACTAAAGCATAAGAGTTTTGTCTAATCTCCTGAAGGAGACTAATTATCTAAAACTGTGACTCAGTAGTGTGTAGAGTTGCAGATGGAGGTTTAATGAGTCTCTGAAATATTAAACGTTAACACCAGGTAAATTGTGTGTAATTAAAGTCAGTGTGTTTTCTCTCATTTAGCAAAAGATACTGTTTTTATTAAAGATATAACTGTTGTTGTAAAAGATATTGGGGTTCAGTAAGGATGATTTTATTTTCTCTACACTTGAGAAGTTTCCATTGGACATGTAGTGGTGGGCTTCTGTGTGTGACGGCGCTTCAGCTGATTCGATCTGACAAAGATCAATTCAGTGCAGTTGTTCAACAGCAGAGTGGTTATCTAATATCAGCAGGTTTACAGCAGACGGCCTGACTCTCAGGTCAAGAATAACTTGTGTAACAGCAAACGTCAGCTCTCATCTTTTAGCTTTTAACTCATGTTCTATTGTCTTTAGTGCATCTAACATGATTATCAGTGAAAAACTACAGTCAAAGAAATGAATCAAATGAGTGTCCTCAGTATGTCCTCAGTATGTGACTAGCTGATAAATAAATTAGCATTAGTATCAATTAGTTATAGTTGCAGTTTTGATTCTCAATGTATTGTTCAAGACATTTTTAGGAAAAAATGGCAAATATTATGTGGTTCTTCTTCCTCTATGATGGTAACCTGAAAAATGTTTGGTTTTAGACTTTTTTCTACATGAAAACAAAATAGAAAATAAAATAAAATATAAATATGAGCTCCTGGGAAATTGTGATGGGCATTTTCTCTGTTTTCTGACTTTGCTGAGACCAAATTATTAATTAGTTAATTAGGAAATAATCAGCAGATGAACTGATAATAACAGTTATCAATAGTTGCAAACCTAAAATTTTGCTATAGGACCAAAAAGCAGAGCTCATAACAACTTTACATCATTATGGTGACGAAAGCTGGAAATATGATCACTCAGTCAGTCAGTCAGTCATGATTACAGGGCTGGGCCAAGCCAAAAACCATGAAAGAGAAACTTGTGTAACCAAGTGTAATGTTTTATAGCTTTAAACTAATTAAATTTCATTCCCCTTCACTGTTTCGTTTTAATGGCAGAAATCACTCAGCAGATAAAACCAAACTTATCTGCATGGCTAGAAACCAATTGTGCTGACATGGTTTGGATGAAATGACTCCTGAAGCTTCTGCAGTGTATGAAAACACTAACTGATCATGAGGTGGTCAAGAATCTGAGGCAGGAGATGGAACAATGATAAAACTATTAGAATATGTAAACTTTTACAAATTTTACACAAATTGTGGGTAAAAGGGAAATGATGCAAAATAAAAGCAGAAATTAGATCAAAACCTAATCATGTTTTCATAGATCAAATAAAGCATTTATCATACAGCATTAGATTAGATACCAGTGTTGAAATCAAGTGACAAAACCTCAAGTCCAAGTCTCGAGCCCCAGTGTTTGTGTCTAAGTCCAGGACAAAGTCACCAGAGAAGAGTCCAAGACAAGAGGGTGTCAATAATTCAAATTGAATAAGTCTACATTATTAATATTACTATATATATCTTATGCCAATTTATTGTGGCCTACTACAAACAAACTAACAAAAAAAGTCCAAATGCAGTCAGTGCTCGAGTCATCAGTGCAAAAGTCCAAGACAAGTCACAAGTCCAGAAAATCAGGACTCGAGTCATAAAGCAAGTCAGAGTCCTGGACTCAATACTAGAACACTGTCACATATTAGACCAGATTAGATCCAATTAGATTAAATCAAATCAAATCAGATTAGATTAGATCCTATTCAACTAGATGAAATTACATAAAATCAGACTAAGAAATTGTTATGAATCACAATAACAGGACATTTAAATCACACTAATATTAAGAAAGTGAATAATGAATGAAGACTGCAAAGATGAAAATACAAGTACAACCAATCAAAAGACCTGAGGAACATTGTACCAGTTTAAACTTTTAAACTAAAACTACTGGTTTCAATCAGGCTGCAGCTCCATAGAGGGCCTTTCCTCTGTCTTACCTCCACCTGTTTTCCCATGTTGCCGTTTGCTTTGCTGAACTCCACAGAGCATCCAGACTTAAACTGCTGTACCAGCAGGCAGAGGGGGCTCTGCCCCGCCACCATACTGCTCACACCAAAGCCCAGCACAGGACCTGGACCATTCCCAGCACCAAGAGAGAAATATTTTTAACTGGTAGAGTGTCCAGGAAGAGATTGGTGCTGGTAGAGCATCCAGATGTGAATGTTCAGAAGAAGCTGATAAGGAGTTTGGAAATAGTCTGATACAAAGAATTTAACTCCAGTAGAGGGTGCAGAAGGAATCTGGTATTGTTAAGAGCGAGCGTCCAGTAAGAGTTTGGAAACAACAGAGCGTCTGATAAATGTCTAGAGAAACTGAGAGGAGTCAAGAGTAAGTGTGATACTTACAGAGCAAGTATAGCACCAGTAAAGAGTACAGATGGTGTGTGGCATCGAGTGTCCAAAGGCAATCTGGTGCTTTTCAGAAATATTAGCAACACTAATAAACAATCCTCATGGAATTCAGAGAGTCTGGAGAAAGTCAGGATCTGACAGTCCAGATAGAGTTTAAACGTGTCCAAAAACGATTTGCTAACAGCAAAATTTCCAGAAAGCTCTGATCGAACGTCCACTAAGTCTTTAGCGCTTTGCCATTATCCAAAAAGCTCATGATTAAGAGCTCAGGTACCAGTAGAGTTTATGTCAACAATCTGGTTCTTTAAAAGCCTCCAGAAAAGTGTGGAAGTTAAATAAGATTAAACAAAGGATCAATACCAGTTAAACATCTGGATCAAGCTTGCACAGTTTCCTGACACAGCGTCTCTGGTAGTGTCCTGAAAACTCCCAGTGCCGTCAGAGGATCGACCGGAGCAGAGGATCTGGATCCAGCTCAGTATCAGCAACGTCCAGACAGAGCTGAGCTTTCAGACAGTTGTTCTTGAGGTCAGCAAAGCTCAGATGAAAGAGTCCAGTAAAAGAGAGACCTGGGATTTAGACCATCTGGAGCTCTGGATCTTAGTCCTCGGTTTTTGTCTCCGACTTCTTTTTTAAATCCCTGTTGACGGTTTCTTGCTCTCTGTGATGATGGTCCACCTCCTGACTCCCCCTCTGTTTTAAAACTCACAGCCTGCTCATGCTCTCTCTCTCTCTCTCTCTCTCTCTCTCTCACTCTCTCTCTATCTGACTCACTCATGCACTGACTCGCTCATCCACTCACTCACTTTATTTCCTTCCTCTCTTTCTCCTTTTTCCACCCACCCACTATTCTGAGCTTTTGCATAAACAATAAGATTTATATAAGGTTTATATTTTTCTTGTTGTCAACTAATCCAATGAAAAGATTCAAAACAACAATGAATTGATCCTTCTAATGAGTATCGTGTGTTTATATACAAATCCTGATTAATCTAATTCCTCTCTGCCATAAAAGTCCATTGTTGTATGAAAACTATTTAAAACACATCAGTGAGACACACTGTTGCGCTGGAAATCATGCTCTTTCATCACCATCAACACACACTCTAGTTTATTTTGACTGAATGCCACACACATGTGCACACAAGAAAATGTTCGCTAGTTTGCCGCTGAAAATAGTCCCCAGCAAATGTACTACTTCCTCCTGTTTGAATAAAGTTTGCTAAAAACTACAGTGCCTAGCTGTTTATTAAATTACTGAGCCTTACATTAGCATTAGCAATGCATCTTGTCAGCCATTTTTTAAATATTTACCAATGGGCTTTAGGTTCAGTGACAGAGACAAGAATTCAGCTGTAGGTGTTAGTGGTAATGTATGTTTGTCCAGCTGCTATTAGCTTCAAATACTTGTTTGGTAGTTTAATCTAACATAATGCATCATATTTAAATCTCACCAAAGGATTTACAAGCAGAATTAATGAAATTAACAAAGCAGCAACAAGAAGAAAACTCAGATAAGGTACAAGTACCTCAAAATTACACAATATCATGACCCTTGCTGATACTGGGGCTGCTGGTGGCGCTGGGACTCCACTGTCCAGTTCATCATCAATCAATATCAATCTGAGCTGTAATTATTAGAGAGTGGCCTGCAGGCAGCCAACCCCTCTGTCCTGGTTTTCCAGTAGTTTTCAAGTCAATTACTGTGTGTGTTTGTGTTTGTGAGTACACTTCATTTACTTCATGGGTCACAGATGTTCACAGAGCCACACTGTGGGGACTGAGCTCCCATCTGGGGACAACAACAGTACATTTCAGGGTTAAGACTGGTTCAGATTAGGGTAAGAGTTGGAGTTAGGCCTGTCTAATCTGGAGCCCAAACACTTATTTTCATTTTTTAACACTTATTTTCATTATTTAATAAAGTGCATACTTTCTCAATGAATTGCTTGGTCTTCAGAATATCCATTAGAGGTGAAAATACCAATCACAGTTTACTAAGGTCCAAGGGGGTGACATCAAATGTCTAGTTTTGTCCAACCAACAGTTCAAATGACAAAGATAATCAGATATTATTCTTCACATAAAACAAATCTTCACATTCAAGAAGCTCTAAACATTACGTCCTCACCACTTTCGCTTAAAGTTACTCAAATGATTAATCAATTATGAAAATAATGCAGATTAAGAAAATTAATTGGCAACTAGTTTGATCATTTTAGTTATTTTTCCAGTCAAACAGCTTGATTCACTGCTTTACTCTGGTTTGTATCTTTGTAAACTGAATATTTCTGGGTTTTTATTTGATGGTTAGACCACACAAGACATATGAAGACATCACCTTAGACTCTGGGAAATAAAAAACATTGATAATGAAAAAAATAATTATTTAAATTCCTAATTCTGGTAGTTAAGGTTATGGTGAATCTCCTGAGAATGAATGTAAGCCAGTGTAATGTCCCTTAGGTGATAAAAACAAAAAAAGCCAATATAAAGGAACAGAGACTTAACTCACACATCCTGGATCAGATGTCAACATTGATCATTGTGTCATTTTTAGAAATGTTTTCATAATTTCCTTTAAAAGCTGTGAGTCAGAGCATCAACACTGACCCCTCACTTGACATGAAACACACCTAATATCTGGCTGACAATAGCTGCCCCTCTGACTCAGTTTCATTGTCTGTAAATGGGACAGTGGGTCGTGGACGCCCAGTGAAGACCAGAGACAACTGCTGCTCCAAGAACAGACTCAAGTGTCTCTACTGATGCAGGAAAACCAGCCTCGTTTCATCTGGACTGTGACTCACTGACTGTACATCAGAGTGATGGATGAAAGTGGAAGGGTGGATTCTTCTTCTTTCACACTGGTGAAGATTTTAAGAAGAGATTTAAAAGCATGACCAAGTGCTCAAATTTCTGAAAACCCGTCACACACCTTAAGACTATTAAAACCTACAAAGACAAGACACATAATCAAAAGGTAGACGAGGATTTTATGTAAAATTATTCCATGTTTCTGCACTGTTTTGTATTTTGTATCACTCTGTATGTGTCAAAGTCAAGAGTATTGATGGCAGAACTACGGAGGCCCTGGGAGCTCAATGCACTGCAGCTTCACCATAAAAATAGAGAAAACACAACTGAACTAACAAACATCTTCACCAGTTTGACAATACATGCACAGCATTAAGAAACAATACTGCAAAGTGAGAAACACAAATATAGAATGAAATATAAACCTGAACTGCAAATACTGAAAACAAACAAACAAACAAAAATGGATAAAATCCCAAATCCCATCACAGATATAAGAGAAGTCTCTTTGTCTGCAGCAGAAACACACAGTCCTCTGCTTCCAAATTAAAGTGTCTCCTTACACAGTTTTCTAATCTTGGTTCACTAAACCAAATCAATAACTGTTGATCTACCATGTGACCTGAGGGGCTCGGCAGATTTTAATTAGCCAGTGAAGAAGATCAATACCCACTGTGGTGGCAAACAGAAACCTCCACAGTCAATATGTTACATCTTTAAATGACAGCACCTTTAGCCTCTCAGTTTACCTGTAGTCGACTGATTGATTAGTAAAGCACATTAATCAATAATAATTGTTAGCTGCAGCCCTATTTACACCTTTTATACTCGCTACCTCTGTATTTTATTAATTTATTATTGTATATATTTTATATATTTTTTTCCCTCAGTATTTTAAACCATCATATGGAATATCTAATTTGATATTTTTTAGTTTTACAGGTCTGATAATTTCCTGTTTCCTAAGGAAAAATATTTCCCTATATATTAAGTATAAAATGAAATGACTCCAGTAAAATAGAAGTACCTCAATCTCTACTTATGTAAAGTACCGGAGTTAATGTATGCAGTTACTGTCCATCACTGCACATTGCTAGGAAATTATTTATTTATTATGAATCATATTAACCTTTCTTCTGATTTTATTCTTCTCCACTTCAGACAAAGATAGTGTCCAGGAATTAATATTTTTAAATAAAATATGAACCGCTGTCACAACCTTTGACCCCTAAATCAGATAAAGTGGTCTCCAGATTTTGGATTTTCAGTAAAAGCACAATGTGACTGTATGTGACTCACTGAGCCACAGGGAGTAACAGTAGAGAAACAATAGAGTGTAATTTATTCCTGGTTCAGTGTCTGCCAACGCTGGTTTGTAACAACATAAAACTCACGGTGTGTTTGGGTCTATTTGTCACACTGGAGTGTATTGAACAGGGTGGACATCCTGTGTTAGACTGAGCAGAGAGGGAAACGCCCGGGAAGGAACGGGCTGCTGGCAGAGGGCTAAAAACAGACAGGGGGTCCAACAAGAGGGCCGAGGCCCCCCGAGGGTCCGAATGTACAATAATCCACAGTCAGAGCTGAACAAAGCACAGGCACTCTGCCTTATGCTTTTCCTACATTTCAGAAGTTTGTTTTTTTCATTATTATTATTAAATATTATTTCATAAATCACAATTACTTTCCGGTATACAAATATTTATAATGCTGTAGCATGTAGCTGCCTGTTAGCTGCTTACCCTATTCAATCAATAAAATAAATAAACCTTGATTGGTTCAGTACTCTTTTCAGGTTAGTGCAATTTAAATGATTAATAGTTGACAAGCTGACAATAAAATGATAATAAAACTAATAAAAATATTGAAAGTGGCTATTTGTAAGTTTTGATTTTTGCTAACGTTAGCATTAACAGCTGTTTACTTATCAGTGTAGAAGAAGCGTTATGAGTTCAGCAGCAAACTTCCTTTACTTGCCAAGTGGTAGAAGGCAACGTCAATGTTAACTCTTATTTTGTTTCACATCTTTTCTTTTACTGAAGTTAGCATGCTAACCAGCTAGCCCCAGTCTGGTTGGACCACCTTACCACTTTCTGATACCGAGTCACTGCCATGTCCAGCCTGCCCTGAATCGCAGTGATAAACTCTGTCCACAGGCAGACGTGTAAATACCTGTGCTGAAAACCACCTGTGTGGTAGCTCCTCCTACAGTGGGTGTCTCCACCACCACAAGCTGACACACACACAGACTCAGACAGTGAAAAGAACAACACCAGCCCTGCCGTCGATAATCAACATGGATCTAAACATTACAACAGTTACTGATGTCCCCTGGGGGCCACTGGGCCACAGCCTCTGTTTAATTGTATGACTTCACATTTCTTGTTGGTGAGTCAATCAAACAGCCACAAAGAGATGCAACGTGACTATGAAGATTAAATAACGACAAAGGGACAACAAACTACCACAAATACAGTCTCATTCACATCTTGTGTTACTGACTGACACATACGTGGTGTTCGTTCTTCAGTCGTTTACTTTTTTACAATAAAGATCTTAATTTACCCTCATCCTTGTGTCATGTTCAAGGAGCCAGGTTACGACAAAAAGACAACAAAGTGACACAAAGTGACACAAAGGTCAAACAGCTACAAAGGCTGGAGGATGACTAAATAAAATAACTATAAAAAGAGAAAAATGTCCACTGTTGCATTGTTGGCTGTGTTTTTTGTCCCTTTCAGGATATCTTACTCCTTTGAGGGGAGTATTTTATGTCTGTGCTCAAGGACTCACTGTCTTATAATCTGTCCATGAGCATAACCTTCATGAAAGTTGCTGTATGTCCTAAACTCACAACTGTGTGTATATGTAACATAGTAAATCAAACAATGTTAAAGCTACTCTTCAGGTTTCATGTAAAAACATCCTGGACAGAAAGTCACATTTCACACTGTAGCCTGTTTAGACGACAACACGGAGAAACACAGCAGAACAACAGCACTTCCTGAGCAGCTGTACACTGTAGATCAGGAGACACAGGCCACACACAAAACTGCAGTACACAAGTTTTAGATCATGTTTAAAGGTGTGAACATACTGCGGCCAGAGGATCAGGATGTATTTAGCCTCGTCAAAATAAAAGGCAGCAGCTCTTAATGTCATTTAATGCCATTTCTCACAAAAGTCTGCAAACTAAAGTTGACACCACACACTGAGCCACAACACACAGTTAGTTTAGAGGAGCTGAACTTACGTTGATGTCCAGACTGCAGAGACTGAGGGAGTCTGCATCTCTGCTTGCCTGCTTCCTCTTCTTCTGCAACACACAAAACAGAGCAAACACTACGTTACAGGTAGATCGGGAGTTGCAGAAAACAATAAATGATGTTTTCAAATTCATTGTGAATCAAATGACTCAATTATAATGTGAAAGTTCAGTTTGTTTTAGCTCATTGCTACGACCAGATACACATATTTATTAATCTGCTAAATTCATTAAAATCTATTTATTTAATTAAAATTTCATAGGAACAAAAATGTCCAAAAGTCCAAGTTGACATCTTCAAATTCACTTTTTGTTCAACCATCAGTCTAATGCAGCTCAGTATCACAGAAGACACAGGAAGCCAGTAAATATTCACATTTGAAAAGATGGAGTCAGCTAATTTTTGGCATCTTTGCTTAAAAATTACTTAAGTGATTCATTGATTATCAAAGAAGTTGCTGATTAATTTTCTGTCAGTAGACTAATTCATTAACTGGCTAATCAGCTCCACTATATTCACAAAGTATATGAAGTATTAGCAGTGAAAGGAGAAAAATATTCTGGTTAAAAAATATTTCATATCTACATTTTGGGACCTTTTCATATTTCCACATCGTACAGCATTTTTTGATTTTGATTGTACTTTTTTTACAGTATTGTGTTGTATTGCAGTGGTGTCTGCAGGCCTCCTCTCCTGTATGACCCTGAGAAGTGAAACACAGGGCACAGAAGTCTGAACTCAGTGAGAAGAAAATTGTTAATTGGGTAAATCTAAATTGACTCCTTTTGCCCTCCTCAGTGAACTGGCTGTGATGATGATACGGTGAATATTAATTTTGCATTAAGTTATTACTACCAGGAAAATGTTCTTACACTATCAAAATAAAAGTACTTCTTTCAACGAAAAATGTACCCTGTGATATATAGATTCATATATTTATATATAAATTTGAATGTAGGTATAATGGAATATAAAGAAAACTATTTCCCTCTGAAATGCAGTGAAGTGTAAAGTAGCACAAAATAGCAATACTCAAGTAAAGTTGTATTTCAGTCCAGTACATGAGTAAATGTACTCAGTAACAATATGATCATGATGATTTGTTGGACACTTTAAACAAGGAAATGTTCCCACATTCATCACAGATTTTGTTTGCGCCAGATAACCTCTTTGAAACCATGGCAACCACTATTTATGTGGCGGGAAGCTGCGCAGGTGCAGCTACATGAGAATGAACAAAACAGTTCCCGCGCTGCCGTGACGACAACAACAGGAAGAAATCACACAAACACCTGATGAGGCAGGTCAATGAGGACAAACTGCTGTGAGGGGAGAGGAGAGGAGAGGAGAGGAGAGAGGAGAGAGGAGAGGAGAGGAGAGGAGAGGAGAGAGGAGAGGAGAGAGGAGAGGAGAGGAGAGGAGAGGAGAGGAGAGAGGAGAGGAGAGGAGAGGAGAGGAGAGAGGAGAGGAGAGGAGAGGAGAGGAGAGGAGAGGAGAGAGGGGAGGAGAGGAGAGGAGAGGAGAGAGGAGAGGAGAGAGGAGAGGAGAGGAGAGGAGAGGAGAGGAGAGGAGAGGAGAGAGGAGAGGAGAGAGGAGGAGAGGAGAGAGGAGAGAGGAGAGGAGAGAGGAGGAGAGGAGAGAGGAGAGGAGAGGAGAGAGGAGAGGAGAGGAGAGAGGAGAGGAGAGAGGAGAGGAGAGGAGAGGAGAGGAGAGGAGAGGAGAGGAGAGAGGAGAGGAGAGAGGAGGAGAGGAGAGAGGAGAGGAGAGGAGAGAGGAGAGGAGAGGAGAGGAGAGGAGAGGAGAGGAGAGGAGAGGAGAGAGGGGAGGAGAGGAGAGGAGAGGAGAGAGGAGAGGAGAGGTCACATAAGATAAGGAAGGGAGGAAAGTAGGAGGGAGAAGGGGAGGAAGGAGAGGAAAGGAACAAAGTAAGAAAGGATAGTTTCATTGAGATCTGAGGAGGACAGGAGAGGAAAAAGAGAGGATGAGGAAAAGATGGAAAAAAGAAGGAAGGAAGGGAGGAGAGAGGAAAGGTGAAGGAAGCAGGAGAGAAAAGGGATTAAGGAAGAGGTTCAAAGTGATGAAAGTAGGAAAGAAAGAGAGAAGATGAGGAAGATGAAAGGACTGAGGGAGAGAGGAGGAGGAAGAGGAGGAGGAGGAGAGGAGGAGGGGAGAGAGGAGGAGGAGAGGAGGAGAGGAGGAGGGGAGAGAGGAGGAGGAAGAGGAGGAGGAGGAGAGGAGGAGGAGGAGGAGGAGAGGAGGAGAGGAGGAGGAGGAGGAGGAGGAGAGGAGGAGGGGAGAGAAGAGGAGGAAGAGGAGGAGAGGAGGAGAGGAGGATGTGCGATCAGTGGAGCAGACTGTAACAATAGCAGGAAGTCTGCTGTTTGTTCAGTATTGTGTTGAGACTTTGTTGTTGTCCGGACGTTATATAACCTGGCAGACTTTACCTTTAACTCCATGCTGCTATGGAAACCAGAGAGGAGGAGGAGCTAGCTACTCCTCCTGCCCATATAAGGTCTGTCCTCTAAAAACACAGCTACCTATTCAACAAGCCAGATTGTTGCCCCCCCCCCCCCCCCGAAATAAAAAGGGAAGTATGCACTAAAATGATCCAATAACTTGGCTCAATAACTTAAAAACTGTTGATGTCCAAATAATTTGCACTTGGAAATAATGTTTTGTAGGAACCTTAACGTCGCCCATCTGCATCTTTTATCACACAGCAATTTTGCTTCAGACTGAAATATGTACAGAGATTCATGTTCTCAGAGGATGAATGCCACTACAATGGTTAGAGCACAAACTCCCCCTTTTTACATTTCACACTAACATTATGATTATTTATCAAAAATGAAAATACTCTTTTAAAACTTTCAAATGTGGATGTAAACTTTACTATACAAAATATCTGAATATTAATACAGTTTACCTTAAAAATTGATCAACAGTTTTTGTTGATTAAGTATATTTTTTAAATCAGTAGCATGATGTCCATGCAAACAGGTCAGTCACTCCTGCGCTCTCATTTATGGTTTTTGGAGGATTTTTGTGTTTGTTTTTGTTTGCATGTCAATCAGTGAATATTGGAAAGTGATCTGTATTGTGATGGGTGATGTCCCATTTGCTCTTGACCTCTTGACCTTTACATAGACTAGTTTACCTGTGTAGCTGACACATGACCAGCAGAGTCAGTGATCATCACAACAGCGTAATTACTGCAAGAGACATCCACTTTAAATAAAGTCTAACCCGGTAACCAGTGAACAGAAACTGCACAAAATCCACACACAGGACAGGAGAGTGACACAGGTGATGAATCTGAGTCTGTGCAGAACAGTTCAAATACTGCACAGGAAGCAAGGAACACATCGTGGAACAAGAAGAAGACGACCGGTCTGCAGAGTTTCTGTTCTCATCTATGCACATGTCATCAACCTGGAATAGACCTGATGCTCATCTCGTTGAAAGGAATTGTGGGAAACACTGGAAACTCAGACTCACCCGGTAGTAAACAAACAGACAGCAGCCCATCATCAGGACCAGATCTGCTTCTCGGACAGTTCAAGTGTTAGTTAACTCTCTCTGCAAACATCTGCTGCTCCTCTTCCTCCACGTCGCCCTGTTTTCACCCCAGAGTCACATTAGCTCTCCTTTCGTTTCTCCTCCTCAAGCGCAAGTCGACATCTGCAGTTACTTCTCCTCTTTTCTCCTCCTTTAGTTGCCTGATTTCTGAATCACCTCCTTCACAGTCACATTGCTATTCTCCTCTTTCTCCTTTCTTTTTATTTCCTTTTCTCTTCCTCCTCCACTTCGTCTCCTCCGGCGGCTCCTTCTCCTCCTCAGTCGGTCTTTGAAAAGCTCCTTTCTCTCCTCTTTTCTCACTTCTCCTCCTGTTTTCTACCTTCTTCTGTTCGCTGCCCTCCTCCCTTCTCCTCCTCCACCTCATCAGGCCACAGTCTGAGTGGATCTACAGACCCTCAGGAACAGGAACCCTTCACAATGTGTGTATGTGTGTGTGTGTGTGTGTGTGTATTTGTGTGTGTGTCCATTCAGTTCCCACTGGACAAACAGGAAGTGACGGTTGTCGGGGGAAACAGGCGTCTATAATTAGGAGCTCCAGGAGACACTGAGACACCAGCAGGACAGACGCTGACACACAAAGATCATAAATTCTGGTTTGTAAAAATCAAAAGTGATGAGTAGCCTGTGTCATTTCTCTACTGAGTCTTATTTCATAGTTTTGACTGGTTTTACTGGTTTTAGCTTCACTAGCAGCCTCAACGATGGTGACATGGGTCAGTTAGTCCAGACCCAGATATCTTTAACTGTACTGGTAAATACAGCACTGTGCAAAAGTTTTATTTATTTATTATTTATTAACTTCATACAAAGTGCAGTAAACAATAAAAGTCTAACCAGTAACTCAGTACACCTGCAGGTTCTCGGCAGGTTGGATGTTGCAGCACCTTGGATCTGGTCTGATCTGGTCTGTGTCAGTGTCTCTGTCTCTTCATGTGATAACAGACTGGTCAGGTCTCTGTGGGGGGGTCAGACCAACTGCTGCAGGACTCCTTGTTCTTCTTGTCTCTGAAAATAGTTCTGGCTCTGGATGTTTGGACTCATCGTTCTGCTGCAGGATGAAGCCACGACGAAATATCAAGCGCCTAAAACTTTTGCACATTAATGTTGATGAAATATTCCTACATTTAAATTTACATTGCATTCACATTCTACCAAAGAATTATTGCTTTTCTTCATAATAATGGTAGAATAACAAAAACACTGTGTATTATTTATGCACTGACCCTGTTAAAATCATTTTTAGTTTCCTTTCTAGACGCCTGAAACTTTCTGTTAATATTGTAGTTTGTTTGTTTGTTTGTTTGTATGTTTATTTCGATCTTTTTAAGAGAATATTAACTCTATAGAAAAATAGAGATTCAATTATTATTTTTTCACCCTAAAAAGCAGCTGTTTTCTCAGCCCTGAGTAGAGACTGCAGGTGTTCGGCAGGCGGTCCACCACTTTGGTTCAGACTGAGATATCTCAAAAATTATTAGATGGATTACTATGAAATTTTATGCAGATGGTTCATGGTTCTCAGAGGATGAATCACACAAACTGTGGTTTTTACAAGGAAAACTGATCAAATCAGATTCAGCTTTTTTTTTTCCTTTGGTGTGTAACATTAGAGCCATAAAGACTCTGAGGTGTTGAGGTGTGAGGAGGGAGGTTGTTCACCTCCATCTAATCCTTTACTATATTAAATGAAGTCCTATTGTTGTGCACTCAGTCGTAATGAAGCTCCACAGTCGTTATAATGCAGTGAATAAGTAGATTTGTTCTCACCCCTCGGAGGGACCAGCCGTCAGGAGAGAAGAGAGAAGGAGGAAGTTTTCTTCTGCAGCTTCGACCTGATGAAGGAGAGCAGAGAAGGGAGGAAGGAAGAAAACAAGGAAGGAAAAGGAGACAAATTAAGGGAAGGGAGAAGAAGAAAAGGTGGGAGGAAGGAGAGAATGAAAAGGACAGTAGTAGAGAAGAGAAGGAAAGAAGATTAGATTACCAACTTTCACTCTTCCTCAACTTTCATGAGCAACAAAACCACTAAATGTCACTGAACACAGACACATAAAGACATAAGTTTGATTTCTATTGAAATAAATAACATAAGAAGAAAGTTGTTTTGAAGAAATGCAGCTGAGGAAAGATTGAGAGACATCAGTGTGCACTTCATAAAAACGTTTTTCTACAACAAGAGCAAAGACGAGAAATCTCTTATGATGTTTATAATACTGTGATTTTCAAAGAATGTTCTTTCTTGGGATCTATAATCAGTGAGAAAGTCCGAAGATTAGATGAAAATGTATTTTCATTTTTCAAAGTTTATTGGATTTTTCATAATTTTGATTAATTTGTGGCTGATATGTGTCATATAATCCTCATATATGTTGGATGGATCAAAAGTTATTAGAGCTGCAGTGGATTAATCGATTAGAATAAATCAACAGTTTTTATAATCAATAAGTCTTTTAATCCCTTTTCAAGCAAAAATTCACTTTAACTTCTTAATTGTTATTTTTGCTGCTTTTTAGTCTTTTTGGATAGTAAACTGAATATATTTGGGGATTTTCTAATATTAATATATATATATATATATATATATATATATATATATATATCAGAATCAGAATCAGAATCAGAATCAGTTTTATTGCCAAGTATGTTTCCACATACAAGGAATTTGTCCTGGTGATTGGTGCAGTTGGAGGTTCTTGGAGGTTCTTGTAAGCAACAGGTTTACACAGTTTTAGTTTCAGCCTGTATGTGGGAATCAGGTGGACCATGACATGGTCAGAGTGGCCCAGTGCAGCCCGGGGGACGGCGTGATAAGCACCACTGATTGTGGTGTAACAGTGGTCCAGAGTGTTCCCCTCTCTGGTCGGGCAATTAACAAACTGTCTGTATTTGGGCAGTTCATGACTGAGGTCACCTTTGTTAAAGTCACCAAGGACAATAACTAAGGAGTCCGGGTTGGTCCGCTCCACACACAGTATCTGCTGTGGCCTGTGGTGGGATGTAAACACCGACCAGGATGAATGAGGTGAACTCACGGGGGGAGTAGAAGGGCCTGCAGTTTATGATGAAAGTCTCCAGGTCAGGAGAACAGTGCTGCAGGATCACTGTCACGTCTCTGCACCAGCCACTGTTTGCATAAAAGCAGATTCCTCCACCTTTGGTTTTGCCGGACAGCTCTGTGTCTGGATCCGCTCTGAAGAGCTGGAAGCCGGCCAGCTCCAGCGCAGAGTCCGGATCGATCCACACAGCCACGTCTCCGTGAAGCACAGGACGGAAGATGAAGAAAAGTCTCTGTTCTTCTGCACCAGCAGCTGAAGTTCATCCAGCTTGTTGGGCAGTGAACGCACCTTGGAGAGAAAGATACCTGGGAGAGGTGTGCGGAGTCCGCGCCGGCGGAGACGCGCATGCGCACCGGCGCGTTTTCCTCTCCTCCGGCGTTTCACTGCGAGAGCAACGGCCAGTGACCTCTGACCAAAATGTCCAATAATCCCACAGGTGAGTCGAGAAAGGTGGAAAAATCCTCTGGAGTTGTTTCTCTGATGTTAATGAGCTCTTCTCTGGTGAAAGAGCTCCGGAAACCAAAGCAGAAAACTGAATTTATAAAGAAAATAAGGTGAAAAAGTGCGCACCAACACACCGAGGCAGCGGCACCATGGCAACTGGATGTATATATATATATATATACTATATTATTATTACTATTTACTAGTTGTATGCCCATATAACATTGTATGCTTTTTGTATAAAGCACTCTGTGATCTCTGGTTTTCATAATTACATTATTATTATTATGATTATTATTAATTTATTTTTTCATTATTAAACTGGTGTGAAATCAATACAAGAGAAACAGTATCAGTGTCTTTTCCAGTCATCTGTGATTCTGTTTGACTGCTGAAGCTTCAGTGTGAACAGGAGGAACAACAACAACCTGTAACTCTGTCATCGCACATGAAGACAGACACGAACAGATCCAAACCACTGCTGTAAATCTAAGAGGAGGCAGATTTATAAACAGCCTGAAGCTGCACTCTTCTTCTGCATCTCTCCAGTGACCACACAGTGGTGCTTGTTGTTGTTGTTGTTGTTGTGTGTCAGCTGTTGCTGTGAGGTGTCACCACAGTGATCACACCATCTGCACTCTCATTTGGTTTCAGGCTGGACACCCTTCCGGACGCAGCCTGGGTTCATCAGGAAGAGATGCAGAGGAACCCCCCCCTCACTTTGGTGCCTGCATGTAAACAGAACTGTGGCTTGGGTTTGAGTGTGAACCGAGCTCCTCCCTGTGGCTTCTGTCTGTCAGCACATGTAAACCATAAAGAAGCTGAAGGATCTAAAGCAGGGGTCACTTGAGAAGTTGCCAGGGGCTTTGTGGAAAGATTAAAAGTAGCTCAACTGAAATGAAAAAAACATATATACATATATATATATATATATATATATATATACAGAACTCTGCAAAAGCCTTAGGCACTTCAGATGTTTAGATCCTTATCTATCCCTCAGCACCATCAGACCCAGATTCATTTTGCAGCAGGACAACGAGCCACGAGTCAAACAGAACTAACTTCAGAGACAAGAAGAACAAGGAGTCCTGCAGCAGATGATCTGGACCCACAGAGTCCTGATCTCAACATCATGGAGTCAGTCTGGGATCACATGAAGAGACAGAGACACTGAGACAGAATAAACCCTCAGAAGAACTGTGGCAGGTTCTGCAAGATACAGGGAGAACCAACCTGCCAAGAACCTGCAGGTGCACTGAGAACTGCTGCTGTTTTAAAGGCAAATGTGGGTCACAGCAAATACTGATCTGGTTCTGTTCACTGTCACTGCAACCATTAAATTACCAGCTATGAGTCACAGTAACTCCTGACCACCACGTGCTGCAGTTTACAGTGTGAGAACAAGTTACAAGTCAAACTGTAAAGACGTGATGGATCCACAGTCATAACATCCAGCTTCTCCCACATGAGGTGATAGAAGCATAAATGCAAACTCAAAGAAAAACAGAACACAGTCTAAAACATCAGCAGTGACAGGATCAGTGTGGATGAAATGGATATGATGACAGTATCGACCGTTATTAACTCTGCAGAGAATGAAGCAGACAGACAGGAAACACGAAGTCAGAGAGAGACAGAGAAAAACATCAGAGGTCACCAGCCTCACTCAGTCCCAACACACGAGTCCTGTTCTGTTTCCTGCCCTCTGTCACCTCACCTGAGAGAGGAAGCACACACACACACACACACACACCACACACACATACACACACACACAGACACACACACACACACACACAGACACACACACACACACCACACACACACACCACACACACACACACACACAGACACACACACACACACACACACCACACACACATACACACACACGCAGACACACACACGCAGACACACACACACACACACACACACCACACACACAGACACACACCACACACACACACACACAGACACACACACCACACACACAGACACACACACACACCACACACACACACACACACCACACACAGACACACACACACCACACACACACACACACCACACACACACCACACACACACACACCACACACACACACACACACACACACACAGACACACACACCACACACACAGACACACACACACACCACACACAGACACACACACACCACACACACCACACACACACACACACTCACACACCAAACAACCTCTGCAGTTCAACCTCCTCTGTTACTTCTTCGCTACAAGCTGCACAGTAACATGATCTGAGTCTCTGTGATTGGACGTTTATTACAGCAATGCCTCCTGGGACTCGTAGTCCCAGTACAGTTGTTCTGGACACAGTCTTGTTCCTTCTTTGTTTTTTTTTAATCATTGAAGCAGATTTTTTTCAGCTCACTGACTCATTGTGTTTAACGATGATTCAACCATCACAGGAACCTTTGACGCCTGGTGAACCACCACCCAGGTGACGTCACCTCCCACCACTGCCTCTACCAGGCTCTGAAGCACAAACCCTGCTGAACCCGGGGCCGGGGGCCTACGTGGGTCCCCTCTGAGTACTCCAGCTTCCTCCCGCAGTCCAAAGACATGAACATCAGGTTAACTGTTGACTCTAAATTGCCCGTAGGTGTGAATGTATGTGTTCCTGGTTGTTCGTCTCTATGTGTCAGCCCTGTGATAGACTGGCGACCTGTCCAGGGTGAACCCGCCCTCACCCAGTGTCAGCTGGGACTGGCTCCAGCCTCTGACCTGAGAAGATGATATAATATGACCCCAGATGCATCTTAATCAAACTGCATAATTTTTTGCAGCTGTGAGCAGCTCTTCCACTTTCTTTGGCTGTTGCATTGTGGGACAACATTGTGCAGCAGACTGACTGTTTTGAGTGCTCTGAATTTTGCTGCACTTTTTCTTTACAAACTAAAAACCTGCTCAGATGTGTGTGTATGTAATATGGGTTTGGAACACAGCTCATGGCTCCATGAAAACATTACACTTCCTCAGAAACATTTTCAGAACCATCAACTAAGTCTTAACATGTTCCATCAACATCACACCCTGAAACCCCGACAGTGAAATAGACGAATCACTTCTGCTGCTGTGTGATGACTTCAGCTGTTTAACTGCTGGAAACGATCAGATCAGACCATCAAACAGTCCATCAGTACTGACCTCTCTGAGCCCCTGGTCTGTGCAAGATTATTGGTAAAACTCATCTGTCACAATCACACTGAAACTTGTATTTGATTCACTTGTGGATCTGCAGGAGATGATGAAACTAAAAGAGGCAGAAATCAGTGTGTATCATATATGTTCTGTGATTTGGAGACATCTGTGAGTGCTCTGCATTTGTGATTAGAAATATTATATAATATATTGTGATTAGAAATAATAACAAATGTGTTTTCAAGCTCTGATGTCTGCTAAAGGAGGGTTACTAAGTACTGACTTAGTCAGGTGCCCAAACTTTTGCACATCCCACAATTACTGTTTCATTTTTCTATTTTTCAAGTTCATAAAATAAACAGTAACAGTGCATTAAGGGGGTTATAGGATAGATGCTGTATATCCTATAAAGATATAGGATTATATTCACTTCTTTTCACCTATAAAATCAACTAATTATGTAATTTTCCCAGAGGGGCCCAAACCTTTGCACACAACCGTCCATGTAATGAGCATAAACAGCCTCAGCTGCACCGTCTCTCCCACCTTGATGAAAGTGGGTTTGGGTGGAGCCGGGAAAACGGTGCAAGTGAGTGAGGAAAGTTACATAACATCTGTGTTAGCGTTGCTGCTGAACTTGCACTGGCAGGAAAACAGGGCCCAGCAGTAACAGCACTGCTTGTTTTCTGGTGATCGGCTGTGCGTGATTGTGCTGCATTGTTGAATCATTTGAGAACACAACACAACTACGTGTTCACAAACATGAAACCTACAAACAGAAACTTGTTCTGCATTTCAGTCCGTCCAAAGCTTTGTAGTCTGTCTTCTGTGTGTGTGTGTGTGTGTGTGTGTGTGTGTGTGAGTGTGAGTGTACATTACAAGTGTTTAAATATGTGTGTGTTCAAGTGTGTGACTCATTCATTCCTAGGAGTTGCGGTGCTTTTTCCAATAGTACAAATCATCCCACCCTCACTGTGCACACACACACACATGCACGCACGCACGCACGCACGCACGCACACACACACACACACACACACTTATAATCCAGATCAGAGGTGTGTTTGCTCCAGGCTCTTATTTTCTCTCTCTTAGTCTTTCTTTTATTTTCTCCTGTTGAATATTTTACCCCCCATCTGTTTTTAATCTCTCTCTCTCTCTCTCTCTCTCTCTCTCTCTCTCGAGCAGTAAACACTCAGTATTCAGATGTAAACACAATGTTCTGTGTTCCGAAAGAGACTAAGAAGCTCTTGGGAAGAGAGAGAGACTTTAGTAAAACTAACAAACTCTGATTCTTTTTATATGTTGTTGATGGTGTTGACAGTTTTTAGAAGTCTGTTGTTGTTAAAGAACTTTTAAAAACACATCATTACCATGAACACACACACACACACACACACACACACACTTGTACTTCCATCTTTGTGAGGACACTCATTGACATAATGCATTCCCTAGCCCCTTACCCTAACCTTAACCATCACACCTGAGAGCCTAACCCCAACCCTGATCCTAACCTTAACCTAAACCTAATTCTAACCATAACTCTGAAACCAACTTCTAACCCTCAACATGTGATTTGAAGGTGTCTCAAAAAGTGAGGACCGGCCAAAATGTCCTCACTTTCCCAAAATGTCCTCACTCTGTTAGTAAAATACTTTTTTTGGTCCTTACTATGTAGCAAGTACAAGTACACACACACACATACACTGTAGTTTATTTTGACTTAATCCCACATACACAGATTCTTTATCAATTCGTTATCAAAAGCTCCAGAACACCAAAGTAAGTGGACCTTGGTTGGAGATTGTTTTGTGAACTGCTGAATAAACTTTCAAGCTTAATGATTTGTGATTAAAAGAAAACTCAAAGCCTCTGTGTTTTCTGGGATTCAGATAAACAGTAAAACACCAATGAAACAACACTGAATTGACTGTTGAACAGATGTAAATGTGACTTTCAGAGTGAGCTCATGTACACCGTCTCATCTTCCAGGCAGGTGGGATGATATCATTTCCTGCTGAGGAAGAAGTCGACACGATGTGAGGACATTGTTCAGGAAACAGCAGAGGAAACGCTGCTCTGCTGAAGCTACACGAGCTTCTTTCACAGACCAACTGATCTCAGGTCAGACCAACAAACCTCCACTCAGTCCTGAACCTGCTCCATCGATGTTCAAAAGCTTCATGACCCAAGGTATAACATCACTCCTTCCCTTCATTCATGTCATCTAACTAACATTTCATTATTGGATGATTGGAAGATTATTGGATGAGTGATTGATGAAATATTCAAAAATATTCTCTGGTTCTATTATTATATGTCTTTCTTTCTTTTTACATTCTGTCGTCTGATTTGGTGAACTTTATTTTACAATACAAAAATTAGTATTTTGCTAAATCCTGTTGTATTTATTAGTTTAGTTTTTTCCTCTTTGTTCTCTTTTTTCCTTTCTTATGTTGAGTTAAGAGGAGGTTTGTGACTCTTTGACCCCTCACATCTGTTTTATTTCTACTATCTGGTTTCATGCTGTTAATTATTCATGCAAATCCAAAGTGCAGAGAGCAACAGTTTTTTTTTCTTCTTTAGAGAAATGGTAACGCTCTACACTGCTGCTGACATTTTGACCTGATCGACTGTTAATCACCACACACTCACACACACACACACACACACACACACACACCTACAACCACCTCGTGGAACCAGCAGAGCAGCATACTGCCGGCAGAAACATGATGATTAGTGACAGAACAAAGCAGCAGAACAAACATCACCTCAATAACATCTTCATTGTCCCTCAACAGCAGCAGAACCACATTCCTCCAACACTGACTGCTTCAAGTCACCTCACAGCTCCTCATCTGTCCTCATGACTGTTTGGTAGCATTTACATTTGGGGAATTTATTTTATTTATTTATTTTAGTTGTTGTATAATCAAAATACAGCTAAACAGTACTGGTAGAGCTTTTTGGTCTCTTTTAGTTTCCAGTTTTGTTTTTTTCTATATTCATTTGACTGTAACTTTTACTTTTTAGAGAAAATTTTACTATAAACTACAATTACCATCTCGCCATTGTATGCCTGCGCCACTCTGACTAGTTTCAGGTTACATCGCTGTTTATCCACAGTCATGCAAAATATTAACCATTTGTGTGAAATTTTACCACAATTGCTGTGTGAAGTCTTGAGTTATGGCTAAAAGGTGTTTTGTGAGGTCACTGTGACCTTGACCTTTGACCTTTAACTACCAAAATCTAATCAGTTTATCTTTGAACCCACGTGAACTTTTGTGCCAAAGTTGAAGCTATTCCCTTGAGGAGTTCCTGAGATACTATGTACACAAGGCCAAAACCATATTTTGTGATGTCACCGTGACCTTGACCTTTGACCTTTGACAACCAAAATCTAATCAGTTCATCTTTAGGTTCAAGTGAATGTTTGTGCCAAATTTGAAGAAATTCCCTCAGGGTGTTACTGAGATATTGCGTCAACAAGAATAGGACAGGCGGACTTCTGCCCCCTTTGCTTTAACCCTCACCAACTCTCACCAGTCACAACCTTTAACCTCCAACAGAGAACTCGTCAAGGACGCCCTGTAAGCCCACTACTTCTTTACCTGGCTGTAGAGACATTGGCAATTGTGTTCTGTAACTGTGAGGGTGTCTCAGGGACTTGGAGGAAGGGAACTGAACATAAAGTGTTGCTCTATGCTGATGATCTTCTGCTTTTCATATCAACCTCAGATACCTCCCTGCTCACCACACTGTCACCAACTGGGCCAGTTCTCAGGATACAAACTAAATGTATACAAAGGTGAACTTCTCCCTGTGAATGGAGAGGTGCTTACATCAGAGTATACTTACCTCCCTTTTAAGATTGTGAAAAGATCTGTTAACTTGCCCTGGTATTACAGTCACGAGAAAAGACAGTGTTCTTAAATTAGATTATGTGAAACAGTGCTGGTCTAACCCTGGTCACCCCGTCTCTGTCCCTGGTGGGCGGATTTAACTCTGTTGAATTAAATAGTCTCCATACATTTTTTATATCATTTCCAATCTACAACCAATCATCATTTTTAAGACCTTTTTAACTCTCTAGACTAGTTAACCACGTTGTTATTGTTGTAACCATGACAACAAAAATTGTAGAATGATTAGGAAGTGCTTATTTTAACCCAAATTAGGATCTTTTCCTAAACCTAATCAAACCCTGACAGTTATTACAGTAACCGTGGTGATGAAGGTAGGTACGCTGCTGTCAGTACAGTCCACATGTTTATCATTGTAACCATGACAACCAAGGTCCAGTACACCTGCTGCTATAGGGGCACTATCACAGGGTTGAAAAAAAACCAGCCTATATGGTTGTTCAGGTCGGGGGTTATATCGTCCTATATATGAGGTGGTAGCTGAATTCTTTCCTTTCCAGCTCTGCTTGGATTCTGTTCCCTCTCCCCCAAATAAATCAACTGATAACCAGTTGTTGGGCACACTGTGAGAGTATGGACCCAGTTCTTTGGTTTCACTTTGCTTTCCATGATTTCTCTCCATCAATTCCTATCCAACCTCCTTTATTTGATCCTGCATTTCAAGGATGGCACAGAGGGGGTATCGAAGGAGACCACTGGACTGAACGAGTTAACTGTATATAAAGTAGCTAAAACCAGCTCCACCTGAAGCAGCCACAACAGTAAAATGCTGGATACACGTTGATGCAACAGCTTTAACGATTTAATTTATTACATAAGCAACACTTGAGCTGAGTTTAGCCAATAACACTTCAGAACTTCCACTGAAACACAGGACTTTTTACATTGTCGTGTTGGTATTTTTACTGAAGGTGTCTTCCAACAGTCAACTTTCAGCTAAACAACAAATTCATTTCTTTTCACACTGACCTGCTATGATGGCAAACTGTTTACAGAGCACTGCAAGTGTCTGTGTGTGTGTTTGTGTGTGTGTGTGTGTGTGTGTGTGTTTGCAGACTATATAAGTCACTCACAGGCAAACTTGTGACTCACTGGGCTGCAATAAAACCTCTTTTTCTCCCTCTCTCCCTAGACTGTATGCTTCAGGGTCTCTCAACCACAGATCATTCACAGTGACCAGACCTAATCTTCTCCACAGAGCTTTATTATAATGTTAACAGACAGACAGACAGGCAGGCAGGCAGACAGACAGGAGGACAGGCAGGCAGACAGGAGGACAGGCAGGCAGACAGACAGACAGGCAGACAGACAGACAGGTAGACAGGCAGACAGACAGACAGACAGGCAGACAGACAGACAGGTAGACAGGCAGACAGGAGGACAGACAGGCAGACAGACAGACAGGTAGACAGACAGACAGACAGACAGGCAGACAGACAGGCAGACAGACAGGCAGACAGACAGACAGACAGGCAGGCAGACAGACAGACAGACAGACAGACAGAGAGGCAGACAGACAGACAGACAGACAGAGAGGCAGACAGGCAGACAGACAGAGAGGCAGACAGACAGACAGACAGACAGACAGACAGACAGGCAGGCAGACAGACAGACAGACAGACAGACAGGCAGGCAGGCAGGCAGACAGACAGACAGACAGACAGACAGGCAGACAGAGAGGCAGACAGGCAGACAGACAGGCAGACAGACAGACAGACAGACAGACAGACAGACAGACAGGCAGGCAGACAGACAGACAGACAGACAGACAGGCAGACAGACAGACAGACAGACAGACAGAGAGGCAGACAGACAGACAGACAGACAGAGAGGCAGACAGACAGGCAGACAGACAGAGAGGCAGACAGACAGGCAGACAGACAGACAGGCAGGCAGACAGACAGACAGACAGACAGGCAGACAGAGAGGCAGACAGGCAGACAGACAGGCAGTGAAGGAGTGAACTCCCTGTCTGTCTCTTGACATTCCTCGTGTCTGACCAGAAAACGCCCGCTGACCTCAGTTTCTCCTCTGAATGTATTTCACTGCAGTCTGTATCAACCAGTCCTCTCCAGCCTCACGCTGCAGCCTCTCACCTTGACCCCCGCTGACATCCATCACCTGCCGGCATCAGACTGCAGCTCCTCCCGCTCAGATCCAACACTTTCAAGAGCTGACGGTGTCGGTGTCAAAGCTCCGGCTCCGGCCCCAAAACAAGCGCTTCTCCTTCTGCAGCGAGTCAGAGTCAGACTTCAGTCCGAGCATCGAGCCGAGCAACAAACCGCTGAGATTCACGGAACCCGCCTCTCGAGGGTCAAGCTCCAGGAGGAACCACGTCCCTCTCTTCCGGTGGTACCTTCAAAATAAGAGCCAAGCTCACGACCATGTTTCCAGTCAGTTACCTGTGAGCATGGAGAGCCTGTCTTTGAAGACTGAGAATACTCTCTATATGGAAAGTCAATCAGACACAAACAGACACAGAAGAGATGCAAAGAGATGCACAAGGTCTACAAAGAGAAGCAAAGAGATGGAAACACAAAAAAGACACAAAATGTTGCATGATGAGCACAAAAGATACAAACAGCTGCCAAGATAATGCAAAACTAGCACAAAGATGGGGGGGGGGGGGGGGCATAACTTCACCCATGGGCCCATTGTCTCATAATCCAACCATGTCTATTCACACTGAATAAATAATTTTACCAATGAAATGATAGATTTACCTTTATTGGCAAAAGAAAAGATAGTGCTGATGAGGTTAGTTGATAGTTGCTCAACAGAAAATGAATAAAAATAAATAATAGTTTTAATCAGACCTCAAGCAAAATCAATCTCTTTTTAAGTTTGATATATTTTGGCTTTTTCCAATTCTAGTGCTGATGCCACACCTGAGGTTTGGAAACAAAATAATACTTCAAAATAATACTTTTTTTGTCAACTTTGCAGAATATAATTTTGATTTCATACAAAAAGTAGTTGTTTTTTTTATTTAACAAAGCAGCTGTCAAGAACTTTACCAAAAATGAATAATAATGTTTAAAATATACAATTTATATCAGGGACTATGAAGAGTAAGCAAACAAGAATTTAAAAAATTATACATTTCATTAGACATATTGATGTCGGTGCTACAGATAACTGCACCAAAAAAAGTACTGTGGTTCAGCACCAGCCCCATACAAGGTAATCAATTAAAGAAAATAGCAATTGAACAATTGAAAGTAAAAATAATTAATAGTTGCAGCCATAGTCAAGTGCCATATCGTGAGAAGACTTGTGCTTTTATTTTGAAGGCAGTGTGGTTCCGGGCTGGCTGACTTAGTGCGAAGCTGTGTGAGTTTTAGAGGCTGCTGTTGTTTTAAGTGTTGACGCTTCACAGCTCACACACTAAAGAGCTGTCTGCTGCTTTTTAACTCACTGAAAACTGAGTGTGTGAGTTTCATGGTAAGACACTAAAACTCATCTGTCAGCTTGAAGCAAATGAGAGAAAATGATCAGTCATAATGCAATTTAAATACTTACTGTGCTGGAGCGTTTCATAATGATTTTTATTGTACTCAAGTATTTATCCTTCTGGTTAACTGATACACTAGTTTTTGCTACAGCTTTGTAACTTGCTGTAAATTTAAAACTATGCATTAGCTCACTTTTTCCTCATATTGTGTTTCCTTTGTTGTCATTTTGTTTAGTTGATTGCAATGAAACTGTGCTTTTTATTCTAATCATAACCTCTTAACAGTCAGACATTGAACAAAAAGATGAAAGGAGGAACGTTTTATTAGATGAACTTATTTATTTCCTACATTAAGGTACTATAAAACAGTACATTTCTAAAAAAAAAATGTAGAAAAATAGGAAAATAACAGTCTAACTATACAAAAATCGAAACAAAACAGACATTTCCAAGGAAAGTAAAATAATACAAATAATATTTACAAGTAAGAAATGCTGAATCTTCCCTTCCAATAAACTCCAATAAAGTTGTCACTCAGCAGCAACCAAAACATCTGTGTCAGAAAAAATAAAAATACTTTATAAAACTCAAGGTTTGATGCAGGAGAGAACAAAATGACAGCAGCGGCTGATCATGAAAGAATCAATAACTGAAAGTCAATAACAGAAGTCACATAGACGCCCATTTCCACCAGGAAAAAAAAAAAAGATCAATAGTTAGAATTAAGAAGAAGTCTGAAGTCAAAAATAATGACCCAGACATAATTATGAGATAATAACTCACTCTTTTGGGTTTTTAAATCAAAATTACGACTCACTATCTCACGATGTATTGTTAGTGTATTTATTTCCTGTCGTGGCAGGACTTCCATAGACTTCCATAGTGGAGTTTTTAAAGTGGTTCAGTTTTATAATGCCCTCATCTCTGCTGCTCCCTGCAACAATGTCAGAAAATGATTACAAAGCATTAAGAAATATATAACTATAAATGCAACAATATACAATACTTATATGAAACCATAAGATTAACAACGCATCCACAGTATTCAATATATTATGGCGCCACCATCCAAAAGAGTTTGAGTTGTATATTCTGAAGTTGTGAATTAAAATGCAGAGAAAATAAAATTCATAAAACTAAATTTCAATTCAACATGTAATTCACACAACTCTTCCACCACGTTATATCACATTAGCAGGTTTTAGTACATTTCTGACAGTTCTTTAACAGTTTCAGGATTTGTGATTAGGCAGCGCTCATCGTGTTGCTGCTTCAGATGACATTTCTGTGTTGAAAACTTAAGATAAGGTTTGCTGCTGAAACATGTCACAGAGGAAAAACAAAGCCCGTAAAAATGAATATTGAAAAATGTTCTAGTACCAACTGTTTTAGGGGAATTCCACTTTCTAATGAAAAATGCTCATCCTAAAATTAAAAGGCACATTAAATGAAAAAAAAGGCATTCACCGATAAATATATGGTTTTCCCCAAAGTATTAAGTGTTTACTTGCTTTTGGTCCGACATGTTGAGAATAATACAAAAGACATTCTCATTATTATCAGTGTCCTGAAGGTGTTGATACATTCAGCAGCTTTTGATAAAAATCTTTGTGGACACCAGAACTTCAGAAGCTGCTTTGATCCCGACGGATGTTGTTGCCGTGGAACATCTGAACATGTTTGTGGCGTCGTGTCTTTCTGTGTCTCTGTCTCAAAAAGTGCCCGAACAAACAGTGCTTCAGCATCATGTTTTGGTACCAAACATCAACCCAAACATTAGTCAGTTGTCTATTAACCAATCAAGACGCAGTGCTGAGGCGGTCTTTGGTTTGAACGGGTCTGCTCTGCCAGCATCCGGAGACCCGGTCCTTCAAAAATCCCCCAGGCAGGGGGGCGACCAGAGGGGCCAACAAAGTACCATTAGTCATTAGAAGGGGCCGGTGTTGTAGCCCCCTGTGGTTACTAAAGTTATTGTAGTTACCGGGGTTCTAGAATGTAGTGGTTACCGTAGTTACCAGGGACTGATGTTCTGTAACCCGGTGAATACCAGAGTCACCAGGAAATAATGTTCTACAGCTCTGTGTTTACCAGAGATACCTGGGCTCTGGTTCTGGATTGCAGTGGTTACCGTAGTTACCAAGGACTAATGCTTTAAAACTCACTTGTTACCGTAGCTACTAAGGACAAATTTTCTAGACGCAGCGGTTACCATGGTTATTATACCTATCAATGTACTAGAAAGTAATGGTTACCATAGTTACCAAGTACTAGTGTTCTAGAACATAACAGTAACAATAGTCACCAGTGACTAGTCAGTGGTTAACATAGTTACCAAAGACCAGCATTCAAGAACTCAGCTGTTTCCATGGTAACCCACTCTAATGCCTTTTAATTATTCCAGTTTGGTTTCCATGACGATCGGATGATGGCCCTTATGAGAAAGGATTCAGGTCTATGTTCAAAACATTATTGGCCCTGTGATGACATCACGGGCGCAGTCCTCTCCTGATTGGCTGGAGGCGTCCCCTACAATGATGCTACAGAGGCGAGTCCATCGCTGTGCTCCAGGTGGTGGTGGTGGTGCAGCTCAGCTTTACACACTGTGGCGGTGCTGCAGCGAAGCGACGAGACAACAGGTGGCTCTTCATCACCTGGAAGACAGACAGTCAGGTGTGAACGACCTGATCGCTTTCCTTTGTTTTAATAAACAGCCACATGAGGAAATGAGAGAAGAATCTGTCACATGACATGTAACAGATTAAAATGAAATGATAACAACACAGAATAACAGCAGACGACGATACTTCAAATGTAAAACAACATCATCTCACCCAGCCCTGAAGAAGATGATTCGCTGTCGGCCAGGGAGGAGGAGTCAGCCTGGTCATGTGACAGTCCCTCCATTAGGGGAATAGAAAGCTCTGAGGAAGGGACAGATGAATCATAGATGCCTGAATCACGAGGAGGTGGGACTTCTGGAGGGGAGGGACGGCCCTCTTCTGCCTGGGCGGGGACAGGGCACACCCCATCCTGGAGGATGGAGGGAGCAGAGGAGGAGGAGGAGGAGGAGGAGGAAGGTTCCTCAGGTAAAAGTCCAGATATTCCAGAAGTGGACCTGATGGAGAAGAAAAACAGCAGCTGTCAGACTGACGAGTGATCTCATATTACCTGCTGTGTAGTCTAACCATGGACTCAGGACGCTGAAGGTCACACACAACGAAAGCATCAGTATTTTAACAGTCTAGAGATTCATGGTTTCATGGGGAGTTGATACAAACTCAGTCACCATCAACAGCAGCAAACAGTCGTATGTAAAAGCTTAAAGTAAAAGCTTGAAGGCCAGTAGGCCGAGGACTGACACAATGACTCTTCCATTAACTGAAAGATGTGAGTTCCGCATCAAGATTCACTTGAAAAATAAGAACTTCTCCTTTACAGACCAAAATACAACTGAGGAGGTAAAAAGAAGTTGAATTTGGCTTTAATGCTCACAGGAAAACACTCAAAACCTTCAGTGGTGTTACACCTGTCTTTACCTTGAAGAAGGTCCCAGCATGGACAAAGAGCAGTGTGGCAGGCCTGGACTGGGACAGAGCCCAGGACTGGGACAGGGACCAGGACTGGGACAGGGACCAGGACTGTGGCTGGGACTGGAGCCTGGGGCCAGCAGGAGCATGTTCCTCCTTGGGACATTCCCGCTCTCCAGCGACGGCGTCCTCACCACCACCTCATTCAACACCAAGCCGGAGTCAAACCTCTGCTCGGGCTGAGTCGAGGAGGACGAGGAGGAGCAGGAGGGCTTTGGAGGGGGGCTTGGAGCTGGGACGGCGGGGAGAGGAGAATGTTTGGAAGAGGAGCCAGAGGAGGCCGAGGAACCTCCTGCAGTAGGCAGCTGCTTCTCGAACCAGTCGGGGCTCTGGCTGATGTGCTGGTGCATGTTGCAGATGGAGACGTAGAGCGAGCGTCCGGACTTGCTTCTGAAGTAGTTCCTCCTGGAGACGTTGAGAGGCTGCTGCTCACGGTCGGCTAGACTGCACTGACTGGAGTGGAGCCGACTGAAGAGCTGAGGCAGCTGGTCCATCAGCTTGAACCTGAACACAGGAGAGAACGACGGACTGATCAGGCTGCAGAGTTTCCAGACGCCTGCTCTGTTGCTCTTTGGTAAAAACCGAAGCTTTGGTTATAAACAAAGCTTGAGACAGATTTGTTTGCTTTAAATCCAATAAGTTGTTCACCAGGAACTGGATCTAAAATGGAAGCTGCTATCAAGACACAATCCTATTTAATCCGTGGACAAAAACACACAACTTCTGCATATTTTTATGTAACAAAACATCATCTCTCAAACGTCATCTCCTGCCTGTAGTGAGTGTAAAATGTCTCAGCCTATAATCTTCTTGACTGATCGACTGTCTCAGTGGTCACGTGGTGTAGTGCTGCTGTCGTGTGTCCTGTGGTGTGTAGTTACCTGGGAGCCAGACTCAACATGGTGGGGATGTCGTTCTCTGTTGAGTAGTCGAAGTAAACCGACATGTAGCGGTTCAGCTCCTGAGCACCGCCCCCTTCGCTCTGCTTCGCCAACCGCAGCTTTTCAGCGATCATGGCCACGCCCACTATGAACAGGTCACCGCCAGATCCACCGATCGGAGAGCTGCTGGTGCTGCTGCTGTTGTTACTACGGCGACTGACGGGTGTCTTCCCTCTTCGACTCTTCTTCTCCACATAGTAGCTGCAAAAAGGAAACTGAGCTGTTTAGAATAGAAACAATACAATAAAAACAAATATAAAATCAACTAGAATTACAGCTCGTCGCTGTCTGCCTCCACCACTCAGACTCCTTTCAGATTACATCCCTGTTGAGGTCACCACAACCTTGACCTTTGACCTTTGACCACCAAAATCTAATCAGTTCATCCTTGACTCCAAGTGAACGTTTGTGTCTAATTTGATGAAATGTTCCATCGAGGAAGATTCAATTCTCCAGCAGTGAATCAATGATGTCTATAAGGTTCAGGATGAACTTTCTGAATATGTTGGGTCTTCAACCGTGAAACACTCAATGAGGAGGAAGAGAAGGAAGGTAGGGACAGTATGAAGGAGGGACAAGAGGAAGGAAGAAAGAAAGGAAGGAAGGAAGGAAGGAAGGAAGGAAGGAAGGAAGGAAGGATGGATGGATGGAATAATTTATTTTGATCATTTAAAACAACTTCCAAACACATAGTAACTACTGAGTCTCTCACTTAGGATTGATTGATGTTTAACATGGATAATCACTACAGAGCAGTCAGTGTTTCAGCAGCACCTAGTGGCCCCTGGAGGAACTGCAGCTGAATGCACCGCTACAACATCAACAGTAGTTTGGTTGGAGGCACAGTGAACAGTAGGGTGGCGTACCGGAGGCCTCTGGAACACACGGTGATGATGAAGTTGGCTTCGTCCAGCTGTCTGCTTAGCCATGACATCTGACCCTCTTTGCACATCTCCAGATGTTCCCACAGATCCAACACAACCTGCACAGAAATGAAAAGGCATCTGAGAACCGTACTCAACCCTCAAACTCACACTTTATTTATATTAACTTTTAGATTATTTCTCCTCTTTATCTGTCGGTTCTCATCTCTCTGTCTCACCTCACAGTTGCAGAAGTCCTGCAGGAAGTAGGCGAAGCTCTGGATGACGCTGGTGTGTTTGGGACAGTCTCTGTTGGAGTAACAGATGAAGACTTTGGGACGAGGCCACGGGCGCTCTGCATTCAACGCTGCACTGTGATTGGACGATTCGCTGCTCTCCTCATCCAGCTGGCTGTAGATGTTTTCTAACAGGAGAGAAGACGGGTTAACTCATCAGAATAATGTCACGTCTGTCAAATCTCTAATAATGGAGGATCATTGAAAGCACCAACAGTGAGAGTTCAGTCCCAGCTCACAACTGCATTAAATTACAGTATCAATGAAGAATTATTCTCATTATCAATTAATCTGCACTTCATTATCCAAACAGCTGCTGATGAACCTTCTGTTGGACGACTAATCAATTAATCAACTGATCGGTGCAACTCTACAATAAATAGTGGATGCTGAAGTTGTTGTTACCAAGACTAAAGGCCATGGGACATCACCAACATCAAGTGCTCTCACCTTGCTGCTTCTTACGACACATGACAGTGAAGAGGGTGGCGAAGGCTGACATGATGACCAGAGGCACCGTGATGGCCATGGCGCGGATAGGCCCCGCCCAGGGGAAGTGGACTGAAGTATGAAAGAACACACCCAGCATGACACAACAGAATCGGATTCTTGACAGACCTTCAAAGTAAAAGCATGTAACTATGCAGGCATGTGACACCTGTGTAACACTCATGGGATAAAGGTAAATTCTGATATAACTCTATATATAAAGTTTATAATGAATAAACTTTGTTAAAATATAACAAAATTTATATTTTTTGTATAAATATAAAAATCTCAAACATCCTCCAGGAGAATAATGTGTTTACCTGCCTGCAGCTGTTTAGACAATGATATAGTTACAGAGTTGAAACAGCTGACTGAAACAAAACAAGACACTTGAACGCAACATCTTAAACTCTGGGAAACTGACAGGCATTTTTCTCAATTTAGACATTTAACAAACCAACGATAATGTAGTTGTGAAAAAAAGACCAACTGATGATGATAATCATTATTAACAACCCTAGAGAGTTATATATATTACCATGCTATGCCTATTGTGTGTGTGTGTGTGTGTGTGTGTGTGTGTCTCACCCTGGCTGACATGGTACTGAGTCTGCCTCCTGGTCGTGTTGTTGTCGTCTCTCAGCTGACTCAGAAAAGAAGAAAAAAAAATATCAATAAATCAAATGCAGATAAAACGATTCAGTTCATGAGCAGATATGAAACTGAGAAACCTTCGTCTTTAAATCATCAAACATTTTTCTCTCAGTATGAAGAGGAGAATCCAGTGGAAACCAGTTAAACCAAACTGGGAGCTGAGCAGCATTGAGATGATGATTAGTCTAGTGATCAAACTGTGTTGTGTAAATAAAGCTCAGTCCTGTGGTGCGTTTAAGTACCTCTACAGTGTAGGTCCCTGGAGTGACGTTCTGGAGGATACATGTAGTTCTCGGCTGGTTCACGTCCTGCACAGAGTAAACTTGTCATTAAAACATTGACAAACTCAGCTGGAAACTCAGCGACGCCTACAGGCAGCATCATAACTTATTGTTCAGGTAAGAAATGAATTCCCACAATTTACAAATTACAAGGGCTGAAAATCAGAGCAGCCAACAGCACAATGGTCTTTTTCAGAGCTGGAGTGAAGTCAAGATAACTTAAACCTAAACCTCCGGTCTCCTCCTCGAAGCCCAGCTTAGATTGGATGCTGAGTCACAGACAGACAGCCAAACATAAACTTGGTCTTACTGGTTTGCAGCGCTGCAGTTTGAACGGTCCGTCCTGCCGCAGTTTGTAGTACAGGTAGTAGAAGTGGAAGCCGAAGGAGGCCGGAGCCTGGTCGAACGCCACGTGGAGGTTTGACCCCAGCTGGGACACGTTCAGGGTCTTTGGCTTCCAAACTGCACAGACAGACACAAACAAGACTTAACCTCCAGTCTCAAGGACATATAGTGTTTGTACTAATGTTACACAATTAGACAATTAGTGACACAAAAGTGGCCATAAATTCTAAATGTTATTTTTCATCTAAACAGCAGAGTCAGGTCTTTATTTACAAATGACCTGTTTTCTAGGTATATTTCAAAGTTTATTTAAAACCTCCTTGTTTTCTGGTTTATTTATCTGTTCAGCATCATCAGCCTCAGCACAATACTCTCCACTCTGCTGTTCTCAGTTTCTCTTTTTAATCGGTTTTAACCTACTGTCAAACTCAACTTTCCCTTCTAAGATGAGGAAAAGATGACAAACACAATCCCTCTTTCCTACCAGGCTTTTAATGTGAAACATCTGCACCAGCCTCTTTTCTTCTGGCAGGTGTGGAAATAAAGGATACACAACTTCATAACTCACGAAACAGCTTCTTCATGGCACTTATTGGATTAAAACTTTACGTAATCGCTGATAGAAACTGAGCAGAGAGAAACTGTGTCAACTATTTTAGGTTTCAAATTAGTTTTTGGAAATGTATTAGCTACATTTAACGATCCTAAGAACAAGACGATCAAACCCTGGACTAACTCTGTCTACATATGGCTCTGGTTATGACGGCAGCACTGAGGAACTTACATGGTTTGCAAACCAAGTTGTCTGATCCCAGGAGGACTTCACATGCTGCAACATACAGAAATGGTTAAGACACTTTGTCCCCTTCAGTTCAACGATGACACACATTTCAAGGGACAGTCTTGACATTTTGGTCAATATACGTTCTGTCCTCCTCAGACAGATGTCAGTCTCTTCTCTGTGTCCAGACTTTCTTTAACCCAGCTGAGCACAAAGTGGAAGATTCTACCTCCAACGCCTCTGAAACTCTGCTGCTGGTCGCTGACCCGGTCCAGAGTGAACTGGGTTCTGGCACCATGACGACGGTGAGGACGTCTGAGATGCTGTGTGTTAAGCATCATGTTTACCTTTGCACAGCTGGGCTAACAGTTTCCTCATGCTAACAGTATATGTGCTAAAACAAGCTAAGCTAAGTTAAGCCCACCATTTCTTTTTCACTTTATCGGTGCCTCTGTGGTGTTGGATATTTTAGGCCCCTGCCATTAATCTATGTGTATTTCAACTCTAACAATTTAAAATTTATTTAATTCAATTAATAAGTACAATCAATGTAGTTATTGTCAATTCAATTAAGTTCTGTTTGCCTCAACTTGCCCTTTGAGGGGTGAATGGACTATTTGAATTGAACTGAACACATCAGGGATGTTTTCTGGCTATGGTACAACAATACATAAGCATTTCCCCAAAATTTAATATAATAATTATAATAATATAATAAGTTTCCTTTGAATTTATAATTAATGATATTTTTTTAGAAGAGGTAAAACTAGATGGTATTTGAAGAAAAAAATAGAAATTATGTTGTGTTACTGAATTTAATCTTTGTTTATCTCATCTTTCGAACCTGATAATCATCTAGCGACCTCTGAGATTATTCTCCTGACACCTTGTTGGGGTCCCGACCCAGACTTTGGGTACCACTGCTTTAGGAGCTGTGGGTGAAGCCTGACGGTGCTGCAGCCAGTAACAGTGTAAACAATGCAGAGTGAACATCGAAACATTCAGGGCAGGTTCTCAAGATGTTTTTAGGAATAAATGGTCTGTTGGAGACATTTAAAAAGGTTTTGATCAACTAATCAATCAATCGGTTAACTAATCAATGGTGTCTGGGTGAGGGCAGAACCGGACTCACAGTTGGTCCTGAGGAACGACGGAGGAAAGAAACTCTCGTTCATCAGAGTCGGGAAAGGAACAACACGAACCATGTAGTCGGTGTCAAAGGTCAAACCGCTGAACGGCTGACTGCTCAGCTTCTGTGGGAGGAAATTATTGATAAATCATTGGTAAATAACACAACGAGTCTGAACATGAGATTAACATGAAGAGATGAACAGGTCCCATCAGGCATCTTTGGTCTTTCTGATGAATATTAAAGATGAGGGAAGGTAAGTGTGTTGACACTGAGTTCTCAGTTGAATGTGATTGGTTGATTTGTGTCATAGTTTTTGGCCCTACCGTGTTCCTGTAGGAGAAGTTGAGCTGCCGCGGGTCTTTGAGGATGAGGTGTTGACACTGTTTCCCCTCCGGGTTCTTGTCCTCCAGATAAACTCTGAAGCCTTTAATGTGTTCGATTCCTGCGGAGACACAGCAGGAGGTTCAGCCTCTGCACGCATCCTTCTCTCCTCATTTCCTTCCCTTTCCTCCTCCATCTAAGACTCTTCTATTTTCCTCTCCTCACCCTCTGCTTCCTCTCCCTCCTTCCTTTCCTTCTTTTTCTCCCTTGTCATTTCCTTTCTCCTTTTTTCTTCCTCCTCTCCTTGCTTCCTTTCCTCCTTACTTCTCTTCTTCCGCTCTCCTCCTCTCCTGTCCTCGTATCATTTCCTTTCCTCCTCTCCCAGTTTTATTTCCCTCTGCTTCTTGTTTGGTCCCATCTCCACCTGTCCTCTCCTTGTTTCCTTTCCTATCATCTCTTCTCTTTCTTTCTTTTCCTGACCTCCTCGTTACCTTTTCTCTTTTCCTGTTCCTGTTTCCTTGTCATTGCTTCTCCTTGTGTTCTTCCTCTCCTCAAATATAATTTCTCCTTCTGTCCTCTCTCCTTTTCATTTCCTTTTCTTCCTCTTCTTACAGTTTCTCCTCTCCTTATTTCCTTCCTTTCACTCTCCTTCTTCCCTTTCCTCTACTCCGCTTGTTACCTCTCTTTGTTTCCTCTCCTCCTCACCTTCCCTCCTCTGTTCTGCTCTTTTCATTTCCTTTCACCTATTCATCTGCTTGTTTCTTTTCCTCAGTTCCTAACCTTGTTTTTTTTTCCACCTATCCTTGTTTTCTTTCCTACTTTGCTCTCCTCTCCTATTTTCCTCACCACCTCCTTTTTGTTTCCCTTCCCCTTGTTTTATTTTCTCTCCTCTACTCTCCTCCTTCTTTATTCTTCTCTCCATTTGTCCTCTTCTTGTTCCCTTTCCTCCCCTACACTCCTTTCCTTTCCTCTCCTCTTCTTGTCTTTTTCTTTTCTCCCCTCCCACATCTCTTCTCCTCATTTCCTTGTTCCCTCCTCTCCCCCCGTGATGTTACCTTACATCTCCTCCTGACCACTATTGGTTTCCTTTCTTGCCCTGCACTCATTGATTCCTTTCCTCTTTCCTCCCCCCTCTGCTCCCCACCCTCTCTCCTTGTTTCCTCCCCTCCTCTTCTCTGCCCTTTAAAAACAGGTCTGTCTTGTAATTACACCTTTACATCCACAGGACATGTTTTTCCTATTAGAGAGAGAGAGAGAGAGAGAGAGAGAGAGAGAGAGAGAGAGAGAGAGAGAGAGAGAGAGAGAGAGAGAGAGAGAAGAAGAAGAGAGAGCAGCAGAACAGGTTTTTCTGTCTTGAGGCAGATTCTGTCTTGAGGCAGATTCTCTCTCTCTCTCTCTCTCTCTCTCTCTCTCTCTCTCTCTCTCTCTCTCTCTCTCTCTCTCTCTCTCTCTCTCTCTCTCTCTCTCTCTCTCTCTCTCTCTCTCTCTCTCTCTCTCTCTCTCTCTCTCTCTCTCCCTCACATTTGAGTCTAATTCATTTACCAAAAAAGAGACAAAACACACTATTAAGTTAAAATTGAATTTAACTGATAACATTTTTTTCCCCAAACTTTCTATAAAAATCGTGATATCGTGTCGACATGATTGCATCACATCATTTCTGCAGAGTTTGTCAGCTGCACATCGACGCTGCCAGTTTCCTGTTCTACTGGATACAGATCATGTGACCGATGAGGCCCCTGAAGGTCACTGAACTCACTGTCATGTTCATGAAACCAGTTTGACGTTTGCTTTGTGACGTTGAGCCTTATCCTGCAGGACGTAGCTGTTAGAAGTTGGTAAATTGGGGCCATAACGGAGCCTGACATGGTCGTCTGCTGTTGTAGCTCATCCACCTCAGGGTCGGATGTGCCGCCACAGCTAAAGAGTGGTTATCTGAGTAACCTCAGATCCAACCAGTCTGACCATTCCCCTCTGTCTTATCTCATCGACATCTCCATCCACGGACCTTCTCACTGTTCTGAGTAAAGACTGTAGAGTCTGTTGTGTGTGAGAATCAGACTTACTTATTTTTTTTAACCAAACACAAACATTTTGGGGAAAGAAACAATTTTGGAAAAGTTTTGTTTATCTGTAAACGTCGAGGAGACGAGGACGTTAGTTTGACTGAGTGACACAAGTGACATCAAACATCGTGGAAGATTTCTGTCTCTATGTTAGAAAACAACAGGTGGGTTTGAGCGAGCGAGCGAGAGAGAGAGAGAGCGAGAGGTTCACCTTACACTGAGCACACGCATCAACACATTCCTTCACGGTCAAATCGTGGTATTGTTGTGTGAGATGTGATCCTCTCTCTCTCTCTCTCTCTCTCTCTCTCTCTCTCTGGCTGATCAAAGGGACGCACGCACGCACGCACGCACACACACACACAGAGCTGGGTAATCTTACAGATATGAGCACTTTGAAGGTTTTACTCTCCTGTTCCTCCTCCCTCACTTTCCTTCTCTCTTCTCTCTCTTAATCTGTCTCTCGACAGAACCACAGACGCACAGTCAGACAGGTAAACAGACAGGTGAACAGTCAGGCAGTTACCTAATGGACTTGCAGACCAGTGGACGACCACGGCGGCCTGGTCCTCACAGGCCAGGTGACTGAAGGAGACATTGGTGACCTCATGGATCACATGTTTCCCCAGTGGGTAGTTTAATGAACAGTCTGCAGGGCGAGAGACATGGACAAACAGAGAGAGAGCGAGAGAGAGAGAGAGAGAGAGAGAGAGAGAGAGAGAGATCAACAATAGCACATATGACAAATTATTATTATTCAATATTACATGTTTCAACATGCTATTTCATTATTTAAAAACTGTTGTACACACGTTGCTATTGCAGCATTTTCAGTGTCAACTATGACAAACACTGAGACAGAGCTGGAAACGTCTGAGGAGAGAAGAAGTCAAGTACGTGGCCCAGAGGTAAATGAACTGTACACACGATAACTTGGGGGTAAATATGGGGTTCAGTATCAGTAAGGACACTGACTGGAGGAACCTCTGAACTTCTGACCAGTGGCTCTACTGAAACTTTCAACCTGAGAACCTCAGATTTCGTTGCCTTGCAGCTCATCAGGGTGTGAAGTGTTTCAGACTGTCTCTGCTGTACAACATCCTGCAGCCACGATGACAAGGATTATTTATTAGCCACATTAGCAGCGTGGCTTTAGGTTTGGTTACACCGGTCAGACTGAATTTTCTCAACAACTGTTACATCAATTCACTTTTCAGTTTGGGATCATTTCAGTTGCTGTTAAGTTCCTCAATGCAGCAACAAAGAGTTTTGAACTGTTGAGGTGAGAAGGTTTTTGCAGTCAAAAAAAAGTCAAATATTAGCAGATTTGCAGATCTCAGACTCAGATTTGCTCCTTGTCTTATCATTTAACATCTAAACTGAATATTTGGTGATATTTGGGGTTTTAGGAATTTTCGCCTTGAGCTCAAACATTTTGACAATTTTTGATGTTTCACAGAATAAACGATTAAACACTAAACTACCAGCAGATGAATTGATAATGAAAATAAACATTATATATCTTTATAACAAATCAGACTTCAATTTATTCTTTTTGGTGATTACATTTCAGACCAAATAACCACACAAGTGAAGAGATGTGTGCTGATTTACTTGCAAAAAGGATTTTAACTTCAGTTCAATTTCAAACTGATAATGTTGGTGATATTCTATTGTTTTCTATTTGTCAATAAATCTTTGTGTAAATAAAGCCAAAGTCACATGATGCTTAGAAAACATCAACAGTTTGACTGAAAACAGGAAACCTTTCATTCATCCTCCTCCTGTTCCCAACATTTCTCTTGTGAAAGACGAAGATGGAAGGGCAGAGGAGGAGGAGGAGGAGGAGCAGCCAGCCATGAACCGAGGGATCGGAGGAGAAAAGATGGACTTAGGACGCAGAAAGAAAAAGGGGCGTGAGCTCAGACACGACTGACTGCTCCTCTTTCCTCCTGCCAGCCACCTATTGATGGAGAGGACTGAGGTGAGGAGGAGGAGGAAGAAGGGACAGAGGAGAGGAGCTTAAAAAGGATGGAGATGACTGAGAGGAGGTTAGGAGAGCCGTTGCTTCTCTTCCTCTTGCCTCGTCATCATCCTCCTCCGATAGGGGTCATGTTCAGGGCTGAGGGAGAAGGTCACGGCTGGTCGCTCCTCTTCCTCCTCCTCCATTATAAAGCTCCTCTATAGGATGTAAGGAGGAGGGAAAGGTCACAGCTTGTTACTCCTCTTCCCCCTTTCCTCCTCTTTGTCTTCAGAGTTTTATATAAGACGAAGAAGAGGAGGAAGAGGAGGATGAAAGAGGGATATGAAGGCCAAAGGAGAAGTTCACTGCTGGACAAAGAGGAGAATCTTTATCTTTCGTTCTCTCCTCCTTCCTCCTCTTCCTCTCGTCCTCCTTCCAGTTTAAGAAGCAAAGAGAAGCCCTCACTCACTAACACTCTCAGCCCCAAGTGAAACGTTTCCTACTGAAGACGTAAAATCTTTAACACCTCACAAACACAGTTTCACTTCCTCAAACATCTGGGTGCTGTAGTTTTTTAGCAAAATGTTGGGGACTACTTTCAGCGGCGGATTAATAGAGAGCCGAAGTGAAACCATACAACTTCCAATTTCAGTTCCAGAAATAAGAAAACCTCAAAATCCCACAGACGTTTGTAACGAAGCTAAAAATCCAGCGTCAGAACAGAGCTTCTCTCAGCAGGACGTCACGTGACTGGATCATATGTTTAGATAAGAACAGTGTTTTTTTTTCTTTAAGTACAATCTAATATTAATAAATATTTCTTTATGATTAAAGCAAACCTTAAGAAACTCAATTTCCCATGAGCCTTTGAAGTACATGGGCTAAACCTGCACTTTATATTTGTCATAAAGGCCAATGCTGTACTTATGCTGGCTACATGTGTACACTCCATGGTTACGCTCCATGGTTACGCTCCGTAGTTATGCTCAGTGGTTATGCTCCGTAGTTACGCTCCATGGTTACACGCCATGGTTACACTATAGGCTACTAACTACTCCTCAGGATTTCCGTGTCAGCTGAGACACCGTGTGGAGACTAGAAGAAGATCTGTGATTGGCTGCTTGAGTTTCCTCCACATATTTCTGCTGCTGGTTTGTTAAGTGTGAGGACGACTGAGGAAGTTAAACCTTTTCAGTTTTACACAACTAACAAACCTTCTGCTCACAGCGAAACAGTCACTGCAACACATCTGCACTTACACAGCACTTTCCCAGTCTCACTCACACGTCCATACTTCTCTATCACACACACACTCACACATGATGACACATCTGGGGCAGTTTGGGGTTCAGTATCTTGCCGAGGACATTTCCACATGTGGACTGGAGGAGCCGGGGATTGAACCACCAACCTGCTCTACCTCCCTGCTCACAGCACCCTGGTCGTCTCTTATTCAGACATGGGAAAATATCACGACACATTACCTAGATGTAACTCCAGTTCAATAAACAAGTGAAAGTAAATGACACTGATGTAAGTACCTGATGATAATGGAGCTCTACAGCACAGAGGACTCAGATACATCAGGTTTGGACACAGACACAACACTTGTTTTTAGGATCAGTCACTTGTTGATTTTGGTCTTTACATTGGATTTGTTATCTATGAGAAAAATACTAAATGTCTCCAGACTTATGTGTTAAGATTCACTGATCTCATCACCTTCCCTCTGTGACCAACTGCAGGTCAAAGGTCAATCTGCTTTCTATTCCCCATTACATCACTGCAAACAGAGTCAGAGACAGAAGAAGAAATAAGCGTCTCCTCCATCCTCCTTCATCCTCCAACAGCTGGAGTCCAGAGGAAAGGGAGCAGTGAGGTGTGTCACTCCACACACACACACACACACACACACACACCTCAGTACACACACACAATGAGCGGATTGTGATTGTCATGCTAAAACTCCTCGGTGCTTTACTTTGACTTAAACTGTGTGGGTTTCAAAACTTTTACTTCTTGAGTTTTTAAAAAGAGGATGCATCATCATTTCAGCCACATGACCTCTGACCCCTGACCTCCGTATTATCGTGACATAATATGCATTAATAATTAACGAATTGCTTTTGTAGAGAAAAGGAGAAGTGGCAGCGGCTGAAAATGTAAATTCACTGGGAGACCCATAGAGAGAACAGATGTCTGTTTTCAGTGGATAAATAATAATAATTATAATGATAATAATGTTTATTTAAAGGAACAGTTTCACATTTTGGGAAATACACTTATTTGATTTCCTGCAAATAAGTTAAACATGAAGATCAAAGCCTCTCATGTCTGTGCAGGTAAAGTCAGTCAACATAACAATGATAATGAATATAACTCAAGTTTAGGAAATAACTCAGACTTGTAGAGGATGAGAACTGCATTTTGAAACAATTAGTGGATTAATTAATAACTGGATCAGCAAAACAAAGAAGTAAAAACAAGGTTTTCATTTATGAAAACTCTGGTTTCTAGCTCCACAGTTTGTTGACTTCTGCTTCTCTTCTTGATTATACATGACAGCAAACTGAAAAGCTTTTGGTTTTGGACTTTTGGTCGAACCAAACAAGACATGTAGACATCACGTTGGTGTTTGAGAAGTTGTGACAAACATTTATGATATTTCACAGACTAAATGATTAATTGGAAAAATAATTGGCAGATGTTTGGTTGATTGAGTGAAAGTATTATTCCTGCAAAACACATGAACCTGTTGGTTATTATTACACTGTTTTTAATATGTTTAATCTTATTTTGATTCTATTTTCAGGATGAAAACTTAAATTTAAAATACTTAAATCGTAGGTTGATGTGAGGATTGCTTGAAGACTGCACACGCACACGCACACACACACACACACACACGCGCACGCACGCACGCACGCACGCACGCACGCACACACGCACACACACACACACACACACACACACACACACACACACAAAGAGGAAGCTGAAAGTGCTTCTTGCTCATGGTCACGGACAAAAGCAGGAGGCAGGGATCGGCCACGGCTCAGGAACTTGACTTTTAGAGAGAGAAAAACAAAAGAGGAGGAGGAGGAGGATGGTGGAGGAGGAAGAGGATGAGGATGATGGGGGTGGAGATGCAGGGGGTGAGTGGGTTTACAGATTTACACATTAGGTAACATTTTGGAAAATAAAAATTGATTTTGGGGTCTGATCAAATTGTATGATTGTTTTTACCTTTAAAAAGGATGATTTACTTTCAGAGGAGCATGAATCCACAGAAAATGTTATGATGCTGCGACTTTGGGGGAAGAATGTCAGCGACCTACACATCATTGAGTTTAAAAAGTTACTTGGAAGAAGTGCCACCAAGCAACAACAGGGCTCCAACACCTGAATCCAATGTAAACCACAGAAACTCACTGTCAGCTCTGAAGGTGACGGCCAACCTGCGACCTCCATCTGCACCTGCACCGGACTGCACCTGAGAGAGAGAGAGAGAGAGAGAGAGAGAGAGAGAGAGAGAGAGAGAGAGAGAGAGAGAGAGAGAGAGAGAGAGAGAGAGAGAGAGAGAGAGAGAGAGAGAGAGAGAGAGAGAGAGAGAGAGAGAGAGAGAGAGAGAAATTAATTAATCTTTTTTTTTTTTTTAAATTAATCTGTCGCTTATTTTCTCAGTTCACAGATTAAATGTTTTGTCTATAAAACATCAGGAAACAATGAAAAATGCAAATACAACTTCCTCCAGCACAAGGTGACGTCATTAACTGTCTTAAACTGTCTTAAAATATTAGTTTTATGATGGAAGACAAGAAAAAGCAGCAAATGTTCACACTTGATAACATGGGAATAAAAATATGAAGCTTGTGGCATTTTGGCTTAATAGATGACTTGGATGATAAATGATAAATGATGATAGGTATGTGTTGTGTTCACTGACAGCTTTCCAGCATGGGAAAACAGTCAACTACGCCATCTTCCTGAGCTAGAACGAGAAAATAATGGCAGAAAAACTACCACAAAAACATGAACAATGGAGCTGTATGTATTGTTCAGTTATTTTTTGGTCACAAAGTAGTTAGCACACACTGTAAACAAATATGGACGCAGCGTCTGTAACATCACCCACAGGTTTGAAGCTGAAGCAGTGTCTGACTCTGCCTCACTCCTGGAGCGAGACCTCGGTGCATGTCGCTTAGTGGCAAGTGTCCGCTCATCCACCTGTCACTCAAAGCGGCCATGCCCTCAATTCTGCAGAACTGTAAGTCTTGATTTATATATAAATCCACTGTTTTTTGTACCAGGCTGCAAACATGTTTATTTCTGCTGTAAAGTTGGGTGTTTTAATATGAGTATCTATGGGGACTGACTCACTGCTGGAGCCAGACTTCAGTTGTCATTACAGGCACTGCAGTAATTAACACTTCTGTGTTGACTTAATTTTTCAGCCCCAAAAGTTGCCACTTGGTACTTACGCTACGTCCACACTACTATGTTTTCATTTGAAAAATCTTCTCTTTTGCTACGTTTTCACCTCCACACTACTCCAGAGTTATTGAGCGACCTTAATGTGTTGTGTTGTAGTCTGGACGGACAAAAACGGGACATTTGGACACGATGATGCAGACACACCTGATCGCTCCCTGATTGGGTCTTATCAGCCTTGAGCAACACAAGTAATGAATTACAAGTGTTACTGACCCTGTTGTCTTTGTTAGCGGCAATGTTTTCATTTTAAAATGAAAACCTAGTCGTGTGGGCGTGGCCTCAGACTCACATCGATCTGCTGCTGGCACAAATAACAATTAATCCTGCAGGAACCTGATCAGGCTACACAGTGGTTTATGTGCAGCTGACTGACAGCAGCCTCCAGTGAAGCTTCACAACAGATGAACAAATGTAAATAACTTCACAACATTAATGTGAAGGACTGAATTCAGCATTTTTAGCCACAACACAGAAGCAGACACTTCAGGTGCTCCTCTACCTGCAGCTTTAGTTCCTTCTGCTGCAGTAAGTTGACTGTAATGAGACACCAGGCTCCATCGGGTGGTGTCAGTGGTGGGATTCTTCCAGGAAAATCACATGGATTTGATATTTCTGGAGTAAAAGTTGGCACAAAAGAAAGGTCCGAAAAAATACTTGATCTGCTTGATTCTGCTTTTATGCGCCCGGCAGGACCTGGGTATCCTTACGAGCTCCACCCTGCAGCTCCATTTCATACAAAGGACAGAAGACACAGCAGCACATGATAAGTTCTGAGATAAGCTGAGGCGTGAGCTACAGTTACCCAGAATCCCTTTCTTTGTGTCTCCGCACAAAGACGTTCTCATGAGGCCTGTTTCAGCCTCGACTGTTTGAGTCATTTTACAGTTTTGACCTTGTTTTGATGTTGCCCTGCTGTGCAACACACACACACACACACACACACTCTTGTTACAGAGGTGTCAGACTGTGGTCGCACACAACAACCCCACACACACACACACACACACACACACACCTGAAACTAATCAGACAGACCCCCTACTGTGTGTGTGTGTGTTACAGAAGGTGTGTCGTGCTTGTTAGCAGTCACTGTACCTCAACAACTCATCCACACACACACGTTTGTGATTATACTATACTTGTGAAGACCTTCATAGACATTATACAGTCCTGAGCCTTTAAAACAAACCAACATAAACTCCAACACCATCAAAAAGAACACACACACACACACACACACACACACACACTCACACACACACACACACCTCTATCCTATTATGCTCCTATTAATTATATATTACGCCTTCAGTTTGTCTCCCTTGCTGACCTTTGACCTTCAGAGGTTTACATGCTGCTGTGTCCACAGACGTCCCACTGGCACCATGAAATGGAAGCTAATTAAAATCAAGGGAAGCTTTTCACTGACAGCACAAAAAAGCAGACTTCCTCAAACTACCCCCCCTACCCACCCCCCCCAGAAAATCTGGTTCTGGTACGACTTGAATGTTGGTAAGAAAAAAAAAACAGACTGAGGGGCTGAACGTGGAGGAGTCACAGACCAATATCAGGAGAGAGATGAATAACCAGGTTCCTTGTGTTCCTTGTAAACTGTGCAGGGTCTCGGGAGACTGGATCCACACCCAGCTCTCCCAGGTCGACCTGGAGGTTTCTGGACTGTGGGAGAAAACCAGACACAGAGACGGAGACAGAACAGAAAGTTCTGGGTCTAGATTTATCCCCAGGATCCAAAAAAAAAAAAAGAACCATGCCAACAATAATTTTATCGTTTGTTGCAACAGTCGCCAGGTAAATAGTAGAAGTATGCTGTTCACATTACAAAGGGATCTACCAGGGGTGTGTGCTTGCTAGTATCTCATTGGCCAGCGCTTCATTTGCCGGATGACACCACACTGTGTTGTGACAAAGGCTGAGCCAGGTTCCACTTTTCTGCAGGACGACCTGGAGTTTATTCACTGGAGTCCTTTGTGTCTGGACCCCTGCTGCATTAACGAACTGGCCTCACTCCAGTGAATAAGAGTTTAGGATTTAGCACACAGTGCTGCTGAACACAGCCTTAGAGCGTCTGTACACAGCAACAGGATGAAGGCTGTTACCCTGTCACCTCCCACACACAAACTGGTGTTAATAAAAGAAGAGTGAGCAGCGAGAACGTGTCACTTCACTCATGCTGCAGACCAGCTGTGCACACAGGTCTGCAGAGATACCTGTGGGTGATGTGATGAGGAGGAGGTCAAGCATAAAGGTGAGAGATGTCAGGTGACTCAGCTGGTTCACGCTGTTGTCTCTCCGTTTCCGTTTCCTTTAACTGACAGGTTGAGTGCTGAGTCAGCTGAATCACAGCTGCACGGTGGGAATGTGATAAGAAAACATCTGGATTTTTTTACTGAAGGCGCCTTTAGACTCTGCAGCAACGACTGTGAAGAGTTCGTCAAACTGTGCGAGTGAGACTGGATGATGTCAGATTGTGCAACAGCAAGAAACTGTGGAGCTACAGAAAAACGTGCATCACTTTCATGTCTCTGCAAAGTTTCCTTCATTGCCAGAGTCACAGAAACTTATTTTCCTTACGCCTCCATCCTCCTTTTGGTTTGTGTGTGTGGTCAAAGCTCCAGATGAGGCGTCGGTGGACGTGTCTCAGTGAGGACAGGCTGGTGACCCTGCCCACCCCCACGAGCAAAACCTGCATACTTTACAACTGACAATTTTCTCCACAGACTAACAGAGAAAGAGGCTTTTCTTCCTTCCTGTTGCCAGGTGTTTCTCACTAGTAATAATCATTGCAGTTCCTACACCCACACACACACAGACACACACAGACACACACAGACACACACAGGCCCCGAGGCCGGAGAAGACTGAGTCACATCAGTAAACAACTGAAAAGAAAAGAAGTAAAATGAAAGAAAAAACAGCAGCTCATTATCAGAAATAAAAGAACCACAGAGCAGCTGTTGCAGATCCAACACACAGTCGACAGATGCAGACACACAAAGACGCAGGTTCGACAATTCACTTTTCACAAATGACAACAAACAACAGAAGTGAACGACAAATACATAAACACAAGAAGTTAAACCCTCAAAAGAGAGCTGAAGTCCCCCCGGGAATCCCCGAACACACACACACACACACACACACAATCAGTTCCTGCTGTAATCAGACAGCTAATTGCAGGCTCAGTTAGCTGAACATCAACAGTAATTAATCACAGCACTGGAGGGAAGGAAAGGATGCACGGAGGAGGAAGGAAAGGACGCCAGAAAGGGAAGATAAAGAAAAGGATGATGGGAGAAGTAATCACCAGGCCTGCAGGGAAGGGAGAAAGGAAGGAAGGAAGGAAGAAGAGAAGGAGGGAAGAAGAGAAGGAGGGATCTGATTAAACAGGAACTCCTTCAATTACAGCTTTCAGGGTTCAGGGAGCAGACTTCTCCTCTCCCTCGTTTTGTTTGGGCCGACCAGACCAGTTCCAGATGTGGGCCAGAGAACACGGGACGCACTCTCAGTTGACCTTTCATCAACACACTCTCATGAGCTGAGGTAGAAACGGCTAGAAAAGCTGTGTTTGGATAATCAGGATTAGAGCTGGGCCCTGAGCGTCGCCACTGATGCTGAATCAGAATCTGTCCCAGATCCATAACCTCGTTATCTTATTATTTGATCAGAGAGTTCCTGAGTTGAAGCACAACTCGTCTGACCTATTAGTTATTTCCTAGCGTCGCTCAGCCGTTAGCGACAGGCAGGCCGCCGTGCTTTAGTGCCAGCTCCTGCAAATACTGAATCCATTCCTTCACATCATGACATTACATGATCACACCGTCAGTTTGCTGCGATGCTTCATATGAGTCCTGATCTCATGTGTCGCTGGTGCAGCGTTTGTTCCTGTGTCAAAACTAACTGCAGAGGAAATGATGTCATGTTGGACGTGGTGGCGTAGCGTGTTGTAGATTTAGTGAAAACAGCACCAGTGAAAGTCTCATCTACAGCTGTTTGCGATGTGAGGACGTGTTCTGGATTTAACCTGTTTGCTTGTTAAACAAAGTTCAAACTAGTGTCAAGTTTCAAACTAACACGGGAACAGCAGCGTTCCCAAAACGCTCCGTTTTCAAGGCTCGAAAACTAAGGAATAATGTGAACAGGAAGTGAAAACGTAGCCTCAGTTTGAAAACTCCAGGTTGGGCAACAATGGAGACCTTTGACATCGTCACACCTGGTCCCTGATTGGACCTTAGCAGCCTCGACCTCCAGTGATGAAAGCAACATGTGTTACTGACCTTGTTGTCTTTGCAGCAGCTGTTGTTCAGTTAAATGCTGCATGTTAACGCTACAACTGCCTTTGCTCCTCGTTCGTAGTATTTTCTGCAACTAATCAGCTGAGAACACCTGAGAGGTTCCTGATGCACCGGCTCGCACATGCTCAGTGACTGTGAATGGTCAGGTGTATGTGCTTCAGTGTCCAGTGTGCAACAGCTACAAACACTCAGGTTCCACCGTGGACAGAGAACATGTTGTGTGAAGCAGATCTTTTCTACCATAACCGAACCCTTCGCTCACCAACCGAACCCCCACAAGTCACCAAGCATGCAGTAAATTCCAGTGAGTCGGTGTGAGTGTGTGAGTGTGTGTGTGTGTGTGTGTGTGTGTGTTAAGCTGATGAGGGTCTTATTCCTGCAAAGGCCTCAGGGTTAAAAACTCAGCTCTGCTCCTCTTAATGTCTTCCTGTCTCTTACAAACACACACACACACACACACACACCAAACACTTCCATATGGGACAACATGGCTGCACTGAAACATCGATGTGTATGTATTTCGGGGGGGGGGGGGGGGGGGGTTTACTAGCCAACACAACACAACGTCTCTGGGGTCCGACCGGCTGCTAGCGACCAAAACCCCGGGTCAAAGTTATATCTGGTCGATTCAGGTCTTGTAGGGTCTTGTTTTAGACCTTTGTTGCTACCTCAGGTCTTCACCCTTTAAAATTTAGCTTTTTAAAAACACGAACATGACATTAGCTGGTCAGCTTTGATCAAACCACCTTCTTTCTACTGTGCTTCGCCCTGCTGATGCCGACCTGGGAGAGTTAACGGATTATTGAATTTCTCTGCTCGTGTCTGATTTGATCTGTTAAATGATTTGAAAAATCACGTCTGATCTCAGCTGCAGGGGAACGAGCCCAGGAAGAAAGAAGCTGGAAACAAAAGTGAGGTGCAACAATGCAAACTGTGTGTGTGTGTGTGTGTGTGTCTGTGTGTGTTTGGGAGCAGCCAACCAGAGATTTCCCACCACAGGAACAAAGCCTGCAGCTTCCTCCTCCTGCATGACTGCTCCTCAATGACCCCCCACCCCTCTCCTCATCACAGACGCCCCCCCTCCTCCTCCTCACCCAGGAGGAGCTCCTCCACTCCTGCTGTGGCCTTGTCCTTTAAAAGACTCTGTCCTCTCTTTACAGAGAGGACACCGGGACAAACTCTGACTTCCTTTCTAAAGACAGACACTGACATTCGGCACTGCACATGTGCAGTGAGTGAGGGTCTGGTCATGTGACCTGGACCTGCAGTTACCGCCTCAGCCTGGTGTGTGACTGGCTGTGGAGGCCACAAACATCCAGCCCTCTCCCAGTGATCCAGCATCCAGGACGGGACCAGTATAACAGACTGGAAGCAGAGAGAAACTGTTCATCTAACCAACATGTTCCCACACTGCTGACTTGAACGTGCCCGGGGGTGGGGGGTGGGGGTCTGCAATCTCAGGGTTATTATCCATCTTGAGCTAATTACACCAGCCTATCTTTTACCGCAGGCATGATCACGAGATTGTGATTGGACCAAAATAGTCACAAGCAGTTGGAAAACATTAAAATAGAGGCAACATGTATTATTTATAAGACATGCAGTTAGCAACAGCTTTGTGTTGTATGTACATGTGTTATAGTGTTGACTGTGAAGTGAGCTTTCTTACATTAGTAATGTGATGAGAGCTGAACAGGCTGCAGCTGTGGCAGCAGGTTGGGTGGGGGTGGGGGTGGGGGTGTGACACCAGACTGTTCCCCCCTATTACAGAAAATAAGAGCAGCTTAAACAACACAGTGATGTGATCTGACAGACGAAGCAACAAACGTTGTTCCTGATGCATTTCCTCATCTCTCGTGTTATAAACTCTTCCTGGTGATTTCTGTCATTTTCTTTATTTTTTTTATCATTTGTCCAAATTATTGCTTTGCTGCCTGCACAATATTTACATATTAAATAATATTCACTAGAACCATTCAAACAACTGGTTCAGTGTCTTGTTTTCAACTGAAAATACTATGGACATGAAAACATAGCAAATAAATAAATACACAATAAACAGACCCAATATTTCTATCTTAATACAATATAAAAACTAGACCCTTACTTTGAGAAACACAAAGACATTTTTTCATTGACCAAAACACGACAAACTCTCAAATGTTAAACCACTGAACTCAAGCAGATGTAGAATAAATCAACAGTCTAAAATTATGACTTAAATCAGGAACTAAGTGAACTAGATCATGAATCTGACCACATGTTTGTGGTCCTTCAATACCTGACAGCTCGATAATTGATGCTACAGACACATTTCAGTTAGTACCAGAGGGGTTGAGGTTTCATACCCGGAGTAGTTTTCATACATGTTGACACTTTATTTCCTGCCATGACTGAATGAAAACACAGGAGACCCATCAGGAAGACATTAACGCGAACTGAACTCCGCTACAGCTACAAGGCTCCGAAGTCGCCCAGCGGCACCACAAGGGGAAGCTGAGGAAGATTCAGGCAGATGGAGCGTCACCCATCATGCACCAGTTTTGCACAATGTGAGAAACAGCGTCTCGTTCAGAGAAGAATATGTAAATCCAGCCTGGGGGGGGGGGGACTTTAGTGAAGTAACAAACATGGACAAATATATGTTTAGGATCATGTCGGTTGCTAATAAGAAAGCCATTACCAGGAAGTGGCTGATTGGGTTGAAGTATGCATAATATTGATCTGATGGAAAGGTTAACTGTTTCGGTCCGATTAGAATCTGATAAATTTAAGAATTTCTGGAAAAACTGGGTCGACTCTGTATCACCACTGAGATCAGGCTTTGTCCAGTAAAAGTATTGCATCCTATGAACCCCTTGGTTTTTGCTTCAGACTTTGAATTGTTCATTTGTTCACATGATTATAAGTTTTCCGATGTCCTCCACTAAGAGGAAAAGGACTCTGTAAGAAGGGAATCAAAATAAGGAGAGAGAACTGGGAAAAAAAGAAAACAAAGCTGGACCTGTCTTTGTGTTGTTCGGTTTTATGGATGAATATAAATGAGATTATGTATGTTTGTGGTTTGCATCTCTTGTACGGAGTTCTTGTACTACATTGTGCATCTAGAAGACATTATACTGGATGTAATTTGTTGAAGGAACTAGGTATTTTGATATCAATAAAAAAGTTCATTACATAAAAAGAACTAACAAACATGGAAAATAAAAATGTCCTCTGTACGTCTCCAAACACTCACATTTTCTTCTGTTAATTAAATTAATAAAATCAAACATCAGCCACTGTTTTCAGACGGACGTAGAAAAGGCTGAAGGCAACAGAAAACATTATCGGAGCCTCACCCTGGTTCCTCAGAGGACGACAGGGAAGAAATATTTCAGGTTTTATGTAAGAGGCGAAGGTCCAGCATCGATCCCTCATCCTCTGCCTCTGTCAGTCACCAGAAAACACACGTGTTTCACATCGGACGCCCACCCAGCCATGACGCCCTCTGAGGCTCTCTGATGCCAAAAACACACCGGAGCCCTGGAGGATGATGGGATACGTGACATGGTTACAGAGTGGAAACCTGCCTTAAAAAATGAGGAGGGCAGGGCGGGAGGGAGGAGGAGGGATGAAGAATGGGGAACGGAACAGAGAGAGGAGGAAGCTGAATGATTTCCTGGTGCGTCCTCCTCCGCTGAGACAGATGTGATGACTCCAGCAGATGTTTTTAACCAGGGAGAGAAAGTTTACATGGACCTGAACCAGCTCAATCATCACTGTGGTCTTCTCCACTAACCTGAAACTGTCTTCATCAGGTAGAGGGATTCAGTGGTTCCTGTGTATCTTCTGGAGAAACCTGATTATTTGCCCATGTAGACACTTAAATGGGGGATTTCACGTTAAAGTCTGCGTCCAGGTCTGGGGGAGTTCCACTGCATATGTGAAAAAGTTGAAGAAAGCCTTTGTGGCTCCAGAGGGAGCTGTGTGAAGTCTGATAAAGCGATCAAGTGACTTCAGTCGGCGTCGGTCGAGTCTCAAGACGACAAGTTTGAAAATGAGAAAAATCTGTGGGTGTGGAGTCAGGAGGAAGTGAGCTTACCAGACGCTCCTCATCTCCGCTGGAGGCAAACGGCTCAAGGCTACATGAGCCACTTCTACCATAAAACACCCGAATCTGTGACCGAACCGTCGCTGGTCAAAATGCATTTGAGTTAATAGAGACGCAACGTTTTGACAAAGCATGGAATCAAAAAAAAAAAAAGAAAACATCTCTGGTTCTGCTGCATCGATTCTGATCATTAAGTGCATTTCTATTAACCTGCTTCATGAGCAATTTGAAATTGCAAACATAAAAACTTGAAGTTAATTTTGGAAAAACTCTCAAATGTTGCAAGAAAATGTACGTGCTTGCATGATGTGGATTTTCAGACTGTTGAAACACTTTTTTCACATTCAACACCACTGTCACATTTAACTGGAACAATATCGCAACAGCTTTATTCATAAACATCACTCAGTGGAAACAAAGAACATTCACTCTTATGTTTTGTCAAGTTGCTAAGGGCTCAGCTGACTCCTTAAATCAGTGGGGGGCTCTTTCACTGAGTCGCCTTCAGGGTCGGTACATGTGGAAAATCATCTGCTTTTTCAGTCAGCCTCAGAGAAAAGAAGAGGAAACTCAACACAACATATAACGAAAGAAAAAGGGAATCAAGGTGAAATTCTGAAAAATTTAAGGTGGAATGGATCAAAATGTTTATAATATGATGTTCTTTCAGTACCATTACTAAAACATCCAGCGCAGTTCTTCATAACACCCCAAATCAAAATCAGGGCTTTGGACAAAATAAGACGTCACCTTAATTATTATGTCATTTTATAGACCAAATGTTTCATCAAGAATATAATCAGCAAATAAGTAAATAATGAAAACAATCATTAGTTGCAGCCTTCACGTTTCCTGGATGAACTAAAGCCTTACATCGTCCCACACAATGTAAATGAAACCATGAAAGACATCGTGGCAAATGTCTTTCCATACAACAGTCCGGCCATGTGCCTGGGGAACACTGAGGAGACTGTTCAACCAAGAGACACGTACCTGGCAAAACATTTGCTTGTAGCAGCAAAAAAAAGCCACAGTAACACAAAGGCCCTGTTCAGACCTGGCATTAGTGCGTCTCAGGTGATCTGACCACATTCAGCCCAGACCACCTCCAACGTGGTCTGAGTTATCGGGTCTAAAACGTGCGTTCTCACCTGTCCTCAGAGGCGTTCACTTGTCATCAGCTCAGCTGAGACTGAGCATGTTAACGCATGTTAATGTTGAGCTGATCCTCAAGGAAAACTGCAACGTCTCAGTATTGTCCAGGAGGAAGAAATAAGAGACTGAACAAATTAACTGTTTAAATATGGAAAACTGGAGGCGAGAGTGTGTCTACGAGTGAGTAAATTAAAACAACAACTCGTCCCGTTTGTTCTACTGTCACACGTTGTTTGCAGATCTTTCCAGACCCAGTAAACATGTAAAAAAAACTGAAATCTATTCAATTAAAAGTTTAATTTCCTGCAAACGTTTTAAAACATGCAAGTGTCAAAGGTAGAAATTATAAAGTGTTACTCTACTGTTCTTGTAAAAACGAACGAAAAACGAGCACAAAAAACTGTAGAAAAAACAAAAAAAAAATTTAATCAGAGCAGAGATAGGGCTGAACTTAATCTGTTTTCTCAATTAATCGATCAATTGTTTGGTCGATTAATCTGGCTGCAGCCAGAAAACATTCAGTATTTTTGTTTTGACTAATAACAGATAATGAATCACTGATCAAAATAGTTGCAGGTATTTGTTTTTGTCAATGAACTAATCAGTTAATTAACTAATTACTTCAGCTCTAAATATACCGAGCACAGCCAAGGGCCCTTTTCAAACATGATGCAGACACGTAAAACTATCAGAGCATTTATGGGTCACACATACACACACACACACACACACACACACACACACACACACACACACACACACACACACACACACGGCTCTAATAACCTCACACCTGTAGAATAGCAGGTCCTCACACCCCCATCAAGCAGCCTTTGAAGTGTGTGTTTCTGAAAGGAGAGGGGAAGCTGGAAGAGAGAGGGGGAGGTGAGGTGGCTGTGTGTGTGTGTGTTTTTGGGGGGGTGGGGCTGCAGGAAGGAATGTTTCTTCAGAGTAAACAGTGTGAAGCTTCCTGTAGAAAACACTTCAAAGCCACAGAGAGGAAACTAGGATCTCACACACACACACACACACACACACACACACACACACACACACACACACACAGTATCAAAGGCAGGTAGGAGTCATCTATCAACACAGGAAAATTAAAACCCGTAGAGCGTGTGCGCTCTCACACACACACGATCAGATAATTCTCCTTTCGAACAAAACACACATGAAAAAGAAACTCACTTCACACACTTTGTAATCACATCTGTGTGTCACACACACACACACACAAACTTTCAAACTCTTTATGAGTCAAAACTTTTTGCATCGCTGACTGAAGCTTTGTCTTTCACTCTGATAATTGTTCAGTAGAACTGAAACAAACAGTCGATTAACCATGAGTTGATCAATAGACTAATTAATTAAACAGTTCAATAATTCTCTTTCTATTGGGATCGTACCACGGCACTTAAAACAATGTAATCATTGCATTAACACTCAGGAGTCTTTACTGTCCAGAAATAAACATAAAGACAAATAACAACCAGTGAAATAAACGT